>NW_027211759.1:18992500-21788750 GCF_022749685.1 Semicossyphus pulcher
AGGCGGAGCTAAGCGGCTGCTTCTTGGTCTCTGCAAGTGTTGTGAGTAAACAGTAATCTACTATGGCTGAACAAACAAAGAAAAGATGGATGACTACAGATACAACTTCAACAATAAGTGAAAATCCAAAGAAAAAGAAACAAATTCGACGCTCAGATGAAGACAGTCGACAGAGCTGGATAGTACAATGATATCTAGTAGTTAATTTCTGTCGTAACATCACCCAACACTTTACATGTTTGATATATAAACAGCAGATAACCCTAACCCTTACCCCTATAAGCACACAAAATTACATACATAACAAAAAATCTCATCCTGCTTCCTTGTAACAGTCATGTATCACTCACTTTAAACTTTTGCCCTGGAAAATGTCAACAAAGGCAGTGTGCAGTTAATCACTTCATCTGACACCTACCCCCCGCCAGAGTTGTCCGGCATTACAAAGAACTATATAGAAATAATCAATCTAGTCGCTGATGGTCTGGTTTGCTTTTGTAGCTCATATAGAGTCATTAGAATTAATTTCAGCCTGCTTCATAACCTTCGAAAAACTCCTCTCAGGAGCTTTAAAATTTTTTATTAACACACAAAATTGATGCTGAGTATATGTCAGCTGAATATTACACCAAAGTTGTTGTAATATCGCAGAGGAGTATTATAGCAGAGCGTTAACGTCCTGCATGTTCATGAAGGAATCGGATAATTAAGTTTTGAGGCCATTTCTGACCCTGACTGCCCACACAGGTCTGACTGATCTGTCTCCTGAGAAGTCCAGAGTCTCTGTGTGTGGTACAGAGAACAAAACAGACAAAAGGGCAGACGACTCCATTTAAACACAAATAATAGTATTAGCTTTTTCTGAATATGATCTGTAATTCCCTCTTACACAGAGGTGGTAATACTTGCCATGAGCAGAGTCCAGACCAGTCATGGCCCATTACCTTCTACATGTGATCTTGTTTAACATAATCATCTGCAGTTAAATCTATTCTTTGCCTGATGGATTGTTTTTGACAATGTTTGTCAGATATTTTCCTTTGTGATTTTAGAATGTTTTCATCTCCACAGAATTGTTGGGTCATTTACATCTGCTCATTTAATTCTACGCCAGAGGTTAAGCAAATAATGCCTGACACAACATCATCATACGTGTGCTACAAAATGAAGACAACAAATAATGCTCAATGATTCTATATTACATGGTTATTAATTAAATATATATATATATTAAAGTTCAAAAAATGTATCTGTCTACCAATGGTTTTTGACTTCATTTAAGAAATGTACGGCTGCATCATTTGTGATGTGAGCTCTGAAATAAAAAGCTGTGTCGTACGATGTCCAGAGAAAGTTACTGGAGCCAAACCGGAAGGAAAAAAAGACAGAATGATTCAGGGCCCAGACAGAGACAGGAGTCCTGAAACATGCCAGGAATTGCAGATATTTGTTGTTTCATGGTCCCGAGTGAGCTGTTGTCAGGGGGACAGGATTTCTCGCAGTGACCCTGAAGGTCAAAGGTGATTCTAGGGTCGGATTCACTTCAACTACAGTAATCTCTCCTCACTTGGAGTGGATAGACTCGTAGGAGGTCCAAATAAACAATGCAAACAGGACATAAGGCAAAGTTATGTTCATGTGAATTTCTCTGACTCATGATTGATCCTCTAAAGCAGAAAAACAACACAGCACAGTAAATTGCCTCCCTGACACTGTGTACTTTCTAAGCAGGCTGATAAAACTTTGTCTTTCATACTTTGAACTTTTACATGATCAACTTAGGTTTCTTGTTGAGATTTTTTACTGATTCTTTACTGGACGGCTCCTGAGTGAAGACACAGACAGGAAATAGGGAGAGAGAGGGGCGTACGACATGAACCAGTAATGTTTCAGTTATGTATCAAGAGCTGTAACCACCCTGCTACCAAGCCCCTCCTAAATCAGCTTCAGAAAGACTGAAAAAGAGAATCAAAGAAAAAAGAAAGACAAAGACAAACACAGCAAACACGAACCCCAAAAAATTATTTGTTCATCGATGAGAAGGAAAAGGTTGCATAGGTTCGTCAGCAATTCGACATTGGACTTCATATCAGTGTGACCTCACAGTGTGTTATTTTTACGCTCACCTTGTGTTCATCTCTGCCCGTCTTGTCCTCTCCACACTGAACCACTAACAATCCTTGTAAAGCACCCGGGGTGTGTTCTTCCAGCAGCCAGAGGTGACCAGTGAACGCCTCGCTGAGGTGACTCTGGGCTTCCTGCCAGGTCAAAGACATTTAAACCACGCAGCACTGAACAAGGAGGAAAGTGACATAGCAGAGTGTGAATAAATGATACTGTGTCAGGTCAATGCTGCATGTGTGACTAATTTAAAAGATTATTTGGGAGGCAGCAGGTCCTTGGAAAGCTACAACAACAAATATGGTCACACATTTCCACTTTTCTCCCTCTTGTTGTTTATTACAAGTAGAATAAATAAAACCCTGTCTTTTTTTCCTGTTTTATTTCTGTTTTTTTGCTGTTTTTTTGCTGTTGTTGTTTTTTGGCAAAGGTTTGAGAAATGAAAGGCTTAAAGAAGTAAAAAATTGAGGTGGTTTGTTTGTTAGAAAATTAATAATATTTAGTAAAAGATGGTTATGTAGTGGTCTGGGATATATTTGCCCAATTAATGTATACTTTATCAATAAATTAATGTTTATTAACATCATTTAGTATGCCCATGTAGCCAGTGACACATTTTTAAAAGGTGTAATGTAGCTATCAACAGAATAAGTTAGGGGGAATCAAAGAACAATGAGATGTTATATACCGTGATTCAGACACAAATTATTGTGCTAATTTACTATAAACATTCTGTATTGAGTCTTGTACAAAATTATTATTGATCTTATTATCAAAACTGAGTTACTGAGAGAGTAGAACTATTACCTCATTTCGTCCACCAGGAGGCGCTGGTCGGTGTCTACGCTGGCTATAAGCTATTCGAGCTGGTCTGATCATTTGTAGAGATCCGGGATGCTCCGTCGCTGCTGGAGATGCCTCGGAAGGTAAAGGAGCCTGGCATTTACCTCTTTATGTGTAGATTAAAGTTCCTGGAAACGACAAAGTTCTCGGATACGCTTGGCGATGAGCTGGAGTAAAAGATAAGTTGTTTTGGACGGCTTGGAAGTGGAGTTTTTTTTTTCGCCTTTGAAGCTCACAAGTTGAGACAGCTAACAGCTAACGTTGCGCCGACTTTTGCTAACGGTGGAGCGCTAGCGTTAGCCTAGCCTGCTAGGTAAATATCACAACTGCCTTCGGAGGTTCCTACATTTGTGCCCACCTTGTGAACAGGGACTGTTCCGTTAGTGGCCACTTTGTACCACCTTTTTATTTATTATAGAGGAATGCTCCGCCCCAGTAAGATGTGTGGCTTTTTGTTACGTTTCACACAATGCTAACTAGCCATAGTTAGCTCGTTCGTATGCTAGCTGACATTAGCTAACGTTGCCGAGCCAGCCAGCAACTTCGGCAGGAGATCTTCGGCGAGCTAACCACGACAGTATTGTCGTTCACCATTAGCATCTGCTGCTAAAAACAGTTAAACTGCAGTCATGTTTGAAATGGAGACGCATATCTCGTGCCTTTTCCCGGAGATCCTGGCCATTATATTCAGTTATCTGGACGTTAAAGACAAAGGGAGAGTAGCCCAAGTGTGCGCGGCCTGGAGGGACGCGTCCTACCACAAGTCGGTGTGGAGGGGGGTGGAAGCCAAGCTCCATCTGCGGCGAGCTAACCCGTCTCTGTTCCCCAGCCTGCAGACCAGGGGGATCAAAAAAGTTCAGATTCTCAGCCTGAGGCGAAGTCTGAGCTACGTGATTCAAGGGATGCCGCACATCGAAAGCCTTAACCTGTGTGGATGTTTCAACCTAACAGACAACGGACTCGGACATGCCTTTGTGCAGGACATCCCGTCCCTGCGGGTACTGAACCTCAGCCTCTGTAAACAGATCACTGACTCCAGCCTGGGGAGGATTGCACAGTACCTCAAAAACCTGGAGGTGCTTGAACTTGGGGGATGCAGCAATATAACAAACACAGGCCTGTTGCTCATTGCCTGGGGCTTGCACAGACTCAAGAGCCTTAACCTGCGCAGCTGCAGGCATGTGTCCGATGTGGGCATCGGTCACCTGTCCGGTATGACCCGCAGCGCTGCAGAGGGCTGCCTGTCGCTGGAGAAGTTGACCTTACAGGACTGCCAGAAGCTGACCGACCTTTCTCTCAAGCACGTCTCAAAGGGTCTAAACAAGCTCAAAGTTCTCAACCTCAGCTTCTGTGGAGGGATATCCGACGCAGGGATGATCCACCTGTCACACATGACCCACCTGTGCAGCCTGAACCTGCGGTCATGTGATAACATCAGTGACACAGGGATAATGCATCTGGCCATGGGATCCCTCCGGCTGTCTGGACTTGATGTTTCCTTCTGTGACAAGATCGGAGACCAGAGCCTGGCGTACATCGCCCAGGGGTTGTATCAGCTCAAGTCCCTCTCTCTTTGCTCCTGCCACATCAGTGACGATGGCATCAACAGGATGGTACGCCAGATGCATGAACTCAAGACTCTCAACATCGGACAGTGTGTGAGGATCACAGATAAGGGGTTGGAGTTAATAGCAGACCACCTGACCCAGCTGACGGGGATTGATCTGTATGGTTGTACTAAGATCACCAAGAGGGGCCTGGAGAGGATAACGCAGCTCCCGTGCCTTAAAGTGTTAAACCTGGGACTGTGGCAGATGACAGAGAGTGAGAGAGTGAGGTGAAAGCTCTCCTGTTAAGTAGAAATGTGTGTACAGAGCTCAGTGTGTTACTGAGAAGGACTGCCTGTATCCATTCTTAATTTCCCCTAGTACGCTGTGACTAAAAACAAGGAGGGACTCTGAATTGATCACTGGAATATTGTTCTCCTACCCTGCAATACTCCACTCTTACTCACATTAAGTTTCAGCCTTGTGCTCTTTGATGTGCATCGTTTAATCTCAGCCTCTGTACAGTTTTTATTGTCTAGCTACCTCACCCGTCAAACACAGGAGTGCCTACTACCGCTGAATACTAAATTACATTGCATATTTTTGTGACTTACGTAACAATGGAGGTTTTGATATTTAAAAAATCTCATAGAAGAATATTAGTAAGGCGTTTTAACTCTTCACAGAAAGGCTGGAGTACCTTGGACTGAAGTTTTGATAGAATGTCTTTTTGGCTGATGTATTTTTTACTTGTGTAACCAATATTTTTTGTATTGAATGACTGTTGTTGACAAAATTGTACTTCAAATTGAAGTGGTTGGATCACTCCTGTCTCTCTTTGTTTACCTATGTATAGTTGGCTATGTTTCGTATTCCTGAGGAAGAAAGTATGTACGCTACTCCTTCAAAGGTTCATCAACACAGCTACAGTAAGGCGTAGTAATTAACAGCTGCCAAGGCTATATGCAATACCTTAAAAACTGTTTATCAGTGTTTTTTCTCCTGAGGAGCTTCCAACGATAGTGTCAGAGTATTTGTTTGAAAAAGCAGTAATTTAATATTGTTTTATATTCATACAGTAGTGATATTTATGAATAAAGATGGCATATGTTTCAGTTCTGTCTCTCTTGCTTGTGGAACTATGTTTGAGTTATGACAATAATTGTCTATCTCGAAGGTTGGGCAGTTTATTGCACTTGTCTTATCTTCTACAAAGTTTTTTTTGTAAATGTCATATCATTAAGATGAGCATAATGTGGCTGCTCTACTTGAAGTGTAAGGGAACACCACAGTCCCACAGAAAAGCCTGTTTTAGGTAAATACTTTTCAGTGCTAAAATACAGCTTTAACGTACAGATGATTTCAATCTGAAAGTTTTTCATACTTCTGTGATCAGCTCCGAAGTTGTCACTGACACCGGCTTCTGATTGGGCAGAAAAACAGAAATATCTTCAGTTAATCAATGTATTTCAACTCACAAATTCCTGATGGTCTCAACTTTCAACTTTATTTTGTTTCCAATACAAGGCACAACAGTCGTAACTACGAGATGTCAACTCAAATTCATAACAGCTGGATTTGTGCGTAGTTTCCTCCAAACTGGTTCAAGAAAACAAGAAACCAAGGCTTATAATTTATTTATTTACATTCATACAAAATCCAAATAACTCACAAACATGTCTGTTTTGCTTTCTTTTTACACAGTTTGATTCTCAACACGAACAGACAGAAGGCAGTACATTTCTTATACAAATGCAAAAAGAAAAGAAACTAACACATGAAGTTGACAGGAGCCCCTTAATCAGCTCTGTGTTCCTCGAGAAGGAGACGACAAAAAGAGATGACGAGACATTAAGGCAAGGGCAGGGACACACAGGCCAAAGTAAGGGAAACAAAACACTTAAAAAATGCTCTTTTCTTCCTCTGAACCCTGGGTGAAAGCTGGGGGGTTAAAAGGGACGGAGAAGTTAACTCCGAGGTTTGAAAGACAAGAAGCACAAAAACAAGCATCCAGTTAACATCCCCCAGAACCGGGCTGTGTTCCGTTTTCAGTTAAAAACAATGTTAGTCCAACTACCCGAGTTTATCTGTGAATCAAGCTCGAACAGGAAGTTTGTTAGAAAACTTCCAGATGCATTTTTTCTGTTTTGTTATATAACATCGTGTTGTAACAGCAGGAGGGCCCTGATAGCTGGAGACTTATTTTTATCCATCAGTCTGCCTTCGACTTCAACAAAACAAAAACCTTTGACATAACAAGTAAGAAGAGAAGACAACACTGGAATCTCAGGATAATACCTTTACATCACCATGTGGTGAAAATATATAAAAAATGACCATTAGAAATAAATGCAAGAAAAGTACTCTCCCATCACACAGTCACGGTTTGAAAACATTTGTAGTTCACACGTTATTTTGACACAAAAGTTTTTTTTGACACTTCTCTCCTCAGTCTCTGCTGAGGACGCTAACGTGACGGTCATTTTGTTCAGAGCAGCTCGCTCTTAAAGATTCTGTGCAAACATTCAATGCATATCCATACAGTAAACATTTTTATATATATGTATTATATTTATATATATCTCTATAGAACATGACTTTCCGCAAGTTATGGCAGTACTGTCACACACACACATTTTGTCCTGAAGACAAAATTAGACACAAAAGACAACTGCACTGCTTTAACTCTTCAGGTTTTTTTAAAGAATGCACAACACCTTCCACTTAATTACCTTTATTCAGTCACTGCACGTGTTAAATATCACGTTATTTACAAACTGATCTAAAAAGTCAAAATCTGCTGAAAAGTGACTTTAATTTCCTGTAAATGTAGATGCACTTAGTAATTAAAAACCTCAGCCCTGAAGATTTCAAAAAATGCAATAAAAGGAGGCATCACTTGCATTTTCTTAAGTGATCGGAATCATACAAGAAAAAAAGGGTCGTCTTGTATTCTTCAGAGATTCGGTCTACTAACTCAAGATCAGGTGGGCTTAAAGTAACAGCTATAGAAACTTTGGATGAGACCAAATGATCAGTGGATCAGATCACAAGTCCTTACACCATGCCTTAGCACCATTATTACAGAGAGATCCACTTCCCTGCATTAGGTCCGGTACTTATCTCTGTAAATGCTCCAAGGCCACTAGAACGTTCTCAAATGAAACATTGCATACCTCATAAACAAGTGGACGTAGTGTGCAAAACCATCTAAAACTGAACACGACACCAAGAATAAAAGCTTTTTTTTGTTTCCTCTCTCTCTCGCTCTCTCTCTCTCTCTCTCTCTCTCTCTCTCACACTCCTATATGAGAACAAAGTGTAACTAAAAGCTGACCTTTGATCAGAGTCAGGCCTTGATCCCCCTCTCATGCCACAGACCACACAGTAAAGACGTACCTATAACTTAATCCTGGCTACACACGCAGCTCTGAGCCGGGAGAGGAAACATTTGGAGAACATGCTGCATTTATTTGGTTAAAAAAGGTGGCTTTTCCTTAGTGTTAGGATGTCTTTGTGTCCTCAGACAATCTGCCACCAGGAGCTGTAATTTCTAACTAGAGTCTGTGACTCAAGCCTCCTAGTTATGGAACACTGACTAAAATACAAAACAAGCTTCTACATGGCTCCATGATTTACCCTTTGAGCTCCACTCCTCTCTGCTCCCCTCTAGATGTAGCAGCTCCTCAATTCTCTACCTGAAAAAGTGCTTTCCTGCTCTGTGTTAGGAAAAAGTTTACCCCCTTTAACTTCAAAGACCTGCGAGAGGAATCTAAAGGGGTCAAAGACTGAGATAAAAGTTGGTGAGGTAACTGTGCTTGATCTTGCACTTCCTGCTGTGAGTGAAGACGTCTAGGGAGAGGAAGCTTGGCAGTATACTCGGAGACTTTGTGCTGAAGTGTGATTCTTTCATCTGATTTCCTCTCTCCTTCAACATACCTGTCCCACACCAACAGGGTTGCAACTATGTATTTCTAACTTTGCTACAAGCAAAATCGAATTTGGTGAGTTCACAAATGCTAAAGGGTGCGTACATACCACCTGCCAGGGCTGTCATTATAGGAGCAGTTTGTGGACTATGTGAACATCCCTAATTCGATTTTGCAAGCCTGACATCAGAGAGACACTGGAGACAGGAAAGCACTCAGGAATCTGAGGGTTTGTTCCAGAGTGGACGAGAGGAGCGAGGAAGAGAAGCTCAGAGGGGTCAGATAGAGTCCTCTCATCCTTCCAGGAGCCTTGATGAGTGGAGGTAGGGGCTCCTGGGCTCAGCTACAGGTTAATGTGAAGACCAGGGGTCAGCCCGGTTGTGACTGAGGTCAGAGTTGTCAGCATGACTCCTCCAGGGCGTTGACGACCTGCTCCAGGATGTCCGGGCAGTAGTCTGCGATCTGCTGGAGAACAGAGTTGGCGTACTCCTGCAGCTCTCCGCTCTCCTTCTCACACACCTCCAGCTCCTGCTCCAACTGGAAGGGGAAAGAATCAATTAATGAGTTAAACTCTTAAATATAACTATAACCAATCCAAAAAGAGACAAATAAAAACTGAGTTCCTGCTCTACCTGTTCGACACTCATCTTCTGGACCTCCTCCTCCCAGTCTTCAGGGTCGCTGTTGTGGTAGTGAGAGGGCGGCGTGAGCTGGCTGAGGATGCTGGGGTCCCGGTCGTGGCAGAGGTCTGTCAGGTGGGCGATGTAGAGCTTGAGCTTACTGCGGTTCTGGGACAGGGCTATAAGAGGGGGGATCATCTGCAGGGGGCAGGAGAGAGTGAGGAAGTGTGGAAAAAAGAGGAGAAACAAGGGTTAGGAATATATATAATAATAAAGGGAAAAAGGAGGGGGGTTTAACATCAGACATTATGCTCCTTTACAATGGTTGAAGATGAACAATGAATGACCCAAACACACATTTCATGAAAGAGAAACAAAACATCATCTGCATGCACGTTTATGAACCCATCACCATCTAACATCAGAGCCAGCCTTCCCAGGTGCAAATTTAGTCTATGTATTTATTTCTATTAATGTTTGTGACTTACTTTAAACCATCCAATGCACCTGTAAGTGTGGGAGCTAATGATAAGTGTCAGAGCAGTGGCATGCAAAGCTAAGATGCTTGATGGCGATGACACTGAGCCAAGATCAAAATCATCTCATCCTCTTAGCCTGTGCATGCAAACACTCACAAACACACTTGATCCCTGCCCTCTGTAAGCCACTTAGAACCAATACATGAACAGCATGAGCGCTCTCAAAGAAACACCAAGCAACGATCACAATGACCATCAACATGAAGAAGACTGGAGTGAAATGTGACAAAAAGAAAATCACAACAAATGGAAGACGAGTAAACATGCCACAAAGCAACGATGAAGAGAGGTGTGACGGGTCTGGCTTTTCAAACGAGCTCACCCTTCTGAAAAAAATGGCTGAGAGAGAGAGAGAGGGGGAGGGCAAAAGGTTGGCTACGCCCAGATACCCTCCTCATCATCCTTTTAGCCACAAGGTTAGCCGAGTGCAGCATTAGAAAGGAGAATTGGTTAGTGTGTTTACAGACAATAAAGTTAGAAAAACAGTTCAGTTCACTTTATAAGTATCAGTTAATACTTCTTACAACAAACATTATCTAGTTGACCAATCAACAGCAGAAATGTTAGAGAAGCGGTTCAGTATGAAACACAAGTAAAAGGGCTGTTGGTGGTTTTGTGAGCTACCTGATCCGGAGAGGGTTTGTGATTTGTCTGGTCGGGTGCAGTCTTCAGGTGGTCGTCCTCATAGTTGTCTGCCATCAGTTTCATTCTGTTTTGAGTCTGTTATGAATTAAACATGGCAAGAATAAAAATCACGAAAAATATAAGATTAAGTGATACATTGCAAGGTCGACGATAGGTCAAATAAAGCCAAAGTGGTGCCTTTCGTCCAACAAACAATAAAAAACTCTCCATTAACCATCATAGATGACAAAAAAGCAGCAAATCCTCACATGAAAGAAACTGGAACCAGCTAATATGTGATATTGTTGCAAGAAAAATGATTATCAAAATAGTATGTAATTATTTTCTTTTGATCACCAGTCATTTATTCTCTGATTAGGTCTATATTAATCTTTTGGCGCATTATGTTGCGCCTGCCTTTGCTCTCCACACAGACTGTTTTTCCTGCATACGCTGCAGCCTGCTGATATGTGATTGGTCAATATTACTCTGACTACAAGCGCAGTACAAAAACCAGAACACTTGTCATCCTTAAAATCCACACCCATGCCTACAGATTCTACATTTCTATGTGGAATCTATATTGTTAAAAACCTTAATTGTTTCTGTAGCTTTTGGTTAGTGCTAAACAACATGTGAATTTATATGAATCAGCCATAGTGCTGATCCTGACATTTAATAAACAAGTTTCAGGTAACCATGTTTGCTTATTTGTTTTAAAATTGTTTTACTGTACAGAATCAGCTACTGAGTGAAGTTATTAATGCTTTCAATTTCAATAATAGTCAATCTTCTCTATTATTTATAGTTTTAAATATAGAGGCCACATGAAAATGATGTCTTCCAGCAAAATGTATCAAAATCTAAATGTTTGTATGGAAACCAGTCAGGAGCCTGTTTGACATAAAGCCATAGTTTTAGTTGACCTTTCAATTTTCTCCTCACTGAGCTGCATTATTATAAATTATGATTAACTGGCATCTGACAGTAGGAGTCCGAAATGTCCATGTTCTTCCTGAAATCTATTCCCCACTGGTGAACATAATTTGTGTGAGAGAACATAAATAACATTTTTTGTGTAATAATGTCGAGGCTCCCTGAACACCTCGATCATGTGCTCATGATCAGCCCCCTCCCCACCTGCTGTTTAAGCTGTTGCACCAGTCTGTCCTTCTCCCGCTTCAGCAGAGCCACCTCATCCTGGGTCTTCTTCTTCTTAGAGGAGGACAACTCCAGCAGGGCAATGTTAGCGTCCTTCTCGCTGATAGCTGCCAACAGCGCCTCCTGCCTGTAAGGTGAGGAGGAAACAACATGGCATTTAACCAAACAAGTAAATAGCTCAGTCATCATTTATTATTCATGGTTCAAAATCATTCTGCCAGCTGGGGAAGGCCAGAAATGGATGACATTTTACAAGATGAAGGCAGGTAATCAATACTCCGGGGTCTACTCCGCCCTGCTGTGTGTGTTTGTGTACGTTTGTGTGTGCGTGTCTTACTTCATCTCCAGCACCTCCTCCAGGTGTTTCCTGCGCTCAGCTCGCAGGGTGGAGAGGTGTGCCTCTTTCTCACACAGAGACTGCTGGGTGGAGGCCAGCTTAGCTCGCATTGACTCCAGCTCCTGCTTCACCTTCTCCATGGCCCCCAGCAGCTCCTCCATCTGGGAACACACACGCACATGCATGACAACAATTCAATCGTGAATAAATCACAACAGAAAACCTGAATCATTCACTGAAAGCAGGGGGGCTTTTTTGCATTAAAAATATTTTGGTATGCACTTCTCTGATTGGGCAGGGGCAGCAGAATTCAACTAGGCTTTTGCGAGGGATAGGGGTCAACTATAACACAGATAACATTAAGCTACAGCACTGAATTTCATTTACCTGTTATTTATTTAAAGGGGCACAAGAGTACCATTGTTGCATATTAATATATGCATTAATTACTGCATGAAAGAGAGAATAATTAATTCCTAGATTATCAATTTTATCGGTTTCTTGATGTACGAGCCAACAATTAATCAGCATTGACATGTTTCATAATCAAACAGCAGGTAAACAAAATAACATGAAATTACACAGGCTGGAAACAGCAACACCTTACAAAGTAATGCAATCCATCAACATCAAAGTCCCCAAAAATGATCAAACTCCACATCAGCATTAATTGCAGGGTTGTTGTATGCGACTGCATGAAGTGTACAAGTGTTGCTGTTCTTGTGTCCACCCCTGTGAGTGTTGTTGCTCACTGATGGAGGTCACACATACTGGACTCATACCTTGGACAACTTTAAGTGGGCGAGGTTGGACTCATGCATTGGTTTGAGTGAGTGCTTCTGAGAGGCAGTGTGTAGCAGAGAGAAAACAAGAGAAAACGAGAAGCAGAGATAAAAGAACTGAGAAGGAGACGGAGGCCAGAGGAGAGGAGGAGGTGAGGAGAGGATGAAAACACCATAAAAAAGGTAGAGAAAGGGAAGAAAGAATCGACATTTATATGAAAGAGTTTCTTGTGTATATATGTGTTACGAGACGCATGTGCTGTAGGAGTGATCCTGGCGTTGTATTATTATTATTATTGTGTGTGTGTGTTTATGTAGGAGCCTGTGTACCTGCTTCTCCTGGAGGGACCTAGCAGCCTCCTCCTGTGCCAGCACCATCTCTCGCTCCGCAGTGATCTGAACGCTCTCTCTCAGGGCCTCCTCCAGCTCCTCTATGCGCTCTGACTTCTGGCGCAGGGAGTCCTACACAACAGGCGCAGGACGAGGGCAAATATGAGTTTGTTTGACTTAAAATGTAGTTTTAATGCAAGGGTCATGTGGTCTGAGCAAACGGCACACATGCCTCACCTTCACCTGCTGGGAGCTCTCAGACATGTTGTCCTCCCTTTTCCTGGCCTCATCCATGAGACGAGCATTCCTGCTCTTCTCCACCTGCTCCTTGTGCTTCAGAGACGCCACCTTCTTCGTCTGGTCCTTCATCTGCCTACAGAGGCACCATTGGATACATGGGAGGCGTTACATGTTTGTGTAAAAGCTGGACTTTGGTCCTACTTGAAATGTAAATTCAATTTATAAGCACTTATATATAAAATGGTATATTGACTCTCATATTGCCCCAACAATAATCCACGTAGAATGTTTATTAATTTATGAATAAAAAGCAAATATAAATGCAGAAATAAAGTCATGTGATCGCATGAAAAGCTACCCTTTGTAGACAAAATAACATTTATAACCACGGCCTTACAGACTCTCATTTAGACAGCCCTGCAAAAAGTCCATTTCAGATTTGACTCAGGGGGACAAAGAGAACTTAGGTAAAGACAAAGAGAAAAAAATGCATGAGCAGCACTATGAGGAAAGAAAAAGAGTTCACTATTTCGGAAAAGGCATTGCTGGAGGCACCACACGGAGAGGTAGAAGGTGGAGAGAAACAAGGACAAAAAATAAGGATGCTGTGGGCGGGGGAAAGAGAAAAGGAGCAAATACTAACCTGGAGGACAAACTGGTGGGGTGAGAGATTCCGATGTAAAGACAAGAAAGCAGTAAAGAGAAAAACAAACTTTCAGGAAGAAGAGTCAACATGAAGACACAGAGAAAGAAGGACGGGCCTCGTACACATGTCAGGATTATTTGGTGTCTTTGACTGGTGTCACAAGATCACATAATTATACACGTACAAGCAGAAGACAACTAACAGAAACATGTTAGATAATAACTGACGCCAACTTCTCTAGCTTTACCTACTAGCTTTTTACAACAGGTCTGCTTATTACGTTCGACACATCAGCTTTCAAAGTTATATGAGTAAGATGCCAAATGGCAGTTGGCCAAATTACACTTAAGTCCACAATTTAATGTGCTGGGGGCAACGTTCTCCGAAGTGTCAAAATATTACCAGCCAGCGGGGATGAAAACAAATGGCAGAAAGCTGCGTGTACCTGTCAAACCTCACAATGAAACAGTCACAACTAAATCACAATCATTCATTAAAAACTAAATATTGAAACTGCAGAGCTTAAACACATGCAGCACAGTAGCTAGCATGCATGCTTCCACCCACCTCTCCAGCTCATTGATCTTTTTGTCCTTGTCATTCTTCTCATTCTCCATTTCCCGAAGGATCTCCAGCAGGCGGTCCACCTCAGCCTGGGCCTTTCCAGAATCCTCTCTGTGGCGAGCCACTTCCTGCTCGAGGTTCTTAATGCGCTCAGCCAGCTCAGTGTTGGCCTGAGCCTCCAGGGCTGCATTTTGAGCCTGAGAAAAGACAGGCTGTCAGTTAAAAACAGTCTTATCTACGTCAATGTCTGCAGTTAGGTATTAGAAATTCAAAATAAAGATTTAGTTGGATCATGTTGAGCATGCAGATGTCTTTTTTTCTCACTCTCTTCAGATGGTTCTCTAGTTTGAGGCACTCCTCCTTCTTCTGCTCCAACGTGATCTCCAGACTCTTGAGTTTGGAGTCCTTCTTCAGCCCCGAGGAGGCCAGGGACGATGCATGCTCCTTAAGGTCCAACAGGGACGTCTGCACATATACACACACCCACAAACACAGCAGTATAGATGAATCTGTTCCATCTTATCAAACTAACAGAGCCTGGGACCGAAGAGACTGAAAATACATAAGATCCGATACAGGCCTCCATGAGTCATCGCAAAGTGAGACTAATGGAAAAAACCTGATGCTCATGTCTGACAGTAATGTTCACTGTATTAATAGAATCACAGAAAACAAGAGTGTCTTTGTGCGAGCGTGTTTCTGTGTATCTGTTCTCACCTCTCTGTCTGACAGGTCTCCCTGCAGTAAGCTCAGTCTCTCCTTCAGCTCTTTCAGTTCCTTCTTGTTGCAGTCGAGCTCTTCTGTCTTCTCCCGGTCGTCTCTGTCTCGCTGCTCCTTTAAGCGTTCAATGATGCGCTCCTAAAGTGAAGGAGGTGAAGACAACGATCACACATGCTACCGGAAATAAACACAACAGCCAACAGATACACACACTCGTGCAACTGATGAACATGCTAATATAAAATAATTTGAAGCAACCTAGTGCGTGCAGACAAATCCTCACCTTTTCTGCCAGAGACTCCTCCAGAGTGGTAAGAGCCGTGTCAGTGTTGGAAGTGTCTGCCTGCAAAGATTTTACTCTCTCCTTCAAGCTGCTCATCTGCTTCTCCTTGTCCCTCAGCTGCTCCTGCAAGTTCTCGATCTGCAGAGCAAGCACAAGCAACCATCAGTCTCTATGCACATCAACCACAGGACACACATCATACTGTAGAATGATGAGTGCATCTCTGCGAGCAAAATCAGACAGCTCTCAGTCGGAGTCACCTTCTTCTGTAGCACATTCACTTTGCGTTCCTTAACCTCCAGCATGTCCTTAAGGTCATGGATCTCTCCATTGAGTGTGCCCTTCTCCTCTGACATTTCTTGTATCTGCTTGCTCTTCTTATTCAGAGTTGCCTCCTTCTCTTCCAGGCGCAGGCGCAAAGCATCCACCTGGCATGGAGGAAATTGAAACCAAAGCCGTCAAAAGCAATAAAGTGATACTGTGTAGTGCTACTCGTCTGAAGTAGGAGAAAGAAATCATTTGTAACTTTAAAGAACCCGCTGCATCTATTCCTAAGTCCTCTGTGCAAGAATGTATAGTAATGTATCTGCTGTACCTCTGTCTGTAAGATGGCAGCTCGCTGCTCCTTGGCAGTGAGGGACTCCTTGAGGACTTCAATGTGCTGCTTGCTGTCTGAGAACTGGTTGTTGAGAGTCTCCAGCTTGGTCTGCAAACCCAGCATCTCAGAGTCCTTCCGGGAGAGGTCCTGCTTCACCTGCTCCATCTGAAAAGAAGATGGACATGGAACTTAGCAAATTGAAAACAGAGTCCTCCACCTAAATTGTATTCATGAGCCAAACCAACATGACAGCAGGCCAGTGAACTACACTCAATTCCATGTGGTCTCAGACCTTGTTCTTCATGAACTTGGTGTGGCTGCGATAAACCTCCATCTGCTTCATCTCCTCCTGACGCTCCTCGCAGCTCAGAAGTCCATTAGATTTCATCATCAGCAGCTCCTCCTCCATGTCTCTCAGGTTCCGCTCCATTGAATTGATTTTTGCATCCTGGAGTTGAATGAGAGGACGAACATATGTGACCAGAAACACCACAAACATACTCATAAACACATCTCCATTTCAGCCCTTACCTTCATGTCGATGACAGTCTGTAGAGCCTTGGTTTTGGTCGACTCCGGGGTTCCCTCATATCGACGGTGCAGCTCCTTTAGGGTCAGAAGAAGAAGAAGAACATGTTGCATGGATGTTTAAAAAATGTGTAATCGCATATCAGAATATAAATGTCAGACAACATAGATGGACCAATGAAATGTTATGTTTTATGTCCAATGGTTGGACTTGACATTACCTCTCTTAGTGCATTTATCTCTCGTTCTCTCTGGTCCAGTAAACTCTCGAGGTGATGCCTGTGCATCTCTGCATCAGCCAGTCTCCTGGTCCGCTCCTGATCCTCCTCTGATGCCTTGGCAGATGGCCCTGAGATAGAATGCATACAAACTTGGTTACCGTGATGAAGTAGGAAGACAGACATTTATGTAATCTAAAGGCTGAGTCTTGTGAAGCCATTCTGAGCATCATATGCCTTTGTTTTTGCTTCAGAGAAAAGATTGTCTAATCAGCAGAAAAGGATATATAAAAGCGTTCTATTCACAACCTTACAGCTAACAAATAAGCTACTAACTAAAGCACACACAATTTTATTTGTTAGCTGATGTGTTTTTCTCTGGTATTTTGTGTCCCCAAGGCCATACCATGAAGTTATTTTTGGCGCCACCTATGTAAAAGACTTGTCCCTAACCTCAGCAGCATACTTGGGTTTAAAGCACGCATTGTGGTGAGTTTATGGGGCCCATAAAACCCATGTTTGTCAAGTGGATGAGAGAGCTTGGGTGGAGCTGAGGGGGAAATAAGCAAGTGGCAACCATAGTAGCTTAAAGTTACAGAGACCAAAGACTTTGAGAGACAAAATCTTTGAGGAAGAAATAAGAGTTATCTGGTTTTCCGATTTGACCTGTAATACCACTTTGTGAAATAATCTATTGTCCAATAGAAGAATTGCTCTGTAGCACAGTTATGAACTGGCTTCTAAATTCAGCCTTCTTTAAAAAGATCAGTTATTTTAACTCTTCTTCTCTCCAGAGGCTCAAACCTGCCTTTACTCTGCAGCATCTCCAGCAGCTTCTTGATGGACTCGTCCCTGGCCCCCAGGGTTTGTTTCTGTGTGTCAATCCTCAGCTCCATCTCCTCCAGGGTCTTTCTAAGGAGGAAGAGCTCTTTGGCCTGCCTCTCATGCTCGGCCTGTAGCCGCCGGTAGTTCTCCTCTGTAGGTTCAGATGACAACGCCAGGTCCCGGCTTTGGTTGGAGGGGTCTTGCTGGAGCAGCTGGTTGAGGTCCCTCTGGATCCTCAGCTCATCCTGAAGAGCCTGAACAGTCATCTGGAGATGCTGCGGACAAATAAACAGACGAACATGCAACTTCACATGGCTTTCTGTTTGTTAGCTGAACTTTTTAATGGGAAAGATTTATGGGTGAAATGTATTGATGAAATGAATAATACAGGGCAGAATATTGTCTTACAGCATGCTCCAAATCAGCCTCAAGTCATGAGTGAAAATTTAGTAATACCCTGACAGATGCACCCCCAACAGCCAGGCATTGTGGACAGTGTTACGTTTCATGCACGGAGTAATACAAGTGGTGAAACACAATCAGCCCAGTATAGTATTGCATTGTTTGTGGCATCTGACGCCATGGACACTTGGCAGAGCTGCTGCAAGACAGTAACACAAGGCTGTGTTACACTCTGGTCTGAAGCAGCTGTGAGCGTTTTCAGAAAACAGAACAAAGAGAGAAGTCAGTGTCTGCCTTCGCTTCTCTCTGTCCTCCTCCCTCTCCAGCCCCCTCCCTTTCCTTTGTCATTTTCTCCTTCTCCCTCCACCGGCACAAACTATTCTCCTCCTCTCACACACACACACACACACACTATGCATCCACCTTGCCTGCTCTCGCCCTTCCCTCCAATACTCTCACCTCTCCTCTCTCTAGCGCTCCCTTTGCATCACCCTCTCCACCCCGTGACTAAGGCTGACTCACTGCTGTGACTGCACCTTCAACCCCCCCATCATATACACAGGCAGATGCATGCACGGACAAGCACGCATACACACACACACACACACGCCTTCTGCCTTTCTCAGCCCCCATATTCCCACTCTCCCTGCCTGGGGAGGGATAACAGTCAGGTCTTTGAGAGAGCACAAAGAGTAGGAGAGATGTGATGCATTACACTAAACTGGTCCAAACACTAAGTCACAGCTTTTAGTGACACAGTGCATGCAGAGCCAAAACTCTGCTTCAGGTCATCCACAGCAGTTGACCCACTGTATACAAGCCTGAATGTTAAAGATACTCTAGATACACTAGTGTGTGATATATGCTTTTTTGGAGTGTCTCTCTTTTATTATTATAACAATCTCATTGCTCAACTAACAGTAGTACTACTTTGTATCAGATGGCATTTCTCAACATCCTATGACAAATGTGACAAAGAGCGTATAGCAAGAAATAACTGATGGTTATAATGTGAATTACAACCTTTTTTGATGATGAAACTACACTATTAAAGACCGTGTAATAGCAGTCACTTATTAAAGAGATGTTGTTAATAAATCCCTCTTGTAGTAGGGATTTTCCCAGTTTAGAAAACTCAACAGAATGACACATATAAAAGTAAAATTCCAATTGAAATTGATGTATGAACACTCAGTTGGACCCACATTCATTAAGGACATGCATTTTAACTGAGGCTGTAATTAGCCAAAAAGCCTCTGAGTGGTTGAGTGTGATTGTATGTGTGTCCGCGCTTTCCTTTGTATGTGTGCCAGTGTGGGAGGTGGAGGCTGACATATGAAAGCAGACATCTTTAAATTACAGCACCCACTGATTAGCCCTGCGCTAGTCAGGCATTACTGGGAATTAGTCCACAGTGTGATTCTGTGACTCAGCAGGAGTGAAAACAGCAAATTATACAGATGTGCCCATCCATTAAGAATCACAGTGAAACAAAAGACTATTTTTCTTCATTAATGAAGCTTAATTTGCACAATTCCCAAAACATCCTGTAAGTAAGAGACCTTGTACATACATGTATGTACTTCTTATTTAAATACATGTGTGCATGCAAGGGTTGGGCCGATTAATGATGCCATCGTTCATCGTCATAAATGTGTGACACCAGAAGAGTTTAATAAGCGCCGTTCAAGGTTTGTTAGACGCCTAGGTTTGGTTTAATGCCATTGTTTTATAAAAAAACAAAAAACAAACCTAACACTATCCAACATTATATTGTCACCATAGTGAATACAGTAAGGTTACATGTGCAGACTGACACAGACTGTTAAACATAACTTAGATCCAGAGCCAAGGAGAGAAAAACAAGTGATAACTGACATTAAATTTGCATCAGGGAATGAAAGGCTTAAGAAAATGCTGGGTTCATTTGGATGAATAGAAACTGGTATTTAACATAACATAAATAAATCCAGTAGTAGCAGGTAATAGAAGTGTAGTACGAGCATTTTCACACACATCTCCTGCATCCAAAACATATACTAAACTAAATCATAACAATAAATGTAATGCTCTAGAAAGGCACCTAATCATAAGTGGTGTTCACAACGGCTTCTTTTTCAACTGTTAATTGTGACAACCATTTGTTATTTTTTGCAGTGGTTAAACTACTATACATACACACCATCTTCAACCACACACAGCGATATCTAAAAGATACAGAAAAAGCCAACGCAGGCATTAGACTTACAGCCTGTTTCATCTATTGAGCATGCGCATATCGCTGCATATAAGAGGATTAACAAGTTGTTCAAAAATCTATGCAACCTAACCTTTGCAGAGAGAAGAAAGAGCAAGCAACACACTAAAGCTGACATACTCAAAGAAAAGCATTTATCCACTACAACAAGTTCAACCCAGGCGATTTGATGACTCTATTAAGTTTGAGAAAAAAATGTTGATGAGATCAGAAACAAGAATTTTACAATTATTCTATTTGTTTGAATGCCTACAAGGAATCACTCACCTGTGCTTCATCTTGAATCACACGGTATTGTTCCTTCCAGACAGTGATCTTAGAAACCTCATCTTTCCTGAGAGCACGCTCCTTTTTTAATTCTGGGCTCCAGAAGGTTTTGATAGAATTCATGGAGGAACTAAGCTTGCTCTCCTTAACTTCCACTTCTCGCCGCAGCAGCTCATTCTCACGCAGAATCTGAGGAGAAGCAGGATAAAGGAGAGGCACATAAATAACACTCAGTGGTCTACTGAAGCTAGTAAATTAACCTCTTGTTCAAAAATGCAATATTCCTGATCAACAACTAAATGCAAAATGGGAGAAAACTGAGCAAAATACCTCTTTCAGTTGGGCCTGCAGGTCTAGTATGGTGTTGTCTCTGGCCTGCCTTAGAGAATGGGGCACAGTGGAGGCCATGTGGTGGTCCCCAAAAGCCAGAGCATCACCTGCCATCATTCCTGCTGGCAGTACAGCATTGGCAGGCACTGAGGTGGAGATGTTGGGGGTGCTGGCGGCCACAACTCCGCTGCTGCTTCCTCTTGACCCATATGTCACTCTTTGTCTCCCCATCGTTGTCACTGTCCCACCACTTTTGGGAAGGTGGTCACCTGCCATGGCAACCTCATTGTCACTCAGGTACATTGGTCCTGAGGTTGCATATGCAGCGTTGAGGGACTGGATGTTCTCCATGGAAAGTGTCTTGCCACCAGCTCCTCCAGGTCCCCCTCCACTGCCTCCAGTGCTGTTGGTGCGACGGTGCCCCATCCGAGGGGAACGGGGAAGTCGAGGGGAACGGCCGGATCCCTGATTACCAGTACCACTCCCATCTCTTCCTCCACTGTGGTTGGCATCCCCTCTGCCAACTGAACGGGCACTACCGTACATCTTCTGCTAAATAGAAGAATAGGGCTGACAGTAATACAGATGTTTGATCTCTCAAGTATCTGCGTATATTCTCGCTGATATTGTGGTTGTGACTGTCAACAATTGTGAGAATATGTCTTGAGGATCCTGCCTTAACTGGAGACAGTGGGCCCAATCTTCCTGATAAAATAGAGGACTGGTGCTCTCCACTGTCATGAACAGACAATGTTCAGTCTTTCCACCCTCAACAGGAGCTATCCAGTGCTACGAATAAAGACACCGATCTGCAAAGAAAACAGTTTTCCCAATAAATTGCAAAGAAATAGCATAAATGAAGCCTCTATTATCAAGACATATAAATGTACATAAAAAGATCATCAAACTGTAGGTAACCCACACAAAACAAGGTAGTGGTTTCTCCTGTGCAGTCTTGGGTTCACTTAGGGTCATTAAAGGAGTGTCTCTCCATTTCTAACAAAAGGGTGAGTTTGTAACATATAGCACAATTATTAAAACTAGAGGTACCCTCTCTGTAATGCATGAGGGGTATCCATTTAAGACATTGAAAGCTAAGCATAGAAAGACAATGAAAGCTAAGGACAGACAAATGTGTAACTGTATAAAGTCATGTGACTTCTCATATGGGGTCCTTTAAAACCAAGTCCTTGCTTACAGACCAATAACATCAACGTTACAAACGTTACAAAAGTGAGACTTTAAGCAGCTTTGTCTATGGAAATGTATCTAACTCCTCTTGTTTGTGCTTTGTGTCAAGTGCTGTTTGTAACTGAACCTCCACCATAGACATTTAACGTTAACCGGGCAGTCTGCGTGGCCTTGCTAGCACCGAACGTTCTGTTATTTGTAACGGCTGACAAAACGGCTAACAGTAACGGCTGACTAACGGCTATCAGTAACGGCTGACAGGACGGCTAACAGTAACGGGTGACATGACGGCTAACAGTAACGGCTGACTAACGGCTAACAGTAACGGCTGACAGTAACGGCTAACAAAACGGCTAACAGTAACGGCTAACGTTAACGACTGACATTCCTGGCTTTAACTTCGCAATAAAAGATTCATTGTTGTCGTTTGTTTCAGACGTGTGTAATCTGGTTCTTAAATTTGACCAGCAGACCAAACGTTGTATCCTTGAATCATTTTTCCAATGTGCTGACGCTATGGATTAAAACTAGCAAGGGAGGGAAAGGGGGATTGTCAATGGTGGACGTTGTAAGGGAAAAAATCTCTTAGCTTGTAAAATTGCACACAAATAGAAATAAGAGTCTGTCAATTATACAGCTAGATATCTGATATGACACATTCGGTAGACGCAGTGTCAAAATGTGAAACATTAAAAGAGAATTCTAGAATTTTGCACAATCCTAACGACACCGTTCAGGGTCTGCTCTGGAGACACCCACATCAAACCATATCCATTTTCCTCCACCTTTACTGAACGGCTTTTAGCTTTAAGCTACGGTTTTCTTCATCCAGAGGTTCGTATACCTAGCTGCGAGTCAAGTAAAAATCAAGGAGATAGTACTAATATCAAATGCATACGTTTAACGTTAGCTCGCCATAACATTCAGACTAGTACATCCAATTTATGTGGTCAAGCAGCCTCTATTTTTTCTCGCTAACACAATAGCCAGTGGTGAAAACCTCTCCAAACAAACTACCTTTCTCGTTGTCTTGTGGAGCTGAAACCGGTGGCACTACTGAATCCTCTGTCAAATGGAAATCGGCGGCAAAAACCGTCATTTAATGTTAGTTACTCGATAGATGTCTATCTGATTTTCCCATCTTTTTGCCAGCAGTACCAGCGGCTCAGGAGAGCCAGGGCGCCTGAGTGACGTCAAGCCTGCTGTGCGCGTTCACGATGGTCTCCTCGCCACGCTTGAGTTTTGAACGCGCGGTCACGAGCTACTGATGATGGGGGACTGTAGACAAGAAGAAAAAGTCTTTACATTTTGGCAAAATGCATACTTCTGAGTAAAATGATGGGTAAAACTTGTGGTAAAAGGTAAAAGTTTTCATCACACTCTGAGGTTTTTCAAAATAAGATTCAGTCGGCTTGGACCGATGTTTGAATACCAAACGTTTGAATACCTACCTCTGAAGCTAATAATGATAATAATTAAATATTTATTAGAATTTGTGAATATACTGTGTTCTACAGTGT
The DNA here is from genome assembly GCF_022749685.1 of Semicossyphus pulcher. NCBI lineage: Eukaryota > Metazoa > Chordata > Actinopteri > Labriformes > Labridae > Semicossyphus > Semicossyphus pulcher. Next base: position 19,015,923 of record NW_027211759.1, read on the forward strand.
TCCATTTATTTTGTAAGAAATAATATAAAAGGGGTGTCGTCGTATTGCGTGATAGGTAAAATAAAATACCAGCAGGGGGCAGTGCTCACCTGTAGGAAAAGTGTGTCGCCAAAATGCTCAATACTCCTTTCTTATTGTTTTAACAAAACATGAAAGTTTGATATTCATCATTAGCTGAAGCCTCGAAATCACAAGATATGGTCTCATTATTGATTACCTGTTTGTAAGCATACATTGCTTCTGCTCTTGTTCAGATTTGATCCAGACACATGGCTGTAGTTTATTCTGTTAAAACTTTACTATTCAAAATAACTCCAAAATATTCTAATTTCCATTCAAGATGGTTTAAACGTTAAAGCATACAAATAATTATAATTATAATAAACTAAAATATAAAGGAATATCAAATAAAAAGTTGTATTTTTTAAATAAAATTATTATACATGTTTTAATTGAAGTTTTGACGTGTTTTAGTTAATTGTATATAATATTGAATATTATGTATTTCTTTACATAAATTGTGTCAATTTACATAGTTTGGAATTTGTGAATGAAAAAAATCGAATTACAATGTTGGAAAATACAATTTCTCTGTCTTAACATTCAAAATATTTAAATTATTTTGTATATTTAAAAAAATAATAATAAAAACCCCGGAAATCTGTCCTTTTATTCGTATACAGAATGTTCATGGTAGCCCAATGGTTAAGGGGTTTCTGGATTAATATATCCCAAACTGACATCCACTCTTGGGGTGATCTTTATTGTTCATGGTTTGACTTCATATGGCTTTTGGTTGTAAGAGTACATTTTTTTAAGACAGTAAAATACAAAACTGATTCCATGCAGGTGCTTCAACGTAATATTTCTGTGTTATGGTTATGAGGTCATTCTTCACTGGCGCAGGCGCTGTCGGAAAAACCCGTTTCTTCGTCAATATGTAGCAACTGCGCCGCTTGTTTGTCAGTGAGACCACAAAACGCTACTTGGATATTCACTCACAGGGTAACTTATCTGCCTGACATCTGAGGATAATAAAGCTACATGTATTTTCTTTTTTAAAATACGAGACGGATTCACGCTGTGAGGACAATTTCAGTTGGGTTTTGGATACGATACAGGTAGGTCGCATTCAGCCACCCGGCTCAACTCTACGTTAGCCCGGACATGAAGGGCTATATTGCTAATTGTTAGCAAAACCAGACTTGCCAACGGACAGCAGCTAGCATAACGCTATAAAACAGAAACAAGCGACATATTGATGGTGTACCAGTGGGCTACGAGTGGTTGTCGTGAACTGGCTACTAAATATAATTTTAAAATATTTAATTGTGTTATTAACGCTTCAGACAATATAATATTGAATGGGGCCAGTCAGGAGGTGGGTCCGCTTTTTTTAGGCCATCAGCAAGAACCGCCTAGCTAACGTTAGCTAGCTGGGAAGCAGTGGCGCTATTTGTCACTGCCTGGTAGCTTTCCAACCGGCGTCAAACCGGGCTAGCCGTGTGTAGCACGGCTGGAGCTGTTGTGACTTATCGTTAGATGCGTACAAGTTGTCAGTACAAAGTAAAAGCCAGTCTTATTTACCATGGGAAACATATATGTCAAAAAAGGGTTACATGCTTGGTGCGGAAAATAACTGTTCGGTTACGCTGAATTGCTAACAACGGGGCGGAATATATTTTAAAAGACGTGACGTGGAAATCATTCATCATTGGTTAACGTTTCGCTGGTTAAGGATAAGCTAACGTCAGCTAACTAGCTCCTTGCTAGCTGTTCTCGTTAGCAAGCTAACAAAGAGCCATCGCTCCTCCTTGCTTTGTATGCTCGATGTTGCCATCTCAAATGGCTGTGGTGGTTTCACTTATTAGGCGGTGAAGACATGGTACGTACGATAAGGTTTACGTTATATTAAATACCAATTTAACTGATTGGCGCTGTCGGTTCTCGTATTTGTCGGTTTGTTGATACTGCTAACGTTACCAGGTTTGGTTATGACATTGTGGTTGCCTTTGCTGATCATGGCTGCAAACATGGCATGGTCTAGTTAACTAATAACTAATAAGATTGTTATTTTAAGAATGCGTATTTAAAAGACCACAACCGATGTCTTAATGCAAAACTGTTAATTGCAAAAAAAGTCATACTTAATGGCACCGGTCTTGTGCATTCACAGTTTACATGTTGCTAGGTTTATAGATTTTTGCAGCATTAAGTTAAAGGTTGATGTGCAGAGACAATTACAACAATGGACTTAACATTAATTTTCCAGACAATATTCGATGACAATTGGCATATGTGTTTTTTTGTTCATACTGCTGAGTAATAAGCTGTCAATATTTTTTTTTCTCCTTAATCATTAATAAATGTGAGCTATATAGAGGTTAGTGTGTCATTCTGAAGGGCTGTGAAATGCACTTAGAATTTGTGCCACATTACATAGTTACAAATGCATATCTGTATTGACTATTTTTAAAGATTAACACCTGATGCTGACTAAACAAATCAGTTGAATGGTATTTTAAATGTGCACAGCCAAAAAGTACCGTAAAAATTCTATCTGCATACCTGCAATGAAGCTATGCAAGTATGCGCCCTATGTCACATGTCCTGTGGCAAGACAACAAATCTTATGAGAGGGAGGAACCTTAAAAACAAACTTTTGAATTTAACAAAAGTGTGTCACAAAATGAGCCAGTGATTCATGGCAGCCAACTTAAGAGTTAGTGTTTGACGCACTGGTTATTTAGTGTTTGTCAGCTGTGCTTCTGATGAAAGCAATGATATTCAACGTAATGTGTACTGTAAATTCTACTTGTGAACACTTTGGCTGGTGTCTTACAAATCCTGTTGACAATTGACATAATGTTAGTTACTTTAGAAACCTGAATGTTTTCTTTTTTCTCTTGCAGTGAAACTGGACTGGAGCCGATTCAGAGTGTCTTGCCATCCTGCCTTTGCCAACTGTAGGATATTTGGTTCCTGTTGAAGGCTGTGCATGTTTGTTCCGCAACAGTAATTCCTTATGCTTGATAAAAGGTGCATCTTACAGGATGGATGATGTGGACTTAAAGAGACCCGTATATCTTCATCAGCACTCTGTGTTCAACTGTGGTGTTCAATCTTTTACAATTTACAAGAGAACACCTCCCATCCTACACCTCCAGTCTCTGCACTATATATATAAAGACTGTCTTTAGACAAGAAGGAAAGACAGGCAGAGATAGAAGTTGCGAGACTTTCTATCTTTTTTCTTTTTAAAGCAAAGACCAATACTGCTTATATAAGCTTATATGGCAGACATGGAACTATCCTTATTTTAATTTTTCCGTTATTGTACCCGCTTACTCTTGTTGTGGGTGGTGGGATGTCGGAAAAGCCAGACGACAAAATGGTGAAGTTCCTGGCTCCCCCTCAAAAGAGTGGAAATGGCCCCAGTTCTGGTTCAGATTCGATGGTGAGTGAATGCCGTCCAGCAGAAGTGAGACGCCGGCATCACACCATGGAGCGTGATCGATGTAACCCTGAACACCGTTTCTTACGGCGCAGTGTCATCAGTGATTCCAATGCAACAGCATTGGCCCTACCATTACCGAGCAAGATCCCTATCCCTGCACCTCAACGGGTTCAGCTACGGGAAGCGGTCCCCCAGCGTCAACAGACTGCTGCTGCTGATTTGCCGAGGGCTGAACCAATTTTGGCTCAAAATGAGGTGTCTGCTGTAAGTGGAAGAGGAGGACAAGAAGGAAAAGATATAAAAATAGCCAAGGTGAATGTAGTGCCTTCAGAGCAGGAGCCTGCCATTGTGCGAGATATCTGTGATGGAGAAGTAGTGGTAGCAGCCCGCTCTGTACCAGGCTTGGGAACAGAAGTGCCAAGTCAAACAGAGCCTGAAAGTACTGTTGAAGTGAAAGTACAGCCTGAAGAAGAAGGGGAGGAAGAAGATAAGGACTCTGCCAAGGCACGTGCAGAGGCAGAGCAGAGAGAGGCTGAGAAAAGGGTTCGGGATGATATCGAAGAGGCGGAGACCAAAGCAGTGGGAACATCTCCAGATGGGCGTTTCCTCAAGTTTGATATAGAAATTGGACGTGGTTCCTTCAAGACCGTCTACAAGGGCTTGGACACTGAGACCACAGTGGAGGTGGCTTGGTGTGAGCTGCAGGTATGAATATTAGAAGAACCACTGTTTTATAACCTACTTTTCTACACTGCTATTTCTATCAGCTGTTATCATTTATTAATATAATTATAAATGTTCTTTAACAGGGTCACCCATAGTGTTGCATTCTCCTGTGCGTCTTCATCACCTATTGCTTGGCTTTTTGCTTTTACCGGCCTTAATAAGCATACAGAAGTAGAACCAAACCTTTTTCCTCCCACAGCCTTACCTGAGCTACAGTTGCTGTAATTTCCCTCCTGAGACGAGACCAGCATTTCCCTTTTTGATGTTTCGTTATGCATTTTTAAGCAAAGAATATAAAAAAAAACTTCCAGTTTCCCTACTTTTCTTTTGGTACTGCTCTTTCAAAGTGTTAGCATGTCTTTCTGATTCTGATACCTGTATCAGAACTGCCTAAAATGCGGTATTGGATATCAGCAAGTGCAATAGTTAATGCACGATCCAATACCATCATTTTTAGCCCCCAAAAACATGGATGTGTGACTTCTTCTCCCACTGAGTAGCAAAAAAGCAAAAATATTTATAATGGCATCAACTTCTGTTTTAGAACAGATTTGAAGAAATGATTTCAGGTGGACTATCACTTAAAGAAACACAAACAAAGTGGTGGTAGCATAGGGTGTAATATTAGTCAAGGCTGTTTCCCATCACACATTTTCATGCTGTATTTTTTGAATTCTTAGTTATTATCAATTAAACCGGTAAAGGCACACAATTAAGCAGGTTCGTGTTAAAAATCAGGGTCTGTGAGGAAGTGAATACATGTTTTATTTCACTGGTATCTGGCATTGGCGAATACCAGGTATGGAATAAGTCTAGGTATGGAAATCAATATTGTAAAGGAAAAACGGTCTCAGAAAATCACTAGCACTTAACCTGACTCTTTTTAGTAAAGAGTGTCTAACATTGGCAAAATGCCCGAAGCTACCAAGGGTTATGTAATTGTTTGGCACTGTGACTGAGGGTGACACTGTAGACACTGTTAGGTACCTTTGACTTTATATTCAGGGTTAGGCTTTTTCTTTTATTGCACTATTAGAGTTCAGAATCCATGTGGTGGATTCATTTTTCACACTTGCAGAGGACATTATAGGCCAATAATGAGTTATAACTTTCTTCCTGACATGTAGAATTACCATAACCATATAATTAGAATGAAAGCTACGCCAATCCTTGTTAGAACACCTACATAACATAACATAAGGAAACTTGTGATCTAGGTTATTACATCTTTAAATGACTTAAAGTCAGTAAAACTCATTTTCAGTTTTGTTAAATGTGTATTTTCCAGTGCTAAAGCAGTAATAATTGATTTGCCCTTTTCCAAACACCACCATGTTTTTATCTTATCTTTGATTTCTTGGTGTCATTATATGCTTTAGGTCATTACTGAATCTATTTCCTCATTATATCTATCGTTTCTGAATTGAGGAATCTACTATTTGCTTTGAATCTGCCACAGATTAAGAGTAAGTGATAAAAAAGCTAGTTAAAAAAACTGTAGCGCTGCAGTCCAGTGAAAGCAGCTCCATGGCCCATAGCAAAGTCTGACCTCATTCACATCATGAATGTTTGCTTTTACTGTCACGCTTTTGCCCTGCCATGAGAGGCATAGGCCTGACACGGCAGCACAGAAAACCAGAGCTCCACATGCACTGTGGTTTCAGAACAATGTGAAGATTACAGACACGTGCCCCTCCCCCCTCACACAGAACGAATCAAGCGCATGCTCAGTGCAATCCTGCTCTGAATGCTTGTTTGAATGTAAAATGGGTCACATTCCTCATAGAGGAATCTCCTGTGAGAAGTGCAGAAGGCTGGCCTGCTAAGGCCTGCTCCTAAACTATCAGTCCTCCTCGCACCCTTTCAACTTTGTCACATTTTGCAATATTTCTCTTTTCTTCAACCTTTTTCTAGCAAAACTCACTTTAATATATCAAAGCCTTCCTACTTCAGTTAGCTAATATTATACGAGTTATTGAATTAGTATACTTTTAGATATTTTGTCTGAACTGCAGCTCTTTTTCTGTTGACCTCAAGGCAGTTTATTATTGGCAAAGTATTGTAGAAGAAATGGAAAGTTACCTGCTGTCTGATGGTTCAAAGTTTACTTTTATAGCATACATTTGAATTCATCTATGCTATGATGTCGGCTGGGTTCTCCCCCACAATGCTACTAAAGATAAGCTTCTGATAAATTAGCATCAAAAGTTACAAGAGTCAGTTGACTAAAGCAATTTATGTTTTCCTGTCCATAAAGTAATTAATTGATAGACTGAAAAGTAGGCCAAATATCAGTATGTTATTGGGAAGGAAAGTATTCATGTGTTGTCCTGTGACTTCCTGAGTACCAGTTTATAAAGTAAAATCAAACTGCACCCGTCTTTGTTCCTGTGGTTTGTGGAAAATGATTCACCCAAATAGACGAGGTGTGCCTGCTTCTCTTATGAGGATCATCTAAACTTGGTTATGGACCTAGAGCCTAATCCAGTGCAAAGAAGTGATAGCAATGCTTACAGTTGAATGAGGACCAGCTTTGTCTTGTGGTCGGGGTCTGTTCTGAAATACCAACATGTAACCTGATACTCTCACTCCCCTTCGTTTCAATGCTAGAAACAGTTCAGCTACACACGAGAAGCTGAAGTCCCCCCTCACATGTTTGTTAAAGCTGTCCCATGATCACACAAGTGCTCATGTCGCATTCCCCACGCATCCTGAGGGCATATTTAGGAATATATATTTATAGTTTTAGTTTAGTATCAATAATTTAATATTTTTTCAAACGTTTATTTGATTACAACTATTTAGTTTTAGGAGCTTTTGACAGTGATGGAAGTATATTTTTTCATTCTACAAATTTAATTGGTAGATGGCATTATTTAAGAAAGGAGTGCGGGCTCATCTGTTGGCTCACTTCTTCTTTTGTTTTCTGTTGATGCCAGATCAGTGATGCAGAAAGTAGTCAGCATTTGCTCTGAGCGGATTTGGTGTCATCTGGAAGCAACAGCAGTTTCTTTGCCTGTTTGCTAAAGCAACAAGTCTGACAGGTTTTTCCTCATAAAATCCTAAATTCATCCTTAAATGTAAAAAAAAAAACTCAAGGCGAACTAGCAGTCATGTGAGACTGTATTGAACATTGCATACCACAAACCAGAAAATGGTTTGCTGTTCTCAGATCTGTACCAAGAGTTGGAAAACATGTTAAGTTTGACCTAATTTTCATTTATTCCTTTTCATTTATCATTATTTGTCCGTCACCGTGGAGGAAATACACTCTCAAACAAAGTGAAGAGACGCTTTGAGAACTTGTTTTAGAAAGGAAAGACATTACTCCTTTATTTCAAAGTAAAATCTGAAGTTGGATTTCAGTCATTTGTTTTTAGAGATGTGCCGTCATGCACTGTAGTGTTAGGAAAGTGGAAATTTGGTGTCATGTCATGACAAGTTCTGAAGTAGTCAGAGGTATTTCCCTCTGGACAAGACTGTCGGACTGACGGGGCAACCACTCCACTTTGCCTTCCCTTACAGCTATCAAGCCTAGAAACTTTTGTGCATCAAGTTTGAATATCATGGCCCTGGCTTATTCAGTTTGGTAGGCCATCTGTCCACAATTGTCTAAGAATTTCTAGGCGTCCACCCTTTTTCACCCACCCCTGAACCCACACATTTGTTTCGGATCTCTCGTTGCAGGCATGTCTGAACAATAAGTAGGTCACCGCAGAGAGGAAGTCGAGGGAGAGGGAAGAAAAAGGAATAAATTTAGGAGCCTCCCCTTTCTTGCTCACTCATCCATCTTCAACCATGTCATCTTCCGCTCGCTGCTTCCCCACCTCCTTCCTCTGCAGTCACTGAATGCAGCCAAACACTGAAAGTTGAGGAAGAGAACCCCAGGCATCCTTTTCGACGTTATGAGAGCTGCCTGTCCAGCTGGCTGGTTGGCATCCGCTCAGAGTGACTCACTATCCCCAAGTAGTATAAAATAATGACTTATCTCTTATTATTCTTCATGATAGAATTTGATTTCTAATTATTAGAAGCAGCAAATCTGGGAAAGAGGTCACATTTTGTAAAATGAAATTCCTGACTGCATTATCAGCATTCCTCAATGAAACCATGTAGTGGACTTCCTCATGATGGGGTTTTCTGTCAAAAATCATTAACGGGGGAAGAACTAAAACTGTTGGACCAGCGCCATTACATTTTAATTAATAACAAAATCACAAGAAACATTTATGATTCTCCTCCTGGCTCATTATTATAGAATGATCTAACAGAAGCTAACCCGTACTGTTTTTACCATTACCTATGATGGGACAAATAATCAGTGCTGCAATACATTTTAGTTGCATGTAACCTCATTAGAGTTTGTGTCACTGTAAGAACTTGAAAGTAAGCAGTAAGTGGGGGTTCGTCAATCATAAAAACAGAGCAGCTCAATGCTGCCTTTGTGCATGACAACTCTCAAAATAGACCAGACGGCAACACGGACACCATTAACTGTTTAGCGTGATTCTGTGGCCTGGTTTCCATCTGACCGTAACTGTAGGAAGGTTATGACCTTTCAAACTGTTTTAAATCACTGACCCACACTTTGAGATTTGGTTTCTAACCTATGTGTATTTTCATCACATATAATATATTCAATATTCATTAGGAAAGTGATTACTGACATGAAATACACACAGATATTGTCAGACATGTCTGCAGCTTTGTCTAAAATAGATAAAGCTGAGTCTACTCTACAAAGACCACCACTACAAGCTGTACAAATAAGTGTTCAGAAAGATAAGAAATCAACTATTTCAAACAACATTCATCAAAATTATTGCAGACATGTTTTCACATATTTATGCAAACTCATTCATCAGAGCAAAAATGTGCCGTGCCTGTAGCTGCTAAACATGTTTCATACTTGACTCGAGCTTTCATGGGCCATAAATTATTAGATGTGGATCATGGTGTTACCTAGAGGATCAGCAGAACCAGTCCACTGATGGAAATGGCTTAGAAGACGTTGCTCGTGATGTCTTTTCAACAATTCTTCATGAACTACTAGAAGAGGGTTATCACTAACAAAATATTTATATTGAAGCTTTTCATTCATAAAAATCAACAAAATCACATTAAGCAAAAAAAGTACATTTACTGTTTTTTCTTTTTTACAGTCCCCTCTTTTATTTTTTTTTACTGTTTTTGGGGTAAATGCCTCATTTTCTTTTCAACCCCATTAAAATTAGATGAACAGTCACACTGGCAGATGTCAAATGACCCAAATCTGTCATCTGACAACTTGACTGACAGTCACAGTGATCTTTGACCTCATTGCCATGTGTCGCAGCATCATGGAAATACCAGAACTTTCTGTACAAATAGGAATACTGCACCTAATGTGATATCTGACTAACATTAAGGTGGAGCTGTTTTATAATGGCTGCTTGCCTTTCAGGCTTGTCTGCTGTTCCCCGCACCCAAACCACTGTTACCCAGAGAGCTCTATCCGGCCCTCAGTGTCAGCCTCAGAGTGGACCTCGAGCAGGGACCTGACAGTGCCAGGCTTTGGCATGATCACATGCGTTTTTCACCCAGTCTATTTTTAGGGTTGTTGAGTTATTTATGATGGCCTTTGCCTGGAAGCAGCATTTTCAGCTCTGCTTTGGTGCTACTGTTGTTAACAAGCATTGGATTTAATTCCTATAATTGGTTAGAAACCCTTGACGTCATGAAGTTCTTCACATAGCGTTAGGCTTTTTGATAATAGTTGGAATTAAGCTGTATTATCTCAAAAAACACTGAACAGATTAAACAAAAACTATTTTGTGCTAACAGGTTATTCCTACCCACAGCTCCTTGTATACTGGGTAGGTGGGTATGGAGCTTTGACAGAGGTCTTAACTGTCTCGTATCTAAAACTTGCTCTATCTTTTTAAATGTTAGGTCGGGATTTCTGTTTGATCTGATCAGACTGAGCAATTAAATCGTAATAACTCTGGCTTTTACCTGCTTAACCATGCATCAGCTTGTTAAGGGGTGTGCCACTGCAATAGGGAACGTGATTTCAGATAAGTGTTGTGCTGACTCTGCAGAAGTGTCAAGAACAAATGCTTACGAGTCTGTATTTAGAGATATAACTCTTAAGACTGTAAATCATCTTAAGAGATTTAAATAGATTTCTGCACCGTTCTCTCACTTTAGGTGTGGACAAGATGTGCGTGTATATTAAACAAAGGCATTTACACAGTATTCTTCCCATTCACCCACGTTATCATATTCTCACAAGGGCAGTTTTTCGCAGTGCCGTGTTATGATATTGCAGAAATATGGTAGAGACATTGGAGGCAGCACAGCTCTCTAGTGAGCTGACTCATGAACACTCGGTCAGATAACACTGCTGTTCAACTGCAGCTGTTGTTGCCCTCTCTGTTCCTGCCGATAAGGATTCCTTATTTATGGCCAACTAAAGCCCCTCCCCCCAAAAGGTTATAAGACTACATCTAAAACATGTCAATTTAAACTATGTCAAAGGTAAGGGAGCTAAAGTGGAGCCGAGGTGCGATAAACAAATCACAGCAAAACCAGCTGATGGGTCTAACTGGTCATCCTCCGAGACACCCACTCTTTTTATTCAAATTCTCAACTTCTCCGAGTGCATCTATGGAGTAGTAACAGTTTGTAAACGGAGCATGACCAGGCACAGGCCGAAGAACTCTTTCAGGTTAGGGTCAGTTGGAGTGTTATGTGTGTTGTATGATTGTTCCAGGCCCAGGGCCCGGCATACTGTCAGCTTGTGTGAGAGCTATGGCATCAGTTCGTCCTGGCTCATGCGGAGTAGCTTATGGAAACAATGGTAGAGATGCAAACCACTTCGTTCTTTTCTTTTATCTTTTATGATCTGTAAAGTTTATGAAGTCGTGGTGCTGTGCTGTACTCCAAAGTTGCTCAAGTATTTCTTTGCACAAGTTGAGGTAGATAGCTGTTAAGCAGGTGAATGTCTTATCTTATACAGGGAATGCAGTTTTTCAACTAGTTTGGACCTGTACATGGATGACTTATGCTGTAAAGTAGTTATCAGTTTGGCATGTGCTTCCAGTAAAAATGCTGTCGTTAATACAGGACATTGGTATTTGTGGGGGTTGGGATGCTGCCCACCCTGAGGGCTTGTAGCTCTGAGGCTGTAGATGGTGATGTAGATGTTATGCATGACTTTTCACATGGTGCGCTGAAAGACAAAGTGGAACCACATACCCACTAGATCAACACTCTGGAAAGTAGGTTACATGGTCTGAGCACATGGAAGAGCCTTCATTACTCTCCCATTTTCCCTCACCTTCTGTTTCCTGACATTACTCTCTGATTCTGCGTCTTTCTTCTTCTTCTCTTGACTTCTGATTTTATTTAGCCTTCTTTTCCACAGACATTGAAAACATCCAATCACAATACATCCAGCTAAGGCTGACGTCAGTCACTGCAAACTTTTCTATCTCTTGCTGACATACACACAAAGACAAATGCTCTCCACTAACAAATGGGCAGAATTTCCTGGACAGCCTGGCCTATGGCCAGGTCTCTGGGGGTTTCAAGGGAGGCCTTTAGCTGCATGGTTTCACTGGGCTTGTCTTACTGGTATGGGTCTGCTGTGAATGTAGGTCACGCCAGGAATTACTCAGGAAATTTGAGGAGGGCGGCTGTACACATTCCAGATTTTTTGTTAATACGCAGACCCTACATAAGGCATTCTTGGCCATACTTATTTATGCGTCAGTTTATGAAACGTTAAATCCCTTTGGGCAAACACTGGGATTGGCCTTACGTACATTTGGCTGTAATCCATCAACAAACCCATCAGCTGCGATACATTGTATACTGAATAAACCAATTGATATAAGAGTCACAGGGTTTGATGCGCCCAATGATGGCATCATACCAGATGCATCCAGGGTGTTATATTAGTATTCATATTGATTATATTCTATCACTGTTGATGTTGTTAATAATGATGAAGGGTCTGCTTTTTGACTAAATGAACAACAAGAACTAAGCTAGAATAACTTGGTATTCAAAACACTTTGAATTTGCATTCATTACAATTTTTGAAACACAAAATTTTACTTTTCCACATCAACCATCAACTGCTGAAAATGTACATCAATATTGTTTCCCAATTGTGGTGATTATGTATTGAGTATGTATTGCAGCGTGGATTGGTTTGGTGTCCCTCTAAAGATGTCTCATGAGTCATGTTGTGGCTCTTATTTTGGTGTTCTTGAACATTTAGGACAAAAATACACAAACCATTTGGTCCTCAGTCTTCTGCCAGAGAAAACAGGGCCACATACCTTCGTCCCTATCAGTGTTTGTACTTGTGCAAAAGAAAATATCCCATATTTCATGTTCAGATGAAATTGCACTCCATCACTGTTTATACAAATGCTGTTCCATCCTGCAGTGTCAAAAAGACTGTAGATTAAAAAATGTTATCTTATGAGCAAACACACTTTGATGCTGCCTGGGGAAATATAACTTTCCTTGGTGTTTCATGCCTCCAAATTTAACTAAGTACATCTATAAATAGATCTCTTCTCTGTGACATTAAACCGAAGTTGTTTCCTTTTTTTTTCCCTTTCAGGATCGTAAGCTGTCAAAGACGGAGAGGCAGCGCTTTAAGGAGGAAGCGGGGATGTTAAAGGGACTACAGCATCCAAACATCGTCCGATTCTACGACTCCTGGGAGGGACCGTCCAAAGGCAGGAAGTGCATTGTACTGGTCACTGAACTCATGACTTCCGGCACACTCAAAACGTGAGTCTCAGACCTGGCTGCCCTAACAAACACATGAAAACAGAACTCAGACAAGCTTTACAAACTATTTCTGAACTATTTTAATTTAAAGGAACACCCTAGCTATTAATACTAAATATTCTGACCAATATTTGTGTCCTTTTGAGAAAAATAAATGTTGAATTTTGTATAAGCTGTTTTTGTATTTCAGCTGTATCTTTTAAAGGTTCATAAATATATAATTTCATACAATTGAAATCAAAACTTAGTTATGTGCTTTTATGAAAACGTGTACAGTAAAACACTACATGTGCTGGTGTTAGTCTCTGTTTCTCAGAGTGAATATGAAAATGATGATCTCTTCTCTTGTAGATATCTGAAGCGGTTCAAGGTGATGAAAATTAAAGTGCTGCGCAGCTGGTGTAGACAAATCCTCAAGGGGCTCCACTTCCTTCATACTCGGGCTCCCCCCATCATCCACAGGGACCTTAAGTGCGACAACATTTTCATCACGGGCCCAACAGGATCCGTCAAGATTGGAGACTTGGGATTGGCTACTCTAAAGCGTGCATCGTTCGCCAAGAGTGTAATAGGTACGACTGAGATGTCATTTCTACCTCCCGGTCCCTGTCCTGCTGTGGGACGGGGACTTTTTCTCAGTTATATGTTTTGTATTGAAAATGATTGTGTTTAAAGAAGGTATTTTCCTTGACGGTGTGGTTCAAAAACAGACCACAGCGTTTCAGCTGTCCCTCAAACCACAGCTCAAATGGAGGCCAAATATTGTGGTAATCTTAAAGAGATAACCACAAGGCTTTCTCTCTTTGCTCCTCCGCAGTAACTCTATCAAGTTTGGTCACTGTACAGAATATTTCTGTTCTATGTTTCTCCAAAAAAAGAGAGGGTCTTTTTTTACAGGCATCTACTGAATGTAAGTAGCGCCTAATGTTTCTAATACTGTTAAATATTACGATTATAATAGTTGTCATGCCTTCTTGCAGGCTAACTTGGCCATGGCTAAAGGTATGGCCTTTGCTTCTGTCTTAGACTGGTCATTGTTCTGTGGTTTGGAAATATGTGGTCTGTTTGCAAGTTCTACCTATAATGTTTAACGTCTCTTTCTATGGGTTTGCCTCAACAGGTTTTTTTTTTTCTAGTCTGTGTCTCTTACTGTCTTTAAGATATTGCAGGATCGCAGAATCTTTTTGCTCCGTCTTTGTGTCCCGGGAGCTCTCCCCACTTTCTCTCTGTCAGCCTTTTGCCCTTGTTTTTTATTTGTTTTATTATATTTTTCTTTTTTTTTCTTTCACATTCTTGGGTATGTTTTTAAAATGTAGGCTCTAGCCTCAGCTGTGCCCATTCTGCTGTTTGGAATGAATAGGGTACTGCTGATCATTGAGTAAGTATGAACTTTTATGGGCCTGGTAAGTCTGACAGTGTGCTGTAACACACATCAATATCAAAAACAAATTACAATTACATAACCAAAAGAGTTTTTCTGTGTAAGACCTGAAATTTTTATGTTACAAGATCAGTTAATAGTACAAGGCTGATGTGCAAGGACACACTGCTGAGCAGAGTAACTAGCTATGGGACCTGCTTCTCTCAGAACTTGACTGTAACAGCTTCCCCCTGTAGGTCAAGAGGAGATGGTAAGTCATACAACAAAAGGTGAGTGGACAATGAAAGAAGATGTTAATATGGTTGTAAGGGCTTGATAAAAGTTATTTCCATAGCTAGTGATATTACTCTCGCACAGATCATTGGCACCCTTTTAAACAAAGTGGCCTGGGTACGATTTTCATGTGCCTTATTTAAATGTGTCCCCCCAACATTTCAATAGTATTGGCGAACCGGTGTGTTCTGCACATTGGCCACCTCAGTCACATATTGCAACATGTAAAGGTCTTACACAGACAAACACGTGCTTTCTTCTCTGCAGTCTAACTGAGCCCAGCTTCTCCCTCCTTTTTTGTTTTCTGTCTCTTTTTTGCTTTCCTTCCCCTTTTCTATTTTTTTTTCTCTCTCTTCCAACTTTTCACCTCACAGGTCCCCACTGCACGAGATGTCAACAGGCTGGTCACTCTTCTCATCCTCTCCTTCCTCAACCCCTCACGGGTTAGAGGAGCAGAGGGGCAATGGGTTGTGAGAAGCCCACTCAATCAGTAAGGGGGTTCGAGAGTTCTGAATAGTTGTTTTGATTTAAGGTACCCCTGAGTTCATGGCGCCTGAGATGTATGAGGAGAAGTACGACGAGTCAGTGGATGTGTATGCCTTTGGAATGTGCATGCTGGAGATGGCCACCTCAGAGTACCCTTACTCAGAGTGCCAGAATGCTGCACAGATCTACCGCAGAGTTACCAGCGTAAGTCCACTTTTCAACCCTTCTTTTCACCCCTCTGCCTTCACCTCTCCCAATGTGCCAAGAAGGCTAGTGTCCCATTCTGGAGTGACTTTTACATTGCTGCTGACACCTTAAGTTTCTGTCTGACTGTTCACCTCATGAGTCTATGACCAATCTCATTTGCCTCACCTCTCACTGTTGTCTCCTTTCCTTCTGAATGATGATGAATGTTGGTGGAGCATGTGGACCTGAGGCGTGGATGAGTGAAAAGAGGCTGAACAAGCACAGTCCTGCTATTTTCCTAACAGCTAATGGTTTAGTCTTGTGATGATGCCAGAAGGGCAGTAACTGTCAGAGAAAAAAAGACATATTAATGCTGTTAATCATGCAGCTTATGCTGCTGTACCTTCGAAATGCAAAGTCACTGATATGATTCATAGTCTGCAATTACAAGCCTCATAGATAAAGAGGTTGAACCTGTTCCAAGACTGTTATCTACACAGTGTGACTTAAAATCTATACCCTCACCCTCAGTTTATCATTAACTGCAAAGTTCAAACACTGAAGTCCTCGCCACGTGACTCAGCAGAGGATCTTTCTGTTTTCCCACTTCCAAGCATTGCCTTCTTTAGCTCTCTTTATAAGCCACAAATAACTCATACTGCAGAGCACCACACACAGTTGACTCAGTGAAGAAACAAAGTGCTATTGTGGTGTCGAGCCTACATTTAGGTAGTGTCACATGCTCAGGTTTTACAGTATTATGCCTCTGGGAGATCGGCTGTTGTTTTTCCTATTCTGTCATGAAGCTCAGCTGTTCGGCTCTAAGCCTCCATTTTCCTGTAGCAGCATGCCGTTTCCTCCTGCTACTGACTCATCTCATCCCCTCTCTTTAACCATCCTTTACGGGCTTAAACCATCCTTTTCCCATCACTTGATATTTTTCATTTTTAAATGCCACCAGTTGGAAAAAGCATGCTATCCTTCTAATACTTATTACTGCTTTGGAATGTAGTTTTTTTAGAAACCCCCTCCTTCTTCTTCTTCTTACTGTGACATTTTGAAATTCCAAAGCATAATTGAAAGAGGAAGTTAGTTTAATCTCAGTTTTGTTAGACTACTGTACTTTTAGCTAAAAAAGAGAAATATTAGAAGGTAGTTTCCAAAGTAAGAAAAGGTCCAAAGAACCATTCTCATTGAGGGTTTTGTGTTTCATGTAGGGGGTGAAGCCGGGCAGCTTCGACAAGGTGGCCATCCCTGAGGTGAAGGAGATCATCGAGGGATGTATTCGCCAGAACAAGGATGAGAGGTCTTTAACTTAAGAGAACATTTGTGAGCTCTTTGGGAGTCTAGCTTTCCTGGAAATCCTATATTTACTTAATGCTTGTTTTCCTCAATGTAGGTACTCGATCAAGGACCTTCTGAACCATGCCTTCTTCCAAGAGGACACAGGGGTGCGTGTGGAGTTGGCAGAAGAAGACGATGGAGAGATGGAAGCTATCAAGCTGTGGCTGAGAATTGAGGATGTAAAGAAACTCAAGGGGAAATACAAAGACAATGAAGCTATTGAGTTTTCTTTTGACCTCAACAAAGATGTACCAGAAGACGTGGCTCAGGAAATGGTGAATTTATCCGTCACACAGCATCACACAGTCAGTTTAAGTGTTGAAATGTTCACTTCTTAACAATATGTCACGTGTTTGTGCTGTAGGTTGAGTCTGGTTATGTGTTCGACGGCGACCACAAGACCATTGCGAAGGCCATCAAGGACAGGGTGTCTCTTATCAGTCGCAAGAGAGCACAGCGGCAGCAGGTGTGTCCATGCTCACAAACGTACATTTCATTTAATAATGTTAACTATCTGCTTAAGCACCTCACTCAGATAAGATGTTTAACCCTGTGCTGTGAAGTATATATGTTGTCTGTCAATGCTTTCTGGAGGTTTTTAATGCATTTGCTGGTGACCGTTATGCAGGTCAGAGAAGATCAAGAGAAGAGAAGGCTGGAGGAAGAGCAGCAGACTCAGTTACCGCCAGCACAGCAACCAGGCCAGCAGCCAAGCACGGAGGTGCCACAGCCCCAGCCCGTGCCACAGCCCCAGCCCGTGCCACAGCCCCAGCCCGTGCTGCAGCCGGTGCCACAGCCCGCGTCTTATGTCTCTCCACAACCGAACCAACACAGCACACAGATGTCTGCCCAGCCTGCGTCTCAGCAGAGCCTCCAGAGCTCCAACTACAGCACTCCTCAATCGACTCAAATGACCGCCATGGCACAGGGGGTCCCTTATGTCACACACTCAACTGGGCAAGTCCCAGCTCCAGTCCAGGGTCAGAATGTGGCCCCCATCCAGCTAGAGTCAGAGGAGCCTGAGAGTGACCAACATCAACAACTACAGCACACTGGAGGAGGTGTGGATCAACAACTATTTATAGCCGAATACACCATGATGGTGATGACAAAATGATTTGATTTTAAATCTGGAGTCTTATCTTTAATCGAGCTTTTTCCCCCCCTTATACAGCCGGTCACATCAGCGACAGACCTCCTGCTGGCTCTTCTGTCCTTCATGAAGTCCAGCCTCCATTCACCTCCTCCCCCAGTCAGCACCTTCAGCCCCAGGTGTCTTGCCCCCCAACGCAAAACGACCAAATGCAACAGCAGCAGTTGTCAGTGGTGAGTCACGTTGAAAACAAGACATAGTCATGTTTGTTGTAGATAATCAGATTATTTACTCCATGATGTGTGATCTTAAGAATAAGATATACATTTAAGAAAGATCCATAAGTTTGGCACGCTCTATTCCCTTTTCCCTGCACTTCCAATTGTTAACTGGCATTGTAGACAGCCGTCAGCACAGTGGGGTCTCAGTCTTGGTTTGCAAGAACTTGACCTCTGTGCTCCGCATGGGTCCTATGAGCTTTGCTGTAGATCTGTGATAATAGATTTTGATCAGTTCTTTGTCTACTTCCTTCTTTGTCTTCATTTACTCTACACGTGCTGTTATTTTCCCTCTTCGGACCACAAGGTTCAACCCCAGATGCAAGGTGTGCAGCCTGAAGTTGTTCCAGTTGCGCCGACCAACCAGTCTGTTCCAGGCGCACCTCCACAGGTAACCATTGTCCTGCAAGTCTTTAAAGAATAACTGATTTGAAGAGCTTTTGTTTCTCTGACTTCTGCTGGATCTACTAATAGTAATGCGATGTTGTACTGAACACACCCTGAACTACATCAGTGAAGCACATGTGAACTTCAACCACTTACAGTCAGCATAAACATGATTTTCAGGGGGTGTGAAGTTAACCTTTACAGCATGTGTTGTGTGCTTCAGCCTGCTGCTTTGACAGCAGCTGAGTGTTCCCAGTCCCACGTGTTCCAGTCGCCTCTGTTATATTTTCCTTAGCTTGCTTTTCTTTTTTTCCCCTCTCTTACCCTGTGTTATGTTTTGTTTCTTATAGTACGGAGTTTACTACCAACCATCGCTCCCCCCTCAGGTAGATAAAATGACCCATTTTCCTGTTACCACTTAGCACCAACACTGTGCTGTTAACACACCAACAGCCTTTCAGGTTATCAAACAAAATGAACTTATTGTCTATATCAGGCTTTTATGAATTTATTGCCTCCAGTAAAAACAAATATTAGGTCAAGTAGTTTCAAAAACTTTTACGGGGAGTGGGCCACACGGGCACTGTACATGCTCAAATTATAAATAGTTTGAATTATGCAGCAATGTTATCACACAGGTAAGTAAGGCTTTTGAATAGAGCCGCAAAAATCTCTCAACGGTTTAAATTAGAAGGAAACTGAAGGTAGTCTACATACAACTATGAATGTTTCCTCAACCTGTTACCTCTCTGATTATATTTTTCTTTCTGCCACTTTCTCCCAGATTCCCACCCAGCAAGTGATGATACCCCCGTCCTCTCAGCAGTCTCCCCCTCAACAACAGCAACATCCAGAGAGCGGTGCTTCACTTCAGGGCACCGTTCTACCGCAGGGACAGACTGGAGCTCAGCAGCTACAGGTGACACCTCCGCTTAACTTGCTATTATGCATTTGAAGTGCTTTAATACATACACTGTTACATATAGGTTTTAACTCTTTAGTTGCTCTACCCTACTACAGTATGGATTTCATGCTCTCTAATTTTGTGTTTGGTTTTCCAAAACCTTTTTTTCTTTCCTCTGGTCCCACATCTGTCACTACCACATCTGTCCCCTTCTCTCTGTCACTCTTCTCCTCTGCATGCTGCATGTTCCTGCATGACTCTTAGTCTTGGGCCAATGATCCAAGTCCTCCTATCATGTCTCCTCCAGTGAATGCAGAGCACCTATACTTCCTCTATCAGGCCTCGTGCCTCTCTGTTCTGCAGGTATTCTACAGAGCACAAAACGAGTTTGTGTGGGTGGATGTATGTGGGTCAAGTGTGAAGCATTTGTTTAACACAGCTTCCTGTTCCTTTTCCTGTTCTTTTCATCCTCTGCACAAATATCTTCAGGGCACGGATTTGACACACTTTTTGATACATATATTTTTATTGAAATAAATGCATAATCATTTGGGTAAATTCTCCAGTAGAGCTCCAAACACATCATTAACATAATCAGCAACATTAAACAGTGTTTTTTTCCTGTTACAAACGCAGTGTAAACAACTTCATATCCCTCTGCTGTTCTGCCTGTTCCTCCATGAAATCAACAACCTGCACATATAATCGATTTGCATGGGTAATAGATATTTAATCACAGTTACATAAGCCTTATGATGGTAACTTCCTGTAAGGCTTGAACTGTAACTTAATAGAACTGCAGTAAACTGTAGAAACAAAGCACAGCTGGGTATAAATGACCACGTTTTAAAGGAAGTGAAATGAGAACTCATTTGCACTGCAGGATTGACACTCAACCTGAAAGTTGAATAATTGCAACTTTCCCCAGGTTAAACAGCCCCCTCTGGTGGATGCTCTTGTTTTAATTATTGCTTACCTGTAAATAGTATTAAATTAAATTTAATGGATGAATGGGATTAACATAAATATCAAAATACATACAGTTTACAGTTTAAATCCTTAAAATCAATAAAAATGAGCAATCCCCTTAGGAAAGGACTTTGCATTTTAACATTTGCTTTTGTGCAAGAATATCTCGATTTATGAAGGTTTTCTGTGTTTCAGGCCCCTGTGAGTGTGTCTCAGTCTGTACCAGCAGAGCAGCCCGCAGGATCCGCTGCTCTGGTGCCACCATTTGTGGAGAGGTAAGAGCGGAGTTATTTTTAAAAGCAGGTTTCATCGTCACCGCACAATGTGTCTGATCTCATGGCTCCATATCTCCCTCAGCTGCCTGTCAGATGCAGCTTCCGGTCTAAGTGACGGCAATGATGGAAGTTCGACATCAGGAGGTCGTCATGAGGGGCGCTCGCTGAAGCGCCACCAGCGGCGATCTGTACGCAGCCGCTCCCGCCACGAGAAGACCGCCAGGGCCAAGCTCAATGTTCTCAGTGTATGCATCTTTACTCATGACTTAGTTTATATTCTGTCCGAGGCTTATACGACTAAACGGTTTTAACCTGTATGAATGTCCTGCAGATCTCTAATGTGGGAGACAGAGTCGCTGAGTGCCAGCTAGAAACACACAACAGGAAGATGGTGACCTTCAAATTCGACCTTGATGGTGATAATCCAGAGGAGATCGCGCAGATCATGGTAGTACTGGTTCTAGTTTCCACTCAACCATTAAACAGTTAACATGTCCTGAATGATGTTTGGCAACTGACAGTGAAAATCCACAAGAGCAAAAGACAAACCATTCATGATGTTCTTATTTTTTTCTTTTAACTTTGCTGCATCAACCAAAGGCAGTCACAAACTTTCTGTGAGGCGTTCTAACAATGTATGGAGTTTTAGCTGCAGTACTGAGCTTCTTTGGCGTTCTGTTTCAGGTTGAGAGTGAGTTCATCTTGGAGAGCGAGCGGGAGTCCTTCATCGAGCAGGTCCGTGAAGTCATAGAAATGGCTGATGAGAAAGGAGAGGGCATGAAAGAAGGCTTCCCCCAGGTATTTCATTATCTCACATTAATTTATCTATATTGATAATTAAGATCGTCACCCGCTGAACCCAAGGACCTAACCAGTATCTCTTCATCTCTTTACAGATGAGTAATCACCAACAGCAGCCGGAGCTGTCTGTCCCCATGCTGCCAGGTAAACAAAATTTCAGCCAGAAAATATAAAGCTCAGTGTCCAGTCATTGTTTTTTTTTCATAACTAGTTTCTTTTTAACTTTCTCTCAGGCATTTCCCCCAGCACCACCGCCCAGGTGGTACATTCGGCTGGACGAAGGTTCATAGTCAGCCCAGTGCCTGAGTCTCGTCTTAAAGAACAGTTCTTTGGAGCTCCTTCTGCTAACACCTCCTTTGGAGATGAATCTGCCCCAGGTGAGAGAAACATTTGTTGCATTCCTGTAGAATGTAGAAAAGGCGCCCTATGTACAGAGGCTACAGTCCTCATCACGCTGATTACAGGTTCGATTCCCAGTCTGCCGATCATTTGGTGCCTCACTCTCTACTCCCCGTGTTTCCTGTCTACCTTAAGCTGTCTTTTCGATCAGGCCCAAAAAGTAATCAAAAAGAAAAGTAATGTGAAACTGCATGAAAATAAAGTTAAACATTTGAATTGATAAAAACTTATTAAAAAAATAGTGGTTACACAGGGGTCCCTGTCAGGATCAAAAGACTATTGGACTTCATTTTCTAATGAACAGTGCCTTTTAAAGTATTAAATTGCCTTTATAAAAATGTTTCTTAGGATTAGATAAATATCGTCATTAATTACTGTCATGTGTGTTCAATGGTTTGTGTGTAATCGTATAAGCAAACATGTTAGTTAGTGATGGCATGGAAGGACGCTGTGTCTTAAACATTGCAGTAGCACAAACTATGCATAACAGTGTCCTAGCTGGATTATCTAGCATGTACCAGTATAAATGACTCGGGTTATATCAGTCTTGTCCTGGTTTAGCTAAGAACCAAACCTAGCTGTGCTGGTAGCCCAGCATAGCTTTGCTGATGCAGCTGGTTTATCGGGATTTTCTAGTCAATGAAGGTTTTGCACCTGTGTGGTTTTGCTAGTAAAGAGGCTTCAGCAGCAGAATGTAGTTCGTGGTACTGTTAGACAGTCATGTTCCTGCTGGTGGAGCAGGAATTTAACTATCTCAGTTCTTTACATTAGAACACAGAAATGCAGCCAGTACTTTAAATACATGTTCCATGAATTTGGAACTTGGTTATTTATAAGCTAATGTTAAGAATGAATCCAAACAATGAAATTATTCTCAAGGGTGTTAATTCCATTCAGATGAGCCTGATAAACCTGGTACGCTAAAGACTGTCATGGGCCTGTGTTAACCCCAATGCCTGGTCTTTAAAGAATATAACATGAACCAGTGGCAGGTGCTATTTTCTTAAACAAAACAGAGTAATGGAAAAGGAAATTAAAGTTATTGATGGTCAAAATACACATATTTACATTTTTATTGATTGCTTGTTTCTCTTTTTACTTTTCAACAGCTCCCTCTATGCCACTGGGCCTGTCTCTGTCTGCTCCCTCTGGGACTCTACAGCAGGCATTCAGTAAAATGAAGCAGGAACGTGTGCAGAGAGGCAACACCCTCGATATCCCTTCTACTGACCAAGAACCAGGATCTAACCCATCCACTGAGGCTGGACTTGGCCCAAGCTCTAACAATGTCCTGCCTCCTCCAGAAGCTGTAACCTCCACCTCCAGCAATACATTTCCTGCTGCACCTCTCACATCTACCACAACATCCTCCCCACCTTCCTCAACTGGGAGGATTTCCCCTCCACCTGTATCCACTCAGTCCCAAACTCCAGCTGCAGTCAGCAATGATCCCAGTCCCCCTCCTCAGACTTCCCATGAAACAGCCCCCTCGCAGCTTCCATCAGCTGCCAACATCCCTCCCTCATCCTCCACTGTTTCTCCTCCATCAGTGCAGACGTCCGTCCCTGCAGTATCTGGGTCTCAGTTTAACAGCAGTTCTGTCTCTGCCTCTTCTGTTGCTAATGTCGCACCCAGCAGTACTGCCGCTGTCCCTCCCTCAGAGCAGCAGCCCTTTAATAATGCTGCTACTTCTTCTAATTCGTCCATCCATGCAGCTCAGCACTCAACCTCCCCTGCCCCCAGTTCTGCTCAGCCCCCTCCTCCAAGTCAGAGCCAGGTCCAGCCACAGCCAGCGGAGTCGGAGGGGGCTGACCTCCAAAACAAGCAGGCTGGCAGGGATGATATCCAAGCTCTCGATAAGAAGCTACGATCCCTCTTTAAAGACCAGAGCTCGGCCTCGTCCTCCGCATCCATGGATCCCAGTCAGAGCACAGGCACATCCTCTCCTCCCACTGGTACTTCCTCACCACCACCTGGAGCTGCTCTAATGCCTCCATCTAACCTTCCCCTCACCTCTGGGGTGCAGGGTGTCCTGGGCCCCTCAACCACCCCAGGAGGACATGCACAGACGCCTCCAACTAAGCCCAGGGCACAGGTCAGGGATAACTGCAGCATCCTGAAATCAAATCAGACATGTTATTGATTAAAATAAACACCTTAATTTGACTTCCCTTTTGTTTTCTTAGACCTTACCTACTGGGTTTGATCAAGCTGCTACACCTCCCTCCGATCTTGTCCCCCCATTCCCTGGACCAAATCAGGTGAGGTCTACTGTAACCCTGTTATACCACCTGCTCTAATGCTTTTGTATATATGTACATCTTGCATCATTCCCCTTTTGTGTGACTCCACAGTCACAGCAACCGCTGGGTAATTTGGACGCTGAATTGCGGAGAGCTCTGAGCCCCGAGACCGTTCAGGGAGGTAACAGAGCCCAGGCCCCAGCAGCAGGGTTCACTCTTGGACGTTTCCAAGTAAGTCAAAGTTTAAAATGCATCTGATGAAGTCGGTCTAAATCAGTTAAACCTCAAGCTAACAACATTTAAATTCCCCCTCCTCTCTCTCAGGTGTCTGTTGCTACAGATGGTGGGTCCAGCAGTGCTCCAGGTCCCTCCAGCATTGTTTCCTCTTCTTCACTGACACCGTCCTCGTCCTCCTCATCCTCCTCTTCTTCCACGTCGTCCTCTTCACCTTCGAGTCCAGAGAATACCCTCCACCGGTCGTCCTCTCTGTCCAAAGAAGTTTGTGTAACTGACTCTGTAAATGGAGCCTCTGCTGGTCCCACCAGTCAGGCCACCACTATTGGCCGCTTCCAAGTGTCCACGAGCGCCAACGCCACATCTGGGCCGACTGCTGGCTCTAAAGTGGGGCGGTTTTCCGTCACAGGTGTGTACCAGCTTCACGGCATATTTGCAAGCTTTGATCGGCAAGTGCTTTGACTCAGTTTAATTATATGTTTGTAAATTGATCCTTAACGGCAGAGCCATCTGATGGCATTTAAAGATCCAGAATATTGTCTACATGTCTATAGAGCTAATAAAAACAGTTTTGAGCCTCTCAGCGCAGTTGAGAGTGAGCATGTTTACATCAGGTGAGGTCCCGAGGTAAACCTACTCTATAGCATTAATGGTCTTGTGTGTTTAATTTCCCCCAGTGACCCCAGCTCCAGCAGCAGACTCCAGTCCACCTCATGGCCCCAGCACGCAGAACGGACCCTCATCTTCAACCTCTGATACTCATAACACCCACCCCCACTACAGTAGTGACAACGATGACGACTCTGAGACTGAGGACGAAGCTCTGCAGAAAGAAATAAGTCGCCTCCGAGAAAAGTAAGTCACATAGTCACAATCCAACTAATTTCCTCTGATGAATGTTGCTTCACAGCTCAATACAAATATTTAACATGACTGTATGTTTATTTTGCGCTTTCTTCGTCTCGCTCCCAGACACATGATGGAGATCCAGGCCTTGCAGACTCGTCAGAAAGATGAGATAGATGCCCTGTTCACGCGGATGGGAAAACCTTCTCCTCCCTCTGTCGTCTCGCCCGCTGTCGCAATGGCTGGAGGTCGGCGAAGGCGCAAAAGTCACAAGTCTGCTCGCAGCAGTGGACAGCCCAGCCCCATTCATTCAGGTGAGGACAGTGCTTCTCAAAACAAACTTGATACTGACTTTGAGCAAAATAACATTATAAAACTTTAGTTTTTCCTGTACATGCATCACTGAAGCTGTTTAAATCTTGAGTAAATGTGAACACTGCATTGTGTTCTGTGCTTGTATGTTCAGGATCTCCAGCCTCAGCTCAGAGTCTTCATGATTCAGAATCCCCTCCAAAGCAAAGTTCACCCTCAGCAACAGAGGCCTCACAGGCAGGAAGTCGGTCACTGATACCGCCGCTCAGATCCTCTCCATCCATGCCCAGCCTCAGTAGCTGCTCCACAGGTAAGCACTGAATCTTTCACAATGAGCTTCTTGAAGTAATTTCCCTATTTTCTGTTGTGATTAACTTCTCGTCTCTCGTTTTGTTTCCCAGGTTTAAGTGGGACCAGCTCAACAAATGGTTCAGGCCACTGCCAGAACCACTCCACTTCCCTGCCCCAGGCGGGTGGATCCGCTCCTCCTGCCTCCCACACCCAGAAGGGTAAGGGCACCTTCACTGACGACCTGCATCAGCTGGTGGATAACTGGGCCAGGGACGCCATCAGCCTCTCACAGGGCAAGAAATGTCAGAGAACTGGAGCACAGGCAGCACTGGGACATGACGTAGGCATTCAGTACTTTCTTTGTGTGTCATTTTCTGACTGTATGTAGTATACTCACCTGCATATTCAGTAGTAACACCCCTTTTCTTTCCTCCATCACAGATTATCCCTCCTGCCAACATGGGCCGCAAATTCTCAGCTCCAGGATACCTCTGCCCAACACTTCCCACGCCTTCCAACACGACGTCCACCACCAGCACCACTCACCTCCCCAACCCGGCCAACCCCTCCGTCCCTGTGGGGCCTCGAAAAGGCTCTCTGGGCCCCGTAGCCCCGGGGTTTGGATACTCCTCAACCCCTTACAGCGCTCCTCAGTGGGCAGGACCCACAGGCACATGCCAGGTCAGCATGCTTAACCCCCCACAGCCACTAACACAGTACCAGCCGCCTACGACAGCCCCGGTGTCGCTGCACCAAGGCTACCACATTGGAACCACACCAGCCCCCCAGAAATCAGTTGGCCCCGGAGGGTCCAACCTGAGGCCCACATAGCCCAGTCTGAGCCCTGGTCCAGGCTGAGATGGAGGGCCACACAGGGCAGACAGTCTTTGAACGAGAACCACTAGCTGTCTTAGCTGGTTAGCTGACTGGGTATCGTGTTTTATTTTTAATTCAACTTTTATTATGTGTTTTTTTTTTTTTTGTTATAAAGTTGACCTGTGTGGTTCAAGTCCTCTCAGGCAGAGCAAATCTGTCTGGCTTATCGTAGGGAGAGTGCAATACACATCCACGGCACGGAGTCTCACACTTAGCCTGCCATTAGCTGTGGAAAGGAGCTGTGACGAGTCGCTTGGTTGTGTCTGGTGGTGTAACGACCTGAAGGCAGAGCCAACAACAGCCAAAGATGTCCTTTGAGAGCAGCCGTTGCGTTGTCGGCATTCCTGTGAAGGGATTCTAGTTCACATCCTTACTGGTCCTGACTTTCAGCCAAGCTGGGACTGAAGACGCCACATACAGACACCTGACATAACATTTACCTGGGTGAGTGACTTGGGATGGAAGGTTAAGTTGTCTCAGAGAGTGAGGGGGAGCATAGCGGAAGATGAGATTGGAAAAGTGAAGTGTGACGGGTAGAGTGAGGAGAAGAACGACATAGTAAGTCAGGCAGGAGTGTAATAGATGGTGTTGCAGTATGAATACATCCCAGTGGCTCCCTATTAAGCAAAATGCAATACTGGCAAAGAGAAGTAAAGTTGTCCCTTGTAACTGTGGCCTTAATCCCCAAACACATTTAAACATATTGTACATAGATATTTCTTCACTGGGTAATGATTCCATGTTTAGCATATTTATGTCCCCGTGAGAGTCGTCATTGTATCCATACAGCTTTATTATCAAACAGATTTATCCTTCACGTCCGATGTGGATCTGCCACATAAAAAGCTTTGTCCTGGTGTTGACCACCATCCGGAGTTTGAAACTTGAGAGGTGATGCTGCTGTAAATCACAATCGGGGTAGAGGGTGTTTGCAGGGTGTTTGTTTTTTGAAATCTTAAGAATCCCGGGTTTAAACACCTCACGTAGTGCAGCTCAAAATCTGCTCATCATATAGAAAAGTAGTTTTTGGTTTATTGCAATATTAGCCTCCCACTCCTCCCAGTCTTTGACAGAGATGGTGCACAGTACGCAGATGAACAGGTCGTTAGTAAATTCGTGTCACATTAAATCCTCCGCTCATGACGTCTAGTCGTCACGTCTCAAATCACAAGTGTCTGGGGTTCTCTTTCTGTGGTCTGTTTTTGTATGCGTATATTTAATAAAACAAATGTTCTTTATGGACCTGTATTCAGCCATCAGATTTTGATGTTGTTTCACTGTAATTATTATTAAAAGGTTGTTAAACAACATGTAGTTAAAGGAATATAAAAAGTGCAATTGCAGGGTTGTTGTTATTGGTATCCTTCTCACCACGCAGGAGTAATCCTGTGGTTTATTAAGCTCTTCTATCTATGACCGCCCTGCCCCCCTTTTCTATTTAATTGTATATATGTTAATGTGAGGTAAATGCTTTCATGTAATGCTCAGTCACTAGAGTATGCTTGTGATGACCCACTCTACACGCACATGCACTCGAACCTGTAAACACGAGGAACACTTTAGTGCCTTGCATCCTCACTAATGACAAGTTCCAGATTCATCTTGTCCTGTAGCTGTGACTGTACCGCAGAAAACCAGTGAAATTAAATCTGTACACGATGTAAACATAACTGACACACGGCCAACTGAGGATGTAACACTCTGAACCATCCCACACCACGCGCAGGACTGCAGAACAAAGAGCACACTGAGTGATGTGGAAACAATTTCTTTCTCACTACAGTTACATTTGTGTTGGTTGTGTAATAATCAGCGGTGTATTTATATTTGGCTCATGCGTTCATGGATTTGGCTGACATTTGTTTTGTGGATTTATCATTAAATCGTTTAAAATAGAAGCACTTGTTCAGGCAGCGAGTGAGTTGTATAAAGGTTTAAAAATTGTCATGCTGGCTCTACTTTTGTCTCACAACCTCACACGAGTGCCATGCTGTCATTGTGACTCTTTCGCCTGCTCGTAGATCTGATGAGTAGTTAAACTTCTCTAGAGAAAAATACGTTACTGCAATGCAGAATATGCAATGTTTAAAGTTTTAAAGGGACTGAGGGGTAACGGAAACATTTGCATGCTGATGAGGGTTGTTACTGACTTCAATGTTTTTGATATTGGAATATTAGAGATCTTTTTTTTTTTTATCTTTGCCTTTCTGAGTCATCACAAAGTGTTGATCTGTTCAGCTGCCATTCACCATTATCACAGGCAAAACTTCAATATCAGCGTATGATTTCTGCATGCAGGCTTCACTGATGTTTAATCTTACAAATGACAAACAACTCACACCTGGCCACTGTACAGCGCACAAGCTCCACAAAGCTTAAGGTCCAATTATCACACACCTGTACACAGTACTGACACACGCAGTAATATCTGTTCAACTCTTATTTCTGATCCTTCCTTACTGATTTCCTGTGATTCTGTGTCTGTTTTGTGTATGTTTTTCACATTGTACAAAATGTAAAAACAAATAAAAAGTAATATCATTTAAAGCTCTTGTGTTGCCCATTGGTTTATTTAAATGCATTTGATTGATTTACTTTCATTTAATTTGAACTCAAAACATGTTTTTAAATCCTGAACACCTTTCTACTGCTTTAAATATTTGTCACAGCATAAGCAACAATTAAAGATTTCAGAATAAAAGCATGAAACTCACCTGAGATTGGCTTTTATTTTTTCACAGTACCAAATAAAACGTCTCCAAATATAAAAGTGATAAGTCATTGCAAAATGAACTTAATAACTGTAAACACTAAAATAAATATAAAAGAAACACACTGTACAAAGAAAAGCAGCATAAAATCTCATGTGTCCAGTCTGCGTTTCTTCATGTGCTGTCCTGCTCTGTACGGACTCACTGCGTCACCTGTAACGTTGAAAAGGCAGATTTAAGATCAGAGAGCAGCTCACCGACAGTGCATCTTGTCATGAAACTTCACCTGCTCTTGACTGATATTGGTTCTGATACTGAGGTCTGGACTGAGCCATGTTCTGTCCCGTGTTGTACGACGGGGCCTCGTCTGGAGGTCTGCCCGGGGCTCTCTGAGGGGTCTTGCTGCGTGTCTGCATCTGGTGATTCCCGGGCGTGCTGGGCCTGAGCGCTCTGGAGGGGTGGCCATCCAGCTCCTCAATCCCATCCAGCGTGAAATCCCAGAGCTCAGGGTCATCTGCAGGGAGACAAAATAGTCAGAAGAAGGTTTCCTCGCCACAGTAAAAGCATGTTGAGCCCTCTGCTGGAGGCTTAGAGCACCTGCTAAATACTCGTCCCTGCTGCTGGGCTTCCTGTGTTCCGCCGAGCTGCTGTCACTGCACACAGGGACTCCTTCATGACCTGGGGGAATGGATCCGTCTTTATAATGAAAACAAGCCAAAAAAACATTTATACCGCACAGAATTAGTTAAGGGACGCATTTAACAGACTTAACAGTTTAAAGTTTCAACAGAGTTTGACACTTGACTATTTTTTGTCCCCCGCTAGTAATATAAAACCTGTCCAGAGTGAGGTAATTTCAGTATGAGATCACTGCTTCACATGGCCCTGAATTATGTTACACATGAAACGCGTACCTTCCCTGGATCCTGGACCGATAGCGACTTCTGTGTCCTCAGACTTGGTCGGATCCTGTTTCTGCTGCACCCTCTTGGCCTCCATCTCTCTCCTGAACTTCTGCTGAAGCTGTTGCTGTCGCAGCTTTCTCAGCTGTTTGGGGTCTGAGTGCCCTCCAGACCCGACCACGTCCACAGAGTCTGAAACAGGTCTTGACAGAGGACACAGGGAAAAATATATTGGAGCTGATGCACATTTGGATGCGACAGAAATAAAGAAGTGTCATTCAAGAAAAAAAAGCCTCTTTGTTATTTACCTGGAGCCAGCGTTCTCGCTCTCCCTCTCTGCAGCAGGGCCTGCAGCATTAGGAGTGTGGACCTCTGAAATGTTCTGGTTGTGGTTCAGGACTCTGGGCTCCAGTGGCGTCCTGCCAGGACCCACCGCAGATAAAAGCTTTTCCTCCCGGACCAGACTGGAGAACCGAGCCTTCTCTATTGAGGGCTCCCCCTCAGAGCGCTTAGTCTGGGCCGGGTCCAGAGGAGGAGGAGGCTTTGTGCAGAGGAAGAGCGACAGGATTCAGCATCCACAGAATTCTTTTTAATGAAAATAGAAACACACATTGCTGAAAGTTGACGCACTGTGTCTGACCTGTTTGGGGATCTTGTTAATGGCTATGAGATACTCCTTATTCAGGATGCAGTTTCCAAGGGCATTTCCAAAGCATCTCAAAATGGACAAACACAAATAAATCAAACTTAAGCAAAAGACTTTCATCAGTCCTCTAATGAAAAGACATATTTTTAGGGCATGTAAAAATGTTTCCAGTACTTTAGTGCTCTCTTCATGCCATCAGTGACTGCTTCTTTTCTCGCCTTTTCCAGTGACAGAGCTTTAGACTTCAGGCCTTCACTGACTCCGTACCCTACATCCTCATGAAACGCCCCATCCTGCACAAAGAGTACGCACACAAATCCATGTTAAAATGAGCAGATGAGGGTGGATAAAAGATTGAATATAAGAATATCAGGAGAAAATATCCAACCTTCAGCTGCACTTTGACAAACGCACTGACTCCGACATAGAACTTCCCGTTGATGAGGTCGACAAAGTCTGTCAAATGTAAGGGCTTTGTTAGTCTGGTTGTTTGACAGACAGTTTGACTTTCACAGGTTCATCAAGAAGCTTCACAAGTCGTACCGACATTCTGCTGAGAGATGGAGTGAGACCATCCGTTGTATCCAAACATCTCATTAGCGAGGCTGATAACACGATGACCTTCAACATAGCACACCTGGAGGGGTCAACACACGTGCAGGTGTAAGAGGGGGAGAACGCGGGGTTGTATATAAGTGCAACAAAATCTTTTATTGCATCTTGAAAACTTACATATTAAAAGGAAGTATGAACAAATTACATAACAGTAAAGAAGTGCATTTGTGCATTAATAATGGTAATATTAACCCAGTTATAAGAAACACATCTAGCTCTGATTGTTTGCAGCATTTCTACAGTTCACTTGAAACCGGCTGCACAGCTGTGGAAGCTGTACAGAAAACAAAGGCAGAGGCACAAACAAAGACTTGCCCTCTGTCCTCCTCCTGCCACTCTGGTACTGATGTACTCTGGTCCCAGCTTCTGTCGTAGAGCATTGTGCACCGCCTGGTACTCCTCAGCTGTGTAGATGCACTGAGAAACCAAAAGCAAAAACACACACGGATGTTTTTTTGGTCAACAATTATTGATCTGGGATTGACTAAAGCTCCAAAGCTGCCACAATTACAGCTGCGACCAATTGCATGCAGGTTAACTTGTGCATTTTGGACTGGAAGCACAATTAAGTCTATTTGAATTCCAAGTAACACTGTAAAATGTGGTAAGGTCCAAGGCGGGTGGACACTTATGCGAGGCTCTGTATATACTAGTATTGAGAAGTTTGGAGCAGTGTGTCACAAAAACAGTTTTAATCTCATAAGTACAAGCAGGAGCTTATTTTGTGCAAACATACAAACTCTGTTTCAATCCAGAGAACTTTAAATCAAGTGGAGATCCCCAAATTTTAAGGATACAATATATGTCAGGATTAATCTTGATTAATGATGGACTACAAATTGTTGGATATGGTGCAGCCATGAAAACATCAAGTCCAGGGTTCTACTATTCTCCCTCAGTTTAAACATTTAATAGCCTCGTGAAGAGATGGAACAAGGGGGTGAGGTGAAAAAATATATGTAATAATAATAATAATAATATAAATATGATAAAATAATAAACAATTATATCATGCATGTCATTTCTGTTTCTTCCTATGTCATTTTTTATGCCTTTAAGCCTGTGCTGGACATTTTACCAGTGCATATCAACAAACATACACATACACACAGCTTCACCTTGATACTGTATATGAACAACAATAGTTCTGACTGAAATTGGCCCAGAAATTCCCACATAATCACTACACATGGTGTGGCAGGTGCAGCTAATTTAAAGGAACAGGTGTGTTAGCAGGTTTCTCTGCCTACCTGCCCGAAGCACTTGGGTGCAGAGATGCTCCTCTCCTCAGGGTTACTGGACATGGTTGCGAAGCTCCTCTGTAGTCACTTAAGTAAACAGAAAATAAAGTTAATGTAGCTAAACTGCTGTACGTCGCCCTCACTAAAATGAACCTTAAAGTACCTGAAGTGACTCAAAGTAAAGCTAACAATAAAGGTTTGTATATCAGCACGTCAAACTAGTGCTGTCTCCAGTTAGCTCGCCTGCTAATCTTACATTAACCATGACGGATAGTCGTTGAAGGTCAGTTAGCCGAAGCATATTAACACAAAACTTACCAGTTAAACTTCCTTAAAAAGTAATGTATTGTGCTGCTAGCCGGAGTACAGGAATATTTGCTACATTTTAGCTCAACAGGACGAACATCTGAACTTCCCGCTCGGACCGGCAGGGGAGGAGCTTATGCTGCCTTCACGTTCCGTCGGAAAATAGAGATTTAACTGAAATGCTTTTGTAAGATATAATGTTCATTGTAAGTCTTCTTCTTTCTTGTCGACAAAACTTTACCCTCTTAGTGGTTCAGTCCACAACTAAGGACTACATGTTTTCAGAGTATAATTTGCTTAAAAAGCAAAAATAGAATAGAATCATAAAATAATTATGCCTACTTCATTCTGTCGCTGTAGGACATTATAGCCTAACTAAAATAAACATTTAACTAGAAACACTAAGTTTGATTATTAATGTATTATAGAAAATGACAGCTCTGTCAGTGGATTTATTGTAATGCTACACAGTGACACCTAATCAATAATAAAAAAAAATGATTACTACACAGGTGTGCCATATGTCTCCAGTGTATTTCTTGCTAGAAAATGGACATTTACGAGGTGAATTGAACTATACATAACATTCACATTATGTACTAGACAGAATAATTTAATCATGATATACGATGATTTCACAATAAAGCGGACAAGTGTCTTTTATAATCCCCTATTCTTACATGGAGTGGTTATACATTTGAGATGCTGTACTTTATTCATTTTGTTGTAATTTGAATTTTGGGGAAATACATTTAGAAAGATGGACTATTTAGGTTTCTTCTCTTTTTATTCTTCATTTTAATACTTTACAACAACATGTTAAAACACTGAATCTTGGGTAAGAGTATATTCCTCTTTTATCTGTTGTATGTAAATGTGCGGCTCTTTGATCCAGTAGATGAAATAACATATTACTAAAATGTTTTTTTAATGTCATGATTTATGTTGGGGGTTTTTTAGGCACTGTGAACATGGATCGTGTTTGCACAGCACAGAACCATACATTTCTCATATAATAAGGAGGCTACTGTACTGTACGCCTCAGGTCTTGCGTGATACTTATACCAGTTTAGTTTGTCACGAGAGCCAGTTATTTAGGCTAAATCACCACTCGTGGAAAAAAGGGGATTATCTGCAAAATGCCCGCGCCCGCTGACAGATGGCAAAACACCCACTGTGCTAAACGGCATAGATTGGGGTCAGTGCTGCTGGATGATATGCGTTTACTATATCCTTCTCTGTTTATGAAGCCACATGCATGCACGAGGCCAAAGCAACGTGGCACATGCAGGCCCCATTCCAGAAGCAGTGTCTTTACTGCACACCTGGCTGTACCTCTGAGCTTTAGTGCAAATACAGTAGGCTACAGCTTTAGCTTATTTTATGGATGATTGTGTTATTAAGGGCCTATATGCGCCTATAAATCCGCCTCACACAGCCTGCGTTTAAATACTTTATGAATAAAGTCAAATACATCCGGGCATGTCCAGGGCACGGCAGAACTCGTGCTTCTCTTGAATCCCAGTAATTCCCCTCTTTTGCATACTGCTCTAACCACAATGCGCGTGCACGTGCAGCTCATGGCCGCGCCCAGGTTTTGCTTTGCATCTCGTCAAAACAAAGCGGGGGCGAGCCAGAGAGCGAGCGAGCACACGGCGCTGCATGCTTCATGAATGAGTCCCCTTCCACCGCACCGCAGGTCGGACCCTTCATCCGCCTGCACCCTGATGCCCGTGTGGGTGCGCAGACGGGCGGGGAACAGTAGAGGAGCCAGCCGTGGATGAGCCCGGACAGTAAACACATCCCAGCAGTACTACATGACCGTTTCATCCCTTCAGGAGCAACACAGGATACGGCACGGTGAGAGCAGGCTACTGTGGGCGGGCAGAGGCGCATGATATACGGCAACTTTGTGGCCATTATGAGACAGTTTTTATCCATAGGTGGACTTTGTGATGCATCTCTGCCTGGCTGTGTGTGCTCATAAGACACTCACGTTGTTTACACTGCTTCATTCTCGCGTCTTCACAGGTAGAAAAAATGGAAAAACCTCCACGTACGCACGACTGGCTGTACATTCCTCCCCGTAGGACAAACGTGAACTGTTGATTGCATGTCTTTACCATTGATTAGCTATCCTATCCCGAATAAACATGGGGCCGTATCGTGGGTTATCAATAGGCCAGAAAAGCAATAGAGACTAATAGGAATGAAAGTGACATCGATCCGACTGTAGTCGCCCCTGAGAGACAAGGAGGAGGGGGGAACAAAAGCAGAAATGCTTAGACTGGCGTGGCATGGCATGTCGGGTAGATTGTGTGTAGTCTGCTTGTGAGCCTCTGGCTGAGATGTGATGTTACTGTGATGAAACTGCAGGTCAGCCCTCTGAAAACACACCAGTCACACATGTTATCACACACATGCAGGGGGGGCAGTGAGGGGGAGCGCGTGTTGTGTCTTTGTCTGAGGAGTGACAGCCCAGACTGTTGTTCTCCCCTCTGACCAGGGGATGGTGCTTCACTATGTACAGTGGGTTTCTATGGGGAGACACCCAAACAGACTATAATACTGTAATGAAATACTCCATCATGGCTTCCTTGCTCTTACAGGAGTAACACTCAACCTCATACTGTACATGTTCGCACATGCATCTCCCCTTTTGTTCTCTGATGTAATAGGTGACTGTGGTTCAGTTGTGATTGCAAAACACTCCTCCATTGTGTTGAAATAACAGTCATTGAGAGAATCAGGAAACAGAAAGCAGCCAGCTGGTTTCACACCTCTTTTAAAGAGGTCACAAATGTGTTGCTGGATTTCTTCCGCTGCCCTTTTGACTGTAAGTTTGACTTTTGACTGTTTCAAAGCTTCAGTGTTTCTTATTTCATTCATTGTCTCATAGCAGCAGCAGACTCATGTCTGTGTCAGAGCCTCAGACATTCTTCACAGATGCTTCACGTCGCTGCGTGTGACCACTCCCAATGTACACTGTCCATTGATGATCTGTTTACCTTCAGTTTAACCGACATAACCATTTTACCCTAATCCCTCTGTTATGTTTCAGATGCTTGATGGACTCCGGCGGAGGCACGCCTCCCGGCCCTCCTCCAGGCCCACCTCTCGCCCCCTGTCACTCAACTTCAGCACCTTCTCGGCCCCTCCCCCGAGCCCGGACATGGACACCAGCAGTGAGCATCCAATCAGGAGGTAAAGGCTCAGTTCCTGGGATTAAAATTTCACAACATACAGCATCCTGGAAAATGCCTGAAATATTAATGAGCATTCATAAAAATCCCACGTCCTCTCCTCTCAGAGGATCTCGGTTAGCGGCTGAGCTTTGCTCGCTGCCTGTTGACCAAATGAGAATGATCTCCTGGTTTGATTGACTCATTTCCTTACGTGTGTACATGTCATCCATTTGTACAGTTTTCTCTCCATGTTTTCTGTCTGCCTGTACGTGGGTTTGAAAGAGGGTGTTGTTGTTTACTGTCTCTGCTGTCAGCTGAGTTTATGGACTGTGTGGGATTAAAGTCATCGTTTCTTCTTCTTCAAAGAGCAAATTTTCAGCAATCCCTGCTGAAATTATGCAAAATGTGTTTCAATTCAGGACATTTATTATGTTTATTTATCATGAAAGTAAAAATTCATCAAATTAGCGCTCATTCCAGTGGTCCTGGTGTGTAATTAGGATTAAAGAAAATCAGGTGTCTTAGAGGAGACATTGTCTCGTGCAGATTTAGATTGACAAATCCACAGAGTTTATGACAATCTACCTCGATCACTTTAAAACAAATCAATATACTACTGTATATCTAGTTAGTTTTTTTAACTGACTGTCACTGGAGTGTCCACCGATTCAATTTCGAGAAGCATATAAACCTTTATTTTTCCCTTGTAAACAGCCATGCTAGCTCTTTATTAGCCTCTAAGCTAGGCTAATAAACTGCTGTCTCTTTGTATGTGGTGTATTTAGTGGCATTGATGTTTTTATCTAACACTCAGCAAGACAGTAAATAAGAGTATTCCCCAAACTTTTCGTTAACCCCCGAACTATCAGTGGCCTGCCTGTGTTTGATCAGTCATTACAACTAAAGCTGTTCTGCCAAACATTGTTCAAATTCATGTTTTGTTTTGTTTTTTGTAATTCTAATAGAGATCATAAAGATTTTCAGAAAAACCCAACATGCCAAGTTGAATTAAGAAAGAAAGGTTTCCAAAAAAGATGCACAAGACCTGCAGAATACTTCCCTTTGATGGAACAATGGCGCCATAGAAACGAGGATTCCCGGGATTGTACGTTTCATTCAGAGTAAACATCAAAGCTTTGATTTGAAAAATTATTCATGAGATTCTGCCAGGCAGGGCGGAAGAAGAAAATGATTTTACCCAACCTTCAGGCTATTTAAGTTGGTATAAAAGAGGAGAAACCGGATGTTTAAACTCTCAAATATCAGTATCATTATGATCCGGTTTCGGTGTGTCCTTCCTACTTCTGTTGTCCTGCAGCAGCTGTGCTGAAAATGGGAGAGCAGGAAAACCTTCTTCATTGTCCTGTATTGTGTCCCTGCTTCCTATCCCTGTTGTTGTTGATAATAACCTGGACAACTTCCTCCTCCACCTCCTCGCCGCACACTGACAGGCACAACAAAGACCCGACTGCTTTCGTCTGCTCATTCTGCAGTTCTGTGGCATCTGTGCTCTGCATAAATATTTGTTTGCATCAATGGCGGCATTGTACTGAAAGAGAGGCAGAGAGGGAGGAAGAATATGCTCCCATCACTG
This sequence comes from Semicossyphus pulcher, assembly GCF_022749685.1. NCBI lineage: Eukaryota > Metazoa > Chordata > Actinopteri > Labriformes > Labridae > Semicossyphus > Semicossyphus pulcher. The sequence continues at coordinate 19,053,677 of NW_027211759.1, forward strand.
CATGTGCTATTGTTTCTCTTTTTCAGAGACCTGGGCCACCTCTCGGCTTGGCTCCACCCATCCTGCTCTTACCGGGTTGCCCCTCTCTCACCATGCATCATTCTGTCCTACTTCTCTCATCCTCTGTCACCGGCCGCTCTTTGTGTTGTCATTGTGTTTTTTCCTCTCTCAGACTCACGCTGCTTGTGTTCTCCTCCTCCCCTCCAGCTATATCCTCTTCTTCTCTGTGTCTCTGTTTGTCAGCTCGTAGCCTGACCTTCTTTCTCTCCTGTCCTGTACTAAGTGCAAACTCTGTTTCTCCCTCATGAGGACTCTGCACCGGCTGAAGTTGATGAGCTCCCCCAGCCTCAGCGAGCTGGGCAAGAGCGAGAAAGGTTCACCAGAGGACAGAGGGGAGAAGCAGAAGAGGGCGGGAGCCAACGCCACCTGGAACAGGTACACACAATGCAATCAAGGCGCAAAGAATGCAGCAGTTTAAATGCATGTGACCAATATTTTAGACTTTTTGTGTGTGTGTGTTTTGTTGCAGCATCCATAATGCCGTAATAGCAGTCTTCCAGAAGAAAGGTTTGGCAGATAACGAACTCTACGTCCTCAACGAAGGTGTCCGGTAGGTTTTTACTCACACAAAACATAGAGAAAAGTTCCCTTTTTTGTCTGTTGAGCTATAATTAGTTTAATTACCGTCTGTCCTGCATGTGCTGACCGAACATTTTCTTTTGAATTAGTTTGTTTGTATGTGTAGTGTACAGTATGTGGGCCTGGGGAGTCATGTGGTCCTGCCAGATATCTCATTATCTGACCAAACCAGACCCATCACTTTTATCGCATCATCCTCCAGTACGGCCCAGTAAACATATTTACATGTAGAGAAAAGCCCCAAGGAGGCTGATTTACATTTCTTCAACTGTTTACAGGAAACTCCCTCCTATAATGCAGAAAAACAGGATGCTTAGTAGATTGTACAGTAGTACAGTTACATGTTATTAAATGCATTGAGTAATCAGGCTGTAAACACCACAATAGGTAATAATGGTTAAATACTCTTTATCTTATAATCACTGACTCTTTGTTTGAGTCATAAAGACACATATTTGTTTCCTCAGGCATCTGCTAAAGACCGAGCTGGGCTCCTTCTTCACAGAATACCTTCAGGTAGGAGACTTTTATTATTTGATGGAATTGGGATCAGAATTTGGCTGCAAAAGCCATTCAGATGAGACTAACTTTTTGTGGTAGTTTTAAGTGTTCTTGTCTAAGATTATTACATTTAATGGTATGTTTTATTTGTATTTTACAGAACCAGCTGCTAACAAAAGGCATGGTCATCCTTCGGGACAAAATAAGGTTCTACGAAGGTACAGAATGACCGATTGCATATAATAATAGTATACCATTTGACATGATAAGATATGTTACGATACCATACAGCACAATACGGTATGATATGGTACGATACGATACAATGCGATACGATACGATACAAGACAATACTGTACGGTACGATGTGATGTGATCCAATACAATCAAATATGATACAATACGATATGATCCAATACTATAGAATACAATACTATACGATTCAATATTATACGGTACGATGCGATCCAATACTATACGATTCAGTACTATACAATACGGTACGTTGCAATACGGTACGTTGCAATACGGTACAATGCGATACAATACTATATAATATGATAAGGTACATTACGGTATGATGCGATGCAATGCAATACAATACAATACAATATGGTACGATGTGATGGGATACAATGAGATACGATACGATATGATACGATGAGATATCGTACGATGAGATACGGTACAATGCGATGCGATACAATACAATACTAAATGATACGGTACGATGCGATGAGATGAGATTCGATATGATACAATACTATCTGATACAATACAATACTATACGATATAATACGATAGGATACAATACTATATAATGCGATACAAAACTATATGATACGGTACGATGTGATACGGTACGCTGTGAGACAATACGATACAATACTACATGATTCGATATGATATGATACAATACTATACGATACAATGGGATACGATACAATACGGTACAATACGATTTGATTTGATACGATATAATACAATTTAATATGTTTTGTTATGATGAGACTTTATTTGAAATTTGTTTGGCATCCTCAGACAAATCTCTTCAAGAGATTTACACAGTGATTTACAAACAGTTTCATATATGACACTTTTCATAGCAATACATAACCCATCAAACAGTCATGACAATTATACATATCGCATTATATAGATTATACTGGATTCAGATCCAACCAACAGCACGCAGTTTAAACGGAGAGAGTCCGCATCACATAATGCAGGGCAGTTATTGGTATTCTTCTTTGAAACACACGAGGATACATTTTGTTGTGGTGTGTGTGTCAGTGAATCAAGCTGTAATAAACGTGTTTGTTCCTGTGTGATTGGTGTAGGTCAGAAGTTGCTGGACTCTCTGGCAGAGACGTGGGATTTCTTCTTCTGTGATGTTCTCTCGATGCTGCAGGCCATCTTCCACCCTGTTCAGGTACACAACCATCTAAAGACTGAGCTGTTTTTGTCTCTGTTGAGCAAAAGACAAACAAACGGAACAATTCCACGTTAACTTGTTGGTTGTTGTTGTGTCACTCCAGCTCTTCTCTGTGTCCTCCTTGTTTGCAGGGTAAGGAGCCCTCAGTCCGACAGCTCGCTCTGCTTCACTTCAGGAACACCATCGTCCTGAGTGTAAAGTTAGAGGACGCCCTGTCTCGACCTCGAGCCCGTGTGCCCCCCTCTGTTACACAGATGCTGCTGATTCTACAGGTAGGAACGCAGGCGCTGAGGAAACTGAATAGCCTGTTTCCTCACTCACAGTTTGTTCAATCCTTCTGTTTCCAACAAAAAAAGCAACCAAATCATGTTTCTGAGCTTTGCATGTGGCAAGTTGTCAACCTCTCCCTCTCTTTGTTTAGGGGGTCCACGAGTCGCGCGGTGTGAATGAGGAGTACCTGAGGCTCGAGTCTCTGGTACAGAAAGTGGTCTCCCCCTACCTGGGCACCCACGGGCTTTACTCTGGAGATGGTGCTGAGGCCAACTGCTGTGTTCTGGGTGAGAAAAAAACTCAAAAAGCAGACAAATAATGCTTGTGCCCGATGAGTAACATAAACTAAACACTCGCTCTACTTTTACCCGGTCTGTAGAGAAGTGTTTGCCGTGGGGCTGGCCAAAGTCTGTGGATCAACCGTCTAAGAACCCCGTGGTACGATCGAAAAGCTACAACATCCCTCTGCTGCTGACCCCAGTGGCTGAGTATGACCCAGATGCCAGCTCTGTGGGCAGTGGAGGAATTAGGCGCCACTCAGCTTGTGAGATTATATCATGCCTGGAGGAACAGGGACTTGCCTACGCTGACCTGGCCTCAGGATCTGAACTGTCTGGCCCCTCCTCCAACAGGCTGTGTGTGGCCTCTCAGTTCAACGGTATGACACAGATTCACATGTCACATGTTGGTTATTATGAGGAAACAAAAAGCGTGATGTAATAATCCATGATAATCCAGGAACCCTCTCATTCACAGGTATCTTAAAAGGATCAAGTGCTAGGGACTTGCCTCTTTCCTCTCCGTCCATCCTTCCCCTTCATTCCTCAGGAGCTCTCCACGGCACGGAGGCCACAACAACAATGACTGATCTTAGTATGGGTGCATCCTCCACGCCGCCCAGTGAATCATCCAGCCCGGAGACCATAATTGGACAAGTGCTGGAGTCTGCAGACTCAGACTCGGATGGGATATTTATTGATTTCCCTCCTCACTCCTCAGAGGCTCTGGGGTACAGCCACGATAGCAGGCAGAGCACTGTGTAGCTGTGGCTGCCGTGAACGAACCCACAACCTCCCCACATCCACAGTGTGTGCTGTAATAATCTGTGATTATTACAGATCAAACAAAGCCACATTTCATTCAATGGGTACCATCTTCTTTTCTTGCTGTAGTACGAATACTTTCCATGGCGAGTCCATTCCAAGTGCTTTCAGCTGCGAGTGAAAACCTCTCCGGCCTTTTTCAACACAATACAACACAGATGTAACAGAGAATGTTTCACCAGGTTTTCATCTGGAGGACGCCAGAGTTGTGTCTTTATATCCTGAGCTTCTAAGATTTTAACCTAACAAGTCAGATAAGGTTCTTATAAGGACGATATTTTATTTTTTAGTATTAACAAGAAATCCCATGAAAAAGACCAAAATCAACAGGAATTTAATCCTTCAAGTATTTTTTCTGCTACAGACCTACATTTTTGTCCATAAACTACTTAAAGCTTATCACTGTGCAATGCGTTAAATGAATTAACTAGTGGCTAAAAATAGTACCAAGAACACTATTTAATCCTGTTTAAGTTATGTATGCTAAAAACTACAATACCCATGTCTTTTACAGAATTATTCAGCATTTTTAAAGTTATATATTTGTAACCAGGATTAAGAAGATATTCAGTTGGAATGATGAGTTAAATCGTCACCGACACACTTTGGACATTCTGAGAAATGCATTAACAGATTGTTGGTTTTGGTCTTTTTATGATTTTTTTTTTGGCAATATAAAAAATATACAATAAAGTCAGTATTATGCTTTAACTGAAATTAAAACAAAATGACCCAAATTGAAGTAATGAGGTTTTCAAAGCGCATCAGTTACCCAGATCTACTGCATGGATGTTACGCCATCATTTACATGGAATAATTACAGAAACTTTACATTTTTATTGTGTTTTTTTTATTTTAATGAATATTTTGTATTTTCTGTTTACGCTACGGTAACACAGTAATGAGGCCTCCTGCTCTCAGTTTTGTACGACTTCTTGTGGACTTTTGAATTGTTTTTATCGCAGCGGCGTTCATGGAGGTCTAATGCAAAAATCTCGTCTTATAGCAAACATCGGTGTGTCAGCATTTGCTTTTCTGCATCAGCTCTGTACAGCAGGAGTATGAGGAGGATGACGATGTTTATTGTTTACATTCAACAAAAAGACATGAACATTTTGGCTGAATGTCGTCTCACACACTGTATTTGCACCACCACTACCATGTAAATAAAAGTGCATTGTTGGTTTTTTTAGGACAGCTAGACGGTGTAAAGTGAGCTTTTACCTTTAAATGAATTGAGATTTTAATAAGGGCTTTTTAACTGAATCTTTTTCAAACGATGTTTTACCTCAAGCGTTTTGTACTTTACTTTTTTTGACAATCTATGATGTCTATGGAGTTGTACTTTGTATTAATTTGTTATACTAGCCCATTAAAAATTAAATAAATTTGAATTGTAATTAAAACACGTCTTATGTCTTCTGTATTGATACAATTTTTACAAATACAATATTTGCCCTGATTAATATAAACATGGGTATATGCATGGTTGATTGTTAAAGAGAGGGGAGGATCTACAGTTGGATTTATTTTACTGTTCAGTCAAGCTCCATAAAGCCACCTGTACTCTGGGGCTCCATTGCATCAACACCTCAGGAAGCTTAAACCAGACATGATCATGAATGATGATTTTTGATACTATATATTTGATTTGAAAATATAAAGTCTAAAAATATTGGAATCATCCAAAATAGCCGACATGCCTACTTTTTACTAAATAAACTCACCTCAGGTTGGGGTTTAGAAAGGTGGCAATCTTAACTCAAGGTCCACTTACTTGAATCTCTCAGAGCTTTTGTGCCACATTATGTGAACTTTGGTCATCTGACATAGGTAAGAGATTTAGTAAGTAAATCTTCAGTTAAGATTTTTTGTGAAATCCCCACCAGATTATTAAAATTTCCGGGAAAAGTACAGATGGCATGAACTCAGTGTCCGCAGTAATAGCCTCATCCCGGCAGTTATCAATCAAAATAAAATACATCACGCTCATGCTTTAGATTTGAATAGCGTTGCCGGAAGATTGGCAGTTTATCTAGCAAAATAAAATCCACCCAGTGATTAGAAACATGCTTTTATTCTGGAAAGGGAAACCGGAAGTCTAGATACTGTTGACAACGCTACTGGAGCAGAAGCGGCAAGAAGCTAAAAGCTAACTTGTCCGAACTCCTCGCCGTTATCGATTGGTTTAGCTGTTAAAACTAAGTCGTTTGTTAAAAAGTACGGAGGCTTTTATTTATGTGTAATAGTTGGTCTTTTAAACCGGATATCTCCCCTGGTCTGCCCGGTAAGACATTATTTATTTTACAAATGTTTTTGTTTGGGTTTCACAAGTTAGCTAGAGCTAGTAACATCCAGGAGCTTCCGGTCTGCACTGATGGAAGTCACATCTGAAGGATTTCTTAGCGAGACACATATTTATAAATGTCCTTACGATTTTAATGGGAGTTTTGATGTATGTACACATTTAATTATATATATCTGAGTTATAAAATCTATTAAGAGAATGAAGATGAGCCTGCTGTCTTGTATTTTTGTTTATTTTCAGATCCTGTGAGTCACCTTGGCTGTGGTCCTCAGTCCTCTCCTCACTCTCTTGGTGTGGGTGACACCGGCTCTGTGCCAGTCCTCTGTAGATGAAGATGTCCCTGGCCCAGCGGGTGTTCCTCTCCTGGATCTTTGCCCTAATCTTCCTCATCATGCTTGTCCTCAAACTGGACTCTAAGATTCACTGGAACTGGTTTCTTATCTTCCTCCCTGTCTGGACCTTTGACACAATCCTAATCCTCATGCTCATAGTGAAGATGGCAGGGCGCTGCAAGCCGGACTTTGACCCCAGGGATGGAGAGCAGAGTTTGAAGAGGAGGCTGTGGTACCTGACGGCCTTGCTGCTGAAGCTGGCCTTCTGTCTAACACTGTGCTCCCATCTGGAGAGGCTCTTTGAGATGTGGCTCAGTGTGGTGTGTGTCCCTCTGTGGGTGCTGCTGGGTGGGGCCTTGGTGGAGCTGGGACACAGCGTTTTCCACTACAGGAGGGACTGAACCAGAGGACTGTGCAATACAGAAGAAAAGCTTTTTGAACTCCAGTATCTCTCGATTGGGATGCACCAACTGATCCATTGGGTTGGTATCAGGGACAATAATGACTTTAAAAAGGGGATCAGTCAGTCCTGATTGATCCCACATTAAACAGTTTCTCTGTTAGAATAAGAATTCACTGTTTCTGTTTTCGTTACTTTAAGGTCACAGTAGGTTACAGACTCAAAGGCAAGGCTGGGGTGTTAAGGTCGTCACATTGTTGCTTACAGCTTTGAATATGTAACAGCACTACTATCAGATCAGCTACCTGCACCAGAAAGAGAGTCAGAAAGGTGGATCCTTTCCTCTCACCTGCATCTTTATGAGTCAAGATTTTACATACACCAGTCCACAAAGATCCATGTCTTTAGAATAAATCTAACCTTCACATTGTTTTGGTATCACGCTCCTTCCTCCTGACTTGTCTTTAGCATGCAGGATTTAAGGTAAAGGTGAACTGGTCTAGAGGATAATATGATTTATAAACTAGATCCTTACTGCCAGTCAAGACTGGGTTTAAGAAATTGATCTTGGCTAACTAAGGAACACATGATCCACCTTTAACTGTTATACTTTTGTGGGTGAGAGTGCACATATGTACACATAAACAGTAATGTCTTACATGGTGTTGTTTATACAAAAATCTGCATTACAGCATGCACTGTGTGAGCCATATTATACCTGTTTGTGAAGTCACTGTAGTAACACATCTGTAAAGCAATGTGAATCCTCACAACATTCACGTGGTGGTGCACACACAATGTATTACATGTATTTATCAATACTAAGTACTACAAATGGCATCGTCTGTCTGTCAGGGCCGAACCCTCGTCGAGACCCATCACAGGATGTCCCGCTGCCACTCACAATTAGAGTGTAACTCCCTCTTGTAACTTAAGAGTACGGTTTTGACAGATATCATGAGCAGTGTTCGCAGATACACTTCCCTGTCAGATTTGTTGTGCACATCCTCAGGATTAATTTTCACCTGTGATCACATTATATTTATAAACTTCTGCCAGATATTGAACAGAACTGAGCCATTAGTAACACCTGTATCTTTCCCTGTAGAACCATGTTGCCGTCCTATATTAACTTTAAACTGCAAGCTTGTCTCAGGCAGAAGTTTTATCCTGACAAACTGAAGAATGTTCATATGTGGTGGCACTAAATGTCATGGCATTGAAAACTATGGTTTTAAGTAGCTAAACTGACAAACGTTGAAACCGTAACTATATGAAATGCAGGAGAGAAATTAACACTAAGTCGATATTTTTGAACCATTTATTGAGAGGTTCTGATCAGAGTATAAATCACACTACCAAGTCTTATCTTAGGAAATAAAATGTATTTACAACAATTTTTCACATACATTGGTTTCAAATAAAAACAGACAGTAAATGATATAAATAAGTTCTATGGAAAATAAAACTTGTCTTACAAAAAATATATGCAATTTCTGTATACATTTTCTCACATTGGTGCTAATAACATCTATACTGTACAGTTTTGGTACATACAGTATCATTTACAGCCCTGTGTGAGTCAAACAACTTCCAGTCTGAAAACAACTACTTGCTCTGATTTTGGAGTGTCATAAACAACAAACCCCATCGACTAAAGCAACACGGCAAAAAGGATCTCAGCGTAAGCTCGGTGACTTGCTGAAATGTCAGATACAGTGAACGTAGGTAATTCCTATAGCAGGGAGCAAGGATGGTTGTTTTCAGATTGGCTAGTCCAGTACCTAAAATAGGTGCTTTAAGAGCGAAGCTAAGTAGTGCACAGGCACTGACACATGGGTCACATAACATCTTATATAGAGCCTACATACATTCGCTAACAAACGTGAAGTGAGCTACTTAGCTTACATTCTTAGGCACTGATAAAATACTTGGAGAGTGCATCCTCTTTTCACTGCGTCACTGGTGTGTCAGCAAAGTAATGGAATGCACCCGCTCGTCAATTATTACAAATTAAAAAAGGCCAGTCGATGTCTGAAGAAAGGATGCATTTTCAAATACTTTAACAAAGCCTCGGCGTAAGTTGTACAGTAAAAAAAGAAGACTAGACATCTAGACATTCATAATAAGAAGTCTTTCTGTGTTTGGGGCGTGTGTGTTTTAAGGGGCTGTTTTAACGAGTGCTGCTGTGGCCGAGTGTCCTGTAGGGGCGTGGCAGGTTTCCCCTGCACAGAGTCCTTTACTTTTGGTCCTTTAGAGGGCACAAGTGTCCGAGAGTCAGAGCCGGGCTTTGAGGAAGAGCCTCGAGAGTCACTGTGATGGTGGCTCTTAGGCCGACTGTCTGTGAAGGAAAGGGCCAGAGTTTGGTGAGCCTCCATCGGCTTAAAGAGGTCAAAGGTGATGAGTGTCCGTGGTGGTTTGTGTTCAGGAGGAGCAGACTTCTTCCTCTCCTCTTTACTGTTCACGTCTTTCTCCTTCTTTCCTTCTCTCTTTATCTGAATGTTCGCAGGTTTGGGAGCCCCCGTCTTCCCGTCCTCTCTCCCCGGCTTCACCTGCGTGCCCGATGTGTTGCCCTCCCTGTGGCCGCTCTTCTCCTTCTTCCCGTGTGAAGACTTGTGTTTATGCGTACAGGGGTCTCGAGCCTCCTCTCTGTGAGACCCTCCCTTCTCCTTTTCACTCCCTGTGTGCTCCTTCTCTCTCTTGACGTGGGGTTGTGGCTTTGAGTCCAACTCCTTAACCCATTTCTCCTCTCTCGCTGCAGGCAGGGAGGTTTGAGAGGCTTTGCTGCCCTCTCTTGTCCGCTCCTCTTCCTCTTTTTTCCTTATCTGCGGCACAGGCTGCGTTGGTGCACCTCCCTCTCTGCCTCCCTCGGCCTTAACTTTCTCCTGCTCTTTCCCTCTGTCCTTCTCTCTATCTCTGTCTTTCCCCCTGTCCTTTTTATCCCTGTCCTTGTCTTTACTCCTATCCTTGTCCTTCTTCTCTTTAACCCTCTCCTTTTCATCTTTCTCCCTCTTTCCTTTGTCTTTCTCCTTTTTGATTGGCTGTGTGTTGTAAGTGCTCGGTATGTTATCTTTAGTTTTCTCTTTCAGACCGTGACCTGGCATCGTTACCTTTTGCTGCCTCTCTCCCTCCACATCATTCTCCTTCCTAACTTGCTGTAGTGACTTTAAGGGAGCACTGTCCACTCCACCCTCCTCATGGCCCGTCTGCAGTGTTTCTGTACCTCCCCCTCCTCCCTTACCGTCCTCTTTCTCCTCTTCCTCAGTTTCAGGCTCTGTTAGTGTGTGAGTGAGTAAACCTTCATCTCCCTCACTTTTGATGAAAGGCAGACACTGTGTCGTTGGTGACTCCTTCGTCTCAGCTCTGTTCTCCTGCTCCTCCTCCTTGAAAATCTGTGTCGGAGCTGGTGAGTGAGCGCCCTCGCTTCCGTCAGTGTCCTCATCCTCCTGCTTCATCACTGTCTGTACAACCGGGTCACACTCCTTCCCCTCAACCTCTTCGTCTTCGTCTTCGTCTTCCTCCTCCTCTTTGATATGAAGTGTGACTTCTCCAGGAGAACACTTCTCCTCTTCCTCCTCCTCCTCCTCCTTCTCCTCATGTTGGTGGTACTGTTTGAGTCTGATATGCCAGGCCAGACTGCAGACAGCGGACACAGTTTTGAACTGGTGGACGACTCCTCTTGGGATGAAGTAGATGTCGTCATGGTAGAGTTGGATTCGGGCGTATCGGATCCCCTCCCTCCTCAGCTGGTTAAGCTTGGCATCATCAATCCACTGCACACACTGTGGAGGCAGAGAAGGGAACACACGACATCCTTCAATAAAATGAGCAATAAGCACTAATTTAACTCTTACATGGTAGAAAGAAAAACACAACTGAATCTCATCATGTATCGCACAGGGTAACAATAAGTTCCTGGGAAGTTGCTCCACAATAAACTACCAAGAGACAACACTGTAGTTCCGCCTCAGCGCTGTAACGAAGCTCCGCCGTCATGCAGCCTTTGTCATTTTACAATGGACCAAGCAACGCCGGCCTAAAGCCGCCGCAGTGTGTGTTTTTACAGCGTTCCAGTTTTGCGGAAGCAAACGTGCGCGAGGTGTAAACAAAGGTGTACTTTTTTATATATATATATATATATCGATAGATATATATATTTTGATCTTTATTTTTTACCCTCTGTGTGCTGATTCTTTCCTATTGTATTGTACTGTATAAGCTGCTGGAGACTGAATTTCCCAGAGGGAGTCATCCCAAAGGGATCAATAAAGTTGAGTCTAAGTCTAAGTCTAACAGCACGTGCTTCACATACACGGCGCTGTTCCGCCCTGCCGGCTTCACTGTTTACACAGACACCTTTTCTCCTTTGTTACTACCTCCGATGCCGACTCAGAGGCGGAACGACTTCGCCCCACCGTTCTGCCTGTGTGTGTTTTATATAGAAGACGGAACGTGACAGAGGCGTAATAATCCCGCCTTGAACTGGCAGTGTAAAAGGGGCTAATGTGGCAAATATATTTTCTTTTTTGCACTTAAAGCTTTTTAAACTTGCGGACAATTCTACAAGCTGTAAACATGAACTTTACATATTAACCCTTTATAAAGTTGATATGGTGACAATGTTAGTGTGCAGTTTCATACAGCAGAGACGGAAAATGTATCATTTATTTCGAGGCGTTTCTGACAACCTTCCAAATGCATCCAGTCCAATATTCACTCTCCTTTAGCTCTTTATTAAGTGTCCACCAACTAAAACAAATATCTGTCTCTTTAGCAGCTAAATGCTCCACTACCTACAACAGCTTGATACTTACTAGCTGTCTCGTAGTGTAGAAGGTATATTAAAGCGTTTTCCTGAAATCAGCTGCCCACTGCTTAAATACAAGAGCAGTGACAGTGAATCAAGCTCGGGCCAGAAAACCAAAAGAATGACTGAAACAAGCTCAGTATAGCGTCTGTGGACTGGTCACAACAAGCAACCTCATTAACATAACTGTCATTTGGTTGATAGTTTATGATGAAAAGTGCAGCTGTAAAGGATGATTTCATTAAGATGATACGAGAAGAAAATAGCAGAAAATATTGCTACTACTTTAAGGAGCAATTCTCCCCTGAAAAAAGCCACTGTCAGTCAAAGCTGGTGTTCTCTGTAATCGATGGAAGCAATTATATTTGAAATTGGCGCCATAGCTGTGGAGAAAGTTGTACAAACAGCTCGTGGTTTTGCCCATTCTACATTCCTTCAACACCCAGCGTGCATTGCGCCCCTCTATCTGAATGGAAGGGCCCAGTGAGAGAAGCGGGAGTGAAAGAGAACCGTTTTCCAGTCAAGGACATTGATCGCTGCAGGCAACGGCTCAGAGCGGTACAGACTCCGAAAAACGCTGAGAATATAGCGGAGGATCATCTAAAATATCTTCGGGTCTGCAGTCTGCATTTCAAACCTGACGATTTTGAACAAGACATGACATTGGAGGCGGGCGTCAAAGATTGAGGAAGTGCAGCTCCCTGGCCTCCAACAGATGACGCGTTTTACGTAGTCTGGTGGAGGTTTTCCAGGGCCCATTGGAGAAGCGGATACCGTCCTCCAAAGGCACATAGCCAAATTGCATTGTTACCTTCCATAATGGCATAAGCGCGCCATAATAGCATGATAGGCCTGAGGTTGAAAATCGGCAAACTGGCCCTTTAAACCACTGTATCCTACTGGGAACGTTTAATAAATGTAACCCACCTGAGACAGCGGAGGTTCGTGGAGGTCCAGCTGCAGCCTCATGACCACATCTGGAAAATCTCCAGCGTGGAAACACACGACATCTTTGGTGATCCGGGCAGCAGCGTCACTGCTGTAAGGCAACACGCAAAGTCCTGTTAGCTGACCTGAGTTACAATCTTTATTACAGACCACATATAAGACACAAATAAGTATTGAGTTCCTACTATAGTGGACATGCTGTCTGTGGTTGTTGTGGTTTTGTACACTGTGGTAGCTTAGAGTGTGTACAGTTATACAGTATACAGAGTATTTGTGTGAACTGTGTGTGGCGCGGTAAAAAGAGGTCACTGTGTACTCACTCCTCTCCGCAGCGCACAGCCTTCAGCACGCCCACAGCAGCAGTAGTTTGTCTCTCAAACCCCTGACCGATGTGGTCGGCGTGGGCTCTCGTCCGGTCCTCAAACAGCATCTCCCGGGGCTCGCTGGCTCTGGGTAAATACTGCAGGTTCTTTATCTCATTGGTGGACCTGAAATACATTTATTGGTGAGCTATTAGTGATTGTTCAGTGATGGAGAAGTACATTTACATTTTCAGCTTCAGTTGAAACTTATTCTCTTGGGAAATGAGCATGCTGGTGAGATAACACCCATGCACTGTAGAGCATTTACGGCTCAATATTTCAGCCCACCTTTTCCTTTTGAAGGGTGATTTTGGCATGTCTGCCATAGGGATCATCTGTTCTCCGGGTCTGACCCACATGATGGGGCCGTCATCGCTCTCAGTGGGGCTCTGCAGCCGCAGACTGGAGAATGTTCCCCAGGGCAGAGTCCGCTGTATTAACACAGGTAAAAATGTGTAGTTACACAGTGAAACATAGTCGTACAGAAAGAAACCGGAGACAAACGTTCACTTACCTCCAGAAAGGGAGATTCCTCTAACATGTTGATGAACTCCGGGAAGTAGTCTCCGACCTCTTCGTCCACAGCCCCGACCAGACTGACCTGCCGCATGGCCCCGGCACGGTACGTTCCCTGGGAATATGTCCGCTTCACCTGCAGGAGGGACCACGGAGAAGGAGGGTCAGACCCGGCAGGTTTTAAAACCTTTATTCTTTGACATAAACTAAACTCGATTTCTAAAGACGACACATTATTTATTGATAGAGGCAAATGTTAATTCCTTTGCTTAGACTGCATAAAGTAAAAAGAAGTGCTATGAGGGAACTTTTTAAAATCAGATTAGATGCAGACGGTGGTGTGCTCTTAATACTTTGACAGTTTTCTTCACATTAGATTAAAAAAAAAAAGTATTCTAATCCATTGTATTATAATCCGTGTATTGTGATACTTATCTTATCAGCAGATTCTTACAAACACAGCCCAACACAGAAAGTGTAAGAGCTTATTTTTCATTTAACAACATCTAACATGGCAAAGCACTTGAAAAGGCTTGCATAGGCAGTCTTTGACTCAGCATTCATCTGTGTATATTCAGGAAATGTAATGCAGGGAATGAGTCCATTGACAGGGCTTATTTAAAATACATGTTATGTATATCTGCTAGGCTCATTCGTGTGCAGTGGTGAATGTTTCCTCACTTCTAAAATGAACCCAGAAAACTCTCGATTAGATACGGACACAACAAAAACTGTGATGATGGCACTGAAGGGCAAAAGTTAAGCTGAAGCTCATGATCCTCAGTTAAAAAGAATTCTCATTCTTCGAGGATGTTCAATACGACGAGGTACGTGAAACTGTGGCTTATTTACACAAGGGGAAGGCGATGATGATGCCAGCTGATGACGGACAAGAAAAAGAGGGACTGTCACTGATTCAGAACAAGATGAAAATCTTAATAAAGAATAAAACAAATGTAGATGTGGGGTTACTGAACTGCTGGAAAAGTTAAAAAGCTGTGCAGAGCAGCTAACATGCACTCTGTCTGTGCTCCCTCCACGTCCACACCATCAGAGGGATTATTCTCAAAGCTCTTCTTCGTCCTTAACAAGACCCAAAGTTCACTTCTGCCGGGTAAATGTGGACAAACTAGTTTACCTCTTCCAGGACATGAAAGGAGGAACCAGGGGCCTCCTCAAACGTATTTTTTTCCCAACAAATCTAAAGGCTGTAATTTGACACATTACACAGACAGTAAATATCCATGAAGTTAAGTAATTCTTACACAACACTGTCAATAAGATATAGACCACCTGTGGCAGACCCCCCTGTCCAGTTGATGGGACTGTGCATTCTAATTACATGTTGTTAACTAGACCTCTATCTTATTGCCATTAAGCAATTAAAATAAAATTGAGTGGTAATAATAGACGGCCCTGTGGAAACATGGCACCACTTATCCCTACTGTTATTAATACAGGCAAATCTTTTCAGCCCTACTGATAATCACAAGATGGTCCATCAGATTTTAAAGTGTCTTTTACTGCGGCTGCATGAAGGGGATAACGTGAGGCAGGGACGATTACTCTGAACATCTCTTAAAGTGGACATACTTCAGCAATGCAATCAATTTTCTATTATTCTAATGTGGTTAGTATACAGTCTTTGGAGTGACCGCGTAGCCATGGGGGAGCGGCCGCACTGCACTGTCACTCTAAAGTTGTAGAAAACATGGCTGCTCTAGGATCGGTTATTCGGCCTTATATGTACGAGCCAGAATCGCCAGGAGGTATCAGAACGGTTAGTCGAAAACAACTTGTCTACAAGCTAGCAGGAGAAGGCAGCCTGAGGTGAATGATGGTGAATGACAATTTCAGCGAAAGCAAGGTTCTACGTAGAAACCTGCAGCTGTTCTGAACGGCCCATTTCAGAGGCTCCCTTTTAAAACATGTAATTCTGGAAAAACACAAAATTATGCAGTTTTCACTTTTTCACTGTGAACAATAAACACCAAAAAATGTGAAACCCATCAAAATATGAGAATATCCATTTAAAAGATACGGCCCCTTTAAAACCTTTATTATGTGTCAGAAGCAGATGGAGACAACTTGAAGTTTCAGATTGTGGGACTGCATCTCAATATACTGCAAGGTGTATCAAAGGTATACTGTGCAGGTGGGTGGACTGTTTCAGACGGTTAAGGCGTTCACACAATGTTTGCACACTATGTTTAAGTTTCTCTCATCAGGATGGAGGCTCTACCTCCCCGGAGGTTGCTCTAAAGGTTTTTTTTTTACTATAATCCATCTAGGGCATTTTAATCAGCATTTCATTTGGTGTGTTTGTTTTCTGGCTGCTTCTTCTCGCTGCTTTTACTGGATTATTTGTGTGACAATTACAACAATGACAGACCTTGACCTGGTATAGTTGCCTTTTGCTGCCTCTCTTCCTCCATGTCATTCTTCTTCCTAGTTTGCCTCTGGCTGTGTTTTCTTTTTTAATTTTTGCACTTACTATAATTCATTGCTGTGCTTTTCTGTATTTATTATTATTATTGATTCTTGTCTGGGAGCCAAATCCCCCCTCTGGGACATTACAGCGTCCTCTACACACACACAGCAAAATAAGAAATAATCTTACATGAGGAGTAAAAGGAGATGTGCAGTACAGAGCTGCTTTCCACTGATCAAAAAACCAACGAACAGCCGCTAACACCCGGGAACACAAAACCTGTGTCAATACGCTAATCTCCGCCCCCTTTCCAGTGCGACGCTATGCTCCGTCTGTAACTTCTGCGACTCCTCGTCATCTCAGCTGCAAATTCCACCCGTCTCCGTCCGAGCAGCGCTAGAACATTGTTCCAAATCTGTCAGTGCCGAGTTTGATAAACAGACTGAATGAGTAATAGACACAATAAAGACCTAACCACATAACATCTACGCTGTTTACTATGGTCGGGCCCATTTGTGATGTCAGACGGTGACGCAGCAGAAAAGAGACCAACAGGAGTATACTTTACTGACAATGGGAAAAGAGACAATCGGCATCTATAAGCGGGTCTGAAAAACCTGCGTCAAAGCGCTAATTTCAGGGGGAAAGGGGTATAAGTGACAGTTAAACCTGTGAATTAAAGTACACATTACTGGTACTATGTTAAAATCACAACCAATAATACAAATCTGAACCAGAAGGTTCTGATACAAAAATGTATCTGGCACTATGAACAAAACGTTTGACGAGCACAGTAGTGTTACTGTGTTACAAATGTTCACAAATATAAGCAACAAAATGTGGTGTGAGATGACATCATGCTGCAGGAGATACCATCAGTGATGAAAGAAGTTTAATGTCTTTAAACAATGACAGATAATGACACGAGATGCCGACTTAACGACCTGCAAGTGTTTAACTACTGCCAACAAGTTCACATTAAGATAAAATATAAAAATAAAGACAAATAAGGAGCATGAACACCTGAGACCGGAGGCGTTTCAAACAGTCACCATAAGTGGACATCAAGCCCCCGGAGCCTACATGTGTCCTGGATACAGAAGGAAACGAATGAAAGGCCTCCTTTTTTATATCTTCCTCTGTCTACAAGATCATCTTTTTGACTTGGTTAACCTGGACACTTGAAATAAATGTGTTGCAGCCTCACAACAGGGGATGCTCTAAACCAGTGGTTCCGGACCCAAAAGTGGGTCGGGGAGCTGTTTTCAGTGGGCCGTGGATGTGTGTTTGAAAACAAAAGGCAAAAAAGTCTATACTGTGCTTTTATTTTGAAGGCGATGGGTTTCCTAAGACGTGTGTGCAGTGTAGTTCATTCACACTCCATGTATCCCTCGATTGCGTAATCCCAGCTACAGTTACATTTACATTCCTGTAACTTGATGAGCCGTGCACTAGTTGCATTTATGTCTCACTTTTTAAAGTGTATGTTGAAAAAAGGCTGTTCACTTAGAGGAAATATTTTCCTCTGATGAACTGCCACCTGCTGGAAATGTTAGTTGAGCATCATACTGTGATGTTTTGTTCCACCTCAGGTCAAAACTGCACAATTTTTCATTAAATAAATTTGAGTGAGAAATTCAGGTCACAATTTGTCATTAAGGAGGTGGTGGTGTGTCCTAAGGCCAGACCACTTGAGAACCACTGCTCTAAACCACTGGTGACTGTCAAAGTGAGGACTGAAGCCCCCCAGGGTCTGTGACACACAACCTGGAGGCACTGCGATAAAACTACTGCTGCACATATTTCAGGCACTTCACACAAGCTATGCAATAAAATACATGTCAGGGTTTTTTGTAGCTTAAAATGGGCCTTTAGGGACTGTAGCTATAACTGTGCTCGACGGTAAGCGTGATCGGTCCACTGGCAGTAAAAACAAGGTCCCTGCGTCGCCTTAATTCACAGAAATTGATTCATTGCTTGTGTCATTTCAAACCAGGTGTAAAACAGATTTTTTTACAATTTCATAACTATAAAAAAATTTCTCTAACACAATCCTGAATTTAAGTTCATCTTTAAAAGCAGAATAAGTACAATTTGTATAATTCGCACTCTAATGTGCGGTAACAGTGTTGGGATGGCAATATTAGTTATAATTTAAAGTTCTCTCTGCTGTTGTACATTTATACTTCCTGGGTTTCAACACAAACAACAGAAATTTAGTTCTATTTAAATAAAAGGGTCTTTGTCACGTACATTCCCCTGCTACCTCTGCCATCATGCTTGCTAACCTCACAGTGCCCAGCAAACGGACAACAAAATCAATTGAGGCGGCCGGCTGGAGCGTCATCCGATTGGCTGAATGGTGGGAAGGAAGGCCCCATTTTTTACCCGTTTGATTTTTCTTATTCATTTAATTTCAGGCAGGGTGTGTGCCAAGGGTGTGTTTATAACAGCACTGAGAATGAAAATATAATTTATCCTACAGCTCTGTTTGGGAGGTGCCATGAATGAATCCAATATGTAAAATGTAAGACTGTGTCCATTACTGCCACATGTAAGCCTCGTGCAATAGAAACCCCTGATTCTGACACATCAGGAACCTTTTCCTCCAGGTGAGGGGTCTCTTAATAATTACAGCCTTTTCTGAGCTAAATGATTCTCAAAATGTCAAAAAAAATGTTCGAATGATGTTAAAATAGAAACTGTGGGTGAGGTGCAGGGTGGACATTTTATATCTTTAGAAAAATAATTCAACAAACTGCTGACTCAGGAGGATCAGATATCATTATCGTGCCTTAGATCATGGAAATAGATCACTGATAAATTATTAGATTGATAAAGTATTTGTTTAAGCATACTGTATGTTAAAGTCTCCCTCCAGACACGTTGAAAATAGAGTGTAAGGAATTAGTTATCAGATTAAAACAAATCTACTTGTTTCACTATAAATCAGTTCTTCTTCAGCGCTCTAGCCCATCAGCCAATTGTTGTTTGATGGCACCATGAATGTGCCAATGTGTCACCTATTGCTTAAGAGCAGCAAAGAAGAACTTATTTAAGTCGTTTATTACGTCATGATAGTATAGCAACAACAGTGAGGTGCTAGCGGACAGTGTAACATTGGTCAGAGCTTGTAAACTGTTTGCTGTTTAACACCATGTTTGGCAGCACGTCTGGAGGGGCTGCAAGCTGAGCAGACACTAATGACGGCACAGCTTCTTTCCTGCTCCTCCGCTTGTGTTTAGGTTGGGATTCCTTCAGATTTCTTTGTTCATGAGGTTTTTAGAGGAAGACATTTTTTTGAAGATGTCCTCCTCTAAAAGAAACAGACCTGGAAATTAAAATGGCAAAACATTGAATAAAGCTACTTCAGCTAGAAAAATATTAGTGTTTTTCCAACGTGTCGTTTTTGATACTGACTGACTGTCAAACTAGAAAAAACCTTAACCTGAGCCAGGCCAAAAGACAACATCCATCCAGGGTCAGTAGTACGCAGCGGTTTAAAGAAAGGTTCGGGTGTCTGATCAGTATAGTGGAAATGGATAAAATAGTGTTGGAACATCTATAGTTTTTAATTTGTAAGAATACTTGAACAGTATTTTGATTATCATATTTTTTCCATGCAGTATAGTAAAAAGAAAACCTGTAAAAAGAGACAGAAGCACATGTTCTCTTTCCCCTCTGTTAGAAATGATCAGGCCTCGTGCCCCGCCCACCACCACCACCACCACCAGCTTGCACGAGGATGACAGGTGACAGAGTAGGACGCATTAACGGCTGAAAACTACGCACTCCACCATGTGTCCTGTCAAACTTTAATTATTGTAATGTAAACTCTGGCTCTCTTTACTAACAAGTCTGCTCCCGTCTGCACAGGAGGTTTCAGGTTTCGTTGCAAGTGTTGTTTTGTACAGACAGTGATTGGCTTTTGGATCTGTTTTTGTATGAAATGTAGCTGCTCCGGGTTCATTTCAGTCTCAGATTTTAGGGAAGTGCACAGACACCTCCGTATCTGCAAACACCTCCTTACTAAAAAACGTTTCAATGTTGAACACCTTTTAAAGTCGAGGGGATCTTAAACATAATTCAGTGTTGCGCTATCTTGCTGTTTGAAGCCAAACATGGAAGTAAACTCTGACCAAAAAAACAAAACATTCGTTTTCTGAATACAAATCTTTCATGAAAGACTCTTTCTACAAACAGTCTGTACTTGTGTTCATAAATTTTCTCTAATCTGTGACATGAAATTCCTCTTGATATATTTTCAGATTAACTCATATGACAGGATTTTAGATGAGGACAAAGCACTTCATTGTTTGAAATTAACAAGAGAAATATTGCAAACCTATTCTGTAGGAAAGCAATCAAAACTCCTAAGCATTAAAAACAAGAAAATGCAACAGCTTTAAGTTCACTAATGCAGACTACAGACACACTGACGGAGAAGTAAAGAGATAACAAAACACGAAACCTCCATTACTTAGGAAAGGACTTATAACTTTCACACTCCGGTGCTGATTTGACTCAAAACTAAATAATTTAACAAGAACCAAGGCTACTACAGCGCAGTAATCCTCACTGGCACCGTTACAAAAAACAACTTTTTTGAACTCACAGATAGAAAACTAAACATTTTTAAGCAGAATCATCCTTGCCTCACATGAAAGCACAACTCCAGCGTTGTCAAGGTAGTTTTCCAAGGAACACAATGTGACACGCAGCATTAGGACTCACTGCTCCATAAGACAACCTGGGTACTGAAACACTTTGAACGCAGGAGTAAATATAGCTCCAGGCAGAGAGAAAAACTACCACTACCACTACCCTTCAACGGTCTGGACAAAGATTGACACTCAGATAACTTCCAAACACAAAGAAATCTGTGGATGTGTTGTTTCAGCGTGTGACCGCTGAGTCTGTGCTGCTCACACCTCTCGACAATTCACACTATCAAAGTGGACGTTTCAGTATCCTCTAACACGCAGAGCCGTCTCACCACTTGTCTGTTCAAGAGAGGAAAAATAATACTAAAAAGTATTCTCACCTGAGAGTAGAAGTTGACCATGGTTGTCGTCTCGATGTCCTTCTTCCCGAGCACCTCCATCTTAACTGGCGCGGTGGGAAACTTGTAGGAGAAGTAGTCCAGGAAGTCTGGGAGGTAGGAAGCAGCTCCGTGGATGATTCCCATCACGAAAGACGCAGCCTGGGCGTTATCCTCGCTAAACGACAGGGTCACAAACTCCTGGGCGAAACGCTGCATCTCAGCAGGAGACAGACAGGAGAGCTGCTCGCTGTAGGCGTGCGCCACAGATGCTCCTCCGTTGGCCTGCTGCTCGATGTGGATCAGCCGGCCAAACTCCAGACCCGGGAGGCTGGGCGCTGGGCTGCAGTGCAGCGGGGAGCTGTAGCCGAGCCGTTCCCTGACCATGGAGGTGATGGAGGCAGAGGTAGCAGCATGAGGATCCTGGTGGTGTTGTGGTGCTGCAGTGGTGTGGAGTAGACTGCTGCTGTTGTTGTTGTTGTTTCCATTAATTCGACTGAGGAACTCGGGCAGAGCCAGAGACACTCCTGAACACACCGTCTGGCACGAGCGATGATACATTTTGGGTCGGCTGTGCCTCTCCTTCATCCGCTCGCCATCTTTGTGCTTCTTTTTCTTTTTCTTCTTGAGCTTCTTCAGCAGGAGGTCTTCCTCTGATCCAGCTTTGGGCTTCTCCTTCGACTCTGTGATGGAGGGTAAAACATTTTTAGAGTAAGAACAATGTGCTTAATTTAAGGCCTTTAATATGTCGCAGAGGTTGCTATCAAAAGTAACAACTGCATTTGCTTAAAATGTCATCCAAATGTGGGCAACTTTATTTAGTATAAGTTTTTCTTTGAAAAGGTTAATTTTTTTTACATATTGTTCAATTTTACAGGACTCGATATCCACAATGTATCTGAAAAGTGACTTGAGCAAAGTTGCCTCAGTCAAACCTTGAACACCGTATAAAGGCAAAACATATCCAACATATTTGTGAAATTCAAAGTTAACTCAAAAATAAAATCACTTTTCATCCATACCTTTCTGTGGAGAAATCACCTCTCCGTTTTCTCTTGCAATGTCATGTAAAGGAGGCAATCTGTGATTTTTCCACTCTTTATTCTTTTCCTTTTTCTTCTCTTTTTCTTTCTCCTTCACACGGTGATCTGAGGAGAGCAGAAGAGAAGACAGAGGGAGGTGAAACGCTGCTACATCCATGCTGAGTAACAAAACTGACGAGCAAACATTTCCACGTGTATATTTCACTATCTGGGCCTAATAAACACTAGGGCCTGTTAAATGTGAAATTATGTAATAATTTAATAAAGCATTTTATTGCTGTATTGCCTCACATACAGTGTTAAATGTGACCCTAAAGTGGTTAAACAGAGGTGTGTAGTGAGCGGGCTGGCTGTGTTGTCCTACCTCTCTGTAGCAGTTTCATGTCGCCGTTCTCGGTCTTTGTATGGCAGCTAGCTGGGCTCACTCTCTCCACACTCACGGCTGAGCTCCGCTGCGCCTCACTGCTTTTCTCCTTCTCCTTGTGTCGTTTCTCTTTCGCCTTTTTCATTTTCGGGGGCGAGGCGAGGAAGTTGCTGATTTTGAAGATTTTCCGGGCGGGAGTCGCTGGCACCGCGGCGGCGGTGGAGTGGCTCGCCTTGGCCGGGCCGAAACTCCATTTCGCTGGGCTTCCACAACTCTGCTTCCCGTTGTGTTTTTCCCCTGCGCACACCTCTCCGTTCAGTTTCCTGTGCTTCAGGCCCTTCTCCTCCACCCGGACCTTCTTAGGGGGCGGTGGGTAAATGTCGCTGGAAGACTGCGGTCGGCTCTCCGGCGGCCGTTTAGCTATCAGGGGTTTAGGGGAATTTGTTTTGCTGTTTGCTGCGAAATGCATGGAGTCCACGGCCTCGGCCATCTTGGAAGTTTCTATTTTTTACGGTCATACGTAACTGGTGCGCGAGAGCCAGGGCGGGGGCGGGGCCTTACGAGTCACGTACGACGCACGGAGGAGGGAGCGCAGCAGACAGGATTGTTTACAGCCTGCAGGACAAGATACAGCACTGCACTGCTAACCGTACAGGCACACAGACTACAGTGTTACCATGAATATATAACAGCGTAGACCTGCTGACAGAGGGCAGCATTTACGTGTTCAGCTCTTAATCAGTTTTAGTTCTGAAGAATTAATGAAAAGAGTGAAAATGTAGTATTGCATGTTGTAAAATTGCCTCAATTCGTCAATTATTTTGAGCAAACAATATATTCATAGATGTCGCGTGGCTGTATTAGACATCTGAGTGTTTAATAATTAATGATTTTGATTAATTACATTCATCATTAATTCAATACATTTATAGGGAATTACTGAAACTTAATGGGCTATAGGATGAGCTGATTAGACCTCAGTCTTTTATAAGTAATTTTTTGTTGTTGTTTGTTTTTGTTTGTATGTTTGATTTTCATTTTAGGACTCATATTAAGAGTGTATTGATTTAATTAATAAATAAGGGATCGAAGACAATGAAAACCTTTAAGCGTTGCCAAATTTACAGTATTAATACAGTATTAATTAACAGTATTAATATAAAGGTTAATGATTTAACAACAAATACACTGGAAAAGTATTTCAAACGCAATATGTTCTAACATCTTTTTGCTAATGTAATTTGCAGATTTACACATGGTATGTCTAACTAAAAATAGCTAGTATATTGCAGAAACGTTTGTATGTAATTCTGATTAGAAATAAATGGGACTTAGATTTTAAAAAATGACTGGAAATCAAAAATCCTCATGCATATAGTTTTGTGCACAGTGTCTTTGAGGAGATATTGTTCTAAACCTCTGATCATGCAATTCTGATTTAAACTAAGATTAATTATTCCCTTTTATATTTTATGTAATTAAAAAAATACTGTTTATTAGAAGGCCTAGTGCGGCCTACCTGCAGTACCTTCACGGCCCAACAGGGGGCCACGGCCCACACTGATCACATAACTGATCACATAACTGATCTATAGAATGAATCTGTAAACAATGATATTCCTTTACAAAGCCACTGGGTGGCAGTATAGGGTTATATGTAATATGTAACCCCCACAAATGTTGCACAATATATCCTGGTTAGTCACTATTTCCCATTATATCCAAGATTTAACTACCATTATTCATTTAAAGTCAACATTATCTAATAAGAATGTTAATACAATGAATTTATGGTGTCTTTCAAAACATGCTAGTTTTGCATGTTATCAGTTTGTTATGACAGAAAACCAAAACAAAGTTCTCTAAACTGTTCTGTGAACTAGTCCTCCCTCTTAGTCCACACCCGTTTATGTGGTACTTTTGTTCATATCTGCAGCCACTGAAGTAGAAGTCGTAATCTGCTAGAGATGGAGAAGTACACATTGTTCATCAGCACTGACATCGGCTTACTCTAACATGAGATTTGTTTATCTCGTATGACTCAGATTGGTCTTTGGGCGAATGTTGGACTCAACACTTTAAAATTCATCCAGACGAAAACATAGTTTGCAGGATAATAAAAATTTCACGTTTCTTTTGGTTTCCATAACACCAGGCAGAGAGAGAGCAATTAATTCTTTATAGCACCTTCAGCAATGGAAATTACATCACCGACTACTCAAGTCAGTGCCACTTACAGGTACAAAATGTTAGCTTAAAAATGACCTTAAATTACCCTAATACCATTCATTGTCCAACACTACTAATAGTATTAAAAGTAGTAATTAAAAGTGCCTACACTTTGACTAGCGACATTAGTTTAATGCTACATACACACTTACTCACTTGTAATAATAATCCAATAATATATTTCATAGCAAAACACCTACAGTGGCCAGTTTTCTGTATTGAGTACTTTAACTTTTGGATAATTGCATTTTGTCAACGATTCTTCTGTAGTTTTACTCAGTAGAGAACTTTTACCTGTAATGGGATATTTCAAACACTTTGTATTCTTACTTTTACTTAAGTAAAGGATCTGAATACCTCGGTCACCTAATGACATCCAGTATTTTGTAGTATAAGTGGTTGTTCATGTGTTATTACTTTTACCAGCCTAATGCCCCCTCTTAATACTGATGTTTAAGTGGTACAGAGAAGATAAATAGGTCAACAAATTGGTTTTAGCAATAAACCTCCTAACACCTAGCTTTGCATTGACATCTGGTCCATGCATATGGTTTGTATTCACCACAGCTGGGACATAAACAGAATGCAGCCCAGAGCTAATCAGTACAAACATCGGGATATGATGAAAAACTAATCACCATCACTTCAATTTCTCTACGGAGAGTGACTTTAAAGAGACTTTAAAACTATAAAGCATACTTCAAAAAGATATCCATATATTTCTCTTTCATTTCTCGATTCTGGAGTCCATTCTCGTTGGGCAGACATTGAAAGCAGCAGGTAACCTGTTCCCACGTTACACCTGCTTCCATATCCTTCATGATTGATGACGATTCTTACATGTACATTTCAAACCTTGTCTTAATGAACTCCAGGCCTTGGATTAGAAACTAATTGACCTGACGTTATCTGGTGTCGGCTAGCTGTTGGAAATCCAGCCCAGATGTGAGAGACACTTGGTTGCTTCGTTTTCAAGAATCACTATCAATCAATTGACAGATTAAATCATTCTCACACATGGCAAAGGAATGTATCAGTTACAGAAGACTTAAGGAATTGGCCATGAATAACTGACGTGAATGTGTGTGTGAGACAGAAAGAGATTAAAACCGAGACGAGAGTTCAAATAAAACACACACACACTCATCCAGGATTCAGGCAGGTGTACTATATAACTGTCTTGCTCAGGACAGTAAAATAATACTGTTCAGGTATGTTTGCACCTTCAGGCAGACTGAGTGTGGTGTTACGACAGGCTGGTTGGTGCTGCAGCTCAAAAGACGTTGGGTTCACTCCAGTTCGGTTGGAAATGGGACACTTATGCACATAACAGACATGACCGACGACACTGGCTCCTCTGCCCAAAGTGGAGCGAGATGAAGTGCTCTGCCAGGAAGCCCAGGCAGCAGAGCCGGACTGATGGTCAGATGTTTGTTCTAGTCTGTGTGGAAAAAAAGCGCAGTGTTTACACAGTCCGGGACAGAGAGTGGGCCGAGCCAGCTCACCGGGGGAATTCAAAACAATGGATCCAAAGAGGGCACCCTGAGGAGAAAAAAACTGCTGTCCTTAAATGGGTACATCCAGGAGCGAGGGTATAATAGGGGGTAATAGAGTCACTCGCTGGGCTCTGCTGCAGCTGAGAACACATTTTATTCATTTGGATCAGGTACGATCAAATGAAACGACCGTGTTAACCTTTATCATCCGCATTGATCAGCTCGGTTCCTCCTGCAGCCCTCTCAGCAGGTCAGCTTGTTGTGGCTAAGAAGGGACTCTCTGAGGTTCAGGCTTGGCTGCGCTGCAAAAGATTCGGCTCTGATAATGAGTCAGTATGGCCTGGTGTGCAGACGGGAGTCTCCCGAGAGTGTAAACATCTCTCTAATACTATTTGTACGGTGATGAAGTGCTGAATGGATTGTGAAAGGTGGAAAGGACTCTTATGCCTTGTTTTCATCCTGCCAACAGCTGCCAAATGTCAAATGAGCTCATAGCTGCATTAGCACAGAAGAAGAAGGAAGGGTCGTGCAATGTAAATTCATGCAGGGTTTGTTTGGGTAGATAGATACCACATCCATATGCAAGACTAAATGGCATCTATACCATCAAGCTGAAACATATTCCTCTTTTTACTTTGACTCATCCTCTAAAAACAGAACTTTTCTTGAAGCTCCCACGATATGTCCAGGGCTGTTCTAAAGTGAGCTGTTTTCTTCTACCTTAACTCGTTTTTTATCTCTAACCTGATGCTTCCCACAGCCCTCTCGCCAAACAACTGGTTTCCTTTGTCATTATTAAAGGCCAGCTGAGAAATCTCTCTAGCTTCGTGCACTCAGAGTGAGTAAGAGACAGAGAACAAAAAAATGCACTGGGGTCATGTTTCTTTGCAGTTTAAAAACAAGACAACTCGAGAGGTCTAACAAGCGTTAAAAATGGACAAATATCTGAACAGGCTGGCATTGTGTGCTATCTCTCATATCCTGTGGAGGGACTGACATTTACACCCCCAGCCTGAGAAACTGAAGCCTCATTATCTAAACTCCCTGCCAAGCAGATGCCTCATTTAGTGCATGTGACTGTGTTTTCTCTCTTCCTTTTTTCTGACTATATGTAGACACAATGAGTTAGCACTGAACAAAACACTTAGATGAACAGACAGTCTGCACACGGTCGGATTGCCTCACCGACTCCCCGTGCTTGTCAAGGATTAGGACGGTCCGAATAAAGTCCAAAGCACTTGAGAAACTTCTCTCCCCCGGCATTGCATTTGAATGAAGCGGCCTTCTTGGACAAATCTGACATTCCTGACTTTCATTACTTAGAAGCTGCAGTAAACCACGCAGCTTACAGTCAAATGAAATACAGTATGTCCTTCAAAATCTGCATAACAAACTCTTGGCTCGGACGCAGCAGCCGATATCTTGCCTCAAATGCATATTTCGACCTGTCTCATCTGTCACTCACATGTTTGTTGACCCACGCACAGGAAGCTCAGGAAGCGCCTGCCAAAGCAACTGTGACACACATGAGCGTTCATAGTTGCGATGCTGCAGCATGGAGGGAGACACGATTCAAATGGTCTTCATTAAGTGATGTGATTACAGCGAGGAAACACTGGAATGGCATGAAAGGGTTACAATAAAGAAGCTTTCACATTGTTTTTGCTCTTGCATGACAGATTAGCGACTAATTCTGCTTATATTACAAAGTGAAAATATTTTACCATTTCCTCACGCCTCATTCTTATTATCCGCTCTCTCCCAGTCTGCTGAGAAGCACATCCACACAATCCTCCCCCCTTCTCTCTCTGTTTTTTTTACACCTGTTTCCCTCTCACAGCTCCTCGCTGCTCATTTCTTTCGCAGACTCACTTTCCACCAAACAGCTCCATCAGTTCCTGCTCCCTCCTCTTCTCCCTCCCACCTCCTCTCCTCCTCTCACTGTCACAGCGCTTCTCAAACTGAGGTGGGTCTTTTTAACACTCCCTCACGCCTCCCTTTTAGTCTTTACTATCAGGACGTGATGAGGTTAACAGCACTGTGCGTATGTGGGACCCTTCTGGCCTTCTCGATCCTCTCTTGGACCATAGCAGACTCGGATGAAGGAGGCCCCCTGGGAGATCAAGGATTTGGGCCTTGCGTTGCAACTCTGAGACCTGAGGGTTTGTGCAGACAGGGGCAGGATGACAGCTTGTGCCCATACCTTTTCAGTCTGCCCCCGCTGACTTTCCACTTGCCAAAGCAGCTGAGGGAGTTGGACAAGATCGTGGAGGAGCTGCAGAAGCTGAAGGACAATGTGGACCAACTGAGGAAGATGTGCGCAGATTGTACAGTAAGCCAAACTGAGAGAGAGTGTGAAAGGCAGAGAGAAAGACATCATGATGCCCTTAACGAGGGTACAGATGGGCATAATGATGAGAGGAACTGGCTGAATGAAAGAAACCCTGAGGAGTGTAGGACAGACAGGGTTAAAGCAGAAAACGCTATGGAGAGAGATAGTGACTTTGACTCTGAAAAAAGAACCAGTTCGAAAGAGGAAGATAGAAAGAAATGGGAAGAAGAAAGAGTTAGCGCTAAAAGGGTCGTAAAAGTAAATGAGAAAGACGTAGAGGCAGAAAAAGAAGGAAAAACTCAGACGGATGGGGCAAAAGGGAAGGACAAACTGCGACAGGAAAAGGTGCCAACTACTGGCGAAAATGAGAGAATGGTGGACATGGGCAGAAAAAGTGTTGTTGACAAAAATAACAGGGAGACGCCGACAGAAATAAACAAAGAAAAAGAGAGAGAGAGGAAGGAAAAGGTAGATGGAGAGCGTACACTTGAGAATGGTAAAGAGAGGAAGGTAACAACTTATATAAAAAACAAGGAGAAAACAGAAGAAAGTGACCATCACGTGTGGCGAGACGAGAGGAAGGAAACAGACAAAAAGACAGAAACGGCAGAAGACCGGGGCAGTGATGGAATAAAGATGTCTGAGGACCGAGATGAGCATACTAATAAGGAGCGAGAGCAGCACAGTGAGGAGAGGAGAAAGGAAATGGAAAAGGGAATAAAAGTGGAGCGAAATAATGAGAAACCAAAACAGACTGAGAGCATCGGGCGTGCAGAAAAAGAGAAGACTATAAAAGAGGGGGAGCTGGAGGAGGACGGGGAAACGGGACAGGAGATCAAAACAGAAGGAGGAAAAACAGTCCAGAGTGTACAGAGAGACGGTGATGGAGAATTAGCGTCAAGCAAGTCAACCGAGGGGACAGACTTTGTTTCCATCAGTCCGACTGACTCTATCATTAGTTTAGCTCCGAGGCACGACTCCATGGACCCTAACACAGCTATAACCATTACGTCATCTCTTCCATCTCCTCCTTTGTCAAGCTCCACTCCACATCTGATCACAGATGTTGATCAGGGGACGGCAATAACTGCTGACGGACTACCAACCCAAAGCACAGGCCTCAGAACAGGTGGCTTTTCTGAACAGCTAAGCCCTGTTGCAGAGGCAGGCTTTAGGAGCACAAGCAAGCCAACAACAAGAGCCGCGATGAGCACACTGGGTGGCCCAGGACAGCAGATAACCAGTGCCAGTACTTGGTCCACCTTCACAACCAGGGCAAGTCCTGGATCAGGCTTCAAGGGTCGAGTTAGCTCAACAATGGAAACTACAACCAGCACAACTCCTCAACAGAATTCATATACAACTACATTACCAGGAGCTGCAGACCACAGCCGCTGGGCAGCTAAGAAGAACATCAGCTCAAACACTAAGACTGGCATGAAACCTCTACCGGGCCGAGCACCAAAACCCGGCGAACGGCAAAAACCAGCAATTAAACCTGAAGCAGGCCAAAAGCTAAAAAATCCAAAGAATGATCGTAAACCGGACCGAGCTCCTTTGCCGGACAAAAAAACTAAATATGACCAAAAGCAGAAGCCTTCCCAACAAAAACCCACAACAGACCAGAAATCTAAACCCGGCAAAGACCCTAAACGGGTCCAAAGTCAGAAATCTGATCAAAAACATCCATCTGAAGATTTACCAACTGATCAAAATCTGGAAAACATTCAGACACCTAAAGATGAGCGAAATCAAACAACTGATCGAAACCAAGTACAGATTCAAAAGCCAAAATCCCATCAGAAGTCTTTGCTTCCTGTCCAGAGACCGACATCTCAAACTGTAAGTGCTACTGGTTCTCACATAGACCCTCTAACTGACCAAGATCCCATTGAAGTCCCAATGATTCATCGAAACTCCAACCCAAAAGACAAAAAGCTGGTTCATCCAATCAAACCCAACAAGCCTGCCCAAAAGCAAAAACCTCTCAAAAAGACGGAAGGTGAAGAAAGGACAAAACCGGATCTAAGGTCTACATCAAACCAAAATTTTACACCTGTTCAAGAACCTGAACCTGAAAGAAGTGCAACAACTAGCCTCACGCCAAAACTGAAACAAAATCCTTCTACAGAATCAACAGAGAGTTCTGATCAAAGTCCTTTTACAGGGGCTACAACTATCAAAGACTCAGCACCTGGACAAACACCTGATCATGCCCTGATCAAACCCCCTGATAAGAAGCCTAAACCCAGCCAGAAAACAAACCAAAAGCCAAAACCTGGCCAAGCATCTAAACCACACCAAAAACATCCAAAGCTCATAACAGGCCAAAAGACTAAACCAAATGTGAAGCCCAAAACATCACAAACTAACCCTGGGCTTCAAACATCTCGGCCTGACCAAATGCCAAATCCAAACACCAAATCTGTGCCTGAAGGAATCCCTGAAGCAGAATCCAGTAAAACATTGCAGCCAAGGCCTCCCCAAAAACACAGGACACCAACCAGACCCACAGTCATGCCAGGAGCAACACCTGCTGAAGAGCCAAAACCAGCAGTGGATCTAATGCCAACTTCACAAACCAAAACAGATTTAGATCCTCCTAAAATCAGCGGGACTTCAGACAGCATCCAAAACTCTCAAACTGACAAGCCACTTGCATCTGGACATGTTAAAGAGATTGCTGAAGTGACTCCTTCCCCAGAGGACACAGAGTTCAGACCCAAAAACCAAGACCACAAGATGAAAACTACCACTCTGGGTCCAAAGACCTCCAACAGACTCAAGACAGGACCCTTCCCTCACCTTCACACTCACTCTGAGGGATTCACAGTGAGCCCAAACAGGAGGATTATGTCTGATCTGAGGCCACAAACAGCCGGTCTACCACCATCGAGCCCAATGACAACAAGACCAAACACAATCATGCGTGGGATCCTCCAGAGTGTTGTCCCTAGCACCAGTCCAGGATCAACAAAGACAAATCCAGCGTCTTACACTGACTCCAGCTTACAAGCTCAGATTCATCACAATGTGCAGGAAACAGCACCCACACAAACTCCAGATCCACATAAAGCAATGGTTCCAGTCCCTTCCTCCATCGCCCCAACTGCCTCAACAACCAACCCTGACCTCAGGTCAACAACCCCGGCCACCTCTGGCCCCGTGCCCCTGGCTGCTGAGTCTTCAACTCCCAGTGCCCGGGAGCTACGTGTGAAGATCAACCAGGTGGCCGCTTTTTTCAATAAAAGCCTGAGTCCAAATAAAAGACCACCAGACAGGCGTCCAAAAGAACTCCCAGAGGACAGCAGCCGGCCCGACAGCAAACTACCAACGCTGAAACCATCTAAAGGCAAGACGGACTATATTTAACTAGACTGATCAATTTTTTTCTTAAAATTAATTAACATTAATTTAGACATAAAGAAGGAACTATATGCAGAGGGTTTGGCAGCAAGTAATATTGATACAAGTACAACTGTGTAATGGTTGCTTTGCTCAATCAGTCACTTAGAGGAGGTACTTGCACCGTCACAACAACATTCTTGTAAATTTACAACCAACCTCGTAAAAATCTGTTGTCTGTTGTTGACATTACACCATTATAATTGCGCACAGCGAAAACTGTGGCACGCTTGTGTATTAGTTTTTGAGTGCTTATAACTGCATTACTCACAGACCAGAAATGATTTTAAGTAAGAGGACCACACTGGGAGCACAAAAGATCCTCATAAAGGAAAAAATATCTAATCTAATTATGTGGTTGGAGAACATCTTCATACCATACATCATGGCTAAAGGAGGAATTTGCTACGTGTGCAATATACATGTGGCTACATGTGTGTCCTTATTAAGCATGAAACCACAACTATGTATTGTCAACAGCTTTCCACATGTCGTAAGAGAATCATTTGACTTCAGATTTATTGTATGGATTTGAACAATTCAGATTGTTTAAATGAATTAAACACACACTAATCATGTGGTATGAGGATTTGTTCACCTATTTTTTTACAGACAACATTCTGTAGCCTACAGTTTTGTGTTATTTAACAAAAAAAGTAGGAGTGACTGAAATAACATAGTTGTTCTATTTATTTACAGATATTAAAATGTGCACTCACCTCTTATGTCCAAAATTCATTGTTCATCTAAATGCTGTCTAACTACTCTGGAGGTCCACCTTTAAAAGCTGCCAAAACACTAAATCTTTTATGGTGGAAAAGTAGTTTTCACTGACCTGTTGAGCGAGTGACCTCATTTCACGGCTTCACCCCAGCTGCAAGATGATAATTTCATCTGCAATTTATGAGCAAAATCATGACTTTGGTTACATTTGTCTCTACAAGATGTGGAGCAAGTTTTCTTTTGAGGAAAAAATCTCATCATTTCCAATAATTTCCCTCTTTTTTTCTTACCTGCAGTTACAATGCTGAGGAGAGACTGCTCCGACCACCTGCTCAGAGGGGAGACAAAAAGCGGAGTGTACTTGGTGACCCCTGACCTCCGCAGCAGGAGCTTCCAGGTTTTCTGTGACATGCAGCTGGGTGGCGGAGGGTGGACGCTCCTGCAGCGCCGACAGGACGGCAGCGTGAGCTTCAACCGCACCTGGGCGGAGTACCGGGCAGGCTTCGGGGAGATAGACGGAGGAGAGTTTTGGCTGGGCAACACCATGATCCACCTGCTGACCCGGGACAGGGACATGGTGCTGCGGGTGGAGCTGGAGGACTTTGGTGGGGTGATGGAGTACGCGGAGTACGAGCACTTCCGGGTGGCGAGTGAACGGATGCGCTACAGACTGACAGTAGGCGGGTACTCGGGGACTGCAGGTGATGCTCTCCGCTTCAGCAAAACGTACGACCACAACAACAGGGCGTTCACCACCCCGGACAGGGACCACGACCGGTATCCATCCGGGAACTGCGGGGCCTACTACAGCTCCGGCTGGTGGTTCGATGCCTGCATGGCTGCAAACCTGAACGGCAGGTACCATGTTGGGAGGTATAAAGGAGTCCGGGATGGGATTTTCTGGGGGACATGGCACAATATTTCTACAGAGTATTACCCCACCAATTACAGACAGTCTTTTAAAGCTGTCAGAATGATGATCAGACCAAAGGGCTTTGCATCATGAGTTGTGACTCTGCCAGGGCACATTGGGAAATACACTCTAAGGGTCTAACTACTATTTCAGTCATAAAAATGCTCCTTACAGTTTAATAAAAACCCAGTATACACAATGATTAAGTATTAACATAATGCTGATGTTTAATTCTGCAATACTGCTTTGTTTATATGACAGAAACTGAGGATGTACATAGTTAAAAAAGTGAATTTCATAGTATCTTTTTCAATAAGCTTTTAATATTGATATTACATTAGATTTTTGAGTGTAATTTGTTAAGGGACAAATGAGGGAAATCCTTTTGTAAAGAGTAATTTTTAAGTGACAGTCTGAACATGATAAGTTGCAGCAGAGACTATTACTTTTTTATTGCAGGACTGGAAAGCCAACTGATCGTTGATTGAAGCTGTCTGGGATGTTTCATAATTATGAGGGTTTTGTTGAGATAAATAAAATTGATTAACATATCTGTTTGGATTGTCCTCCATTTTTTTCTTTTGAAATTAACTGCCACCCAAAGTACAAAGTAGCCTAGCCGATAAATTCAATAACAAGTAGAGTTATATCAACATTTTGAACAGGTAAGCAACCATATAGTGTTTTAAGACATGCAAGTGATCAGACTTACATCCCAGACTTAAGGTTTTACACTGCATGTTGTATTAAATAAGACCAAAAAACTTATATCTATAGTCTTTGGTCAAACTTTTGACGCTTTAAGACTCAAATTCCCTACAGCCCCTGCGCAGACAACGACGTCACCTGCAACTTTCACACCCATTGGACAAAAGAGGGACGCTGCTAAGTTTACACAACATTGTACATCCGGCCTGTCAAGATACTTGGAGTGACACGGACTACGACCGGAAGTAAAGGACTTTTCCTTCAATATAAAAGGTAATAGAGATACGTTTAAAGAATCCAGGCTGCTGGTCCTGTAACTTTAGTCTTTTAGATACATCTGAAGGGGAAGAAGCTAGTTTTGAGTCATTTATTTCAGTTATGTGCTTACATGTTACGCAATTATAAAATCAGTTTTGCTCTATAAAACTACCACACACACAAAATATAAGAGACAGTTAAATCTGGGGAATAGAGAAGAAGAGATGGAGGTGTGGGGGACATGGAGGGGGGTAGTAACAGAAGCCAGTTAGCTTTTTGTTGCTTTGTAATCCCCTCAGATTAATTCTGATCATGGTGGAGTGTCAAAAACAATTAAACAAATTATAAATGACTTCATCACAGAACATATACCAGAGCCACAGAGGTTCACAATGAAAACTCAAATAAGCCTTCATCATTTATTCTATAAAGGACGATTTGAGTGTAGTGTAAAAGGTATTAAATACTTGAAAAAATGTATATATATATTTTTGCATCTACAATCAATCTTGCTTGTCTACATAGTTTAGTTTCAGCATAGCATTTAACTGAAAACGTTCATTTTATTGTTCAAAGGGAACTAGTAATGCAAAGAAAAGACATTGAATGACTCTATTAGCAAATTAATATTCCACATAAGGCAGACCATAAAAGTTTAAAAGGACATGTTGGCTAATTGACAAAAAGTGGCATAAATTGAGACATCCGTTTTATTTTTGCCTGTTTGTATATTTGCCTGTGTATTAATTACCATACCATATTTCTTACTTATTTTCCTCTTTTATGTGTTATAAATGCATAAACAAATGCAAAGGAAAAATAACAAATAAATACTTAAACTAAAAAAAGATAATTTAAATATTTATAATTAAATGGAAAGATGGAAAGTCAATAAATCGGGGGGACTAATACTAAGGTAAATAAAGTAATTAATTCCTTAATTTATTTTAAATATTATTCTACATCTTCGTTTTTATTGTTATTTTTCTTGGAGGATTTTTGTATACCAAAGCTAAAAAGGTGTTGCACTTTTATTTTGAAAAGTCGTACCGGAAGTATTAGCCTAATGCTAAGAGCAGAACACATGTTTGACTGCGTTGTGACAGTCCATGTTGCCTGAATGAAAGCTTGTTTAGCTCAGTACTTTGTATTGTAAATGAACAGTAACAGCTGAAGTGTAAGGTGTGGATGAGGTGGTTCACCGAAAGCTGACAGAGATGTTTTGGGTCACAGCAGGTCAGCGAGGATGTGTCCGGCTTCTCCGCTGCTGGTCCATGACAGTCAGCCACAGGACACCCACAACACCCCGCTGCCCTCTGCATACTTCAAGGTTCTTCTCCATCTCTGCCCCTTCCAAGTCTCCGACTCATGAAGAGTTGAACCTGCCTCTAAAGCAGTGGGCTCTGGATGTAAGCCCCTTTAGCACAATACGGGCACAGCTCGGCTGCAGCATCTCCATCCGCCCGCTCGACCCGCACAGCTTTCCTGAGGCTGACCGAGCCTTCATCACAGTTCACGGGACAGACACCGAGCAGGATGAGGTCTGCCTGGATCACTTACACGTCCGCTATAATGAGCAGAGCAAAGAGCTGCTCATCACAGCCGAGAAGGTTAACAGCAGCGTGTCCATCGATGTGGCTGCCCCCATCAAAAGTAGTGAGTGTCTCCTAAAAGATGATGCAATTATGGATTCAAATGGCAGCAGTTGGCCTTTCATTTTGTGTTGTCCTTTGGTGTCCCCTTAACATATGCTGTTCCTGTCAGATGTCATCATTGCTGCTGAAGGAAAAGGCAACGTACAAGTGAGGAAAATGGAGTGTGATATCTGCAAGGTTCAGACAGAGAAGGGCAACTGTTTGCTGCACTCAATCAGGGTGGGTACTGTAATGACAACACAAACCATTTCTTATTACAAAAATAAAAACACTAGTATTGTATATAGGACTCGGAATGCTATGTTTGCATATTCCTGTGAGTTATTTAAGATAAATCAAACGGCAGGGAGTGCTGTTGTACAAAATATCAGCACAGCCGTGTATGTTTCTATTTATGATGCCACTAGATAAATAAGAGTCTGTTGACAGTTGCTTTGGTGGCATTTGCAGTTCAGAGGTACCAGCTTAATCTATTGAGACATATGCTCTGCTATATGTTAATTAACACTATTTAGAACAGCTAAGGTGGATTAAAACACACAGTGAAAAGTCCCAGTGCTGTTGTACTTTATATCAGCACTTATGGAATGCCTCTTGTTCAATCAGATTACTTGGTCAGAACTAATTGTTGTATAATGGCTGCTTGTATCTTTCAGTAGAAAAATTATAAAATTATACAAATGTTTAAGTGGCCACAAAACAAAACATCATGTCTTCTAGAGCAGTGACTCTCAACTGATCTAGCCTCAGGACCCACCACCACATCCTTAATGACAAATTGCAACAGAAGTTTTTCAGAAGTTTTTCTACCTCTTAAATCTTCTCAATGAAAAATGGTGCAGATTGGACCTGAGATGGAATAAAACACTACAGTAAGTCAACATCACAAAACACTACAGTATAATGGTCAACCAACTGGGATTACACCAAATAAACTCCACTTCTACTGCACACACATAATAGGGAACCCATGTCCTTCAAAATGAAAGCCCAGCATAGACTTTTTGCCACAACTTGTTGTTTCATGCACACCTCCGAGACCCACTTCTGGGTCCTGACCCACCAGTTGAGAACCACGGTTCTAGAGTCAGTAATAGCTTATGGGGGGGATATGTCAGTGTTTCCTTTTACAATAACTTTTCTAGTTTCAGTGCATCTATAGCCACTAGACTGCTGTGTTGAAAATGTGTTCTGACTTATCAAAGCGATATTAGATTTTGTTTCAGACTGACCTTCCTCTCTTCTGGTCCTCTCACTGTTGTGTCTCAGAGTCACCATGTTGAAGTCAGGTCCAACGGAGGACACGTTACAGGTGCAGGCACCATCCATGGTAATGTGGACATCAGCACAAGTGGAGACAGTGTAAGCACACACACGGTGTTACACTTACACTAAGCAGTCATTAGGGGGCAGCAGCAGCCTGAAAACAGGGTTCATGTAACTGTGTTTACAGCATTAAGATTAACAGTGCACCTTTAATTTGGAAACAATGAGAGCAATGTAAATCATACAGCACCTGGTGACAGTCGTATGCAGTGATTTGTTTTGTGTTTGCAGGCAGTGGATGTCAAGAAGCTCCAGGGCACCGCAATGAATGTTTCAACAGAACGCGGCCCTCTGAAGGTCAGAGCCATCTATGCCGAGTCCAGCTGTGTCTCCTCCTGCTCTGGCAGAGTAGAACTGGGGCATGTGCACGGTGAGCAATCAGGACAGTCTATTCTTTATCTACTGAAGCATCCAAATGTCCTAAATTATATAGTTTGTGTTGTTAGTAGTGCTACAGCCCAAATCAAAAGTAGAATGAGGATAAAAAGCTTTCAATGTTACATGAAGTTCATTAAGCTTTTGTCCAAAATAACTAAAATAACATGAGGTTTCTTTAGAGGGCCAATTTGCTGAATTTCAACCTCAGTGCTATCATGCTATTATGGGGAGCTAAATGGTAAATGGATTGTACTTATATAGCACTTATCTAGTCTTTGCGACCACTCAAAGCTGCTTTTACACTACATGTCACATTCACCCATTCACACACACATTCATACACTGATGGCAGAGGCTGCTACGTAAAGTGCCCAACTGTCAATCACTTATCACATTCATACCCGTTGGCTCTGCCACCAGGAGCAATTTGGGGTTCAGTGTCTTGCCCAAGGACACTTCGATATGTAGCCTGAGGGAGCTGGGGATCAAACCTCCGACCTTCCGATTGAAAGCAACTGACTCTACCACTGAGCCACAGCGGCCCCAATGCCATTATGCTTATGCTTAAGCTAATGCCATTATGGTAGAAACAAAATGCAATTTTGCTCTGTGCCTATGGAGGACGCTATCTGCTTCTCGAATGGGCCCTGTTAAACCTCAGCCAGACTATGTAAAACGCGTCATCTGGCGGAGGCCAGGGAGCTCGCTAAACGACACTTCCTCAATCTAGGACGCCCGCCTCTGATGTCATGTCTCGTTCAAAATCGTCAGGTTTGAGATGTAGACTGCAGACCAGAACATTTTTCAGACAATCCACCGGTATATTCTGATCGTATTTCAGATTCTGTACTGCTCTGAGCCATTGTGTGCAGGGATCAATGTCCTTGACTGGAAAACGGTAGTATTTCACTCCAGCGTCTCTCGCTGGGCCGTTCCTTTCAGAGGGAGGGGCGCAATGCACACTGGGTATTATAGGAATGTAGAATGTGCGAAACCACGAGCTGTTTGTACAACTTTCTCCACAGCTATTGCGCCAATTTAAAATATTATTGCTTCTATGGATTACAGAGAACACCAGCTTCGACTGAGAGTGGCTTTTTCCAGGGGAGAATTGCTCCTTTAATTTAGGGATAATTGTCTTGTTCAAGAACCTTGTGCTAATTTTACAAACATGAACTAAAGCAGCCTGCACTAAAAACTAACTTTTAATACAGAACATGTAGCTAGTAGGTCACAATGTCAGAAGGATCTAAACTTACAACTTACTCTGGGCTACATTACGTAAAGTTGATAGAACAAGAAATCCCAGGACCTTATCCAGAAAGATTCTTTTTAACTGTAATGTGGCTGCAATTACTACAAAGTCTGTTGTTGTTGGATTTATAGTTGTTGGATAAACTATAAAATGTTAGTTGTAAAAAGACTAATTCTTGGAAGAGAGATAAGATCATAAACAACCAGAACTGTTATGTGAAGTGTAGAAAGAGCGTCATCTTCATAGAATTTTAATTTAATCTGGATCCCGACAAGTCTGTTAGCACAGATGCATGGAAACAATTATCCTGTTGACTCCACTGATGCAGGTTAATGATAAACAGTCTGTGACAGAGGATTTTCTTTACCACACAGAATGAAAATGTTGTAATAGTTATGAAATATAATCTGATAGCTAGTTATAGTAGTTAAAACTGACCTTGTGTTCTCACTGATTCAAAGGTAACGCCACAGTGAAGAACGTGTCAGGGGATACAGTTATCGGTAAGCTGGCTGACTCTGATTGCACAATGTACTACAGTACATATGGTTTCTATAAGTGTCTGGTCAAAACACCTGAGGCTTGCGTTGTTTTGCAGATGGTTCAAATAGTTTCCTGAAGGTTTCCTCACAAAGCGGGAGCATCGATGTCTACGTGGGGGATGGCGGTAGTGCTGAACTCCACAGTCAGGAAGGTAAACACACTGTATGAGAAGAATATTCACCCTCTGTCGAGTCATATTTCCCCCCCCCTCATTTGCTCTTGTGTTGTACCTAGGAGCCGTGTGTGTGCGTGTCCCCTCCACGCTGAAAGCTGGGGTGGAGCTCTGTGGGACGGCCTTGGATATCAGCCCAGAGGTTGTTCTGTGCGGAGCAGAAAACAACACAACTGACGGCCAAACCACAGTAACAGGTCGGCCCTTGTTTTTATTTCATCACACTCCAGGGCACTGTTGATTAGCAAAACCCACAAACATAAGCACATCAACACTGAACATTCTGTTTTCTGTGTTTCTCTTGTTTCTCCCTGCTCTGTGTCTCTCAGGCTACATGAATGCAGAGTCTCCAGTGGAGCAGTGGGTTAAAGCGAGGGCAGACAGAGGCTCCGTCACACTGAAGACACAGAGCTGGTTTGAGTCCCTGAAGCTGGGGGGCTGATATATGAGCTCATATAATGCTGCACTACTTACAGAGACATGTATTGTCACTCCTCAGGACTGGATGGACTTTTATTTAAAAGTTTTTCATCGATAGTATTTAATACATATTCTGCATGAGTAAAAAAAACTCACTGTACATACTGAGTCTGGAAAGCAAAGTGTGTAACTGCACAGCAGGGTTGCAGGTTTGCGCTGAACTGCCAATGGTTTTGAATGTTAATAAAAGGGTGTTAATATTTTTTGTATGTTTACTTGTGAGGTGAAATATTGCCAGAGACCGTAGGATTCTGTCTAGCACCTAAATACTATAAACAGAATTGTTAAAAGTCTTATACTCAGAGACTCTACCTCTGCTTCTGTGCTGTAAAATTCAAGTAGTTACAATTCACAGAATCAGACCATCTGAATTTGACTAATATTACCTGTTTCTGATTAAAAGCTAATAGTTCAGATATTCGTCTCAGTAATTATTAATAACTTTTAACATGTGTTCCAAAATCCTCTTTGTATATTCCTAAAGAAATTGAATAATTTCCCAAATCAGCAGAAAAACTGTACAGGATCTGAACTTGTCATCACTAATGAGCCTCATTTCACCTGGAGCATAAAGCAAAGTGTCTCCCTGTGTATACCCATAGTGTTACCAATGTGGATCCAACATAAAGCAAATATAAAAACTTTTTATTTTTATTTTATTTAACCTTTATTTAACCAGGTAAAAGCTTGTTGAGATATAGAATCTCTTTTTCAAAAGTGACCTGGCCAAGAGGCAGCAGACATTTTACAAAACACAACACCACGAATATCATAACAACACAAACAACATTCGCACAGTAAATAAAATAAAGAACAAAAAATTTCAAAGATAGTTTAAATGAGCGTACCATCTGATTTAAAAACAGTGACAAAGCCCAATGCTTTCGAGTTCCTTCATTCTAAGGGTTTCAACAAAGCTGTCAAGTGGGATCAAGTCTGACAATTTTAATTCAGCTTGCAGTGAGTTCCATGCAGAGGGAGCAGCGTACCGAAATGCCTTTTTCCCCAGTTCTGTGAGGACACGAGGGACTGTCAGAGTAAAAAAGTCATTGGATCGTAGACTATAATGTCCATGGTTACCAACAAGGTGAACGCCAAGGTAGGATGGGACCAGACCAAGAAAGGCCTTATAAATAAAAGTCAACCAATGAGTGGATCTTCTGACAGACAGGGATGACTATTCAGCTTCTTTGTACAAAGTTAAAACCAAGTGAAATGCCTTGACTAAGTGTTATCTAAACCAGTGGTTCTAAACTGGCCTAAGGACCCGCCACCACCTCCGTAATGACAAATCGCGACCCAAATTTGTTTGGACCTGAGACTGAACAAAACATCTCAGTATGTCAACATCACACTCTTATCATCACTGGGCTCTGCTCCACCTCTCCCCAGGTTTAAGATTGGATGAACCATTGGCCGATGCCCTAAAACCAGTATGCAGGGTCGTCATTGCTGTGCTCCCAGTACTTCATATGAGGCTGAAGCTTTAAGGCAGCCGCCCTGAGGGAACAAATACACTCTGATCATGACAAATTATTGTGCAGATTTTGTAGTGTTTTATTTAAGTTCGCATCATACCTGGTGATGCTGCTGCAGCAGTCCATGGTGACTGAGCAGAGCGGAGGACAGATCCTCTCCAAGTGCCTGACAGAGCGATCTGTGAGGAGAACACAGCCGCTCACGTCGAGCTCTCGCAGGTACTGAGATCCGCTCGCCAGATACTGAACTGCCATGTCTGTCATCTGAGGAAGGTAATAAAAATGTGGCATGAAGTGACAAGTAGACAGTCTTTAGGAGAGTGTGTACGTGTGTGTGTTTGTTTATACCTTGGGACAACCTGACATCCTCAGCGTGACGAGACCTACGCTGTAGAATGAAAGTGCTCTGACGGCCGAGTCTGACAGAGCCACACAGTGAGACACATCCACATGCTCCAGATCTCTCATGTTCTTGCACAGCTTCTGCCCTCAAGAGGAACAAAGTAGAGAGGACGATGAAGTGGAATGGGATGTTTACTGTCTGCAGCTTACTATAGCAAACAAAGGGAAAAGAAGAAAACACGGACCACCCAAAAGGCTAGATTTGTACCTCTATGCCGATGTCTGTGACGAAGACACACTCTGCAAGAACTAACTTCTTCAAGCAAATTCCTCGGAGAGCAGCCAGCCCCTTAAAATGCAGATACCAAGTTACAGACCTCCCCACCAGGGCTGCTTATCTTCTTCTCAGGAATCTGTGAGCGTGAGAACAAACTTTGGAGCCATACCTGGTCCTGGATGCTGCAACCGCTGACGTCAAGAGAGCAGATCGAGCTGCCACTCAGACCCTCCAGGCTCCTGTCAGTCAGTCGCTCGCAGTAACTCAAGGTGAGATGGTGCAGTTTACTCAACCTGAGAAATGCACACGCACACAACACAAGAAAAACTGCTGTGTGACGCTATTTAGCAGACCACAATGAGATGTGTGTGTGTGTGAAGTCATTGCATAAACCTCTGTGCAATCCTCATGACAGACTTGTCAGTGATGAGTCTGCAGTGACTGACGTTTAGCTCTCTCAGTTTGCTAGATGAAGAGCCTTCAGTCAAGCCCTGGATCCCAGCATCGCTCACCCTGAAACACAAAAGATACACTCATTATGTCATGAAAAAGAACATTCTTAATTAACAACAGGAACAAACACACACCTGTAACAAAGTGAGATGTCCAGGTGCTGCAGGTTCTTGAGGGTGGCCACAGATTTGAGGCTGGCGTCGGTCACTCTGGGACATTCTGCAGCGTGGATCCGACAGAGGCCCGGTGAGCTGCTGCACAGGGCCTCCAGGCTGATGTCTGTGATTTGGTTGTTACCTGAAATGAACACAACTGGATGAGTACATCTTTTTTTGTGTGTATGTGGAAATGAGTGCTGCAGAATGATCTCACCCTCTGTGCTAAAAGTTTGCAGTTTGGCGACTTCAGCGATGGCTTTGAAGGCAACGTCGGAAAGATGAGGAGCGTCCAGCAGAGAAATGGCAGACAGACAGCGACATCTGGCCGTCAGCGCCTGTTGAAGAAGAGACTGAAAGCTTGTCTCTGGAGCGACGGAATGAGGGTGGACCAAAAAATTATGCATGAAGTGACACATTTTTCTTTAATTCATTCCTGACTTTCTACATGGTTGTTTAACATTCCAGAGCTGGGATGCTGATCCTGAATGAATGATCAAACTCACCAGGACACAGCTATCTGACAGCGTGAGCATGTCGTCGATCACAATCTCCCTGAGCGAAGGACATCCGGCTGAAATGTATCTGAACCCGTTTACAGTCATCTAGGAGGGGGAAGAGGAAAATGTGTGTGTATGCTGGAATCTGAATCATCTTTCCTGGATGCAGCTTTCCTTGGCGCCTCACATGTACAGGGCCCCGCTAAGTGAAACCATACATCTGGAACCAACCTGGAGCACATTCCCAGAGGGAAAAAGCGTTTTATGT
Organism: Semicossyphus pulcher; assembly: GCF_022749685.1. NCBI lineage: Eukaryota > Metazoa > Chordata > Actinopteri > Labriformes > Labridae > Semicossyphus > Semicossyphus pulcher. Next base: position 19,097,523 of record NW_027211759.1, read on the forward strand.
TGTGGTGCATGTGTGTCATGTTATGGAGTGTGCACATGGTGAGTGGGAGGGCTACAACTGATCGTATAAACCCAACCCTCCACTTGGCTGCAGCTGCCTTTTGCTCCCCCTTTCCTTCAGACCTTCGTTCATTCGCTCTGACTGAGTGCAAACGGTCACAAGAAGAAGAGGAGACACGTGTGAACAGAGAGGAGCGGTTGGATTTATCCGAGGCGGATTGAAGGCATTGCAAAAACTCCTCTCTACAGGTGAAGCTTAGCAGAGTATATCTAAGTGAGAGGAGTAAACCAACTGACCTGAGTGCAGCCGGACAGGTCGAGGTGGAAGAGATTGCGGCAGCCCTGCCCTGTGCTCAGGTAAATAAAGCCGTTATCTGTAAATCTGTCGCAGTAGGCCAGGCTCAGGTACTGGAGGTTCACACAGTACCTGTTTAATAGTTTAAGGAGGAGAAATAATTTGTGATAAAGCTGTTGATCATAGTTTGTCATAAACACAGAATAAGACTTCGAAATAAAAGCAGATATCTTGAAGTACTTGCAGGGTTAAATGTGAAACATTTGCTTCTACTATCCACGAGAGAGAAGGAGAGCTAATCACTGAAAACTGCTGAGCCTGCAATCTGTCACCAATGTAATCACACGCTCCAGATGTTATGTAATAAGAAGAACCACATCTGTACCTATTAATTGTTAAGTCGGCACCGACCGTGCTGCTGTCCAAACCAGCATTATACAGGACTGTCTTTAAGAAATGTGGAGGTTTGAGTGAGCTGAACCACCATTTAGAGCACACGGAGGTTTAACCACAGCTGGAGGTTTACCTGGACAGTTGTCTCAGAGTTATGTTTGTTATCAGTGTGCAGGAAAGGTTGAAGTAGAGCAGGCAGGGACAGCCCGCGACTATTCTCTGAACCATGGCATCCTGTTCAAGAGCAGAGCTTTAAATGTCAGCAGGGGCACCCATTACCAGAGTGTATAGCACATTGTAATATCAAAATCAATTGCACGCTTATTTTAATGCACATGAATAACATTAATACTGCTTAGTCTTCATGAAATTCCACGTATAAAGACATTTTAGAAAATGGGTAATCATTAGTCTAAAAGCTGTTTTACTTACTGTAACATTTAAACACTCGGACACATTGAGCTCCTGGAGGTTTCTGCACTCGCCTAAAAAACACACAATGAAGAGTAAACAGGTAAAGAGCAGAGAAATGTCTGCTACAATCTTTATTTGTGGGAGGTGATATATAAAGTGATATTTGGGATTATGTAAGCACCAACAAGAAGTGTCAAAGTCTTCTGCCTTCTGTCAAAGCTGTATATACATTCCCCGACGCTCTTACATAACGTGCTTCCCCTCACTTTCTCCACAGGGTGAGCAGCAGCTGTGTTCCATCAACAATAACACTGTTGACCTTTGACCCCGTGCTGCCGTCTTTGTCAGACCACGACCTTCTGCTTCGGCTCCAGCCCTTCTTACTGAAAAGACAATCCCTGCAGGGCTCAGGATGCGTTTGCCCTCCTCTCTCCTCGTAGCCTCCCTGCTCCTCCTGCTGCTCCCGTTCGGTGAGATGAAGAAAGCGGGGAGGGGGAGAGGCCTCAAAGGGGCGAGACACAAACTCGCGCGGGACAGGTATGCATTTACTCTTAGGTCTGACTTATTCAAACCATTTCACCTTCTCTTAAGACCACTTATGGACATGAATTATGTTTTGTGTGTTTGAAAACAGGGCGAGAGGTGCTGGGCTTCACAGCAGATCTCGCTCCTCCAGACTTGTGGCCCCCGACTGCTCAGAGCTGACAGAGTTTGGAGATGTCTTTGTGGACTGTCAGGGCCGCCGCCTCAACTCCATCCCCCCCTCGCAGACTTGGTCCCAACAACCCAAGCACCTGCTTTTAGCCCGCAACCGCATCAAAGTCCTTCGAGACGGGGCCTTCTCAGGATATGAGGGTCTAACAAGTCTGGACCTGCAGCAGAACCAGATCTCTTTAGTGGAGGAGGGAGCCTTCGAGGGCTTGACTCACCTCACAACCCTGCTGCTGCAGAACAACCGCCTGGGAACGCTCAGCGAGGAGGCCCTCATCCCCATGCCCAACCTGGGCTACCTGCGTCTGCACGGTAATCCCTGGAGCTGTCTCTGCCCCATGGAAAGTCTCATCCGCACCCTGCAGGTACCGAGCAACCGGAATCTAGGAACACATGCCAGGTGAGTCCACAAAGAGTTTAGCAAAGTGTGATCCAACAGACTCATCTGATCCAACCCTGATTTATCGTGTCTCCTCCTCCAGGTGTGCAGAGCCCATCAGGCTAAAAGGTAAAAAGCTGAAGCAGGTTGACTCTGAGTTGCTCTGTAAGGAGACAGACCCAACCGGAGACCCTCAGGGCGACCAAACGGATCCCTCATTTCCTGTCGAGCCCAGTCACATCCGCACCAAACCGGACGCCATCACATCTTGCCACACCTACCTTTTCCCCCAAATGCGGATGGACTGCAGTAACCGAGGCAAGCTCGCAATCACAACCTTGCAGAAATTCAGCACACGTGTTTCTTATGCAACAGAGAAATACCTCAGAAACTACATGTCAGGGAACTCATATGTTCATGATTAAATATTGCCGTTGTACGACGGGGATGATTAAACTTCCATTTCTCAAAAGGCAGACGGAGAACTGGCAAAGACTCACATCTGGCTTGGCAGGTGTTTTCTATTCAATGTTAGCTTCACCATTGACTGATTGTAGTTTAGATTCATTCGTCGCCTTAGGAACAACTTGGAGAGCATCAGCTAAACAAAGCAGGGCTCATACATCATTACAAATAAAGCAAAAGCTGTTTAAATTGTCCTAAGAATAGACGGAACATAATAATGTGTTACTACTGTCTGCCTCCTACTGGCAGGAGGCCTGGATTTTACTGTCAAACTTAGCAAAGCATAAATCGCTTTTTGTGCCAAATCTTCAGCTAGACTAAAGTTTCAGTACAAAGAGTGAAAACAATGTATCCCTGTAACCCTTTAAAACTTGGTCTCTTTTGTGTCCAGGTCTGACTGAGGTGCCCACAGGTATTCCAGACGATGTCGTTCACATCGATCTCTCCCACAATTCAATCAATCACCTCAGAGCCAGAGATTTCCACGGAGCGAGGAGCCTACGAACGCTTAACATCAGTCACAACAACATGGAGCAGATTGACAAAGGTGTGTGTGCTTTTAACGCCGCACACTTATTAATCATAATCAGTGAATTTAACAGCATGTGTTTTATATTTCCTGTAACATCCTGAAAGGCCCAGAACACGTTGCACAACTGCTGCTGGCTTCTGTTTCCCATTTATCCCATTTTAATGACAGCGGGGATTTTGCCATCTTTGTGTTTACAGTATGTGCTTTATTTATAGTGAGGAAAGCTGAGTGTTCAAGTGATTAAGACACACACTTCTGAAGCCGGCACATTCCTATCAGAGTTTGTTTGCACCCTGGGCGTTTTATAAATATACTGAGAGAAGCTTTTAAAAAAGGATTCGATACCAATGCTCTCTCGTTATCATCTCCCAGCTTCCCTGTCTGGACTCCTGCACCTCCGTGAGCTGGACCTGTCCGTCAACAGCCTGCATTTCATCCAGTACGGGGTTCTGGAGGATCTCTACTTCCTGTCACAGCTGAAACTAGGAGGGAACCCCTGGGTGTGTGACTACAGGTGAGTTCCTCTGCTTAAATGTTCACATTCATCTCTTAAGACAAATGCAAATAATAACAAAACATTTAAAACTCCTTCAGTATCCACTACATGGTGTACTGGCTGCGTCTGCACCCCGGGGTGAGGCACTCAGGTCTGCTGTGTCGCTCCCCTCCTGAGCACACTGGGGAGCTGGTGCAGCGGTATGTGGACTCCTACAACAGAGAGTGTCCAAAGGACAGGCAGCACAGCAGAGCAGGTCCAGACGACACAGACCCCGAGCTGTGGAACACGGCGATGGAGGTGCAGGGAGAGCTGGAGGAGGAGCTGGAGCCGAACCATCTTAGAGCGCCGCAGAAATACCAGATCTACAGGCTGTCCTGACTCTCGTGAACATTTGACCTCAAGTTTGACTCTAACAAGGCTCTCTGTTTTCCTTCCTGTCCATGTCATAAAACAGTCTGTATCAGACGAAGTAACTACACTTTGTCAGTGTTGTTTTTTTAAGAAGATATGATAACAACAGTTTGGACTGGGTGTGAAATACTCACAGATACATTTCAAGCTGTTCCACTTCAGGGACGTGCAGCCCCGCAGGTTCAGATAGATCACAAAGGGGCGGTAGTTCTGCAGAATCTGCTGCACTGTGTCGTCCGTTATCCAGTGTTTCTCCTCAGAGAAGTTGATCTAACACAGTCGCACATTAGTGAACATTAATAGTCCTGTTTTGTGTTTGACACTTCTATGAATTATATACAAGAAGCACAGACCTGACTCCACAATGTGCCTGATTGGGTGATAGATCTCCATGTGCAACACACCTCAGCACAGGTGAGCAAGTCTGGAAATTCTAGATACTGAAAAATCTGTAGAGAAAACAGTCATATGACTTTCATTTCGGACATTTGGAACATTAAAAAAATATGTAAAAATGAAAGCATAACCTTTTCAGTATCAAATGTGATAAAAAGTAACCCCCAGATTTAAGTCAACTTTAGGAGTGTCTGGCCACCGTCAAGAGGACAGTTGGGCCCACGATCAGAACAGTCTGCATTCACTGGCACTGTGCTGCTGCCACTCTGCAAGGCGGTGTGATCTAAGAGTACAAGCAGCCTCGTTCTATCTCCAAACATAGTCATGTTGAAGCACTATTTATCCAGAGAGGTGTTGGGCAGAAACAGCAGAGCAAACAAAGACTAATTTACTCTCACTTTGCCGATGAATGTGAATCTAAAACAAACAGGGGCAACAACTGGTAGGTGCAACAGAGTCAGCCAGATCACGTTTACTCCTATATATATATATATATATATAAGACCTATTAAAGTATTTGTTTCCAAAATGACACCATACAGCATCAGATCATCAGCACTTTGAGTGAACTGTTCCATAAACTCAACCCTCTCTGTGGTAAGGGGAACACTGGACCACAAATAACAGTGAAGGACATTCATCAACATGTTTACACTTTAAGTTATGTAACTGCATGATGTCATCACTGACTGCTTTAAGAACAGAGACGAAAATCCATCTATGTCTGTGAACTAATCAGGCACTTAAAGCATACATCAGGAAGTCATTAAGAGAGGGGCTGAGAGACAGATGAATGCTGGGTAGTTTAAGGTGGACGACCTTCAGTAAGAGGCTGATCGGGAGCGCTGACAGTCCGTCACATCCCGTCCCAGTCTCGAGGTCGTTGTTGGTGTTTTCAATCGACCCCATTTCAAACCTCTGAAAGAACCACACAAGCACAAATGTAGAAAATGTACATAAATATTTACTCATTGTACTTTTCAAAATAAAAGCATACCTTAAGGTACTCTTTTGTCCTCTTTGAGTCCTTTGCGACATTTCTCCACGCAGCTATGACGCATTGAAGGTGGCCAGCATTTACAACTCTTTCAAGCTTCATGATGGCGACTTAGTTTGGAAGACAATATAATCGTGTTTCATGACAACATGTAGGCTACATCATGGCAACAAAATCATGATAACAAAGATGGATTGTACTGAATCTGCACACAAATTGAGCTTACTAAAGTCGGATCAATTCTCAGAGTGAGTGGGAGAGAGGGACAACATGAGTCACATGAGTGGGAGTATTCAGAGGGGAAAAACTGATTTTCAGGAGAAGCATTTCTTAACCAGACTGCATGCTTTTTCTGGCTTAATACACAACAGAGACACAGCTTGAATAAACATTACATTCCCATTAGTTAAGCCAAAACTCCTCATGATTTATGTTTCAGTCAGAAGAACTTTAGTAGTCACCTACCAGCCCGCGTCTTCTGCTGTAATTTCACCCAGTTTGACCATTTAATGAGCGCAGCCCGCTGACATCTCTCATAGTGCTTCTTTGTCAGGTCCATCTTCGGAGCAGCTCCGTGAAGCCTCTCAGCGTAGTGAACCTCGTCCAGCTCATCATTAATTCAGAGGAGCAGTTCACAGGCAGACTCAGAAAGCTGCATGAACTCAGCAGGACAGGGTCAATAACGATGAAATGAATCATTTTTATCTCAATGTTTTTCTATAATGAGCTCAAGTGAAGCAGGGCTGGACATTCAGAAAGGACAGACAGGGGCTAAAGCGGGATGATGCTGAAGTCCGCACAGGTGAAAGTCAGCCTGTGAAATAGAATATCCCCGTGAGCACAGCAGCATGTAAACATCCAGGACTTTCACAGAGGTCAAATTACTGCAGAGAGTCACTCTCTCTTGGTATTATGTAAGTCTTGTCTTCAGAGAGATTTCAGAGGCTTTAAATGTAGTTTGCGTGCAATGTGTTAAATTACATCCCATCCTCCATGCACAATTTAAATGTTTACATATTCAAAACAAGAGAAATTTCCAGAATCTGATTTATTTTCACTGCATATTCAAGCCGTCATCACGCAGCCCTTTCAATAAAAGCTCCGCCTGTGCTCGTCTAATCAGGTGTTTTCACACACACAGCTGTCGACAATCACCTCAATCTAATCTGAGTGTTACTTCCTCCTTCCTTTCTCTTTTCTTTTTCCTTCCTTGCTCTCAAACTTTGTGGAGATGGAGGACAGAGCATGACTGATCTCTGTCTGGGCTGCTAGTTTTAATCAACAGACTGTTGTTGTCACAGGCGGACCCTGTGGTTTATCTCGCTGCCATGGCTCTTCCATTCGGGTAAATAACATGCAAGAGCATTTTTGACTGAATTCTTCTGTTTTTTTCTGACTTTTATTGTTTTTTCAGGGTCTCTTGGCTTTGCGCTGTGTTGTTCTGGGGCTGCATTTGTTTTCCTGGTCAAAAAGGTGAGAATTTCTCTTATTCATGACACTTTTCACCCATATGAAGTGACTGAAAGTCCATTTATTCCCTGATAGGTTGCAACATTGCACATGGCTACTCTCTCAATGATGTAAGTGTGTCTGATCCCCAAACCTCAAACCAGTTTGACTCTGATGGTCCAATGTATGAGATGCAAGCAATAAGACCCCAAAGCGTCCAGCATGAGGACAGTGAGCATGCTAGCTCTGTTAGCAGCCTCAGTGAGGAGGTGTTGCAAAACAAACCGGACTCGGGACACGAGCCGGAGCAGTTTTCAGTGGCCCCGTCTGCTCCCTCTGTGCAGAGATATGATCATGAAGAATCTGGTTCTCGACACCCGTTTGGCCTTTTGGTGAAGGAGCACACACAAGAGGAAGCTGTGGAGGGCATCAGTTTCTCGACACTGACAGATTTTAAACAGTTTATACACCGAATGAAAAGCTCCTTCTTAAAACCAGGAAGTGACGTGAGCAAACATTTTGAAACAGCACGGGACAAAATAGAAAACACGTTGGTGTCTAACGCTCAGAATACTGAGGGAGAGCGTGACATGGGGCACAAATCTGAGTCTGCAAAAGAAGGCAAAGAGCAGGACGAGGCCGGTGAAGAAGACGTCTGGAGTGAATCCATGAATACAGAGTTTGAAAAAAGTGAGTGGGGTCCAAACTACCAAACGGCAAGCGAACGCCTCACTATCCCTGATCCTGTTGACTCCACTGAAAGTCTTATTTCTCACAGTACTTATAATAACCATGACTCAGGCCCAGGCTCTGCTTTCTTCCCACACAGTCAGTTAGCAACCACAGATAATGAAGGCTCTGATAATAGTGGCCCTCCTGGGGATTTTTACACAAGTGCTACTGATATGCACGATAAAGATTTCAGCTACTATTCGACAAATATCCCACCACCAAGATCCGATTTAGAAGAACAGCACAAACCATCTGGTGGCTTTGAACTTAGTGAAGATTTCCAATGGGAGGACCCAGGCAGAGAGACTCCAGCTTATGTCCTGTCTGCACCAAAGCCCCGATCTTTGAACTCCTACAGCAAAAGTTTCCATGTCAACAAACCAAAAGGTCAGCTGTACATCCCAGAGTATCTACCAAAACAAAGGGAAAGCCCAGCCCCAACATTTCCTGCATATCAACCAACTGTCAGCGAGGAATCAAACCATATAACGTACGGCCCCTCTGTCCACCTGCCTGTCAACCTGCCTGCAGCTATTGGTTCAGAAAACCCTTCGTCACAGAGTGTAAGTGCTCATGTGGGGGTTCAAACAAGCAGCCCATATTATATCAGAGTGAAACCTTACAGTGCTCATCATGGTGGCTATCCCAGAGAAGAGACAGTCAGTGTTACTCATCCCTCTGTCCTACCTGCCCAGGTAAAAGGTGAGGATGAATCATACCACCCCATGCAGAATCTCATCTTTTCCATTCAGGAACCAAAACAGATGATGGACACGACACTACTTCCTGTTTCTAGTGGCTCGGACACAAGAACGCAAAGTGGCATCTCATCTCAGGTCGGAGTAGGCTATGCAAGTTTCAACTCTCTAACCAACTTAGCTCCTGCATCAGAGACGGCCTTTGCAAGATTTGTAGGTGATGAAGTCAAGAACAGGAATTTGGGCATTTCTGGAAAAAAAATCAAAAGGTTTCCAACACTTGGTGGCTTTTTTCCCACCCCACAGAGACGAGGCATTTCTCTGAATGGTGTCAGAGCTGGCCAACTGCAGACCGTCAAACGACCAACCAAAGTATGGAAGCGTCCAGTTTCTGTTAATAAAGAATCTAGAAACATGGCCTACCGGCATCTTAAACCACCGTCTGCATCCAAAGTCTCTAGTCCGACTTTGAGTCATCTCTTTCGGAGAAAAGGCGGCAACACTGAGAGGCTTCCTCATCAAAAAGGCCCCATTATGTCACCACCGTCTGTCCACACATATGTTGTGCAGTCCAAAAACGGCTACATAAGGGGAAAAGTATCTCAATCAAAAACTCGTTATGACCCGAATCAGGTGAATGACACACACCAATGGAATCAAAGGCAACAAAAAAACAAGAACTCTGCAGCCGGTGATGTTAAAGGATTTGAAGAAGTGTGAAGGAGGATAAACACTTTTCAAATGAGGGATAAAAAGGTATGGACGAACTTTTAAATGCTTTGTTTTGAATATAACTGATGTCCTTAAAAATGTGAAGTATAACATTTCACAATGTTCACAGACTTAACAAATGAAGTTAGAAAACCTTTACTTCTTTTGTTTCAACAGGATCTGTTGCCATCATCTGCAGAGAGGAACGTTAATTTTCTGCAGCTCCACACACACCTGCTCGGATTAGTAAAGGCATTAAACATTTTAAAGTTTTCAATCTCTTGGCTTAATTCTGTCACGTTATGAGCTTAGCATCAATTTCTTTCAGTAAATCTTTATATTCGGTTTAAAATGACAGAGACAAAACATTTGGGCAAAGCTGTTAACTCATCACTTTCTCAGCTGTATGTAGGACTACTTGAAACATACGCTTGTTCCTGTCACAGGGGGAGGCCTTCTCAAACAGACAAAAGGAAAGCTACACAAGGTTAAGTGAGAAATTATTACAAGAGCATCAAATATGGGACTTCACCTCACTCTATATGCTACTGAGCCATACCTTACAATGGTGTCATCTTAGTCCATCAAGGCTGTTAACAGTTGCATGAATCAGAAGTGGTTGCAGAGTGAAGTTCTTCAACTGCAGCAAACTTTTAAAAAAAGATTAATGTAATAATTCATTTTAACTTAGGAGTGGAAGAACTACTAAAGTACTTGAATTACAGAAGTATACTGTTTTTAATGTGGATGCCCTGTATACCACCATTTATTTAAATCTAATATAACATGTTTAAGCAAAAATCTAAGTTGACAAAGACCATATGATATAAAATGAATTATGGGTATTTGAAAGTCACTTTTGTCTAAGTATAAAGATAAAAAGGCTTAAAATACATCCACATACAATACTTGATTATAACTATCATGTAGCTACTTAAAGGGACACTTTGTGAACTTTAAAACAATAGTAGGCCCTGACAGGACGTCACCATGCAGAGGAACTCCAACGTGATTTAAAAATAAAAGACTAGATTTTTAGTTTGTTTTAACCAAACTCAGCCTTTCACTGGCTTGCATTAAGGGCTCGGGTAGAATGTGGAAAAAAATAAAGATTTTGTTTTCATTGGTTTTTAATCTTAAGTCTTTTGCATTTGTTAGCCAGTGGCCAGTTTTCTGCCGGGATCCAGTAACTCCCAGCAGAAAACTTGAGAAAGTGAGCCATCATGTGTTCGTCTCATGGAAAGACAAAAACAGGGTGGTCTACCATCATACTGAAGATATTCCTTTCAGTGGACTAATAGTTATCGAGCTATCGAGTATTTCAGTCAGTAACTAACACTAGCATAATTAAGCATCAAGTTTAGCCAAATATTTGCTCCATCTTCAATATGAAATCTGACGCTGCTGGGTAACGAAGCAAGTAAAAATTAAGTTAGATAAAATGTTTGACAACTAAGGCACTGCAACACAATTTAAACGTTTGTCTAGTAAGTCAACTGTGTGCCGCTCATCGGCTAACGAAACGCATATATGTTTTCACCTTTTTAAAAATCAGTTGTAGATATAGAGTCAAAGCTGAGATTTTGAAGAGAAAGTAATCGCAGATCACCCATCTGAAGATTTGTTCGCTCACTCTGTCTGATCTGCCCCATACGTTGCCAGGTTGGGCGGCTTACCGTCTAACAGCCAATGAACTGATCACCAATCACTGCAAAGCCGAATGCCTTTATATCAAATCTACAATTTACGTGAAACTTTTTTGCTATTTTAATTATTATTCAGCCATAGCTATTAGAAAAAAGATTTGTCATGTGCGAGAGAACTTTTAACTTCACCTATTAGATATTTGTTATTATTTTTTAAATCATTTTTACAAAGAACGGAGACAAAGGATTGTCATGATTTTTCCCGAGCTCAAAGTCCCTTTCCTAAATAAACATCAAAAACTGGGCTCCATTTGAGTCAGGTTCTCGGCTCTTACTTGGATTACTTGTTTTCAGTCCAACCTGGCAACACGAGCTGCCCGGAACAACGGATCAGAACATTGTTGACAACTGTGGCTTGTCGGCAAACTTCTCCAGTTTTCAGAACAATGAGTCCGTTAAATTTGCTTTGGGTGGGCTTTGTAGCGATATCCATTAATTGTCGTCAGTGGTAGCTAACTAAGCTACCAGGTTAGCTAGCTGGTGAGTTGACAAATTCGACTCAACATTTTAAAGAGTCTAGAGGCTAATAGCTAGCTAGCAAAGCTTAGCTAAAGACTTAGCAGCAGCATGGGTGATGGAACTGTTACTCCCAGGATCGGCAACATGAAAGCGTTGCTTGGATTAGTTGCTGGAGCTGGAGCTTCCTACGGGATTTACAAACTTATCAGCGGGGGGACCATCAAGAGAAACAAAAAAAGTGCCCCCAATGAAACTCCTGGTGTTAGGAGCACTTTGCCCAGTGAACTGACCCTACAGCCGGGCAGCCTGCTGGCTAAAGTGTCTGGACTGGACGTCGTCTGTCACCGACCTGCGGATGCTGCATCTGGTAAGAACCAGAGAGCTCATAAAGCCTAACAATACTCACTATAAATTCATATAAACCTGTGTGATTGTTCAGGTAAAGTAAATACCTCAAGATAATTTCTTAAAGTGTATGAACACTTTTTAAAAGCACAGACAGTCATATATGTTCACATCTCCCACATAAAAACATGGAGAGCTTTTAACTGTCAACAATAACTACAGCTGAGCGATAAACAGTCTCCTTCAGTGCAAGCACATGTTAAATATTATTTATATTTATTAAAAAGCTTATTCTGCTACTCAGGTGACATCATCCACCAGTCCCCTGACAACCTGGACCCTCAGCACTTGAAGATGCTGCTGTCATGTCTGCAGAACAGCAATAACCCATCGGACAGATGTCGGATCCTTGTTACGTTAGGAAATGCTGCTGCCTTCACTGTGAATCAGGTGCAGTAAAAGTATACTCTCCTAAAAGCCTCCTGTAAGGGAGGTTAACAACACAGGTTGCTTTATTGTAAAATGTTAAGTAATCTAAGTCTAAAGTTATGTCTGCTTGTGACATTTATCTTTGTTTAGAGATGTAATATAATTTTCTGTTTTTTCCCCTTGAAACTCCAGAATCTAATCCGGGAATTTGAAGGGATTCATATTGTAGCTGGTTTCCTCTCTGACTCTGCGGCAGAGGTTAGAGTGCAGACTCTAAATGCTTTAAATAATCTGTGTATGAACATCCCAAACCAGGAACAAATAAAGGTATGTTTATGTTTACTATATTGCAAATACTCAGTCAGCATTCAGTTCCTGAGTCATTCTTATTTTTGAATATTCATGTCAGACAGTTTAACATAAAAAATTACCCTGTCTTCTAGGTTTACGTGCCACAAGTGCTGGAACTGATTGAGATGTCCCCAGTGAACTCTGACCTTCAGCTCGGAGCTCTCAGGCTGCTGACCAACCTGTCAGTCACAGATAAACATCAACACTTACTGAAGGATTCAGTTACACTTCTGCTCTCTCTACTTGTCGTGAGCAATGAAGCGTTACAGGTTGGTATCTTCTCAGGGGGCATCTGGTGGATCCTCCTTACACTTATACGATATCAGTTGTCAAAAGCTCAAAGTCTTTGTTTAAAAACATTCTTGTATCTTGATTAGAGATGTCACGATTCTCCAAATCCACTGTTCAATTTGTCTCTTTTGATTTTGAGGTCAAGATTTTATTTCATTTTTGACTTAACCATTTTTTTAAGCACTGACGGCTATGCCAGTGATATATTTAATCGCACACTCATTTGCCAGTGTTATTATGAATATTCATTTATTCTCTCGATGAAGGCAAAATGTTGCCACAAAGGTGACTTCAGGGAAGCAGAAGGATTTTCCATTGCTGTTTCACTTTTTTCTGTTGTCTCACTGCCGTGTACACCTGTTGTAGTGACCATGATGTGTCCAAAAATTTAGCCACAGGCCACCGGTAAGCTTGGCTGTGTCTATGCAGTGTTTTTCTTGTCTTTCGGATGTGTTAAAATAGACGGAGAACGCCATCTTGCTTTTGATGATCCAAATTCAAAGCCCATTTTAATCAGGATAGATTTAGGAACGAAATTGTGACACCCCTAATCTTGTGGTTATGTTTGATCTTCTGATGTTTTGGCTGTCATTTTTGAACATTTGTAAAGTTGTTGCTGGGAAACAGGCCCGTAGAGCTATAAATGTAATGTAAACAAATTGTGTTTCAGGTTCAGGCGTTGAAAGTCCTTGTGAATTTGTCATCTAATCCGGACGTCATGGATGACATTGTTCAAGCTCAGGTAAGAAATAGGGATGAAAATGTCTTTGTCTAATAGTCCTCATGAAGTCACATAACCGGTACAGTTTGCATGTTTTAGTATAATACACAGATTGTCCGCTCTGTGTTGAGATTGCCGTTTGTTGTCCGACTCTTCTGGTACAGTTAAAGTTTCATCATAAATCCTCATGTCGATGTTTTTCTGCTCTTTGCTGTAGGCACCAGCTTCTGTCGTGCTGCTGTTTGATGCTCGGACAGCCTCTGCAGTGCTCCTACGACTCCTGATGTTTGCAGGGAACCTAAAGGCTTGGAGGCCGTCTGCGCAGGTGGCTGATGAACTGAGGCGGAAGCAGGATTGCCTCTTCCGGGTCATGTTAGACGAGTCGTCCCAGCTCCACAGCAGACTGCTCCAGCTCCTCTCGCACCCTGACGTGGAGATTCAGACCCAGGTGGCTCGCATCCTGACGTAGACCTCACACTCTGAGCTCTTGATCCATGCACAGCTTTAGCTTCCACACACCCTGCCAAAGGCACCAACCTTTCACCCTCCACTTTAAATCTACATCTGTTGACAATAATGTTATTAAAGCAGGCTGCTTGGCCTCCTGTGGATATTCAGTTTACACTTCCACACTTTAAAAAGCTTTACTTAGATCAGTATTATTATCACACATAACTTATTTATTCCACCTCACCAGCCACTCTTTCCCAATTCCCAGTTTCTGTCACTACAATTAAATGATGAAAAATGAGTTTGCACGAAGCAGAAACAAACAAACAAACAGGCCATTTCTATGTTTTCTTCCTGCCAGCGAGAGTTTTCTTATTTCAGAGACTATTTTCCTTCAAAGCTCCTCAGTGCCCTTCCTTCTGAGAACATCACCTGCTTCTCTGAAGACGTGTTCCAGGTGAAATTTCTAAATCCAAACCCACTGCCAAACATTTTTTAGAGAATGTGTCAGAATGACCCGTGCAGCATGACCCAAACGGCTCTGTGGTTCAGAGAGACACCTGAAGAGAGTTGAAGAGGTTTCGGCTGCACACCTCACCATGCCTTGGAGACACGAATGAATGGATGCACTGCAGCTCCAGTCCTCGCTGAATGAATGGATTTAAAGATGATGGTCTTCTTCTAATGAAAGAAACATTTTATCAATTTAATTAATATGAAAATCCTCATCATGAATTAAGAAAAGCCAAAGTGAGGTTAACCTACAGGAAGGTTGGAAGAGTCGAAACAGCGCCCCCCTCCTGAAGACGACCTCACTGAAATGGAAACTTGCTACGGATACAACCAACCACAGCTATCTTGGAGAAAACCCCGAGGTTCATGTAGTGGTGGTGTTTTATCTTTATTTGCAAATCCCTCAGGGAGGAGCTTGAGGAAACTGTCTGGACTGCTGTTACCATCTGAACTGTTGACGTATCGTGCAGATATCCAGCTGGAAAATACAAAGAGGAGGGGTCTTCCTCTGAGAAAGCAGTCTTTATTGTTAACAAGAACGATTACTGTATTTAAATATTTTTATGCATAAAGTGGTTATTAAATTACCGCCGTTATTGAATGTGAAAGCGAGCCTTATAATGTAAAGTTCTGCCCCCACTGTACTAAGAAAGGCTGTAAGGGACAGATGTTGTCTCGCTGGAGGACTGGTGCTGCTGACTTGTTAACAATATCTACAGAGAGGAGGGAGCGTGTCGGTGCATATTTGCATGAAAAATGTGACGATTATCTCAGAATATGATTTTTAACGCAAGGATTTTATAGCATGAGCCAGTCCAGGTGTGAAAAAAAATGCTGCACATTTTTTATGTTTGGACACTTTATTAAACCCAAATCCTAAAGATCTCTCAGGCAACATGGTTTACCAGAGCAGAGACAGCAGGAGGCTGATTTACTTGTGACCTAGATTATCTTATTTATTTAATGAAGCTAGTTAGCATTTTGCCTACAGAATGAGAAATATGTTTGTTATGTCTGGTTCAATAAAAACTCATAAAGACAAATCATGGATGTTCACAGCCTTTTTTCTCCCGTTTACTCAACAGACTCATCTAATGGTTCCCTGAGTCCAAACTAAATGTTGGGACACAAATAGGGCATAAAGGTCATGCACCACAGAGCTGAAACAAACGTCCAGAAGATAAGAGACTTTCTTTAACATATCCAGTTTAAATAAATGTATATTTTCCGCCTTTGACTGAGCCTTAAAAAATAACCCCAGTGAGTGTTGGTCTTCCTTAATATTGGAGAATTAAATAGACACAATAACAAGAAGAGGTCAAAATCAAGCCACAGAATATGAGATAACTTGACTTTTAGTAGCTATTGTCGGTCAATTTTTTTTTAAAACACCTACAATCTGGATCCTACTTTATCCATAATTTAACTCTATGAGTGCTCCACACAAGTTTAGTGATATAAAAGCTCAATTCTTTAAAAATCACCATGCTTCCTGTATTAAAACCGAGGTGTCAAGCAGATCACATCATTAGGTTAATTTTCTCAGCCCTTGGAAGCTTGCCCTGAGCCACTAATAAGCAATATCACACGAGAGGGAGTGATGTACTAAATATAAACACTGTTGCAATTCAGTGGCAAGCACAAGGCTTCAGGCGGAGTGCTAAAGATAATCACAGCAGTGCTCATATTCAGTACAACATCACAACCTCGAGTGTGCTATTACTCTTATACAACAGTTAAAGCTACAAGCAGAAAAACTAGTAAAAAGTACTTTTTGCTCCACCAACTCAACTACCAGTAGTTCCACAACTTAACTGAAACTGGACTTTTGTTGCCAGTGATGTGATGTTGTACTTTATATCAGCACTCATGGAATGCCTCTTGTCCAATCAGATTACTTGGTCGGAAGTAACTGTTATAAAATACTATATACAACAGTTTTCACATGCTGTGTAAACGGACTTCAATGTGTAAAATTAGTGGAGTGCTCCTTGAAGCACATATCAACTTCCTTTTCTTAATTAATTTCAAATTTGTATCTTATTTTTTTATGTTAAAATTTAAAATTTAATGATGAAAGTTGAATTTTCTTTTTTTTTATTTTGTAAAACACTGTTAATTGCGTTTTCTCTAAACTGACTGTTGCCTACTTTTACACATAACAACTCCAAATAAGTATTTCTGGTTACACTGACATAAAGGAAAGTCACACTTTCCCGTTGACAGATTTCTGTGATGTAGGTGCAGATGATGACGATTATCGACAGCACCTATTATAATGAGGCTGATGATGATGCGTTCAGGTCTTTTGTCTCCTCCCTCCCTCCCTCTCTCTCTCGCAGGCCTACACATAGCCCCCTCCCCCTCCTCCCCCCTCTAAACAGGCTGGATGACCATCGCTGGATCCTCCGGAGCTCCAGCAGAGTCACACCGTGGATCAGTGCGTGCAGGCGGGCAGGCGAGCAGCAGCGATCAGGATCAACATTTCGGATTAGCCGCATCACAGCTATGAACATCCGCCACGTCAAGTAGAAGTAAACGGAGCTCTCTCACAACATTAACGCGTCGAGGATGAACGGGACCGCAGGATCGAGCACCGGATCGGCTTCTTGCCGTTTCGCCCACTATTTTGTCGTGTGTGGGGTGGACACGGAGACGGGCCTGGAGCCGGACGATGGAGCAGGTACATGGTCTATAAACACGAAGAAAAAAAAATGACCTGCTAACACACACACGCACGAGGCTTTGTTTTTGATGTCATACTTCATGTGAAAAATTTTTTCCCTTGATGTAGGCCTGTTTATGTGTGACATCCATTTAAATATGTTTTGATTGGACGTCACATCTCTCTTCCTTTCCTTTGTTGACAACAAAATATTTGTCAGTAGAAAAGCATGTTTTGGCCAATCAGATTGTATTTTAAATCAATTACATCAGAATTTGCTTGTGCATACTTTCTCATGATTTGTGTATTTATAAATGCATCTCTTACTGAAGGATTTGGTGATAGGTAAAGGTAGTCTGATAGAAAACAACCAAAAATTCACAAGATTCAAGAGTGATACATTTTCTCATGGATTGCAGTAATACGATTGATCTAAACTGATGATTGTACTCTATGACCCCATCGTCTTGTCCCTTTGTGTGATCTCTGCTCGAGGAAAACACATTGCAGCTCCGGTCACTGTTTTTTCATCATATTTTCAGTCTGACAGCGCTGAGAATGTTGCTTTGTTGTTTTTTTTCTGCAAGTCATCCACTCATAGCAGAGAAAGGGTTTAATAGAGAGACAAAAACAGCATCCTCTCATGCCCAAAAAAAACTGGAGCACAGATGGAGCATCCAGGCAGGCAGTGTTTCATGGTGAACACTGGAGCTCCCAGATTACACTGTTCTGTAAATCTGAAAGCAGTGATAATCTGTGTGATCGCTGATGCAGCTCTCCTTTTTTTTCTTACTGCTCTAAAACACAGATGGACCCCAGACTAAAACATTTCCGTTGTTTCTCACCAAAAGGATGTTAAAGACATGGATGCTTGGTGGTTGTGGGAGGATGCAGCGGCGTTAACAGCTGCAGTGATGCTGCTCTTGATGGTTTATTTGTGGAGGTTGGATGTAAAGACATCAGGTGGTGTGAGCTTCCTCCACATCGAGGTGTTGACACTCAGCTGGGTGATGTGAGGACAGATTGCACCCAGGGGGTCTCTGTGACATCTGTTCTGCTGTGCGCGTGTCTTCCTCTTTGTGAGGAAGAAGAATCATGCAGGTGTGCTTAACACCAACATCTTCAACGTCACTTCCAGGTTTGAGTTGTGGAGTCACACCCTGTATTCTTGTGTGTTCTTTGTATGAAAAATGCAGCACATGAAGAGCAGATCCTCAGGGGGAAATATGACTGAAACAGACACGGCCTTGTGTTTTTTCTCCATTAGCTAAATGACTTCTGGATAATAGCAAAAAGACTGTACCATGTTGGAAAGCGAAGCCAGGCTGCAGATTATTTAGTGCTCTATCTAACCATAGTGGACTCTGATATCTGGCTCCCTGCAGCGATGACAGCGCTGCTACTGGCTTGTATATCCAAGCTGCTTATGTAACAGCAGGTTGTCTCTGCAGCAGGGGGCTCTGCTCCTTTCAAGGGATTTCATTCTTCTCATACATATTCCTTAAACTGCAGGAAAGCAAGGGATGTTTATTCTTTCATATTCACACAGGCCTTATGAGTGTTGTGTGAGCTGCTGCAGAATCTCTGTTTGTGTATGCGTGTAATTAGTGAATGCCTACAGAGGAACAATCTGCTCTTGTTGGCTTCTCAATAGATGCCACTGTGTTTTCTGCAGCCTAATCAAATTTCACATGACGTTGTCTGTTGGCACGCTGAACGGCCGAGGCTTCAGCGCCCGGTCAGGCCTGATGACTGTCACAGGGGGATGACATCAGCGGAGGGCAAGAACTCCCTGACCGAACATTTGAGAGCTGCTTTGTAAGGCTGAACAGACTGAAAAATTAGAGTGTGCACGTGTCTTATCAAGAAAAGAAATTCCAGACTGTCTTATCTTATTTTTAGGCAACACTTTTATCCTTTTATTTTAAGCTCAGAACCTCGTCTGTGTTCAAAAATGAGACAAAAAGAAAATGTGTCATTTTTCTTGATTCACCTTGAGTGGACGGACAGATCTGTGACGCAAAGATGGAGTGATTTAAACTGGACAAACTCGTCATCAGTCAGTGCCAGCTGACATTTAGTACCATTGTAATCACTTTCCACTTTTTATATCTACACTCATTTACTCATGTTATGGTGTGATGAATGGGACAGTTGGGTAATTACACTGGAGAAAATGACAGATGCAGAGTTTTAGGGGTGCTCAATCATCCCTGATTAAGTGTGTCTGTTTAAGACATGGAGGACAATTCAGAGCTGTAAACTCTGTGATGAATGTCTAAAACAGAGAATGAACAGGAAGTTATATCATGTCCTCAATAACTTTCACAATATTGATTTTATAGTGATGGGGATAAGGACTTTCAGGCACCGGGGATTAGAGCTGAAACAATAGTCGATTAGGTAATCGTCTGTGTTAATCAAGTAATTGTTTGAGTCACTTTTTAAAAACAGAAATGTGACAGCAAATTGAATATTTGAAAGGGTAACTTTGACGGTCACTATTTTCTGACCTGATGACGACCAAACAATTAACTTGATTCCTCAAGAAAAAGGTTCAAGATAAAATTTGTATGGGGGAAAAACTCCTAATTTACAGGTCTTTAAAGGATGTAAAGTATTCTTTAGCTTATTAGCTCACTCATGGTTTCCACAGTGTACATCTTACTGCTGTGAGAAGCTAACGTGCTAATTACAGCCTATTTGAAACAGGCATTTAACCCTCATTCACACAGTGAAACAAACCTCCCTCTTAATCTGTGCTGTGAACAAAGACACAGCACACTCCGGTGGGAGCTTGTGTCAGGAGGAGGTTTGCCTTTTAAACGGGTCAGCTGATGAATCTCCGTGTCGAGGTGACGTAGCTTTGACGAGCTTCGCCTTGACGGCGCTCTTCGAGGCAACAACGGAAGTCGCTACCATGGAAACTAGATGTCCTTCTGCGAGCTTGATTCTGCCTCTCAGCGCCGACACCAATTTATATCCTTAGCAAAGAACATTGACTCCCTCTCCCTGTGCGCTGTGATCCATTAGCTTCTGTCTCCCACCCTCCAGTGTGACTCAGTTTAACATGAAGTGGTGCCTCTTCCTCTCGCAGTGCTGTGCGTCATCTCGCAGGCAGGTGAGGTGAATGTTGAATGCTGAATGAGAGCATCAAAGGGAGGGTATCTGTATGTACCCGGGGCTCTATGTTCCCCATCTCAACATGTCATAATGTGACACATTAAAGAGACATTTCAAAGGGTTTTATATTCTCTGCTGTGTGTATTTTCCTGTGTCAGAATGATGAAATTAACCTTGAAACCCACGCCCCCAAGTTGATGCAGTTTTCTTGACTTTAGACAATGATTTCTCTGCAGTGGATGAACGGATTTTTACAGTTCAATCTGCTTTTTAAACATCCATATCCCCTTTATTTTTTTGCAATTTAGACTGCAAAGATAACCTTTACCAACCTTCCCCAACACAGGAATGACCTCATGTCAAAGCTTCTATCTGAGCGACAGCTGTTAGCTTGCAGGTGATTTGTTCTTCTCATGCAGTGATGTGAGCATGAAGTCTTACTATCTTCAAGGGCATCCCTCACAAAGTGGATGAATAATGTATGTACCTCATTCACTACTAACAGTCGATTTCACACTCACACTGATTCATACACATACAGTTTATTTCGTCTTTTTCAGCAGCTCATCTTCACACGCAGGCAGCACTCTTTTTGTAACCGGAGCTCGGAGCTGACACAAGCTGCAGAGACTGAACAGAGCAGAAACCTGAGCCTGACAGGCCCATGCATCAAATCCCTGCATTGTGAAAGTAGGAATATGTGTTAGACATTTCTTGCTCGCACTGCAAATTCAGCCCTTTTTATATACGTGAAGCTGTTGTATAGAAATCGCTCATCCTTTATCCTCTTGATTGATGAAGAAGCAGCAT
Source organism: Semicossyphus pulcher (assembly GCF_022749685.1). Classification (NCBI taxonomy): domain Eukaryota; kingdom Metazoa; phylum Chordata; class Actinopteri; order Labriformes; family Labridae; genus Semicossyphus; species Semicossyphus pulcher. Next base: position 19,118,467 of record NW_027211759.1, read on the forward strand.
GTTTTGATCCAGCGCGCTCCCCACATGCGTAAAGAGTTTCCTGCTGCAATGTGTGAGGGACGAGGGGTGCTGTGCAGCATTTCCAGTCTATCTCTATGGTAATGAGTTGAGTTACATAACCCTTGGAAGGGTTTTTCCCCCTCTTCCTCTGCAGAATGGTTCTCGCTGTTGATAACACATGAACAAGGTCGTCCTGTCTGGATTTTTTCATAAGTCAAAGCTGCTGTCATCACGAGGCGTCCTCTGTCCTGTCCTTTTTGTCTTGTAATGAGCTCTGACTCAGCAGCGATGAAGGTCAGAGATCAATCTGTCCTGATACCATAATGCTGTAACTGTCTGTCTTTCAGGAGAAGGCTTCGAGCAGAGCCCCATTCGACGGTCCTTCAAGTCCAAGGTTCTGGTGCACTACCCCGAAAACACAGACAGAAACCCCTTCAATAAAGATGCTGTCAACATGGTGAGTTCTTGGATAACACAAGTAACATAACTGCTCTTGTACGGTGTCGCTCATTATCTCTCATAACAATGGAAATGATACTGAAGGACAAGCTGTGCCTCATTTGTGCTGTAGTTATTGTTAAAAATGACAAAAGAGGAGCACAGTAACTAAATCAGCTCGAGAAACAGTGTTGCTGTTGTTTCTCTGTGTGTGTTCACTGGGTCTCAGAGAACATACTCTTTTCTGTCTTATTGTTTGGTCTACATTTACATAAAATGTGTATTTTTCTTGCTGGAAATCCAAGGTCAGAATGATAAAATTATTGGCCTCAAAATTATTTAATTATTCATCCTCTCAGCAACATGTATGGTCTTATGAATATTTCTTAATGTCATTTTAATTTTACACCCAGAAAAAAATAGTCCCAGTCCCAGTGAAGCAACAAAACATCCGCTGTTTTTATGCCTGATGTCAGTTGTTAAAGTCATAATTAAGGGTTAAATTTAAATTGGCATTTTATCTTTAACCCCATTTTATGTTTTCTCCTCCTCCTCCTCCTCCTCCTCCTCCTCCTCTTTTCCCAGCTTTGTATGCCGAGGGGTCTCTCCTTCCGCACGCAGGCCGACAGGCTCGACCCTCAGTTTCACTCCTTCACCATGTCCTTTGACGACGGCACACGCTCCTACGGCTTCGTTCACACCTTCTACGAGGAGGTGACCAGTGCTCAGATCATCACCGCCATGCAGACTCTCTTCCAGATGCACCACGTGGAGCACCACTCGGCCTCCTCCGCCTCCTCTCCCTCCTCCTCGTCTTCATCCGCCTCCTCGCCCTCCACCTCCAGCATGGACTCGCTCGTGAGCAGCTTGGATGAGTCAGACGCAGAGTCTCTGGCAGGGGTGTCCTCCTGCCTCGGCTGCGCGGGCTCCTTCGATCCAGCGCGGGACACCCTGTATGTGTCCAAAGCCCTCTGCCTCCTCACGCCGCTCCCCTTCCTTCAAGCTGCCCGACAGTTTCTGTCTCAGCTGCACCAAGCTGTGACGTCACACACGGCCCCGCCTCTCCCTCTGGAGAGCTACATCCATAATATCCTGTATGAGGTGCCCCTGCCTCCGCCCGGCAGGTCCCTGAGGTTCCACGGGGTGCAGGGACCCATCCTGTGCCAGCGGCCCGGCCCGGGTGAGCTTCCTCTGGGGGAGTATCCTCTCGGCGAGGCCTTCTCCCTGCTGGGTGTGGACAATATGGTGCAACTACTCACCTGTGCTCTTCTGGAGACACAGGTCCTGCTTTGCTCTCAAGGTAAGCATGCGATTCAGTTATTAGCATCCCTGAGAATGAAATAAGAAAATCTAACATGTTGCAAATGTTGCTCATGAAGTGATGCAAATAAAGTCACAGCCAGGGTTAGCGAAACCAAACGAAGATATTATTGATGCCTTTTAAGATCATTGTCAAGATATCGTAGATTATGAGTGTGAGTATGTTGAAGACAAACTTAATCCATATTTTATTTTTTTGCAGAATTTGTCAGCTCCCATAGCAACGCAGCTGCTTTTTTACATAACAGGGTTCTGTTAATAACTTAATGTAGAAAGAAAGTTACAAATTGAATAGTCACTAAATACAATAATGCTAAAAAGCAGTTGTTTTGTTTACAATTTACTGTTACCCCACATGTAACTGACAGTAAGAACAGGACTGATGCTGCTGCTGAGAAACTGACATCGTAATTTAAAGCTACTTTGAGACACTTTCGGTTCCTGTTGATTTTGGCACCCCCTGTGGACAAAGCCACCTCTTATCTCTTTGCTGATTTTGAGTGTGAAGTGGTGTTTTTTAAAGGGGCTATATGTAAGATTTTACATGTATTCATCAATCAAATATCATTTTTTATTGCCAATGTGTGAAGGGATAGTAGAGGAACTGAGAAATTGAGACCTTCCCCAACTTCCTCCATCGGCCCTAACAACCTGTGGGCTGATTTTTATGTAAAGCATTCGAGACGGTTGTTTCGCGAAACAAGAGGATGTGACTTATCTGATTTGCTGGTTCACCAACGTAATTTGCCGTTTGGTTACGAAGCCCAGTCCCGGAGTCAAGCAGTGTATTTATGTTGTTGGCTAACCTTAGCATGCTCGCTATCGTTATGACTACCAAAATACTATCTGAGTGTGTATGTCAGTCATCTAGCTTTACAAATAACTTCACCAGCTAACATGACAAACGGTGTTGATTTTGTAAATTATGTAGCAGAACAAAGCAAATGTGTATAACTACCGATTATTTTCTATTAGCCATTATGTCATTGCATTACCTGCCTAGGCTAAGGTTAGCCAGCCAGCTGTAAGCTGGAAACTAGCAGTTAGCAGTTAGCTACAGTTAGCTTGTCTGCTATCACAGACAATTTGCCATTTAGGCAATGTAGCAAGGCCCCGTTGAGTGGATAACATCAGCTAACTCACGCAGACTCCCGGGAGCTGATCTGGCTGGTAACTGAGTAATTTGCCGTTTGGTTACGAAGCACAATGCCAGATCCATGCAGTGTAGTTATGTTACAGCTAGTTGGCTAACCTTAGCATGCTCGCTAACGTTATGACAACCAAAAACCATCAGCGTGTGTATGTCAGTGTTGTCAGTCTAGCTTGACAAATAACTTTGCCAGCTAACATGATATTAACTGAGGTATTATGACAAACAGTGTTGATTTTGGACAACATGATGCAGGTCAACATGATACCGGTCAGTGAACACGTCTCGTCAGTGAAAAGTAAACAGAGCTGGAGAGTTCCGAGACTGAGCATGCTCAGTTTCGCGTGTCTTCAGCAAAAACCCCGGACGCTTGTTCATTCGTGCGCATGTCCTCACAAGCGCGTACAAGAAGGTTGACTGTAGTTCCCTCAACGGCCGACTGAATGAGGATTCTCTGAAAGTTACATATAGCACCTTTAACAGTCATGTGTATCACTCACTTTAAATTTTTGCCCTGGAAAATGAAAACAAAGGCAGCGTGCAGTTAACTGCTTCGTCTGACACCTACCCCCCGCCAGCAGCTGCAGGCATTCAAAATAACTATATAGAAATATTCAATCTTGTCGCTGATGGTCTGGTTTGCTTCTGTAGGTCATACAGAGTAATCAGAATTAATTACAGTCTGTTTCATAGCCATCAAAAAAATTCTCACAGGAGCTTAAACGAGCCTTTAACGTCCTCATTCATTAGTCTGTGCTGCTCTCTGTAGCATGTTAACAATAATTTAATTAATAGTTCCATAAGAAACTCATGGAACAGCTTAATTAAGATTCTGATAATGAGAATGTACTTGAATATCATTTCCCCCCTCGCTGCTTACAGGTGATCACTCACGCTGTCTCATCTCTTTCTCTCCTCAGACTATCAGCGTTTGATGACGGTGGCAGAGGGCGTCACCACCTTGCTGTTCCCGTTCCAGTGGCAGCACATCTACCTGCCTATCGTTTCTGCGCCGCTGCATCACCTCCTGGACGCTCCTGTGCCGTTCCTTATGGGTATCCAGCGCAGAGTGGGAGCTCAGCGATCCTCCCTCCACCTACCGCACGAGGTACAGAAGTAAACAAAGACCTCATGTGTTAATGTGTCTGTAGTTTCTTGTGCAAAAACATGCCAGTCAGAATAAAGTGCAGACAAAAACTTTCAAAAAAAGGATCAACTGAACTGAACTCCTTTGAACACCCTCACATACATTTGCGGATCATCTCTGTGCTGCATGCGTGACAGTTCGCCCTCTGCCTCCGGCCTGTCGAGACGATATTTCCTCAGAGCGCCCGCCCCCCTCCCTTTATGTATCCAGTCCTGAACCCGAGATCACTTTATGCTGCATGAATATCTCACTGAAGCCTCTTTGAAGTCGCTCTGCCCCAGAAAAGAGGCAGTTGAAAGAGAGCTCGGGGGGGATGAAAGCAAAAATGCAGTGCATGAAGGATCCAGAAAAATGGGACTTGCTGAATAATTAATGAGAATTAGAGATTGTCGCTTATTCCTTGAGTTGTGCAATTAATTTATAGGCGGTAATTTGTGAGGAAAAACATTGAGAGGGGCACAGTTTGGCTCCGAAAAAAGAACACTTAAATGTTCCTCCTTGTTAGAATATATATATCTTTTCTTTGTGTTTCTATTTGATTAAAAGAGATGGTTAAAATGCAAAAACATGTACTATGAGGATGATGCTGCACAGAGTGAGAGCCTGTCTGCAACTGTCTGCTCTCCCAGCTTCCCCTGAGGCTGTAATCTGACTGCCTGAGGTCGCTGTTGAAGGTCACGCTGCTGCTGACTGCGCCTCGCTGCACCGCTGCTTACAGAAGCACTATTTTTAAATCCTTCTCACAGTTCTGTAACTGGTTGTTCAGCTGCTTCATGGCCACACTGTAACCACAGGTTTCTGATATGTTCGCCTGTGTGAAAGCCTGATATGCAGGTTTCCACTGTTGCAGTGATAACAGTAATCGTAGTATAATCCTTCACATGCTAATATCCTCCGAGGGCTTATCACGATGAAATGCCAAGAATCTATTAATGGAAATCAAATCTTTATCTCTGATTTAATTGGATGTTAAAGCTCTTTTTGTCTTCATGTGGTGAATACGAGTCTGTGCATTAAGATGTGTAAACCTGTTATGATTATCTGATGGAGAAGCTCACTGAATGATCATATTCTAACCCTTGTTTGTCTCTTCACAGGCCAACCTGTGCTTCGTGGACATCGACAACCACTGCGTCGAGGCCCCCGAGCACCTTCCCGTGTTTCCCGATCAGTCGGAGCTCATCCAAGAGCTGAGTGAGGTGCTGCTGCGCTTCGGGCTCCCTCCACAGGGCGGACTGATCACTAAGCCATCCACCACCACCACCACCTCCTCCCCTCGCCTGAGCAGCCTGGTGCTGGAGGATCTGATGGAGGACAGGAGGAACGGGAACCTTGGAGGCGAGGAGCTGGCGGTGCTGGAGAGGCTGCAGGCTCTGGCGCGGAGGTGCGGAGGAGACAAAACGTCAGATGGAGGGAAAACACTGGGACACGTGTTTGAGGAGGAGGAGGAGGAGCTGAGGGATGCTAAGCTGAACATTCAGCTGAGGGAGGTGTTCTCTGGACGCTTTGCTGCCATGTTCGGCAGGTATGAAGACTTTCTCATCCACAGCGCTCTTGATTTGGACTCCTGGTTGAGCAACAGAGAGGCGATGTTCAGCTTTGATAAGGTACTTCAGTACATGTCAATACACAGATTTATAGGTCTGATAAACCTACTGCAAATTCTTTCCACATATGTTAAGTTTCTTCTTTTAAAAAGGTGTTTTTGGTTCTCTATGTTTCAGGGTTCCTTCCTCTCAGTTCAGCCAGCGGCTCACTTGCACTTCTTGTCCCGTTTCCTGGAGACGTCCATGTTTTCTTCTTTTGTGGATGGGAAGGTGATATCTCGCTGGGCGGATAGAGAGCCGCTGCAGCAGCTGTTTGATAGCCGCGTGGAGAGAGAACGACTGTACGACACAGACGAAGAAGACCCCCGGAACTGTCGCTACAGGAAGTGCACATCGCTCTTTGAGTCAGGTACAGTTGAAGACAAGGACAGTCTTCACATAACTTTGCTTCATTCCATAGATTTTGATGTAAATTTGACAGTGATGTACATTTGCAAGAGCTGTCTAATGAGCTTAGTTAACAGCTTCTGAAAGCGTAAACAAATTAAGCTGTTAAATCTCTGACAAACCAAGAGTAACATGAGGATGCTTCAACAGTTTCTTTTCAGGATTTAGACTGAGCCAGAAACTAGATTCTACCCACTCTTGGTAGATTGAGCAGAATGATATGATTGAAGTGGATGCCAGATTTGAAAATCTGTCACCATCTGTTCTTCTGTCTGGGTTTATTCAGCATGATGATCGTGCTGCTCGGCTTCCCGTAAACATCATTTCTCTCTCTCTTTAGTGAAAACTACTGAAGATGTTCCTTAAGCTCTGCTCAAGGGAACTTGTGTACCAGCACATTAAACTCTTAACTACTCTTGTAACCTTTCTTCAATGGAAATTATAATCAAATCATCTGATAGATAAGGGACAATTATAATGTGATAAAAGGGGGAAAGGAGGGCACAGAAAGGGAATTTGAGAGGGATGGACTAAATGATATGGTAGGCAATGAGCATTACATTGTATAAGAGGACAACAGGGCTTTGAAGTCCTGCCAAGCTTCCAGCAGGAAGTGGACTGTTTATATCTCAGCCTGTCTGTTAGAGACTCAGAGATGTTGCTTCATCTCTTCTTGCTGTCCCTTCCTGGCGAAGAAAGAAACAAACTTAGTAGCATTTATCCCAGTCAGCTACAAAATGTCCCTGTAAGAGGTGACATTAAATATCAGGCACAAATCCTCCCTGCAAATGTTTTTATAGTAACACTTTCATGACTCATCCTGGCTGCTTTGTATCTACAGTATTCATCTGCTGGATCTTAAGCATAGCTGTGTTTATCTCTGCAGCTCAGGCCATCGAGCGCAGGATGCTGAAGGCTGACCACACAGCCATACACCCCCACCTGCTGGACATGAGGATCGGCCAGGGTCGTCACCAGCAGGGCTACTTCCCCAAGCTGCAGGCTGATGTGCTCGCACAGGGACAGAACTCCAACAAGTGAGCCTTTTGTTTTCTGCAGTGATTCCCAACCATGAGTTATTATGACAAAGGTCCAGTGAGTACAAGGAGGAGTTAGCAAGGAAAGTTAAAGGACAGCTGATTGAAAGAGAGTTGGAATGATCGGCTAAAAGTGATTGTTAAACGTTAAGTTAAGATAACACACGGTTTATATAGGTAGCTCAAAGTAAGCCTTAAGTAAATGGTAAATTATTGAAATGATTAGCTAAAAATTAAGGATAAACTGTCTAAAATAGTTTCCCAAAGCAACTGATAAATGATTTAGATGATTAGATTAAACTCGGCTGTCGCCTCACAGCTAGAAGGTTCCTGGTTTGAATCCTGGTTTGGACATAGTGGACCCCGCCTCTCACCTGCAACCCTGACCTGGATAAGTGGTATAGATAATGGATGGATTAAAGTCATTTACAAACATTGGTGATGATTCAGTTTAAGTAATGTAAAAAGTTTCATAGCTTAAGATAATACAGTGTAAAGGTCCTACTCCTGCCACGTCAAAAGGAAACAGTAGCCTCCTTACTTGAACAAAATTACCTTAATATTGACAGTATAATTTATGAAAATAAAATGTACCTCTAGCCACTTTTTTTTAAGCTAATAGCATTATTAACATTAACTTTAAAGTCTATTGAAATAAACACATTTTGCAACATATTCTGCCTCTCTGTATTACTCCGCTACACCGAAAAATGTATGCGCAATTAGCAACTGGTGTGTTCCGCGCAGCCGTTGTGCTGTGTCTCTCAGCCCCACGAGGCGAGGCGAGAGAGATGAGAGATGCTGTTTATTCCAAAAAGTACACTTTATTGATGGTAAATATTCAAATACAACTAAAGTTATCATTATAGTTATGATTCTTGATGTGGACGGCCCTTTTACCTTTTAGGTATTGGAGCTTAGTGCTAGCGTTAGCTGTCACTGTAAGAGCTACCCTTATCTGTGAAGAAGGAACAGGACGACCTCTGCATCACGTCACTCTTCAGCCCCTTACATTCCCACTCGTCTGATCCCTCTTTTTATTCAGGGCTCTCTCTGTAGCGTTTTTCTCCTCCATGGTCTTCCTTCTTTCTGCTTCTTTGGCAGTATATGCCGTCGTCGGCAAAGTAGGAACAGGAAATTTAGTGCAAGTTGCCATAGCTCCTGACTGACTCAACCTCTGTGAGCGCACTGCTGACACAAATCATGTGGAAGCCAGATCGCTGTGATTGGCTAGTTACGTGGAAAGCTGACCCTGATTGGTTGTTTGATTCAGACCGAAGTAATTTTAATTAAAAAAATCTAAACAAACTAAATACAAAGGTGCGGGCGATCACAGTCACAGACGTAATTTCAATTTAATATTGTTAGGGAAATGCAATTATCAAAATGTGTTATTGAAACTTGAAAATGAAATAATGTTGCCTTCTGTATCTTTAATGATGGGACACTTAAGCTCCCTTAAAATAGAGCTCTGGGGGGTAATAAGACAATAAAGGTTGGAAATTACTGCATATGTATGTCATTAGTTGTTAGGGTCTACTTTATCACCAACCAAAATACACATACACACATGTTTTGAATACAGAAAACAGTCCAAGTTATTTTGTTATGTTATCTTGTTGATCAGGTGGTCCAGTCGAGTCACAGCTTCACGCAGGACTGACTCCAAGAGATCAAGTGTGAACGAACACTCAGGAGTGGACAATGAACAGAGACAGGTACTTACAAGTGTCCACACACATACACCAAACACCCTCCGGACTGAAAGCGCTTGTGTCTGATTTATTCCTGTTTGTTTATTCAACAGAAGCACACGTTTGCGAGGAAGAACCTCCGCCAGTCTAAGCTACTTGACACGTCGCCACAAGCTGTCACTCAGACTCACCGAGAGTTCGTCGACGGGCTGCTGAGCGAGTGTCGTCTGAAGGTGAGAGCTCCGTCTGAACCGTGATGGAGGCACTGCTGTCACTGATTTCTTAAATCATAGTTTAATGCCACAACATGTCGTCTGGCTTTTCAGACCAAACGGATGCTGATGGAGAGGATGGGGAAGGAGAGTGTGGAACTGGGTCAGGGAGAAGCCAACATCACAGGCCTGCAGGAGAACACACTCATCCACGGTCTGTGTGACCTACTGGAGAGAACCTGGGGCCACGGGCTGCAGCTGAAGCAGGTCAGACACACTGACGCACCGCGCAACATGCCTAATCAGCTCAGATGACCTAAAAAAACATCCAAATATGTGTTCCTTCATGCAAAAAATACACATCATGCACATAACGAGTTAACTAACATGCTGGATATTGACATGTGCGTGTCTATTTCCAACAGGGGAAGTCCGCTCTTTGGTCCCATTTGCTTCACTACCAGGCGGCCCAGGGGAAGATGGAGACACCAGCTGAGTCTCCAGGTCAGAGCACAACCTGACGGTTCTGTTGTGTAAATGAACAAGGTAAAGAGTGGAATAATCATCTGTGTTGAACTTCCTGTCTGTTCAGGGTGTAATGGATTGGATCAGAGAACGTTTGATGAAGGCACTCAGCTCCTGAGAGGAACCTTAACACAGGATATGAGGTAATGAGACTGACTTAGATAAAGACTAAAACGTTGAATACTCAGTCCTCAGACACAATGTTATGAGAATTACTGTTTATGTCATACAGCATCTATTGTTCTTCCAGGTTCATCCAGACCATGAGTGAGGGTCTATCTGAGGTGGGTCAGGCTCGGGCCTGGATCCACCTTGCACTGGAGAAGAAAATGCTTTCTCAACACCTTAAAGAGCTGCTGACAAACCAGGAGCTGCTCAGGTCAGAATTCAAGTAGAAACACATCGAATGTATCTGGATTTCATCTATTATAAGTCCCAGGATTATGACTGACTTTATTTTATTTCTTCTGGTCCCTTGACAGGCAGCTGTACAAACCTCACGCGTTCCTGCTCTGTGAGGAAGAAAGGGAGCAGTTTTTGTTCCACCTGCTCTCTCTCAACACTGTGGACTACCTCTGCTTCACACGCGTCTTCACCTCCATCAGTGAGTCCTGTAAACTTTAACAAGAAAATGGTGGAATTTACTGGCAGGTTTATAGCTGCTGGGTTGTGTTTTACCTGAATTGCACCCTGTATCCCTTGGATTCACAAGAAACAGCTAGACCTCCAACAAAGGACAACACGTCCCTGTTACTGCTGCCGAGTTTTGTGAGAGAAGTTTAAACTGAAGAAAATGACGTGAATGAAAACTTTGTCTCTTGTGTCTCTCCAGGTATTCCATACCGTGTCGTCATAATCCCCATGAAGAAGCTGAGCATCGCAATGGCAACAGTCGACCCTTGGGTGTGTGTGTCAGGAGAAATGGGAGATTCAGGAGTTAGACAGATCCCGAAGAATACACAAGAGATTTATTTCCAGGTTTGTAAATGCTCCTCAGCAGTAATCATCACGTCTGACAGATACATGCACTGCTACACTTACTATTTGTGCTTTTTATTTCAGTGTAAGAACCTGGGCAGGCTGAGCACTCTGCAGCTGGGACAGGAGAACTCAGGCCTGCTGGCCAAGTGTCTGATCGACTGTGTGATGGTGTACAACGAGATCACAGGACACACCTACAAGTAAGATGCTTTCTCCAACTTCGGCTCTTCTCGAAACAATGACTTCACCTTCACAGCATAGTGGCTAATTATACAAGGATGTGTCAGTAAGCCCAGTTTTAAGAAGATACGATACGATACAATACATGCAGTTAGAGAGAAAATATTCACGCTCAGAGTTTCCAGTGATCATGACAACAATTCCACCTTTTAAGTGATCAAAAAATTGTATTTGTCTGTAAATATAATCTGTTACCAATCAGTCCGGGGAACATCAACCCCGGAACATTGGCACACTGTCCACATGTGTGGTGCCGTTACGCAGGACAGGGATTATTATATGGACGAGCTGCTATCGCACGCTCGTTTAAAAACTGAAGCTGAACAGTCTGAAGTCTGGAGTTGACTTACAATGAACTGTTAAAAGAGCTGCCCCCTCCTCTCCCTGCTCGTCATCGATCTGTGCATGGAGTTGAGATCCGTCAGTGTGCGCTCACCTAATGCCTGAGTGCAGCACCTCGCGTTTGTGCTTGTTTATCATTAGTGCAATTTTCTTTGAGAATCAGACCTTGAGATGGAGTAGATAGCGGGCAATTTATGGTGCTATCAGCGGCCACAATTCATTCTTAGTGAATTCGCCCCATAATGTAGACATATAAAAGTAGTGACTGTGTGTACACTGTGTGGGATGACATACCTTTATCATATCTGGGATCTTTGCAAGTTTTTTTAAATGCTGTGATGTCATTAACTGAAACCAGCTGCTGCCTAGTACAGAGACGAAATCTACAGGTATATATTGCCTTACATAAGTATTCTGGAATTTAAACAGACTCATTTGGGCTTTTTTATTGTATTGAATTGGTAAACAAGAGCAGTCCAAAAAGCAAGCATCTGTTGGATACACAAATTAACCTGAAAGCAATTGGTTACACCTGATCTTGGTTGGGGTTTCACAGCAATGTTTGTGTTGATCCATTCATTATCTATAACACATTAAGTTACATTTAAATCTGCAGTTGGAACATATGGAAAAGTTCAAGGGGGGTGAATACCTTGGAATATTTGTTATATTTGCTACATCATACAACAAAGCACATTTCTGCATTAAGTTGTTTATAAAAGTAAACTCTCACCACTATAACTGATCAGAACAGATGGCACTTATTTACGCCATGTCCTTGTATCATAAATCCCACATTTCGCAGCTGGACACACTGAAACGCTGTCTTCTTTTCTTGCAGGTTCCCATGCGGACGTTGGCTGGGGAAAGGCGTGGGCGATGGCAGCTTGGAGCGAGTCCTCATTGGTCAGCTGGTGTCACCTGGTGCTGAGGAGGAAGCTGGAAGGTGGACAGGGACGCCTCCGGAGCTGGCCTCTCCTTCTCAGAGTGTGCGGACAGTGCTGGGATCGCTTGGCAACCGAAGCAGTACGTCCTGACAAAGAACACATTCTTTACTACAATAGCTGACCTACTTGTTAGTGTCCTCACTACAATAACAGATTCTGCTCCTGTATCACCTTTTCTATTCAGCTGCAGTCTACTTCCTCTCGTGTCTGTCACCACTTCATCCTCGTGTTTCTCTCTGTAACTGTTCTCCATTCATCCTTTCAGGGATGCTGTCTGTGGAGGTACAAGAGGACATGAGGGAGGCAGCAAATAACCTTGTTAAGCACTTCCACAAACCTGAACAAGAGGTATGTCTCTGCTACAGTGAGTGTGTGTGATTCAGCTCCTGCATTCGTTTAACCTGTGGGCGCGCTAAGCCCAAACTGTTAATGCAAATTAAAGCATCTCTGCAGCGATGTGATAGACTGTCAACCTCCTGCCTGTGTTATTTATATCTCCCACACGGTTCATTACCCAGGCTTTGTCTCATTTTTGGATAAGACTAGCCTCTCTCATCGCAGCAGCGAGGAAAAAGCCCTGAAGAGACTTGATGGATCGCTTCAGTTTATCTATAATGGAGCCTCACTTCTTTGTAATAACAACTTTAGTGCACAGGCTTTAATGTACAAGCATTGGCTCTGTTCTGGTTACATCCTTTTAATAAATGACAGAAGAGCCCTTTAGATTTAGAAGTCAACAAATCGCTCTCTGCTCTGGAGGATTTCGAAAAATTGCAGTGCCTTCTATCGACCATATTAGAGGATTACTGAGGGTGAAAGATGAGCCTCTCTATTACAGTGGCTTTTGTTAACCCATTTCTGTCCTCTCAGAGAGGAAACCTGACGGTCCTGCTGTGTGGTGAAGGAGGTCTGGTCCTCTCGCTGGAGAAGTTCCTCCTGCACGGGTTCAAATCGACCCGTCTTTTCCAGAGGAACGTGTTTGTTTGGGACTTTGTGGGTGAGTGATGTTTACGCTCATGTCTATTTGCTCCATCTAGTGGCAGTGGATTTTAACTTCACGTAACACTCAACAAAGCAAGTTATTAACCGCCTGTATGGCTTCTCTTACCCATAGAGAAGGCAGTGGTTTCCATGGAGACAGCTGATCAGATGGGTGACCTGCATGGATCAACGCTGACAAAGGGGCCACCTTGCGACTCACTGTGCCACTATGTGAACGCAATCAACGCCTCGCCACGAAACATCGGAAAAGAGGGAAAGTTCCAGCTGTTTGTCTGCCTGGGAATCAGGTGAGTGGTTATAACTTAAAGAAGTTTTAAAAGTCAGGCAAAAAAAGACCTAAAGAAGAAAACTCTTAAACACCTTAGCTCCCCTACACCCCCCTTCTTCTTTGTAGGGGTAGGAGTGTTAAAGTAGCCAGTGGAAAGAAAAAGAGTAATTACAGACATGAAAAGAAAGATGTTCTTGCATAAACGAAAGAGTTTATAATCCAACAATAGTTTTATAATTGGAATGATAGTAGTGTAATGAATCCAATGTATTAGGTCTAAAACAGATTCACAAATGAATCCATATTTAAACCAGAAATATCGAAACATTTAAAAAAAACCTGTGGAACATTATTGTCCTTAAAGGTCATCATATTGTGTTGGGTAAAGGTCGTATAGTTTCCTTCCTGAGGCCCTGAGGATGTAACCAGGAGCATGACCAGGCTGAGGTCCTCTCACATTGAAACCACAGCTAAGGGACCAGAAGCGTTTAAAAATCAAATCAAGCATTTTGTTTTTGATATAATAGGATTTAACTGCTGTTTTTTACTCACCGCTACTGTCCTTATCAGTGAAGGCTGTGACCTTTCTGTGTCACTCTCAGAGTCATTTATTGGCCGAGCTTCACTTAAGTTCAGGTGGAAAAGAGAATTTCAGTAAGATAACTTTAGGTGAAAAACTCCCACACACTGTCTCGCTCGTTGCTGATAATATTTATTTCATATCATCCTTCATGAGGTTGTCGTCAGGTCGATACGACCAAAACATCGATTATATGAAATAGATATTATCAGCAACAAGCGAGACTGTGTGCGGGAGTCTTTCACCTATTGTTTCAAGACTGCACCTCCCTCCGCCGCACCTGTCACAATTCAGGTGTGCACAGGCTTTCTTTAGTAAGATAACTTTGACATCAGCAGACCGAGTCATTGTTTTCTGTTGTCTCTGCATCAACTGCCAGAAGCAGTAAAAATAGTTTAAATCAAATGTAAGCGGCGTAGTTTGCTTAGATTTTAAGGCACTCTTATTTTTAACTTCAGTACAGTACATACAACAGTATAAATATCAAGGCTGTTAAAGTTGTTTAAAAAAAACATATTTGGGGCTGCTGTCTTGTTGACAATGAAATAACCTTCAAATGAATACCTCTCTTCATCAGTTATTTATGACAAAATAACAACAACCAACCTGTTCCACTCGACAGGGACCGGCTGCTCTCTCAGTGGCTCCCCCTGCTGGCAGTGTTCCCTCTGACAGCTCGGACCTACGAGGAAGGTGCTCTGCTGAGGGACCGGGCTGCTGTGCACTCCCTCTCCCGCATCCTGCACACACTTAATGAGTTCACCATCACCCTGGAGACTGCACTGGTCAAAGGAGTTGACCTCTGACCCTGACAGTTCAGCCCCTGCTATGTCACCTGCTGCAGAAATGCTGATGGGTTCAAATATGTGGAAAAAACAAGTACACTGAGACTCTTGAGAGATGTGACTTCATCATAAAAAAGGACAGTGGACTAGATGAAGCCGCTGGCACCTTGAGCTCCAAACATTTTGCCTTGTTCATTGATGTAAATGTCTGATATTCTGTATTTGCTTCAGGAAATAGTCAAATTTTTCCTATGCTTGTTTACACTGTGAAATTCTGTTTCCCCGAGGAGAAATAGAGAGGCATTCATAACCTCACATCTACAGTAGATATTTTCACAGCCCACACATTTACTGTACCCGACCCAAGAACCACTATTACTCTCCTTCGACTGCTGTATTGCTTGCACTTGAATTTTAAAGGAAGCACATGCATGGCCAAAATCTGTTTGTTTTTTGTCTTACTGTGTTGTGATCTGAAATATCAGGACTCAGGCCTTATTATATAGACGCATTTTTCTTGACTTTATTCATTGGATATCTTAGTAAATATACTCCAGAAAAATAATGCCCCCACTCTATGATATGTTAAAAATGTTATATTATTATGCTCTTGGTATACAGTGTTACATCTTGCCTGTTTCCCATTGTTTATTTTAGTTTGGGGTCACATACTGCAGAGTTGAGCTCATGAATTCGTCACACTGAAACCAAACTGGTGTCCTAATTGTGTCAGTTCAAATAGTCTTTGTCACTTTGATAAAAAGCTTTTCCCCTTTCTCTCTCGTTGTAAATATTTTGCTTCATTAGATCTTTGATAGAATTATGCCCATTTGTTTTCATGGTGTACTGAATTTGTGGCATATTTTTCTGTACAAAGGCATCTTGTTTGTGTCTGTGTAAAACAATAGATTCCACTATGGACACACTTTACTGAATATATGTATAATAATCATGCTGTTTGTTTCTGGACTGTTCAGTTGTCGACTGACATAATAGAGCACAGGTTGTTAAAAAAACGCTAGGTATTATGTTGATGTCGCATTTAATTTAACAGTTGAAGAATTATAAAACTGCTGTCTCCTGCACTGCCCTGCAAGCACTATGTAACCGTCAAAGACCAAGCCTCTATTATCATTTAAATACAGATTAGAGGAAGCAATAATGAATTGTTATTTATGAAATGTGTGGTTAAAGAATAAAGATAATATTGTCATAAGTGATATGTTTGGTATTGTTTATTTTCTTGTTGTTGTGTTTACTCAAATGTGTGATGAAGCTTTACCAACTGCTGTGTACGTTTGGCTGTGCCTTCTGCCAAGCCCTTCTGATCAGTTTGAGGATACTAGTACTGGAGGTGCAGCAGCCACTTAACCATATGAAAACAGCCTCATTATAAAGGGATGGCACAAAGAATATTTGTGCAATGTAACACAATTCCTTTCAATAACCAAGAAGCACAAATTACTCTTATTTTATGGTGCTGAATTTTGCTTTAGCTATATCAAGACCATTGGAGCATTTTTGAAGACTCTGCAGTATCTTGAATCACATTTTTTATTTTTTACTTAAAGGGACAGTGAGTAATTGTAATTTATATTTATTTCACATTTGTAATGGATTGAATTAGAGAGCGACTTCTGTGTATTTTGACCACCGATCTATATTATATTTCGAGTTATGCCCCATTTTATTTGCATTTAGTTTTTTTATATTTTATATTTGACACAAAAGCATGGAGAGTCAACACATTTTGCTAAATGTCTGCACAGTGTTCTGTTACGTGAAAGCAACACGATTGGTTCGCCACTGTCTAAAAAAAACTGATAGAAGTGGCTGCTCGCCCTAAGCTGGCCACTGGATGGAGGCCATGTTTCAGCCACCTTTTATTTACCACTAATCTGGTCAGTTGTCACGCAATTGAAATCAACAAAGCGCATATCCCTGCTAGACGCCGAGCCTCCTAAAAACCGTAGGCCTCCAGACGGGCCATCTGGCGTTCTGTAGTAAAACAACAGGCCCCGCCCCTTTGCTTACACTCTCCAATGTGCCATAGCAACCGGGGCCGAGCCCCCTGTTCCCGCGCAATGTTCCCATCCTTATAAGGCCAGTAGAATGCAGACGCACGGATACGTCATACGTCGTTTATGTAAATGGTTTGATTGAAGAAAAAGAAAAAAGCCTTCTGCCCTACTCTGAAATGGAGGTGTGGATACGACGCATGCGCACTTTGTCCACAACTATCCAGTCCCGTCCACAAGCGCAGACATCAACAAGGGAGCGGGTTACTGATGCGGGTTGATTTTCATAATAGTCACATCGTAACGACGCCTTTACAGGACTATTAATCTGTATTAGCTTCACGCAACTTGCAACAAGGTAATGTATGCAGCCGGTTTTTATTTGTTTTGTTTAGTCTTTGACGCTTACGGGGGTGTAAAGTCTGAGTAGTGCTTTTCTGATGTGTAATTCAAAACAAGCTCCGAGTTGTCTTAGAACAATTGCTCTTTTTAGGCCTGCTGCACGGCCGACTGGGTGGTCAAGTTTATGTGTACTTTAACTTATAAACAGTTAAAAGAACCAGGCGAAGTGGACGGAAAGCGAGATAACCGCGAAGATGTGTTTAATAGTGTCCGAATGGATTTCATGTGCAAGCGTGATGAGCAGGGGGGTGTTGATATTATTGTTTGTTCCCAACAACCAAACGTACGGAAACAATTTTCGGTTTATCGCTTACGCATTTGACCAAAGCCGGTTAACGTAAATGTTACGGTGAGAGTCAAATTTCTCTAACCAGAGTTAATGGCCACAAATTGTGGTTGTGTTGCGCCTGCAGTCTACTACACGTTTACGCCTGCTAAATAAGCCAAGTTGAATCTCTCACGCCCACCTCGAGCAGAGATGCGTCTCAGCACGCGGCCGCTGATGTCAACAAAACAGCTGCCGCAAACTCAAAGTATTTATGAACGCCTTATGAAACTCACGCTCGGTAAAATATATTGTTTATTTGAAGAAAATGGTGCAAACACCGACTTTAAAAACGCCGTCTCTTTGAACTTAGTGCACATGTAGTTGAAGGACTGTTGCAGTGACGCGGTTGTGGAATAACAAAGAGTAAAGATCAAATTACACGATTATGTGAGAACGGCTTTTCCTTAACATTGAAAAACGGATATTTTACTTTCGAAATGTGTTGGTTTTAGTTTATTTGAATACATAAAGTTACTATAGGGAGAGAAAGTCTAGCATCGTCGAGCAGAGGACGGTCATTATAAAATGGGTGCGCATGAAGCAGGTCGTGTGGCATGCCATGCTTCCTCGCTGAAGTGGGCGGTGAAATTGGCGACTTGCACTTTTCTCTCGATAAAAACAAGTGCATTTCTCTGTGTCGTCTTTAATTTTAAAAGTGGGTGTGCTGTTTACGAAAGTCCTGACTGCTTTCTGGAGATTTTTTACAGTTTACTTTTAATATTACAATTTTTGCGGAAAATCGCATCACACCCCCTTCTCCACACTGCCTCCGCCTTTGAAGTGTGTTGCCATGTTGGGTTGCGTCACGTACTGTATTCTGCTGCAGAGATCGTCTGTGGTTTACAGATGAGACACTCGATGCTGGATATCTGGTCGGCCTTATAACGCACTCTTGAGTACATGCATAAAGCTGATACAAGGTCGTTTTTGTCAAATCTGAAAAATTACAGATTTAAAATGTTGGTATTTATTGGGCTATTAGATCAGTCTAACCCCCTTCTGATTATATCCATTTATTTTAAATAATTATTGAAAATGCTTGCTCATATTTTATCTAATTACATTTCTGTAAATGATTTCTGACCTCTAACTTCTCTCTTCGGTGTGCTATTACGGTCTAAAAAGGGAAGCACTGTTCTGGATAAATTAAGCTACAATTCAAGTGTCTTTATGAAAAAACCCCCAAACTTTTTGCAGTAGTATGATGTAGGCTACATATGTATATGTATTATTATTTATCATTTATTTAAGTAATACTAAATTAAATCTGGCTGTTGTCATAGTCAAGATCTTTTACAGACTTCTATCATAATGATTCAATAAATACTGGTGGATTTGATAAATGACGGTTCTTCAAAGTCTTCGCACTTACTATATTAGAGTTCTTACAGCATGATTGCACATTCTCCTGTAATCTATTATCATCCACATAGGCTACATGCACTGATATTACAGCCCTCACACAGTTATCTAGCTCCCATACAATTGGTACCTGATATACCTAGCAGAGTGAGCACTCTTTCATCTTTCCTGCTCTCTGTCTGCTCTCTGTGGCACCGCACTGTCAGAAGACCCCTAGGACTGATGGCAAGAAAAAAAAATCCAGTCTGGGGGGCGCGGCTCACAGTTTTGCCGCAGTTCAGGTCTACATGTGCTGTGGAGATTAAATTTTGCCTAGCAACATAAATCATAATTCCCGTGCACAATCGTGTTGCTTATTGCATGTCGAGTGAATTCTCCCGGACACGTTTATATTTTTGGCTCTCACCAGCAATACATCCTCACATTTAGTAGTTTGTTGGTTGTAATCCATCCTTTGCAGCCCAGAGGATCGGGCTGTGCGTGCTGATATTTTGAGTTTCCAAAATGAAGCGTGCATCCTGTGAGCGCAGCATGGTGACATGATCTGTCTGACACGCTGTCTGACTGTTGACCTACTTCCTCCATGTGGGTCAAAGCGGAGGGATGCTCCAACAAAATCGCTTTCCCTGGATGCTTTTAATGCTTCCCTATCGTGACAAAACACCAGTTCTCATTTATGAATACATTTGGCTAGTCTAAAATGTTACAGCAGAATATCTCATCTGTTCTGTGCCAGAGATGTACGGCTGCAGGGAGGCGCGGCACTAAGCACACATGCACACTGATGAGAGCCTGAGATGTTAATATATTTGACTCATTCTTTGCACGCAGATGTTTGGCTTTCATAAGCCAAAAATGTACAGGAGTTTGGACGGCTGCTGCATCTGCCGCGCAAAATCGTCAAGCTCCCGTTTCACGGACAGCAAGCGGTATGAGAAAGACTTCAGGAGCTGTTTCGGGTAAGAGGCACGGCTGAACACGTGGTGTTTGAGGAGAGACATTTTCCCCCTGTGTCAGTTCTTCACTAACTGTAATTGTCTTGCAGACTGAGTGAAACACGGTCTGGAGAAATCTGTAATGCCTGTGTGCTCCTGGTGAAACGATGGAAAAAGCTTCCTGTGGGAACCAAGAAGAACTGGAACCATGTGAGTTTGGATCAGTACTGATATTATGGTTGAAGTATTATTTCATCTTGTTTATTAAATTTCAAATTACGCAGACACATTCAGTGCTAATTTCTCTTCTTCTCCCCACAGGTTGTTGACGCCCGAGGAGGTCCCAGCCTGAAGATAACTTCAAGGCCCAAGAAGATAAAGTCCATCTCCAAGAAAGCACGGCCGAATCAGATCAGCAGGCTGCAAAAAGAGCTGAAAAGAAACAGTGAGTTTCTTTTGGCAATTTACATCACTAACTGGTTCCTTAAATATCTTATTATCTCTTAAATGTTTGCCTTGTTCTGCCTACCAGACTCAGATGCCCACAGCACCACCTCCAGTGCCTCTCCAGCTCAGTCTCCCAGCTACAGCAACCTGTCAGACGACGGCTCAGACAACGAGCTCAGCCCAGGATCCAGCCGCTCCCCTGTTTTCTCATTTCTCGACCTCACTTACTGGAAGAGGTAAATCAGTGCTCTATTTCCTTATTATTTCACACAACAGGGAAACATTGAAACAGGTTCATACATTTTACAACAATAAACGAAAAAGTCAAACATAATTTCCCCCCAATAAGCATATTTTGACATGCTCAAAGTGTGAAGGCAAGAGGTCAGTTTCTTTTGTTAAAGGCCCTACACACAGTCAACCCACACAGGTGTTCAATCTACTGTTGCACTTGTTATGTTGGGACAGCTCACACCTTTATCATTCTTCAAGCTCACAGATTGGTGACATCTTCCACCTTACTAGGGATTTAAAAAACAGCTGGTTGGATGCGCAGGGCCTTTAATGTTGTGCATAATACAACAGTTAGTTCCGACAAAGTAATCTGATTGGACGAGAAATATTCCAGGAGTGCTTATATACAGTACAACAGTACTGGGATTTTTAACTGTTTGTATGGCTCAGCTGCAGGTGTTCTGAATAACTTTAACTATCTTTACATCACAGGTCTTGGTTTAAATTGATCAATCCAAGATGAACTGTCATCAGACTCTAATTTAATTTGTTACAAAAAAGAAATATACAGATAAATGTACATAATATATAGTACCTGGTCTGTGGTAATGTGAAGACATATAGGAACTAGCAACTGTGCAGGAAAATGTTGGTGGAGCCCAATGAATGATTAGAAAACCATAAATATATATGTTATCGCTATATGACTGCATATGTAGAACTGTTGTATAAAAGCACAAGAGAGAAGGCTGTTATACTGAATATCAGAACAGCTGTGATTGTCTGCAGCCGCGTGTCTGTGACCAAATCCCAGTCATGCTGATATTTAGTACAACAGCATTGTTAAAATAAAGATGGTGCAATTGTTAAATAACATACTGTATGTTTCACTAGTTGATGTTAATAATATAATGAATATAACCACCACTCTGCTGTTTTAATACTATTGGTATAACAACAATAACAGTAATACAAACTGCTTAGCTTCTTTAAAGTACCAGTTCATATTTTGTTTGCATTATTTGGCCATTAACTTAAAATCTTATTTATATTGCATCACTGCTTCCAGACAGCCAGTTGTTTAGGTGTTGCTTCATACACTTAAATAAATACAATATGTCATTTTCCCAGGCAAAAAGTGTGCTGTGGAATAATCTACAAGGGGCGCTTTGGAGAGGTGCTCATCGACCCCCATTTGTTCAAACCATGCTGCCGCAAAAAACAACGGCAGCAGCAGCAGCAAGAGGAGGAGGAAGAAGAGGACGACGAGGACGAGGAGGAAGAGGAGGTGGAGATAGAGGAGGGCCCTGGGGTCGTGGATGTAAGCGGGCTGAAATCCCAGACGGAAGCGGAAGTGAAGGAGACTCCAATGTGTGACGAAGATCCTGCTCAGCTGTGCGTTTCTGTGACGCCTCCAACCAGGAGCGCTGCGTTGGTGGAGGACGGGTGGTGAAGACGACGCCTCCCCTTGTAGCACACATCTCTGAAGAAATCTTGGGGTGCTGTTCCTTTTTTTTTCTCAAGCACTTACAGAAAGAAGTTGCCTCAGATTGCCTTCAGTCACAAAGCAGCTGAAAATCCTTTGGTCTTCTCCATAATAATGTCAAAGGTTCGTTTATTATGATTTTTTTTTAATGGTAACTTATGGACGGTTGTGTTTCCACCTTGTCTCTTACTTTGTATTTAATATTGTCACCATCCTGACGATGGACCATCATCTGTAGTGTTATTGATCTGCTTTAGATTAAATGCTGGAGCTCCTGTTTGCTGGTACATTTAAAAGACTTTATTCCAAAACGCAATAGATCCGCTCAGTTACAGAAAAAGGTGCTACTTGAAATTCATCACTCAACATTACAAACTAAATAATTATCGACGAGGATATTTTATAAGCCTACAGTTTATGATAAGATGACTAATATACAGGAATGAGATTAGTTTTGCTTTCTTTGTGCAGAGTAGATATCTCTTTTTTGAAATGGTGGATATCTCGTTTTGGAATGAATGACACTTTACATTGACAGAGCACAGACCTGTACAGTAGTCCCTATGTGTGAGTCTGTTCACATTGACATCCACTCCTATCAAAGACTCTTGTGTTTGTAGACTGGATTAGTGTCTCTGTGTCCCGGTGGGTCCCGGTTAAATAAGGCCTATTCACAGCTTCAACAGCAAATACACCAGCCTTAATTATGTGTTACAGACAGCGCTAGTGTTAATTCTTGATTGGTATTAAGGAACAAAAAGGGACAGTAGCTATATTTATCGTGGCCTCAGCAACACATAGTGCATTTTGCATGAATGGCAAGCCCACTCATCCAAAAGACCTAATGATCTGATGCATGAGTCTACTAAAATTGCATGGCCTTATATGAACTGTAAATTTTACTTCTTTTTTTTTTTTTGTTGATCCATTTCTCTGAAGTTTTAACTTATTTTTATATGTAAAAAAAGAAAAAGCAGAAATAAAAACGTGTCATTGCATAATAATAATAATACACAAAACGACAGCAAAACACACAATCGGTCTATTGTCATTCAGCAATATAATAACAGTAATTTCCATCATTCCTGGGTCAGTATATGGTAAAAAAAAACTTTATACAAGCTGAAATTCTATGCCATTGCCTCTTATATACCACACATGTGTTGTGATATATTGCCTAATATTACTTTATTTATCAAATTAAAGCCAAAGCACATTGAAATTCACCCAATGTCAAATCAATGCAGGTTTTCTATGGACGCTTGTGCTTGTCCGAGGTCATTTGTATGTATGTTTATGGTATTCTGAAATGAACACTAATATGAAATTTCATACATGTGATGTTGTACTTGGGAGCAGAGGGTGTGTTATGTACATAAGGGGCTGGGTGGGCCACAAGGCTCCTGTATGGGTTCCATTATTTATTTCATATTTATTTGTATCACTGCATCTCCACTTAGAAGTGTAATGCTATGAATTATTTTCATCTTTAGCTTATTTGTAGTATGGTTTTGTACATCAGAAATCGAATGTAATTCTCACGCAGGCTTTGTTTAACATTGCGTTGAATTACTGGATGTCAATATTTGTGAAATGTTAAGTATTTATTTACTCATCAGTTGAGTTGCGTGCAACCTAACTTATTCTGTACCATTACTTTGGATCTGTATCACGTAGACTGAAACGAATGATAGATTGCAACCAAACTGTACTTTCCCCTTTTAGCCTGTAGCTTAATACGTTACCTAACTCTAGACTTGCATGTACTGTTGCTATGCATTTACTTAGCTTACAAGTTAGACAAAGCGGTTTTGTATTTTTTATACATCATGTACTTTTTTTACTTGTCCCTTAATAAAAGTAATTTTGTGAGTTTTCTGGAAGAATTGACTTACTGGATTTATTGGTCAAAGGTGTAAAGCTGGGTTAAATAAACTCAGCAGGATGTCGGAAATTCAATAAACATAAAGTTAAGTGTGCAATAATTTACTTTATGTGCTTCTAATAGACCAACTTTTAAAGGCAGTAGCATAAAGCATGTCAGAATTAAGATCTAACATCAAAGGTTTATCAGTTATCAGACTAATACACACTTGATTTAAATGTGAATTTTAACACCTGAACCCCACTACTTTAGTGCAATATCACTATTATCCGTTGTTTTTTTTAACTTTAAGGAAAACATAAATTCTTCAAACCAAGCATCTGATGGCATCCCTAAAAAAAAATTGTCATGTGTAAGATGTCAATTTGAGAAAAGGTTGGCAACATTGGGTAAGCAGAAACTTTAGTTTGTTGACTCGCACAATATCCTTTAGATTTCAGACTGGGATCCAAATTTTTAACAGTCACAACAGGAAAAAAAAACGTTGGAATGTTATAAGTTATTTCTTTTCAAGATTTTTCCTAGAAGCATAAAATTATTAAATCAATTCCTAAAGAAACAATGCACACAGATAAAAGGATAACATCCGAACATGTCAAGTTTGGTTGACTGTTGTACCCAATAGTTACATGTGCAGTACAAATGGACTACATGCTCATTTTGTAAAAAAACATGAAGAAAAATTGAATGAAGAAATATACATATGATTAGGAAAAATAATGTATGAATGGTTTTAATTGGGCTGGTAAAAGATTTTTATCTTTGGACGATGCTTTTAAACCCCTTTTCCTCCTTGGGATGTCCCACATTTATAAAGGTCACCAAATTCTGATAATTATTTCTGACAATTCTGATGTTTGGGTTTTTTCAGTAACATCTAATAAATGTTTATGCGACTAGAGCAGGCAACCAAAAGATGTTTTGTTTTTGATAAAATTGCATGCACTTCGAAAATATAACTTTTTGGTTTTTTTTCCATTGTGTCAAACTCTAAAGGTATGTATTCGTTTTAATTATTCCGTTTTCATTATTAGTTATCATTCTGCAGCTGAAAACCTCATAAACTATTCATAACACGATTTAATAATACATTTATTTTTTTGTGATTCACGCAGTTTTAAATAAAACGAAAAAAAACACCGGAAACGATGGTCCCATGACAGGAAGTTGAAAAAAAATAAGGAAGTGCTTTGTTTTTGTTTCACCGCAGCTGTGCTGTCAGCTGTACCTCTAGTCTGCAAACGTTTAAAATCTGTTTGTTGAACATCCAGAGGTCGAGGCAAACAAACACCGTGGGACCTGAGGTAGCTTTTATGAGTTTTGTTGCTGCGCTTGTCAGTTAAGCTTGCGAGCTAACGGTTAAACTAATGCTTGGCGGTCTGCTGACAGAGACCTCAGCTTGAAGTGATAATAAACTTGTATACATGAGGGTTTTTTTAATGCAATAGAGAAACTTCACTGTTGGAGTTGACTGCCCTCGTTGAAGATGATAAATATATTAACATGTAGAATCAAACTAGCAGTTAAAACACTGAATAAATGCCTGTTTTCAATAGTTTCATGGTTGAGCTTTCTTCATAGGCTCGTAGTTTCATGCTGATGTTGAGAATTTATCACGCCTGACAAATTTCTAAATGAATGTTTGTATTTTACAGCTTTCGCATCTTCATCTTTATCATGGTGGACCCCACAGCATCTGGCGTGTTCTGTAACAGGATGCTGAGCATGGTCAACTCTGAGGATGTTAACGCCATCATCCAGGCTCAGAGACACATGTGAGTGTCACGTTGTGATAGGTCTTTTTAGATTTATGCGGTATTATTATCTGAAATGGTTTTGTTTTTTGCTATAGTCTTTATCACTGCATGTTTGTGAGTCCTTTTTTTTGTAAACTGCGACAAAAAATAACCTTTGCTCTGCTAAATTAAAACAGGCTTGACCGCTTTGAGAAAACAAATGAAATGCTGATCAACTTCAATGGGCTGTCTAACGTGCGGCTGCAGCAGATGAACGAGCGCTTCCTGCTCCACACACGCACCCTTGTGGAAATGAAGAAAGATCTAGACAGTGTCTTCAGAAGGATACGGTTAGTCACCATTCCCCATGTGCTAACACGCACGCACGGACACACACATTGTCTAATTAGTGGTCTCCTCTGTCTACAGGACACTAAAAGGGAAGATTGCTAAGCAGTACCCAGAAGCTTTCAGCAGTGAGTTAGCATTTTTTTTCTACTCATCATTTAACAACAGCAGCCAACTTCCCTAAAATTACCTTGTCTTTTCTGGCAGTTATCCACGAGTCACCCAGCCTGGAGGACGATGACAACGAGTTTGACCCTGTTCTCCCCAGTGTTGCCACAACAGTTACAACAGTAAACTCCGAGCAGAGCACAGAGTCCTGTGACACGAGTCCAGATGTGATCTCACCCACTGTGAGCAGGTGCTCTGAAGATCTCTCTCAAGAGCCGCCGGACACGCCTACCTCTGATGTCCTAGAGACAGCCGTCCTCCAGGACGAGGGTCCTGACTCTGTACCTGCAGAATAGAGAGCAGGTTGTTTAGCAGGAGGCCATGTTGTACACATGTGTTTGCATTGGTGTCTACTATATTTACAGAAGCTTCCTGTCATTAATCTGTCTGTTGGGAAGAGCATCACAAACTGGATGTCAGCTATGAACTGTCTAAGAGGGACGCTTGACTTTTGTTTGCTTGCTTTTTTGTCCAATTCATGCACAGCACTAAAATAATACTTGAAGTTGTAAAGTGTCACACAATAGATGTACAGTTTATGTATGGTACTGACAGTGACTCTTTATGTGATTATACACATATTTATATGTTTGTTTGTTTGTTTGAGGAGCTGCTCACCAGACCTAAACTCATGATCTATGTTACCTAAGAGTTTGGGTTCTCCACCTGAATGATGGTATTTAGGGTTTGTGAGTAGTTAACACTGTCAGCATTGTTTTCTATAGAGCCTGTGTGTAGATGCATTAAGAATGTTATTAGCAGTATTTAATCTGATGCTTCATTGGTCACAGCAAAGAAACTATCTCTTTGTTTGCCTCACAGGGAAACCAGGGATTAGGATAATTGTCAGTAATCAGTGTTCCTGGAGCTGTCAGGGATTTATCAGACTATTCAAGGACACATTAGCAGGTCAGAGGCTCTTTGATACAAGAGCTGGAAAGAAGGCTTTGACTGAAGGATTCAAGCACTCCTTGATGCCCATTAAAGACGTTTTGTTGTAAAAGGGAAAGTCCAGCCTTAAATACACTTCATTTGTCATATTTACATCTCACTTTTATTTTTGGGTTTTATGTGGATTAGAAAAACTATCTAATTAAAAAGCTGAGAGACAGATTATTGGGATCAAATGTTGAAGCTGATCCATAGTAGGAGATTCATGATGCTATTGTCCGAAGTCATTGGAATAATATACATTCATTGTACAGTGGTCTCCCCTTTAAGTTAAAGTAAATGTGAGAACTGGGGTTTTGTCCTGAAATATGTTTTTTATCTAAAGTATATGAACAATATCTCAACATACTGTGTCCTTTGATTAAAACTAAAGTGGGAGTTACTGCTACGTTAATTCAACATGTGATAAACTGAATATGTTTCCTAGGTCCTTTTATTCAGTAGAAAACAAATTGAGATGAGCAGAGAAATTAATTCAACGTTTAAGTCTGAAGACCAGGTGTAGGCCTTCTCGAACATGTAGATATGAAGCAAACAAGGTTTTACCAGCATGTTAAATTATTAATATAAAACAGTAGATTCAGGGTTCAAATACCAAAAACACTTTTCTTTTAGCCCACGCCCGAAAAGCCCAAGGGTCACTGTGTGACAAGTGTTTTTAGATAAATTTAATCAATTGTAGCTTTGTTTAAGGATATGTGCTATTAAAGCAACATGCCAACTGTGTTGAAAAAGCATAAAGTCCTTTCTGAAAAAATATAGGAATAGATATGAGGTTGTCACAAGATAAAAATCACAGCATGACACCATCAAAGGAGGCAATTATCTGCTTTGGTTTTATGATGCATTTTAAGGTCATCTGGATATGATAAAAGGTTCTACTCTGCTTTATTACTATGCCAAGAGGACCATCATCCTATAATCCTTCCTTAGGGCCATGTGATATTCCCGAATATTTTACACAGTGAACAGACAGGGGGAGAAACTGGTAGTCAATAAGAACCACACAGCTCACTTTTGCCCCAGGGTCCCCTAGCAGGGTAATCTGACCAAGGCAGATTCTTCTTTAACAACTAATGTATTCACAAATATGTATTCTATATGAGCATAATATCATCTGAAATATTTAAGGATGTTAAACTACATTTTGACACAAGGACCCCCTCTACTAGAGAGCGTCTGGAAGGTAGGGGCTGCATCTCTGTGGTTATGATGGTTAATGACCAAACAAATTAGCACGAAGTGATTGCCCAATAATATGTATAATAAATGCCACTCAGACAAACCTACTGAGGGTCTTGGGCCAAGTGGCAGGTACATGCTCTAACCAGTTGGTAATCCAGTCTTGGTTGGATCAGAAGCAGTAGAAAAAAATGCTAACACCTAACTCTTTTTATATATTTAACAGTTTTAACTCATATTTAATATAATTCCTGTATATATTCCTATATCATTTTAAACTATGAAAGGAACATCTATCGAAGTAACTTGCCGGCATTTGGCCTTAGCTCCCACCAGAGGGCGCTACGTCCAAATAGAGGCCGTTTTTTAAGACAATGGGGTCAAATGACACGGTAGCTATTTAGTTCACAGCACACTTACCACAGATAGCATGTTTCTTGATGTTTGGCTGTGAAAACAGTAATTTCTTACGGTCGACTGAGCAGATGGTACAGTAATATTTCAGTCATTTAGTCCAGTCGCCCGTAATCATGTTTAAGCCGGCTAAGATAGCTCTTTAGCTGTCATTTACGTTAGCTCAGTTGCTAACAGCTGTCATGTTCGACGTCAGCACAGAGCAGAACTCCACGCGACTGAACGTTACACACTGCTCAACGGTCGTCACCCGAAACAACCGACGTTTACTAACCAGCCGCTAGAAAACATTAACTGTATGAGGAAGTCACCTGAAGCTAAGTCTCCGCTGCTCCTAAAATGAGGAGACTGACCAAAAAGAAGGCTCTAACTCTGGTGAAGGAGCTGGACGCTTTCCCCAAAGTGCCCGAGAGCTATGTGGAATCTTCAGCCAGCGGAGGGACAGGTATACAGACACCTCAAAGCCTCAAATTATAGCTCGCCATCAATTCCTACTCACGCCCTCCCCCTACGCAAAGGGAGTATATGTTATGTCACTGTGACTTATTTTGATACTCTCTCTACTAGTGTCTCTGCTAGCATTCACTCTCATGGCTATCCTTGCCTTCCTGGAATTCTTTGTGTACAGAGACACATGGATGAAGTATGAGTATGAGGTGGACAAAGACTTCAGCAGGTAAGAGCTACACAAAGAGGGGTGTTTGTTGTGCCTCAAACCTGTGCCCGTGTTTCCTAACTGCATCTGCTCTTCTCTCACAGTAAAATGAAGATAAATATTGACATCACAGTGGCCATGAGATGCAATCGTAAGTTCAAAAATGAACAATTCTCAGCTCTAGCATAAGCACGTATTCATGTGTTTGAGAAAGGTGTTTTAACTCTTATGTATGGTGTAATGCAGACATAGGTGCTGATGTCCTGGATCTTGCAGAGACTATGGTATTTACTGACAGCTTAACATATGAACCAGTGAGTATGAGCGACTTCATTCATTAATCTGTATTATGAAGAGAGAATTATGTAAATTGTTCATTTATGCTCAGCTGATCTGTGTTGTCTTATTTTCAGGTCAACTTTGATCTCACTCCACAACAAAGATTATGGCACATGTAAGAGTATAACTTGCATTACACCTCCTAACATGTAACACCTCTTAAAGGAGAATAGTGGCATTATGTGTCGACCAGTGCAGTGTCTAGCTTCGATATAGTTTATACAGGACAATCAGCAGATTATTGGTAGCATTGCAAGTAACTCTAAAGGACACCTAATGCTGTTTGCTTACTAAACCTTAACAGTAAATAAACTTGGGAATACTGGTTTTACCTGACTAGTTGTGCACCAACAAGCAGGTTGGTGTTCTTTACATGTTGTGAATGTAGATTAAATACCTAAAATTAAAATGTTGTTTTAGCTTATTGTGTGTTTTGTCTTATTGTTTGCTTAACATTTCTGTCCTTCCCTGTCAGGACACTTCTGCACATTCAGGACCGTCTGAGGGTGGAGCACGCTCTCCAGGATGTGCTCTTCAAGGCTGCAATCAATAGACCTCCTCCTGATCCGCCTCAAAGGTACCAGTGCCCTAAAATTAGGCCCTTTTATGCTTGGTTAAAAATGTTTGTAATCACAAAGGAGTGTTCCATCTAGCATATATTGTGATAAGATATTTCGCTTAACGTCTCATTGCTCCTTTTCCCCCTCGCAGTGAGGAGGAGAAAAGTTCACTTGGTGCCTGCAGGATATATGGACATATGTATGTCAACAAGGTGGCAGGAAATTTCCACATTACTGTTGGAAAGTATGTATCTACACGTTTTTTTGTTTTTTTTAAACCCATGTTCTAATAAGACAGATTTAATAGTTTTTCATCAATCAGAACACAACACAAGAATTACACCTGTGCATGTGATAACATTGTTATAAAACTAAATCATTGTAATGGTTGAGACACAGAACAGAAACTTTTCATCCCTGCACAGGTCCATCCCACATCCAAGAGGCCACGCACATCTGTCTGCTCTCATTAGCCATGACTGTAAGTGCATTATCTTGTACTTTAATTATACTTGATATAAAAATGTAGTAGCTTTGAAACATGAGATAATGCATTCTCATGGTGATGATTATTAATATGTGTTTGGTTGTGTCGCTGTGTTTCAGCATATAACTTTTCTCACCGGATCGACCACCTTTCCTTTGGAGAAGCGATTCCCGGGATCATCAGCCCTCTGGACGGCACGGAGAAAGTCACTCCTGTTTGTACGTCTGCGTACTTTAATCTTTTTTTTAATCTTAATTTTCATTGAAGTGCAGGTCTTTGTTTTTTTATATACCATTTAAATCTTGTACAGAAAATAGACAGATGACAAACATTTGTTGTTATCTTTAGCTGACCACATGTTTCAGTACTTCATCACCATCGTGCCCACCAAACTGAACACCCACAAGATCTCTGCAGACACACATCAGTACTCTGTCACTGAGCGGGTGAGTTTAGTCTTTGAAGAAGTTTGTGTTAGTGTAGTGTGCCATGTGTCAGTATGCTGAGCATGTTTGTATTCCTCTTGTCGTCCTGCAGGAACGAGTGATAAACCACGCTATAGGCAGCCACGGAATCTCAGGGATCTTCATGAAATACGACATCAGCTCACTGATGGTCAGAGTCACCGAGCAGCACATGCCGTTCTGGCAGTTTCTTGTCAGACTCTGTGGCATCATCGGAGGCATTTTCTCTACCACAGGTACAAAAACTCTGTCTGAGAAGCACTTTGAGCTGCTAATATGCTTCATTTAGTGTCGGGTACGTGTGTAAATGACTGCACACTGCAGCTTTATCATGTCTCAGCTCTGACTTTCAGTTCTGCAGTCATAATATAGCAGCAATTTTAGATGCTTTTCTGATCACTGGGCAGCTTTTGGGGTTGTTTTAATTTATTCTTTCAGTTACAGTTGTTATATGCAGTTCAGATCAGGCATTTATCACAGTATACATTTATTTATACATTTATTGAGCATTATTTTCTTTTAGACACATTTTATTTTTGCACAGTAATGCAGCTGTGAGCCAGGATTGTTTTGAAAACTCTGTCAGTGAAAGTGTTTGACAGCTGATGCCATAATGGTAGAAAAAAATGCCTTTGGAGGACGCTATCCGCTTTTCCAGTGGGCCCTGGAAAACCTCCGCCAGACTACGTAAAACGCGTCATCAGGCGGAGGACGCACGCCTCCGATGTCATGTGTCGTTCAAAGTCGTCAGGTTTGAAATGTAGGCTGCAGACCTGAAGAGTTTTTAGACAATCCACCGGTATATTCTCGTCGTATTTCAGATTCTGTTCCTTTCAGAGGGAGGGGCGCAATGCACCCTGGGTGTTGTAGGAATGAAGAATGGGCGAAACTACAAGCTGTTTGTACAACTTTCTCCACAGCTATGGCGCCAATTTCAAATATTATTGCTTCTATGGATTACAGAGAACACCAGCTTTGACTGACAGTGGCTTTTTCCAGGGGCGAATTGCTCCTGTAACACCTGCTTAAAATGCTGGAGGTAAAGGGTCAATACATGAGCTGGATGAGTTACACTGAGTGACAGAGGTGCAGGGCTGTTAGACATCTTCTGAGTGTCTTCAGTCATGTGAACAGAGGCTTGTGTGGGCTGACCTTCACTCTTATCTAAACATTCTTGTTTGGTTGTTGCGTCCCGCGGGCCTGATGGAGGTTTGCACCAAGTTTTCAGGATCCACTGATGTTTAGAGGAAGCACGCTTTAAACTGGATTTAAACATCTTAAAAAGGGAAAAAACTTCAATAATGTGTAAAAGATATTAGTGGCAGTATTTTAGCAGTGAAACAAAAAATAGAGAATATCAAATAACCTTAATCTACGAGCACCGATAGTCTTGATTTAACGACTGCATTAAAAAATGTTTAGTAAGAAAAACCCGTATGCAGACGGCAGGTTGACCTTTAATTTCTACCTGTCACAGGGGACTTTTATTTTCCATATGTTTCTTGTATTATGTGCTGAACATCGTCTCTGACATGAAAGCAACAGCTATTTAAATGAACAACTTTAACCAATTTGTTTTCACTTCACCTAAACCCTCCTGAGCTTCAGCTTCTACAGTCAGTTGGATTTTCTTTCTCACTTGTAGGCATGCTTCACGGCGCAGTGGGCTTCTTGGTTGATTGTATTTGCTGTCGTTTCCAAATGGGAATCTACAAACGTCTGAAGGTAAGCCGCCAACAACCCTGCAGGTGCCTTTCAGTCTGAATCGAAATTTATCTCCATCATTGTGTTGCTTTTTCTCAGGGGGATCCTCAGGAGGCTCCTCAAGAGGCTCCTGTGATCGAGCAGGTGAACAGCAACACCTCGGCTCCAACAGAAAACTTCAACCAATGATGAACTCTTGACTCACCATCTCGGCCCAACTCACCACGCAGCAAGGAGATGCTGGGAAAATGTTTACAAGTTGTTTTATTACGGAAATGTGTAAATATTTGTATACTTTTTTATAGGGTATGTGTGTGAGCTTCAGACACAACTGAAGGACTTTAATCAATGCATCCATCAACGATCGGTCACTTTACCTGGAGACATGAACCAGGACGACTGAACATCATTGTTGTAGATCAGACTTCATTAAACAGATCAGAGTGTCAGAGCTCTCACGGTTCACCCCACAGACTTATCCCGGGTTATTAGAGCTTTTCTCAGGCTTATGCATTTGATTGACATCCCCCTGACTCATCTGTTTCATTTTTTTATGATTCAGTCATGATGTCTGACGTCAGAAAACGTTCAGGTTTCCTCTGCTTAACTGTGAAGACATCTTACCAGCAACAATGAATAAACCTGTGTGGGTGAGCACGGCTTTTAAATTGTTCCTCAAGTGTTCTTATTTGTAAATAACTCTCACAAAAGGCTGATCTGTTAAATAATATCTAGGGATAGACCGATTATCGGCCGGGCCGATATATTGACGCATATCGGCATCTGCCTTTTTTTTTATCCGAAGGCTGATAAGAGATCAATTTAAAACAGGGTTAATTTTGGCTCTGATGCATATGCTTAAAGGCATTTAAACAAAGTTAAGTGTTGGAGTTTGTATTATTCAAAATTTTGACGCCAATATTTTCACTTTTACTGCAAATGAATATCAGCTTCAAATATCGGTTATCGACCTCCTTGACTACTAATAATCGGTATCGGCCCTGAAAAAAACATATCGGTCTATCTCTAATAATATCCACTTTCAACTTGTTTTAGATTCATCATTTATCAGCGTGGTCTGTGGTATAGCCTCACCAGGGCTTTAACTAACAATTGTTTTCAGAATTGATTAATATGTGTTATTTTTCTTTATTAATTAATCATTTGGTCCATAGCAATTGAAAAATGCCTGAATCAGATATTTCAGTAGGTTAGGTCTTCAAATATCTTGTGTTGCCCAACCAAGAATAATTTTAAACACTGAAACACAGCAAAGCTTCACTCTGAGAGTCTCTGTACCATCTCTGCCCGGGTTAACTGTAACAATACGCTGATGCAGAATAATTGTTTTCAAGTAAAACAGTCTCTACAAAAGAATATTTTACACCATGTCAAGAGTTTATTTGACAGTATTTCAGAATATCTTTCAGTAAACAAGTTTTTTGTTTTTTAGCAAAATGTTATATATCAGTACTGTCGCATTTCATAAAAATAGTTGTTCACGTCTTTGAAACTACAGTATCAATGATACAGTAAACCATATTTGTAGGAATACAGCTGTACAAGGTGAATAGTACACAATTAACACTACACAGTTATACTTGATCTCAATGGGGATTCATGAACGTGCCATCCTTCACAGGTTCAATAAAGCAGTTTTTTGTTTTTGAATACAAAATCACTCACAGCAGGCAGGGGGGCGGCCTGGACGGAGACAGAGGGCTGGATGATAAACTCGTTCAACCTGTTCTGAACTTTGACATTTGTACAAACAGTTTCTACAGCCTACGGCATGTTCCCGAGCTCCTCGCTAAAACGTTCATCACATGAACCACAGCTGAGAAACATCCAGACCATGTTCTACTGAGAACACACCAGGGGTCAAGATCCGTCTTGAAGCTGATTGATGCTCAGTGTCTCACTTTAGTACCAGTCTACCAGCAGGCCTGTCTTTTCATGCTGCAGTCAGTCGCACTGTGTTGTGATTATTTTTTAAAAGTCGCCTGATCCTCCAAAACTCAAAAGCACTGGTGATTAATTTCTATTGAGAGCTGTCGTCTTGTTGAGAGAAATAGATATCAACATGGAGAAATGCAAGAGTGACCGGTACCTCTCGGTTCAGCAGCAGCACGCCTCGACTCTGAAGAGGATCAAAACTGTGATCAAAGTCTGGGGTTAAGATTTAGCGAGCACTGGTTCTGCCTTCGATGCTGAGAACTCGACCTGTTTTCTTTACATTAAAGACAAATAAAGCTGAAATGAGACTCATCTGAAACAAGGGTTCTCCGCTCTCCCAGGAGAGGATGTAATGCTACAGGCTACATCTGATCCCCTTTCGGCACGAGGGGACGAGGGCAATCATTGACACTGATAAGCTGAGAGTGCATCGAGATAACTGTAAATACTGCTCGGTGTTAAGTCAGAAGGAAACAGTTTGCTGATATGTGTGCGTGGTCGCTAACATCTACTTTGCATTTAGTTCCCGAAACAAGCTCTGCATTAGTTTGAGTAAGGCACTCCGCCCCACCTCATAACCATCGGCCTCCTCTTGCTCACACCGATGCCCCTCTCCCACAGTGATGTGGTACACGTAGCACAGTAAAAGGCATAGAAATGGGAAATATAGACTGGACAAAAGTCTTCAGTTGAGCATTAAATGAAAACAACACATCTTATAATTCTGCACAATGTCTGCATGTTGTGATCAAGTGGTGTACGTAACTCAGAACAGTGTTATGAGTTCTTACTAAGCCGACTGTTTTCAGTCACTCGAAAGTTCAATTTGATGGAGAAAAAACCCTTTTTGTCTCGCATGAGTACCAACCTGTCAGCTCCGCAGAGGAAGTCCTCTCTATGTTCTACCTCTGAAAGACATGTGAGTCCCTGTGTAACAACATGGTGGTTTGTATCCATGCACACGACCACTGCCTCCCGTAGCGGTCTGCGTTTGGTGACTTGCACAGTCTTTGATATGTAGTTATACACGAGGCCATGGAAATATTCATCCTAAAATACTGTCCTGGTTTTTCTCTTTTCTTTACAATGTTTCTAACTACAACACGGCCTCAAAAACACCAACAGGTCTGCTTTTGAGATAACCAAATGTACATATTTGTCACATCTTTACATTTACAGTATATGATATATTGGTAGGCATGTGAGCTCTAACATATGTTGGGTTAACCAGGCTGTCACTAGGGTCAGTGCCATGTCCTCCAGGAGTTTCAGTGTCTGCCTCCCTCTGACAGATTTGTCGTCTCACTCTTCCTGCTGCACAGAGAAAATG
Source organism: Semicossyphus pulcher (assembly GCF_022749685.1). NCBI lineage: Eukaryota > Metazoa > Chordata > Actinopteri > Labriformes > Labridae > Semicossyphus > Semicossyphus pulcher. The sequence continues at coordinate 19,154,520 of NW_027211759.1, forward strand.
GAGCAAAAGTAAATCTCTTAGATGAACATATGTCTCTGTCCTGCGAGGAACCTTGTTCCATCTGAGGTTACGCTGCGCTAACTAATCTGAGCAGACACGGTCGAGCAGTTAAAGGTACATGATGAAAGCACAGCTCCACTCTGAGGCAGGCGTCACCGCTCCATCTGTGATCGCGGCACTATCTGTCGCATCAAAGGGTCCAACATGCCGACATATTGAGTTTATGTTACAAGAGCTGTGAAAGTTCCTCTGTTTTTAAGGTGGTGGGTGTAGTAATTATCTCATCAGAACAAATGGAACATAAAGAATGATCTTAGGAGTACACAGAGGAGAAAACTGGAAAGAATGAGAGGGTGAAGGAGGTTTTAGGAGCCTGACAGTGTGATCCGGCCCAGACCAGCAAGATCCAATCTACCTGCTTACTGTGGAGGTCCAGGACCTCAGGGTGCCAGGCAGTTTGTCAGACCCGGGGACGTTCCAGGGTCCAGGGGAGGCTGCTGCGCTCCTCGTATGAGGGTCCTCCAGGGTTTTAGAGGGGCAGCAAAGCCCACTGTGACCGATGGCTCGCTCATCTTCTCTGGGGAACAGACCTCTGGACACCAGCCTCTCCTGGAGGCTGACATGTCCGTCTCCACCACCTGGAGCGGCTCCATTCAAACTCACATACTGGTCCCAGGGCCAGACAGTGCTCACCGCCTGAGAGTGCAGACCCTTTCTCTCACAGCAGGGGGAGCAAGTGTCCCTCTGCCTCTCTCTTCTTTCAACAGATCTCCCCAGGACGGCTTTAGGAGGCAAAGCCCGGGCCAGTCTGTCTCCTGGTCCACAGTCAACCTCTCCAGACCCCTGAGGGGTTCCCTGCCCCCTGATGATGCACTTCTGCTGGGTGGACCAGCCACCTGTAGCCCCTCTGATGGAGCTGTGGTCTGTCAGCTGTGGAGCTTTGTCTGCCATGCACACTGTGGCCTCTAGAGGGAGCTGATGAGGGGACTCTGGGGCTGAGGCTGGATGGGATGAGAGCGATGGATTTGGGCGGGGTTCTGGGGTCACTTCCTGCAGGGCAGAGTGGGCTGTAGAAAGGGAATCCCAGGGGCCGGCACAGTCTGTCAGGGAAGAAGAAAACAGGCTCAGGTGGACTGAACTGAAAGTGGCACAAAGCGGCATGCCCATGCATAGAGAGAAACAAAGGCGCACACAGTAACAATTAAACGCTGCATCCTTCTATAAAATAAGGCAAACCTGCATGCGACCATGTCGGCCTCTATGACACGTGACTAGTCAAGATTCGTTAATGAACATACTTCTGATTGTGTGACAGACTGATCCTGAGCAGATTGATTTCACACAGTCTACTTCACAGCCATCTTCAGGGTGATAATAGATCATCCGGAGGGTCACTTCTAACCATATTGCTCTCTAACTACGACACACACAAGCACACGCACACATGGCTGCTCTTTTCCCATGCGTAAACTCACGATCGTGCACACACGCATGCTTACCAAGAGCACAGCTACACTGCACAGATATTAATCACCAGTATGAAGAGAGACATGCAGTTTTTTTCACAAACCGTGTCTTTAGAGTGGCCCATTAGGAAGAAATAGGGGGAGCTTAGTGTGTCACCTTTCATGCACATGGAGAGGTTGGAAGGTACCATTCCTGAGGGAAGGCAAGTAAAAAGCCTATACCGATCATTAGAATTAGAGCAGAAGGGGGAAAGCACTGAAAAAGCAGGTTGTTATTCTTCACATATAGACAAGTTGTATTTCAGACAGAACAGAAGATGTAGAGTGAGGAGTAAAAATGCAGACGGATATTAATGCATGTTAAAATGCTAAAAGATAAAAGGCTTAGCAGGGAACAAAGGTTACAGTTACAGTAACAATGAATCTCAGGTTTGAAAGTGATAAAGAGATCATGTCAGAGACAAAAGAAGCGAGCACATTTAGAGACTTTACTTTGAGCCTTCCTGGAAAAACCCACCATATTCTGGCACCTGTCCCGTGCCTCGCTTTAGCAGCAGCCTGACCCGCCGGCCTCCCGCCTTGATGAGTTCGATGGCGCGGGCATGAGTCATGTCCCGAGTGCTGTCTCCGTTAATCTCTATGATCTGATCCCCTACCTGCAGGAGACACACACAGGACAGGGTCGATTTCTGTCAGCCTCTGTTTATCCACGCAAAGTTGACTTCTCTACACATCCAGTGAGAAGCTGGAGCAACGAGGGAATAAGTGCCATTAAGTGCCTTGTTCAAGTGCACCTTAACAGGAGTCGATGCTGAAAAGGGGGTTACCCAGTCAATGTTTCACACGCACTTATAAATACTCACTCTCTGCTTTCCTAAACTAGAAGCTAAATCTGCCCCATGATCTCTCAACAACCTCTCTCTGACAGTCGCTCCAGTCGTCTCCTTCAAAGCCTTTTAACTGTGTTATAGTTTTCATGATCTCATTCATGTCATCTCACCCTCATCCTTCCGTTACGTATGGCAGGACCGTCCTCGGCGAGCCGCAACACAAACAGGTCCATCTTGTACTCTCTGCCGCCGCGGATACTGAAGCCGAAACCCTTCGCACTTTTCTCCAGCTCCACCGTGAAGTAATCATAGTCCTGTGGGGGAAATGTAGACAACTTTTAAATGCACCATATCCACCAACGATTTAGAACAAAAAGGCCAAAACACCATCTACACAATCTGAACCGGCCGTTCTTGGTCGAGCTGTACCTGTGGTCTGAAGTCAGCAGGGATCCCCAGAGGGAACTGTGCAGCTGCAGGATGCTGCCTGAAGTCCAGCAGACCAGGAGGGTGTCTGTAGTCCAGCGTCGGGGGCTGCCGGTAATCAGTGACCGGTGGGTGACGATAGTCTACTGGAGGTTGCCTGTAATCAGTGAACGGAGGATGGCGGAAGTCAGGTTTGACGTCCTGTCTGGCTTTGACCTCTGACCTGTGAGGAATCATTGGAGAGGCTTATTCCATGATGGAGAGAGCATTGTAAAAAGCATTAAAGGAGGAGGGGTCCTACTGCATCACGTTTCCACATGTCTTCTCTTGTGACAGTGGACAGTGTCCCTGAAGTACGATTTGAGCTGAGTTAGTCGTTAGAATAAAGAGTGTAAAAATGAGTGTGTAGCACAGAAAGGATGGAGACTTTTCTGTAGTACAATGGGCATAAATCCTACGACAGTCTGAGACTCACTTGCACACACTCACTCATTCGTAGTTTTGACAAGGAAAGGGGCTGATCGCTCTGTTCCTGCATTATAGAGGAGATACCTTTAGGTAAATTATTCACTGACACTGTAGGAGCTAAGTGGTGTTACGCAAGAAAGCAGGAACCAGTCTGGGAGGAGGGTCTGACTGGGACGAAAGCTGTCAATGTACTGGCCTGCAGGGAGAGAATGGCACACCCTTATCCTCACACAAAGTTCTATATCTGTCACCTTTGATAAACGCTGCTCCATCTTCTTCCCGTCTCTCTCCGCGCAGCCACAAAGTCACACAACACTCCAGGAATGTTACAAAACGCTGCTGCTGAATCCAAACAAGAAACCGTGCCGCCTTACCTGCCATCATGGAGGTAGAGCTGCGGAGGGAGGCCGGAGGGCTGGGTGACCGGGCTATGCTGGCTTCCAGCTGCTGCAGACTGGGAGGCTGCTGGTGCAGGAGGGCCAGTCGCTGTTTGGCTCATCTGGGCTGGTATCTGGCCGGGCTGAGCAGGCGTTTGACCTGTCTGAGTGACCGTTTGGCCGGGCTGGGGGCCTCCTTGGCCAGGCTGCGCTACAGGGCTGGGCTGGGTCTGGGGGCTGTGTTTCTGGGTCATGGGGCTCTGCTTCTCTGAGCTGGGGCCAGAATGAGACCCTGCGACGGACAGAAAGAGAGAGAACATATTACCTGTCTGGAAAATGTTCATCTCCAGAGAGAGAAAAAAAACAAGACTGCAGCTCTGTTCTGTTCCCGACATGTATTTGACAACACGTCTGGATTATCTGCTATAAAACTTGAAGCGATGTTATAATGGTTATAATTAGAAGACTCTAAAAGATCTGTCTGAAAGCATAATGCCTTTTGTGTGCGACGCTTTCCTCTGTCTACAAAACTCGCATAAAAACAGGCAGCACTTACCCTCCTCTGGGATGATGTGCAGGGTGACCGTTAGCCCAGCATCTTTAATGAGCTTGACAATATCTGCGTGCGGCATGCTGATGATGGACTGTCCGTTCACAGCCAGGATCCTGTCGCCCACCTTCAGCTTCCCACAGCGGTCCGCGGGGCTGCCCTCGATGATTCGTCCTATTTTATGAGGCACAGCTGGAAACAGGCAATAACAAGGTGGCTGTCAAAGGCAATTCTGAAGAAGGATGTCAAAACAGAACTAACAAAACCAAGTAAAGACAGAATAACATTTAGAATTGTTGTACAACATGAGCCCGCCTTGGGAGGAAACAGTGCAGCCCCCTTTTAAAATCGCTGCACAGAAATTCATGCAACTTTCAATTCTTTACGATAGCACCCAAACAAAATGGTTCGTTTTGAGCTGACATGAAGTTTGACAAACACTTCTTAAAATGTATGTGAATGTTTTTTCAATTAAAGAAGATGTTCCCAAAAGCAGCATTGGGCCTTTGTGGAGATAAAAGTCGTATAAACATTTTCAGGCTGCGATCACACCACACTGAGTCAAGAATCAAACTTCTCTGCAAAGGAAACAACTTCCATTCAGGTTTTAAAGACTCCTTAAATTCTCCTTCTGTATGAAAGTAAGACCAAAATAAATAAAAACCTAAAAAACAAGTCAATTTCAGTATGACCCGAGCTGATGAAAGTTCTCAAACTACTGGATCAAACAAGAAAGAACAATCAGTATATTAATTGTTTGGGGACTTGAAGCCCACTGGTTATCAGGAAAGCAGATTTAATAGACATTTAACCTCTGACTGTGGACATGGAGCACCAGCACGACTGGCAGAATGTGGTGAAAAATGTGATTTCTTATAGATACATCTAAAATTATTATTAAAATTGTACTTAAACTAAAAACAGAAGCAACAACTCATAAACAATCACCACAGGACAGAGCCTTGCTCATCAGGATTCACAAATTACAGACAACCTTCAGGGCTCGAGACAGAAGCAACTCACTGATGACGGCGGCGTTTTCTGGTCTGTTCAGGGAGCTGATGATGACGAAGCCGAAGCCTTCGTTCTCCTTGCGGTGAATTACCACATCACTGGTTTGCAGGGCGGCTCCCTCTGGAGGAGAGGTGGCAGTGGGGATGGCGAGCGCCGCAGGGCCTGAAGCAGAGGCTGCGTCGCTACGTGGAGAGCTGTGTTGTGTCGACACAGAGCCAGGGCTGCGGCCGTTCACAGGACACAGTTCACCTGGAGGAGGGGGAACATGGGAGGAGATGTGGTGAATGAAAACAGGGTGACCGATTGACTGTCAGAGGCTTTTCTTTCTATAAAAGCTTGTCAATGTAAAGAGGCTTAAAACAGTCAAACGTGTCGCTCGCTGTGAAACTGCATGCTTTTAATCGCCTTGTCTGACCCGGTGTCAGCGGATACATGCATTAAAAATAACAACATAACAGTCAATCTTCTCGCTGATGGTCTCCTCGGCTTTTGTAGCATCAGTATTAATTTTAGTCTTTTCATAACCAGTTAAAAACTCCTCACAGGAGCTTTAAGAACATTTGCAGCCTGTATTATATGCAACAGTGCCTCTCTGGCTCCGGCAGGGATTCTCTGTCAAAGACAAATTTAGCTCGTCTGTTTGCACTCTTGTGTATGTATATGCCTTTTAAATTGCACTGCATTTCATCACAGACCACAGAGCCTGCTGCAGTGCTTTTAATGAGCAAAGCATGAATCAACAAAAAACAGAAATTTGTTCCTCTCACTATTTGTAACGGAGAGTCTCTTAATGCAAACAGGCAATCTTTTTAAGTGTTTAAGTGACTCCGAAGCGTACTGGACGGTCACTGAACTCCTCCTGCATGTCAACCATGTTTTTGTTTATTCTAATGTGTGTGTTTGTTATTTAAGGTTCTCCTGCAAACCCAGTCGGCCTCTCAGGAAGTCCTACTGAGGTAGCTGTCTCTTGGGATGGATGTATGCGTGATCTCCTATCACAGAAAAGATGCGTGGGTGAGAAGAAGCTGGTCTTGCACACAGATTGTGTCTTTAGTTTGATGCCAGTGAAGTGTGCAGCATGTTCCCCAGTGTTTAGTAAAGTGTGAAACAAACAAACAAACAAACAATACAAAAAAAGAACTAGTTAATAAGCCACGTCCTCACCAGGCATTTGCACTCTCCTTCTCACTGTCAAGCTGACTTGACCGTTGCGAGCAGCAGCGTGCATCAAGTCTATTACGTATTTGTGCGGTTTCCCAGCAACCACATTTTTATCCACAGAAATGAGCTCGTCTCCGGGTCGAAGCCGCCCATCGCGCTCAGCGGGAGTGTTCTCTATTATGGCGCCGATAACAATCTGTTCAAAGACAATCAATATTAGCAGCATAGATGAGGGTGGAGAGGATGGAAGGGCTTTACCCAGACTGTAAGCTGGTTTTGGGTCTTGGTAACTTTTTTTTCACCTTCTAAATATTCTGCTGCCAAATTCTCTCAGTATCACAGTTTGCATGCTGTTTGACACATGGACAGGTTAGCAAGGCGTTACTTCAGTATGGGAGGTACTGAGCAGTTAGAGCGTCAGGGCAGTGTGAGAAAGCCAAGGTGTGCTTGTATACAAGTGTGTGTTTGTGTGTGTGTGGAGGGGTATGTTTGTTGAATGTGTGCGACTGGATGAAGTGTGAGCTGAGGTTAAGTGCAGGTCAGACAAGCTTGCTGTGTATGAGGTTAAATATGTGTGTGGTCCAGCCCGTCCCATACGAGCCTTGTCACGGGCGTCCGGACTCACAGCCTGCACGGCCTCGTCTCCCCCCAGGATGCGGAAGCCAAACCCGGTCTTCTCCCTCAGCAGATGCACCTCCACCTCTTCATACTCTGGACCTGAGACACAGATGTAGACATCATAGGACGACTCTTTTCTTGATTTCAGATCACCCTGAAATGAGAAATTTAAAGCAACGTAATCCTCCATCTCTGATGATCTCACTCACGTCGGCTCTCGTAGATGGCCCTCGACTTCTCATAAAGGTCGTAGGGGTCGGGTTTGTTGAGATCGAAGCCTTCGGTGGAGTCCGGCACAGAAGTGCGGTGCTGGGGCTGGTTTGGGAAAGGTGTGCCAGGTGGCAAAACCGGGCCAGACAGGTTTGCCTGAGGGCTGCCGTGTGGGTCCCACTGGTCAGGCAACTAACAAGTAAAACACCAAACAGATTTTAAGCTTCTATTTGGCTATTTCCTGACCTGTGATTTCACTTTGCCTGTATATGTCTGTTATTTTGGTGTCCAAGGTGTACAGGTAGGAGGAGAGACACAACAAGTGGGCAGTTCATTCAATTGAGGCACTGCAAAGTGAGTTGTTGGTATTTTGGTTTGAGACTCTGCTTAGGCTTTCATGTTTCAGAACCACGTCGACTTCTGGCGTCAACCTGCAGCCAATGTGAACAAACAAACGCTGAAGCAAATGTGCAGCAATGAAGGAAAAAGCTCAGATAAATAAGATAAAAATGAAAGATTGATTTTAACCCAACCAGTAGTTTAACCTGCATTAAAACATGAGGTTCTTCATGCAGACATCTGAACGCAGCAGCACTGACATCTTGATTAATCTGCATCCTGCAGTTAAACGCAGCTGTACAGCGTGTTAAACTTTAAATCACCAGCAAACGTCACCAGGCAGCTACAAAATAACCACATACGTCTGCACGCGCATCAGAGGGCCGGCTATAACTCAGTATGCTGCCTGTTTGTGAGAGAAACATCAGATTAACAGAGATCATTAATCCTCTGCGTCAAAGCGACTTTCCAAATGAAAAACATTCAAAATGATTTCCTTAGAAATGTCTCTCCAATTTTCAAGCTGTCGTCTTCACGTGTCACTCGGATTGGCTCTTCTGTTTCTGGGCTTTAGGAACAGTGATGTGACTGGATGATGATGATGTAGCATTAATCACCACACCTTCTGATATAATTCAAGTGCTTTGAAGATGCAAACACTGTCCATGTGCCCACAATCCACTGGTTTGCACTCGTTACTCTGACGCCTTAAAAAAGAGGTCACACAGTGTTGTTTAGAGTTCAGTCTGATTTAATATATATTCTGAAACTGCACGCTGCCTGTGAATGTTTTTCTTTTTAAATATTTGGTTGACTCTAAAAGAAGAAACACATGAAAAACAATCTGTGTGTCTGATATGTTATTCCACAATAACCTAAATCTTCCTCCTCTCTTTAAAAAACAATAATCTATAAATATAACATAATTACAATATAATATGTAATATAATATAAATCATTTTCATTTCAAATGTTTAACTACCGGACAGTTTTTTCCTTGTTCACTGAAGTCCACTCTTACACATGTACGCCGCAGGCTTCAAGTTTCCTCATCACTGTTTTGTAAACTAAATTATTGGACTAAAAATGACTTCTAAGTATTTTAAGGGTTTAAAGTCGAGCTGAAACAGCATTTCGAGAGTATCTTGCTTCCGTATCGTGACATATTTCCGAGTGAAACAGGACGTGCAGGCGGGACATATCATAAGAGGGATTTGATTTGATCGTTGAGAAGTGGGCGTAGACAGACGTTCTCCACAGCGCAGAGCTAGCTAACTGACCGAGCGTTCTTGGTGCTCTGCGGCTTTAAATTTTTTTTTACAGGAAGAAAAAATGATCGAATTTTGATAGAAGAAAAATGGATTTTCTGTTTTTTTTTGTCCTATATTGTCAAATAGATGCACAATATTACCGGGGATGTGATCTAAAAAGATTAAAATGACATTTTTCATTTCACCTCGACTTTAAGGGATGAACACATGAAACACAGTCACAACATAAAGTCACTCTGCACAGTGGAGCTAAAACATCCAAGTGAAGTTTGGGACTTATGTTTAATACAGGCGTGTCAGACCTCTGTGACTGCTTAAGTTTCAACATGTAATTATTGGATGAATACTTGGAGCAGACTTCCTGTTGATGACTGATTGCTTTTATTATCTAAGGAAAGGGATTGTGTGTGAAAACAAAAAAAGTAACACTGAAAGAAACATATGCAATAAAAACAAGTCACAGACGTAGTTCACAAATGACAGACCCACAATGCTGGCAACAGCTTATGTGTTACTACACCACGCAGGCTGGAGTAAACAACACGGCAACAAACAGCAGATATACTGTACGGCCCTGACCTGCAGCACTCATCCAAATGTAAGATATAAGAACTTATATTACTGTGAGGAAGAAAACAGCACACAATAATGATATGAAGCAGCTGCTGTTGTGTCTATAAGACTACTTACCATTCAATGTGCAAACTAGAATTGGCAGAAAAGCCTGGACAAGGCAGTAAACAAATTATCGCCTAGCAGAAACTCTGCAGATAAAGGCTTCATGTTTACAGCCATTAAGCATCTCTATGGACGCTGTTTTCAAATGTCACTGAAATGAAGGCCGTGAAGTGAAATCGACATGTGCAGAAACACCAGAGAATAATGTTGAGAAACATGTTAATTATAATTACAAGCTTAGTTTACAATAAAGACAAACAGTGATTTGACCAAGCGTCCATGTGATACTAAACAGACATCAATATTCACACTTTGAACTAGAAGGAGATGAGATTCATCCTGTCTGATTCTGAATAAATATCATGAGTGAGTGCTGATTGTACAAGCAGCAGCAGGTGCAGTTAAAGTATAAATCTAAAGAGCTCTTCCCCAGCTGGTGAGGGGTGACATCAGATGTGAACGAACCAATGAGCAGGTCAGGACACGCTGGCTCATTTCACAATAAAGCAAAGCCGAGCCACGGTGACAAACTCTGATCCTGCACACTTTTGTCTTACCTCTCCGCTTCAACAAACAAATCTGCACACTTTACCCCCCGCCTGTCTGTTTTTTTTACCCAGTCAAACACACAAGCAGAGACACAGTGGGATTCAATCAGCGTACCTGTTTGGAGGCTTTCCATGGAGAGATGTGACCTGAGAGGAAAGAAGAAAAAAACACAGTTAGCTGAGAATCTGTCACAAAATACAGACAATTACAACCACACAGGCAAAACAACTATAAGTGAAGCTCTGTGCAAAGGTTCCTGTAAATGAGTTACTGTAACAAGTATTAAATCATTTACTCTTAACATGTGAAAAACTCTCAGAGTGCTGATTTCATATTCCTCAGTTTTGACTTTGTTTGTGTAACTCTTCCTAAACGAGTTTGGTTGTTGCATTTGTTTTCAACATAATTACATCATTAGCTGCAGGCAAAAGCACAGACCCCCTCCCCCAATACTCTCTCTCTCTCACACACACACACACACACACACACACACACACAGTTTTCTCTGTAAGTCATATATTATCTTCATGTAGGAAGCAGGGAGCACTCTACATCACAACAACAGTCTCATCAACAGAGCTCCCCTGTGACTCCACTGAATCAAAGACACGCAACACATTTCTGCTGCTGAGACCCAAATACATACATTTAACATGGTGGGATAACGTGCAGGGGCTGAATGGCCTGAACATGCAGCTCTAATCTTTACACATGTGTATAGAAACATAAAAACACACTCATCAAGCACAGTCGACTCCAGCAGCATCGATGATGAATCCTTGAACAGACGGGGGCGCTTGTAAAATATTCTTTTGAGAATCCCGATACATTAAATATTTATTCAGTTTATAAGATTCCCTGAGAAATGTCAAAGAGCACTGGGTGGATGATATTTATGGAGCTTCTCTCATACCATGTGTTTTCAGGCCAGAGCACTTAAGCAGCGGAGCAGAAAAGCAAATCTCTCTTTCAAAATCAGCGAACGAGGGAGGCTGTTTCAGGAATAGGAAACACAATCAATCACTTCCAGTCCATGTGCATAACAAACAAAAATTCAAATTCTCTTCTGCCTTTCCTCACACTTTTATCTTTTATTTTCCCACATTGTTTACATCCAGCACTCTCCATCATTTGGTCAATTATAGCCTCATTTCTGCATGGAAATCTTTTCCATTTTGAAAATGAATGTTCTCCGTCCCTGCTGTGTCTGTGAGCGAGGAGGATGACACCAAAAGATGAAAAAAAAAGAGAAATAAAAACCCCTCCTTCCATGGATGCCATAAACATGAAGGGAGGTTTGAGGAGAGCTGTCTGTGGTGCTGAAATGATTCAGCACAGCGGCAGCAGAGGGAGGGCTCTGTGGGAGGTTGGGACTAATAACCAGGTTCTGCAGGGAATACGAGCCTTTAGGGAAGCCTTTGAGGAATATTAAAAACTCACTCTGAGGAAACTTTCTTTTATGATCACTGAAGGAAACGAGTCGGAACTACAAGGAAATTGTCCACTCATATTAAAGAGAAGCCTCATATTCACAGATGCACTTAAGCTTGATTTAAATGCTAATACAATTCATCTGCAAATGTGCCGGATGTGTGGCGGATGAATGCTGATGAATTACAAATGAGCGACTAGAGAGGCTCTCCAACGAGTCAGCGGTCAGCCAGTCTGGCAGACCGGCCTCTCAGACTAGCCCGCTGAGTTCTGGATGGCCTTCAGATCAGCCTGATTGGCTTGTGTGGCCTGACACGCTTTTCTCCACAGCCATGGTCTGCATGCTCATTGGTGGAGCAAAATGTCTCTAGTCTGTGGTTGGCTCCGCTTCAAACCGGGATGTCAGGGGACGGAGCTGTGAACACGACCAGAACTCAGTGGAGCTGGCAGAGAGCCCACACTACCGCAGTCAGACACACACACACACACACACACACACACACAGACACAATCACACATGCAGGGGAAGCCTAACACCATGTCTGCGATACACAAAGAACCGATGCTCTCAGTCGCACATCTGAAATCATGTGTGGAAGCTAAATTCCTGAACCAGATTCCTACTTTGGTGGACACAAACATGCTTTAACATTCCTGACATTTCACACAACTGAGTCACAGTAAAGGACCTTGTCCTCTCTTTCACCCTGCACAGAGGAGAGACACACACACACACACACACACACACACACACACACACACACACACACACACAGAGGGTCCGGGTGTGTCAGGCTGATATTCCCTGTGGGGCTGTTGTCTTGAGTTGTTTGATAGAAACTGGTGAGGGTGAAGGACCAGATGCATCATGGGGGGAAGGGAGGTCATTTGCATTTAGCTCTGCATTTAAAATGATCTCTATTTTAAGTTGTGTGTATGTGTGCTAATCCAAATACACGTCTGTGTATGTGTGATGATACAGAGATGTGTTAAGCAGTCTCATTTGTATATTGAGTTTCAGCATCATTTTAAATGGGGCCTCTGACAGTGAAACGTGAGTGTGTCTTTACAAAGGTTAACCACCAGGTGGCAGATGTCGGCTCTGCATGGTCATAAGACGCTCGTCTGCTCAGCACCACAGCATTTTATCTCAGCTGCTCACGTACACATCTATGCATGGTGACGTGCAGTCACATACACACTGTCCAGAATCCTGCTGAAAACACCTGAATCACTGCTGCACATCACAGATAACACTGAATTTATTGTCTAACGTAATCAAATGAGTGTAATTCACTGAACAACATACAGTTCATGATCAATTCATTAGGACCATGCAACAGCTCTTCAATATCTCTCCAATAGTCGTCAGTAATGGACTGTAAGACTGTAAGCAGGTCTGGTTAAAAATCTGCAGACCTCCCAGCAGCACTAACATTACACAGTCTGCAGTCTGTGATTGCTTTTCAGGTCTGCAATAATAATTCTTGTCACACCTCAATTAATTAAACCTGAAACGCAGAAGATACTGATTGTTTTCCCCTCTTATTAAAACAATCCAAGAAAAAAAGAGAGCGTATCTATAATTCTTCTTTATTGTTCAGTTATCGTCTCAGAAACAATGCAAATTAACTCTCCACTCCGGGCAATTTATCACCAGAGAGACTGCAGACCTAACGACTATATGAGCTTAAAAATGTGAACTGCAAAGCTGCTGTATGACAGTTCGTCTTCTATCCAGGCTTTTAAACAAAGCTGTACACTTAATACTGGAGCTGGGCGATAAATCAATTTTAACACTAATCGAATTTATGCTTTAAGAAGATTTTAAAAAATGAAAAATCGACTTTCACTTAACTCGGGTGCACACGGCAGAGCACTGCCACAGCTCTGCAGAGCCTCTGAGCTCACGTAGTTCATAGTAACGTGTCCCTCAAGAGCTTACTTCAGACACAGGCAAAATGTCAACATGGGGGCATGCGCTGATAAAAGGGACGAGTTCGTCGAGAACTACCTCCTCGGTTGTTTGGAAGTGGTTCTGGTTTGCAGCGTTCGACAGCGAGGAAAAAAATTCCCCGCTGTAAAGTGTCGAAAGTCAGCGCCGACTAAAAGCAGCAGCACAACTAACTTATTTCAACGTCTCAAACTGAAGCATGCAGCCAAGTATGAGAATTGTTTGGTGCTACGAGCACAAGACGGCTGCAGTCCTGAAACACCTGCTATGAAGCAGGTAACATTAGCGGCATCATTCTCCTATCGTTTCCCACAGGACAAGAAGGGGCCGGCACAGAGGGGGTGGGGGGGAATTGTAACATGTCTCAAACCAGACGCAGTAAACAGGCTGGTGTTCCTTACCAAAAACTTGTAAATGAAAAGAAACTTTTGAAGACATAACAAGCAGAACCTCATTTACGTTTTTGTTATTTAGCATGCAAATAACATTTTGTTTTTGGATATGATCATTTATTTCAAAAGGCACATTTCATATTTTAAAAGGAAGTGAAGTTTGGTGAAAGTCTGTGCTTATGATGATTTATATATATATATATATATATATATATATATATATATATATATATATATATATATATATATATAATGTAAATATGTTTAATTTTGTTTGCAAAAGTGTTTTTTCCTTCAGGGATACATACATTGTTTTTAAGTGTCTCCTTTTTATTCATCATTTGATTTTGAGGTCATATTGGTCAGCCCTGCTTAATACATGTGGGTGAGTGTGCATATCTGTCTGTTGCCCAGGGGCTCAAGGGTACAGAATCTGTGCAAAAGCAGATGTCAAACAAATACAATTTTCACTGTGCAATTTAATTTCCTCACGAGTGGCCAATCTTTGACGTGGCCCTGCTCCATGTCAGTCTTCCACACTCTGAGGTCATGTGATCAAATCCTTCTTTCACTTCAGGAGGAGTGAATGTGTGCAAAGACTTAAATGAATCCTGTCTCAACACACAGACAGCAAAAAAAATCTGTCAAAATAAAGGTACATTTATGGTTGGGGAGGAAACATTGTGCTACTGTGAAGAAAACATAGTTTTCCAGACGGACACTCAGTCATGATTGGAGTTTTAAATTCTTTCAGCTTCTGACTTGCTTTATCTTAAACATTGTCTTGTCTTATATCCCCCCTGGTGGTTCTTCAGTCTGTTACAGTGGAAACATGGATCACAGTTCGGTGATGAAGCCACATTTGTGAAACACTGACAACACATGGTGTGACACACTCAACACTTACTATGACATCTGCTCACACTGTTTGTGATCTTAAATATATCTGCGCTCTCTCTGTGTGTGAGTCAGCGCATATGAATCACATTAAAGTAAATATTGTTTCATTTATATATTTTGTAGTTTGTTTCTCTGGTGATTAAAGTTTCCTCTGTTTGCTCCTAAAATTTCCCCAGGGGCACATTAGAGTTTCCTTTTTTTCAACCAACCTGATGAAGGTACTGGTTTGTAAAATAATCCTGTATTGTTACACTTTGAGTAGTATGAGATGTACAGAGTTTTGCACCAGGCAAAATTATTCTTCTCGCCTTTTAAGTATTTAATATTCCAAAAATAAAATCACCTCTAGAGACTTGAATAAAATCCAAACAGGCTCACTGTGATTTGAAAGTGTTTCAAAAATAGAACAGGTCTCAAAATGATCATAATCAAATCTCTTTAGCTCTTCCAGCTCTCACTGTCAACTCTACTTGACTCCTCTCTTGCAAAGCTGCAGCTGGGACTGAAGATGCACAGTAACATGGTATTTGTGCGTCTGAATCAGAAGCAAACTCACACATAGCTGGGCAGTTGCTCTCGCACTGGACCCTCTCTGTATTCTTGTTTAACTTATTTTGGTCTCTAAAACAAAAGCAACTTTTGATTCTAAAATACTACAATGATTCTTGTCAATTCTGCTGGCATGAATGGAAACAAGGACAATAAGTTGGTATTAAAGAGCTGAACATTTCTGACCTCGACTAGAAAACGTTATTGTCATTAAAGTATAATACAAATATAAACTTTAATTTGATGTCAATCTCTACTATATCTAGTTTAAATATGTATAATAAACATAATACAGTCTGTCTCTCACCTGTCGCTCCTCTCTGTATGAGGAGTGTGGCCTCGGCTCCCACAGGACACTCTTTGAGCATCTCCACCACTCGCCCATGTCCGGCTGCAGCCACCGGCTGCTGGTTCACCTCCAGGATCAGGTCTCCTTCTATCAGCCCCGACGCTCCCTGTGAGCCCGGCTCCAGCACCTGCACCACCACACGCAAACATCACCACCGTCACATAATTTAGCTGTGATTTGATGATGTGGTGTTTTCTTATCTCATGTAGACAGAACTTTTCTATTCATCATAATTAACACACTTGAGATTTAAAACCTGCACGTCTTTATATTAAATCTTCTTCCTGTCATCTATTGTTCTGAAAGTGTCTAACAAAAATCAGCCAGCGGGGTGTAATCAGTTCAGCTGCTTCGAAAACCACTTCAGGAAGTTTCTCGTGTTTAAAGGTTAACAGGGAACAGCCAATTGAGTGCACCTTTTTTTTTTAAAAACAATGGATATAAAAATCCACTGGGGGCAGCTGCAGTCACTTTATTCTACAGGCTGATTTAAGAATCTGTGTAAAGAAAAATTAATGTTGAAAGCTGAACATGAAACAAGGACAGATGTTTAGTTTTCTGTCGTGCAGATGTTTTGCTGCACCAATACAACAGGGATGATACAATAACATCTGTCACATCAGAACTCATCTTCTGCAATTTATCCATTCATTACAGGCAGGCTCCCGAGTTAGCAGGGAGGCATTTCTTATTCTGCTGTTTCTTTAGGACTCTATATTCTTCTCTTATTTCTATACACTTAGTAGATAGAAAATGCATCACTGTTGTTATCAGTGTAATGTATTTCTATTAAAAAGGGTTGAGCAAATTACTGACTCTTCATGTGACTGAGATTAAACCTCCTGAAATAAATACAGAAAACTACAAGCTAACTTTAAACCATGCCTGAACCCTCTCATTCATCACTGCTGGACTATTTATGGTCAGCTCAGTGAATGATGAAATGCAAAGATTACCATCATCACCTGTTTTACTCGCTGACCAGTGGGACTGTCTGCGATGGTGAACCCGAACCCCTCCGATCCTTTCACCATAGTAACCGTCAGAAGCTCTGCCGCTTGTGCTGTTACCCCCGCAACCCCTGCGGTCCCTGAGGAGGCCATGGACACGTTGTCGTCGTGAGGCGTGAGTGCTGATGCAGAACCAGGTGTGGTGGGCGGCAGGGAGGAGCCGTCCAGATGCGTGTCCCCGGGGTGAGAGGTCTGGGCCAGAGCTTGAGGGGGCAGCTGGGAGCTTAACGACAAATACTCCAGGTAAGGGTCATAACTGCCTCGGCCGTTCACCACCAGGGGGCGGTGCTCCAGGCCAATAGGCGTCATGGAGCTGCTCGCTGCACCGCTTGGGTCCTCGGGATCAAAGGGCAGAGGGTAGCCTCGGCAGAGCACGAGGGTGACGCTCTGACCGATCGGTACGGACTGGAAAAGCTTGACGACGTCGGCGTGTGTGGTGCCGAGCACGCAGATGTCGTTAATGTAGACGATGACATCACCTGAGGAGGAAGGAGACGGCAGCTTCAGTCACATGCACACTACAGAAAGTTACATGTTACACAGACCACATGATCCGGTCTCAGTGGTTCATGTGTAAACATACTGTGCTGCAAAAGTACAGCCTGTCACCGTCTGTTGCTATAAATCTCAGTGGTATGACAACATGCTGTAGACAGTCCTGCACACTGTCACATAGGAATAAGACATCAGCTCACTTCAACTGATCTACATGTGTTTGTGTGAAACAGAGAGGTGAGAGAGAGACAGGGTCAGTGTCTCTGTGTGCCTCTGTGAAAAAGATAATCATCTGGTGCACAATAGCATCCGCAGAGGCTCTTATTGTGAAAGTCTCAAATATGAAAAAGGTTGCTCAGTCATAGCTAGTTACAGGTTTGAGTCTTGGCTCATGCATGATGCTTTGTGATGTTGCATTATCCCCTGACTCTGGTGACTTGTGGGTAATGAAATGCCAGCGTGTAAACACTGTTTATGATGTCGTGTGCCAGAGGGGTTGTCATCATCAGGCCTGGCTGGCGGTTCCTATGCTTTCTCATTTGATCACATCCACCACTTTTATGCATGTTCACCATTCCAGGTTTGTCCATGACACTTTTCCTGAAAACCGATTATTAGAACGAGGTGAAACTACTTACAAATGCGACACTTTATACTCTGTGATCTCTGCTGTAGTTTGAACGTGCGGAAAGTTATGGATTTAAGCTTTAAAGTCACAGCCCCATGACAAATGCAGCTGCCTCAAATCCTCTATTTCACACTTCTGGAGGCACTCGCTGTCACACATGCATATACGCGCACGCTCCCGTGAGCATGTGCACGTACACAAACACATGCCGCACGTGTCACGTGCACAATCATACACAATCCCTAAGAGCAATGCCGCACAGCTCAAATAGGCCAGCTAATCTCAGGCAGGGAGTGCCTGTGTGTCACTCTGTGACCGTGTGCATGTGTGTGCGCGTGCATGTGTGTGAGCAGCTCCGGCAATGTCACAGAGCGGAGAGGAGCAAGTCGGGAAAGAGAACAGAGAGAGAGGAAAAGGATGAAAGACCAGGATAGAGGGATGAAGGGAGAAGAAAAAAGAGAGGTATGAAAAAAGGGGATGAAAATATACTGAGGCTGAAAGCAGAGGAGAAGTGTCAGATGACATGGTTAGATAAGGAAGCATAATAAA
Source organism: Semicossyphus pulcher (assembly GCF_022749685.1). Lineage (NCBI taxonomy): Eukaryota > Metazoa > Chordata > Actinopteri > Labriformes > Labridae > Semicossyphus > Semicossyphus pulcher. Next base: position 19,172,734 of record NW_027211759.1, read on the forward strand.
GGGTAAGTCAGAGAGACAAAGAGAGAGAGATGGAGATAAAATAGAGAGAGATGGATTCCAGATAAAAGAGAAACTGATAGGCAGAAGGAGAGACATAAAAGCAGAGAGTAGGAAGGAGGATTCCCAGCTCTGAAATGAGCTCTAAATGAGCAGTTTAGGCACCGACCGTGCCAGGCATGGGGCCAGCTCCAAGGTTCAAAGCAGAGCGGACAGAAAGCATCATACAGCAGTTCCTCCTCGGAGCCTGTGAATAAAGACCTCAGTGCTGTTCACTAAAATCAGCTCTTGAAGCTTCGGCCTAAACTAAGGTTTGTTTCTGTAAAAGATTTATCTTTGTAACCTCAGGGACGACTCCTCTGGTAAGGTCTACATGCATGTTTGTTGACTCAGTAGCTGACCCTCTTTTGCTCTGTACCCCTACAGCTCACATGAAGAGCGCCCCTTTATCAGCACCATCTGTTATGATTTAATTTGATGTATTTTAAACAGTATGTTCTCTAATCCTTCTCTGTTTTAATAATGTTTTCTTCATACACCCACAGTTACCCTGCAGTCATTAATGGTTCAACTTATCTTTTCTTTCAGAAGCCTGTTGGTACCCTCGTGGCTTTGAGTGGCAGAAGCTCCATGTTTCAACTATTATACATTTTTCTCTTTTTAAGCTCCTTAAACTCTTCGTAGTTTTAAGCACTCTCAGCACACAGTTTGGACACAGGTTGTGACTTTTAGATAAGTGGTGTTGTGATTTAAAGCACAAACACAAGTATGGCACCGGTGTAGGACTTATTTTAGATAATACTGTGACCACAGCTGCTTGTTTAGTTATGTTGCACCAGCAGTGCTGCAGTAATGGGGAGAAATGAATCTCCTAATGAAGTAGGTGTTGTGTGGGCTGGTGTCAGTTACGGCCAATCAAATCAGTCCCTCTCAATGCCATTAACAGCAGAACATTATAGAGCACTGACAGAGGACAGAGATTGTGCTGAGAGGAGTCTAAAGTCCTTGTCTGGGACACACTGTGCTGCAGGCACAAATGTAGGACACCCCCAATATGCCACCAAGGGCCAATGATGTCCCCTTTTAAGATATATTGTCGTGGGGTAGTTTGTGGGGACACGGAAAACTCTACCACTAAGTTATAAGGTTTCTTTTAGGGATGCACGATATTAGATTTTTTGCCGATATCCGATATACCAATATATCATATCACTCATTTAGCCAATTACCGATACCGATATTTTTTTCCCGCACACCTAATTGCAAAGATCATCAACTCTCTTCTGTATTGGAATTAGCACACCGTATAATGGTGATACTCTTATCACATTTGTTACAACTGTCAGGGTGACCTTGAGATGGTTAATCAAGTTTGTAGTGTTGAAAGACTTTGCCTTGGCTTCTTGCATCACTGAAGCTGAGCAGTCATTGCAAATAGCAGTTTTGCTTTCTATTTCGGACACTTTCGGAAACTTCCACACCACGGACATTTTGGCTTCTAACTCTCTCATGCTGCAGGTAGACACACGTGAGGTCATCACACTGCGCCGCGCAGGTCTTCTTCGCGCCGGGGACATTGCGCCGAGGTCGGGCATTTAATTAAGTATACAGCAGCCCATTATTTTATCGGTTAATTATATCGGCATATATCGGCGTGTTGGCCGATATCCGATAACGTGCCGATAATATTGTGCATCCCTAGTTTCTTTATTATCACTCAAATTATGTTCACACCATTGAAAACATTTATTTATTTCATCAACTCTGCTTTAGCACTCAAATAGCTAAAGACAAAATGCGAAAATGGACCATACGTTGAAAGAAAGAGGCTTTGGTCCTCACAAGGCAGAACCGGTGTACAGAAGTTAATAAAAAGAGCAATTTTTGTTCTACAGAGCAAGTTTAGTGCCTCCTTTTGAATGTTGTATATTGTCCACCTTGGTAGGTGAAGATTTAAGGGAACATTAGCCTGTGTTCTTCTTAATTTGAATTAAAACAGACATCTCTTTTGGTTGCATATTGACGTCAGGACCACAAAACATCAGCCGATGGTTTATTGATGCTTTGTCTGTCGGTCCCTAGAACCACAAAATCCAGATGAGGTGAAGCTGAGGCTGCAAAAACAAATGTGGACTACAGCAGGCAACGGGCTGAGACATCCATCAATCAGGAGAAGACCCGTCGAAAGAAACTTAAGTTAAGCCTTGATATCTTCTTAATGGAACAAAGATGCTTCAAGTTACCACAAGGGGTGTTAGAGTCGATTCAATACATCACTTAATTATTTATTATTAGTTTGATCATTACACACCTACCATGTTGGCAGCTAAAGCCATAAAACTAAGCTTGAATACAATTGAAACTCAGTAAAAGGTCTTGGTCTGCTTTGGCATTATGCTCCATAATGTGTCAGAGTTATGAGGCTGTGCTTTAGTATTTCTTTAAATATGGTATTACAGCAGTGACACTTGACATTTTAACCAGCTGTCAATATTCAGTGCTGCTGCACATAGTTACCTGTGTCCATCTTTCCATCCTGAGCGGCAGGTCCTTCAGGTATTACACTCTTCACCTGCAGGAACTCATCTGGCTCGTCGCCCCCTATGATCGTGAAACCAAATCCCATGTTGCTCTTCTGCAGGGCTGTCGACAGGAAGTTGCCCTTCAGCTGAGTTGGGTCCCTCGTAAACAATGGTTTCTCTGCGGGGCGAGAAGGTGAAGACATTTCAAATTTGATACTAAACCTCGTACATTTGGTTTATCACATTGTTTTGCTTAAAATTAAAGTCTGATGTGTTTTTTTCTCTGCTGAATGACCCTAATTTTATTTTTTTCTGAATAGAAAAAGCACCAATAAAGACATATTTGCCTTAATATCTGAGACGATGACTCATTAGGAATATGCAGTTTTCACTCGGCTGAAGCAGTACATTATGTACTGGTCTAGTTCGTCCTCATATGTGAGCCTGGATTAGCCCAATAGTTGCCTCGGGGTGAGCATGTTCTCTGTCCCCCGCACTGACAGTTATCTCTATTCGACCCTGTGCATTATGACATTGTGCATCTGCCCCGTCAGATACTCTACGAAATGAGCTAAGAAAACTATGAAAACTACACAGTCTTAAATATAAAAAGTCTGTACAGAAGGGAACAGCCAGGATAGGCTCCAGCCCCCCGCGACCCTGAACAGGATAAGCAGTATAAATAATGGATGGATGTACAGAAGGGATAAATTACTTTTTATTCAAAAGTCTATTGCAAGGGTTTCAGGGGCCCTTGATTCCCTGCAGACCAAGGCTGCACTGCTGTTCTGTAGTCCTTGTATCTCTATGTTTGTGCACCCTGAGAGTGCGTCATTATGTCTTGTATGTACTGCACATACTGTAGTAATCAGTGGGTACCTCTGTATATAGTGGGCAGTGGTAGAGCAGAGAGTCCCTGGCTCTGCATCTGCCTCTGCTGCTCCAGGCGTCTCTTTGCTTCCAGGACTGGATTCTCAAACTGAGTTCTTCGATTGATGTGACTGAAAAAACAATCATCACAAACCGTGTAAAAGGAGTAACTCAGGAGTTAATTCACAAATAATAATGGATTGTAGCCGCTGAAAGCACCATGAGTTGCCATCGCTATCTGCCACCATCTTAAGGTACAATGCACAAAAGATGTTGCGTTGAAGATATTCCAGACTGCTTGTAACAGTTATTCAGATGACTTCCTGACCCGTTAGGAGAAATTGTTACTAGTCGTACTGATCACACTGAGAATCAGCAGTCCAGTTCTCCAGCTCTCTCTAAGTTTCAGCTGCTTTGTTTCGATTTAATGTTGAGTCCCTTTAGCTCTCGCCTTGTACACTGTAAACTTATACAAAGCTGTAAATACTTGTAAATTGATACAAAGCTGCTGTGGCTCACACAGGCCAGGTCGACGCGAACTGATCAACATGAACTTGCACCTTAGATAAAGTTCAGGTGAAGAGTTATGACGATCTAGCGAGCTACAGACAACGATTCGTGATGCAATATTAGGCAGGCATAACATATTGATAAGTTGAATAAATACAGCGAGAGTGTTGCCGGGACCTCAACTATATGCTGCAAATTTAAAAGAACGCTGTGTTATATTTTATATTTTATATTTTATACTGCCCGCTAGTTTAATTCCGCAATATCACACTTGAGGTTGTGATGTTGTACTGAATATCATCACGGCTGTGATTCGGTCGTAGGTACAAGTCCACAGGCCGAGTGATGAAGATTATCACAGCCATGCTGATTTTCAGTGCAGCATCACGACCTCGAGTGTGATATTGTTTTTATACAACAGTTATACAAGCGGCAAATAGTAGTCAACAGTAATAATCAATAACAGATTATTTTTTGCTCCACCGACTCAACTAGCTCGACAACTTAACTGAAACTGAACTGTTGTTGCCAAGCAACCCAAACATTCTCCTGCACTCTGTGCCTACAAGTTACCACAGATCAGCTGTTTTTATCATGTGCATGTTTCTGCATGTTTTTAATTTATCATCAACCAGTGAAGTAAGAGTCTGCTGTGTGATTCAGAGGTACCAGCTTGATCAGTGTAAACATACACGGTCTGCTGTAATGTTAAGAACACGTGGCTGAGGCGGAGCGATACACAGAGTGAAACGTCCCACTGATGTTGTTCTCTATTTCACAACTCATGGAATGCCTCTTGTCCAATCAGATTACTTGGTCGGAAATGAACTGTTGTATAAATTACAGCAATACATCATATTTTAGGATTTTCCAATGTGTTAAAATGTTTTTCTTCCAAAAATGTTTTAACCACAATCAAATGTTATACGATATAAATTAATGTACATTTCATTTACACCCCAGTTAAATGTTTTTAGTGTCTAAATATGGACAGAGATGAACAGTTTTAATCAGCAGCATTCTCTGTATAGTCCATACAGACGAGCAATTTCACTGCAAAAGTTCTGTCAAATGAGCAGTAACACATAAAAATGTTGTCATTTATAATTTAAAATGAGGCAATGTGACCACAGAATTGCATTTCTCTGCTTTACAACAGAGCAGCTGAGATAACCAAGTCAGCAGGGAGACTTACTCTACATAGTAGCTGCCGTAGATGGGGTCATCTATCTTCTCCCAGCCATAGGGCAGCTCTGAGAGGAAGAAAAACACAGACAGGGGAAATGAAGTCAGTTTATGCTGAGAGCAGAAGAGGGAATGTACACACTAAATTGAACCACTGAGGGGAGACAACATGAATCTCGGAGCTCACAGCGAGATGCTCCCAAAGTGCTCCTTTAATAGACAGACAGCGCTTCGATCTGCAGCGATGGCTTCTTCATGGAGACACGAATCACAACACAGACATCAAAACAAAGCAGGGCGGGAAAGAAAAGAACCTTTAAAACCATCAAACATCTGGCCCTCAAGCTTTCGTTTTTAGCGTGCGTTAATCTCTCAAGGCCTACCTCTACCTTCACCACACTACTTTGTGTTTGTTTGCCCACCCACTCGTTTTCGCCTTGGATGGCTTCCATGGTTGTTGTGTTAATTGTCTCCCCCCTTCCCTCCTCTAGTTTTCTGTTCCCTTCTCACTTCATCCATCTCTTTGCTGATTTAGCTCTCCCCTCTCTCCATTGTAAAAGAACTGGGTCAGGGTACAGCTAAGTTTCTTGCACTCTATGTCCAATTTCCTCTATTTTACTTCTCCTAACTTTCACTGACACACACACACACACACACACACACACACACACACACACACACACACACACACACGCACACACAATATAGGGTGCACAATAATGAGCTCCCTCTACGAGTGGATGCAAAATTCAGGATGTTTTGAGCTTTGACATACAGCTTTCACGAAGGCATAAAGAAACAACAAGGGAATTGACCTCACACTATAAGGCTCAGCTTACATACAAATATACACACACCCACAGAATCAGCCCATCTGCACAATCTGTTCCCCTCCCACTCAGACATACACTAGAAATACTTCTGATTAGCATTCATCAGCAGGCGTTCCAGAAAGGTTGATCATCTCTCCTCATAATAATTCATCCTCATGTCTTATATTAAAGACTCTAATTCATGAAATTCATGACTAGGTCCGTGGGCGGGTATTTTCCACAGGGAAATACAGCAAACCTGACAAAAGTAGGAGAGTGCCGGTGTCACACATATTAGAAAAGATGACCCTGGGGTTGACCCTAAGCAATATAACTGATACACAAACACACACACATGCACACGTAAACACAAAGACACTGAATTCACAACTGGTAGAGAAGGAGATCTACGAGAGGAGAACACAAACAGGTCAGACAAAGGGGAAACAGAGTGTGTAAGGACGCGTTGATGTTGGATTTATATGGAGAGGTGTTTGGTGATGGCAGAGGAGGTGAGAGTTTGGAGAAGTTTAGGGTTTGTGCTTCATTTTCAATCCGCAAAAACTAGGAAATGCTACAAGCAATGCCAACTCTACAGGGAGAGGGGGAACCAAATTTTAATACCCGACCCAATAAGTTTGTAGCACTGGGTATCAAAAATGATCCAGTGCATGCAGTGTCTGCAACAAATTCTTGGTCAGATATATGGTCTGAGGCTTGTAGTCCGAGGAATATTGACCAATCGCGTACCAGCAGGCTGTGGCAGGAAAAACAGTCCGTGAGGAGAACAACAGCAGGGGGAACATAATGCGCTGTAATGCCATCCCGGCTCCCATCAGCGTCATCTGACAACGATTTAGCTTCTTATTAATCTCTATAAACAGACATCTGCAGGAACTTCAGCTAACAATCTGCTCTAGATCGAAAATTCAACTTGAGATTAATTCCCTTGACACTGTGTCACGAAAGCCGTTCAGCGTTCAGATTTCCCGACTTCCTTGAATGCGTCAGAAATGATTGATCCGACCTCCGTTCAACAAACGAGCATTTTAAAAGTACTTTTATTCTCCTCTTGAGGACAGACCTGACAACGCTTGTGTTTTTACTTTTTACAAATCTGCATCATGATGTTGGAATTTCAGCAAAGGTAAGACAGATTTCACGAGCACCATTAATGAGATATATTTGGACCATTTATTATTATAATACAATGTGAAACAAGTTTAATATGAGGATAATAATGATAAATGAAGATGGCTGCGGTGTGGGGAAGGCTTCGTTGGGGATAAGCTGCAGCTCCCGGGCTGGTGGACCCCCAAAAGCTTCCATAAGGATGGACATAAGACTGAGCTTTGCAAAGATCTTGCAGGTTGAGGCGGATGTAAAGCTGGTAAGCTTGAGTTAGACCAACAACCCATGGTCTTAATCATGTGGTCTGGGACACCTCGGCTGGAGGCTGTTCGGGCTGCTCCAACTCGGAAGGAGTGGCCAGAGAATAAGTTAGGGGAGAAACCAGATGAAGTTAGAACCTGTTTGAAGTGAGCCGGAAAACAAGACAGAGAGAGAGTCAGTGATGGCGTTGCGAAACCTTGAATATGTTTGATGGGAGAATAAATTGGTGGCAACTGATAGCCATGTGAGGGGGCGCATGAAAGGAATGACTGCAGAGAGTTGCTTCAACCTTATTGAGGATGACGACGACAGCAAGATTGCCAGATCAAACAAATTTTACGAACAGATAACGGTTCCGAAGAGATGGATTTTCTTGTCCACTCATGTCCCCACAGGAGGGTGGCGATAAAGACTGGATATATTTCGGAAATCGCAGATGATGGTTGAAGGGTTTTTGAACAAACTGCAGAAGCTCCGGTGAATGCTGTGCGGGTTAGAAAGACAGTCATCATATAAAAATGTGATGACGTTCCAGTTTGCTAGGACCTGCTGCCAGAGGCGTCGTTCAGTTCTGGATGGGCCGTCAAGGATAACTGCTTCGAGAAGCGACGGTGCTGCAAATGCGATTGATAGCAGGTGAGCAATAAACGACTGACCCTGGTGAATCATGCGCATGGCAAAGTTCAGGCAGCCCAGGAGAGAGAGCAGGATAGCGGGGTCTCCGGAGCGATCACCGCACCGAATCCCTCAGCGTCGTTCCGTAAGCCGACGTGCAAGGAGTCTGAGGCCGGGCTGAAGAGCTCTTCGTTGGACGGGGTGAGGGACAGGAGGTCCGCGTGGGAATGATAAATGGTAAGTCGAAATTCAAAAGTTTGCGTGAGCGAGTTCGATGTTCTGTGGCGTGCACGAGAAACGAGAAGGCAGTGATATGGGCATGTGACAGGAAATGAGTGATTGAGGTGTGGTCTTGCTCTTGAACCTCAGCTAAATCTCCATTAATTGAAGTAAATCACAAGAAAAACTTTTTCTTTCTTCTTTTTCTGTAAACAATGCAGCACGCGGAAAAGGAAGTCTTGACTGGAGGGTCGTTTATTGCTTACCGCTGGCTACACGCCTGGCATGTTCCCTGTTGTCCCCAGACGCTATATCGTTATAGCCGATGGGATCCGAGATTGGTGTTTAAATAACACTTCATATTTGAGAAGTACAACTTTTTCTTCTAAAAGATGAGAGGAGGAAAAAGGAGGAATGTAGAGGAAAAACAAGAGCGCCTTTAATTACAAAGCACCATTAACACCTAAATACTTAATTAGTGTAAGAAAATAAACCCATGACTATTCATTAGGCATTTATGCATGTTCACCTGACCTGCTGTGAACTGACTAACAGACTCCCTGGTGGCACCAGCAAATAATTTCATTTCATTAATTAGAAGTTTAGTGTCAGAACTATTTTACCTAAAGAAGCAAATTCCAGTTATTTCAAAGAAACTACTTATTAAGAATCTAAATGGGAAATTAAAAAGCCACAAAATAATGCAACACCAACATGTTTTAAGTCCCCGAGAGAGCTCCTGAAAATAACAGCATTGCTATCTGTACTGAAAAGTGGAGAAAACTTTAAAACACGACGCAGTCTGAAAAAACTTTCCAGCCCTCTAAAGACTTTTGAGATTCTCACACACACACACACACACACACACACACCCTCAGCTCTATTATTTTTACAATTATTTGGTCTGCGTGACACCGACACTGTGGCATCATCCCCTCACGCTGTAATGTAATTATGGACAGATTTGTGATCTTGATATCAATAATCCGTGTGCGAATGTCTGTGAATGTGTGCGTGCGTTTGTGTGTGTGTGTGTAGGGTGTCCTGGCTGCTGAGGCTGCTGACTGTGCAGCCCAAGGTGAAAGGGGTGCACGCTGCAATTATCTCAGCTCTGCTTTACTGTTTGCTTGAACCGGCTGTACCGCCATTACCTCACACGACCCTGCACAGCCGGCGGCGGCGAAGTCAGATGGATTCACACTTCAAACCACCTTAAATTCCCTCCCACCCTGTCCATGAGCCACCTTAAATGTCGGACTAACTCATCTACTAGACGCTTTCCCTCCCCCTAAAGTGAGAGGGAGACAGTTTCCATGGAAACCACCAGTGGAAGTCTTTTTTCTCTCTCGCCTGAGCTGAGGGCTCAGTCTTGTCTGTATTTTCTGCCGCTGAAATACGGAGGGAGTGTATTTGTGTGTGTGTTTTTATGCAATTAAATGAGTCTATATTTGTGTGCGTGTGTGTGTGTGTACTAGATGGCAGAAGTGTGTTTACATGTGTGTATTGCATTTGTGCTAACAAACCAAACACCTCATCGTGTGTCTATGTATAGTATGAGAGGTGAGGCTTACTTGTGCGTCAGCATGCTTGTTAATGTGAGTCTGTATTGGTGTCATGCTTGACATGAGTCTAATTATGATTTCTCTGCATTAGGTGACTCATCTTCCCTCTCACACAAAGACTCCCGGACCAACAGGCGGCAGATCCAACAACCTCATCTGACCCACAGAAAGAAGAAAAGGAGAAACCATGAACTCAAGGAACCTCAAATAAAAAAACAACTTCAATTTTTGAGAGAAAACTACTGAAGTGTTTTTATGTAGGGATGCAGCTGGTTATTATTCCCCTTTATATTAGTCATATATACAGTTTATATATTCATTAATATGTAATTAACCATTTGGTTTATAAATTGTCAGAAAAAAAAAAGATTATTCCAAAGCCCAGCTCCGTAACTTAAACATATTGCAACACATGATTTGTTGGTAAAAGTCTTCAACCAGGCCAGTGACTCTGAGTAGCCACAATATGTGCTAATGTTTAGCAGGTATGGTGTTTACCATTTTCCCTCTCCTAATTTAATGTCAGAATGCTCACATTTGCTAACTAGCACTAAAACACAGAACACCTAAAGTTTAATTTTTCATTAAAGTTGTAATCTCGAAGATCTCAGTTTCGTTCTCTTTGGCGGCACCTTTGGCGTGAACCCGTAATTGCGGGAACACACTTCCCCGATATCCAGACAGTGTTGCATGTGTGACGTCCACAGTTGGCTCCGACTGTAACTCTTGATTGTCCTCGCTGACGGTCGCTTTCTTTTTTAGACTGTTTGCCTTCATCTGAGCGTCAAATTTGTTTCTTTTTCTTTGGATTTTCACTTATTTTTGAAGTTGCTGGGTGATGGAAAATGCGTCACTAACTGGGCGCCACTTGTTATATTTTCCGCAAAAGTCGCACCAGACATCCAGTCCATAATAATACTATATACTGCAAATGCAAAGGATATTATCAGTGGCCATAGGCTCAATCATCATCGTGTTACCTCATTCAGTGATAGTGACTTAACAGACATTTATTAACATGAAAATCTTCGAGATTATTACTTTAACCCAAATTAAGATTTGAGCTAATGATAACATGTTAAAGAGAGAATGACCAAACCATCTTCCAGCTTAAAATGACCACAAATATTAATCCATGATCAAAATAATTTAAATTAATTTTCTCTCAATTGTCCAATCAGTTAATAGACTAATCGTTAGTAATACGGCAGCAACTCAGGGCTGTGTTTTCCTGTTTGCACTGCTAAAACACAAACTGATCTGGAGAGCAGAGACAGAAAACAGACAGAAACAAAGAGTCTAATCGAGGCTCTGAGAGAGAAAAGGAACATGGGAGTCAAAGTGTGAGAAAAACAGAGGCAGAGAAAAGACTCAAGTCCGGACATGAACGAGTGTTTTGATAGTGATGTAACTCAGAGGTAACATTTTAGCGCCAGTCCATCATGTCTGACAGTCGAGGCTGACGATTCAACTCTCCTCATATGCAAACGTCTCTCCGTCTCCACTTGTCTCTTCTCAAAAAGAAACACTGGCAGGCCGTCCCTCTGCCCATCATCATCACTTCCTCTGACTCCTTCATATTTCTTTTCTTTTCTCCTCCCAGTCTCGTCTGCTAAGTATCTCTCAAACATTCTCCATGTTGATTACAGATGTGGTTTCTACAACGTGACATCAGCCTCTGTGAGAATTTCTGCCTCTAAATGAGCATGAGCAAAATTTACTTCAGCCGCACAGAGAATCATTTCAGACTGGCATTGGGATTGAGGGCGTATCAAAGGCAGAATTGAAACCAACACTTGCTATGATTTAAAGCTTGTCCCGCTCTGTTCTTTCTTCCTCAGAGTACGAGACGAGATATGAGCTTGGGTAACGTAACAAAACACTCTCCTGACAAAAAGACTGCAAGCGAACCAGATCTGTGGTGACGAGCCTTTGAACTCAGGGAGGCAGCCTCAGCATATAGATACAATACAATGTACACAAAAGTTCGCGCATCACATCAACACAAACAAGCTTCCCCTCACATTCACCCAAAACACAGCATGGGCGCGAGGGGGAAAGGGAATAGTGAATGAGGATATGAAATGCTGAAGGGAAGCGTAGCAGAAAGACCACAGATGATAAGATGGAAGCAACAGAAACAGGAAAAGAAGGACAATGCAAAAACAGCACTGATTAATGGATGTCTGAGTGTTTGTCTCCTTCCTGTCTGACGCTGAGAGACTGTTGCAAATCCATCGGATGGATCAGCATTTCAAATCAGCGCCGCCTCTCCCTGCAGGTCCCTCCCAACATTTATTGTTTAGTCACTCTTCAAGCAGAATCTTATATTGTTTTATGAGTAGAAGAGAAAGTTGTACAAACAGCTCGTGGTTTCGCCCATTCTACATTCCTACAACACCCAGGGTGCATTGCGCCCCTCCATCTAAAAGGAACGGCCCAGCGAGTGACACTGGAGTGAAATACAACAGTTTTCCAGTCAAGGACATTGATCGCTGCAGACCGAAATACGACGAGAATATACCGGTGGATTGTCTAAAAATGTTCTGGCTGCAGTCTGCATTTCAAACCTGGCGATTTTGAACGAGACATGACATCGGAGGCGGGCGTCCTAGATTGAGGAAGTGTAGTTTAGTGAGTTCCCTGGCCTCCGCCAGATGGCACATTTTCAGTAGCCTGCCGGAGGTTTCCCAGGACCCATTGGAGAAGCGGATAGCGTCCTCCAAAGGCACAGAGCCAAATTGCATTTTTTTTCCTACCATAATGGCATTAGCTCCCCATAATAGCATGATAGGACTGAGGTTGAAAATCGGCGAACTGGCCCTTTAAGAACAAAAAAAAAACCCTCTTACCTACACGTTGACAAATGACAAAATAACTATTACTTATAACAAGCTAGAGAGCGGACTCTGGAGCATCCCAAGCCAGAGTGTACTTAGCATCAGTGGGGGAAGCAATTTGTATTGCTATCATGGTGTAGCTCTGTTCACGGATGTAAAAGTGAAAGAGGAGCTGGCAGGGTTGGAGTACAGTGCAAAATGCTATTTGTAGCTAATCCACTGTAAAAGTGTTGTCTGGTTGCTCAGAGCCATTTTGTTTGTCCTCAACTTACAGACCCAGAGATGTGTATAAACACCAGACTATTTTTCAGCACATAGAAAGAAAGGAGATCTAGCTGGCTTTCAGGTGATTGATGCTGAATTTGACTAAAAAGGGTGCTGGATTAGAATCTCACACTCCACATTTAAGTAAAGCAAAGAAGAGCAAGCATGCAAAAAGTATAAACATCAGAAAACTGGCAGTTCAACACAAACAAAAGAGCGCCAGGTCACCAGGGTGATCGATGAAGAAAACAATAACAAGATGGGTATTATGAAAAGCTGAATGCTGGGTTATATCCTGTCATCCATGTGGCTGCTGAGCTGATTATACTGAAAAGAACATTTCTGGCAACTAAAGCTGTCTCTGGAAGGCATTAATTCAAAGGTGCAGCAGGAGTATGTGATGTGTCATCCAGGACCTTCACAAACGTTCTGCTAACAGCCTTTGATTTAAATCCACTGCCAGTGGTGATCACTTCAGCATTAACTTTCTTTTACCGCTGCTTCCCCAAAGACAGAAACAGGCAGACCAAGAGAGAAAAAACCCAAATCAACTTTACAGAGAAGATAAACGGAAGACGAGCGGACAAAATAAGGAAAGAAAGAAGATGGAGGGCAGTAAATTAGCATTTCTGCTTCTTTCAGAAACATGGAAACAAACATGGAAGATACTAAATGTTTTAATATCACCAATTTCACAATACAGGTGTTGTTATATATGTCACTTTTATCAGAGAGAAAGACTAAGACAAATTAAAAGGTGAATTAAAAAAAAAAGTTTATTTATTTAATATTTCTGTTTATATCAGCCTTTATTCAACCCCAGCAGCAACCTCGGGTGTTGAAAAATGAAGCCAATGCGGAAGTGCAAAAAAAACGCAGTTCCTCGAGTGGCCACTTGAGGCTGGCTCCAGAAAACAAGAAATAACACTATGGCAGATGGAAAAATGCCCCAGTCAAGTCTGAGCTCCAGCTTTTCTGTGAGTTCAACTCTAGTATTATTGTATTGATATATTTTTAGCACTAAGTAGCAGGTATACTGTGCTCACCATAGCTGGCTTGTTAGCCTGTTCACTATTTATCAAACACCTATTTGATCATGGGCCAGTGCATAGGAGTCAGAAGTTGTTGGCTTTTCCCCGTAGAGATTACAGCGGACCGTAGTGATGAGAAGAGCGGTTATTTTAAGTTTCCCGGTACGTGTCGTTCACCCGCCGCTATCTCACTCAGTAAGTGAGCAGCAAGTCTTCTACTTCTTTAGTCTGATAAATAAACACCTGCTGTCAGTCACCACCACACACAGAATCTCCTCTGTGGGAAACACGAAGTTAAACCAGCTCTGTTTAGCTTTGATAACTTGGCGTTTTTCAACCACTCACTTTTCTGCAGCTCATCCAGATTCGGTCACTTCAGGCTCCAGTAAACCAACATGGCGGCAGCCATATTTCGGCTTTATTTTCAGAATCAAGAAACAAATGGACGACATCATGGTGGCTACGACCATCATTTATGCAGTCTATGATTCAACCCTTATTTTCCACAAGACCTTTGTGGTGTGAATGTCTGTCACAGTTACAGGTTGTCATTATTGATTTGTCATGGGGCGAAGTCATGATTCTAGCTTTTAACTAGCTCTCTGTGACCGCCCTGCTGTGGTTTGAAAAGCTACAGAAACTCAGAGGTGAAAGAGCCACAAACAGAAACAAAGTTACACCATTAAAGCACAAAATAAGTCATCACAGGGCCTTGCAGTGGACAGAAACTTGGCGTCTGAACATCACTGGCGTAAGGGAATTTGATTTTTGCCAAGGCGAGGCTGAAGTACGTCGGCCATGTTTGGCGATGAAAAGGGTTTGTGAATTGACAACAGTGCTGTGTGTGTGTGTGTGTGTGTGTGTGTGTGTGTGTAAAGAGAGTGAGAATCAGTTTGTGCAGAGCTGAGCAATGTTATTAGAATTCCTGTCACAGTTCGGCCCTTTACAGGGCGGAGGAAGAGAGAGGGAGAGACGTGGTAGAGAGGTGGGAGAGAAAAGAGAGAGAGAGAGAGAGAAGTGGGAAATAGACGAGCGGGAGATTGAAAGGGGAGCGAGAGGCAGACGTGAAGTGAAGGAATGCAGGGCAGGAATGGAGAAGAGAACTGAGGAGAGGTAGAGAACGTATTGATTCAGATCCTGCTCGGGTGAATCACATCACAACCTGATTCAATGACCACAGCCTGCGACTGCAGCAGAGATGAAAGATCAACTCATTGTTCCATACGGATCACAGTGAATCACCACAGGAAGTCACTGAACTTCTGTATTAATTTGATGTTCTTAATTATGAGTCTCTGAAATTTTGTTTTTGGTCATTCATTATTTTTTTTATTCTATTTTTCTACCTTAAAGAGCAAGAAAGGTGAAACTGTCTTTTCTTGTCAACAGATCCTCAAGGAAAATCAAATTGAACTGGTGCTACTAACAAGTACTGTTTGTGTATCCTGAGCTGACTCCTCTGTATCATAGCCGCCCTCATTGTCCATAAACAACCTCAAACACATACATGAGCCACTTGGTCCCTCAGACACTATCCTGATGATGTCCTTATAAACAGTATAACAAACGGGACCCTGCTACAGGGCCACCCAATTACTCTTATGAGATGATGAAAAGAGCAGAAACTATTCCTGCTAAAGCTCAAGAGCCTTTTTTCAGAATACTGCTCTGTTTTATTTTAGGTTTACCTCGGCAGGCATCTTCAATTATTCAAGTTAAACAACCTTAGAGAGGAAAATCAATCTTTGGTTCATCAGTTCAATGCTCATGCAAAGGAAAAATGAGAGCTCAAAAGAAGACAGTTTCATTTCAAAGCAACACAAATTAAAAAGGTTGTGAACCATGCACTGCAGCACCAAATGTGTTCATTCACAGCTGAAAATAGTCCCCAACAAAATAACTATTTTCTCCTGTTTAAGTAATGTAAAAACTACATTGTCACATTGCGTTAGGAAGTTAGCCTTTTGAAATTAACAATATATATCTGTGATTAGTCTCAATAGGACAAATGGGCTTGTTGTTAGAAAGTATTGAGACATTAAATTACACTGAGGATGTTTGTGTTTTTATGGGGTTTACTGACAACAATCCAAATATCTAAGGTTTTGTTCTAAAGTGACAAATTCAGCAGTTTAAGCAGGAGCTTTTTTAAGGCACAAAAACCAATTTTTGAATGAAAAGCATGTCAGAGTAAAAAGAGGGCAGTGAACAGTTATTCCAACACATAGACTTGGGCATATAATAAATATTTGCCGACCCATTTTTATTGTAATTTTCTATTTGTCAGAGAGTGTAAAATCGTGTGTTTGTTCTGCTGTTGAAAGAAAGGCTCTACTGACATTCACACATGCTCTGTAGAGAAACAGAGAGAGAGAGAGACGCTCTGGTACTACCTATCTCTTGTAAGTACACTAATTGTGCTGTGACCTCTCTGTTGACTAAAGGCCTACTTATATTGTTGTTTCTAAAAGCTTGTAAGTGCACCTGGTTTGTGCTGATGCATTCATTACCATGCGTGTTTTGATCGTTTCAGTACGCACCATCATTAACAACAAGCTCATAAGCAGCTCACCTGCTGTTGTGAAATGGAAACGTGCCAAAAAAAAGTCCAAAGAGCAAGTTGTGTTTTTTTGGGCAACTTGCAAAACATACTGCTGATGAAGAAGTTTAACAGAGCACACTTTCAGGGACAGAGAAACAGAAAGCTGGTGTGAGTGTGCAGTAAGAGACCATAGGTGAAGGTTTGTGTATGTGTCTGTCAATGACTGTATATATAGATGGAGGACGCGTCTCCATTTGCTCTCAATGTATGATATCGATGCCAAAATACCCCCCTGTGACAGGCCCTGCCATCTTGCGATTGTGACATCATTTAGAGCCAGAGTTGTGCAGTAGAGATTGTCGGCTCCACCACCAAAGCGGCCACATCCATCCAATATTTTTTGGTGGCTTTTTTCCTTTATTTAGAGGACAGTTGAAGAGACAGGAAGTGTGGGGAGTAGAGAGTGGGGGATTACATCCACCAAATGATCGGCGGACCAGGAGTGGAACCTGCGATCAGTGCGTTAAGGACTGTAGCCTCTGTACACGGGGTTGCCTGCTCCACCACCAGAGCTCCAGTGTTTAGTAATTTCTGACTAAGATTCTAATAAATAACTCAATTTTCATTAATTACTAGAATAATATTTGATCAATTGATTGCAATCCTCTCTGCACTTCTATCTATCTATCTATCTGCAAGATGAATAAAAGTTCAATCCTTTCCATTTTCTTAATGGTTATACAGGATATGTGTTTGTGTTTGACGCACCCAAGTGAACAATAAATATAAGGTAAAACAGGGCCTGAAAGTTTTGATCTTTAAAAACTTGACAGGAAAATGTGCGTACAGCAGGTAAGCAATCTCTGATCCCCCATAACTACTGACATCATAACTAGAAGCAATAATATTTGAAATTGGCGCCATAGCTGTGGAAATAGCTTGTGGTTTTGCCCATTCTACATTCCTACAACACCCAGCATGCATTGTGCCCCTCCCTCTGAAAGGAACCGCCCAGCAAGAGAGAGGCTGGAGTGAAATACTACCGTTTACGCTGCAGGCAGTGGCTCAGAGCGGTACAGAATCCGAAATACGACAAGAGTATACCGGTGGATCGACTAAAAAAACGACGGGACTTCGGTCTACATTTGGCTCTGCTCGGTGGTTTGGCTTGGGATAGTTTGGCTATGCTCTGCTCATTGACATGCATGCGCATAAATCACGGACACACGCACAGAAATACAGGCAGATCATGTCTGGATTTATTCTGTGAGGAGACTGCATCTAAGTTTTTAATACCGGAATACCAGCAGTGAGTAGTTTATAATCATGCAGCGCAGTTATGACACTGATCTGTGTGTGTTTCTCAGGCTCTGCCCCTGACTTAATAGGGTTGTGATTGGCCCCGTATTTCTGAGAAAACCCTTTATAAAGCATAAAAATCGTCTTCACACTCTGTGATTGAGATGAGCTGGAGGTGATCCACGCTTAGTTTATCAGTAAGTGTTATCATGCCGCCCGGGGAGGAGACAGACGTTTGGAGAGGAGCAGATATGACGCAGACCTGTGTGTGTTTTGCTGCTCATACCTGAATCAATAATGTTGCAATCTGTCCGTATTTTTGCGCCCAGTTAAAGTATAAACCTCGTCTCCAAAGGCTGTCATATGCCCGTATGCTGGGTAGTTCATACATTTCACTGATAAACACAGAGCTTTAGAGGGGCATCAGGCTTCATGATCAAAGTTTGACGGGATGCGAAGCCAGGGTTGTCAGGTTTGAGCTTTTTCCAGCTGAATTGGGCGACTTTTGCAGTGTCTTTAGAGGCGCGAGGCCCCGTGCGGTTGCACACTTCACACAGCCCATTCGATGGTTCTGACTGAGCGTATGTTTGGAATGTCACAGACATCTGGTGGGTTTTGCGGCGCGGTTGGGAACCCATGCTATAGATCATTTGACAGTAAAGAATTTAAATGTCAAGTTTCAACTTTCTGAATTTAAAAACCCTCCGCTACATGTGAGTACCCCTCCCAAATCCTGCAGAGAACAGTGAGACCAGCAGACTGAAACAGCTTATTGTGCTCTGTTCTCGAGGAGGGAAATGTGCTTGAACAGTGAGTCAGGAACGACAACACAGGTACACAAACCACAACAAATGCAGAGATGACACTCTCTTACAGACAGTGAAAAACGAACACAAAGTAAGGTTGACAGGTCGACCGAGAAAACAGGTCAACAGGTGGTTCGGACTCACCGTCTTCCCGGCATTCTTCTGGTGGTTTGGCTTTCTTTGCGAGCCGAGGATCCAGCCATGACGTAGTTTTGGTGTTGTGACTGGAGAAGAAGAGAGAGGCGTGTGGACGAAGGCAATAAGGAGAGGAAAGAGAGGTCAGAGAGAGTGACTGACAGAGATGATAATAGAAAGAGAAGAGTGCAAAACAGCAATAATGACGTATACTTTAGAGAGAGTGTGTGAGTGTGTGTGTGTGTGTGTGTGTCTGTGTGTGTGTGTACGAGAGCAAAGAGAAACAAGGGGATATCTGAGGTAAACTAAATGGCCATTTATCCACTAATTAGCCCTCAGCCATTAATTAGTAAGGGTGAGAGGATAGAGCGATAGTGCATGAGCCTGCATGTCTGTGTGTGAATAGAAGCGATAAGTTACATCAATTATTCAAAACAAAGGTAAGTGCAATAAAGTTTTCACAGTCTGCGGTACATAAAGCATGTCATGTTTAAAGAAGGCACACTTTTATGCAAGATCTTTGTGTCTTACTCTATGAAGTAGACCTCCCCCTTCTCAGTGTAGGCCATCTCCCAGTTGTCAGGCAGAGGGCCGAGCTCTTCTTCATCTGCATCTGGAACTTTAGCGGGGGATTCAGAGGGAGATTTTGGGGCCTCCTCTCCTTCTGTAGGAAGATCGGCAGAGGCGGGGGCTTGAATGGAGGCTTCAACAGCAACCTCCCCAGAGGCATCTGTGCTCTTGTCCTCATGTTCACTGGACTCTGTGGAGCAAACACACACGTACACACACAGTTATTCCCACATACACTCTGTGCACACATGCAGACCTGGATGCACACTACACACGCCATGCATGATGAGTCAGAGCCAAGCCACTGCAGAGCTATGAACCCCCAGGAGAGAGAGAGGGACAGTGAGGGAGAGGATGAGAGATGGGGTTTGAGGACAATAAACATGAGGAGAGAACACGCGGATGTCAGAAAAGGAGAAACAGGGAAAGACAGAGACTTTAGGGGTCACAGACTGAGTCAGAAACACAAGGAAAAGTTATTAGAGTGAAGGAGAAAAGCTGGTGGCATCCGAGTGAGCACGGGATGCCAAACTATGTAATCCTTTAGTATTCCACTTGGGACTTGAATTTTTGTTGTAATTGACAAAACAAGCAAGGGAAAACACAAAAAGGTCAAATTAACATATTTGCCTGTGACATCACAAAGACACAACAAGATGAAAGAAAGTCCTTGTTCTTACACACTCCTTATTTGGGCTTAGGGTCCATATCTTTAGCCACAAACCTAACAAAAATGGTCCCACAATCTTGCTTAACTTTCAACGAGAGCCAGTTCTATGGTTACACTTTCTGCATTTGTAGTAAGGAAGTCATTTTGTGAAGATAATGTTTCAAATCAGGCAAATTTCTTTTTTCTTGTGACTATCAGCATAAAAGCAAGAAGAAAATGAGAATATAGAAATATAGAAAATAATTTAAGGAGAACTGGGTTTTTTTCTGTTACAGTCCTAAACAAAACAAACATGATTGTAAGAGAATTAAGCAGAAACAAATTGAACGCTATGACATCACAGAGAGAAATGGCAAAAGGAAAAGGGCCGTAGAGACAAAGAAAAAGACAGAGGGGTCAGAAGGAAGAGGATAGTAGAGAGGGGAAAGAGAGAGGGAAGAGTCGGGGTATAAATAGAAACAAGGACAAAGGCCAGTGGCAGGAGAGCAACGACAGCAGAAGAGATGGAGGAATGAGAGGACAGAGAGACGAGAGCTGAAGCCAAAATGAGAGTCTGGACATTGATAATACAGGAGACATAAAGGTGCCCTTGTGCATTACGTTATACAAGGTTATAGAGAACGTATGCAGTTCACACTCATGAAAGTAGGTCTGTTAATGTCCATAATGAGTGTTCAGGGTACATTTTGTTGTCAGATCGGTAACAATCTGGAGGGGCAGGTCTGCATTAACTGCAGACATGAAGCGCGGACTGAAGGAAACACAGATTTATCCCTGAGGGTAAATAAAGGGAAAGATATTAACTCCTCCGACAACTGACTTATTTCTCTGGTTTTACTCAATCATATCAGAGAGACAGCAATAAATAACCCAGGGGACAGTCCAGGCCTTCAAGTCAGATTTAATCTTCACCTAAACACGATGTTATAAAGTGTCATCACGGTCACACGCAGGAAAAAAGATCATTTTTGAATCAGATTTTAGTCACAATCTGATGAAAAATGCGGTGGAAAAGCATAAAAACAGCAAATTGATATTTTTCTCTCATCTTTCATTACCTGGCGTGATGGCCACTCCGTTGCCATTGACAACCGGGCTCTCCTCTTCCTCCTCCTCAGGAGGCTCCAGGCTGGCGCGCTGCTCCATGTTGCTGACTGACTGGTTCCTCTTCCTCTTGCCCTGGGCGCTGGGCCGGGCTCCAGGCAGCAGGGCCTCACTTACATTCAGAGGAGGTGCTGCGGGGGACGGCTCCGCTGGAGGTTTCGGTGTGCCGTAGAAGTTGTCTGGTGGCACAGAGGGACATTTTGGTTAGAGGCCACATGTTTGACAAAAGTGAGAGGTCAGGTGATGTAACAGAGTGTGCAGCAGACAGAATGGAGGTGTACAGCTCAACAGAACAGTCGTCCAAAATGAGGGTCTAAGCTTTCTAAAAAGAGCTGCAATGTTGCATATTGAATCTTTGCCAATTAATTGATCATGTATCGGTTTGATACATTTTTTGAATAAATAATGTGAATATTTTCTGTTTTATTGACTCCTCTATCACAGTGAAGTGAACATATCTTTGTGTTGTAGACAAAACAAGCACTTGAGGACGTCATCTTGGATTTCTGGGAACATTTGTGGCATTTTCCTTTTCTGACATTTTATGGACCAAACAACTAATAATTATTATGAGATAAAATAACTGACAGATGCATCTGAAATAAACATAGTTGTTAGTTGAAGACGTGTGTTGAAGAAGTAGTGTTAGCAGTGTTAACAGTATCATCTATTTTCTTATGACTTGAAATGTTTATTTGAAAATACAATAATGACAGCAATGTTATAAATTGTGACCCCACAAACACAGAGACAAGAGGATGCAACCAAAAACACATTCTCATACAGGAAGAGAAAAAGAGTAATACATGTTGCTACAGTGACGGGAGAGAAAGAGCTCCCACACGTCATTGTGGTGCTTCCACCTCATACTTTCCTTTATGGAGTCTCTTCTCAGGCCGTTTTGCACCCGATATGACTGCAACACCATTTTGTTTTCCAGGGAAGTTTTTGGGTCAAATGCAACTTTGCACTGCTGCCATGTTTAATAAGCAGAGTTCACTGGCTCTTAAAGGCCAAACCAGTTGTTCTTAATTAAGCTGACTCTTCCTAAACTTTACCTTTGGATGGATATGGGAGTGTGGTTGAAGTAAGAATATTAGGGTTAGTGGAGGAATAACATTAGTTTAATTGCATCCTCAACAGCAGACAGTGCCCTTAATGACTGGAGAGTTTTAAGCTTCATGAGGGAAAAAAAACCTTTTCGCAGAGTCTGAAACAAACCCTGTCACTGTGCTTTCTCTGCTTAATGATGCACATAAACCTTTCTTAGTACTTAATGATGGCTGTGCAGTCGGGCAACAACGACAGCATATGAGGACAATATAGGAGTGCATTATTATGTATGTGTTGTCTAAAGCGTTTAAAGGCTGCATTAGGTTAGTCATACTGGGAAACATTTATATGTGAACAATAGAGTCAAACTAAACTAAAAAATACAGTGAGAAAAGCGACAGTATTTGTTTTCTCTCCCTGTAAATATCCCACCTACATGACCAACAGTTTGATATTGTTTTGTATAAGAAATTACATTTGTATTTTCAGCTAAAGACAATGTCCCCAATCCTTTCATGGAACTCAGTGGGAACAGTATCTGTAGGAGGCAGACTTTATTAGGCTTTAGTACCTGCATGGATAAGCTTAGCAGGTAGCAACAGGTGCAATTTTATGATAAAGCAGATACCAAAACTGGACTGAACCACCTGATATGTCTAAACACAAAAATGAAGAAAAATAACTGCCTCATTTTATCAATGTTGTTCAGTCACTTCAACCCCAGTGTAATGTTTTGCTGGTGAAAAAATATTAGAGATCGTCTGAAGTCACATGAGTGAAGAAAAAGCATCATACATGATGGCCGTTTGGTATCTTTCTGTGGATAGAAACATATTTAATACGCAAAAGTATATTTCTCTTGTTTTGACACTAAAGCTCCAGCGACATCATGGTTTTCATTATTTCAGATTGTCAGTACTGTGCTATATTTATATGCATGTTGTTTTTGCACAATTCTTTCCACATGATGTGTGCTCTTAAAGCTCTACTTCTATTTCAAACTTATAGTCCTCACTGTCGGAGAAATACATTTTGCGATTAAAAATTGAATGTGAGTGAGAGGCAGAGATGTCTCATTTCATAATCCCTCAAAGTGGAGAGGAGTGGGGCTTTCAAAAAGAGGAGGATATGAGAGGACATGGGCAATGGGAGGAGGACAACAGCCGAGCAAAGAAGAGGGAAGGAGGCAGTAATAAAGGACAAAAGGAGGATCAGCAGTAAAGAGTCCACAGACATCAGTTTACTTTCATCCCAGCAGGAGGCTGCGAGATATTAGGAGGCTCTATTACAGCCAACGCTTCCTCAATAGGAGCACTTACCCCGCTGCTCGCCTAACAGAATTGTCACACCAGGATGAAAAACACAAATGTGCACACACAGGCACATGTAAATAAAGACATGGGTATTAAAATACATAGGCCGCTAGCACCAGCGATTGAAAGCCATAAAGAAAACCAGCAGAGATGCTTTGCAGAACATAAAGCATGCTGAAATAGGTTTAAGACAGAGATCCTCCTCATGCACCAAACTGCTTTTATAAAATGCCATGTTCCCCTCATCCTGCATGCTCCTGGTTTAGCCTGAAGGCATCTCGGCTTTATGCACAGTTCAACATCCACCTTCAGCTGTGACTCATCCCACATCATCATATAGGCTCTTACGTGCACCAAGCCTTGTACACACATCCTACAATTACCTTGAAGAGTTTCCTCATGTTCCCTTATGTCCAATTTCAGCCTCCCTCACTGCCTTGTAAATCGCACTCCCTCTTTCTGCCGTCTTACCTTCTGCCTCTCTCATTCGTTCTTCTCCTTTCTTCTATTTAATGTGCATTACAAAATGAGTTGCAACACTCCAGTGAAGCCACGCAGAAAGAGACAGCTTGCCCCAGTGGGCATAAGTCAGATGTGTAATAATGGAAACATACACTGTGCACGCAAAGACACACAAAGAGAGAACGCCTAAAAAATATATAAAAACTCATACACAAGCGTACATGTGCCCGTACACTCAACACACACATTCACACACATAATCTGTGTGAGAGTGTTCAGCCGCACATGCTCATGAAAACTGCTACTGGGCAAATGAACCAGCAAATCCCCCATCTGTAGATGTATCCCTGACAGTGTACCAAAGCAGATGCACAGACTTGACATGACTTGGAAATGGCATTAATCCAGCTAACACACTCACACGCACACACACACACACTGAGGAAGTCAACCAACTGTTCAACAACCACCAGAGGAAGCATTAATACATGACTCAGTGCGTAAGACTCATTTTGTTTACTTAAGCTTTGTGTAAGAGCATCACCTGACACACCTGATCCATCAAGTGAAGATATGTACACAGCAGCACTACACGGCACATTACGTTTAAAAATAGCAAAATAGCTCTTCTGAAACATATGTTCCCATTTTTGCTCCCCAAGCGCCTGTGCTCGTCTCGCAGATGGAGAATGTTTTTCTGCACAGCGCTCCCAACACTCACCTTCATAGGTTCCACTCTCTAGCAGGGCCCCACTTTGCTCCAGTTCCATAAAACGCTCCACACTCACAAAGTTGTAGTCCACCCCTGGCACCTCCCCCTCCTTAGGCTGCCTGGTGGTACCTGCAGGCGGAGAGAGAGAGAGAGAGAGAGAGGATGAGAGAGGAAGAGAAAGAGATGAGGGAGAGGTCAACAGAGCCAAATGGGGCACTTGAGAAGAAAAGGCAGGAAGGCAGAGAAGGAGCCAAGAAAAAGGGCCGGACAGAAAAAGACGGCAGATTAGGGGCTACAAAGTGTATCAGAGGAAGTGGGAGGGGAGAGGAAATGGAACAGAAGAGGCTGAGTGAGGAGTCATCACTTGTGATAGCCAAATCCATTCACACAATTGTGCGTGAGTGACAGTGAGAGACAGAGAGCGACGGAGAGAGACAGCAATAGAGGAGCAGGAAAAGCATGCTCAAACAGCACACTGCCATCATTCAGTCCCTACAAGCCGATCCGGTGCTGTTTTAGAAATGAGTGAATCAATACGGCACTTCTG
The DNA here is from genome assembly GCF_022749685.1 of Semicossyphus pulcher. Taxonomy (NCBI): domain Eukaryota; kingdom Metazoa; phylum Chordata; class Actinopteri; order Labriformes; family Labridae; genus Semicossyphus; species Semicossyphus pulcher. The sequence continues at coordinate 19,197,766 of NW_027211759.1, forward strand.
CAAGGCATAACTCAAACCTCCTCACACAGCACACAACACTGTGCCGATTGGATTATTGTTGAAACAGCAGGAATGCAGAGGCACCACATTACCATGCAGCAATTAGAGCCTTCCTACATCAACGCTCTGGAGATCTCCATCAGTGCTGCAGCGTCGAGGCCCAGGCTGTGTGATGGCAGCCATGGGAGTTTCAAGTTTAATGAGGTGCCGTGTTTGTGTCTCTGCCAAGTGGACTTTAAGCTTAGGCTCAGTGAAGTCCTGAAGCTGGGGTTGATTCCTGCTCTCTATTGATCATGGCTGAAAACAGTCATTGGCCAGGCATGGAGAGGGAGTCCACTCACAGAGCGTTTTTTCCCAGGACTCGCATGGTGAACGCTAAGTCGTATGGATCTGGCTGTAGCTTCAACAAGATCTGACATTTCTGGACATGCCTTTCCCAGAATGTTAGATCCGAGTGTAGTGTAAGATTTGTGTTTGACAATCAAAGTGTACAGGCCTGAAAAGGCAATCAGCAGTTCCAACAAGGTAGAGCAAAGCCAAAAAAAAAGCCCTTCATGTGCTCAGATTTGAATAGTGGGTATGAACCACTTGCTTGTATCATAATTGAAGTTTGAGCTGATGGAGATTAAAACAGCAGGCGGTGAATGTGTTGGAGACAAAAACACACGAGTGCACACGCTCAAACACTGTGTGAATGAGGGGTTAGTCATCTTGAGGAGTGCAGGATCCCCCAGCTCTCCCGAGTGTGATATCTTAATCAGCAGATCTCTATTGATCGTCTGTCACCACTTTGCCTGTGTAGTGCATCTACTGAACGCTCTCCCTGTATTCACTTCACCACTGGGAGCAGAGATGGCAGCTCAGCGTCACCTAATGAGCGAGGAAGTGAAGCTCTAGCCAAAGTTCAGTCAGGAAGACTATATTTTTCACGTTAGCTCTATTGTTCATATCTCATAGCATGCAGGTCACACTCCTGTCACACGTGCTCACTCTTATTTTCCTGCACTGATCAGCTGTTCTCATCTGTCCAATTGGACAGCAACACATCCTCACTGTTAGCTTATCATGTTGCTGCTATCTTTTTTAATATGGCTTTTGTCTACCTCAAGTTCATTCATGCCATTATTATGTGCAACCCTCCACCTCTCCATCACAGCCCTGTCTTCATCATCAGCTGCATCATCTCATCAGCCACAGACGAGGTCATAATAAGTCATTACCACATCATCATTTATCCTTACTTCATTTGTCTCTCCTGATTGAAGTGATACAAGTCCACCAGACAAATATACCTCATCTATAGGGATGTACAAAACTACCAAAGTACAACAACAAGGGCTAAAGCGTTTTAACTAGCTAAAAGCAAAAAAGACGACGATAATGTGCTGTGCAAGATGTGTTGTGTCAAACTTGTATATCATAGAAATACTAGTTTGATGCTTAACCACATACACTTAAATCACAAGGAGACCCCAGCTAGCCCTGTTAGCACACGTCGTTGTAATGATACCATAGAGAAGAAGATGCTACTAACGAAAATGGTGACTGGCAATATGCTCCCATTAAGTTTTGTGGAAGGAGAAGGCTTCTGTGAGCTGATGCCGTTTGTTGAGCTGGAGAACAGCTAAGAGAGTGGAAAGAATGTATGAGGAAAGCGTTAGTTTGCTCAGTAAGCAGGTTTTTATTATTATCATCATCATTAAATTGAACGTATTATTCACGGCTCATAATTGCTCGATGTTATTTATTTTATTTTTCAAGGGAAACTGCTGCTAAAACTGCCGTAAATTAAGGTCATTTAATATTTATTTTGACTTGGATTGTATGACTAGGTGGAGTGTGGAGTTTGCATGTTCTCCTCGTGCATGCGTGGGTTCTCTCCGGGGTCTCCGGCTTCCTCCCACAGTCCAAAGACATGCTTGTAAGGTTAATTGGTGACTCTAAATTGCCCATAGGTGTGGGTGTGAGTGTGAAAGGTTGTCTGTCTATATGTGTTGGCCCTGTGATTGACTGGTGACCAGTCCAGGGTGTAACCCCGCCCTTCGCCCAATGACAGCTGGGATAGGCTCCAGCCCCCCGCGACCCTGAACAGGATAAGCGGTATAGATAATGGATGGATGGATGTATGACTAGGCTGTTGATTTAGAGCTCGGTGTTAAGCAACACAGAATGTGAGTCCATACAGTCCGCTCCCGCTGTGACGTTTGACAACAGAATGTTACAACAACGTAAATTGAAGGGCCTGTTCAGGTTGTTCACTAAATGCATTTGAAATTACACTTGCTTTCCATTGTTGGCTATTTATTTACATTTATGTAAAAGTGTTAAGACAGTAAAGGTCCGTGTCTGACGTATGTTTTTTTAACGTTAAAAAATTATATAATTCTAATTTACGAGTACTCGATTACTCATTCATAAGTTCATTAGATTACTGGAATATTGAGATTACTGGAAGTGCCCAATCCATCACTACTATGTTCACAGTTGTGTCTGTTTGTAATAACCTCTTTAAGTGTGTGTGTACTTGACCGTGTGTGTCTTTGTGACTCTAAATGGTGGTGAAGTACCCACTGTGCCAACAGTAATCCCATCTCAGTGATCACAGCCCAGTTGGACACCATAAATCCACAACACCACAGGTGTGAGAGAGAGTGTGTGAGTGTGTCTCGGAGTGTGTGAGAACATCATCATTGTTTGATGTGCTACAACCCTGATCAACGTCGAGACAGTTTCCTATTTTGGGAATGGCTACATGATTCATGAAGGGCTATATATACACCATACTACATGACCACACTGTTGATTTAATAGTTTCACAGTTCAAACTGCTGTCAGACAAGTGGGAGATGTGACTGTGTGATGTTCCATGTGATAACAGGATGGGTTATTATTTTAGTATTTCTAGTGGCCTATTCAGGAACAGCTGACGTTGGTTTTGTACATGTACACAAACAGTGAAAAATAATGCTACAATTATTCATGTTCATGTTTCGCAACTGTGACGGTTTGCTGCCTCCTCAGTACATAGTAGTTTCTTTAGTATAGCAGCAAACTTTACATGACTGTATTTATGAGTCTGGGTGGCACAAGCTCATCATTTGAAATAAAATACAAGCTTGTGTTCAGTCGTTCACGCTGTTGTTGGCGTGTTGATATATTGGATTGCATTATATCATAAGGAGAAATAAATATCTTCCTCACCCCCTGAGTTGACTCATCACTTCTGTGACTCAGCCCATACGAAAATTTTACATTATAAGCTCCACAAAGATGGTGTATATTGGGTATGATGGGCTCTCTTATCCACTTAAAGAAACACCACTGTGAAGAAGCTTCACAGACCAGCACAATGAGGCCCACTCCATGAGCTATACTGAATATTAAACTAAAAAATGTATCTTGAAGAGGACCATCCATCGAATGTGTAGTGCCTCTCTGAATACCGCAGCAGCTCAGCCAGTCAGGCGGGGCTGGTCGCCTTCCACTGAGTACAGCTATTGATCTGTAAGATCAGAATGAAATTATTCTGCTGCCCACACCGGAGTAGGCAGAGCCTGCTGGAATACTGATGACCTGCCAATGGCCTTCTCCCACAGCTTCCTCCACTGGACAACAGAGCAGAGAGGACGGGAGAGAGAGAGCATCTTGTTGGATCTGAGCTGGGAATATTGATCGACTATCTGGAGAGATAGGCAGATAGTCTGATTGTACCTCTTTTCCTTTTTCCTTCCTTTTCACATATTTCTGCTCAGAGCAGCGAAGCACATTACCTGTTTTTCTCCCCCGCTCTCTGCTCGTACTCCTCCCTACCCTTAGCAACACCCACTAAATAACTGTGAAGTAGACCTTTTTATTAAAACGAACACTGTCCCCAGAAAAATCCATACTCTGCTCCTGCTGCCCGCATTGCTACCTTTCTCTCTCCTTCATCTATCTTTAATTTCGCCAACTTCTTTCTTATCCTGAAAACCAGGTAGAGAGCAAAAATGATAAAAATACTATCTATAATTTATGGCTCCTTGTGGATGAGGGCTGAAATGTCTTCAGTTCAGTTCAGTTCAGCGCTATTCATTTTTATGTATTTTGTACATTGCCACAAAAACTCCAAAGCAGAGCTTTAATAAATGAGCAGAACAAAGCAGGACAAGTTGCACAGGTGCTCAAATTAAAAAGTGGCAGCAGACTGGAGTGAGACAAGGCAGCGACGCCTCCCCTGAGCCAACAGCACCACTGCTGTTGACTATTGATTGGATGTCGTGCTCCTGCTAATAAAGGATAAAGCCAACCGTGAGCCAAAAATGGTCTTTGCATTGCAATCAGCCAGTGTAGCCGAACCTCTCAGAGGTGAAGCTGCAAGTAGGAGTATGAGCACCACAGAGATTTATGGCTTAAATGACTTAAATCTATAATAGCACAGAAAAGCTGCATAGCTGCCACTTTAGGGGGTGAAGACATTCTCTGCCTCAAACCATGACGACTGAGCGCTACAGAAAAATTTCACATTGGTGGGAGTGTGAGTGTGAGAAAAAAAAGGAAAAGAGATTACGCAGAAACATAACAAGGAAATTCCATTTGGAGGCAAAGCTAAAATAGCTGATATACAGAAATAACTCAGCTGGGTGTCAGACGATAAGAGGACAAAGACCTTTGCTAAATAATAGAGTGGCAGAAGAGTGGCAAGCAGAGAAAAACATAGAGAAAGACAACCAGTCGTGCTTTTCCTCCCCTTGCTGTCTCCTTTCTTTTGCTAACCTCGCTGAGCATCCACAGCAGCAGCCTGCGAGTGAGTTTAAGAATGTGCACGTGTAGTCATACGCATGTTTGTATAATTAGACAGGAAGTCACCGAGTGGGAGAAGCAGAGCGGGGGATTCAGAGCTAAAAATAGACTATCGATGAACTGATTATCATAATAAAGGGTGGGGGGAGGTGGTCAAATGATACAGTCTCAGCGTGAGAATGCGTGGGAACGAGGAGGTGTGTGTTTCATATTAATAACTAATACTTTAAGCTGTAGACTCAGAGCTATAGGAAACATTTTCTCCCCAAGAGTGCTGTATAAAAATGATTCCCACAGTACGTGTAGTTGTAATACATGAACAACTGTACATTAATTTGAGCAACTGAGCAACTAACCCAGATGAGAGAAACTGGATACACATGGTCCCAGCTGAGCTCTCGGCTCTGTGCCTCTGTGTGCACATACGCTATATGTATGATGTTTGTCTCTTAAAGCCCTCCTGGTTTCAGTGGATCATCCATCAGAGCCATCAGGCTGCTGTGGGAGTTAGAGGGAATATGTTACAGATACAGAGATAACACCTTATCTTACAGTAACTTAAATATTTTCTAAAAGCTGAACAGGTGTGACACTTTTTTACCAATATCCCCAGGTAATCTGCATGAGGAGGAATGGAACATGCAGGTACAGATTTGATAGCCCACCTGCCCTCTGGTGTGTCCAATCTCACCTAAAAATGCTGCACATGGTTGAAAGAGACCTGTTTATTTTCATCATGCTTTTATTCTAAATAGAGACATTTTGCAGTTTGTTTGACCTCTTTAACCATGCTGGATGTTTTAGTAGGTCCATCACTACATGTGCATGATGCACAGCTGAGCACAACCCTTTCCTAGACTCCACTGAAAATCCCAAGGGTTTAACATATGTCCAATATGTTAAACTCAAATATATATACAATAAAAAACTCTGCAGAAACGATCTGCAAGAGATTATTATGTTTCCTTTCAATCTAATTCTGAAGCCAAAAAATTCTGAATCTATCCAAGAGGGAATATAAAGGGAAAATTGGTTTTCGAGACACACTCCTGCAGCCACAGACAAAAAAATACAGAGAATACACTGTCCTCAAAACCATCGAACTTGTTTACCCAGAATCCTTTTCAGAGCAGAGCAAGCAGAGCGCCACGACAGCAAGAGAGCAGAGAGGAATGTGAGGACTGTCTGTGTTTGTTTCTCGCACATACACTCAACACTGCTGCTTTTTATTTATTTCATATAATTATCTATTTATTTATCTGTCCATCCATCCATCTATCATCTTGCCTTCTAAAATTGCCCTCCTCCATTATCCTCTTTTTCTCTTGTTTCTCTTGTTTCCACTTTACCTCATTGCTCTTCCATCCCTTCTTCTCTTTTGGTGCTCTCTGTCCCCATTACTCCCTTTCTGTCTTTTTTTAAAAAAACCTGCTCCCTCCTCCCTCGTTATGCTCCTCTCTTCTTTTGTCGCTCCTTAATGCTCCGTCTCGCACTTTGGTCTCATGTCTCATTCACTCTCACGGTTCACCCCACTTCCTTCTTTTCCTCCTTCCCTGTTGGCAGACGTGAAGTGTGACAGAAAGTCTATAAGAGAGGTATGATCGAGCGCACACACACAGGCAACCTTATTTACACTACAAAGCCCCGGCTACAGAAACAGCGACGCAACACGGCAACACTCTGACAGGAGCATCTGCTACCCAAACAACACGTCAGTGCCTGGCAATGCAGCCTCACCATGGTAACAAGAGGCAACATCTTCATTAACTGGATAAAAATAAGATTTATGTCAGATACGACACTGGGAGGTTTTGCATACACAGCCATTTCATCAAGTTAGTCTTAGAGGACCTCAGCTTGAGTCCTTTTGCTCTGCAGAGCTGCAGGTCTGCGCTTCTTGCTTCCTTGCACTTCATCCATCACTTCCTGTCACAGCCGGGCCACTGAGAGTCACACCTGGTTTTTCAGAGTAATTCAGCTGGTGTTTAAACGGACAGGTTTGACTGTGATGGGGGCTGCGGGCTGGGAAGAATGAAGGACTAGGATGTCACCTCTCCAGTATACTGTACATCACTCTGGGGGCAGGAGGACGCTCTGCCCCCACAGCTTCAGTCTTGTCGCAGTCAGCAGCGACATAGTGTGTGGGACACACGTGAAATCGGGCCACTCGCTCAGTTACACTTACATCAAGCTTAAGGCTGCTAACACGTTGCCACTGATTTCCTCTGGAAGGAGCGCTGCCGCCTACCTTGGCGTGGTACACACTCACAACTGCTGCCAAGAGCTGTGCTCAAAATTTTAAATATTGCAACCTTGACCTCAGTAGCCTCTGACCTTTTAAATAACCAATGAGATGACATCTGTATGTGATGTAACCAGAAGCTATGCATGCAAGCAGGGGAGGTTTTTGCAGAGAAACTCCTACTATATCTATATATATATGAGTTCCCTAAACTCTATAACACAGCATTAAAAACAAGAATCATTATGTGACTGCTACTGTCAAGATACAAGGAAAATATCTTCCTGGCACATTTTTATGGTACACAACAGCACTGTGATTGGACTCTGCAGGTGGCACAATGCTCTGCACACTTTACCTCGCAATGAGCCAAATACTATGGTGAGAGCATGTGAACTTAAGAGTTAAAGGCCGGTGTTGTAATACACACTTTTTTACAGTGTACTTATATTCAGAGAGTTTTCAAGCTTTAAAGGTTGTTTGAGCCAAAATAAAGACCCAGTGCAGACATTTGTTTATTTGTTTAATTGTTTAAGTCAGTAAAACAGGTCAGTGTACAAAGTTAAAGTCCATTATATTTGCTTGTTAAGGGATAGTTTAGGGAAATATACTTATTTGTTTCTTGCTAAGAGTTAAATTATCTGTGTTTTTAATCTATAAATCATTTAAGTGAAAACGCTGCATATTGTGGTGTTACAGGGGGTTATCTGCAAGACTACTGCTTTGCTAGGAGCAGTTGCCAGGCAACCAGAGGAGACTCCTGGAAGTGTCTAGTATCTACCGAGAAAAAGCCTGTAAAACAGCAAAATTGTTGTTTCAAATGTTGTTGTTTTGTCCAGAATAAAAAAAGCTCTTATTAATAACTGAGAGGTGCTGGTGTATTTTTTTAACACAGGGCGACTTCTTTTTTTACCAGACAGACATGAGATTTGAATCATTACCTCATAACTCTATACGTAAGAAAATACAGTTTTTACCCAAAATATCACACAATTCTTTCAAGTCCAAGGAATGGTGCAGCATCATTAGTTATTTAATTGTGTTGGGTTGTGTAGCATATAGAATAAACCGTCTGCTGCACCATGCACTGTTAGCTGTGAAGTAGTCTTTATTATTATTTAATCAAATGTCATTTTTTAAAATTAGAATAGTTAAACATTTGTAAAAACTGAAGAAGTTATTTTTTCAAGGGAACACTCATTCAACTTAAACTTGAGAAGCACAGAGTAAAAACAGCTGCATCAAGTCTTAAGTGCCTTCAATAAAGTGTCTGTCTGTCAGGTTCACTAGTAGCTGTAAAGACAACTGTGTTGCTCAGTGGATCTGCGTCTGGCAGAGCTGGTGCCTAGGTGACATTGAGAAATTACCCCTGTACTCAGGTGTGTCCTGTGGTAATGGAAATCAGCACTGATAGGCTGAAAAGCACCTTTATTAGTCTGCAGAGCTGACGGACGCAGGAGGACAGTGGGGGTCATGGTGATGCACGCACACAGTGCTGGCGTGCAGTGTTTGGTATGCAGTGTGTGCAGCTGTGTGCGTGTGTTTGTGTTGGAGAGGTATAGATTGACCAGAGTAAACAGTCGAGCCGTCTGGGGTGTCTGCGCTCACTGACCATCACAGAAAACACCGGGCTCATCACTGTGCATTACTCTGATCTTAGAGGTAGCACAGACAGAAAGACGGGATGAGGGGGGTGAGGAGGTGGAGAGGTGAAAACTAAAGACAGGAACACAAACATAAAAAGCTTCAGAAGACCCTCATGTTGTGACTAGCTGCTGAGTGAGAGCATCATACTGAGGAGGGAAAAAGAGATGAGATGACACCTGTCCAGAGCTTAACACGCAAAGCACTTTGCAAACATAACCAATTCATTAATCACGTTCAATATTTGCTATTTTCATTTCATGAAATTCATATCATTCCCTTGCAGTTTCTTTCATCTGTGGAACAACATTAATCCAGCGTGCCAATCAAACTGCAGGGAGCACAGAGCCACATCAAAGCATGTCAGGCAGCCCTTTAACAAGAGCAAGCCAGCAGGCAAATCACCCCTTTAAGGAGAGAGTCCCTGGGGGATGATGATGGAGCGCTCTCTCTCTCTCACACACACACACACATATAGGCAAGCACACACCATCAATACAGAACGTTGTGTGCAATACATTCACTCTTTATCAGCTAAGCCTATTATATCTAAACACAGTTTACAAGAAAACACACATTTACAGGTGTGTGTCTTTCTGCCTACACAAAGATACACACAAAAAATGTATCTATTCCTCCATCTACTCCTCCAACTTCATCATCATCAATACAAACATCCTCAAATAACTGTAATCACTCATCTTACTCCCCCATCATCATCAGTCACAGTGCTAAATAAGGGTTAGAGCCCACTTAGATCTGCAATCTATCACCTGGAACATTATATAAACCTGCTAAAACTATAAAGTCATCAAAAAGCTCATCCTACAATCTTGGATTCACATTTTTTTCTTCAGCCATTAAAATAGAAAAGGCTCAAATACAGATGGAGGTGGGAGAGTGTGGTAGGTACCTGCAGTGACGACTCTGTATGGTGGAGAAATCATCAGTAATGAATGGAGTGAATGTCCGTGTGGAGGTGTAGATCTTTTAGTAAGTGTCTGTGTGATTGCACAATGCCAACAGCATCATCACTAGAGTCTAACTTTACTACAACAACAGCAAAAAGTCATGTAAGTGCAAATTCACTGATGAATGTGATGAGAGCAGAAAAAAAAAGTACAAGGCTTTAACATAGGAACGACACATTGACCGATGGTACTGTGTTTCTTTACTTAAAACAACTGACCTTTAATGATCGAATCATGAGGGATTTTTTAAATGGTAAATGGACTGTACTCATACAGCGCTTTTCTAGTCTTTGCGACCGCTCAAAGCTGCTTTTACACTACATGTCACATTCACACATTCACACACTGATGGCAGAGGCTGCTACGTAAAGTGCCAACTATCAATCAGATATCACAGCCACCGGGAGCAATTTGGGGTTCAGTGTCTTGCCCAAGGACACTTCGACACGTAGCCTGAGGGAGCTGGGGATCGAACCTCCGACCTTCCGATTGAAAGGCGACCGCTCCATTAAAACCAATAACTCACTGAGAAATATTTTTTCAGTTTATATGAACTAAAGCCCAAACACTTTATCTGCGTAGTTCTGTGGTGATGAAGGTAATAAGCTCAACCCTGTATCAGGCATGGTCAGTCAGGCTTCAGCCCTAGTGGGGCAGTGTTTTTGTGTTCGTTGTTTCCTTTTTACCGTTTAAGTAACAATCTCGAACTTTTTCATTTAAATAAATGTCTTTTGAGTCACTGTCGATCACTGAATGAGGTAACGCAATGGTGATTGAGCCTATGGCACACTGATGAAAGCCTTTGCATTTGCAATATAGTATTTTTATGGAATGGGTGTCTGTGGCGACATTTCCGGAAAAAATCACAAGCTGCGCCCAGTTAGTGACACGTTTTCCATCAGCCAGCAGTGGTTGGTCTGACAGAGAGGGTAGGCGGAGCTAAGCGGCTGCTTTTCTAGTCTCTGCAAGTGATTGCGAGGAAACAGTAATCTACTATGGCTGAACAAACAAAGAAAAGTAGATGACTACAGATCTACAGTCTACAAAGGAAAGCGAGGAAAATCAAGAGTTAGAATCATGACAAAAGGAGCCAGCCAGAGACGTCTGGTTAAATTGGGAAGAGTGCTCTTATAATAACCGACTATTGCCAGTGGAAGGCGCTGAAGAACACAAAAATTAAAATCTTTAGATTGTATCTTTAATGTAAAAACAAGTATTTTTTTAATACAGGACGATAGTCGAATAATCTATTTGATTTTAACTATTTGAAGACTATTCCAAAATATAAAATCCAATTCAGTATGTAAACCTGTTGATAAAAAATGTTACTTTAGGTTGTGATATTGTTGGAAAGACATAACTTCACATGTTGACAATGTTATTTTTTGATCAGTTGGGACACGAGAAGCACTGTTTGGTGAAGCTGTATGGTGAGCATCAAGCTGTATGAAGCATTTTGCAAAGGATAACTAAAAACATTTTACAACATTAATAGCACAAATGCATAAATGAACTGCATAAATATTGCATTTACAGGACTGCATAAAAATCATGTATGCATCGAGGTTAAAAGGTGTCATTCTCATCAGATTTCCTCACATCATCTTGATAAAAATCTACGTTATCAGCGGTGTCGGTCAGCCTATCACCATCCTCAGCATCTTGGTCATGTTCCTCGTCAACATCTTAATCTGTTCCTCCTCTGCAGTCTCCAGAGGAGGATTCCCTGTCGGAGGCTGTGAGGCTGCGGGGCAGAATGCGTCCAGAGCAGTGGATGTGAAGTGACAGAAGCTGCATGTATTTATAGGCTATCTGAGTAAAGGAACGTGCCGCGTACTGTTGAAGCTATTTATAGAGCCTTTTACTGATGCCTCTGAGAAGAGTAGAGGGGAGATGATGGTTCTCCAGGGAATAACTTACGAGGCTCCCTCATATCTCCCTCTACCCCCATTCAGGGCACGTCCGCCCTTTTACTCCCCACACCCCTGCTCTGCTCATCCCTCCATCTTTTTCCCATTCTCTCCCACTGACTCTCGCCTCCTCAATTTCCATCCTCTGTCCACTCTTGTCTTCCCTTCCCTGCTGATCTCCTTCTCTTTACCACCTCTTCATCAGTCCACTCCCCTTGTTCCATCTTCTTGTAGAGCCTCTTTGCTCATGTCCACATCCATCACCTTCCCTCCCCCTTGCTCTCTCTGTTTACTGTCCCCCCCTCCTCCCTGCTTCTCCCTATATATCTTCTAACTCCTTTAGCCCCATTTCATAGTCCTACTCTCTCAGCTCCGCTCACATCAAAGAAGCACTCACACTGTTTGTATGCAAAGAGCAGAGCCGTCCAAGACTCTTCTCTACTTTTCTCAACATCAGGCGCACTGGCAGAAGCTCCGGCTCATTTTCTGAAGTGGTCAAGTGATCCCTGTGAATGACGTGAAATGGTGCCAGAAAATTGCTAATCTCAAAGGCTTGAGAAGTTAGACAGAATATCAAACAGTGATAATCATATCTGTTGATACAAACTGCATAATGTGATGCCCATCTGAAGTCTTATTCCTCTCAAATCTTTCCAAAATGCTTTCTTTGCATTTTTGTTGTATTGATTCAATCTTTAAGAATCTGCCTAACCGCTTGTATTTGAGGATCTCTTAAGTCTGAAATTAGCATCAGTCCCTGTTGTACAAAAAATTGGTGTGCTTTCAAATGGGAGTCCTACTAGTTTTTGGCATTTGGCCTGTTAAAGAGTGAACGCATCTGAAACAGAAACCTGCACATAAGGAAAAACTCACACACAAACACACACACAGCAGGCAGTCTGGAGGCAACAATACCACACGTGAATAAAGTTATTAATAATAATCAAATTATCACATTCAATTCATTATTTTAGGGGGGAGAACGGCCGATCCTTGAGCCAAGTGATGTAACAGGATGCAGGAGTTGATGTCAACATGTGAGCCTTCTGGCTGCATGAACAAACACACAGACACACATACACGCGCACACAAAACTCAGACACACACTTCCTCCCACGTCCTTCAGTGTGACAGCATGTTGTGATGCAGAGTGGCGTCTGCTTGTCAAGCTGACAGACTCGCACTGACAGCATGGTCAGAGCGCTGCAGACGAGGGAAAAAAACACTGATTTTACAACGCTCCAAACCACAACAACAAACAGCCTGCCGGGCACGAGCAGCGCAGCACTGAGGACCATCATCCCTGTTTTTTAGCCGTCTGATGCTGTGTCACTCTGATGGTTGAGCAACGCTCGCCTTTGTGTGTCTCTGAATGCCAGGAAGTCATGCAGAGAATGTTTTTGTGGCATCCTCAGCCAACTATGCTGAATTTTGTGCGACATAGTTGGCCTGCTGACCAAAGGCAAATTAAATCTGGGACGTGGGATTACAACAAAAAGTGTAATCTCTGTAATATCACGTGTAAGTTAATGTTACTCAAATATTCAGAGTATGATTCAAAGCTGCCGAGCAGGAGGTCCATGAGTTTGAATTTCTATAATCTTCATTACACTGGATCAGCTTTGTTAAGTGATAGACAGCTAATTATGGGGATGTCATTACCACTCACACATCACACAGAGTGACTGTCTCTCCATTCTCATGAAGGCCTGACGGAAGCTATTATTGAAACATGGGGACAAAACTATGGTTTGTGTTACCAAAAGGGGCCTGTGCCATTCATCGGCCTTGACAGGCCTGAAGTATGTGAGGACCTGCAGTGTTGAACCTCAGCCAGTCCATATCACCTCAGTCGTCACCCTGTCAGTCTGCCTTCACTGCACTATTACACAGCAAACAGGCTGTCAAAGGTAAAAAAAAAGAGAGAGAGAGAGAGAGAGAGAGGAGGAGAGTCAGCTGTTTGGACCTAAAATTAAAAGGGAGAGAAACTCTGATAGAGTGAGGTGGCGACTGTAAGAAATAACAGGGAGAGAAGAAGGGAGTCGGGGGGGACTTGAGGGAAAGCGATGAGTGAAAGCAAAGAGATGAAGACGACAGGAGTGAGAGAGGGAGTGAGGAGAGGGAAAAGAGGGAGAGAGAGGCTGAGGAACTGTGCAGCTGTGAGAGCGTATTTAACAATCACTTCTGTGTCAGCGGCCCAACACACCGGCAGAGGACATCTAGTGTAGTAGAAGCTATCAGCCGAGAGAAAACATCGATAAATGACGTCAAACCCGAGCTTTACGTTTTTAACGGTTCTCTATCAGAATCTGTCCACAAAAAGGCCGTTTCATTCAGCTCAACCACCTTTGCCTGCTAAACACAGAGACAGCACGACTGATTATTTACAGAGGATACTGAAGAAATGACAAGTACAAAGCCCGTCAACAAACATCAAATCACTGCGCACTGATCCACATACATGACCCTCCTTTCATACATGGATGAAAGGAGTCTCATGTAGTCTACAGCTCCAGTCTCCAGAGAAGCTGATTCATGATCCGCTCGGTGTATTGACAGCAGGCGGATGCTGCTGGGGATGGCATCCCCTCAATGTCAATCGCAGCAATGACATCGTCCCTCAACAAGCTGCGTGCACACACATTGGTGACACAATGTAAGCACATATGCACACGTCCACATAAAACCAACATGACGATGTTTCAGTGTGAAGACGTCCAGCATTAGGAAACATCCTTCCTAATCTATCCCAGCGATTGACGTGTTATTATCTTTGTATATCTGTGTGTGTGTGTTGTGCGTGTGCAGCGTGTGCTGAAGGGGGTAGGGCGTCAAGGCAACGCAAGCCTCGAGACAAGAGGCTGGTTGCCGTGGAAACCTCAGGCTGAGAGCTCAGCAGCCGGACGATTGAGAGAAGAGAGGGAGCCGTAGACGTGAGAGACCGAGAGAAAAGAGCGTGTGTGATGAAAATGTACGAGGGCAAAGTCCCGAGGGCGAGGAGGGAGAACTAAAACAGAGAAAGGAATAAAGGGAGAGGAGGAGGGACGGGAAAATGATGTCTAAGAAAGACGACGAAAAAGACAATGAAAGACCCACAGTGAGGCAGAGGAGATTGAGGGAGTGATGGAGGCCAGAAGGAGGGAGCGATAGAGGCGGAGTGATGTGAACTCACAGGGAACGGTGCGGAGGTAGAGGTTGTCTCTGATGATCTGCTGGTGGTCGTGGTCCACTGAACCCTTGGAGAAGCGCAGGTTGAGGTAGTGTCGCAAATCCTTGTCAACCACCCCCCCTGAACACAAACACAGGGAGAGAGAGTTAGTGTTCGCTCTTATTTGATCACATGCAGTACAGACAAACCTGTAAAGGGAAATCTTGCTGGATTTATCTGCAGAAATCTTTTGTTTTAAGATATTTAAGGTTGGCCATAGAGACAACCATAGAAAAAAATACAAGGATTTCACCACACTGGAAGAACAAGCAACCTGTGATGAAGTCCAGACAATACACACTCCAGCAGAGCAGCCACACATCCTTCAAACTCACAAAACTTTCCAAAGATATCAAATATTTCTGGCTGAATTTTGGGGTATTGTAAATAAAATGATGCACATGACAGCTAGAATATTTCAGTTCAATGGGATCTTTCATGTTGAGTTTAAATAATTGTCTCTGTGAAAACATTGTTGAGCGTCAGCAAACAGTGCAGCAGGCTGATACAGAATGCAGCTCGTCAGTGAAGATGAAAGAAAACTGAACAATATTAATCCTCCTGAAAAAGGAGTAAAGGAGTTAAATATATGTGATGGGCATGAAAAAACAAGCTTTTGTGGTTCAATATGAGGCAAAATGGCTTCATCAAGATAGCATGAAGGAGCCGGTTTTCACACCAAAGCAAAACAGCAGAGGTTACAACACGCACACACACACACACACACACACACACACACAGAGATCATGGTAATTGTGTAAACCAGTGATCCCCTTGGGGCTAAATGTGCGGTGTCAGCGGGTTGGGTGAAAAAGGCCCACAGAGGACAGTAGCTCACACCACCTCATCTCTCTCTCTCTCTCCGTCTCTGCTAATTATTCGCTGCACAAACCGTCTTCCTTCTCATTAAGTCCACAAACTGAAGCACAGTAAAACGAATGACTAACATAAGTGCAGGCAGAAGACTTAGAGCAGACCAGCATATCTGTGCTGAACACACACTGTATGATAATGTCCATGAATGGTTTCTCCTCCCTTCATCCCAAAGCAAAGAAGCCCGAGAGGATGAGAGGAGGAGAACTTATTCTCCACACAACATTCGGTATGCAAGACTATCACAATCGACAGCAGGAGGTATGAGGTTACATGCCATGCATTTACAAATGAAAAACATGTCTTCTCACTCATGCATACTCTAGCGACCTCCTGCTGAATTGCCTTGACAGGTTTCGGCCTACCGGTTGAGATGAATGCAGCTCAAACCCGTCAAAGAGAAAATACAGCATACAGCCAGAGAGGAAATTCTTTAAACAGGGGCACACTGCATGGACACTTCCCGACACCTGCATGTATGATGCTGACACAGGAGACTATTTTTTTCTGCAATAATGAATCTTTTTGGAATAACATCTTATGTAAACTGACACCATTTTAGCGAGGCTGTGAAGCACAGTGAATTGCTTCACAAACAGCAAAGCTCGAGGAGAGGAGAGAGCAGGAAAACAAAGGAAGACAGGATGAAATCTTCATTAACATTTTTAGGCCTGTCGCAGTTTTCAAATGGGTAAACATCACATCATGCAGCTATGTAATCAGACATAGGCCATTTATTTGACATGCAACGCACACATATTTATACATGCACACCGCCACACACAGATGTATGTACAGAGAGGGATGGAGAGACAGACGGTGACGTGAAAGGAAGTGCAGACCAGACACCTCATCAGTAGCGAGCCCAGATGTTGACAAAAGCGGTCCTTTCTCTACAGGTATATATCCACAGACAGCCTGTCCTCCCAGGCGTCCTCTAGCCTTGTAACCAAGTGCCGCACATCTTCTGCCGTCTCGGTGAAACCTCAGTGTCCTCCCTGCTGCCTCTGCTTCTCAACAGCTGCTCCAGCACACACACACAAGCAGCACCTGGCTGCAGCCAATTTTAATCCCAGAGAAAAGGACGAGGACGAGGGGGAAGGGAGATGCAGAGAGCTGCAGAGAGATGGAGGGAGACGACGACCGTCGGGAGAAAAGAGAGGAGAAGGAGATGTGCCAGTGGGAAGCCGGGCTCCTAACAACCAGCCATTGGATTGGCTAAAGAGCTCCTACAGTCCTGCAGCAGCCCCTATCTGCTGCTGCTGTTACTGCACTGGAGTGTTTATTCTTTTGTATGGTTAGTGTTTGTGTGTGTGTGCAAAAGCCTGAAAGACAGAGACACTCTGCAAGAGTATAAAATAAATAGTGTGTTTGAATGTATTTGTAGATGTGTGTCTGTATTTCTGAGTCTCTGTGTGTGTGAGTGCACCCAGATGCTCCCTGACAACCTCAAATACTGTGTGCCTTACCCAACAGATGCTCTCCCTGTTTGACCTTGTGTAGACGTCACTGACTGGAGAGAAATGCTGTGAAATGCAGCAGCATATGTCACACTGAGGTTACACACACATAAGCACACGGAGGGCTGATGAGCTCACAGCTGCAGACACCAGTGAAGATGCCTTGAGCCACGTCTCGGGCAGGATCGGTCTGAATACAAGGAATAAACAAACACCAACACAGAAACACACGCTCATGATATGATTACTCAGCTCAGTGTGGAGGAGGATCCGTGTCTTTAATTAAGCTTTATTGGCAAAGCTCTTCAAATAAGCAAATTTAGCAACCTCAGAGTTAAACTTGATGCTGGAAACATCACTGTGAAGTTGTTTTGTCGCCGGCTGTTTCAACAAGGTGGAAAAGATTCTAAGGAACATTTCCAAGAGCTGTGGCGCACAGAGGGGGAAAAGTTGATAGCAATGTAAATCACAAACTCATCAAGAAGACAGCAATCTTTGCAGCTTCTGTGCAGTGAAGCATTATGTTAGTCCATGCAGGTCACATAGTCTCCTGCCTACCTACTGACCGCAAGCTGACCCCCCCCACCCCCAAGAAAAAACCCTTCCAGCATGCTCCACATCCCTGCAGCAGCTGCTAAACAAATACTGCTGTTACTCCCTCCATCACAGCAGCCTCCACATTGATCAGCACACTGCAATGGTAGAGTGTGTCTCTAGTGGCCTGTGTGTTAAATTTGTATGTTAAATATCTCGTAGTGTGTCCGCTCAGTTGCTGCTGGGTGAGTTAACTGTGCTCTGAGTGTTAAGCATGCTGCTGGGATCCGAATGAGGGGAAATCAGAGGCTGTACAATACAAGCAACTGTGTAAGCATTTTGGCAGAAATCCCAGGAATCAACAAAAAGAATTCACAATATAATCCAATGCTCTCTTGGGCAAAACTGTTTTTGTGTTTCAAAGTAAATTACTCCATTCTAATAGATACCATAACTGTGAGTAAAACAATGTGTACATCAAAATGCCAATACACTAAACTCAAGGGGACACAATTCTGCCCTTGATTTAAAGTATAGTTAAGAGACCGACAGGAAATGCAGAAAAAAAGAGAAAGGGTTACCACTGCAGGACATTGCAGTTTTTGTGATATGGACTTTAGCCCGTACGCCACAGCAATGCCCCTACATCAGCAGATTTCTTAGTGTGGTGTTGATGGACATTTTTGTCCTACACTGCAATGTGCAACAGAAAGGCAAGACATACTCCTATAAACTTACAAAAGCAACTCTGCCGTTTTAAATGAGAGCACAGAAACCAGAACAAAATCCACAGCTCTTTGTTAGAGTTTTTAAATGCAAAAACTGACATTACACCGTTCCTAAACAACGGGGCCATGCTGACCGGCATCCACTGTATGTAGTATCTCATACTTATCTCATACAACACCACTTCACACAAACCGAACTATCCCTTTATAGGATTCAAAAATCATAAGAGCCTATTTTGACATCAATAGTCATCTGAACTGAACAATTGAACATTAATCAAATCCAATGAAAATCAAAATATCTTACCATAATCCTAAAACCAAACCAAACGAATGCCTAAAAAATAGTGTGGATTAGATATCGTACTTATTTTTTTTCTTTACATGTTTAAATAATACACCTTAGGGTGTGTTGTTCACCTTTCCATCTTAGTGAAAACATTTATGAGGATGAAACTACAGTCAAAGCAGGAATGTTAAAGCTGAAAATATAGCAGACCTGGTTGTAATACAACTTTTCTGCCAGAGGTAGATAAATAAATTGTTAATCTTCCCCCGAACGCCCTCAGCAGGTCAGGAACACACTCCAACACCTGTCACTTATCTTGATAAGCTGTCTTCTTCAAAACAGCATGTAGCCCGAGGCTGAGCTAACCGGCATGCGAAACACGTTCAGAAGATGAGACGCTCATATTCTTTAATCATAACAGAAACATGGTTCACCAGTCTCACCTGCCACACATGTATCCCTGCTCTCTTTCCATGTTAAAGTCGAGCTGAAACAGGACGTGCAGGCGGGACATATCATTAGAGGGATTTGATTTGATCGTTGAGAAGTGGGCGTAGGCAGACGTTCTCCATAGCGCAGTAGCTAGCTAACTGACTGAGCGTTCTTGGTGCTCTGCGGCTAAATGTTGCAGATTGATTGGTTGAAATTGTGTGGTGCTAACTTACATAAGCATGCGTGAAATTTAGATAGGGGACTTAACCTCTTATGTGAATGATGGGTTGGTATATTTGCTCTTTTTAACAGAAAACATTTTAAAATGTGATACTTAGATGCATCTTTAATGCTGACGAGATATTCTTTAATCCACACAGAAAAAAGATTGAGCTGCCAAACATTTAACTCTGCTCTTCTTTCTATTTCAAATCCTTCAGTTCTCCCCACAGAATGAGTGTTACACTGACCAAACCGACATTATCTTTTCTTTTTCTGCTATGTGCCTGTTATTCCTTTAGACATAAGGCCCAAAGCCATACAAAAGCATACTTTTCTTGAAAGGCTATTCACAAGAGTATGTCGTGGAATAATGGGGGCTGGTAGTTTGTTCAAAATCAAGTTGTTGAATTTGAAATGACACACTAAATGGATCAATTACAATGAGGTCAGGGCTCTGTGCAGGCAAACCAAGTTCCTCCACACCAAACCCTTACCCTATATGAACATTGTTTTTAGGGGTACAGTCAAGCTGAGACAGCAGCTTGACTGTACCTCCGCTTTTTGTGAGGTTGTATAAGATACATATCCTCCATGAGTGTACGTTCAGAAGCCGGCCAGTGTGCGCAATATTCTTTTAATATTTTCACGGCTTCACCTTGCATCAGACAGCCCTTTCCGTCAGCACTAGGTTGAATATACAGATGATGGACACAGAAGTTTGCAGCAATGTGTCTCAGGAGTCCACTTATGTTTGGATGACCAGAAGCGTTTTAAAACCAAGTGTAAACAGGATTGACGTTGCTTCCAGAGGCATTCTGGAACTAGTAGTGAGTGATGCAACAGATGATAGGCATTTTCATGCTACAGCCTTCAGCTGTCCTCGGCCCCTGCTTTGTGAATTCGCCAATTTGTGGATGAGCTGTTGTTGCTCCAAGGCTCTTTCATTTCACAATAAAGTTGACTGGGACAGAAATTTCAAGAACTGACTCGTTGCAAAGATGGCATCATATGACAGTGCCACAGCTAAAGCCATTGAACTTATTGACACTTTCTAAATCCCACGTTTTTCTATGGTGATTTTAGACAAAGATTTCAAAGCAGACTGAGGTTTCAAGATGTGCTGTTCAACCCCTTTTGAAGAAGCACAAAGAAATGGGCAACGTTGAGGATCGTAGACGCAGTGGTCAGCAAAGGAAACGTGGTGCAGCAGATATAAAAGTCATCAAGCTTATTTCTCTTCAAAATCGGAAGATGTCCAGCAGTGCCATCAGCTCAGAACTGGCAGAAACCAGTGGGACCCAGGTACACTCATCGACTATCCAGAGATATCTGGCCAGAAGTGGTCTTCATGCAAGAGTTGCAGCCAAAAAGCCATACCTCCGACATGGAAACAAGGCCAAGCGACTCAACCATGCACGAAAACATAGGAACTGGGGTGCAGAAAAATGGCAGCAAGTGCTCTGGACTGATGAGTCAAAATTTGAAATATTTGGCTTTAGCAGAAGGCAGTTTGTTCGCTGAAGGGCTGGAGAGCGGTGCAATAATGAGTGTCTGCAGGCAACAGTGAAGCATGGTGGAGGTTCCTTGCAAGTTTGGGGCTGCATTTCTGCAAATGGAGTTGGAGATGTGGTCAGGATTAATGGTGTCCTCAATGCTGAGAAATACAGGCAGATACTTCTCCATCATGCAATACCATCAGGGAGGCGTATGATTGGCCCCAAATGTATTCTGCAGCAGGACAACGACCTCAAACGTACAGCCAATGTCATTAAGAACTATCTTCAGCGTAAAAAAGAACAAGAAGTCCTGGAAGTGATAATATGGCCCCCACAGAGACCTGATCTTGACATCATCGAGTCTGTCTGGAATTACATGAAGAGAACAGTAATCTACTATGGCTGAACAAACAAAGAAAGGATTGATGACTACAGATACAACATCAAAAAAAAGTTAAAATCCAAAGAAAAAGAAACAAATTCTACGCTCAGATGAAGTCAAACAGTCTAAAAAGGAAAGTGACATTAGTGAGGAAAATCAAGAGTTATTACTGTGACAAAGGTCTGGTTCAATTGGGAAGTGTCCTCCCACAATTACCGTTTATCGCCAAGAGAACGAAAACTGAAATCTTCGAGATTTTCAGTTTAAAATACAATGCTTTTCAACTTTCAACATGTAAAACAAGGATGATTATTTTAACATGAGAAGTATTTTTATTTTTATTATATTTAAACTGAACATGGACTGAACACAACCGCATCTTACTAAGTAATAACGTAATCAATCATGAATCAAGCATTACATCAACAGTAGTAAACACTGCACATCCCATGACTATAATCAAAGCATCATACTATCGGCCTGTCATATTTGGATATTTGTTAACGAAGTTTAAATGTAGATATTTCATTTCTCTGCTGACACCCATGACATGCCAATATTATCACGAATCCCAAATGTTGATCTAGTTTCAATTAAAAATAAATATATAAAGAAAATGGTTTGATATAGGCTCAGAGACATGTTGCATGCTAAATTGCATTTTTTGTATGTACACCAACTTGAGGGTTGGGGGAGGAGCAGATATATGTAAACTAACAGGAGCCATTTGGTTAGATTTGGGAAGGCATAATTAGGTCTGACAAGCCCACTCTCCCAAGAGGCTGAGAGAGGAGGGAGGCACAGTTGTGCCACAATGATTCTCTAAGTTTCTCTCCTCACAAAGTTTTACTGCTAAACTGTAAGTGTATACAACCCTGCAGTCACGTTTCAGGGACGCATGCAAACTAAGACTCTTACTATAATTGAGCACACAAACACACCAACATGTTTACACTTACATGAAAATGATCAGAAGAACACTAAAGAGACAATGAGATGCAAACATGGTCCAAACATCTTTTCGAAGTTTGCTTAACACTGAATTCTCCCCTGCATACAAGCCTTGTTTGTGCATGCTTTCTCCTTTTACCAACCTCAACCACAGAAAAAAAAACACACACACACACAACTACAATGAAACTAAGGGGCTGTATGGCTGGTTGAAGGCTGGACTGAGCTGATGGTCAGGAGAGTTTAGGGAGAGCTGAGGTGAAGAGGTGTCGTACCCAACAACACTCAGAGAGAGTTATTGATAGCTTGCCTGCACTACCACAAGAGGTCACACAGGCTACAGAGAAGTACAAAACTGCAGGGCAGAAGACAGCATATACTGTACACGACTGCACCTCTGAAACACAAACAAGCAAAAGATTTTATCTATGCCTGCATCCTCATCCATATTCTGCTCATGCTACTCATGAACAGTATCTCTCACCCTTCTTGCCTTTCTGAACAAACACAGGAGCATCTTCGGCAAATACCAACAAGTTCAACCACTGAACACACTGCTGGACATTGACTCACAAATATCCACTATTAGAATAAATATTATCATTATAATAATGGCCATTTTTTATTATTACATATGACCTGGGGGGAATGTGGAAATAAGAAAATTTCAGACACAAGTGTAACTAATTCTACTCTGAATAACTGCTGGAGCCATCAACCAGTGTTTTTAGTTGCACCTGTGGTGACATTTCAATATGGCGGCAGTGCAAAAGCTGGTTGATATGACAACGATTGAAAGTCGTTAGCAAGCTGTAGCCTACTTGTAAGCAAAAAACACAAAGGAAGAAAATAAAAACTGTTAACGTTAATGCTCATCATTTATGCACGTGACCCAGATGAAAGAATGTTCGGAGCTAGCTTAAACAGAAAAGTAACACAACCGTTAACTTAAGCTACATTACTTGGCTAAAAACTACACAAACAAACTTACCGTTAACTAAAAACACTTACAACTTACTTATACGTACCTTCTCCTCACTCTCACAGCTAAACTAGTAATATATCTAGACATAGCAAATTATTGCAAATCTCGTTAACCTCCGAGATTCATTGCACCTAACGGTAGCCACAGTGAATTTCCGATAGTGTCGGATAACTTTCAAAATAAGAGTATAACAAAATAAAATAAATGAAGGCCATTAAAAATAGTCTTAAGAGCATGAACTTCGCACCTATGTCATGGAACCAACCATGGCTATCATTTAGAAATATTAATTAAACCACTAGTGGAGAGTTTATTTACTTAACCCTGCATATTCATTAATGCTTTGTCCTTTGCACTTCCTGCCATTCTTTTTCTATGTTATATCCCTTTCTTAGATTGTAGGAATAACGTTTTTTTCTTATCTCATTGCATTTTTAAAAAGATTTTTTTAGACCTGGAGATGACCCTTATGTTTTATTCTCTTAAGAAGTTATTTATAATTAATTTCCTACGGCATTTCCCTCTACCCACTCATTTTATTTCTTTGGTCCTGACCCTATTCCTCCTCTCTGTACCTGCTTTGTCACATTTGACATTTAAGTTGGACAGTTTCTCTCCGTTTGTCTCTTCATCCACCTCTCCAGCTGTCCTGTTAAGACTATCCTGATCTGACCTTGTCTATTTTTCTTGCTTTACAACAGGTAGTTGAGCTGGCCTCAGAACGCTTGGTGTGTTTGTGTGTGTATGTGTGTGTGTGTGTGTGTGTGTCTGTGTGTGTGCGTGTGTGTGTGTGTGTGTGTGTGTGTGTCAGTCAGTAACTGAGAGAGTGTGTCTGTGCGCTTGTGTGTGTGTGTGTGTGTGTGTCTGTGTGTGTGAATTACACCGTGTATGTACAGATTTTCTACTTGTGGGTGTATTGTGAAAGCCATTTAGCTGTAAATGAAGTATCTCTTTCCAGTACTCCTAATGGCATTATTACAGCAGGCGGCAGGGCCCATTATTAATAGTAAATGACGGAGCCTCTCTCCTTAAGGTCTTTGTATTGATCCCCCCATCCTCAGACTAGTCTTAATGATGATGTTCCCCCATGTCTTCCTCTACAATCAAGGCCAGACTCACATTTACAACCTCTGAGTGACTATAAAGAGAAACAAGCGCACACTACAAATGAGACATCACGACTAAAAGACGGAGGTTATAGGAGTTGCCAGCCCTAATATTCCTTGTACCGTCTTCCTCCTACCGCAGCAAGCAAATGAATTCCTCATCTCAGCTCACCTCGCACGTCTATGCTGATGAGATAAACACTGATGGACACGAAGGGGTGCGTGTTTTTGTGCGTGCAGTGGCTCCTATTTTAAATGTGGCTTTATGGAGATGTTTGTCACTCCTGATTGCAGTCTCCAGTTCAAGCAGCGCACCTCACACTCTATCAG
Organism: Semicossyphus pulcher; assembly: GCF_022749685.1. Taxonomy (NCBI): domain Eukaryota; kingdom Metazoa; phylum Chordata; class Actinopteri; order Labriformes; family Labridae; genus Semicossyphus; species Semicossyphus pulcher. The sequence continues at coordinate 19,222,308 of NW_027211759.1, forward strand.
GAACAACAAGAAGGATGCATTATAATGAGAACAGACTGAGAGATGCAGAAGAAGTGGAGGAGGATGGAGAAGGGAATAAATTTGTGGAGGAAGGACGAAGGTGTGTGCAGGCTCCTTCGTTCTGTAAGTTGAGGAACAGTAATGGGGAGAAAACAGAGAGAGAGGGAGATATAGGAGCGCCTTGGAGGAAACAGGGAGGGATAAAACTTCAGTGGTTTCAGGCTCAGTGGTTCATAACATGAGGGGTTAAAACCAGCAGGGGGGTATTCCCAGTCAATACAAAGAATTCTTAATTGTGTATGTGTCTGAGAGAAGGCCGCCCTCTGAGCATCGTAATGAATCCTTTCTCCAGTGCTCCATTTGGCTGCTATGGTCTGATAGTCTAATAAAGCCTGTCTCGAACACTGCAGGGGCCCGTTAGGCTCCTGGATCCAAACCAAAATGAGTTGGCTCAACTGTATTGACCTGACTGCACCCTCACTTCATCATTGCATATCAGGATAAACTATGTGAACAGGAATTTTATACACACCAAGCACATAAAGGTGTTTTTGAAAGGTGGCATCATCCTGACAGGTCAGGGGGAAGCACTTTACAAAGTGTCATTTTGCATAAGTCATTTCATTATGGTGTAAGCAGCTTAATAATATAAATATCTGGATGTGACAGCAGTGACAAAGTACTAATGAGAACACTGTAATTTAATAACATACCTGACAAAACATACCAAACCTTCACAACTCCATCCCTCAAACGTATGGAGGCACATTGCCAGAAAAATAACAAACATCTTGGCTAAATCCAAATTGTCAGCAAAAGTTAGCCGCATTAGGAGGTGCAATTCTTCTATCATGGTGTAGGTCTGTTCCTCTTGGCCCAATAGAAGGAGGAGGACGAGGTCACAGTGCAGTGCATGAACACCACCTGTTGCAGTTGGGCTGGAATCTTGTTGTGGGTATCGCTCATTGTTTTTACTCCCATGAAAAGAGCCAGGGCTGTTGCTTTAGTTCAAATATGCAACAACATTGCAGAGAGGCTGAACACAGAAATGATGCTCTGGTCACCAGTCTGCAGTTTTTTCCAGCGTATGGAGAACTTTAGCACTATAGACAACAAAAACTAAAGAGAAAATGTCTTCACAATACTTCACAATAAAGATGTGAAATATTGGGCAGTTAAATAATCAGCATCACTTCTGAAGTTCAAACTTAATACGACTATAAGATATTGGTTAGGATGTCAGTGATAGAAGCTGCTTCAGAGCGTCTTAAGGCAGCTGATTAAGCAGCTACTGCCCTCTGCTGGTAGGAAGTATAAACTACAGTGATGAAATTATCCTGAATGCAAATGAAGCACTTAAACACATCAGCTGAGATTTATTCCAGTAAGACAGGATGCTGCCTGCTGCTGCAATGAACACGATTATATCAGCAGTGCAATTTAGGTTCACATCTAAACAGTCTAGACATTCTCGCTTTCATAAGCTCATGAATTACCACTGTATTATAGGAGGTACTGTGGCAAGGTAAATTCAGGTTAAACACATAATTTCTTGTTTTTCCTGACACATTATATAAATAAAAGTTGGCATATAGATAAAAAGAAGCAGGAATTAGAGGATTTTACATGTATGAATAGGAGCTTTAATATTGTGTCGTGTTTTGTATATTCACTGGGAATAATATTGTGTATATGATTTGGCTCCAGTTCAAGATATTGAGCTCAGGAATGATGGTGAGCCTCTGTACAAAGTCAGAACATTGTTGGGAGCCGTCCACCAGTTTCAGCGCTGCAGCTGGCTCCAGCTTTTATAATCCTTCTCATTCAGATCTGAAGCCCACAGCAAAGCTATCAGATTAGCGCTGCTGGCTAATCTACACCATGTCAATGAATGAAAACCATCCGCTGCCTTCTGTGCTGCCATGCCTGAGTGAAAAAGATATGACTCTGTGAGGGTGGAGGGGCGGGGGGACTCCCAGTAACATGCAGAAATGTTCGCTACATATCATTTTTAAGAGACACCTTCTGTCTTATTGTGTGATTTTTCTCACACAGGAAACACAGATGCAGACTAAAAAACGTTCGATACATGCTGATGCAGCGGCTGGGATGAGCCAGATGTCCCGGCTGCCTCTGTCTCTGGAGGTGAGGGATGGTTGTGTCTCGCAGCTACAGCGACCTCACTGAACCCTCCACCCTGCAGAGTAACGGAGGCCAGGAGGAGGACACAGGCACGGTGCCAGGACCTCGTATGGGAAGGAAATGTTACTAAACACATACAGGCAAGTATACTGTACTTAAGGTACTTGTACTTTACTTGAGGGCATTTCATGCCACTTTATATTGTCATTTTTACTAGACTCAATTTTTATCAGTTACTTTGGAAATTAACCCCTAAAATATCCAATAAATATATAATGGGCTTATAAAATAAGATTCAATGAACACATAAATCAGTGCTACATAGTTAGCTAACTAGCCCCAACCACACAAAGTACATTAGTAAAGTGCAGCTTGTGCATAAAAGCATCAGGAGTATCAATCAAACAACTCTTTAAACTGTACAATGACAGGGGCCATATTTCTGCAGCGAGCCATTTTACCTTTGATATTTTAAGTGCCACCTTTACTTAAGTAAATTTATTTGAATCAAGTATTTCTATGATGTTTTATAGCCAGTTTCGCCTGAGTAGAGGATCGACTATTACCCCTTTCCCACCTAAATTTAGCGTGTTGAAGCTGGTTTTTCAGACCCGGGAAGACCCCCTTTAGATGCAGATTGTCTCTTTTCCCATCGCCAGTGGAGTATACTCCTGTCTTTCTCTTTTCTGCTGTGTCAGCGTCTGACGTCACAAAGGAGACAGGGTTAGTAAACAGTGAAGATGTTGCAGTGGTTAGGTCTTTATTGTATCTATTACTCATTCAGTCTGTTTGTCAAACTAGGGCACTGACAAATCTGGACGGAGACGCTAGGAGACAGGTGGAATTTGTAGCTGAGATGAGTCGCAGAAGTTACAGATGGAACATAGCATCGCACCTGCAAGGGGGCGGAGATTAGCTTGTCAACCTGGGTTTTGTGTTCCCATCAATGTCAATCGGCACCGAGGCAATAATTAACCGGGTCTGATTGCCGGTTGTAACCTTTCTCATTTAAGCAAAAAAGCCGGGTGTTAACAGGTTTTTTGACCAATGGGAAAGCGGCTTATGAAGCTATTTTGCTATAAAGCCATAAAGGAGTTTCTGCTGTATATGATTTGTTCACATCTACAGTTTGTTCATTAATAAAAGTCAGATATATTTCATAGCTGAGAGAATTGCTCCCGCCTCTTTTTAAATGACTAAAATGTGCCACACAACTACAAATCCACAAGCAGCACATGATCACCTGATTGTGTTGCTTTTCTTAAACAAGTCTCAAATGCTCCACCAAGTGGTTGGACGTGTAAATATAAATAAACACAAAAACACATGAGGAAAAATTGCTTCCAACACATATGCACTTTAAAAACGTATTTCCAAGGGTAAATATAAATATCAGCTGTTACATGATGTGCTCTAAACGGAGTCAGAAAGACTCAAATATAAGCACAATCGGCACAGAGCTGAGAGGTGGCAAAAAGAGTCTATACAAAAGACTTTCATAGGATGTGGTTTATATACAAGAAAACTGAAGGCGCATCAACAACATTACCATTTCTCTCCCTCTCTCTCTCTCCCGCGCACACACTCACAAACATCATGAATAATCATAAGAATATGGTGTTTTATCTCAGCCAGATGAACTGCTTTAATTTAAACATCCCATTTGTCTGAAAAACAGCCTATTTTTCAAAACACAACCACACACAGCATCATACAGTCTCATCACCATGGTGATCCATCACTAAGAAGTATGTGCTGTTACTCAGGAAAACCTGCCGTGTTTCTTCAGTCAACCTGTTGGCCTGTTACTGAGGCCCAAATCTCCTGAATGAGCACAAACCAAGTCAACCCATCATGTGTCAGGGTTACTATAGGAAGTAAATGTATCAGATGGACGGTTCCTCCTTTTAACACCACTTACATCTCCACTTAACGAACTCATGCAGCCGCACAGATCGTCCCACTCAGTGCGTCTGGGCTGAGGAGAATCACATTGACCTAATTCACTTAACTGGACCAGTCAGATCTCTGGTCATTGGCGGGCTGAGCTGGAGTTTGATCCTCTGAGCCGAGCTCCAGCAGCTTCTAGCCTCAATAAAATCCTCCTCCGCCTCTGACAGAACTCATCTCTTGGTGAGTTATTAATACCAACTGAGCGGACAGGATGTTATGCACTGATTCTTCAAGCTTCTCATCAACAAAGCGACATGAGAGGAGTAGAAGGTCGCCCTCTTCTCCCTCTGCTCCATCTGTCTTTCAATACTGCACCCACATTAAGAGGACTGGCAGGACTGGGACGGCACAGTCAGGAAACTTTGAGCAATCCTTAAACGTGTCTAGAAACATGCAAATTGTACCCCAATTACTTCACGCTGCAACATTACCGTGGCGTATTTCTCAAAGATACAGGCAGTTTGTGATGACATTGACCCATTCTGTTAAACTCCTCCTCCAATCAGCCCTTATCCAATCACAGCTCATCACAGTAACTAGGCCTAACAAGCTTTGCATTTCTTTACATATTGAATCTTTCTTTTCTTCCTTTCGCCTTTCCATCCATAAAAACAAAAGATAGGAATAGAGTAAACATGGTTTTTATCTGCTCTACACATAAGCTACATTCGTTAGCATCCCCCGCTAACTGGATAACTTGGTAGACTTACTAAAAAACAGGAACTTGGCCACTATATCAGAGTTTAGATTAAAGATAGCAGCTCTGTTCTGCACTTTTTTATTTGGTTTGAGGAGGCTTACTCTCCAGCATCTCCCGCCAAACATGGTGTTAGATAACGTTACATTTGCCAAACTCATCAATAATTCCTCCTCCTCAAATCCTATAAAAAGTAGGGCAAACATTATAAGCATGAATGTGACCACTGTCCTGCTCGCACAAAAATGTTCAAGGATACAAACATTTTGAAGTTTCTGATAAAATGATTTACATTTGAATGATATAACACCTTTTTTCAGGTCTTTGTTTTGAACATTAAAAGCATTAAAAAGTCAGACGGAGACAGTTCTTAACCAACTTGCAGGATTTTAGCATTAGCATTAGCTTACTTTAGCAAGCTACTGCTGATAATCTGGGCTAGTTCAAACCATCATTTAATCCTGCAGCACCAACGGTTACTAGTTACAAATAAAGGCCTACTTTTGTTTTACCTTTGTCTGAAATCAAACCTGTTAAAATTCACGATAAATATTGTGTAAATCTGCCATGTGCCATGCTAGAATGACAAACCTGACAGGTGCTGCAACACTAATAAGGGGGATCTGTGTTTCACAAAGCTATCATTACAATAAACTGAGGTTACAGATTTAGAAATAATTTGTAAACTGGCATAAAGTGGTTATATTCACCTGCCTAATCTCTGTTTACTGTTTCATTAGGACACAAAGAGCTCCCTGTGTGCCCTATATATGGTGTGTGTCCGAGCTGCTGCTGCTGCACAGTGTGACACAGGCTGGCTCGGCTCCACTCACATGTTCGAGGGCATGTTAACAGTCTGAACTCGTGTTGTTTTTCCTCAGAAAGCAGCACCACATATTGTTCTCTTAAACCCAAGAGGCAGAGATGTCCCGAGGTCTTTCTTATTCACCCCGCCTGTATTTCAAACAGGAAACACGAGCAAACACTGACATATATCCAGCTTTACGTCTGCATGTTTCCAGAGCTGTAAGAACCTGCAGGTAGGAAAAACAGCATTTCTGTTTCCTGTTTATTCTAATAAACATTTGTTGTCGAGTCTGGGGTGATGGACTTAAGATAATCTGTGCCAAAAATAGCTGACATTAATATTATTTATATCACTGTATTTGGGCCATAGCTATTTATGACAAAAGATTTACGCCAATTAAAGACAACTTAAAAGAGAGCTGGGTTTTTAGAGGTGGATACATATTCATTTTAATGAATATCCTTTCACTTTAAGGTTGTTGCTTTTTTAAATAACAGCACAGAAATGTAATTAAGAAAACTAAAAATGTTGAAATTATGAAACTATTTTGGCACAATGTCTTAATAAACTGAAATCTAGAGCCATTTTTCTTCATTAAGGAGAAAGCAAAGACAAAAAAAGGCTATTACAGTTAGATTTTTATCCACTGCTCTTTAGTCATTATGACACGTCAGCACAACACAGATAAGTCATAATTAAAGAAATAACAAATATATTTATTTTGGTTTTTAAAAATTAAAAATCAACCAGAAATAGACTGAAAAAAAAATCACACAACGGAATCTTCTGTTTCCCAAAGTGTGCGTTTTTACACCTTCACCATACTCTTCTCCTAAGACTCCACCTCTCTTTCTCACTTACATATCCACCCGCACGCACACACACACACGCACACACACACACACACGCACACACACACACACGCTCATTCACACCTCTCTCCTCTCCATACTGTTCTAACACCTCTAGGCGGTTATGATCTTTATGCCACTTTTAAGAATCTGCCTCAGTGAGCCGAGCAGCCGGTGGCTCTTCACTCGTGCTCGGAGCTGCAGGGAGACGAACACGAGAGAGAGAGATGTTTATCAGATAATGACGTGCAGAAGGACGCAGCCAATCACTCATTTTAAAAAGAATGAAAATCTTCAACTATATGTATTTTTAAATGACTAATGCATCTGGAAGATTTCTTCAAAACAATCCATTTAACAGAGCATGCACGTAAGAGAAATGATGGCATTTATTGCTGCAGTGGGCCTTTAAAACAGGGTTACAGTGAGCCAGCATGAGCAACACCAGGAGACTTAAGCTGAAGCAGCTAAATGGAACTCAGCCATCATTCATTGTATCAATTACACGTGTGTTTTACTCCTGTGACAGGTCTAAATGTCTTCAGGGAGACGGCTGAGTGGAATATTATAAACATAAATGTAAAAATCGTTCTATTTGTTTTGTTTTTCTGGTGACGTTCGGTGTTGTTATGTTGTCATGGAACCATTAGTTCAGATTTATTTACAGCTCATCCATTTACCGGTACATGACAGAAAACTGAGACCTTTGAAGCTGTTAGACACACACACACACACACACACACACACACACACAGACACAGCAGGAGAATAAATAACAGCTCTCTCGAGACGTTTCTTTTGGCATCTTTCACGTTTACCTCATTTATCTGCAAAACGAAACACTCTGCCTCGATTGACTGACTGATCCGTTTAATAACTGGTGATCGAGCCCAAGATGTCTGTGAACATTATTAAAGGGTGACTCCATGCAAACTCACAACAGCTTACACCTGCATGCTGTGATGTGCAAGAAAAGTTGTGAGCACAGGACTTGTGAAAAAGGAAATCGTATGTGCTCATGGCTCAGTCTATAAACTGAAGCAGCACAAATAACACAGTGAAAGGTGTGTGATATTCCTGTGAAGCAGAGTCCTGCTCTGTGTATTAGGATGTGCTTTGTTTCCTGAAATCTGTGGTGAGTGTAGATTTGTGAGAGGAGGTCAGGGCAGGCCTCGCTCTTTCTGAAATAGTCTGTTAAAATGTGTAAGTGTGTGTGCATGATCGCACGGCCAGTCAGACACGAGTGCATGCCCAGACAGGACATCCATCTCTGATCTGGCCGTGTTTGTGTGGCCTCTGTCTGAGCAGAGCGACTGGACTGCTTCTAGCCGATTCCTCTGCAGGCCACGAGTGTGTCAGCTGCGACTGTCTGCATGCACACAGCCATAAATACACTCCGGTCTGCACTGCATGGAAGTCAAACAGTAATATGACAGCAGAGAGAGAGACAGAAGAAAAACTATACAGTGAAGGAGACAACAAGCTGTGCACAAACAGCAGAGTGCTGGAGGACGTTGTAAGCTAAGACCACATTGTGAGTTGAACAAACAGACAGACTCATGTTTAAATGGATAAGAGAGGGAGGGAGGGGGAGAATAGACCTGTCTGAGATACACACATATTAGCATTTAACCCCTCACACATCACACGACCGTGCTCTTACACTGTCAGCAGCTATAACTCAATAATCAATCACGTTGACGCAACCCATGGAAACTCTGAGAGCGAGCGGGGTGAAGACAAATCCTCTGTGAGCAAACTCGGCAAAGTCCAAAAATAAAAAATGTGATTTCTGCTCCACTCATGTCCCAGAAAACAAGCCGCTGTAATGCTCATTTCATGGCTGAGGACGCAGCCACTTATTAGGACTTAAAGCAAAGCCTCAGAGGGTGTGATGATAACCATCTCCTCCGCTCTTCCTTCAATCCAATGTTCTGCTCGTATACGGACCCTGTGTGCTTTTACACTGGCTGACAGAAGCAGGTCACTCAGTCAACACTGTTGCAGTAAATCCACCGCTGTGCTCAGAAACATTCAAACAAGCCTTGAAGCATCGGAGGCCACGGAAATTACACAAAACACTGCACCGGCTCTCAATAACAAAACACTCAATGGCTCCTCAGAGCATGACTGCAAAAGAAATGCATGATTATTTTCCACTTCTGAACTCAGGAGCATTTCATAAACAAAATATGTGTGTGTGTGTGTGTGTGTGTGTGTGTGTGTGTGTGTGTGTGTGTGTGTGTTTGAAATTTAAGAGGCGGGATTTAAAGCATGTAGACTTCACAGCTGATCAATATGAACAAGAACTCAGCAGTAATTGGGCTACAGAGGTTTCATTTTTCACCAGTGTGTAATTACACTGTAATAACAGTCTGCACTGGCAGCCAGCAGACTGAGTGTGTGTGTGTGTGTGTGTGTGTGTGTGTGTGTGTGTGTGTGTGTGTGTGTGTGTGTGTGCCTGCTCACACTCTACAGCAGCAAAGAGAAAAACAGTTGATCCACGGCGCAGGCCTGGTGGAGACATGAGCCCTGTCCTCGACCAGAATAAGGAGCAAACCGCAGCCTGTGGCATGACGCCTAAAAGGACACACCCCCTCCAGGTTGTGGCATCGAACCAGCGACACTGTGATAAACAAACGGCGGCTGATCCCGGCTGCAAAATAACCATTATAGTTACTGATCCTGGTGGACTGAACCCATCATTACGGCTCGTAATTACGATTGAGCAGCACACAGGCCTGAGCACGGGTTTGTGCTGTGTCCACTTACACACACGGCTTCTCCCTGTAGTGCAGACTGACATATGACTGTATAATTGACAGCATAATCAAACCAGCTACACACACACAACACAACACACACACTCCTCCCTGTCTCTTAAACCCGCGCGGCGCTGCGCTCCTGGCCGCTCTCGTGCTCGTCATATCTCACCTTGTTTGACACATTTGAGGCGGACCGGGTCTTTGCAGTGTTTAATCACGGCCAGCACGTCCCGGGTGGTGAGCCCGGCCACCGGCATGTTGTTGACCTCCAGCAGCAGCTCATCCTGGGCCAGTTTGCCGCTCTGGATCAGTCCCTTCCCCTGCTTCACCTCGCCGAAGTAGGGGAACTGGCCGATCTCCGCGCCCCCCTTCAGTTCGAACCCCAGCTCCCCTTCTTTCCCGCGGGTTATCACCGCTTCGTGGACTTTGTTGGTCCAGTGGTTTTTCTTCTTGAGGCTCTTAGACATCGTTAGGGCGAGTTAATCACCGCGGGCTGGCCCATAGAAAAGCCTCCTACCGTCTCATCCCTGCCTTTGTGCGACCGGCTGCAGCTCCAACATCAGCGGTGCACGCCAGGCGCAGTGTCCGCTCGGCGAGCCGCGTAGTCGGGCAGAGGGCTGCAGTACAGCGCGGCGGCGGCGGATGAAATAATTATTACTCTGTCAGACACACAGACGCAAGAGACAGATACTGGCGGATGACCCGGATGTGAAGCCTGAAGGAGGGGAGAGATGAATGGTTCTGGTTCGGCGTAAAAGGATGGAGAGGAGGGGAAATAACACAGGAGGCGCTTCACTCCCGCTACAGTGCCAGGGGCGCTTCCTCAGGCTCACTGTGATCCAACACATGACATGTACGAGGAACGCTACATTATACACACACCTCAGCCTATATGATTTACCTGAAAACATGCTGGATTCATAAAATAGCTTTGAGGTTGACTTTTTGTTTAGTTTTTTCGCTTTAAGTCCAGGAATGCAGTATCCTATCAAACATATAAGAAAATATGCGTCTATTATATTCACTAAAGACTTTATGGGAGTCTTATTTATCTGATAATATGCACCTGAATGCAGATATGTATGTACACAAACTGGCCTAAATTAATCCAGACCCTCAGGGGGGTCGAGGGGCCCCAGGGCAGGTTCACCATGTGTTACTAAGTTTGTGATAATTTGTTGTAAATTAATATTATATACGTTTGTAAATGCTCTGGACGAATAAGGCACATAATGAATAAAAGGAAATGAATTAAACTTGGTGCCTGAAGGCAAAATCAATATTAGCTACTACCTTTTTCACTGCAGCCTCAAAAGTAATGGAGGACATCCGACCTCCAATGTCAACGGCATAAAAAAAAAACTGGATATCTACAAAATCTGCCAATTATAACTATGGTGTAGTAAAGTTTGGGAAAGGTCACTGTCACTGTGGTTAGTGCAATGTTAAACTAAAACTAAAATGTTATACTTCTGTCCTCTGTTTTGAAATCATAAAAACGTAAAGAAAATAATAAATTGTTATCATTTCACTGCTTCTAGATTCACCAAAAACTCTGATAGGAAAAATCTGTCCATATTTAACTCAGTGGCTACCGACGTTGAAGTCACGGCGGCTAGCATTAGCAATCCCCAAAATTTTAGCTAACATTACTTTTGACAAACTTACATTAGCGTTAGCTAGCTAACATTACTGTTCAACTATAATCTAAGCCTTACCTTTTGTATCCTGTAACACTTTCAAACGTAAGCTAGGAAGTGGCTAAATGCTAACGCTAGCTGTTGTCTAACTGTATCTAATGTGCAATTAAATATGTAATTTTAGCATGAAATATGGCCCAATGAGCCTCCAGATTTTCACAATTCAATGTCATTACACTGTTTGATGAATCAGTGAGCCATCACTTGATCGCTTTTTGTCTGAAGCTAAAATGCTTTAGCTTAACATTATAGCAGCATTTTAGCTTCCCTACCTTAGCATTACATCTAAGGAAAATGGTCACATTGTAAATATGGTGGATTGTCAATCATGGGACAAAATACAAAGGAATGCAGGGCTCCATAGAGAGTGGAGGACATGGGGTCCATAGGGCCCCACAGCACATCTTTGCCCGGAGGCCTCCATAGCTGTATGCACTTCTGCTTTCTGGGTCTTTCTCTATGTCTTGTTTAATAGCACATGCAGCACTACCAGCACTATCTGTCCTATTTACAGCCGAAATGAATGTGTACTTACATGCGCGGCAAGCCCCTGAAACCCTAATGGTTAACTCACCTTTACTCCCACGTGTTTACAGATCACTGGTGTGTTAGAAATGTAACTCAATTCAGTATTTCACTTCAACATTTAACAGGTTTACTGTAAGAGCAGTTAGCATGTGAAGAAAAGTGCCGCTCCCAGTTGTAAAGTGAAAAAAGGAACAAACAGCCTCTGCAGTTGTGGTTTTAAATTCACCCTGTTTCAGCTGGTCACCGTTACATAATTGCTCTGATGACATAAATCCAGGTCCGTCAGAAAATGACAAATCCTTTTGTTGCCATTACTTTTTCATGAGTGCACGGGTCTCCGAAGCGGGGTGAAGTAAAGTTTCATTCAATATTTAACACATAAGTCAAGAGCTGCTCCTCCAATTCTACTGAGGATGACAGTCCCTCTCACTGCCACTCTAAGCCTGTGTGTGTGTGTGAGTGTGTGTGTGTGTGTGTGTGTGTTTTGAGGACATGCATCTGCTCCTGTAATGTGAGTATCCTCCCTACAAAACAACTTTACTGTACACAGCCCCCTGTGCATTTGCACGCAGTAAATAATCCATGATGTGCGCTGGATACACTTTGACTGTCACTTTACTTACTTCAGCATCTTAGTATTAAGGTCACACTGTTTGTTCTGGTTACAGCAGATGCTTCTGACACTCACTCAAGCGGATCATGATGAGAGTTTATAGAAGCCTAACAACCAGTACATAAACAGCACTGGTAAAATCCAGAAAACTAGCTGGATTAAGAGATTAAGTCTTTTTTGTGCCTCTGCTGGTGGATGTCAGAGCTGCAGCTTCAAGAGGCCTGAAGTCTGGACTGAAAAGCAGCAATTATACACTTTTGCAGGACTCATGCAGGTTTTTACTCCAACACGAGCTCATGTAAGGTTACAGATGTACTGAAGCATGAAATCAGCTGATGCTGCCTTCAAGCAGAACAGAAATCAGGCACGTTGTAGCTTTTTTTGACACATAAGTTGTATTTTTTGTGTACATGACATGAGATTTTGTGTCCCGTGCTTATCTTTCTATATCTGGATCAGAGGACTTTACTATTTTGGACCTCCTTTGTGAATAGAAGTGTGATAGAAGAACAAAACGAAAAGCCATCAGCTGTCGAAGCTTTGAGCTGGAGCGACTAAATTTGGAGTCACTTCAAGCATCTCATCGCCTCTCTGATTTTCTCTCCTGACAGTGTGGAGTACAGCAGTCGCTCTCAGGGTCTGTGTGGACACTCGCACATGGACGAGAGGTGTGCTCGCACGAGGGTGGTGGTGATGATCTGTAACAACTACATCAAATGTTTCACTTTCTGCAGGATGGAATATTTCAAACTAAGGGTTGCATTATGTGTGAAGAAGCATCCTTCTCAGACTGTGTGTAAACATCTCTGTGAGAGTGTTTGTGCACACCAGGTGGGGAGGGAAGATGAAAGAAAAGGATATTACTTTATATCATCGTTATAGACAGAAAGTAATGAGCATCCTAAAGCAGACTGCCAACAACAGAAGGCAAAAATACAATAACACGAGGCAGTCTGCGCGCTCAGAGGGGGAATTTCAATAGAGCTTATATGGATTTAGCTCGCTGCCTCCCTCATTGACTCTCTGCTTTGTGCATTTGCTGTTCGGGAAGAAATGCACACTAAGTTGTTTTTATTGCTCGGCAGAGACAGGAGGGGAGTGGAGTCACCTTCACACAGACACAACGATGGGGGGGGACACACTCCTCCCATATTCATCATCTTTATTTTACCCACTGATGTTGCACAAGCTTAAAAAGAAAACAGAGTGCAGACAAACATATTAACCGTCATCTAATGTCCACAGAGACTGCGCTAATGTTGGAAGACATTTTCAAATTCAAAATGAAATAGCAGCACAGAGGCATCAGAGAGGATGCCAGGAATGTGCTGGACGGGAGCAGCAGCATGCGCCCACCCACCACACGCACGCACGCACGCACACACACACACACACACACACACACACGCGCCACACTCAAAGAGAGAATAAGTTAATTAGACTAAATGGCTTTAGGGAATTGGCAACTAAATCATGTTGGCTTTTTCTCCAAGCTCACAATGAAATTTAATTAGGTAGTGAAACTTGTGATGGCTGAGTTCACCTGTACAAAGTCCAGACTGTCACTGATATCGGCTGATATAAGCTTACCACACGCACAGTATACCAGTATCAGTGTATGTCTGCCAAAAACAGACAAGAAATTGAAATGCAGAAGATATGTTACAATTACAAACACTGAAAGCATCACTGTGCCCACCAGTGAGAGCTGACATGTTTAAACGTTGTGCTCAGTATCTTAGTAACACAATGAAAAAAACATTAACCAGTACTCAGTAAGGATTAAAGTTCTCTCCACAAACAATATTAAGTGAAACAATATTCCTTTTTTTGTGCAATTCATTAATTCTTTGAAATGTGAAAAGGGTCACTCCAAAGGAAAAACCGCCGGCCTATATTACCTTCAATTCTGGGATCTTTCAGGTCATAAATGTGGCCCACAAATTTAGCTTAACCTCACAGCTCTCATCAAAACATTTCCAGTCACAGCAGGCAGCAAAAAAAGCTCTGACAGACTCCCTGTGCACCTCCTACAGCACCAAACTGCACACAGACAGAGTTAGCGACTAGCTGGTGAGCATAGAGCTTAAAGCACCAATAGCAGAGCTAAAAGCAGGATGCTAATGTTGCTCCATATATGCTGGGTTGTGTAAGTAAGCAACTTTCGTCACCATAACAAATCAAATTGTGATTGTCTCGCTCCAGGTGACCAAAAAACTCAGTACACTCAGGTTTAAAAGATAACACTCTCGTGTTCATGGTAAATACAGAGCTCCTACAAGCAGCTGCTTAGCAGTTAGCCTAGCTCTATCAAACTTCAAAGGATCTTCTTACATGTTTGTGTTTAAATTAAGAATATGGACTAATCTATTTTATTAGAGTTTTTTAACGGCCAAAATATTAGCCTCAAATCAGTCTATAATCCTGGCACAATGACACGTTATTATGTAATATATAATATCACACTTATAAATTCTGTCTCTTCTAGTGTCTCTAGATGTTAACCCTTTTAAGTGGTAATTGTCTATCAATATATATATTGAAGAGCTGGTTATTTCATGTAGTTTTCAAAGGGTTTCTTCAGATGAGATTTATGGTTTGCTTTGCCTCTGGTCAGCTGCAGCCTGAGATGATGTGCTGTTTGATCGCCGTCATTAGCTTCATCATCCTCTTCTCTTTCCTCAGCTGCACCTTCATCTGAAGAAGCTTTCTATCCACACTGTTTGATCTCCCTGGGAGGGCTTTGGGGATTAGCTAAATGACTCTGCAGTTAGCTTTTAAATCACACAATGGCTCCCAAAAATAGTGTCCCTCAGCTAATGCCTAATCATTGTGCTTGAGCAGTGATAGCTTAAGTCTGTAAGACAGGAGTGGCACTGCTGTGACCCGGGTTAGCTGCCATCATCTGGGTGTTTATGAAATATAAATAAATAAAAAATTAGCGTAATTTGACAGTTGTTCTGGTAATCCCATCAATCCTCCTAAACTAATTCCTTTAAGGGCTGATTGGCTCAGGGATATCTGAAAACCTTCTGGACCATATTCTGGATATTAGCTTAAATCATCAGCTCTGTAGAAAATCACTCTTTCAGGTCAGGATCACTTAGTCCTGATCTTTGGTTGTTTTTCATGGAGAATTTTTTTTTATAAAAGACAACAGATTTTTTTATAAAAGTAAATTTTTAAAGAGCGATTTTCATTCTGTATAAATAGCACCCATAGTGATAAGATTTCCCTTATTACTTTCCTCTCTAACCACCAAGCAACCATCAGCCTTGATCGTCACATGCAGCTGCACATTGTGACCACTAGAGGGAACTATTTACTGCTGCACAGTGGTGGCAGACGCAGTAAAATCCTCCTCGAGCATTCACCTTTAGTTTATATAATTTTTTAAAAGTCCTCCTCAATGCAAAACTTTTTTTTGCTTTTAAATATTCGTTGGGTGAAGGGAAGGTTTCTCAGTGCTCAACTTGAATCTTTGAGGACATGTGAGCCGGATTTTGTCCCATCTAGATTGGAAATGGTCCAAAATACGATTTGCATACTTGATGTTGAAATTTAAAACTTGCATAACTCGTACACTTACAAATGCACCTCTAAGTGGAAACATAAAACATCTTGTGTCCTGCAGATAAACCATTGATGTAAAATATATTTGCATATTGATAGATTTTGCAGAGAAAAGGGGGTCGTTTTTTGATTGAAAGAATGCGTTAAAAGTTTATTTTATTTACATAATAATGTATTTAAGGCCATACAAATGATACAGATATCTGATATAAATCAGAGCATTTGTGTTTGTCTCTGAAGATGGCACAGGAGACTTCTTCTACCTGTCTATGAATGTCTTTATAACCTGGTCTAAACAATTTGGTTTCAGTGATACAAAAATATGTCTGTGGTAGTTTCAGACTTTCTGATGTTCACTGAACCAAAAACTAAGACAAAGCCTCAAGGCTGTCTGTTCTGGACCTAAACTGGGACATTTGCTGTCTCAAGCTGTTTAATATTTCACTGTTTTTACACAAACTGCTCTGTTTTATTTGTAGGTCACATTGCTTCTAATCTTTTTAATCATCATCAATTATTAGACAATGAAATATAAATAAATTCTATTTTGTGATTTAAGGGGAAGCTACTTTCTTGTACGGCTGCAAAGATGAATTAAAATCCAACTTTTCTTTTCTTCCATTTGTTTTATAAAATTATCTATTGGTGAAAAATGTATTAACTTGAAGCTGAACATGAGGTTCAAATGTCATGTTTCGTTCAACCAACTGTTCATACAGACATTTTTACATCTACCATTACACAAAACAAAAAACCTTCACATTCTCACATTAAAGCGGGACCTTAACCCACATTAAACCTTTTCCCTGTACACTGAACATAGTTGGCATTAAATCGACAGGTGGATTGATTTAAAAACATTTCAATGTTTCAGCTCTACTTCTGTCGTCTGTGATGACTCCCTCCCTCCCTGTTTCTCCCTCCAAGTGTTAGAAAACACACAATCATTCACACAGACAATAAACAAGACAGGAGAAAAAGGGTGTATTGCATAAGTTACTGTGGTTTTACCACAGCAGCTCTTTTATTAGCAAAATCATGGAGATTAGTCCACTAATGTGCCCATCCAATGGAAACAGAGGGTTGGGGTTTCAGGGGGGATATGTAACTTGAAACCGTCACAGATCATGATCAGTAACAGTGCACTGGTACCCAGCCACCTGTCCGTCTGTCTGCGCACTGAACACAGATCTACATGTGGTCCTACTGTCTGCTACAAGGCCAATGTTGGCATCCTCTGTTCAAAGCTTCTCTTTAATTCTCGGTTCAATCAGAGATGTTACAGTTTGTGGCCGTGCACAAACAACGTGCACTCATTAATTAGAGAGTAGCTTCTTTTTGGTCGCTTAGAAAAATACAACTTTGAAAGAGGATGACAAGTAGAGGAATAAAGTCCCTTTGTTTTATATTCTCTCTATCCCACGCACACGCATACATACATTAACACACACACACACACACACACACACACACACACACACACACACACACACACTCACTCACTCTGGCTTTTGGCCTCGATCAAAACAAAACTCCCACTTGCAGCACGCATGCAAAGCACGCATTCAAAAAGGTTTACACGCAGCTCTCACAGTTTGTCAGAGTCAGAGTGAATTGGTCTACAGAGTGACTTGGTCTTTCTTGGTTTGTCCAAGGAGGCAAAAATGATGCCACAATGAAATAATTAGAACAAAAGAGATAATATGGACTTGGGGGGCTTTGGAGGAGTTCAATGGCAACATCTACATAAACCTAACATCTACTTCAACAAAAAGAAAACACTGCAACTAAGGCATGCAAGGCACAAGCACCTAGAAACAAAAGACAAAAAGTGTTCATTCATGGACAAAAAAAAAGTCAAGGCCCCCCCTCTGATATAAAAATTTAAAATAATGATATTAAGGTAAAACAAGCACATTTTAAAAACGGTGAAAAATCCCCAGCCATAGACAGTTGTACAAATACTTTACACAAAATGTTTTTTCTACACACCGTCTTTAAAACTTTTAGAGATGAACATAAGTTAATAAGAGGTTAAAAGTGACATTCTCAGCAGGGTGCATGAAGTTCCCTCCAGTCAGAGTCCCCTTGAATAAAGTCACTTGGTAGCCGGCCACCGATCTGCCTGAACGGAAAGAAGATAAACCATAATTAGAGGAGAAAAATATCACCAGCTTTACTACCGGTTCGTCCTAAAAGCCGCAGGTGTTACCTTTAGAAAAGGCCGCAGTCCTTCAGGTTGTTCTTGATGATGACGTCAGTGACGGCATCAAACACAAACTGCACGTTCTTGGTGTCGGTGGCACAAGTGAAGTGGGTGTAGATCTCCTTGGTGTCCTTTCTCTTGTTCAGGTCCTCAAACTGGCACTGAATGTAAGCCGCTGCCTCCTCGTAGGTGTTGGAGCCTGAAGGAGGAGGAGGAGGAGAGGACACATTTAGGAAGAAAAAAACAACAGCAGTGTTTAAGAGTTCCTTCTAAAAACCTTTGAACCTTTTAATGTTAAACAAAAGTGGACAAGTATGAGACCTTTATGTCTGAAGAAAGCAACGTGTACATACGATAACTCTAAGTGCATATATGCGTAGATGCATATATTGATGTATGACCTATTGGTGTGCCTGGGTATTGTGTGTCCCTCTTCTTTTCTTTCCTTGTGAGTGCTTCCATATCACCCCTGTATCATTCCTATTTTTGTTCTTATATGTAGTCAGTATAAAATAAATAAAAATTTGAATGACAAAAAAAATATGTCCAACTAATAAAGTTGATATCTATATATATGTCATCAACACACATTAGGGTGCTTGGCTGTACCAAGAGCGAGGTGTTCGCCGGCTGAACCTAGCTTCATCAACCTGAGGCTAAGCTAACACTGACTCTGTTTGCCATGAATGTCCCTCCTCATCATCGTCGTCGTCACCTCCAGTGTTCTGCCTTTGCAAAAAACTGTCCAAAGCTTTTTAGCTTTACCGTTCCTCCCTGACATTATCCTTAAAAGGATCTATGTATCTACGGTTCTGACTGGCTAGCAAGCTACAGTTTGTAGAAAGCTTTAGCTTGTGATAGTTGAAAGAGTCTAGTGTTGAATGTCACTTTATGTACACAGAGGGTTGTGAACGTTCTCACCATAATATCAGACTATCCAACCGAGCCGGCCCACTGTAATTGTTGTTTATAAAAGCTCTTAAAAATAGAAAAACTACAATGACGCCTTATGGTCGCATGCCTCAGCCAACCAGCCAGGTTGCATTTATCAGTGTTTCTCAATGAGTCACAGTGTAACCTTGGCCCAGATGGGAGACGGGGTTTTATTATTATATCGTCAACATTTGAAAGAATACATTATCCTGAAAACAAACTATGGTAAATGCAAGGCTACATTGAACAGGAGAGGTTGAACCACACTTTATAGGAGGCACATAAAACCAGATGCCTCTCCCTCCCTGTGTGTGTGTTTCTCTGCAGAGCATGTGACTGTCAGTAGACAGGACACGCCTATTACCTTCTCAGAGGCATAAAAAAAATCCCCAATGCATGAGGGCAAAACATCCTTCGATATAATGCACTCCTGTAATAATAACCACAAATTCATCACACTTTGAGTGTGTCAACACAACTGAAACTTTATAAGCTTCATATAAGGACACGGCACAGATGTTATATTGGATTGCTTTAAACTGACACCTAATAAATTGACTACTGACCTAAAAAGTGTGGGTGTGTTGTGTTTACCCTGAATGCACACTTTGTTGCTACAGTATCAGTTTGACCTGCATGCTACAGAGCAGCTTTACTGAACTGCCTTTGCTCTGTTTCATCTGACAATGGAGAGATTTGTTACCGGGGAATAACTAAAGGGAAAGGTTCGACTCTTACATAACTCTGAACTGAATCACATGGAAGGTCTGATGGTTGCGGGGAAACATTGCTATACAGAAGTGAAATGGGTAGACTCCAGATACGGAGAGCTTGTACAGAATTAGTGTCCCATCAGGTTAAGATTACAGGGATATGGATGCATAACTTAAATGTATCAATAACTATCGGTAAACCTGACATGGACACATTGTTGTCAGCTAGAGCAGCCCACACAGTTCCAAGAGCAGAGCAGAGAGGAGAGGAGAATAAAGGCTTATCTTTGTGTGGTCTCTGCAGAGACTGCCGCGCCTTCATGGTGCAACCAGGAGGCTGACAGACCGAGCGTTTATAAAATGAACGACTGAATGAAAGCGAGTGTGTTCTGAACCAGGATAAAGACACTAAGCATGAGTTAAAAACTGTTATAAAGTCGGGTTTTTAGCGTGCGTAAAATCATTAAGTTCACGTGGAATAACTCTTTAAAACAATTTATTATTCAAACTACCTTTTTGGTCCATTCCTAAAACCTTTACAGGCCTTGAGATACAACTGAGGACAAGATTCAGGACCTGCCAACAGACTTTCTAATTGATTAAATACTGCCACTCCTGTCCAAGAACAGTATTTGCAAGTACAACACAGCTGCTGTACATACAAGTGCTTCTGCATGAGTGTCTCACCTGCATATTCTGGGTAGCAGATTGTGAGAGGGCTCTTTTTGATCTTTTCCTCAAACAGGTCTTTCTTGTTGAGGAAGAGGATGATGGAGGTGT
Organism: Semicossyphus pulcher; assembly: GCF_022749685.1. Classification (NCBI taxonomy): domain Eukaryota; kingdom Metazoa; phylum Chordata; class Actinopteri; order Labriformes; family Labridae; genus Semicossyphus; species Semicossyphus pulcher. The sequence goes on from NW_027211759.1 coordinate 19,242,570, forward strand.
CTGTGAACCACTTGTTGTTGCAGATGGAGTCGAACAGCTTCATGCTCTCATGCATTCGATTCTGAACGAGAGTAGAGAAACATATAATTGTGAAAAACCAGAGTGGCCCACACAAGCTGAATTTTACAGAGGAAGAGCTCAGGACAAAAGAACAATTGAGGGTAAGTGTTTTTTTTACCATCTCCTCATCCTCAGCCAGAACCAGGTCATAGTCGCTCAGAGCCACGCAGAAGATGATGGCGGTGACTCCCTCGAAACAATGGATCCACTTCTTCCTCTCTGATCTCTGTCCGCCTACATCAAACATTCTGTGGATCACAGACACACACTGTTAAATAATATACAAACACATGCTCACTCGTGAGGACACAGAAAAGAGGACATTTATTTTAACATATAAACAACTAATGTGCCCAAATCAACACACTTCTAAACGTCTTTTACATGAATTTAACTAATTAGCTTTGTAGGAAAATGACCTCCCCGTTCTTAACTCCGCCTACTACACTCTCACACTCTTACTCTGATTGGTAAACTGTCGCTCCAGCCCTCTGAAACAGCCAATCAGAAAGACAGCACACCTATTTGAATGACTGGCTAAATCTGAGGTGTGGGTAGAAATTCAGATGTGTAGACAAACTAAAGGAGAGCAGCACCTGTCATCATGTAAATACAGTGAAATGACGGGACAGGCTGTGCTGCTTGTACTCACTTGAAGTGCAGGTCCTTGAAGGTGAAGTGCGTCTCCACAATACCGGTAGTTTTGACTCTGGTCCTCAGCACATCCTGTTGGGTTGGCACATAAGCCCCGTTGGATATCCTGTCCAAGTCATTCAGGTAGCTTTGGGAAAAGAAAAGTTGTCAGAATACGAGGAAAGACTTACACCAGGTTAAATAAAGGTCGGCAGTGCTGATAATTTCACTTCTTATGCCCCTGTGTACGTGAAACCAACTCACTATGCTGCAGAGTCGTTGAGCTGGTACTCTCTGGAGCGGCTGAAGCAGGCCTGAACCCCTCCGTCCTTCCACAGCCGCTGGATGACCCCGGCCAGCTCGCCTGTCATGAAGCCTTCTTCTGCTGATCCTGCCAGGACGAACAGCTGCCGCGCATCATCCTACAGAGACAAAGCCCCCCCCCCGGTTAAATCACAATCAACAGTTCTTTCACATTAATAGCTGCCAGTTTTGCTTGGGGAGTGTGTGTAATTTCCAGTTTGTAGAGTTGTTTACAGAAGTTGAAACTCTGCAGAGGAATACTGGTTAAAGTGCATCTAATGTCAAAATAAACAAACATTTATGAGCAATGTTTTGTACCTTGTATCATGGAAAATTACATTTGGATTTTATCTATGCATAAAACTACATTTCATAACCTGCATGGTGACTGTAGGAAAGTTATCAAAACCTGAAATCTGCAAAAGCATACTTTCAAGAGAACAGCCATGGGTGTAAAACTGCCAGGTCAGTCACAATGAGGAAATGAGTGGCCCTCTTGTTATGACAGGACAATGACAGATTTACAAAATGCAAAAGGAATCTGTTTAGGGAAAAGAGTGAAAGGGAAATACCCATCTGCACGGCATTTATTTGTGGCATGTGATGCAAATTTGTCCAGTGATTTTGCCAAAATCAACTAAATAGAAATGTTGCGGATTATTACTGTGAAATTATTCTTGTTGATAGACAGATCTTCTGTCCATTTCCGATAACTTCAACATGTTCTGATCCAGAAACTGAACGACCTGCAGACAGTTCTCGTGTCAGTAAGCCTCCTCTGTAATGAAGTGTTTTGAATGTGATACGAAACCACCACCAGCTCTGTTTGACCTGCTGCAGAGGAGGAAGTGAGAAGAGAAATGCCCAGTAGGAAAGGCTGACATATGACTAAGTAAGCTGTTGCCCTCGAAGCACTGAGCTTTATATTTGCAAAGAAATACAACCTGTAATGTGCCAAGACCAGCGTAAATGCCAGCTTTGTTTTCCTTCACTCACCGCTCTGGCTGCATCTGCAAAGTCAATCTTCAGGCGTCCCATGGCTCTGATGATGGCAATAATGGACTGGATGGTGTTGCTGTAGACGACCGCCTTGTACTGCTTACACTCCTCCTCTGAGTAGCCCGCTTCGTGGATGATCCTGGCACACAGAGAGAGGACCGTTAATAATAATAAAGACTCAAATTTTAACCGTTTTCTGAATGTTGAAATTTAAGAATAACTATTTGAAATCATCGGTCAATAAGAGACTTCAACTGATATGATATGTGATATTCAAGCATTATTTTCCAACTATACCCAGTAAGACTGAGACTAAAAACAATTCATAAAATAAATTGGTTATGTATACCATGTTCACTTCTCTTTCCTAGAGCGCAATAAAGTAGTTCACCTTTAAAAGACGACAGACAATAACAACTATTCCACATGAAACTCATGATGCCGATAATTAAGTGCCTGAAAACCTATCTCGTGCTTACATAGGTAAGTGTGTCATTTGCTCTCTTTGCAATCTGACGTCAGTCAAAGGGACTTAAACACGGCTGCGTGCCGCAGATGATCCTCTGAACAAACAGTATTTGAAGTTTAACTGCCATGACGGATGTGATCTTAAACGTGACATTGAACATCCACACTTACTTCATCTGTTTAACAATCGTACTTTTCCCAGATTCTCCAGCACCTGAAACAAACAAAACACTCAGTTATAGTTTATAATGTTAGTTGAGCACAAATAACAGAAATGTACTGCTGTATTCCCAACAACACCCTATAGATTATCACTAGCTAACTGCTGACTACATCTTCTAGCATTAAACCTCATTTATATTTATGGTATTAAAATACCTTCTAAGTCTGGTTTAAGTTTGATCCAGTTGTAAAGGTCTATGTTGATATGAAAAGTTTTGTCCACACAAAGATATTCAGTTTGCTGCCATAGAGGCATAAAGAAAATATTCCAAATAAGAAGGTTCCACCAGAAAATATAGATTTTTTAAATTAAAATTATTATTCAAAACAGTTAAATGGTTGGCCATCTATTTAATAGTTGAGAAGTCGATTAAGGAGATTAACCGTTGCAGCTTAAAAAAATAATCCATCAAAACAATTAAGTTTACCACTAATCCATGTTTTAGGAGATAATCTTTGTTTGTTTGGACTACAGGTACTGCAAGCTACATTGGTTGAATTTTAAGGGTTATTTTTCAAAGTTGAAAGGACTCTGAAATTGTCTACTGCACTAATATTACAGTGGACATTCCTTGCCATTTAACCTCGAAGAATTAAAAACTGCATCTAATCAATAGTGGCCCTCCTGCTAGAGCTGAACGATTTAGAAAAAATATCCAATTGCGATTATTTTGAGTTACATTGCAATTTCGATATGATTTGCGATATTAAAGGGAATGGTCATTTTTACATCATTATTCTCATTTTCATTGAAAAACATTTTAAAATTATAATGGTGCGATTTTTGCGGGGATCGGTACCAAACAAAGATATTTGATACTTATGTCTGTGTATGATGTGTTTGCCAGAACATCTCAGCAGCACAGTATTAAAATGGTATTTTGACACACATTTCACATTTAACAAAAATTGCGCCTCCTGCGATTTGAAAATTGCAGTAGACCATATTGCGATTTCAATTAAATTTTAGATTCATTGGTTAGCCCTACTTCCTGCCCAACAGTCAAAACAAAACTATGATGTGTAAAATGTTGAAACAATGCTTTACAATGGCATCTTAAATCTGACACCCAAAACAAAAATCAACAAGTCTCTGCCAAAAAAATTAAACAGTTACGTTTAACCTGTAGCGATTAAGAAGATACACTGTGACATAATACAGTGAGGAAGTGTGTGAGGCCTAATTGAGCCAGGTCACAGTGCAATTGGATTAATCAACAGGATCCTCCCGGCAATGAGATTATACACAGCTTATACATCCCTGGGTTAGAAACTCATGCTGCATCACACTCGCTTGCTGTAGTCAGAGCTGTCAGATGCATCTCATGTACGATTTGATTTGTGGGAGACTAACATACAACGCCAAGTTAGGCAGTATGACATCCTTGCAGCCCTTAAGTTAAAGGTTTAGAAATATAAAACCATGGTGTTGATCTGAGATCCATTTGAACTAGCCAAAGAAGTACTTAATCTTTTGGGTCTCCAGTTCCCTCTGAGATGCAGGCGTGTTTTCTGCTGAGCACACAACATTTTAATTACCCTACCTGTGCAGGGACTATCAGCTCCCCAGTGAGGAGAACTGTTCACCAATTCATCGTCCCACATGATAAACAGCCACGCACACCAGACCCAGAGCTCATAACTGCAAACATCATAACACACAAATTTGAGGGCTGAATGAATTTACTATGATGGCAAAAGAGGAAGAAGTGCAATGGTTCAGGTTGGTTAGTGAGCACGGATGTTTGATTGTGCTTCACTTGCTGGACCAGAGAACACACATTTCCCTCAGGCCATATGAGATGTGGATATCTCTGCAGAAAACAATAAACACTGTGCCTGCCTCTCTCCCCTGTGCTGCCTTTGATGTTACTGTACATGAAAATGCCGCTACACAAGAACAAAAGATCAATGTTTATGATTTGCATTTGTTTTTGTTCTTCAGTCTTTATTCGAGGCAGTCCACCCACTCAAAACACTCTTCTCAAGAGCATGTCATTCGCAGATTACTGCATTAATGCATTAATGCAAACACCCCTGGTGGGATGCCTGATAGAGCGGCAAACTGTAATAAACACTTATGGTATGGCCACATCTCTGTGTCTCTCTCAGGAACACAAACAGTATTAAGACATTCAATGTCACGGATGTAGAAGCAAAATTCATCCATGTGTTCAAAGCCCTATGGTAATTTCCCCATCAGACAATAAATCCACAAACCAATCCAGACATCTAATGCAGGTGCTTGAGGGAACCGTGACAGGAGAAAAAAAAACAACCATGAAAATTCAAATCAGGTCCTTCTCAAATGACGCACAAACATACAAGAGGCAACTGGTGCAGCTGAGCAATGTTCAGAGTCTGTGATTGTGGTGAAGTCACGTGTTTGAAAACAAACCTGTGACACACAGCCCTCACTGTGCAGAGATTACTTTAAACGTGTCAAATACTGTTGCATTTTCAAAACAGCTTGTAGACTCCATGGTCTGGGCAAACATCCAGTTAGCATGCTCTAGCTGTTATGTGTATACAGTTGCCACAGATGATTATTGCGGTCAGCAAGGCTGAATAGGTTGCTATGCAACCTCCTGCCTGTCTTCTCCTGACTGAGGCAGCCAGCAGTGGTCATCAGCTGCCAGTGATATGAAGGATTGAGAAACAGAGAGCCAGGTTTCCTTTTTAGTGATGAAACAGGGCGAAATGTCTCCATTATAGGTAAATTATATAATTATCGGGTCTTATTTGCCTATTCTTCCTGGCTGAATAGGGAGTGCATGCCACTGCCAGCTTGGCCACCATATTCAAATGACCATATCAATATATTTCCCTCAGACAGGGTGTCTGGGGAGAAACAACTAACCTCAATTTGAATAGAATACAGCATAATAATAAGTTGAAGTCACACACGGGATATCACTACATTATTAAAAAAGGTAATGATTTTAAATTATTGTGTATAATTCCCGTTTTTTCTCCTCGTGTCTCCAGTTAACAGAAACATTAAAGTTTAGCAGCACGGGCGGACTGCCTCTAAATTCAAAATAGCATGTATTAAATTCTAACAAATACCAAATTTTACGTCGTATGGACGAACATTTATTTAAAATCTGTTAAAATACTGAGCTCACGGCTTTGGCACATATGTAAACTGAAGCGTTAGCAACAGAGTGAACCGGCCTAAAGTACGTTAACGTGAGTGTTTGTCCTGAGTGAAGAAACAGGAAGATAAAGAGCTAACCCTAATTAAAATTATAATAATGAAGGTGTGACAATGCGGCAACACTACACACATTTAGGACAGACAAAGCAGTTAAAAGTTAACCTCTCAGACATCTTTAAGCTTTCTGTGAGCTAGTTGACTAACGTTAATCCAGGCTAGCGCTGGTTCGCTAACTGAGCTAAGCAGCTAATTGCTAATAGCTAAATTAGCTTACTGTGGTTCTGCTGGGAAATAGCGGGTGGGGACAAAACTGATCACATCTTGAACTGATAACTAATTTAAAGACTGAGCCGAGTTTAATTTGCTTAGATTAAAAAAATTAACTCGAGCGGCCCCAACTTTTTTAGCTAACTGCAGCAGCCCCGTGTCTTTTATGTAAAACCCGAAATGTCTCAAACTCCCACCACTTCTTCAAAGTTTACTCCGTCACGTTACTTGACGCCAACGCAGCCTAAACATTTAGCTAATACATCTATGTTTTTTAAGTAATAAGAAACAGCTGGCTATAGTTTTTCAAGAGACGAGGTCCCTCTCCAGCAAATAGACCGAGACCTCCGTCCCTCTGTCCATCCATCTTTCTCTCACCGAGCAGCAGCAGCTTGACCTCCCGGGCAGCCTTCTCTCCGTCGTCCCGCAGATTCCTGTCGATCATCTTGCTCCTCTCCTGCGCCGCCTTGTCGTCCGTGCTCAGAGTACATCCCATCTTCTTCTTAACTGACCTCCGAATAAGTTAAAAAATGCAGACTAAAACAAAAACTTCAAAACTCGGTGTGCAACGACATGCAAAAGCTACCGAGCTAGCATCCAGTGAGGAGGAGGAGGAGGCAGTGTGTCTCTCCAACACTAAATTCAAACACGCCCTGGCCTCGCACCCAAACTCCAGATTTAACTGCCAAGACGTCAAAATTGTACGTTTACCACAAAACGCAACTTTCAAGATGGCTGGGTTTGCGCTAGCGTTTCAACTACGCTATAGAGTGGATCACAGCCTGTATCATTCACAGAAAGAAGGGAGTTGACGGTAGCATCTGCGTCGGTCGGAGGAGTCTGAAATTGTTCGCTTCCTGTTCTTCTTCGCACATACTTGTGAACTGCGCATGCGTGATACAGCAACAAGCTTATTTCAAAAATAAGTTTCTTTCTTATTTGACCAACTATCTGCTGTGATAACAGTAAAAATATGTACTCTAAGAAACGGCAAAGAATATAGTTAGGCATGAAAAATACTTAAAGGAAGTAAACATTTCAGACTTTGTCAAAATTACATTTGGTTTTGCACCACATCCTTTTTTCATTTGGTAGGCCCAGAGTGATGGTACTAATTGACTTTAGTTTATCACTTTGTATTAATTAAGTTTGACTATCCATCATAAGCAGCACATATGTATGGCATAAATCAAATAAATATTATATTTAAAGCTCCAATGAGGAGTTTTTTTGCTGCTTATGAAACAAACAAAAATTTATTGTAATGTCTCTACATGACCTACAAAAGCAAACCAGACCATCAGATTGATTATTTCCATATAGTTTTTTAAGGCCTGAAACTGCTGGCTGGGGGTAGCTGTCTTTGTTTACATTTTTCAGGGCAGAAATTTAAAGCGACGTACGACTGTTAAAGAAAGCAGAATGAGATTTTTTCATAAAAAACGCCACTTAAGCATGAACAGGACAAAATCAGCTGAGAGATAAGAGGTACAGCTTTGTTCACAGGGGGCGCCAAAATTTACACGAACCAAAAGTTCCTCACAGGGGCTTTACATTTTTGTTAACTGTATTTTAATGCTGTGCTTCTTATTTAATGAAAGGTCCCTCAATAACAAGTCCCCTGATCACACACCCATTTCATTTTTTTTCTTTGTATGTTCTAACAAATGTTATAGAAATCTACAGTGGTTGTAGTTTTCACAGACATTTCGCAATTGTCTGCAGTTGCAAATTCTATTTCTAATCCCAAACTAGACACACCTAGGAATTGAAAACTACAACAATTTACATTCACTTTGCAGCCTTAAATAAGCGGGCTATAATGGCAGCATAAATCTCACAGCCAAAACCAAATTATTTATTTTGAGTTAGTATCTCATTTTTCCTAGCTTCCATAGATTTATGTCTTTTATTGACAAGTTCTTGATACCATATCCATGTTATACATATTGGAGTTTCAGGGTTTTCCTATTCTAAAACCTCACTGTGACACATGTTTATTTAGTGTGAGTATTCCACACATGGATGTGCGAGAATTCAGTTTGTGGCATAGTTCACCTGCGCTGTCAGTGCTGATTTGCATTGCAATCCTTTGACATAAGATGTTTGCATGCACTGCTCATACAGACACGCACACCTCTAGTGTTGAAAGGTTCAGCTATTTCAGTCTAATCATTGTGTATACAGTATATCTGGATTTGCATCTTTCCATTAATCGACTTATATTTATAGCACATACTAGTAACTTTTTGTTATTTCAGACATTGTGTAAATTTACTTTCCAACTTAAGGACATTCTTTAATTTTATATATACATATGTCTGAAGTAGCGCTTTAGATATTTTAACTCCTTCCCACTTTGGGAATTTTCTTTGGGATAAATACAGTTCTTCTTTATCTGATGCCTTGAAGTCATAAATTGCATATTGTAGAAGAGGTGAAAGGTTTCGATTTTCCTTCTTCACAACTTTTCACATGATCTATTTCTTACATTTGTTTCAAATCTAAATTGACAAGTTTAATTGCAAAATAGGAAAAAGTTTATTTGTCATTCAACCTATACGAATATACACCTGAAATGAAGTATTGCTAAAACAATAAATGATCCTCAGTGTGTGAGTGCACTGGTCCAAAATAAGTTTCATAATCAAGACAGAATTTGCATATCATGAAAAAATGGTGGAGTCCAGAACAAACACGTACAAAACATTACTGAATTAATCATACATCCCATGCATGTATTTAAACAACATTTTAAAGAGTTGTCGTTCTTTTCAGGGAGGGCCTGCTGTCCCTCATTGTTAAGCATCCACACCAGGCAATGAGAGGACACACACGAGGGCTACACCCTGTGGTTAACCTTCTCCATGACCACATCCAGGAATTCAAATGGCCGGCGGATGGCTGTGTGATTCAGCATTCAGAGCTCTGTGACCAAAACGCAGAAAACCTGCACAACTGAAATTAGTCAAACATTAATGTCCTAATGACTTGAGTGCAGATCAAATGTTTTAAGTAGTTAAAATCGATATGTGAGATTCTTATGATAAGGCCACATAACTATCTGACTATCATGCATGTACATGGACACTTTTTGTATAAATGTTGGGAAATATTGAATTAAAATCAGTTTGTTTTCATTTCCTGTTGTAATGATCAGAGTTAGTGCGACCTCAGTTGACCCCTCATGTATGGTTTATGTATTAAAGGGATGGGAAAGGGTTGACATGTGGTTGGAATTCATCTCCTTACTTTACATATGATTTCCATTGCAGATGGTCACTGCATCATGCAAACTAAAGCCATAATTTTTTTTCCACTAAGTGAACATGGAAAGATTTTCCTGCTTGTAAAAGGAGGAGCAGCCCTCAGGTCAACAGTACAGAACCCTTTTATCTGATAATAACCAACAAATGATACAACAGAGGAGCCAGGTTTCCAAAGGAGGATGTCTTATTATTTTTTTCTGGGAGGAGAGGGATGTGTGTTACTGTTACCATGACAATATCATGCCCCCCATCCCCCCACCCCCCACCCCCACGCAACAGGAAATCTTTTGACTCTTTTAAGTGATGGAGCCTCATGAGTGTGAAACCAAAGAGCAGCTTGCTGATGCTTGTTATGATCCACAGAGATCAGGGCCTCCAAATGGGACCAATTACGTTTCGTGCGTTTGTGTGTGTGTGTGTGTGTGTGTGTGTGTGTGTTATACAGGTCTTTGTTCTGCTGCAGTGATAGGTGGTAGTGATGTATGTCATCCTCACCTGGGCTGAGGTCAAATCCAGGTAAAGGAAGAGTCCGCAGTCATGGAGGATATTTAATATATTGATGACCATTGATGAGCCCCCCTCCCCTCGCACATATATTAATTTAGCCCCATACTCAGGTCACATGATAATGCAACAGCCATCTCTGTGACAACTAAGCCTCAGCTCCATCAGCTGATGAAGAGAGATGCAGAGCTGGAAAATGTCTGTCTTAAGTTATGACTTTATGTGATTACCTTTTAAAGATGAAAAACAAAGATTAGATCACTTTATTCAAAATGACATAAAATGAAAGACTTTCAGGTTTATTTCCTTGAAGCCGCCCTCACATGTTTGGTAAGTCACATTTTAAAGCGGATGTAGGTTTTGATCACTTCCACTTTCAAGTTTTTGTTAGTTTCAGTTTTCAGAGTAAAAATCTATTCAGTTACATGCAATGTTTGTCTCTCTTTTACTTTGCCAAATGAACTCTAAATACCTTCTTCACTCGATATGAACACAATGTGTAAAGCGCACTCTACATCGAAGTTGTACGTATGAAGGCCGGTGAGAATACAGGAAGCTGCATGACGAGCTGCTTGACAGATGAAGGGCAGACATCCGTCCTCAAGATGGCAGCAGAGGCATGAAGGAACAAATAGGCGGCAGACAGAAACATGAGTGGTTGTGAACAGGCACTCTTACAGTGATGGGACCTTTATGTATAAGTCACCGGCTGTTAACAGACATTTTTTATTTTACCTCGATTACAGAGAAACAGTTCAAAAGGTGTTTTCAATGGATCAAAACAAGTCCTTGAGTCGGTGTCAGGGGACCTTCAGGAAGGTGAAAGTTGTCACAAAAACCTTAAAAGGGGCACTTCATCTACTTTACATGAAGTTTGTTTATTGGTCATGACTCGGCCTGATGCATATTGCTTTAATCTTCATGGTATCTCAGCTTGGGTGTCAAGGGTACAATTACTCAGGTAAAGGGCTGTTGCTCAGACTCAGGCATGGTGATCATATTTTTATTCTGTTGTACTTCATATTAGGTTTGGTTCAAAGAAGCGGCACTTAGGAGGCTCTTATATGCTGTCGGGTTGCATTATCAGAAATGTAAGCCTCAGCGTTTTCATAGCTTGACCCACCCGAGACTAAAAGTTAGGACATCTTGGCCTTGACCATTTTGAGTTGGGGTTTTTTGTGAGTACCTAAGTTAATAACTATGACTATATTGCTGGCGCAGTTTCTGTTTTTGTTATCTTTGTTTCATTCATAGACAGCATAGAAACAGTGTAGTTTAGGTTATGTGTTGAGTTGGAATAATTTAGGAGATCAGCCGAAAAAAAGCAAAAACCCCAAGTGTAGATTCAGATGAGAAACTTGTACAAACAACAGGCTTGCTTTTATACCTTCTTGGTGTCAAAACATCATGTTTTGTTGCCTAGTTACCCGGCACACATTGTCAGAATCTTACAATACAGACACAAGCTTTGGCATATCAGCACTACTCAGAGGAGGTCCACTGCTTCCCGTAATTCCGTCCTCAGAGTATTGACCTCAGTCCTTGGATGAACTCCAGTACATTAAACATTCTCTACCATCTTTCCTAATATCTGTTATCAAATCAACAAAGCTTCCTTTCCCACTTGATCTTTAAGAGCAGAATTCACCAAACACAGCAAGCTCAGCACATAAGCAAAACACTCACGATATAATTTCACAGTAGTGTTAGGGGATCTTGAATAGAGGTGATGAAATACATGCAGGAAAACACAACATAGTGTCCTTTCCCCATGAAAAGCCACAGCTTATCTATGCAGTACTGCCTGGTAACTCTTATTCCAGGCATACTTAGCTGTAGTCCCAGTTTATGAATCCTCAAAGACTTTGTAACAATCATTAAAATATATTTTGACCACTGTACAAAAAATAGTTGTACTTCCTGTTAGCTCAGGACATGTTACCAAAAGACAGTAGCCCGAGTCACTGTCAAAAGTAAAAGTAAATAGGCCCTCCTTTATACATATAATTGAATACAACTCATGTCAATCAAATGAGTAAACAGTGAGTGAGTGGAAACCATGAAATCTTTGTTCATGACCAAAAAAGGACAGCTTGTGTGGTGTTCAAAACCCAGCCGAATGTTGACAGAAGCAGCCCAAAATTCAACTACCAGCCCAACGCTAGTTTCCCCAGCCATCAATCAATCAAAAGAATCAAAAGAAACCCACCCAGTCTGGCAACACGGGAATCAATGTGTTCAAGTTGGATATTCTTCTGCCTTAATGATACTTTTCTTAAAAAAGAAACTTTTATTATAATCTTTGATATTTTTTCATGTCCTACAAAAGAAGCAAGGACAAGAACATCTTTTAACACCGAGCAGCAGAGGAAATATTTTTCAGCGTAATGATTAGAAGAGTCCAGCTGAGCAAAAACTTTCAAAGATCGCCGGTTATCTATTTTTCAGAAACACTGATGTACAGCTCCGTGACTACGACCGGCATGAAACCCACTGACTTGGGCTAATTTATCTACAAGTGATATCAGTGCCAGTAGTTGTTGACCAGCGTCCAGGTCCTGAACACAAAGATGAATTACAGCCCGTCTTTGATGAATCATCAGAAGAGAGATTAAAACGTCACGATTCGCTCCGGGCCCTGAGAAGACTTACGGGTAATGTCATCAGCGTTAGCCTATTAGCACATGATGGGTTACAATTATGTGGGCAAAGAAAAAGCAGTGAGACTTTGAACTTTTATCTCCCCTCCTTCCGTTACATGTTTTCTGAATGCTCCAGCTTTTGTTGACGGCTGAACGCACCAGTAAATTCCAGAAAATGTGAGGCTGTCTTGTCAGAAATGTTACATAGAGGGCTGCTATTGTGTGTGGCCCCTCTTCCATTCAAACATCTGCTTGGGCTCCGACTGGATGACCTCTTTTCCCTGCAGCCTTGGGCCTTCGCTTCATATTGAAGAGGAGAGAGCTTCATTGTAAGCTTTATTCCTCGCACTCATAAAATGCTGGATGGTGACTTTTCACTGAGGGTCTTTCTGTGGGATGTAAATCATGCTTTTAGGACTAACCGTGACTGTTGTGCATACATGGGCAAGAGACAGAGAAAGTTAGCCTATGTGTGAAAATAAGACAAAAGGGACTGATGAGAGAGCTGATTTATTGTGAAAGGGCAGTGCATGTATGTGCATGGGGTGATGGCTTTTATCACTCATGGTGCTTTGCAATAATACACATCGTATGCCCTGCAGCAGTGCATCCTTTATGGTGTTCGACTGTCCTCCTTTCAACCCTCAACACTTTTATTTCAGCCCTTGAATGTATTTTAAAACGTAGGTCAGTGCGAGAAAGCCTTCGTATGAACCATATAAAGCAGTCGCCGCAGCCAGCAAGTACAAGAAACAACTGTATGACCTTTTTGAATGATACATTCAGTGTTAAGCGTTTAAAACAGTAGGTAAGTAACATATTATATCTCAGGGCGTTTAAAGATGACATGTTGGGTTTGCAGTGGTTAGCGCTGTCACCTCACAGCTAGAACATTCCTGGTTCAAATCCAAGTTTGGACACAGTGGGCCTTTCTGTGTTTAGTTTGCTTGTTCCCCACATGCATGGGGGGGTTTCCCCGGGTACTCCGGCTTCCTCCCACAGTCCAAAGACGATTCATTGTTGACTCTAAAATTGCCCATAGGTGTGAGTGTGAAAGGTTGTCTGTGTCAACTATGTCAGCCCTGTGATTGACTGGCAATCAGTTCAAGGTGTACGCCACCCTCTCGCCCAATAACATGCCCCCCTGGACCCTGAACAGGATAAGTGGTATAGATAATGGATGGATGGATGTTGGGGATTTAAAAGGGTGTTATGTGTATATCGGAAATCACTCCCTATTCAGTGCACTAAATTTATAGCCTAAACCAATTCACAAAAGAGAATATGAATGTAATTCTTGGTTAATCTTAAATTATCAAAGGGTGCAGACAAATCAGGGTAATAAAATGTGTGACAAAGGGTAGGCTGCTTGGCTAGGTAGCTAGATCAAACGTCAACTTAATATGGCTATTTCCACATAAGTTGTTTGGCAAGAATAACAATTACCATATTCTTAATGTAAACCATCCAGTTATTCAAATACTGATGCTGTTGCTGATTCAGAATGTTTTACATCAATAATAGCCATTTTGATTGTCTAAAAAACACTTCAATTGACCGTATTCATGGCAGCCATTTTTCTCCAATGTAACGCTCAGGGTGGGACGCTCAAATGCTTGTATGATGTCATGCTCTGTTTCAGGCTGCAAATAATATAAACACAGGGATAAGACAAATCGTTATTATTTTATTACTTCCTAGTTGAACAGTAGCTGGAAATACAAGGGACATCTGGAGGGACATCGGGCCTCAAGATAAAACATTGTTCCTAACCAACAGAAAACAGCTTACGTTAGCATTCAACCACTTCCTAGCTAACATTACGATTCGTAGAGCTAGATAATACAAGAGGGAAGGCCTAAATCCATTGCTAAAGGTGATGTTAGCTTGGAATTTACGTTTTTCCTACTGTCCAGCTTTGGGGGAAGGTAAATTGTTGGGATAGCTTACTGAGTTATCACACGCTAACCCTGAGTTAGCTAAGGGTAATGTTAGCTAGGAATTTAGCCCTAATGTGTCATGTAACACCATCTAATAGCAATCTAAGCTAGGAAGTGGTTGATGTAAACATCAGCTGATGCCTGACGAATATGTTTCAGTTTTCACGTGAAACATGGCCTGATGTCCCTCCAGATTTCAAAATGCATTGTCTTTTCAGTAGCTTATCAAAAGGTGAGTGGTTCAATGATAACTATTTGTCAGATTCACTACAATTGTACTGCTAGAAACCTGGAACACAGCTGCATGAGATTGCACATGAGAGGATAATGTGGGTATGGTTAAAGGTGCTCCTATGTACAGTCAGTTCAAATTATATATAGGCGTATTAATGAAAAGTTGGTATAGGCCTAACTGGCTGCAGGTTGTAGTACATATTAATCAAACACAAAAGTGGGGTCAATCTTCTCATCTCACTCTGCGAAATAAAATATCTAATATAATATAACTACTCCATAAACCAGCCTAATTTAACATTCATACATTACTTTAATCTTTGTTGAGAGCCTGCTTTCACCTCTATTGTAAGGTTTGTTCAATCATACGCCATCAGGGTAAGTAATGTTGCAAACACTATTTATCGTTTTAAATATTTGGAATTGGTACCATCAATAAATCCTGTCAGAGTGTCTTGGAAATTGGAAAAAGGAGGCTCTAGTAGACAGGAAACCAGAGACACGCATGAAGCGGAGACACAAAGTAAAGCCTCTTATTGATTTGTGTTCATGACAAATGGTCAAACAGCTGAAGGAAGCTCATCGGCATGGACGCACCAGTTTTCTGAGATAATAAATCACAGTCAGTACACAGAAGATAAAGTAAGCAGAAGTCCTACATACAGTTCACATTATATCCACGTAAATCAACAAACAGACCAGTGCTGATGTGATCAGTGTGCCATAAGTCCGCGCCAGGACCAGCACAATAAATCACGTCATATTTTCTCATATCAAATCATGTTTACATGTCGGCTCGTGCCTGTTTGATGGCTCGCTTCTCGTTTCATTTGCAATATTGTTTCATGGAGAGGGACCATTTTTCTCCGTGGTAATTCCATCAAAGGAAGGTCATCCACCAGCTGGGGCAAACTGCGTCACAGGTTTGGTTAAAAGGTCAAAACAACAGAGTTTTAAAGGTTAAAGTCCTGCAGCAAAAGAATAACAGTACGGTCCTTTCCTCTTGTCCTCTTTTTAATACTGCTTTTTATTGCATGCCACATCCACTCAAACTTCTCTCCACATAATTGCCTACAGCTCTGTAACGCAGGGGAATATGATGGGTTTGTGGTGACGAGGCCAGAGCTTTCCATGGTCCTGAAACTAAAATCTCTCTCTGCCGTCTCCAGCTCTTGTTTATTCAAAAACTGCAATCCTAGCTTAAGGGATTCAACACAACAGCCACTAATAGCCCCCATAACCCCTCCCTGCTCTGTTTGCCCGTCTCTCTTTCTGTTTCTCAAACACACACACACATAAAACACACACACACACACATGCTCACACATACTGGCTCTTGTCAGAGGAGGAGCGACATCCACGTAGGGTTACTTTCTGCTCCACTCTCTGCTCCAGTGTGTCGACAGAGGTGAGAGTATCATGGACGAAACATGTCATTCCCAGCAGACGAGGTAAGATAACATTTCTCTGTGGATTTCTACCAAACTGCTGCAGGTAAGCACACTTTTAAAAAATATTATCCTAACTCACGAGGCAGCTGATTGAAAGACATTTTAATATCTGTCAGCTGAGGGATCAGTGGAGCCAAGAACATTTCAGCACCTAAAAAGTGAGAAAATCTTTTCCTTAATTTGGGTGTGATGCTTTTTTAAACAGTAAGATGTGACAAATCTTTTGAGTCAGATATTTGAATATTTAAAACTATAAAGAACATCAACAGGAACATTAAAATATTGATGAATATGATTGTCACTACATGAATTGACAGAAACACCAGATTCCAGGAATATGATGTGACATCTTGTACAGCGCATTGATTGAAATTAACCTTTCACAGGAAGTTTAGAGTATCGTATAGCAGAGCTGGGTGTTATTGTTCCCATGAGGCTGTTCTACAAATGTTTATCTTCATTTCCATCCTGAGCTGAAAGGTTTAAATAAGACTCTCGCTCTGGACTGTGGATTCCCCAGTCTCCCTGCTCCCGAGGAATCCCCCTGGTTACTCTGGGGCTGTGTTCAAGACTGAAATTAGATTTCAAACAGGCGGCTCCTCCCTTGGTATCATAGGCCTACAATGAGATGAAATCAAGTTACATTTTTTAATCTTCGCTCATTAACCCTCCTACCCCAGAGTCCTGACATGGACCGCCTCCAACTGTAGGCCACTGCAGTCGCCTTTCTTTTAAAAACACCCCCAGTTTTAAGAAAGTGTCATGTTTGTGTGCCATCTGCTTTCTTATAATTTCAGCCACATTCTGACATCCTTTACCCAGAGTTATTTGTGCTTTCTTCTGTACTCTGCATTTTTTATTTGTTGGCTCCACTGCAGAGCTGAATTAGACATTCGTTGGTTTTTCTCTTCTCTTCGTTACACCGGTGTGCGAGGCCAAAGCTCAGGTCGATGTGAAATTTCCCACTCTTCAGATTCAGGACACACTTTCTAACAGTATGATTCAAAATACTGCATTGAAAAACCATTTCAAATTAGTAAAATGTTACAAATAAAAAACTTTTGACCTGGAACAATGCCTGAAAACAAGTGTTTGTGCTGCACTTCTCATGTTGTGTATGAACCTATTTTGCAGTTGCCGGTTGAGTTAAAATCCCATCTGTACAAACATGGAAAATGATGTTACAGATTTCCAGTTAGAACCATGTGTATCCTAAATATATAAATTACATTTAAGAGATAAATATCTATTTTTAAATGAAATGATTAACTGCAACACTTTGATCCCTGTAGTCGTTTAATCTTCCTTTTGATGAAGCCGTGTACTCTCTCTGTCTCTGCAAACAAGCCCCTCATCTTCCAGTACCTCTGCAGCTGACTGGCAGCTGTCGTATCGTTCATTATATCAAACACAGACTTTTTAAAGGCGAGATCACCCTGCGACATGAGTATACAGTACTATATCCTAGAAGCATATTACCGGTACAGCTGTTGCAGGCATCGTCTGCTGGATCTAATTACCATGTTTCTGTGCCTGTCAAAGAAATGCTGTTTGCCTCTGTGACTCTCTCCAGTAGCCCTGCATAACAATTAGGGAGGTCCAGTAATGTAGGTCTTATTAGTGTGAATGTAGGGAAGACGTTAGGACAGGCTTGTGAGCAGGAAGTGATCTCCCGCTTTGTACCAAACAATTCCACATCCCATGGGAACATCCGCACACAATCTTATTAGACAGCTTTTTAATGTACGTATATGGTGCAAATTTACTTGGCGACTAATAAGACAACAAAAATGTATTTACGCAACAGCTTTCAAGGAAGTGCAAAGTGCACCATATATAAGAAACAGTGAAGGACAATATAAAGAGACATTTAAATAAATCTAAACACGATTGTTTTTCTAAATTACTTTTACCTTCACCTTAAAAACTGTTGAAAAAAGTTTCACAGGTCAAAGAAATTGTTTTCATTTTGGCCAAGAGAGGTTGAAGTGTACAATTTACCCACACAGGTCTGAAGGCTTGTTTTGTTCTCAGATGTTTTAAAGACCCCCTCCAGTGAGAATCAAGTGTTTAACCTTGTAAACATCATGTGGTGTTCTTCATGTGCTACAAGACATATCAGGGACAACATAAGCAGTCATCTCCATGGCTGGGCCTGTCTGCTTTTAAACTGCAGTGTACCAAGGACAGGCTGAACAACACGTTTTCAGATTGGCAGGTTTGAGATGTCACAAACCTAAGGAGCCAATCCCGTTAATGGATGGGGTGAGGCTATGCATATTATTATGTGCAACCTATGGCAACCACTTCAGCGATGTGCAAACCAGCTGTAACCGTCAACATAATTTTGCAAACTCACTACTGATTACTAACGTTAATGTAACTAATACTAATTACTACATTTCAAGTTTCAACAAGTTGCCACTTAACGACAGCAGAGACGAGGCGGTTGGACATTTGCATAGTGGGCGGGGACTATGCAGATTTGGGAATTTATAATGAGGGAGAAGGAGGAGATGCCTTGGGAAGATTTTACAAGGTAATTAAAAAACATATCAGACATAAGTTATTATTTCAAGCAGAGCATTTTATGTGTCCTAAAACGGGACTGGAGCTGGTCTTCTAGTATATTGAGTTTTAACACACTTTGTCAAATGTGATGCCTTTTTTTGACAAGAAATGTATTTTAATCACATTAAACTGACAAGGGAGAAAATGTTGATGAGTTAAATAATGCCAAATATTTGTAACAGACATTTTGGTTATAATTAACTCCTGTTTACTTAAAACAAGTAAAGTAAGAGGCACGAGTAAGGATCAAGACAGGCGGGAACAACGTAAGTAAGTAAAAAAAAAACAGCTTCAAGTTCAATCTGACACAGGAGCCGACTGGCAGTGCACAGAGACATTGCACAGGGAGTATACAAGCAGATTTTTTATTTATTTATTTTGTATAACTTTAATCATCATCATCTTTGGCATTTTGTTGCCATTTTGTGAGCCTTTTTTTAGGATTGTGAATCACAAACCACAATTAGTATTTCAAAAATGTTACTGAACTTCAGCCTCTAGTGACTGAAATTAACCTGAAATAAAAGAGAAATTTAAAAAATTACCTTTTTTACCTGATTTCAGTCGAACTCAGACTTCTTTGCTGGTATACGTAGAAAACACTGAGGAATTGATTGCATCAGTTAACTACAGTTGCCATCAACAAAGATGTAACTTGCCGATTGCTTGAAACATGGCAAAAATTCCCTCTGGGTCAAAATGTTGACACATCCAGTCTCTGATTTTTTTGATACACCTGCAAAGTGCTCATGCAGAACCATATAGTCACATGTTGTTATATGAATCTCTGCATCATCTGTATAATTATAGAAAGACATTTTGTTGTTTTCTGTTATCTGAGCCAGTAGAAGCATGAAGATGTCGAACATAAGAGGCTCGAGAATAGAGCCTTGGGGGACTCCAAATGTCATTTTTGTACTCTCAGATGTGTAATTACTGTCAACACAAAGTCGAGTATGTTCTTCAAATAGGATTTTAAATCAGTTTAGCACTGTGCCAGAAAGTCCCACCCAGTTTTCCAGTCTGTCCATTAATATGTTGTGGTTTACTGAATGCATCACTGAGATCTAATAATGCCAAGACTGGGACTTTTCCACTGTCCGTGTTTAAGTGGATGTCATTCAAGACTTAACAAGAACACTCTCTGTGGTGTGGTCCAAATTCTGACTGGAAAACATCAGAACTGTTGTTTGGGGTGCTGCTGAATGACAGCCTTTTCAATTAATCTTCCTAAAGAATTTCAAAATAAGGACCATTCATTCTTCTTCTTCTTACATTTTACAAATGGTGTCGGAGAAGAAGGACTGTCTTGCATCTCTCAGTTCCAAATCATGGATGCAAAGTCTCTCTTAAATATCAAAATAAGCTGAACCATTTATTTTTTTTTAATCTTTGGGGGGTAGTTGCATTTTTCTTTTTTGTGACTTTTTACAAATGATCTCCAAGATCACTTACTGACACCCAAAGTGGGTGAAAGAGTGAGCCTGAACACACATTTCATTGGTGTCTTTAGCTCACTGGTGATTGAACAGCTATGTGCAGTGAGATACTTGTCCACTTATTGAGAAGTCTTGAGTTGTCTTGAGTTGTTGTGATATATGGGGCAATGTCAACATGAATGTTAAATTAATATTTTAATATTTAATATTTAGTTTTCCTGTGGATGTTTTAGAATCTAGTTGTACTGGAGAAGTATAAATGAAGATCAACACACTCAAAAGAAGCAAAATTTAAATAAGACATGAGAGAATTATGTGTTTGATAATATAAAATCCAGAACATGAGCCTGAGAGAGAGGAGCCAGACTGGAGGTAGAAGAAGAAAGGACCTGTCACAAGCAAATTTCCCTGTCAGCGCTGATGACAGGCAGATTCCCCTGGTGTTGATTTGAATGATGATGATTTGAGATGCACAGTGCAGCTTAGCGGGAACCAATTATTTATGGTTGGTTAAAGATATTTTAAAGAGGGGATGTGTGGGGAGACTGATGAAGCAAACTTGTAGGCCTTGATCAGTCTGAGAGCTGTTCTCTCTTTTTGGGGTTTCAGGATCTACAGACTGAAGTTGCTCTTATATACTGTAGTTCATTTTGAAAGTGCAGGTTGTAGTCAGTGATGAGAGTGTGCTGAGCCTGTTGATTGATCTATTGAGAGTTGGCAGTTAGATTTGAGATGTTTTTCCCGTTTTTGATTTAGATGTACAAAACTATCTTCTCTAAAGGTGATGTGTGTATCTGCCTTTGGCTGTCAACCAGATCTCCAGATCTCCAGATCTCTGTGTAACTGAATCCGCGGTCAGTCTGAGTCCAGTCCTGCACTAATCTTTTAGTATCCAACAAGAAGAAATCACATTGCACATGATTAAAGAGTTGTCCATTCATATCTTGTTGAGCTGCGTTTTGATGGCCTGACCACTCTGATGACATTAGCAGAGTGTCGTGTTGTTCTTCTGAACTCAACTGTTATCGGAAACTCCTCAAAGGTTTTGTACCATAAGACAGGTTGGAAAAAGAACAAAAATGTGGCAAAGATTACAGCAAAGCTCTTGAGGAGTGACGGTAGCAAATTGTCTGTAAAATAGGAGGTATCAAGTAAAGTCAATGAAACAGCTACATTCAATCAAATATAACTGCCTTTATGTCCATAAATGATAAAACCAGGAGCATAGAGTACAACTGTAGGTACTGGTAAATTGACACATCATATACATGAGGTGTTAACTTTTGTGACCTTTTAAAAAAGTAGTCACCTGATAAAGCATTGCACTCAGTGTCGGACTTGTCACTAACTTGTAGCCCAAACTGACTCAGGTGACATCACTTGAGGCAATCAATCAGGCTTCAGGCAGCACCCTCTAGGGCTACAAAATGAATTATACAACTAATTTCACATCGGCAGTAATACTCTCCAAGACTTGAAAAAATGTGTGGAGTTTAATGCTTAAAGCATCAACTGTTTCTTTGCTGTAGCACTTAAAGGGCCAGTTTGCCGATTTTCAACTCCAGTCCTATCATGCTATTATGAGGAGCTAATGCCATTGTGGGAGAAAAAAAATGCAATTTGGCTCTGTGCCTTTGGAGACGCTATCCGGTTCTCCAATGGGCACTGGAAAACAAATGAAGCATTTTACGTAGTCTGGGCCAGGGAGCTCGCTAAACTACACTTCCTCAATCTAAGACGCACGCCTCCGATGTCATGTCTCGTTCAAAATCGTCAGGTTTGAAATGTAGACAGCAGACCTGAAGATGTTTTAGACAATCCACCGGTATATTCTTGTTGTATTTCGGATTCTGTACCGCTCTGAGCCATTGCCTGCAGCGATCAATGTTCTTGACTGGAAAACGGTAGTATTTCACTCCATGATGGGCCGTTCCTTTCAGAGGGAGGGGCGCAATGCACGCTGGGTGTTGTAGGAATGTAGAACGGGCGAAACCATGAGCATGAACTTTCTCCACAGCTGTGGCGCCAATTTCAAATATTATTGCTTCTATTGATTACAGAAAACACCAGCTTTGACTGACAGTGGCTTTTTCCCAGGGGAGAATTGCTCCTTTAACGAGGAAGTAAAATGAGGTCTGCCTCAACCGCCTACAACACGGATACTCTGAAAGTACCTGTACGACAGAATGAGTAGCTTGTTTAACTTTTGATCCTGTTAAGACATTAAATTGACTCACTTTAATTCCATTAATTCCTCAAAGACTCAGAGACCCATCGTAAAAAACATTACTGCTACGTGCTCCAAAATATGACATGTACAAAAATGGCCCTTTAATTTATAAAGCAAGAATGTACCGGTAATACTTTACCATATGGTGACCTGCCTTCGTCCCTAAATGAAAGGTGATTGCTGTCAACACAAAGTGCCTTAAATTACAACAAATCTTACATTAAATCCTCTGTGAGAACAAAAAAGTCCTCACAACATTAACCCAGGAATCTGTCAAGACAAGGACTGAGAGTTATATCTTAACCGTCACACACACGTAGAGACAAGGAGAGAGAGAAAGAGACACCAGCTCCTTCTCATCTGCGACAGAAAAAGCCCAGAATGGGTCTTTGATGAGTGAGTGATAGAGTTAGAGATGCTATAATGAAGTTTGATCTGGTTGTAAGAGCAGGAAGGAAACATCTTTCAGGTACAGTACGATGTTATCGTGTGGCCTAATGGAGTCACTTACAGGATTTCAGCAGTGTGCAACAAGCCCCGTGGTCTCAACTAAGTGTCTTTACATTGATTTTCTGATCACAATACATCAGTTAATCACATTGTTATGTTGTGTATACTGTAGCTTTAGTCGTGATGTTTATAGTTTTACAGATCATTGTGACTGTAGTGAGTCTTTTCCTCGGGCTACTTCTTTTTTGCTGGCTTGGGGCCATTATAAAAACAAACCCATTATTACTACAAACAAGCAGCTATCTCCTTGAACATATCATGTGTTGTTTAGTGGATGCTTTTATCCAAAGCACCTAACAGCACGTGATGGCCTATTAAAATCATAAATCATAGGACAAACAAATGCAGAGCCAAAATCTCCCCATAAAGGCTTAAATTGGTCTGCAGATGAACTTTAACCCCCAGAGATTCTGCCCTGTCTTTACATTCCCGTAAAAAAAAACATGGTGTCTGTTCAGGCTTATTCGTGCATCCGTCTCAAACAGCAAACGTGTAAATGCACAGAGACACAGCGACGCACAATTGCACGCACATTTAGTAGCTTTCCAAATCCAATTTTTAAACCATGCAGGACCTATTTCACTTCAAGGAGCAGAGACGTGGTGGATTCAAATCCTCTATAAGCCTGTAGGATCAAGATAACAAATAGATATTTTTGAATTGGCTCTTGTGCCAAGATTAGATACTCATGAGGGGAATTATGTGACTCCCGAGGCCCGAATGAGAAATGTAAATTTACCCTCGAGAGGTGAAACGGGCCTCGTTCAATGGTGACAATCAACCTGTCAGGTCGGATTTGATCAGAGTTAAGACTTCCAGGTCAAGATGTGGGTTAAAAGAAATCTCCTACAAGCACAAAAATAACTCAAACCAAGCAATCAAAAATTGCTCTATATAATCTGATCTGTTAAGGTCTTACAACATCAACATCAAAACCTACCTACAGCTTTCAGGCCCTTTAACTCAACTTGTTTCAATGTGTTGTTCCTGATACGAGGATGTTGGACATGTCTGTTTATTTTCAAACACAGCTGCTACATCCTTTATTTGCTCACCTGTCCACCCTTCCACCTGGGCCAAGCCGTCAGCTCAAAAACACTCACACATCTGCCAAATGTTTACACGATTTTTTTTTATCCGTGACTGTGCAGAGAGATAAACGCACGCACAGAGGAGAGAGTTGGCCTCACGTAACGGCTAAAGAAGCTAAGTGTTTCATGACCTTTGTGTTTTCCAGGTATTGTACAGATATATTTTGAGTCTGAAGCATCTGTGAGAAGGATTCCCAAAACCAAACGAGTATGGAGACTCTGAATTCATCCTGCACTACAAACACCAGCAGCCTCTTCTCGGAGAGCCCGTACACGACCGTGGAGAACGTGCTCATCATCCTGGTGGCCGGATCTCTGAGTCTGATCACTGTGATTGGGAACATCCTGGTCATGCTCTCTATAAAGGTTTGGATCTCCTTATTTTGATGATTAATGATATAAGCAAACAGCAACTGCACCCCTCGGCATGAGCAGCATAGTGATCTAATTTAAATGAGAAAACATGCATCACGTGGCTAAAAAAAGATTAGCATCTGACATCTGCTCCATGTTGTTTCTCTAAAGGTAAACAGGAACCTGCAGACAGTCAACAACTACTTCCTGTTCAGCCTGGCGTGTGCCGACCTCATTATCGGCATCTGCTCCATGAACCTCTACACCGTCTACATTGTGATTGGCTACTGGCCGTTGGGAGCGGTGGTGTGTGACCTGTGGTTGGCTGTTGATTATGTTGTCAGCAACGCCTCCGTCATGAACCTCCTCATCATAAGTTTTGACCGTTACTTTTGTGTCACCAAACCGCTCAGCTACCCGGCGCGCCGCAGTACCAAGATGGCGGGCCTGATGATTGCTGCCGCATGGGTCTTGTCGTTCGTCCTGTGGGCTCCGGCCATTTTGTTCTGGCAGTTCATCGTGGGCGGGAGAACCGTGCCGCCAGATCAGTGCTACATCCAGTTCTTCTCTAACCCAGCGGTGACATTTGGAACAGCCATTGCAGCTTTCTACCTACCGGTCGCCATCATGATCTACCTCTACTGGCGCATCTCCAAAGCCAGCCGCTGTCGCATGAGGAGGGACAGCAGGAAGACTTCAGGCACCAGTCTGGGAGAAGGCCCCGAACCCAGCCAGGACGACAGATGTGAGAGCCAGAACAACTGCATCCCAACAAAAGAGGCTCGGGAGGAGGCTGGGGTTGGTAAGGACGAGGAAATGTTGCAACAGCAGAACGGAAGTGGACCCTGCAAGGAAGACGGACCGGACGAAGTGGACTTCCCTACAGACAGCACCAACGCTACGATGTCAAAGGACACTGCTGTGCCTGCATCAACACGGAGAGCATCAAATGGCGGGAAAATCCCAAATCAAACGCTGCCACCTTCCCCGCAGAGCTCAGCCGCTGACAGACAAAGTGTGGTTGCAAGGACGCTGTTAAAGGTAAATTCTACTGTACTGTGGATTGGGTGAATGCTCAATTGTGAGGCTTCAATTAATTTCTGATGATTGGACATTTCTAAGTGGTTCAGATGACAGATGAGCTTAGCGAACTATGAATATTTCAGGTTGCCAGGTCATACCTTCCACATATTCCATAAATTCCTGATTATGGACACCTTACTTACTGTATAAGTAAAATTTACAACAATCCTAAAATTGACCAGACTTAGAGCTATCAAATATCTTTAGCTGCTAGCCGTGTGGCTCTAGGGATGGCAATGTCTGTCATTTGGTCGGTCCGCAAATTTTGTCCAGACTAAAAAATCACAACTACTGGATGAGTTGCCGTATACATTTAAAGTCTCCAGAGGATGAAACCATATGACCCGAGTTATCCCCTGACTTTTCCTCTGGCACCACATGTGAAATATCTCGACAGCTAACAAATGTTTTGCCTTAAAAATGTGCCCTCACACTCATGCCTCCCTTTTCAGTACAGGTGACCCCTAACTTTCCTCTGTTCTTTGAGTTTAGTGTCGAATAGCAAACCTTAGCATGCTAACACGCTAAACAAAACTGTGAAAATTATAAAAGTTACACCTGCTTAACTTAAGCATGCTAACATTGTCACTGGACAAATCTTAGCATGTTAGCACTTAGTTTAAAACACCTTTGTGCGTAACTGAGCCTCTAACAGCTGTTAGCATGGCTGAAGACTCTTAATTTTACTGAAATATATTATGAGGACTACCAAGGAACTGTTTAACCACTCTGTTTTTACCAGTGCAGAGCTAAGAGAGAATGAATATCGGAGGAACATATATATATATATAACAAAATAACTCAAATTGAAAGCTAATGTTGCTATATGTTTGCTGGATGTTTAACACTTAACTTACCCTCAGCTACCGTATGCTAAGCAGTTAGCGATAACATTTCTTACGGTGATAATATGTCAAAGTTGTATCACTTTTATCACTTTTCATATTCAGGTAACAAAGCAGACGGCCGTGGCTAGGTGGAAAAAGAAGGGCATTTCTTCCAGGGAGAAAAAGGTGACTCGCACCATCATGGCCATCCTGGTTGCCTTTGTCGTTACATGGACACCGTACAACGTCATGGTCCTGATCAACACCTTCTGCTCCATCTGCATCCCGAGCTCCCTCTGGACCATCGGCTACTGGCTCTGCTACATCAACAGCACCATCAACCCGGCCTGCTACGCCCTCTGCAACGCCACCTTCAAGAACACCTTCAAGCACCTGCTGCTGTGCCAGTATAAGAACATACGTACAGCGCGATGAGGGCGAAAGTACTGACTCATGTTCCTGATGGAGTGAAATAATGTGATCAATACTGTAAACTGATCAAAATACTGGAGTGAACATTATAGACTAGGGGTGCTCTTATTGTGCGTTTCTTTTTGACTCCACTGTAAACATGTTCAACATTTATAATTACAAAAAACACTAAAATTATTTTAACAATATGTTGTATTGTAATATAATGCATAAGACACTGTGTCCTGATGTAAATGCAGTTTATTGTGACAAAAGACATTTGACTTGGTGTCCGTTCGAGTTTTATTTTGACAGGAGGTTTTCCTATTCTTCTCCTCTTACATGAATTTGTGCAATATGTTGTTTGATATGCAACCTCTTTTTACCCCGACAGTGTAACAGTGGTTAATGTGATGGTTTTGTGACCAAAACAGTGATATTAACTCTAGAAGAAAAGTCTATTATAAAAAGAAGATAATATACTCTAGAAAAGGACACTGTATTATTGACATATAGACGTATAGTGTTATGACCGACACTGAGCTGTAAAACAGGAAATATCTGCCAGAAAAAATCTTCAAATTGAGTTAAAAAAGTAGAGAATAAAGAGTAATACTATCTGTTGACTGTGTGTGTGTGTGTGTGTGTGTGTGTGTGGGTGAGAGAGAGAGAGAGAGAGAGAGAGTCGTGCATGTTTCCTCTCTTGTTAGATTAATTCAGTCATATGATCTAAATTACATCTGTAATCCATGTTGTTGTGATATGAGCCTAACTGTCCTATACTTCCATATCTCCCCCTGTTTCTTCATGCATTAAACATGTTTTCTGTAAATAAAGGCGGTAACAACAGATGACTTGTCATAACCAGAATGAGTGCACTAAGGTGGATTTATTGGCGTTAGTACTTAGCTGGTCATGAGAACCTTTGATCAGTTCCTGCTGGGCCACAGAGAACAACATGTGCACGAAGGAAAATGGAGCAAAACAATGAAAAGTAACAGTAACATGTTCTTTGAAACGAGCCTAAAAGTTATTAGCTCACCAGAAAACCTCACATATTTAATACCCCTCTCAGTTTAACACCAGAGTGAGAAATGTGGGATAGTGAGGCAGTCAGTTAAAACTGGATATAATAGGCCCTCCTCTCAGTGCTCCCCCCTCTGGACTGAGCGACCCTGAATGACCTGAACCATGACATTATATCATGTTTTTATTGACCCTACTGACAAATGATAATAATAAGAAATTAAATGCAAGTATAAGATTTGTTTTGTATCATATTTGATACATCATTCTGTTACTGGTGACCTCATGTGTGTTTTAAACAAATAAAAGCAGACACTACAAATTTGGTACCCCTTAAAACTACTTCACGTCTTACAGAACATTTTTAACCCATTAAACTCTGATCATTCTTTAACTTCTTCCTTGTGCGTCTTCAAACAAAGTATTTTTGTGAAAAACTATTTGCAAAACAAAACTATAAGCAGGAGAACCAATGACTCATCCATTACTTTGATAAAGCAGGTTGCGTATGTATGAAACATCACAATATAGGCCATGAATATATCAGTCTTCACTCTAAATGTCGCCAATTATGTCAATTAAACCTTGAAATAGTTTACTTAAGCAGTCAAAAGTTTAATGGAGTGCTTGATGGATAAAGTGGTAAAAAAGTGAATATTGATAAATTTACAGATACATCATTTTCAGTACCGGCTGAATCGAATTTTATACACACATTTTCGACATGATTTTACTATAAAATAAGTGAAAAATATTTGGTCAATATACGCTGCTTTAATCCAGTAAATATTCCTCTTGAATTATCAGAAAAAATTTCAATGTTTTTCTTTTCTTAAAGCTCCTGTGAGGAACTTTTGGGTTGTGTTGATTTTGGCGCCCCTGAAGTCAGAGTTTAAGTGTCATATAAACTTTGATTGATTTTCAAACACTGTTGCACACCAAGTTATAGGCCAAAGCGAATAAAAATAAGAGTGTCCTATTGGTGAAAATATCAAGTTACATTTTCAATGTGTTAAATTATGAATATGGCCTGAATACAAACTCTGATATCTCCTCTGTCCCGAGGAAGCAGCTGGACCGTTCAAATATAAATGCTGTCTGCTGTTTGACCACCAGAGGGAGCCAATGTTAGTTTTAGATCCTCTGTTTTTTATGTTGTCTCATCATGGGTTTGGTAATGAGAAGTTTCTCGTACTTCTTAGCCTCCTGCTTAAGCAGCATGTCGATGTGCTCCACCATCTCATCTTCACAGTCCTGGCTCCTCTGGCTCTGAGGTGTGCAGAGGTTCTGAGCTTTAAAAAGCTCCATCAGGACACCTCTGATGGTGGATTCCTGCACCAAAGCTCTGTCTGTCTGCACATTCTGTGTTACACTCGGTAGAATCGGGTTGAACCCAAAAGCGGACACAAGGCTGGGGTCGGATGAACAAGGTATTTATTTGAACACCACTGGATACAAGCTACTGTAAATTGAGGCTTGAAGCTGCTGAGGAGCTGCGAGGTGTGTTGCCGCTCGGGGAAGCGCAGGACAGGTTGCCGCTCGGAAGAGCGCAGAGCAGGTAGCAGCGGGGCTGAAGAGCTGCGTGGCGGGTTGTCGCTCGGAGGAGCGCAGGGCAGGTGGCGGGTGGCAGCGGGGCTGAGGAGCTGCGAGGTGTGTTGCTGCTCGGCGGAGCGCAGGGCAGGTTGAGTGCTGCAGAGGTGCCGAGGACTCGAGACACTGAAGCGGAGTCGCACGTTGGTCGGTGCTCAGGAGGACACTGCAGACAAAGCAGGACGAAGTTAGTCGTAGCACAGGGAAAAAACACAGGTGCACTATAGAAGGTCTAAACAATACGAAAGACTGAGCCATATACCGCGTGTGGTTCACGAAATCATCTGGCAGCAGACAGCGTGAGGATCAGGGCTTTTAACCAGGCGCTGATTATCAACCTGCTGCAGGTGCGTGTGGGTGTGATCACTCCCGAGACCGCAACTCCGCCCAGCCCTCCGGTGCACCTCTGAAAGTAGACAATCACAAGCACAAACACACAACACCGACACTGCAGCCACAGATCGTGACAGTACCCCCCCCTCAACGGGCGCCTCCGGGCGCCCTACCCGGCTTGTGGGGAAACTCACGATAAAAGTCACGTAGGAGAGTGGGATCCAGGATAAGGGCCCGTGAGACCCACGAGCGTTCCTCGGGACCGTACCCCTCCCATTCAACCAGAAACTGGAACCCGCGGCCCCGGCGACGAACATCCAGGATCTTACTGACTGTGTAAGCGGGGTCGTCGTCGATGAGCCGGGTGGGTGGCGGGGGTTCGGCCGGAGGGCTGAGGTCACTGGAGGACACAGGTTTAAGTTGAGACACATGAAAGGTGGGGTGAACTGGTAAGGATGCAGGCAGCTTTAGGCGAACAGCGGAGGGGTTGATTATCCTCTCCACCTCAAACGGGCCAACGAAACGTGGAGCCAGCTTGCGAGATTCGACTTGTAGGGGCAGATCACGGGATGAAAGCCACACCTTTTGTCCAGGTTGATATGTAGGAGCGGGGATGCGGCGACGATCTGCTAACCGTTGGCTACGCCGGGTAGAGCGCGTAATCGCCTCTAGTGCCATCCTCCATACCTCCTTGCACCGGGCGACGTTAGCCTGGACAGAGGGGACAGCGACGTCTCGTTCCTGCGCAGAGAGGAGAGGTGGTTGATAACCATACGCAGCCATGAACGGAGTCATACCTGTAGCCGCACTGGAAAGTGAGTTGTGCGCGTATTCCACCCAGGTGAGGAAGGAGGACCAGGAGGTAGGATTATGAGCCGTGACACAGCGGAGAGCGGTCTCGAGGTCCTGATTCGCCCTCTCAGTTTGTCCGTTGGGCTGTGGATGGTAACCAGAAGTCAGGCTGCATGTAGTGCCAAACGCCCTGCAGAAAGCCTGCCAGACCCGAGATGTAAACTGGGGACCTCGATCAGAGACGATGTCAGCGGGGAGTCCATGGAGCCGGAAAAC
This sequence comes from Semicossyphus pulcher, assembly GCF_022749685.1. Classification (NCBI taxonomy): domain Eukaryota; kingdom Metazoa; phylum Chordata; class Actinopteri; order Labriformes; family Labridae; genus Semicossyphus; species Semicossyphus pulcher. Next base: position 19,273,255 of record NW_027211759.1, read on the forward strand.
GTGTAGAGCTAGTAGATCTGCTGTTTCAGTAGCAGAGGGGAGTTTGACTAGCGGAATGTAATGAACCATCTTAGAAAAGCGGTCCACGATAGTGAGGATGGCTGTGTGTCCGTTAGAGGGAGGAAGTCCAGTGACGAAATCCACCGCGATGTGGGACCAGGGACGACTAGGAACGGGTAGGGGTCGAAGGAGACCTGCGGGGGGACGATGAGACACCTTACTCCTAGCGCACACCACACATGCCGCCACAAACTCACCAACGTCTCTGACTTGGCCGGGCCACCAGAAATGTTGGCGGAGGAACTGGAGAGTCCGCTGAGCTCCGGGGTGACAACTGAGCTTGGAAGAATGTCCCCACTGAAGAACCTGGGAACGGACCGCCTCCGGTACGAAAAGGCGATTAGGTGGGCCTGTGCCGGGATCTGGATGAGTACGTTGGGCCGCCCGTACAATAGTATCTATTCCCCAGGTAGCGGCTCCGATGATCCGGGGAGAAGGCATGATGGGTTCAGGGTCAGGAGGAGGCGAGTCGCCGGAGAAAAGGCGAGAAAGAGCGTCCGGCTTCCCATTCTTGGAACCGGGGCGGAACGAAAGGGTGTAGCTGAAGCGACTCAGAAACAGAGACCAGCAAGCCTGGCGAGAATTCAATCTTCGTGCTGAACGCAGATACTCAAGGTTCTTGTGGTCGGTCCAAATAAGGAACGGCTCCCGGGTTCCCTCCAACCAATGTCGCCACTCCTGAAGGGCCAGAACCACCGCCAACAGCTCTCTATTCCCCACGTCATAGTTTCTCTCCGCAGGAGAGAGCCGTCGAGAGAAGAAAGTGCAGGGATGCCGTTTGTGGGAAACAGCGCTGCGCTGAGAGAGAATGGCTCCCACCCCGGAGTCTGAAGCGTCCACTTCAACCACGAACTGACGAGACGAGTCCGGATGCTGGAGAATGGGGGCATGAGTAAATAATCCCTTAAGTCTTTGAAAGGCTGCGTCAGCAGCGGGGGTCCAGCTGAAGGGTGTGCTGGAGGAGGTTAGTTGAGTGAGAGGGGCAGCGACACGGCTGAAGTCCCGGATGAATCTCCGGTAGAAATTAGCGAAACCCAGGAATCGTTGCAGCTGCTTGCGGGTAGCCGGTGTGGGCCATTCTTCCACAGCTTGAACCTTGACAGGGTCCGGCTGCAGCCGTCCCTGAGCGATGACAAAACCCAGGAAGTTGACTTTAGAAACATGAAATTCGCACTTCTCTGGTTTGGCGTAAAGCTTGTTGTTGAGCAGCCTCTGGAGCACCAGCCTCACATGCTCGACGTGCTCCTCCATGGTTTCCGAAAAGATTAGAATGTCATCTAAATAGACGAAAACAAAATGATTGAGCATGTCTCTCAAAATGTCATTGATCAAAGCCTGGAAAACGGCGGGGGCGTTAGAAAGGCCGAAAGGCATAACCAGATACTCGAAGTGGCCAAGGGGAGTCTTGAACGCCGTCTTCCACTCATCCCCCTCCCTTATGCGGACTAGATGATAGGCGTTCCGCAGGTCTAGTTTGGAGAATACACGGGCATGACAAAGTGGCTCAAACGAGGGATCAATCAGAGGAAGCGGGTATTTGTTCTTAATGGTGATCTCGTTCAGTCCTCGGTAATCGATGCAGGGTCTTAATGTGCCATCCTTCTTTGCCACGAAAAAGAATCCAGCTCCGAGGGGAGACGAAGAGGAGCGAATGAGACCCGAGGCTTTGGAGCTGTTGATGTACTCCTCCATCGACTCTCTCTCGGGGCGCGACAGGTTGTAGAGGCGACTGGATGGGAGAGTTGCGCCGGGGAGGAGGTCGATACCACAGTCGTAAGGGCGGTGAGGTGGCAGGGACAGTGCTAGTTCTTTGCAAAAAACTGGGGCCAAGTCGTGGTAAACTGGAGGAACTAGCGATAAGTCTGGGGGTTCAGGGATGACCGGAGTTTTTATCCCGTCTGCGGAAACAGCAGAACGAAAACAGTGGGTGTGGCAAAAGGGGCTCCAGCTGGAAATGGCAGCTGCGGTCCAGTCAATGTGAGGGTTGTGGAGACGCAACCAGGGGAGTCCCAGCACCACCGGGGAAAAGGGGGAAGGAATGACAAAGAGCTGTATCATCTCCCGATGATTACCGGAAATTACTAGGGTGATGGGTAATGTGCGGTGAGTAATTACAGCCAATTTTCGCCCGTCTAAGGTGTTCACAGTTCTGGGGGCGTCGAGGGCTTCAATAGGGATCAAAGTTTGTTCAACCAGGGACATGTCGATGAAATTATCATGGGCACCGGAGTCCACGAACACTTGAATGGGTAAGGTCTCGCGAGACCACTGGAGTGATGCAGGAAGAGTTAGACGGACTAGAGGGCTGGAGCATGAGGATGTCTGGCTCACCAAGGTGCCCTCTGTCAATGGCGAGCTGGACCTTTTGGCAGAGCCGGACAGATGGCGAGGAAGTGTCCGGGCTGGCCACAGTAAATGCATAACTGCAGAGCTCTTCGGCGTTGTCGTTCCTCTGGAGTCAGGCGAGATCTTCCCAGCTGCATCGGTTCCTCCGAAACAGCAGGAGGAGCTCGGGGAACCCCGGAGGGATGTGGGGTGTTCAGATGTCTTGTCGGAGGAAGAGGGGACTGACTGGGGGTGGAGCTAGCCAATCTGCGACTGTTGCAGGTTCTCTCTCTTACCCTCTCCCTCAAACGATTATCTAATCGAATGGTTAATGAAATGAGTTGCTCCAGAGAGGCTGGCTCTTCCCTGGCCGCTAACTCGTCCTGTAAGTTCTCAGATAACCCCCGTAAAAAGAAATTTACAAGAGCAGGCTCGTTCCAGCCAGTCTCTGCCGCCAGAATGCGGAACTCAATAGAATATTCGGCTGCCGACTAAGATCCCTGTCTTAAATTGAATAATCGGCTAGCTGCCACTGAACCTTGCACAGGATGATCAAACACCTTCCTCATTTCGTCTACGAAAGAGGCGTGAGAGTCGAGAATATTAGAACCCCCCTCCCATAATGCGGTCCCCCACTGTGCTGCTTTTCCTCTTAAGAGGTTCATAGTATAAGCTATACGAGACTTGTCAGAGGCATAACTAGTGGGTTGCAGATCAAACACATGGGAACATTGTAACAGGAAGCTACTACAAGAACCTATGTTGCCTGAGTAATGCTCTGGTGGGGGAACAAAAGGCTCTCTGGTGGCAGATGAAGGGGGTTGAGCTGTGCTTGAAGCGGGAGGTTGGCTCACATTGGCAGTGGAGGTTAAAGGGAGCGCTGGTGGCTGCGTAGAAAGCACGGAGACTTGTTGGCCAAGCTGTGAGACGTTGGTGGTGAGGACCTGAAGGGCATCCATGACTTGTTTCAGCATTTGGTCGTGCCTCCCTACCAGGACTCCTTGGGCATTCAGGGCCTGGGCGACTGATGTTGGGTCCGCTGGGTCCATTTAGTGGCCAGATGATTCTGTTACACTCGGTAGAATCGGGTTGAACCCAAAAGCGGACACAAGGCTGGGGTCGGATGAACAAGGTATTTATTTGAACACCACTGGATACAAGCTACTGTAAATTGAGGCTTGAAGCTGCTGAGGAGCTGCGAGGTGTGTTGCCGCTCGGGGAAGCGCAGGACAGGTTGCCGCTCGGAAGAGCGCAGAGCAGGTAGCAGCGGGGCTGAAGAGCTGCGTGGCGGGTTGTCGCTCGGAGGAGCGCAGGGCAGGTGGCGGGTGGCAGCGGGGCTGAGGAGCTGCGAGGTGTGTTGCTGCTCGGCGGAGCGCAGGGCAGGTTGAGTGCTGCAGAGGTGCCGAGGACTCGAGACACTGAAGCGGAGTCGCACGTTGGTCGGTGCTCAGGAGGACACTGCAGACAAAGCAGGACGAAGTTAGTCGTAGCACAGGGAAAAAACACAGGTGCACTATAGAAGGTCTAAACAATACGAAAGACTGAGCCATATACCGCGTGTGGTTCACGAAATCATCTGGCAGCAGACAGCGTGAGGATCAGGGCTTTTAACCAGGCGCTGATTATCAACCTGCAGCAGGTGCGTGTGGGTGTGATCACTCCCGAGACCGCAACTCCGCCCAGCCCTCCGGTGCACCTCTGAAAGTAGACAATCACAAGCACAAACACACAACACCGACACTGCAGCCACAGATAGTGACATTCTGTTATTCATTGTGACACTCATCAGCGATGAGCTGGTCAGGACAAAGTTGAGGTGGTTGGAGGCTTTCAGCTTCACATTCAGGATGTTGTTCCTCAGTGCTGGAGACTTGTTCTTGGTCGTCACTCTGACAGGTAGGGGGTTCCTGCAGCATCAGGTTGATATCAGTTTCAGGTGTCACCTCCTTATCAGAATCAGCCACAAAGTCCTCTTCGTCCACCAACTCAACATCCTGGTCGGACAGAAGAGGCTCACTCAGTTGTTCCTGGTTCTCCAGGATCTCCTCGTCCGATATCTTAGGGAAAGCTTTCTAGAAGATCTTAATGCGTCTTATCCAGGATCCACGCTGCTCAAACAGCACATCCTGTTCTACCCTGGTCAGGTCAGAGCTGATTGGCTGATAAGAAAGGCCCTAAGAACCATAGTTTTTTTATTGTAAATAATATGAATGACAATAATGTCTTAAGCTCAGTCCGTTGTCCTTACGTAAAGAAAAGAGCCCCGACACTAGAATCCAAAGCACAAAATTTGAACTCAACTTTACTTTATTAAAGCTTAATTAAAGTTTGATTAATCTACTAATCAAAATAAATAAGCTTTATATTAATTGATAACATCATTGTTAGGTGCAGCCCTAAAATGGTTGTAAGCGTTATGTTGAATCTGTGTTACTATTATGAGGGGGTCCTTGGAAAATGTTCTCCCCTGTTAGGGGTCCCTGGCCCCAAAAAGTTTGACAACTCCTGATATAGAGGGACCAGAATTAATTTCAGTCCGTTTCATAACCAGCGAAAAACTCCTCACTCCTCAAAAATGTCTGTGAAAAACCACGTGTGGGTCACAGACTGACAACCTCCATTGTTGATGTCTCATCTAAAGGTCGTCTGGGTCTGATGTTTTTCCCCATGGTGGATTATCCGTTCACTGCAGGTGTCTGGTTGTATCAAACAGGTTTTACAGGAAAGATATGATCACACTAATAACGTAGAGGTCTCAAAAACGTGTGTATCTATTATGATATGCTTGCTCATATGGGGTTATAAACAGTTGTGGGGTGTATGTATTAACACTATAAAGGGAACTTGAAAATGTGACCCTTTATTTTAACTACAAGCTGCACAAGAAATGAGGAGATGGTCAATCACAACACAAACGTCTATTTTGTCCTCATTAAAACAACAGATCTAAGAGTTTAAATATCACCATAAAGTCTCTCACTGACCTTTTTAATTTCACAAAACATAACCTAAACTAAAAAAAACAAACTAAAAGGATCACTTTAAAATTCCCCTTGTTAAGAAAATTCTCAGGCGCACATATGATCATGGAAACAGGTTTTGTTTGCTCTCCATGAAATGATTCTTCTGACGTGATCCCAGTGTAATGAGGGTGATGGGGGCAAAAACCAACGTCTGACCTCCTGTCTTCTGTCTCCGACCTTTTACTGGACACATATTTGAGGCCTCCACGGTGCTGCCATTGATGCTGGTGGGGGTTTAATCTAAACGCGTCTGTTTGTTTGTTATGTAACCATTGTGTCTTTGTGCTCATTGTGAATGTAGCTGATGTTATCAAAGACAACACAGAAACAAGAAGTGGCCCTAGAAGTCTAAATGCCTGAAGTCAAATGTATAAGTGCTTTTTTAAACATAAACAGGAGGATCATGAGTCCAAAGGACTGCATAATGGCATGTGTTGACATGTACTGCCCCTACATGGCACATAGAGTAAGTTACAATCCTACATTTTCAGGTTACAATTCTCTCAGTGCTCCCGTCAGTGTTTACCCTGCACACACTGAAGTCAGGACCAATTATCTACTTTGTATGTAGTCTAAGTAACACATGAGCCGCTGCTGTTTAGAGTAAACACTCCTTTAGAGGAGGAAATATCAGATGTACGTGAGCTTTCACCTGGTCGGCAGTAACATCACCTGAGTTAGCATCATTAGAGGAGTCATGGCTGAGGAGAAGGAGCAGACAGAAGCCTCCTGGGAGCACCTGTCGCTACCCGATGAGTTTCCTGAACCATACATGGAGGACAGAGCGGGGCTGAATGGAGAGGAAGGGGAGGGAGCATGTGTTACCAGATATCAGGCAGTAAAATGCAGCCCCAACCTGCTGCAGATGCTGAAGGCAGCGGAGAGCAGGAGGACAGCTCAGGGTCGGGACAAAGACGAGGCCGAGGCCGAGGCGTCTGAGTCCGGGACAGGAGAGCCGGTGATTGAAGCTCTGAAGACCGACATGGTGAGTGAGGTCACTGCTACCTGAGTTTAACACATTTCATACATAATGTGTGCTTCTGTAAGTGAACTTGAGAGGAAGCGTGAATCTGCATACACTCAGCCTGTTAATGATTTTAGTTACAATGTGAAGGCCTCTATGAATGTTTGACCCGCACTTCTGGATAATTATTCCACTCATTTAGTCTCTTTGAAATGACAGATTGCAGATTTAAAGATGCAGTACATACATTTTACACTGCATAAAATATTTTGTGACAGAGTAAGCTACACGAAATCTGATAAATTGACTCAGTGATGTCAGCCTCAGTTAAAGACTACAAGTTTAAAAATGATGAAAAATCTGGGGTTGTGGAGAAACAGGCGAGCTTACCTGACCTCTGGGACGTGGATTTCCTGGAGTGTTCTGGTTTCCCTTGTAGTCCGAGTAATATTGACCAATCACGTATCAGCAGGCTGCGGCGTATGCAGAAAAAACAGTCCGGCTGTGTTCGTACTATACTACATACTACGTACTATATACTACATGCCATATACTGCATTCTGCGTTCGGCGGTAGTATGTAGTATGGAGGAGCTTTTCAAATTAATTTTGAAGTATGCTATGCCGGGCGGAAGTAAACAATAACCGCCGCTTCTTTATCTATCGTGCCCCCTTCTGCTGGCATGCTGCTGCTGTCCGTCATTTCAACTGCCGCTGTGACGCTTTGCATTGTGGGACACAGTAGGCGAGGTAGACTGGTCTGATGTATACTGGAGATTTTTTCAGAATCAGTACGACGCCTTTGGGTTTTTTGTGGTTTTGTAAGATTAAAGAAGCAATTTGTGATGTCATTTTGTAATCTATTAAATTGCTATGGGCATTTTACACAGCTGACATTTTGCGGAACAAACATTTGAACGTGAAAAATTATAAGCAGCAAATGTATGGATAATGGAAAATCATCATGGATTGCAGTCCTAGAGTGCAGCTCTAGCAGTAGTCTAAACGGGCACTGCAGTGATTTATCAATGTACCTCCATTGAGTTTGGGAGGATGCAATGGACCAAATAATCGACACTAAAGCAGCAGAGGCCAATATATCCCATCTTTTTTGTACCCACTCTAAATATGGGTCAGAATTTTTAGTGTTTAGGCCAAGTCAATTGTAATGCAATAGTTTCTATGGGACTCAAATGCTAGTGGATTATCTTCATTGCCTTAAGACAGTCAGCCGCCAAACATTATAGTTGTTTCCCACCTTTAAAATTGTAATCTCAAAGATCTCAGTTTCGTCCTCGTTGGTGGCATCTATTGTGATAACAATAATTGCGGGAGCACACTTCCCAGACACTTGTAGAGACCGGAAAAGCAGCCGCCTAGCTCCGCCTACCCTCTCTGGCAGACCAACCACTGCTGGGTGATGGAAAATGCGTCACTAACTGGGCGCCGCTTGTGATTTTTTCGGCAAAAGTCGCCACAGACACCCAGTCTGTAATACTGCAAATGCAAAGGCTTTCATCAGTGGGCCATAGACTCAATCACCATTGCGTTACCTCATTCTGTGATAGACAGAGACTCAAGAGACATTTATTTAAATGAAAATCTTTGAGATTTTCACTTTAAGATGCAAAAAATAATTAGCAGGACTTGGACTCACCTGAAGACTCCTACATTTTTCTAACAGATAATCAGTTAACACCAGTCCACCTGCAGCCATCCATAAAGTCAAATACAAAATATATTTGAAGTCCCCTAGTCAAGTTTTTCAATCTCTTTGACCATTGTTGTTTTTCTGTCTTCTCTAAAATGCTATGTTATTTCTCACCTAAATTTTTACCTCATATCATTTGGGAGAACTTGCCTGCTGGGTTATTTGTTTATCTTATGTATCCCCTGAGAGCAGAGTGCAGTGTACTATACATACTCACATTCATCCCTGGCCTCAAGTAACACTTAAAGGAGTGTCTCATTCCTTACTATTCTCTTTCTTCTCTTCACCTCTGTCCTGTTCTTCTGTATTTTCCCAGAGTTCCCCTCTATCAGCCTCACAAAGACTCCCTTTATTTCCACTTTCTTCTCTCCACCTGTCACCTGGGCCTGTTGGGTGTGGGTGTGGCATAAAGCGTCACTCTGTCAGCTTTTTATCAGTTGAAACACAGCAGCAGCAGCAGCAGCCTGCAGCTCTGCAGAGTAACTGTGTCACTGTGAGCGCGCTCTGTCAGCATGAAGAAAGTGTACAGTCTAGTGAACATAACTAAAGCCAAGGACCAGGAGGCCGTGCAGTCCATCTGCATTAAGGTATCAATGCTTTTATTTTGAAAGGGCTTTTATGGGAAAAGTATTGAGCTTTACTTTGTAGTGCGTCAGGTCTGCATGTTGATTTCAGTAATGGAAAGCACAATGTTGACTTTAAAAATGATTATTCCTGTTTTAACAATCTCTGTGCTTTTATTGATCTAAGGACATTAAAACAAACAGATTACAAATCAGACTTTTTAGGGCGACAAATCAATGCAGAGACTGTTTCCCAAGGAGATCTTTTTCACACTTTACGGCCCGCAGCCACTTTAATTTAGAGCATTATTGGCTTTCACTGTGCTTTCGCAGTGGCTGGCTTGAAGTCAGAACAATTTTCAAGATGGATTCAGATCGTTAAGTTAACTTTCACTCTGCTCTGAGTCACAGCATAATGTCTTTCTGTGTTAACCATTAAGCTGCTGCCTGAGTGAGTGTGAGGTGTATTCAAGAGATTAAATTCAAGTGATCATTACTCAGAACAAAAACAGTCAGATGTGAGACTGGAGTGTCTGAACAGACACCTTGACTCAGGTGTTGGTTTCTTTTATAGATTTGCTTAGATAGATAAGATTCAATCAACCTGGTCGGCAAAGTGAATATTTTTTCACTCAAAAGAAGGTCACTTGAAACCTTAATCAGTCTAAAGTGGAGTTTGTTGGACTCTTTCATGTTTCGAATCAGGTGGACTCCAAAAAAAAAGCCCAAAACATTGTGATTAATTTATATGAAATATGTAACTTAATATCCAGTATGTGTTGTGGAGCTGCTGTAAACTTGTTAAATGATGACTGATGACATCTTTTAAGGTAATTATATTTCAAAAGTGTCAAAAAGTTAAATGGCACCGCACACTGTACAAGTTACAGATCACTTTCACTGTGTACTTTTGGTATATTTGATGCCTTCTTCCTTAGCGTACAGTATATAGCTGTCAGAAGAGAGATGGGTGACTTAAAAACAACAGTCACATGTCCAGGACTCCACTCTGTTATAACATGAGAAAAGAAATCAAAGTCAGGGAAAGCAGCTGGCTGAGAAACCCCCACAGAGATCCTTTTTATAAAAGGTGCATGAGCATCTGAGGCGTAATTGCAACTAACAAGTTTCATTTAGACTTGTGTGATGAACATCCACGTCATGAATTGGCACTTTATTATTTATTAAGTAAAGTCAATAAAGTATTGAACTGTGATTTTGTTATTTAGTGGCCTGCTTTAGTGAGTTACTCTACTGAACTGTGATTCTACAGGGGAAATGACCTTTACCTCGCTGTGACTGAGTGGCATGTTAGTGTACTATAACTGCATCATACTTGATTTTCACATTAGATTTATCAGCATGTTGTACTAATACTTTATTGATCTGTAAACGCTGTATCGGTTTGCAGCTTAGTAGTCTGCTAAAGTCATCAAACCTCCAAAGACACTGGATCCTACATTTCCCAGAATGCAATTCAATGAAATCATTACCCTAACTGGTACATGCTCACATCTTTCACTACTGATGCCTGTTCAGCTTTGTGTCAAAAATGCATGAACCCCCGGCCGAAGCAGAGGTTACCTTGATGACATCACCATGACATCATCAGGGTTATTTTCTCTGGACAAAGCTCCCATACCCCTGCCATGTTGGGGCATGTGTACGTGCCTGTTTGTCCGTCCACATGGATGTGACCGTAAGAACAGAGGCAGAAAAATAGCCCATTACAAAGGCAGGAGGTTGTAGTAGGAGGGGAGAAACCCTCAGTTAAGCTCTCAGCTGTTGTTCTGAAGCTGGACTTGAGGCTCAGGCAGCAGGGTCAGGCAAGCAGCCAGGCAGCAGACATGGCCAAGTGGGATCCCTGTAGCAGCGGCCCAGCTTTCAAAGAGCCACACTGGAAGGTGAGACAGCAGCAGGTACAGAGACAGACAGGAGAAGAGAGGGAGATTTATGAAAGTGGCTGTGGCTGTATTTCAAAAGAAAATCTGCTGTGATGTGTGGTGCTTTTTACTATTATGACTCCACCAGGTATCTGAGACTTTACGCTTGTGACCTGAAACTGAATTACTTTGTACTTTTCTCTTTCTGACTCTTGTTTATGTTTCTTTCTTGTGGCTCCGCAGCAAATCCAGTTCACCGACCAAAAGCAAGAATTCGACAAACGTATCACCAAGACCGCTCGTCGCTCCCTCTCTCGCTCCATCTCTCATTCATCCACGGACAGCCTCAGCTCAGGTAACGCCAACATGAAAACACTCTGTAGTCTGATCACATGTCTTAAAAATATTAACCGAGCTGGATCTGATTCCAGCAGCACGAGAAGTACAGGCCCCCGAGGATTAGCTTTAGTGCTTTCTCCTTCTGCTAAACCTTCATTAAAAGGAAAAGTCCTCTGAAGAATTAATTTGGTCCTAATCGGCTCTTTAAGCCTTTCTCAAACATGTCAATCACTGCCAAGGTTTTTACGCACTTCAAAGACTCAGAAAAAGACTCCAAACTGTTGCTGTGTAAGAGCCAACACATAACATTTAAGTTCTCTTCTTACTCTCTTACCTTTAACCATGTTTGCTTTTGGATATTGCATATTATACTCCCAGAGCAACACCAGGAAAAGGAAAATAAATGAGGAAAATAATCTCTCTCTAAACACAGACAAGACCAAAGAGATGCTTATTGATCCTAGGAGGAATAAGGAGCTGCACATGCCACTTTACATCAGGGCGGCAGAGGTAGAGAGGGTGAAAACCTTTAAATTCCTCAGCAACCACATCAGCGAGGATCTCACCCGGTCTCACAACAGATAATCAAAAAATCCCAGCAGCGACTGTACTTCTTAGGCTGAGGAAATTTGGCATGTCATCCAAAATCCTCAGTGACTTCTACAAGGGTACAGTCGAGAGTCACCAGTTCCATCACAGTCTGGTATGGAAACAGCCCCGCTCAGGACAGGAAGCGTGTGTGATCAAAACTGCACAATTCATTCCTGGAGCAGCCTTCCCACCCACAACACAGTCTCTTCACACTTCTGCCCTCAGGCAGGTGCAACAGGAGTGTAAAATCCCAGGCAACAAGACTGACAAACATTTTTCCATCAGACAGCTGAATAGCAGCATCAAACACTGCCCCCCTCTCCCTCCCTACCTCTCACTTTAACACCTACAATTTAACTGCATTACTGCATCAATACACGCCGCTAGAACTGTTGTATAAAAGCAATATCACACTCAGGGTCGTGCTGTTATACTGAATATCAGCACGGTCGTGAGTATCTTCAATAATCGAATCATGATATGCTTAATTATCAACTGATCATTTTCATACACCTACTCAATCTCTGTGCCGCAGCGTGCAGCGACAGCTCGGAGGATGAGTCTCCACCCAGAGACAGACTTCAGAAGACCTCCAGCGGGCTCTCTGACTTCTGCATCAAAAACATCAAGCAGGCAGAGTTTGGACGCAGAGAGATAGAGATCGCACAGCAAGGTAAAGCAAAAGAGAGTTCATTTCTAAAGCACCCACCCAAACAAAGTGAATGAGAATGAAATCGTCTGTTTTGTTACTTGATGACTGTGTGTGATATTTAGAAATGCCAGCGCTGATGGTCCTGAGGAAAAGAGTCGGTGATGAGAAACCTCTGGCCGGCGCTAAAGTGGTGGGCTGCACACACGTCACTGCACAGACAGCGGTCAGTTCATCCTTTGTCTCTTATTTTGCAGTATTCATAATAACATCAAAGTTAAAAATAAAGAGGGTCAAACGTGTTCTGTTGACTCTGTGCAGGTGCTGATTGAGACTCTGTCTCTGCTGGGGGCTCAGTGTCGCTGGGCGGCCTGTAACATCTTCTCCACTCAGAACGCTGTGGCTGCTGCTCTGGCTGAAGGAGGTACGACCGTCTACTCCTCCACCTGACTCTTCTACTTTTTTCTGCTTCCTTACTGTCTCTTTTAATTAAAACCTGCTCTTTATCACAGGGACCTCGGTGTTTGCATGGAGAGGAGAATCAGAGGACGACTTCTGGTGGTGTATCGACAGATGTGTCGCTGCTGAGACCTGGCAGCCCAACATGGTAATATGAACAAAGCCTCTCATCATCAACACTGTTGGTCACACCAGTAAAATGACGCAACAATACTACAAACCGTGTATTTTTTCTGATTATGACAAAAATTCAATCTTCTTTTTTTAGTTTTAGACTTTTATTTTTTTGCTGTAAAAATTCAAATATTTTGCAATCATTTTGCTTGTTTTACTTCATTGATTGTAGAGAGTTTCCTTTATTAGTACACTGTGGACATAAACTGTGACATTCTCTACAGATTACTACGAGTATTATGTAACATCCAGGACAATAACAAAAATTAAAATGTAAGACTTCTTTCTGAATATGATCATCTATATAACCAAACTGGTAATTTTAAGATATGTAGACGTCTTAGTAAGTAAAAAAAAAAATGCGTATATCTCCAAAAGTCAGCTTAAAGTCCAAACTAAATTTCACTTTGTGTTTGGGTGAACTGTGCCTTTAATGTCTTTTCTCATTCAGTGTATTAAAAGGGGGGGTATTATGCTAATTTCAAGCTTCACTCTGTGATACCTGTGGAGTAGCTTAGCATCATTTACAGTTAAAAATTCTTTCTCACACCGGTGCTCTTTGCAGGCCCTCATACAGCCTCTGCCTAAAACGACTCAATCAGCTCTGTCCCTTTAAGAAACCCCGCCCCTACAAGCCCACTTTCTTCTGATAGGCCAGCTCTCCGAAGCCTGCTGAGGCTGTACTTTGTGACGTCACAAAGTGCAGCATGTAGAAAAAACTGTGTGAAACCTGGCATTCACAGCAGCCTACAGACTGAGCTGAGAAGCCTGGAGATTACTCCAACGTACTTTTATTTGAAACTTCACCCACCCAGTTTGGACATCCAACAATGTAAAAATAAATATACATATAATAATAATACCCCCTCTTTAAGAAAAAAACTGCAATGGAGAGTTCAGCTTGTGTTTTTCCCTATTGTCAGATTCTGGATGACGGAGGCGACCTGACCCACTGGATCTACAAAAAGTACCCAAGTCTGTTCAGGAAGATCAAAGGCGTCGTGGAGGAGAGCGTTACAGGCATCTATCGGTTCGTTTCACGCTTACTTTAACAATAACATTCCTTCTAACTTGACAATGTCCTTCTCCAGCTCAAACATGTGGCTCTCCATCTGTGTTTCAGGTTGTACCAGCTGTCGAAGGCAGGCCGGCTGTGTGTCCCCGCCATGAACGTCAACGACTCTGTGACCAAGCAGAAATTTGACAACCTTTACTGCTGCAAGGAGTCCATTCTGGACGGGTAGTGAACCGTGTCGTGAACATAAACAGGTTAAGTAACTGGGACGGGACAGAACAGCTGAACTCTCTCAACTCTTCTTTCAGGCTGAAGCGAACCACTGACGTCATGTTCGGAGGAAAACAGCTGGTGGTGTGCGGATATGGTGAGGTCAGTAAAAGAAATAATGCTTCAGTGTTTACATGTGACATATAAAAGAAGGATTGCATTAAAGCAGTTCTTCTCTACCAGCCACTTTTCTCTCTCCTTGTAGGTTGGCAAAGGTTGCTGTGCTGCCCTGAAAGCTTTGGGTACAGTCGTTCACGTCACAGAAGTGGATCCCATTTGTGCCCTTCAGGCCTGGTATGAATGGAGGAAGCTTTTATCCACTCCACATTGTAGCAGAATGTACGATAAAAAGTGTAACCATTCTTCTCTGTCCTCCTCTCAGCATGGACGGCTTCAGAGTGGTTAAACTGAGTGAGGTGGTCAGACAGGTAGACATGGTCATCACCTGCACAGGTAACTGATCACCTCTACTAAATAATACAAGCTTTTATTTAGAGTACCAAGCCTTTCTTTCATTGTGTTTCTCTAAAGGCAATAAAAACGTGGTGGGGAGGGAACATCTGGACAGAATGAAGAACGGCTGCATCGTCTGCAACATGGGACACTCCAGCACTGAGATAGATTTGGTACAGACATGCTAGCTGTGTGTTTTTGTGTGTTCTACATACACATGTGCTTGTGTGTAAAATACGGACTCTTGCTTCTCAGGCGAGTCTACGGACTGCAGAGCTGAGGTGGGAGCGCGTGAGGCCTCAGGTGGACCATGTGATCTGGCCTGATGGCAAGAGGATCGTCCTGCTGGCTGAGGTGATGACGTTATTGTCGTTAAAAACAGCTAAAAGAGATGATGTACAGAAAACTATTTACTGAACTGGGACTCTTGTCTTCTTTACTCATTGTGCAGCTTGTGACTCTTTTAATTTATTCTAAGTATGGTTACGTTGCAGAGAGCTTTTCTGTTATCAATAGTTAACTAACTAGCTAGTTAACAATTAGCCTAAACTGACGTTAAACTGTTGCAACCTGTCAGTATAGAGTACATTTCCATTCATGCACAATCTTACGATAAAATGCTAATGCAAACAAAACAGAGATGGGTAAAAACGGAGAGAAATCGTACAACCTTAGCCAATTCTGGGTTACCTCCCCCAGCTCTGTAGCTCTCTGCAACAAGCTTTAGCCTGAAGTTAGCATGCAGGCTAACCTGAGACAGAACAAGAACAGCTGTTAAACCGCAGACCACCATAAGTTTAATGTTCTCCAATTATATATAATCTAAGGAGAGAAATGTTCATGTTCCTTAACAAAGCGTGGCTTGTTAACTTCATAAACTTCAGCAAAAAAGCCTGTTTTTTTCCTTCAATATATGTGGCTCATTTGCCTTGTGCTCTCCTATGCAAAGCAATACATCAACTAAACAAAACTCCAACGTAGATCTCGCAAGATGCTAATTATTATGTTGTACTTGTACTGTTAGAAGTCACACACGCCTACTGGTCACTCTGTGGAAGCGTATCTATGTTTCCCCGGTGGTGCAGTGGTTAGCGCTGATGTAGTGGGCCTTTCTGTGTGGAGTTTGCATGTTCTCCCTGTGTCTGCGTGGGTTCCCTCCAGGTACTCCAGGTTCCTCCCACAGTCCAAAGACATGCTCTTAGGTTGGTCGGTGACTCTGAATTGCCCGTAGGTGTAAGAGTGAGCGTAAAAAGTTGTCTGTCTCTGTGTATCAGCCCTTTGATTGACTGGCGATCAGTTCAGGGTGTACCCCACCTCTCATCCAATGACAGTTGGATAGCCTCCAGCGCCCATGGCCCTGAACAGGATAAGTGGTATAGATAATGTATGGATGTTCCCCTTCTCAATATCCTCTTAAAATTACACATTTAAAAAAAAAAAGAGTTCATGTTCTCAGCATTTTTTTCCTTAACTCAAATGTTCAGTGCAAATTTCCGATGTTTTTGTCAGATAGTGTTTTTTTGTATCACAGGTATAACTCTACTCATGCACATCTAATCCAAAATGATTGAAGCACCAGGAACAGATTTACCTGATTATTGTCTCAGTTTGAAGCTCTCCATTTGATCTGATGTGCAGAAGTAGGAATACTTGAGTTCAATTATACAATAATCTGACACTTTGCAGAGTCTGAATGATCTGTGGCTGCTGTCACATTACATCACGTTATCATTCAGTGACATGAGTGTTTTTTAATGTTCTCTCAGGGCCGCTTGCTGAATCTGAGCTGCTCCACGGTGCCTTCACTTGTCCTCTCCATCACCGCTACAACTCAGGTAGGATCAGACGCATCTTTTGCCTATTATGAATGCATTACAGATTAAGTTTCTGTAGCTCTGTTGTATTAAGGCTGCTGGTCTCCTACAGTTGTGTTAATACAGCCCTGCTGTGTTTCAGGCTCTGGCTCTCATAGAGCTCTACAGCGCTCCAGAGGGACGATACAAACAGGACGTCTACCTGCTGCCGAAGAAGATGGGCGAGTCCTCAGCTTAAATACTCTTACACAATTACCCATCATATCTTCATATACGCAATGATAAAACGTGTATGTTTATAATTTCAGATGAGTTTGTGGCCAGTCTTCACCTGCCGACCTTTGATGCTCACCTCACAGAGCTGACTGAGGAACAGGCCAAGTACCTGGGCATCAGCAAACACGGACCTTTCAAACAAAACTACTACAGGTGAGGACAAGTGGCCTGTTTCTACACACACAAATAACACACACATATGATTTTTTATTCTAAAGAAATATGTTTTCTTACAGGTATTAACCTTCTGCAAATAAAGCTGAGACAGAAGCTCTTCAGACGTCCTGCTGTGGGTTTTATTTTAAAAAGACCCTCACCGCTCTGCAGACAGAGCACTGACCCCCCCTGCAGTCTGAATCGGACTCAGTATCACTGACCGACACTTGGACAGGAATGGTTCACTGATTTTTCTGTCTATGTGTGGATGATGTATCGGTATTATGTTACACTGTTCCTGGTTGTAAATGTTCACATGATGTAATCACCGTGACATCAGATAAGTTAAAATGAACTAATCGTCGTAGTCGTATCACACATTTAACCGCACGTAAACACATTTGTACAAATCAGTTTCATATTAAATGCCTTATAATCCTGATTTAAATCTATCATTACCACTTTAAAAGTTCAGTTTAATGGTGAAATATTGTTTAAGATTGAAAAAAAATACAGACAATTGTATTGAATGTTTCTTGTGGGTTAATTGTGTGGTTATTCTGTGCTGTTATTATCATGCGGTCGATATATAACATGAAATAACTAGAAAATACGCCACTTAGTCAGGGCACTTCAGATTACTCAACGACGGAACACGGGTCCCTAAAGAAAAGATTGAGAACCACTGTAATGAGTAACTTTCCCCACTAGGGGGCGAGAGAACACCGGTGACTTTCAGTGAAACTTGCAACAAGAATCATTTTATTCTGTTTCTGGTATTAAAAGGCCTCTCTGTTCTGTTATCTCCAGCATTGTTGAATAAGCTCCTTCTGATTTAATGGCAAAGCGATTTATTTTAACCACTTGTCACTTTCAAAACTCAGATTCCCTCTCCTTTTAAGTTTCAGGGTGATTTTCTTTTAGTAATTTAAATTTCAAGAGTCCAGATCTGAAGAGATCTGTATCAATGAAAATGTTAACTCATTTCATCATTACTGTACACACAGCAATAAGCTTAAACAAACAGAAGGCAGATCTTTGTGATCAGTCTCACCCTCAGATTTGCTGTTTTACCTTCTTGGTAACTTTTCCCTCTTTGTTTTCTCTCTTTAATTAGATCAGGGGTTCTCAAACTTTTTGGGGCCAGGGACCCTTACAGGGGAGAACATTTTCCAAGGACCCCCTCATAATCGTAACACTCATTAAGCATATGCTTACTACCATTTGCACTGTTAGATGCCATTGGAACTATTTATTGTAAAACATATCAACCTAGATACTTCAGAGCTGTTTCATAGTGATAAACAGAAAAACATTTAAATTTGAATCATGTTCAGACCACTTATATACTTTAAAACAGAGGGTCATTTTATTCAAAGTGCTTGTGGACTCAAGTAATTGATCTTAAAAGCTTTCAGAAAATAAACAGTAGCAAACCAGCAGCAGGAACGGTTCATTGCGACCTGAGTGAGTCGAGTGATTCATAACAGATTGACGTGATGCCTCACAATCATGTCAGTGTCTATTGGTCCAAAGCTGACGTTGGTGGGAGTAATGGACACAGTATGCTTGTTTCATTGGTGCAAATGGTCCTCATCTGTAGACATAACGTTTTTAATGATACAGCACAATTTTATAATTTATTATAAATTTATCATAATTATTTCGCGGACCCCCAGGCTATGGTTCGCGGACCCCCACTTTTAGATCAACATGAACACCTCAAATCACGCCTCAGATTTTATTTTGAGATTTAAGGCTGCAGTGTGTGAAGAAAAACTGCAGGTACATTTTTATTACACATCAATTTGCTTTTATTCCCTGTACTTTTCTAATCAGTGTCGTGGTGTGCTCTGTCTCCCTAGAAACTACTAGTTATTATAACTATAGCTACATTTGTAAATCCCATACTTCAGGTACAGTCATGGTTAGATTGAACAGGAACTGCATACATGATTAATTCACTTATTAACTGGCTAGAGGATTTACAGAGGGTAAAAATACCCTCAGTGTACAAAATGTGCTGTCTTCTTTAATTTAGTCTCTGTTAGCTTCTTCATATGAGTTTACTAAAATCCTCGACTGCAGCTTCACCTGCTGAATGAGCTGTTTTGGCTCCCGCGAGACGCTACTTAATCAATTTGGTTAATTTGGTCAGTCGATTGTTGCATCCTGTCTGTCTGATCATGAAGTCCTACAAAGACACCCTGTCCCTGGATTACTGTAATCCGGAGTCTCCCTGTGTGTGCGCATGTGTGTGTCTGTGTGCTTGTGTGTTTTTGTGCCATAGCATTGGCTGACCGGAGATCCTAAGAAAAGTCTCCCAATTTGGCCTCTTTGTAGTTTGAGTTTATCGTCTGAAAGCTCAAGAAATTGACGTTCAACAGGCTGCTGAGATGAATGTAAAAAAACTTTATTGTAACAGAGAAGTTACACAATAACACAAAAATACAGGGTACAAAGGAACAGTTGAAACAATAGCAATAAAACGGCCATCAGTAGGAGATGACCAAGGAGATCCATTGACTTCCACACCCAATGTAATCTAATGACACCACTCATTTTCCTTCATTACCAGTATCCCATAATCGGAGGCAGGTTTGTCTGTGTGTGTGTGTGTGTGTGTGTGTGTGTGTGTGTGTGTGTGTGTGTGTGTGTGTGGGTTTGTGTGTGTGCGTGTGTGTGTGTGTGTGTGTGTTTGTGTGTGTGTGTGTGTGTCCGTCCTAGGGCAGAGCTGCTGGTAATCCATTGGTCGGTGATGCATCTGAGAATGACAGATGGTCTGTTCAGCCTCTATGCTGTCAGACCTGTGTGCTTAGTTTAAAGGCAGTTTTAGCAACCAAGAAGTTGTGTATCAGGATTCAGTGTGTGTGTGTGTGTGTGTGTGTGTGTGTGTGTGTGTCCTCACCTCCTCCCTGTTAGGGATTCTCCCTAAAGAGCTTTGATGCCTTCCTTGCATCACTCCTCGGTCTAATCACTGGTACCAGCTGTCAGCGTGTGGGCCTCCCTCCTTCCTCTCTGTGTCTGCAGACACCACTTAACCTCACATCCTTTGCAGGCGGCCATAATGGACTCTCACAGCGTTCACAGTGAAACATGATGAACACATATATCAGACTCTGATTGCTTAGTCCCACCAAACAAACACTGACACAGGACTTTCACTGATATGTTTGACTTTGGCTTGATTGCACTGTAGTATAAAGAGAAATTACAGCTGATTTAAGGTGGTAAACTTAATAATGGAGTCAGATTTTCCTCTTGTGCTGTCGTTTTCTCCATCCTTCCTCCACTTTTCCTCCTTTCTGACACTTCTATCCTTCTTCTCAAAACAAAAGGCTCTTGACAATCCCCTTAACGTACCAACTAGCCAACGTAATGTTAGCTAACAGAATGTTAGCTTGAAACAAATAACTAGTTAACGTACCAACTAGCCAACGTAATGTTAGCTAAAGAAGTTTTATCTAAGAAGTTCAGATTTACCTCTGAATTTTCATAATCAATTGCCTTTTCAGCTGCTCTTTTATCAAGAAGTGATGAAATGATAACCCTTGATAGGTAACCTAAATTTATACGACTTGAAATACAGCAAAGTAGTAAAACATTATAACAGCATTCAAGCTTCCAACCCTGAGCGTTATTTCAGAGGAAAATAGCCGCCATGTGAATAATGGTAAATGATGAGCCTTTGCAGGACTTTTTGTGTCAGCTTACACCATAGGCTGTTCTAGCTACTGCTGCTAATGCTAACACCAACACGTTACAGCAACAGACCTTTAGCTGCGGCTTTCACAGCCAAATACATGAACACGATTGATTTATTGATTGTGGAAGATGATATCCACCTCGCTGCTTAATGGCCTGTGTATGGATTTATGGGTTATGGCTCAATGGTCAGGGTGATCTTCTCGGCTGTGATCAACTTAATTTGGCTAGGACAACCCTGAGGGGACATGTTCATCTGAGGGAAGAGATAGGCGGGACATAGAGTTTTTTTTAATCCCCTAAACCTGTAGATTTACTTTCAATGTGGCTTTCTCTCTATTTAGTCCTCTATTTAACTTTTCTGTGTCCTTGTTTTTGTTTTTTTGTGTTTTGAGACTGCAAGAACGCAGGAGGGAGAGTTAAATTCGAACCCCTCACTGCTCTGCCTGCAGCCACTTACACAACCTCACCCCAAACCTGTGCCACCTGCGACCTCTCCTAAAACCCCAGCCTGTACTGGTGAATGAAACCTGACATAACCCTATTCCTGTGATGATCCTGGTGGATGGTGCAGGGCAGGATCAAGCTCTCGGTCAGTTGTTGGCAAGTCTAGAACCACCGGATCCTTCCAGCCCACCAGAGTGAGTTCTACCATTGCCAAACACTGTGGGAGAGAGAGAGAAAGAGAGGGTGCACCGCTCACAGCCACCAGATCTGCGTGACGATCAGGGTTCAGGTTACTCAGGAGCACGAGCCTCTATGGTAACCTGTGATATCTGAGAGGGAGGGCACGATCGATCAGATCCATAACTCATCCTCACACAAAAACACAGGAGACGCAGGAATATTTATACACAGCTGAGTGTTTTCTCGTCCTATATTGGCACTACACATGATTGCTCAAAGAAGGAGAAACAAAGCAAAAATGTGCTAGTGCCAAAATGGGCAAAGAAGACGGTCTGTTTGGTTCGGACTCTTTCTGCTGGTCCTTCATGTAAAGCAGACTGGGACACGGGCAGTGTGGTTCTGTCTCTACTCTGTTTATGGCCCTATGGTAATTCACTGATAGTGTGCTGTGACAGTGAATTCTACCAGTGCCATACACAGAACAGGAGGAGATACAAGTCCAATGCTGCATGTGCTAACAGAGCTACAGAGTCTGACATCCTGTGATCAGAAGAAAAGGCATCGCACCCGTTTGTCTACCGCTCAGGTTGGGGAGTAAATCCAGCAGCGCCATCTGCTACTGGGCTGCTCAGGCCTGTCGTGCTTCATCCCCAAGATTCCTGAAGACATTTTACACATAAATCAGCATTTATTTCTGTCTTTAAAAGTTATCTGAGGATTATTGTTGGCTTCAGTGTTTAAAGACAAGGTCTGGCCTCCAGGATCTCCTCCTCATGTCTGCTGCTCACATTGATTCTGGCTGTAGGGAATGATGCGCTAAGTGATTTTTGAGATGCTCCAAATGGGTCCCAAAGCAGGGCTCATCTTCCCGTTTCCGGGAGAGATCAATAGAGTAAAAAGCATCAGAGAGAGAGAGAGAGAGCAGGGATCTCCTAAAGCTGCTGCGTTTAGTTGCATGTTTCTACTAGTGAGTGACAGCCACATTGTCTGAGGTGATGATTAGTCCACACAGTGACATGTGACATCTCATTAATAATTCAGTAGTAGAGCAACATTACTCCCCTCCTTCAATAAAGTCATTTTCTATCATAATCAATGCTGCAGTGAAGGATACATCTTTGAATCTTTACATGATTAATTTTGGATTCTGAGGCACAAAATGCAACTTTTTGTACTTGTTTGCCCTGCGAGTATCATCAGCCTGACTATACTCATCATAATAACATTGCTTACAAGTGACAGCCTATTTATTTTCATTGTTACGCAGGATCTTTTTTACCGCATATTACGGCAGCCTGTGGATTCTTACCTTATAAAAGATGATTCAATATCCTCCACACACACAACACTTTAGTTACAAACAAGAAAGAACTTTAGCTTCCAAGCGCTACAAACAGCAAAACATGTCCACAATCACACACAGTCTTTAAGGTATCAAAGATGAGAAAATAACCTGCTCCTGGTCCTCAGCTGTGTTAACAGTCCTGTTATAGAAAATCAGACTTTTTTGTTTTGGTACCTCTTCTGTCCGCTGGTCCATACTGTCCGTTTACCCTCCCTGTCTCCATGTCTCTGCACCTCGCGGCTCCCTGCTTGTTTAGGCTGCATGGCAGGGGATTTTAGTGGACAGGTAATTAGTTAGTAAGCATCTTAACCCACTGGTAGTATAGTAATCCACGCCGCCCTCCTCCCTCTCCTTCTGCTGCTTCCATACGCAGGCCTACAGCACATTTCCTCTGCGCCTTTTACGCACGGGACGCGCACTGCAGTGGCGATGATGAGGGACACTGGAAACCCGGCTGATTTGTGATCAAGTGCTGCCCACATTAGTTTGGCTTCCAAAAATATATTATGATCACACAAAAAATAAAGCATTAAAGTTAATTTAATACAACACAGCAGACAAAATAACACCCTGATCTTTGCCTCCAGACAGCAGACCTACCAGCACCCCCGGGTGTGGCACCCTGCTGCAGCCCGGCCTGAAGCTCCGCGCGGTCTCCTTCCTGCTGCACGAGACTCAAAGTTTGTCCGAACCAAGGCCTCTTCTGCTCCTCCTTATATACAGGCACCCAAAGGTCCCTGCAGGGCTCATGTACCTGCTGTCGGTGATTATTAGACAGATTGCAGGTGGAAAAAGAGGCATCATCCTTTCAGCTGATGTGAGAGCGTCAGAGTGGGAGAGGACAGGTTTGGGTTACGGCTCATTCAAAGTTGACGCTGAAATCCACCCGTGCAGCCTTTGTCCTCTCCATACATTATGAAGGAGGCGCAGCCGGCCAGCAGGGCTCCTCATCCTCCGCACAGCGCTGACGGTGCTGCTCGCCTTTCTCTCTAATGACCTTACGAGTTTAAAAAGTGGAAACTCTTTTAATTGCTTTTAAAATTCACCATCACTCGCTTCTCTTGAGTTCTTTGCAGTTTCCCAAAAAAAGTAGGTCCACACTCCAGGTAAAAGCTAAAACAACAACTGTCTCTGGTAACACCAGAAATACCTTCACCTAAATCATTAATGGCTGCATTAATAACACCATGTTCAGCGTTTAAAATATTTCCTTCAATTTATTTTCTGTCCATTTTTCTTTAAACCAAGTTAGGGACAGTAATACGCTGTATGAGAGTAAATAGCTTCAGATTAATTCAATGTCTCTCACACAAAAGCTGCTCAAACAAATAGTTTTAAAATCATAAAGGAAGGTTCGTCTACTTCTTATTTCTATGAAGAATGAGTTGAAATAATCACAATATTAAAAAGCCTAATCTGCGTTACGCTCCAACCCCGCAGCCAAATTAAAGTGAAACAAGAAACCGGAAAGTGTGCAGAAAGGCAACACTGAATATTTCATTAGATCATTATGAGCCACTGACGGCCTGTGAGTCGGCTCAACGTGCTCCAGCATCTCACCGTCATTCAGTGAAATGTTGGGTTTTAATAAACCATGAAAATAAAAGATATATTTTTTTAATCTTCCATTGGTATCCTTTCCATAACCTTTATTTTTTCATGGAGGAAACGGGCTAGAAAAAAATATTGTTCCTCAGCTCTTAGCAATATATTTTTCAGAGCTTTCACAGCACAATCACATGTGTTACTACAAACCTTAAGAGTGGCCCTGTTGTTAAATTGTCCCATTGAGCCAGCAAACAGGACCCTTAAACTGAAGCAGCTAAAACAAATTGAACATTATTAATTTGATCTATTACACCTTCTTTTCTGTGGCCTCAACAATGTATTTACAATGACAACGATACACACACACACACACACACACACACACACACACACACACACACACACACACACACACAGCAGCCAATTCATTAGGTCCACCTGAAAAATCTGATGTAATCCAATACAGCAGCTCAGACACAGGATTTGCTTTTATGTTGCCTGTAATGTGCAGGCTTTATTCTAAGCTGTCATAGAGGTGTTAATACGATGATATTTCAGTGTCAGGTTATAATTGGTGGTGGAGCTGCACTGAGCTGCATTATATTCAGAGGTGTGTCTAATACTCTGGCCCCCTCATGTATGTAAATAGGAGAGACACATGTCAATATAATTTAGTTTAGCACAACACCACCTTTAACTGTGGCCTCAGTAACAAACATATTTTACACACTTCCCACTCTCAACAAAAGTCAACAAAACCTAAAATTATAAAAGCAGAATCCCCAGCAGTGCTGCTGTACTGAACTGCATTAGATTTTTCAGGTGTTCCTAATGAAGTGATTCAACAGGACTTCTCAAAGTTTTTGGGGCCAGGGACCCCTTACAGGGGTGAACATTTTCCAAGGACCCCCTCTATTTCTCAGAGCCAGAGGAGCCAGGACTTTGAAGATGAGATGGTTGACATTCACATGCACATCCACATGCTGCTGAAAGAAGGAGGCTTCTTGAAACACCTTAAACTCCTTCAAGACCAGAAGCAACAACTCAAACTGAGCCAGGAACTGCGCCAGACTGTGCGAGGCTCTGCCGAGCAACGGGCTCAGCAGAAAGGAGGAACAGAGATTATGAACCACCTCAAACCTACTGTGAGCTTTGTAGCCGACACCGAGCCTGGAGATGAGACTCCATACACAGTGAATATCCCCATCAGAAGAGAGGACACTGAGCCTGAGATAGAGCTGACCCAGCTGGAGCTACATCTGCAGGAGCAGCAGGCAGAGAGGAAACCAAGAAGAACAGGTTGACCTTTTGAAGAAGTAGATCTTCAGACAAAAACACATTAAGCCCAAGCATCACCTGCTTTGGTTGGCTGCAGAAACACTTTTGGGTTTTTGTCGGCTCTTTATTATCTGTATTGTCTTGTTGTTATTTGCATAAATGTTAATAAAATGTCTGTTTAAATGTTTTAATAAAGTCACGGTTTTCTCTCATCTGGCAGATGAATGTCAAGGTCAAACAGACCTCAGTTTTTGGGTCTGCGGTCTTCTGAAAGGGCAATAAACACTTCATGTCTGATATAAATGCATTTCTTTCTTATAGAAAATATACAATAAATACATTTCACTCTCAGCTCTGGCAACAAATATAACCTATTGTAAACTGATAATCACCAAGCCCATTATGAGACAACATTAAAAACAGATGATCTAGAACTAACATCGGCTCCCTCTGGTGGTCAAAGAGCAGACAGCATTTATATTTGAACGGTCCAGCTGCTTCCTCAGGACAGAGGAGATATCAGAGTTTGTATTCAGGCCTTCATAATTTAACACATTGAAAGTGTAACTTGATATTTTCACTGATAAGACTCTCTTACTTTTACTTGCTTTGGCCTATAACTTGGTGTGCAACAGTGTTTGAAAATCAATCAAAGTTTATACGACACTTAAACTCTGATTTTCAGCAATATAAAGGCTGTATTAAATGTGAATACAAAATGAGTCAAACCTGCAGTTACGCAGTTTAAAGGGAAGATACACATTTTTTAAAGATGGTCTTAAAGCGGTGGAACTAAACTTCTGTGATTTATTGTCATATTTAATCACTATGTTTTGCAATGAACTATTTAGCATGCTAAGTTGTAAGTTGTTTACCTAACTTTAAAACAAGCTATTTGGACTGTTGTGTGTATTTCAGTGGTTAAAATTAGTTCAAAAGGTCAAAAAATTGTCAGGTTATGTTACTTTATTTCCACTTTTATAAGGAAATATCGGCACCTGTAAAAGAGTAGAACGATAATGACAGTCCCATGGATCTGTTATCAATTGCAGGCCCTGTTGAGTTCATTTTATAACCTAATAACAGTTTATGCAATACTATAAGAAAGTTCCGGCACTAGAAAGACTAGAAACAAATATAAATGTTAAGTGATAGATATATAGATATAGTCATATATTAGTTATTATATTATCAGGTAATATCACACATAACAATACTGATGAATAAAACAGATTTTTTTTTCTACTTGTATGTTTAAAGAATGCTGTGTCTCACTCACACAGAGACATATGACGCCATCTGGTGGACAGAGGAGAGATTGATGTAATAAAGTGTTTCCTCAGAGTAGCACCATTTTCTCCGAGCATGACTGTCAATATATTGTGAATGTGACCATCATGTTGAACACATTAAATAACTCTTTAAACACAATAAAATGTAAATGTTGAGAATAAATGACACCGTGTTGTTTCTCGAGGCGATCTAACAACGTGTCTCACACACACACACACACACACACACACACCCACACACCCACACACACACACACACATTGCAGAATAGCAACATAGTTTGTATATTTTTGTTGTTTATTTCTTTCTTCAAGTTACAAGGGAAGCACATTTATTCATTTTTTGCATTTAAAAAAATCAGGGTGATCTCGACTTGTATCCTGGACACAGGGCTTAAAAGACAAACATAAAAACAAATTATAGGCATCAAATATACGTGTGTCATTAATAAAAAATACATCATACACTGATGACTCCAGACAAATAACAAGGCTGGACAGTGCTCTGTTATTTGTTTCAAACGACTAATAAATGTGACATCATGTAGTCCTAAGACCTACTCCAACATAGATTTGGTTACTGAGGCTAATTAGAGCCGCTTTCACGAGGCTTTTTAAAGAATACATGCCATGTCAAAACTGTGACACGCTAGTTTTACTAACTCTCACACAAATGTCAACCCTAGTTCAGGAAACAATGGAAGAATTATAAAAGGGATTATTACTTCTTTTTTGATTATAATAAGAAAGAACTCATCGTAAGGTGATAAAGTAAGAATCAAACTTTCGTTTCCTCTCAAAGATAATACAAACTGATCTGCGATGCAGTGAGTGCATGTTAAACAGAGCAGCGGGTAATCGTGAAACTTAACGGTAAACTGTCACTGCTCCGGTAACACCTCCTCCGTACAGGCGCTAACGGACACACACACCTCTTCAGGGGTAAACCAGGACAAAAGAAGAACTAATCAAAGTAACATTTCTCTTCTTCTTATTTAACCTCAGTGTAAACTCTTCATCCATAAATCCGCTCGTGTAGTTTTGTTAATGAGACGTATGAAACTAAGCTCCTTGATCCGTTAGATATTGGTCCCACCATTTCGGAAAACAAAAGGCCATCAACAGCTTGAAACAGGAAATGTAACAGCGTCGAATGGCCGAAACAAAGAGCACTTCTGTCTGACAGCGTAAATCATCTTTGATGGACACATTTGCATAAGAAAGGGGGGTGCAGGGGAGCAACACGTCTTTGGAAGATTCATCCCAAAGACAAGATGTAGAAATTCTCCTCATCTCGACATTTAGTCTTTAAACTAGTGTGTTATATAAGTATTAAACCATATGTTATGACAGGATTCATCATCCGCAAAAGAAAAACTATCTATCCCTACGCATGTCAGACACCTATTAAAGTTCAACACAAGCAAGAGGCAGAGTGAACAAATAACTCAAAGGGACCTCGATAATCCCTGAAAAACCCTGCCAGGCATCCTCCATGTGTCCACACCGTCACAAAGCCTACACAACTTCACTTCAGTGTCATGCCACATTATACAAAGATACTCAGAATGACAAACACTTTCCTAAAACGGAGAGGAGGAGGAGGAGGAGGAGGAGGAGGAGGAGGAGGAGATTTCTGCTGAGTCAGTAAAACACAGGTTATCAATACACCATGATTCTCTCTGGATTACACTCGTGCATGCACACACACACACAGGCCACACACACACACACACTCATGCTGGGGCGTCGTCATGGCTGATGCAGGTGTGCACATGATGATCACATGTCCGCACTGTGGCCCTCTGGTCCTCAGCCTCTTGGAGGAAATGATGATTGTAACGGCGACTCCTCGGTGTGAACGAAAAGTGAAATAAAAACGGAAATCCACGCTCGTTTGAAGCTGCAGCAAATGTTGAACAACAACTGGAGAAAAGGAGGAACGGGTGGTGTCGCAGGTGGGACCAAAGGGGAAACGATGGCGGTCCTCCTGCCTCCTGCGTTGGTCTCCCTGCTCAGTCTGGATGAGCGATGTGAAAGCCACGACTGAAGCCACTAAAGGCTCCTAAAACAGGCTCCTGTAGGGTGAAGAGGAGGGCGAAGGGCAGCTGTTGATGAACTCCTAAATAAGTTTAATATTCTGCAATATCATACTGCAAATCCTCGTTTAGCAATAAAAATTCTTGTGTCGCTGTAAAAAATTGTCTTAAATATGAATATAGTACTGAGCGTCTGCTCTTTGACACGACAGTCTGCTGTGAGGTGAAGGGGGCGGGGCCTCCCCCTTCACTACAACTCCATGTCCTGAGCCTCGTCCTCCGAAAAGTCTGACATGGAGCTCTCTGAAGAGGAGTCGCCCCCTCCCTCCTCCTGCTCCTTTAGAGCCTCCTCCGTGGCGTACCTTTGGATGTACTCTGAAAGACAAACACAAGGAGTCATGTGACGTTCAATGTAACTGAGCAATGACAGCACAGCAGCTTCACTGTAACCAACAACAGTTTAAGTTGAGCTGAGCAAACTTAATCTGCTGATGAAGAACTTCTTACAAAGTACGTTTACATCCACCTGTGTTAAGCTCATTTTCAATTTGCCCATAAAAAATGTGTGTAAATGGCAGAAATCTGAAGTCTAAACATCACAAAAAAGGTTTTACACTTGGCTGAGGTGTAAATAAAGCTCTATCAAGTTAAAAAAAAACTGTTCATCACACGGAAGTTTGTGCTTCACTGAAGAGAGGAAAATATCTGATTTGTGTAGTGATGAGGGAACCATGGTCTTCTTAAATTAATACATGAAATAAACAATAAACTTATAAACGATAAACGGATAAAAAAGCACATTAAGTCGAAATATACTTTTTGCAGATTCACTGCAAACAACGTTTTTAACTGGCTACAGTCGAAAGCTTCTGAAAAAGCGACCTTGAGTCAAGATTTGATTTGTTTTCACCATGAAGTGTATAAAAAGATGGACGACATGACAGCTCCCTAAAAGTGAAGCCAAAACGTCTCTATCGCCCCCTGCTGTATAGGTCATAAAGCCCGCCTCCTCCATGTTAACAGATGGGACATGAGTCAAACTAATTTTTCTCAAACATGGTTTCTGTCATTATAGTTAGTTCTTATCATGCTGATTTACGTCCAGTTTAGTTCAGTTTTAATCAGTTATTCGATGCTGTAAAAGTATGATTGACAGCTCTGTTGACGAATACGGCTCCTGCAGCCGACACAAAGAAGCTGTTCTGCTGTTAAACACGCCGACGTGTGGGATCTTTGCTGTTTTTGTGTGTTTTGGCTAGTGGAAGTGGCTACATCGGCTCCACCCGCCGATCTCTACTGCACAGCTCTGGCTCCAAAAACATGTCACCAGTGCAAGATGGCAGCGCCCGTCACAGGGGCTGTTTTGGCTTCAATTTGGTACAATGAGAGTAGATGGAGACACGTTGTCCATCTATATACAGTCATTGGTTTTCACCAAATCTAGTCCTTGTTAATTTATATCTACTGATTAAAAATGATAAAAGTTCTGTTTGTTTTACAGGCACAGGTTGTCTATTCTATGTCCGACTCATGTGACATAAACCATGATTTAAACTTAAACACTCTGGTTTGCTACCTTTGATCTTGTGTTTGTAATCCTCTGGCCGGTGCAGGTACATGGCCGCTGCGTCCCCGTTGAGAGGGTCGATGGGGTTGGGGTAGGCGAGCAGCTGCGGGAGGAACGACTCGAAGATGTTGGTGAGGTCTGGAGGAGGGGGGGGAGAAGGATGAGTCAGTACAGAGAGCAGCAAAGGCTCAGTGAGCAAGCTGGATGATGTAGCTGCAACACCGTCCACTGTCTGGTTAGATGAAATTAACCTCAGCACTTAAAGGTGTAACAGACAGACAAGTCACTGCTCTAATTCCATTGACATCCATACTAACTTTAACCTTACAGTATATTTAATAGCAGCATGTTAGCAGGCTATCAGCTTTGATGTTAGTGTCTGTCTACAGAAGATGAGATCAGGTACAGCATTGAGTGTGGCTCACCAGTGCTGTGGTAGTGCTCAGAGCCCAACACACACTCTAGTTATGAGCATATAACAGAAAAGAACATTCAATAAACCTGTAGAAATGAAACACCTGAAGTGTGTGTGAAAGGCGAGCTGTTCCGCAGCCTGTGTTGACAGCCAACAGGGGCAGACTACTGTGTGGACACTCAACAAGATACTCTGTCTTATTTCATGTTGTCTCCAAATAGACAAAACATCAACTTAGCTACAGGCAGTGACCACATAACTCTATAACATGCAGACAGAAACTAATGTGTGGCAGTTTATCATCAGGTGAGAGAGAGGGAGTAAGGGAATTGTGCAAAATGATCAAAGCTAGTTTGATGTCTCCAGCTTTTAATGTATTTGTAAGTTTTACAATCTACAGAAAAAGGTCTGACATCTGTGTCTCAGCGGCTGTGTGACGATTTGATGACCGCTTTGGCTCTTATCTGAAAAAGCAGCCGGCTGCTTTTTCGTGGGGTAAACATCAATCAAATTACACATTGAAAATAACCATATTTAATATTATGATGTTAATGTTTCACTTTAGCAGGATCATAATGCTGGGTCAACGGAGGCACAAAGAGGGTTAGTGACTGTATTCTGTTCAGTTTGTTAGTCATCCTCTCTAAAGCGTGCTTATTGCTCATCACAGAGGTGTCACACCGCCCCTTCAATACACACAAACACTTATCGGGGGTGTTATAACAAAGACAACAAATGACTAAAAACAAACAGAGAGCAAACTGAGCTGATCTCAGACCCCCTCCCTCTGTTTCTGTCTCTTTAAAACAGATGATTTTACATTTTAAGACAAATGCGCCCTTTTTAGTCCAAAAGGTCCATCAACTAATAGAAATAGTGACGTACTGTTGAGATAACTAATACAATTTCTAATAAAATATGAGTTAACACATATTGACTTTGTTGTAAACCTAAATCTGGGCTCTATTGATGAAAGTTACAGTCATTACATAACAGGAACCTGCTGTGTGCCTGTCAGGAGTCCGTCCTGTCAGCATCAGGACCGTCTTAACTATCAGTACTCACTGAAGGACCCCGATACACACAGCAGTTATCACTGAACTGTAAGCTGATTAAAACTGAGATGCTCTGTTTGAACTGAGCAGCTTTGTGTGTTTTCACATTATTACTATTACTGTCGGTCACTTTAACCCTATTGAGAGAGGTGGCTGTGGCCTACCGTAGAGCGCCGTCCACGTCTGGTTAATGACATCTAAGCACACAGTTCCTGACCTGAAGAAGACAACATGATGTGAGTACATGAGAGCTAAGCAGAGGTAGACAGACAGATTATTTGTACACAAGTTTCAAGTTTTTTCAACAAAGATTAATTCACTTCTTCCTCATGTTTACTGATTAAATAAGAATATAAACTGATGTGTGTGTCGGCCTACTTACGCTTCATCAATGTTGGGATGAAAGATTTTATTCATGAATCCTGTAAAAAAAAAAAAAAAGCAGCTTTAAATAATTGCATTATATGATTTAATATGAAGACTTCAAGGAGGTGTCACAACAGAGATATGTCATACCTATTGATGGAGATTTGAAGGGGTATTTATCTGGCAGGTCGACTCGGACCTTCCACACACCTCCTTCATACGCCGCTGGAAAGAAAACACCCATCAGTGTAAACGTGATTTACTTTTTTCTCAATGAATAGTGTGAAATCGAGAAGGGTCTCACTTTCAGGCGGCCCGTGGAACTTGACCACAAACTCGTTGAGTCCGCTGAGGATGGTGACCTCGTGTTTGCTCTCAATGCTGACAGCTGGTTCAGGAAAAGGGACCGAAACAACAACGAGCACGAGAGGCGGAGAATTCAAACAACATGGAATACATGTTCAACAAAGATGAATCACAGACAGGCCGAGCTGCTGCGTGAACTTGTCTGGGCAGAGTTAGGATCAATAACACGAGCCGTGTCAGTGAGATCAATAATGCAGTGTCAGACAAACCCAGACAACCGGTCTCTCTCTCTCTCAACCTCACACTCAGCACAGGACAACTTATCAAAGAGAGACAGAGCTGTCAATCTTATGGTACATAAGCTAACACCCATACATTAGACTGCAGAAATGGCCACACCTTTACTTTTGGGCAAGTGCTTTGGCTTATCTATTCTTTTTGACGAGTTGTACGGCATGTTAAAAGGCTCTTCATGCTTAAAACTATCACACAAATACGAAAATCGAGAGCTCAGCCTTTGTAAACTACACACCAAAACTATGTAACGCCCTAACAAAGAGATGAAACTGCCTTTAACTAGCGCTCACCCTTCCTCTGTTTTAGTCTTATCTTTTACATGTCTTATTGTTTCATACACACATATACATACATGATGGTTAGACTTATAAACAATACAGATAGCGCAGACATCAGTTGCGCGTATTTATCTGCATTATTCTGCTGTAAAGGAGACTGATGGCATCTGTTTGCAGGTAACTTCAGCTGGAGACAATGGAGGGCAATTAAGGTAAAAAGGATGTGTCATAATCACAGCTTGTGGTGACAGCAGCGAGGTCGAGCGCGTTCAATCAACGACTATGTGAGCGTGACACAATGACAGACTGAGGAGAGAAAAAAACACACTCGAGGAGCTGTCACACTGCGTTTCATCATCCTGTCATAAATCTTCCTGTCATCTGTATCCTGACAATCTAACCCGAGGTAGCGTACACATGCTTATTTAGACAATCTGCTGGAGCACAAATAACAGCGCTACGTAGCTTGATTGCGTTACTTTCAGAAGGCAAAGGAAGGCAAACATCTATCAGAGAGACACAACGACTGACCAAGAAGACAGAGTGGCTCTAAAAGTGATCTGAAGCAAAAGGGTCCTATAAATAAAACCTGTTATGGACTCGCACAGAGAAATGTGCATCTCTATCTTCTGCATCTCCCCAAAGGTCGTACATAGAAACCCCAACATGTGCTCACTCAGGAGAAATGTAACTACGCCGGGGAGAAGCTGTATTTAGACAATGGCTCACAGTGCACAGTGATTTATCAGCAGCACTTTCTCCTGATTGTTCTTCTCAATTTTAATACTAGTTTCCACATTAAGTTTTTAAGCCACCACATAAACTCTGCATGTCATGTCCTGGTAAACAGAGGTGCTACACTGGGGACTGCAGAAACAGTGTCCACAACAGCAAAACTCATGCATCCTAAAGTGTGTTTTTTCTTAAAGACGCCCACTGTCTATTCTTAGATTTCTCATCAATATTTTATAAAGACTTCAGCGAAACAAAACACTGGCAATAACAAACCAATAAACATATTTTGCATTTTTCCTTTGATTGCATCTTTTCATAGATGAAAAATCACTTTAAGAATGACAATTTAGCTAGGCATAAATAAATCTCCCTGCACCTGAGCATGTTCCATACAGCTCCTGATATAGCCACACTGTACACCTTCATTAATAAATACATGTTTGGGTATTTTTAGTTACATTTTCCAACTGATTTTGTCACAATCTAGAAAGTTTCTTTAAGAACTTTAAGAATATCTTGAAATCTAAATAATATATACATTCATCTAATTTTTAATTTTCACTAATGGCATCAGTAAAAACAACTAAAATCAATAATAAGACTTAAGCAGTGCTGTGTGCGCTGCAGCTAATGATTACTTTTATTCTCCACTAACAATTGAATAACTTTTCATCAGTCTGAACATGTTTGCAAGCACCCAATGTTTTTATAACGTATAAGTCCAAAACCCAAAGATATACAGGTTTAGAAAAAAACTATGTAAAAAAAATGGGAACTCTTAACATTAAGAAGCTAGAATAATATATTTAACATCTTGTTTTATAAATGACTCCACTGACTGACCACTCACTTTATCCACTGATCGCCTGCCTGCTAAAAGAAGCTGGTTCTGTTTATGTGGAAACATGTTCAACCACAACGCCTCAGTATAGTGTAGCCTATAGTTCATGGTCCCTGCCATGGACGGGATGTTCCCAGCCCCCACCCCTCATGTGCCCCGTACAGCACGCTTGTTGTTCCTCGATCAGCTGTGTGTGAAGCCACGCCCTCTACCATGTTCCGGATGGTAACAGGCTGGCCAATCAGAGAGCAGCATCGAGCTGCAGGACAAAAACAAAACAATTCAGCTCACGCTGTCAGGAATCCTTTCATGCAAACTTCAGCTGATAACTGCAAATAATTACACAAAAACATAATTTATACGATTACTTATTTCAAGAAGACTACACCAGTCAGCTCTAAACCAATTAAAACATAACATCCAGTGTCATTACAACACAAAGAGATTAATGTTATTCAGAAACAATAATAGTAAAAATGATGACATCCATTCACTGTTTTTTTTTCTTTGAGGCCTCATTAAACTGAGATAAAATTAATTAAACCGTGATACACTGCTGTGAATTAAATCTAGGTTTTGGTTATCATCATTTGCATTTTTTTTGTATTTGAATAATAATATAAAAAGCACAATAGGTCAAATTCTGGTTTTGCTTTTCTCTTAATGTTATTTTTCGACTTCACGTTGTCCTCCTGATAAACATCGTCCCTCCTGGTGGTAGAAAGGTACACACTAGCTTCATAGACGTTAACGTTACTAATTCGTAAAAAAAACACCTTGTCTATCCAAAGAAGCATTTCCAAAATATAAAAAAGTCTTCTTCAATCCTACACATTATGTTGTCAGTCCGGTGGGACCACATTTTAACTCTCTAACGGGCTAACTTATCGCCTCTAAGCTAATGCTAACACTGTTCAAAGACAGAGTTCACATTGCGACAGATTCAGATGCTAACTCCGGACTGATACAAACAAGACGACCGTTGCTAATGTGTTAGCAGGCTAACGATGGCTAACAGACTAATAATGTTACATTATGTAGCTTCATATGGTCTGGAAAGGATACAGTTTCACCACGTCGGTATCCATTCGCCTCTTGCCCGGACTTGGAGACGACATTTTTGTATTCCTTTAGAAGTGATCTAAAAATACTGCGGCGACGAGGCTACCTCAACCTTCACGAGCCCTCCGGACTGTATCAGCAACAGTCTTTCCACAGTGTCCATAAACAAGATCTGAGCTGCAACATCGCCCACTTTTTCCTCCTCTCAGTGGCTCTTCAGTGTTTCTTTGACCAGCTCAGTCCTGTCCTGAAGCCTCTGCTGCCTGTGACATCAACCTCCAGCGACCAGTGTTGTGACGTTCGCGAACAATCCGATTATTTTGAACGACTCTTTGGTGCGAACGACGGGAACCAAGTGGTAGGAGAGAGCCGTTTTTTATAGTTGTGCCCACATTTCTCTGCCCACCCTAGAGCTACTCTCCTTTATGCCGAATTACCACCGGCAGCTATTTTCAACTGCAACTCCGCTATACTAGGCCACATGCAGCAGAATCATGTCACCACAACATAGTGCAGATGATTAGCATTATAACCCTCCGCCGAGTTTGCTGTTTTTTTGTTGACATCTCCGTAGACATACAATCAATGATGTTGATTAATTGTTCCTTCATTATCCCGCTGTTTCCTTTTACCTTTTCAAAGAGCAGAATTTTAAATATGCGTTGACACGAGAGAATATAGTGCAGGCATGTTCGCGAGTCCGACCACTCTCTCACCTCGGATCTTATGGCTTCGTTCTTTGAACGGCTCTCGGAAAAGAACGGAGCCATAAGATCCGGCTCCCTTCAAAGAGCTGTTATTTCCAACACTACCAGTGACCACACTGAGCAGAGGAGGGGCCATGGTATAGAAATGCTCCAAACGGAACAAAACTGCACTCTTACTTGGTGGACTATGACAGTGAATAAAAGTGTGTTATCTTCCCCACAGAGACAAGGGTCCATATTTTAATACTTATTTGACCAAATGATTTTTCATTTTGAGTCTGTTCAAGTTGTGCTCAACATAAAGTGTGTGCTTGTCTATTACACTAACATCTATGCTAAAAATAGTTAAATCCTAGGCTGAATCAAATAAAGTACTTCAGGTCGAAGTTGTTTTCTCACAGGCAATCCATGTGCAAGACTTCTAAAAATGTAAATATGAATTGTTAATGAGTTATTTTAGCCTCCTATCCCACACTATATCCTGGAAAATATTAATTGGTCCTGTATGTATGCGGGCGCAAGATAGTAGCTACACTTGAAAGTTTACAAGGCATGCTTTAAAAAAAAGTTACCATTTTACCAATATTTTCTTTTTTCAAGGAAAACTGACACTTGGAAAATAGTTGTATTTAACTTAATAGTTTACAGTTAGTGAGACTGGGTCACCAAAAGTCCTGTCCATACTTCTGTATAAAAGGAGACTTACATTAGCAGCTAATATTCCCATGTCTACTGTATTGTGTGTAAATGTAAACATGCGGGCAGGAGAAAACACAATACAGATATGTACAGTTAAAGTTCTTTGATGAAGTCACATGTGCCATGAGATTATCACATGACCTGATCTGTCTTTTGTGGTTGTAGTATGACCTCCTCAGGTCATGTGACCTCTTTGTCTCACTGATATCCTTGTCAGAAATCTCATCAGCACTATTTATCTCAAAACACAGTGTTCCTCCAGCCACATGGAGAACCGTGGATGTGCATGCTGACTCTTAGTTGTTAGTTCAGTGTCATTCATGGAGGCTACACCTACATTCTGTATGAGTGTGTAAATCTCTGTGTTGGTTTAGTGGATTTGAAATAGTGTCAGCATTTTTATCATCTATGCATTACACTGCTTACCCAATAAAAATTTCAAAAACACATGACAAATATTAGTATTTTAATTTGACTCATAACCTGTGCATATAAAGACAAGAAACCCTTTGTTTCTACAGGTTCGATTTTAACTTTTACATTTTTATTATGAGATCCTGTCTCCTTTTTTACAATGAACATAACTTTTGAGAGAGCATCAAACACACCAACTTAAAGAAAATCTTAAAGTGTGCAAGCAGCAGCAGATTTATGCAAAACATATTTTAAGTGCTATGAATATTTGTGTACTCAACTCAAAATACTGCTTCACTGGCTGCTGTAAAATCATCTCGAAGCCGAACTATAATTTTCTCAAAGGCTGTGACTAGAGATACATCATTTCGTCACAGAAGGTGTCTGTTAGTCGCCATGTTTGGAGATTAATAAAAACAATACAACACTACTTTGCTATGCCAATCTCACATGGCAGGTTTAAGATAATTTAGAATAATTTGGTTATCTATTTAAATCTTTTCATGCACAAACACAAATATAATGAATGTAGAGTGTCTCAGAGTCAGAGTAATGCTTTTGGGTCAAACGGAGACCTCCATGATGAGTAGATCACTGGCTGAAACAAGAAAAAAGGTGGTGATTCATCTCATTCGTTTTTCTCATTCATTCATTTAGGGCTCATTGATCAAGAGCTTCCTCAGTGTCAGTGACACATCAGAGACACTCGTCTAAATTTTGGCCAACTCAGAGAGTCAACGTTACACTGACTGACCAACTCACACCGAAGTTATTCCTGTTGACAAATGATCTAATCTGTGGAAACCTTGGGTGACATTGTAGCCACTTGGAACACTGAAGTTTCAAGTCAGAAGGAAGAAACATGATGCACCCTGTAAACAAAAACGGATATTTTGTCAATGAAAATTATATTTTGTCAATATTTTGTTAATGGTAAAAAATGTTCTGTCTTCACATTAACAATTAAATGATTGCATGTATACATTAAAAAACGATTAAACTTTGAATTGTTTAAGATTGTTAACTGCAAGAAAAGAATGTTGAAAAGACAAACAAAATAGTGTTTTTGATCAAGTCTTTTCCAGATCAGTGTCTGTTTTTTTAAATTCACAGATACAACTTTGTTACAGTCCTGAACTGTGCATTTTTTCTCACACGGTCTACATAAAAAAAGCTGATCTGTGTGGTCTGTTTTGCTCCTTCAGCCTAACCCATTGAGCTTCAAATCCAGATTACTGCACGTCAGCAAACAGCCCCCACAGATCTGGGCTAAAGGTTGACTGACTCTATGGTCAGTTGATCAAAAGGTGTCACTTCAAAGTAACTAAACAGTTGTCCCCCATCTGAGCTATACACTAAATCTTATCTAACTTCTAAATAAGAAGTTACATAATTTTTCTTTTGTCAGGTATATACGTCACCATACATCTACAAACAATTTGTTGACAAATCTTGAATTACGGCCCTAGTCAGCAAGCAAGACAACTTGCTGTCAGAAAGGTCCTGTGATATTAAACTTAATGGAGCAATAGTGTCCAAGAGACAAATACAAATCCTTTTATACAACAACACATTAAGTTTCTCCCCTGTATTTCACTTAAATGAAAGGATACACCTCATACTTGTTAGTCCCTGATGTTCAGCTATATCAGAAGCATTTATGCCCAGTTATCTGACAGAAAATAGCCATAAAACTAAGGACAATAATTTAGTGATCGTCCAATAATTGTCATGGTAACATTTGCTCGGAGACCTGTCAAACAGTAACTGGTCTCACCCTCTCACTTATAAGAATTTGTGGCTTTTCTTTGTCTTATGAGACTGTAATTTTAACATCTTTGGATTGGTAGTAAAAATGGTTAGTTTGACAAAAAAAAAACGATGTCCTCTTGGACTAGAGGAAATTGTGACAGGCTTTTCTTTTAAAACAAAATGATCGATTGATTAATCTGTAAAATAATCTGCAGATTAAATAATGATTTGAAGAATTATTATTCCCATAAATAATGTAAAGCTTTGTATGTGCTGCCAAGTTTGACCTGGTCTTTACATACGGCGCTGTATCCTTCTGTAACATTTAGGGCCAATGCGGTTTATTAAACTGTAAACATCTCCATGTGACTCTTGAACGCGACATGCAGGGCTCCCCTCCTCTGATTGGTCCGTTCAGGCCAGCTGGCTGTGACGCTGCAGGCAACAGCAGCAGGTGTGGACGCTTGGTGCTGTTAATTCTTTATTTTGGTGTGATTGCTGGAGCTTGCAGGCACATGCCACAACGTGTGGTCAAACTGAAGCGACTCCTTGTCCAGGTCTGGGTGTGAAGCCCGTCTGTGTGGTTCCCTGTCGAGATGTCTTCTGCCGAAAAGGACGGAACCTTCAGTCAGCTCAATAAGTTTGAGAAACTGTCGTGGAGGCCCTCAACCCGCGACTCAGGTTTGTAAACAAAACCAGCTAATCTGCAAGAATAAGAAACGCGACACAGCCCGCAGAGCAAACAGTGAACAAAGGTTAATGTATTGACTTTAGTCAACATTGTTTTGTCTTTGTGTGGGCGAGAATAATCTTTTCTCTGAGTTTAGTTTGTGAGTGAGCCATGCTAGCTGTGGTGTATCACCGCGTACTGCAGTACACAGGCCGAAGCTAGCAAACGCTGCTACGGAAGCTAACACAAAGTAGTTATTGAATGAACAACCAGCAGATATCAACAGAGCTATTGTAATTTTGACATTTAGAAAATGGTTTGCATTTGAGAGACTAATAGAAAGAGATGGAAAGGGAGGCAACCTTCAGCTTTATGGAGGGACACAACTGAATACAGAAAACACTGTACGTTTTCGGGTGTAGCTTTACACCACTAATACATTTCAAAAATAAGCCATTACTTGCAAAGAATAATGAGTTCGTAATAATTAAATTCTGTATAGTTATGCAAAACAGCCTTTAATACCTCAAAATGTGTCGCATGAAAGAGATAACATGTGGGATCATAAATTCAACCAGATGAATCTAAAACTGACGTAAGACTATATGTGCAGCCTCAACATTTACAATAAACTATATTACAAGGTTGAAATTGGAGACAGAGACAGTCGACATAAACTCCCAACCCCAGTAACAAGACCCACTCTTTATTGAATCTCCTTGTTCTGGTGAAAGGCGAATACGACTTTCAAAAGGGACTCCGTGTCCTTTAAGGCACATTAAACATTCAAGAGTTCACTAGATGTCGTCGATCCAACTTTTTATTCAGCCAGTATATCTTGCACATTATTTTTGACACAGTCTCTCTTTTCATCTTTTATGATTAATTAACAGGCTCCAAGAAGCGAGCACGATGGCTTCAGGCTCGGCGCATCTTCTCCCCTTCCTGCCCCAACCTGCGGATCCCCAACAGGTTTCTGAGAGAAGGTACTGAAAGTACATGACGTCCCATCATCCATCACCAATGTCTCTTAACACTGTGATTTAAAAATAACTAGAAATAATCAATCTTATTCCTGACGGTCTTGTTTGCTTTTGTAGGTTATATGGAGGCATGAGTATTAAATGAAGTCTGTTTCATAACCAGTTAAAACTCCTCACAGTAGGTTTAAGAGAAAATAAGCCTACAAAGGGTTCAGACGACATGGTTCACATCCAGCTGTCTGATATTTTAAACTAAAGATGTTCTTTGTTTGCATTGTCTGTGTTCTATTTCCAATTACATGAAGGACTGAAAACTTATGTCTGTCTTGAACATATCCCTCCCACAGGTCACTGTATACCCCCTGCCAGGAGCGGACACCGGTGTGTTGCAGACAGCGCCAACCTGTATGTGTTTGGAGGATACAACCCAGACTTTGAGGAGGCAGGCGGCTCAGAGAATGAAGACTACCCTCTGTTCAGGGAGCTGTGGCGGTTTCATTTTGCCACAGCCACCTGGCAGCAGGTGCGCACCGAGGGTTACATGCCCACAGAGCTGGCCTCTATGTCAGGTAAGAGCTCAAGTTATGCCCTTCATTTAAATCAGAATTACATCCATCCATTATCTTGCGCTTATCCGGGGCCAGGTCGCGGTGGCAGCAGGCTCAGCAAGGTGACCCAGGCATCCCTGAACCAAATACTAGTCTTAATTGAAGGATCCCTGTGGTGATCAGACCCTACTAGGTCCATGGAGCGATGTTATAGTTAGTGAGACCCTGTTTATTTGGCTTTCTTTCAGGCTCATGACAACCCACTGTGATCTCTTTAAATTATTTTTGGCCATAACTCAAGCATCCATATGTTGCCTTTGACACATTTTCACACAAATGTCAAAAAGGATAAAATAATAAAGTGATGACATTTTTTAATTAAAAGGTTAAAGGTTAACGCAGCTGTCACATGTAACCCCTGGAGGGAATATCCTTAGGTTTGGCCCAAAAAATCCCCCTTCGACACAAAGATGAACTGATTCAA
Source organism: Semicossyphus pulcher (assembly GCF_022749685.1). Lineage (NCBI taxonomy): Eukaryota > Metazoa > Chordata > Actinopteri > Labriformes > Labridae > Semicossyphus > Semicossyphus pulcher. The sequence continues at coordinate 19,314,991 of NW_027211759.1, forward strand.
TGTCAGTCCCACATGTCCCCTGTGTGAGCCACAGTTCCACTGATGGATGTAAGCTAACTTAACTGGTTGGCAGAGTCTTTGAACAGCGAGGCAGTTTTTCTATTTAGAGTTCAATGACAAACACTTTGAGTTTTAGTGAGTAACACGCTCGTTGACTAGGAAACCCCACAGGGCACCTTTTTAAATGTTTTTAAGCAGTCCCTGCAAACAGTCAGTGTTCACATGAACTTACCTAAACAAATTCTAGTCAGCTGAGATTTCGTCAGTGACTTCAGGCTAATTTTAAGGTCTGGTAGTTTGTTTTAAGACAAAGTAAGACTCCAGCTAGAACAATAATGTATTCCTGTCCTGTTTTAATGTTTTATTAAATGTATTCTGTAGTTCACTTTTAACATTTGTGCAACATGCAACTCATTTCTGTTTCAGCCTTTTTGTAGTCTGTTATATCCATCAACTGCTGACACCCCTCTGTAGACCACGCAGAGATGTGCAGCGTATCTCTAATAATTTATGCACATGCTAGTAGAACAAAAGATACAAACATGGGTTCTCTCAAAAATCTATGTTTGTTTTACAACTTTAACGTAAAGCTTCAGGGAGTGAAATGTTCCAGGATGTAGATTTGAACCTTTTACTTATAAAGTTATAAACTATAATAGTGACTGACTGTTGATATCTTTTCTCTGTCAGCTGTTTTACACGGCAACAACCTGCTTGTGTTTGGCGGCACCGGGATTCCATTTGGGGAAAACAACGGCAACGACGTCCATGTTTGCAACGTTCAGTACAAACGATGGAACCTGCTCAACTGCAGAGGGAAGAAACCCAACAAGATCTACGGACAGGTAACCGTGTTTGTCTCTTTAAAGATATAATTTCAGAGATCTCAATTTCGCACCTATGGCAGTTAATGGTAATTGTGGGAGCACAGTTCCCACTTATCCAGACAGTGTTGCATGTGTGACATCCACGGTTGGCTCTGGTTGAAACTCTTGATTTTCCTGCCTGACGGTCGCTTTCCTTTGAAGACTGTTTGCTTCATCTGAGCGTCGAATTTGTTTCTTTTTCTTTGTATTTTCACTTATTGTTGAAGTTGTATCTGTAGTCATCGATCTTTTCTTTGTTTGTTCAGCCATAGTAGATTACTGTTTACTCGTAACACTTGCAGAGACCGGAAAAGCAGCCGCTTAGCTCCGCCTACCCTCTCTGGCAGACCAACCACTGCTGGCTGATGGAAAACGCGTCACTAACTGATGTTTTTTTTTTTTCTTTTCGTGAAAGTCGCCACAGACACCCAGTCCGTAATACTGCAAATGCAAAGGCTTTCATCAGTGGGCCATAGGCTCAATCACCTTTGTGTTACCTCATTCGGCGATAGATAGAGACTTAACAGACATTAGATTATTACTTTAAATATAGCTGAAGTTTCAGCTATGTGTCCCTCTAATAAACCTTTGCTGGCACGCTTTGTTTCCAGGCAATGGTCATCATAAACGGCTACCTCTATGTGTTTGGAGGAACAACAGGCTACCTTTACAGCACCGACCTGCACAGGCTGGACCTGACCACCAGAGAGTGGACCCACCTCAAACCCAACAATGCACCCTCAGATCTGCCTGAGGAGAGGTCAGACTGCAGAACAACTACACAACTGCAGCACAGTGTGATCTCAGTTAAAGTACACTGAAAATGAGTGCTTGATCTTACAGGTACAGACATGAACTGGCTCATGATGGACAGAGAATTTACATTTTAGGAGGTGGGACTTCCTGGACGTCATATCCCATGGACAAGGTGAGAGAAACGGGCACACCCTCTCTGTCATACTCCTTTATCCTTTTAAATTAAACGCTGTTTGTCCTCATCAGATTCATGCTTATAACTTGGAGACAAACAACTGGGAGGAAATAGTCACCAAACCTCATGAAAAAATAGGTTTGTGATTCATAATTAGCTTTTTTTCTAAATGAATGAACTGAAGACCACTGATCGAATTAACTCATATTTGTTATCATTGTGACAGGATTTCCTGCAGCCCGCCGGTGTCACAGCTGCGTGCAGGTCAAAGATGGTAAGGAGTATTTTCACACGGCATTGAACACACACACATCTGTTTAAAACTGTTGTATTAAACTTTGATTCCTCCCTGCAGAGGTGTTTATATGCGGGGGTTATAACGGAGAAATGATCCTGTCCGACCTTTGGAAGATCAACCTGCAGACTTTTCAGTGGACCAAGCTGCCTGCTGTCATGCCAGAACCTGCGTACTTTCACTGTGCTGCTGTCACACCGGTCAGTAGATTATCGTTCACACGTCTACTTTTAACCTTGTCAGCAGATTCCTCTTCAGCACAGGGCTCAGAATGAATCTATACACAGGTAGACACCAGTTTTATTTGCTGTAGGATTTCTACTTATCTTTATTTTCAGCCACTTACATGTTTTCCCATTAACTGTCTGACTGTTCCATAACATTTAAAACATATATTGAAAAATATCCATCACAATCGCAAAGAGCGCAGGTTGACTTCTACAAATGTCTAATTTTCTCAGACCTGACACCAAACAAACTCGAGCCGCTCTCCCACAGGTAAAAAAAAAACCTAACCGCCGGCTTTTTTGCTTAATTAGAAAGGCTACAATCGGCATTCAGACCCAGGTCAAATGGCTCTGCAGTAGACCCGGGTAATTATCGCCTCTGCTCCGATCGGCATTGATAGAACACAAAACCCGTGTTGACACGCTAATCTCCGCCCCTTTCTGGCGCGATGCAATGCTCTGTCGCTAACTTCTGCGACTCCTTGTCATCTCGGCGCATCATCAGCGCTCGAACCTTGTTCCAAATTTGTCACAGAGAGTTTGATACACAGACTGAATGAGTAGTGAGCTCTGGAGCGTAGCCTTCGAAGGGCGTATTTTGAAGGCCGATTGCGTCACAGAAGCCCTTCCAAGGCTCCTTCAGATGCGTCCTATGTGAAGGATCCATCGGTTGCATCCTTCGCATTGTGCGGCAATTCAAACGAAATGGTGGACTTTTACGCGGCCGAGGAATAAACGTTTAAATGTGAGGTTTTGGTTTCCACTTAATCAAATAGCTAGAGTTGCACATTTTAGTAAAAATGAAAGGGCCCTTGAGACCAATCATCCTTAAAATGATAGGTTAACTTACTTGACATTAGTTATGCTAGCTACTTAGCCCACTCACTACCTGTTGCTAGGCGACAGGAGTGGCGTTTGGTGATGCAAGGGTAAGGGCGGGAACAGCTGGTGATGCATACAGGAAATCCTCCGTAGATCAGACCGTCTCATTTCAGTTCGGCTTAACAGTCTACACAGGATATGAATGGAGCAACCTTTGTGGACCGCCTCCTTGAAGGCTGCAGCCCGTGGATTGGGACACAGCTATAGATACAATTAAGACTTAACCACCGTAACATCTTCACTGTTTACTAACCCTGTTTGGGGCGCGTTTGTGATGTCAGACTGTGACGCAGCAGAAAAGAGACGGACAGGAGTATAGTCCTCTGGCAATGGGATAAGAGACAATCGGCATCTATAAGTGGGTCCTCCGAGGTCAGAAAAACCTGCGCACTAATTTCGGTGGGAAAAGGGATGTCAGTTTCCTATTATATAAAACAGAGAGTCATCGCATCAGTGTAGACCAACTCGTGAATATTTGTGGTTTTTGATTTTAAAACTGTTAAATCATACTTGAGCTCTAATTCCTGCTGCTGTACTTGGTCAGGCCGGCTGCATGTACGTCCACGGCGGTGTCGTCAACATGTCTGGAAACAGGAGGACGGGCTCTTTGTACAAAGTGTGGCTGGCTGTGCCCAGCCTGCTGGAACTGACCTGGGAGAAACTGCTGAAAACTTTCCCACATGTAGCTCAGCTGTCCACGCTTCAGCTGCTCAGCCTTGGACTGACACACACGCTGATTCAGCGGCTCAAATAGACGGAGCACGGGGGACCGAAGGAAGCGGTGCATGATGGGACAGCATTGACACTAAAAAGACTCTTAACCCAGCAAAAAGGTTCTTGTCAGAATGAGGTAAGTCTGATGATGTCAGTTGATTACGACAAAAGTCTTGAATGCCTTTTAACTTATATCTTTTTTAAATGTGTGCTTTTTTTATTTTTATTTTTTTATGCATAGTCTGACGAGTCTCTGAGTTTAGGAATGTGTCAGAGTTGTTGCACTCATCTATCAGAAGTCATCACTCTGCTGATTCTATGAACTTAATGTACTTCAGAAGTTTTTTTGGGTCCTCCTATAGTGCTTATTTTTCTCTCTTTCTTTCCAACACATTACTGTCACAGAAACTTGTGGAGCATTAGTGGGAGGAGTTAAATGTTGCCACTTCTTGAAAGGCAAAATGAATGTTGCCTCTGCTAGCGTACTTTTAGCATTCAGAGGCCGAGATCATCTTATTGAACTGTCACGGCAGTTTCACCCCGCCGCCATCTTTGTCACATGCTCCGTTAACTGCTGCTAAGTTCACTGTGAGATGGGTAAGACCGAATGTAACCGTCAAACAGTGCTGATATCAACGTACATTTCCTTTTATAGTAAGTAAGAAATACTCAAAATTCTCTAAAAGAGGCACACTACTGATGATCTGTGAAACCTCCCCACAGTTTAATTCGGTCAGTTGTTTAAGGAATCATGTTTTAGCCTCAAGGTTTACACTGAGTTTTGATTATAACCCCATGGTTTAAATTAGTCACATTAGGCCTTGTGATGAGATGAAGCGTCTGTAACATGGCATCACTGTGAATCTTCTTGTGCCTCTCTGATTCCTCTTTTTCAAGATGAAGCTTAGTAAGCTAGGGATGAATTTGTACACCGTTAGCTTCACAGTGATCCTCAAGCCTTTTTAGTTCATTTGGTGCCTTCTGAATTTCCAAACTGTCGCACACATTTGTTCTTTAATTCTGCAAATCAGTCTTTTTAAGGTTTTGATTTTTACTCTCTGGACCGTGTACATGTAGCTTTCCCCCCCATGTGATCTACCTGGTTCTCTACACTTGAGCCTTCTGTTGCTGAACAACTCTGGATTATATCGTCGTACAGTCTTTTACTTCAGTTCAGATATACGTGTCACCTATTTATTTAAATCACTCTGCCGCTGTTTTATTTCATTCCAAAACTTTAAATTGTAGCAAAACAAGTTTCATTACTTTTCCCTGAACTCCATTTTAACCTTTTTATACCATAACAAAGGCTGCATGATTATTATTTTTTATGATTTTGTAACCTGTGGTCTCGTTTCTCTGACGGCTGCTGTAGTGCTGTGGTACCTAAGAGATAGCTGGTGTAAGACTTGGTCAAGTAGTGACCAGGTGGAGTATGTACGGCGCACTCAGGATGTTAAATACTGTGATCAGACTCCGCAAACATTCACCTAATGTCACATTTTTGTGCGAGCAGATAGCGGCATGTCAACTGTAAATCTGTATACTGTAGTAATACTCCCAGCTGCTTGTGTCGAGTCACACGTTTGCCTTTTCCCCACCCGAGTATCTTCAGCATTTTATTCCACACATTCACTGTAACTGTGGGCACAATACTAACTCATCTACAACTTACTGTATCATCAACTCTTATTTATATCTTACTGTGAAGCAGCAGTCTGCTTCAGCACACGCTCTGACTTGATAAACGTACTGCCTTGCTTATGATTGAGATGTTTATATTTGCATCATTTTTCGATGTCAAAATGAAATGATCTCTTTTGCATGTCGGTATGGTGTGCATGTCACTTTACATAAACTCTTGGGAGAGAAGGTGAATGTCTCCTCAAAGGCAGGTGTGGCTGTAGTGTACATTATGTTTTGTAATTCCTGTCTGTGCAAACAATAAAAACACAGGCAGCCAGTTTTTCAAAATGTTGTATATTGTTATTTCTATTGCTCAGCACAACCAGCATGCCACTATTACTTAATGCCAGGGTTGTATGTAAAATAATGTCACTTATATCATTAACTCTAATAGACATCTGCTATTAACATTTTGGAGTTAAAAAGTATTACAACAGTACCTTAAACAAAATATCATTAGTGCAGATGTGTTACATCATAACATCCATTACTAAAAATACCGCTTTTCTTTTTTAATCACAGTTTACAGCCCAGAAGAAGTCTGAGGACAAACAATAAGTTATGTCAGCTTACACACCGGTCGCTTTACAGGAGTAGGAGTGAAATATTTGTGCAGTCCAGACAAGTACCTGCCTACGATCAAGTATAATCAAGCAAACAGTGTAAGAAAAAAAAACACTTCATAAAAGGCCCATGTCAGGATTCTCTTCCTTTCAGGATCAAATCTTCATCATTCACATATTATAGACTTAAAAAAAAACCTCAGTCCTGCGGTCAGCAGCCGGCTGGAGACGGAGCGTAGTAATACATAGCCAAAAGGATAAGGTAGACGATTACCAGAGCTGTACCTGACACAAACACAAGACCAGAAATAACATTTATAGTGGCAGTAAGCAACATGAAAATACATCCTGCCTCTGTGTGTCACTCCGCTACACCAAACATGCACAAGCACTTTGTAACTGGTGTGGGCCACGCAGCACCGAGGGAAGGAGAGAGAGGGAGATGCTGTTTATTCCAAGAAGTACACTTTATTGCTGGCGAAATGTTCAAATGCTACTAAAGTTTTCATTGTAGTTATGATTCTTGGTTTAGACCACCTTTTTACCTCGAGGTGTTGGAGGTTAGTGCTACTGTTAGCTGTCAAGAAGGAACAGGGCAACTTCTGCATCGCTTCGCAGTTCTCTGCAGTTCCTTAGACTCTCCTTAGACCAGACCACTCACTGATCCCTCTTTTTATTTAGGGCTTTAATTAAAGCTTTTTTTCTCCTCCAAGGTCTTCCTTCTTTCTGCTTCTTTGGCAGTATATGTCGGCAAAGGAGGTACAAGAAACGTACCACAAGTTACCATAGCTCCTGACTGACACGTCGTCTGCGTGCGTCACATGGAAGCCGGATGATGCTAGTTTGTACAGTGTTGCTATGATTGGCTGGTTACGTGGAAAGCTAACCCTGATTGTTTTTTTGATTCAGACCAGATACATTTTTTAACAAACTAAATACATAGGGGCGGGCGCTCACAGTCACAGATCAGCAATCAAGACAACTCCAATTTAATGTTGTAAGGGAAATGCCATGATGCCAAAGTCTTATAAAACAATGTTGCCTACTGAAGCTTTAATATTTATGAGGCCTCTCACGGGGTAAACAAGATATGTAAATCACTAATATGAAATATGGCACTCTACTAAAAACCATACAGACTTTATATTTAATATATGAGTATAAGTCCATCACAAGGAAAATAATTTACTTCAGAAGCACTCAGGGACTCTTGAAAATTCATCCTGGAGCATGTTTGTCAGGTGTTCTGGATAACTTTACAGAATTAGCCTGATATCAGAGTTCAAGAAGATCGTCTGGTTATGAAAAAAACTGATATGATTCAGCATATAATAAGTAACAAAAATACTCTACAGTAAATCAAAGTATAAACTGTAACGGGCAGCTGGAACACGTGGAACCACCAGTGGATCCTTTTATACTGATACATGGTCACTTCCTGTTCTGGGGTTTTATATCATATATATGTCACAAGGGGGCAGCACATCAACAGATTTGTTAACTAGAGGTTTCTGATGATTCAAACGATTATCATATAAAGTAATTTAAATTCACCTGTAATGATTTTCCAATGAAAAACACTGTAAACTTACCCTGAAAATAATCCGACTTTCCGTCCATGAAGATGTAGTTGACGAGGATCACACTAAAGATGCTGGCCCAAAGGTGCAGGTCACTGAAGAACAGCACAAATCCCACATCCTGTCCCCAACAGAGACAGTGTTCGATTACATAAACTATAAATCAGCAAACAGTATGTATAATAATGATAAAGAGAAAGAAGGAGGTCTCACATATATGGCGTTAAATACGACCAGAATTGGAATCTGTAGCATGCAGACCTGGACAGCGATACAGATTCCCACCTCCAAGCTGAAAACAACAAAGCATTTAGATACAGATATCGCTTTTTAAATTATTTAATAACCTTTTTTTAATAAAGACATGATTTACCTGAGACTGATGTTGTTCTGGAGTGCAAACTGGATCCCATTAACAATCTCTGGAATCTCAGGAACCATAGCCAGAAGTGTCACTCCAATAAAATACTGGAGAAAGAACAACATAACGTGAGCACAGCCGGAGCAAACGTCCAATAACAAAACTGCCTGAGTGAACTCGGATGCATGTGTTGACCTGAGAGATGTTAGGCTGGTTAAGGATGGGCTGGATGTGCTCTGTGACGAGATCGGCACACACAGACGTGAGCACGGTGGCCATGATGAGGATGACCAGAGACCTCCAGCGGGACCAGTGGACCACCGCTCCATGGTGGCCAGTCACTGCACAGACCAACAAAGAGATGAGGGTGTGTAAAGGTTAGATGACGTTAAATTATGTGTAAGTCATTAACCATGATGCACAAGAGGGAGACTCCTACCCTGCCTTTCTCCAACCTGAATGTCATAAATGTGGGAGTGCGTCTTCAGAGTGAATATCAGACCGATGATGTAGGCAGCAGGCAAGAGGGCAGACACTGTGTACACCAGCGGTCTGATGACAAGAACACACACAGCAAATGTTGAGACCTTAAGGTGACGTTAGCATTTTAGCTTATTAGCTTATTAGCATGTGTTTGTAATATCTTAAATCAGTTTAATTTGTTTTAGTATTGTGAAAGAGTTAAAAACTTCTTGTTTGGTCCTTTAATTCCTTCAACAGTCAATACATGAATGAAAAAAACGTACTAATACTTACTGGATATGGTTGTGAAACAATGTGCCATTGTTCTGCGGGGGGAAAAAAAACATTTAAAAATCACATAATACATTATAGCGTATGTAGTTGTAAATCATATACTGTCTGTTATGATAATAATATGGCTAATGATAGTGACCAGATCGTAGTGACAGTTGTGGCAGACAAACGGTCCGCTGCTGTTGCTCGTGTGGTTTCCTCCTGTTGAGTTAGTGCAGGCGTCGCACACCAGATTGCCATAAGCCTTTGAGAACAGCGTCGGGGCAAACACACCTGCCATTTACAATCAGGAGGAAAAGTTAGGAGTATTTTTGGACACGTCAATACTTATTATGAACACTTGACTTAACTTGTTTAACTCCCTAAAAAATATTGGCAAGTCCAGTTCATGGTTACAGTTCTGTAAAGTTTTTACATAATTTTGTTGCGCAACCGAATTCACATGGAATTTGATTTCATCATTACAGAACAGGAAGTCAGGAAGGTTAGCGGTGTGGTGTTGGTGAACGTACCCTGTTGGATTTATTACACATCTGCAACCTGGATTAATTATAGGAACCAGATAAGGAACTCAAAAATGGCACTTAAATAAAAATTGCGCACCTGGCACATTATCAAAAAAAGGTTTGTGCCTTTTTTTTTTTGACATGTGAAGTACTGTTCACCACGCTGGCCTCGACAACATGTTCCCACTTAGGCCATAGGCTTACATTGGGGCGATATTTACACAGATAAATATCACTTCTCTAGGAGCTGGGAAAGTTTTCCAAATGTCAAAATTTGTCAAATGTTCACAGATGTCTCTTTCATAAGTTTGCAACACAAGTGGCAACTTGGACAAGTTATCATCTGGGCTGAGTGGCTGTGCCATTTTCTGATTTCTTAAGAGTCAAGTCAACTTTATTTATATAGCACATTTAAAATCAACCAGAGTTGACCAAAGTGCTGTACAAGTAAACGGCACAACAAATACAACAATAAATAACAATGGAAAAATACAAGGCAATATCATAATATGGGCACAAGTCTAAAACAGAGGTATAATATAACATTGTAAAATACTAAAAGCCACTAAGAGCAACCAAAGGCTCAACCAATGTTGAAAACATGTACGTTTTGAGTTTTGACTTAAAAGAGTCAATGGAGGGGGATCATTTGATTAAAATTAAAGGCTATTCCAAAGCTTTAGAGCTGCCACCACAAAGGTGCGGTCTCCCTTACCCACTAGCTTTCACCTTTAACAGTTAAAACAATTGCTCTGAGGATCTAAGAGGCCTAGAGGTGGAGTAGGGGCAAATGAGTTCTGAAATACACAGGAGTGCCAGCCCATGTGTGGCTTTAAAAACAAATAAAAGAACCTTTAAATGAATCCTGTATTTGACAGGCAGCCAGTGCAGTGATGCTAGTATCGGTGTAATGCTGTCTCTTTTTCTGATACCGAAGAAGTCTCGCTGCAGAATTCTGCACCAGCTGCAGGTGAGACAAAGAGGACTGGCCAACACCCAGGTATAATGAGTTGCATTAATGCAGTGGTAACGGTTTTCATGTCGTTGAGAGAGAAGATGGATTTTAGTTTGGCAATGTTCCTTAGCTGAATATAGTTGATCTGTTTGTCAAATTTTAGCTCAGAGTCAAAGATGACACCAGGATTCCTGGCTTGGGTATGAAGGTTTGATGACAATGGCCCTAAGTGGCTGGCTATACTATCTGTGGTGTTGGGGGGACCAAAAACTGACTTCTCTATCGTTAAGCTGAAGACAGTTTTTTGCCATCCAGCATTTCACGTCCTGTAATATAGGTATATTTGCGTGTCATCGGCGTAACAGTGAAAGGAGACATTGTGCTTGCGGTAGATAGATCCTAAGGGGAGCATATACAGAGCAAATAAAATGAACCCTAAGATGGAACCTTGAGGTACCCCACAAGTTATATGGGCAGTAGAGGAGGAGAGGCTGCCAATCTAAACAGAGAAAGTCTTAAGACGGTTTAATATAATATAATGATCCACCATATCAAAGGCCACTAAAATTCTAAAGGAATTCTAAAATAATTGAAATGGCACATTGACCACAGTCTAAAGACAACAGTAGGTCATTTGAGACTTTAAGAAGGGCAGATTCATTGCTGTGATGAAACCTGAAACCTGATTGGAATTTCTCCAAGATGACGTCGTTGTCTAGATGAGACAGAAGCTGTGTGTAGACAATTTTCTCCAGCATTCTGGACAGGAATGGGAGCTCGGAAATTTGTCAAGGTTGGCCTCTTTAATAAGAGGTTGGACTGTTGCATGTTTAAAACAGGACGGAACAGTTTTATTTGCAAGACTGTGATTGATAATAAGGGAAGTTGTGGGACCTACAGTGTCCAACACTTCCTTTAAAAAATGTATAGGAACAATGTCCAGGGGGCAGGTGGTGGACTGTGTGTGATGCATAGGCTACATGGTGTGCTAATATTTACAGGTAGGGAAAAACCCTTCAAACAGCTTACAATTGGTGGTTGTAAAACAATCCTGTTTTAGATAATTCAATAGCTACAATGATGTAAATGTTTTAAAATGTACTTTAGCAACAGGGTGTTTAACATGTAAAAGTTCCAAAACACAAACAAAAACACTGAAAATAGCAGACAGCACACAGCAAAGCTTTTCCATCTCCTTATAAAAAACTTGTTTCCAATACCATTAAAAGGTTTGTAGCTTAGTTGTTGTTACCAATTGTGTCCGACATAGCAATAAAGCTGTGACATGGCCCACACTACAAATGTATTTTAAAATACCTGCCTCCCACTGAGATAAAAAGCAGCCCAGCGCTCACTCCTGTAGATCGGCTGTTAAATGTTTGCTCGCTGTGTCTCAGCCCTCCGATTATCATGCAGATGCCCTGAGGAAAAGACAAAGCAGGGAGCCTCATTCAGAAGAGTGCAGATTGAAATGACGCCAATAAGCAAATTTAAAAGAATATATAATTTCGTTTACATTTTGTTCAAACGTTAAAAAAGAGAGGGGTATGTAAATCTTTAATGTTTTTTTGAGCTGTAAATTGTGATGATGAAGTTCGGCTTACAGGGATGAAGAGTATGCATCCGAGCAGTGTTCCTGTCAGCGCTGCTTTAACCACCTCCTGCAGACACGAGTTTCCTGCTCGGTGACCTCTGAGCAGGGCTGTGATGTAAAAGGTCAACTCTGTGATGGAGCCGAAGCTTGCGTTCACGACTGCACCCACAGCAAAGTTACTCTGGGCTGAGATACTGCAAGTGAGAAAAAGTAGGAACTCTTTTAACATTTTGAAACTGTAAAAATGTATGTTCTTCTTTTAAATGAGTTTCAGGACCTGAAAACAGCTCACCTGGCAATGCCCATTCCAATATAATAAGACAGAGGAATGATGGAGCAGATTGCTACGGCAAACTTGACATCAGAGCTGGCGTACAGGTTTTTACTGTCAATATAGCCAATTACCATGGCAACTATTACTAAAGGAAGCAGGTCTGAGACGGATGTCAAAGATGATAACAGCTTCATGTAACAGACACACATAAATACTTCACATGTACGGGTAAAGGATACTGACAGCAAACACATTGATCCCATCGACAGTGTACTTGTAGTAGTACCAGTTAGCAGCATGGTAGCAGCACAGCAGAGCTCTGGTCTCATAGCCTTGATGCTGCTTGAATACACAAACAAACATAAGAGCATAAAACCAACACTGAATAAATGCTTATGGTTTATCAGCTGTGGATGACTAATATTAAATCTCTCCCTTGCCTTCCTCCGTGAGCAGGTGGAGACAGAGACATCCTCAGGAGCCAAGAGAAGAATGACGCCCAGGGTCCGTGCGTTCATCTTGGAGACTGGGATGGTGAAGACCAGGATCCAGGAGAGGAAGCAGGCCAGGAAGTGGACGACCACCAGAGGAGGATAACCCAGCAGCAGCCACACGTATGTGGAGAAACGACGCTACGTAAAACAAAGACCATTTTAAATACCCTATAATTGATTTTTCATGCAGCGGAAATGGTTTAATTATATATATAAAAAGGTGCCTGTGTCTTGTCTATATGCCATTTAAAGGTTGGAAAGTTACCCAGTATGGAGTTCCCCGAGGTGGTGCTGGAAACTCTCGGAGTGGCCCCTCTGTGGGTGAAGGCAGCAGAACTGGCGAGTTATCCTCTGACCCCTCTATGTTACAGTCACAGTCTGGTGCTTGCTCACAACATCTCCTCAAAGTATTTCCAATCTGGAAAAGCACAAGCAGAGGAAAGGATTTAAAAGTTACTTAATTAATTTAATTTAAAAGGAAGGAAAGAACCATTGTCAAATCACTGTCAAAATAAGAATTGCAACTAACAATAATTTACTGGTTGATCTGTCTAATATTCTGTTAGTGGGTTGTTAAGTGTATACAATTTCAAAGATTAAAGAAAAACATCAAGGGTTTTGCACACTAGATAACTGAGAAGTCAAAAAACAAAATTAAAGGAAGCTCATAGAACTCAACAATAAGAGGTACCCTTGAAGAAACTAGTGTAGTGGGTAAGTTTATATTTACTTTGGATGCTTTATCTTTTGCCTTGCTGTAAGTCCGATTTTGGAAACTAATTAAGTCAGCTGATCTTTGTCTTTGTTAATTTGATATGACACCAGGGAAGGAAGGCAAAAAAGACTTCTACTTTAATAGAAACCGACTGTGTGCAAAGGTCAGACTCCAGAAGCCGTTTTATGACCGTCATCACATGAGCTTCATCGGAAAGAGCTGTGAAAAACTATCTGAACAAATACAGCAGTGACATGTTACAAAGTATCGCTTCAGCTGCACGGTAGAAAATCAAATCCAGCAAAACAAAAGCTCCGGCACTCACAGGATCATGTATAACTGACTTTAAATGTGGGTCACAGACGAACGCGTTCCGGCTCTATGCCGTCTTCAGCATCAACGTTGCCGGAGCTTTTGTTTTTCTCAACAACTATTTGAACACCATAAAGCCAGCAGGTCACAATTTGAGCAGCACAGGGATATCATGGTTTAGTTTGAGAGGATGTAGTTTATTATCATGAGTGTAATAATGAAATATTTAAGTTGATGAGTGGGGTATACAAAATTAAAAAGGACCTTTAACTGATCCCTGTGGAACACCATGATGACATTTGCAGGATAGTGAGAGAGAGATACAAAAAAATGAACCTGACACCTACTGACTTCCATGACCTAATGACTTCAGTCTGCATCAAAGAAACAGAAATCTTGGCATACATTTAAGTCCCATTCTTACAACAGAAACAACTAAGAAAGCGGTACGCATCATTTATTTGCTAAACCTGTCCTTTACATGCGTGTGTTGTCTTTCCTAAAGAGAAACGAACCACTCATTGTGAAACTTTGCAAAAGAAAATGTAAGCAAAGGCTCGTTCAGCAGGATTCTGTGATTCACATGGTTGGACACCAACACTGTCCCAGCAGTAAAAGGACTGACTGTGTATATTCCTCATTTAGTTAGTAGAAAAGGGAGGCAACAGGAGGAGATCAACTAAACCCAAACTGTACCTCATGTATGGACTTCCCAAATGGCCACAGGAAGTAACAGGACAGCTTCAAGCAAAGCTTACCTGAAGAGTGAGAGAAAAAAACATGAGGCTATATCTGCTTAATGATATTCATTACAATCAATCTCTGAAGGTTGTCTCACCTACCGTATGGTACACCAGTGACTGTGATGAACATTAGTATGCTCACCAGGAAATACGCCAGAGAGACCCACCAACCGAAGAGAAACACATACGCTACATTTCCACATGTGATTAGATGACCTGACACCGAGAAGACAGAGAAAACTTTTAGAGAAGAAGAAAGTAGTTCTCCAGCAGCCACAGTAACAATTAGTCTCCACATATTTTGATGATATCAGATTCAGGCAATTTATTACAACTCTTTTGGCCATCATTTTTCTTAGTAAAAGCACTTTTAATATTGTACCCATGAAGTAAATATCTGATCTATAAAAAGAAGTCAAACAGGGAATGAAACATGCTGTTAGGTTATCATAACAGATTTTAAACAAATAACCAGGTTAGCCAAACTTACCTGGAAGAGAAAACAGAGACACAGAGCACCATTTTTACACAAACTAATCTTTAATTTTTTTTTTATCACAGTTGAATTATCCTTCAACACAAACCTTACACACCACATGAGAACTATAAACTGCACCTGAATGTGGTTTAATGATGTTCAGTTCAGAGTACAGCTCCTTCACCACATCTGACCTGTCTTCAAACGGACGCTCTGTCACGTGACTTTTCCATTTTCTGAAACCAAACTGACACACAAACACAGTTTAAGGGATGAACCGTTCTGCCCTGTGTGATATACTCAAACCACTTTTGATTCGCGTAATTGAACATTTGCCTTCAGGCTTCTTACCCTGTAGTTGTTGACCAGCTTGTTGGCTTCCACTTCGTTCTCTGCTCTGATAGTTCTCTTGCTTTGCATCTCCACCCAGCTGTCATCACTGGCATTGTGGCTGGTACCTGCAATATCAAGCAACAACACAACAAATAAATGTGTGATAGCTCCGCATTGCTTTAAAAATAACACATAACTTGGCACCCAGGACTCACATGCATGTGCAGATATGCATTTAGTTGTGCACAGGGCAGGACACACGGAGTGATGTAAAAATGAAGTGTCTGCCGGATTAAGTTGACCTCCACCTGGTCGGTCGTGGCTCCCTTCATGATTATGACTTTCCCGGGGATCTGCAACACCAAGCAAGATACTACTTACATTTATGAAAATAAGCTGTTTTATATAGTCACAAAGTAAGCTGACATGTTGACTAAACATGACTAAACTGAATTATTACAGGAAATAGTCAACTGTTCTGTACATAAAATGACATTGGGCTTCAAGGCTTTATTCTGAGAGTTTTCATATAAACACACAGTATGTAATTTCTAACATTAGTGGTCTCTCATACAAAACAAGAACAAAAGTAGTTGAAAATGTGATTAGAGGAGACAAGGAAAAAAAAGCAGCGTATTACATCTAAGAAGCTGAAACCAGCTAAATTTGACATTTTTGCTTAAAAATAATTGATTATCAAAGTAGTTGGCAAATTATTTTCTTCAATCAACATCATGTAGATGAATTAACTTAGTTTAGCAGCTCTACTTGTGATGCCATATTATCCTGCTCTTACCTAAACGAGTTGAACTCACATTTAAGGCGAGTACATTTTTGAGTGGACTGGGACTTCAATCGTTATAGATAAGAAAACATGGGAAATCTCAGACTGCAAAACAAGACAGGTCTTTGTCTTGGGAACAACGTCCATGTGCACCAACTTGATGCCTGTCTGTGTCAGTTACAAACTGTCAGCACTGCAGCTCTTTCATTGTGGTGCTGAGTCAGATGGGCTGAGTCAAACTACTTTTAATCATAGTCTACATAATCACACAGAGCAGTGCGTAGTATTCACTAAATCACAAGGGTATCAGCCCGTTTAATCTGTCACCGTATGTCAGGTTTGTGTACAATGTATGTTCATGTCTTGGGACACACAATGTAAGCACAAACTTCCCCTTGGGGTCAAAAAGCGTGTGTATCTATTAATCCATTTTTTAACTGATTACCGACTTAGACAGTCAGACAGCAGCTGGATTTGTCCTGCAGGGAACCCAGAGGTTTGACTGCAGGGCCATTTATTTGTTTCCAGCATTGGTCTCTCAAGCTTGATGAATGAATAAATAAGACAAACCACTGACATTACAAGACAATTGTGACTTCCCCTTTCAAACTGTTCCAAACAGTGTGTTCACACACTTTAGGTGTCTCGTTTTGTTTCCTCTTTTTGTTTTTGTATTGGTTCCTGAAACTTAAAAGAAAACATAAAAAAACTGAAATGTGATTGTGTTAGCGATTGTGCAACTTGAGAATCAGATATTTTCCAGCCATGGAGTTCCGGAGAAAGTCTACACGATGGCTGAAACATTTTTTCCATTAATCAATTAATCGAGTAACTACTGTGATAACTGATTAATCATTTACAAGCAAAAATTACGGTTATTTAAGCTTCTTCAGTTAGAGGATCTGATGCTTTCCTGTGTTTTATAATAATGTAAAGGTGAAATATTTGAGATTTGGACAGGTGAGTGGACAAAACAAGCAATCTCTGGGAGACATTTAATAATATAATTAACAGACTGATCGATTATACAAACAATCATGAGCTCCAGCCACAGATTGCCCAGTTTACAGGGTGTCTGTCTTATGGCAGCAAACAATATCAAATTTTTCCAATATCACACGTAACACTTTAATGTGCACTTTAAACAAGATATGGCTACAGACAGAGACAGTACTGGCGTGCACACACACCCACACGCAGTCACTATAGCGAACATACACATACACACACACGGGGGGGCGGGGAGCTCGTTGTAATCAATACGACGTGACCGTCCCATACGCAACACCACTGTCCACAACGAGCTGCAAGTTTTTCTCCTTTTATTTACATAATGATATCCCGATAAATAACGATAACACAGCACGCGGCTGATTGCAAATGGAGAATGTATTGTCATTGCTTTTAGGGGCACAGTCGGCGTATAAAAATAAAGTTTTTCTCAGTGTGACAAGCAAAAATAAGAGCTCACCTTGTGTGTGTTCACTCGGCCTCCTCCTGCAGCTCGACGTGTCTGAGCTGTGTGTGGATGAAACAGACATCTCGGTACAAAAAAAAACACCTCACCGTTAAGTCTCGTATCAGCTGGTCTGACCGCTCATATCCTCAGTGAACAGACGCCGCCGTCGCTCTGCTCTTGCGAGGAGGACGCACTGATTCACGGAGATTTAGACCGCTTTGAATTGTGGGAATTGTAGGCCACCATGCTTGAATAACCTAAAGGGAAAACCCACCCTAAAGTCGAAAGTAAACCTACAGTAGACTACAGTAGACTAAAACTGAGTTTTAGTCAAGAACCGTTGTCTGGTCAGGATAGTTTTCTTTATGGCTGGAAATCCTCTAAGCAGAAGTATCTAGGCTACTTTGCAACTAACTCCTCGTTTAAATAATATTTTGATAATAATAAAAGGACATTTTTTTAGCACTTTTGGTTTATTATACACCATTGATAAATGGCAACTAGCATTTAATAGGCTACGTGTCACCAGGCGTTTAAACATGACAATAGGCCAATATGCTTGACAGCACAGACGACTTTAGGCTACTACATTGCCCATCTGACAAGTATGTTTTTTTTTTAAGTTTACCATCAACATCACCAAAATGTATTTGTTCTACTGACACTGTATGTAAGGTA
Source organism: Semicossyphus pulcher (assembly GCF_022749685.1). Taxonomy (NCBI): domain Eukaryota; kingdom Metazoa; phylum Chordata; class Actinopteri; order Labriformes; family Labridae; genus Semicossyphus; species Semicossyphus pulcher. The sequence continues at coordinate 19,333,177 of NW_027211759.1, forward strand.
GTATTGGCTACAACTTTGCAAAGGTGGAAGAAATAGGACGGCTCCAAAGAAGAGTTGCCTTCTGCTGCCATCAAGTGGAATGTATCTGGTATAATAGGTTTCAACACAAGTATTAAACCTTCACTTTTTCCCTTTGTATTTATGTTTGTCATATAGGCTACTGATTGACTCTAAATTTTTCAGTAACATACCAACAGCATAGACTAGCTTGTTTTTTCTTTTTGGCTTGCAAACCTTTAAAAATATAACATAACAGGCTATGTATAAAATTTGCAGCTCATCCCACATACAACTATTAAAAATAGTGAGACATTTTTGGCCCTTTGGACGAAGGTTTGACGTCACCAGGCATCAAATAAGCGCCATCTTGAGTTTAAACAGGTGTGATATAACAAGCGGTTGGGCAGTTTATATGAACTGTAATCACCCAATCAGTAAAGAAGACAACAACACTAATCAAGCACTGATCTCCTCTTGTGTTTGTTAAGGTAGCCTAAAGAAATCACAACCATGAACTTGGGTTTTAATATATATATTTTCTATTTTTATTACTGAAACATCACACAACGGGAAGTGATGTTGTATTGAATATCTGCATGGCTGTGATTCAGTCATCAGTCTATGTGGATACAGAGCCAGTGGGAGGCGCTTAATGTGGGCCAGGACACGTGTGTATACACACGGCCAGACGAATGTGGATAAATGTGTCCCAGACCACTTCTGTATGTGGCCTGAGTGATCGGATCTGAATGCGTCTTCAATTCGTCCTGGGAGTGTTCATACTTGTACTTAAGGCTTTCCACTTGTGGTCCAATCACGAAAACCACATGTTAACACCAGGTCTGTTAAGGGCCATAGGCATTAAGCCGCAGACTGAGTACCAAAGATAATCACAGTGTACTGATATTCAGCAGAACATCAAGACCTCAACTGTGATATTAATGTACATATAATAATAGGTCTAAAGAGAATTAAGCCACCTGTTGTTGATTGTTTAAGGTGTCACACCCACAACGCTGACGAAAGCTTTGGGCTGAAACGTGTCCATTTCAATTTAATCATTCATTTGGCTCCTCCAATTTAGCTAGTTTTGGAACTTAACTGGACTGTTGCTAAGCAACCTTTTCCTGCACTCTCGCAACTTTGTTTATGTTTATGTTTGTCACGTTACCACAGACCAGCTACTTTGGATTATGCACAATTATCTGTGATACACACAGTGAAAAGTCCCAGTGATGTTGTTCTCTATATCAGCACTCATGGAAAGCATCTTGTGCAATCAAATTACTTTAACAGACCTACCTATTATATTATTGTATTATACAAGTTTGCCTGTTGTTTTCCTAACATTACCCATACCCTGTATCAAAAGACGATTTATAAATTAATAATTAACTTGTAAAAAGAAATCTGGACATTGAAAGCATGAGTTTAAATTACACATATTTTCTTTTGTAAAGAATACGTTCCTGATATTGAATAAACATGTAGACACTAATGTTATATTAATCGTCCAAATGGTTCTAATTCTTTTTCACTAAATAACACTTTGCTGTAAATGACAAATAAAATAATGGTTATGCAAATTATAATGTTTTGCTTATTTGCACCAGATCAGAACCCCCAAAATTTCACTAATTAGAACACAGACCTAATTTTGACAAGAGTTTGTTTGAGTTTTGTTCATTACATTCATATGCTGACTGTGCCCTTTAAAGCATGAATTCTAGTTATTTCTAGGGACCCCTGCAAGGACACTTTCCTGGACCTTGCTTTGAGTACCACTGCTTTATAACAACTGACACCACAGAATCTTGTTGGTGAAAATCGGAGCATCATTCTCGACCTTTATGTTGAACTTAAATTCAATGAAACACTATTATTGATACTTGCAGCCTCAAAGGCAGTTGTTTAGCAAGCCTTAGACACTTAAAGTATAGTTACAGAAAATAGTTTGAACTTATTATCTACACAAGGTAACTGCTTTTGACAAAGGACTCTGAAAAAAAGGTCAAGAGTATACAACAGTGTTACTTTTCCATTTAATTTTTGATAGCATACATGACATGTTATCAGTAATATAAAAATCAAGTAAAAGTTTTTTTATTTCAGTCTAGATACATAATAATTCTTTCCTCTGTCACACACTTTTTACACCTGAATGTAGGCTAACCTATTATTCCAGTAACAGTTATAGAGGTATAAATGGCCAGGTTTGCAGCATGTGATTTAGATCCCTCATGATGTTCTAAAATAGATGTAGCTTAAATAGATGTCCCTACATGTAAGTATTTGTCAGAGCTATGTTGCTTCTGTCACCTGTGTTTTATCCAATAATTTCCATTGTTAGCAGTAAGGGCATAATCCAGTAAGCTGAAGAAAAGTTCAATTTTCAAGAGCACAGCCCTGAAATTGCAGCCAGTAAGCTGACTAAAACTTGGCATAATTAAATAACCAAAAAACACCTTTGATCTTTATAGCTGAAGACAAACTGCTTGCTTTAGCAAATTGAATAAGGCCTTTGCAGTGTGCACTAGCAAAATAAACATTTGAAGAATAAATAATGAGGCCACAAGGACCTTTAAAAGGTTTTTGTGACCTAAATGTTTGACTTGTCAATAAATTCTAATGTCAAACTGTTATCCAACTTAGTCACCTGAACACGAGTTTCATACTGTTGTCCCACCCAAACAAGTGATCCTTTGAACTTATTAAAAGACTTCAAATCATCCACTTGTAAAAACTTTAAATATTCACCCCTGAAGCTTTTAAGTGGCTGTTGAAAATATGGGAAGCTGTGATTGGTGGTGATTTGGCCTCGGAGGTGGAGTTTTTAAAACATTAAGCTTAGGCACAGTATAAGTGTGGCAGCACAAGTGGTATACTTGGGGACTGCCGAGATCAAACTGCTTAAATCATGGCTATGCGTTGGAGCGCTGCGTCTTTCATGGCACTAGCACTGCTAGGGTGCTTAGTTGGGACACAGATAGAAGCTCAGGACTGGCAGAAGCCTGCAACACCGATGTCAAAGGGCTCTCCACCTCCTCAGGAACAACAGGTCCGTCAACCTCCTCCACCTCCACAGGCTCCTCGATACCCTCAAATGCCACAGGTCCAACCGCCTCCACCTCCACAGGCTCCTCAATACCCACAGGTCCAACCTCCTCCTCCTCCACAGGTTCTTCCACCACAGCAACAATATCCTCAATATCCTAAAACGCCACAGGTACAACCTCCCCAACCAAAGGTTCCTCAATATCCTCAAGTGCCAAAGGTTCAACCTCCACCACCAAAGGTTCCTCAGTATTCTCAAACCCCACAGGTCCAACCTCCTCAACCAAGGCCACAATTTCCTCAACATCCTCAAACGCCACAGGTCCAACCTCCGCCACAACAAAAGGTTCCTCAATATCCTCAAGTGCCGAAGGTCCAACCTCCTCCACCACCAAAGGTTCCTCAGTATTCTCAAACCCCACAGGTCCAACCTCCTCAACCAAGGCCACAATTTCCTCAACATCCTCAAACCCCACAGGTCCAACCTCCTCAACCAAGGCCACAATTTCCTCAACATCCTCAAACGCCCCAGGTCCAACCTCCGCCACAACAAAAGGTTCCTCAATATCCTCAAGTGCCGAAGGTCCAACCTCCTCCACCACCAAAGGTTCCTCAGTATTCTCAAACCCCACAGGTCCAACCTCCTCAACCAAGGCCACAATTTCCTCAACATCCTCAAACCCCACAGGTCCAACCTCCGCCACAACAAAAGGTTCCTCAATATCCTCAAGTGCCGAAGGTCCAACCTCCTCCACCACCAAAGGTTCCTCAGTATTCTCAAACCCCACAGGTCCAACCTCCTCAACCAAGGCCACAATTTCCTCAACATCCTCAAACGCCACAGGTCCAACCTCCGCCACAACAAAAGGTTCCTCAATATCCTCAAGTGCCGAAGGTCCAACCTCCTCCACCACCAAAGGTTCCTCAGTATTCTCAAGCCCCACAGGTCCAACCTCAACCACCACGGCCACAATTTCCTCAATATCCTCAAAAGCCTCAGGTCCAACCTGTTTCCCCCCCAAGGTATCCTCAATATTCTCAAGGGCCACAGGTACAACCAGTTTCCCCCCCAAGGTATCCTCAATATCCTCAAACACCAAAGTTTCCTGGAAATCCTCGAGCATTTCCTGATTTTCAGTCTCCTGAAGAGCCACAGGCCCCTGAACCATATCAACCATATAAACCGCAGCAACCATCTCAACCGCAGGAACCACATCAACCATATCAACCATATCAACCACAGCAACCATCTCAACCACAACAACCACATCAACCATATCAACCACAGCAACCATCTCAACCACAACAACCACATCAACCATATCAACCACAGCAACCATCTCAACCACAACAACCACATCAACCATATCAACCACAGCAACCACATGACCCACAGCAACCATATCAACCGCAGCAACCACATCAACCTACATCACCACAGGTACCATCCATTTACCAGCCTAGTACACCAAAGCAGCCTTCTTTCGAGAGTTGTGAAGTGTCTGACAGCCAGAAAGTCCCATGTGGAGGTCCTGATATCTCTGCTGGTGCATGTGAAGCCATAAGCTGCTGCTTCGATGGCCGACAGTGCCACTTTGGAAAAGCAGGTGGGTTTTTGACAAGGCTGTTATTTCTCATTTAAGACATTCAATGCCCCCCTTTTCAAGTTTTTTTCAAAGTTTTTTTTATCCTGCAAAACTATCATTCCCCCTAGCTTTAGCTGTACTTTATTCAATGTTGATTGAAGAATGTTGGAATGCTAACATACTCAATTACAATTGTAAATACTAGCCTGTTTCAGCTTTCACTACAAGCCTGTTAGCATGCTGATGTTAGCATTTAGCACATCTTTATGTAAATACCTGCTTGAATGACTTTGGCCTTGTTACATTTACTATAGTCAACAATACTTAATCTTTTATCCTATCACTGCCTGTTTTTGTGCCACCAGTGACTGTCCAGTGCACCAAGGATGCCCAGTTTATCGTGGTAGTAGCCAGAGATGCCACCTTGCCCAACATTGATCTCGAGTCAATCTCACTGTTGGGAGAAGGTCAAGGCTGTACCCATGTTGATTCTAATTCTGCCTTTGCTATCTACCAATTTCCTGTCACTGCCTGTGGCTCCGTTGTCATGGTAAGACCTTGATTTTCTCCACTTTTACACCTAATAACCCTAACCTTTCAAGGTTGTTTTACCACCTGCAATTTATCTTTCCTGTTGTAGGAGGAGCCTGGTGTCATAATCTATGAGAACAGGATGTCTTCCTCATATGAAGTTGGAGTTGGGCCTCTTGGAGCCATTACTAGGGACAGCTTCTATGAGTAGATGATCCTTTTTTAAAGACTTTTTTGTGTCAAAATAAATGACCTGACAACGAAATGTAATGCCAGGTCTCTTTTTCAGATTGCTCTTCCAGTGTAGGTACACTGGCACTTCTGTTGAAACTCTGGTTGTGCAAGTGCTACCATTAGAAAATCCTCCTCTGCCAGTTGCTGCTCTGGGACCCATCAGAGTACACCTGAGATTGGCTAACGGACAATGCAACACAAAGGGTTGCAATGAAGGTACGTGCGTGTCAGCCTGGCAGTGTTGTTTGTAGACCATTTCATAATGTTGGCTGTCATACTAACTGGTATCTCTGCTTACAGGGGATGTGGCCTACAGCTCTTACTATACAGAGGCAGACTACCCTGTGACCAAAGTACTGAGGGACCCTGTGTACGTGGAGGTTCAACTCCTTGAAAAGACGGATCCCAACCTTGTCTTGACTCTTGGACGCTGTTGGACAACAACAAGCCCCAACCCTCACAGTATGCCCCAGTGGGACATTCTGATAGATGGGTAACTATAAAAACACTTTACATTGTCCTGATTATGACAAGGTGGTACATATTTGTCAGGGTTTGGCAGTTCTTTATGGGTCTCACACTATGAATAGTGAATAGGGGATTAACGCTATAAAAACATTGAATTCCTTATTCATTATAATGTCATTGTCATTGCCTCAACTAGGCGGCACGGTTGTGTGGTGGTTAGCTTTGTCGTCTCAAAGCAAGATTGTACCTTTCTGTGTGGAGTTTGCATGTTCTCTACGTGCATATGTCTCTCCTGTACTCAGGCTTCCTCCCATCGTCCAAAGACATGCTCGTCAGGTTAATTGTTGACTCTAAATTACCTCTAGGTATGAATGTAAGCATGAATGGTTGTCTAAACGTGTCTGCGATTTGTTGGCCATCTGTCCAGGGTGTACCCTGCCTCTTGAACAGGAAACATGGTATAGATCAGCGGTCCCCAAACGTCGGACTCGCAGCTTTTTTGTCTTTGCGGTAGTGATTTGGGGGTCCAAGAAACTCGCAGACCAATGAATTTGTTGTAAATCATCACACGTGACGCTACTCAGCCAATCAAATCTGTCACTCAGACCTAGACTGACCCAGTAGATACAGACTGGAGAGCCAGCCGACAAGAGAGTTACAGAGACGCAGTGGGAGAAAATAAGTGAGTTAGGGAATAGTAGACATGGCGTGCTCTAAAATAAGAGCAGTAGAGAAAACCGAGCTTTTAAGACTGGACAGACTCGTATATGTTCCGTGACTGTGGCGATTATTAAACGCGGACATTGTCTGACACTGTCACTCCGTTTGTCTCTGTTAACAGAGACTCCAGGCTGCAGTTTAGTTCAAACACTCATAAACCTGAGAGTTACACAGAGCTACATCAGGCTTCATCATCATGACTAGTTTTCCTCTTATTTCCGCAGTTCTGTTCTTTTATGTACCGGTGTGTGCCCTCTCTCTCTCCCCCTCGCTCTCGCTCTCTCCAGCAGTCCGTCAGTGTCCAGTGCGTTTAAATGTTATTTATTTCATAGTCATTGCCTGTTTTAAAACTCACTATGACTCACAATGAGAAAAAGTCTAATGCATCTGCATTTCGGCAAAACATGAAATAAAATTTGTCAAACATGAAATAAAATATAAAGTGAATCCCCCTGTTATGGTCAAATCTTGATAATTCTGTCAGGAGGCAGAGAGATAGCAGCTTAAGTGAACAGGTAAAGCTGTCTCTCTCTTTCATTTGATTTCTGCATGGACAACATTATACTACCAGTAGTACCAGACATTATATTAATTGTTTTCATTTACAAATAAAGACACTTCAATCACAAACTGGGGCATAAAATAAACCAAGAAAACAGGAAATAAAGGTTTTGACACTCAAAATTTCCTGGGGGAGACCCCCCACACACTATATTTCCTTACCAATATTGAAGTATTCATTATTATTATTGTTAAATTATGAGAGCTTTGTGTAAAAGTTATTAGCATTGTTGTAAAAACTATTTAGCCTAATTGTATTTTCTTCATTTGATTTGACAGACGTTTAAAATGTATAAATGTATGGTACTGAGTCATAACGCAGGTCAGACATTATGATGTTCCGGACCTTTGCTTGAGAAAAAAAATCTTTAACTGGACCTCTTTCAAGTTAAATTGAGTACCCCTGGTATAGATGATGGATGGATGGATGGATTGCCTTAACTTTATTTCCCCTCCTTCCAGGTGTCCATACAGGGATGATCGCTACTTGTCATCACTGGTTCCAGTCGATCAATCCTCTGGTCTGTACTTCCCAAGTCACTACAGGCGTTTCATTTTCAAAATGTTTACCTTCGTGAGCCCTGATTCATTGGAACCTCTGAGGGAACAGGTAAAAAAAATATATCCACTGATGAGAAACTGCTGCAACGAAATGTTGAATGTTTGCTCTGCCAACACCGTTTCTCTTGTTCAGGTGTACATTCACTGCAGTACAGCCGTTTGCTCTGCTGCACCAGGCCGCTCCTGTGATCCTTCATGCTTCAGGAAAAGTAAGAAATTAAATCATAATCTGCAGAGTTCGGAAGCAACATGAACTTAAATCTGACCATATTTATATGATTGTCTGTCTGTAGAGAGAGATGTCAAGGCTGCAATTCAGAAGACGGCTGAGCCAAAGGTGGTAGTCTCTGCAGGACCTGTGATCATTGGCCCCGCTGAGCAGTGAACGGCGGTGTCAAACCAAAGCATGTTGCATGTTTTCAGTGATTTGTGGGATCCCACATTACTGTATTAAAGTTTGTATAAAACTGGTCATGATGTGACCTCTTCATAAGGTACACCATTATAATTAAATACATACAATACAATTATCCTTAATAAATTTTATTTCAAGCTTAAAATGTTCATATTTTGTTCACAATGTCTGCAAGAAGTCTGTTTTACTGGTAATGTTTCTGGCAGTACTAAGTGGTGAAGTTGTATAGACTTACATTTTATTAAAAATGGTTTCTGTTGCCCGATTTTACATAAAAAACAGAAACAAAATATTAGAAAAACCTCTCAATTTAATTCAAGTAGCATTACACAATTAACTACAGCCTCAAAAGTAATCGTATAATAATCAAATCAACTCTTATTCGACATAGTTGAACCTAAAAAAATGTAACTTCAATGCCAATTTAAGCTATTAAAAGATATGTATAGCACTATAAAGGACTGCACACAATAACCTTAATATTGGTAATATTGCAAGAACTGTGTTTGAAAACAGTGAAAAGCTGTTTTTAAATAAACTTAAAGGAAAACAACAGAAAACTGTATTACATGCCTTTCATTAACTTTCCCCAAATCAGTGACTTAATAAGTATGGACTGTTGGTGAACTGAACCTTGATCATAATGATATTTCCAAAATAATATAAATAAAGAATTTATTATTCTTTTTTTGTAGAAGTGTTTACTGTAAATGAGATGCAAGTGTTCTGTTGGACCTGCAGGCAAAAAGTGATCTGCAATATCTACATATAAACTGTATATATATATACAATATTAGCTTGATCATAGCATTTCTTATACATTTCTGATCTTGTGTCGTGGTAGAGGACACTTCACACAAAGTGAGTTAGAGTAATACAACAGTTAGCTACCACTGTTGAAAAATACAACAAAAGGCCCCATGTTTAAAATGTGCTCGTATTGGCAGAAAAAAAATGTTACAATCGAACAATTGTGTTCAATGTTGGTTCAATTATGAATAAATGAGCTCACAAGCTATATCATATACTGTCTAGGGTATGTGAAATATGGATCTCTGCTGACCTAGTAATAGTTTGGACCATATAGTAAAGTAAACATATTGTATGGTGCAATACAGTAGTAGTGATTTAGTATGTTGGCTTGTGTTTAGCAGGACAGGAGCAAATAGCAGGGAGAGTTTATAATCACAAGTTCAAATGTTGTGTGTAATAATGTTTAATTTTGTGATTTCTATTTTAGAGTAGAAAATAATAAGAATCTCATCAGGTTTATTTTCATTTTCCTAAAAGAATATAAGATCTGTTCCCAAAACAGTCCTAGAAAAAATGATCAACACTGTAACACTACGATCTATTTAATGGATCACAGATTGTTTTAATGTCATCACTGACATTTTAAGACAACATACTTTCGTTAAGCAAAACCTTTGAGTTAACATTATTTACAGTTATGCAAAGGAGATCTTATATTTTTTGGTTGATGAGGGGTCTTGTTTTTAGATGTTTGGATGTGCAAATGACCAGGAGGAAAGATTTTTAAAAATTGCTTCAGAAGATGGCTACCCCAGCTAGCAGGGAAAGTTCCCATAACATTGGCTAACATTACCAACAAGTTTTTATTTACGTTTGAAAGAAAAAGTTTTAATCTAATATTCAAAGAATGTTTTAAGGATGTTTATCCTTTCAAAACATTTTCTTGTAATGTTAAAACTTAAACTAAGATAAAATGTTTTACCTACAACATTCTGAAGATATTTTCAGGATGTTTTTGAGGCATGGGATGTCACAACGCCTTTTATAAAACATTTGCAAAATGTTACATATAAACAAAGATAGAACATGCTTACTGCAACATTCTGAGGATCTTTTCAGGATGTTAGAACGGCCTGAACTATCAGAACGTGATTTATAAAACGTTCCTGAAATGTGATTTGAACATTCTCCCTGCAACTTTTGAAAATGTTTTCAGAGAACTATTGAAAGGAACATTCTGGGAACCAAATAAAAACTTTCCGCTCAAAACATTACCAGAACATCGCATGTACCATTCTCAGAACGTTCTTAGAACAAATCATTTCCAGCTGGGACAATGTAATCCTTTGGGGCAATTACAGTTGAGCAAGTCCACAAATACTGCTTGTTTTGCAACTGAATGTTATTGAGAGTGCCTGTATGGGACAAAAATATAATATATAACAGAAATATAATGTAAAGGATGTACACAGTATTTGAACAGATAGTAAACTCTCGCTCACGTGAAAGTCCCGCACATAACTATCTTTTGGCTAGTAGATTTGTTGCAGGAAGAGCGCTGCTAGCAAGAATTTAATGCACAAGCCATGGCAGCATGTTTGCATGAATTCGACAGGTTAGACTTCGTATTTCAATTTGATGGTTGTCCCCATTTATTCAAGCCAGAGTATACAGATGCTTATTGCATTAGTAAAATCAAAACTCATTTCCCGTAATTATGTCTGACATCTCCTGACATATATGATAAAAATGTGAGCATGAAAATGATCACATATGTCAGCATGAATCACATCTTCACAACACACACGTAAACATGCTCTGACAACAATTTGACAGTGGTAATGTCAACTTGTTTATATACATTTCTATAATCATAGGGATGTTGTCTGCTGAACACTGTGGGTGAAGGCAACACACACCACTTGCCTTATCTCTTTTGTTTTGCAAGAATCATTTACCCATTAAGATAGGGTTAAGTAGAATGTTCAAAAATCAATGTGGGTCGGACAATTGGAAGGTCGGAGGTTTGATCCCCAGCTCCCTCAGGCTACATGTCGAAGTGTCCTTGGGCAAGACACTGAACCCCAAATTGCTCCCGGTGGCATAGCCAATTGTACCATTACAATGTGCTTTATGCCCAAAAATTTGTTTTACTGATTTTTAAAAATTAACTCGGACCTTTGGTCAGAAATAACCGTGTCACAAGTTAGGTGTTTTCCAGACAGTAGCAAACAAAAGCAGGGTAAGTAAAAACCAGACAACACCGAAACTTGACATTTAAATGGCTAAAAGGTCAGTTTCGTTGACATGGTTAAAAATAATCAGAGAATAGACGTAATATTAAAGTTAGGGGAGTTTCTGTGCATCTGTGAGCCCGCACCAGGTGGGGCGTCCTGAGGGAACATAAGATCATGCTCTGTAGATGCCTATTCAGTCTCTATTGCCCGGGCTTAGATTGTGCTTCTGTTTTTGGACTAAAAAAACCTTGTTGCATCAGCTCTTGCTTTAGCTCATCTCATTTTTGAGTGACTTCAGTTATTTTTTAACAGGTTTTTGTATCCAGATTTGAGATACATATAGCGTTTAAATTGTCAGTGTTTGGAGAGGCCCAAATACTGTAGGGATGCTTTCTGTGGTGTTGTCATACACTAAGAATAATAATCTGAACCTGCCAGTGACAAAAACAAGCATTTTCGACTGACTCAACTTGCACGTCTGTAATTGCCCCAAAGGATAACATTGTAGTCATTATAGCTGTAGGTTTACAGGGACTTTTACTCCATTTCTTTAACATACAGAAACACAAGCACATCAGCTGGCCTACTGAATGACACGTGTGCAACTGTGCATCCTAAAATAACCCATAAGCACAGTGTCTGTATGAGCCTCTTAATTTAATCACAATTTAATCTAGATATTACAGGAGGTTTTGACCATGACACATAAAGGGAAGTTCAAATAACAAAAACAAAGCACGAGCCTAGTGTCCATTAATACGCTCAACATTACTATGGGTCCCAAATGAGTTCTGGACCCCAGAACAGATTTACACTCCCAAATGCACAAGTTAGAATTTAACATAGTGTGTATTGAGAAAAGCTTGTAGGGTTACAAGGGGTCACAACACCAGCCATTAGGTCATGTTTGATTTATCATTTATTAATGTCTGTTGTGTCTCTTCCCCTTCATTGTCCCTGAGAAATATCACTGTCTCATACACAGTTTTGAAATATCACTTGTGAGTTTGTATTTTATTATAGAGAACGTGAAAAGTGCTGATAATTTATAGGAAAAAAACCATTTGTGTTAAAAAGATCATGTAGTTATGTGATTTCATCACGCCTGATTTTAAAGCTTGTAAAACTTATTTTTCTGCTTTTCCTGTTCTCACAGAGCCTAACTCAGAGCAGACACATATAATTCCACAAGTCATTGATACACTGAGGTGTTTGTATTATAAACGATTTATACACGTTGTATTGACTTGAAGTCAGTAACGTAGTGTAGATCTTGTATGAAGTGATTTTTGAATTAAATTAATTCAGTAAATTAAATTAGCTGCAAGTGTTTACAAAACATCCCACTTTCATATTTATTACTTACATAAACCATTGTACAATTGGCAGTTATAATAAATAAATAATAGAAGACCTGTTTTCAGCTGTAACCACCCTTGCTATAATATCTTTTTTTTAAACCGCACAGGCTCATGCCTCAAACAGTGTTCCTAGTCTTACAGATGTACTTTGGCTGACATGACCCTTCGCAGTATGTTTGTCTTTCAGAGTCAAAGAAAAGATCAAAATAAACATTTAATGACAAATAATGTCAAAGGCCACAGAGTCCTCCAAAAAGGTTAATGTGACCCAAATGTTTGACTTGTCAATATGTGCTTTAGGGAAGAAATGTCATCGAAACCAGTGATCTGACAGGACACGTGTTTCATCCCCTTTTATCCGCCCAAACAACTGATCTTTTGAGCTTTTCCAAACGGCTTATCAAATCATCTGAATAATGAAAAAAGGTATTACTAGATACTCCCCTAAAGCTTTTAAGTGGCTGTTGAAAAGATGGAAAGATGTGGTTGGTGGTGATTTTGTCTCAGTGTTTTTTTTTTAAAACAGCAAGCCCTGTCACATATAAATGTGGCAGCATATGTGGTATACTTGGGGACTGGCTTGATCAAACTGCTTAAATCATGGCAAAGTGTTGGAGTGCTGCGTCTTTCGTGGCATTAGCACTGCTAGGGTGCTTTGTTGGGACAGAGGTAGAAGCTCAACACTGGCAGAAGCCTGCAACACCGATGTCAAAGGGCTCTCCACCTCCTCAGGCACCACAGGTTCTTCCCCGTCCTCCAACGCCACCAAAGGCTCCACAGTATCCTCAAGCGCCCCAGGTCCAACCTCCTCCACCGCCAAAGGCTCCACAGTATCCTCAAGCGCCCCAGGTCCAACCTCCTCCACCGCCAAAGGCTCCACAATATCCTCAAGCGCCCCAGTTCCAACCTCATCCACCGCCAAAGGCTCCACAGTATCCTCAAGCGCCCCAGGTCCAACCTCCTCCACCGCCAAAGGCTCCACAGTATCCTCAAGCGCCCCAGGTCCAACCTCCTCCACCGCCAAAGGCTCCACAATATCCTCAAGCGCCCCAGTTCCAACCTCCTCCACCGCCAAAGGCTCCACAGTATCCTCAAGCGCCCCAGGTCCAACCTCCTCCACCACCAAAGGCTCCACAGTATCCTCAAGCGCCAAAGTATCCTCAACATGCTCAATTTGATCATTCCCCACAAGAGCCGCAGGTCCCTCAGCGACAGCATCAAGTGCCTCAGGCACCTTCCACTTACAACCCAGGTGGGGCAAAGCAGCCTCCTGCTCAGAATTGTGAGGTGGAAAGAAGCGTGAGAGTCCCATGTGGAGGTCCTGACATCTCTGCTGCTGGATGTGAAGCCATAAACTGCTGTTTTGATGGCCAACAGTGCTACTTTGGAAAGGCAGGTATGTTTTTGAAGGCTGTCATTCTCTTCAATAAGTTCGGGGTTAAACTGAATGATGAAGATTTTAGAACCATCGTGTAGGGAAAGAACTGTTCAACATCTTTATGTTATTACCTTTGGTCAACAATACTTAATATTTTATCCTATCACTGCCTGTTTTTGTGCCACCAGTGACTGTCCAGTGCACCAAGGATGCCCAGTTTATCGTGGTAGTAGCCAGAGATGCCACTTTGCCCAACATTGATCTCGAGTCAATCTCACTGTTGGGAGAAGGTCAAGGCTGTACCCATGTGGATTCTAATTCTGGGTTTGCTATCTACCAATTTCCTGTCACTGCCTGTGGCTCTGTTGTCATGGTAAGACCTTGATTTTCTCCACTTTTACACCTAATAACCCTAACCTTTCAAGGTTGTTTTACCACCTGCAATTTATCTTTCCTGTTGTAGGAGGAGCCTGGTGTCATAATCTATGAGAACAGGATGTCTTCCTCATATGAAGTTGGAGTTGGGCCTCTTGGAGCCATTACTAGGGACAGCTTCTATGAGTAGATGATCCTTTTTTAAAGACTTTTTAGTGTCAAAATAAATGACCTGACAACGAAATGTAATGCCAGGTCTCTTTTTCAGATTGCTCTTCCAGTGTAGGTACACTGGCACTTCTGTTGAAACTCTGGTTGTGCAAGTGCTACCATTAGAAAATCCTCCTCTGCCAGTTGCTGCTCTGGGACCCATCAGAGTACACCTGAGATTGGCTAACGGACAATGCAACACAAAGGGTTGCAATGAAGGTATGTGTGTGTCAGCCTGGCAGTGTTGTTTGTAGACCATTTCATAATGTTGGCTGTCATACTAACTGGTATCTCTGCTTACAGAGGATGTGGCCTACAGCTCTTACTATACAGAGGCAGACTACCCTGTGACCAAAGTACTGAGGGACCCTGTGTACGTGGAGGTTCAACTCCTTGAAAAGACGGATCCCAACCTTGTCTTGACTCTTGGACGCTGTTGGACAACAACAAGCCCCAACCCTCACAGTATGCCCCAGTGGGACATTCTGATAGATGGGTAACTATGAAAACACTTTACATTGTCCTGATTATGACAAGGTGGTACATATTTGTCAGAGTTTGAAGTTATCTTCCGGTCACATGCTATGAACTGTGAATAGGAAAATAACTATAAAACATTGACTTCCTTATTGTTAGCAATTTCATTGCCTTCGCTCACGTTGCTTTCTTTCCAGGTGTCCATACAGGGATGATCGCTACTTGTCAACACTGGTTCCAGTCGGTCCATCCTCTGGTCTGGACTTTCCAAGTCACTACAGGCGTTTCATTTTCAAAATGTTTACCTTCGTGTGCCCTGATTCATTGGAACCCCTGAAGCAACAGGTAATAAATATATATCCACAGGTGAGAAACTGCTGCATATCCACACAGCTGCCTTTTTTCTCTAACGTCTTGTCAGGAAAGGTGATCTAAAAGGCTGTTTTAATGTCGTATTGCTGTGTTTATGGGCCATACTTCTGGGTAGAGCAACATACATCATAATGAATTAGCTACCCTGAGACATCAGCAAACACAAGCATTCAACCCATTCCCAGCTATAATTACAACTATGGATTTGCATTGTGTAATTTTATCAAACAGTAAATGTGGCTAAGAAGTGGCTTAATGCTAACATTAGCTAACCTTAGACAACAGCTAACAAAAGCATGCTTCCAATGCCTAGCTATTTTTACAGTTAGCAAGGGATTTGTATAGTAATGCTATCCAACGGTAATGTTAGCTTGGAAGTAGTTAAATGCTAACATTCAACTAGTAACATTAGCTGTTGTTAGAGAGGAATCAAATATGCTGTTTTACCTTGACAAAGGGTACCGTGTCCCAGGATGCTGACTATCCACTGTCTTTGTAATTGCTGATTAATCGTGAAGCAGTGAAATAATATCTATTTGTTGGATTAGCAATACAACATGAAGACAGCATTTGATCGTCCCACCCTGAGCGTGACATCAGAGGAAAATGGCTGCTATGTGAATATGTTGAATTGCTCTGCCAACACTGTTTCTCTTGTTCAGGTGTACATTCACTGCAGTACAGCCGTTTGCTCTGCTGCACCAGGCCGCTCCTGTGATCCGTCATGCTTCAGGAAAAGTAAGAGATGAATTTTTAATTTGCCAGTTCAGAAGAAACATGAACTTAAATCTGACCACGTTTATATGGTTGTCTGTCTGTAGAGAGAGATGTCAAGGCTGCAGTTCAGGAGACGGCTGAGCCAAAGGTGGTCGTCTCTGCAGGACCTGTGATCATTGGCCCCGCTGAGCAGTAAACAGCACGTTATGTTTGCAAAACATGTGCTGAAAGAAGGATTTAATGGATCCCTCAAGTAATGTAGTCAAATTTGTATTAAAAGATATTGGCTCTGATGTGTTGTAAATATATTGATTTTTTTGTGCATATTTTTTTCTAAAGTTATTGTCAATATGGAGGCAGTAATATTTAACTTCTGGTTTTAAAGTGACTCCCCTCAAATAATACAAAATAAACATTTCTGTACATGTTTATTGTTTTTAATAAATTGTAGTTTTTGTTGATTGAGTTAATTTTGAGGCTCAAATGTTTAACTTGTCAATGAATAAACTACAACATTTTTAAACTTGTGATGGGTTGGAAAAAGGCCACCTGAATTGTTTTTAGTAATTTAAAGATAACAATGGAGCTCCATTAAATCAAAATGTAGGGATCAGCAACATAAATCATTCATAAAGCTTTGAAACCCCCATTCTGCATCGACACTTTCTAGTGAAAGAGATTCACACAAAGACTTTTTTAATCATTTATTCTTACAGGTTTATCAGCTCAAAAATATATGACACTTGAGATTCAGAATTTATTAAGAAATCCAGCCATAAGGTTCCAGTAAACACGGTGAGCCTCAGAAACATGGAGGAGCTTTAGAAAAACGTTGGTGTTGAGGACTAAACTGTTACACTTAATGCTTAAGATTAAAGCTATTATGAAGCTTCAGTGTCCAAAGTAGCATTTTCTTCCAAGGAGATGTTGTCATACTTTATACCACCATGTCAGTATTAAAATGTATAGTTAGTAGAAGTAAGTGTATTGTAGAAAATGTAATTCAATGACCTTACAGTCAAGAAGTATTGTCATATTGCCTCAAGTAAAACTATAAATGAAAAAATAATCATTCATTGCAATCAAATGACTGTAAGTTTAAAGGTATAACAGAAATATTTATTTTAACTGGTTCTATATCAAAAGTATGAGTTGTGTTTCACTTAGCTGAGAAAATTTCACCAGAGGACTTTGTGGATTCAAACCATCACATAAATTCACTAGTGAAAGTCAACAGTCAGCAGGTCGTTGAGATATTCAACTGGACAGTACTGTCAGAATCAGATCAGACAAGTTTGTCTGAAATAAGCTAATTACACTGTACATGTTTTCTCTGACCGATGTGTGAAATACTTCCAAACCCCATGAAACACTTCCTTGTCTGTTACATAACTCATCAATGATTGTCTTGCAAATGAAATAAGTGCATATACACTTCTCTTGTACTGACGTTAACTCATGTGACAGATACAACAGTTTGCAGTGAAAACAGGGGTGTGGCTTATCATCACAAATGAAACTTGGACATCATATTTGAAAAAGTTTCAGGCACAGGTGATAATCACATGGTGTGTTTCCTTTACCAACAGAGCAGGAGAGTCTTTCCGTTCTTAATTTGTAGGTCCTTGCCACAAAATAATATGAACCTGGGTTTACCTACAATAAAACAAATAAACTGAAGAAAAAACACAAAGCACAAATCCCTCACCAAACTGTGTGTAACCTGAACTTTTGAGTCCTCCGTTCCTCTTTTCCTGCTCATGAATGTTAAAACAGGCAAACACGGTGTGAGCCATACACCTCAGCTGTGTGCGTTCACACGCCTCCTCTTCACATTAGTCAGATTTGTCCTTCTTTTTGCCTCCTCCTCCTCCTATGGGAACTTTGCTGACCACTGCAGAGCCAACAGCGGTTACTCCTCCAGCTACAGCGCACACTCCTCCTTTAACCAGCCCCACTCCCATGGCAGGCACAGCGGCCACAGAGCTCACGGCACTCTTGGTGAGGTCCAGACTCTTTCCTCCTATCCATGTCACACCGCCCACAGTGGCTCCTAAGGCTCCCTTGGTGGCACCGTACAGGCCCCCCGCCAACCTGCCAAACATGCCCGGCTGTGTCTGTGGGTGGTCCTTGTTGTTGTCTGGTTTAAAATGAACGAACAACATTTTAGGATGCAAACACTTTATTACATTTTCAATCAACAGTTCCAAAATGTTCTTAACAATAAAATGTTTGTTTTTTCCTTATATTTTTGTTACAATGATTGAGGTATATTGCCACAAAGCTTTAATGGTGATGGCAAGAGTAGCATACATGCAAAGTAAATTAGAGAAGAATCATCCTCACGCATAAATCATCTTCTGTGACACATGAGACATGATGATGGGGATATGGGAAAAAGAAATGCATGGCACAAAAAAAAAAAGCATATTGTCTATATTTTAGACCCCAAAATCTAAACAAATTGTGTTTTCAGGGGAGATCATGTCTTCAAATCCAGTTTACAAAATTATGGAAATGAGAAAAACATGAAATCCTCACATTGAGAAGCTGGAAATGATCAGCATCTTTACTTTAAAAATCAATTACATGATTATTTTATAACAAAAGTAACCAAAGTAGGGATGCACAATATTATCGGCAAGTTTTCTGTATCTCCAGATTGCGGCTTCAAAATGACATATTGGCATCGGCAGATATGTCATTTTTCTGCAGATGTTTTCCGCCGATAAAACAACGATTTAATTATGCCTAAATGCTCGACGATTCCCTACAATGCTTGACGTAATGTTACAACATGGCAGTTTTTCAAAGTTTCCGAAACAGCAACAGCAAGGTCGTGCTCAGCATTGGTCATCCGAGGAGGGGCCAAATCTCATTCATTCAACTCTACAAATGTAATCGCCCAACTCAAGAACCTGCCAGTGGGCCACTACAATAAGAGTAGGCAGGATATCAATTCGACTTCAGGGGAGACTTTATGTTCTCTGCAATTATGTGGAAAAAAACATATACGTACATACATATCAGTATCAAAATCGGCAATCAGCAAAAAGGGTTGGAAATCGGATGTTGGAAAAAAATCCAATATTGTGCATCCCTAAACCAAAGTAATGATACATTTTCTGTCCATGAACACCATTAATCTAGTAATTTCAGGAAAACTTGACATGTTCTTTTCTCTTACACTCAACTTAAAAACTGGCACAAATATTACACTAAACAATGTCTACTGTAACTAATAAGGAATGTGTGACTGAAAAAGTATTTGAAAATTGTTCTTTCAGAACTACAAATTACTTATAAATCTGGTGTGTATATTTTCAGTGAACCGTCTATCAGCTCATTTCTTCATTTCTGTTTGTTTGGTCCAAACATCACTCCAAAAGTGCACTTTTACTTTAAATTGTATTTTAAATCAGAGGAGATGCCAACAAAGAATCATGTTATTAATTGACTATAGAAACAGTTGCTGGGTAATTTTCTGCCAGTTTACTAATCAAACTAAGCTGTATCAGCTCTCAAACAGTTTGCCAAAGCTTTGTCAGTTTCCATCAGTTTAGTTTTCAGTTTAGGAGTGGATAAACATAAAAAACAACAACATACAAATAAAATACCTCACTGGGAAAGGATCCTTTGAACCAAACTCACCTGTAGCTTCTGGCTCATCTTTGAGGTATGCAGGCATGTCCTCAGGCACCTGCTCCGCCTGACTCATTGCTCTGGAAGAATAAATTACCTAATTATTAAACAGAGCCACACAATAAATTCTTATATACAGTGTATGGAACTGTAGAGAAAGACATTCAGTTAAACTTTATAAGAACAATCTGACAATGTTTTCCCTTCTTGTATTTGTTTATGCGGATTAATAACTGTCTCATAGTGCTCTAGTTTTATGTATTTTGTTTGTTCCTGTTGAGAGGAAAACAGCAGAAAGAAATACATCACCTTTTCCAGTATTATCCCATTAGACTCTCACTTTAAATTCCTCACAGAGATTTTTCCTTGTTCAACTTGCCAAATGTATTTGCTGTTTAAAGTTTCACACAGACACTGTGAAAAGGCTTCCTACTATGTTAATGAAAATATTTTTTCCCCCAAATAGACATATTTCAAAAGACAGTCTACAGAGAAAGCCTGAGCTGAATGTCAATAGTTAAAGAGTGAGGCAGAAGAAAGCACACAGAGCTTAAAGAAAATAAAAAAAGCTTTGGGTGTGCTGCTGATCTCAAACAAGGCAGACCTGTTCAAGGTCTGTCGCACAGTTTTACTACACCAAACAGATCCCAGGGACAGAATTCTGACATTTAAAACAACTGATGCTGAATTAAAGTATTATAGTCTATTGAAGTAGAATAAAGAATCCTTGTTTTCTGGACTTTGGGAAACTGGTGTAAACAAGGACATAAACTGTCAGTTCAAAGGTAGTGACTACATATCCCGGATCAGGTATTATCCTATAAAAAAAACAACATATAACCGAGCCTTCATTAGTTTGATCTGTGATGACTGTTGGGTTTTTAAAATGTGCCATCTGTTTTTAATATTTTGTTCTTGAGGAGTAAATGATGCCTTGTTAAGAAGTTATGAAACAGTCGATGGCGTTTGTCAGTCATATGGTTTATTTGGTTAAAGATGAACAAAGGAAGTAGTATTACTTCATAGCACAGCCGTGGTGACATGAACTGAAGGATAATCATTCCGTGTATCCTGGTTATGTTTCAATATAATGTATGAATAGAGGTAGGTAGTTGGCTAAAGGCCTGGTTTAACATGTAAAACTTGCGCTAGGTGGCTAAATGTAGCATTTGTTTCGTGGAGGACTGCGCTTACGTTACGTTCATGTTAACTTACGGACAGTTAAAACATGACAGCCTGGATGCTGTATTAAACTTCGTCGAAATACTGTAGTTTAACTTGTGTAAAATACTGCTGTCTAACTTTTAAAGCCAAAAAATATTGGACTTAAAGTTAACTGTCAAGCCTGTGTGGTTGTTTTGCCATTAAACGCCATAAGTTAACGTAGGCTTGTTTGTTCAATCATCTAACAGACACGTCACTCCCGACACACAAAGCATCACTTTGACGTTTTTCACCCAACATCGACGCTTATTTATCGGTATTTCATCAAACTATCAGTCCCGCTGATGCTAACGATCGAGGGAGTTTGCTTTGAAGTTGGTTGATAAGATCATATTTGTCACTTTTATCATAACTATCGCTTGTGCTTCTGCAGAAGTTCTCATGGCTGACTCTTTTTAAAGACTCTGAACCCCTCAACCAGCCGATAAAATAAAGCACTTACCTTGTTTTCTAACGTTCCAAACCAGTCCAATGTACCGTGCGGGACCTAAAACGAACTGACCCAGATAATTTCCAGGTTCCTCGGCCTGTAATACTGTAGCTGTTGGTGGTTAGGCTCACTTGTGTTGTCTGTGTGACTAAATTTTGGAGGAGGACCTCAGTCTCCACCCATAAAAACACACAGAGGTACACACTGTCCGCAGGCTGGAGCTCCAGCTGCTGGCTGCGCTTTCAAAAGCACATGCAGGCAAATAAAAGTAGTTGTTCCAGTATAGATGACAGCAGCTTTTTGCTGACATACACAAACGTATAGGCATCGGTTTTTATTATCAATCATTTTAAATTGATTCATGTAATTATGGACAAAAATATAAAATGCAGTTTGGGTGGCAATTTACAGGAAATTGCTGCAGGATGTTGCAATGCATGTGGTAACATAATCGAAAATATGAGATAAGATAAGATGTGTTTTTTACGGGGCCCCAGGCTGTAATATTCAAGAAGACACTGATCCAAACAACCCAAAACAACCCCCTCCCCTCAAACTGGAAGTGACGTATCTGTCTTTTGCACCCTACATCGAGCATCCTCTCCTTTATGAAGAAATTTATAGTTATACACAACAAACCAGAATCGAAATAAATACATTAAAATCTATTTGCATTTGAAGCTTACAGACAAGAAAAACATTCATTTAAACAAGGCTGGATTAGCAATCAGGCAAACTACTCAGAACCTCAGGGGCTGCACTATGGCTAGTTTGTGGTAATTAGAAATTCTATTTTGGATATGTATACCTGAATTTAGGTACCTTCTGCATATTATAGCTTGTTTATTTGAGGATACCTGTGTAAAAATGCTCTTGCTGCAGATATTCTTAAATCAAAACACATGTGTAACCAAATTAGCCCACCTAAATCTGTTTATGAATATAGGTGAAGGCCTAGAGGTACAACAAATGCAAATAGATTTAGAGATTTTGAGCAATCAAGTCCCAAGTAAGTCCCAAGTCATTTGGTCGAAGTCTCAAGCAAGTCTCAAGTCATTTTTTCTTGGTCAAGTCAAGTCAAGTCACAGGTTATTTCAAGTTGAGTGCTTAGTTAAGGCAAGTCAAGTCCCAAGTCAACTCACTTTTTTTCCATCCAAGATCCAGCACTCTAACCTGTAGTATCCGGTCTTTGTAAGGAGAGAAGAAAGGGTATTAGTCGCTTGTCTAATAATGATATTATTGACCAATTTATATAACCTGCTCAATGACAATGAATTGTATCTGTATTATCTTGGCACAGACGCAGCTATGGTGATGGTCTGGTCTGAGAACATATTGAGTAGTAATTAGTACGACTGATGAGGCTTCTCTTTGGGGAAAAAACATCAGGTGGTGGGGGTCTTTGATGTTGTGTGTTGCCATAGCGACGAGTTTGACTGACAGTCAGTCATCCAGTCATTACAATTATATACTGGGGACCTTTTTTAGTCATCCAATCATGATTCCCAGTTTGCGCTGCTTACATACTTGATAGTTAGACAGAAACTTGAATTGAATTATATCATCTTATATTTAACAGTTAACATTCAAACTTATGAACACACTCAAGTCATCAAAGTCATCATGCCTCAAGTTAAGACAAGTCTCAAGTCATTAACTTGCAAGTCCAAGTCGAGTCTCAAGTCATTTATTTTTTGTCAAGTCGCAAGTCATCAAACCAGTGACTCGAGTCCAAGTCACCAAGTCTCAAGTCCACATCTCTTGTACTACAACACAAGCAACGATCCATATGTAAAATGAAGTAAATCAAATAATGAAATGTTTATTTGTAAAGTCCGAACAAAAACAGGTAATTCATCTGAAGTAAAAGGTAGGCTACATTTTCCCATGAATGTTAGTGGAGTAGTTGTAGAAAGCAGCATGTAAGTAGGCTACAGTATTTTTTGTTCTGTGTTTATTTTATTCACACAGTCATGGATAAATAACACACCTGAATATAGCAGAGCCGCTGTTAACGATTTTAGTAGTGTGCTTTTTGTATAATGACAAGTCAAAATTTGGAAATGGAAAAAAAAAGTGAATAACACTGGAGGTTGGAAAGCGGAAACGCAGCACCGCGTGACTCCAGCTCAGTTTCCCGCCTGTATTCATAATGACCTATTTTGTACCCGGAAACAGCAGCGGAGTGACAGCTCTCTCCTCTCTAAAACTAACAGTCTGGGCTGCATGAAGATAAAGAGTTTGCATTTTAAAGGAAGGAGACGCATTTACTACCTTTTAACCACAGGTTTACCTGACTGCAGCGGCGTGTGGATTACAGGATCAGAGTTTAGTGTTAAAGACCGAGTTTCCTTTTGTATGAGTGCACAACAAAGTCTGCTGTGAGCCTCCGCCGCTTGTGCAGCATTCAAAAGGTCCAGCGTCTGGCAGGTAACTATTGACAATGATGTTTCTGATAGCCTCAGCCCTCTTATTGGCACTGTTATTATAAGCAGAGAATGAGAACTTTAACCAACCTTTTAATAATAATTTCCTGCAGAGTGGAGCTACATTAGCTAACATCAGCTGTGATGAGTTCATGTGCTAAAAGCCTAATTTCCACACTTCTGAGTGCAAAGGACTGATTCTGTTAAGATTACACGACAATGCTCAGTCTAAGGAAAGAAGGCTGTTCTCTCCAATGAAAAGCTGTCATGTGTCCTCAATCCAACCTTCACTGTGCAGTGATTTTATGTGCAGGGTGTGACACTAGAAGCCTGTTCTCAGGAGGTAAAGTTTCTGAGTCCATCCTAAATCTCAGTTTAAGACATGGAGGTTTGAGCATGATTTTCTCACATTACAACAGTTCAAAGCCGATAACAGTCCATGATCATACATAAGTGTGATGTGGAAACTTAAAACCTCCAGGTCACATGATAATAATTATAATAATAAAGTGAGAATGGAGACATCTTGTGTCCAGTAGTCAAACCTTTTGAAATAAAAACTACTTGTATAAATTAGCAATCAAACGTTTTCTTTTTATACTTTAAAAGTGAAGTAGCAATTCTACTATACTTTAGAAAAACTTGAGACATGTAAAAACCTTGCATTTTAAATGGTACTAAAGCAAAATTACAAAAATATTAGCATCAGTATATCCTTAAATCACCAAAAAGTTATCCCAATACAGGACAGTGATTTTAGAATAGATGTAATGTTATTGGATTGTATTTATTGATGAAATATGTCGTTCATCTCCTTAATGTTGCTGTTGGTAAATGGGGGATTGAATTATATTTCATAACCTGGAGGGTAACTTAACTTATAACCATATGATAATACATATGTTTCTGTATACTCTGTCTAAATTATCTGAAATGTTGAATTAACTAGTAGCTAGTCCTGTCAGATTATTGTGATGAAGAAAAACAATAGTATTTATTTTTTTGCTGAAAAGTAGCACAAAATGGCAAATTATAGGCCTACTTCAGTTGAGTACTTGAATACATGTTGTTACTTTTGACTACAGTTTATAACAATGTGTGTGTGGCACTTTTACATGTAATGAGGTTTAGGCTCCAGCAGGTGGCAGTGTGGCCTCACTCTTATTAAATCCTCTTCAACACCTTTTTTCCCTCTTAGCAAAGAATGTGGTTGAGGAAACATTGCATCAACTTTGTTAACAGGCAAATATATGCCTTATGATATCTTTAAAATCAAGATTGAAACTGTGAGCTTTTTAATTTAAAATATTGTTTCATAGCATTTTGTAGTTTCGCTCTTTAGTCGCGTAGAAATGTCAAACATTTACCAGTAACAGCTTCTGAATGGGTTACATTTGATGCAGTTTTATACCACTACTTGAGTATCACATATACACACCATTGGGTTTAAAACTGATTGATTTTTACCAAGCAAACAATATGTAACATTTTCTTTTTTAATATATAATGAAAAGGTGTTTTTTTGCAACAGTATTTCATTTTAATGAACAGAACAGCCCTTATTGCTCTATTTGAATAGCTTGTTAAAGTGTATGTACAGATTCTGCATGAAAATGTAATCTCTGTAGGAGCAGGACCGGATTTTGGTGTCTGAAGTTTTCTTGTTTTCATTTGTAGTCCGAGTAGTGTCGACCAATCACGTATCAGCAGGCTTTGCATGCATAGAGATAAAACAGTGTGTGTGAAGAGCAAAAGCGGCGGAACGCAATCCCCAGTAATGCCATCCCGGCTCCCGTCAGCGGTCATTTACAGCAGTTTTATTTCTGTATCTGCAGAAGTCTCGAGTTGCTAGTTGGGCTGTAAACAATACAGCGCAAGTCTTTTTAGCGCTAACCACTGGCTACACCTGAAGCCCTGAAAAGTGGGACTATGCTCCCAGAGGATATATTTGTGGGACGATAGGCAATGGGTTCTGACATTGAGTTGTATTACACTGTGTGTGATATAATGAGTGGTGGACCTTTGCTTATTTTTTGAATGTCATTCTCTCAAAGAGCCTCTCTGGTTGTACAGATAACATCACAGCAGCATTATGGGTAGATTAAAGGTGTTAGGTGTTAAATTTAGGGCTGGCTTGTCCTCAGAGGAGTTACAGGACGAGAGTCATTAGTTAGCTCTCCTCCACCCTCCTCCGTCGCCTCCGTGTGAGCAAACAATATACAAACACAAATTAGGACTCGCTGCTTTGTGTCGACCGAGAGAGCGACAAAGATGCTGCACAGAGTGATCTGTCATTAGTGAGCAGGTGGGACCAGAGCTGAGAGCCGTCGCCTCTCCAGCTAAGTGATGAAGAGGTTTCCATGGCAACCCGGCTGCCATCCCCGCGTCTGAGGGCAGCGGAGATCAAAGTCTGCTATGAGTGGAGGGTTAAATGCTGGGGTGGCAGTGGAAAAGCCCCTCATTAAACTTAACCAAATGTGCTTTAAGACACAGCTGACATGTTACTCCAGAGGCAGCAGGTAGACGGTTTAACCCTCGACTGTCCACAGGGTCACGCTGCTGCTGTTAGAGGTCAGTGAGGAGCTGATTCTGCTCTGTACAGATGAAGAGTTTATAGCACACTCTTACTAGTTATAAACACATCTTTAAAATGTTAATTTATTAATTAATTGGAAATAAGTTTAGTATTTTAGTCCTGCTTGTACTTGCTGAAATCATGATCACTTGATCACCGTCCAGTTGTTAGAAACTTAAGAGGAATTTTAAGGGAAATATGAGCTTTTCTGAAGAATTCAATGAATTCCCAATAATCAGATTTAAACAACAAGTGATCAATCATTCAATTGTATGATTAAATTCTTAAGTTCCTCCTTCGTAATTGTGACAATTATTTTTAAATCTTGTGTGAATATCTTCACATTGTGGACAAAACAAGTAATTCACAGACATCACGATCTGCTGTGGGAAATTTTAGTGCACATTTTCTGACATTTGACAGGATAAAAAGTTTGATTCATAAAGAAAATGTGGTAAGTGCAGCCTTAGTTAAGACATTTAAAGTTTTTTCTATGCAAGCATTTAAATCAACCTGCTGCCATGTCGCTAGATGAAATAAAAATGTGTTGTTGTGACGTGTCGCATGTCACAACAACACACAGTTTGCCTGACAGCTTTTCACAGCAGGTGTGAAAATATATTTGTGTTTTTTCAGAGTTAAACATACAGTTGAAAATAGAAAAAGTTGTTTTTTTTAGTGGAGATGTAAAGAAAACAGAAAATAATATTTTTTTTGTTGTTGCAGCGTGTCAGACTGGAACTTCTTCTTCTCCAGTGGAAAACGTCAAGGATCTGCTGCTGCAGCTTTTTCCTTGTTCTGAGGCAAACGTTTTGTCCTGCTGCTCTTTGCTGCTGTTTGGCTTTTGGTCGCAGCCTCCAAAGTTGTAAAAGGATTATCCTGACTGTTTGGGGGGTAACAGTGAGCACCGAGGTGTGCCCAGTGTTGTAGGACGGCCCTAATTAGATAACTGTAACCCTCATATGAGCAGCTACACTCCTGGTGGTCCGGTCCTGGGACACGCTGGGCTCAGCTTTTTGACTGGGGAGAGCTGCGAGAAGAAGCAGTGTGAAAGGCCAAACGGGGGGGAAGGGGGGAGTCCCTCAAATCCTTTTTAAGCCTTTTGTCATTTATACAGGGATTTATTTGTCATTAAAGAATAATAACAGCACAACTGGGTCTTTATCGGATAAAAAGTGGACATTTAAAAGAGAAATTCTCTTAGATTTCTTAAAAATCACTTTTTTGGACATTTAAAAAAAGCATCATCATTAAACCGACTCAGGTTGTTGCGGAAGTTTCTTCCATTTTGTTGAAAATCTGCTGCTTTAACCCGACCAAAGCTCGGTCCCATGTTCAGCTCTCATGTTCACGTGTCTCATGGCTTTTAACAGCTTCCCATGAGTCAAGTTTAAAGTACTGAATGTGTAACCTCTGAGGATAAGTCACGCCGTTTTACTGTCTTTACTTGTCCTCAGTCAGTTTTTGGTTAACCAGTTTGTGTCCATGACTTTTTCTGCAAGTGTAACTTTTGCAGATCTGATCAGCGTTCTCCGGTCATGTTTGACGTGTTCGCTCTGCTGCTGCAGCGTCTGTGTGAGACCTTAATAACCGGGCTGCTGATTTATTGCCTGTACTCAGCAGTGTCTTTCAGAGAGGAGCCCTCACAAAAGCCAAGACCGTCGCCCCTCGCCCTCCTGCTGCTTTTAATAGTTCTTTAGGATGTGCAGGGGAAAAAAACACAGTGGTAATGTGGGGGCTTCAGCCTTTAAGGAGGCAAAGTGAAAGAAGATTGAGTGCTACAATCAAAGCAGTTCACCAACAGTTACATCTGTTTAAGTTTGGCAGAAACTAATTGTCTTTAGATGTTAATGTAACAAACACTTAAAAGCTTTAAGGCTACAGTGTCTCATCTCTTTATATTACAAATAGTGCTTTTGCCCGTCTGTGTTGTCCCTCCGTTAGCCTTCAGCGGTGACCCCTCTCCTCCTCTCCCGTCCCTCCACAGGGCGATAAGCTGCTGCGGGACAGAAGCTCATCTTATCTCCCTGCTGCCCTCTGAAGCAGTCATGTTTTATGGGTTGTAGCTCTTTTGTTTCCTTGTTCGCTCCCTGATCACTCGCACTCATTCCTCATGGAAGTTGTTAGAAGGCCTAGAATAGCTTTGGGAGAGAAGCCCCCCCCTCACTCCTCCTCTTCTCCTTCTCCTCCTCTGTTCCCTCTTTATTGAATCCCTCCTCCATATCATTTATCTCTGCACCCCCTCCTCCTCTGTCCCTTCGCCTCAGTTTGAGGGGGCCGTTAGGGGGCATCCTCTTTTCTCTCCCAGCTGGGTTTGTTGACACACAGTCAATCTACGGATCCCTTTCACCTCTGCCACCCCTCTTTTTTACTCTCACCCCTCTTTACGCTCTACTCGCCGCTTTCCCTGAACAGTAAAGCTGCCACAGCTGTGGACTGTATTAGCATAGCTGCTGAGGGGCAGAGGGGGGGGTTGCTAAATATATTGCAGCCATTACCTTTTGTTCAACAGTTGACAGTTTTAAAACATTTCAGCTCCTCTGTGAGCAAAGGGAGCGAGGAGAAAAGGATGACAGGATGATTTCAGTGTAACAGCTTTTTAAATATGGGACCCGGAAGATGGAGGGAGAGAAAACACGTCAATATCTCATTAGAGGAGAAAAAAGCAGGAAAATGTCTTAAAAAACAAGCAATCAAGCCCATATTTTCCACCCTGCACTATAAAAAAATAAACTTTGAAAGTGGACAAATCTCACTTTGAGCTGACAGCACAAAACAACCTGAGACTACGGCTCATTTACAGTGATTGATCTTTCATTAAGCCCTTTTTACTTGCTGTCAACAGGTGTTGGAATGAACAAGTCCAGGTCCAACTGGGATAAAAAAGCCTCCCAGCCTACGGTCACCAGAATAACCCGCAGCTCCAGCTCCCAGTCCCGGCACCCCGACCCCGAAGAGACCCAGGACCCGGGGCCGGGGCCGTATGGAAAACAACGAAAGAAGCAGACAGACTCTGCTTTGGCCCAGGACCTGAGTCAGATGAGTGTGAGCGGACAGGACGGTTTACCTACGAGGTGAGGAGAAATCACAGATTGATCATCATTCCTTCTTGTCTGTAATCCAGTTTAAAACATAACTAGAGTCTGTAACCTGCTACTGGCACCTTGCTGCTGCTTGGGTCTCTTTCTTTGAGCTCAATGCTAACATCAACATGCTAACATACTAATGTTTATCAGGTATAAAGTTTACCATGTTCATCTTCATAGTTTAGCATGCTGGCATTGAAACAGTTTGCAGTGATTGAGCTACCTGTTACATTTTGTAGGACATGATGAGGAGGAGTTCAAGCTGCTGCACTATAATGACCCTTGTCCGATTACAGGCACATAAATGATGTCATATCTTTATCATCTATGTTTATTTATGTTTAAATTACACTTTTTCAAATGGTTGATGTTGCCGCTCATGCAGGATCTGAGGTGGTCATAGAAGGAATTCACAGTTACATACATACACATGTTGTACCCCTCCATATATAATCCTTAATATGTATATATCTGAAAGCCATGTTTTAAATGTCTCTTAAAATATTTTGTTTTCATTTCGGGGATCGTCCCATACTGAGTCAGGATGTTTCTGTGTCTTTCCTTTGGCCTGCTCTCCAGTGAAGGAAAGATGTCCGAAGGCAGCACTGAGCCTGTGCAGGTCAGTCAGTCCTCTGGATCCAGCCCGGATCAAGGCAAGCCGTCTGCCTCCTCTGTCAAGTCCTCATCCCGGGGCGGTCTGGCTTCTGTGGCTCGGCTGGTGAAGCTCGGTCGCTGTAAGAAGGTGGTGGTGGTGGCCGGAGCGGGAATCAGCACAGCCAGCGGCATCCCGGACTTCAGGTCAGTTCCATCTTTAACTTCAGAGTGGAATCAAACAAACTCATATAACAAAGGGTAAACCTGTTAAGTGAATATAGAAACATTCCAACATGAACACCAAATTGTCTTCATTTTCAGAACTCCAGGAACAGGTCTTTACGCCAACTTGGAGAAGTTCAATATCCCGTACCCAGAGGCCATGTTCAACATCGACTACTTCACCAACGACCCGCAGCCTTTCTTCTCGCTGGCCAAGGCTCTGTATCCTGGCAGCCACAGACCGAACTACATACACTACTTCATCCGCATGCTTCATCACAAAGGCCTGCTGCTCCGCGTGTACACGCAGAACATCGACGGACTGGAGAAACGTAAGTGAGGGCACAAAAAATGTCACTCATAAACACAACACCTTTAGTTATCTGCTGGTAATGACACTGGCATTTCTGTTTGGTTTTAAATATGTGAAAAAGGTCCTTGAAGATGTATAGTACTTTAAATACATTTATTTTCTTTATAATTTTATTTAATTAGCATGTATTTAATCTGCAGCCTCTGTGCAGGTTGGTATTCTACATGATCAAACAAAGACTTCAAGAAAGCAGACAGAACAGGAGGATACAGCATTAATGAAAGAAACCATCACTAAATAAACTTTAACAAGAACACCACTACAAATGAGATCAGTCATAAAGTAATAAAAGTACGATTATATAAAAGGATGTAATAAAAATCACCAGAAGTTATGATGCCAATATTTGCTGAGTGACTTTTACATCTTACTTTCCAGGCAGCAACTGGCTTTTCTTCATTTTAGCCTGCAGAAAAATAACCCACAGAGACCTGAAAGCTTTTGTTTTCTTATTTAAAGAGGGGGTATTATACTGTTTCAAATTTTAAGACATGTATATAATGTTACAATGTTGGATGTTCAGACTAAAGGTGGGTGAAGTTTCAAATCTGTAGGTAAAAGTATAAAAGTAAAAGTAATCCCCAGGCTTCTCAGTCTGCAGGCTGCTGTGAACACCAGGTTTTACTCAGTTTTTTCTACACACCGCAGGCTTCGGAGAGCTGGCCAATCAGATGAAAGTGGGCTTGTAGGGGCGGGGTTTCTTAAAGGGACAGAGTTTTTTTAACTTTTACTTATGCTAAGCTACTCCACAGGTATCACATAGTTAAATGTGAAGCTTGAAATTAGTATAATACCCCTCGTTTAATGTTTTCATCACATGGTGCAGCGGCTGCTAGCAGGGAGTGTTGTAAAGCTACTCTTGTTAAAGGAGCTTTCATTTTTAAGTCTTAGATTCAAACCTTTCAAATGCAGACAAAATTGTTTGCCAGATATTTTAAAACATGATCTGTGTGATGAGAAACAATTATTAGTCCTTCTACTTCAAACTTATAAGTCCTTGTTCACGTCGTGTCTCATCATGTCTTTTTTAGGTTTTCAGATTGATTCATATATTAAATGTGCCTCTCTAGGTGCACCATCATTAAAAATACAACAAGCCTTTTTCTATCAATTCCTGATGATGTTTTTATTGGACAGCATTCCAATGTACTGTATGTCCATGAACTCACCATCAGGAGACACGCTAGATGTGTGCAAACTGTCAGTATTTGTGTGGTACTGACACAGTTGACTTCCTGACAATGTCAGACTGTTCTCTTCTGATACTTTGTTTGCTCTTGATGTCGGTTGTGACATTTGATAACTTCTTTCAGTGTGTGGCGTCCCAGATGACAAGCTTGTGGAAGCTCATGGCAGTTTTGCCACAGCGTCCTGTCACCTGTGCTACACTGCGTACCCTGCTGAAGAGGCGAAGGTTTGTCTGCCCACATGTTCAAACACCATGCAGAGTAAACACATTTTCATTTTGTGCATCTGATGTTGGAATAATTGTTCATTCATGTTTGTTTTGCAGCATGCCATAATGAATGACAACGTTCCCATATGCACATTCTGCGCTGCAACTGTCAAACCTGACGTGGTGTTTTTTGGAGAGGATCTGCCTCAGAAGTATTTCCTGCACACTAAAGACTTCCCCAAAGCAGACCTGCTAATCATTATGGGAACGTCCTTACAGGTAAAACATCTTTGATACCTGTATTCAGTCCCTTAAATGGGTTTGTAGTGCAGGTTGTGAGAAGGTAAACCTTGAGCTCTGTTATGTCTGAACCCTGTTTCAGATCGAGCCGTTTGCCAGCCTGGTGAACACGGTGCGCTCCACTGTGCCTCGTCTCCTCCTGAACCGACATGCTGTGGGTCCCTTTGAGAAGGTCCCACTGCGCAGAGGAGACCACATGGAGCTGGGTGACCTGGAGGACACAGTACGGAGGTTTGCGGAAATGCTCGGCTGGAACGATGACATTGAAGAGCTGATGAGGAGTCAGGAGACTCTGGTGGGTTTCAGCTCAAACACGAGGCTTTAAAAACGACTTATTTGGCAGGTTATGAAAGAGGGAAGGTTGGGAATACATGGCAGAGCAAAGAGAGCTCTTGTGATGTTATGTCTGTATTATTGTCAGACAAAAGAATCAACTTATTGTATTTATGAAAACCTGCACTTGATTATCAATTAGCAACTTGACCCCCTGAGATGACAGTTATGTTGGGGATTCATTTTATCATGCTAGTAGCAGCTGATGTTGCCTAAAACTGTGAACTCTAAGCAGAATCTTCACACAGCTCCCTCTGGGGCCACAACAGGATATATACACTTTTAATAAAACACATACATGCGTAAAATCTGTTGAGTCACACTAAAACAATCTCTCGGCTTTATTGTAAAACACTTTTTCTGACCATTCATTCCCCTCTCTGCAGAGCATCCCTCCACTGATAAGCAGCCCTCCACCAGAGAGCAGACAGACCCCTGTGCAGAGCAGGGAAGCTCCAGTGGAGACATGCAGGTCCAGACCAGGAGCTCAGAGAGCTGCCAGCAGCGGCAGCGAGGAGACCGACTCCGAGACGGACAGCAAGAGCTCTGCATCATCCAGGCGGAGCAACTGATTGCTTCATAAACCATGGCACTGGAAGTTTGTTCACACTAAGACGGTTCTCCTGTCAACACTTTTCGTCTGGTTGTTTTCTGCTGGTTGTGTGCGTTGGAGCTAAAGTGGGACATCTTACCTCTTCATGTTGGAGTCACACAGTGAGTCAGGTTCATGCTATGTTCATATGTAAATCGAAAACTCATATCAAAGACAGTTTATTAAGCTCAACAAGCTTCTTTAAAGCACTTACTATAGAGGGAGGGTCAGCCCAGAACACTAGTATATAAATACCTGAGCCCTGTTTTTGTTTCACGTCAGCGGACTTGTTATTGTTTTATATCAGCACAACACTGTATTTTAAACAGTATTTAATAAAAGTTTTGTGTAATCGGTGTCTTTTTAATTTAAAGGTTATGTTTCTTTTTCTGAGCAGGGACGATGCACAAAGAGCATTGACCTTTATATAAAACAAGGAAAGATGTATTGTACCGGGTTTTAACAAGTTGCTATTTTCCGCCCGTAGTCCCTGGGCAGGTAAGTAAAATAATGAAATCGTAAGAAGTCAGACATTAAAAGAGTAGAAGATGCATTCCCCACCCCCCAAAGACGCACCAAAAAATAACATTTAAAAGAGCACCCTGACCCAGACCCATACCCACACAGACATAGACATTGTTAATTTTGTGGCAACTTCTAATGCATTTTTATCATGTTAGAATAGCAAAGTATCATCTGCATGCATCATTTTAATATATTAAAAACAGACAGGAGATCATGAAGAGTAGTGGTCCTAAACTCGAACCATGTGGCACTCCCATGGTACACGTTTTCAGGGGTGATAATTGGTTGTTTATTCGCACACACTGTTGTCGACGTTAGTGTACTATGAGTCAAAAATCACGACATTACTTGTTCTCCATTTTATTAACATTTCAGTGGAAGCCTCACTACATAAAACAAGTGTGCTGCTATTTACAGTGTGTCAGGAACGTGCAAACAGAAACTAAACTGTTCCTGTTACAGATTCTTTCCAGGTGGAGAGGTGAGCAACATGCACGTTTGATTGAATCCACTACGATTAATGTAGGAAAAGAAGGTAAAATAAAGTGATCTACAGATGCACGGCAAATTAAAAGGAGAAACCTGAAGACGAAAGAGGAGACGCAAAACAAATGTTCAGATAAGTATGAACATTTTACTTCGGTCTCTGCACTGAAGTTGTTCTTGAGGCTTGTGGTGACTCAACCCCCTCACTAAGACACTTAATGCTGGTTTCTCCTTCTAACTTGTGACCTGTCTGTATATCTTAACTTTTCATGGCTCACCAAGCGGTAAAAGAAAAACTGATGAGACATGAAATTCAGGAAAGCAACTTATGAGTCGGGTTTTTTGTGCCTCAAGTCCAGAAAACCTCAATGTTGCGGAGATATCTGTGCGAACAGGCAGTGGTGAGGACTCACAGGTCAGGTGAGGAGTGTGCTCATGATTATTCACTGTTAAACAAGTGTCTCCGATTCCTTTAAGAACATGTTCTCTTGTTCCAGCAACATTCAGTTTGTCTGGACTGTAATCGGCTGAAAAACAAATGTGTCAGTAATCAGAGGCAGGGTTTCATGTCTGGTGCCAAATTTTAAGAACAGGTAGCTTTTAAATTATATTGAAGAGGGGGTATTGTTCTGTTTAACATTTTAAGACATATATATATATATATAATGCTACAATGTTGGATGTCCAGACTACACATGGGTGAAGTTTCAAATCTGTAGGTAAAAGTATGTTGGAGTAATCACCAGGCTTCTCAGCTCAGTCTGCAGGCTGCTGTGAATGCCAGGTTTCACGCAGTTTTTTTTTCTACACGCTGCACTTTGTGACGTCACAAAGTGCAGGCTTCAGAGAGCTGGCCAATCAGTGGAACGTGGGCTTGTAGGGGCAGGGTTTCCTTAAGGGGCAGAGCTGACTGAGTCGTTTCAGGGCCTGCACAGAGCACCAGTGTGAGAAAAGTGAGTTGTTTTTTTTTAACTGCAAATTATGCTAAGCTACTTCACACGTATCACAGAGTGAAATATGAAGCTTGAAATTGGCACAATACCCCCCCTTTAAATTACAGCAACATAAAGACGTATATATTTCTATCTTCATGTTCACTAGGAAACGTGTGGGTTTATAGAAAATTTGCAAAAATGTCAATCTAGAAAACAAAAAAACAAAAAAATCACATTACAGTGAAGTGATTTCACATCATGCAGATTTGGCAAAAGTAACATGAATTAGAAAACAATCGTTGCAGTTTTACACATTTCTTTGTCAAGATTTCACAACAGGCAGAAGCAATCTGTTTACTATCATCCACCATCACTTTACAGTGTTGATTCTAAAAAAAAGGAGACAGTCTTGTAGTCCAAATCTACGTTCAGTGACACGACAGTAAGCCAACAAGACCTGAATTTGGAAAGTTCCCCTGGCGACTAACTGAGTGCAACATTCATGATAATAAAGCACATACAGAGTGTGAGCTGCAGGTTCAAACTATCCACCGACACAACCTCATGTCTACTTATATTTCAACCCTGGACAGACCCCATGATTTTAAACCAACAACTAGATTCACTGTTTCCGATGATTCATGTTTAAATGAGTGTTTATAATGTGCACTTGAATTATCTAGAAAAACAAACATAAGAAACAAAACAGAAGAAACATATAAAAGTGAAAAAAGAAGGAATGATTATTCAGACCCAATTACACTTAAACCATAACAGTGCTTTCAATGAGATACACATGATCCAGCAAAAATTATATTATTACCTCTATTTTCTCAAACAAAGGAAGCCGTCAAATAAACAACGAAGGTGCAACAGTCACCACGGAGGCCTCCTGTGCTTTATGATGGCACTGCCACACGTCACGTCCACCTCCTCTTTGGAGGACGACTTCGGGCTGCGATGGGGCCTCTGTGGTTTGTTGAGCTGTGTCCCAGTTCAGGCCCGGATCCTTAGAAGTTTCTAGACTGAAAACATCGAAACAGGCCAAACAGTTGTTCTTTATCTCTGATCGGGGCGTAGAGAGGGATGCTGCCTTGTCTCACACCGCTCAGTTGTTTAATGATGTCAGGTGATTTTTTTCTCAACTATTAATCAATAATTGTATTCAAGGAGTAATCAGTATCTGGTACATATGAGTTAAATTAGAGGAAAGTGCATAATCATTTATACTGTAGTGTGTAATAAATGGATGCCTGGCAACATTTGGATTGAAACTAGTAATGTTATCTCATACATCCTGTTCCAGTTACCATGGTAATAAAAGCTAAAATGCCAATCCTGTTAAGTTGCATGTAAAAAATTTGAAGCTAACAGTACAGCGAGTGGACCTTCTGACTCTCTCGGAGAGTCATGTGGAGTCTCTCTCCAAGGATCAGGGCCTTGAAATGGGACACAGCTTTAGACGTGTTCGGGCCCAGTGAGCTCGTATGTGGCCTGGATGTGCAGGGCACTAGTCAGAGTCTGATCCTGAGTTATCTGCATGCGGATCACAGAGTGTTTCCTCAAGCGGTGCTAACGTCCCGTCGGGCCTGACCCCCATCGGCCGGATCACGTTCTGCCTGTGGACACAAAAAGCAAAACATGAATGATCAGCATGTTATTTAGGCAGGCTGTATATTACATTCATATTAAAGATATAATCCTGAAGTTCTCAGTTTCGTTCTATTTGTCGGCACCTTATGGCCATAAAAGCTAATTGCAGGGGCATATTTCCCAGATAACCAGACGTCAGTTTGCTCCGGTTGTAACTTCTGATTTTTCCTCGCTGACGGTCGCTTTCCTTTTTAGACGGTTTGCCTTCATCTGAGCGTCGAGTTTGTTTCTTTTTCTTTGTATTTTCACTTATTGTTGAAGTTGTATCTGTAGTCATCGATCTTTTCTTTGTTTGTTCAGCCATAGTAGATTACTGTTTACTCGCAACACTTGCAGAGACCGGAAAAGCAGCCGCTTAGCTCCGCCTACCCTCTCTGGCAGACCGACCACTGCTGGCTGATGGAGAACGTGTCACTAACTGGGTGCCGCGAATGTCGCCACAGACACCCAGTCCATAATAATACTATACACTGCAAATGCAAAGGCTTTCATCAGTGGGCCATAGGCTCAATCATCATTGTGTTACCTCATTCGATGATAGATAGTGATTTAACAGACATTTATTTACATGAAAATCTTCCAGATTACATCTTTAAATTGACCTTGTGTACATTTGCAAGTTACACAAACTCTGTTCAGGACCTTCTTCAGAGGGCTTTCACTTGTGCATCTTACTCTCTTACATCCAGAGCTCGAGGACCCTCACTTGACAACCCGGCCCCCTTCATGGACACTCACCCCTGTTTGGCCATCCGCTCTGCCCTCCTCCCCTCCCTCTTCTCTCCTCTCCTGTGGCAGTTTAATTACAGGATCAGCGCTCTGACTAATCTCCTCAAAGCCAGGCTGCCCCTTCATCCTAATCCAATTATACCTGCACTGAGTGTCACCACTCCCTCTGAGATGACTCATCAGAGAATCATCCATCAGAGATTTAAAGAGGACCTGTTTGCATTCAATTAAAATACATTCACATATAAATGGCTGTGTAATACCTACTGATTCCTGCAATCAAATCTAACTTTTCCTGGGAAATCTACAGTTTTTTGTTGTTTGGTTAAATATTATATATAATACACATTAACATTATATTTTAACTCTTCAGTGATGAAACCTGCAGAGCGGCAGCAGCAGCCTCAGGTCAAAGTCAGCAGGTACAATGAGGGCTAACACGACAAACAGACAACAACATGTAACATCATCTCTCCTAATTAGGGCAGAAAAGTCCCTCCTGTGCTCCTGTGTGATGAAGGACTGGGGGTCTGGCAGATGTAGGAGTGGGTGGTGGGTGGTGATGCAGAATATGTGCTAATTGGAGGACCAGTTAAGCAGTTAGGGGAGCACATTCTTGCCGGGCTCTGACCGATCTCCTTAGAGGCTGTACTCCACCATCATCACATCTCCTTCACTGAGGAAGAGAAGAAAGAATCTTCTTCTTCTGGGTGCACGTGCCTCATTACAGCTCAGCCCCCTTTTTTGGCTTCACAATGACGAGGTCAGCTTTCTTGTGTCTTCACATTTGTTCGACTGCGTCCCTTCCTCTTCATCCACGTTCCTCTGATATTGCTTTGTCTAGTAGTGCCTCTGTCTCAGTCCACTCCCTGTCTGGCCAATGACCCACTCCTCAGAATGAGAAGAATAAAGTCAGGACACGTGGTATTAAAGAGCTGAATGCGGCAACATAAAGGAACCGGGACTGTGTGTGCCAATTAGGTGATAATTAACAGTGTGGTGGTGATGATGCTGCAGTGGCGTGCCGGCAGCCTCCATTTACTCCCGCTGAATGCTGCGGCATGCTGGAAGTCCAGGCTAATTGAGGCTGCAGCTAACGGCAAGAGATTCTTCCTTTGATAAGTCAGTTGGCAGGGAGCATCTCAAGGTTACCTTTGTGCTAACGTTCGACTAATGTTAGCCTTTGCTCACTGAGGAAAGGTCAACACAAATACAGCAGGGAGGGCTCCATGCAGAGGAAACAACAAATAAGATCAATAATTTGAGTCGTTAAAAGTGTAAAAGAACTGAAAGTTTGTTTTTAGTTAGCCGCTTATCTTTTCCTTAAACAATCCTTCTATTGAGTCTTTCTAGATACAGACATCAGACCCTACAGGACAAACATAAGATACATATTTTGTGTGGATTTAAATATATATCTGAACCCCTGCTTCTTTTCTCGTGAGCTACAGGCCTTACTTGAATTAAAATGATCTTGTGTATTTTTATGTCGATCCTGATGGAGCCAAAACATTTATGACAACAGAATGTGTCCGACAGACAAAAGTGGTTTAAGATGCTGAAAATGTTACAGATTTTACTGAGCCTCTAAAAAAACAAGCTTTTTTTAAACATTGATAATATAATTATTAAAAGAGAGCAGATGAATGAGATGATTCTGAGTCCTTTCTCGTTTTTATATTTACCTTGATAACTTGTCAAACATATTGACAAGAATCTGGGCTTCGTACTCCTTCTGCTCCTCTGTCATCTCCTCGATCGGGTTCGGCATTGGTTCCTCTACATGACCAGTGATGGGGTTGATGCTGGAACAAGACGATAAGAAACCTCAATGTACATTACCATTATAATAATTATACATTATCAATGCATACCTGTTAATGTTTTGAACAAACTGATCAGTGCTTTATTTAAGCCTTGTCCTTGTTCTTGTCAAACCAAGTCGTTTCTATGTCACTTTCTTTTTACCTGCCTCAGCCAAAAATCCATCGAACGTCTCTGGCTAGTCAGAATGGCACTTAATGGGGAGATCATATCCCAAACTTGTACTGGGTACCAGTGAGCTTTTGAATTGATTTTACCGATTTCTTTTAAAGGGCCAGTACGCCGATTTTCAACCTCAGACCTATCATAGTAGAACGGGCGAAACCACAAGCTGTTTGTACAACTCTCTCCACAGCTGTGGCGCCAATTTCAAATATTATTGCTTCTATCGATTACAGAGAACACCAGCTTTGACTGACAGTGGCTTTTTCCAGGGGCGAACTGCTCCAGGTCTGGCCCCTGGCTATATTGCTGACCCTTTTATTTGCTCCACAGTCCAGCTCAAGACAAAAGGTGACTGTGCCTGCTCTGTACTGTGGAACAGCCTGCCAGAAGAAATTAGGCTTTACGGAAAGCACTTGTTTTAAAATAGTGCTGTACAAATAAAGTAAGTATAATCATGATGCACTCACTAAGGTTTTGCAATTTTGTACTCCTCTGTGTCTGAGTCTTCATCTTCAGAGTACTGAGTCTCTCCTCTCCCTCCTGCGAGAAGTCCTCGAGCCACCAGGAGTCCTGCTGCGTTCCCATATCCTGTGTACTTCAACAGGTTGTCAACTGCAAGACGACGACGCAGATACACAAGTTAGTGAAGTGACACGTAAACGAGCCATGCTGTAGCTACGCAGCAATCCTGCATCTGCTGAGCACGACTTTATCAACTGCACCCAAACGGAAACATCCTTCCTGTCCTCATCTGATGTGCTGTGACCCCCTCCCCCCTCGCTGCACTCCCCCCTGCTCACCGCTTTCTTTGCAGAGGACGAAGAGAAACTCTGCAGCCGTTTGCTTCACACCCATGTCAACATGTGTCATCAGGCGAACCAGCTTGTTTCTGACGGTGGTGCCAATCTCTGGCCTGATCTTCACATCCTTCAGTGGGGGAAGTACCTGAAGAAGCAGACATTATCAATAGTTCAGATTATTGTTTTCCGGGCACTGAATCCTGACCTTAGTGAATAGCTATAAAGGTGATTCAGCTCAGAAAAGGATCCTGGTGAGATGCAGTTCTTCAGCAGGGCAGAAGCTCCCCTCCCTTTAAAATGACACATTCTTCACTAGCCTCTCCGTTTAAATGTTTCCAGCTACTGTACCTGAGCTTTGATATATCTGCGGATCTCCCTGTGGTGTCTGGATCCTTCAGTCAGAAGGCTGAGCACCGGAGTCAAACCCTCTTTGTAGTTGGAGCCCTGCTTGGAGTGACACAAACCACAGACACTTCACAAGCTGGAACAGCGGCTGGATTTTAATCAGTAAATCACACACAGGTATTATTAGGGATTACAGGGTCCCTGTTTGCTGCATTCAGATACTAAGCCTACCAGGTCAAGCACTTCTTTCAGATATCAAACACAAGCAAAACGTAACAAATAGTTGCACCTTGGCTGGATTGATGTAAGTGCATGTATGTTTGTGTCAGGAGCATGAAATATTCCTGCTATCTCCTGTTCTACGATTTTTTATAGACATATTGAAGTATTAAATAAACTATCAACACATAAACAGATATAATGGACAAGTCATTAGCACTTTCTGTGTGTGAGGAACTCAACCTATTCTCTCTGTATTTGCTGCAGAGGATGAACTTTACCTTGTCGATCCGTTTCTCCATGAAGTCTATTAACACCTGGACGGCATCCATGTTTTTCCCTCCATACTTCTCTTGTCCTCCCTGAACAGGCAGGTCAATTAGCACGTCCAGACAGGACACAGGCAGGTTGTTCAGCAGGTTTATGGCATGGCTGGAGAAAAGGAATCAATATTAAAATATATTCGTGCAACTCTTATCTGTGCCACGTCGTTTACTACACAACAACCTATGTTGTCAAAATTAAGTATCACAGTGAGAGTGTGGGAGAGAAATACATCGCTCATCACTCTGTGGATTGTGTGTGTTAAGAAAATAGATTCTGCCTCCTAAATGTTGGTAGATTTATCAAAAGGTGCTTTATAAGTGTGTACAAAGTTGCTACTGAGGCAAATTTGCTGCTCGTATTCAGTTATAAAATCCCAGCACACCAAGGAGCCTTCTCCTGCCAGCTGCTGACAGCGCCATCAGCTGAAGAGTCGGTGGACTCTGGACAGAGCAGGTTGTAACACCTGTTCTGGCACATACTCAAACGACAACAGAGTCATGTTGGACAATGGGCCAAACTGTAGTGACAAAAATCAGTGACATTCACGTGACACTGTTTTGATTTCAGTCCATGGCCACAGATTCTTTGCATTCCTGCATAAAATGACCCTGAGAAGAAGCTCGTGCTGCAGTTGTAAATGACCTCATAGCATTTCAAAGATAAAACACCCAACAATTCCCATAACACTGCTTCTGAATCAGTCATGAGGTCTTGTATTTGCTGTGAGCTGCTCTCTCACT
This sequence comes from Semicossyphus pulcher, assembly GCF_022749685.1. NCBI lineage: Eukaryota > Metazoa > Chordata > Actinopteri > Labriformes > Labridae > Semicossyphus > Semicossyphus pulcher. Next base: position 19,375,128 of record NW_027211759.1, read on the forward strand.
CACACCAGTCTGCTGGGTGAGCGCTGCTGTGAGCTTTTCTGTGCAAATCAGTTTCCTAGAAAGTTTGGTTGACCTCGTGGCTAAACCGCAACACTCTAGTCAAACACACAATCACCAAACACAGAAGATTTGCATTATGGGACCATTTCATCCTTGTTTTGATTTCAGGTTGCAAAGTGCAGAGTGCCTTAATGTAACGTCGATGGTGAGAGCAGAGGAGAGCAGATTTCCCACCTGTGGGCTTCCTCTGTTTTCTCCTCTGTTTCAGTCTTCTGCATCAACAGGTGACGGAGGATGGCAGCGATCAGTCTGAACTGGTGGTCGTCCTCCTGTCAAATCAAGGATGTGAAAAAAAACCATGAATTCCAATCACACAATCCATTTCTATTCAGAGGCAAAGCTCAAACACAAAGGTATTCTACTGTATACGGCAGACTAATCGTTACGGTATTCATATGCAGGACAATATGGAGGTGTAATATCAAAGCGAGGAGGGGCAGTGAGCTGGGAGACTTTTATGTTTTAGATGTATGGATGGCACTACTTAAACTCTGTTTCAAGTTAAAAGCAAAGGCCAGCTGTCTTAAACTACTCGACCCATCACTGCTCGTCTAAAGCGCGAGGAGACATGAGAGAACATCTTATAATCTAGATACAGAAACACGAGGAGGAAGAGGAAGTTTGGATTTCTACAGAGTGAAAGAGGAGGGAAGAACTAAGTCTGGTCTCATCAAGACTTACACTGTTAGATGAAGCCTTTGCTGTCATGTGACCCCTTCAGTCAAAATTGCATGAAATACGTAAAGCATGTTTGAAACACCTTCTTAGACAAGACTTCCAAGTTTGAAATCAGCTAGAGCTACAAACTGTGACATGATATATAGATCATGAAGGACATTAATCACAATGAAATATAATATACACCTGACACATGGTCCAAAAGCATACATCCTAAATATTGTCCTATTTCATTCACAGTATAAGGATGTAAAGTGTTTTGTCTGTGTATGCAGCATCCCTTAGTGCCACCTTAGTTACACAGCTTATCATACATTACATTTGTGCTCCTGATAGTGACTGAACCGATGTGTATTATGTGTCTCTTTCTTCCTGATAGGGTACATAGTCTTAGCATGAACTGAATATTTAAGTATCTTGATTTATAATGTTTGAATCCAGAAGTTAAGTGGTAAGTGTCTTCCTCAGAAAGACATAAAACAGCCCATATATAAGATACAGACTCACACAATACACTCACCTCGCCACCAGTGTAAGACAGCGTGAGGTTGAAGCTGGCTTTAAGTGCCTCCATTGCTCGTTCATTGTCCTCTGCAGGCATGGGTGAGGCCTGTGGGTCTGGCCGGGCAGCTTCATAGGTACCAACCCAGCGCACATCCAAGGTGTGCTCCAGCACCTCTGTCAGGAGTTTCACAGCATGCCATTCTCTCCTCAAAACCCCTCTCACATCAGGTCTCAAGGCAGACAGCAGGAAAAGAAGCCGCAGAGTGAACAGGCCCACCTCGTGGTGCCATGTGGAGGCTGTATGCAAACTCTTGCAAAGGCCGTGAGCCAGCTGCACATCTACACTAACCTGCTGAGCTGCAGTGCTGTTGTACACTACATTGCATAGGCACTTCAGAGCCTCCACAACCACCCTCTCCTCCTCCTCTGACTGGGTGTCTTCCTGAAGGCTTTTTTGGTTGTCACCTTCTTTCTCTCCAGCCTGCAGCCTCGCCATCCGTCCAAGGGTCAGCATGCCCTCCCTGGTGGCTACAGGGGAGAGGACATGCTTGTCTCTGGACAGGATGCGGAGTGTCTCCAGACATGTCTTCTGACAGCTGGGCTGCACCTGCCTCCCAAGTACTGTCAAAACACTCTGACACAGCTTCTGAAATGACAGAGAGAGAAGATTATAGATTAACAAATAACTGGGCTACCACGATCATCTGAAAACAAACCACTCAGATAACTATACTCACACTCCGCAGGGTCTCCTCCTTTTGCTCAAAGCTGAAGGTGTGGCTGTTCTGAAACAGATAAGATGCTCATTGACGATGCTAAACGTTTCAGCCTGACATGTCACAGACACATTAAACATGTTTCAATACAAAAAACCCCAAGCCTGTTTGGAAAGGATGTAAATTACAGAGTCCTCCTTTAAACAGCTTATGTATATATATATATAACATTTTAACATCTACGTAAAATAACATGGTGTCTGAGCATTAGCATTAGCACCACTACTTTGGTGTTGTAAACTACACACAAAAGTCCAGTTTGTGTCATTCATAAATTCGGTTAGATGTGTTCAACGATGCAACATTATATATTACATAATAGCGCAAATATCTCAGCCAGGCTTTCTGTGAAGATGTTTAGCTTGCTAAGAAGCTAGCTGTTAGCCTGCTAGCTAACATTAGCACCGCCGTTTGTTTTGGTTGACGTAAAAAGGGAGGAGAAGCGACTCACCTCTCGATTATACTGCTGAAGGAGCTTCTCGGTGTCCTCCTCATTTGCAGTGTCCAGCTGTGACAAGATGTTATTTAAATCCATGGTGGCTCTCTGAGGAAAACGGGTGGTTAGCTTGGTTTAGACGTGACGAGTGTTGTGCAGCTAGCTAGCTAGCTGGCTGGCTGGCTGGCAGGCTAGCTGAATGTGACAGAGTCAGGTCTGCGGCTGTCAGAAGGGAAACTCCCCTGCTTGTTTCCATCACCGACAGGGTTGTTCGGTCTCTCCACAGGTTTTATCCAGAGTTATACAGTTTTCAAGTAGATAAAAGTATTTAGACAAACCATACAACAGTCACCCATGGTTTGGAATATATTGTGATTGTGATCAGATAAATAAGGGAAGGAGACAGAATGAATGAATCAATCAGGGTGCAGGTGTGTAAGCCTGTACACCTGTCTTTTTTTTATTTTTTTTACATAGGGTTATTTAAAGAGAATTTAAATCATTTAAAGAAGTAAATAATATGGGGGATTGTCTCATTAAAAATATCATTAGACCGAAAGGAAATCTATTTAAAGGAAAAGTGTTTTATCCTTTCTGGTTAAAAATCTGCGATGTGGAAATGAAGGAGGTAAAAATTCAGTGATTTCTTCACATAACTTTTTATGTCAATAACTGGGATCAGGATCAGTACCTTGCAAAAGAACTCACCTTTTCACATTTTGCAGTGTTACAATATGTTATTCAAATTGATTTCTTTGGGCTTTGATCCACAAATAATATTCTTGGATCTGTTGTTCTGCTGGAAGGTGGACCTCTGTCCCAAGCTCAAGTCTCATGCAGACTGAAACAGAATTGTCCTGTTGTCCTGTATGTAAATCCATCAACCTATCCTCTATCCTGAACCACTTTCCCATTAGCTGCTGTTGAAAGTTTCCCCACAGCATGATTCTGCCTTCGCCTTCTTTCACCGTGGAGATGAAAGCGTTTTATGGGTTAAAACATTAAATGTTAGTCTCATGGCACAAGGAACAGGTATATTTCTATGAAACATTGTGTATTATATATGACTTATAAAGGATATGGCTCATATCTGATCTTAGTGAGGGGTTTAACAGTGAAGAATTCATGTACACTCAAAGTTTTTCATACTTTTATTTGTGAATAATTTACAAAACAATGTACCGAACTCCCTCTCCACCCATCCTTGAAAATTACTATTTGGTGTTTATGTATAACATAGAAACCTGATTAATTTGATTTAAATTTGAGGCTGTAACATGATCAAATTGTGGGATACTTTGATGTTTGCACTCTTGTAAAGATGAAGACATGCACATGTATAAGAAAATCATAGCTGATGTTCTCAGGGATCATTTTCCCTTCATGACCCTGAACAGGAATATTTTTAGGATGAAAAATGAATTCCAGCATGTGAATTTACTTTGTAATGTCTGTTTTTGTCATATACTGATATATTTATTTAAAATATTTAACCAAGTTAGAGACTTAAATATTTTTCTGTAACTGTTCTGTTAGTTTTGGATTTATATTAGATATAGTTGAATCAACATGTTATACACTTCTTTAAAAGTGTATAAGCTGTATATACTGTATAAGCTGTGCTTGATCTGTCAGCACACGTTGCTGACAGCGATGTCGTCCTGCACACCCAGGATCAGCCATCTCACTCTGGAATCTTCAGCGGATATTGATATTGACACTCAGGTCAGCTGATGCAGTCACATTAGTGGGTCGTCATTTTTTTATGTTGCTCTTAACAGGTTTTTATGCATTGAAAGACTCAGTTGTGAGTCCTGCATGATTTTGTGGAGACACAACAGAGGATCTATGTTCCAATAAACACAAACCTCCGCGGGGGTCGGAGGTCAAAGGTTACGGGACTGAGGTGCAATGACCCCAGCACAGCAGGACATTCTCTCTATAGAAATGTAATTCTTTCTGCAGTGTGGCCCTTGTGTTAGTGGCCCAACCCCCCACTGTGTTGTCACCACATGGAGGGAGAAGTAAAACTCAGCTCAGACGACCTCAGAAAATCTTTTCCAACATCAAAGTGGAAGCCGGGTATTTGGGGGAATTGTTGAGGGGAGAGATGGATTTTTAAAAGGCAACGCATGTCAGTAATCATAAATAAATCAATATTTAGGGAAATCTACCTAAAATAATCTATACTTTTTTAACCAATGACTGCCGAAATAAGACAACCTGTTTTTATCTTTACAAAACATTTCTGTGTGTGATGATGTGGACTTTTAAACTGAAAGGATGAAGACAGAACTGAATGAAGAAGACAGTTTGACAAAGAGGACTCACTGTTTGAAATTGTGAAATTATTTATGTGGCACATTTTCCCCACATACACATCAGTATGAGCTGTGATAGTTTAACAGTTACCACAGACAGTTCCCAGTGCTTTTATTTACAGAAAAGTGACTAGACTTCATGTTACTGTACACTTTGATATTCTCCTTTTTTATAAATACCCATAGGGTAATAGGTCCTCAGTAGCTTTGAGTGCATTATAAAACACACAACCCTAGGTTAATGCGTCTTTACTAACCATACAAAACAGAGAACAAAGTACCAATTGTAACATAGAAAATAAAGGATACACCATGTTACAAAGTTACAGAAAATACATACTATATATATATATTTATATCTCGCACAGTTGTTTTTGAGTCACAGCATTCAATCATTAAAAAAAACTATCCAACATGAAGACACCTAAACACACCACTCAGGGCTTTTCATGAGTTTGTGTGTCTTGTGATGTTTTGGCTTTGTGCCACAGTGTGTAACTGGTGTCCAAAAGAGCGTTAAGGCAGTTCAGTTCATCCACATCCTGCAGCTGTGACGAGCCCACGGCAAGATGCTGCGCGGTGCGGAGCAGCAGGAGGAGACAGCGGTGTCACTGAGATTGTACGGGCGTCAGCGACGGCTAACAGCACACTGATGCTTCAGTCATAAAACAGACTGAGGGTCGGTGGGATGATCTGTGCGCTGAGTTGTGAGACTGATGAGGGAAACTGGCAGAGGTTTACATTCCTTAAAACAAAGGCACAGCTTGGCAGCAGCATTGCACTCTTTTGATTTTGCTGCAAGTTTTGACACTCTACATGATTTGAACGGATATTTCTCCCTCAGCAGTGAGCAAAAACATCGATCGTTGGAGAAATTAAACTTAACCTCTGCACAAATTACACAACAATCATCGGGGTATTTTTGAATTGTCCATACGTCCTTATCATGATTCATAATACCTTGCATTGGTATACTCCTCTATCTGCTCCTCCTGTCTCTTCATGTACATGATTGGAAGTGTTCAGACAATTTGCATCAACATGGAGCTATTTGGCCCAGCCTGTGGTGGCCTCTCCGTTGATGTAGGCGAAGCCGGGGAAATGCTGCGAGTGTTCGTACTCTGAGTTCCTGCGCGGGCCCAGAGGAGAGTACATGTCCCCGGAGGTGGCGTAGCGGGATGAATGCATAGGCGGGCTGGTGTAACAGCTGTTAGCCGGTGACACATCTGGCCACCGGGGGGCGACAGGTGCAGGGTGTAACCGAGGAGTGCTGCCCATCAAGCAAGGCTCCATTCGAGACATCTGGCCGTTGAGTTGGTACTGTGGGAAGGAAAGAAGTGATGTGGTCATCAGTGAGACACGCATAAAGAACAATGAATAGGCAAAAGGTCAAATAGTGGCTTCTCCATTATGTCGGGAATAAACTGGTGGAGAAATAATAAGTCTTTATTTGTTATTTGGTGTGGAAGTAGATTCTTTTTCTGTATTGGCAGGTAAAGCTGACGAGTGACAGGAAATGTGGGAAATAAAGAGAGAGGAGATGGGGGCACACTCCCCCAGGTGAGCTACAGAGTGACCCGAGGTATTCAAAGTTAAACATACTGATAAAAAGTACTCATAAGGACAGCTGTGACCCTCCATGTGTAACTTTATAATTACAGTATATTAAGATCTACAGAGTCCTGACCTCCGCGTCCTCACAGGGAGCTGATATCAGCCGTGTGCTGGGTGTGAACTGACCCTGCTGATGGTAATTTCCTGTCAGGGGAAATTGCTTCACGAGTTGCACCACAGTGGTCAAAATAGAAAATTAAGCCACTTAAGAAAATTAGACATCAGCTGAAAAAGTGTTTTTTTCCTGTTATTTTTGTTGCCCATGGTGACTGAACCCAAGCATCAAGACTAAATCTGCCTGTTGACAAGAACGTGTTGAACAGATGGGATCCGAGGAAGTTTTTCTGTTCATCTCGGCTGCGTCCCAAACCTCTAACACGGACAGAGCGCAGGCATTGTGCCCGATTTATCTCAGACAGGCTTAAAAAAAAAAGTGGAAGTAGGACCCTTTTCTCTTTTCACACTAAATATAAACACGACAGTCGCCTCCTTTATGAGGGATCACGGCATGGAAAAAGACAGTCAGTGCAGGTCAGAGAGCAGAACAGGCGGCTCAGCTGCCTCTTGTTCACAGGCAGAAAAGACACCATTGAATAACAATATTTTAATAAACGCCCCCTTGCCCTGCTCTGTGGCCACCGGCTCACACAGATGAAGAGACTATTGAGAGCTGGAAAGAGGAGTAACGGAGCAGGGCCCCTCTTGGCCCAGGCCGAGCCACCTTTCACTGTCTGCTTCCGCTGCGTTGAGAGGGTGATTCTGGGACTTTTAGAAACACTGCGACCGCTGAGGCCCAGCTGAGCTCCTCCCACTATAAAGCCAGCGGAGGCTGGAGGGCCCTTGACAGGAAATTACCATCAAAAGAGTAAACTCACACCAGTCGCTACACGAGCTGTAACATCAGCGACGCCTCATCTTAACACGTTTTTTTCCCCTCACGTTTAAATCTTCTGTTTGCTCTCTTTTAAGGACGGTTCAGGTTTAACGCTGCATGTTGCTCTGTGTTTGAGGATGAATGCAGTTTGCATACAGTTCAGACACACACACACACTCTCATTTTTATACACATCATCGCAACAAAACATCAAATCGATTTTGTTTTCGTTGAATGACTAATGTTACACTCACTGTACGCCGTTCTCACTGCATACTCGTACTCTTCTCAGGATCAGTTTTAGGATCTTTATTCTATATCTCTCTATCTCTTTATACTTTTCCTGCACTACGTTTCGCAGGGAAATATTGACCTTTTTAGCTCATTATGTTTAGCAGAAAAACTACAACATAAATAATTTGTTGAAATATGTTAACTATAAAATACAAATCACTGGTTATGTATCACTAAAAATAATAACAATCAACACATGGCGCTCTGATTGGTTATGATTGTAAGTCACTTTTATCAATAATACTTCTGTATGTTTCATTTTTTCTTTTCTCGCACATTACTTTTGAAGTTTCACGTACATAAGTGTCAGTCTATAAACAGTAGCTCATCCTCTACCGTTTGTCACCTATCAAGCCTCACTTTAGTTCTAGCTCGCTTAGTGTCAACTTTTGTTTTATATATTTATCTATCTATATATCTCTTGAGGTGATATCTTCTAAAACAACATGAACCCCAGTCGCTGGGTGCCCGGGACTGACCTGTGCAGACGAGCGGTGGTAGGTGGAGTAGTGGAGGGGGGGTGGGATCGTCGACTCATGGGCCAGACTGGGATACTGGCTCTGGATGGAGTGAGGATGCTGGTTGGCGTAGCTGCCGTAGTTGTAGCTACCAGTGTACCTACAATAGAGTTAACAAGTTCATTCAGAGAAATGTAAGTGTTTCAAACTGCCTTAAAAACGGATTTAGATACTAAAATCATAAATACCCATGCTCCTCTCTGTGCGTGTAAACGGGCATCCGGTGAGCGGAGGACGGAGGAGGGACTGGAGCGCTGTTCCTCATACAGGACAGCTGCTGGCCGGCCTCTGGAGCGGAGCCGCCTGCTGTTGTCACTGTGTATGTAAGGGACCAGGTATATGACTGAACAGCGCCTGGCAGACACATATACACACACAGAGACACATGTGTTGGCGCAGAGGAACTACATGTGCTCAGAAGTTGTTGAAGATATCTGAGAGCGACTGTCTCACCTGTGGTGGGGGTGACGCCGGCGTACTCGGGGGACACGGCCGCTGTGGGGGAGCTGGCCGAGGAGACGCCCACAGAGTGGACGGAGCGAGCGGGAGAGAAGGATGCTGGAGACGGAGAGGTGGGGGTGGTTTCAGTCATGGTGAATTCCTCCTCTCTCTCTGCTGAAGGCGTCGACAGAGGAAAGAAATGAAATAAAGAAATTAATACAATAAAGAAATATAATGAATATGCACATTATTGTTTCCTACAGCCCAAAGTGATGCCTTCAATTTGTTCTCGTTTTGTCCGACAACAGTCCAAAAGTCTGTTTAGTTTGTTTCTACTTGAATTAAAGAAAAGCAGAAAATCATCACAATCACTGAGACAACACAATTAAAACAAACAAAACAATATAATTCTTGAAAATCTTCAGTAACACAATCTTCGTATCTCCTGCTGCAGACATTTTGCAGCTGCTCTGTCATGACTTATCGGTTAGACCTCCTGTCATGATCTCACCTGTGCTGCCTTCTCCCTTCATGGCCCTCATGAGTTCGTTGGCCCTCTCCTGGCAGTGCAGGGACTCCAGCAGGTAAAGCACGTAGTCATCAAACATGAGGTGGATCAGGTGGAAGGAGCCTGCGCAGACAGACGGGAGGAAGACGTGTTATTTTTACCAAACACTAGGAGGAAGTATTAAAATGTGACGCATTAACATGGATGAGGACATAAATGATGTCGGCCATTAAGCGTTTCTAAAAGCATCCGAGTGATGACATCACATCCTGCAGACTGACAGGAGGGCATCTGTTATTAAAAAAGAAGCAAGTGTGTTTTTTCCGTGTTCAGACTCAGTGGCAGAAATATGTCCGCTGACCCCGGGGTCGCACGGAAGATGGGACCTTGGCATGTGAGGGAGCGTCACAATTGTGTCATTGTGCCGGTCGCTGTGGCCGCAGTGCGCATAATAAACACTTGTGGCTATTCAGGGGAGCGGGGTGTAATAGTGACCGGTCATAAAATGGAAAAGACAGCAAACACATCAGGAGAGGGGAGGGCCGGCTTTTGTTAATAAGCTGTTTGTGCACAGAGACCTGCTTTATCAAAACACTGCAACCAGCTGTGTCTTTGATATTCACAGACACAAGGAGAGGAAAGAGAAGCCATCTTCCTTTCTTTGATTTTTACTACTCTTCACTTATTGCAATCCTTGTTGTGCACAACAAGCTATTAAAGCAGCCAGTTTACTTGTTTCTCCTGTCCTTAGTTTAGACTTTAAGTTCATGCCGTAGAGGAATCTACAGAGGTGTGAGAGGAAGAGATATTTTGAGCTTGTTTTGTTATGGTCCAGGTAACAGGGTAATATTTAAGATGCTCAGCGCAAATTACTTACGTAAGCATTGATGGTCCATGGATGTAAAGTTATCTACATTATAAACACGTCGCCTGATGAAAACAACTCAATTCTGTCCCAAATGCAGCTACATTACCAAAGTTAAAGATCCTGGTTTCCACGGTTACCACCGTCAGAAACAGGCAGGTTTTTTGTTCTCCTTGAAAATAAAGACGAAGAGTTTATGCGATTTGATTTGGTGAAATTAAAGACAAAGTCGATTTCATGTTTCATACTTAGAATATGCTGATTTAAGGGCGGGACTTTTTTGTAAATTGTGCATCTCTAAAGATAACATGAGTTGTGTTATAGGACGGGAGCTTTTATTGTGGCGGATTTGATTTAAAGTTCCTTCATAACATGGTCTGTTAGAAATGTAACAAATTAGGTTTACTTTCTGACAACCGTGACGGCTTTTTTTTCCATCACAGCCCTCGCTTTATATAAACCATAAATAACCTTCCTGTACGCTCATCCAGACTTGTCAAACGTGTGTACTTCCTGTCTGTTGCCTAGAGTAAGGATGACAAAGCATTAGCGGCTCACCAAAGCTGGGCGCGCTGTGGAGGGTCATATCCCGGATGACTCTGGTACCGAAACACGACCACATCAGCAGGAACTGTTGGGCCACCTTCTTCAGGCACCCGGGCCTCTTCCCTGCCACCTACAGAGAACATTTCCATGAGAAAAGAGGGGGAAGGGTCGGGATGCCGGGGTAGAATTAACCCCTGGGTCCGCGTTGGGGCTTAACCCTCAGGAACGAAAAACATGTCAACAAGTCAACTATTTAATTTGCCCCCGGGGACACGCCTTCCTATTGAACCATTGTCTGCGCAGTCCAAGACGTTGCCAGGGCGACCAAATTTTACAAGCCAATATCTGGCACATAATGGACGCAAATGGGAAGCTTGAAGACATCATTAACTGGGAGGATTGCAACCTAAGTGCCTGTGTGGAAGAAAGAGGCGCAGAGACGAGTGGGCTTCAGCAGCAGGTGTCTCCTGAGGGCAAAATGATTTGACTTCTGCTGCACAAACACTTCAAACATTTACTTTAAACAACTTCCTGATATTAAATAACTATATAAACGACACCTTAGGAACGTGAAGAGACACTTTACTCAAAAATGCTGAGTCAGGCAAGGTCTTAACACCCATGACTGAAAAAAACAATTATAGGGGAGATGAAACTGCTAATGTAATGAATTTCTCTGTGTCAAAAAGACTTCAAACATATCATTTTGAACACTAATGACCACAATAAAAAACTGTTGGTCTTAACATGGTACGGCAACGTCTCTGGCTTCTTTCCATTTCTAAAAAATCTTCACTTTTTCATACGTGAACCCTAATATTTAGGTTGTATTGTGTTGTAATGTTTATACATCTTTTGGGTTTGTTTTTCATATAAGCCATTTACATGTTTCTGCCACACCCACACGTTTATATTTTCTTTACAAGCTTTCTATTTTTGTATTCTTGTGTGAAAGAAACTAAACAAAGGGTTTGCTCTCTGACCTTGACGACACAGCGGTCCACCATGGAGTCCAGCCACTCGATGTACGCCTCGATGGGAGACTGCTCCTCCAGTAGACGGTCAAACTCCTGATACACTGTGACGGCAGATGCGGACAGGTCAGGTTACATCATATTTTTACATCTTTTAAAACATCAGGTTGCAAAACATCTTCTGTGACCTTCGACCCCGTCAGGACCGACTTAGAGGAGCGGGGCCGGGTGACTCGGAGATGCTCCACGGGGGTGTTTCAGCGGAGAGTGAACTTGTTTAACCTTTTGCTCTTCATCATTAACGCTTTGACTCTGCTGGTCGTGGGAATGATTGTCCCCCTGTGTGTGCTGAGTAAAGTGTAACTCTCTGCTTGTGTTAAAGTGGAACCTTACAGTGGATAATAAGCTGCCTGTGCTCCTCTTGTGAGTCCTCCATGGTGTAAAGTGTCTGCTTGGTGATGCTGTTCAAGTCCACATTCCTCCAGTCCTCCAGCATTTGAAAGGTGATGTCGGCACTGTTTATCACAGTCCGCGATGCCTGGGGACAGATAAATCAACAATATTACTCACACAAGCATACCCATATCTCTTATCAGCTGTTTGTTCATATGGATTTTATTAAAAGAACATTCAGTACGTGACGGGCACCTGACAGAGATGGTTTAATGAAGTTTGCCGCTTTAGAACCTGAGAAAACCTCCTGGACACTGCAAACAAACAAGAAATAAGGTTAAGCCTGCGAGCGTCATCGTCACACATGATGACCAGAGGAGGATTTTATACCCACGTTCAAATTTGATGTTCCTCAGGTTTTCAGGAAGGTCGTGAAGTGCAATTTTCAGCCACTCATCGAGCTGTTTGGCAAATTTACGAATAACCTGAGTCAAACTGTGCGGAGGAGGGAAAACAGGAACGATATTAATTAAAGCAGCAACTGACATATATTCATTATATGACTTACTATGCTGATCATTGTTTTAAAAAGATGATTATTTTTTTGGTCTAAACCAACGATGCTGAAAAAACCTGCAGACAAATCCAGTAAAATGTTGTTTCAAAGCTCAAAGAACAAACTTTTATAAGTTCGATAATTTACGGCCTTTTGCCACAAAAATGTGTGAATACATGTAATTATATTCTCCAAACCCTGTTACAGGCTGAACATACAAAATGTTGCTGCAAACCCTTTAACTTAATAATTTAATTTAAGTGAACCTCACTGATGTGTGTGCAGATCATAGAAGAGATGTGCTAAAGCACTTTTAGTTCACACACTGATTTATACAGCTTATATAGCAGCACACAGTTAAATGTAAAGTACTGTAAGAAGTCTATACACCTTTGAAGTTTGTTTAATTCTCTTAACCAAATGATCCTTCTGACAGCAGCTTTCATGCACACTGCAGGTTTGCACAAACTATCCTATCAGACCACACACGTCCTGTCGGGTTTTAGTGACAGCACATTTGCTCATTTGAAGAGTAAAGGTTAGAACATGCGCTCACCTATCAGGCAGTGCTTGCAGGACGGTGGGCATCAGCACCCCGGAGATGGCCTTGTAGAGGATGGAGTCGCACACACCGACTATGTTCACCACCGTCGGGGAACCGAGGACAGGCAGCATGTGGGGGGGCATGCCCTGCCAGAAGTGCAGCAAGAAGCTTTGGACCTGAAAGCACCGCACGAAGAATAACATTCAATATGAGGAAATAAAAGTTCAACGTCAAATAAAGCAGACTTTTATGTGTAATCTGTGAAACAAAAGAAGGAAGCATGCCTCATCGAAGTTGGCTCTGATAACAGTGTCCAGTATCCTCTGACAGTGCGTCCTGTACATCATGATGAAGGTTGACACCTGTGGACAACAGAGTTTTAAAATAACTGCGTTACAAACTTAAACGCTTTTTTCTCTTTTGGGAACTTTTAAAAAAAAAAAAGTGGTAGAAAAACAAGAGAATAAATCTTGCACAAAGCATGTGAACCAATAAATACATGTAACAGGTCTAGGCTGGAGCGGAGTAATATAAAACAAGCTTTAGAGATCAGCAGAACACAAACCATTTAAAATCATGGCCCCTCTTTAAAAGCCGGACAGCTAGTGCCTGTCCTTTGTCCATTGCTAGATCTTATTATCTCCCCCAAAAGATTAAGAGTTAGTGAGGAGCCAGCATATAAATCCTCAAGGTCCTTCTCTAAATGCAAACCCAGTGAAGGTCCCGGGGCAGATAAAAGGCTGGAGCCAGAGGGGGTGCGAGATGGTGAGATGGTTTAGGAGAGGTGGGAGGAGGGAGGGGCTGTAAGGATGGACTTTTAAAACTCCTGTTTACCCTCTCTTCTGGCAGGCTGGCGGGCAAATTTAGGTCTTTGACATTTGGAAACTCTGGCAGGAGCGTCCCCAGTTTGGAGCGCGGTGAATACGCCACTGTTTGCTTCGTGACCTCTTTCTTCCCCGTCTCGTTCACCCACGCCGCTCCCTTTTTGGAGTACATCACGTCATAATACTGAGAGGACTCCTTCACCGCTATGCCGTAGTAGTGGTACCTGAAAGTGAATGGGAGAAAAGCATCGTTTAAGGACGAGTGGGATCATTAGACCCTTTAGAAAACTGTGAAAGAAATACAATTCACAAAGATTTTTTTTAACATTTTTGTTTTTGTTTTTTAGCAAGACAGCCGTATAACAGGCAAGAGAAAGAAAACCAGTCAACTGAAAGAGAAATGATCAGACAGACATACATACAAAATAGAAATTATAATAATTAAAAAGAAAATATATACTGTTTATAAAATATATATTAAAAGGGCAGGTGGGCAAAATAAGAGAGTAAGACTTTTTTCAAGATGCTGCGCTCAGATTGATTAAGGGTGATACGTAGGTGTGACCTCCTGTGAGGTTGCATTTGGCTGGCTGAGGGGGTTAAGCTTAACGTTAATATAATCTATAACTGGTTTCCATGTTTTCTCAAAATTCTCAATCTCGATTTTTCAAGCTTGAGATGCTGCATCACATCTCTCAGCCGCTGAGTCCAGCTAGGTGAATGAGGCGTCGTCCAATGGAGGAGGATCGATCTCCTTGCGTTACAACTTTCGTTATTCTGAGTTTAGTTGCAGAAAGGTTCTTTGTTTATTTCTCCTGCTGTGCCTAAAATAGCTATCGCAGGATCAGCTCATTTTACAGATTGTGTTTGGAAGATTGAATTCCAATAAGTGGATAGATTTGGACATAGCCAGAATAAGCGCGCTAAGGAGGCAGGTGAGAGTTTACATCTGGGAACACCTTGGAGAGCCTGACAAAGATTTTATATAAAAAGAGATGTTTTTTTACATATACATTCATAACATTTGTTTTAAATTCATTTGTATTTATTTATGTATTTGAGATCTTTGTTGAAACTTCCCAACATGAATAGTAGTTTAGCGCTGTCATCCGATGCAGTAATTCTGCGTGTGCTCGCTGCATGTCGTCTGGGTTGGAGGTTTTATAAATATAAGTATGTAAGTAGTTTATGACCAAATCTACTTACTTGGACTGCCCTCTGGTCCCCAATCTTCTGGTGGTTAACGCTGGAAACTGTTGCCTTATGATCTGTTCATGGTAAAAGAGAAAAGTTATCAAGGTGCCGTTCCTACAGAGAGACGTTTATTATTCATTGTCATGTACGAACAATAAGAAAGTAGAAAATAAGATCGTTTCAATAGAAACTTGTGCATGATTAAAATACTGTACAGCAGAAAAAGGGTTTATTAAACTAATAATCTACACTTTGCGTCACAGGACATTCTGCAGTCGTACAGTTTCCTCCGTCCTCTGTCAGGAGAAGAACATGAAGGTCTCATAGCTGTATCAACAGGGAGGTCTGTAAGGAAAAAAGCGCCATCCATTTATGACATCCAGGGTTGTATTACTTTGCTTTCTCCTTATATCAACAGTCTCCCTTCATCTGTCCTCCCACCGTCCTCTCTCCTCCTCCTCTCCTCTCCCTCCTTCTTCCTTTCCTCTCTTTTTGTCCAAAGAGATTGGCTCCTTGGTCCAGCTCCTGGTGCAGAAACTTTAGCAAACAGTGTAGCTCTCCATTGTGTGGGATGAAAAAAGAGGCCAAGCTGTGAAGTTTCTGTCAGGCCCCGCTTGATAAATGAGCAGACAGGGAGGCAGTCCGGGCCCTCTCTCGTTTTTTTGTCCTGAATCAATGAAGCCTTCCTAAAGGACACCCCACACTGCTCCAGCCACTGATCTAACATTCCGCAACATCTCACCCTTCCAAATTTCCTTTAATTACACATTAATCCAGGCCCCTTCTCTTTTTCAATATCTTCCGACAGGAGCTGCCGAGGGGCGGGGGAGGGCCGGGTTGGGGGGTTGGGGCCGGAGTCCAGGGTACAGAGGATGGCTGGGGGTAGGAAGGCTGAGGAACTCCTTGGGGTTGTGGGAACAGACGAAAGCACATCTCCTTTGGCTCTAGATTATGTGTTCAGTGAACGACCGCGGAGCTTTGCCTGCTTCACACTGAGTTGCAGCAGATATTACTTCAACAGCAGCCAGAGCCGCACAGAACCAACCCAGGCATGATGGCTGATGAGCCCTGATGCTGATGGCTGGGGTCAAGTTATTGATTTATTAAGGGATGCAACACCCAAACGTTGCTCATTATAATCTTGTGTGTAAATGTGCATTAAAACCTTCAAAAGCCTCCTCAGTACACCGACTACAGACTGACCAAACAAAAGTGTTTCATTTGAGGATGTCAAACTGGACACGTGTGAGAATGATGAGGTGCCTTCGTCTCTGCTTCTTACCTTTCCAAAGCTGGCTGCGTTCACAGGCTGCGTGTCGTGCTTCTCACTGAAGTCTAGGTAATGCATATAGAGGGCACTTCTGGGGATACACACACCTTCAGCTATCTCATAGTTCTCTTCTAGCCTGTGAATGAAAATGGGAAAATCCAGAGCGAAAGTTTAAACCCATAAATGCAGTCTAATAGGACTATTTGATGATTTATACAGAAATCACATCACATGCGACAATATAAAGCATCAACATTTACATGCACTACAGTTTGCACCAACAGCGTGCACTACGGACAAACTGCAACTGGATTTAATGATAGCAGGACAGAGCTGTTAGTAAATGTTCTGCAGGACACAACTTTGCATGTTACATCTTCAGCAGACTCTAATCATGACAACCCAGATATCGCTGATATCTCAGTAACACAGACATCAAACCTGCCCCTATGGGAACACGTGTACTAGACAAGATCATTTCCTGATGGAGCAAAATGTTGAATAAAATCAACTCATTTTTTTGTTGGTTTTTCCAACATAACAGGTTGTATTACTTTACTCTTGTCTTGTTTTTTGTGTAGTCTTGTATTACTGCGTCTACCTGGTTTAAGTTATTTGAATGTCGAGTTAATAGTGTTTTTTGCCACGTTGCTGTTTAATTGGTTTTCATTGTAATGACTCATTAACTATTTAAATGTCCAGTAAGCGAAATGTTACATATTATCATTTAATAAAATCAACACCTGTTATGTGAAAGGGTTTCTGGTACTAAAGATCACAATGAGAAACTGTCTGTCTCTGTCAGTGTCTCTAAAAGAATCAAGAGCGATGTAGCTCTGGGTGGTTTCATCTCTTATTTCTGGGGTCCCACAGGGGTCTATTCTTGGTCCCCTTTATTTACAACCTGCCTCTCATCCCTGGGGTAACTAATGCGTCATATTACTGATTTTCATTGCTAAGTGGATTATACCCAACTAGCCTATATGTCACCATAAAGCTTTTTCCCACTGTTATTCTCGATTTCACGCCTTTCTAAAGTTATAACTGCATTTCCAAAAATGTGGTTTTAAACTAGTTTTTTGTTTCAATGAATTCATGATGTTTTATCGGACTTTCTATTGTTAGTTCTGAAAGTAAAGAAATGCGTGACCTTGTTTTTGAAAGGAGCTGTATTACTCTTACATTACAAACACTTATAACACTGATAACACATTAGTATATCAGCAATGTGATGCTTTACATTTGTTTTGGAGTATATCTGCCCCCTAATTGTCCACAAAAGTAATCGCTCACTGCAGCTGACAACAATAACTGAATGTGTGCAAATTATCTGTTTAAAACTCACAAACAAAAGCAAAGTCGAATAACTAAATAACAACTCCTTCACTCATATATCAAATTTATTTGTAGCACGAGGAGCGATGCATACATTTCATAAATCCCAGACCAATGCCTGAAGTTTTAACAGAGGAAGCCATCATGGATCAGGTCACTTCTGATGGTCAGAAGGTGCACCAGACTGATTGAAGTTCAGAGTCTGGACCCTCACTAAGTTGACAAACTATGTTACATTGTTAATAAAAAATATTGTCTGGGCCTTTCTCAGCGTTTTCTAAGCTTATTTCTTAGTCCTGAATAAATGGCTCTTATGTTGCAAATTCATTTGCACAACACATTTATAGTAATTAGAAATATTGTCCATATGGACAATATTTGTAATTACTATAAATGTGTTGTTGTAGGAGCTGCTGTCGTTGTGTTTCAGTGAGACTGTGAACTACCTTCTGAATTAAAGCCATCAGAGAAATATGTTTATATTTTCAGTGAAATAACAGCTAACTAATATGTTTTAGTTAGTTCACATTTTATTTTCCATTAACTGCACTTTAATGATGGTTAATTCACTAATGATTATTCTGTATTGCTGTACACAGTGGTGCTGTTGACACCGTGTGAAAATGACGGTAAAATTTGTAGCAAATTTCACTTTTGTTGGAAGAAAAAAATAACCTCACTATGAACTGTGACATGAGGCCAGCTACAGCAGCATTTAAGTCTTTAAAAGGTTATTCAATGATTTAAAGTAAGGTGTGCCTTTGGTCATGGGGCTGTTAAGCGGGAACATATGAAGTAGAGGCATGTGTGGGGTTTCCTTTTCACACACACAGAGGATATGAGGTGTGTTACATGTCTCTGCTGCTCTGCTCTGAAATACAACAAAATCTCCTGTGATGACAAATAAAACTTTAAAACTGATCCGGTCAGATAATCATAATCAAAATTAAGATTTCAAATAAACTAATTCAGCACTTGATTTTCCTTCCTCTTTAAATACAAACTTTGTTCATAATAAATTAGAATAAAAAAAACTCACATTTGATTTTGGTCCAGTGACACAATTTAAATGTTAATTTAACCGACAGAAAAAAGCCAAAACAGGAAACCAGTTTGTAGAGAAATTGATGTTAGTAGTGTAATCTTTGTGCGTCGTGTAAAACTACGTAAATAAATGCGGCGATTACACCTAACATGACTATTAATGATGAAGGAAATCCTGCACCCAGTTACCACTGCTGACCAGGATTAAGTCAACATAACTACATGCATCATTTTAAATCTTCCCAAATAATTCTATTTTATAAAAGGTATTAATGTTTTATGTTGTTGAATGGAGGATTAAGGTAAAATAATAATTAGATCATATGTTTTTAGAGGACTGCCTTCATCACTTTTACATAAATACAACATTTTAATAACTGCTGTTAGACCTTATGTTCACATACGACGTACGTAAAACATACACTACTTTGTTGATAACTTACCACTCCAGAGTAGCCGGTGTTGAATGTGGTTTAGATGCTCTGTTGTTTTCTTTTTCTTCATCTGAAACAAACAAACAACACATTTGTTGTTTCACATGAGGTAAAAAGAGACATCACAATGTGGCACCAGTGAAAGTCTACACGCCCGACACAATCATGCCAAAACATTAACATCAAAATAACAGTTGCTTTGAACTATAGACAATTAAACACACCACACAACAACAGTGCACAGGACTCCTCAGGGAGCTGTAACAGCGTTCTGCTTACGTTCGTCGTTGGACATGTTCCCCAGAGACGTGTGGCTGGAGTATCGCTTGCTCTCACTCTCGTTGAGGCATCTTTCAATCCAACTCTCTAAAAGGAGACACGATGGACCAAAGGTTGAAACAAAATGCAACACTAATACGACACCTCTTAGCAGCACTCAGAAAAACACTTGATGCTGTTTATATTCAGACAGAACTGATGATGCAATTATAAAAGATTTTTAAATCAATTAAAGGCAAATAAAACAGTTTTTATCCGTTTTTTTTGGGATTCATTTTCATTTAAAGTAAAATTTAAAAACTTTGTGGTGTGAACTCATTTTGTGCCTCATTTCAAAAGAACCAAAGCTGTATTTACATAAACAGTGCAAATCAGGGCCTATAGAGAAACCTTTAAATGTCACTAATGTGACAGGCCGAGCTGACAACAATCGATTGTATGGGCAGCAGTGGCAGCCATGGCTCTATTTGAGATGTTTTCACCAGGACGGCAGGAATCCCGCTTTGTTCCCAGGAGACTACGAGCGTACACACTCGCTTAAAAGAGCCTGTGCACATTACTGAAGCAGTCTGCTGGAATAGAGGCCATTGTCCTGTTTTAATTTCTACTTAGAAAAAGCTCGACTGGTGTTCTTTTTGTGAGCGAGCAGCAGCAAAACACCAAAGCTTTCATGTAGAAACCGCCCGACACACAGACGGGAAAGACGTTTCAAATTCTTGTATTTGCTCTAACAAAGATGTTTAACAATTAAATAAGAAGAAAATTAACATGTTTAATCAGCTCCTGCTGGAAGTGAGTGCTGCAAAGAGTTTCTCTTTTAAATTTTAATAAGCTACTTCTTTACATTAAACTCCTGAACAGAGAAATGTAAATAATCTAGTGAATAAGGACTCTTATTGCAACTGTAACTAGGAAGTACTGTGTGCACTTTTACTTTAGAATAAAATAAAGTACCTAAAAGTTATTTCTAACCTGTTAATCAAAATAAAAACTCCACATTTTTCTTAAAATCCTGTTTAACTTCTATTTTCTGCATGTGGACTGACAACAGTCACCGTAGCAGTTGTTGCTTGGACAGACTGTTGGCAGGACGACCTGTTGTTGGATTCAGAGGTCGACGATATTTAAAAGTTTTAGTAGTTTACACTTGATGAGGAATATTCACCTCGACGTTCGGCACGTGCTGAAAATGTTCATTTGAAGCTCACATTAAAGGTCTTAATTAATTAATCCATGCTTATCAATTTTCACATTAAAACTACTGCCGGTTTATCATGAGGCCTTTAACTGTGTATTTTAAGGCTGAATAACTGATTTCGTCTTCTGACAGTATTTTGCTTATGTGTGCTAAAAATCCTGAAACATTGAAACCCTGTAAATGTGAAAGTGAACCCACTGTAGTGGAGCTGATTCTCCACACAGGCTCAGATCTCAAGCTTCATTTGACACAGGAACAGATAAGTTGGGGATCTAAATAATTGGATTAAATTTGATCAGCAAGTCGAACGAGTGTTCACTCATTTATCAACACACATTCAGAGATAAACTACTCTTTACTGCAGCTGCATGCTACACATTATTCTCCTTACTGCAAGTGATTTAAAAAATCTGTAACTAAACATTTAATCACCTGCAACAAATTCTGCAGCCAGTTCTGAGCAGATTAGAAACTGTTAACTTTTTTAATCACAATTAGACATTAATGTTTCTGATAACTAAATTATGTTCTCACTTTTACCAGATTACAAAATATTGTACACCATATTCAGTTTGGAAGTTTAATAAAAGCTTTAGTTTGTCAAATTTTGGTCATAAAATAACAGAAAAAAGCAGAAAACAGCAGATAGCATCCTCAAAGTCGACGATGATGTGCAATTTAATCAGTTTTTATTGGGGATCGAAATAATTTCTACCCTCCTAATCATGAATAGAGATGTTTTAATTGGTTAGACTAACAAATAATAAAAGACAACAAAAAGCCCCGTGTTCGAGCCAAAGCTTGAGATTTCCGGACTATTTTCTGTCACTTTCTTAGAAATCTTCTAATAAAGCGTTTGTCTAAACACACTCATTCATAACGAGCTGTAGAATAAATTAATAAATTAAATAAGTGATAAAAAAGTTTAAAAAGAAATCAACATCCAGACACTTTGACTAAACGACAGAGAAAGTTTCCCAGCAGCAGCAGAAGCTCTCACACCGAACAGAAGCGAGATTTCTCAGCACATCCGGACGAGTCAAAGCGAGCAGAGTTTCACAGACTGACCTGTGGAATCCATATCAGGCTCCTCCAGCAGCCCGCAATGCATCCTCTTCCCATCAACGACACTGGCTCCTCCAAGAAAATGGCTTAGTGCACGTTTCCCCCTCCTCAGCGGCTCTCTCCCCTTTGCTCGCTCTGTGTTTCCGTGACCACTGCCCGTCACGGGAGATGTTGAGGATCTGAGGTTCGCCCACAGAGGGGTGGACTTGGCGGAGGAGAGGGTGGGGGGGAGGTGGGAAGAAGGGAGGAAAAAAGGGGGTGGGGGGGGGTAGAGACTCCAGAAATCCAGCGGGGGGAAAGCCAGACCCGTCAAAATGTTTGCTGATGTTTCATGGGAAAGGGGCTGATTTTATAGGAGCCCTGATGGGGACATGTCATTGATAGGCTTGGAAGGCTGATGAATGGCCCCAAGTCAGATGGGGATGTGGCAAGGCTCACTGGAAGTCTTTTGTGGGGCTGTTTTGAATAAGAAAAGCTCCCTCCCAACGAAAAAAAAGAGGCTTAGATCTACGCAGTCCTAACACTGTGGCCTCCCCGTCTCCCATTATGGCATTTAATACGTTTTTATACACCCCAGAGCTCCATATAAACATACATCCCTCCACAACCGCCGCTCCTGCCTCTCCTTCTGATTCTAACCCCCACTTTACATCCTGCAGACACTTGTTGCTTCGTTTGATCTATTTCTCACCTCTTTCCACCGTCAAACCATCTTTGTGATCACTTTTTCACAGAGTCAACACATTCACACATAAAAACACTCAGAATCACACCAGTGTGAATTTACTGGTGGAGTTCTCTCCTTTTTGCGCACTCTTTTTGCAACCTTATTTTTGGTGTGCCTCTGAGAAGAGGGAACGGTCACAAAGGGGGGGAAGTAAAAGTGCAAAGCCCGAGGCTGGGAGGGCTCTGATGGAGTGCCTGAGAGCTGGAGAAGGGAAAGCTGTGATTAGAATATGAATGGAACCACAGGAGAGGGGGAGAGGAGAGGGGAAAGAAGAGGGGAGAGGAGAAAGGCGGATTATGGCTGAATTACTCACCACACCATGGATAGCAAAAAGGAGGACTTTCTCCACCAGTGCGCAGGCGTGGGCACCGCTGATGCTGCTTCTCAGTGACACACAATGTGCAGACACCTGGGAGCAGGTGTGGGACAGGGCGGCAGTAACATCTCAGGGTCACACTCTATTAAAACATCTCAGACAGGAAGTAAAAAAAGAAAGAAGTGTAATCCAAACAGGAAATCATGTTGCTGCCTGCAAAGATTCTTAGTGAAAGTTTTAACAAGCACAACACTATAACAACACATTGATGACAACATATTCACAGGGCAGAGCACAGCCGTGACCTAAAAAGAGGATCTAATTAATTTCAGTCAAACGAGGAGAAGGTGGAGTCTGCGCCTCCTTCAGTTGTCGTCCTTTTCCCCCCCCACGCCGTTATCTGCTTATTAGAGCCAAATAAAATAGGACAGGTGCAGCCACCAAAAGAGCCTCTTCCACCCGTCCTATTCTCACACACTCGGCCCGCACAAACGGATGTGTACTGCTTTTGTTCACTGAAAAGGCCCCAATTGAGTTGTGTGTGTATGTGCGAGTGGGGGGTATAGTTACGCTACATACGACATGTTGGTGGATTTTAAAGAGGAGGCCATGTGACTCAGAGCAACTTTCTGCTCCACATGACACGAGTGAGGGGCTGCTGCGGGGTTTTCTATGTGTCAGGGTTGAATCGAGCATCCAGCTGTTTGTTCGTCACATTTATGGCAAAGAATTTCAATTAGATTTGAGTCTTTTTTTCAGGAAAAATATGATTTCACCTCTCAGATCAAAATATTTCTATTCTCTGTATTGATACATTGATCTATGATTGCAAACTGAATATTGTGGGACAGCTGGTTACACAAAAATTAGACATTTAATGAATTTATCGTGAAATTCTGACGTTCAACTTATGACATTTTTCAACATTTTAATCGACCATTAAACTACAAAATCCTCCGCAGATTCTCCGCGAATGGAAAATAATCGTCAGACCTAAAAATCATAATAAGGCAAAATACTATTTAAAATAACAGATTAAAGAAAATAAAGGCTTACATTTTTCAATAATGTGATTTAAAATGGATTTTGTTTCTTTCCTTGTTGAAATTGTCCCTCTTGTTGGATGTTGATGCTCTGATCCACCATTCTTTTTTTTGGTGGTTTCATTTCTTATTTGATGGAAACAGTAACCAAAGGTCAGATTTTGGAGCTTTTATAAGAACATGAATGCACCGTAGGTTACCCCTGAATTTAAAGGAGCAATTTGCCCCTGGAAAAATCCACTGTCAGTCAAAGCTGATGTTCTCTGTAATCGATAGAAGCAAGAATATTTGAAATTGGCGCCATAGCTGTGGAGAAAGTTCTACAAACAGCTCGTGGTTTTGCCCATTGTACATTCCTACAACACCCAGCGTGCATTGCGCCCCTCCCTCTGAGCAAGAGACACTGGAGTGAAACACTACCTGCAGGTAATAGCTCAGAGCGGTACAGAAAGAGAGTCCGAAATACGACGAGAATATACCGGTGGATTGTCTAAAAAATCCTCAGGTCTGCAGTCTACATTTCAAACCTGACGATTCTGACAGACATGTCATGACATCGGAGGCGGGCGTCCTAGATTGAGGAAGTGTAGTTTAGCGAGCTCCCTGGCCTCCACCAGATGATGCGTTTTATGTAGTCTGGCGGAGGTTTTCCAGGTCCCATTGGAGAAGCAGATAGCGTCCTACAAGGGCACAGAGCGAAGTTGCATTTTGTTTCTACCATAATGGCATTAGCTCCTCATAATAGCATGATAGGACTGAGGTTGAAAATCAGTGAACTGGCCCTTTAACACAGAGCTCAGTGGAGAAACAGGGGCCTGTGGCTGGATTTGAACTATTAACATCACCTGAAGCCCGCACAGTAGGATAAATAAAACCACTGTGACGGACGTCCTTACAGCTCAAGCTGACTTGAGGTCTCTGACTTGAAAACCAGTTGTTGGCTAAAGGGTAGAAACGTCTTTGAACCACCTTTTTGCTTTGAATATAAAAAATAAAAACTCTATGAAGTGTAATTTAAAAAAACACAAACACAAAGGTTTGTTCATAAAAAAAGGGGCTGCAGCCGCTGCACATGGTTCCTGGACTGCAGCCATTTGTTCATCACGTGCCTTCAGTCATACTTTATTCACTGCGTTTAAACTTGAGAGCCTTTTATATTTTCTGTAGTTATCATGGACATGCAAAGTTATAAGTAATCAGAGTATCAGACACACAAGCTGAAAATGAAACAATAGTTTGGTGTTTATTATTTACACATACAAAGAGCATCATGGTAAGAAAGTAGCAACAGAAATGACACGTTTTGTTTCGTAAACACCAAAAAAACAAAAACAAAACTCGTTTCTTTGAGCTCATCATCGGCTCTGATATCTCTTACTTATTATTTCAGACCTCTGAGATAATTTCTAACTCTGATCCTCTCACTCACACAGACTGCGTTTCTGTCCCTGTCCTGGTCACTCGTTGTAGCGCGACAGTTTGAGTCGGGGGATGATGTTCATGGACTGCAGCTCCTGGAAAAGCAGCTTGCAGGCGTACGGGATACGCAGCGAGGACACGTGGCAGGAGGACTTACAGTAGTGACACCTGGAAGAGGAGAAACTCAGAGTCAGACTGGAGACAAACCAAGAGAAAAGTGTACTTTCATCACACCTGAAGACTTGTGCGGGTGTGACAGTCAGCACAGTTAAGAGATTTAACCTGATAGAAACTTTCAGGATTCTATTGATACTAAGGAGGTCGTGTGTTTTGACTTTATTGTCCAGGCTCCACAACAGTTTCAGATCTGTTGTTAGGGCCTCTCAGCTTTGAGAGGCCCTGGTGGAAGCTTTGCTACAGGTTTGTCATACATTGCTGCAGTGCCAAAGCATCTACAGTAATTTTCTAATTTACAGATCCAACACTTACCACCCGGAATATCCCAACAGGCCGCACTGTCCGCAAACATCCACCTCGAAGGCATCACTGGAGATCATGAGGCGCTCCAGCAGCAACATGCTCGCTCCGTAGCCGATCAGACAGTCGCGCTCCATCTCGCCCAGACGCAGACCTCCGTCTCTGGAGCGGCCTTCAGTGGGCTGCCTGACAGGTGGAAAGGAAACACAAACAGGTGAGACAGAGAGCAATAATTTGTTGTTGAACTTGCTTTGTGTGTGAAAGTCTGAATGTAATCAATCATGCAAAATAACAAGTGTATTTACAAGTCATAAGTCAGTGCAGAATAATTCAGAAAACTTGAGAAGCGTTAAATAACAACTGGATTAGCAGAGCTATGATCTCTGGAGGTTACCTGGTGAGAACAGCTCGGGGGCCTCGGGCTCTGGCGTGCATCTTGTCGAGGACCATGTGCTTCAGTTTTTGATAATACACCGGTCCAAAGTAGATGTAAGCCTCCAGAGGTTCCCTGATGAGAATACAGCATTCAGACATAAAGATAGAGCTAATGCACCCATGAAGATTTACACTACAGGACACAGTGAGCTTTAAAGTTATAATGTCGAAGATTTTCATTTAAATAAATGTCAGTTAAGTCTCTATCTATCGCCGAATGAGGTAACACAATGCTGATTGAGCCTATGGCCCACTGATGAAAGCCTGTGCTTTAACAGTATTATGGACTGGGTGTCTGTGGCGACTTTTGTGGAAAAAAAAATCACTAGCGGCGCCCAGTTAGTGACGCGTTTCCCATCACCCAGCAGTGGTTGGTCTGCCAGAGAGGGTAGGCGGAGCTAAGCGGCTGCCTTTCCGGTCTCTGCAAGTGTTGCGAGTAAACAGTAATCTACTATGGCTGAACAAACAAAGAAAAGATGGATGACTACAGATACAACTTCAAAAATAAAGAAACTAATTGGACGCTCAGTTGAAGGCAAACAGTCTAAAAGGAAAGCGACCATCAGTGAGGAAAATCAAGAGTTACAACCGGAGCCAACCGTGGACGTCACACTGTCTGGATATCTGGGAAGTGTGCTCCTGCAATTACTGTTTATTGCCATAGGTGCCGCCAAAGAGAACAAAACTGAGCTCTTCGAGATTACAACTTTATTAACACTAACTCTAGTTTTGTACATGGGCCCTTTACAAATGTTTATCAGGATAAAAGTCGTAACATAAAAATACCAAACATTTGCTGGTTTCATCCTCTCACACATGAGGGAGGACTTCTTTTCTGTTACAGATTTTTCACTGTGTTTGATAAATAAAAAGCTAATCCTACCTCTGGCAGAGAGCTGTAGTGACACTATGCTTGTTCAGGCTATTATGAAAAGTAACAGTAAGTTAGGAACTGACGTGCTGTGTTTAAAACAAGCTGATTGGTTGATCCTGCAAACTTCATTTTTGTGATGCAGATTTGACACAGAGAAATTCAAAGTATGAAAGGAACACTCAAATACAGTGAGCGATGTGTTCAGGAGTTGTGTTTGGTGCAGTTAAACACAACGTTTTGATTACCCAGTGATTCCTGAAGTGACGTAGTCTTTGCCCTGGTAGTTGTATCCATAACGGATGAGATCCTCACACACATCCTTCACCTTGCTGCCTCCGAAGGCCGTACCGTAGTGAAACCGTCCGTCCAGGACCCCCGCCTTCCCAGCCAGCAGTTCAATCAGCTTTCCCACCTGACAGAATCAGAAACACATCAATGGTTCATAACAGAGATCTTTTGTCATCTCTGCTGGCACCAAACGTTGATATTTTGGGTGAGATTAGATTACACATGTACTGCTCGGGGTCGGAGCAGCAGTCTAAGGATGACTGACTTCAACAATTCCACTGAGGTCGCACCCAAAGGACCCCTGACCCCATCACATAAAAGGAAACACCTACTCTCAGGCCACAGAAACTTCCTCCCGAGCCAAACATTTCTCAGTCTTTTCCATGACAACCACAGCGAGCAAACACGCTGCCGCTGACAACTTCAGCAGTAAAGACGGTTCAAGTTTTTACAGTGGAAGGGACAAAAAGAGGGCAGAGACGGAGCCAAGTTTCATGTCATTCTCATTCAGCACCATCCGACACTTCACATGTACTGTGCGCGTTTGATAAAACCTCCACACACTGCTACAGGCGGCGGCTTCGCTGGCAGCCGTCGCCGCAGCAACAAATATCTGTTTGTGAACAGTAAGATTGCTGCTTAGCGGCATCAATGGACGTGTGCTCTGGAGGCCAATGATAACCAGGAGAGGAGAGGAGCTTGGATAATGAGGGTTTTGTCTCAGAAGGGCGACACAAACTTGTGAAGAGAGACGGAGGTGATTCACACTGAAACACAAATAACTGTCTAAAGTTTGAAATCACCTGTCAAAATACCACATTTTCAAAGTAGAAGTGGATTTGATCCACAGGACAAATATAACAGAGATCTAAAATAATAAGTCAGTTATTTATTCACATTGGCATCAACTGTTTAGATGATCACTAATTTATTTCAGTTACTTTAAAAGAGCAATTCTCCCCTGGAAAAAGCCATCGTCAGTCAAAGCTGGTGTTCTCTGTAATCGATAGAAGCAATAATATTTTAAATTGGTGCCATCGCTTTGGAGAAAGTCGTACAAACAGCTTGTGGTTTCGCCCATTCTACATTCCTACAACACCCAGCGTGCATTGCGCCCCATCCCTCTGAAAGGAACGGCCCAGCGAGAGACGCTGGAGTGAAATATGACCGTTTCACTGCATGTGATGGCTCAGAGCGGTGCAGAATCACAAACACGACGAGAATATACCGGTGGATCGTCTAAAAAATATTCAGGTCTGCAGTCTACATTTCAAACCTGACGATTTAGAACGAGACATGACATCGGAGCATCCTAGATTGAGGAAGTGTAGTTTAGCGAGCTCCCTGACATGTTTTCTGACGGAGGTTTTCCAGGGCCCATTAGAGGAGCAGATAGCGTCCAAAGGCCAAAGGCACATAATGGCGTTAGCTCCCCATAATAGTATGACAGGACTGAGGTTGAAAATTGGCGAACTGGCCCTTTAAAAGAAATCACAATCCACTGGTTCCAGCTGCTCAGATGAGGTCGTTTGTTGCTTTTCTGTGTCATAGGATTATTGTAAACACAGTGCCTGTATGCTGTAGACATGAAAAATCTTCTGATCAATCAAAGATGAGAACTCTGGTTATTTGTTGGCATTTTGCTCTCTTTTATGACTTTTTTTGGACAAACATTTGAATCATTTATTGGAAGAATACTGAGCTGATTAATCTGCAACGAGGCTGAAACGGTTAAGAGTCATACCGTCATTCTGGAGGGATATCCGTGAGGGTTCATGATAATATCTGGACAGATGCCCGAGTCACAGAACGGCATGTCCTCCTGAGGAACGATAAGACCACAAACACCTGACACACACACACACACACACACACACACACACACACATCAGAGAGAGAAACAACATATAGGAGTTAATGCACACACCTGAGCACGCAGCAGTTTGACTGTACTTTTTGATAAACTGCAAATGAACAATTTCAGGCATTTATCTTTAATTCATGTTGCAAAACTCAGTCAACAGAAATATAAGTACTCGTACCAACAGGATATGTGATGCATTGTTTGATGTTATTCTCTATTTATCATTATTGTAAAGCTCATCTGTAAATGTATCAAAGTCAGCAAAATAACTGCAGTAATTCATTTTAACCAGAAGTCAGATCAGCCTCCCCCAGACTGTTTTATATCTCTGCCTTTGGGGTGAGGCTTGAACTGAACCTGTGTTGGAGCATGACATTCCTCGCTGATGTGGACAGACAGGCTCGTCTTTTGATTCACATGACGTGGGGGACGAGCGCCCTGGTAGCCAGGAGTTTAAGTGTGAGTGTAAATGTTTGCTGAGGGGCCGAAGCACTCTTCCCTGGCCAGGGCAAACAGATTGTCGGCCCATTTGCAAATGAAAAAAAAGAGAAAGAGCAGAGAAGAGAAGGAGAGCAGGAAGTGGAGAAAGGTGCTTAGCTTGACAGGGAGACCGGGATTACACATCCATGACTTTCAGTACAACTCAGAGGAAGTGGAGGGGATCAACTGGAGAGGAGAAATTGAATCCGTGCACGTGGGAAAAATTCACTATTAGCCGACCAGTCGGCGACACAGCAGACTGTTGATGCCCTGCAGGATGTAGTAACAGGATGTTGACTGGGAACAAGTGCAGCGATTTACTGGAAAGTCATCCAACAGCAGGAAGAAGGTGTAAAAGAGAAGAGAAAAGGCGAGAACAGCCGGGCCAGAAGAAAACATAAAAAGGGGAAAATCAAAAGAGAGAAAAGGCAGTAAGAAAAAAGGCTTGAATATCGGGGTAAAAGTAGGATGAAAGAGTAAAGAGAGCAGGAGGAAAGAAAGTGGAGAATGGAGAAGGTGAACAGAAAGAGAGAGAGAGAGAGAGAGAGAGAGAGAGAGAGACACTAGTTCCCATAGCAGACATCCTCGGTGTTGTTTGTTTTGTGTGAAAGTGAATGATAAAAGAGGCATGAAATCAGCAGAGAAAGGCAAGACAACAGCAAGGGTCCAGAGCCCTCCATCACAGCTCTTACAGCTCCACGCTGGCGGCTCGCACAATGGGCCCCTACTACGGACAACCCTCCACCTCCTCCCCCACCTCCACAGCTGTGAGAGTGTGTGTGTGTGACCGGTAAATAATTAACTTATTCTGCTCTGCTGACCAGGACTTATGAGACGAGTCATGAGTAGCTGGGAGATCTATTGCTGCAGAGAAATGCATCGCTAATTGAATAATGAAGCTTAATTTAGGAGTTTAGTGTAAAAAGTTTGTAAAAGAAGAAAGTTTTGTTTTTTAATTTAAGAATAGAAACCGAGTGAAGCCACAAACTGTTTACATTACTAAACTGAAGAGTGACGTCAAAGAGCTCCGACTAAAACGCTCCGTCCATCTCTTGCACATCTCAGACTTTCCATCCACATCTCCTCCGGCTAACCCCGAGGCGACCCCTCTCTCTCCGTCACTATCTGAGACAGAAGACATTGTCCCGTCCTGAGCTGACCGCCCAGTGGCCACAGCGTTAATGAGGAGAGTAAATTATGCATGGCGCCAGTTAGCTTTTTGATTAAAACATCATACCAGCCCTCTATAGGGGAGGTGCTGCAAAACAATAGAGGTTGTAAACACTTTTTCCCCCAGTAGCAGCAGAATACTGCTGGGGTGTAATAAATTTGCATAGTCTGGCACTGGACAAAGAGCCAATTAATTGAAAAGAGCTCTTGAAAGATGAGGACAGGGGGGCAGTGACAGAGCAACAGCCCCTGGGACTTGACTCAACAAATGCTGCAGCATAAAGACAACCAATTTTTTCCCCCCCAAAAGTCATTTAGGATCTTTCATAAAAGATTTGGGGCTTGAAGTGGTGGTTATTAACGTGATCCTCTGATGTGCCCGTTAAGGTTTGAGCTCAGCACGCGGTGCACCTTTCTGTCCGTGCCGACTGCTGAATTTGTCTCCGATCTCTGGTCTCCTCGTCTGCCTCAGGAGGATCTTGATGAGGAAAGCATCTTCAGCGTTGGAGGAGATCATCACCTTCTCGATGTACGAGTCTGTGGAGCCCTTATAGCTGCAGGAAAAAAAAGGAATAATTTCCTTTAGTTTGATTTGCAAGAAATTTAAATGTCAAGCTTTTTTCTTCCCCAATTTCTGCATCTGTCTACGCACAGGTTTGTCCACAGAGAGGTGACACAAGCTGAGGTCACAGTGAACACGCAGGGACGGGTGTGTGTGTGTGTGTGGTGTAACTCACCTGACGGGCACGTCTCTGTACTGGGGCTGGCCTGGCTGGGTACTGCCCTCCAGTGGTGTCTGGGTGACAGTTGGCATGGACTTGTTCACCAACACCTGCTTGTTCTCCACTCGCTCACCTGCACCACACACAAGACAAAACACACAGTTTATGGCTGTGATCTTTTCTGGACGAGCCGTCTGTGTTTCACTTTATGAAAACAAAACAGTCAAAGTGTGACGTAATTTGATTCCTGATCGACAAGCAGAACAGAAACGCACAGAGAAAATATTACTGAACTGAAAAGCAACAATTACTTATTCAACTCATAACTGAAACCTCTCTCACTGGAATTACATCCCATTAAGAAATATAATGGGCTCCTGTACACCTGAGTTACACTGCTCACTGACAGTGAGTGAATCAGACTGTAAGCCTGTTTGAGCATTTTATTTGTGCATGATCAGATGATAAAAATCGAATCATATGGATGCAGTCCTGCTGGTACTCACCAGGGGAGCAGATGCCGTCAGCATCCAGGATGCTGTGCCTCCAGATGGGCTTCCGTGTAGCAGCGTCCAGCATGGGCCCCATCACCTTGTCAAAGGTCTGGTTGGTGTAACGCCGCAGCGTGCACTTGGCATTTTTATAAACTAGGCACCGGCCAAATCCTGAAGGGAAACATACATATTTGACTTTCTAAGTGTTTTCTACCTGAACGAGTTGTTTCAAATATGTTAATGGAGACGTTAATTTTTGTACAATCAAGAAAAGAAATAGAGATCAAATTGCTGTGTGACTGACATCCCGCTCTCTGTCATCAGCAGATCTCACCTCTGTCAAGCGAGGCTTTGTTGAGGACCAGAGCGTCCTCAATGTCGTAGCCGCTGTAGCTCATCACAGCCACGGTGGCGTTCTGACCGGCTGGAAGCTTTTCAAAGTCGATCATCTCGATGGTTTTTGTTTTGACCATGGGCTTCTGAGGATACGCCAGCAGGTACATGAGAGTGTCGATACGATTCCTCTGGTTGTAACCAATCGTTCCTGCAGAGAGCATGTAGAACTTACAAGAACGCACTCTTTGGTGTGGGTCTATTTGTGTATGTGTATCATTAATCTTAATCTGTCTCTAAATCCAGGACTATGGTTGTTTAATCGTCATGCTGGGTGGGTGGGTCGGGGTTGGGCCTGGTTAGCAGCATCTCAGAGCAGCCGATCGGAGGAACAGGATGAGTTATTGCATAAAGCCCGGCCTCCCTTGAAGCCTTGACATTTGTCAGATGCTATTACTTCACAATCTGGCTACAAGCACAGTGTGTGTGATAATAGGCCCGAGCCACACAACCAGATTTGCACATGTATAGAAGCTGCCACACAAAACAGACAAGGCAGAGGATATTGGGCCAAATATAGTTCCAGTCTGTGTTTTTGTAATAGCGGGGGGAGGGAGGACGGGAGGGACGGAGGTAAAGCAGTGGGGTGGGGGTGACCGCGGCTCTTACGAATGTTAGCAGGGCTGTTTGGGGAAGTTTTGGTTACCAAGGAGTTGCGGGTGCGCACTCTGTGGTCTTTCGCAGCTGAGCACACTGACCCCCTGAGCACAGCCAGAGCAGACACAATGAATTGCTAATGACACTCTGGGTGACTGGCAGGGAAAGGGCCTCCGCACACACACAGCACAATAGAGAACCTACGCAAGCGCCCCATGTTTGATGTCCATGCGCATACACACACTGACGCACACTGACACACACACATAAGAAAAACACTCAATCACACATACAAATGTATTCTGACAGGAAGTAGCGCAAGAGCGGGGTTTTGGGGGAGACGAACCAGCAGGCTGCTTGTATCTATAGTGTTTGTTATTCTAATGTGCTTTGTATGATTTTAACTTATGCAAATAAAACTGTAAACTCTGAACCAGCAGATTAAGAAAGCTTAAGAACAGTGTAGAAGGGAGATTAAATTACTGTTGAGTTGTGAGCATGCATACACACAAACACAGACACTAACACTGCAGCTGTTTGGAGGATGTTTGAGAAAGGATTTGAGCTCTCCACAGTTCAATGACCTGTCTGCCGACTGAAGCTACCTGCTCCGCTGACTCTTACCCATCGCCTGCTTGCCCATAGCGCACTGGTAAGTGTTCCTGGGAGACTGGTTGTGGTGGGGGTAGGGGATGAGGCCCGCGCACACCCCGAGCAGAGTGAAGGGCTCGATCTCCAAGTGTGTCGTGTCTCTGAAGATGAAAGAAAATAATAATGAAAAGAGTTGAATGACGTAAAGAACACTTTTTAAACTCACGTCAGGCTCCTCACTTGTAAATCATGTGTTCATAAAGAGCGACCTGACAGTCGTTCTCCTCATTGACATCCAGGTACTCCACCAGGCCCTCGTGCAGAAAGTCTTCAAATGTTCTGGAGGCAACAAACGTGAGATTCATACGGTATAAAATCAACATGACAAGCTGGATTATCTTCAATATTATCATATGTATATGATTTTCTGCTCTTAGAGAAGCATTTCTTCTGACTCCCAGCCTCACCTGTAGCCCTGCGACAGATCCTCAATGTGTTTGTTTTTCACCATTGGCTGTCCCTTCTTCACGATGATGTACGGCCTGATGGAGAACAACACAGAACACTTTCAAACTAATACTGAGTCACTTACAGAGAGCATTGTGTTAATGGAAATAAAAATGTTATGCTATTGAAAATAAATAAATATTGCACAGCCCTTAGTGAAGAATGTATTGTACAGAGACGTGGACGTTTAAGTGTGTAACTAATTTCTGATTATGAAAAAGGGTCCTTCGCCATTTATCTTTAACTCTTTGTGTAACAGTCGGGGTTAAAGCCGCCCCACCTGCAGAGACGTCCTCCATCAGAAGAGATGTAGACGCAGCGGTCGGTCAAGTTGGTTGAGATTGACACAAACTCGTTGATGAATCCCGCCCTGCGCATCAGTCTGAAGGTACTGACCAGCTTAGGATGATCTCGGATCACACCGAGGATGTTACCTGTTGAAATTAAACAGACAGGTGGAGATAAAGATGGAGCCAAAACACGTATCAAGATTTAAATAACTACAGAAACACTAAAGTGTTTCCCAATCTATCCTCACTATATATATATATATATATATATATATCTTATTACATTACATCCTGTTTGTCCTGAAACCTGAAAGTGTAGAGTCCTGTACCTTTGTATCTTTCTTTTGATTGAGGGACATTTTAGGAAAACTTCAGCTTTATGATGTGAGAGTTTCCGGCATTCATAATCTGTATTAAAGAGTGAACTCATAAATGTTGATCATTTCTGTGTTTAATCTCTTTTTACAGGGACGTGGATTTTTGGGACGGCAAGTGTTCTGGTTTTTGTTTGTAGTACGCTTGTAGTCCAGTTCATATTGACCAATCACGTATCAGCAGGCTGCAGCGTATGCAGGAAAAACAGTCCGTGAAGAGAGCAAAAGCAGGCGGAACGTAATGCGGCGTAATAGCATCCCGGCTCCCATCAGCGGCTATCTGACGACAATTTAGCTTCTTATTAATCTCTTTAAACGGATATCTGCATGCTAGTTAGATCTAAAATTAAACTTGAGACAAATTCCCTGACACTGTGTCACGAAAGCTGTTCAGCATTCAGATTTCCCGACTTCCTCAAATGCATCATGATCAATCTGACCTCCGTTCAACAGACGAGCATTTTAAAAGTTTTCTCCTCCTCTTGAGGACAGACCTGACAACGTTTCATTTTTACTCTGCATCATGATGATGAAATGTCAGCAAAGTTAAGACCCGTTAATTAACGTAAATTCTTTTTCTGTAAACAACGCAGCACACGGAAAAGAAGTCTTGACTGGAAGTCGTTTATCGCTAAGCGCTGGTGGAAGCGGACACGTCCGCCATGTTTACCGTTGTGCCCAGAGGCTATATCTGCGTCAGACTACAGCCGATAGGATCCGAGATTGGTGTTTAATAAATGTGGGATGTATTTGTTTCCTGCTTGTGTTTCCCAGTCTGACGAAGGGTTGCAGCTGATGCTTATTTTCTTAATTATTGTTTTTAATTCAATTACCTTGCCTAAAAAAAGTCAACAAATATTAAAGACTACTGTCAGAGTCAAATTTGAGGTCTATACATTTCAGACTTATTTGTCCTACCACCAGTCTGAAATACAATGATGTTGTCTTTCTGTCATGTAGGACAGGTGACACAAGTCATTAAAAATCAATTGGATTAATTTTCTGTCAAGTTAACGAATCGTTTGAGCTCTAGAAGTAAGATCTATGAGGGATCCTTCAGCTGTCGTTCATAACTCCTCTTACCACAGGACCCGCAGGTTCTACTTCTGAGTTAAATTAACTTAAAACCACAAACTTTAAATGGAGAGAAAAAGAGAAAGAGTCTGCGTATACAGAACTGTATTCTAAACCTCTGTCGCTTGTGGAGGCTCAAACCGCCTGCAGGGGTTTGTTCATATCAAGTCTGACAGACAAACGAGTGGAGAACAGAGGAGACACTGTGCTCTGCCTCTGTGTGAGGGCACACGTGCAGTGAACACACTCTGAAGGGCTTTGACACCTGCTGCTACCAACTAATTAAATGGTATGGCAGCTAATATAATTTGACAGTTATCAGTGGCGAGACAAACATATACAGTAATTAAGGGGCCAAGTTCTGACTCAAGAATAATACCTACTGCTGCCACGAAATTAATGACTTATCAGCCTCCCTGCTAAATACTAAATTGCTTCTGTAAACTAAACAGAATATTTCCCGTCATGTTCATAAGCAAAGCTTTTAAAACGGAGAGGATTAAACTCTCTTTTCATGTGATCTAAAGTAACAGCATCCAGCGTTAATTCTCCCTCTGTTTATTTATTAGGCTCCGCTGCTGCAGGGGAGTTTCACCGTTGAGGAAGACGAGGAAGACGCTCGGGTACGAGAGCTCCTCTCCGCACAGCAGGTTGACGTCCTCTACGCCCAGGTTGAAGGCCAGCTTGATAATCGGACCGTCCTCCATGTCGGTGGTGATGTGGGTCATCAGAGCCAGGTTCTTCACCAGACCACAGGCCTGCAAACCAAAACAATCGTAAACACCGAGAACAGGCCTTTAAAAGGTTTCTAGTATTTACACTGAATGAGCGCACTCGATAAACTGACAACAAAATCTAGTCTGACATTTTCAAATCGCTGTCCTCCATGATAATCCCTTTTCCCCGTGGATTCTACAGACATAATATTATATCATGCAAATCGATGCTCACTGCTCAGGTGTGGCTGCTGCAGCTCACTCACCTCTCCTTCAGGGGTGTCAGACGGACACAGCATGCCCCACTGTGACGGCTGCAGAGAGCGCGGCCCGCTGACCTTCCTGGTCTTCTCAAACTGGGAGGAGATTCTCGTCATCATGCCAAGAGCCGAAATGTAGGAGAGACGAGACAGGACCTGGGTGACACCCTGACGGTCCATCTTGAATCTCTTCAGAGACCAGTTGCCCTGTGGACAAAAGAGTATTTTTTACCCTGCTTATATAGTATTTTCAAGAACGACATAAATGAAAGTAACATTGATGATGCATGTTTGAATTCTGAATGTTCTTCCAGCTTCCTAAACCTGGACTCAGACTCTGAAGCAGGCCTGAAGCATCCTCTCTATCCAATCATCCTTTACATCTCTGCTCGCTCACTCACTGTGGATATGGCGTTGACCATGCCGTTGGTGATCTGATCCTGCCGCATGTGCTTCACTACGTCAAACTGAGCCGCTCTCTGCTTGGGGATGATCTGGTCTGCAATTTTCTTCAGTTCAGAGTTGAACTTCTTAAACAGATCTTCAAACAGCAGCGACAGCAGCTGGAAGCAGAGAGAGAACATGTATTATTGATATTACTGCCCTCTCTCTGGATCGAGTAAAAACATTTCAGAGATGGAGTCGACATTTCATCTTCACACAGACTCTCGGCCGTCCTGACACCCTGCATCTGCTCCCGTCTCTCATCAGCGCTGAGGAGCGTTTAAAAGTCGCATTTAATAACCAGGTGTGCCGGCTCGCTGATAAGCCTGACCTGGCCTCCGTCCCAGGTCCCTGTCCTCCTCCACCAGGCCTACAGGAGGCAACCTCTCTCACAACCCCCCCCCACCCCACCCTCCCACCCTCCCTGTGCATTAGCATACATCAAAACAAACAGGCAGCGCTGCTTGAAATTAATAAAGAAATTAAGCTTCCGTTGCGCAGCCAGGCCAATTAGTTGAATGTCAGGGAACCATAATTGGAGAGTGAGGAGATTGCTGGCGTTGTTAGTGTGTAAGCCCCCTATTGAAAGAAGGCTCTGTGCCCCCCTCCTCCCCTCTCCTGCTCCTTATACGGAGCAGGTTGGGGGGGAAATTAAAGGCCTTAAGACAGCAGTAATTACATTATCAGAGCCGGGCCTGCGGATTAGCTCAATCGCTCCAGTCAAGGCAGCAATTCTATTGTCACGGTGCTGAAAAATCCCCATGCTTCCACAGCCTCTGGATTTTGGTGCCACCTCATATCTCTCTCCTGACAAAGCCAGGCTGAATACAGGGGGAGGGGGGGGCGAAAACAAAACAGGGAAAAACAAAGCTGAGGGAAAATAATGAGAGTCTTATTAAAAGAACGAGACAGGAACAAAGATGCAGGTGAGAGATCGGGGCTGGAGCAGCCGCTGTCCTCTGTTCAGGGCTGTGATCTGTTCGCACTGAAGCATTGAGCCTTATTCGTCCTTTTCTATACGCGTATTATTTATAAGCATCAAGCACGTTTTGTTTTCTAGAGTAAGAAAAGGTAGGAAACACCTTTCAGCTGACAGGAGTGAATGAAATGAATAAACAATGGTGCCTTTTGATGTGGGAACTGAACTCATTTACTACTTCCTGTTGATCAGCTGACACACGAAAACATAACAGACCTGCAGTCACATAATGAGTGGCTGAGTGGTGCATTAATGGTGGGATTATACAAGCAGTCAATAAATCCACATAGGCGGAAACAGAGGCTTACCTGTCCAGCCAACTCAAGACGTTTGTTGCCGTAGTAATCTCTGTCGTCCACCTTGTTGTCCCCTTGAGCCAGGATCACCCTCCGCACCATCACAGCCAGGTAAATACACTTAGCCCGGAAGTTAAACTCTTTCACCTACAAATATAAAGCACAATGATAAGACCTCGAGGCACACACCAAATATAATCCATGATTGTCGTGTGTCTGCGAACATACAGGCACGTGTGTGAGGATGAGAGATGCCAAGAGCTCTCTGGCCTCCTCCATCTTGGTCTTCTTGGGGCCTCCCCACATACGCTGTCTCCGCACCTTGTTCCCGAGGTACCTCAGAGCCTGAAAGACGGAAGCAGCAGACACGTCAGAGGTCAGAGAGCGGAGTGTTGTGTTGCTGAAAGTCCTGAAAACTCGTACCAGTCATTTATTTGATTAATATTTGGGGAATAAAACTTGTACCCCACCTGCCTCCCTCTACATACCTTTGGCTCAGGGATGCTAATAAGGGCTTAGAATACTCTCGTTAACTGATCATTAAGAGTTAACCAATGAAAGGGTGAATTTTTACAGGATCAACAGAAACTTAAACAACAACAAAAGTAATTGAAAATAGATTTAAAGTGGGTTATATATATTATTTCCCCATTTTAATTATTATTTATTCTCCACCTGATTTTAATAGAATAATACATGACAAACAACTGTCAGTCAAAGCGCACGGAGCACCACCAAGCAAAAAAAAACTAAAGAAAGAATCATTAAGAATTAATAAAAATTACATAATCAGGATTCCTGGTTTACATTGAGATCACTGATCTACCTTATAAATAAAAGGTTTTAAATTGGTTGCTAAACTTTCACTAATGACATTGGCTTTCTGTTTAAAGTATATTTCACCTGAGTTCCCGCAGCTGACCCTCGAAGGTGGGTGCGGGCTCCTCTTTCCACTTCTGAAGTATTGCTTTTTTCGCTAACCCCATACATAAAGAAACTGCCTGTGATTGACACTCGTCTGCCTTATTCAGTGTGGTACCAAGGAGGCCTATCAATGGATCTGGCTCCAAAGTGGCAGCATAAGCCTCTGACAACAAATGAAATAGAGAGTAAAACAAAGAGCCCTCAAGTGCATCACGGTTATTACAGGTAGGGGATACACCAGGGTATATCTTGGATTTTGCATAATGAAGTCGGTGGACTGAGGGGAGATAGTTAACTAGTTAATCGATCGCAGAGGGCGACGTTATTCAGATAAAATTGGTCGTAAAATATACCTGAGCAGCCCACCCAGGGTGTGTGTGAAACACTGAGGTGGTAACATGGAAGGCAAAGCTGGTTGTCCTTCATAAGTTGTTATTAATCAACCAAAAATGGTTTTGTCAGATAAACGGTTGATTTTTAACAGACTCTGACAAAAACAGGGAAAAGGCAAAAAGGAGGATAAAAAGAACCAAATAGGTCAATTAAAATTAATCTAATTAGGTCAATTAAAATTAATCTAATTAATGGGTTTAAATGGAATCATAGGCGTCAACTTGATGCATCAGAGTGAAATAACTTTGCCTGGTGAAATACAGTCTTAAATTAGATTCAGCTGAGGAAAAATTGGATCAAAGAAAGTAACAGTGTCTTTGATTCTGACCAGGCATCTGATGCAAATTGTCCGTACTTTTGTTTGGCATTTTCTTTAGACATGTTGCCATTGTTGACAGAGATAATGAACAGAATGAGGAAGTCAACTTTACCTATGGAGGCATGGAGTCAAAAGACGATGCATGTATCGGGATGTGGGAGGTCATATAAATCATGAAGGGTGTGATCCACACCCACACACACACCAACACACACACCCACACCTGAGTCAGTTTGCATCTGGAGCCCTCTACACAACTATAGGAGAGGTCAAAGGTTAATGAGGCTGAAGACGTTTTGCAAGACCACCCACCCTGTCCACCAGGTATAAAAAGGGCAACGTTGTGCAAACACACGTTTAATCTAAACGTTAATTCACAGAAATTAAAAATGTATAATTTATTGATTCAAAATTGATCAAGTCTGATGAAAAAGTGAATCAGAAGAAAAAAAGATGACAGTTAAATTTGGTTATGGCAGATTACTAATCATAATCTGATAACAATGTTTCTTAAGCCTGATCTGCCTTTAATTATATAGATTTAGGCCTCATTGTGCGCGACACAATGACCCAATGAATACCATGAAAAGACATCGCGGAGGCCGGCAGACAGAGGAACATGAGAGCTGCAGCCACCGGTTGCTAGGAGGCAAATGTGGCCTCATCAATGCATCAGTGGTTCCTCTAACAACATAATCTTTATGAAAAACAAATTGGCCGATTGCATTCATCTGTAGATGTCAAAGAAAACAGGCGGGCCCCTTGAATAACCCATGAAAGGCATTACTTAACTGGCTGGTAAGACAAAACCTTAGTCATCTGATCACAGGGAGACAAAGAAAATACCCTCTGTCAACCGGCAGGCGCATGTTTCTGTGTCTGAACGGCAACATCCTGCTCCTCACACTAAATTAACAGGCTCATTAAGGCTGACTGAAAACTCTATATTGTTGTTTTTCACTTCAAGCTGAACCCTTCACGTGAGTATACGTGCATGTATTCTTCTATACAGCACTTTGGTCCTCTGTGGTTGTTTTAAAGTACTTTACAGATGAAGTTGGATTGGATAATTCTTCAGGGCCAAAATAAATAAATATGTGTTTGAATATTATCTTAATGTGACGACATGAGAAATATGTTTATTGAACTTCTAACTGAGAGCTGGATGGTAAGATGACTTCTACAGTCATGTTTTAAGACATAAAATGCTCTGCTTTGTAAAAATCCTCCTAAGGCATCTCCTCCTTCTCCCGCATTCAAAATTCCTGAATCTGCATACTATGCAAATTAAATAAACCAAACACGTCTCTGTCATCATTTAGTGGCAACTTGTTGAAACTTGAAGCTTGAAATGTAATAATTAGTAGTAGTAACGTTAGTAGTCAGTAGTGAGTTTGCAAAAATTACGATGACCGTTACAGCTGGTTCGTGCATCGTTCAAGTGGTTGCCATAGGTTACACATAATGATATGCGTAGCGTCACTCCTTCCATTAACGGGATTGGCTCATCAGGTTTGTGACGTCTCAAACCTGCCAATCTGAAAACATGTCGTTCCGCCTGTCCTTGGTACACTGCAGTTTGAAAGCAGACAGGCCCAGCCATGGAGATGACTGCTTATGTTGTCCCTGATATGTCTTGTAGCACAGATATTGTATGTAGCAGATGTTTACAAGGTTAAACACTTGATTTTCACTGGAGTTGGTCTTTAAACATGAAGCAAAAAGACTACAGAGAGTACATCTAGTCTGGATCTGTCCAAAGATGACCAAATCTTTCTAATAACATCTCTTAAGATCAATAATCACACTCTAACATGTTGTTTGTTTAATGTGTCCAAAAACCGAAGAGTCAGAGCAACAAGTTGAGGTTTTAAAGGGGGTGGGTCATGTGACTTCCCATGTCTTGTTGTGACTTTAAGGTTGCCAGGCAACCAGCAAAGACTCCAATAAATGAGTTTTAGAAGTGCTGTAGTTGTCACCATTGGACAGAGGCAGGCTAACTGTTTCCCCCTCCTTCAAGTCTTTGTGCCAAGCTAAGCTAACTGGCTGCTGGGTAAAGCCATAAGTTCAGTGTTTTTACTTATTTTTCTATTATAATATATTTTATCCTTTGATGATGGCCTGATATTTTGTTAACATCTAGCAAACTGATATTAATGTTAAAATTTGACAGATTATTCCTTTAATGTAATGATGATTTTTCGGCACACATGAACCCCTGAGGTACCTGAGTCTGTGTGAAGATCTGGGCCTTCTGACACTCCTCCAGGCTCGGGGCGAAGCTGGACATAACGTGCTCCTCCGTACCAATCATCTGCACAATCTCCTGGTCGCTCTCTACGCCCATACCCTGTGTGAACACCAAGAAAAGTGTGTGTGATGTGATCTGATGGCAAGATGTAAGGAGGGAAAAAGTTTAGAGCATACTATAGGGTTATATTATTTCATTCATTAATCCATAAAGGTCTCATAAGTGTGATGAAATTGTACTTTACAACTTGTTACTGCAGCAGGAGGTGAGCTATGAGTCACGAGGAGGCGAGGTGTGAATACAGGGAGGGAAGGGGTGAACTGGGAGTCAGAAGGTTGTCTGACATTTGCTTATGGAAATGTGAAGCTGTGGGAACTAAACCGTCTGTCCCACACAGAGTCTGACGTTGTTTCTGCAG
Source organism: Semicossyphus pulcher (assembly GCF_022749685.1). Lineage (NCBI taxonomy): Eukaryota > Metazoa > Chordata > Actinopteri > Labriformes > Labridae > Semicossyphus > Semicossyphus pulcher. Next base: position 19,417,808 of record NW_027211759.1, read on the forward strand.
CCTCAGCCAAACACGGGGAAGAAGTCACCCAGGATATACAAGAGCACAGCAAACAGAGCGAGCACGCAAACTGTGTCCTGTGGATAATGACACTCGACGCGCACAGGACATGTTTGGAGAGATTCGTCCTCAGAGGGGAGAGAAGTTAATGATGCCAGCTGGCTGACTGACATTTTCATTGAGAGCAAAGGGCGACGTCAAAATGAATCTGATGAAGAACACATAAAAGCTTCTCATCTTCAAGTACGCAATAACCTGCAACAATATCTCTCATTAAATACACGAAGTCCTCGTGCTTAAATCACCTTTTACAGACACTTCAAGGGGATCTAGTAGAACACAACAGGACACACGATCAGATGAAGTTTGGAAACAAACTGAGCATTTGATTCAGCCTGTGGAGCAACTACTTAAACAAAACAGCTTCATTCAACATTATATAGCTGTATTGTAGCACCTCCTACTGGCTGCAAGGTGTAACTGAGCTGTTTCATCATCCTCGACAACATCTGATTTACCTTGAATATGATGGCTATTGGGGCGTCCTCTGACAGCGTGTTGTGTCTCAGGTAGAATCGTCCTTGTTTGACGATCATATTAGTTCTGCTTTTCTTCTCATGAGTGGAGCTGAGGGAAAAAATCAACTGAAGAATTAAACAAATAAAGTTTCCACAGACAGGAGAATTGGAAACTATGCGGAACAAGATTAACATAATATACATGAATATATAACAAAATATATATTTGCAACTGCAACAAGAGGCAGTTTCAGGTCGTTAAAGCATCTCTGCTTTTGTGGGCAGTACCCTGTTTGTTTCACGTGCACACGCTTAAGAACACTTAAACATGCTCAGGTTTCAAACAAATGTCTTTATTCCTTAAACATTATGGTTCTGATCTACACGTGGCGTAAACATGAAGCAATGAAGATGCCTTTTATAAAGCTCTGTCGCTGCACTGATTGAACTGTTGCAGTACCTGGTAACTGAGGCTCCGACTGCACCCTTCCTGTCCTGCTCCACAATGATTCGATTCTTGGACAGCTGCTCTTGGATCAGAATGACTTTCTCTTGACCTTTCACAATAAAATAACCCCCTGTGAAAAAAATGAGAGTAGCAAAATTAGGAACTGTTTAAAACTAAACTGTTTTATTTCTCTCCGTCTGTGCAATGTTTGTAGTACCTGGATCCAGAGGACACTCGTTTAGTTTTGAAAACTCCATAGGAGTCTTTCCTGTAAGAACACAGTTTGAGCTTCGCAGCATGATTGGCATCCTGTGAAAAGAAACAACAGTGTATGAAGATTTCTTCATATTGAACAACATTATTTTGTATACGTTTGATGATTTGTTTTTGGAAGGATCTAGAAAAGTAAATGAGAGCAGCATTTTATGATGTTAAATGCAGATTATTGAGTTGCCCTGCTGGCTTGTAACGTTTTGTTTTAACTGGGCCGGATGCGACTCTGTGGGATACAAAAAGACAAGCGATAATACCTTCCGATGGGCAGAGCATTACGGATGATTCTCTGACTTCCCCGAGTGTATTCGATGTCCACTGTGATGGGCGCTGAGTAGGTCATGTCTCTGAGACGACACTGTGGAAACAAACAAGAGAGATGAGCTTAATCTGATATTTGATGTCATTATAATATAATACCAGAATGATCACACATTATCCCTGTCAGGGCTACAACTAGCGTTATGTAAAGAGATCAGTTCATCAATGTTGTATTTAATGTTGCATTACTGCCAACAAAGTAGGTTTACCTCATGAGGCGATACTGGTCTGGTTACATTGAAGCTTTCCTCCACATCAGGCATGCCAACGTAGATATTGAGGTATCTGAAAGTATTTTAAAACAACACTGAATCTCAAAGCCGCTTCATGTGTGTCTGGGGGTCATTAGTGTTAAATAATTTACTGCAAAAGATCACAGCTCATGTGACTTACTTGAGGTACCACATTGGATCAGCATCACTTGTGATCTTCTCATTTGCTTTCATTATTTTCTTTATCTGGAACACATGACATAATGTATAATATTATATATATGCATAATATGTACATAAAGACGCAGCTGAGACAGTAGCAGAATCCTGATGAAAGGTCATGTCATGTTTTACCTCCACATTGATGAAATAGTTGAACGAGTCGATGTGCTGCTTCACCAGTCCTTTCACCTGGAGAATAGAGAAAAAACACGGAAAGTCTTATTATGGGCGCTGAAATAAATACAGTTTGTGTTGTGCTGTAACAACTTTTCTGATTCATTTTAATTTAATTTTGATTAATGTTTCTGATCATTTATTTTCTAGGACCAGAAAAGAACTTTGTGTATCATTTATATAACTGGGTGTATGGGGCCGTTGCACCCCAGACTGCAAGTCAATGTGAAGGACTATAGAGCAAGTCAGCAACTTATGGTTATTAATCATCAATTATCTCTCAATCTAGATTTTTGGGGGTTAATCAATTGGTTGTTTCGTCCATAAAATGTCCATAAAAGCCCAAAATGACGTCTTAAGAAGTCTTTCTTTGGTCAAAACCCCGAAAATATTAATTTTAATGTCATAGATAAGTAAAGAAAACAATTTTCACATTTAGGAAGCTAAAATGACTACACATTCTTGACAACCATTCTAATTGACTCAGCCCTTTATTAAGGCAACACCAGGTGTCAGTGTGATTTCTGCATTAACATTAACAGTGTCCTTAATATATCAACAATATATTCACTACATTAAAGACGCACAGACTTCCTCTCGTTTTTATTTTATTCAAGTTTTTGTGTCAGTAATGTTTTTTTTCTCAAGAAATATGTTTCAAAAATAAAATCACTTATAATATCAAAGAGGATATTTTGACTAAATTAAGGATGAAAAGGTGCATAAAGGTGTGTTCTGTTACCTTTAGGAAGGCTGGCAACAGTTTCCATTTTTCCTGTCAAAAGAAAATAGAAATGAGTAATTATGAGGTGTCAAAAAAGGATTTGAAAGATTTGAAAGGATGTACAGCACTTTGCTCGCCAACAGTTTTACCCTACATGTAGTTAATGGCAGTTCCTCCGACAAAATGCAAATACATGTGACTCTTTTCAGGCAGTTACTACACTCAAACCACAACAAGGTGAAACAAGGTAAAAGTTTGGGGTAATGTATCCCTCCACACTGTGTAATGTTTGGCTGTGCAGTTAGCCACTATGCTAACCTGTCTGTACTCGTGGTGTGAAACTTTCCGTGATTTCTTTCTGATAAACTCACCGCTACAGTGTTGACAGGAGCCGCCAGCTGCTGGGGAGTCATGTCACAAAACTCTCCTCCAAGTATCTCCATTGTTACTTCAACTGTTCAACTATAAATACAAAAAATTATGGTCATAATGTCAGTGTTGTCAAACGGCGCCGGAAGTTGCAACAACATGCGTCCCACTCGTGTTCCACTGTAAAACCTCCGTGCCGGCAGATCCAAATAATGTGTTCCGCTTTCAGAGAAACAGAAAAAAATAAAAGGCTGTTTTATCTTCTTATAATTTGAGGATCCTTGTTTGTGGATATTTAATGTTTTTTAGTAATTATCTCTAAAAATATTTACTAAATATTCAACCTGACAACAACCAAATATGTAAAATAAACATGTGAAACGTTATTGTGATTTCAAGGTATTAGTAGTTTACTTTTCATTATTAATTACTTGGTAAAAGGTCAGTTCACCTGTTTGCAAAATAAAAAAAACATTTACATGAAATAAAATAAAATAAAAATATCTCCTCAATGAGTTTTAAAAGATATCTGGTCATGTGGATATACATCCATCCATCCATCCATTACCTATACTGCTTATCCTGCAGGCTATCCCAGCTATCATCGGGCGAGAGGCGGGGTACACCCTGGACTGATCACCAGTCAATCACAGGGCGGACACAGAGACAGACAACCTTTCATGCTCACACCCAGACCTACAGGCAATTTAGAGTCACCAGTTAACCTAACGAGCATGTCTGAGCTGACCATGAACTGTGGGAGGAAGCCAGAGTACCAGGAGGGAACCCACACATGCATGCATGCAAAAAAAGCTTGACTTCACTAAACTAAAGATAATCCTAAAAATTCCAAGTAACAATATTTAAGTCAAGATTTAAAGAATACTAATAAAAAATAGGACATTGCCTAACACCTGATATGTTCATTTTAAGACTCTTTCACCAAATAAGCAAAGCTTTTAAAAGCAAAATAGTTACTGGCGATCAGCATTCAAAGACATAAATGATTTGTCTTGTCATTCAGTCTTTAAAAGTTATTAAAAGCTCTGATCTAAAACGTCTACAGATGTTAAGTATTCATGCTTATACGTCAACTTTAACATTAAAACGCTGCTCATATGTTTACACATCATGAAACATAAGGACACTTTAAGCCCGTGTATGTGTTAAAAATGAAATATAATGGGGTACTTTGTCATTTTGTTATGGCCACTTTAGAGAAATAAGGGATTGGTGTGTTTCCTACTTACAACTCACATTACAACTAAGAGGTCATTAACATGTATTACAATGTTTAATGAAAGTTATTTTTATTGCATAACAATATCAAATATTTGATTTTGAATAGCAACATTACTGAATTTACATTTTTTATGGAATGAGTGTACACACCTAAGTGCTGTTTAAACCAAACCTCTTTACATTCTTGTCTTAGATACATGGACATTATGACAAATCACTTTGTATCACAGGATCCTCCACCTCAGTGTGAGGGCTGGCTAACATGCCGGCTGTTGCTGCTGAGAAGTTTGGGGTATGCCGTCCCGAGGGAGCGTCCGTGCCTGATGACCACCAGGTCCATCTGACACTGGTCGATGTTGACGAGCACCGTGGTGCTCCTCTCTGTGCTCATGAGGAAGACGATGGTGAAGAGTGCCATTTCAAACTCAGGGCTGGTCCCGATGAAGGCGCTGCCGACGGGCTTCACCAAACCGTACCAGCTGAACTGGAGGTTCAGGACGTGGTCGTCTTGATCTGGCTGTGGAAACGCATTCATGTTAATCCAGAATAATAAGTCAGACACACTTGGTGTGGGTGGAGAAAAAACACAACAGTTGTTTCAGAAAGAAATGCATCTATTTGTCTGTGAACTGAACTGTTGTACATACTAAGTCATGATCCCTGGCCTTGTATCCCTTGTAGTCCAAGAGGTTGTTTTTCTCTTGCAGGTAGAACTGGACCCAGTTGTGAAAACCAACGATTTCCGTTTCAGATTTTGTCTCTCCGACAAAGACGTGCTCGAATCCACAGGAGTCCGTGCTGGTAAATGATTTTGTTTAGAAATACAACACAAAATAAAACATTACTTTACAACAATTATACAACCTTTTCACATTTGTAGTAGGTTACGACTTCAACATTCAACACAGACATGATGATGATGTCTAGGCCTCTCACCCTGCGTTTCTCTGTCTGCGGTAGAGGTTGAACCAGATCAGGTGCAGTTGATTCTTAAACAGCCTCAGGTTAGCGTTGGACTGTCCTTTGCTCACCAGATATCTATGAGCCCGCTGTGGAGATAACACATTTATATATTGTGTTTATACTTTTAAAAATGTTATTACATGTTAAAACCAGCAGTGCGTAGAGATGTCAGAATGTGCATGTGACAAAATTCTCATTGTCTTCCAGGCTTGCTTAACAGGAGGAACCAAATTCTAAAGAGAAACATCGAGGGGAAAGTCTTTGGTCTTGATGTGAACTGCACACATGCTTTTCTTCCAAATACAATGAGTACCGCATGTCCACATTTCTCCTATGATCCTTTGGGGAGACCACTGAAGCCAACACAGCATTCCTCAGCTGCGCACAGATGTTAGCAGATGTTTTTCTCTCCATAACAACATGAGGTTTTGTGTTCAAGGAGCAGAGAGACAGGAAGAGACAAAAGTCCCTCTGGAGTTCAGCTGCAGTTTCAAACCCGCAAAATGTTGGAGAACTGACAGAAAACAACTAGCGGGGAGCAAAACAACTAATAATACACTGTTTTTTATATCTTCTAATGGAGAAGAATGAAAACAAATAGGTGGAAAAGATGAGGTGTGGTGCAGAAGAGTGTACATGGCTTAAAGTGCAGCTGGTTGTAACATGTCAGATGTACCTTCATCACTTCTGTCTCTAAGACGGCATCCAGGAAGAGACTAATCTCTGTTCGCTCCTCTGTTGTGACTCGTTCAGTCACGCCTGTGGACCGCTCATAGTTGTCCAGAAGTTTTGTGAACCCTGCAATCACAGAAATGTACTTTATAAGAGTCTGCAAATAAGCTGGATATTTAGGCACAGTAGGAGGAAAACTATCTCTGTCTGCTGAGGACACACTTACGGGAGAAGGTGGTTGAGCCCTCCAGCTTGCTCTCATTGACGTTGGAGAACAGAGGCAGTGAGGCGTGATCCTGTACAACATGGCTGCCCTGGTTTACATAACTGGCTCTACCCTGTAGAGTTTAAAGAATATATCATTATAAGAACAGAGGAAAAGTGCTGCCTGATTGAAATAATGCTCCATACCTGAACAGAGACTGTGTAGTCCACGCCCGGAGTCATGCGATTTACATCCAATGTCCACAGCTCATTGAAAAGATTGGATAGTTCCTGGTTTACAGTTCTGTTATATAGAGCCAGACAGGAGAATACAGAAAAACTGACAAATACTGTCAACAACCACAATAAGTCATGGCATAAGTTCTTATTGGATACTGTACCTTGATGCATTCAGGCCAGTGAGGGTGAATGTAAGGAAGACAAGGACTCCACAGAACCTGTAAATCACACATTTGACACATTTTCCATAAAAACGTGAAAAAACTGAGAAAAAAAAACATGTTTTAAAACATTCTGCTCTTCTCTCCAATCTTATAAACAGCAAACTTCACTTGACTCCAGGGATGACATCATTTTCAGATGAGTTTTTGCCCAATAATAAAATACATACCTTGCCATGGTTCTTCTCGCAAGCTTCCACTCCTTCAACTCGAACTACAGAGAAGTACTCACAAATGTTTCTGCAGGCGTTAGACGAAGATATTAACTGCGCATGTCCAAACGTTTTCTTTGAATTGCCACCAGATGGCGCTTTGTCTCTTTGGTTTGATGCTCTTTCAACAGGTAGCCTATGTTCTTAAACTACACATGTAATGATGGCGATAAAATGATCATAACTTCAAGTGGAAGTCCCTGAATAATTTCTTATTCTATTGGCACAGTTTTCTCACACAGCTACGAGCTAGACAGCATGGTCTTCACATGAAGAAATATAAAGTATTCTATAATTTTATTCATAATCTTTTCCCAAAGAAGAGGGATCTGTTTCTGCCGAGTGAGCTTTTTTAGGTGAGAGGTACAACACTTTAAATAAACACTAATTACGGAATCTGTGTAGGGCTAAGAAAGATTGGGCCAAAACGTACTAATGTATGCAAATGTAAGGTGGAGAAAATGAAGAGGCAGAAGTTGTCTAACTGTGACCCGTTGACAAACCAGATATTGGGCCAGTAGACAAGACGAAGACAACATTTCCCCCTTATTATATCTCAGCCCAGTGAGTACCAATCGGGATTTCAACATACATTTTTTTTGTTTAAAAGAAAAGGGTGAAATGAGGTCTAAACGCAGTTACATCCTCAACGTGTCCCAAAACACAGTTTGAACGAAGACGGCGCATGCGCACGTTATCGATCGCTCTGGGGGGAAAATAATATTTTTTTTAGAAAGTTAAAAAAAGAAACAAACACCAAACAATGTCTTATACCACACCTATAAGAAAGCTTGTGGCATAAAACCATAAAGTGATTCAAGTAGATTTATTCTTCAGGTCTTCATCAGATCACAGCTGCTCAGGTCACAAATCAGCATCTCTGACCTGATGAGAAAATACTGACTCTGATGCCTCATTCCATCTCAACAATTGATGACTTCTTTGCAAAAAACAAGAAAAGTGCGATGGATGAACTACATGATAAAAGGTTGCTGAAAACCCAAATCATTCACAGTTGATATCATCTTTGACGTGGGAGACAAGCTGATAAATATCAATCAGCTGGCTGAAAATTATTCATCTGGCATGCCTTCACTGATGCTGACTGCGCTTCAGCGTTTAATGGCAAATGAAATGTTCCACCGATCAAGCTTTTGAATGAGAATTCAAAGTTCATGCACACCTTTTCTGGGGTGGGGCCCTTATGGGAGCTTGATAAGCTCGTGCTTAGGTGTGCCCAAGAGTTCACCTGTCTTCCCTATGGCTTTGGTCCACGATTAAAGAAGGTTAATGAGGCAAGAGAGATTAAGATCAAGAACATTTGTGGCTCATGCCTTGACCTTGACCCAGGTCTCCGAGGAGATCTTTCAACCTTTCCTCTTTGCAAAAGGGTGCTCTTGCAGGCTCATGAACAAAACCCACATCCCCTTTTGACCATGGGTTTCATGCAGACGCTGAAAATGAAAGCTAAAACCACGACAGTGTGAAGTTATCTCCGGCCCTTGTTGATGTCTTGGCTGAAGAAGGGACAGATGAGGAGGACCTAGATGAAATCCATATAAATACTAATGATTTTGAGGAAGATGAAGAAAATGATGATGATGATAATAATTTAATTCACTTGTGCACAAATCCTCTAATAGTGCAGAATAAATCTGGATAAAAACTCAGAGATAAAATCAGTTATACTTTGGTGGACGATAGATCAAAGCAATTAAAACAACACGTTTGTTTATTGTAAAAAGCTGCAGTTCAAAACTAGAAGGCAGCACAGTTAGAAATTCTTGCATTTAAAACTGACAATATTCAAATTTCTGCTCCAAATGAATGATTGTATGAAGTCAGTAAAGATCTTATCATGTTTCTTATTACAAACCAAACCTTATTTGGAACATGGGGCATCAGATTGTCTCTTATTTAAACCTAAAACAGCCCCATTTATCAGCCTTATTAAATTAATTTTGGTGACAACCTAATCATTTATGAACTGGAGACACACGACTGTTCTAAAGTTTTACGATGCAAATGTTACTACATACATACGTGTGGTTGTTTGCATGTAGCGCTTCTTTTTCTGTCCTCCCCGTTCTCTGACATGTACTTAGGTCACTGATTTCACCAAACATGATCCAAGCTGAGCCACAATATAAATAAAAAAATTACAATATTTGTCTTTAACATGGATACAGTTTAAAAAAAAACAGGCTGTCTCTTCTGGTATTGTAGAGGGTTTAATTACAACATTATTACTTTAGAAAAACTGACATCTTATCTCACAATTCTGAACATACCAGCCCTTTCCAAAAATAATTCAAAATACATTTATAGTAAAGATAAAATAGAGAAGCTCTTATATAAATGTGTTGAATTTCAAAACCATGCAATGATATTAATCAGGCTTTGTTCTGTATGATATGTATTCGTGCAAATGCATGTAGAATATTTCTTCTGAGTGAAATCCTGTAAAAAGTTACAATAAGTTTTCATTTAATTAGCGAGGTTAAATTCTGTAAAAAAACAAACATAGCAGCTGTTTCAAAGTTCTGACTTTACACTAACTCCTAAAAACTGGGGATGTCCATCTTTGTTTCTAAACTTCTACAGTAAGAAGGCAATTTAAAAAAGACATATATTAAAATCTATCTATATTGGCGTATTGTTGATGTCTTTATTCTGATGGGAAACCAATCACTCCGTCACTTTAGATCAGAACGAGAAAGATGCTAACACACAGCTGAGTACAAAACATCTCCAGAAACCAGCTGGCAGGCAGGCAGTGGTGTTGCCCTAAATGTTCCCTGTGTCATCAGACAACAGAAACGGAGACAAAGTTCAAGAGTAAGAGTGTCTACGGGACCGAAGGCTTACACAACACCACCGTCTGAAACTGAAATAAGAGAGTAGACACTGAAATACTTTCGGCTCATCTTTGAATGTTACTCTGATAGACACCTGGCAGCATTCTCTGGGTGTGTGGAGAAAAGTCTCTGTGCGAGGGGAGAGCTTCATTCACAGCAGGACCCGGTCTCTCGGTGCTCACAGTCTCATGCATTGGACTCTTCATCTGTTACACTGAGGTTTGGTGAATTTGAAACCTCTCTGAAGAATTCATCATCTTTCAGCATGCTCTGGTTAAAGTACAGAAAGAAAGGATGTTAGCGTCATGAAACAATGTTACCAAAGTGCGTTATGGTAGGAGTCCGGTCAGCCTGGAGATTCTTACCGTCAGGTTTTGAATTCCCTCAGAAAAAGCTCCGATCTGTCTCACAGTTCCCTCTGAGTCGTCCATCTGCGACACAAGAGGCAGCTTTAAACTCAGTAAACTCACACCCACAGTACAATAGAGACAATTACTTTGACCTTCTTCTCTACAGAGAAATATTTGTTTGAAAAAAATCACCTCCCAAGCAACACTGGTGATAATACACACAATGAACAAATAACTCCATATGATGCACATCATAGAGGCCAAGGATTTCAGATATTCTGTTCATAATATTAGACGTGTAAACATGACTGCGACCGTACCAACATCATGTTTACTTTCCATAATGATGTACTGTAAAGTATCAGGTATCAGGTAGGATCTCGAGAGGCCACTCACTGGCATGTATTTTGGGGGTGTCATAATAAGGCCTTTCTGGACACAATTTCACACTGGAAAGTATATTTAACACTGGCCTGCCATTGCAATTTTTCGTATCATTTTTAAGAAGTACTAATTTTCAGGCAGGGCGACCTGATAAATATCTGTTTGGTATTCTGATCTCTGCTAGTAAGAAAGCGATTACAAGGCGCTGGTTGGAAAGTTTTGTCTTCGGCTACAATGGTACTATTGGCGGTTGCACTAAAACAGTGACGTGCAATGAATCTCTTTTTTTTCACGCATTTGTTCAAAGACTGCAAGCAGCTGAAATAACAAAAGGGGCATTGTCATTTATAGAATGTCTGGTATAATCAGTAAGACTGGTGTAGTCACATGTTGACTGGTGGGATACTTTCCTCGACGTAGCATTCCTGTTATTCATGCTTTATGTGATTTAAACGGGTAATTTAATAACTCTTTGAAGAACACGCTCACCTGTTCTAGCCTGTCGAGGTCGTCCTCGTAGATTTGGAGCTCAAAGCCTTTCTGAAAGCTCCTGCCCTTTGGCATCTCCACATCCATCGGACACACATACTCCTCGCTCTCCTCCTGCTTCTTCTTCCTCAGACTGCCAAAGTTTCCAAATGACAGCTTCCTTGGCTGGTAATAACAAGGAGATTGAAGACAAAGAAAAAGATAATATATATTAGTTTTATAAGCTTAACTTTGATATAAACACAAAATTAAATAAAGTAGGTAATTCACAAACCTGCCATACCTTAGACTATAAAGATCATAATAATTTATTGGATATCTATTACCTGGGACAGTCTTGTAACCACTATAAGAGAAGTAGTCTATCCTCAGAGACTCGTGCCTTACCTTGACCTTAGTGGTGGCAGTGAGTAGAGTGTAGTCTGGGTTTTCAAGACACTCTTGTTTGAGCTGCTGTGCCTCTGATCCAATGAGCAGGTTGAAGTGTGTGGCCAGGTGACGTCTCAGCAGTGTCTTGTTGGGGGGGATGTTCAGTAGCAAAGCCATGGTCTCCACGTTGAACCGAGGCTCCAGAACCTGCGACAGAGAAGATGTTTAAGGACTGGATACTTTAAGGACAGAATCTCTGTTTACTAGGAAGACTGAAAGCCAGACTGCCGTACCATCAGGCCTCCGTGCACGCCGCTGCCTCTCAGATTGGGAGCATACTCAGCGAGGTCCACTGACCGCAGCCACTCCATCACCCTGTGGTTTGTCCACTGGGAGATCTCTGCTGGAGAAATATTGTTCTGAGGGCACAAGCACAGGAAGACAATGAGAAAGCGTGTGTGTGTTTGCATTCAGCAGAATGAGCATGTTTATCAACAGGACAGGTTGCTAAGCTGTGTCCAATCATTTATCATGTGACTGTGGAAGTGAACGCACCTCGTCAGATGGTCTACGACGCAGGCAGTTGGGCTCGTAGTTGTTGAGGCGTAGCACCTGGATCGCTCTTTTGATACTGAGGTGATGCAGGACACTCCCCACTTTCAGTGAAAGCAGATCATCCTGAGGGACAAAGGTAGACATCGATTACTTACTGTTAACTGTGAACAGCTAGAATTACCTCCTCACAGTTCCAGCCTCTGCTGACCACTCAAGTTGCAGTTTATATACAGAGAAAATAAAGCTAAATTATTTGTATATGAAGCACTAAACTCTTATTGGTTGAAGTCAGTTATGGCCAAAACCGTGTTTTGAGCGATTTCAGTGACCCTGACCATGGAGACCAAGTGGATTTTTTAGACAAATTTTAGGAAATCCCCTCCAAGAGTTACTGTGATTTTGTGTTTATAAGAATGGGAAGGATGTATGAAGAGACAACCTGATAACATAATGGCCCCGGTCAACGGCTGATGTGACGTCACAAAAGAAAGGTTATAGATTTTGAGAAAGTAGAAATTCTCAAAGAACATATCAGAACATTGCTGTAAAATTGTACCGACTCGCTTCTCAGATTTATATTTAGATGGCTCGTTTGCCTCTTTAAAAGAACTCCAAAAGTTACTCCATTCTCATTTGTTAAGGTATTTTCAAGCTCGCCTATATGCCCAAACACACCCTTGTCCTTCCCTCAGCTCCCAACGGGTTCTCTTTCTTTTGAGGTGCTGTCTATCCCCAAGACACCTGGGTTACTTTAACTACATATGAGCTAAAATCATCCTTGGGGTTGTCCACCTACATCCTGGCTAAACGATTTAATTTCCTTTCAGTTGTTAAAAAAGATGAAATACAATATACCAATTTAATGTTATTATTGTTTTTGTTTGCTTGTTTGTTTTCCGTGTTCTTTTTACAACTTAGTTATCTTTTCTCTGCCTCTCTCTGTTCAAACACACCAAAAAAAGCAAATAAACTATTGTGGAATATATACTCTATGCAATAACCTAATGTCAGTGAGCACTGGACTTATCAGACCCTTGTCTTGTCCACACTCACCACTGTCATGTAGTGCAGCATGCGACCATCCACCCTCCCTTCATCAAACTGGGTCTTATACTGAGGGAGGCCGATGTCATCCAGCCATCCTGGAGGAAAGGAAAATAAAGTGTTAAGTTGACTGTCGGATGTATTTTAAAGGAGTCCTCAGTTCTTTCACCAGCAGAGCATTTATGATCTATAACTTAGTAAGCTGGTACTCACTCGTAACCCAGTGGTAGTCCAGCTTTCCCTTGTTATCTTCCTCCTCTGAGCCGAGGGCCTGCAGAGCCAGCTGCAGCTTCTTTCTGTGCAGCGGGTGTTTGATGCCCAGCTCCTAAAGATCCAGAAGAAGACATGTAAGGATTACACAAACACAGACACACAGACACACAGAAACATCCCTACAGTTCTACGTATTAGGTTCAACAACAAGAACACTGTGTCTGTCTTCTGGCTCTAATAAACTTATTAAATTCTTCCGCTTCGTCTCACCCTCTCCAGGTCCTGCTGTGAGGCCTGTAGAAGCGTCTGACCGGAGGAGATCCACACACGAGCCATGTTCACATAGAGGCCGAGACCCTGCTCCTGCAGCCAGTCACACACCTGATCCTTCGACCAGCGTGCGAAGGGAGCGTCAACATCACTAAGAAGCAGAGGAGAACTCAATACATATAGGTGAAATTGTGAGTATAGTAAATGCTTTTTTTATTTTCCTCAAAGACTGCTTAGTCAAATGTCATCACATGATCTCTCAGTTTTATTGTGCACCAGACATTCAAAACAAGGAAACCACAGTCTGAGTGTCATTATTCAGGCTGAATGCACAGACTTACTTGTTGACTTGTAGGTCACGAGACCAACCCAGTCTAGGCCCCGCTGTGGCTCGCACTCCGCCCCTCTTGAACTCGCCCTCTGGTAGGTTGTCATCCAAGTTGAATGTGGTAGACTGACTCCTTTTTAACCTGAACAGACATGGTATTAACTCTTATGTATTGAAACCTCCTCACAACGATACAAAGTATTTTCCTAGTGATAAAATACTATTTTTTTATTCTTAGCTGACAGTGTTAAAAGTGTATTTTAAGAGTTGCGTATTTGTACTATTCAATAAGATTCTCATGTTATTTTCTACTCACTTCCCAAAGAGTTTCTTTATTCCTTTGGATTTTTTCTTGCCCTCTGGGGTGGTAGAGAGCGTGTGGGTGCTGTCACTATTCGCAGATCTCTGTGGGAGCCCGGCCAGGTCGAGATGGTCCATGCCCTGTCGCTCTGTTTCAGCTGAACAAACAAATGCCCACAGAAAATCATCAGCATCGTGAGCATCAGTGTGGTACACGTGCTCAGAACAGAGAAGACAGAGCTCCTGCACAGGGACAGTAATGTGACAGACTGACAGGTCAGGGTGGTGGCCATTAAAGGCAATGGCATCTCTAGTAGGCATGCATCAGACATGGCTGATATCTACGACTGGAATAAGAAAAGTCGTATTTTAGAAGATAAAAAAAAGAGGTTTATTAGTTCTTTTAGATTTTTAGTGGAAGGCCATGCAGATCCTGATTTAAAGCTCTGTCTTATAATCTGGAGTGGCAGAGTGTAAACAAAAACATGCACACAGACAAATCCACATACACAACAGACTGGCTGCATGTTGCATTTGTGGAGCATTGTGTAGTGACAAGGGGGTGGTTGTTGAAACATGATATGCTAAAAGAGATGTCAGCTGATTGGATGAGTTCAAGCAATGGTTAACAATGACATGTGTTCAGTGGTTTCCTTTGTTTCCTTCAGAGAACCTCTGCAGCCCTACAATGACCTGTGGTCTATACTGTACCTAGCATAGGCGCACTCGCACTCCGGCTGCGGTCTTCATGTGTTACAAAGCACACACAACACACGACATGGGTCCAACAGAAAAAAAAAAACACAAGACAAAGGGCAGAAATTATGATTGAAATAACAACAGGGTTGGACAGGTGGAACAAACAGACACAATGTGTGCAGTACACGGAAAAAAGCACATACACAGAAGGGAGGGCATACGAAAGCACAGAGCAGACTTCCATAATTAAATGGGGACCACAGTTTGCGTGGGCTGCAATTTACGGTCTTGGTCCGTGTAGTATATTCCATGGGTGTGGCTTTGGGAAAATAAACCACGGTGGGAGAAGAGAAAGTCCAGGATAATCTCACTCTCTAGTAAACAGTTGAACAATTCCATGGCTAGCTAAGTGTCAAAACAGCATCAAATACAGGCTTTGGCACCTGGCAGACATGCCCTCACCCAGCTGCAGAAAGTGGCCTGCTCTTACCAAGGTTAGGGGTGCTGGCTGTCTTCTTGCCCCCGCGGATCTTGAAGAAGCCCTTTCCAAAAGAAGAACGAGCCTTTCTCGAGCCAAAGCTGTCGTCCTGTGTGTTGGCTGGCAAGGTGGCAGAGGGGCTCATGGGCGGCTTTTCACTGACCGGAGAGACTTCATCACTTGCATTCTGAGAAAATACATTACTTCATTATGAGATTGCAGTAGATTATACAGTATTCAACCTCATTGTCAGTGCACTGCATAAATACTCAGATAATGAAATTAAGAGTAACGTGCACATGTAGAGTGTATCTTTTGCATTTGGAGCTAAAATAACTTGACTGTGAAGAAAGCACACACAACATGAAGTATATTCTTAAGTGTTTAAACACAATGGGTGGTATGCTGCATCTAAATAGGAACTTTGAGAAGAAAAGTATAAGGCAAAGAGAAGGAGAGAAAAAAAGTGGTCAGATACGTGACAATTTTGTTTTTGAAGTCATGTTTTCGGCCAAGTTCCCTCCCTCAAAGCAAACATGTTTCAGTCACTAAAATGTGTTACCTTTTCATTATTGCTCTTGTGCATCTGGTCCTGGCTGCCAGTCTTTGCGGTATCAGGGCTGCTGAAATGACAAACCATGACTCGTGAGGAGGAGCAGTAGACTCAGGTGACAGGATACGAATCACTGTTACACACATTTTTCTCAGGTTAAACTTAAATAAGACCTCTGAAACACTTTCTTTGTCTGCAACAAAACACTGAGATCACAGCATTATCTTAATATCAATATGTTACAAATGAGTTACAAGTACTATTAAATCTGGAATACAAGATGCAGCCAGTTTTCGGGGGGTTTCTATTGCTATTTATTAATATATAATATGATGATATAAAATAATAATATTAAGTGCGTCAAGGTATGTATACATGGGGCGCCTGCTCTAACAGCTGAGCCAAACCAGTGCCCCCAGATCTGCTAAATTGAACCGGCCAGTAAAACATGCAGCATTTTCTGGACATGAGATTGATTTGGAAATTAGTAGTGACACAACAAATGACGAATATAAAAAACTATCAGTATCTGATATCAAAAAATTATTACATTTGCGTTCTAAACTGCACTTGACTTGTAGTAAGTCAATGTGTGTGAAGTCTTTTTATTTTTCACCTTTCTAAATCCATCGGTGCAGACTCTGATACTCGTTCTGGATCTGACGGGCTGGGTGTGGGTGAAGGCTCTTCGCTCATCCCATTTAGGAGCTCCAACTAAGCACAGGTAAGAATGAGAAAAGACGAGAAAAGAGAGAGAAAAAACAAACCCTGTTTAAAAATCTAAGGTTGCTGTTGTTAATTCTCCTGAGGCCATGAGAACACAACTGTCTAGATCTTGACACACACACATGCTTCGAGTACTGACAGGAGATGTTATTTACTTAATTGGACGTTGAGCCCTTCAACATTCATGCCAGAGGAACATTTAAGAAATGAGTCATATAAGTGTTTTACCGAACATTGAAGAGTTTGATGAGATTTAAAGTTGCTTCAGGTAATGAAGGTAAAAAGCTACAGTCATTAGAATTCATTAGCAATAAATCAGAAAGATGTCTCATTGTAAATCATTGTTGTTCCTATTTTACATCTTTAAATACTGAAATTGCTTCTGACATTTAATTTTAATACAGCCCTTTTACTATGTTATTAAAATATAGTTTAAGAATACACACTGTTAGTATTTACTTTCCCATAAAGTCATCCCAAGAGCCATGGATAGACTGAATTTTAGATACGATGACCCCACATCATAACATGCTTCACAAACCTCATCTGGACTCTTTCTTCTCAATTGTTCAAGTTCCGTCACTTCAGCCTTTTCCGACTCCACAGACACAGAGTTGATTGACATGAATGTAACTGCTCCATCACAATGACTGTCGACCTGCTCGTTATCTTTGGTTCTCTCTGGAGTGGACAATGGAAAACATGTCATTTTAAAAAGATCAAATAATTGGACATGTAAAATGTGAGAATCAGCTGTTGATTTTCGCATTGATCGACCCATCCCAGTTTACTCGAGTAACTTCATAAGTAGACGGACCAATACACCAGTATAAAATGCAGATATTCTATTGTGTTATGGGTTTTTTTCCCCCAAAGACGATGGCGCTATAATCTAGCTAAAGCTTCATCTTGGACATGCATGGTCAAGATCACCGGTGCAACCACCATCCTCATAACTATCAACATTATCATAGGCTGAGCTCAACTACAGCACCATTAGCTAGCAGGATGTCAAAGTTGACATGACGAAAACAGATGGTAGGCTATAATTTGTGTGGGTTTTGAATGTTATTCAAATGAAAATAACAATAGTGTTGAAATTATATACGCATTTGTTTTTATTAATAAATAGCTATAAAAAACCTTTATCACCTCTGTGTGGCCACAAAAAAACCAGACTGCGTCTTATATTCTGGATTTTACGGCAGGTTTATTGCTTCTTAACGATTACTTTTAAAAAAGTAATTATAAACATGAATAGAGGTTTATGGAAATTACACTTTCATGGTACTATATTATAATTATTAGTCATGTATAGCTGAAGTAGCCCCTGCAGTTCCCCAAACTACCCCTAGGAGTACTAGTACCCCATATGATAAACTGATGTAAACTTTACACAATATGTGATTAGTGGGCTTGACCATGTTAAATCCTCTATTATTTTTAAGCCTTACTTGATTTATTACTTTTAACCCGTTTACTCTGACAGAGAAGTTGTCTAACCTTTCTTCACTTGCACTGACATCACCATGTCTTGGACTTTCTTATACCGCAGCAGCGACTGCTTCAGTTCCTCAATCTTACGATCCTATTAAACAAAAAAAAAGAAAGACAATTAAAATCATGTTGAGTAGATTTTCTTGAGAGGAGTTGAATCTCTTGTCAAACGTACCTTTTCTTCATTTGCTGCCATCAACGATTCGACTGCCTTTTTCATCCTCTGCACTTCCACATCTAGTGAGGAAAAGAAAGGATTTCAGACGACGCTCATGTGAGGCTGGATAATGAGCCTGAACACACAGGGAGCAACAGGAGGATTTTATTTATTCAGACCATACAGGCCGCAACATCACTGTCACTCCAGTAACATCACAGCCACAGTCTTTGTTTTCTCCTTCAAATAGATACGCCATGCCCTTGTGTGAGCAGGTTGTTCACATATTTCACTGTAGTAGAACAATTTCACTTTTCAGAGCACTCAGAACACTCTGCCACAAGTCTGAGTGAGCAGTCAACCCTCAACATAAGCAGTCGGAGGATCTTATTCGAGGCTTTTCTCCAAAGATTTTTTATTTCCATGTAATCAAAACTTTAAAAAAGGTACCCCAATGTGATGTATAAATGGTTTTAGAATTGAAGATGTATGAGATGTATAGTATTAATCATGCATTCTAAAAAGAATAAACAACATGACAAATAAGGACTCCTTTAGTGGCCACAATGAGAGTCATGTCGAGTGAGTCTGAGCTCTGAATTAAACTTGAAATTGCTCTACATCAGTGAAAGATCAGTGAATAAATAAGGCACAAACAAAGACAACAAAGATGCCATCACAGGACTCTGAACACAACAGGGACATTACAGGTTAGCAGCACACACTGGCTGTGGGTGTGAGCAGGGGAGGGGAGGGTTTAGAGGAGTTTGAGGGGTAGAGGAGGTAATTATTGCTGGATGACACGAGGCATGAGGATGAGCGAGCAGCCTGAATAGTTATGACAAACAGCACAATTCATTCCTCATTCCTGTTGAAAACACAAAGCAGACATTCCTCGCTGCTGTTCAAGGCTGGGACATTAGAAACACAGTTGCACAGCTTTCCGATGACCTCGGGTTTGTTCAGTTTGAAGTGATTTCAAGTTGTTTAACAGACTGGCGATGTGGTATTAACACTCCAGTGGGTTACAGTGGACAAGCAGAGTTCACATGGCTCATGCTCGTTCATGCAAACAGGGTTGGAGATGGGTGCAGTATAAAGTGCAATACAAAACACAAGCATAAAAACCCCCCTTACGTTTTTCTTTCAGCCTCTTTCTAAGAGTTTCGTCTGGATGAGAGACTAAACAGGACAAAGAATTATGAAACAAAAACTGGATGTTTGCAGGTAATAACGTCTGGAGGAGCCAGGTGCTTTTCTAATTATACACAGAAATTACCAGTCATTTGACACAGTCACACCTCAATGCTTAAACCTCATGCATGTTCATCTTCAAGGTGTGAAGGTAAGGTGATTTGACTGTGTCTCCCACCTCTCTCTGTGGGATCCGCGCTGCTCGAGGCGATGGCTTTAAAGCCCGTGTCATCCTGTAGTCGCCTCATCTCTCCGTCTCTGCCCTCCAGCTGCCTCCTCAGTATGGTGAGCTCCTCCTGTCCAACAGAGGACAACAGTGAGGATAATTCCTCCACACAGACACCACCTCCTGCACCCTGACTCCACACTTCAAACAAACCACAACACAAAGGTTCACAGACGCTGACGTGGCGAACACCTGCTCTGAAAGGTGATGTGTGTGCAGGGCGGGTGGGGAAGTCTGGGAGGGCAAATACAGAAGACCCAAAAAAAAGTAAATGTTTTAGTGACCAGAACGATTAAGCAGGAGGACAGACACATTAAGAGAGGTTATAATTAAGATCAGTTGAGGAAAAATGAAATCAGCAGGACCAGTGCAAAGAGGAAAAACACAGACAGAAAAAAAGAACCCTGCCATTTTTTGGTTAAGTAAACCCAAATTAAAGCATAGCTGTGGTTTAAAAAATAACTGGTGCACACTTAAGGAAGTGGTATTTCTGACTACACTTGACTTTGGGATTTTACTTTAGTACACAGTTCAGTAAATATAGTCATTGCAGAGTTGGTAAAAAAAAAAGTGACATAATGCGTCCTAAAATGGTAGATAAAAAACACAACAAAAACAAAAACTTGGTAAAACCCTCGAAACAAGATTTCACGACTTTTCCCCTCAAAAATAAAAGCAGAAGAAGAACCATAGGGCGAGGTCAAAAACCATAATCATACAGCAAGCAAAACAATCATCCTGAGAAAAGCAAACCTTCATAGCCTGGAGTTTGTGCTCCTTCCTCTGTTTCTCAAACTGCAACTGGCTCATTTTGATTTTCAGGCTAGAAAGCTTGGCCATGAGCGACTAGCAGTAGAGACAAACCAAGGAAGAGAGAGAAAATAGAGATGCAAGAAGTGTAAGATAAAAAGAAGAGTTTGAACACGCAAGACTTCAGCCAAGATATTTACATTATAAAGCACATTAAAACATAGACACTGCTGATCCAAAGTCTAGGAGTTGTGTTATCCCAACGGTGTAAAGTTTCAACCAAGATAAGGGCCAGTTCACCTATTTTCAACCTCGGTCCTATCATGCTATTATGGGGAGCTAATGGCATTATGGTAGAAAAAAATTAAATTTCGCTCTGTGCCTTTGGAGGACGCTATCCACTAATCCAATGGGCCCTGGAAAACCTCCAGGCTACGTAAAACGCGTCATCTGGCGGAGGACAGGGAGCTCGCTAAACTACACCTCCTCAATCTAGGACGCCCGCCTCAGATGTCATGTCCCGTTCAAATCGTCAGGCTTGAAATGTAGACTGCAGACCTGAAGATTTTTTAGATGATCCACCGGTATGTTCTCGTCATATTTCAGATTCTGCACCGCTCTGAGCCGTTGTGTGCAGCGAAACGGTAGTATTTCACTCCAGCGTCTCTCGCTGGGCCGTTCCTTTTAGAGGGAGGGGCGCAATGCACGCTGGGTGAAACCATGAGCGGTTTGTACGACTTTCTCCACAGCTATGGCGCCAATTTCAAATATTATTGCTTCTATCGATTACAGAGAACACCAGCTTTGACTGACAGTGGCTAATTCCAGGGGCAAGTTGCCCCTTTAACAGCCTCATTTCCAAAGAATAAGGTAGCCTCAGGATCCAGTGGAGTCCTAACAGCAGTAAATAAGTCACAGCCTTGTACGGTCACTACAATCCTTCAACAAGATTAAATCATACAGGGAAAAGCAGTAGACATCTTAGTCGGACAATAGGAGACATGGACTTGTGAATTGGCCCAAACTGTTACAGACTATTTGGACAGCAGGAGGTGTTCCCTTCAAAATATAAACAAGTGTGTTTGGCTGGAGAAGACCATCCCGGCAGACACATCAACAGCAGGTAATGAAAAGTATATAGGATGTTAGTCATGAAAGGTTTTTCGTATAAACGTTGTGCAAACTTTCCGGTGACGACTCACCTTTGTGGACTTAAGTTTCTTTTCGTACTGTAGTTTTTCACTCTCCAGCTCTGTCAGTCTGTACCGCAGTTCATTTATTTCAAGAATAAGATCCTGAAAGAAAACAGAGCTCTTATTACAGACCGGTCATGAAAAAGCAAACAAACTCATCAGGCACACTTTTAAAAGGATGCCTCATTATGGAAGCTCTCACTTTGTATAACTATTTGAAAAAGTACAGTACAAACACTCTAAAGCAAAACCAAGAATGCCTGAAACTCCTTGGAGAGTAGATATTTTAAAGAGGCAGCAGTGATAAAACAAGCGGAAGCTGCTCGTTGGAGAAATGTGATTTATGCGCTCTGAGGCGGAACATGGACAGCAGCTTTTTGTTCCAGTGGGGTGGAAGAGACGAGCATGCAGCGACAACAATAACATGACGTGTTTGAAAGCTTTCCAAGTGTTCTGCTCGCTTCATCTGAGAGCAGAAATCTCTCCATTTCTCCAGCTCTAGTAAACAACAGACTGACATCTTAATGCTTGTAAAGGCTTTGACCAGGGTAAAGTAGATTCACATAAAGTCTGTCAGCACTGTGAAGTTTTCACTTAGAATCACAACAAACAGCAGGCCTCTTTTCCATGGATACTTGTGTGAGTGTTGACGCTTTCCCGAGGTGCTAGAACAGCTGCTCTGAGACTGACAATAAAATAAGAGGTCCCTCTCCCACACAGGTGTCAGACAACATGAATGAGTGTTTGTTCTGAGCGTGTGGGCAAATGTGTGTGTGTGTGTGTGCTGAGGTGATAGAGAAAGGACAAAGAGGATCCCTGTCTTAAGAATTAGCTTACATACCTCACTGTCCCTAAATCTGTCAAAGTCAAGTCTGTCCTTCTCCACAGTATTCAGGGTCAGCTTTAGGTTGGACACTTCAGATATCAGCTCGAGCTTCTGGTTCTCCAGTGCTGTTCTGCACAGAAGCTCCTACAAAGGCAAATAAAGTCCATTCGAAAACATGCTTTGTTGTAAGTATTGTCAGAGCAAACAACAAAATAGGCAGATTTCCACACACACCTGTTGCAGCATCTCCTCAGTGGCGTTGAGTTTGTCCCTGTGCTCGTCCAGACACAAGTCCAGGTCCCGAATCTTCTCTCCCTGAGCCTCCACCTGGTCTGTCAGCACACTCACCTGCATGGCACCAAGAAAGAAGTCAAAATAAAAGATGTGTGAGTCATTTGAATCTTTGTGGGTCTTGTTAGATTATCTTAGCATTGCTGGATGGGTACCTGAAGAACCAGGGACTCCTTATCACTCTCCAGTCGGGAAAGCCTTTCCTGGTAGTGGTCATTGCCACTCAGAGAGATATGCCCATTAGACTGCAGGGAGATGGGAACATGTTTAAAAGAAAGAACCACAAAAGAAACTAATCTTTGACCTTTTTCTGTGCAAACACAAGTAAGTGGTCGGGCAATGTTAATCAATTAAGCTGATCTCAACAACTTTGAAGGTTACTGTAAAATAATAACAATAATTTCAGATGTATTGCGTCACATCAAAGTGTGACAGGCTGCACAAACAGAACCTTACATGGCTGAGCAGGCTCACATCCACACTGCTGTACACAGAGTGACTTACAACATTACACAAAAACTCTGGCATTTCTCTGGCCTACAGCCCACCACTCTCCCAAACACCCCTCTGGTTCCCAAGACGCTGTGTTTCTTTAGCACACTGCTGAGACACTGACAACACCAGCATTTCATTTTGCATTCCCAGGGGACTCAGCAGAAGGGGGACAGTCCTGTTTTTGCTTAGCAAACAAGCCAATCCTCTGCTTGCACCCAGGACTGTTTGCCCACGCTCGCCTGCATTCATAGAGTTTAATGCAGCACACAGAGTGAGCAAAATCAAAAGCAAAACAGATGTGCTAAAGCTTGTTCGCAGCACATTCTGTCCAACCATCACAGACAAAACCTCTGCCAAGTTTACACAACATGTCTGCCTCAGACATGGGAAGTGTTTTGTCCTTATCGAGGGAGAAACAGATAATAATCTCAAAGTAACCTGAAGCCTTCAAAAGAATCTTAGTGTCATCAGAGGGTATGGCTTCCAACTCCTTCATTTTAAATCTTGTATGTCTAGATAAACCAGTTTTAAAATTATTCGGACCTGAGGCTACACTTTTTGAGGAATATGAAAAAAGGAAGATATGACAGTATTTTACAATCTTCACTTTCAGTTGTTACACTGAAAATCACCTGCTCTAACGCTCTTGCGTCATTAGCCTGACTTCAGCTTTTCAATTTCTCCACTCCTTTGTTAATTTACAGATCTTAAGAGAGTAATTAAACATGCAAGAATCTTCCCCCGTCAAATGAGGCTCTTACCAGGTGACCGTGGAGCCACTCCACCAGGCTGTCAGCTGTGGAGTCGGGGATCTGGCAGCGTAGACTCTCCCTTTCCTCTGTGTCCATCAACTCCAGGACGCTCCGCAGGTCTTCCAAAAGGTGAAGAGCGCGCAGGTTTCCCATGAAAGGAGAGGTGGGCGACTGGCAGTCAAATATCCCATTGGAGTAGTCCAGAGCCTTGGAGCCTGAGACAGAGAATCACAACAGAAGAGAGAGACACACATTAAACTACAGCTCAGAATGGACAGGGGAGAGGACATGGGACCATGTTTTTGCATCAGGGTTTCATAGTGATCAAAGCACACAGACAGGAACCCGCGTCATAGGACCAAGATTGAACCTCTTTTGTATGTCCTCTTTATAATACTGTAATTACTAAATGGCAGTCAGTCATTGGTCTCAATTAAAGTGAATAATTCCAATCAAGTTATTTGGAGGAAACCACTAATATGATAGGAAAACAATGTCAAACTGTCCACTTACACTTCAATACAAATGTAACAACATGCAACACTGGTTAACATGTCTGCAAGCCGGGGCACTTGCTCAGTTGGTAGAGCAGGCGCCCCCTTGTACAGAGGCTACAGTCCTCGATGCACTGATCATAGCCTCAACTCCCGGTCAGCCTATCATTTGGTGCATGTCATCTCTCACTCTTTACTCCCCACATTTCCTGTCTCTCTTAAGCTGTCCTATAAATAAAGGCAAAAGCCACAAAATATTTTCAAAAATAAAAAAACATGTCTATAAGCCACACAGCCTGAATGAGCTCAAAATAAATGCTAAACCGCTTCTGATAAACGTGGAGCTCCATTCTTCATGGGAGACTATCTTAAATGTCAGCTCTGTATTAAAGCATAACAAGGCTCAACCTGGAAGAGTGATATACTGTATAACAGACTTTCTTTGTGTTTTGACACCATTGTAAAAAATGAATCACAACATGTCTGCTTTTACGCATTAAGACATGAAAGAAGGTAAACCTTACCTGCTATGATGCCGTCCATCTGCTCCAGTGCAGCTGCCAACATGTCACTGGCATCGGACATCATCTTCAGTCACTGATCAAACCTGGAAGGAGCAATGAAACCATGTAAATGATAAAAAAAAACTACTCTTTTTTTTTTTTTAAATCATCAACTGTATTACAGTTGTTTTCAAAAGAAAAGAAGCATCATTGAACTGTACTGAATTGATAATAATTATAGTCATGCGACACTGTAGCATTCAAATGTCATTTTATTTATAAAGACGCTTAAAAATCTCTGCCCCTGCATAGTGCACTAGGCAGCACCACATTCAAACAAAACAAGGAATCTTGACGTAAAACAAAAATAAATTTAAGATGAAAACATCAGTGATTATTGTGACTGCTAAGCGTGATGCACTGATTATTATCACAGTTTAGTCTATGGAAGAACAAATCTGTTACAGCTGCTCTGTGTGCACGAGGACGGATCAGCAACAGCAACAGTGGTGTTCAGCTTTCTGGGCTAGAAAAAAAGTGCAGCGATGTTGGTTTTAAGCATGTGATTAAAAAAACATCTCCACCCAGGAAGTAGGCCATAACTGCAGTACATCCTCAACAACCCCCGTATGGCTAAAAAAGGATAGTGCACGCCTGGTAAAATAGCATGTTTGGGAGATGGGCTTGACTGTAAAGACTCGTCTAAGCAGAGAAATATGAAAGAAAAGCCCCCTGTCTGAAGCTAACATGCTAACCAGGGGTCTGTGGCAGCTAAAACAACAAATGATATGTGCTCTGCCGAGTTCTTAAACTCTAGCTGCAGAGAGTGAAACTATTGAATAACGCTTTTTATCAATCAGGCCATTTACCTTAAATATTTTCACAATAAAAGTTCCAGCCAAAGGGACAGTGGACACTCTGTTTGAAGCAGAGCAAAGATTCATTTTAGCGTGCCAGTACTGGACGCGTGCCCAAGCAGCACAACAGACCCTTTGTCTTTGGAAATTTAATCAAAAGGCTCTGCTGTATATTCATGCATGCTTAAACATGCATGCACAGGCACTCATCGACATACGCACAGTGGCGCACGCACACACACACACACACCCCTTCCTTGAATCAGCTGTCTCACATCCTGGGAGTGGCCGACACTGGGACGCAGCACCATTTTCAAACTTTATGGAAACCACCCAGAGACCTCACACTGTTATTTCAGGATTCCTGTGGTCACACTTTCCATTATGTGTAAAATAAATGTGCACTAAAACATGAGGATCATCACAACACACAGTGGGCTGAGAGAGATGAGAGGAACCAGCATGCCATCAGTCAGCTTTATAGTAAACTGCTGAGGTATTTCCAACAATAAAACTCTGAATGGGGGGGGGATGCTCCTCTCAGACTGCCAACAGTCTGCCTGCATGCCCCACTTCTCATAACACATAGGACAAGCAGACGTACACCATGACATTTAAAATGGCAGAGCAGAACAGATTCTAATGGGGCTGCACAAATGTTATGTATGTTAATATAAGAAGGACAATATGGCCAAGCACATATTCAAAATTGTAGAAGCTGCAATTTCAGTTTTGACAAATAAATAAAAACTGTGACAAAACAGTTTTATAATGAAGTAATAGAGTGCTGCTGTAGAGATACATTTGCAGTCAAAATTATTCAACCCCCATTGCATATTAGGCTTACTGGCAAATGTAACATTTTTCAGCTGTTAGCAATAAACAAAGTAGACAAGACCAGTTGAAATAGTTTAATAAAAGTAATATTACCATGGTTTTCATACAAATTCAACGCAAAATACTACTTTTAATCACTACTGCAGTCTCAAATGTATTCAACTGTCCCAAGCACACCTGATGCAACTAATCAAAATTACCCAACCTCCTGTTTCAAGCACACCTGGTGCAAGTAATTCATTAGTAGGCTTCATTAGTTCAGGTGTGCTTGAGATAAGCACACATAAATACCTGGACTGGTTAGGGCTTTGTTGAGAGTGACGTTTGATTGCATGTTACAAATATGGCAAGATTTGGAATTCTGTTCTGTGGAGCGATGAAACAAAACTGGAACTCTTCGGGCTTATGAAACAGCGGTATGTCTGGAGGAAGAACAATGAAGCACATGCTGAAAAGAACACCCTGCCTACAGTGAAGCCAGGCGCTTTCAAGGCCGGTTCTGGGCTGGTGCTCAATTGCGTACCAGTTTTTTGTGTTTCGACTGAAAATGAACCAGCTCCAAGCCAAGAAAACAGGTTCCGGCCCCTCTTTGCTGGTCAGTAACAGCGAACCGCTTACATCAGGGGAAAGGGGCGGGGTTGCTGTGATCAAAGAGACAAACCAAACTAAAGTGTCCGTTTTTCTACATTCAGCTACACAAAACAAGGAAGGTTATGGATATAAAGGGGAAGAGGTGGTCGGGCGAGGAGACAAGCTGCCTCCTTGTAGTTTGGTGCTTGGTGACAGACCGGCGTTCCAACTCACCGGGGCTTAAAACTTGGTGACGGTCGTTCTGGAGTCGATGGTGTAGCTTTCAGAGATCTACTGATGATGGTAAGTTATGTTTTTGTTTGCCTTGTTACGAGACATGCATTACTAGGCTGTGTTTGGCATGCTACTCATTTTCAAATTGATGTTACGTTAAACCCTGTAAATATATGTGGGTAATGTTAGCTCACCAACAGCTAGTTAGCTTGCTAGCGTTAGCATGCTACTAACGCGCTACATTTTGCCACTGGCTGATAAACCAACGTCACTTAATATTTGACTTCTAGGCAAGCATTGTGTGCAATGGAAACGTTTCGTTCATTGTTCTCAGTGCGTTGTTTATAGAATTGTCTGCAGTCGACGCCGAGGCCGACGCAACGCTGCAGCCACCGCTGACCTGTTAGCTCGCCTGCACCATCGAGCAGCTCTGCCACAGTTAAAATACATGTTGTATAAAGCTTGTATACATGTATAAACGTTTTTGGGCTTTTTTAAAGTTTTTTTAATCAATAGAGAAACAAATAATGACAATGTTTATCGCTTTAACACAAAGAAAAACAGGTTTGTTAGACTGTAGTTTTGAGAAGGAAAAATGTCACTCGTCCCTTCTTGTGTGAAGTTATCGCCATTTTCCTCACATATGTTGTGAAGTACACTGCAGGTTTCAGTCTGCCAGTATCTGAAAAAGGCTTCATGAGCCGATCTTGCATTGGGTATGCCGGCAGGTCACTGATCAGGGAATGTCCAACATCACAGCCGGAGACGGTCACTTTGTTTTGCCCCAGCAACTCCCCGCACTGGAAACCCGCAGCGTGTGGAGGGCACGATGGATTCAGTCAAGTATCAGGAAATGTTAGGAAAAAACGTCATGCCATCTGTGAGGAAGCTGAAGCTTGGGTGTCATTGGACTTTCCAACAGGACAATGATCCCAAGCATACCTCAAAGTCCACCAAGGCTTGGTTTCAGAAGAAGAAATGGAAGATTCTAGAGTGACCGTCACAGTCGCCTGACTTGAACCCCATAGACAATCTCTGGTGGGATTTGAAGAAGGCGGTTGCAAAACGCACACCCAAGAATATTACTGAACTGGAGGCCATTGCCCATGAGGAATGGGCTAAGATTCCTCAGGAATGCTGTCAGAAGCTGGTGTCTGACTATGAATCACGTTTGCAGCAGGTCATAACAGCAAAAGGGTGCTCTCCTAAGTACTGAAGATGCTTGTCATGAAGGGGTTGCATAATTTTGAGACTGCAGTAGTTATTAAAAGTAGCATTTTGTGTTGAATTTGGATCAAAACCCTTGTAATATCAGTTTAATTGAACCACTTCAACAGTTCTTGTGTCATTTGTATATTTTGCCAATAAACCTAATGTGCAATGGGGGTTGATAATTTCGATTGCAACTGTCCACTGGTCTGTAAACCTTGTTCTCCAGATATAAGTAAGACTTGTTTGGTACAGAGCCCAACAAATGTCACATCATCACTATTCTAAGGGTTTTTGACGTGAAATGTAATGTTTTGTAGCAGAAATGATCATTCCAACTTATTGTGAATCATATCACAATCCGATATTTGTCAAAATAATCCCATTACATACAACTAGTATCTGAAGAATCAAGTCAGCGGCGTCTTATCAAACAGACATATAAGATTAGACAGAATACAAAAGGAAAACAAGAACTAAAGCCAGCTTTTACACTGACAGAAAAACAGAGGTAGTTAATAAGACTTCACTTTATTTATGTGATGGACTGTTATATATTTTTTCCAGACGTAGATGACTTTATATACAATCCAAAGCAGATTAAGGGGGGGCTTTATTTCTGTAAAATTTCAGTAAATATATCTATGCTGCAGGGGATCAATGGGAATAAAACTATGAGTATTACCAACTCACTACAATTTAGCAACAAATGCACAACACAAACCCAGTCTTTAACAGCAGATAAAAGAGTTTGGATCATGATGATTCACACTGAACTGGAGGCCTGCAGGGCATCCCCCTCTAAGAACTTGAGTCAGCTTTTCTCTCACAGCAGAAAGGCAAATATGAGTAAGGTTAACACATGGCTTTCAGCAAACGCACTTCAAACACACCCTGCCAAGACCAGACATGCTGCTCAGGAACCTGCTGTCCACGTGTCAGTCAGAGCTAAACAAGTGCAAAGACCCTGCCGGAGGACTTCATCCAGGATTCAGAGGACATAAGAGTCCAGAAAGACCTGAGCACAAAGAATGCCTAATTACAGAGAAGTGCACTCTGTCCACAAGTCCTGAGATGCCTCCACGGTGTGTCAGTCATATGTAAACACAAGAGTCTGGATAAGCAGACAGGGGGAGTCTAACTGACTATTTTGTCCTTACTAAACAAAGGCTACGGATCAGACGGTATTACGGTCGCAACAAAATGATTATTATATTTATGAATACATTTATTGTTTGCCTATAAACTTTCATAAAAGTAAAAAATGCTCATTATCATTTTATAGACTAGCAAAGCTGCAAAATTCAGGAAATTATTCATATGACAAAAACGGCATGAAATCCTCGCCCAGTAGTAGCTGCTTCTAGCGATTGTTCTTTTAGTTAGAAAATCTTATTGTGTGAATCATTTTGTCAGTCCAATAATTGTTAAACTGTAGTAAGTTACGATTATTTTTATGCTGAATTTAAAGTGCGTCATGGAGGATATATCTGTACCTGAATTGGCCCTAAAGTTTGCCTTCAATCTCAGCAAGGAGACATGCTATCAAAGGAGACATCTCAAAAAACCCCAACAAGCAAGCATCACTCTCAAAAACAAAGTCTCACTGTCTGCTCTGCTATAAGCACCACTTACAACAACCGTAAGACACACAGAGAGGGCTATTGTTCATAGTAGGGGGGTATTTTGACTGAGAGGCATGAGAAGACAAAGAGAGAAAAAACTGCAATGCAACGCTACAGTACACATGGCATATACAACAACACCTGCCTGCATACTCTTCTCACATGCAAAGAGCCTCAAAGACAAAGAAAAAAAAAAAAAAAAAAGAAGCATTCAAAAAGCAATCTAGCCCTCCGGTGAAAACAGCCATATAATTCACGGAGACAGGCCGAGAATAATGAATACAAGGGGGAGAGTGGACTACTATAATGGCCTTTCAAATCCTTCAGGCACCTTAAGGCAGGGAGGACCATCATAACCCACTCTCACTGGACAGAAAGAGCGAGCTGAAGTATCCCCGGGATAGAAAAAGAGAAGATGTTGCGTTTCCATATGCTTGTTTGCACACAGGAAGTAGGAAAAAAATAAAGAAACCTCAGGGCCAGTTGTCTCTAAGGGGGGAAAGTGTTTACAGCAGTCATGCAACCGGCTTTTACAGCTTGTGTTGAGACGATATGCACTGGTGGTAAAAACGGCCTGGAGAGAGGAATTTACAATGCAGGGATAAATCATACAGCAGTTTCCTTTACTTTTTTTCTGTGCCGATTTCTGTGGCTTTACGGGATGAATCCAAGTCTCACCGCATAATGGCACTTTCCATGTTTTGAGTCATGCCGGCCTTGACTCTTCACACTATGTTTCCATGAGAAAAACTTATTTCAAAGACTTCTGGCAGGCATACCTCATCCTGTCTTACCTCAAACCATGAATGCTCTAGTCAGAAGGTAACAAGGGTAAGCTTTTCTTAAAGCATCATCTAATTAGATTTTGTCTCTAATCATATGCTGTGTCAAACACCAGATGCTTCAAATACTTATGAGCAAACAGTCTGCTGTTATTTAATTTCTTTACAGGGCTAATGTTATTGTCTTAAAGCTTATGAGTTCATGAACTGAAGCGTAGCAGTAAGACGGCTGTGTGTCCGCTAATTCACTAGGTGTAGACACATACGAGACATTCACTGACCGCCTGCAGGGCGCTGCTCTGGAATAACCTGCAGCTATTTCCAACCTGAGTGAGCAGGCAGGACACATCACCACTAATTTGATACCACCAAACAACGAGGCCGGTATGAAGACTAGATGTGGGTGCGAATCTTTTAAATCTTTAGGCCTGCTGGAACCAAAACAAGAAACCCACAATTTATCTGAGCAGCGAGTGATGCAGTGTAAACACCCTAAACAAAAGGTGGAAATTGAGGTTTTGAATTAAAAAGCTTCAATGCGCTAAAATCTTCAAGAGTGTTTCCAGCAGCCTGTATGACATGGCAGCATTTTATTTATGTTGGATAGCAGTATGCATTCTTTTCATGTTAGTCACAAGGGCACTGCTTGTACCTGAACTTTACTTAGAACTTACTCGTCATTTATGCAAAAAGCAATGCAACACTGAATAGCACACACGTGGTACAGAGGGTTCTCTTATGTAAATCAAAACAGCTCAAGGTGTACACACAATTTTCCTTTCAGCATAGCTCCATATACAACTAAGCAAGTCACAGTTTTACAGGCCACCTTTTTGAACACTTTTTTATATTCCTCCTGAATAAACTCCTTGCATTTTTTGATGCAGTAAAGACTGAAAGAAGGGGACTTGAATATATCTTTCCCAAAAATCTGAACAGTAATTAAGATTTGGTAGGAAAACTCCTGAGTTTAATCACAAAGAAACACCTCAAATATCAATCTTAAAGCCCCCGTGAGGGAGTTTTTTGATGGTTATGAAACTGACTGAAATTTATTCTGATTACTCTATATGACCTACAAAGCAAACCAGACCATCAGCGACAAGATTGATTATTTCTATAGAGTTATTTTTAATGCCTGAAGCTGTTATTGGGTGGTATGTGTCATAGGAAGTGAATAACTGCATGCTGCCTTGTTTACATTTTCCAGGGCAAAGGTTTGCAGTGAGTGATACATATGACTGTTACAAGAAAGCAGGATAAGATCTTTTGTTAAAAATCACCACTTAAGCATGAACAGGACAAAATCATCAGATAAGAGGTATGGCTTTGTCCACAGGGGGCGCCACAAACTGAAAGTTCCTTACAGCAGCTTTAAGTTTAAACAAAGTGTCCCACACTGCAGAGGTAGGAGTAAAGGCTTAAAACTGTAAATGACATGGCTGCAGCAGAGCCATGACTTAGAGAGCATCTGGTTTCTAGTTTTCAGACAATCCTGTTGTTGTCGAAAGTATTTGGAAAGGAAGAGCAAACAGTTTAAGAGGTCGACTGGAGGGCAAAACAACATCTGATCAAATTTCATGGCTTCAAATAAATCCCAGACAGTAAACTGTGGAGAAACTCCACACTTAATTCACCTTGGATAACAACATCTTACCCGGCTCCACAGTTAATCTGACCAGTCAGCACCATAGACATAAAACAGTCAGCATCACCTCAAGGCAAAATCAAACAAGATGAAGTCATTGCAAAAAGAGGTGGCCTTAGGCACTGGGAGTAACTTACCACAATGTCTTACCACAGAGTCTGAAGCTGTGGCAGAGCCATAAACTAAAGTTAGACAGGCTTTCTCACGTCCGGAAGTTTAGAAAATTCCTGTCCTTTTCCCGCACCGTTGTGAGGTAATGATTTGGTGTTCGGTTAAAATATTAGTGTGACTTCCAGATTAAACCGTTATTGCCGTTACGTTGGGCTGAGTCCTAACAGAAGTTGAATGACGCGAAAATGTAAGAACTTTAAAGCTAGCTCTCAAAGTTTTCTTACGGTGCATATGTGCAACAGGTAGAATGCAACTTACATTTAGCTACCTTGAGGGCATGCCCACAACCCCCTGAAGGTAACCCCAGAATCCGTCGGAGACCGTTAGTACAATTTACCGTTGGAAAAATAATGTTGGAAGCCGTTAATGTTACGACGTTTACAATACGTGAACATTCTTTTGCGCGAGCCACAACAGCCGTTTGTTTCGACTACAAGAAAGAAACTGAACCTAACCAAGCCAGTTAAGAAAACAAATCACAGGCAAAGCACCAACCGACTTTCTTACCGTTTCCGAAACTCCTCTCGATAAGACTTCGGCTTTTCCGTTGGCTGTTTCCTGTATTATTTCCAATACTCCACCGTGCTTGGTTTCTGAACTTCTCCGTGCCCACCAGTACTAACCCGGCCGTCCGTCCACATTGCTACGCCATGATGTCGAAGTGACAAGATTGCTGGAAAAGTTGGGACGTCATGGCTGGAAAATCCCGCCCTGCTGCCGCCTGGATTGGCCAGGGAGCAGGAGTCCTGGCGTGTCCATGTAACATTTGAACGATGGGGGATAAGAGTTTTATGATGTGTAAAACCATTTACTGGTAACGTCTGCAATCGGTAGTAGGCTGAGATTAGTTGGTAAGCAATCAACCCTTTTTTTGAGTGTATCTGTGGGAAAGCTGAGCAGAAACCACCACAATCAAAGGTCGATTCCTGATGCAACAGTTGACAGACTATTGAGGTCAGTGACGAAGTAAGTCTCGCATTTTTTTTTTTTGCTGAAACCTGAAGGCACCATATTCCTCAAAGTCTGGGAGGTGCCCATGCATTACCTTCACAAAAGCATAGGCGACATCAAGTGGTCTGTAAGTGTCAGTGGTGAGAGAAGTGTCCTTTTTTTCTTAGAAAGTAGAATACGAAAGTTTAGTTTAAACAAATGTACAGAAGCATTAACAGCACGGTGTAAGTGTCAACGTAAATAGTCAATAGGCCTATGTGCTTCAAAGTATAAATAATTATATTTTTCTATACATTTTCTGATTGTTATGCTACATTATGATGCTGTGTTGTGCATTAAAAATCCTATCAACCTAATTTCAAAGAACTTTGTGTGCTATTTTGCAGTTTTTTAACATTGTATTTACAGTCAATATAGATTAAACAGTTTGTCTCAATCTCTATCAATTAGATTTGCCAGATTTATTTATTTATAAAACAGTCCCTGACTTCAAACTGTGCCTGAGATTGCCAAAACATTTTCCTTGCAGCTACTTTTAATGCAAGTACTAGATATATGTCAGCCCTACACCTACTACCACTAAGACTATATAGTCACTACTACAACATTGCTGCTACTGATGCAACTGTTTCAGTCAGTATTCCCATAAATAAGGCTGATGATTTGCAACACAACATTCTACTAGTAGTAATGATACTATTATTACCAGTCAATAAATTAACTACTACTTTGTTATAAAGGAAGTTACCATTCAGAGTAAAATGTTTGGCATACTTCTAGACTACAGCTACAGGAACTACAGCTTTAAATGTTTTCATACTTGGCCATTCCTAATATGCAGTTGATCCACAGCTCTAAAGAATAGTCGTTTTTTACTGCCATCAAGTGGAATTTATCTGGTGTTTCAGGTTGCAACACAAGTATTCCCTATTCCTGAATTTCCCCCTGGGGATTAATTGAGTATTTCTGATTCTGAAGTATTTTTATTATTATTTTATATTATTATTATTATATTATTTTTTGTTGGATACATCACATGCATAAATGTATTAAGTGGTTTGTGTCAAGTGTTTACTGATGATCCCAGATCTAGACAGCTGACATGTATTGAATAGCGAGGGTTTGCAGGGCAGAGGTAACAGGGCTCAGGGCAGTGAAGGCAAAGTGTGAGCCAAGTTTTGTAAATGCCATTACAATGTGTTGACTTTTAGTTTTTTTTGTGTCTGTTTCCTGGTGAAAGTAAAACTGACAAGTGCAGGATGAATAATTATTGATTCAACATGGGTAGGACAAGAAAAATTTAATTGCATCATCATATATTTTATAAGAAGTTTCAGTCAGACACATAAAAACAGAAATGATCAAAACTATATCAAAGATGCAGCAAAGACAACACCAACAAAACAAGATAAAGCAATGAAAAATTAACTCCTTATTATATAGTGGCAGGTTAATACAACACTCCAGTGTCTACCTTGGAGTTACTCAACAGGCTGTGATGTAATTTGCCACACAACGATTCCTGGAAATATCCGTCCAAACATCAACTGGTTCATTCCTTGGCTCCCGGTGAAAAGAATACCCCACTTCAGGTCAACCGTGGGTCCCCAAAGAAGTGGCGTCCCTCCTCAGGGGCCTCTCCACCTTCACAGTGCTGGGGTCACATTCCAGCATCTCCCTGATCCAATCATCATCCAGCGCTCCCTCGATGAACTCCTCCAGACTGATGATGGCTTCAGACATAACAGGGACAGACGGTGATTAAAGACAAAGAGCCAAGGGCAGACTCTCTCAGGATCATTCAGTTCTGGTCTCTCTGTTATCTAAGCCTGCGAGGGTTGATTTAAGTGTGCAAGAGCTCGTGGGGTTATAATGATAGTAAACTGCTAATAAAACTTCCCTTTGAAGTAGATCCTGGATTACAGTGAAAAAAGCACATCCCTTTCTGAACTTCATATCTATTAGGACAGGATTATGTCTTTTATTTTCTGTGACTGGTTCAGCATTGTTTTAAACCCCTGAGGAACAACCACATGAATATCCCATGTTTTCCAAATATGGAGCACATGTGCATATTGGAATTTACATGGGCTCTACATATCACACCAAGAAAATGTTCCTGAACCTACTTTCACATGTGCAAAACACTAAAAATGCATGTGTAATTTATATATTTTTCTGTAAGGACAAATGTTGTGCACATTACAAATGCTATTCTTTATCTTCTGTTAGAGGCTTTACCTTCGTTTAAAAAAAAAACGGTCAAAAAACATAGTGCTATATTTAAAAAAGAGAGAAAGAGAGAGAGAGTAATTTTGATATCGAAAATCAAAATAAACCATGATTTAATCCCCTCACCGTTATTGTCTTTATCCAATCTCACAAATATCCTGTCGGTACGCTCGGCAGCTGTCATTGAGTTGGGTTCGGTTAAAGCCGCTGCTTCACTCATCTTATGAACGGCCTGTGTAGAAAAGTTAACACACACTGGTTTGGCTGAATGGTTGGCGTCTGTGGGCGTTTGTGTGTAACACATAAAAACACACACACACCTGCATAATGTCCAGCATTTCCTCCCTTGTAATGGCCCCGTCCCCGTCTTTGTCATAGAGCTTAAATGACCACTGCAGCTTCTCCACAGCTGACCCTTCGATGAGCATGCTGATGGCCATGACGTACTCCCTGAAATCCACCACCCCATCCTGAAGAAAGAAATGACCTGGTTTAGACTATAAGGCATTGACAGACAGCCAACATTACTATCTGCCATGATATTACTGTAGTAAAAGTATAATCTCCACACCCATCAGATATAAAGCACTAAGGCCTTCAGAGTGCTTTGCTTACCCCATTACTGTCCAATGTGCGAAATATCTGCTCTGCATACTCTGCTGACTCACTGCCCACTGTCCCATTGCAGAAATTTCTTTGAAACTCATGAAGAGAGATCAGCCCGCTTGGACATTCGTTGATAAACTTTCTATCACAGAAACAAAGACCAAGAATAGACTATTTCAGCTGTCGTGTTACACAAGAAGACAAGAG
Organism: Semicossyphus pulcher; assembly: GCF_022749685.1. NCBI lineage: Eukaryota > Metazoa > Chordata > Actinopteri > Labriformes > Labridae > Semicossyphus > Semicossyphus pulcher. The sequence goes on from NW_027211759.1 coordinate 19,454,746, forward strand.
GACGGATGAATAAAGGGTCAGATTTGTAGCAGGAGACATGTGTCCTTTAAATCTAGAATGAGGAGATTTAGGTCAACCCCATTTGCAACCTGTGGAGATTACACGCATTGGAAAGCTTGTTTACAACCTGGGACATGGGAGCCCTAAGATAATTAGACCAAACGATTCTGAACCACTTTACTAAAACATGGCCGAGTGAAGCTTTTTAAAAGTGTGTCATCATGGAAATTAAGTGCTCCTCAAGTTAAAACTACTTCTAAAAACAGGAAAATAAATGTTGTAAATGGATAAAATGAGAGGCAAAAAACCAAATAGTATCTTGTTTTATAACACAAAACCTAATACAGCTGAATACACACAGCACAGATTTAACAGATTTTCTGAATAAAAATAGATCAATAAAAATAATCCTACCTGAACCAATCGTACAGCTCTGTAACATAAGACTCCCCTTTCCTACAAGGCAAGGTAGCAGCCTGACCCATTCTGTAAAGAGGCAGCAGCAGCTCTGCTTTCACCAGTGACTTTATATACTCAACAAATCCCAGCTTATGTCATGCTTTCTTAATTGTTCCAACCGCTGCCTTACCACTTTTAACTAATTACTTGTGGCTAATCTTCTTAAAGGGAGGGGGAGACAAAAAGGACGTCTGTGAGGAAAATGTAATTACCCAAAAAGCAGATTCGCAATCTGCCTCACAGAGGACAGCAAAATGACAATTTACTGACCATCGAAGTAAAGATATATTAAAAAATAAGTCCAAAGTTCCTGTTTGGTTTAGTAAACTAATATTTATTAACATGACAACCTGGGAAGACAGCCCAGACATGCTGATAGTAGCAGCAATAATGCAATAGACAAATACAGTAAGTGCTTCCTCAGGAGCCCAGAAATCAAACATCAAAGAATGTATCTGTGCAATGGCAGAACGTGGTGCCATGGATAACGAGCTCCCGACAGTCCAAAGGCTATGGTCCTTCCACCTGTGTCAGTGCACAAACACACACACACCAGCCTGTCTTAACTTTCAAAGCCTAATGATGCAACAAATTTCAACAATAAATGATAAAAAAAAAGTGGCATGCAACTCAACACAAATCATGAAATCAAAACACCATGATCCCTCGCCTTTAAAATCTTCTGTTGTATTTCAAACGGAGACAAAAGCAAACTTGAGACCTCTCAGCGAAGTGCGTCTCTTTCACCACAATAAAAGCTCCAATCAGAGCAGCTTTCTGGGGGAGATGGCAGCTACAACAGTGCAATGGCTGAACAAGAAGAATGGGAACATAAAAAAGTAGCCAGTGTCTATGGCACGACTCCTCTGCTCTGGTTTGGGTTTGTTTAGGTAGTGAGTGCCGAGGCCAGCATGTGGAGCTCCCGTTTTATCTGTGTTAAAGCTTTCACTTCATTCATGATGTGCACAGTATGCCGTGTTGCGTCAAGTTAATCCACTGATACATTATAGCCCTCCTTTCAGTCTGTGGAGTTGCCAGAGGGGAGGCCGTCTCAATACGCCACGCAGGTTTATTGTCTGAGCACTTCGGACTTGGTGAGTTCGCTGCTCCATCCACTGGCTCCTCGTAATTCAAGCATTCGGAAAAAAGACAGTATTCATCCTGACACACAACCTTTTCTTTCCTTGAAGTATTCTCATTCGGAAATCATTAACAATCCTCATAAGTTCACTCTTAATCATCGTGGCCCGACATAATGAACAACGGTGTGGCAGAGAAGTTACACATACATTTGTGCAGCAATACAAACATGGATATTTCACTGATTACTTGGGGAAATAATGACATAATAAAAATGTTAATCACTTTAACACTCAGGTTTAAGAAATGCAGTTTTGATAAATGTAAGCATCAATGCAATGTGGCAACTTGCACATCTGGATTTCAGCTTTTCTTAACCAACTCTTAACGGTTTGACGTCCAGTTTAAATGATTCATAATATGAAACAGGAGAAATGTACCAAACTTTATACAAGCCTATAAAATCAATCCAAGGAGTAAAAACACAATTTTGGTATTGTCTTCTAAAATCACTGTGTGGTAATCATTTCACAAGCTTTGGTAATTCTAAACTTGACCTTTCATCGACCCCATTAGGCCTTCTGGCTGCCACATGACTCCCAGCAGTGGTTTAGTAATATATGTTCGGTCGTCGCATAACAGGTATCAATGTTTTTTTTTTTGGTAAAATCAAAGATGTGGAAAAAGAATCTACATGAAGGGATCCATACAATTCACTTGATTCAAGTTCTCAGGAAGTATAATTCACAGGTGAGCAGTTAAACATGACATGGGAGAGACAGGACATCCCTTAAGATGAGCCATTTATGGAATGATACTTCTGCATAGCATAATCACTTCAGAAATTTGCGTGACAATGTTTTGTTCCTCTGACTACTGCAGCACATTAGACATGGACATGAAGACTGTCAGTGCGTCACAGTACGTGGGACATTAAAACAGCTAAAGCTATGGCTTCAGGGAGAGATTTTACAGCTGACAATAAATCTAACAACACAGACGAGTTAGAAGATGACTCAAACCAATATACAGTATATAGGGAAGTCTTTAAACGGGGACAAAACAGTGCTACAGTCACTACAAACTGTGTAACTGTATGTTTAAAAACAGGGCTGCTGTTTCCATCACTTCCTGAGTTATCACTTCTTTAAAATTCTATCAATACATGATTAAATTTGATCTCTTGTGTTTAATGGCAGATGTGAAATGGGTCTTCTGCTCGGCCGTTGCCACCAAACTGCCATTTAAACATATTACTGTAGTCTTTACAAATATATAGGAGTTCTTAAAAGCTCTAAAACTGGCTGCTCTCAAATTATGATGGTGGAGAATTTCTACCAAGACAAGTAAAATCCAAGTGAGCCAACACTCGGGCTGAAAGGAAATTTAAAGTTTCTTCCTATGCAAGCTATCCCTTTAAGACAGGCACGGCCTGAAGACGTGGCGTTTGCAACCATACCAACTCCACACACACATACAGCATTTTCAAGTCAGTGTATGAGAGACGAGGTTGCTGGACCGTTTCCATGGAAAATGTTCAGATACTGACAAGATAAGAGAAATCTCTGAGCGGCACGTTATTAGGTGACTCTCAAAGTCAGAGGTTATGGAAGTGTGGTCTGCCGCGGTAGACTGGCTACCGATGGCTTGGATCCTGAGGGGTCACAGAGATGGGCCAGGTTGTCAAGGTGTCTTCCTCGCGTTTTAATTGAAAGTACAGTACCTAATCAGAACACGACCTTTTAAAAAATATCAAATCGATTCAGTGCAATTCTTTTTTTTTTTTTGCATCGTCACTCCCAACCTTTGTTCAAATGTAGGTGGAGGAGAGAAATAGAAGCTGTTGTTTATCATGTCGCTGTCTTTCTTTGTTCATGAGTTCTTGGACTTAGTGAGGCGTCTCCAGGTGAACATACGATGACAGCAGATGTGAGGAAAGCAGTGAGGAACAGCGTTTCAGGGCAGGCAGATCGCTGTAAGGCTTTGGAGGCACATCCTCCTTCTGAAGAGGGAAAGCAACTGTCCCTTATTGTCGTCAATCCCGCTACAGTTAGAGCAGCCACACGAAGAATACACAGCTTGAGTCACAAATAAATAAACCGTCTTTGAAAAATAGGAATGCTGCGTTTCAGAGAAAGCCTCCAAGGGGAGCACGTCATCAAAAGAAACTGATGGTCCAAGAGTTTTTCAGAAAGAGCAGATTTTATAGAGACCAGTGCATCTCTTCAAAGTCCACAGCCTCGCCCAGGTTGGTGTCCGTCTCCAGGAGGCTCATGATTACGGCCATGGCTGCTTCATCATTGCTAAGACTACTGAGGCCCGGTCCAACCACGCTGTCCAAGTCAAGCTGGGAATTCTCCCCTGAGGCAAGATCAGATAACAGAAAGAAAATGGAGTTATAAAAGTAGAGAACTGGAAAATATGGTCTTATATACAATTAATGCTTGAGTATCAGAGAGAGTACCCATGAGTGCGTCTCCTCCTGAGAATGCAGCTCCCTGTGGCTCATCCTCTGAGCTTGACTTTCCTGGAATCTCCATGTCCATTGCCTCTCCATTTGGCACCTGGAGACCAAAAGAGAAGCAAATTATAGCCCGAGCAGCAACATGGCAGGAGCTGAGATAAGAAAGGAGTGTGAGATTATGGTGAATTTGGGTTGAATTTAGCCTGTACAGATTTGATTCGCTAATACAGCTGTGAAAAGTTTTGGTTGTTCTACCTTAAAGAAAATCTTTAACAGTTAGAATTATCAGCTAGATCAATAGATAGATGTACTTTATTGATCCCAAACTGGGAAATTGTGGCGTTACAGCAGCAGGTTATCAAAGCAAATACAGCACAGGAGAAAATAAATACACAGTAAAAATAACCCTAACAATGGAAGAGACAAAGGAATAAATACATCCAGGAATTCAAACAGCAATAATAATTAATAACCTCGATCATATTAATCTAAATATAAACTGACTAATCTAAAAAGTAAACCTACTCAAGTAAATCTAAAATATAAAACTAACATACTGTATATCTTAAATGTAAACAAACATTACAGGGAGGTAGAGGTGTTAATGTACCATACAGTGTTCACAGTTGTAAATGTGCAATTACAGTGCATAGGTTGCTAATGTGCAGATACAGTGATTCAAGGTGTTAACGTGCCATTACAGTGTGAACAAAATGTTGAGCATTAGGGATTAAACGCTTGCCAGTTTCAAAATAAACCATTGTAAAATGCATGAATGTTAGGTTTACAATGATCAATAAATCAATTAATAAAAACCTCAATATGACAAAAAATCATGGTAATTATTGTGCAGCATTAACTAAGTTAAGCAATTGTCCTATCATCAAGACATGCAGAAAGAAAAGGGTTTTACATCTCAAAGTCTCATGTTTTTGACCACCACGTACTACTTTATTGTGAATGTAAGTTAAGGTAACTACTGTGGGCTCTTCTGCATGACTGAACATTTCTAACTGGCCAATAGCTTGTCGATAGCTAGTGAATATAATGTAACCTAAAGCTTATATGTGTAAACACAAGTTGTATGTCGCTATGACCTCTGATGGCCACATGGTGGCACTTTTAATTTGGCTTGACTCTGAGTCTGCTGATCATCCCCCCACTCTCTACTCCCCACATTTCCTGTCTCTCTTCTGGGATAGTCTGCAAACATTCATACAGCTTTCGACCCTACAAGTGAATGGAACAGATGCATCCATGATCAAAGATATAAATGAACAAAAACTTACATTGTTGCTGTTTTGATTGTAAGTTTGTGGACATTTATCCGATGGTATACTGAAGGGGCTGACATTACCACTGGAGGGTGATGAGTTCATCCTAAAGCGACACAGATACACATCAACTTCATACTGCACAAGGTGACATCTAAAACAACTCATGCGCATAGCTATTGCAGCTGAAAAAACCCTTGCAGCAAGGACGTGCTCTGCTGTGAGGCCACACCTGTTGAAATCCAGCAGCTCATTGGCAATCTGGGTCCCAATGCTTCCAGCATAAATCATAGCTCCAGGTGTGGTGGAGACACCTGGTATAATTGGAAAGGACTTCTTGCCATCTTCAAATAGAAAAAAAAGGTACACGTAAAAGAGACAGCAGGTTCTTTACAGTGACATTTTTAAGTGTCACAGGGCATCAGAGATAGAGACTACTTTTCATTTAACTGACCTGGAGAAGTCTTGGAATTGCTCGACTGTTCAGACTTGTTTCCTGAACGACTGGTTCGACTGTGATCATGCCTTTCCATAGGATGAGAGAAGAGGTGAAACCTTCAGTACTGTATATTTATGTCAGGTATAAAGATATTCAGGTGATGCACAGAGAGACCAAAGCATACTCACGATATAACTGTGTTAGTTGACACGATGTATTCTACTTCTTTGGTCCAGGGATTTACAAAACTAAACCACTGACTTTGCAGAGTGACGAAAGACCCATGTTTCGTTTTGAACTTATAGCAGTTTGTGTCTATTTTCTCTTTACTTCGCAGCACTGTGAAAGAATAACAGCGAGAGCACGAGACCAAGACGGACAGAAATAAATCAATGATTTAAGTGTGCTTCAAAACTACAAAAAACAATTCAACATGATGTGAGTACTATAAAGACTATAGGATGAAATATAGGATGAAAATAAGAAGAGGCAATGCAGTCAGTGAAGATAGTGTAACCTTTTCTATGCCTGTCAGCTAAGTGCGGTAAGTCGTCTTGATGGAAGTACTCATAGCATGATGTCCCGAGTAATTCTTGAGGAAGATAACCAAGAATGGTTGTGGCTCTGTGGAAGAAAAGGAAGCAGTTGTGTTAAAGGAGCATACAAGTACATAATATGAGTATGAATCTACTGTATCATTAAGAATACTGTATGGACTTGATTGGTCAAGATTTGTGTTCACTTTGACACTGATCAGCAAGAAAAGACTGTTGCCGTTTAAGATGTTGTCAATGGGACGTCTGAAATGTCTCAGTGAGTAAGTTAATAAAGCCATGCAACACAAAACTACGACCCTGAAATTGAAATTCAATTCTACCTTTGATCAACAAAGGTGAATTTGCCATCCATGGCATAGCGCGTGGTGAACTCTGTGGGTTTAACTCGGACGTCTCCATTAACCTGGGCAGATGAGTGGGAGTGGACGCGTCCCACAGCCACCAGGCAGCTGAAGTGGGAGCTGTCCTGCTTGTCTGCCTCACCCTCCCCGTCTGCTCCCAGCTGGCTGGTGGGCCAGCTGCGCATGTAGCCTGTGCAGTGGACGGTGCAGTACTTCTGCGACTCTGTAGGTACGTGCAGAGACAAAACAAAACAATACGCATTTAGTTCCCTTAAACCCGGGAACTGACAGTGTGAGCCCCACCCAAGAAAACCAATCAAGAAGGTGGAGTTTGTAGAACAAAACTTTAACATGTTTAGTCTGTATGTCTGCAGGCTATCAACTTAATTTAAACACCTGTATACCAATAAATAGAGGAAAGAGTCCATGTTGTTGGGACAATCTGAAATCAATATTGTCACGTTTGACTACATCTCAAAGCATGGTGATAAACAATCTCGAAGCACGGAGAGCTTGCGGAAGCAGTCTCTTAAAAATGGCGGATGACATAAAAAGCTGCGAGTACTCGACCAATCAGAAACGATCAGCACTGCAGGCCCCGCCCTGAAAGTTCCTGGACCTTTGGAAAGTACTACCCTCCCAAGCAGGGACTTTTCAGGGGGTAAATCAATTACCCCGGAACTTAATTTAGTCCCTGGTTCCTGCTATCAAAACACAGAGTTCCTCAAAAGGTTCCTAGCTCCTGGGGAAAGTTCCTGCTGTCGAAAAGCACCTTAAATGATTTTCTCCCATGTTGCACTTCATTATGTCTGACAAATGGAGACCATTAAAATGATGCTGCAGCTTTTTCTGCAATCTACCCATAAGTGTGCAGATAGTTGTCACTGGATTAGTTGGACACTGAAGAAAACTTAAAAAACAAGTTATAGGAAAGTTCTGTCAGTACAAGTGTCTTTCTTCTATTATTTAGAAGTGGATTAGTTAAGTCAATTCATGATCAACATAAAACATTGGATTACAATTTGACTGAGCCATGCCTCATTTTTAAGCAAATTCCCTTCACCCCTTCTTTACAAGATTTGCTCTACAGAGAAGTTACCTTAAAACTTTATAAACCCTGCAGGTACAAAAGACATCTGCTGAGAATCCACCGGATACTTCCCCTACCTTTCTTTTTGGACGAGCTGGACTGGAATTCTTTGTCCTCCACTTTGACTGAAATTTTGTTGTACTTCATGCGGCAGAAGAACGAGCGCCGGGCGCCTGAACACATCCGTGCTGCTCCGACAGGGAGGTCAGCCTGGACCTGCAGACCGGCTGGAGACATGACAGGCGCATTACATGTGCTCACACACACCGGTCAATCAAACACACACTCATACACACACACACAATTGCTTTACTTTTAGCATCTATTAGTCGTTCACGTGGGTATAATTCAGAAGCTGACAGCTGTTCCTTCACTTTCCCCATGTCCTTTGGGTGTATGTAATCAAACAGGCTCTGTCCAATCAGCTCCGCCTGTAGGAAGCACAAACAGTCTGTTCAGTGAAATCAGTGAAGTACATTAATTATATATGTTGTTGACCCTGGAGCACACCAGATACGGAGTGTAGCGGAGGCTAAGATTAAGTAAGATTGATGCAGATAAAGAAATAGCTCATTTCCTAAGGCTTCTTGAAGAACAGCTTGTGAACTCAATTTACTTCAGTAATCATCTTTGTTTTCATCAAGTCGTGTCTACTAAAGATTTCTTTCCAGCAAGTGTTTTTTTTAGGAATTATTTGAAAATCCTGAAAGTTCTACCATGACTTTAAATGTACATCAGTAGAATTCGAATCCTCAAAGGCCAATGGCTTATATATGAACCTTATATAACTTAGAATCAAGTTAAGACATAGATATAGTAATTACATAATGCAAATATAACAATCAATGTTGTACTGTTTTGTATGCATTCTGTGAAAGTGAACAATGTGGTGCTAACACACAAACACACACACTGGTTTGTTCTAATCCTTTAACACTGCTGCCACAACAATGCAACCCATCTGGTGTGTCCATGATCACGTGATCAAAAGATGCTCCAGTTACAGTGACAAATGAAAACATGTTACCCGACTATAATTTAATATCTTCGTGACGGACTCGGAGACAAATACAATTTTTCCACGATCACAGCCCACCACAAACAGGAAGCCGTCTGCAGCCTGCATGAAAAACACATTGGGGGAGGAAAAGGGGGATCCAATGTGATGACATGGTAAACACAAAAGAGGCCATTGAGTAGATGTTTCATTTTGTTAATACAAGCGGCGCCCAGTTAGGGACACGTTTTCCATCACTCAGCAGTGGTTGGTCTGCCAGAGAGAGTAGGCGGAGCTAAGCGGCTGCCTTTCTGGTCTCTGCAAGTGTTGCAAGTAAACAGTAATCTACTATGGCTGAACAAACAAAAGATCGATGACTACAGATTAGAGGTCTTCACGGGTCTACCAGAACCCGACCCGGGACCCGGATGGGTTCGGGTCTACGTATTACGTGATTAAACGGGTCCGGGTCGGGACTTGTTCTATAATCCTCGGTTCCGGGTCACATTATGTGTAATACCCGAATGGATCCGGGAAGACCCGGCCGTGATTAGAAAGTGTTCATGATTAAAGTGCTATGTGTGTCTGTATGTGTATTTTAACTTGCAACAATGTGTCACTCATGAGAACGTGCAGGAATTGAAGTGGAAAAAAACATAAGAAAGTGCAGCAATGAGTTGAGTGACGTGTCACGTGACTGCAGGTTCAGAGAAAAATTGAAGCCAAATCCAGTAATGATGGATACCTTCCTCGCTGATGTGGACAAAAAAGCTAAAAGAAAATGAATATAAAGAGGTAAAATCTTGTTTATGAAAATTGTGGACAAAGACGAGAAGAACGTAAGCGCAGTTACGTGTAACACGTGTGTGCGGCTTCTAAACGAGCCGCGCATTTGTCATCCGTCTGAATGACAGCAAGTGGACTTTTAATCTGAAATGACTAGTGAATTAGCATCTCTGTTTTTATCAACACGACATGGATACCAGGAAACCTGGGTGTGTTTTATGAACTTTCTTGGCGGAGGATGGATTTTATGCACGGGCAGGCACAGGGGAGAAGGCTGCGTCACACAGGTAGGACAAAAAGGTTTGTTTTTACAGCTGACTAATGACAACTTGTTAATATTAATCAGCTGTGAAGTCAGTGCTGATCGGGTCTGTTTAGTCTGGCCGGGGTCAATCCGACATAACTCCTTTCAGGCCCCAGCTTTCAAATAATAGACGGGTCCGGGTCCGGTATTTCTCGGTTCTTCACGGGTCCGAGTCCCAACTTTCAAATAATAGACGGGTCTGGTTCAGTTCCGGATCGCACAATAACGGGTCTGTTAGGGTTCGGGCACGAAATCTTGGACCTGTGAAGACCTCTACTACAGATACAACTTCAAAAATAATTGAAAATCCAAAGAAAAAGAAACAAACTCAACGCTCAGATGAAGGCAAACAGTCTAAAAAGGAAAGCGACCGTCAGTGAGGAAAATCAAGAGTTACAACCGGAGCCAACCGTGGACGTCACACATGCAACACTGTTTGGATATCTGGGACGGGTGCTATCGCTATAGGTGCTGCCAAAGAGAACGCAACTCAGATCTTTGAGATCAGCACTTTCAAAAATAAATAGAAGCGTTTTATCATCATACTACTTTCTGCTACTGGCAGTAAACTACAGAGAAAAACAGCCTACACAATTACTTTAATTCAATGTGTTTTCAATGCTTAGCTTTCTATCAGGATCGCTTCGAGTATGACTGAAGTAATGATCTCAACAATAAAAGGTAATCCAGTGCAGGTTCAGTAGGAAGCCATATTGTAGGTACATGTGGGTTTACCTTGAGGACAAGGTGTTTGAGCTCCTCGTCTGGAAGGAATGACGGTTTATAGCTGGCTTCAGAAAAAGATGTTCCTGAACCTGAAAACGTGGACAAAAATGTACATAGGTTAGTCCAGTGTGAGATTACTATATTATATACAGTTGCAAGAAAAAGTATGTGAACCCTTTGGAATTACCTGGATCTGCATAAATTGGTCATAAAATGTGTTCTGATCTTCATCTAAGTCACAATAGACAAACACAGTCTGCTTAAACTAATACCACACAAACAATTATATGTTTCCATGTAAACACTCACCCTGCAGGGTGGAAAAAGTATGTGAACCCTTGGATTTAATGACTGGTTGACCCTCCTTTAGCAGCAACAACCTCAACCAAACGTTTCCTATAGTTGCATATCAGACCTGCACAACGGTTTCAGTTTAGCAATATTGTTAGGATGTCTGGTCTGGACAGCAGTGGCTTCCTCCCATGAACTCCATTCTTGTTTAGTGTTGTACGTATCATAGAATGTCCAAAGAGATGTTAGCATGTGCCAGAGATTTCTGTAAGTCTTTAGCTGATACTCTTGGATTCTTCTTCACCTCAATGAGCATTCTGCGCTGTGCTCTTACAGTCATCTTTACAGGGCGGCCACTCCTAGGGAGAGTAGCAACAGTGCTTAACTTTCTCTATTTATAGACAATTTGTCTTATTGGTGACTGATGAAAATCAAGGCTTTTAAAAGATACTTTTGTGCGAGTCATGGTTCACATCAGGCCGTGCTTATTGAGAATAGCAAACTTGGACTCCAGGTTAGCTGCCTCCTGACTCAAATTAGGTCTTGGAAAAGTCATTAGCCTAGGTGTCCACCCTGCACTGTGAATGTGTACATGGTGTGTTCAATAAAAACATGAAAACATATAATTGTTTGTGTGGTATTTGTTTAAGCAGACTGTGTTTGTCTATTGTGACATGATGTTATGATCAATTTATGCAGAAATCCAGGTAATTCCAAAGGGTTCACATACTTTTTCTTGCAACTGTATTTAGACATCAGTTTTAACTAATTAATCCAGTTTATCAAGTCTTGGACTTTATTAGTAACAACAAGTCAGAAAACATGTGCAGTCATGTGATGAGGAAGGTTATGTACAAATCCTAGGATTAGCCAGATAAAAGAAAATGGAGGCAAATGGTAACATTATTACCATTAGTGGCTGCACACTGCAAGAAATCTAAAACTGCATTATCCCTAAATCTACTGGATGCATCAGAGGGGGTTTACTATATTTTCAGATGAATGGCAATCGGTTGATTTTGTACCTTTGAGAGATTTGAGGTGCTGCACAGCCATTCTGAGCACCGTGAGTTTGTCCAGCTTTCTTGACATGGGGTTACAAGTAGGGATCATGGCTGACAGTTTGTCAATGAGATGGTTCATTTTGTCCCGTCTTCTCTTCTCAATTTGGCTGTGCGGTTCCCTGCAGAGACATTAAAGAATGATAAGTCAAGTAGTTCTCTCACTTCACACAATTTTTATCCATGAAACGTAGCATATTTTACATTTTACAGGACTTCAAAAACAGCATTATTTAGATTGATAATATTACTAGAAAGTAGAAATGCTTTAAATGAGAGGCTGCCGAACACAACTTACCTGAAGCATTTAATTTTTACATGTTGGTCCTCGTCATCTGACCTGTAGAGCAGAAAGGACACATTTAAAATGTCTTCAAACACACAATAGCACAATCTGCACAGGTCAGCACACAGTACCCGTTTTGGTCATCCTCCATATCTGCATCAGGGATGGAAGCTGATTTTGCATCCCTAAGAGGAAAATTCATTGACATAATTGGCACCAACTACAGTCACTTGGTTTAGTTATATAGATTTTCTATGAACTAAGTTAAAGCAAACACACTTCACACTACTTACTGGTTGTCCATGCTGCCCTTGCGCTTCCGGGGCATCTCCATGTTCAAGGACATGCCAGCAGCGGAGGACATCAGGCTGGGCAAAGACATAGAAGTGCACTGGTTTTCCTCTACCAGTGGATCATCTGAAACACACATAACACAGTGAGCTGTTACTAATGTGTCATTGCACTTTCTGTAACATTTACAGTTGATTTCACTGGAGTAAATGGATAAGGGGATATAGCAGAGAAAAACTTCACTTCTGTACTGAGAGACCAAATGAGTAGTAAGGATTTCTTCTTTTTGCATGTGTCTCTCTTTTACTCCTCTTGCCATGTTAGTCCGAACTTTGATTCAGTTGCTAAAATCTGATGTTGAGTAGGGATGCACGATATTATCGGCCGATATCGGCTTAAAAATTAACTATCGTTTAATTATAAAAATTAACTATCGTTTAATTATATTGGATATCGGCTGTTGGCCGATGGGCTGCTGCATACTTGATTAAATGCCCGACCTCGGCGCAATGTCCCCGGCGCGAAGAAAACCTGCGCTGTGCAGCGCAGCGTGATGACCTAACGTGTGTCTACCTGCAGCATGAGAGAGTTAGAAGCCAAAATGTCCGTGGTGTGGAAGTTTTTCAAAGTATCCGAAATAGATAGCAAAACTGCTATTTGCAATGACTGCTCAGCTTCGGTGATGCGAGGAGGAGCCAAGGCAAAGTCTTTCAACACTACAAACTTGATTAACCATCTCAAGACCCGTCACCCCGACTGTTGTGACAAATGTGATAAGAGTATCACCATAATACTGTACGCTAATTCCAATACAGAAGAGAGTTGATGATCTCTGCAATTAGGCGTGCGGGAAAAAAAAATCTGTATCGGTAATCGGCTAAATGAGTTGTCGGCAAAAAATCCAATATTGTGCATCCCTAATGTTGAGTGTCAGATACTTTCTTAATTCAGCAAATGTCACCTTGAAGTTAAGAGGATTCTGGTTTCCTCCCTTAAAACAACTGTAAAAGCACACTATGAGTACACATGACTACCCTCTGTGCAGAGGGACACAACAGGTTGTTCTGGTGTTGCTGTGTAAGATCATTGTAGTCTCTGCACAACAGGAAATGTCAGCATCATCAAGGTCCAATATGTTAGTTCCAAATTTAACCAAAGCTGCAACCAAAATATGTGTGTCAGCATCAGCTAAATTCTTATTTTTTTAATATATTTGAATATATATTTAGTCAACCAAATCTTAATGCAATTTTCAATGTTGATCAACAATTTGTATCCAATTGTCTTGTATTGAACCCAATTTACAATATGAAAAATGGACAAGCAGATAACAACACACAGTATGTTAAATATTTGTTAATGAATTACTTTTACAATAACCTTTATTACTATTCTATTATCTTCTATTTGTATTCTATTTATAACTATTCCAGGGTCTTTTTTTATCTTCAAACAAACTCAGCAGCAGGTGATTCTTCTAGACAAGACTGAATTCACCTGCTGTCATCTCAGCTGCAATGGAAACTTGAACCCACTTAATTCTCTGTGGCTCATGAATGAAGAGTCTTAGACTAATAGATTGATCAACTTATCCTTTCAGCCCTACATCTCACCCAGGCTAAAACAAATTCCTTCAGAGCTGGTCAGCCGCCAAAAAGAGACAAACTCTGTCAATACCTGAGTGTTTTTGCTTTTTGCAGATGTCTTTATATGAATGGACAGATGTGTTAAGAGAGATGATTAAAGCTCCTGCTGTTGCAGCTGAGCAGTATACAGATTATACAGATATCAAAAGGCAAGACATTTCAGGCCAAACTGTGTTTTGGCCTTTTAAAATGAAATTTGACTTCTTTCCCTCTGTTCGCCTCCACAGCTAATTGTCTATTCTGGTAAAATGGGGAGTTGCCATGACTGTAATGTCATGGCCTTAAAAGTGAGTGTATGTGTGGGAGAGAAACTGGAGAGGACAGCACGAGACCCAAATAGCCACTAACAGATCAGTGACAATCGATTTTAATCCACGTCGCCCGTCTTGATCTGGTGGATAACAGGGTTACAGTAAAGCCAACACGATGACTGGACATCAGGCTAAACAGACATCCCTTTTCCAACTCCTATTATCCCACTCACTCAATCCTTGAAAAGGAATGTGTTGAAATAAGTCCACAAGCTTTATTGCATATTTAACTTAAATTTTTACACAGAAATATGGATGTGCACGTTAACTGTTAAAAATGTTAACTGGTTAATACTACTAGTTAAACGGTTAAATAAAAATATTTATCTTTTTCTAATATACATATAAATTTGGGAAACACATGTTTTGTTGTCATTAGCTGAGCTGTGCCTGAGAGGAGAACAAAATTAAAACGAGCAGTTTAACGGTGAAAAAGCAAAGTTTTGTTGCATATCTCTGCTCCTGGGACATCACGGTACTGTCTGAGCGGCTATTGTCCACGGCGGGTCTGACAGTCAACAGACTGCGCCCCAGACTAACCCCACGGAATGTCGACATGTTGCTTTTACTTCACCAAAACCAGAAGACAAACTGTCTCCGACATAATAAGGAGTGGTATCATCAGAATGAGCGCGCATCATGAAGAGCTTGTTGTCGGTCTCTGGCTGTTCTTTCTAAAAATAATCTTTAATTCTTATCGTTAGTGATTAATGACCGTTAACGGGGGTCGATTATCAGCCAGAAAAAAGATTCTAAATTAGCATCCCTAGTCCCAGACTTTTATCCAATCCCGAAAGTACATTTTAATCTCGTCGGTTAACCAGTTATTAACCGGTAAGAGTGTCAGTTAACCAGTCAAAAAAATTTTCCCAAATGCACATCCCAACACAGAAATCAATCAAAAACTTCAGATAATGGCTGGGCAAAGGAGCTACCCGAAGCCATTGGTTCTGAAGAAGTGGAAGTAGGGCTGGGCAATAAAACGATAACGACAATTATCACGATATAATTTTTTTTCGATTGTTTAATAAAAGCTTGATTCGTGTAATAACACCACCCAAACACCGGGAAAGGGAGGCGCTAATGCGCCTCAAACAATAGTTGCCATCCGCCATTATAGAGAAGAAGAAGACGATGAACAGCCAATCATGTTACAGGGATAGAGGTAGGCATGCTTAACTTTTGGAGCGGAATGGAAATTCAGCCGACACGAGCGAAAGCAACACAGGAGAAATCGCAGTGCCTACCAGCTCAAAGCAGGGCGAAAACATCGACAAGTAAGGCCACTCAACTTTAGTAGTTTGGAGTAGCTCACGCAGTCAAGGTGTTCACACAGGGTTCATGTCGGCTTCAGCTGGGCTGACAGCCCTGTCTTTATTTATTTTTTTTTTTTTACTTAAGGTTTACCTTAAATAAAGCCATAAACAATTTCAATAAGTTCGCTTTTTTAAAAACAATCTTATTTACATTAGAAACGGGACCTTAATTAACATATGGCGAAAACAACCGTATGATCCGAGATAGAGAGATAGAGTGCCAGCTACGGGGAGAGAGTGAGTTCGCACCAGAGTTATGTCCGTAACCTGCTGTAATTTATTATTATTAATTAACATAATGTATTTATGGCCTACGTGAGACTTATGACTACGTTTTTATTTCAACAAAAATCTAGCAGAAACCGCAATCAGGAGCCTTGAGTGACTTCATCTGTCAAAAAACCTACTGGAAATGTAACAAGGTAAAAAACAGGCAAAGATTTTTTGAAATTAATATTACTGTCAGAAATCAGTAGGACTCATCACATTTAATTTTCACAAGAACAGGAGGGAACATTGTGACCTGCCACAGAGCAGCTTTAAGACCTGAGACTGTAGACAGGCTTTTCTTTCTGGCCCGTAACCTGCAGGGTCATGGCTTTGATCGCTTTTTGACATCTTGACAGTTGACATTTTTCTTTTGTCTTTTACTTTGTTTACATTGTCAGACAACACTTAAAATATAAAATATTTTTGTCTATTTATTGTTTTATTTAACATTATTTAGGTTGTTTAATACCTCAGATTTGTGAAATGTTTGACTGTTCCAAGTGTAGTTCATCATGTTCTGACAATAAAGAATGGTTAAACCACAACTCAGGAGCAAAACTCGGCCTTTAAACTTGAAAGAAATAATGATTAAACATTTATCGTAATAATTACCGATATTGACTGATAAAAAATCTTCCATTATCTTCCGCTTATCCGGGGCCGGGTCGGGTGGATGGAAAAAATCTTATCGTGATAACATTTTTTGCCATATTGCCAAGCCGTAAGAGGAAGCCTTCACTGTACACATCAACACAGTAGATAGCAACAACATAAAGTTTACCAGAGAAGATGTTAGAGGAAACAGCCTGACCTTCTTGGACTGTGCAGTGCACATTGGAGATTACAGGAAACCCACCCACACAAACCAATACCTACTTTTTAATTCTCACCACCCCCTAGAACGCAAAGTAAAAGTTATTAGAACACTACACCATAGGGCTCAAACTTTACCCACCAGGACAGAGGGGAAGAAGAAGGAACAGGAACATCTCAGGTAGACACTTAAGACGTGCTGCTACCCAAACTGAGCCTTTAGCAAGACCGCTCAGAAACACAGCTCCAACAGGTAAGAAGAGAACAACAAACACCACAGCATCCCCATTCCCTATCTGTCTGGAGTATGGGGGCACTAGTCTTTAATACACTAGCAGCAGTCAGAGAGCTCAAGTCTGAAGAAAACAAAAAGTCACTTAGTTAACACTGTTGTATTTTATTTAGGGTTGTCCACTCATTCATCATTTAACACAATTTAATTTCCTTATTGGATAATGTGAAGTGCTCAAATCAACTGTCTGTTACTTTCACATCTATATATTCAGTTGTAACAGCTGTGACGGGGACAAACTGCTGTTTGGAGCAACTGATGACTTAACCCTCCTGTCGTGTTTGGGTCAAATCTTGATCCGATTTACAACTTTCATCAATCATAAATATTGTGTTTTACATTTGATTGCCTAAAGGCCCTATGCTATCCTCCACTCTTGGCATTTGAACATATGAAATTGCTGATCACCACTTTCATTGAATTTTGAGCAATTAAGTTAACTTTGTAACACCTGTGGTGTTCCAAGTCAAAAATGACCACCAAAGGAAATTAATGGGTAACACTAGATTATGTTTATCCATCAGATGGAAACCATCGCCATTCACACCCACACATTCCCCCACAAGGACAACACGTTTCAGACTGAACAATTTTTGAACCAGTCACAATAATGAAACTCTCAGTAGCCCTGGAGGTCCACCCATCTGTGGTAAGAGCTACATAGGTTGTGTTGGACAATTCGTTGACGATTACTTGTCCTGTCTGTTCATAAAGTTTGGGAATTACTGTGTTGGCGAGAGGGGATATTATAGCACGGCTCAAGTACTCCAAGACTGCATAGGGCTGCATATCTTTTGGATTTTTTACTTGTACCGTTCCATCCCTAGCTGAAGCCAGAACAGGACAAAACAGGCCTGAGTGGGAATATTTAGAAGAGAGTCTTACCCTTACTTCTTCATTGCTCAGACCTAGGGTGCTCACAAATACAGTTTACTCACAGCTTTAAACAGGGCTGGCTACTCCTCCGGAAACACATGAAGGCCAGGCCTTTACCTCATTTTCATTCCTATTTGGCACAACTGAACACAGTCTTGTTCCCTTACAACAAAAATAGAGCAAAAAGAGCTAGAAAAATATCTTGAGTAGGGTACTTTTCATTGCAATGAACGGGCCGGTATTATCATTTCTGCGACACTACAGTTAGCCTGTTAGCACAAAGGAGATGCCAACTTGTACTGTTTTTGATCGTGCTTTATTGCATTTCTAACAGATTCAGCAACTATCCGTTCAGCACTCTAGCGCTCTAAACTTTAGTTTAACAAAGACAAAAGTCTGTCCTGTCCGCTAGTGTCTGGGCAATGTGGAGCTGGCAGTTGGTTTTCAGAAAATTCTAAAAGACTGCAACCAGCAACTGCCAACTTTACAATGTTGAGGTGAATTGGGCATTGCCTGGGCAGTGTGCAGTCACCTTAAAGCTTAAAGCCCCTAGCTATTCTCAATTAGTGCCCTGTTGTAACAGTGCATGATGTTTCCTGAAGTCTTATCAATAAATGCTGTTGACATGTATTATTTGAAGGTGACACTTCAAATCGTGAAAAACTTATCTTGAATATAGCACTGTAGCATGGAAGAGTACTTTACTGTCAAAATGCGAGGTAAAATTGATTTGTGAATATATTTTATATCAGAACTAAATGACTGGCATTAAGATTTTTTTTTTTTTACATGTAGAGAGGCACTGTTTAAAGACAACACAAAAATGATACAGCTAACTAGGAGCATTGCCTCTTCCGTCGTTGAATAAATGGTTGAACCGGTTCAACCGTTAAGTCGAGCGAACAGTTAGTCATCTAGCTAACCAGTTTAATGCATACACAGCAACAATCGTTAATGCTAGTTCAATACATCGAGACACAAATTCAGTGGTTTAGCACTGACTACCAAACAGTATCCACAGTACTAACATGCCAGGGGGTGTAAATATACCAACAAAGTGGCCCTGATAAACAGGCCGAGCTAGCACTGCGAAGCTAACAACTGCTTGTCATTTTGGTCAACATACGCAGACATTACAGCTTCTACTACATGTGCTACAACGTATGTATTGTATTAATATTAAGCCGACATAAAGCCACTTCGTCTACAACACGTTATATATGGTGAAAAACGTCGTGTGTAGTTCATGTTACATAAATGGTGTAGAGAGGCCGGTTTGCTCTACTGATCTACTGACCTAGTTTTACGGTCAGCCGACAACAACACACCGCTGAGAATCTCCCCTTTACACCAAACGTCATCATAATCACTTCATTTGCTTTATTCAGCGTTTGCATTAAAACTGGTAAACAGCTTTTATAGTGTTTTAATTACCTGCCGGCTCCTCTCCCGCTCGGTCACCGCCGCCAGCCGCTGCCTTGGTCGCCGACATGGCTGGAGCCGGAGCCGGTGCACTCAGGCCTGGGACTCCAATGCATAGATGGAGAGGTCGACAACTCCGACACGATGCTGTTTAAAAGCACGGGTTATGGGGGTGCCGAAACGGCGGTAAATGTTGTGATGTTGCCTTATTTTTCCTAAGTTAGTAGAAAAGAGTGGGAGGGAGAACAAACGTGCATAGCGCTGACTGTTGACGCGGTGTAATCAGGACTGTGTGGAAAGCTGAGAAGAAGCGGAAGATGGGACACAGTCTCCTCCTACCAGCACACCAGAGGCACCGCGGCTGGATTTGTTGTGACAACATTTATCGGTCTACCAAAAAAAATTCTTCCTAAGTGTTTTCCTCTCTTTTAATCCTCTTTACGCGTGTAAGTATTTTTTCATTGCATATACTTTCCATGTGCTCGTCCTTTCTCCTTTAAAAGGTATCGCCTTATTAAGACAATGTGCAGTTATTTCCATACAATAATAATAAAACAAAATACTCTTAAAGTAAAAATGTTTACGATCTTAATTCCATGACGTCATAAAATGCGACGTCTACAGTCTTAATTCCATGACGTCATAGAATGCGACGTCTACGTCAATCTCGAGAGCTTGTAATGACGTCAATTGATCAAAGGCATGGTTTATGACGTCGTGTGGAGGGTTATAAACCTAGTTATATATAGGCCTATATCGCAGACTTGACTTGAGACTTGACAACACTAGACAGTTTACTGGTTTTATCTTAATTTAATTCAATTAACTGTACTTGTTGTGTGACTGGAAGTTACCCAGTTCGTCCCTAGAATGAACAAGATCAGTATGTCAGAGTTAACTCTGTTCAGTTCAGAGATGCCTATGGAATCGCATATGCTGAATGCGGTGAAGGAGGAAGGAAACCCTGAACCTCAGGAGTTTCCACAAACAGATTGTGAGATGGATCAGACTGGCCATAAAAATCCAGCCTTAACTTATGAAGAGTTCTATAAATGCCATTGCATGTTGAAGAATCTCACTTCCAAGTATGAGGTAATGGTATTGAAAAATAGAGACATTAGGACTCAAAAGAAGAGGCTGCATGAGTCCGTCACAAAAATTAAGGAAAATTTGAAGCACCTCATAAATCTCTTGAATACGGGGGACAGTTCCATGCAAAAAATTGAACCTTGTATAAGAGAGCTGGAAGAAAATAAGTTGTTTTTTACTGAGGAAGATGAACATTTAACTGCAGACCTTGCACAACTCAAATCTGTTATTGAAAATCAAAAAGCTGAAAATGAAAATCTGGAGGCAGCAGTGAGTACTCTCCAGGAAAATGTGACAACCCTCAGTGACAGCTTAAGTGGTGAAGAGAAACGGAAATATCTCAATGAGAAAAAACATCTGACAGAAGAATTGCAGATTCTTCAGGACAATGAGAAGACTCTGAAAGAGCAGAATGAGATTCTAATTGTGGAGGTCACCCACCTTGTGTCACTCAATGAGAAAAACCAAGAAGAGATAGGCAGGCTCAGGGCAACAGTGTATGACCTAGAGTACTGTGTAGATGCCGCTAAGCAAGACAGCATTGATAAAGACATGTTATCAGAAAGAGTGGCTGAACTTGAACACCTAGCAAGGAGAAAGCAGACAGAGATCAGAAACCTGTTGTCAACTGTTCAGGATGTGCATGAAAGTGAGAACACTTTATTCGGGCAGAATAATGCCCTCACTGCCGAACTGGATCTGTATAAACATGAGGGAGAGGTAAAGCAGGCAAAGATCGAAAATCTGTTGGCAGAAGTAAATGATCTGGAGAACAACCAGATAATCATAATAGATGAAAATAAGACCCTCATTGATGAGTTGGCCTACTTTAAATCTCTTAGGCAGAAACAAATGGGGGAAATCCAGAGTCTGAAGGCAGCCGTGTTTGACCTTCAGTTTAAACTCAGTGAATCCCAAAAAGTCAACGGGGATAAAGATGAAATTATTACATTTTTGAGTCAGCAGAATGAGAGAATGGCAGAAGAGCTGGTTCGACTTCAGAAACATCAAGAAGAGAACGTAAAACTTCAGACAAACCAGCAAGAGAATAGAGAGGACGTGGCGATATTTGCCGAGAATTTCAAAGAAGAGTCTAAAGAGGCTGAAAATACAGATCAAAAGGACTCAAATGAGAGGCAGAGAGGTGGCAGCCCTCATAGGATTTCAAGCTATGATGACAAATGTATGGCGCGCCTGGAGTCAAACGATTCATCAGACTATGAGAGATGTGTTAGCAATATTGAGTCTGTTTCCAGGGACAGGTCTATGACCCCCATTGAAGATTCATCAGACTATTACACTTATGTTAGCAATATTGAGTCTGTATCCAACGACGGGTTTAGGACCTCCACTGAAGAATCTTCTGATAATAAGAGTGATGTTAACGAAATTGAGTCTGCATCCAGCGACGGTTCTATGACCTCCACCGTAGATTCATCAGTCCATTACACTTGTGTTAGTGAAATTCAGTCTGTATCCAGCGACGGGTCTTTGAGCTCCACTGAAGATTCATCTGATAATGAGAGTGACGTTAACGACATTGAGTCTGTGTCCAGCGACGGGTCTATGACCTCCATTGAAGATTCATCAGATAATGAGAGTGACGTTAATGACATTGAGTCCTTGTCCAGCGACGGGTCTATGAGCTCCATTGAAGATTCATCTGATAATGAGAGTGACGTTAACGACATTGAGTCTGTGTCCAGCGACGGGTCTATGACCTCCACTGAAGATTCATCTGATAATGAGAGTGTCGTTAACGACATTGAGTCTGTGTCCAGCGACGGGTCTATGAGCTCCACTGAAGATTCATCTGATAATGAGAGTGACGTTAACAACATTGAGTCTGTATCCAGCGACGGGTCTATGACCTCCATTGAAGATTCATCAGATAATGAGAGTGACGTTAACGACATTGAGTCTGTATCCAGCGACGGGTCTATGACCTCCATTGAAGATTCATCTGATAATGAGAGTGACGTTAACGACATTGAGTCTGTATCCAGCGACGGGTCTATGAGCTCCACTGAAGATTCATCTGATAATGAGAGTGACGTTAACGATGTTAATGACACTGTATCCAACCATGGTACCTTTGAGACCAGCAATGATCATTTATCCAATGATGAGAGCCACCTGGAGATTCCAGCTCATGAGACTCACACCAGGAGTATATGGAGTCGCTTTTCTAAAGGTCTAAAGGTAGTAGGTAAGGTCGTTTGTTGGGCGAGTGTAAATATACTTTTACCAACAGGAATAACTTTCCTGTCCTACAAACTAATTGAAATGTACAATACAAACCAGAACTGCTTCCAGAATGGCGGTATCTACGACCTCATGGAGGACTACTTTGACTTCCATCAAACAGTTCCCAAACCTTTCTAAACAGGACAAGCACATGTGAGTGGGTAGTGCTGTCATCAGTTTGCATGTTCTCCCAATGTATGTGTGGATTTTCTCCAGGTACTCTGGTTTCCTCCCACAGTCAAAAGACATGCATTAAACATTAATAAATAAATAATAACATTAATAAAGCTAGTGTGAATGTGAGTGTGTTTGACGAGCTCTTGTATAATGTCAGCTGGGCAGGCCTATATTAGGAGACAGGATTTAGGAAAACACAGTTAAATAAACAATTTGTGAAATAATAAGACAAAGAAATGAAAATCAATAACAAAATAAAATGAAAAGGAAAATGTTAATGGAATCAAATCTCTAAATCAAGTTCGAAACAAAAGAACAGAAATAGTGTAAAAATAATGACAAAGACAAAAAAGGATAAAGAAATATAATATTGTAAGGTGGTAAACACTAATGTCTAATTTAACTTAAAACAAATTGCTCAAAAGTAAGGTAGTAATGAGAATGATGTACAAGGGGCGCTGGTTTAGCTCAGCGGTTAAATTTTGGTTGCTTCTCATGTCTCTTAGTTGATATATCCTTGCTCCTCGCTCAAACTGGAAGTAGTTCTGGAGCCGGCATATTTAGGACCATTTAAAAGCTCTTATTGCTGCTCGGAGGAGCGAGGAGAGAGGAGGGAATCCAGAGGAGCGATAAGCGAGGATACACGAGAGCAGCCTCCACGGAAATCTTTTACTGGCCGACACGTCCCTTATTAGATATCACAGTAGCAGCTTGATGTGTTGTAGTTGATTTGCCTCACTATCGCACGTCCAGCAATGTGGCTTTTGCACGTGCCCACATCGCAAGAGCATTGGTTAAGCCATTTTATCATCGTCCCTAATCACAGACATTGCAGACTTTGAGTCAAAGTGCAGACGGCATCATACATGTAAGAGAACCAACACAATAATAACAACAATAACAATAACTTTATTGATCCCCAAAGGGAAATTAACTTTTTTTGCACCTCATCTACCATTTAATGAAGAATTAATAAGTCTGACGACTGTGGGTACTAAAGATCTTCTATATCTCTCCGTCCTGCAGCGAAGAGGGGTGTCTGTGGTGACTTTCACGGAAAATTGACCTGTGACGCTTCAGAGAGGGTAGGCGGAGCTAAGCGGCTGCTTTCCCCAGTAAACAGTAATCTACTATGGCTGAACAAACAAAGTAAAGATCGATGACTGCAGATACAACTTCAAAAATAAGTGAAAATCCATAGAAAAAGAAACAAATTGGACGCTCAGATGAAGGCAAACAGTCTAAAAAGGAAAGCGACGGTCATCGGGAAAATTAAGAGTTGCAACCATTACAAAGGGAGCCAACCATAGACATCTGGTCATCTCGGAAGTATGCCCCTGGAAATACTGTTTAATGCTATAAACTGCCACCAAATACAATTACATTAAAAAGTTCAAGATTATTACTTTACTTCTTTTTTAAAGAAAAATTATAATATAAAAATATATCCTCTATCAATTGGTTCTATTTTTGTGTATTTTCACACACAATGTGAAAATACAGTAAACCTACATTAAAGAAAATGAATTCATTTTAACAATTTAATCATTTATTTGAAAAAAACAAAAAAATGTATTGAAAAACATTTAAATGTTTAATTTTAAATCGGGCTTTTGCAATGTAATATAACCAGTTTTTATTGTGTTTTGTGTCTAAATTGATTTAAGCTCTTCTTTAAAATTTTAAAAGATTATTTTCTGTTTTTAAAGGTGTAGGACTATTCAAATAGTTTAATCCTGATTTTTAATGCTCCAAATACAGACAGAAATTCTGGGGCTGTCAGATCTCTCTGACCATTCAGGATTTCATGAATGAGTGTAGCTTACTTAAGCATATAAAATAAAAAGTTATAGACTTAACTGTTCACTCAATAAAAGTGCTGGGTTGTTTCTGTTAACATTGTTGGGTTAACTGTGTTGGGTCATAATTCTGGGTTGGCTGGGTCATAGGGGATGTTTGGGGTTCATTCCCGCCAAAACAGCTGGTTGGGTCACTTTGACCCAACTGCTGGGTTGTTCATTTTCCCGCTTTAACCGTATTGATCTGGATCCTTCCCTCACAGAGGCTGAGACCAGGGTTGCCAGGTCCGCAGTTTTCCTGCTGAATTGTGCTACTTTTTAAGTGTTGCCGCGGGTGGAAATTTTTGTCCGCTGGTTGGGTAGACCTGTTTTGCATGCAAATTACATGAATAATAGGCTATCTATAAATAGAAATCCTTAAATTTTAGTATTATTCTAGATTAAATAATTTATTTATACCCAAATCCTACCAAACGGACTCCAGCTCATTCAGCACTACACCCAATGGACATGGGACATGCATGCCCACATAACAAACCCACAGACTCTACTTTGCCTGACACAGTTAGCGAACTTAAACTGTACACAGTCCGCATCCGTTCGGTGCACTGTGTGCAGTCAGCTAGCCAGCTATTGTCAGCAGTGACACCTTCAGCGGAATCCGTTAACACGCCGGACAATTCAAGCTAGCAACTCCAGCCGGGGAGAAACATGACGCCCGGTAATTGGGAAAAATACGGGAAGAAATACACAAGGGACTGGTAAAGTGAAAACTCAATCAAAGAATGAATAGGACGTGTGGCTGGAGATAATACAAAAGGTTTTTGTCGGTACTGTAAAACCGAGATTGCAGGGGGTGAGAGGAGTTGTCCGTGATGGATGCCAGTTTTCATAGCATCCTCCTCTCACCCACCTCTATGACCGTATGAGTTTAATTAATCTATGTATTTTATAATGCATTTGGCAATGATAGCAATGCTGTTAGACTTCAAAAGCAGTGTATATGGTTTGACAGGGGTACATTTTGAGTTCTAGTATTGGGCTGGTTTTTGGGCTAGATTTACTGGCCGTTTGGCTGGTTTTCATTGGCCTTTGGGCTGGTTTTGTCACACAGACCTGGCAACCCTAGCTGAGACACAGGCTGGACAGGATGAAATGGTAGGTTAATATTAATATTTTATCTTTATTTTAATAACTTGTGGTAAACAGCGTGATCTTTAACTAATTTCACTGTACAAATATTTGATGAGGTATCATTTATTCTGTGACATTTATTACCTAGCTACCTAGCTTGAAGCTCTTTACTAGATGCTAGTTTACTGTTGATTTAATGTTAGCTGATAACCACAATATAGCCTCTGCACGCATTATTAAAGTTGTCACTTTAAAGTGCGTCCGTCTCCTGGCTTTATTATTTAACTGACTTTACTGTCTCACTGAACATTAACATCAGCTAACTGTAGTGCGCTAGTTAGCGAACTGGATAGTAAGATAGTAAGCGCGCTAGTTAGCTAGTTTTCCCTCCAGTATCCTAGCTGCTATAGGCTATGTCTCCTCTGGTTCCCTCCCTCCCCCTCTCAGCTCTGCTCTCTCTGTCTTCATCTCTGTTACAGTTTAAAATGGATGTCTCTCAGGGCAGTAAAGTAAAAAATACTGCCTCAGAATGATTAATTATTATATGTTCCATACTATTTGACTGTTAATAAAACACTTTGCTTTATGTTCAAATTGTAGGTCAAACCAGCTGTTTTCCCTGATCCATCTACAAGACATAGAAGAAGTCTTCAGACCACCACAGAGAGTGGAGAGGAGTGATATTTATTGCCTTTGCCAGATTTGAGAAACTTTGAATTATATGATTTTGGGCTGTGACAAACTGTTACATGTTTTCTTTTTAAAAAACAACTTGAAGTGTAAGTCCTTGGGCCAAAATAAATAAATGCACATTAACAGAGACCTTTTGTTTCCTGTGTTTTTCTGAAATTTTTTATAAATGACAAACATAATGATTATTACAAAATTATATATATAAACATATATATATTAATTTATAATAAAAATAAGCTAATTATAATAATAGCAATGTTATTAATAATAATAATAATATTCAAAAAAAGATGCTGGGAATGAGGAAAAAAATAACCCAGCATATGGGTTTTTTTCACCCCCTGATTGGGTCTTTTAAACAACCCAGAAGTTGGGTTAAAAAAAAAAACCCAGCGCTTGGGTCAAACCAACCCAGCATGTGTTCTGTCCAATAGATACCTAGGGGTAGGGTTAAAGTTGGGTTATATTTTAACCCAGTAGTAAATTCTGGGGCTGTCAGATCTCTCTTATCATTATGATACTCAGTATTTTCTACCTCATATTTCTGATTTGTTTTACAGATTTGATTTGATTAACATTTTTTCATTTCTTTTTGTTATTCATTTTTATTTCTTTGTCAGACATGACACACATAACAGTCTTATTATGTCATTATATGATTTTTATTATTGTTATTATAATATAGGGGGAAACCAGAGCACCTGGAGAAAACCCACACAACAAGAGGGGAACATGCTGTTAAGACACCTCACATGTCACCTCTGTCTTAGAAATACTCTGGAAAACAGTCAGCACACTGACCACACACACACTCAAGAGGGTCAAAGTATTCTTCTTCACTTGAGTCTTCATCTGGTCCAACAGGGATATTCTCCGGTCTTTCCTCAGTGTTCACGGACAGTCTACTGGGCAGGACCCCCATAGCAATAAGTACATTTACAAAGGTCCTATTTAAGTATGTACCTAATGCTAGAAGACCTGTAACAAAGCGACTCCATTTACTGCTGGTCTTAATGTGAGCAGCTAGAGTGTCCAGCAGTCTCTCATTACTTTCATCATCTGATGAACTATCTTCTCCTTCATTTAATCTACCAGAAACGGGCAGACGAGCATTGAGATTTCTTCTTGACATATTCTTCCAGTACTTAAGTTGTCCACAGTCTGTTGAAGGAACGACTTTATAAGTCACTGAAATTAGCTAAGATAAAAAGTAATTATTACTAACCTTAATCAGCGATTCCTCGTTGTTTAAAGTGAGTCTCCCATAAGTAGTTCTGGAGAATCACAGAAGCGAATATTAAGATTATTGATGTGCCATAGCTCAAAGACACATCGTTCTTTGATCTATGACATCATATATCGTTTTGTCAGTTACCCCTCTACAGCAGTTAATTATCAGTTAAATGTAATCATTGTAGATTCCTTTTTTTAAACATGGGACCAGCATCCCCTCCCTTTACAACATAGACGAAGGATCCTTGAAGGCCTTAGAACGCATCAGGGAAGGAAGAAGTGTCTTGTAAAGGGAGTGCAGAGTTGCCGCATTGATCAGTGCTTCTTGAGAAGTCCAGCAACAGGTTGAAAACCACAGTTTGCAGGATATCAGTAACCCTGTCGCTGAGGAGGAGGGGGAAGGCACTGTGGAAAGGGATGTAGTCGGTACTGAGGCAAGCCTGCCAGTCAGAGAGAAGAACTGTGAGAAAAAAGTTAGAGTTGAATGGCCTCGGGCAAATTAAAAGAAAGAATGGGAGACAGCAGACAGTTTTCTTGACCCTTTCCCCAAGAGCCCGCACGGTTAAAGATTAAAGATTAAAGATTAGACCTTTAAAGTTGTTTTAATTTGTCTCTCATAACTTCCATATTTGCAGTCTCGAGGAACGAAGATTATTTCCTAAAATAATCTAGTTCCAGGATTGACTGTTGGGACAAATGGGCAAAGGCAAGGAGGCATAAGTTCCAGTACAATATAGTATTCTGGGATATAATTAAACTGGTTCATGTATTTCATTCTGTGTCCATTTTGTGTCTCTGCAGAAACATGACGGCCACATGTCACTTCCTGCTTCTAAACACTAGATGGCAGGATTGACTTACTTAAAAATCACTTACTCAACGCCTCAAAAAGTTAATCAGGTGATAGGAGATAACTAGGAGATAAGAGGAGGTGTCTTAAACACCCTCTGACTCCAAAGAGTGTATTTATACAGGAACTCTCCACTTCAGCCCCTAAAGGCCTCAATTAAGAGTGTGAGATTAAACATTCTCCCAAAATTTTTTAAAGGTTTTTAAGTATTTTCGGTTTGGAAACACAACAGATGTGTGGTTTCTCCTTACTGTTCTCATCTTTTTTTATCTGCTGCTCAAAGAGGGATGTGGTTGGGATCTGTCTTCGCTGTTTAAGCAATATCACATGAGAGAGAGTGATGTACTGAATATCATCACAGCTCGTGCCGCAGACAATCACAGCCGTGCTGATAGTCAGGACAACATCACAACCTCGAGTGTGATATTGCTTTTATACAACAGTTACACAGGCGGCGAATAGTAGTAAAATGTAACAATGTGGTTATTTTTTGCTCCACTAAGTGAAACTGGACTTTTGTTGCCAAGCAACCCAAACATCCTCCTGCACTCTGCGTCTACAGGTGACCACAGATCAGCTGTTTTTTTTTATCATGTTTATTTATCTGTTTGTTATAATTTATCATCAACCTTTGAAGTAAAGAGTCTGCTGTGTGATTCAGAGGTACCAGCTTGATCAATGTCGACATACACGCTCTGCTGTAATGTACTCTGTATCAGCACTTGTGGAATGCCTCTTATCCAATCAGGTTACTTGGACGGAGCGTCTTTCCTGGTCTTGTATTTGAATAATGGGATTCATAGATGTATTTCACCTAGGGCGATTTGCATGTTTGACCACACCTGCCACACCAGCTTATTGGTGTGAAAATCTACTGTATATATGCAGCTCCGGAAAAAAATAAGAGACCACGGCAAAAATTTGTTCTTCTCTGGTTCTACTATATATAGGTTTGTGTGAAACGAACTTGTGGTTTATGGTATAAACATTTCTCCCTACTTCCAAACACAATATTCTCATTTAGGTCTTTTATTTGCATAAAATGATGGCTGGTTAAGATAATCAAAAGATGCTTTTCAGACCTGGAATAATGCAAAGAAAACAAGTTGTTCATGTTCATGTTCATGTTTAAACAACAGAATACTAATGATTTAACTCAGGAAGAGTTCAGAAATCAATATCTGGAGGAATAACCTGGTTTCTAATTCCAGTCTGTCACATTGCTGTTGGGTGACGTTAGGCCACTCTTGGAGCGAGAATTGAAACAGCTCTTTGTTCGATGGCTTGTGAGCATCCAGCTTCCTCTTGATCACATTCAGCAGGTTTTAATGGGGTTCACATCTGGATCGGGCTGGCCATGCCATGAAGAGAGAGAGCCTGCTTAAAGAACATTTGGAGTGGAGTGGTCCCTTTTTTCCCCCAGAGCTGTAAGTTAAGATAAGATAAGATCATCTTTATTGATCACCATAGGAGGAAATTAATTTGTTACAGCAGCTCAGAAATCAGTGATAAATAGTACAAACCAAACGATAGTTACAGCAACAACAAGAAATAAAGAAGTAATAATAAAAATAACGACAATAATATTCAAATTAAAATGAATTAAAATATAGCATTGCACAGTATGAAAATACAGAAAAATAATTGCACCGAATAATAAACATTCGGCATATACATTTGCATACTTATACACACATGCATACATATAGGTAGTGAGTGAGGGGGATAACTGACAGAGAGAATTGAGCTTACATAGTTGTTGTAATGCTGGTGTAATAGAGTCTGACCTGCGGTAGCGCTCCTTCTTGCAGCTTGGGTGTAGCAGTCTGCTGCTGAAGGAGCTGCTTAAGGCTCTCACAGTCTCATGCAGGGGGTATACACAGTATATATACAGAACATATGGGTGGGGCTCCCAGTTTTTAAAAAACCTTGTGAAGACCATCGAGTCAAATTGTGATTATCAAACTTTCTGAGGCAAAGAGCTTGCCTTCGTTCCCTGGCTGCTGTTTATTGATTGCCCTATAATAATGCTCACACAAGTACACACAACTAACTACGATAATTAATGAAGTAACATGTAGATTTTTAGGTAACCTACTATGTTTCCTGTGGAGCTCATTCTTGTATAGAGGACCTTATTCAAAAGGATGGAGCCTTCAGCTTACTGATGCAGAGTAGAAGCACCACACTAAGCAGTTTCTCTGCTACTGTGCGTTGCTTAAACAGACCTCAGGGCTTAGACCCAACCCCGTATAGATTACTGTTTAAATTTTAAAATGCTGCATATTTGATTATCTGGGAAGAAGGAACATCACTCGGTTTCCCTCTGCTGCGTGGAATGGTAAGAGATCCGGGTTTGTTTCTGCCTTCGCCTTGTAAATGCAAAAATTATAAATAGCACTCATGATTTTAAACCTGGATCACAATAGTGTCAGTCTTAGGTTTCATCTGCTCCATTTTTACTCCACAGCAGTCGTGCTGCTCCCGTCTCTCCTCAATGCAACTTGTCAAGCTCATGCATATTTTAATTGTTGGTCCACTGGGCTGCTATCAGATGGACCTAATGAGCTAAAGGGGTGGTGCTGTGGAGATGAGGATGATGTGTAAAGCGAGGGGGTGGGTTTTGGAAAACCCGTTACACCTGCCCCTCCTCACCATGGATGAGTTATGAGATGGAGAGGAGATCGAAGCCGTCCATTCAGTTGAGCTGCAGAGTAAAGGGGGCTCTGACTAAAACCTGGATTCTACACTTATTCGTCCTTATTCATCACCCCTCCTCCAACCTGCGTCTTTTGGAGATGAACCCAGCTCCACAGTCTCTGGCTGCATGGTGCTCTGAACACTGAGGACTACTCCAACATCATTCTCCTGTCCACTTCTCCCTTCCTTACAGCGGAGAAAGGTGAAGAGGGAAAGTCTGTCTTCCTTTGAGGGACACTTGGCACCACTGAAAGGTGGAGCTGAACAAGCTCAGACAGGATGAAGAAAAGCTCCTAGTGGATTTTTACTCTTGCCCTTCCCACAACAAAGTGTGAGGTATCGTGAGGTATCAAGACATCGCAGAGGACACAAAGACGCAGTAAAGAAAATGCCTTTTGGGTTAGCAGGTTTGAAAGAACAGGTGCTGAAGCCTGGGAAGGAGGAAGTGAAGAACACAGTGGGGGACTCTCTGGGAAAACTGCAAAGGTGAGAGAGGGGCAGGGAATGTGCATCAGGACCGTCTGGTCAGGGTGTTTAATCAACGAAATTAGCATTGAACTCATTATCTATATATTGTATTCGCATTGGAGATGCATTGTAAGTTGATAAGGGAGAGATGTAGAGAGCCTGGAAGCGAGCACATTAAGCCCAACATGCTCCCAGAGATCTTGATGATAAATAAATATTTGATTCCACCGCTCGCCGGTGATGTAATCACAGATTTTATTTTGAGGCATTAATACATATTTCATATCTGATGCATATTTCACATAGGGTGTGATGTTCTGGGTGCAGAATGAGGACTGTTAAAAGATAAAGCAGTAAGTAGGCAATATCCGGGAGAATTAATTTTGTGCGCATCATCAGTGTGAATGAGCTTTTGTCGTGTGTAATGAGAAAGCTTTGACTCACAACATGAACAAGGGAAAACTGTTTCCTGATCAATGAAAATATAATAGAGCAAATTACAAACTTCTTCTGCTTCAAGGCAAATATTTAACGCTTTTAATGTAGCACTTCATATACGATGAAGACCCTGACACGGACCGGGACGTTGGGCATCCCCAAACACACTCATTTCATTGTTCTTAAAAAGAGCTTTTGTGTTGTCTGTTTTGGGAAAGCCACATTTTACACACTGAGCATGTAACCTAATAATATCAAATGTTGCTGTGATGCCTAATACCTTCATGCAGCTGAGTATATTTAGACTATAGATTGATTCTTTTATTTATTGTCTAAGAACCACAAACCTGTGACACCATGCCAACAACTGTGATGGTAAACACATTGCAGTATATGCTGGAGGAGAAAAGCAGTAGGCTGCAGATGTTGCTGCAGACAGATGAAAGCAGTTCATTGGAGGAGGGGGGGAGAGACAGACTCTGGGTTGTGGAACAGGTGGGGATAATGATGCACCTGAAAGCAACCTGATCACAGCAGTGCTGTGACCTTTTTGGGCCTCACCTCCTGCCCTCTGTCAGAGACTCGTGTTACTTTGCTTCTTCTGTTGCCGCATTTTAACTTTTTACACACAGAAGTGATGATATTGTAAAATGATTTAAATAAAAGTAAGAGTATGAGGTTTTTTAAGTTGAATAGAAAATAGCTGCTAATGCCCGTGCTGTTCGCCCCGTAGGAAAATCGACGGCAGCAATGTAGAAGAAGAGGACAACATTGAACTGACGGAGGATGGGCGTCCGGTGGCGTCGGCGCCACTTCCAGCCCCGCTGCTGGACTGCAGCTGTGGCGGTCTACCCAAGCGCTACATCATTGCCATCCTCAGCGGCCTGGGCTTCTGCATCTCCTTCGGCATCCGCTGCAACCTCGGCGTGGCCATTGTGGAGATGGTGAACAACAACACAGTCTATATCAACGGGACTCCTGTGCTGCAGGTATCCATCAGAAAGGACCACAGGGTCGTTGACCTTTGAGGATTTTGTAGACTGTGTCTTTTGTTTCTTATTTTGCAATATTATAAATTTAAATTTTTTTTCTCCCTTTTAAGAAAGCTCAGTTTAACTGGGATCCAGAGACAGTGGGGCTGATCCACGGCTCCTTCTTCTGGGGCTACATCGTCACTCAAATCCCCGGGGGTTTCATCTCCAACAAGCTGTCTGCCAACAGGTGACACTTTAATCTCTGTTTTGTCTGATTATTCATTGAATACGAAAGTTAGTTGGTAAAGCAGTATGATGCTTCGGACTTTTGGTGCGTTCCATTTGTACTCGGAAGTCGGAAATTTCAGCTGGAACGCCCCCTGAAGTCGGATTTCCGACTTGGAAAGTCGGAGGAACCTCACCAACCCTGACCTCATATCTCCGTGCATCAGCAGTAAATGAAAGCTGTAGCTCTGAGGTAAATGGAACGCACCATATGTTTCCTTGACATTTCAAAGACCAAACGGTTAATCAATAATGGAAATGATCGTAACTTGTAGCATTTCTGTGCAAACTGATGCTGTTGCCTATGAAGGTACGGAAACACTTCAGTGTTACATGTGAGGTGTGCAGAGACAGATTTGTTTGGTCTTTCATGAGCTGATGATGTATTCCTGAAGAAAGACTTTAAGAAGATGAAGATTTTAGGGGGCGAGCGCCTCCTCATTCGGTGTGGTTAAAGGGTTAAAGCTGCACGGTGTGGTGAGCGGTGCTGATGGAGCAGATAGCAGTCCTGTAATAAAAGCCTCACAGGAAAAGAGGACACGCCACTGACAGAGTTAATAATGAAAGATCCTGCCTCTGATTTCTCTCTGAAACACCAGCCACTGGAATATTACAAGTGTCACTTACACACTGTTTTGGAAAAAGAGAAGGAAGGGGGAGGGAGTGAGGTGAAGGAGGAAAAAGACGGGAGCTGAGCGGCAGCGTGGTGATGAAGCAGAAACTTGTGGATTGAATGGGATGTCTTTATCTCGGTGTATGAAAGGCGGAGGCGGGAGATGTGTCTCACTGTGGGGCTGAGGACTGAGATGCTTTGGAGATATTCCGCCTGCCAATATTAGACATGTACACCAGCTTTCACTGACGAGCATTCGCTCGTGTTTAACGTGTTACAGACAGATGTCACAACAAAGTCTGGGGTCAAATTTAGTCACCATTTCTTGTGAGGCTTCCTCGAAAGCTCTACACTAATTTCCTTGTAAAGGACTTCCCCATTTAATCTCAAATAAATGATCAGTATTGTTTTATTTTAGAAACTGTGCATGTTCAGCTGACACACACACACACAATGTTGACATGCCAGTGTTTCTGCAGGGTGTTCGGGTTGGCCATTTTCCTGACATCAGTGCTCAACATGTTCATCCCGTCAGCAGCCAGGGTGCACTACGGTTGTGTCATGTTTGTTCGCATCCTGCAGGGCTTGGTGGAGGTAAGAAAAAAAACATGTTGGCGGTAAAATAGTGCAAAAAACGTGGTCATTCAGAGAAAGAAATATAGCGTTTGGTTTCTTGCTGACAGTTAGACATACGTGTCAATGTGGCTCTGAAATAAATATGAAGCTTACATTTGCGGCCTGTTAGCTTAGCTTAGCATAAAAGACTGGAATTAGGGGGAAGCAGCTAGCCTTGCTCTGCTTAGCGAGCCAGGATGGCGGTTTTGTTTTTGGGCTAAGCTAAGCTCCGTTCAGTTGCTTCATATTTATCCTACCAATGTTTTAGCAGAGTCGATGCTCTCATCTAACTCTCAGCAAGAAAGTAAAGTGTCATTTAAAGCGTTTCCACTTTTCAGATTAACCCTTACCTCTCAAATCAGTCTGTGACCTTTGACCTATTCCACACATGTCCTTACTAGGGTGTCACCTACCCGGCATGCCATGGGATGTGGTCCAAATGGGCGCCACCTCTTGAACGGAGTCGACTGGCAACAACTTCCTTCTGTGGTGAGCGATGCTTCCTCTGTCAAACACTCCCACAACAGAGAGATCTCCACTGACACAATCCTCATCATTCACAGTGGGGACGGTCGGTGAATGGACATGAGCGAGCTTATTTTGCTTTGCAGATTTAGGCCACTGCTGCCTCTGCTGAAATTAAAATAACCACGTTGCACTTTAAACCGGTGCCATGACAACCCGAGCATGAAAACCCTCTTGACATTGTCTGTAAATGAACGGGGCTCACCTGCGTACTCTAAAGGAGCTGCTGCTTCTATTCACCTAAATGAAGTGTCACATTGCTTACTGTCCAAAAGCACTCTCACGCTGCCTGCGCCATTCAAACCAGCAGCGTTCATAAACCTGTGCGATAATAGAAAACACATTAAAACACCCTCTCTGTGCCAACAACTCATTTTGACTCGATTATTCAATGATACTAATGTGTTTCAGGATGTGTTTGTGTTTATCAAGACACATTTGCACTATGCAGTGTAGTTTTTTTGTGCCATTGAAGCTCTGAAATGACATGAAGTTGTATAATATTCAAAATTGTGACATAATGAAGAGGCACATTTTTGTCTAAATGGGTAGCAATGAAAAAGTTTATACTTCATCCTGCTCCTTTTCGAACATGCACTGTTCGCTTTGTGTTAAATTTTGCACTAAATATTTTATTCTTAACTTGTTTTTCTGTTTTGTCTATTTCATTTTATTAACATGTGATCTGCTGTTACTGCTGGTATGATAAAATCTGAAAATGATTGTTCCCAGGATCATACGCAGGAGCAGTGATCGCCATGCCGCTAGCTGGAGTGCTGGTTCAGTACGTCGGATGGTCCTCAGTCTTCTACATCTATGGTAAGACTGAATGAACATCACAGACATAAAATCACAACACTTAGAATTTGAATTGTGGTTCGGACATAGTGGGCCTTTCTGTGTGCCCTCTAAAATTCCCGTAGGTGTGAATGTGAGTTTGATTGGATGTCTGTCTCTATGTGTCAGCCCTGTGATTGACTGGCGATCAGTCCAAGGTGTACCTCTCCTCTCGCCCAATGACAGCTGGGATAGGCTCCAGCCTTCGTGACCCTGAACCATAAACTGTATAAAAAGATGGACGACATGTCGGCTCCCTAAAAGTGAAGCCAAAACATCTCTATCGCCCCCTGCTGACTGGCTGCAGTATAGCTCATAAAGCCCGCCTCCTCCATGTTAACAGATGGGACATGAGTCAAAATATAAAATCAAAATACACGCCAAATACATTTTTCTCAAACATGGTTTCTGTCATTATAGTTAGTTATTATCGTGCTGATTTATGTCCAAGTGTTCATTTTGTTTTTAATTAGCTATTTGATGCTGTAAAAAGGATGATTGACAGCTCTGTTGACAAATACGGCTCCTGCAGCCGATCTGTTCCTGATTAGCAGAGTAGAGGAGGAACGGAGAGAGGAGACGTAACAAAAACAATCACTACAGTCACCGAAGTGGCAGACCAACACAAGAAGCTGTTCTGATGTTAAATACGCAGACGTGTGGGATCTTTAAGTGTGTAAGTTAAGTGTGTGTTTTGGTTTGCGGATGCCGCTACGGCGGCTCTACCCAACAATCTCTACTGCGCAGTCTCTGGCTCCAAATGACATCATCATCACAAGATGACAGCACTTATCATGGGGGCTATTTTGGCATCACTTTTGTACAATAAGAGTAGATGGAGACATGTATCATCCATCTATACAGTCATTGCCCTGAACAGGATAATATATAGATAATGGATGGATGGATGGAAAGACACAGAATAGGCCACACAGGTGAACAGCAGTGTCTGATTCTGCTGAAATAATTATGCCAAAAAGTGCAGGAGCATTTAAATTAAATAAGTGTTACATCGCAAACAAAATTATGTTTTTATGTACAAGAAATCAGCATTTCTGATGGCTCTATTTTCAGGAAGTCATATAAAATACTTCAACATGATGAGAAATATCATAAGATTATTACAAAGAGTTATCTAGGTGCTCATATAAGAACTAATTCACCCTCAGATTCAGGCTCGCACAGGAAATATCACATGAGAGGTAGTGATGTTGTATATCATCCCAGCTGTGATTCGGTCGCAGGCCGAAGATGGAGTGCCGCAGATAATCTTTTTTTTTTTTTGCTTCACAAATTAACTGAAACTGAACTGTTGTTGCCAAGCAACCCAAACATTTTCCTGCACTCTGTGTCTACAGGTTACCACAGATCAGCTGTTTTTTTATCATGTTCATTTATCTGTTTGTTTTAAACCAGTGAAATAAGAGTCTGCTGTGTGATTCAGAGGCACCAGCTCGATCAGTGTCGACATGCACGGTCTGCTGTAATGTTAATTAACAGTATTCAGAACACCTGGCTGAGGCGGAGGGATACACAGAGTGAAAAGTCCCAGTGATGTTGTTCTCTATATCGGCATTACTTGGTCGAAAACTAACTTTTGTATCATTTGTAATACATTTCTCATTTGAGAACCAAAGCTTACAGTAATTAATCGTCATTTTAACAGATGGATGTAAACCTTTATTTACAATTATTCAGAAATATCGAACATGCAGTATATGCAATATAGTAAACCATATAGGATGTTAGGTCATCAGGTACACCGGGGGCCTATACTACAAAGCAGTTCAACATACCCAGGGTCTCTTTTCCTGATCTGGCTTCCCTTAACCTGATAAAGGCAATCACGCTAAACGGTCACACAACGCTGGTTAGCAACTCAATAAGTCAACCCACGTTCACATTAAAGGGGCGGAGTCTGCGGTGTATGACCCATCACACATAGGGACAAGTCTGCCGTCAGCTGATCGGCATATTTTACAAACTCAGAGCAAACTATGATTTTAGAAAGATATGAAGAAGTTACACATAATCCAGACTAAAATTCGCTCAGCGGCAGCCGCCAAATGCAGGAAGGACAAATAGCAAAAAAACGCAGACTGTGTAAATGCACAAATATTATAATATCACTGCTCCATCATAAGAGCACGATTATTATACATTAGATTAATATGTTGCACAGATTTATTTTTGTTGTGTTAATGACAGATTTAGACTCTCAGCTGTATCAAACTAAGGAGCAAATAAATATAAATGTAAAACCACAATTTAAAGCAGTACGAATGCTTTCTTTCATATCTTCTGAGTACAAAAGTTCTTCAGGCTTCATTGTTTTTATCGGTCTCTGTTGTAGATAACAGTTGCCTCGATGAATATCTTCCATAAATTATATTTCATAAAATCAGACGGTAAAGTGAAAGTGTTTCACTGATCTCTCTCCCTCCTTCCTCTCACGATCTGCTCACAGAGCTCCTGAATCAAGACACCTGATTGGTCAGTAGGCGGTTTTAGCTCTTATCTCCAACATAAGGTTAGGTGTTCAGCATAAGTAACTATGGCGATTCACCCCGGTAAGAAGTGAACCAGCTTTGTAGTACTGAAAACTCCGAGTTAACCCTGAAGTTACCTCGATAACTGCAGGTCCTGCTTCATAGTTTACCCAGGAGGTGTCGTTAAATGACATGCAAAGTGCTTTTCATAATCCTTTACTTGCTTGCTGCCCTGTGGCACTTGTACTTTGTATGCTTTGCACAGTCTGCGTTATCTGAACTGCTTCAGAGTTTGATTAAAATGATTAACAGTGACACCAAATTCATACTGAGCCAAGTGTGCTTTAATAAAAGTCTACTTTGCTCCTGCTGTGATATCATCTCATGATTTATTGATGTAAATGAGCATTTTCCTGTCTGGGCTCCGTGCCTCACACCTTGTTCATTTCGTTTTAATAATGAAACTCTGGCGGTCCACAGAAGGTCAGCCTCGCTTTATTTAGTCTCTCCTGCCCTCAAGCTGCTGTTTTACGCCTTACAAAGCTTTGACGACTAAATGTAGACATGAATATGTACAAAGAATGCATTTTGTTGTTGTTGTTAAAGGTGTTTTTGGGATCATATGGTACGTCCTGTGGCTCCTGCTGGCTTATGGAAGTCCTGCCGCACATCCCACGATCACTGAGGAGGAGAGGACGTACATCGAGACCACCATCGGTGAAACAATGAACCAGATGAGTGTGACTGAGGTGTGTGAGCGTAATTGGCAGTTTCAGGGTCTCACAGTATACACACACATGCACCCACACAGCATACTTCTGTCTCCAAACTGCAGAAATTCAAGACTCCATGGCGTCGTTTCTTCACCTCCATGCCCGTCTATGCCATCATCGTGGCCAACTTCTGCCGCAGCTGGACCTTCTACCTGCTCCTCATCAGCCAGCCGGCATATTTTGAGGAAGTCTTTGGCTTCCCCATCAGCAAGGTTTGCCCTACAGCTACACAACAGCTCGCAATGACAACTATAACATAAATAAGTCTTAATTAGTCATGGAGTGATTCACATGATGGCTTCCACCCTACAGGTGGGGATCCTGTCCGCTGTGCCCCACATGGTGATGACAATTGTGGTTCCTATTGGAGGACAGCTGGCCGACTTCTTACGCAGCAACAAAATCATGTCTACCACAAATGTGAGAAAAATCATGAACTGTGGAGGTACGTCATGTTAAAGTAGAACCAGGCTGTTTGTCATTGTTAATGCTGACATAGGAAGAAACTCATGGTCTACTTTTACTCTATTAAAGTGCCCAATTGCTACCCCATATTCATAAGTGGCATGATGTATAGTTCAGGCAGGAAGGTAGGACCCAGCGCAGATGATTACAGATGACTTACAGGCAGGCAGGCAAACAGACTGAGTGATGCATCAACAGGAACAAGGCAGAGCAACAATTATGAACTTCCACATAAACAATACTAAAAATAAGATTTAAAACCGTGATGCTCTGCGCTATAACAAAATCAAAGCGTGTATATTTGAGGATCTATTTTACCATTAAACAGTGCTGCACAGGATGTAGCTTTTTTTTAGCTTTACGTGTTGACTGCTCTTGTGTTTGCCGGCCATAGAAATACATGTTAGTTATTTCTCCTGTGGACACTACAGTAACATTACATCATGTCAAATCTTTATTTGACGTGGTAATCTCGAAGATCTCAGTTTGGTTCTCTTTGGCGGCACCTATAGCGATAAACCGTAATTGTGGGAGCACACTTCCCAGATATCCAGACAGTGTCACATGTGTGACAACCACTGTTGGCTCCGGTTATAACTCTTGATTTTCCTCGCTGACGGTCGCTTTCCTTTTTAGACTGTTTGCCTTCAACTGAGCGTCAAATTTGTTTCTTTTTCTATGGATTTTCACTTATTTTTGAAGTTGTATCTGTAGTCATCCATCTTTCTTTGTTTGTTCAGCCACAGAGGATTACTGTTACTGCCGGAAAAGCAGCCGTTTAGCTCCGCCTGGAAAATGCGTCACTAACTGGGCGGTGCAGTCGCACCAGACATCCAGTCTGTAATTATACTATATACCGCAAAGTCAAAGGCTTTCATCAGTGGGCCATAGACTCAATCACCATTGTGTTACCTCATTGGGCGATAGATAGAGACTTATCAGACATTTATCTAAATGAAAATCTTTGAGATTATAACTTTAAGCTTTATATTTCTATTGACCACTGCTCTGACAGCTTCAAAATGTACTAAAGCTCTAAAGCTGTAACAAGTGGAGCTCAAATCAATACAGATTGAAGAGGTTTGTGTCTGGTTTCTTTTGTCAGCGGTGTCCTGTCAGCTGCTGGACATGATTCTGTTCATTTTGGGAGTTGAACAAGAAAGAATTGAAGTTTGTACGCTTCAAAGTAAATGAGCCGGAATTAGCACAATAGCTAAATTTCCTCCGGGACATCAATTTTACATACAGAATGGACACATCTGTTACATGACTAATAACATACCCACATACAATAAGTTGGTTAAAATGATCCCGAAGCCCCCCGGGAACGAGGAGGAGACAGATTATGCATGAGTGCATGACCGGTTTGTTTCTAACCAATGTCTGAGTGTTTTTTAAAGGTGAAGTAGTTGTTGCAGTCTCTGATAGTGCTGGTCATTTGTTCCAGGATTTTACAGCTCAGAGCATTTTAACAACACACTGATGCTCTTTCCAGCAAATTCCCTACAACCGCTTTAATACTGTTTACCTGACTTGTTATTAGGAATAATACAACATGCCGTCAAACTCAGCATATAGTGTACCAAGTTTTTTGCTGACTCACTTACCTGATTATTCGGACAGCGCATGAACGCAGCGTGAGTCACATCTCTGGTCCTGTATTTTCACAGGGTTTGGGATGGAGGCGACCCTGCTGTTGGTGGTCGGGTTTTCTCACACTCGAGGGGTCGCCATCTCCTTCCTCGTCCTGGCTGTCGGGTTCAGTGGATTTGCTATCTCAGGTATGACCACGCTGCAGTAAAAAAACACAGTTTTCCCTGCATTAAAAGATTGTACACTAATCTTTAACCATGAGGAGCTCAGATGAGTCTTCTTTTCCCTGTGTTCTGTCTTTTGGGCTGTAAAAGTGTAAGGCTAAAAAACAAAATGCAGCACAACTCCTCTGGGTGCGATGAAGTAGACGTAGCATTAGCCTGCCAAGGCTTCACACTTCTCCTGAATATTTTATAGACAGTAGTCAAGGCAACAAAAAAAGACGTGTGTGGATATAATCCATGTTCACTTATTAAATATTCAAACGCAATAAAAAAATCAAGATGATTTATCGTGCTGTTGTGTCACTCTTCACTTATACCCTCATGTCCTGGTGTGCACTGTGTCCGCAGGTTTTAATGTCAATCATCTGGATATCGCTCCGCGCTACGCCAGCATCCTGATGGGAATTTCGAACGGGGTGGGAACGCTCTCTGGGATGGTGTGTCCTTTGATTGTTGGAGCTCTGACCAAACACAAGGTATCACGTGTAGATTTAAACACCACAGTATCCGCTTTAGGTAGATTGCTTTATAAAACTCTGAGGGGAAATTAGGCCTGACAGCTGAGAGCAGCGGGGTGCAGACAAAATGATAGGGTGACTTTTTAAATATTTTGCTCATATGCTTCCTTTTATTTATATTATTTGTGCTCACACAATCGTATAATCGTCTTGTACAACCAGAAACATGTCTTCACTGAGGTGTTTCCTCCAAGCATGCATAAAACATAATGTTTTCTTCATCTCTGTATGTAATCCTGCTCTAATCGTCGGCTGCTGTTAATAATGTATCACCCTGTAAGATTTGTAATGCACATAACAGTCGCAGTTTTTCTGCTGCCACGAGCGAGGCAGTGGATTTACTGCATTATGTCAGCTGGATGTAAGCAGAAGATCAGTAACTCTGCTTTGTGCAGGAAATTCATCGCCTCTATTCTTCCCCCCGCAGACTCGTCTGGAGTGGCAGAACGTCTTTGTTATTGCCTCCATGGTGCATTACACGGGGGTCATATTCTACGCTATCTTTGCCTCTGGAGAGCAGCAGGAATGGGCCAACCCTGAGAGCACCAGTGAGGATAAATGTGGCATTATTGATGAGGACGAGCTGGCTGAAGAGTCAGAACTGAACAGTGAGAGCATGATAGCTCCCAAAAGGAGCTACGGAACCACGGACAATTCCTCCGGGCGGAAACAGGGCTGGACAAAGAAAAGAGGGGTGACCATGCAGGAGGAGGAGGAACATTTTAGGAATGGGGATTACCAGGACGGGTACCAGTGAGACGCCCCGTGGGCCAAAAGGACTTCTCATATCATGTGAAGGCTTAGGGTTTGATTTCACACCTGTGGGAATGTCAGGAACATCGGAGAGGAGACAGGAGCAGCTGCATCATATGTACCTCATAATGAGCCTTTTTCATGATTAGTCAACACTCCAGTTTAACTGTGATGTACAGTCATGTCTGCAGAAAGAAATCACCTGAACTTAAACATAAGTTTTATCATAATTGGAGCAACAAAAGAAAGAAAGAAACGTCCATCTGTTTAGAAATTGAACAATAAATTCACTCTACACTGACATTTACTGTAGACTAGTATTCTTCATAGGATACAAGCTGAACAACACTCATGAACAAACTAGAGCAAGCGAGCGTCGACTGAACTTTATGTATCTTACTTTGCACCTGGTGAACAGTTTTCATATGTTT
Organism: Semicossyphus pulcher; assembly: GCF_022749685.1. NCBI lineage: Eukaryota > Metazoa > Chordata > Actinopteri > Labriformes > Labridae > Semicossyphus > Semicossyphus pulcher. The sequence continues at coordinate 19,498,061 of NW_027211759.1, forward strand.
AGTGGCAGCTATGCAACGTGAAGAGAGGCGTGCTTCTGGAATGTAATGATGGGATAGACATTAGACCACAGCGTTACTGTAATGAGCCTTATATCGTTTTTTTGCTTGTATGTATTTGCTGTTGCTAAAAGATTGCACTCTGTCACTGCTGAGCTCGCAGGTCTTTGTTTCACCTCCTTTGGGAACTTCCAGCTTCAGTATGGGATCAGACGGATGATGAGTTCAAAGCCGACGTTACTCCATCGAGCATTTAGTGTAACTCTACTTTCTCCTGTTTGTCTTTCTTTGCAATTTGTTTCAAAACTATTGTTCTGTAATGTTTCACTGTATTCATAAAAGACTATGGGAAGTTTTAAATCAGAAAGAAGAGAAGAGTCATTTTCTATAAACATGATCATCCTGTTGATTTGATTGGCACTTTACTTGAACACCATGAAGATGTTATAAAATACATTTCTATTCTGTATGAAGATTCTTTAGAGACATAAAATACTTAAAGAGCTTTAAAGTTTGAATTATTGAGTGATGCATGAGGTTATTCTTTGTTTCATGTTAGTGTGTGTACTTATAACAACATTAACCAGCTCTGCAATATGATGGCGATGAGAAGGCCAACAGGCTGATATTTAGGTGGGTGATGGAAAATGCGTCACTAACTGGGCGCCGCTTATGATTTTTTCCACGAATGTCGCCATAGACACCCAGTCTGTAATAATACTATATACTGCAAATGCAAAGGCTTTCATCAGTGGGCCATAGTATCACCGTTGTATTACCTCATTCGGCGATTGATAGTGACTTAACAGACATTTATTTACATGAAAATGTTCCAGATTTTAAATGTTGAATTTTAATGTTAACCACGCTCACTATCTTAATTTAGCATGTTAGCATGCTAACAATAGCTCATTCACACGGAATAGCTGAGGCTAATGGGACGGCCATTAATTTAACAGGTGTTTGGTCATAAACCAATGTTTTGGACAAATTACAATTTTGTGTTAACAAAATAAAAACATCAGGATGATGAGAAATTATTATTATTATTCCAGAACATGAATATCTGCATGTCAGTTTGTCATATCCTTGTCAAGAAGGTTCACTCAAAACTGGAAACAGCAGCCTAATAACTCTATTAATGGAGTAGCTTAGCATAATTTACAGGTAAAAAAACTCCTAATTTTTCTCACACTGGTGCTCTGTGCAGGCCCTCATACAGCCTCTGCCTGAACTGACTCAGTCAGCTCTGTCTCTTTAAGAAACCCCACCCCTTCAAGCCCACTTTCTTCTGATTGGCCAGCTCTCCTAAGCCTGCTGAGGGTGCACTTTGTGACGTCACAAAGTGCAGCGTGTAGAAAAAAACTGTGTGAAACCTGTCGTTCACAGCAGCCTGCAGACTGAACTGAGAAGCCTGGGGATTACTCCAACATACTTTTACCTACAGATCTGAAACTTCACCCACGTTTAGTCTGGACATCCAACATTGTGATAATACCCCCTCTTTAAAGTCAAGGACCACCAAAATCAGAGGGCTTCTTCCTCTGGGGACCATGCATGTCTGAAGACAATTTCATGGCAATCAATTTGATAGTTAATACAGATATTTCTGTCTGGATCAAAATGATGGATCGACTGACTTTAGAGTCTTGCTGCTAGCATAGCTAACAAGAAACAAACAAACAGCTCATTTTAACATCTAGATTATGAACATAAAACATCAGGACACAATTTAGATTCTTCCGTAACTTGACAGAATAGACATGTCCCTCGCTCTGCCTGTTTATATCGGTGGTCTTAAATTAGAGCGTTTTTAAATCTTCCAAGGGCTGCTCTGTTTCCCATCACGCTGTGGTAAACATCCTCTGTCTTATCTGTCTTTACGCGGCTGCTTCATTTTCACTGCGGAGGATAATTACTGGACAGGATATTCCCCACCAGTGTCAGACTCGCTTCAACAAAAGGAAATGTAAAGATGACAGTTAGAGGAAGTTTAATACTGATGCTTTGTTTTGTGGTTGTACATCTAACTTATAAATACGTTGAGAGGAGTTGTCTTCTTCTCTTCCCAGAGGCCATTGCTGCAGCTCGTTCCCCACATGCTCTTCAACACTGACCAGATAGTCCACAAACAGCCGGCAGCCAATGGCAAAGGTTCTGTTTATTCCAGAGAGACCGTGTGTTGACTCAGAAGGGCCTCTTTGGATGGAGCAACAGCCCGTCAATGATTAAACTATCAATCCTGGTTTGGGACAAATTAAGGATTTTAAAGAGTGGAAGAATTTTGATTTAGTGTAGTACACAGAGGCGGCAGGTACGCTGAGGTATGATAGAGCCAATGTAAACATATGTGGTGTGGACTGGCACCGCACACTGAAGTGACATGATGAGAGGGCTTTGATAGGTTCAAGGACAAGGTTCAAGGCTCTCAGTGCTTATAAAAAATATTATAAAAGGTAAGAAATAATCCAAAATATTTCAGTGAAAGGAAGACACAAATAACATGATAAACAAATACAAAAGATTAGGCGTGTAGCAGCACACTGAGATGTATGCTCCATGGGTGATGTTTGTGGGATTCCTCGTCTGCTGGAAAATTCATGAGGCAGCCTCTTCTCTTGGTGAGATAAAGAGGGTTTTTTGGGGGGGAGGGGGGGGCTGACATGGACAGGAATGGACAGTTTAATTAATAACCACCATCCATTTCTCCCTGACCTCAACCACTCACACATGCTCTCACTGGAGCGCAGACACACAAGCAGTTTAATGTTCATTATATTGATTTAGCTCTAACTCGCAGTGTGGATATCCGAAACAAGGCTGAAAAAGAGGAAAGTTATCCAGAAGGAATTCAACATCAGCCGTCCGGGATACGGTAAGAACTACGAGATCGAGCGTGATCATATTTCTCTTTTTCCAGTGGCAAACAGGTGACTTCTACGAGTCCGCCGTGTGCCACTGTGTCTGAGGTATGTTCTGCTGCTGTGTGGGTTGTTAGAGGGGACCGGAGGTTTTATGAGTCCATGTGGGTTGCTTTTGGATCTCTGGGGAAATTACATGAAGTTAATTAAAAACAAGTGTGGCAGATGAAGTCTATAAAAGTTCAGTTTCACATGTGACCATGTTGTGGCCTTCAAAGCAGTGTGGCCATGGTGTCTGTATTTTATCTCTACAATACAGGATTTACCATGCTATAAAATGAGCTGTACGTCATGACTTGCATACATTATATATAGCCTACTAAATTACATGAAAATCCTATAACATCCTGTTGAGTACAATTTATACTTGAAAATGTTTAACATCAGGATATATATAAAAAGAGTCTTTCAGTGACCTGCTCTAAGGGAGGCCTTGTTGCGGCCTCACCCTCATCCTCCCCCCCCCCCCCATCAGGCAGCTACTGAACATCTCACCCCTGTGTGGGAGAGCTGTCACATGTGTTAATGCAGAGACTACATGGCTGATGTTTAATTACATTGCGGTGCAGGTTTCAGAGGATCCTGCAGACCTGTGAGAGTGTCCAGAAGAAATTCACCATGGGTCACTCCTCACACTCTTTTTATCCTTTTTACAGAGGTAAACAGAGGCTTGCTGCTACTCTGTGGCCCAGTCCAACTTTTGTTTTCTGAGTTGGTGCCCGACGACCCTCCTGAATGAATGAGTGGGTGGGCCCCGACATCAATGTGGTGGGACAGCTGGAAATCCCACCCAGCGATGAATTCTCCATCCCAGAGAGCTCACACTTGTTTGGTAAGTCTACGCAGCCTGAACCAGCTCAGACAGACACAACACAAGACTACATAGGAGCCACAAAGTGTTGACGTAAGCTTAATGCTAACATGCTTTCAGAGACAACATTAATGTGCTGGTGTTGCAGTTATAATGTAAACGATTTACTATCTAAGTTTAGTGTATTAACATGCTAACCATTTATATTTAGCACCAAACACAGCAGACGCTTGTGGGAGTTTCATTAGTTTAGCATTAGTTTTGGACCATAGACTATAATTGACATAGCATCTTTGACGTCACCCATTGGTTAGCCAACCGCCTTTTTGAAGCCGCTGGAGAGGAGCGAGGGGTTTGCAAACACCAAGTTATCAGAGCTATTCAGTCCATGCCCGTGACTAGTTGGTTCGCAGGCAAATTAGCCAGTTAGCCATCTTGTTTCCCACAGAATGAGATACTTTCTGTGATGGTTGCTAACCAGAGTTTTTTATTTTAAACACTGGAGATGCTAAGGGAGCTTTTGGAGCATAGCCGTCTCGTCGCTCACTCGACAACATTTCTATTGAGAGAGTGAGGTTGGTGAACAACACAGGATAAAGCCAACAACCTCCCTGACTCCTATGCACTGGCTGCTGCACATAAATACTTAATTGAGTAACACTAAAAGCTAACAAGCTAGGTACAGAAGCAGACACCGATACCTACTAATGTGTGCTCACATATAAATAGTATAACACAATATTGTCACTGATTAAAAGAAGACTTCTTGGGTGGTCTGTTAGTACAATTAGCGGCATAGCAAGCCATATTATTCTTCCGATATCTGCATGAAAAAAATCGCCCAAAAGGCATCAACTAAAACATACCACGGGTTAAGTTCAGTGACTGAATTAGCTCAGGTGATGCCAATCAGACATCCAGCAGCTTCCACCTGTCAATCAAAGTCATCATGCCCGTAATTATGCATACCTTTAGGTCTTAATATAATGCACACAGGTGAGTTGTTTAAAAATGGGTTACAGTTATCATGAAAACAGCTGCAGAGACCAAAACCGTTTTTTTGTACCAGGCTGTAAACATGTTTAATTCTGGTGTAGTTGGGGATATCATTTTGAAGATCTCAGTTTCGTTCTCTTTGGTGGCACCTGTGGCGATAAACGGTAATTGCGGGAGCACACTTGCCAGATATCCAGACAATGTTTTCAAGTCCATGGTTGGCTCCGGTTGTAACTCTTGATTTTTACTGGCTGACGGTCGCTTTCCTTTTTAGACTGTTTGCCTTCATCTGAGCATCGAATTTGTTGCTTTGGATTTTCACTTATTTTTGAGGTTGTATCTGTAGTCAACGATCTTTTCTTTGTTTGTTCAGCCATAGTAGATTACTGTTTACTCGCAACACTTGTAGAGACCGGAAATGCAGCCGCTTAGCTCCGCCTACCCTCTCTGGCAGACCAACCACTGCTGGGTGATGGAAAACACGTCACTAACTGGGCGGCACTTGTGATTTTTTACCACAGACACCCAGTCCGTAATACTGCAAATGCAAAGGCTTTCATCAGTGGGCCATAGGCTCAATCTCCATTGTGTTACCTCATTCTGCAATAGATAGTGACTTAACAAACATTTATTTAAATGAAAATCTTTGAGATTATCACTTTAATATGATGATAATAGGGACTGACTCACTTTTGGAGCCAGCCTCAAGTGGCCACTTGAGGAACTACAGTTTTGGCACTTTCTCCAGGGGTGTGGCCTGGAGGTTGCGGTTTGTTTTTGACAAATTGAACTTTCGACCTGATTGCAACGTTAGGTGAAAACTTTGCTGATTAATAAAATTATACTTATTGCTTCTGAGGGAAACATGATGTCTGCACCACCTGTCATGGAAACCCTTCCAATAGTGTTGGACTGACATGTCTCTAGCTTGCTGCTGTCTCCCTCCTATGCATAGAAATCTATTCAAGTATTATATATATCAGGAGAAATACTGTGGTGTGAGGCTGATCTGTATATTTATTGTAACAACAACCAATCACACACCTCCTGTTCTAGTGTGACTGCTCGAGACACACCTCCAAATAGTGTTGTAAAACCTTTACACCACGTGCTGCGCTCAAGAGTGAAAACTAGCCGACAAGGAAGTTAAATAGAAAGCTTAAAATAACTGAAATTCCCGGCTCCTGTCACTTTAAGAGGATGTAGTAGAAGTTAGAGCAAATGAGTTTTTCGGGGCGTCTTACAAAAAATGTCATGATACATCTGTACTTCAAAAACAACAGCGACAGCTTCTGTAGTAAATCTGACTTTAGTTTTAAAGAAGCTAAATAAGCAGAGAGAAATAAAATCACATAAATCACATAATTGCTGTTACTAGTTCACGTCCATTAATAAACTGGAGCCCCAGCACACAGTAGCAGCCAGCTGGTAGCATTGACTTCACTCATCAGCCAGCTACTTGTAATGATGTAAAGAAATGTGACTGCGTGGTTAATGAGTAGCTGTGGCAACCTTTGTTCCTCTAGGGATTTCTTAAGCAAGAGCCGTCGTAGTTCAGAACTTCATATGCTGTTCTCAGGTCTTTAGAGGAAGCTTTCCCCTCTGGAGACATAAATGGAAGATGAATCGTTGGTGAGAGGTAAAGGAAGGACTGATCTACAGAACACAGCTGGACTGTCGGGTTCAGAGCGTAACGTCTCTGAGTAGTTTGTGTGTCGGTCACACGGAGATGGCCATGGTCCAGACCAAGCCTTCAAGAGGTCAGTGTTACATGTACTTACAGATACTGCAGTGTTGGTTGCTTTGACAACAGATTTGACCCTTGCACAATAACGGGATCATCGGAGTAGGAGTAGAGTAGACACATGGTCTGTGAAATGGTTCGAATCACCTTTGTGCTGCTTTTAACTATAATGTCACATGTAGCACAAACTGTCAACTTGTTTGGAGTTGAGTTACATGTCTTTCTGACAGGCACAGTGTGCTCAGCTGTTAATCATTTATGGGTTTATAGTATGTGTTGTGTGTGTGTGTGTGTGTGTGTGTGTCCGACTGCTGCTGAGACACTCTCCGGTCTAACAAGCTTCAAACAGTTTTCCTTATCAGAATAAAAGCTTTAATGATCATAAGCATCGTGTTGCACAGACCGTCAAGGCTGAGACAAAAGTGTGACTTTGACATTAATGAAAATAGATCTCCTTTTGTATGTTTCTGATAAGCAACCAGTCCATATTGTTAAAGCTAGAATAACACTCCTTATTAAAAGTTGGTGACATGACTACCTGTAATGGGAAAAGGGTCCCTTGAAGCGATGTGACCTTATATTGACCAGATTCTGCTGCCCTCAATTCAACTGTGTGTTTTAGCATCTTTCAGGTATTTGTTTTGGTTCTCTGCCTGACAACTTGACTGATTTAGTTTTGGTTACCCAGATATATCAGCTAGCTGGGGCTGCACGGTGGTGCAGTAGTTAGCACTAGAAGGGAACTAGTTCAAACTCCACTTCGGACGAAGTGGGTCTTTCTGTGTGGGTCTTTCTCTCAGACTTCCTCCCACAGTCCAAAGACATGCTCATTAGGTTCACTGGTGGCTCTAAATCGGCTGTCGTGAGCGGGAAAGGTTGTCTGTCTCTGCGTGTCAGTCCTGTGATTCACTTGCCAGGGTGCACCCCGCTTTTTCACCCGATGACAGCTGGGGTTGGCTGCCAGTCGCGACCCTGAACAGGATAAGCTGTATAGATAATGGATGGATGTTTTCCGCTAAAAATCTGTGATAAACACACGCAGGAAGACCCCGCACTAAAACATCACACAAAGTTAGCAACAAGCTGGTGGAGCTAAAGAGCAGGATAATTCCATCATGAGCAACAGGGCCAAAAACACCTCAAAAATTGTGAATATTGAAGTTGACTTTTGCCAGTAGGCCAGAAACACATCAACCTGAAGTGATTAAATCGATGTTGTGTTTAAAGCCAACATATTTGGTATAGATCAACATTTACTGGTGCAGGACCTTAACACATCCAATGGTATTTGACGGCTTACTGACAAACTTGATTACTCCAAGACATCTTATCTTAATTAAGTAACTTTACTATTTATGAAAGTCTGACCTTGAAAACAGTGTTTTGGTCAGAACTTAAGGTCCATTTACAAACCTTCAAAGCTTTAACCACATCTCATGATCTTCCTCAGCATAGTGAGAGTACTCTGCTGTCGTGATGATAGCTTCAGCTGTCTTTATCTGGTTCCATACTTATGCCATGTAATGATGACTAAGCTATCTCCGTTTTGGAGGCCACAAAATGCCATTTAAATGAGGAAAAGCGAGTAAGTGTACCTTGAGTTATCTTCTGTACACGCTGTTTTGAAGCACTTTCATCATCCCTCTCCTTATTTGTTCTCAGATATTCTGGCAGATCAAGGCAGTCCTCTCCTGCATGATCCGGACATCCTACCCTTCACCGGCTATCCCAGCATGCAGTACCAATCCATGGAGCCAGCCATGTCTTCCACAACATACTACTCCAGTCAGAACTACTACCCTCAGTACAACGGGGACGAATGGTACTCACAAACGGGGATATATGAACTGAGGAAAGGACCCCTGGAGGTCAGCTACGAGGCTGAGATGGAGGAGACGTCTGCGGTGGTGCCTGCCGTGTGCAAGAGGACCCGGCACATGTCGCAGGCCGGAAGGGTCAAAGGGGAGGAACTGTGTGTGGTGTGTGGAGACAAGGCCTCCGGATACCACTATAACGCTCTCACCTGTGAGGGATGCAAAGGTGAGAGAAGATGCACCGGAGCAACTTAAATATGATAAGAGTTTTTATCACTCCCCGATTTGATTGATTGCATTTTCTACACTTTATTTAACAATTCAGAACCAACAAACTGCGACTCCAACGCAGACGAAAGTTCTTTGGTCATGCACAGTAAGGCAGTCAGCGAGGGCAGAATAAGAGGGCTTTCACATTAGGGACCCGGGCCAGGATCCGAGTACACTTGATCCCAAAGGCCAGTTCGTTTGATTAGTGTGAACACTGTGTACTGTACTCGGGCACGGTTCTTTGATCCACTTGAAAAGGTGGTCTCGAGTACGGTTCATGTGTACATGGGTACGGTACGCATCAGATGTGAAAGCAAACTGTACCAAAACACGGACGTGGACTGCTTTTTATAATGTCCATCTCATCCTCTGAACTGCACAGCCAGAGCTGATACTGTAGGAATGTAGGTGAGAGGGTCGTTCTTGAGATTTTCTTCAAAATATCAATAATAGTAGGCAAAGTGGGAATTTTGACCAATTAGGGCAGGGATGGCATAATGTGTGAATTTTGGCAGCTTTTTTTAGTCTTAGCCTTCAGACGAAAAAGCTAATTAGTTTTAGTCACGTGTAGTTTTAGTCGACGACAACTCAAAACATTTTAGTCCCGTTTTAGTCAATAAAAAGTAATCACATTTTAGTTATTAATTTTAGTCAAAACGTTTTCTCTCTTGAGAAAATATGTCCCCCCCTCCCCCGTCTCCCTTCTGGTAAAATTTACACTTTATTTCCAGCAGAGCATCCATAAAAGAACAATGAAGACACAGCAACTAAACATTACTTCTCATGCAAACAGTCTGACTGAAGCAGACAGCCGATGATCGATCCTTTTTGTGCAGAAGAATGTCAAATGATGCGTTAAAGGCCCCTCTTTCTGTGAGCGTGCTCAGAGCCTGAAGCAGAGAGCCTGGCTTAACAGAGAAAGTTCATGCCCACCTTCGTGATTCCTGTCATCCCTGACTGATGCTTCAGGCTTTAAAATATTGCGGATGTTAAATGTCCGACAGTCCACCTCTAACATTTTAGTCCCGTCTCGTTTCGTTAACGAAAACAAAGCATACGTGTCGTCAGACTTTTTATTATCAACAATCTATTTTAGCTCGTCAGCGTCACGTCTTTCTCATGGTAAAACGACCGTTGACAAACATTTTTGGTCATAATTTTTGTCAACGAAATTAACACTGGCATTAAGTATGTGTGCGCACACAAGTCTGGCTCCTCTCATCATATCTAGGCTACTTGAACTATGAACATTACAATACACACAGTTGTTACACCTCATGTGGTATAGGTTTTAAGATTAAAACATCTGCCATGCTTCATACTTCAAGGACTCAAAACGAACATGTATCATCGACATCAATACGCTACAAAAGGCTTCTATCTGCCCGACAAGTTGTTGAATTTAAGTCCCAAATCTGACTTGCCAGATAGCCAATCAAAGTTTAGGGTTATTCGGTAGCCAATCAGATTTCAGGGAGGCCCCTGCCACCCCAGACCACCCACTGCACACACCTCTGTCTGGAAAGACGCTGCTTCCAGGTAGATGATGTGATGTAACAGATGAAGGCTGCAGCAGTGTTGAATGAGCTTTATCATTATTGTCATTAATTGTTGACTTGAGAGATTTTCAAGACATCTGAGAGACATTAAATCCATTTCATTTGTTGTTAAAACGAGAGCTCTGTTGATTCATATAAGGCCTGACTGAGGAGCAGGTAAGGGACAATCCTTACCGTTTATCGTTTTGTCAGGAATTTGCTTCCTGTTTGTGTGCTAGAGGTAAAACCAAGTTAAGGGATGTTTAATTGTTCTTTACAGTTATTACCACCACAGCTGTGCCCTGTTGCATAATACTGTTGGATCCATATAACGTTGTATGCCAGCGGAAGGCCGTAAAAACTAATCACTGTGACTTTCTGAACTGAAGAAAAGATTGATCCCATTCAAAGGGAGCAAAGGATCTATGAGGAAATATTCCAGTAAAAGCACAACTTTACAACCTCCTCCATGTAAAACTGATGCTTCAGCTCCTCAACATGTTTTTATGACAGGGTAATTCTGCTGTGATTCCTGCCAAACCACAGGTTGAATAGGTTTGAGTGTAATTCCACACTGTGAGCCAGACAATGCCAGCAGCGCAGCAGCCGGGCCGTCCTGCCATTCGACTGAGAAAAGGCTCGGGTCTACCTGGTGCCGCTGCCAGATTGGGTTCCCTCTCAGCTTACTGCTGCACAATGCACGAGCAACCTGAGCTCCGCTACGCTAACGCGTGTCATTCTGCTTGATGTCGTCTGTCAGAATGTCTAATAACTGTTCCAAGGTTATTCTGTGTGTGCGCGCGTGTCTGTGTGTGTTTTGCTCTGTCGCTCTCCCTCTCTCTCTGGATCATTGCCAGCTGCGTTCAGCAGAGTGTAACCTGCACATTTTCATCACCTTGTCGTTTAAAAACAGCTTTCAATATTTTCATACTAATTGTGGATAAAATGACGATGTGTAAGTGGTTGCATGAACCCGCAGAACATTCTTCACCTGAAAGATTTAGCATCTTATTTTTTTTGTATTTCCATCCTGCAACTTACAGACTGAACCAGTGTGTTGGTTCAGTCTGTAAGATCTCATCAGTGTGTTTCTGGAGCTCGAGACCAGCAGGCAGCTGATTTTAGCTAAAAAGTTAACTCACTTTACATTTCTAGCTAAGCAGCAAACAGCAGGCGGAGTAAAGCTGGTGAATATAGTGGAGCGTTTAGCAGCTAAAGATTTTAATGGAGGCAAAAAGAGAGTTAAAATATGAGTGATTACTGGAATTACCTTCATTAGGTTGCCAGCAATCTCGGATTGCCTCTGGGGACAACGGTGAACATGCCTGGGCATGTAGCCAGCGGTTAGCGATAAACGACTTCCAGTCAGGACTTCCTTTGCGGTGTGCTGCATTGTTTACAGAAAAATATTTTCTTCTGATTTACTTTAATGAACGGGTCTTACCTGTTAAAAATGCAAGCTGTGTCAGGTCTGTCCTCAAGAGGAGAAGACAACAACTTTTAAAATGCTTATTTGGTGAAAGGAGGTCGGATTGATCATTTCTGATGCATTCAAGGAAGTCGGGAAATCTATGGAATGGAATTTATCTCAAGTCGCATTTTTAGATCTAGAACAGATTGTGAGCTGTTAGCATGCAGATGTGTGTTTACAGAGATTAATAAGAAGCTAATACATCATCAGACAGCTGCTGATTGGAGCCGGGATGTTATTATGGTGATGACGTTGCTCTCTCAGAATCAGAATCAGAAATACTTTATTAACCCCTGGGGGGGAAATTCAGGAGAAAACTCTCCACCCGGACTGTTCCTCCTGCATACGGCGCAGCCTGCTGATGCGTGATTGGTCAGTAGTACTCGGACTACAAGTGTTGTACGAACAGAAACCAGAATCCCCGTTCCTGCCTACAGATTCTACATTTCTATGGAAAATCTGAGATTAGGTTGCGATAAACACGACCCTCCTATTGATTGATAATGTCCAAACTGATGGATGTTTACATGAGCAACTTTATGCTAACAAATGCACCATTTCAAAGTAAAATCAGTGCACACTGATATGCAGAATGAACCCTTTCATAGTGCTGTATTATAATATGTATTTATCATTATCGTAGTATTACCACTGACGCAAGCAGACTTTTGCTGTTTGTGTTAGTTGAGGTAGCTAATTTACTTTACACAGTGTTATAGCCTAGTCGGATTTATCTATTTGTGTTTTTATTCTTTTAAATTGGCTGTTGCCTTTATTGGTAGGACAGTGGATAGAGTCATTGACATGTGGCAAAGGGCCGAGGGTCAGAGTTGAACCCGGGACCGCTGCGCTGAAGACTGTACGTGGGACACACCGTCTAACTGCTGAGCTACACAGGCGTCCCGTAGTTGAATTGAAAGATTTCATTATATTCAAAAGACAAATGCGTTTTTACATACAACCAATCTGCAAAGTTTAAACACAGCTGGCATTAATTATATTTAGAAAAAGTAGCATTTAAGTAGCATTAAACAGAAACAAGTACCTGCTGGGAAATATCCTTGAAGAGAGTACTTTTGTGGATGTACTTGGTTACTGTTCACCGCCGTCATCAGAACATACTGTGTGTAAAGCGTCTTCTGTACCTGGCTCGTGATAATACCTCGTTTTGTTAACCATGTGCAGGTTTCTTCAGACGGAGCATAACAAAGAATGCCGTGTACAAATGCAAGAGTGGCGGAAACTGCGAGATGGACATGTACATGCGCAGGAAATGCCAGGAGTGTCGGCTGAGGAAGTGCAAGGAGATGGGCATGCTGGCTGAATGTGAGTATCACTGATTATTAATGGATTTCTCTTCCTGTTAAAGACTACAGGATGTTAAAAAAAACCCACTGTGCATCATTTTAAACTGGCTTGCGTCGTCCATACACACACACTGTGTGTTTTGTCAGGAGAGGCTGTCAGAGGCTGTCGGGGTGAGCCCTCATTTTCCATTCTGACACGGCCTGTTGGATTGTACTGAGGGGTTGAGTGTCACATATCACACAAAAGAAAGGTGCAGCTTTTGTTACTGTTACAGGAATAGAAGCGGTTAAAGCAGCTTTAGCTCCAATTAGGAAAAATCAACACCTTCAAAATGGCTGCTGTTGTTTAAAGGAACCTGTAATGTGTGTTGTTCGCCTTAAAAGCTATCTTAACACGTTTGGCTGTGTCAGAAGGTAGTGGTCTGTATTTTCATAAACCCTGCAAACCTCAGTGTGAAAACAGAGCCTGTAAATGTGAGCTCGGAGTCTCCGGAGGATTACTAGTTATTTGGTCTATTAGGAGCTGTCAGTTTAAAGAGCAGGAGGACGGATTGGACTCCTGTTGCTCATGAATAGTGCAGGGAAGTTGTGATGAATATTGCAGGGCAGCATTCATGAGTCGACCTGCTGGTGACATAAGAGCTCAACAAGAGAGACTTTGCTGGTCAAAGTGTGAAAAGACGGATGATTATTAGGCTGATTTCTGTCTTAGTGATATGATTACGTGCCTTCTTGTTCGACTTACATTCATGCTTGATTGGTTGAACAAGTTATAGTTGTGCAGCAGAAAAAGTAGAGCAGGCATACATGATGTTAAAATCTGAGTCTTTGATTAAGTGTCCCGCTCCTCTAGTAATTCTATTTGTTCAAACTTTGATGAATGAAAACGAATGCTGTTGAATAAAGCGCTGCGAGGTATTTAACACACATAGTGAAGCCTTCATCACCGCTGGCAGGCCTGCTGACAGAGATCCAGTGTAAGTCGAAAAGGCTGCGAAAGAACACCAAGGCCTCCCCGGGGCCGATGACCGGAGACGAGACGGAGGGAGCGGACATCGCGGACAGCAAACAGGTCACCTCGACCACCAAGCTGTCAAAGGTAGCCTCTGCCGTGTCTCCAACTTTGCGCTTTTTTATTTACCCACTCACTGTCTGTGTCTCCAACTATTTTATTTCCCCATATTCCATATTTGTGTCGTATGAACAAGTTTTCTGTTTGTTTCCAGGAAAAAGTTGAAATCACCAAAGAGCAGCAGTCGCTCATAAATGTCATCGTGGATGCTTACAACAGACATCAGATTCCTCAAGATGTGGCCAAAAAACTGGTAAACTATAGATCTTTAAACTGTACTTCTACTTAAACTATTTAAGATTCCTGATATAAAGAAATAAAGATCAGAAATGGGGGCGCTGGTTTAGCTCAGTGGGAAGAGCAGTCGCTACTAGAAGAAGCAGCCACAGGCCCTCAGCCCTTTGCTGCATGTCGCCCCCCACTCTCCTCTCCCCATATTTCCTGTCTCTTGTCAGCTGTCCTATCTAATAAAGGCAAAATGGCCCAAAGAATAATCTATTAAAGCTGCCACATTTGGACCATTTGTCTGATTGTTTCCGCTTCTTGTTTAACCTCCAGCTACAAGATCAGTACAGCGCGGAGGAAAACTTCCTCCTTCTGACGGAGATGGCAACAAGTCAAGTTCAAGTTCTGGTGGAGTTTACCAAAAATATTCCAGGTATTAATCTGTTAGAGAGAATCCTGACACACTGCTACCATGAGATCATAACAAATGAGTGACGGGTGTGATGCCTCCCGCAGGGTTTCTCTCTCTGGATCGAGAGGATCAGATCGCTCTGCTGAAGGGTTCGGCTGTGGAGGCCATGTTTCTGCGCTCGGCTCAGGTGCTCAGCAGAAAGATGCCCAGCGGACACACAGAGGTTTTGGAGGAGAGGATACGTAAGAGCGGTGAGTCAGCTGGAGCGATATGTGGAAATGTAAGCCTCTCTCTGCTACACCGTACCGCACAACCTGCAGAGCTCAGACTGTGTAACCACAACAATCGTCTTTCGTCACTCAGAATGATGCTCCCATATCTTTACTGTTATATCAGACAGAATAACGCCCTTCATGAGTCTGAGTCGTTGAGTAGCAGCAGGCCGCTCAGGCAGCATCACCACATTTTGAGTTCCCCCTGCAGCCGAGCAGCCAGTTCCAGTCGGATCTTCCTTTAATTATTGATCTGCCTGATCTCTGTGATGCAGCTGGGAGATGCGTGCTGACCTGTTGATCTCTGGCAGGGTGTTGGTTACACGTGCACGCACACCCTCACTGGGTACAGTTTCACTTTGCGTGGTGTGTGTGTGTGGGGGCGTGCTGACGGGTCAAAGGGAGCATCTAAGGAAACTCAGGTCTTAAGTGGCCTTGGGTTTATTCTTTAACACACACATATAAGTTGTTTCTAACATGGGGAGGTTTTCCTCTTCCGTCTCTCTCCTGGTGGTTTTAGAGATCATTTATATTAATGTGAGGTGTCATTATGTCAACCAGGCTGGACAGTTAGACAGACAGCGGCAGTCCCTCAGCGCAGCTCTGGTGTGAATGGTTGGGATGAGAGATATTCACACTAAAGGCCAGTGTGGGGGAATAAGTGAGCAGAGCTGTCTGAAGAGAGCATTGTTTCTTATCTAAACATCGAGAGGCCTTTTGTCCTCTTCTCTCCCTCTGAGCCCCTCTGGCATTTCTGAATGTGTGATGATGAGCCCGGGCAGACAGGCAGCCTCTGCCAGTTTGAAGAGTGAAGTCGGAACTGTTGCCAGTGTGGCGGCTGAATGCAAACATTTAAGATGACTAAGAGAACTTTAACGTTCCCTTATGAGGGACAGCAGGGAAGTTTTGTACAAGTTAACGACCAGAAAATATTTGATTAAAGCTGTTAAGATTTAATGCAATTAAATTACATCACTTCTGACCTTTTATGCTCCTCCTCTCACATTTTCTTTCCTCCTCTCTCTCTTCTTTTCCAGTTCTTTTTAACACTCGTCTCAGTAAAGTACAACGCACCCTTAACCTCTCAGTTAGTGGTTGAACCTTTGAGTTATCAGCGTGATCAACTGTTAATCGTTGTATTGCCTATTAAGCATGACAGCGCTTTAAACACACAACCTTTGTGAAATGTGAAAACACTGCAGAGTTATAATATTACCACAAGCAGCTCAGGTCTGAAAGTTACCGTGTAAAAACACAGAGGATAAACTTTGAATATGTATTTCTTTAATTATTGTGAATTTTATGATGACATTTATAGGCAAGGAGAAGTACAGAATAGGACATTTTTTGCAGTGCATTTGTGCAGACTGTGATGTAAGACAAGCTCCTTCTACTTTTTCCTCTTCTTCCTTCTGTAATATTCTACACACACGTTTTACACATAGACTATAAAAACATGGACGACATAACAGCTCCCTAAAAGTGAAGCCAAACCCTCTCTATCGCCCCCTGCTGATTGGCTGCAGTATAGGTCATAAAGCCCGCCTCCTCCATGTTAACAGATGGCACATGAGTCAAACTGTAAAATCGAAATACATGCCAAATAAATGTTTCTCAAACATGGTTTCTGTCATTATAGTTAGTTCTTATCATGCTGATTTATGTCCATGAGTTAATTTTTCTGACAAATTTGTTTTTAATTAGTTATTTGATGCTGTCAAAAGGATGATTGACAGCTCTGTTGACCAATCCGGCTCCTGCAGTCGATCTGTTCCTGATTAGCAGAGTAGAGGAGGAACGGTGAGAGGAAACGTGACTAAAACAATCACTACAGTCATTGAAGTTTACATATCTGTAAACGTCAGACCAACCTGCTGTTAAATAAGTCAACATGCGGGATCTTTGCTGTTTTTCAGGAAGTGTGTGTTATGGTTAGCAGAAGTGGCTACAGCGGTTCCACCCGCTGATCTCTACTGCGCAGCTCTGACTCCAAATGATCCCACCATCGCAAGATGGCAGCGCCTGTCCCGGGGGCTATTTTGGCTTCAATTTAGTACAATGAGAGCAGATGTAGATGCGTCGTCCATCTATATATACAGTCAGATATATCTACACTCATTATAACAGCTTTTTGTCTTGCTAAAACTACCAGTATTCACTCCTGTCACGTCCGGCGGCCGAAGCGATCCACTGGAGCAGTTTTAAAAGGGTTTGAACCAACTTGTCATTTACACACCTGAACATATAGAAGACAGGAATTCCCCTAAATGAATCTGTTTTTCTCCTGCAGTGCTTCTTTTGCGTGTTTGAGCCTTGTATGTCTGGACGAGGACATTGTTAATTTAGTGCTGTATGTGTGAAAAAACTACTAATCGTACCAGCTCATATAGGAAACTTGCTTGTATCAATGCACTATAGATATCTTTGACTGATATGTTTGTTATTTTTTCTGCAGGCATATCAGAGGAATTCATCACACCCATGTTCAACTTTTACAAAAGCATCGGAGAACTCCACATGGCACAGGAGGAACAGGCTCTCCTCACCACTGTAACCATCCTGACACCAGGTGAGCCACCGTCAACAGCTTTTATTTTGAAAAGACACCATTTTTTTCTGTAATCATTTCACCCATCTATTTTGTGTCTGTCATCCCATCACCTCTCCAGATCGGCCTTACGTGAAGGACCAGCCGGCTGTGGAGCGGCTTCAGGAGACCATGCTGGACATGCTGAGGAAGCTGTGTGTGCTGCAGCATCCACAGGAGCCGCAGTACTTTGCTCGCCTCCTGGGCCGTCTGACAGAGCTGAGGACACTCAACCACTACCACGCAGAGATGCTCACATCCTGGAGAACAAACGACCACAAATTTACCCCCCTGCTCTGTGAGATCTGGGACGTGCAGTGATGCAAGTGGAGACATAGGGACGACGACATGAAAGAGACGGGTCGACGACTTATGCACGCAGATTTATGTTGGACACACGACCACGTTGCCCCATGTGCTGGCTGACCTTGATGGCAACAGTGATGAGTTGACTAGATGAACGGTTTATTCTTTGTGTTTATCCTGCTCATGGATTTTATATTTACTGTGTGATTCTTGAGACTTGAGACGTCCTGTATAACCAGCGTGATTAGTAAGAAACACTGGAACTTTTTCAAAGTAAAGCTGGTCCTCATAAGAAGTGTAAAGTTGAGAATACTTTGAGTTAAATAAAGGGTTAATTTTTTTATTTGTAAAAGTCATAGCACTTACTTATTGTACCTGCTGTAAATATGCAAAAGCTGTATGTTCTGCCTCAATAAATAAGAAGATAACGAGGAACAAGGTTCACGTTGGAGCGTTCTTAAACTGTTCTTCTCACACAGACCGAGGAAACAACCGTACAGGAGTATCAAGGTAACACAGGAGTTCACTTTTTATGTCTTTTTTTTGCCAACATTTGACCCTCTTTGAATATTTTACATCAGTGGGGTTTCATAGAAAATGCGTCTCAAAAACAGGCCTGTAACTGTGTTTTTGCATGTTTTAGCCAATTCTCCCTTTTAGATAATATTTAAAATTACTGTTGACCATTTTAGTGTGTACCATTACAGTCAGGGTAACTGGAGGGACCCACTATTCATAATTAATTTTCTGTCTTTCTTGGAGTGGAGACACCTTGCATACTGCTGTTACTGCTGTAATTTATGTGAAAGGATCAGTACCTATGGCACCATCCCTTGACGTAGACGGTCAGGAAGTAACAATAGGAGAGAGTGTATGACTATTTTGGTCAATGGTTTCATACATGTTCTGTAACAAAATATCTCAAAGCAAAAACCATATCAGACGAGGGGCCCGGCGTAAATATGTGTTAAACGTGAGGGTCTAACTTGTCAGTTGAGGGCTCAAACTGTTAGTTAATGAAAAGCAGTAACAGTTTCTACCCCAACTTTGCATTTCAGTGCAGACATAATAAACTCAAAGTGATTTACTTTCTCCTGTTGTGTGCATCATCCATCCATCCATCCATCATGTATACCGCTTATCCTGTTAAGGGTCGCTGGGGCCGGAGCCTATCCTAGCTGTCATGGGGCGAGAGGCGGGGTACACCCTGGACTGATCACAATCACAGGGCTGACACATAGAGACAGACAACCTTTCACGCTCACATTCACACCTGCGGGCAATTTTTGAGTCACCAGTTAAACAAATTTCTTTGGACTGTGGGAGGAAGCCGGAGTACCCAGAGGGAAGCCCGGCATGCACGGGGAGAACATGCAAACTCCACACAAAGGCCCACTTTGTTTGAGCTAGGAACCTCCTAGCTGCGAGGCGACGACACTAACCACAGCACCAACATGCAGCTTTCAGTGCAAACAGATTGCATCAACAAAGAAAGAAGAAGAGGAAACATGAACTTTTAAATTCATTAAAGTGTGTGAATTTATTTATTACCTTAATGAAATGAAGATTATACATCAAACAGATGCAGAAAAGTTTATCGACAATATAAAAGTTCCATAATAAGACTATCCCCTCTGACATGACCATGATGTATCTCTAAATCTAATTTTTACAGTAAATGTTAATAAACTATACATCATTTACATCATATTTCTTTGCATGCAATAATACTTTTTACATGTAAAATTTTTTAATACTTCTACATTAAAGAACTGTGAAAGTAAACATAATTTAAATACTAAACCAATGAATTGTCTGTGATGTCTTACAGCTAATTGCACGTTAAGGACAAAATAACCTTGTTGCATGCTGGTTAGTGTCCTACATTGTGTCCTAGCGCCCTCTTGTGGTGCTAATTATAGCAGTGCAGGTGATAATTTGGCAACAAATGTTTCCCTATAACTATTTAGTGTATAAAAAATGTAAAAAAGCAAAGAAACAAAGCAGTTAATATACTTACACTACACTGATAACAGATTCAGAATGTTTTCTGCTGCATCCACATAGAATAACCTACAGACTTTCTACATAAACATCAGATAATTGGTCTATTTTGTTAAACTTTAGGGTTACACATTTAGAGGTGAGTTCTGTCCAGGGGGGTGGGAGGTGTGATTGTTTCTGCTTCAGGATAAACCAGGAAGCCAGAGAAGGTGGTATACCTTCCCTGGTTGCTGTAGACGGCGTAGCGCTCGTCCTGCTGACTGTACAGCCACACGCTGTCGCCACGGCGGAGAGGCAGCAGCAAGCTCTGACTCTGCATCTCCCGTCTCTTTGACGTGTCCTCATCAAACACCATCGCCTGCACCTCGCCCTTCCCGGTCATCAGCTTCACGGAAACAGCCTTGCGAGGGTGTTTCCCCACTGTGAAGGCGAAGAAGTACACGCCGGGGAAGCTGCAGGTGAACAAGCCTGAGGATTTGTTATAATGCCCCCCGATGTTGACATATTCCACATCAAAGGTCAAAGGTGGCTTGTCCTGCTGCCTGCTGCTCTGACCTATGAGTGTAGACGTACGTGCCACAGAGAAGGCAGACCGTGGCTGATCTGAGGTTTGACTTCTGACCCAGAGGTCGGTCTGAGGGGGGCAGTTTTGGAAGGGCAGCCCTGGTGGGGACAGGTGGTTGCTGATGAGGCTGCTGGCGGAGACGTCCGGGTAGACGAGGTAGCCAGAGAAGGTGATGTACGGACCAGCATTGCTGTACAGAGCATACTGCGGACTCTGCTGTAAGAGCAGCCACACTGTGTCCATCTCCTTCATACTGATCATGACGCTCTGGCTCTGAACCTTCCTTCCTTTCTTGCGGTAGTCATCATACGCCATCGCCTGCACCTCCTCTCCGTTCTTCACCAGAATCACAGACAGCATTTTCTTTGGAAATTTCCCCACAGAGAAGGAGAAGTAATAAGCCCCGGGGATGCGACAGCGGAAGTGACCGGTGTCTGGATTGAAGTCCCCTCCAATGTTGACCGTGAGCCTGTTGAAGGTCACGGCCTTCTGCTTGCCTCCCACCACGCTGTTTGTTCTAGTGGCAGAGAAAGCAGAGCGCAGACCTGAAGTCGCTGGAGGGGCATGAAGGGGGGAAACTGGTCTGGAGCAGGCGATCATGATGAATACACATGCCAGGTAGCAGCATGTGCTCCAACGAGCTACAAAGAGAGATTAAAGGAATTAAATTTTACTGACATTGGTCACAGTATTTGATATGTGTTTTCTGTACAAAATTAAAGTTGTTGTTCCAAACGTCAAAGGTCAAGAGATGATTAAAGGTCAAAGTTTGGTGAATACACTTATCTACTAAGAAAATTGATATCACTCTCATGCTTGTCTGTTTAGAAGCTTTCAGCCCGCAGAGGTTAGCTAAGGCTGGAAACAGGGAAAAACAGTTAGCCTAGCTATAGCCAAAGGAAACTAAATTCTCCCGGCTCCAAACTTTTTTTTAATATGTAGGACAATAAAAGTGTAAAATCCAAAAAGTGCTGCGAGGTGTTGGTGGTCACATTTTGTTACTGCTGTATGTACAGAGCCAGGCTAGCTGGCCCTGCCAAGCGGGCACTGTTTGTTGGTACTGTATACTGGTACTGCTTTGTGATGCTAAGATGTCTGTACTACTTCTGATGTTGCTGTCTGATGCTGATGATGTCACATGTGTTGGTCTCAGAGTTTTGGATGTGAAAAAGAATTTCCCCACTGGGGACAATAAAGTCTAATGTCTAAAGTCTGTTGTTACCTATCTTGTTTTAAGCCAAGTGGCCAAGGAAGTAGGTTCCTATTTATTGAACCTATTGAGAGGCACAGGTTTTTACATCTATCTCTCAACATATAACGTATTAAGAGTGTTTCAGGAAATGTTGAGCTTTTGTGTAAACTTGTCTGTTATAAAATATTAATTTTCTCTGACTTTTACATTTTATTTTTGTTAAAATAATATATGTTTAAGGCCTCTTAAAATTATTTCGAATAAAATAATTGAAAAATATACAATGTTCAGTATAATGACAAAGAAATCAATGTCTAAATGCTCATATCCAATGATGACTATAAAAGCAAATTACACGGTAGTGTTTCGGTCAAGTCTTTTGCACCAGACTAACTTTATCCCATAATTCCTGAATATAAAATAAGGAAGTCTGGCCAAGGCCTGTCGAGAAAGATGTTGCCACTCAAATGAAGCACTCTAATGTGGCTGATATTGTCTGTTCACTCTGTGCACTGAGAGAAGGGACTAGATTAGCTGCTGGTTCATCTGTTCTTGTGTTTGTTGAACAATGGAAAATTTTGGAGGGTTAGTGAGGTGGTGCAGAGCTGAATGCTAAAAGATACAACTGCAAAGACTTAATTAAGTAGTTGCAGGAAATCATTTGGTATTGTTATGATGAGAATATAGCCATACAACTTGTAGTTGTTTGAATATATATAGCGGCTATATTCATTTACATTAATAACACTTCTTACTTTGTCATACATTAGAGAGCTTACATTCAAAAGAGCCTTTACATTCTTGAGTTAACAAGCGGAAACTTTGCACCTGTAAGGCAACAAACACGAGTCGTAATCATGGACTCCTATTTTACACCTGGCTGTTTCCTCTGCTGCCTGTAATACACACGTGTTACAAAACACTAATGATAGATAGTAAAGACTGAACTGTGGTGAAAAGGCCAAAATCAAGGTCAGGACATGAATAAGCGGGAGTCACATACTCTCACCATTAGGGTGAACTAGACATTTCAAAATAAGATTTGAGCATTTCAACACAATCATCAGTGGCAACGTATTATATTCTTATAATGTAGAATTTACACTCACCTGTCAAACTCTGCCGGGACAGAAATCTCATGCTGGCTTTCTTCTTAGTCAGTTTAAAAATAAAGCTGCTCTTGGCGTGCTGCAGTGCTGGTGTCAATGTATCATGTCTGACATCCAAAGAGACAATGCTTTTGACCATACAGATATGTCAGGAGGAGGAGCTTCAGACCCTCTCATTCAGCAGCTGTACCGTACGACCTTATTGGCCAGTGGGCGTGTTAGGTCTAATTCATGCTTTGTTTAGTCTAAAACTGTTAGAGTAGCTTTGGGAAACAAAGTTTGGCCGCTCAACTTCAGAGAAACTTTTGCCTCCAAATCACACAATTTAGATCCTGGAGAAATGGATGGTGACGTTGCCAAATAACGTGCTGCAATTTGACGGTTAATTTCAAGTTCTGCTCGTCAGGTGCTGTAATTCACAAATTCACTCTTTAGATGATGCTAGAGTATAAACAAAGTAGGGTAAAGTGACAACTTACCAGTCATAGGACAAGCATTCAAATACATCAAATTAAATAATATCAGAATGGAAGAATAAAGTCCTGCTTCTTCAAATTATACTTTGGTGAACAAATATGACGTGATAATCAAAAGTGGCTGTAAAATATATTTTTTAATTTCTTTCTCACTCTACTTTTGTAATTGTTTGATAAAGCATTTTGTGAATAGTTGTAACCACTAATTAAATTGATGCTTTAATAAAAGACTACTGTCTGTGTTCTTCATATTTGGATTATTCAGAGTCATGTGATAAAAGCAAAAAAGAAACGAGGCACAGTAGATTACCATTGCCTTGATGGTTTTGTGATTTATTTTGTTCATGTAGCTCATAGGTGTAAAATTTAACATTCAAAACGAGAATATGTAAATAAATAAAAACGAAATGTTCACTTCAGTTCAAAAACATTATCTTTTTTTTTGTGATGAAAACATACGCGACAATATTAAAATGTTTTTTTAATGGGACAGTTTAACCATTAGAAATAAAGATCTATATAAAAAAGGTTCATATTTGACTTCTATATAACTTTATACTGTATTCTGTTTTAGAGTGCTAAATTGAATGTATTGTTTAAACTCTTTGCTATTTTCTATGTGTAAGTTTACATTTATGGATATGGAATTAAATCATTATAATTATAACATAGATCATGTACACATAAGTTGTTGTATGTATGAAGCTATATAACTATAATTATATGTTCTAGGATGACCAAAAGACTGCAGTGATATTAGTGTTTTGCCTGGATTTTAGATTATTAGTGACTCAAAAAGAAATGTCCTATTGCTGATTAAATATCCACATTATGAGACAGGCCGTCTTCCATAGATTTCCATACACAATTTGAAATCACATATCTTCTTTAGATTTGTTGCTATTACCAAATTAACTGGAAAAACACAGTTTGTCTGTGGGCGCATTAGCTACATTCTTGTCCTTCCATCTGCTCTCATGACGTAATCAACCCGGAAGACGTGTGTGTGCTGTCAATGCCAACGGCAGAGAGGAGGCACTGAAAGCTAAAATCCCGCATTTAAGACAAGATGGCAGGACTGCCCCGCAGGATCATAAAGGTAATTATTTACACTTTAAACAGCAACATGTGTGGATTTTCTGTCGTGGCCAAAGCTCTACACACACGGTTTAAACTCAAATTACTGTGCTGGTTCGCCCGGTTAACAGTTTTGTGTGCTAGCTTACATTAGCATCTTGCGCGCTAACGGTAGTTTGATAAAGTAACTTCCGTTTCATTTCTGTCCACAGATATAACGAGACACAGTGGGTAAAAAATACATCAGCACTTTGAAAAAATGCGGATAAATGTACTGTGTGCCGAAATAACCCTTTGCTAAATATAACTTTCAAGCAGAATTGTGGTCTTAAGAAGTTACTGATGAGGTTGTGTTGCTGACTGAATGGCTGGCTAGCCAGGCTCACTATGCTAACGCCGGCTAGTTGGTTAGCTTTGTTTCCCAGAAGCTAACGCTAGCCTATTAGCCTGATACTGTCCGTATTAAACGATTCATTTAAGCGAAAATTTGAAGATGCCTTTCTGTCACAATCTTGTACTTGTACATTATTGTAATCATTTCACTACGTGAAATTCTTTATTCAGTAAATTGCTAAGAATTAAACGTTAGTACCGTGAACTAGTCATAAATGCAGTCACGTACTAACTACCTTACAATGTAATATAAGTATGGATAAAACGTTTGATACCTTGACCTTAAATCGACTTGGGTTGCATCAGAAAGTGATTTTGACCATCTAACCAAAGAGGCTTTGGTATGCCTACAAAAGGAGGAGAAGGAGTTACATCCCCTGTCTTGAATGATAAGATTGAGTGTTGTCAAGTATCCTTTGCGACCCTCAAATGAAAACCCTTAATTAGAATACTTAAGGGCAAATGTCATGAGTCAAAAGAAACTATCATGGTGACCACCATTAGGGTTCAGAGAAGCTGTACAGTATTTGGTAAGGTAATGATAAAGGTAGAAGTGATAAATGGTCAGAAGTTAGGTTTTTCAGTTAAGTTTCAATTCATGTTTTCATTATGTCAAAAACGTTACCAGAGTGATGTCTTCAAACTGCTTCCACTGTTTGACCAGATGCCACAAATGCCCAAATATTAATTTCTAGAGTTATAAAACACTTTCCAGAGTTCTATTTGTTTTTTTTAGATTTTAGTTTTGTTTCTTAGTATAAACAATATACACCTTACATATCATCAACAACAACCACGGAAAAGACACAAAATCTCAACATTAAGAAAACAGTTTTTTACTTCAACAAAATATGTCAACTATAAAATAGAAATACATGGGAGCTGGTTAAGCTCAGCGGTTAAATCGGCGACCAAATACAGAGGCTATAGTCCTCGATGCGCCACCCTCGGCCCTTTGCCGTGTGTCATCCCCGCTCTCTCTTCCCCCATTTCTGCCACTATCCACTGTCCTCTCTCTAAAATAAAGGCCTAAAAAGCCTAAAAAAAAATAAAAATACACACACATTTTATGAAACTCAAAAGCCCTTCCTCTATATGTAGGACAATCAACTTTTGTCTTACAAAATGAAACTTTACCATCAAAGCAATCGTTTAGTTTATGGCAAGCAAATCGTAAGTTCTTTGGTGGTTTCCAACAACAACAAACAGCTAATTTTTTATGTACTAAGTGCTACTTTTCCTTACATGATTCAAAATAGTTTATTTTTTCCTTTCAAAGACTATAATCTTTTTCATAATAATAAAACATTTCATTATTTCAGCGTTTTAATAAAGGAAGGTGCATGGATTTCAAATGTTTTTTTCTTTGCCGAAGGTTGTCAACATCTGCACAATAATTCTGCGCAGATGTAAATAATAACCATTCGATCTGTGTATACCCAAATTTTCTTGGATTTACAACTTGTAATTTGCACATGAATAGAATAGCACCTTGTCTTGAGTTAAATTATCGTTCCAATATCAGTATTGATAGCAGTAGTGGGTGTCAGCAAAAGCCAGTTAATGCACTGATTTGATATCTTAATCAATTAGCCCCATCGAAATCAACTGGTTTCAGGTAGAATATAGTGTGACAATAACAAACAACAACAGTGTGGCGCTAGCAGAGTGTAATGTTAGTTTAAGCGAGCAAAACATAAGCAATCAGTGTTTGTCCACCAGTATTATATATATTTTTAGTATTTGAATTATTATTTTGTACCAGCCAATACTCAAGTCTTGGTTTCGGAATAGATATCAGGAAGGCATGAAGTTTAAATTGTAAAAGCATTATATGCACTTTGGTGTCTAAGAGAAGTAGCTCAGGTGGGTGGGTAAGCAGATCACAGACCGGTGTTGGTGGGAAAAGGTAGGAGGGATGGGAACGGTACATAGCGGTCCGAGCCCTTGAGCCCTCAGAGCGTGTGACTGGGACTGGGAGCCCCCATCCCGTCTGTGTTTTCACTGCATGGTTTTGTCTGTGGGTTATCTGAAACATTTCAGGAATCTCACTCCCAGTTGCATTCAGGAAAAGAACGTCCAAAACAAGCGTGAAGCTGGATGTCGCCAGGCCTTATGTGATGCTACTTTTTCATACTAAGTTCATTAGGTGTGATAGGCTACATTTATCAAACAGCTGCATTGTAAACAGGTGTAAGGGTGTTTTAAATCTGCAAAGTAATCAAAGGGCTTCTTAAAGCAGGATCATTGTATTATCAGAGTTACAGTTTGGACTATGCTCAATGTTCAGTGCATTTATATAATCTATGAACAGAACAGAACAGTGAATATAAATAGCTTCTTTGTTAAAGGCATCCCTTGAGTGTGTCATTCATGACTCATGCATACCACAAGAGATGTCCGATACCTGCTGCTCTTTCACAGTAAAGGTGTGTTTCTTTAGGTCACTTGGCCGTCACTATGAGATGGGAGTAGTCTTGCTGCAGTGGCTGATGGGAATGAAAGTGATGGTCTCCTGTGTTGCAGTGGCTGACTCAGTGTCACCTCTAAAAGACAGTAACATACTGCATAGAGCGTCTTCAGAATCACAGCACAGAGCCGCTGTTGCAGTTGCAGCCCCCCCTCCCATCAAAGCCAAGCAGACTGCCAGCTGTTACGGTTGTTCTAATAATGGTAATGATTTATAACACGATATAAAGTGTCTCTCCAACGCTTTCAGGGGCGACAGAATGTCTGGTTTGGGGGCTGTTGAGCGAGCTGCCGCTAATTGTTTTATATTAGATATCAAGTTACCGTTTTTCTCACCTTTGGAGGATATCTGGAGTTCACTTTTACCTTTCTTTTACATAAGGCATCCACGTTCTTCAGTAGCATTTTAAACAAATCGCTGCATTGGTGGGTGTGTACTGTCGTGCTTTATGCTTGCAAGCAAAACACTGCAGACTTGGTGTCTGTTGTCGCTGTTTCTACTGTTTTAAAAGCTGTTTGATGAACCCATATCCAGTAAAGATGTCCAAAGTTTCTCATCATATCTCGGTCAATTTTATTGCAATCGCTTATTGGGATCATTTTATTGCCCAGTCCTAGTTTCACTCTGCAGTTTACTGTAATGCGCAATAGGTCTATAAATCACAGCTTAGTATCTAGCTGTCATGATTATGTAAAAAAAAAAAAAAAAAAAGAAGCACAGCAAGTTTAGAAAACATCCTGATCAATTTTATGACACATGCACAGCATTTATGATGATATTCATATAGACTATATGACCAGAAAATACTTAGTAGGTCAAGCTTTTAAAAGATGCTAACTACCCAGATTGTGTATAAAGTGTAAAACTTGTAATACATAATTTGGTAGGTATTTTCAACTGTCTCTGTTGCCTTTTATCAATCAGACTACCTCATGGGGTAAACAGGCTTTTGTTGATATTAAGAGATGAAAAAAAGCTCCTTTAAGTCATTAAACACATTTTTGAGTAGCACATAAGCTGTGAAATAGATGTATCCTGTAAAAATGGCTTGTAATTGTCACTTTCAGTAAAGAAACAGCCATGGTGATCATGTAAACAGGACTGCGGCTTGGTCGCTCTGGCTGTTTTGTAACTCATTGATTTACTTGTGGTGGGCTCTGTGCTGCAACCCCTTTTAAAAGTTGAATTATTTTCACCTTGTGCATTTGTGTTTCAGCAGTCCTCTGCCCCATCTGACCTTAAGGTGTTTCATCCTTCCCCTGAAATATAGACTTCAAAAGTTATCCTACACACATACAGCTCTGGGGGGAGTGCATTTCGCAGTGCAAACGGAAACACGCTTTGTGGCTAAGGCTGGTAATATAACAGCATCCACATTTCTGTCTTTCTCTATAACAGGAAACTCAGCGTTTGCTGCAGGAGCCTGTCCCAGGCATCAAGGCAGAGCCAGATGAAAGCAACGCCCGCTACTTTCATGTGGTCATTGCCGGACCTCAGGACTCACCTTTTGAGGGGGGCACATTTAAACTTGAACTCTTTCTACCAGAGGAATATCCCATGGCAGCTCCTAAAGTACGCTTCATGACCAAAATATATCACCCCAATGTAGACAAGTTGGGAAGAATATGTCTAGACATTTTGAAAGGTAAGTCGGTCACACTTCAGCGCTAACGGTAATTTAACTTCTTTCCTTTCCTTCCTGTTTGGTCTCTTGAGTCAGGCTTGTTACTGTAGGAAAGCCAGTATATAATATGCCCTGTGACGTTTGGTCTGTGAGTGAAGTGAGGGATTTGTCAATTTCATGTTGCTTTAAGATCAGGCGCCTCTTACATTTCATTTGTGTCCCTTAACTGAAGCTTTGTGTCACTACTACTCACATCACCACCGTCTCCTCACTGCTCCAGCAGCTTAAAATAGACACATCCAGGCTGCTTAATTTGTCTTTTTATTCTCTCTTTTTAATGTCTTTAACATTGCTTTGCTTTTCTTAGACTATTTTAGTCTTATTAATCCCTTGTCATTTTTTCAGATAAATGGTCACCAGCTCTGCAGATTCGTACAGTGCTGCTGTCAATCCAGGCATTACTAAGTGCACCCAACCCAGATGATCCACTAGCAAATGACGTTGCAGAACAATGGAAGACCGATGAAGTCCAAGCCATAGAAACAGGTGAGAGCTATGAACACGAGACATTTTTGTTAGTGTTTTTAAGACACTAAGCAAATACTTGCCTTCTGTTTCTACTACAGGATAATTTGTGAATTTTCCGTGCTGGTTAAACAAAATCCCAGATATTTGCCCTTCGAGGAATGACAGAGAGCCAAAAATCTTTTTACCTTGTCCCGGGTCAGAGTTAGTTTAATGAAATGAGTGTGTTACATGCTGTAATTTATCTAAAAACAGTGGTATAAACCCAAAATAGACAGATTAGCTTTGTTGGTTCTGCCTGCAAGTATGACATGCAAACAACTTTTAAATGCCTTTTTTTAATGTAGTTTAGATCAACCATTTCTGATGCAATTTCAGGATGTCATGAGAATCTCACATTTCGCTTGTATTTGCCACTTTGCATTTACTTTGTGTTATCAGGCCGTGCTAGACTTTGCATAGCTTTTAGTCTGAACACACCTTTACACTGAAGTTACCAGCTTTGCCTACTCTCTCCTAGTTTGCACCATGTTTTGTGTGGATCCTGACAACAAATGTTTGTTTTTGAAAAAGAGCTATATTGTTGACGGCTGTGTATTTAACGTGCCTCGTGCTCATATTCTGTTTGTGTTTTTTAAACTTTACAGCCAAGTCATGGACCAGGATTTACGCTGGAAACAAAAATGAAGTGTAGAGCACCCCGACAAGCGGAGACACAAGTGGAAGTGAAGTGTGAACACAACTCCTCATGTTCTGCCAAGACCTCTTCTGACTTCATTTGCATTTAAAGGACACAGTCTTAAATATATAAATACATATATATTATGAAATAAACATGAATATATTGTAAAGGAAAAAAAAAAACTGCTGACAATTGGTGATTTAAATGCACACTAGTAATGAAATGACTCGTCGTCGTCCTAACTCACTACTGTTGAAATGCATGGGCAGAGGTTTTAGATCTACTCACCTGGCTTTCTTTGTCCATTGATTTTTGGAGGCTTTAGCCAACTGCTGCTTTAACAAGCACGTTCAGGGGGGTGGGGTGGTGTGCCCTGTTTCCCACATTACCAGTGGAAATGTGGGGTTTTGAGCAGTGGAATGGGTGGGCAGGGGGCATTGGCTACATGTGGTCAATATTGTATATTTACAATACTTTTCTTTTAACTTTGTTTTCTCGTGTCGCTGTTTGTTTATTAAAAGTAGCTAACTACTACTAGCCCACTGTACGTAGACACTTAACCAGGAGGTGGACCAGTATTTCGTCCTGTGTAGATGGCCAAGAAGGATGCAGAAACAATGTTAAGCCTACTTCCTCTTTAACTCACATCTGTCTGCGTTAAATACAAAATGATACGACTGAAATCTAAACTGAGCCGCCCACTGTCACATTAACTTGTTTGACCACTCTGGTGTAAACTGTAGGCTTGTGGATGGCGTGGAGGAGAGATGAGGGAGGGTGGACACCGAGGACCTTTCTTTAGTTTTAGCACATATGTTTTATGACCATATCCAGTCTTTTATATGTGTATCTTTCTTGCTGTCGCCATACTAACTTCTCTGCTTTCTGGTTTACTTCTTCCCACGGCATTTATTTCACAAAGCAGTGGTAACATTTGAGCCGTCAGTTGTGAGAAGGGATGGGGGTGCCGAGGGACCTATCTGTGTGATGGGGAGATGCTGAGGAATAAAAATCCAAAAGATGAATGAAGGCTTTGACTCTCACCTGTTGTGATTGGTCTTTGACTGAAAAGTCTGTATTCAATTCACTGTTGTAAAATTCATTCATTCTTTCAATCTGAGGAGGAAACGTTTTCCTGCTCTCAGAATGTTATAAACAGGCCACCTGCATACTTTTTATGTTCTGTAAATAAAATCTGTTGATTAATAAAGAGTTGCCTGGGTGTCATTTTTGATCGATGGATGATGTATAACTTGGGGACAAGGTGCGTGGTGGTAGCAGCACTCAGATGTGAAAATATGTTTAAAGGTTAAAGTCTTCCAAACAGAAGTATAATCAGCAAAAAGCTATCATATAAAGCTGTGGTTCTCAACTGGTCTAGCCTCAGGACCCACTATCGCCTCCTAAAGACGAATCATGAACCACATTTATGAAATTTTTTAACCACTCAAATGTATTTAATGCAGTATGGTGCCGTTTGGACCTGAGACGGAAAGAAACATCACAGTATGCCAGCTTTACAGAACTCATCAGTATAAAAGTCAACCAAAACGGTCAGCAGCTGCATAAGAGGAAAATATTCCCTCTACAAATCAATCATTTAACAGCGTTTTTTTGTTGACAGACCAAACTCAAAAGGTGCATAAGAAGTGCAACTACTGTAGGGTTCATCAAGACTAAATAAACTGCACTACTGCTGCATGCAAATCATAGAAAACCCATGTCCTTCAAAATAAAAGCGCAGCATAGACTTTTTCCACACCTTTTTTTTTTCCAAGCACACTTCCGCTATCCACTGAAAACAGCTGTATGTGAACTGTATGTAACATTAGAAGATTTTTATTAAGTTAAAATACAGGCAGCATTTAACTGTAGCTGCTGGTTAATTTGTGCTGGTCTAAGCTGCTGCATGCAGTAGCTTGCACTTCTTGTTTATTTAAAGATTCTGTCACGTCTTGACAGCAGGAGTGACTTTTACAATCCTCAAAATCTTGCTTACTTTTGCTGTTTTTTTAAAGTTGCACACCCCAGCTTTAAGAACCTGTTGGGTAGTTTGAAGAAGCTATGCACCCACGGGCCACTCCTGCACTTGTCGATCATTCTGCCTGACTAGACCCTTTCATTGAACTGTGTGGACGTCATGTACAGACAGGACAGGTTACACCTTTAATAAAATTATTATCTGAGGGTTGATTACCCAAAACATGTGTGGGTGTTATAAGTTCATCAGATGAGAACTAAAGATTCTTCAGATACTTGTGAAAACATGAAACTCTAAAGTAAGTCCAGTACATTAATAAATATACCGAACTGCTTTCATGTACTGAGGCTGTACTCACACCAACGCATCATTATTTTAAGGTTCATTTATTTGGACTGTCTACATGTATGCTTATGTAACAGGAAATACAATCAGAATTCATAATATTAGTTAAAAAAATAAGAATGATTTACTACTATTAAGGACATCTTATGCTGCTTGGTACTTAATGCAAATCAAGCCAGATTAATGCAACAGAATATGTCTGATCTGTGTGTCCTCTTCAGTCACCTTGGTCTGTTTCAGTCAGAAGTCGGAATTATCTTTGCAGAGCATGGTGAAATGTTTAACCTTTCACAGACCTTTTCACCCTCATGTTACCCGTAGTTCTTTAAATGTGGGTCAGAATCATTCATAATAAATACTTACAAACCTAATTCTTTTTTCTTAAAGTCTGGTTACATTCAGGTGTTATACAAAAGATGACACATCCAACTAATCGGGCCTCTAAACACGTCCTGTGGTTCAAAGACAGTCCACTAGAGGGAAGGCCTGAGCTTTGTAACTGTTCTACTCAGCAGTATCACAGGCTTCACTACAGACATGGGTTGTCTTATATCCTAGTACAGTTGCATTTAGCAGTATACAAGCTAGTATATGTTATTCTTTAGCTGTTCTGACCCTGACCATTCTCTGCTTCATAGAAAAAAACTGATGATGTAAGCCTCATTTGTGCCATATATAAGTGTACCTTCGCCAGAACAAGGGACCTCAGTCTTTGCAGGTTTATCATAATATTTAGTTGAAGGGGCAATGTAGTGGGACTATAGTTTATGATCTTTTGCGAAACATTTCCACCTAGTTTAGGGACCTAAACTTAACCAAACTGTGACCTGTTTACATATGATTGTATGTTCAAATATGAGTGTAGTCATATCAGCCAGGTGAACACTACTTATTTGTGCTTGTTGACTGGTATTAACCAGTTTGCCTGTTGTTACTGTAACAGTCCTGACAGGGGCAGCAGAGGGCCATTTAAATGACATCACTTTCTTATGTAAAGAATCCAGTCCATAGTTGTGGTGCAATTGTGTTGATAGTGACTGATTACATAAGAATCATATTTAATATACTGGATTAAATAAAGGCTTGGCATCTGGAAGGTTGGTCTGGTTTGGGTCTGCACATATGAAAATAACAGCAGTTGAATCAGGACAGGAGATCAGAGGAGCCATAGCTCAGGAAATGTATTATAGACGGGGCAGAAAACACACATGCCACTATAGGACACGATACATGACAGGAGGAACACAGGATAGGACAAAGACACAACAGGATACTTGTCAAGTTGAGCACATTTTGTTTTTTGATAACGAGTAAATTTCCCCTTTGGGAGATCAATAAAGCTTATCTTATCTTATCTTATCTTATCTTCAAGATCTACAAAGAAAATAACAAAACATCTGAATAAAATAACTGAATTTACACAGAAAGCAATAAGAATAAGATATTTTCAGTAGTTGTTTCAATCTAAATGAGAATGTGGAATCTGCTGCTGGTGGGGATCTTAAAGAGTTTGACATGTCCACCTTGGTAAATAAAAATTTTGATGCATGAAATCCCAAAAGTAAAACAAAAAGAAACTTTCATTATTTTGTTTTGTTTATGAATTGCACATCAGAAAAAATGTAACGTGTTTAAAAAATGAAGTAGAATAAAGAATAAATTGTGGATTTGCTCACCTTATTGAATCCCGATAGTGTTTAATTTTGACATTGCTCCAAATAGCTACTTTTTGCTACTCCCGTTAGGTAAGCCTTTACAATCTACAACAAAAATAATTACATGAACTTAAATATCAAAGAGGAAAAATCTGAAGCATCTTACAAAAACAGAATTACCACACCCTCCAAGGTGCAAGGCTCCGGAGATCTGCAGTGACAGTATAAATGGCTTCAATTTTAACCACAGAACCCTTTTATGTGTGTGGCTGGCGGAGGGTCAGAAGAGTTGATGACAATGGTTAGCATTATGTGTTTGTGAGTTCGAGGGGTGTGATAGAAGAATGGTTACTTGTTTGGCAGAGCTGGGCTCAAAGGAGAGATGCTTACTTGGCTACTTGCCTCTGGATCCATGACAGATGTGATTTCCTCAGTACTGACTACTGTTTTTGTAGTGTTGGTAGCCTGTATAACAATTTTCCACTTAATATGTAATTGTAAAAAGACCTAGCATGTTGATATTTTCTCAACTGTTTACAGAATCTTTTTTTAAGTCAAGATCACCAACCTGAAAGCTGTCCTCCCATCCCATATCCAGCTTTTGCTCAGGTTTTGGTCCATGCCGTTGAACCGTTTTGTAGACATGTTCTTGGTTGTTCTTCCTTCACCATCAAACCCTCCATTTTTCCTGTTGTCACCTTAAGTACGACACTTACCTCATACTCCTCTGGCCCCTCAGCTGGGTATCTTGCCTCCAGGCCAATAAATAATAAAGACTATGGTGGGTTGTCAGGTGTACCTTTAGCCTCAGCCACAACATGGAGAATTGTGTTTGTTGAGACCTAAAATTTTCAACATAGATAACATTAAAGAAGGCATTTCTATGTCACTAATTTAGTCTATAGTGTTCATATTGTGTGTATGATATCTGCCAATTTAACAATATACAACTCACCTCTAGATTGTGCTGTTAAGTCCTCAACCAATCCATTTGTTTTAGGGTGGTTTGTTAAGCAGAAAATTTTTAATTCCAAAGGCTTCGGAGTCTGGCATTCACCTAAGAAACATTTTTCATGACTGTTCTACTATGTAATTTAGCTCCGTCCCCATTCAGATCAAAATGCTCTGTTAACTAAAAAGTGGAATGATAATTATCTATGTAGGAAGTTCTTGGAGTGTCAGCACATTTAGCTGTTTGGGACTTTCAGTTGCAAAATTAAGCTCACATCTATGGAGTTGTACTGTGTGTTTTCCCTCAGACTGGCCTGCTTTGCCTGACAATCTGGACACGAATGAACCTTGAGCAAAATAATCTACAAAATATGCATACAAGAGGCCTTTGGTCAAGCAAAGCAGGAAGTGAAAGAAATATATCACCTGTGAGTGTTATAGTTATTGTATTTTAACTATTGCTTCAATTTGACAGGAGGGTCATCCAATTTACCTCAGTTTTTTTTCTTTTTACATTAATGCATGCTTACCAATAAAATCCAACTTACATTTATATATGTCAACTCCCATTCCAAGCCAGTTATAGCGACTGACGCTGCTGGAAAAACTCTTTTATGCAGAGAAACTAGATGAAATAAACAGCCAAAGCTGTCACACTACAATAACTGATACCAGGTGCAACTAATTAGGCTACCGGGAATGTACTCTCTGCCAGATGCATTGAATGAATGGCGAGTGAAAAATAGAGGATAACCATGTACAAGGCCGCTGACTTATTCTGACAATAAAGTATATATCAATCGCAACACGAGCACAAGGTCAGTCACATGACTTTGTTGTTCTCGAGGATAGGAAAATAATGGTATCATACAAAATAAAGACTTTGGTGAATGTCTGAGTGAGGGCGAAAAAGATATCAAATTATAAATGTTTTTAAAAAGCCTCTTTTAAGGTGTAAAAATGGTAAAATGTATCATTTAAGATGAGTATATTTTGAAAACTGTAATGAAAAACTAAAAAGGAGGCATTCACGAGGGCAGCTAAGTGTGCGCTTCCTGTTTTCAACAGCTGGTGTAACTACGACAACCACAGACGCATTGGACTGAACGTCGCGAGCTCCCCTCTCTGGGACAGCCAGAGCCACTCTTCTCCGCAGCGTCCGGTGACAACACGTTTTCGCGTCCTCTGACTCTCATTAGCTACGTTTCCTGTTTTTTCACGATTGGTCGAATATAAATGATGAAGTTTAAGCCAAACCAGACCAGGACGTACGACGGCGAAGGGTTCAAGAGAAGAGCAGCGTGTTTGTGCTTTAAAAACGAAAAAGAGGACGAGGTAAGCTATGTGTCCGTGGACGGCTGAAGTTTGAAAGTGTTTGCAGTGGTCGTCACCGAGGAGAGGACTTTAATGTTGACATAGTCACGAATTAACTCATGTACTCTTGCTTAAAATTAAACTATAGCCCACCCTGCTTTATTAGTGAACTTTAACAGAGGCTGAGTGACGTTCAGTTCACGTGCCTTTAATTAATGTGCTGGGCAGAGGTGAACAGGACTTGGCTGTATAACCAAATATTTTACATAACAAACAGAGCGGGTCTTACAAGCTGGCACCCAGTGCCACAAGCTAGCAGCAGGAGACCTTCATAGAAGATAATCCAGATAACCCATAATTCATAATGACTATTCATGCTCATTGTGTCAGTTCAAACTGTGCTGGCTGTAGCCTGCACACTCAAAGAGTGTATTTGATTATATTTCCATAAACTTTAAGTGCACATTATAATGTATTGCACCTCACCATATAATTACCGTCACTCTGTAGTCTACATTCTTTAACAAGGGATGTTGTTTGTTCTCCACTTTACACTGGCATCAGCTGATGTGGTCTTGCACTGGGGTGATTTCCATATAAACACATGTCATTGTGATCACTAATCCTTTGCTGAGGTAACCGTGCAACTCCGGCACTCTGCTGCTGTTGCATTTCTCACAATATCCCATGTGCAGCCATGTTTCTGCCTGTTGTAAACTTTGATTTAACTGTACCATGAACCATGAAGCAAAATAAGAATATCATAACTTGTCCCAAATATAAATATGACCACAAATACAAATGTGACTCTGCTGAAATGAAGGGTTTTAAATTGGGGTAATATTAAAGATTGAGTTAATATGGAAGAAGTTTAACATTGGGGTCAGGGGCTGTCCTAGATCACAAAGTGTCTGCCCAGTGACGGAGGCCCTTCTCAGGTCCACATGTGATATGAGGAGTGGGGTCGTCAGGGCCTGCCTGGGGGTGTGTTACACTGTGTGCTAAACACCAAGTGACCTATCGGTTGCAATTTATAGACACAAGGTGCAGGCACTCGCTGTCCCCTGACAGATTTGCTTTCTTCGTGCCCTCACCCTCTCCTCTTCCCCATCGCTCTCTCTCTTCATCATGCTCTCCTATCTCCTGGTCGCCTGTGACAGAGAGCTGACATGCGCTGAAAATGACTTATTGATTATTGCAGCAGAGAAGAAGAGATGGTCTCACATTGCATGTCATGTTGATCTGCTCCTTCGTTCTGTCTGTCTTTGCTTTGATTGCTTGTGTCACAGTTGTTGTGGTAAACTATCCATCCAGTCTGCATGCCAAGTTTACGGCCACTTCCTCAACATGCCAGCTGGAGGCCAGCGAGACGGGAAAAAGTCTGCTAAAAAAATATGTGACAGGATGACCTCACTTTGGTTGTACTCGATCCATTTTCACCTTTCAAAAGAAGGGAAAACAGCACTACCTACTTAGTATGCTTATTCTTTATGTTATCTTATCATCCTAAGATATATTACCCGCTGAAAGAAGCAGAACCTACAATTAAATGTTCTAATAATACCTCACTCATTAAGCTTCATCATCAGTCAACATTATTTTAACTGTGATTCAGATCAGGTGTTGATTGTCACGAAGCTGCTGCAGACGTGCACCCTCAAAGCTCTTCTCTAAACCCTCACAGACTGTCGGGGTCGTTAACCTCCTCTGCTGAGCTCTTTTGTTGTCATACAGAAAGGCAACTGCTGATCCAGGGGTTTTGGAGCGCCTGTGTGTTCCACACTGCGCTTGTGTGTGTGTGGTGTGTATTTGTGTCAGTGAGACAGCTGCCAGCGTTTCTGCAGCACCCCGGGCCCTGCACAGATAGTTTATAGGGCCCTACTCTCATCCTGTGAAGCTATTGATTTGCTACCTCATCATCATCCATCATCACACAGTAAACTCTTGTAGATAAAAGATTCACATACAGTGTGAGAGGCCTATTGCAGATTAAATGTCTATATTTCTAATTAATTTAGATGACTTTTTGAGATCTGTTTGACTTTGACAGGATGTCAAAAAATCTACTTGAACTCAACGTGGCACGATAAGGAATCAGTTAGTTAAAAGTAAGAAATCAAAGGAGAAGCCAGGATCACTCTTTAGTGTCATTTGGCATCTATAATTTGCATGTAATTATTGTAATCAAAATGTGAACGTGCACTTGCATCCTCCTAATTCCTCCTAATTCAAAATGGCACTATGAACAGTTTGTTCGGGAGGCAGGGTGATGAAGATGTAGCTCTGCAGCTTTTAGCTTTGTAGACTCGGTTCACTGAATGTGATGGTCTATAAATCAAACATAAATATTGAGAAAGTCGCCTGTGTTGAGAATAAGTCTCCAGAGAGTTCACAAATGAGAGTAAGTTTTGTCACACCCACAGGCATTTAAGTGTTTATATCAACGATCCAAAACATGTAAACAGTAAACAGGAGCTCGTTGTGGGCTGTAAGATGTAGTGCAAATCCATGTTGAGGAGGGTGACTGAATGCGCTGCAGTTAACGAGCAAAATGTTGGAAGATCTGTCTGAGTTCTGACATTTCCCGTGGGTTTTATCTTACTCCTGACCCTCTTACGAACTGAGTCACAGCCAAGGGTCACACAGCGTGAAGTTTCACTCATCGCAGTCATTTCTGTGCATCTGAGACCAGCTTTGACAGCAGTGAAGATGTTGTCACTAGCGGTTTTGCGATATGTGCCATGCTTCCACTATCGGGTCTCAGCAGGAACGCACACACATCTTAACATTGGGAAACCATCTAGGACAGTTGTGTTTGCAGTTTGTGTTGAAACATACACAAAGATTGATCTTCTGAGCTGGTTTTTAACCAGTCTTTGCTGAGCGAGAGATATTACAGGGTTAGCCAGTGCGGGAGATGGTGCTGGCTGCACATGTCCGGCAGAATTCAGAAAGCATTCACACGTGAACTTAATGTAGGTCAGTGTGATGCCAGATAGTGTTTAAGGTCAAATGACTGCATCTCCAGAGGGGCTCTGCGCTTAAAAAAAGACCAAACTGCATGTGTTTGAGGTCAGTTACACACAGTGAGCAGCTTGAGGTTGATCACTTTAACTTATTGGGTAATGTTATATAGTCTCACTTAACTATCAGGTATTACCTGCAGGTGTTGCTTTGACTGTATCCTCTTGTGGTCATATTTCGGACCGGACAACTCGCAGAAAATGTGAGTTATGTTTAATGTGGCCTAAACTTTTTTCAGATATGATATTGTTACACAATAATAGTGAATGTTAAGGTGGCTTTGGTTTTCACGTGTATCAGAACATCTGGCTGATGGATGAAAAATCTCTTTCACGTATTTAAATTATGTGTCAAAGAGCGTGACAAACTCAGCAGCCCAGTCCGCACCATGCTCACATTGCATGAAGTAACTGAAGTAACTGACTGGCACGTAAGATGTTCGATACACATCCTGCTGAATGAATAGCACCACGTTCAGCCGCCACCAAACACTTCAGAGTGGTGAGGTACTCTAAACTTGGGTGCGCTGTTGCCGTGTTTTTGGCACCCTTAACTCAGCAGCAGGATGCCTGACCAATGCCTTTCTCCTTTGAAGGTGCTACTGGTGAGCAGCAGTCGACATCCAGACCAATGGATCGTGCCGGGAGGAGGGATGGAGCCCGAGGAGGAGCCCTGTGGGGCCGCCGTCAGGGAGACGTACGAAGAGGTGGGCATGACATAGCACATAACTGTCCTACAATCATCTGCATGTTGTGGTTGAAGGCAATTTCATTAAAAGAGGTGTTTGTGCATGTTTGACCACAGACTATATGTGTGTAACATTGTTGCTGACTATTTTCTCAAGCTTAATGTGTGTTTATGCAATTTTCTACCTCTGAGGGAACCACTGTTTTCAGTTGGTGCTCGTACAATAACAAACTAAACGTTCAGAGACTTTTAATATTTTTTCGGAGTCAAAGTCACGATACTGTCACATGACATTGCAGGTGAAAGTAGGACTACACTGTTGGCGAGGTGAACTCGTGGGAATTCCAACATATGATTAGCGAGCGTCAGCTGATCACAGCATTGCTTTCACATGCTGTGTTGTCCTCAAATGAAAGGGGAAGATAAACAATAAGCAAACATGAACGTTGTGAAATTCACAAAGTGAACTGGGTCATTTCATTAAAGCCAACTCCCCGAGCCTCCGAAAGAATCTTCTGAATCTAAAATCCTGACTCAAGCCTTTGTTGGATCCGTACAGAGATATTCAGAGATGATGCGTGGATGGCCTGTTAATTGTCCTGTGGCTTAGTGAAGGGGCTGTGCTGGTAGTCGTCCAGAGCGTTTGGAGCGGAGTGAGCTGTGAGCGTCTGCCGTGGATAGTCGTGTGCTGACAGCTTTGAAGTATGGCTATGACATTTGGGAATGGTTTCCAGTTACCTACATCCTGTGCCTCCCAGACCAGACATGTGCCTGAATATGGATGAGCTGTAGAACAACTACTGTGGCAAGCTAACGGTTCAAAACGCCATGTTTTATACCCCGCTGACAAGTGACACACATCGACTCTCAGTTACATGTGATTTAAGGTGTTTTTGAATTTAGAGAGATTTTTACATTTAGAGAGATTTGCCTGTATCCACATATTTTTTTCACAATCAAAGATAATGTTTTGACAAAGTGCTGGATCATATCACCATAGATACAGCAATGACAGTGATAAACCTCACATCTGTTATATCCTACTTTAGGTAGGAGATGATGGGTTTGTGCCCAAGTTCTATACTAATGGTAGAGACTGAGTCAAGTAGGTTTTGAGTTTATTCAGTGTTCACACTGGAGAAATGACAAAATTCTAGTATGCTCAAAAGACAGCATGCAAATGTCTTATTATATTTTTTACTTATATTTTTAGTGTTGTTACGTACGCTTTTTTTCCCCAAATGCTACATACAAAGGATTCTGAGCAGCTGCTTTCAGGTGAACAAAATTAGGATCAATTCAAACTTGTGAAATATATTTAGTCTAGCGACTTCACGGTACATATAATTCGCTGAGAGGCTGAGGATCGGGCCTAATACTGTGTCTAATGTGCTTAAAAGAATCGCTGAGGTTTGAAAAATGCGTTTAACCTCTTATTAATGAAAGATAAGAAGATCAAATCCTGATTATGTGT
Source organism: Semicossyphus pulcher (assembly GCF_022749685.1). Lineage (NCBI taxonomy): Eukaryota > Metazoa > Chordata > Actinopteri > Labriformes > Labridae > Semicossyphus > Semicossyphus pulcher. Next base: position 19,539,352 of record NW_027211759.1, read on the forward strand.
ACCAACCCATAATCAAAGTAATCAGTAATCAAAGAAAATAGCGGTCAACAAAACATACGGCGACCCAGCTCACCCCATCTGTCCAACTGAACACAAAAGGTGAACATGTGACTGTATCTTAATATGATCACACTATAAATGATATCATAAACAAGAATAAACACCACCAAAATATAAACCATCATATACACCTTTACCTGAAATGACAACAAAATATACCTTCTTAATTCATTCATGGCTCCTACATTTTGCTTTCTGTTAAAGCCTCGTAAGGAGTTTTTTAAAGGTTATGAATCAGACTGAAATAATTTTTTATTACTCTATATGACCTACAAAGCAAACCAGACCATCAGCGACAAGATTGATTATTTCTATATGCCTGAAACTGCTGGCGGGGGGGAGGTGTCAGACGAAGTGATTAACTGCACGCTGCCTTTGTTTACATTTTCCACTGCAAACATTTAAAGTGAGCCCTGGAGCCTATCCCAGCTGTCATTAGGGAAGAGGCGGGTACACCCTGGACTCGTCAGTCAATCACAGGGCTGACACATAGGGGGTTCTCAGACCTCTTGGCAACGTGGTTTTTGTGATCGCATCACAAGTAGACAGCCTTAAGTACAAGTGTGAACATTCCCAGGGCGGATTCAGTATGCACTCAGACCCGATCACTCAGGCCACATACCCATTTATCCTCATCTGTCTGGCAGTGTTTACGCACATGTCCTGGGCCACATTAAAGGGCCAGTGTGCTGATTTTCAACCTCGGTCTTATCATACTATTATGGGGAGCTAATGCCATTATGGTAGAATAAAGACTACGTAAAACACGTCCTCTGACGGAGGCCAGGGAGCTTGCTAAACTACACTTCCTCAATCTAGGATGCAGCCTTCAATGTCATGTCTCGTTCAAAATCATCAGGTTTGAAATGTAGACTGCAGACCTGAAGATTTTTTAGATGATCCACCGGTTTATTCTCGTCGTATTTATGATTCGCCACCGCTCTGAGCCATTGCCTGCAGCAAACAGTAGTATTTCACTCCAGCATCTCTCGCTGGGCCGTTCCTTTCAGAGGGAGAGGTGCAATGCATGCTGGGTGTTGTAGGAATGTAGAATGGGCAAAACCACAAGCTGTTTGTACAACTTTCTCCACAGCTATGGCTATTACAGAGAACACCAGCTTTGACGGACAGTGGCTTTTCCCAGGGGAGAACTGTTCTTTTAAGCACCGACAGACAACCTTTCATGCTCACACTCACACCTACAGACACCAATTAACCTAACGAGTGTGTCTTTGGACTGAGAGAGGAAGACGGAGTACGCGGAGGGAACACTGGGAACTCCACACAGAAAAGCAAACCAAAAAAGTTGATTCTACATGTCATCAGAGCAGTCTTTTCAAAAGCACCCTCTAAATGTGACTCCTCTTGTTAGGGTGCAGTTTGTACAAAAAGAATGACGTGAAAGGTTAAACTATCCAGGATTTCACAGAAAAACAAACAGTGAACTCTTCCCTTGTTTTCTGCCCTACTTCTTCATCTCGTGACCCCATTTGTAAACTGTCTGTTGGGTCCTGGCCCTCATGCTGTAGCACACATGTGAGTTGATGATGTTTCAAAGTCACAAACTGTGCATAAGCAGAAATGGATCTGGACCCGTGCACCGTACTTGTGTGTTAAGCCCCTCTGTCTTCATGTCATCTTGTCACTCCGACTATGTTTAGGTCTCTTCCATGTTGTTTCACAGGCACATGTTGACGCTCGGATGGTACCAAGCCACAGGGTTTCTGTCCTGTAACGACACAAATGCTCATCTGAGGTTGTGAACACTCGCCAGAACAGAGACGAGCTGTTCCTTTCACAGTTCATGAGTTCCCTCTGTGTTGTGAGGGGCTTTATTTAGTGTCAGATGGATGATTGTTTCTGTGACGGTTAACTAAAGTGTAAACAAATCTACTGAATGAACATGTGAACACTGTGACCACTGAAACATTAATCATGGATGTCTCTTGATTAGTTTTCTGTGTTTGCAGGCTGGTGTGAAAGGAAAGCTTGGCAGACTACTCGGGATTTTTGAGGTAGGCTTTATCTGTCAGGGAAAACCGTAATAAATTCTCACTTGGCATATAATACATTATACAACACTGTTTAAAATCGTGTATGCACTTAACTGGTAACCCAACAACATGCCAGGGATGCCTCTTTAGGCAGCCTCATGCCTGTGCGTCTGACTCAGCCGCAGCTGATTTGTTCATGTGGGCTCTATAATTAACCTTATGTCTTTACTGTACATGAAAGCTCTCATGCATTGTGTCTAATATATAAAGTAGTGTCTTTGCTTTGCAGCACAATCAGGACAGAAAGCACCGGACGTACGTCTACACGCTCATAGTGACGGAGACACTGGAGGACTGGGAGGACTCTGTCAACATCGGTAGGGCTCTATGTTGAAGTTTGACAACTTGTTACAAAAAGTGTAACATTACAGATTAACCCACATACAGATAGAAACAGAACATTGTCTTGTGCCAGTGGTTCATTAAAAATTAATATGATTTAGGCTGTCAAACATATGTTTTTTTGTTTTTTGGGAAACACTCAATTTTTTTCCTAGTCACATGAGATGAGGCACACTTAAACAACTTTCCCTATATAGTAAGTAATTAGGGCCTTTAACCTACTGCAGCTATAACGTAAGGATGCCCTGTGGAAAGACCTTTTCTATTATTTTTAAAAAGGGCCAGAATGGGGCGCTAGTTTAGCTCAGGTGCCCCGTGTACAGCAGCAACAGACCCTGTTGCAGCGGCTGCAGGCTCGACTCCCGTCCTCGGACCTTTGCTGCAAGTCATCCCCCGCTCTCTGCTCAGCATATTTCCTGTCTCTCTTCAGCTGTTTAATTATCGATTCTTTGAACAAATGAATACACTTTTTGTCTTTTTGACAGTAGATTTATTTGATATTAAACTTAACCTCAAGATTTTGACTGTTTGGTTGGACCAAACAACACATCTGAATGTGTCACCCTTTGCCTTTTTTGACTAGCAATAATTATAAAAAATGCTCAAATGCTTCTTCTTGGGGGTTGAAAACTCAAGCATGAGCTATGTGAGCTATTTGTAACTAGTCTGGAAAAACGTGGTTGTTGTTATTTTCTCCGTTCACCTACAGAAATAGAGTTCATCCTGTTCACGGAGGGGAGGAATGTTTGCTGTGCCCAGTTGTTTTCCAGTTATCATCGCTCACCCCGGCCCCCTCCTTACTTGTCCTCTCCTGCCCTGCGTGAGAGCTGTGGCTGAGCGGAAAGAGCTCGCCACTACCGCTCTGCTTTACTCCCCCCTCTGCCGAAAGGCCTGCGGCGGTGTGCTTTAGGGTGCAAACATACAGTGTCACACCCCCTCTGATAACCACTAACCACGCTGGATTCCAAAAGGCCACCACCTCCTCCCATTGGAAATGAATGGGAGGAGATGATGGGTTTACAGTAAAATATAAATAACTCCCAGCTGACGTTTTACTGGATGGATCATTTTTGTGTTTGGTGACACGCGGACTTCATAAACACAAGCTGAAGTAGGTCAGGAATGTCCTTTTCCATTTGGTGCTGCATTCACTGACTTTGCTAAAGAGATCTAGATCCTGTTAAACAGTCTAAGCCATGTGCCAATCAGTTGCCCGTATCTTTTATTGATTTTCTTACAGGCAGGAAGAGGAAGTGGTTCAAGGTGGACGAAGCCATCAGGACGCTTCAGAGCCACAAGCCAGACCACGCAGAGTACCTACGCACGCTCACAAACACCTGCAATCCCAACTGCAGTCCTGTGTGCAGCCCGACTAACGGCAACACCCCGAGCTCCCACGCGATGGACAACAACACACCTCACTACGTCGTCTGCTCCACGCAGGGCTCCGATCTAGTCAACAGATAGGACCCTCGTCAGCAGAGAGCATTTCCTCTACAGTATGGACATTCAAAGACTTCTGCATTTATTGCATTACTAATGCAGCCTCTTAATATGGACAGTATGGACTTCCTTGAAGCTGATTTGTTCGAGTGGGCTTGAAGAGTGCCAAAATGTTTTCTCGGTTTATTTAAGATTTTGTATGTTTCTTTTTTAACAAATATCACCAGCTGATGGAGGAAATGTGTCCCTTTAAAAAGCCTTGAAGGATTTTGTGCTGCTTTTGCATCATACAGGTCCTTTTATTTGAAACGCAGTGCACCATGTGTTTGGGTGGTTTCCTGAATGCCAGTACTGCGAGGAGCTTGCTTTTAGAGGAAGTAATTTTCCCAGCCGTGACTCAGAGCCAAATAATGTCCATCTGCAAGGCGTTTTGAGAGGAGTAGCAACATTTGTGAATTGTTACAACCCCTTTTTGGGAGTAAAGCTATCATCACTTCGCTATAACTCAATTTGTGTGAATTGTTTTGCCAAAAGAGAGCTGAGGGCAAAGCTGCTGCTTTGATGCAAGTGTGAACTGCATTGCTCCTCCTGTAATTACAGCCTTAAAAGTACACACATTATTATTTCTGATCACTAGTTACAGTGTAACACAATAAATATTAGGCGAATATCTATAAACAAGTACTGATATGGAGGTTTGTATAGCCTTCTTCAATCATCCTTTTATTTGTAAATATATTTAATGTCAGTCAGAAATCAATTCATTGATATATGAAGTAGTTTACTGTGCCAAAGAAAGACAGTATTCAACACTACAAACACACATTGCAGGAACGCATATCTTCTGAAGAAACTATTCTTAAGTGCATTTGAAATATAAAGTTCCTGCAATGACTGACAATACATAATCAGTCCATGGTTTTAGAGGAGAGACACAAAGTGTTTTAGTCTTTAAAGTGCCTTAACAAACGCAGTTACAGTTAATTGTGTTTAGTTTCTGGACATTGTGCTCCTGACACACAAACCAGCCCCTTGTACTTATCAGCGATGGTAACATATGATTACAGGATGTTAATAGAAACTTGGACATGTTGTTAAAATAATTGAATGTACAGTATTTATTATGCATTGACTGAATTTATGTATTTATGTTTAAAACAGGAAATAGCCTCTCCCATCAGGAGCAGGAAACTATGACAGGAAGTCCTGGTCAGTGTGTCATGTAGGCCAGACTTTGTTATTAACATGCCAGAAAGGGAGACAAATTAAGTGGTCAATCTGGAGTATCGGCTATCATTGACTCTTGTACTTAAGGAGCCTGGGAAAGATCAATGATTAACCCTTTATTTTCTATTTGTGCATGTGTGACTGGAATATTGTGCTGTTCACCATCATGCTGTTAATAAAACATCAAAATTAAAAAAAAGAAACTATCATCCCCATTGCTCATTTTTAATATATATATATATATGTATAAATAATAATTGCAGTGGTGAATGGGATCCCTTTTTATAATCTTAATGTAACCAGGCTGTGTGCACTGCTTCACCATCTCCTACATGACCCGCCCATCCGCCGCCGCTGCCTGAGCCTGGTCAGGTGTTCGTTGTACAGCGACGTCAACTTTGCATTTGGAAAACTGATTGGATTTTTGGACCGGACAAACACAGTCAAGGCCATGCTAAGACGGATACTTCAAATGGTAAGCTCGTGATGCGCCAAAGTCAACTGTTTTGTCTTCTGTGTGGTTAAAACGAGTCGTTTTCGTTTATAGACACAGGCCTGTGCTTGTGTGTTTTCATGGTGGGGACGCACCTTTTAAAACACAGCGTGTTGCGGGTGGGTGGGCTTTTTGTTGTTAGCCCACGGGAGTTCTTCTATTCAGAGCAAACACCGCCACCCCGCCAGATCGTTGTGAACAAATCAAGCGCTTTATGTGTGGGGTTGACATAGCTAGCTATAAAATGCTAACTCGGTTCGGTTGATTGATGCTAGTGTTGACAGGGATGTAGCAAGCTAACACACTGTCTGTCTATATAATGCAGTAGCAAACTAATTGGCTTACATGTCCGTCCACCTTCACAGGGTCAGTGAAGTAAGGAATAACTTAGCTAGCTAATGTGCCTGGTCGCTGAATCGTTTTATTTTGATGGTTTCCGTTTATGGTTAGCTCCCCATGTTATAGCGGTTTGTTAATTCATCGTCCACTGATCACAAGCTAACGCTGACGTTAGCCACAGATTCACTGTTTGAAAGTCCAGTGTCAGCTGTCTGACCGCAGCATAGTTTGATGTAATGAACGTATCCTGATATAAATGGTTACATGGTTCTTTGGATAAATCACGAGCTCGTCACTTAACATACAAGTGTAGGTAGCAGAGGTTAGCCACCTGGTTAGCTCCTAATTAGGACTACATTTACCACAGGGCATTGCCAACGCTAACGGCATCATTGTGTACACTTTGTAGTCCCGGCCCAGTAAGCTTGTTCAGTATTCACACATTGTAGATAATAACAAACATTATCACAGGTTCATAGTGAACTATCTGATTAAAGAGGGTCCACTCCTTAAAATTAGTCCTTCATATGAAGAGGATTTGGAACCACTGCTTAGATTAATAATATAGTGTAACACACCTCAATCTGTAGAGCACATTGCCAAGGCACTGATTAGATGATCATCATCATGTTAGAACTGATGAAAAGATGTGATGATTTTAGTACTCACCAAGTAGATTTCAACATGTTTGAAACTGTAGCCTTAATGGTGAAGTAGGTAGACAAAAATCATGTTGTCAGTCTATTTCAAGAATTCCTTAAAAAGGTTTTATTATCCACAATACCTGCACTCAGGGGAAGGGGATTTAAAATTGTACTTGCCACAGCCAACATTTATCCTGTATCTGTCAGGTGGCAGGTCATAATTTAATTCTCAGCAAGTCTTTTATTAAATCTAGTACATTTTTATTTGTATGTTGAGTATTATTTTTACTTTGGTGAGGTCTGTGTAGTGCTGTGTTGCGCATGTAGTTTGTGTGAACTGGGTCAAAGATTGTTCCATGATGCAAATGCGCAGCCTGCCTTCAAAGTGGTGTCTGTCAGCCCTCCAAACAGCTCTGAGATGAGGCAGTTCAAAGTCCAACACCCACACCCACATTGTCACCTATTCATTCATGGTGACAATCACCAGCCCTAACAACCCCTTGTTTATGAATGGACACCAGCGGCATGTCCACTTCATATGTTTGTGCTACAGGCCAGTGGACTGAGCTGGTTTGGGCTGATTTTTCTAGTTGGGTTAATATAACCTAGCTAATTCCCTGTCACATGACCACATTGTATTTTAAAGGTGCAGTAATGCATGAATAAACACTTACAGCCAGATGCAGCAAATTCATGTTTACAGCCAGTTAAATGCACAGTTATATCTGGAAGGTCCAAAGCACAGACTGTATTGAGAAAACTAAGGTACTTTCTAAACATATAGACAACACGGTTATTGGAAAGAAAGTGTTTGGGAAAAGATTAACTCTGAAAGAAGACGGTATGATGAGTGATGTAAGAGGGGAAGCCATCATACGAATTGTTTGGTGTAAACAAAACACTGCACACTCAGATCCCCGGACCTACACCATCATGGCTACCATAAAGCCTGGTGGTTGGTCCCAGCATCACACACTGGAGATGGTACTCTGCAGGCGGCAAAGGAAGGGGTTGTTAAGATAGAAGGACAAACAGGACAAATCTTGTAGTTTCAAAACAATAATAACGCTTATGTGGCGTGGACCGACATGTATCCAAAGTACAGCTCAAAACTTGGACTTGAAAACTGCAAGTGATTCTTATAACTTTCATAAATATTAAACAAAATGTCCACGACAGATCCACTATTCTACCGTGTCATAAAACCCTAATTACATTGGCTTTGTCGTAAAAAAACAACATAAACTGAGGAAAAGCCCAACAGAGATTTAATACTCTACGTCCAAACTATGCTACATGCAGCAGCTGCGGGGAACTGGTGTCAGTACGCTACACAATGTTGTTATTTCATGATACAACTGTCTAAAATAAACCTACTTCCAAAAATAAGAACAATAGAGCGTAGCAGGGTGGAGTCTGTTTCATAAGAAGTGTTAAAGCCTTATTAGAAGAGCCCAGCAGCCATGTTGTTTTTGAGACGTGTAAGGCCAGGACTCTGCTGAAGGAGTGAAATACATTATTGTTCACTTGATGCATTATTTAACAAGATGCAAACAACAAAAATGAAAGATCATAAGTACAAGAGTCAGAACATGATAATGATGCTTTTATAGATTCAAACTAATGAAGTCTGTTTCCTCCTCCTCAGACTCCTGGGAAGGGAGGCTCCCAGAACGCAGAGTCAGAGCAGCCCAGCACAGACCTAAACCATGACCAGACATCGGAGGTAACGTGTCCCCCTTTGCTTCATTGATAACTTTTTATTTCCTGCCCTGCAAGCTTGACTGATGGTGTGTTTCTGCGTTCAGGGCTTCATCTGTCCTCAGTGCATGAAGTCTCACAACTCTGCAGAGGAGCTCTTCAAGCACTATGAGCTCTTCCACGATACCGGAGACCTGCCCGCTCACGTGGCCCCCACTCGGTGAGACATCGAGATGTTAATGTCAGATTAATTATAGCAAAGAGTCTGACCTCATGGTGCACTCGGAATGCTGCTTTGAGTTTTTAACGCTCTTTTTCTCCTTCAGGGAAGACCTTACAATGCTGCGGCAAGAGGTTCAGGACCTGCACGCATCTCTTAAGGTATTGTTGTGTTTCCTAACCCAACAGAGGTGTGTACACAGTCCATTCTTACAAAGGCCTGAGTTTGTTAGTGTGTGTGTGTTTTCTAGGAGGAAAGATGGTTCTCTGGTGAGCTCAAGAAGGAGTTAGACAAAGTCCAAGGACACCTGAAGCAAGTAATTCCTTCAAGATATTTGATCTGATCACAACAAAATGTAATAATCAAGTAAGACAGGATGGCATTGCTTACTCTTACTGTACATGTTTCTCTCTCTCCCTTGATCCCGACAGAACGACGGGCAGCCGGGCTCAGACGACTCAGGTGGGGGACTTAATATTTAAAATGCCTGTGAAAAAGACAGCAAACATCAATTACTCATAATGCGTGGTGCTCTTTTTCTCAGCCCTCGAAAGGAAGTTAAATGAAGCGGAGACGGAGAAGTTCAACATCAAGCAGATGAAAGACCTGTTTGAGCAGAAGGCTGCCCAGCTGGCCACAGAGATAGTAGGTTAGTGTGGGGCGAGGGGGCTGGGAGGCCTTTTAACAACACTGAAGAAGTCTGTTACTCGACCACTGTAAAGCTCAATCCATCCATTGTGTGCTGTGTGGTGTGAGTCGTTCATTCTTCAACGTCACAGCCTAAAGGCCTTTTACACTGATAATATTTCCTTAAATCAGTTTTGGTTTATTTGATGATTTCAACAAGTGAGATGTTTGTGTTGTTTTGATTTTGATCTTATAAAAATGTTTGAATCAGATTTAAAGTCCCGCTACGATGAGGAGAAGAGCCTGAGGGAGGCCGCCGACCAGAGGCTCGCCAAACTGACCGAACAGCTGCAGAAAGAGAAGCAGGACAACGAGAGACTCCAAACAGAACTGGTACAACACACGCACACTTTCTGTTTCTTCTCTTCTCACTGGTCCTTTCACTCACTGTTGTACTTTGTATAGACCCTTCTTCTTTTATTAACGCTGTGCTTTGAAGTTTGAAAGATGATTCACCACCATGAAATCTGTTTGGCTGCGAGCTGTTTGGTGGAAGAATCGGAGCAGATCTCACCCAGGCAATCCCGTCACCGTTGTTATAGAAACATGAAACAAGACTTCATCCAAAGACTTAAGTTTATCAAAAGAGCTAAAGCGTACCTTAAACTGCAGCTTGTGGTTGCACTTTTATGTTTCCTGAGTGCTTTAGAGGGGTTTCATACAGAAATACAGCCTCTATTCTTATGCATCAGTCTTTTGAAAAACCAGTCTTAAACAGAATTGCATTCTTCCAAATCTTTCGCATCTTGTAACATGCATGGCTGCAGACAACACCAAAGCTCTTTCTTTAATTTTAACACACTGCTTCCGCTCTGCCCCCTAGCTGCAGCGACCGGGAGTGGAGGACGTGGAGGTGCTGCAGAAGGAGCTGGTGCAGGTCCAGACACTGATGGACAGTATGACCCGTGAGAGGGAGGACGAGTCCGAACGCCTCAAGAGCCACTACGAGCAGCTGCAGGCCAATTACACTACCTCAGAGGTGAGGGGGAGAAAAGTTATCATGTTTTGGAGTCATGTACAGCTCGGCCGGATCTATAACTTCTTCCCATCAGGTTCTTAATTGGCTGCCACTCTTCCACCCTAAATAGTTCTTGTCACAATCACACGTGCAGTGATTCAGTTCACATAATCACATAAAAGTTTGTTGTGTAGATGTTGAATGTAGTGTTTTTGTTTTTCACTCTTTCTGTGTCAACAGCTGCACGTTTGGCTAAATAGAGCTTTTACATTTCAAGTAAAAACAAGCTCTGAAATAACTTTTAAAGGGACAGTTCGCCGATTTTTAACCTCAGTCCTAACATGCTATTATAAGGAGCTAATGCCATTATGGTAGGAAACAAATTGGCAATTTGGCTCTGTGCCTTTGGAGGACGCTATGAACTTCTCCAATGGACCCTGGAAAACCTCCGCCAGACTACGTAAAACGCATCATCTGGTGGAGGCCAGGGAGCTTGCTAAACTACACATCCTCAATCTGGGACGCCCGCCTCCGATGTCATGTCTCGTTCAAAATCGTCAGGTTTGAAATGTAGACTGCAGACCTGAAGATTTTTTAGACGATCCACGGGTATATTCTCGTCGTATTTCGGATTCTGTACCGCTCTGAGCCGTTGTGTGGTAGTATTTCACTCCAGCGTCTCTCGCTGGGCTGTTCCTTTTAGAGGGAGGGGTGCAATGCACGCTGGGTGTTGTAGGAATGTAGAATGGGCAAAACCACGAGATGTTTGTACAACTTTCTCCACAGCTATATCGCCAATTTCAAATAGTATTGCTTCTATCGATTACAGAGAACACCAGCTTTGACTGACAGTGGCTTTCTCCAGGGGCAAATTGCTCCTTTAAAATAGTTTGATGTACTGAACTTATGTCATACCAGATGTCTTTGTGCCTTACTCTCACTAATTAATTCAATGTGAATAATTCAGCCTTATTTCCTGCATTTTTGATCCCAAAAGGAAATTAGTTTTTACAGAGCTTAGTCAGGCAGCAGGAGAACCTGAACGTCTCATTCTGCACTTTTCTGCTGATTCTTATGTTTCGTCCTTTTATTTATTCCCTTTAGAATTTAGTAAAAATAAGTTGTTTTTTTTACCTTCTGGTTTTTGATCCGGTAACAGCTCTGTGGTTTGCAAACAGTCTGAAACAGAGGCTGTAATTCACTGAGGTTTAAAAAGTGTGAGCCTGGTGAATGTTTTGCATCTGAAAGGCAACAGTAAAAATGAAGGTTTTGTTTAGTGTGTTCTACTTAATGCTGTCTTTATAAGATGCTGTCAAGAGTTTGTGATAAACTGTCTCTTATCCCTGCAGCACCTGCTCTGTGTTGCAGTTTGGCCTGTTGTTGTTGCTGTACCGTCACTTACCTTTGTCTGTGTCTCTTTCCCCTCTCGTCTTCTTCACATACTGTATCCCTCTCTACTCTTTCTTCAAGATTCGTAAACTGGAGGTAAAGATGTCGTTTAATTAAATTTGGCCCCAAATTTACTTTTCGCTTTTTCATTTCCTCTAAGTTTTAAAAGTTTTGGAGAGTTTTTATTTTAAAAGCATGTTACCTCTTTGTGTTTTTGTGAAACTGAAGGCTTTTTGTTTCTCCTACATGTTGGGTTTGTTTCCTTTTTTATGTCAGTCCTTCACAGTGATGCTTCCGTCCTTTGAATGTGCACTAAAGAGCTTGCAAACAGATTGTAACATGTTTTTCTCTTATGTTGCAGATGACCATATCCCAACTAAAAGCAGAGCTGGAGAAAGGTCCGCAGGAAGCTGCCGTCTACACGCAACAGATCCACCAGCTGCAGAGCAATTTGAATAATTTGCAGCAGCAAAGCCAGGTAACACACAAGCGCACACACACACACACCATCAGAACCAAACTACTACAATTATAATGTGACAGTTTGTCATTCGGAGCAGATTTCTAAAGGCACCAACATGCCTACCTCAGCCTCTTCTGCACATTATTCAGCATTAGATTGTGTTCTTCTCCTTCCCTTATGTTGACCTGTCCTGTTGGCCGTCCTTTTTCTCTGTTGCTCATCTTGCAATACTCTGCTGTCGCCAGCCGTCTTCGGTGACAAAGACGTTTTGATTAAAAAAACCTCACACACGGTTCTATAATTAACCCAGCAGGGGGGGAACTCCACATGTCACTTGAGGCGAAATGAAATCTCAGGTAACTGCAGTGGGGCAACGGGAACTGGGGAGCGGAGGCTCAGCGAGATTAAATCCTCTATCAGGCACGTGCGTGCCCTCCCAGCCAAGTAGGTTTCTGGTAAGAGCGGGATCCCACTCGCTCCATGCTCCTCCTCACAATAGGATAGGATACCCTAAGACCCGAAAATAAAATAGAAAATAGACTAAAGTGTTGTGCAGCAGACAATAGCCCCTCATACACTGACATTTCAAGGTGGGATTATTACGCCTCTTTTACATTTTGTCTTCTATGTAGAACGAACGTAGGCAGAATGGTGGGGCGAAGTCTTTCCGGCTCTGAGCCGGCATCTGAGGTAGTAACAGAGGCGTAACAGAGGCGCCGTGTGTGTGCATGTGAAGCACACACTGTTTACACCTCGCCCACGTTTTGCTTCCGCAATGCCTGAACGCCATGTAAAAACGCAAACCGGGGCGACTTTACCCCGGCGTTGCTTGGCCAATGTATAATGTCAAAGGCTGCATGACGGCGGAGCTTTGTTACGGCGCTGAGGCAGAACCGCAGGGTAAAAAGGGCTTTTGAGACACGAAGGATCAGGACTAGGGAGAGACAGGTGAACGACAAAAAGGGGTTTCATTGGTCTGTAACTCCAGGATTAGAGAGGAGAGACCCAGCAGGGAGCTGCGACAATGACACAGAGAAGGACGGCAACAAGGCCGTGAGGAGGAGCGGGAGGGTTGTTAACGTTGGCCGGCTGCTTTGGTGGCCCAAAGATATTTACTAAACTTCTGTAAAGTCCAGGTGTCCTGTCACACTCCCTAGTTAACGGCACACTCCTCTATTAACAACATTTTGTTCTTTATCACCCTGTTGCCAAGTTTACTGTCGGCTGCAGGGCAAGTGCTGTACTCCGAGTCCTGTGTTGTAAACCTTCCCCTAGAAATGCCATACCGCTCTTTACTCAGGACAGCCTCCTACTCTTTCCATAACTCGTATGACATGAGGAGTGGGTGTTACAGCTTCTGTCACGCGAACTGTTTTAACATGGGCTCATTAAATGGGGCTAAAATAACCTTACCTTTACCCACCATCCATCTTTATCCTTTTTCATGAGACCCTGCTTCCTGAAGGTATTTTAGAAAAACATGCTTTACATGCTGTTTTCCCCCACTAACTGTCTACTATCTTTAACTCCTATTCTAAGACAACTTTCAACCCCATCATCTGCCTGATGTTGTCCTCTCGCCCTCCAACAGGGCCTCTCTGAGAAGCTCGCACGTAAGGAGAAAGAGTATCAGGAACTGGAGGAGCGTTTCGGAGCTGAGAAGGCTGCCAGGAAGGGAGCTCAAGGCAGCCTGAGGGAGAGGGAGCTGGAGGTTCAGGAGCTCCAGGCTCGGGCTTCGGGGACAGAGGCCTCCCTGCAGAAGGCCCAGGCGGAGCTCGGAGAGAGGGCGGAGGAGGTGGCAAAGTTGAAGGGTGAGATCACGGAGCTGGAGGTGAAGCATGCGGAGCTGAAGGTCGAGAGGAAACAGATGGAACATCAAAGAGAAGAAAAAGAGAGCCAAGGTGCTCAGCAGCAGACGGAGATCGGGCAGGTGAGCCAGGAGGTCAAAGGTCACAATGCAATCAGGATGATTTACACAAGCAGTTTATATACAGACAAAAGAAGAAAGTCACCACCATGAGCACACTTCAGTATCACCTGTAGGTGTCCATTAGGGTTCAGGTGTGGTGACTTAATAACGGAGCAAGCAAAAGAAAACTCTAGAACTACAGAAGAGACAAACAAATACATCACCAATAATTGATGCACAAATATCATGCAGAAAATTCCATGCTCCATTTCCTCATTCAAGTATTGACTCAATCATCGCCCCTCTCTCTGTGCTGTCTCCTAGCTGCACGCTAAGCTGCTGGAGGCAGAGAGGCAGCTGGGCGAGGTGCAGGGTCGTCTAAAAGAGCAGAGGCAGCTGTCCGGGGAGAAACTAAAGGACCGCGAGCAGTCAGCGGCCGACCTGCAGCTCAAACTGTCCCGCACAGAAGAACAGGTACGCTTCGGATGAAAGTTTAAACATCAATCAGGGAAACTGTAGAACAGACAGAGAGAGCATCTGAACATGAACGTGTCTAATGTCTCAGCATGCATCTGAACATATAAGGTATGCTGAAAGATATGCGGGCGATGTTTCGGTTAGTAGAGTTCAAAGCATTAGCAAGTTAACAATGCATTAAGACATAGTGCTGTTTTTGTTCTGCTTCTGCAGATGAAGGAGAGTGCCAGTAAGAACACAGACCTGCAGCACCAGCTGGAGAAAGCCAAGCAGCAGCACCAGGAGCTGCAGGCGCTGCAACAAAACACGAACGGCAAACTCCGCGAGGCGCAGGTACGGCTCACAAGAACACTCCTCTGATAAACAATGTTGGGGCAAAAAGCCCCGAACGGCTGTGCATTGTAAGAGATAGTGCTCGAGTCTTTTACTAAACTTTCAGGTGATAATTCTGCGGTAATAGTTTCCTCATTAAGGGCGGCTGTGGCTCGGTGGTACAGTCGATCGTCTTTCAATTGAAGGGCTGGCAAATGCTGCAGTCTGCACGTCGACTGCTGCAGTCTATAAGTCAAAGTGTCCTTGAGCAAGACACTGAGCCCCAAATGACTCCCAAAGGCAGAGCCATCGGTGTGTGACTGTGTGTGAATGGTTAGTTAGATCCTGATTGGAGATTGGCTCTTTGCATAGCAGCCTCTGCCAACAGTGTATGAAAGCTTCCCTTATGTGTTATATTACTGTAACTAAAACAAGATAAGACAAAGTGGCCTTTGAGTAGGAAATGTCATCAATTTGTCATAACTGTTTACAACAAAAAGATCTACAGTGCATCTACATATAAACCTCACACACGGCATGACATAAACATTTCTGCCAAATGACCCAATGTCACCTCTCTGCTATGCTGGCCTGCCCCCGTGCTGCAGAATGACCTGGAGCAGGTGCTGCGTCAGATCGGAGATAAGGACCAGAAGATCCAGAATCTGGAGGCTCTGCTGCAGAAGAGTAAGGACATCGTGAGCCAGCTGGAAACCGAGAGAGACGACCTGTGTGCCAAGATCCAGGCCGGGGAGGGAGAGACGGCTGTGCTCAACCAGCTGAAAGAGAAAAACCATGCACTACAAGAACAGGTGGGTGCACACACACACAGGCACAAACACACTCTTAAAGGTTAGGTCTACAACCAAAATGTAGATAAATTTAGCTCAATGTTTTATTCATCTAACAATGATAACATGGGAGACATCTGTTGGTTCATTTTTCTGTCTTTGCGTCTGTCTTGAAGGTCACACAGTTGACAGACAAGCTGAAGAACCAATCAGAGAGCAACAAGCAGGCCCAGGATAACCTTCACGAGCAGGTCCAGGAGCAGAAGACCCTGCTGCGATCGGCCCAGGACCGAGCCCACACCCTGGAGACGTCGGTCACTGAAATCACCACCCAGCTGGCTGACAGCAAGGAGAAAGTAGCCCAGCTGGACGCTCAGGTAAACTTCTACACAAGCATGTCATGTAGTGGGGTCATTTATAGTGTTTTATGGTTTTGTATTTATAGACTTAAAGAGACTTTCCTTTTCTCTTCAGCTGAAGGCAAAGACAGAGATGCTGCTGTCTGCAGAAGCAGCCAAAGCTGCAGTGAAGGCAAACCTGGAGAACAACCTGGAGACGGCTCAGCATGCGATGCAGGACAAGCAGCAGGTTAGCGCCTTCAAAAGTTGGCTTAAACACAGCACACTATCCCTTGTACTGTACCATATTCCTAACCTATGTGTTTTCATGCCCTTGCTCTACCCCTCTCTTATCCTGCACCTTCTCCCCACAGGAGCTGAATAAAGTTCAGAAGAAGGTGGAGGAGCAGGCCCAGAGGCTGAAGGAGAGACAGGAGCAGTGCACGCAGCTGGAGACCGGCCTGAAGGAGTGCAAAGACAAACTGATGGCTTCAGAGCAGCGTGTCGAGCAGCAGGAGGGGCTCAACAAGGTCTGTGATGATTGTTAGTGCCTGGTACTTGACAGAAATCTAGTCCAGCACACCAGTTTTATAAATGAATCTGCTGCTCTCATCTGACAGAAATTGGAGTCGCAGGTTGTGGAGCTGCAGGCCACTCGGGACCAGGCGCAGCAGGAGGTGCAGAAGCTGCAGAAAGAGGGGTCAGAGGTTAAACGGAAAGCCAAGGAGCTGCAGCGCTCGCTGGAAACAGAGAAAGCAGGGTGAGATTAGCTATACTGGTGCTTTACTTTATATTCTAATGTAGGTACAGTTGAATTTATTCCACTTTAAATGGTTTCCACTCTGTTCAGGGCTACAACACTACAAGAGGAGTTAAAGGCAAAAGCAGCCACTCTGAGCGACATCCAGCAGCAGCTGGGGCGCAGTGAGCAGGACAAAGCTGCTCTGAAGGTGAATCTGGACAAGGTGACACAGGAGGGGAAGACGAAGCATGCAGAGCAGGACAGGAAAGCTCAGAGCCTGGCAGCAGACTTACAAAAGGCACAGCAGGAGAAGGAGGCTCAAAGGAAGGAGCTGGCCTCGGCGCAGGAGAGCCTAGGAAAGGCTAACGAGGCACTGAAAGGGAGTCAGAGTCAGCTGGAGGCAGAGAGGAAGAACCATAAGTCAGCCATGGGGGAGAAGGTAGGTCCAATAAGCTTCAGTGAAAAACAACAAATTACAACACAGGGACTTCAGTAACACGAATCTGTTTAAATCCTCAGGAAAAGTCAAATGAAAAAGCCAGACAGGAGCTTCTTAAGAGCAATGAGGCCAACACTAAGGCACTGAAAGAATCTAAAGAGCAGTTGGAGCGGATGAAAGAGGTAAGACCTGCAAAAAAACTATGGAAGATGAAGCTTTATTGTTTTGGATGTAACACCTAAAAGGCCTGATTCATGTCAATAATATCAGGCAGAGAAAAAGTTGAAGGTGCAGCTGACCACTTTGGAGCAGCAGCACTCAAAGACGCAGGAGGTGCTGAAGGGAAAAGAGAACGAGTCGGAGAAAGTGCGGGCACAACTGAAGACGGCCCAGGGGTCCTTTGAGGAGGAGGCGAAGAAACTGAAGAGCAAAGTGGCAGAGTTACAGGAAGTTAATGTCAAGAAGGCAAGTAGCATTTTACACACACTGTACTTAAACACATGCCACTTATAGACGATGGATATTAACTGAATGTGGTTGTGAAGTGATGTGTACAATGGCAACCTGAAGACCTACAGTGTGCATGTATTTACGCATGTGTGTATTTGACTCCTGAATCTCCAGGCGGAAGAGGAGAGTAAGTTGAGGGAGCAGGTGTCCCACGGCCAGGAGAGCCTCACCAAGCTTCAGTCAGACTTCTACGGCAAGGAGTCCGAGGTCTCCGCCCTGCGTCAGGACCTGAAGGTGGGTTAATGCAGACTCATAGTGGCCTGATTTGATGTTTAAATTTCTCTCTTGAGCCTCCTCACTGAGTGACCTTTCTCTGGCTGCAGGCGTCAGAGGAGAAGCTGAACTCGGCTCAGGAGGAGCTGGCTGCCAACCGGACCCATCAGACCGGTTTGGAGGCTCAGATCCAGGAGCTGCAGACGGGCCGCGGCTCGTTGGAGCAGGAGCTGGCGAAACGGGAGCAGCAGCTTCAGCAGCACGAACAAACGCTGAAGGATCTGCAGAAGCAACAGGTCAGATGAGCAGATATACGCACATAGATACAAACACCAACGTGACTTGATGTGTTCATGTATCGTATCATGTGCGTTCATCTCCAGGGTCAAACAAAGGAGGTGTTGGAGAAGGAGAGGAGTAAAGTGGAGGAGCTGAACAAAGCTAAGAGTGTTCTGGAGAAGAATAACACGAGACTCACGTCTGAATTAAAAGCACTAACAGAGAAGGGCGAGAAGGTAAGTCACTTTAATAAAATCTTAAGCGTTTAAGTGTTTGTATTGATTTGAAGGGGAGAAGACAGGCTGGATTATACCTCAGAGGTGAACCTGGGCTAATGCTATTTTATTTCCCCTACTGGCCTCAATGACCTGCTTCCCATGCCTGTGTCTTATGTAAACAGCTTAACAGGGGAAGTGCGGGTCACCAGGGCAGCATTCTTCAGTTACAGCTGGTTATTTGACTTTGAAGTTTAACCCAATCACTGATCTCAGTTGCTGCATCTTTCTTCTGAGCCACACATTTGTTCCTTCTTTTCAGGAGCTGGGTGAGCTACGGGAAGCCAAACAGCTGCTGATCCAGCAGAAGCTGGAGCTGCAGGGGCAGGTGGAGGCAGCGCAGAAGGGCATCGAGCAGGAGAAGAAAGAGCACCAGACCACCAGGGACAGCAGGAGCCAAAGAGAGGAGCAGCTCCACGCCAAAACAAAGCAAGTGGAGGATCAGTTGGTAAGCTCACCTACCAAATCCAAGCAAATTATTCTAAATCAGTGGATTTAATTTCATCTTCTGCGTGATCCCTTTTCGTGACATGATCGATGCTTCCTTCCAAAGTTGGCCGAGAAGCGAGCCAGAGAGGAGCAGGTGAAGCGCGGAGAGGAGGCGGAGGCTAAGATGGGCGTGCAGGTGACGGCTCTGAACGAAAACGTGGCCACGCTGAAGAGGGAGTGGCAGGGAAGCCAGAGGAGGGTCGGGGAGCTGGAGAAGCAGACGGACGAGCTGAGGGGGGAGATCGCTGTGCTGGAGGCCACCGTGCAGAACAACCAGGACGAGAGACGAGCTCTTCTGGAACGGTAAGATGATGACTGTGTCTCTTTTAACAACTGATGACTCGTAGTTTTATGATAATCAACAGGTTTTTGGTGGTTTTCCATTGTCTTGATTGGCTGTGAAACACACACAGGGCTTTTCATCATTCACCTTCAGTTCCAAGACAAAAAAACTGTTGCGCTACATGGAATTAATTTTGGTTAAAACTTTGATTTAAAAACTTTTTTTAATACGAATTTAATTTATATTTATAAGAATTTAATACATTTTAATTTCCTCGCCTTCTCGTAATCAGTCTCACTTATAAACGCTGCCTTAGGGAAGCTTTTTCTCTCCTTCAACTTTAAATTCGCTCCTTTTGAGTAAGAACTTAATTTCCTGGAGCATAACAAATTTTAATTAAAATTATCATGTAAATTAATTATAAATTGGGCTGTAATTATAAGCTTTTGCATGAGTCATCGCCGCACTCGCACGGAGGGAAAAGGGAACATTTGGAGTCACTTAGTAAAAAACAAGTCGTGGAACACGAAGGAGTAACTTCATTAACGTGAGTCAGCAGGTTCACGTCCTCATATGTCCAGTCTATGGGCTTAAACAAAGTGCTGCTGATCCTCCTAATACAGGGACTTGTTATGCACTCTAACAGCTACTTGTTATGCTTACAATGCATTATGCTGTCCATGTAATTAATGCCATACTTGAGGCTTCGTTTGAGTACATGTTACATCACCTGTGTTTCTGTTATTAACCCCTTTTATTTTGCCTTCTCTCAGCTTGATAATAATGTTATTGAAAAGGCTTCAAATTTAATGTTTCTAAGTGAATGGGTGCAATATGATTAGTTAAAATTAAATTAAAATGAGACGGACACAGTTGTTAACAACAGAGAGCTGTGCTAATTAGAAATTACCCAGGGGACCCAGTTGTATTTCCCCCAAACGCTGCATTAGAAACATTAATTAAAAACTAATTATGCAGCGAGTTATTGTATTATTACTGACAAACATGTGCACACAAACCCTCATTAGCGTCCCGTGGCTGTGTTTCAGGTGTGTGAAGGGTGAAGGCGAGATCGAGAAACTGCAGGCCAAGGTGGTGGAGCTGAGGAGGAAGCTGGACGACACGACGGCAGCCATGCAGGAGCTCGGCAGAGAGAACCAGTCGCTCCAGGTCCGTAAGCAAACACTGCTGAAAGATGCTTTATAGTACCATAAAGTAGAGTTCTGATTGTAGCTTCTACTGTGTGTGCGTTTAGATCAAGCAGTGCCAGTCCCTGACCAGGAAGTGGGCCGAGGATCACGAAGTGCAGAACTGCATGGCCTGTGGGAAAGGCTTTTCTGTCACTGTCAGGAAGGTAAGTCCCTAAAGATCAATACTCACATGCGATTGACACACATTTAATGATCTAACTTTGCACCCTCTCTCCGCCTCCTCTGTGAATCTCCAGCACCACTGCAGACACTGTGGAAACATCTTCTGCGCCGAGTGTTCATCGAGGAACGCCCTCACGCCGTCCTCTAAAAAGCCAGTACGGGTCTGCGAGACGTGCTTCGAGGAGCTCCAAGGCTGATCTCCATCTCTCATCCCTTTACCCCCCCCCACCCCCACCCCCAAACTCCCCGCTCTCCCTCCTCTTCCTACTCCAGCAGGCAGAAGAAGTCTTTGTCATATTTAATGTGCACTATAAGAGGACAGACCCAGTGCAAAGACTCCCGCCTGCATCATGTGACTCCTGGCTCTGGTGTGGAGGGAAATAACTGGTTTCAACGAAGACGCACCAGAAGCAACGTGATGGGAATGCGGTGGGATCGGTTGGGATTTGTCTGTATCTGTTTTTGTGCCTTTGCTGCTCCTGTGGACTGCCAGAGAGCGGAGACAGTGAGAACTAAAACAACACCCATCTCTTTAAGTTCACATCTCCATCGTTGTTTTGGCATTGTTATCGAGGTGGCTGCTTTGTATGTTGTTCATATTTGGCATCAGCTGTCAGGAGGTGAAAGGTCAGCGTGCGAGAGTGACAGGGGGAGTTATTATTGTAAAGTGATGTTTAAAATCACTGCTGCCCTACAAAGGTACATGCAGGTACAGACGTATCTGTGAATAACTGCATTGATCTGATCAAACTAAGACATTTTACATCCAGATTTTTAAAGCAAGAAAATTGAAATTAAAGTTATAATCTCGAAGATCTCAGTTTCGTTCTCTTTGGCGGCACCTATGGGGATAAATCCTAACTGCGGGAGCGCACTTCCCAGAAATCCAGACAGTGTTGCATGTGTGACGTCCGCGGTTGGCTCCGGTTGTAACTCTTGATTTTCCTCGCTGACGGTCGCTTTCCTTTTTAGACTATTTGCCTTCATCTGAGCGTCACATTTGTTTCTTTTTCTTTGGATGTTCACTTATTGTTGAAGTTGTATCTGTAGTCATCCCTCTTTTCTTTGTTTGTTCAGCCAGAGTAGATTACTGTTTACTCGCAACACTTGCAGAGACCAGAAAAGCAGCCGCTTAGCTCCGCCTGCCCTCTCTGGCAGACCAACCACTGGGTGATGGAAAACGCGTCACTAACTGGGCGCTGCTTGTGATTTTTTCCGTGAATGTCGCCACCGACACCAAGTCCATAATAATACTATATACTACAAATGCAAAAGCTTTCATCAGTGGGCCATAGGCTCAATCACCATGGTGTTACCTCATTCGGTGACTTAACAGACATTTGTTTAAATGAAAATCTTCGAGATTATATCTTTAACAGGCAAACTGTATTTTAATATGTGTAAAGCAGAATTGACATGTTAATACAAATGTGTTTTGATTTATGTTTTTTGAAGGAACCTTCTTCAAATTGAGCTTCAGGAAATCATCTGTGCTTTCAAAGAATCACATGCTGGCAACAGGTTATTTGGCCGCATGCAAAGAGAACGCTTGTTAGTTTTAATGTCATGTTTGTGGACAGGATTTCATAGAAATATGGAGATTTTAAATGGAAGAATATGCATTATGTTTTGCAGATTCCCATTGTTAAAGAGCATTAGATCCTTTTCGGTTACATTATGTTGCAGAGTGTAATGAAGCAAAGGGAAAGGAGAGATTTTAGGCCCAAATGTGATATTTTGGATTCTTAATCTTCAACTGTAGGAAGAAAAACTGACTGAACAAACACAGTTCATCGTAGGATTAATGCACCAGCGGTTTTATGCACAGTCATTCAGCTAAACCAGACGTCAAATCAGTTCCTGCATGTTTCCTTTGTGCGGCAGCGTGTTTGTTGAAATGAATATTTTCAGCCTATTTCATGACCAAAGAATGTCTGCAGCAGGAAAACAGCCGAGATGAAAACCCTGAGTTTGTCTCATGTTTCAGTATTTTTCTAAGCCTTCCTCTTTGAAAGCTTTCAGTTTTAAATCACAGGGTCCGACATTTTTGTCTTGAACGCAGCATGTGTGATGATCTGAGAGGCTTCTGTGTACAGTCGGTTGTGTTTTGCTGTGCCACGTTTCTCTTTGTGTGTTCATTTCTGCAAATTGTGGTGCTTTCTGCAGTCATTGAAGGTGCCTGTGTGTTGATTATTTTTCTGCTGCTTGTCTCCACTCAACAGCACTGAAAACTGCTGGATCTGTGTGTGTGTGTGTGTGTGTGTGTGTGTGCGTGCGTGTGCGTGTGTGTGTGTGTTCCGCTTCAAAGCAATAACTGTGGCTGTGGGTGACGATGCTGTAACAGAGTGCGTGTTTTAGTGTGTAGGCCTGCTGCGTTTGGCTGCTGTACGAATGGCGGCTGCTCTGAACCCTCAGTATCTCTCTGGCGCATTCGGGGGGATGTTGGTGCTGCCTTCAGGTGCAGCAGTAACTACCAGTTTTGTCCAACCTGTCTGCCGTTGAGGGGGCTGTAAAAGTAAATTCCTGCTCTGTTTAATTTATAAATGATGTCAAATGTCGGTAAGATCTTTTTGTGCAATTGTCTGAAGACTGGAGCAGGCGACAAACACTGTAAGCCAGGCGACGACGCCGGCATTTTGCAACACTCAAGACTCACCAAATTAGCTCTTTACGCTCATTGAAACATAACGTCCATCTCAGTTGCAAGCTCTCGAGAACACCCGTCTTTTTTTGTGTTGCATTGGTTTTGTTACGTCTACCTCAGATTGGCACAGGAAAAGCACTATTTCTAAATCTCAGATCACAAACATTGTGTCATTGCCTGTTTGGATCGAGGGGTTTGTGATTTATCTATCAAGCTGTACAGTCCTTTAAACTTAGAGATGATCTGCACCTTAATGTCTCGGCCTCGTCCGAATAAGAACCCAGCCACAAACATAAGACCATCAACTTTATACAGGCTTCAGCATTTCTAGCCCCGACGTACGTAAACGCTCATGATTACTAAGGCTGTCATAATTATCTTTGTAAATGTTTGTAATGAAAGAGGAAAAGGAAATATATAATAACACTTGTGGATGTACAAACATGCCGTGAAGTCATCAGTGTCTTACTCATTTTTTAACTAAACGCACCACAGACGTTCACACACTGAATCGTGGCTTGCTTCGTGTTGCTGTCAGTTATCATGCATGATGACTTAACTGGCCTGTGGCTCACACATACACACACACACACACGCACGCACGCGTTTTCTCCATGTTTAGAGTCGTCATACGTGATGGTTGTGAAGGTCTGCCTTAGGCCAACATCATGTACGTCACTGCTCACGGTTAGCGGTGACACGCACCGTGTATTACAGGGCGACCTGAGAGAGAAGTAATGTAATTTATGTTCACGTGCACCAGTTGATTTTCTAATTCATCATCATTACGAACTTAAATAAAAACTACAGTATGTTTCTAAGCTCTTGTGTATGTTGAGTCTGTTTATATAAAAGAGGGATTACGCCTGCAGCCATTGAAAGTGTAATGAAAAAAATGCATAAAAATGGATACAGTTCAGTTTTACTCAACAAATACTGCTACTGGATTTAGCAATACATCTAATTTCTCTAATATTGTTTTATTTGTTTTAAAAGCTTTAAATCCAGCTTCAATGTGAATCTTCTACCTGGCAAACAAATCTTATCTCATAGCTTCTTACTGAGCATTCGGTCATACAGTCACATGATCGTGGAAGCAGCTCCCCGGTTTGTATAAAAGTAGAATTGCATATTTCTCTTTATTTATTTTTCGTCCTTTTTTCTTAAAATTGGAGACAATGAAGCAACTCTCACCTTCTTATGAGCGGCATGTAATATGATCAGAAGCTCCAAATCTGTTACTAGATGTAACATCAGCTGTTGTGTTTTCTGAGTGCATGGAGAAATATGATGAGAAGTTGAAAATAAATAAATAAACTTTTACTACACAATCACATATTTATTTTTCCACTACTGCCGCAGCTGCCGCATAAGGCAAACATGAAGTTTACAAAAAGGATCCTAGTGCTAGTACAGTCATTTACAGGAGACAGTGAAGTGCACATTGACGGGTTCAGATGGCTTCTAGTGCCGTTTGATGGCTCAGATCTGTGAGGACTCCAGCCACAGTGAGGAGCTCTTGATTCGCGGCTGCTCAGAGTCCAGCTTCAGCAGCGCCGTCACAGCGCCCTCTATCTTTGACATCCACGCTCTCTGGAAGAAGTCACACAGGAAGAGAAATGTCGTCACGTTTACCATCCAGCAGTAAGTGGCTTTTTGGATGGTTTGCAGATATGACACTGATTTACTCATTCAAGCTTTTTAACAGCCCTGAACAGTGGGTTAAATCAACCGTTCATTTTTTCATGGCACAAGATCAAAGGGTTTTAGTCATGTTTAAGACCTGTATAAAAAAAGGCATGCACTTTAAAACCAGTGTTAATTTTGGCAGCTATTTTAGATTGAGTCTTAGTCTTAGTTTTAATGTCATTTTTACCCTTTATAGTTTTAGTCAATAAAAAGTCATCACATTACTTTTAGTCAGAACGTTTTCTCTCAATGTTTTTACCCGTTTGATTCAGGTAAAATTAAGACTTTGAATTTCAGCAGATCACCGCAAGAAGATTACTTTTCATCATCGCTTCTCATTTAAAGAGTCTGACTGAAGCAGAGAGACGATGATCCAAATGTCAAATGACACGTAAAAAGCCCCTTTTTCTGGGAGCGTGCACAGAGCCTGAAGCAGACACAGAGAAAGTTCACCACCACCTTTGTGATACCTGTTACCCAGTAACAGGAATGCATTGCTTGCATTTTGACAGACAGATTAGACGCACAGTGGGGGAAAATATGCATTTTGAATGTCCGACAGTCCACCACTAACATTTTAGTCCTGTCTCGTTAAAGAAAAGAAAACAGAAGTCGAGTTTTTATTATCAGATTATCAATATCTATTTTTAGCTCGTCAACATCTTGTCTTTGTTGATGTTGCACAGGCATGCTGTGTTTCTGTAAGTGAATGTTATCAGTGCTCCGTCAGCTCTTAAAAGACTGCATGCCTTTATACACTTTTAATAAACTCATAGTTGAAGTGACCCACCTTTGCAGCCTCTGAAGCAGCTTGCAGGATGAATGCACCGATACATTGCTGGTAGCGGTTCTGGTGCATGATGATGAATGAATGAGGCAGCCCTGATGCTACACAGGAAACACATGATTACATCTCTGTCATTTACATGTGTAACACCAACAGAGGCATTTTTATGAATGCCCCAACCACTGTATATAAGCAGACTGAAATGTGTCCTTACTATACAATACATGTAGTAAAACCCAATGATTTAAAGAATCGAGAATGTCTTAATTACTGTTCTTACTTGATGCATTGAGCTGATCGATGTTCTTGAGCTGGAGTCGGTCCAGAGACACAGGCTGGTCCAGAACCGTGAAGGTGGATCCCTCCTTCAGCAGCTGATCCAGCTCCAGGCTCTGTGGCAGCCTCAGTGGATTCTGCTCTGGACCGATGGACCTCTGCACACAGAGACAGGACACAGTGTCAACAAGCTTTGAAGTAACAACAGCCTGACACAGAATATGTCCTCATCAGGAGTCCTCAACAGTGACGCACCTTCTTGTTCCTCTTTATCTTCGTGATCAGCAGGAATTCGTCGAACAGGAACAGATAGACATCGATCAGCTTCGTGTTCTCCGTGAGCACCAGTTTCCCTTCATGCAGCAGACTTCTGTGAGTGATGAGATTCTCCAGAGTGACGGCCTTCAACAGATGTTTCAAATTCTGCAAGAGAGGAAGTCCGTCATAAAAACATTTCAAACTTTTGACATGTGAACAGAAACTGAGAGACAGTAACCACAGTAACAGCTAATGACACGCTGCGCTGAAAATATGTGAACGCTCTCACTTTGTTTTTCAGGGTGTCTGATTTCACGTCCAGATAAATGATTGCATCTTCTTATCTGCACACTAAAGGTATCAGAGGATGACGCTTTGCTGTG
This sequence comes from Semicossyphus pulcher, assembly GCF_022749685.1. Lineage (NCBI taxonomy): Eukaryota > Metazoa > Chordata > Actinopteri > Labriformes > Labridae > Semicossyphus > Semicossyphus pulcher. Next base: position 19,565,839 of record NW_027211759.1, read on the forward strand.
TCAACAAAAGCTCTCAGAGACACAAACACACACACATCTGAATATAAACACACAAACACATGAGCAGGCAGACCTCAGGGACAAAGGCGCGCTTGTCTCTCTCCCACACAGGCAGCCACACCAGAGCGTCCCTCAGCTGTTTCACCTTCTGGTAGTTGTCGAGCCATTTCACCTTTCCCTCTAAATCACCTGAAACACAAAGGCAACGTTTCAATAAAGAAACGGAGGCAACAGAGCTTCAGCATCAAATCAAAATAGAATAACAATTTACTTCAGTCGTGTTAATAACACCTTTTATTTTAATGACAGTGTTACAACACAGCTAATAAAGCCTGCCTTTATTATGTTGTTTGATTTTGTTGTGTAGTGATGGTTGCTGTCTAACACGGGCGTGCCACACTCAGCTGTTACAGTAAATATCCCCCACACCCAGAGGACATTTGGCCTTTGCATCTGAGCCGTGCTTACAGTACGCCTCGTCACCTGCCACACCTTTTAATGGTTGTAGGAAAGTGTGTGGTTAAACATTCGTGCGGCTACGCTGTTTGAATGTGTATGTTCAATCCAACAGACTGACACTGAAGTGCAGTGCTGCAGCTCTGTTCCCACAGCCTGTCCCTGTGGTTACAGAGTAAACTGACACAACAGGTCTGCAGGCAGAGGCATGTGGTGGAGGATAAACGGTCATGGCTGCTGGCTGCCGTCCAAGACGTGCAGCGTGTTCGCTCTGAAAGACACAAACCGAGCTGTTTGTGTTGACGGATATGACCTCGCTTACATCAGCTCACTATGCTTCTTGTAGGTTAATGTGTGTGCAAAGCACCTGCTCACAACACTTGAGTCAGGATCAGCTGAATGACAGGAATTTTCAAATCATCATTAGCAGCTGATAACGTTTGTGGGAACGGTAACAGTATGCTAACTTTGCATGTATTTTCAAGATACATGATTTATCATTTATGTTTTTGTATGCTGCTCACATATAGACGTGTCCACTTGCTCTGCTATAACCTGCAGGCCTCTGGTCTCGTCCTCCACCTGGCATCTCTTTGCGATATTCCTCAACAATAGCGGATATCGAGTTAGCCTCTGCAGCGGCACCACCAGCAGGTCACGCAGTTGCAGCCTCCGGCACTGTTCGTTCCTCTCACACCACTGGTAAGAAAAAGGGGGGGGGGGGGGGGGGAGAAAGAGGGGACAGGGTGAGAGGAGGAAAAAAGGAGGAGGTCAGGGGGTGAAAGAGCTTGTCACGGTATTTGTTAAAACAGAGGGATGATGGGGGGATGGGCGGTGAAGAGAAATGAGACGCAAGAACAAAACACACTAAAAGCCCAAACAAATACACAAGTGTGATGACAGGGAAGGTTACACAAGGGACACATTTCTCTGTACGGTCTGTTTAAGGAGAAATGTTGCAGTGTGTCCTCTCTTAAACTTGGCACTGCGCTGCCTGTCGCATGATAAAGGTACATAGCGTCCTCCCTGCTGCTCTGACTTCCCTCAGTGAGTTCCCTCCTGTACCTTCACGTAGGATCCAAAGTCCTCTCTGGGCTTCAGGCTGTCCAGATAAAGCAGAGCAGTGGAGTAGTTGAGGCAGTACTTCTGCAGGCAGTGGCATACGCTCTCCTGGAAAGCCTGCCAACAGATAGAGGAGTGTTACACAAACACAGTGAAGCTGCTGTGTCACAAAGGTGCAGATAACCTGCTCATTAAAAGGACAAGGAGGAGATGCAAATCTGAGTTGAAGGAAAAGACCTTAAAATGTGTGTTAAATGTACTCTCAGCTACTGTGAGGTGAACTATTCCTCTTTGCTGCTTCTTGTGAAGAATAATGTTCCAGTATGACGAAGAGGTTTCTAATCATTTCATATTTTAATAGACTTAAATAATTAATATTTAAGTCATATTTAAAGGGGACATATTTTAGTGATGCAATCAATTTTACTTTCATTCTATGTGTTTTCCAATCTCGTTGGTAAAGTTTGTTTCATTTTAAAAATTGTCAACATATTTGAATGTAATTATTTTTCTGAGCCTCTCCTTCCTCCTGAAGCGAACAAGCCGTTTTGCAATTCAAAGGACAGACACGATTGGCTGACACTCCAAAGTTGTAGAAAACACGGCTGCTCTGGGATCAGTTATTCGGCCTTATATGTTCGAGCCAGAATCGCCAGGAGGTATCAGAACGGTAAGTTGAAATCTTGACAACGTCTTGTCAGCAAGCTAGTGCAAGAAGGCAGTCTGAGGCGAATGACGGTGAAGGATGATTGGTTGAAAGAAAGGTTCTATGTAGAAACTTGCAGCTGTTCTGAACGGCCCATTTCAGAAGTTACCTTTTTAAAAATGTGACTCTGGAAAATTCTGGAAGGCAGAATTATGCAGTTTCCACTTTTTCACTGTGAACAATAAACACCCTAAAGTGTGAAACCCATGAAAATATGAGAATATCCATTCAAAAGATACGGCCCCTTTAAAGATAAGCTTATATAATGTTTTCTGCTCTCTGGTCGATAGTGTTCAGACAGGAGCGCATAAACTTGGTTTAAACAATTATAATAATGCTCTAAAGAGAGTTTTGATTACATTTTGTATTATTATATTTTATTGATTAAAAATACATTTGTTTGAATCGATCCAGAGCTCTGAATGACTTGTGAACATATCCAGCACACATTTACAAAAGTTTCACCTGAAGTGTGAAAGGTGTCCTCTGTCTCGTAAGGTCTTATCTCTCTGGAGTTCTACAACCAAGCTAATAACCGAGTGTAGACTGCAGTGTCATAGTCAGCGTGTGTGTGTGGGTATGTGTGTTTACGTGTGTGTGTGTCCCACACTTGCCTTGCTCAGCAGCTCCAGCAGGGTGGGCCCGCCACCCTCGCTAATCTCCAACATGTCCTTGATGACACGCAGGAGGTTGTTCAGGAAACCGAAGCTCACCTGTGGCAGAAAACACTCAGTGTCAGGTGTCACTGACAACCAGGCAGCGATCTCTCACCTCAGTCACTTTTGGTTTGTTAACAAAAGGGAAAATTACATAAAGAGGACAGGTAAGAAGACTTGACCTGAAGTGCTACATGAGGTGACATGAGGTATTTGTTTGATTACACTACTTCATTAAGAGAAAAATGCAACTTCATCACTGTGTAATAAACAATAATAGTGAGCTAAAACGCTTATATTAAACCCTGTCTGAGGTATTCTGTAACACACATGATGAGTGAGTGATAAATCAATCAATAGACTGAGCCTGATCCACAATCCCTATTACCTCCCTTTAATTTCAGGTGCAAATAAGAAAGCTAAACATTTCCCACATTTAATGATTGTTTCAGGATGTTTGTGATTCTTAAGGTTTCAAACCAGACCATCAGCGACAACCTTGATTATTTCTATATAGTTATTTTTAATGCCTGAAACTGCTGGTGGGGGGTAGGTGTCAGACGAAAAAGAGGAACTGCACGAGGAACTGCTGAAGAGGTTAACTGCACGCAGCCTTTGTTTACATTTTCCAGGGCAAACATTTAAAGTGAGTGACACATATGACTGTTAATCTGTTAAGCAGGATGAGATTGTTTGTTAAAAATCACCACTTAGGCATGTCCAGGACAAAATCAGCAAAGAGATGAGAGGTACGGCTTTGTCCACAGATGGCGCCAAAATCGACACAAACCCAAAGTTCCTCACAGGAGCTTTAAATAAAGTTACATGGGTTACATTTCCTTTTTAATGCTGCCCAACAAGCAGTTAATTATACTGCCACATAAGCTTCTAGTAATTTCCATATTACACCTAAAAGTAGCGGGCCCCGTGCTGCACATTTGCTTCGTGGCTCACCAAGCAAAGCTCATTGAGGTTTGCAAACAGCCTCCAGGAGTCGACATCACTCAGGCAGTTCCTCATCTGCAGGTTTGTGAGCGTAGCCAAAAACACCTGAAAGCAACAAAGAAGTCAGAGAGAGGATGGGCTCAGGCTATCTGCTGTGCTAGCATTGAATTTCTAATCCACTGCTGTAAAGAATGGAAAGAGACTTTCACATGAACGTCACCAACACACACAAAGCAGCAGGTGTTGAGTTTCGTTTGAGGGTTTGGTCTGTTTATTTGTGTGTTCCTTTGCGTGTATTTGCATGTGCGTGAGCATTATGAGGCTTTGCATGGACAGACAGTCACCTCTTTGAGCACCATGAGCTGATCCAGGAAGTAAACACACTCGCTGGTGAAAAGTTCCCAGATGGCTTCCTGTGTCTTAAAGCCCTGAGGGTCAGAGCTCACCTGGAAGGACTGGTCCCGCAGGAACTCCCCCAGAGAGAAGTCCTGAACACAGACGGCAGAAAAAAAGGTGATTAGACAAGAACAAAAACTTCTAAGAATGACTTCAACAGAGCAATAAAACAAGCTCAGAGAGTGTGTTTTACATGTAACACTGTATTTTCTGTCACTGTAAAGTTCCTACCACCATCCGGACACTCGAGCGTACGTCAGTGTTTGTTTATATTTGCGTGGCGGTTCGACCTGACTGGTTTCTGCCTCGAATTTCTGGTTCTTTCACAACTTGTCATTTCAGCATAGCAGGAGCTTACCTCTAACTGGTGTCCTGTTATTCCTGAGTCACTAGTTAAACACTAAGATCTATTTGGTTTGGAAATCTGTATGTCTTAGCTGTTCAAACTGTGACTGACTTTGAATGGATTAGAAGCAGCTGCAGACCTACGTGATTTACAAAACAAACAGGCTGGTTTGCTGCCGATAGTGTGCGTTTCTTACCTTATACCTCTGAAGGTCAGAGTTCCTCCAGTCTTGAATCTGTGATGTTGAGAGATATTTTTCAACGTCTGATGCAGTGCACATCTGCGTCTTCCCTTTAGTCTGACAGGTAGAGAAAGAGACACACAGTTTCTTCAGGCAGATAATGAAAAAGGACTCTGAGTGATGGATGTGTGTTGATCAAGGAAAAGGATATAAATGCATGTTTGTTCAAAATATTTGGTCAAATGTCTCTGAAGGGAAAAACTAGGTACAACTTTTGCTCAGGTTCTGGATTTTATGTGTTGACAGATTACAAAAACTTTGTGCACCAAAAGGTAAAAAGAGGAACTGCTTTAACCATCTTTCAGAAGTGGGTCAGAGAGCCCTGTCCAAATAAACGCACACTGCTAAAACAAACATCAAAGACAGCACAAGCACACCATCAGCACCAGCCCTGCACCCCAACAATCAACAGACAAACCACACCTACCGTGCTCCGCCTTGAAAAAGGCCACTTTGACTTCTTAGTATCTGCAAAAAGCATAAACATAAAATACAGTTTATCAATAAAATAATTTATGCTGTGAAATTTGGGGGGTTAGAACAAAACTGTTACGATGTAAATCTGTTTAACTCGGGTACTTTCAGACATAGAAATAATCTGGTTATTTTTACAAATACTAAAGACTACATTATGTACAAATCAGCGTACAAACAGGGTGTGTGTTTCACCTTTTATCTACTGGACATGATTTCCGGTTTTGCACCACAGACAGACACACTGGTGATCCTTTGAAGTACACACTGACAAACTCTACGCCGGGGGAACCGTCCAACCTGAAGCCAAAAACTGTGCTACAGTCCTGCTTCCTTTTATCTGCCTCCCAGAGCCACAATTAACTTCAAATACGCCGGTGTAGCACACTGTCCCTTTTCACAATAACCACGACTGTTAGAAAATGAACATATTGTTATGTGAATAATTGCATTTGCAGAATATAAACAGAATTTAAGCGGAATTATGTTTTGATTGATAAAAATTCAGGTATGTTTTTTGGTATGAAAGCTGAGTAAAGAACAACCTGGTTAGTGAAACCAGTGAGGTTATACTGCAACTGACAGCAACTATTAAAAAAAAATTAAGCAGGAAAATTCAGGTTTTTGACTTCATAGGGTCAAAGGTCAACACCCAGACTTTGAATTGTTTAAAAAGGTACAGAAAAACTATTGAACTTCTAACTGCAAGTTGCTTAGATTGACGTGACAATTTGCAAGGACCGGTGACGGCCAAGCGTTAAGAGTTCATTTGGTCTGAAGGCCCCAGTCTTGACTGATTCATGTGGAAGCATCATTTAAAGGAGCAGTTCGCCCCTGGAAAAAGCCGCTGTCAGTCAAAGCTGGTGTTCTCTGTAATCGATAGGAGCAATAATATTTGAAATTGGCGCCATAGCTGTGGAGAAAGTTGTACAAACAGCTCGTGGTTTCACTCATTCTACATTCCTACAACACCCTCCCTCTGAAAGGAACGGCCCAGCGAGAGATGCTTGGGTGAAAAAAATCCGTTTTCACTGCAGGCAACGGCTCATAGTGGTAAAGAATCCGAAATATGACGAGAATATTCCAGTGGATCGTCTAAAAAATCTTCAGGTCTGCAGTCTACATTTCAAACCTGACAATTTTGAACGAGACATGACATCGGAGGCAGGCATCCTAGACTGAAGAAGTGTAGTTTAGCAAGCTCCCTTGCTTCTCTGGAAACCTCTGCCAGACTACATAAGATGCGTCATATGGCAGAGGTTTTCCAGGGCCCATTCGAGAAGTGTATAGCGTCCTCCAAAGGCACAGAGCAAAATTGCATTATTTTCCTACCATAATGGCATTAGCTCCCCATAATAGCATGATAGCACTGAGGTTGAAAATCGACAAACTGGTCCTTTAAAACAGCGTGGACCACAGGCCCTCTACTGCAACATATAGGGTTAAATCAACCACTTGTTTTACAGTGCAAGAAATGTTACCATTAAAACTTGATATATAAAACAATTTTACCAGAGAAGTTTGAACCATTTAAAATGTCAGCTGCTCCGTTTGACACGAAAAGATCCCCTGGTGAAACGTCCAATCCGGGCAAGCTGACCACCACGGAGCTCCGCCTCCTCTCCTTCAGCCTGAGGGGGGAAACAGCGGACAGGTGAGCGTCTTCAGATGATGTCACAGTTTATCGAGGGGAAGCAAAGTAATGCTTGACATTTTCTAAAGAGCCTGTGAGATTCCCTGCCTCTGCTGTCGTAAATGTAAAACAATACAAAGAGAGGAGACTTAGTGCAAGCCACAGGAAATAACAGAATTCCTTTTGTCATTTTGCATGGTTGAAATGCCGCTGAAATACCATCTGCATTGTGCAGCAGATTGGGATTAACATGAGCATCAGAAATTATAAAGGGTAAGAGTATTTTGTCTGACTTATGCGTGGAAATCTGCTGATTAATGGATATTTGTGTGTAAAGAGGCGAGCTCTGACTGTGTGTCGGTTATAATCCTCTCAGTCTCCTTTGCACAGTTACTAACTGAGGCTTTGCTGCGGCAAGAAAAACACAGGCCTGCCTTTTAGCCTCGGGGTAAGCTCAAACAGCCACTGTGCTCAAGTATTTTGACTTATCCTCTGCTGTTGTACTTCAGGGATTACAGCTGAGACTAAAAATGGACGATTATGTGTGGAAATATAAGCCAAAGATCCTAATAAATACCGCCTAAAAGGGCACATCCCAGTGTGCACTTCCTTTTGTTACAGGAATAAAACCATGGTTAAACTTGATCGGTGACTTTCTGACTCAAACAATCACCATCCAAAACTCAGCGTCGTTTGAAACGGCTGCAACAGTCAGCATAAATAAGACGCACTGCAACCAGACAGGCTGGTTTAGCTAGAGGTAAGGTTCACTTTCAGCCTGCTGACACTGATCGACAGCTGGTCAGTCACCTGCGTCAGCACGTCGCGGTTCACTCACTGAAATATTCAGAGTCTGGGCTTCTGAGAGAACAGTTTAGAGTTTAGTAGAAAGATAAGGATATGATGAAGGAGAAATAATAAGCATCATGACATCAGGGTGGATCAACACACTATCTGCGTGACAAAGGTTATCAGGACACGATCGGACTATCAGGAAGCCAGGCCAACGCATGCAGGCTAATTTCCCTGTTTATGATTATAACACAATTAAGTGGAGCAGAAGTACGAGCCAGAGGAACAATGCTGCTCTGTCAACAATTAAACATAAAGTCCACTTTGTTACACTGAATGATCTTTGTTTCTTCCTCTTACAGCTTACAAGTTCCCCCTCAAACAGAAGCCGCATTGCTGCCGCTGAGCTCGCCTCGTTGCACAAGCAGCATACGAGACTAACTCGAATGCACATGTAGGCCACAAGGCTGCAGGAACAACCTGTACACTCGCAGGATAAGTCACAACTGAACGGGAGTAAACTGGTGATTTTTTTTCCCCGACTGTGAATGCACCAACTGTTCATTGCTCTCAACTGCCAGGGTAAGCTGATACACCCCCTCCACTTTCCAGATCGATGTATAGGCCGTCAGAGCTGAATCGACAGTAAAACAGACAATAGTCAGCTGCAGCACCTGAGCACTGTGCAAGATCGGTGGCTAATGGGACGGTAAGAAAGGCCCGATTACTCCTCTAAACCAGGTCAGTGCCTCCTTGCAGCTCATTCCACAGCATCCTCACAATGGCATCCTGTTGCTTTGTGAGCGCTCAGAAAGCTTCCTCTGTGTGCGCCTCTCTGCCACCGAGAGCACTTGTAAAAATGGGTGTTTTGTTCCCGCACAAGAGAAATAATGATGCCCCCAAAAACAAAACTGTCCCGTCCAATGGCTCGCAGAGCCCGGTCACTGTAAGAGGCACAGTGCCAGGGTGTAATTACTGGGACAATAGCTGCCTAATTATCCAGTGAGGGGAAGAGCCCGGCAGCCCATTAGGAGGGGTGTGGGTGGCGGTGAGAGAAAGCCTTAATGAGGGTTTGTCTAGGCCATACATAACCATGGGACTCTCAAAACTTAACTCGCCAAGCTGATGCGCAGTTAACAAAGACATGAATGACAATGAATGCACAATGGGGCTCCTTAAAGCAAACATCCAATCACCCTCGTTCATGGCGTGGCACTCGTGACATGCTATAGCTCAGGTTTTTAGCTTGTGACATGACATGATTTGATAAAGACATCTCTTAAACAGAAGTGGTGGCTCACTGTGGAAACTAGAGTGTAATCCATTTTTCCTCATTGTAGTCCGGTTTGCCAGTCAGGACATGATATGTCTTACTACATTCCTGATATGCAAACATGTTCTGATAAACATGAAAGTAAAAGTCCTGCGCACACCGCACACACACGCAACATGCAAAACAGTCCGAAGTCCACTCACCTGTTTATCTCCTTCTCCTGCAAAAAGAGGAAAAGCTGCATCAGTCAGTGCACAAAATGTAAGCATCCTATACATGAAACACTCATGCTAGCTTTACACATGGATTTCACTTAATGTACTGAGATGATTAACAAGACAAAATCAAGGTTCAGTCATGTAATTTGTCCCTCATGTTTCCACAGCTGCTATTATTATGCTGTTACATGTCTTATTAGCGGTGTGTTAGCGCTGTCTTACTGTACACTCAGCTTTAACCAGAGGCTGCACAGGCCTCCTCCTGCTAACAACGCCACTATATCACTTTCAAAGACACTCAAATTTGAATCAGTGTTTTAAGTGGCCGCTTGGACTCAAAAGCCTCTGATATCTGAGGAGAATGTCGGGACTCTATTGAGAATGTGCTCGCTTGAATACCGCGACCTGATGAATAGATCTCCCCATTATCTTTTTCCATCGCTCACTGACCCCTCCATTATTGGGTGACTGCTGACTGCGGCGAGCGGGGGCCCAAGGAGAGCACTTCCCAGGGCTCTGCGGGCAGTGGGCTTGGTCGGAGCTGTCAGTGCATGTAACTGCTGATTCATTTGCTGTCAAAAGCTCGCATTGTGAGTGACCGCCGCAGGAGGCAAGGCCGAATGAGGGAGCGAAGGTTTCCGCAAGGAAGGAATGTGTAACCATTTAATTTATAGATTAAAAAATGCTCACTGGACTACAACACATGATTTGATGTGATGGTGGGAAGAGGTTTGGAAGATGATTAGGGAATCAAATGGTTTCTGTAATCACACATAAAACTGGTAAAAGCTCACCTTTACTTCACTTGCAGTAAATCCAAAATCTTTAACTCCAGCAGGATGAGCACTGCTACATTCCTGTCTCTTGATAGAGATACAGTTGTCAAACGTCTTTGATCTATGTGATCTGGTTCTCTGTCGGCCTGAGGATGAATTGGGCTGACAGATCTCTCCATCAGAGAGGGGGCTTGCTGCAAGAGGAGACCTCACTTTGTGGATTGGCGACAGGGGGCCTAAGGGGGATGGAGAGCTCTCAGAAGAAGGCTCCTCTCGAGTGCTCCCCATCTTAATAGGATCCCAGGTATCCATCAGAGGACGCCGGGTGCTCCTCATCCTCCTCAGGGTGGGAGACGTAGAGATGCGCCCGGGAGCCTGCCGGTCAAATTGGAAGAAAGGTGCTACCAAGCCGTCGGGGTCCACCAGGGACGAGTGCCTCAGCTTGGAGTGTGTCCGTGTCAGATCTATGTGCATTATGACCGGGTTGCTGGTCTGACACTCCTTGTGCTCAAAAGTCTGTTCCCAGTCCGTTTGTGTCTGCGCGTTCGCCACACCTGTCGTGACTTCATTTTCAGCCCACTCAATGTAACTCCAGTCAAGCTTCTTCTCGACGTCCTGGTCTTTGTCTTGTAGGATGACGTGCTTCAGCGTAGACATTATAACCTCAAAGGCATCGTAGAGCAGCGAGGATCAGGAAACGTGTGATCTAAAGGTCTGGTAACTTCGACTCCTCTGGGTTAAGGTCAGATGATAATCCTGTTGCATTCCAACAGTGTTCACACTGTTCACCTCTCCGGCTTCTGTGGGGTGGAAAATGTGTCAATACTCATCAGCAAAATGAAAAGTACCTCCTAATCTTCTGAAAGGGGATTTGAAAATAGTCAGTTTGCAGCAAAGTAGCCTTAAAATAGAAAGAATCTGTATAATTAAGTGTTAATTAACACATGTGTGGTTGTGACTGTAGGCAAACCAGGCAGAGATGTCAATTGGGGAACAATTATGCAACACACACTTTACAGCGTACAGTAACAGCTTACTTTATCATTATAAGTCTTAACAATGTGGTGTGAGACAAAAGGAAGCCGTGCACCTGCTTCCAGCACTCCTGTCTCGGTCTATTGTCTGGTCCTGTGTTTGTACACTCACTCATATTGATTTTCTTTCTTTGTAGCCAGCTAAAGATACTACACTGGCGTTTTCCCACAGTATAGAGTTAATGCTGTTTATTCAAAGCCGCGCGAGCACTTTACTCGGCACACTCACGAGGCAACAAAAGAAGAAGCAATATATCCGAGAGTTTACAGCGATAATCAACCGTACTGAATATCCCCTGTGTGGACGCAGACAGAGCACGTGCGTGGGAAAGAAAGTCATTAAAATGTAAGAAGTCTGGTATACTTACATCCACCGCTGCCTCGCGACGACTTGGACGACTGGTGGCAAAGTGAAGTGTGACACCGGGCAGAGTCCTGCTCCTGCTGGAGCCAGAGGAGGCGAACTGAGCGGCCACAAAGCGAAGCCAGAAGGTTTGAGGGTAAAAAAAAAAGACGGTGTTCAGTTTTCTGTCAAAACACGAGAACGAGGAGGAAACAGGTATGTGTGGTGCGGAGGAAAGGAGGGAAGGAGGGAGGGGGCCGAGTCACCGTCCCGAGCTCGTGGAAAGGTGCGACTGCTTCACTGCCTGCATGGGAACATCAATACTCTCTCTCTCTCTCTCATTCTCTCTCTCTCTCTCTCTCTCTCTCTCTCTCTCTCACACACACACACACACACACACACACACACACACACACACAAAAAAACAATTAGTAGGTTATTAAAACTAAACTACAAGTGTCAATCTATTGAACTCACTTTTCTTTGTGAATGGTTCTCAACACCATTATTCACTCCTTAAAGCTCCTGTGAGGAGTTTTGTGATGGTAATTAAACAGACGGAAATGAATTGTGATCACTCTTTATGATCCACAAAAGCAAACCAGACCATCACCGACAAGATGGATTATTTCTATATTTATTTTTAATGCCTGAAACCGCTGGCGTTGGGTAGGTGTTGGACTGACTATATTTACATTTTCCAGGGCAAAATTTTAGTGATACATGACTGTTAAAGAAAGCAGGAGGAGATTTTGTGTTAAAAAAACACCACTTAAAGCTGCTGTGACAAACTTTTATGTTAATTTTGGCGCCCCCTGTGGACAAATCCTCACCTCTTATCTCTTTGCTGATTTTGTCCTGTACATGCTTAAGTTGTGTTTTTATCAAAAAATCAGATCCTGCTTTCTTTAACAGTCACATGAATCACTCACTTTAAATTTTTGCCCTGGAAAATGTAAACAAAGGCAGCGTGCAGTTAATCACTTCCTCTGACACCTACCCCCCTCCAGCTATTTCAGGCATTAAAAATAACTAATATATAGAAATGATCAATCTTGTCACTGATGGTCTGGTTTGTTTTTGTAGCTCATATAGAACAAACAAATAGGTTTTATATATATTGGAGTCATGTCAATGTCCTTTTTGTTTGCTTACCACTTATGACACTGCAGTAACATTTTACTACATGGCATGCCCTTCAGCCTAGTTTTAATCTGAACTTTTTGTTGTCACCATTTCAAACGAGTAAAAGTGACTGTAAATAACAGTACTGCACCTATTTTCCCTGTTAGAGAATAAAAGTGACCATTACGCACATCAAAGCTGTAAACTTGTTTCCTCTGGGTAGACATGGATTAGTTTATGTGTCAACATGAAATTATTTTACAGTATATAAAGGTCAGTATCAATCTGTGACGCAGCAGTTGCACCTCTTCCAGAGACTTCCGGTTCCCTCCTGGTTCTCAGAAGTGAGTCATCCAATTTACAACACTGTCATGTGCTCCGGGTCCACTATCTCTACGTATGGGGAATATTTAATATTTTTAGTTCTTTTCATTTTATAACAGTGTGTGTTGATTTTAAGGAATATAATTGCTCTGTAAACTATCGGTGTTATAAATGGATCTGCCGTATAGATTAAAATATGTGTCACTGTGTCTCACCTGCAGACCGAGTTGTTCGTAGCAGCATGAAAAAGCCTTTTCTGGTCTAGTTGTTTGTGATAAATACAAAGTCAGGCAAAAGCAGAAATACCTGTTCATTAAAGTGAACACTAGAGGGCGATATAGGGCAGATAATGGGTTTGCTATTATATTGTACCCTTTGGAGGCTTGATCTCGGGCGATACCTGGTGTTTAAATACAGGTATTACACTAAAATATCCAGAACCACTACCATCTTTCCTACTACTCTTTGCAGGTCAGTTAGAATACTTCTGCCATCAAAAGCTTTCTTTCAGGTGATCTCAAACTTTTAAAATCTAAAAATAAAAAAATACAGGCCTTTTAAGTACAGTATGTTTTATGTACATAACAGTTCTATGATTATGTTTACGTTTGTTTATCTTTGTTGCCCTTGTTTTTAGCCGTATGTCTTTCTATCTTCTCTGTAAATAATAATGCAAATAAAACCAGAGTAAGATTTACTTTAGGTACCAAAGTGTTCTCTGTGGCTGACATATTAGATTGTGTAAGGAGCATTTTATCATTGTAGCTGGTCAAGGTGGGATTACCTAATATAATTAGTTTTTTTAGTCTGGTGGATCCCAAACTAGGCTTTGGGCCCTCCAAAGGGTCTCAAGGTAAATATGAGGGGTGATGAGATGCACATCTTTATATATTTTCTCTATTATCTCTAACATTATCTTTAATCTAAGACTCACACATACATAAAAAAAGATTTTTTGGGATCAAATTTTTATTGTTATTCAACAAAACATACAAAATAAAGCTATGCCGTGACTATGAAATATAAGATGGTGAAAGAAAGATGGTGTTGGCATACTTTCAGTAAATATACATACAACAGCCCATAACAGAAGAAGGCGTCATGGGATGCATCATAACAGAAGATAATGCTCTTGACACAATAATAATAAGAAAAAGAAAAATAGAATAAATATATGAAAACAAATAATAATATTATTCACCGAAAGTAGTACAGACACATGATAATAAATAAATAAAAATGCACACAATAATAAACTAACAATAATAATTATTATTATTATTATTACCATTATTATATAAATGCATATATACATCCACACAAAAAAATCAATAATCATAATAATAATACAAAATATTTATATATACATGTACATATATATGTTTAAGTTTGATAAAAGACACATATATTTATGTCCATGCATTGATGCAACATTCCAACAGAAACAACCACAAGGTTACATCTGTTCCACTCTCCAAAAGCTTACTGATATGTATCAACTATCCTTCCCTACAGCAAAGGATATATCGACGGAAATATTCTACCAAATTGATAATGTACAGACTTTAGCCTGCAAGGGGTCTGCAGCCTGTGAATGAAAACAAAAACATGTCATTGAACGGAACTGGCTCTCGGCCCTGACAGCAGCAGTCTCCTCCCCCTGAAGGGGATGTGAAGACGAGCACCCTCCGGTCTGTCTGACATACAGGAAGAAGTTGAATAAGTCTGAAAACACTGCGCTTTCTTGAAATACTCGTCTCCAGTTTTTTGCACTTTCGCAGTTTTCCCTCAATCGGCTCTTTGTAATGTAGATGTGGAAGAATGAATATGAGGACTGCTGCTAAACTGGAGGCACTGAGTTAACGCGTGGATTACTTCACTCTTCACGAAGAGAAGTATCAGTCTTTTCTACATGGAGAATCAGGATTAACCTACAACTACAGAGTGAAAATGTCAGAGCACAGGTCCAGTTTTCTACACATTGGAGACATTGTGTCTCTGTACGCGGAAGGCTCGGTGAATGGCTTCATCAGTACTTTGGGGTAGGTTCCTCCTGTCTGCCTGCCTCTCACTTTCTACTAACTGTGGAGCCCTACATGAAGTAATCCTCGTAAATTACTACTTTCACTTTACACGTGACACCTCCTCTGCCTCTCTTCTTCTTTATATGTGCACTTTAGACTGCTCCGGTCTGAACTTTAAGTGCTACTCGTGGTCAGGGCCTGTCAGCGCGCAAAATGCTGCTTCTCAGGAAATTTGTTCACGTTTACGCAAATGTAACAGGAATGCAAAGCAGCGTGCTCAGCCAGGTACACAAGTGCTAGTGCTGGTTACACCGAGATTCATGTGGCTGTGGTCCCCAAAGTAGGGCTCGGGGACCCAGAAGGAGACATGAGAATGTGTCAATCCCCCTCCCCTTCACTAGCTATCACTTTCTAAGTAAGGATCATGCTGCAGAAAACAGTGACCCATTTTTTAGACCATCAAACTAAACATTTACAGGCATTAAGACCTCTACAGATATTTGGACTTTATGTGTGTATGTGAGATTAAGTAACACTGCATTCTCTAACAACCCTATAAGTACATATATTTATGATTTACTTGACTTCAGGAGTATTTATTCTCTGTTTTGATTGATTTTAAAATTGGTTTCAACAAAGTTAAAATGTTGAAGTGTCCTTGTGTTCCTCCGTCTTGTGTAAGACATGATAGCAATCCAATTAAAAGAGAACCGGGCCACATTTTGATGTGGAATAATGTGATTTTGAGCTCCTGCCAGATGTCACTTAACGCAGGAACCCCTCTAATAAGTTACAAGATACATCTGACGGATCACAAGAGAAGTAATAGGATGAGAAAGAATAAATAACAGCAAATGTTATATTCTGACCTTTTCTAGTCTTTGCTTCTTTTCTTGTGAGACACTCAGACTGTAGATGCTTAGAATAAAGCACGTAAAAGTAGACCTTCCCTTATTTTAAGAGGACATTACTAGAAAGACTTTTGAATCTCTGCTTTTAAGTCTAATTAATTCTATTTTAAGTTTTAGTTGTCTGTGTGCAGGTGTGATAACTGCGTAACATTGTGTCATTCTCCACGCAGTAGTGCAAATAAAAGCCACGAGCAGTTTGTTTGTCTGAATGCTGAGAAGCGTCAGTGTGAGGTGAAATGCCTCGGTGGTTCCGGGTGCACTCTGGCCTCTGCGCCTGCAGAGCGAGCGTGAAAAGATCGTCTGGCCCTGAGGAATGAGCGTGCCACACCCACCTCCTCTCCCTTTTCTTCAACCTCGGTTTCTCTCTCTCTCTCTCTCGCTCTCTCATTCCTTTACCTCCATGAAATTCCTCGTGCCTTGAAATAAGGTGGCATATTTTGATTTTGAAGCCTCTCCTTTAATGCCGTGTGCTACCTGCCTTACAACCTGCAGGAGCGCCTACTTTTTTTTAAAGCTCCCTTAACTTTAAAGGCCTCCACCAGTGCAAAAGTAAGCGGCAGCAGCAGCACACACACAGAGGCTTTAAGTTTCAAAATGCAATAGTGCACAGTGCCCAATTGTTCCCAGCTCCTGTTGTTGAGCAGTGGAAGTCTTATCAGCATGTCAATAACTCATGTAGTTTGACAGGAGTGTTTTATCAGAGGGCAGAACTATGCCAGAGCTCACCTAGGCCTGGAGAGAGCGGCTGCATGTCAAGCAAAGGCCTGGAGGAGCCTCCCCGAGCTGCAGCCTGGGAGCTCAGTGTACCCTCAGCTACACACAGTTTACAATGCAAATGTTTGCTTAGGACTACATAAAATCTGCAGTTACACACACAGTTTACATTGCAAAGACACCAAACCACCATGACCTTTGAGTGTCTCTTAAGGTCATATGTGCACATCTTTATTTACAGGAAAGGTTAATTTTTTTTTATAGTAATCATGCACTTCACCTTTTCACAGACTTGCAGTCTATAGAAAAGACGAAAGATGAAACGTAATTGTATCCATTGAGTGTTTTTATCTGATTATTTTCCAATTGAAACAATGACAGGATGCTTTTAATGAGGACGTGTATGACTCAATGAGATTACTTTGCTGCCTTTTCAGCAGGTTCAAACCTGCAATAACATTGGTTAGAAAATGTTCCCACTTGAGTCATTCCTCTTGATTTTCGTTAGAAAGTACTCAACAGAAGGAACTTATCAGACCTGCTCTACTGCGTAAGATTTTGTATTTATTCTGTGTTGTTGTGTCAGTCCGGTCAACACAAGCAATGCAGCTAAAATTAGCCTCTCTGTGTCCACCCTGGCAGATTTATCATCGGTTCATGTTTAACTCGGTTACAGAGTAAACTCTCTGTTTGAACTAAAGCTGCCTCTGCTCACTTTAAAGTTACTCATTTATGAGCGTCAGGGACTTTTCCAGACTGCTTCCTGTTTAGCCATTTAGCACTAAATTCTGCTTCCTGTTGGCCTCTATTGTTTCTTATTGAGATGCAATCCTGATACAGAGTTGGAAGACAAACTACACAGGCTGTGGATTGACAGCGATCGGCTGTGATGATGGCATTAATAGGAAACGGCTGAGCTCGCTCCTGCAGCGCTGCCAGCTTTGCATGAATCGGAGGAATTGTGCTTTGCATTATGTTTCTCCTCAGTGGACGGGATGAATGGATGTGCTTGTCCACCTCGGCCTTTGGTGCAAATGGGATAAAGGGAAAGGGATGATATGGCGACTGGATGTAGGAAGTCACAGCTGGTGCTACAGAGTGTTATCAGCAGGTTAGAGTTGTAGCATTGCGGTGGTTTAAAGCCTTCTTTGACTATAGAAATGCAAACAAACTACAAACACTGAATGTCCCAAACAACACCCATCAAACGCTTTGACCCTTGACCTCAGAGAACTGGTTTTTCAGGCATGAATTAAACCTATTTCTTGACGTTTTCGCCAAATTATCTCAGCATGCTTTGTCAGATCTGGTGCAGTCGGCTTGAGCCTTGTCTTGACTTAACTAAACCGACTTCCTGAAGGAGGATTAGAGCTGCTCCAGGACTACATGAAGTCTTAAATAAAACCTTTAAAGCAGGTGTAATTTACGATTAGTGGATTATTTGGTCTGTTACTAGATAAACAAGGATTTAATGACAGGAGCTTCCAATTTAATAAATTCCATTTAATCCTTTTCTTATACTTCTCTTGCGGCAAAGGTGACTCCACAGCTGTAGCGCAGAGTAACAAACAACAAACACAAGTTTTAGGTAGTCTGGTCGTGTACCTGCTTTTCTTCTGCCTCCATTGTTTTGCCTTCTTTTACTTCCCTGATTCAGCTAAATAAAGCACCTTCACTCCCGTCCTCTCAGTGTTGACTGCTAACAGAGCCAGCTGAAATGAATCTTGTTAAACATGTTTCTCAGAAAGCGATCTCAAACCAGGGTCACTTATTCAAAATAAAGACCTGACCCTGATTTACTCTTCACCTTAAGAGACAATCCAATGATAAAAATATGTCCTGAGATGTTACTGATCTTTAAGTAAGATGTGTGATGTGACGGATGAATACAGGCTTTTTAATGTATGAACGAGCACCAACCATCTGCACACTTAACATAGTGTTTACTTACATGTGATGCCGTCTTGCAGCATTAACTCTCTGTCAGCTCTTCAGCGTTTACTCAAGTGATGACAGATGCGTAATGTGACCAACTGTCAGTCAAATGTGTGAATTTTGCTGACCTGCTGTGCATCACTAAACCTCTCTGGTGTGTAAAATAGTCCGAAAGTAGCATATTAAAGGCTTGGATGTGGAAAACATGACAGTTATTAACTAGATGACACCCTTTGAATGGCCTCTAATCAACCCCGCACAGAAACCACAGGGTTTCCTCTGGTAGCTGCCTGCGCATGCTCCAGTAACCTACAGTTACTTTACATAGAAGCTCAGCCTTCAGTGAGCTATACAGTGAGCCTCTCAAAGCTTCGGTTTACATTAACACATTTGTGTCTGGTTTTGTTGCGTATGATTTAAAATTAGAAATAGAACAATATCAGAATCAGGGTTTATTGCCGAGTAGGTTTACACATACACTTTCCCATTCACTTGTATGAGAAAATGTGTCCAAACTTTTGACTGGTAGAGTACAAGGAATTTGTTTTGGTGTTTGGAGTACGGAGTTTTTGAGACTGATAAGGGTACTGATTTCAGAATGGAAAAATCACTGATTATTGATTGATTTACTTATGTGAGTTTTTAAGCTGGAATCAAAGGGTTTTAAACAGATCTCTATATAGAAAGGTATTCTGAAGTGCACCACCGTCTGTTTGTCGTGCTCTGTTGCCGCCAGTCCAGTAGGTGGCGGTAAGAAGAAGATGAAGGCCATAAAACGCGACGAACGGGCCGGTATCATCGTTTGTCCAACGCCACAGTTAGCCTGTTAGCATGGAGGAGATTCAACCTGTGCTGTTTTTTGATCGTGCTTTATTGCATTGATAACACCTGATTTATAACGATGATAACGGTGAGCTTGCAACTGCAGTCTTTTAAACAGGGCGATTGAAATAAAAATCGACCAATCGGAAACGATCAGCAGGCCCCGCCCTGAAAGTTCCTGGACCTTTGGAAAGCACTACCCCCCGAGCAGGGACTTTACAGGGGGTAAAACAAATAACCCGAAACTAAATTTAGTCCCTGGTTCCTCGAAAGGTTCCTAGTTCCAGGGGAAAGTTCCTGGAACTAGCCCCGTGTAAAAGCCTCAGAAGCTTAGTCATTTTAGCCATATTTGATCTATCTCAATACAAACCACAGGGCCGAGCAGGTCCCCCCCCTGCTGGGCTGAGAGAGATCAAAGCGGCGTTAAATTAGATGAGCTCCGTCCATAAAGGTTCAGAGCATCAGTCCAGACTCTGGGAGAGCTCTGAGGAGATGGGTATGATGCTGAACAGAAGCGTCCCTCTTTTGTGTGCTCCCAGCTGAGCTTGAAAAGCTGCAGAGGGCCAATCGACTGTAGAGTTTCTAACGGTGTATTCAAATGATGGTGTTCGTCTGTCGCTCTGCATTTGACTGTGATACCACAACTACACTATAGTTTTACCATGTTAATCTTTGATTGATTTATTGGCCAATAGAGCCGCTGCATGAAGGTTAAATGAGGCCACAACAATTGTGTTTAGGATGTAAATCTGTTCTCTGCAGGCTCGTGGATGACCGGTGTGTGGTCCAGCCTGATGCAGGAGACCTGGCCAACCCTCCCAAAAAGTTCAGAGGTATGTAGGAATACACTTGTCAAGGTTACACACACACACGCACACGCACACTCTTTTTTTTTTAACTGTCAAGGCTGACCAGATCGTGTGCGCTCACTGTTTTGTAACATAACACTGAGGTTTCAGAGAAGCTTTTACATGTTTAAGTGGCTCCACAAACCTCTGCTGTGTAAATAAACAATAATAAAAAATACCTCAAGTGGCACTTAACCTGCCTCACAGAGTGTCTCCTGTGTGTCTGAATGCGTCTCCTCCCCTGCAGACTGCCTCTTCAAGGTGTGTCCCATGAACAGATACTCGGCCCAGAAGCAGTTCTGGAAGGCCAAACAAGGAAAACAAGGAAACAACACGCAGGGAGATCTGTTTAAAAAGTTACAGGTAGAACTTTTACTTAAATCACAATGTGCATGTAGATATTTGCATTACAAAGCTTTGATGAGTCTCTGTTTCGTTACCCAGCATGCAGCAGAACTGGAGCAGAAACAGAACGAGTCAGAGAACAAGAAGCTCCTGGGAGAAGTCGTCAAATACAGTAACGTCATCCAGGTACAGCCCGTCTCCTCAGCAAACACCTGCGGCGGCGGATTGTCTGTAGTCCACAGCCTTGTTTTTGTTTTTGTGTTTACCAAGGTTGTGTTACTGTCACCCAATCCCTGACACCTCAGGCACATTTTGGAAAAGTCCACAATGGTTGGTTTCGCTGATTGCCTAAGTCTTGATTTAGGTCAAAAAGCAGCCACTTATTTTAATTTAAGAGCTTCAGGACATTCTCCTTTGTTCTGTTGCTCCAGTAAACAGGCCTTAGCAATTAGCAATTTGTAAGGGTCGACTTCAAACTCGGGTATAAATAGTTTGTTATATTGAATTAGGAAATGTGTTGTGTTGCATTAAACACACTCCTCCTAAATTCGGTTAAATCTCCAGTCTTTGTGGACTTAATATAACTCTTGTAAAGTTGTGGAAAGCACCTAAGAACATAAGCTCAAGCTCTTTACTTATGTTTTTCTTTTTATAAACTTTAGATTGAAACTCCAGTGCAGTTTTAAGGAAAATTCTATATCATGCACTACCTTTAATTCGTTTATCTTTAATTCATAATCCTGTGCAATAGAAGTTCTTACTACGTAAACACTGTCCATTTTAACTGCCACCATTACTTCCTGCCTACTTTTGTGGAAAACCATTATAATTTTGTTTTTCTTTTAGGCACTGTTTCTTTTGCATTAACGCATACACTTTATATTTTATATTTTCACTTATATGTGAGTTGGTTTTTTGTATTTCTCTAATTTTTTACTGTATTTTTGGAGCAATCTGGCACTATAATTTCCTTATTATTATTGATTAATAAAGTTCCATCTTATCTTATCTTAAAATGTTGCATCAAATCTGATGCTTTCCTATACATTTAGCCACCTAACAGTATATACAAGTATAGGTAATAGGTAGATTCCTTAAATTTTATGTATTTTGTTGATTAATTAGCTTTCAGGCTTTCCAAACTACGGAAGCCCGAAGCAGACATGCATCCATACATTTAATTTATCCCGTTTTCCTGTGATAACAAGTTTCACTTGTTTTCTCGAGATCTCGACTTATTCATCACATTATCTTGAGATAACAACCCCGCACCACTGTAGTGTCGGATGATCATGACTTGTATCCCCAGAGTTGCAAAAGCACAAAACAAACATAGAAACAGGTTTAACTTATTAGTCTGTATTACCTCATTAGTGTTGGCAATGACGACATGGCATGTCCTGGTCTTTAATATCACAGTGACCAGCCTGTTGTTCTGTTTTCTACATCGCAGGAAAATGATCCCGTTATCATGAGAAAACGAGCTTTGTTATCACGACTTAACAAGAAAAATAAGTTGAGATCTCTAAACAGCTGACATTAACTCGTTATTACAGGAAAACTGTGTTGATAAAGTGTATGCATGCGTGTCTGCTTAAATCTTCCGTACCAAACGCCAAGATTTGCAGATTTTCTTTTTGATTATTTCAATAACGTAAACTTCTGTTTTCTCTTTCTGTTTTTTGACATTTCAACGGTTAAACAAGCACTGTAAAGGTGTTACTGTGGGCTCTGGGTAGCTGTGATGAGAACGCATTGAATTTTTACAAACCAATCAGCTGATTGAATGAGAAAATAATTATGAGCTTATTCTAAAATCAAAATGAACCATTTGATGCAGTCCTTTTATAAAATAAGCTCCATCTTAAACTACTACAAATAAAAAAGTCAAACTTTTATTGCACATTAATAAATTACAACTTCTAGTTTGATATATATTAAAGGATACAGTAACAGTCACAGGGGCTATTTCCCTGTATTGGGTACTTTACTTATTATACTTTATTTATACTTTATTTATTATAGGTATCCATGTTTAAGGACTTTTGCTCCTGATGAAGTAATCTTACATAATAGTTGAAGTACTTTACTTAAGGATCAGAATACTCCCCCCCTGCTCTTCTAGTATCCAATCACCTTGGTTATTCTTCTGCTTCAGCTCCTGCACATTAAGAGCAATAAGTACCTGACGGTGAACAAGCGACTTCCTGCTCTGCTGGAGAAGAACGCCATGCGGGTTTCTTTGGACCCGGCAGGGAACGAGGGCTCCTGGTTCTACATCCAGCCCTTCTGGAAGCTCCGCAGCGAAGGAGATAATGTATGTTTCCCTTCACTGAACAACACACACATTTATATAGACAGGAAGTATCATACAACAACATCATTTTCTTCTTTATTACACCTCCAGCGGATCTAATTTGGCGTGCGAGCCGACTTTTTCATCCTGTCAGATCATTGTTTGTCCTGTTCCAATAACATTTCTGATTTTGTCCTTCCCTTTGGCTTTAGCATCCTATGGTTAAAGGTATTGCTCTTGATTGTGCATGGTGTTTGTGCATTATCCAGTCAGACACTGAGTTTCATGTAAAAAGCATGGATTCACCGGCCTTCTCACTGCATGGAGACTTTTAGGTCGAGCATCCAAACAGTTTGAAATTCCTATCTCCTGTATTTCACTGACGCTGCTTCAATGTATTCTAAATGTCTTTGAATGTCTTTCTAAAGCTGCAGCGTGCTTGTGTAAGAGATAACTTTGTATAGTTTATTATAAGTTAGATCAGGTTAGAGAGCATGTGTTACGCAGGCAATGATGCTTAGTGAATTTTCAGACACTGCATATCCACATGCTGCATTCAATGTCCACTCGCCACAGTGTGGATAAACCTGTTTTCTGTATACAACCCTCTCATGTGAAGCTCAGCCTGTTGCTGTTGCACATAACCCCCTTAGAGATGTTTACAGACCCCATTGCATGGTCACTCTCTTACTTCCTGTTTGATCCATTTGAAAACATCTGGAAGTTTCCCATCCTGTGTCTCCTGCTGGGAAATGACTGTCTCTTACTGGGTTTAAGGTGGTGGTTGGAGACAAGGTGGTGCTGATGCCAGTGAACGCAGGGCAGCCTCTTCATGCCAGTAACATCGAGCTGCTGGACAACCCCGGCTGCAAAGAGGTGGGACGAGCTATTTAAACACAGTGCTTGTCTTCTGGTTGTAGTGTATCCAAAAGTTTTTACTTTAACTGAATCCCCAAAAAGTGTTACATGTGACCTGCGAATAATCAAAATGTGTTCTCATGTGCCTCCTCCTCTCTGCGCCCTGCTGCAGGTTAATGCTGTGAACTGTAACACCAGCTGGAAGGTCGCCTTGTTCATGAAGTTTAGCGACTACAGGGAAGATGTGCTAAAGGGGGTATGTTGTTTTATCACAAAGCTATTTCTCAGTGCGTTTTTAGCCCGGTCGCATTGAGCTTGCATCCCTTTAAAGCTAACACCATGCAGTCATCGTGCAGCGCTCTCATGTTTCATGTCCTCCGTCAGGGAGACGTTGTTAGGCTGTTTCACGCAGAGCAGGAGAAGTTTCTGACCGGTGACGAGTACAAAAAGCAGCAGCACGTCTTCCTCAGGACCACGCTGCGGCAGTCTGCCACCTCCGCCACCAGCTCCAAGGCCCTCTGGGAGATCGAGGTAAAAGATGAGCCGGAATGAACCTTGTTTCTCTGTAAGGGATGAACAGTGCTGTACACATTATTGTAGATATTCCCACTCATTTTGACTAATTGCAAATTCTTTTTTAAAATTATTATTATTATAACCTTTATTTAACCAGGAAAAGTCCCATTGAGATTAACAATCTCTTTTTCAAGGGAGTCCTGGCCAAGACAGGCAGCAGCATAATAAAAACACATAGTTACACATAGAAAAACACAAAAAGGGACGACGTTTAAAGAACAAGACGGGCAGAAGTAACTCACATTTTAAATGATACATTTCTAGCAGTCAGTTTCTTACAAGTCACTTTCTTACATTAAAAGAGAAAAACAACTTATTTCCAAAATAATAACCCGGTTTTAGCCTCAGCTTTTTCACCGGAGACCGCACATGTGGCTTAAAGGTAAGAGGGTCATCAATCAAAATACCCAGGTACTTATAGCAGCTAACGGTCTACTTCTCTTACCTCAAGAGTAACCACTGAAGGGATATTTCTTGGCCTATTCCTAGCCTTGGTAAACCACATGAGTTTGGTCTTATTTGCATTAAGAACAAGCGTCAGCTCAAGTAGGGTATTTTGGACAACGATAAAAGCATGTTTCAAGTGTTCAGTGGCCTGTAAAAGAGTAGATGCACAGCAGTACACCTTATTATTCGCATTCAAATAAAAATTTGCATCTGACATGTTTTGACACCGATTATTTGTATAATAGTAAATAACAGAGGGCCTATTACAGAGCCCTATGGTACACCCTTGCAGAGACCATCATGTCTCTCGTTCTATGATCATTATTGAACTTCCACCAGCTCACTTTAAACATTCATTAATCAATAATTGATGTATTTAAAGCACTTTAATCTGAAGTTTTACCAGTGTGAGGAAATACTCCTCCCAAACTTTGTCTAAAATTCCCCCCTGCTGTTTAATATCTGCCTTTGTGCCACTTTAACCTCTACTTCTTTGTCTATTGTACGTCATGTTCCTCTTATCAGCTCGCACTAAAGTTCCTGTTCTCCCTCAGCTGTTTATGCCAGACTCTACTTATGCTGCCCTATCAGCCGATGACATGTTGTTGTGCCAGTAAGACAAAGAAATATTCCTGTTGTACTTGGCACATCGGATCACTCTCATTGTGACTCACTGAGACGCTGCAGTGAGGCTGAGCTGAAGTCAGTGTAACAAGAGCTGAAAATGAAGCCACGCATCCTTGTTTCAGTCGCTGTGAATTAGTGTCACTTTAATTGAGGGATATTAGCATTAGGCTGCTGTTAAAGAAGAAAACCAGAAGCTAAATGAGCAGTTTCATACATAAACTTAAAACTGAGTTCCTCTCCCGGATGTCAGACCACCTGCAAGCAAGAACAGACAACAATAAACCGCAAACAGGAGACATAACCTCAAATATCTGGATAAAACTGACGCTTCTTCGTGTATAATGCTCTTTACTTTGTGTCTCCACACCAGGTTGTACACTATGACCCCTGCAGAGGCGGAGCCGGCCAGTGGAACAGCCTCTTCCGCTTCAAACACCTGGCGACGGGGAATTACCTCGCAGCTGAGGTGAGACTTCCTCCTCCACCTCTGCCATGCCTTCACAATGATTCTTTCATTTGTATCTGCTTATCATTGTGTTTCATCACACCGTACTTATTTAAAGTTGTGTGCTCTTGCAGTCATTCAGTCTGAGTCACTTTCCATTTCAGTGTCTGAATAAACACAGCTGAGGAGGGTTTTAGGAGATGTGCTGTAGGTGGCAGTGTTCCCACTGATTTGGCCGCTATCACCCATCTTTTGCTGTTGAATAGTTTGGGTTTGGGTGATGAGGGCGATAATGACGTGATTATCATCAGAGCTTTTTAGAGTTGAGTTCACTAAGTGCTCTGTTTCTCTGCAGGTGAACCCTGAATTTAAAGACAACAACGTGGAGCCCAAAGGAGAGGTGAGTCAGTCTGACGAGCACGTTTAAATGCACAATGAGATACACTCAGCCCTCAGACCAGCTCCTTCTTACAGATGTTTCCCATTATTTTACCAACTGAGATGATTTAAGACATCAGCAATGCAAACAGTTTACACAAGAGATGAGTCAGATCGCACTTTACTGAGAGAGAGAATGAGTTATAAGAGGAGAGAAGAATATACGAGTGTTTGAGTGTGAAGAACGATTATCTCAGCAGTTAAATATCGTCTGTCTTACTACAGGCTCTTCTCCATCTCCTCAGTCTCCGGTTACGCAATCCCACCACTTCTCTCACTCTCAGAAAGTTATGTGTACACACACAAACTCTGAATCTATATCCAGACATTTCTTTCAGCGCCGAGCCACCTTGCACATTTGTATTCTGGCGATGGGAAGGAACACGAACACAAACTCTCTGCGCCTCACACTTTCTCATGCACATGCTGAATTTCAGACACACAGGGGGCTCCTTACATAACGTCTGGGTGTGGGGGTGCCCTGCGCGAGGGGATGGAGGGGAGGCAGACGTGCTGTCTGCTCCGCTCCGCTCGCCTGTGCTAAGCTGGTGGGGTGAGTCACCAGCAGAGGGTGGGGGGGGAGAAGAAGAAGGAGGGGAGGAGGAGAGAGGAGTGGGAAGATAGAGAAGCTGAGGCGTGGAGGCAGCTCAGGGGAGCTTCCCATTGACATGCACAGAACAGTGGGAGAAATTAACCCTTGCTGTAATCTGCTGCATCTGCATCACTTCAGACTGTACCAGCCTACATACTGCAGTGTCTAACAAACAACACTGTCATGTCACAGCTCTCCGGCTGCGTTTCTGTGTAATCTGATCGCTTATTAGTGTAAGAAGCTGTGACAGCAGAGTTTGGCTCACATCCGTCTGTCCTCAATTATAGATTTTATCTACATTTCGCTTCATTTATCCATATTAATGTGATCGTGTGTGGAAGATGTGACGCAAAACATGCCTATGGCCAGCTTTTAAAGTCTTTTAGCTTTCTATAGTGATGCTTAACATGAAAATTGTTGTTGTCGGGTTGGGTACATCCTGGACCGATCACCAGTCAATCACAGGGCTGACACATAGAGACAGACCAAACCTTTCACGCTTACACTCACACTCACGGGTAATTTTAGAGTCATCAATGTACCTAACGTACCGAGCATGTCTTTAGACTGTGGGAGGAAGCCAGAGTACCCAGAGGGAACCCACGCATGCAGGGGGAGAACATGCAAACTCCACACTTCATCCGAAACCGGGATTTGAACTAGCAGCCTTCCAGCTGTGAGGCGTCAACACTGACCACTGCACCATCGTGCAGCCATATAATAGAAGTGAATTCTCCATGTGTTATTCTTACTATTTCCTGATTAATATATCAATAACTTGGTGTTTATAAAGTCAAATAACAGTAACATATATGTATGTATTTGTCAAATCATCATAATTTTTAGTTGCCGAATGTGCCTACATTACTATTATCTTTAATCCAGCGAGCAGTTCAAAAGCCAACAATATTTAAATCTGCGATCACATATGACAAGTACGAGCAGCATTTTAGAAGCTGAAACAGTTGTGGGTTAATTTCCTGTTCATAACAGACCTACATTTGAGGTTTTTGGTGGTTCGTCAACAAAAGAAACAACTTTATATCGTGCATCAAAGCTCTGCATGCGTCTTTCTTTTATTGAATATAAACTGAACATACAAAGTGACATATACACACACAGTGTTGTGCACTGTATGTTAACAGATCCACTGTGTGAGTGTTGATATAAGACTTAACAGTCTGTGCCACATAAGCTTTTAAACTGCTGACATTAATTTCTCCTTTCTCTGTGTGCCTGCATGTTTGTGTGTGTGCGTGTGTGTGTCTGTGTGCGCGTGTGTGTGTGTGCAGACTGAGACAGATATTGTGTTCTCCAAGAAGAAGCATCAAGCAGCAGAGAAGATTGCTTTCACTCTGGTTTCTGTTCCCCATGGGAATGACATCGCCTCTCTGTTTGAGCTCGATGCCACCACTCTGCAGCGGGCCGACTGTCTAGTGCCCAGGTCAGTCACTCACAGGGGGGCAACAGTCACAACAACAAGTTACATCTGCTGTAGTTATATCCACATGGGGAAACGTTTTACTAGAGTTTACAGCACAGAACAGAGTAGTATCTGTCGTCAGAAAGTCTGCCCTTTGAGTGAGATAATATCACTTGTTTTGATTCTGAACCATCTGCTTTTGTCAGTTGTGGTTAACTACGTGTTATTTTGTTGATAGAAATCCAACAGTCTGAAATATTGTAATAGAAACTAATGAAAGTTTCTCATTTAACTTGTGTAATATAAATGTACACATATTTTTAAACAAGACGAGGCTATCTGTTCAGTGAGGCTGTGTTAAGGCTCAGTGTTGCTAACATGCTCACATGACAGCGCTAACATGCTGGTGTTTAGCAGGGTTAACTATGTTCACATTAGATTAGTGTGAAAGCATGATAACATTAACTAACTTGCACTAAACAGTTGAGTTTTTCGGATAATTAAACTTTAGTCGAAGACAAATTAAAGTTTTCGGGACTTCCCCGAAATCACTTTCATCCTGAGTGGGGCATTAGTTTATGCACCCAGAGTTTTCAAGATAAAAAACCCAAATGTTAACCTCATTTTGGTGCTAGAGGAAATGTCAGAGAATCACCAAAATTAATAGCTTTAATTGTCTTGGCAGGATTAATGTCTGTCCAAACTTTCATACATCCAATACCTGCTAAGAGATATCAGTCTGGACCAAAATCCAGACACTGCCTTTCCTAAAGCCACCCTGTTAATGTTGCTAAAATATACGTTTTATTGGACTATGTAGAACTATTCTTCAGTTCACTAACAACAGCAACCAAACAACCAACAAAAGTGTGACGGTGTGTGTAACCTTGTCCAATCCTTCCTCAGGAACTCCTACGTGAGACTGCGGCACCTGTGCACCAACACCTGGGTGACGAGCACCAACGTCCCCATCGATGTAGAGGAGGAGCGCCCGGTTATGCTCAAGGTCTACACACTCCCACACACACACACACATACATGAACAAGTAAAACATATGAAGATGCATAATTTGAAAATGTCTTTTGCCTGTCACAATAGATTGGCACCTGTCCCACTAAAGAGGATAAAGAGGCTTTTGCCATCGTATCTGTTCCTCTGTCCGAGGTCAGAGACTTGGACTTTGCCAACGATGCCAGCAAGGTCCTGGAGTCGACTGTGAGGAAGCTGCAGTACGGCAACATCGCTCAGAATGAGAGGAGGTATGGATACACAAACATGGGTGGTTGATATGGCTACATAGCTGCAAATATAATGGTTTCATTTCTTTGCCCTGACATATTTCAGGTTTGTAACTAAGCTCCTGGAGGACCTGGTTTTCTTTGTTTGTGTGGTACCAAACAACGGCCAGGATGTGCTGTCTGTGGTCACCTCCACACCCAACAGAGAGAGGCAGAAACTCATGAGGGAACAGAACATCCTCGCCCAGGTCAGCCTGAGGACACACACACACACACACACACACACACACACACACACTTCTGCCTGTTATTTCTGTCCTTCATGTTCGGGCAGAATGCAGACGGATATGAAGTCTATCATATTTTACATCTCAAAGATTGAACATCAGAAGTTTATTTATGTTTGTTTGGTTCATTCTCGTCCTTCAGATCTTTGGCATCCTAAAGGCTCCATTCACAGATCAGGGTGATGGCCCGATGCTAAAGTTGGAGGACCTGGGAGACCAGCGCTACGCTCACTTCAAGTACATGTTGAGACTCTGCTACAGGGTGCTACGTCACTCCCAGCAGGACTATCGCAAAAACCAGGCATGTTTCCTCCTTCTACACAATATAGAGTGGCCATCAGGCTCATAAACAGGCTCATTACCAGGATGTGGGGTAGTTTAAGGACAGAGATGGATTTTAAGTGGGAGATTATCAGTACAGATCCTGTCAGACTGTCTGGAAAAATCTATGCTATCACAACTGTAGCAATGATGTTGCTAATCAAGAAAGCTAAGCAGTGCTCTTCAATCGATTGGTGGATCAATAGAAGTAATTAATGGTGTCTTTCAATATAAACATCCGGTGATAACATCTTTGAATCCAAAAAATACTTATAAGGATTAAAAAGCACCCTTCCTTAGATCAGTTCACTCTTTTTTTAATGATGTATCCATCTTTGTCTAGTAGCTTTTAGCTAGCTAACTGTTAAGCTAACTTCAGCCAGACACTCCTGCGTTTCTGATAGCACGAGTCATTCTACTTGTGCTACTGTTCATTTATTGTAGCGTGTCACAGACAAACATTCGTGTGGTTTTATTACATTAGTAAAACAACAAGTAAGCCCTCGGTTTCATGAGGAGACAAGTTTGTTGTTTTGATTAGCTGCTTTTTCCTCTTGTTTGCCTCGCTCTCTGTCAGGTCACCAAATAATTACTTCATTAATGCAACTCTGCTTTTTCACTGGAGACATTTTGACACACACAGGTGTAAACAATGAAATGAATGATCACTCTGTTGGGGATGCAAACAAAACAGAATGACTATTGATGTTATAAGTGTCACCATTGATGTTTTTAATAAAACAAGTCAAAATGTGTGCTATAAAAGAGCAAAACTATAAAAAAGTGAAAATGTCAATGTGCTGTGTTTTCCCTTGCTTGAACTAATTCTGTCTTGTAACAAGTTAGCTTTTTTAGCATTTAAAAATATGAAGATTTTCTCACTTTTCTGTTATTGTTTACCAAATCCATTATTTTTTTGTGTCTGTATGTTTTAGCCCATCAAACGAAAAAATTGCAGACCTCACATAGGCTTTGATAAGTGTGTTTGTTATGATTTTAGACACTACTTAGTTAATCAAATGAAAGATTAACCCATAGCTGCAACCCAACCCCTTGATGTATACAGTCATCATTTGCAGCCCTTGACTTACCACACATGGCTCAGGTTACGCAGTGACTAACAGGCTGTGGGTGTGACAGGCAGCTCTCAGGTGTAATTGTGGGTAGCATCATGAATGCGAAAGAGTGTTTTTTTCCTAACAAGGTTAAATGAATACCTTCAATTCAGTGATTCAGCACTGATGCAAGATTTGCTTTTGTTTAACTTCACAAACAATTGCATTTAAAGTATTCATAACATGTTTCTTGTGCCTTATAGGAATATATAGCCAAGAAGTTCTCAATCATGCAGTCTCAGATCGGGTATGAGATCCTGGCTGAGGACACAATCACTGCACTGTTGCACAACAACCGCAAGCTGCTGGAGAAACACATCACAGCCAGAGAGATCGAGACCTTCGTCAACCTGCTGAGGCGCAACAGAGAGCCCAGGTCAGACCCCTCGTAAACATAAGATGACCCAGGGGAAGAATTTGATCATAGAAAATACAGGAAAAAAATGTTAACAACTTGTTGTTTTGGAGCGCATGATCAGTGTGATAATGTAGTGCTTTTACTGAGTCCCCCTGCTTTATATATCAAAATAAAATACCAAGTATAACAACCAAAGAAGAGTTTTCCAAAACATTTTTACATTGAAAAAAAAGGGTACAGACAAAGACCTTCTTGTGTGTGTTAATGTGCTATAACTTTGTGTGTATATCGTTTGTTAAATGTTGTGATTCATGTCTGGTCCGTTTTTTTTCCAGATTCCTGGACTATCTCTCTGATCTCTGTGTGTCAAACAAGACCGCCATCCCTGTCACACAGGAGCTTATCTGTAAATTTATGCTCAACCCCACCAACGCAGATATCCTCATCCAGACTAAGTGAGTCACACCCTGTGGATCTATATTTAAACATCTAAGTCAAGCCTGTCATACTTCAGTCGTTCATCTTAAACATATATAAACATATAGAACGCTCTGTAGCATGTCTCCTCCAGTCTTTTAAAGAAAGATATATTCAGACGTCAGAGTGTAATGCGTGTAGTTTTTCTGGCTTATGTCACCCCTCTCCCCAGGCTAATTCCTAACACAGAGAACACCCTGGAGTCCTCTCTGATGCAGGAGGAGGTTGAAGAGGAGGAGGTTTGGCTCTACTGGATAGACAGCCACAAGGAGCCTCATGGCAAATCCATTCGGCACCTGGCCCAGGATGCAAAGGGCAATCACAAGATGGATGTCGACATGATCACATACTACAGGTGATGGTCGCCCATACCCCTCCTTTAAGAGATGTTCCAGTACAATTCTTTCCTTCTCGATACAGATTCTGTTACATAGTTGAAGATTGGCTGATACCAGTCTGATAAAATAAATAAATAAATATCATTATTGTTTATATTAACTGTATTCTACTAACCCTGTATGGATGTGATATGATTGCTTTCCAGTACCCCTAAGGAATCCGAACCTACGAACAAGCTAACATTAGCGGTAGCTTGGCTTGAGTCCTCTCCTGACATTGGAGAAACACAGATTTCTATTTAACATGAAACTGCTTTATTTTGAGTTATAACTTGTTTTAATTACCTTACCTAATTAAAAAAAAAGCAGCCTTGAAATGTACGATGGGAAACGCTGCTTGCTAATGTTGAGCTAGCTTTAGCATCACATTCTCTGCTAGCATCGCACTGTTGTTGTTTTTTAGTTCTTCTTTGCTGCTCTTAAACAGAAGTTGCTAGTGGCTTATAATATATATATTTGGGGTGTAGGCTACTAATTTGAAGAAGAACAAATAAGTGCGGGCTAATAAATACGTCAGTTCTGTCAGTGCATTGACTAGCATACTTAGTGATGCCCGATACAACATTTTAGCATGTATCTGGGGAAATTCCTATACTGGTATCGATATCAAAACAACTCTACCTTCTTCAACAATACTGAAACATTTAACTGTGTCATCTACTAAAAGAACTCCATTGACGTTTTTCTCTCTCTCCATGTCTCTCTACTCGCTCCTCTGTAGGTACCAGCTCAACCTGTTTGCTAAAATGTGTCTGGACCGTCAGTACCTCGCCATCAACCAGATCACCTGTCAGCTGCCTGTGGATCTGATCCTGCGTTGCATGTTCGACGACTGCCTGCCCTACAACCTCAGGGCATCTTTCTGCCGTCTCATGCTGCATATGCATGTGGACCGGGACCCTCAGGAGGCCGTGGTGCCCGTTCGCTACGCCCGCCTCTGGACCGAGATCCCCTCCAAGATCACCATCCATGAGTGAGCATCCATCTGTGTGTTTATATCAGCTACTGTATGTACAGGCATATTTTGCTGGTCACCACATGCAGGTGTTGATTGTGTTTCCTTACAGGTTTGAGTACGAGTCCACTGACACCTCACGAGATGAGATGAAGAGGAAGTTTGCTCCCACCATGGAATTCGTGGAAGAATACCTAAAGGATGTGGTCAGCCAGCCTTTTCCATTTGGCGATAAAGACAAGAATGAGCTCACACTAGAGGTGAAATAAACTCATCTGTTAAGTTCATCTAGAGGACTTTATCCTCACTTATTTTAAGTTTTTATTCATAATATTCCTCCTTTACTTCTCTCTCTTAGGTGGTGAATCTGGCGCGAAACCTGGTTTACTTTGGTTTCTACAGTTTTAGTGAGCTGCTGCGCCTCACACGCACCCTGCTGGCCATCCTGGATATTGTCCAGCACCCGCTCACCTTCATGAATAAACTGAACAAGAGCCCAGAGGCTGGTCAGTGCTCTTACACAGTGCAAGTGCCACTTGACTTTTTATGTAACACTTTAAACCATGGATGGAAAGTTTCAAGCTAATCAGTTACATTTTATTTTGTAACTTCTTATTTCAAGGAACTAAGAAATTTAATTAGCTTTTATTTATTTACAGCTTTTATTGAAATACTGTTACAATTATATAAATGGATATAAATGATAGGCTTTACTCACACACGCGTGCAGACGGCTAAATGTGTAAAGATGAATGTTTGTTTTAGGCAACAACGTCCTTCGTACGATCCACGGCGTTGGGGAAATGATGACTCAGATGGTGATGAGTCGAGGTGTGCCGCACAGCCTCCCTGACACCTCTCCGTCCCTGCGCTACGGGAAAGGTCACTTCCTGCCGGACAATGAGGATGTCATGGTGATGGACACCAAGCTGAAGATCATTGAGATCCTGCAAGTAAGCGCCCCCTTACTGGATGTACTTTGAGTAGAAGTACTGTTTGATTTCAGCGTTTGATTCTGTTTTTGTTTCTCTGTTAGTTCATCCTGAGTGTGAGGCTGGATTACAGGATCACGTACTTATTGTCCATCTACAAGAAAGAGTTTGGGGACAAGAGCATAACAGAGAGCACCGGGTCTGTGGCTGACATGCTCCCATTCACACGTGAGACTTTATTCTTTTTGGAATAAATTCAATACTTCATACTACTGTAAATGAGTTGTTTAACTCCGCAGGTTGCCATACTTTACTGATCTGATGTCTTCTTTTTTTGTCTCCAGCTTCTGAACCCGACATAGACGAGATTGCAACCAAAGCAGAGAGCATGTTTGCAGGGAGGTGGGTAGAGATATAGAGTGATTATTTTTGATGCCTGCTTCCTTTGTCTCTTTGGAAGTTATTGCACCTGCTGAAAAAGATGTGTTATAGTGCATATACGTGCTTATTGATTGACTTTGTGCATATGTGTGGTCACAGCTCAGAGTTGAGTGCAGTGGAGCTGGACGATGAGGGTGGACGGACGTTTTTGAGGGTTCTGATCCATCTCATCATGCAAGATTACCCCCCGCTGGTGTCTGGCTCTCTGCAGCTCAACTTCAAGCACTTCAGCCAGAGAGCCGAGGTGCTGCAAGCTTTCAAACAGGTAACCTCGCAGCAGTGACACTCGTGCATTTGATACCGGGTGAGCTCGCAGAGTGTGGCATTAAACACTTCCTGAGTTAAGTGATTTTTGTCAGTTTGGATTAGGGGGGTTCTCCAAACAGTAGTCTCACTAAGAGCTTCCTCAGCTGGAAAACTCTCACTTCAACAACACGCTGACTTTCCAAAGTGTTGCACTGAGAGAGAGCACCACTTGGACACAGAGATGTGCTTTCACACGCATTTGTTCTTTTAATATCAGTCTGTCTGGTTCTCATCCAGCCTATCCGTGTGTGTGTGTGTTTTCCAGGTCCAGCTGCTCGTGTCAGAGCAGGATGTAGAGAACTACAAGCAGATCAAAGCAGACCTGGACCAGCTGCGTCTGACTGTGGAGAAGTCCGAGCTGTGGGTGGAGAAGAGTGGAGTCTACAGCGGTGAAGACCTCGGGGTCAGACAGGGCAAAGAACAGAACATCGAGGTGGTGTACCATCATT
Organism: Semicossyphus pulcher; assembly: GCF_022749685.1. Lineage (NCBI taxonomy): Eukaryota > Metazoa > Chordata > Actinopteri > Labriformes > Labridae > Semicossyphus > Semicossyphus pulcher. The sequence goes on from NW_027211759.1 coordinate 19,601,218, forward strand.
TCATGGTATCCAGCATCTAAAAGCAAAATTTCACATCTCAGTGTTCAGAGTGAAATTTATTTCTCCCCAGGATGTTACTATATTTACCCTAAACATCCCGTCAGTCATTCAGCTGCACAGTAAACGGCTTCTTTGTTTGTTGTTATTGTTCACCAAAGCTGATGGAAAGCTGTTTTGTTGGCTCTGCACTGAGGAATAATGAATAATAATGTGTGGCAGAGCAGGATCCGGCTGTAAATACGTTTATATCTTCATGTAGAGTGTTTTTTTTTGACATGATCATTGTCACAGCAATCCAATGAGAGCTGATTAAGATCAGTACAGAGATTTTTCCCATCACACAATGACAAATGCTGCTAATTACAGACTGGATATGAAGGTTGTTGTATGCCAAAGATAAACACAAAAGAATTGTGGAGCTTTAGTTTACTGTCATCGCATTGACAGCAATAAAAATATTTTACAATCTATTAATCGATGAATAAAATAATAATTGCATGTTGGTCCTAAAGGCTTGTTTGATCTCTGTGTTCGTCTCTCACCAGGAGGTTGTCCTGAGCCCCGTGCAGGATGGAGACATGAAACCTCAAATTGACAGCAACAAAGCAAACAACTACAACATTGTCAAAGAGGTGAGCTTCCTCTTTTCATTTCCAAGTTCTTCTTGGTCTTTTTGTTCTGTTGTGTGTCTTTAATTTGGTTTGTGTGTGTGATTTTTAGATCCTGCTGCGGCTCAGTAAGCTGTGTTACCCCAGTAAGAAGAGTCGTGTACAGCAGCAGAGGCTGCTGAAGAACATGGGGGCTCACACCGTGGTGCTGGACCTGCTGCAGATCCCCTACGAGCAGGTGAGGAACTGAACCACCGTCAAACTAGAAGTCTCTGTGAAATCTTTGTGTATTAAGGTTTCTTCATGTCCTCTCCAATCTCGGAACCCATCCGCTATATAGCCTCTGGGGACAACGATGAACATGTCGGGCGTGTCCGGGTTTACCCAGCAGTTAGTGATAAACGACTTACAGTCAAGACTTCCTTTTTCATGTTCTGCATTATTTACAGTCAAGTTAGCAACCTGAGAAGTGACCCTGTGTTCAGTTTAAAAGTGAAGCGGATTTCGCCACTCTAGATAGACGGCAAAATAAAGAGGGTCATTTCTTTGTTCTTGGTTAAATGTCCTGGAGGAGCGCCCGTTCTTCTGTTTCTGGTGAGTCTCAGTTTCACTGTAAGTAGTCAGTTACAGACGGGCTTCACTCTGGCTAACTGCTACAGTGAACCCGAAAAAGAACCCGTTTTTCTTGTGATTTACTTTAACGAGTCTTAAGTTTGCCAACATTTCAACATCATGATGCAGATTATTAAAAAAGTAGTGAAAAAGTTTTGTCAGGTCCTCTAGAGGAGAAGAAAACAACTTTTAAAATGCTTGTGTGTTGAACGGAGGTCGGATGATCATTTCTGATGCATTCGGGGAACTCTGGAAATCTAAACACTGACCAGCTTTCGTGACACAGCATCAGGGAATTTATCTCAAGTTGAATATTTGATCTAGAACAGATTGTTAGCTGAACTTGCTGCTCATGTCGGGATGTCATTATGGCGGATTACATTCCGCCTGCTTTTGCTCTCCACACCGACATCCTGCATACGCTGCAGCCTGCTGATACGTGATTGGTCAATATTACTCAGACTACAAGCATAGTACAATCGGAAACCAGAACACCTGCCTTACCTTAAATCCACGTCCCTGTGAACAGAGATTATGTCCTCTCTAATGATGATCCCTGTTTTTGTTTGTTTCTTGCACAGAGTGACGAGAAGATGAATGAGATCATGACCCTGGCACACACGTTTCTGCAGAATTTCTGCAGAGGAAACCCTCAGAACCAAGTTCTGCTGCACAAACACCTGAACCTCTTCCTCACTCCAGGGGTACAATATGACCTTGTTTTACCTTTCCCTTAATGACCTGCCTTACTTTGAAATGTCCTTTTTCCAGTAGACCGTGAACTAGCATCAGCAGAGTTGACCTATAATAAAAGATAGAAGATCCTAAAAAACAGAAGCACTACAGCAGAAATTTGTCCTGATTATTTAATAACCAAGAACAGTTTTCTTTGTTTTTCTTTCAGTTATGAAAAACATTAATTAACTCTTTTTATAAAGATAATCTTCCCCTAAAACACTGAATTAAGCCTCCTGTTTTTCACCAGTTGCTTGAAGCTGAGACAATGCGTCACATCTTTATGAACAACTACCAGCTGTGCAACGAGATCAGTGACCGTGTGGTCCATCATTTCGTCCACTGCATTGAAACACACGGACGACACGTTCAGTACCTCAAGTTCCTGCAAACCATTGTGAAGGCTGATGGGAAGTATGTCAAGAAATGTCAGGATAAAGTCATGACAGAGGTGAGAAATCACAGCTCATGAATCCACTTGAATGTTCTCAAAAAGCAGAATACATTATAACCACTGAAACCTGAAAACTTTGGTGTCATTGTGATTAAAGACATCAGGCGAACCCTGCGTGTAACTCTTGTAACTCTCCTCGTCTTGTTTGTACGTCCAGCTGGTGAACGGAGGCGAGGATGTGCTGGTGTTCTACAACGACCGCTCCTCCTTCCACGTGCTGCTGCAGATGATGGGCTCCGAGCGAGAGCGGACGGACGAAGATGGATCTCTGGCCTACCACAACACGCTTGTGGAGCTGCTGGCTGCTTGCACCGAGGGCAAGAACGTCTACACCGAGCTGAAATGCAACTCTCTGCTACCCCTGGACGACATTGTCAAAGTTGTCACAGATGTCCACTGTATACCAGAGGCAAGAGACAGATCATTTACTAGAGGAAAACACAACAGCTGGAGATTTATAGTGTAGATAAATAATAATAGTCTTGTCATCTTATCTCTGATTTCTTTCCCTGCAGGTGAAAACTGCCTATGTGAACTTTGTGAACCACTGCTACGTGGACACAGAGGTAGAAATGAAGGAGATCTACACCTCCAACCATATCTGGAAACTCTTTGACAACTTCCTGGTGGACATGTCCAGTGTAAGGCTCTGTCAGATTTAAAGGTCGCGCTTGTCTGACTGATATTTTTCTAATGAGGCTCTGTGTGTTTCAGGATGCACTGAGGCTAAATCTAACAGAGAAAATCAAACTGGCAGAGATGTGACGTGAGGCTGAGCTCGATCAGAAGTTTTCCCTCTATTAATTCATTTGTATTTCAGGTGTGCAACACTACCACAGACCGTAATCATGCCGACCTGGCCCTGGAGAAGTATGTGACAGAGACAGTGATGGCCATTGTCAAGGGTTTCTTCAGCTCACCTTTCTCTGTCAACCACTCAAACCTGCAGGTACTTTTTTTTTTCACTCCTGACAAGCAGGTGAAATGTGCCCGCAGAGGGAGGCTCACATTTGGCACGTCCAAATCCTCTGCAAACTTTTAGCTATTTTAGTAAAAGTATTTGAGACTGACGAGACTAACTGCTTCCTTCATTGCACCTTCACCTAAGACCCTTTTCTATTGTTTTATTGCACACATTTGTAGTTAAAGGACCTCCTTGAAAGGTTGTTGAAGTCTGTACTAATGTTTCCTATCAGAGACGATATAGAAGTGTTTCCATCATGGTTACCTCTTTTGTTTTACCTTTTAAAAAAACAGAGTCTCCTGCTCTCTCTCCTCTTTTCACAGACGAATCAGTCCGTCTTCATCAAGCTGCTCCAGTCTTCTTTCAGGATCTACAACTGCAACTGGATCAACTCAGCTCAGAAGGCTAATATTGAGAGCTGTATCAAAACACTGGCTGACGTTGGTGAGTGTTGTTGCTGTCCAGCCTTTGAATTTTAACAATGATGGAGACGGAGGCAATTAAATACATAAGAAATATTTAAATGTTATGTTTTTTTATGCCAGTATTTATTTAAAATCAGGTTGTTTATGCAACATATTAAAAACAGGGGTTAAGGTATTCGCTAGCCAATAAGAACAACTAAACTCATACAAACATCTTACTTTATGTGTTCCTCAGCTAAGGCTCGAGCCATAGCCATCCCCGTGGACCTCGACAGTCAGGTCAACACTTTGTCTCTCAAGGTCCACAGCAACATGGTGCAGCGAGCGGCCAAGGACTGGAGGATCTCTGCACGCACACGACCCCGGAAGGAGCCCCTGGGTGGCCCTGACTACAAGAACATCATTGAGAAGCTGCAGGTATTGCAGACATTTTGTAACAGAGTCTACAGCCATGCTAGCAGCTCTTGGAGGGCATGTAGCTACAGCAGTGCTTTGAGCTAAATGCTAATGTCAGCTTGCTAATCAGTATAGCATGTTAGCATGCTTTGATGTCCTAATTAGTTAGTTGATGGGATTTTTATTATATGCAAGATCTTAAACCAAAGTGTTGGACAAAATCGACCCTGATGATGGCACTAGATGAGGAGTTATGGGTGATTACAATTTAAGCTAACAGGGATATGAATGCCCAGAGTCATTTTTTTAGCAATCCATCCAATAGGTGCTGACACATTTTTGTTAAAAATACTAACTGGTAACCTGAAGGTGGTGCTAGAGAAAAAGTAAGGTGAACAACACCATCATTGAGACGCTGCAGGTGCACATTTTATAACAGAGTCTATAGCCATGTTAGCAGCTCTGGGGGTGCATGTAGCTACAGCAGTGCTTTGAGCTAAATGCTAATGTCAGCTTTCTGATATGCTTGCACAATCAGTATAGCATGTTAGCATGCTTTAATTTCCTAATTAGCAAGTTGATGGGATTTTTTTTATATGCAACTTCTTAAACCAAAGTGTTGGAAAATCCACCCTCACTAGATGAGGAGTTATGGGTAATTACAATTCCTGCTAACAGGGATAATTATAAAACAAACTGGTAACCTGAAGGTGGCGCTAGAGAAAAAGTTAGGGGACCACCAAAGTTACCTTATTACATCCCCTAGGGACAATAATCACTTTGTACAGTTTCCAAAAATGTAAAATGTAATAAAATGTTTCATAAATAACTGATGTGTGTGTTTCTGTGATCCACAGGGGGTCGTGTCCCTCCTGGAGGAGCAGTTCAGTCCAAAGGTCCAGGCGGAGTTTTCTGTGCTGGTGGACGTTCTTCACAGCCCCGAGCTGCTGTTTCCCGAGGCTGCTCGGTTGCGCTGTGAGAGCGGAGCTTTCATGTCCAAGTAAGTCGCTGTCCCAAATCTGTGAAGGGGACCAAAGACTACATTACCTATAAACCTACTTGGAAGAACAGGAGCATGGCTGACGTGGTTTGATGAGTTAGGATGTAGAAGTTGCAGATTGCTGTTATTTTTTGTTGGTATTCTGTATAGATTAATCCTCCAGGGGTGCTGCTACCCTGCTGCTGCTGTCTGACCTCCCAGTAGTGGTCAATAAGATACTGCCCTTGTATTTACTTGTAAGTCAGTGATGGACTGCATTAGAAGGATATGTAAATGGTTAAGCTCTTCTCCTGTCACTCTTTCAGACTGATCAAACACACCAAGAAGCTGATGGACAAAGAGGAGAAGCTGTGCATCAAGATCCTGCAGACGCTTCGAGAGATGCTGGACAAGAAGGAGTGCTTTCAGGAGTCTGTGAGTACCTCACCTGCAGGGTGACTGTGTCACTGAAACATGGTGGTCTCTTATAACCTCACTTTACATAAAAAGTAAAGTTTGGTGGGTCTTTAGCGCTGTCTTCACGTATCAGCAGTGCCGTACCCCTATCAGCATTGCTGTGCAGCCCTTGTTTTCTCCCAGGTCTGTCGGCCCAGAGCCCAGACTCCCCTTCATCAGTATGCTGTAGGCCTTTCTATGTTACATAAGGTAGGGAGGCACTCGAGGACACACTCACACTGAGAGGGAGAATAGGAGGGAGGAAGTGAGGGAAGGAGGAGGAGGAGAAGGAGGGGGGCAGGCACCGAACAAACAAATCAATACTGCAGCGAGTCGGGGAGGGGGGGCGGGGTGTAGGAGCCTGTCTCCTGCTGGAAAGTGAATGACAGGAGGTGGAAGAGGAGACTTGAGGAGGTGGATTCAGGTGCAAGAAGAGTCAGGTCCGTGTTCGCCGTCTGAACGTTTAGGAGAGTTTGTTCCAGCTTCATGGTGAGCGGAGCCGATGCTGAGCAGACGCAAGAAGAAATGCACCAGTCGAACGCCCTCAGTGTGCAGAAGAAGACTCCAAAGCATCAGTTGTTTTCAGTTTATTACACTTTACATTTTCCTGAAGTAAAATAAGGAAAAGCGTTTGAGTTTTCTGATTATGTAGCATATCATGCGGACATGCTAATTCTTGGCTGACAATGCTGTTCTAAGAGCTGTTTTGTTGCACCAAATCATCACTTATTTAAATAGAGTGTACATGAATGTGCCTTTACACTCTCTTTCAGTGTAATTGCATTAGTAAAACTGTCAAGACTTTCTATCTCAGTATAGTACATGCCAGCCAGTGTCACTTTCAGCTGCTTGAAGAGTCAGAGTTTTGTTTTCGCTATTTGTGTTTGCGTCTTCTGTCAGTCAGCCAGGCTGCTTTTTCGAAAGGCAAATTATTCAACAGTTGTGTGGAACGAGATCAGAGGAATTCAAAGTGGAAAAAAAAAACAGCCAGTATTTTAAAAAGCCGCTGAGCGCATTCGAGAAGCCAGACAGTGCGGTAACGATATGTGAAATGTCAGTTTGTGTAGGTGTGCGTGAGTGTGCTCGAGCATGTATTTGTGGCCTCTCTTTGTCATATCCCTGTAGCCCTGAGCGTGGAGCTGCAGCCTCGCCTCACAGGAGAGAGAGAGAGAGAAAGAGGGAGGGAGGGGGAGAGAGAGCGAGAGAGAGAGAGAGAGAGAGAAACGATTGATGGAAATAATGAGAGAGGGAGAGGCAGACAGACAAAAAAACAGAAGGAGAGAGAGAGAGAGAGAGTGACAGCATAGGCAGCAGAGGTTGGTGGCTCCCCTGGGGTGCAATGAGTGGGTGGAGGAGAGTGAGAGAAAGAGATGGAGGGAGAGTGATCAAGGAAGGGAGGGAGGGAGGGAGGCAGCCATGTGAGGAGCCATGTGAGTGGAAGGGAAAAAAAAGTGGGCAGCGGCTGCAGGGTGAGGGATTGGAGAGAAGCAGAGTCTGCTCAGTCCATGAGGAGACAGGGCAGGGGGTGCGCTTACGTAACAGCCTGCAGTGGCTGAGCCAGCGTCACGTGGACCATCACGTTCTCCTCACTCCCTCCCTCCCTCCTTACTCTCACTTTCTGTCCACTCGCCGCCTCTCTCTTCCTTCTTTTCCCTCTCCGTGCTTTGTCTCAGTCTATCGCATTCTGTCTGCCCGCCTGAGTTATTTTGTCTCCCCCCCTCTCCCCACTCTGTCCCACCCAGACCCCCTCTCTGTTTGCCTGGGTCATGCCAGGAGCACTGGCCAGGCAGCGAGTCGCAGACGTGTCGGCTCTCGCTGCTGCACTTCTCTTGTTGTCACGTAAACATAAATGTGTGTGCTCCCACTTCGCTCTGAAGATGTTTTGAGTTAGGGAAAGAATTAAACAAGTATCATGCTTATTTATAATGTTTTAAAATATGTAAAAAGAAATGCATAAATTGCCAAATTCAGCCTTAAATTTTAAATGTCACCTCATGTCATGAACTTTGTCACTTTAAGGATATGGCTGATGTTCTTCAGCTGAATACTCTTGATTTTAATATTTCATGTAAAACCAAGTCAATAGTGTGTCACTCTGACTCTAACTGCTGTCCGACTTCCCTCCCCAGTCTGTGATACTCGGCTACAAGCTCATGTGTTGCTACTGAAGATTTAAATCTTTAAAAGTGGGTCACAAATATACAGCTTCATTAAAAGAAAAGGAGGAGCATTTTCTTAAATCATTTGGGAACTGTAGTTTTTAATGAATGTTACTCAAACAGGAATGAATAATGCATTTGTTGGGGACTATTTTCAGCTGTAGATTATCGTACATTTAAGGCACATTTGAGTATTTAAAGCACTCAGACAATGTATTTTAAGAAAGTTGTCATTAACAATAAGTTGTCATGGGTAACCTGTGACCTCTTTACCCTGAATAAAGTCAGAAATGCCCCTAGAAATATTTTAAACTTAAAAAGTGTTTTGTGTTTGCAATGTTTCTCCTTTGAACAACTTTGATTCAATAATTCAATATATGCACAAACTCAGCATACAGAAATATTTTAATAGGTTTCTGATAACAATGAAGGTCTACGCATACGCAGAGATACACACGCAGTACTTGATAGCAAGATTAAATGATTGTTGCTTTTATTCTCTTAATTGGATTAGTCGACACTAAGAAAATCAAGGTTATCACTTGACTTATCCTTTAACACAGTTTCTTTTTAACTTGCTTATTCTGGTTGTTAGTAGATTTGTCTCTGTCAACACGCATGCACATGTATGTAATGTGGTGTCATGTGTGCATGTGTCCTCTTGTTTACAGAGGATTGAAAAAGCCTGTTACGTAATATAAACCACTCTCACCCTCTCTTTCCTCCCTCTCTTTCACACTCATCCCTGTCATTCACACGCTGTCTGTCCGTCCGTCCACCTCTCTCTCTTTTTCCTTCTTGCGCGCCAAGTTTCACACCACCTGCCCAAGGCAAAGCAGATTTACAGATTACCACCCTCTCCATGCTAAGCCCATCTCACGGACGCATGTAGACGGATACAGCACACACACACACGCACGCACAGAGTCCTAGGCGTGCAGTGCCATGCTGGCTGTCCCTGTGTGAGCTCATCCTGCAGGGTTTTCCCTGCTTGTCAGTCTCCTCATGGGAGTAGGAGAACATGGCTTAGGGAGCAGGTCAGTCAGGCAGGCCGAGAGCAGGGCGAGCTTACAGTTTGACCTCTGGATGGACTCGGGCTGACACAGCACGATGAGTCAAGGCAAAAAGTTTGAGACATTCAGAGCTTATCTGGATGATCAACGCCCTTTTATCGAATGCCAGATAACAAGAATGACTAGTGTGGAAATCTATTTGTCATGTATGTTTTACTGCCTGAGTCGGTGCTTTCCTCCCACACTCGCTTCCCACGATCCATCAGTCAGGTGTCTGGTAGTTGAGTATTATGTTTAGGTTTCCATGGAGATGAGGGATTAGCACATGTTGTTTGTCTGTCTGATCTTGCTGTGTCTGGACACAGGAAGTCTGTGTGCCCTATGCAGAAACGCCGTCGGATCAGGAGCTTCTGAACTTCTATTTTAACTCCAAGCTGCAGAAAAAAAGCGACTTCCTTTAAAACACACTAGTAAAAAAAAAAGGAAGAGGCCTTACCTTCATGCATCTTAGAGCAGCTATGAATGTGATAATTGTTCCCGTAAACAATGATTGGACACAGTTCACAGTGTGTTACTTGAGTCTGATTGCGTATGAGTTAGCTCACTTGTGCTCATGGAGGCACATGACCGGCGATAGGTTGCATTATGTATAGGAGCTGCAGCTCGTGTGGCACCGATCGCGTCTGTCAGTATTGCTCATGCTCACAGCACGTGGACAAAACAACAGAAAGTTTGTCGACTCTGCCAAAGGTCCTTATTTGTGAGGTTGTGGCTTGAAGAGCGATTTTTAGCTTAGCATTGTCTACCTGTGATTATTGTTCCTGTTTGCAGCACAGTTTTTCTGCATTTGGCTCAAACTACATGTCTTTTGATTCTTCTGTTATTCTGAGACTTTTCCTTTGCCACGTTACATCATTTGGTAAAGTTTATAACTGATGCACGAGAAGTTTTGATATTGACTATCTGTCCTTTGTGTCCTACTGTAAATTCCCTTATGATGTTGTGGTATCGCGTTTATGAATAAAGCGATCACACCTCTATATAAGCTTTAAATATAAAGTGATCCAAAGCTATGTTGACTTTTTAATGCAATCGACTGAATTGTTGTCGCGTCAGTCACTTACACTAGCTAGCTAAGGAAAGAGTCTACAACCATGCTAGCTCTGTTAGGTTTCCTTTATATAAAGATGGCGGACGCGTCTCCATCTGCTCTCATTGTACTTATTTGAAGCCAAAATGCCCCTGAGACGGGCGCTGCCATCTTGCACTGGTGACGTCTTTTGGAGCCGGAGACTGCGCATGAAGAGATCAGCGGGTGGAGCCGCCCCTTCCGCTAACCAAAACACACACTTAACTTACCTAAAAAAACCAGCAAAGATCCCGCACGTCGGCGTATTTAACATCAGAACAGCTTCTTGTGTTTGTCTGAAGCAGACGTTCACAGATATATAAACTTCACTGACCGTAGTGATTGATTTAGTTACTTCTCCTCTCGCCGTTCCTCCTCTGCTCTGCTTATCCAGAACAGATCGACTGCAGGAGCCGTATTTGTCAACAGAGCTGTCAATCATCCTTTTGACAGCATCAAATAACTAATTAAAAATAAACTTGTCAGAAAAATGAACTCTTGAATGTAAATCAGCATGATAACAACTAACTTATATGACAGAAACCATGTTTGTGAAAAATGTATTTGGCGTGTATTTTGATTTTATAGTTTGACACATGTCCCATCTGTTAACATGGAGAAGGCGGACTTTATGACCTAAACTGCAGCCAGTCAGCAGGGGGCGCTAGAGATGTTTTGGCTTCACTTTTAGGGAGCTGTCATGTCGGCCATCTTTTCATACAGTCTATGTTGTACACATTGTGAGCTAAAGCTAATGTTAGCATGCTAACATGCGCAGAATGACAATGCTGATTAGCTTATGTATATTAGGTGCTATTAGCCCTTACCATAAGTGTAGCTGAGGCTGATGGGAATGTTGTTAGTTTTGCAATTATTTGGATCATTTAAAAATGGATTTAGTTTAAAAAAATGTTATATCATGCAAAGTGAAAAATAAGTGACCCCTGACATAATTATAATTCATCATTAGGGGACATGAATATCTTTAGAAAATGGTATGCCAGTCCAAATAGTTGTTGAGATAGGTTAATATATACATCTATTCACATCCCATGACATCGGTATATTTCATGCCCGACTACCATTGGTGCCGATGAAACAAATATGCCACTCTTGCACCTTTCCAGCTCACTTGACTTCAACATTACAGTCTTCCTAACAACAACAACAACAATCTTCCCTTAACAATATAAGTGAATCACATGTAACACTTCCTGAGTGAACCCTACAGCTAACAGGCGGCCTTTTTCAGAACGCTTGTTTACGCTGCTGTCTTGTATTTTCCTCAACCAGTCTCACCAATTGCTCTCACATGGGGGCTTAATTTGTTTTGGTGATGTGCTTGTTTGTTGGGTAAAAGCATTTAATTTGCTGTGGAGCTGCAGCATTTCGTAAATGGCGGCACGTGATGCTCGTCTCAGCACAAGGTTATTATGGGAATTTTGTACGGTAGACTTTTGGCCTTAGCAGCAGAGCTACCTGTGGTGACCACGGGGCAGGAAACGCTTCATATCCTACAGAAGGGAAGAGAGTTGGAATAGCTCGACACAGCTCAGTATTGAGGTGCAGTAAGAATATTTCGCTAGCAGCATATCACTCTAACTCTGGCTCCTGTTTGCGCGCCCTGTCTCAGGGTCCATATCCAGAATTCCTGGAACTCAAGAAGTCACGAGTCGAAGCCACCAGCACTGCACATGTTATTTTATGTGGAGCTCTTCTTCCAAGAAACTTGATGCAGTGAAAAACTGCTTATAAACTACAGACTTTGACCTACAATAACTGTCTCAGAACTTCTATTTAGATGACACATTTCTTTCAGGAACTTCCCTTTTAATTTATTTAGCCATACATCAAACGCCGTAACCAATCAGTTGTTGAAAATGCAGTTGACATGACTTCACTAGCCTCAGCGGCAGCTGTTGCCCTTCCTGTGTCGTCCCACATCCTTTTTTTTAATGCTTTCACTTCCTTTGACCAAAGCTTGTGCACTGAAACAGCAGGATAATGTGACTGTTTGTGTCTTGATTACCTGACTATCGATGAAATACCTCCCTCAGTGAGAAAAGCTTGATCTGTTTTATACTCTCTCTTTAAGCTTTCAATGTCCCCGGAGTTCCACTGTGATGGTGGTGGTGTGTTATTACTGTACAGGATCAGACTGGGTTTCAGTTTGAGTTTTGGCATCATGTGCTAATGACAGGAGAAGGTTTCACTTTAAAACTCTTGACTGAACAAAGTGTGCTGACTGCAGTTTGTGTACATGTTGCTTCCTGAAGGTGTTGGATATTGCTCGGCCCTCACATTGCCTGTGGGAAACCTCCACTTGTTCTGTGTCACAGAGACCTTGATCGGCGCTCCCACTGCTTACAAAAGACACACACTGGGAATCCTTTCATTCTTCTGTTGTGGGAGAAAAGAAAACTATTAGCCCTCTTGATCTGAGCCATGTTTGGATAACTCTCCCCTCCGCCGTGGCCTCAGTATCCTCTGTAACCGACCTTGTCTGACCTGAGCAGCTCCAGCCGCCCGTTCCTGCCACTGTCTGTCTCGCTCCACAGCTGGTGCTGCCCCTCCGCTGCCTGTGTGAGCTTTCAGACCACCTAAAGAAGCAGAGAGCAGGCTGTGTCTTTGTCTCCATGCGTCTCTTTCTGGAGTCGCTGCAGACAGCAGAGCTGCGAGGGGGCTGGGGGAGGGAGGGGAGAACAGGGGGCTGCGAGGATGCAGGAATCAGCAGCTCATCCCCAGCTTGGACACCAGAGCCGCAGTGTGGCGTGCCGGTGCACATTTTAAAACACCACGGCTGTCTGCTTCTCGCTGGGTTTTGTTTGTTCCTCTCCCACTCTCCCTCCCCCCGCCCTCCTCCACTCCTTACTTCTGTCAGTTCTTCTACCTCTATTTCTATCTCGCTTTCTTTCTCGTGGCTCTTACATCACCTGACGGGAGTTTTTTCTCGTCAATGCAGCAGCGAGCAGATGAGTCAGGCTGGGCTGAGTCTCCTCTCCCGCCATCCTGCCTCCCCTCTCCTCTCCTCTCTTTCTGCAGACAAGGCAGCAGAAAGGAGGTGAACAAGTGCAAAAACCTGTCACCCCCCAACCCCCTGTTTTTTAACATCCCCCTCCTAGAGCGCTTCTTTCACCAAGATGTCCTCTGTCATTAGAGGGGAAACGTTCTGTCAAACATGATCTGATCTGCAGTCAGTTAAAGAACGTGTTTGAATTTGCAGCCTTATAGAGTGTGCTGCCAAGTTTGTAGTTTCACTGAGTGTGTGTGTGTGTGTGTGTGTGTGTGTGTGTGTGTTTCGATATGACAGAGGCTACCTCAATGGATCCTCACCTTCAGTTCAAGAAGTGTGTGTCTGTGTGTGTGTGTGTGTGTGTGTTTGTGAGACAGTCCGCCAGACAGCGCAGGCAGACAAGTGTCTGTGCTGACTGCAGATGAGATGGAGTGTTTACTGACACAGGGAGCATCCGCCACACGTGCTCCTCCGCATCTTCACTCCTCGGTGCTTTTAGTTTGAGGCTCCTCGGGTGGACTGTACCTGGGCAGCCTTCGTGGCGACGCATGCGGGTGCCTCATTTGTCGGAACGACACTGTCAACATATTGATCTCGTCTGGAGTGCTGTTAAAAATATACCGTCAACAGTGACCAGTATTTCTCTTTGACAATGTGGTTTCAGTCTTTTTTTCTGTTCTGCATTATACTTATGCCGTGTTTGCAATGCACCAGCGGATTTACTGTAAGCAGCAGCAACGACTGTAAACAACTCAACAAAGGCAGCTACACAAATGAGTCATATAAAGCTGAATACTAATCGGCTGTATGTGTCAGCTTTAAAAGAGGTGTGACAATCACAATAGGGGAACTTACAGATGGACAAAGAGATATAATTGCTGCATGAATTCTTACATCGTCGGTTGCAAACACTGCAAATAATTTAAAGAAATACAGTGAAGGTTTTAAATATATATATTTATAAGTCTCGCATGTGTAACGTCCACGGTTGGCTCTGGTTGTAACTCTTGATTTTCCTCGCTGATGGTCGCTTTCCTTTTTAGACTGTTTGCCTTCATCTGAGCGTCCAATTTGTTTCTTTTTCTTTGTATTTTCACTTATTGTTGAAGTTGTATCTGTAGTCATCGATCTTTTCTTTGTTTGTTCAGCCATAGTAGGTTACTGTTTACTCGTAACACTTGCAGAGACCGGAAAAGCAGCCGCTTAGCTCGTGATGGAAAACGCGTCACTAACTGGGCGCCGCTTGTGATTTTTTCAGCAAAAGTCTCCACAGACAGCCAGTCTGTAATACTGCAAATGCAAAGTCTTTGTTCAGTGGGCCATAGACTCAATCACCATTGTGTTACCTCATTTGGCGATAGATAGAGACTTAACAGACATTTATTTAAATGAAAACCTTCGAGATTAAGCTTTTGCATTTGCAGTATTATTACAGACTGGGTGTATGTGGCGACATTCGCGGAAAAAATCACAAGCGGCGCCCAGTTACTGACATGTTTTCCATCAGCCAGCAGTGGTTGGTCTGCCAGAGAGGGTAGGCGAAGCTAAGCGGCTGCTTTTCCGGTCTCTGCAAGTGTTGCAAGTAAACAGTAATCTACTATGGCTGAACAAAGATTGATGACTACAGATACAAAACAAGTGAAAATCCAAAGAAAAAGAAACAAATTCGACGCTCAGGTGAAGGCAAACAGTCTAAAAAGGAAAGCGAGAGTTAGAACCGTAACAAAGGGAGCCAACCGTGGATGTCTGGTTATGTGGGACGTATGAACCTGCAATTGCCTTTTATCGACATAAGGTGTTGCCAACTAGAAGAAAACTGAGAACTTCAAGATTACCACTTTAACTTCGCCGTCCTCAGTTTTGTGCAGATTACAGTTTTTGCGTCTTTTTGCCCCTCTTGCTTTCTCTCCACTGTTCCCGTCTGTTTTCTTTTTTCCCTCTGTAAAGAGGCCAACGTCAAATTTACAGGACTTCTTTCGGAGGATTGATATGATTACAGTTTGTGTGATTAGAGCCGAACGGTCTGTTCTTCTTAGCAACAGAAGTAGAGTAATATTTGGATTGATTAAAGCCTAAACTATTAAACGCTAAGTTACTTATTGCAATGTTTATTGACCTAATTGATTAATTCATGTTTCACACACATCATTACACAAAAAGTCATCCAGCTGGACCAACACATCACGAGGCTCTATTGTTTTCAGGTGTTATTTTGTCCTCCACTTGTATCTAACAGGAAGGTTAATGTTGCTACTAACATGTTTTCATGGAAACCACAGGTGGCTCCCTACAGTCCATTCATCCTTTTGCTCCATCAGTCCATCTATTCATCCGTCCTTCCCCTGGGTTGATCAATAATGACGGCAGTGAGGGCCATTTTGAGTTGTTAGGTTGCCATAGAAACAGATGCTGACCAGCCTAAGTGTCCATATATTCTTTATATTCCATCAATCCATCCATCCCACCGCTGCACAATAAATAGCACGATGCAAGTCCTCCACCTGTCAATCACTCCGGCACTTCGATTACACAACACACAGTATGGAGATTATCTCCATGAAGCCTTTAATCTCGTTTCTGCTCGTCTGCGTCAAATGTCACAAGAGACGCTCAGAGACGTTTGTGAGAGAGCGAAAGAAAATAAAGACGCTCCTTAGATAAACGTGGAGCTGGAAGCAAAGTGGTGTTGTGTAATGCATTGTTTCGTGCATTTATATAAAACATCTTCATACACGAATTACCCCGTGCAGCCTCCTTATAGCACTTTGCACTGCAGTGCGTCTGTGTGCAGGACAGATACTGTTACTGTTTCTTTCCATCTCTGATCTTTGTCCACTCACTGAATGCAACTTCCAAAATTACACAAATAAGTTTTTAAATGTATTATGTCAAAAAAGTTTCATGCTGTGGTCTTGAAAATGAAATTATTAGGGATATAAAAGATTACAAGCAGACCGTCACTAACTGTAACCAAACAAAGATAAGATGTTATCTTAACTATTTCTGTCTCAGCTGCCATCTCAGTTAGGATTCAGTTACAGGACGACACTTTAATTGTCTTGTTATTTTTGAGGATCGCTTCCATTAAGAAAGAAAAGCATCATGGGATGATGGTGATCATTTGAATCACGTGTCAGATGGAAGCGGCTCAGCCCTTGTTTGGATGACTGTGTGGATTCCATGGCAGTAAACAGACCAAACCACAAATGTTCTCTTGGATGGGACATTTGTTAACATGTCCTTCAGTGTGACGTTATTTTTATGGTTGAGGCTCACAAAGTGCTACTTTTTCAAAAGGGTGCTAAAATGTGGATTTCCTAGTTTGAGGCTGGCACTCTCTCAGACTGTGATATGGATTTAACATCATGATTTCTGTCTCCGCAGGGAAATGAGTTGAGAAAGATTCTCCTCACACGCTACTTTGGAAATCAAAAGCTTCTTTCCAAGTCAGAGCTCGGGAGTGGAAACAGCTCATCTGGCGGCTTTGTCAAGCCGTCATCCGGAGGTACTGAGAACCCCAAATAAACCCAGTAGACACCACAATAACCGCTCGCTGCGGAGGAGACAACAGCAGCTAACATGACAGCGTTCGGCTTCTGAGGAGAAGGGCTGTTTGACAAATGCTGGCAGATTTTGGATCTGGCTTAAGTGATTCATAAAGCCCCACATAAACAATACTTTTCTACAAACACTTGATATAGTTGGATTGGAATAAGAAATGTTGAATAGATATGTTAAATGTTCATATCTCTGCAGGAGGGTCTCCCATGCAAGACTCTGACAAACCAGGCAGCAGTATAGTGGAGATCCAGTGTCTCCTGGACAACGTGGGCACATCAGAGCTGGTGATCGACCTCATCGTCAACACCAAGAACGACCGGGTGTTTGAGGAGAGCATCCTGCTGGGCATTGCCCTTCTGCAGGGCGGAAACACACAGATACAGGTCGGCGGCATGAATCCTTTATTTCGGTGCACATTGATCAGCTAAAAGTCACACGCGCTCACAGATTTGGATTCATGCTGATCACTACTCTGCCTCCCACAGAACTCCTTCTATCACCAGCTGTACAAGCAGAAGAAGTCCGAGAGGTTCTTCAAGGTTTTCTACGACCGCATGCGTTTGGCGCAGCAGGAGATCCGAGCCACCGTGTCCGTCAACATGTTTGAGCTCAGCAGCAGGAAAAGGGACGACGACGGTGACGTCAGCGGCGTCAGGTTCAAGAAAGGTAGAGTCGAGTAATGATGCATTTTGACCTTTCTGGGCTTAAAATACAACCAACACAGCGCGGTTCCTCTGCTTCCCGGAACATGCAGGGTGTCAACGTGAAGCTGCAAGTGAGTAAGGTTTATTTAAAGTGAACAAGCTGTGTGATAATGTCAGACACCGAGAGAGGAGCATCTTAAAGTGACAGTGCTGAGTCACTGGGGTCATGCCCTTAGCAGCACAGCGGATCATTTGTACAGAAACGGACCTGCAGTGAGTGAAAAGCTACAAAAAGGGCTGAAATATAAACCTGAAAATGTGTTTGCGGTCCTCAGCTCAGCACAAGTTTAAACAATAGAAGAGGATAAATCCAGAATGATCTTTGCTGCTCTGCTGACCTCTGTGCACACTGTTGTTCCCAGTTCCTGCAGTCACATGTCAGAGGGCATGTGAGGGCCCACATCACAAGCTTATCAAAAGGCCTTTGTATCAAGATCGAGTGCTTTCATGCTACAGAACCCCACTCTAAAGTTGCACACTTGTAAAGGGGGAGGGGGTCTCTGAGTGTCTTTTTAGTATGTTCATACACTAGTGCTGATTGTTATTGTCCTGTCCATAATTAAACAGGGAATCATGTTTATTTGTATGTATACGTCCATGCTGTGCTCTAGGGAAGGACTCGGGGCTTCACATGAGGGAGGACATGCGCGGGCAGCTGAAGGAGGCCTCCTCAGTCACCTCTAAGGCCTTCTGTGCCTTCAGAAAGGAGCTGGATCCCGACTTGGAAGGCTTTGGCCAGAACAGCGAGATAATCGGGGCAGAAGAGGCTTTGGAAGAAACCCCGATGAGCCCGGCCATCACTATCATGAAACCGATTCTGCGTTACCTTCAGCTGCTTTGTGAGAACCACAACTCAGACCTGCAGGTACTGGAGCCTTTTGATGGAGAACACGACCATTGAAGTCAAACTTTTTTAAACTGACTTTTGTTGTTTTTGTGCTCTGAATCCAGAACTTTCTGCGAAACCAGAACAACAAGACAAACTACAACCTGGTGTGTGAGACTCTCCAGTTCTTAGACTGTATCTGTGGAAGCACCACTGGAGGCCTCGGGCTGCTTGGCCTTTATATCAATGAGTGTAATGTGGATCTGGTTCGCCAAACCCTGGAGACCATCACGGAGTACTGCCAGGGACCCTGCCATGAAAACCAGGTAGGGGGAGGACTGATGATGATCATCTCAGCAGTTAAATCTTGCATCCTATATACAGAGGCTAAGTCCTCGATGAGGCGGCCCCAGGTTTAACTCCCACCCTCGGCCTTCTGCCGCGTGTCATCCCCACTCTCTCTTTGTGTGTTTCCAACGCTATCCACTGTCCTCTCTATTTCTGTCTCGGCTGCCATCCATCATTTAAGTTACAGGACAAGACTTTAATTGTCATGCTCCTCAATGAGAGGCTCTGATTTGTGTGTTTATAAGAGCACTGTCATCCTGGAGGATCGCTTCCATCAAGAAAGAAAGGCATCATGGGATGATGGAAGCGGCTCAGCACTTGTTTTGATGATAGTGTGAAATTCATAGCAGTAAATAGACTAGACACAAATGTTCACGGGAAAAAGTGCACACTTACCTTTTTTACGCTGCGGTTCCGCCTCAGCGCCGTAACGAAGCTCTGCAGTCATGCAGCCTTTGTCATTTTACATTGGACCAAGCAACACCAGCGTAAAGTCGCCCCAGTGTACACAGACGGCGTTTCGTCTCTGTTACGCCTCTGTTACCACCTCTGATGCCGGTTCAGAGGTGTAACGACTTCGCCCCACCATAAGGCCTCCATGCTTTCTACATAGAAGACGGAGCGTAACAAAGACGTAATTTTCCCACCTTGAACTGGCAGTGTAAAACAGCGATTTTTTGATTGAAGGGATTTTCAACATCAGAGACTTGAATCTTAACTGTCAAATAGTTTTATTCATGAACTCTCTTGTCAAAAATG
The DNA here is from genome assembly GCF_022749685.1 of Semicossyphus pulcher. Taxonomy (NCBI): domain Eukaryota; kingdom Metazoa; phylum Chordata; class Actinopteri; order Labriformes; family Labridae; genus Semicossyphus; species Semicossyphus pulcher. Next base: position 19,620,359 of record NW_027211759.1, read on the forward strand.
AAACTCAGGATTTAAAACTTTTCTTGCAAAAAGTTTCATTTCATCTGGTAATTTCTTGAATACAAAAACCCAGATGCTTCCTTTTGGAGCAGCAGTATATATTGGCCATTACTCCCATACACGACCAGCTAATCCCAGTTTATCTCGCTGTGGTTTAAAATTGATCCGACACTTCTGTTCTCCGTGCTTGGGTTTGTTAATATCAGACACATCTTCTTCTGATCATTTTTGTTGTTGTCTCTCATTTTTTCCAGACCTGCATAGCCAAGCACGAGTCCAACGGCATCGACATTATTATAGCCCTGATTGTCAACTCCATCAACCCCCTGGAGAAGCATCGGCTGGACCTGGTGCTGGAGCTCAAGGTGAGCCGCGTGTGTCTCTGAGAGGACGCAGCCATTAACAGCCAACTATAGCTTAACATATGGGTTTGACATATGGGTGACTGCTGAGGGTTTCAATGTCAAAACTCATTCTGAAGTTTTTTAATCTGCAAAGTCATTAATCCCTGAATTCTTGGTCTCTGTAGTTCATAGTTGATGAATGTAAGAGCTCATTGGTGAAGCCCTGTGTTGCAGAACAATGCCTCGAAGCTCCTACTGGCTATCATGGAGAGCCGCCATGACAGCGAGAACGCAGAGAAGATTCTCTTTAAGATGAGACCAACTGAGCTGGTGAGTGTGTTTCAGCACGTACACACACACCGCACCGTTCCCTCTGAAATCTGTTTGTAAGTGCACAAACTCTAAGTAGCAGTAAGTCTTTATAACTTTCCTGCTTCAGGTGGATGTAATGAAGGAGGCCTACGCCCAGGGTCTGGAGAGTGAGGACGACGAGGACAGTGTAGGAGACCAGATCAAACCCCGAGACGTCGGACACAACATTTACATCCTGGCCCATCAGGTTAATATAAATGCCTGAGCTTGTTTTTGTCTGTGACAGAGGCGTTACTGCATTTCCTCTGCCTGTTTGACCTTCTGTCGACCTCCGGGCCCTGACAGCACTAGTTTGTGTGTCCACATGCACTCTTCTCTTGTGTGTGTCTCCATTGTGTTAAACAGACACTCTGCCAGTTTTCTAAAATTAGCTTTCAGGATGTGACACTGGTCGTGCAGACGTAGGTGTTCACTGCAGCAGCCGTTAGTCACTCTATCACTTGACAAATGTGGTCTGGTTCACTCCACGGTAAAGAAATGAGTGTGCCATTGAGGAAGTAGTCCTATTGTGCATGTGTGCAGCTTGTGTGTCTCTGCCTTTCTCTGTCAGTTTGGGAGGTCAGACCATGTCTGGCGGGTTTTCACTTCTGCCTCTTCAAGTCAAATGTCACACAGGGTATTCTTGTCAAACGGACACGCTAGTTTCATCATGACTAGGAGAGACTTTAACTGTTTAACTGACACGCTTTTCCACTGACGACCAACAAACGTTATTAACGTGATTCTATCAGCTATCTTTTAGAAAAGATTATCAATATTTGCTCCTCAGGGCAGCTGCCATTTATTGTACCTAGTGTGTGAGTCTGTCAACAAAATTAGGCAACCTTAACAGCTGACGGACCATTTTCACATATTTTAGAACATACTGCCAGGAGGTAACACGGGCAATACAAAACATATTTACTGTCGGGATGGACTGTTCTTTCCCAACAATTTATCTGGGCAACATCGCAGCTGACTTTTCAGTGCAGGATAAATACGTATTAAAGATATAATTAGCAGCCAGCCAAAAAGCGAATATAACGAAAATGGTTACAATCCAAACCTCCATCAGAGACTGATTGGATAGATAATGTTAGTAATATTGATTGACAATCTGAGGGCAAATACATTTTTTGCAATATTGGGAAAAATGCAAAATACGTTTAATTACCTTGTAAAAATCCTCCCGAGGCATCTCCTCCTTCTCCCTCATTAAATATTCCTGAATCTGCATAAGCCCCGCCCACTATGTGCTACATTTCTCCTTTCGTAAAAGTATAGCCAAAAACAAAACACGTCTCTGCCATTGTTTGTGGCAACTTGTTGAAACTTAGCTAGCTTGAAATGTAGTAATTAGTAGTAGTAACGTTAACGTTAGTAGTCAGCAGTGAGTTAGCAAAAATTACGATGTCTGTTACAGCTGTCTCACGCAGCGCCGAAGGGTTGCCATAGGTTACACATAATGATATGCATAGCATCACCCCCGTCCATTAACGGGATTGGCTCCTCCTGGCAGGTTTGTGACGTCTCAAACCTGCCAGTCTGAAAACATGTTGTTCAGCCTGTCCTTGGTACACTGCAGTTTAAAAGCAGACAGGCCCAGCCATGGAGATGACTGCTTATGTTGTCCCTGATATGTCTTGTAGCACATGAAGAACACCACATGGAGATGTTTACAAGGTGAAACACTTGATTTACACTGGAGGGGTCTTTAAGAAGTGATTTCTGTTCCTCTGTTGTATGGACTGATATGTATTTCCATCTCCTATTACATTTTATTTATTTATAGATGACCAACTGGTTTGTTCTCATTGTGTTGTCTGTTTACAAAAAAAAAGGAAAAATAAATAAATGAGGCAAACTTGGTATTTCCAGTAATAACGTTTCTATTTTTGGTTCCCTGTATGGGAAATTATATATTTAGAAGAACTAAGTCAGGTGACCAAAAGGAGGAAGAGGAGAAAACACAAGTATCAAACCTCACCGCACCAAGTCCATCACATTCAACTGTTACATGACGCCAATCATTTTGGATCCTATTGTTATAATTTCCATCATATATTTAAGCCAAGTTATATTACTTGAATGGAGAAACAGAAAGAAAGAAGAAAGCAGCTTTCTGCCAAAAAAGCTCCACAGCCCCCATAGTACACTACCTGCTCAGCAGCAAAGGGCAGACAGACACAGTCAGGGAATAGCTTGTGAACATAGTGGAACATTCAGCCGCTAAAAGAGACAGATATGTTGCCAATGTAGTGTTTACTCTTTGTGTCTGTATCTGCCAAAACTGGTTTAAGCTTTGAATACTCCCTAACAAAAGAATATAACACTGGGAAGAATGGCAATGTGGATGAGCTGCATATTTGTCTTAAATCCCTCTCCGTTTGACATAGAGGTCTTTAAAGTCAAGTGTAGGTTCCTTCCTTATCTGCCACTTAAAATATAAATGAATGGTTATTTTGTTTTCCTGATCCTAGCTGGCTCGTCACAGTAAGATCCTGCAGCAGAGCCTGAGGCCGGGGTCGGTGTTGGGAGCGGCGTCAGTGGTCGACCCCGACCATGACAAGGATGACGCCCTTCATCACTATGCCAATCACACAGCTCAGATAGAGGTACACCTTTCTCTTTTCGTGTTTCCTCTGAAACTTTATCTAACGTTTCCTATGTTAGAATAAAACACGTACAACTATGAAGCGGACTTCCCGGATATCTCTTCCCCAGATTGTGCGTCATGACCGCACCATGGAGCAGATCGTGTTTCCAGTCCCAAACATCTGCGAGTATCTCACCGAAGAGTCAAAGGTGCGAGTGTTCACCACCACAGAGCGAGACGACCAGGGCAGCAAGGTTAACGACTTCTTCCAGCAGTTTGACAACCTCTACAACGAGATGAGATGGCAGAAGAAGATCCGCAGTGAGTCTTTACATTCTGGGAAATAATGATGGTGGCAGCGGAAGCAGGCTGCTAAATTGTGATTATCATCCACAGTGTCTGGTTATTGTTAGTGCCGAATAAATTGAAGCGCCTGCAGCAAGTTTAAGTGCATATCATGAGTGTGTGTGTCTCATGCTTCCTGTTGTGTTTGCAGAGAATAAGGCTCTATTCTGGTTCTCGCGCCACATCTCTCTGTGGGGGAGCATCTCCTTCTACCTGGCCTGTCTGGTCAACATCGCTGTGGCCGTTTTCTACCCCTTTGGTGACGATGGAGATGAGGGTGAGAAAGATCTGTATTTACAAATCATCTGCTTTGGCTTGAGACTGACTGACGAATGTTTACATGGATCAAGCCTGTTCTGGTTTATGAGATGAGACTGGGCAGGCAGCTGCTTTTATACTGCCAGTTCAAGGCGGGATTATAGCGCCTCTGTCTGCCCATCTTCTATGTAAAATGCACGGAGGCAAGGCAAGGCAAGGCAGGTTTATTCATAGATAAAGCAATTCAAAGTGCTTTACACAGTAAAAAACAGAGTACTAAGAATATTAAAAGAAATCAAAAAATCAATACAAAAAACAAAATATATTAAAATAAACTGTAAGTTCAGTCTGGTCAGAACACTGCAACAGTATATGCTTAATTCCCCACGGACGCTTTCTAACATGTTAAGTATTAGAAACTCCTTTTTATGTTTTAACTCGTCAGTTAAACGTATCAGTCGTGTTCCCCAGAACACTTTTCATCTGCGGGTTCCAAACCCTGAAAAGGTGTTCCCAGAACTACCTTTTCTCCTGTAAGGGTTCCAAACCGTTGTTACAATAACAAAAGCAAAAAATAGTCAGGAGGCGTGATGGTGGGGCGAATTCTGCCTCTGAGCCGACATTGGGGGTAGTAACAGAGGCGAAACGGCGTCATTGTAAACGTGGATGCCGGCAGGGTGGAGCAGCGTTGTGTGTGTGTACAGTATGTGAAGCATGCGCTGTTTGTTTACACCTTGCGCATGTTTTGCTTTCACAACACTTGAAGGCTATGTAAAAACACACACTGGAGCGGCTTTGCACGGACGTTGCTTGGTCCAATATAAAATGGCAAAGGCGGCATGGCGGCGGAGCTTTGTTAAAAGGGCTTCTGTTTAAGATAGAGGAAGGTGGTTCAGAATCAGAATCAAGTTTATTTACAAGTAGGTTTACACAAACAAGGAATTTGACTTTTGCAATTAACACAGAAGTAGGATAAAAATAAGTGAAAGCTATTAAACAGTAGTATTCCTCCTGTCAATGAACATAAATATAATAGGATGAAAATAATAAGAATAAAATTTAAAAAAGCTATATAATACACAATATGTACAACAGTTATAATTAGAGAGCAGTACAGATGTGCAGGTTTGTGCAGGATGGCTGGGGCCTTGTTGAAGAGGCCGGCAGCAGAGGGGAAGAAACTGTTCTGGTGTCATGAGGTTCTCTAAATAGTCCCTTTTTTTATTGTCAGTGTTATAAATTGACCTCCACCTAAGTAATTTGACCTCCCAATAATCAGTTAACATGTGGCTGTTTGATGGGTCGTAGTGTGGATAACGCTCAGCAAACACATTCACTGGTATAACTTAGGCCAAATAATTCTTAGTTTAACAAACACACATGAAGAGGAGGATTTTCCTTACGCACACTGGCCTTTTATAGCCAAGAAAAATTCAAACAAATGAGTGCTGTGATAAAAATGCCAACTAACTGCCTCTGCATTATATTAGAGTGAATTATATTCAGTATCATATACATAGCCATATACCACCCCTCACCTGTTTGTGTAATCTGCGCCTTCACCTCACTGTGAACCTGCTGACTTTTGTTTGCACCTTATCACTACCTACTTCATATTTGTGATATTTACCATTACCCTGTTTACATTTCAAACATGGTAGATATTCAATTTGCACCTTAATATAGTCTTAAATCTTATTACACTTAAATGTTTTCACCATTTCAACGATGTGATTATCCTGCTTTCTGAAACCTTTGTGTATTTATGTGTCTTTAATAGTAAGCCAGTAAAAAAAGCCTCTTACATCACAAGAACAATGTACAGTTTAAGCCTCTTAAGACATTTTGACTTGTGTGAGTAGAACAAAAAGGTTTAAATAATAAAGTTAATGAAGGTTTCCATTCAGCTGCTTCAGTTTCAGAGTCCTGGTGTTGTGCATGCTGACTCACTCTCACCCTGTCACAGCTTATTTGATACTTAAATAGATCAGAGCCGTTGTTAATGTCGTTAGTAACAGTGCTTCTCCAGCTGTAACCATTCAAAATGTGAGCTGTGAAAAGACCTTTTGTTTGTCTTTATTTCACCGTGTGCTCTCAGCTGAAACTGTCTGATGTCACTCGAGGTTGTGTCTATTTAAAGGCCCTTTACACCTTTAGTCCGCCCACACAGTTACCTGAGTACACCTCTCTTCAGGACAGAGTACTCACGTACAACAAGTGCTGCACTGGAATCACCCTCACACTTTATAGTAGTTAAAGCTGTCGATGTGTGACAACTTAGACTTTAATCATCTTTATTGTGATGTTGAGATTGTTGTCCTCAGAACACCTGCATGGTGGCATATTAGAGCGTTTTAGTACTCGTTCGTTCTCTCCTGCTTCATTTCTTTACATGGCATTTAACTGCTACGTTTCTAGATTGTTTTCAGGTTTTGTTAAATGTCAGTCAAATATTAGGTTGTTTTTAAGGCTGTTTTAAAGATCTTATACAGGTGTTAGCAAAATGAGTTCACTGCCGATCACTGCCTCACTGCAAAGATGTGTTTTCCTGAAAGACTTTCATCAATTAATCATCAGAACGCAACAGTTTCCTAAAGAACAGCGAGTCATGAGCCTAAAAAGAAATCGCCTGTTTTGAGTGATGAAGTTGACGGTCCCTCCGGACCACTGTTTGACATTTGAAAGTGTTGCCTGTGACTGTGTTGCACTAAGTTAAGCTCTTAGCTCTGGTGAATAATTCATCAGAGAAATGCCACAGTGTTTCAGACTGTTGATGTGCGGTACCTTGATTGATGCTTTATTCTTCTGCCCAGGCACCTTGTCCCCGTTCTGGAATATCTCACTGTGGGTGGCGTTGGGGGTGTTCACCACGCTACTTCCTGTTTTACCCAAGCCGTTGGGCATCCTGTTCTTCCTGGTCTCCCTCATTCTACGAGCCATCTACACGATGGGCCTCGGCCCTGCCCTGTTGTTGCTGGGAACCGTCAATGTAAGTAATGGAAGATAGGACCTGGCGTCACTGCGGACTTGTTCATTCTTGCCTCTTATTTTGTTGTTTCTTCTCTTTTTCAGCTCTTCAACAAGCTGGTCTTCCTTGTAAGCTTTGTGGGCAACCAGGGGACGTTCACTCGAGGCTACCAAGCAGTCGTTATGGACATGCTCTTCATCTACCATTTGAGCTACGCCACCATCTGCGTCCTGGGGCTCTTTGTGCACGAGTTCTTCTACAGCTTTTTGGTAAGACTTTTCTCACACACTTCTTTCAATTTTGTTGTTCTGAATAAATCAATATGCAGACGACTCACTGATGTTCATCTCCCTCCACAGTTGTTCGACCTGGTGATCCGAGAGGAGACACTGCTCAACGTCATTAAGAGCGTGACGAGGAACGGCCGCTCTATTATTCTAACAGCCGTTCTGGCCATCTTCCTCGTCTACTTCTTCTCTATCATCGGCTTCCTCTTCCTCAAGGACGACTTCCGCATGGAGGTGGATCGCCTTCCTGCACCAGGTCAGGACTTCTTAAACTGTCATTGTTTCTCTGCACCATGCACAGTGCAGAGACAGCACCCTTTTTTACAAAGCAGATTTAACCTGAGGTGAAGCCTCATCTTTGCAAGATGAAAGTCTAATATTCTTGAAGGTTTTTGGTGTGCTAGCGTTGTTAGATGTCCCCTTTCCCACCTACATTTAGTGCAGATTTTTCAGACCAGAGAAGACCCGCTTATAGATGCCGATTGTCTCCGTTCCCATTGCCAGTGAAGTATACTCCTCTCTTTTCTGCTACGTCACCGCCTGACATCACAAACGCGTCCAAAACAGGGTTAGTAAACAGTGAAAATGTTCCAGTTAGGTCTTTATTGTATCTATTACTCAATCAGTCTATTCAGTCCAAATTTGGAACGATGTTCGAGAGCTGCTCGGACGGAGACGGGTGGAATTTGTAGCCGAGATGACAAGGAGTCGCAGAAGTTACAGATGGAACATAGCATCGTGCTGGAAAGGGGGCGGAGATTAGCGTGTCGACACCTTTCCCACTAAGCAAAAAAGCCGGGTGTTAGCAAGTTTTTTGACTAGTGGGATGTCCTCACACATCATTGCCCCCCATATTTTCCCATCAGACCTATACTTGATTAAGTGTCCCAAATATGCTTTGGAGAAATAGTATTTCATTCCTCAGAGAGTTCTGGCAGTGCTTATGACCCTCTGTGCTCTGCTCTGCTCTTGACTTAAACCTTAGTTAACCTGAAGCATGTCCTAAGAGTACACACTTTTACAGCACGCTCATAAACTGTCTGTGTGTTCTTTTTGTGCACTGAACTTATCAATAAGTCAGAAACTGTACAGACTGGAAGTTAATGAGTTTCAGCTAAATACAAGATAACAGTAACTTCTGAGCTTTGAGGCCGACAGTAAAAAGGATCTGTTTCTCAACATGACTTTCTGGATAAAAACGGCACAATCCATGCTTTCGTTTGCACCGTCTCCTTATAAAATTGGTCGAGTATGTACAGTCTGGTGTGTGTACACACCCAGACACATGTTTTGAAAACACAGTGCAGAGTGTGGGCGTGTTAATGAGCTCCGGCAGAGTGCTCCGATGGTCAGGAAGACAACCTGCTAGCACATGTGCACCTGTTGCATAACCTGGTGGCCGTGCCATCCTGTGTTTTGCTGAATAGAGCGCAGCAGACACAGCAGAGCAGTGGTGGGTTATGTAACCAGCCGAGATCACGCCTGTCTATCTGTTAGCTGCGGGGTGAGCTGAGGTACAACCCGGAGCTCCATTGAAGCTGAGGAGCACCCTGTCCTCACTGCTGCGGCCTGGGGGCTGTGACCCCCTGCACCCCACCTCCACCACCCCCGTCCCCTCCACTCTTCTTCTGCTCCTTGTCTCGCGGCCCTGCCCTATGTGCTCTGGCCTGTCACAGAAAAGGCCCTTTTGGTGACACTCTGACCCAGGTGAACAGTTCCCCTTCTGCCTGTCTGCCCGAGACGATCACACTCAAGTGCGGCTCCTCTGCTGCTCGGGGCTTCGCCGGTGTGCAAATGATTTGTTCAGGTTTTTTCAGCAGCACTTCACCGCCCACCCAGCAGCTGCTGCCTCACTTTACATAATGTCTGACTACATCCTTCTCGCTGATTTTGCCGGCGCCGTCGAGAATTAGCAGGAAGTAGTTTTAATGCCAGAGCACAATTTTACAAACTTCAGCAAGTTATCATTCATGGACAAATAATTATATAACTTCTTTTCTCTTCAAGGAAAAGGCGATTCAGTAAGTGGCAAAGGAGTTCCCGGCTCATGTATGAAAGATAGCTGCCCTGTTGCAACACCTGGTGAGTTTTACTAATAATATAAAATTAATTTAATCCAATAAACTTTATTTTTATTCTATTTTATTTTTGAGTCCTGCTCATGAGGAAAGTCCTTGTTGATTTGACAAGTTTTAAGATTTTGTTGTTTGACCGAGGTGTGGGCGTGTGTGTTTGACCTTTCCGGCAGTCCATGAAAGGTTACTCACACACTCACACACACATGCACACATGCACACATGCGTCCACACAAAGAAACTTGATGTGGCGGAGGGGGGTGACTCACACTCCTGTTTGTTCTCCTGCGTCTCCATGGATCACCTGCGCCATAGGGGCGCGCACGTGATCTCCTCCACATCCTACTCCTCTTTCTCCTCAGCCGTCGTGCTGTTCATCCCGTTCCATATTTACAGTATGAGTACATTTCAAATCTGACATAAATAATATATCACGCTACTTCAGAGTTAATAGAGCCTTCATTTTTATCTCTGTTGCTCTCCCTTTTGAGGAGTCGAGGGAGCTGAAGGCGTCCGTTTGATCTTTAGTCACACTGTTATCAGGTGTTTTATTATCACTCACTTCTGAAAGTCAGCTGAGCGATCTTTTTCTGAATTAGGTCGGACTCTATTTGAATCCTAATGACTTTTTTTCCCTCCTGAACATTAACTTAAGTGTTCTTAAAACTTTGCACACACTCTTAGTTCAATTTAATTTAATGCAGTTCAGTTAGATTTAGATTAATGATGATATGAGATGAAGTCAGTCAGATGTCGTGGTTGTGAAGGTTATCTACGTTCAAACGCTCCTTCAGTCATCAAATGAGGAGGAACAATGTATGTATTTATTATATATCTTCCTGCTCCTCACGTGTTCTCCTCTGTGTGTGGCTGTAGATGGAGACGACGGGATCGAGCGGGTGTGCGACACTCTGCTCATGTGTATAATCACAGTGTTAAACCAGGGGCTCCGTAATGGAGGGGGAGTGGGAGACATTCTCAGGAGGCCCTCCAAACAGGTGAGTGGTGTGTTCAATTAACAAATTACGTCTGTAATATCTTCTGCATCAGCTTCTTTTCCAGTTTGAATCTAATATCTGTAGTTAGGGCTGGGCAACATGACAATAGATATCGTTAAAACGATATGAAAATGTCTACCGTATGTGTTTTTTTATATCGTCTCTATTGTGATGTCACAAAACCAGCAGCTGAACTGCTTTACGGCTATTTTTCTGTCATTTTCAGCGCTTTATGTTCTGATCTTTGCACGTGGGAGTGAACCTGCAGCGAACCTCAGAGGGAGGCGCTGTTTATTAACCTGGACATTAACATGCAGAACAAGAGAAACAGAAACTTTTTATTTGTCAAGTATTTAATTCACACAGGATTATCCAAAAATCGGCGTTACCTTGTGGTTATTTCATATAGACTAATTATTTGTTAAATTACCAGAAAACATGATATATCGTGATCTTGGCTTTATCGCCCAGCCCGAACTGTAGTGATGGTGAAAGAGAGATGATGTATTTTCTCACGTGTTACCTGTTTCTGGACTGTTCAGGAGCCTCTGTTTGCAGCCCGGGTGGTTTACGACCTTCTGTTCTTCTTCGTGGTCATCATCATCGTTCTGAACCTCATCTTCGGCGTCATCATCGACACCTTCGCTGACTTGAGAAGTGAGAAACAGAGGAAGGAGGAGATCCTGAAAACCACCTGTTTCATCTGTGGTGCGTACAGCTGTTATATGCAAATGACAGTGAAGTGTATGTGGAAGAACTCGTGTTAAGTAGAGCTCGTGTGTTGCAGGGTTGGAAAGGGACAAATTTGACAACAAGACGGTGTCCTTCGAGGAGCATATTAAGTCAGAACACAGCATGTGGCACTACCTGTACTTCCTGGTTCTGGTGAGGGTGAAGGATCCGACCGAGTACACCGGCCCGGAGAGCTACGTGGCCCAGATGATTGCGGTCAGTAGACCAAACATACATACACACAAAAATACTCACATAGTGCCTTTTTGATGCTGTTTTGTACAGATTTAAGGTTGCATCAGACAAGCTGCTGTAACATCAAAATACTGAAGTTACACTGAAGCACTTTTTGCGTTTGCAATATGAATACAAATGTAATAAATCAGGATTTAACGAGTACAGTGCGATGCTATGTTAAGATGGAAGACAAGTGCATAAACTCACTGAAGCTTCAGATATTATATTTATTATTCTGGTAACACATGGACAAACAAACACATTCATCTGAACCCCTGATTCATAGTTTGCTGCTGAGCCGCACCAGCCGGCATACAGATGTGTCAGTGTTGGAGGCTTAAAGTTGTGCAGCCCGCCTCACTTTGCAGACTTTCCGAGTGTGCTAGAGAAGCGTGAGCCTCCACAGCAGACGAGTGATCGAAAAAAGAGCCTGAGCCTCTGGGCCTGTGCCGAGCATCCCAATTTATTCTCCTCCCCCCTCGCTGCCGGAGAGAGACGGCTCTCTGTGCTCAGGTAGTCTTCACCGAGCTGAGCTCCTAACCTGCTGGGACACAGTGTGGTTAAATGGTAATTAAACTCAGTCCGGCTCTATTATCATCAATGCACCAACTTGCTGCACTGACACACAGACAAGAAGTTGAAGGATGTTAGGGCGACTAAAGGTGTTGCCGTGAGGTTAATGGATTCAAATGAAGCCTCACTGCACAAAGGCACATTTAGTGATTAACATTTGGCCATGACGGGCATAAGAATGGTGGCATTATAATGAACAATTTGCATAACAAACAGGTGACAGACATTGAATTAATATGCATCAGCAGGTCCTCTAACAGGTCGGCTCTGTGATGCCAGGCCGAGGTATCGCTGTGTGATGAGGTAATGATGAGTCAGGGCTTTATGTTAACGCCTCCTAATGTGCTTCACGGCAGAAACACACACACAAGGGTGCAGACCCGGGCTACAAGCACTGCTGTTTCACGTTTGTTACACACTCGTTTAAATTGAGTGTTTTGCAAAAAGTATATTCTTTCCTGATTCTCAGCCTCTAAAAACTTTTGTTTTTATGAATAACATTAAAGGATCGTTTCCAAATGAGTTAAAACTAAAAAAACATCCTCAGTCCTTCTTTTCCTTCACCAAGAACACAAACACAGCGCCGGAAAAAAATAGAGCCCACTGCAAAAATATGTTTTTCTCTTGTTCTTCTATTTATAGGTTTGAGTTTGTGTAAAATGAACTTTTGTTTAATTGTGAACAAAATTCTCATTTAGGTCTTTTATTTGCAGAAAATGACGACTGGTTAATATAACCAAAAGATCTGACCTGGAATAATGCAAAGAAAACAAGAAATCATGTTCATGTTCAACAGAACACTAATGATTTAACTCAGAAGAGTTCAGATATCAATATTTGGTGGAACAACCTGGTTTTTAATCACAGCGTTCATGCGTCTTGGAAGTCTGTCACATTGCTGTTGGGTGACGTTAGGCCACCTGTGGAGCAGAAATTCAAGCAGCTCTGCTTTGTTTGATGGCTTGTGACCATCCAGCTTCCTCTTAATCACATTCAGGAGGTTTTAATGGATATGTTGGCATACAAACAACGTGCACAGTACAGTAATGACCAAACAACGCCACCCACACCAGTTATTTCCGACCAATTAATCTGATTGGACAAGAGGCATTCCATAGGTGCAGATATAGAGAACAACATCACTGGGACTTTTCATTCTGAGTATCACTCCGCCTCAGCCACGTGTTCTGAATACTGTTAATTAACATTACAGCAGAGCGTGTATGTCGACATTGATCAGGATGGTTCCTCTGAATCACACAGCAGACTCTTTATTTCACTGGTTGATGATAAATTAAAACAAACAGATAAATGTGCATGACAGAAAACAGCTGGTCTGTGGTAACCTGTAGGCATAGAGTGCAGGAGGATGTTTGGGTTGCTTGGCAACAACAGTTCAGTTTTAGTTAAGTTGTGGGACTAGTTGAGTCGGTGGAGCAAAAAATAATCTGCTGTTGATTATTACTTTTTCTACTCTATGCCGCTTGTATAACTGTTGTATAAAACAATAACACACCCGAGGTCGATTATCTTCGTGCCTACGACCGAATCACAGCCGTGATGATATTTAATACAACATCACTCCCTCTCGTGTGATATCGCTTAATTAATCCTTCCCTGGTTGGTCAGCAGACTCAAAGGAAGTCCCAACTCCTGGACAAAAAGTGCTGACACAAGGAGGTAGCTCTAAAGCAATCTTTCTATTCCAATTTTACAAAAAACGTAAAATTGGGACATAATTAAACAGTTCAGGAACTTTATTGAGGTTTAAAACTATATTTCTAGAGTCCCTTTTAAAGACAGACCTTAACCTGCTTAAACACACAGTAAGGTACTTAGAATGAGGCTGCATCGGTGCAATGATAGAAGTCTATTGGGAGACACAGAGCTCAGAGTCGGGTTTGACTTTATGTGTATGCAGGGATCAGCCTGTGTGTTTGAAGCTGGCGGGGGCTTGTTTAGCTCAATCTCTATTCTGATCTCATGCACAACAGAAAAATAGTTTGGGCTAAACTCCTCAACAAGAAGCTACTGGACGAATAAAAACTCTGCCTTTCCCTCTCTTGTTGCTGAAACTCGATGACCTCGACCACACCAACACACACACACATGCACACACACCCTAACTCTCATAATGAGTGCATGTGGCTGCATAGGACAGAGTGATTTGCTGCCAAGAAAAAGAGCAGGATCGTGTTACACTGGGTGTCTGTTCTGTTGGCGTGTCGTGCATGTGGATGTGGATCAGTGTGCGGGTGTTTGTGTGTGAAATTATGACAGCGACTACAGGCCGAGCAGGTACTGCAGCAGCCACAACGCTGTTACATAACCCATCTCAAGTGGCCTGCTAATAGCTCAGCCCTGCCTGGCACGTGCTCTCCTGTCCCTTTCTCTCTCTCTCACACACACACACCAAAACACACACACACACACCACATCATGAACCCTTCATTTACTTCACAACACACATGTGACACGTTGTCTGCAACAAAGCAGCAACAGACGCGTGTGAATAGAGAAGGAGCTGCACTCAGTGTAAAGTTAGGGGAGAGGTCAGATTTTGCTTTAGTGGATGTAGTAGAACTGCAGCTCTTGTCAGCTTGTCAGCTTGTGTGTGCGTGTGTGTGTGTTTGTGTCTGTGTCCGGTTACCTTCATAAGTAATCTATCGGCACACTTGTCTGGTACTCTCTGCGTGCTGTGTCTTTGTGTCTCCTGACACTCTTGTGTATCTTGTTGTTGTTGATGACAAGCGTTGTGCAGCTTCATCATCCAGGATAAAGAGCTTGTGTATTTTTAATTTAAATTCTGAACCAAAGTGTAGTAAAAAAACAAAGATAAAAATTAAAAATAGTTTATTAAAGAAGAAAATAAGGCAAAACGTCACATTGTGTAAAACTGTAACCATCAGATATTTGGTATTTTGGTTAATAAATGGAGTGACGCCTGCAAGTCAAGCTCACTCTTGACATGCGTCACACTCCACAGTCACCTGACAAACACTTCCTCACTTACGACGCTCTATTTAAGCTGCAACATTTCCGCTCTCTCCCTCTGCTCTGTCACTGTACCGCTGCCCTGCACCAGTACTGCGCTCATACTTTCAACCCCACCATCCGTAAAATAAATCTACGGGGAGCAAAGAGGACGGCAAACACAAGCTATGCTCTGCTGCTACAAGAAACATTTCAACCTATTACCAACGTGAGATCAACTCATTGATTCCTGCTCCTTAATTTATTACTAACTCTAATAAATTGACAATTTAAGTTTAGATAATCTTTTACCATATCTTGTTCATAAAGATAGTTAAATAAAAGTTTAGATGTTACATACATGGTATTCTGATTTTTGGGGAAACTCCCGATACGATACGTTATACCATACGTGGTCCACGATCACGATAATATCACGATACAGCGATTCTGCAATAAGACAATCATATAATGATACATCATGACATCTGATTAACCGAAGAATACAAGTTAAAGAGCAGGATTAATGTATTTATTCATTGCAATTTGGTGTCAGTTTCACAGAATTGGACACCAACTGAGATGAAACAACGTACGTGTTTCCAGTCTGCAAATTAAAACAAAGTAGGACTTTGTATATGAAAGTGGCTGATGCATCCCTTAACCTCTTTTCAACGCTGTCCGATCACGTTACCCTCATTCATGATATAAGCGCCGCCGCGAGGAGTCATGAAGCAGTGAGGCTGTGAGTCAAAATGTCAGGGAAATCTGTTTAGAGCGCCAAATATTTGAAGATTAAAATGTCTATATTTGGCACCAGCCTATTGATAATTGTATTGCACGAGTCAGGACGGCAATATATTGCTGAATTGATATTTTGTTCCACCCCTAACACTGATTATTATTGTCGCAGGGTTCATGTGGTTCATAGGAACATTTTTACAGCGTCAGTAGAAAGGGAGGACTAATGTTTTAGTCTTGCTTTGATTATCTTCTATTGCCTAACATTGGTGACCTCTGAGCTCGTTCTCACAGTGTGTTTAGAGCCAGTCTCTCCTTGTGTTTGTTGCGGCTCTGTGCACAGCTGAAGAACATCATGTACGTGGCGAAACACACGAGCGGTCAGTGACGCCATCAGTGTAAGCAGCACATGAGAGTCCGTAGATTGATGCTCACTGAGGTGTTTAAATGAATCAGTGAAGCAAACCTAAAGCCTCGCCTCGTTCCGACAGAGCTGCAGCACACAGCGGACCTCTGTACGCTCTAATGGTGACATGAGTGGGATAACTCCCACTCTGTACAGTCACTGTGTAACCATATCGCATGAATCTGAGGATGATTTTGCAGCTGATGTATAAGTTCAAACAGGATATTGTTTTCACCTCATAATAATGTAGGTCTCTTTAATCGATCTGTGAGGTTACTGAATGCATCGGTTACGGATGACTTGATGAAATGAGTGTCAGACAGTCCTCGGTTTCAATGATCTTGAGGCTCAGAGAACTTTCACTGCGTCTTTAAAGCTGCAAGAAAGGAAGCTATTCTTTTTATTCCAGCAGCCCGTTGATGCCAGAGGCCCAAATTAGCCCTAGATTTAAGCTCTTATAGAATGGCTGGATTCATACTGCGATCTTAGTGTTCAAACTTAATCAGACCAGCCGCTTCCTCTCAATCCTGGGAGGGAAATATATTATTCTGGTCAAACATCAAATTAGTGCTAAAAACAACCAGACATAGACCTCTATCGCAGTGTTATATGACAAAAATATACATGTACATGGCTACGTAACAATACTCCAATGTGGCATCCTCACAACTTTGCAACTCTTCTCCTTACACTCATTTGTACTATGAGCTCTGTGTCTAAATGTTAAGAGATATTGCTAAACAGAGCTGACAAAAGTAAACACATTCTTTATTTAAGTAAAACTTAAAAGTACTGACTTCACTTCTGAACTGAAATAAAAGTAAATCATGTTATGATGTACTCACTGTATAAAACTAGTAGCCCTCCGAAGGACATTTCTACCAGCTGTTTCTGTGCAAAGTTAACTGAACCTCATGTCATAGGGTTACACTAAAGTACTTACAGATACAATCTTGAAGATCTAAATTGTTGTGTTTTTGAGCGCCTCCCACGCGGTAATCAGTAACTACAATTATTGTAATTACAATTTAACCAGATGTCTACGGCTGGCTCCCTTTTCATGGTTTTAACCCCCTGATTTTCCTCGCTTTCCTTTTAGACTGTTTGATTTAAAGGTATAATAAGTAGGATTTTTCCTGCATTGTCAACAACACATTCAAACTGGGCTCCTCCTCCTCCTGGGCTCTTCATCACCAGAAGCTCACTCTCACTCTCTTGTGCGAGAACACGCCCAACCCGCCGAGCTAACACCAACAGCATCACGGTGGCACTAGCATGCTAACCGCGGGTTAGCTTGTCCTACCCGGTTTGAAGCACCAACTCTTCATCGCTCTTTCGCCATGTTCGTTGGTCTGAATGGAGCCCAGTTGCTAATTTAAACCACTCCCACACTCACCTATACGCTGTGATTGGCTCAGGGAACCACAACAGCGCTCCTCCTGAAAATGTCCCGTGCAAAGCAACTCAACAGAACAGATGCAGAGGGAAGGGTCGCACAAGGGTCTGCACACACACTCACTAACACACGTATAGAGGCCCATAAGTTATGATTTATAATATTTGTAAAAGTCTGTATTTTATTTTTCTAGGAAAATCCTACTTATTATACCGTTAGTCTGAGCGGCAAATTAATTTCTTTTCCTTTGGATGTTGACTTATTGTTGAAGTTGTATCTGTAGTCATCGATCTTTCCTTGTTTGTTCAGCCATAGTAGATTACCGTTTCCTCACAATGATTACAGAGACTGGAAAAGCAGCCACTTAGCTCAGCCTACCCTCTCTGACAGACCAACCACTGTTGGCTGATGGAAAACGCGTCACTAACTGGGCGCCGCTTGTGATATTTTCCGCGAATGTCGCCACATAATGATACTATGTACTGCAAATGCAAAGGCTTTCATCAGTGGGCCATAGGCTCAATCACCATTGTGTTACCTCATAGATAGTGACCTAACAGACATTTATTTAAATGAAAAAGTTTGAGATTGTTACTTTAAATCATTCATAAATCAAAAGTTCAAATAAATAAAACCAATGCACTGAAAAACTTTGCTCCACTGTGCAAATCAGTTGGACTGGGATCTCTCGCTGCTTTGAATCTGCTCTGATGTCGTCGGCAATGTGGGCGGGTTCACTTTAATCCATGTCGCTATAAGTTCTCTCTGTCAGCCACTGACTTCTATTCACTTAACGACTCTTCTCCACCATCTAGTAGTTTTGTCATTTATGTCTGTCTTGTGTGTAATGCACCGATGGATACACCAAAGAGTTGTCTCTTCAATGTGCTATTGTCCCAGTTAGGTTGAAATCAGTCCTGATGTTTGGGAGGCAGCATGCAGGGATGCAGAATAACAGTAATCAGTGATCCCCTCAGATGTTTTAATGCTAAAGTAAAGCCTGTTCTGAAATCTAAGGAGTAGAAAGTACAGATATTTGTGTTGTTTTATGGTATAAAGTGAACATTGCAGGGCTGCTGTTGTCTATAGACTTTTCTTCTTGTTTTTATTTGACCTCTGATTACTGCTGAAAGCTGCTTTATGGTGCCTTTCTTTTGTAATGTATGCTAGGAACGGCTGAATGAGGCATAATATCTCTTTGTGATATGGAGTTAAGTAAACAGAAACAACTTGACTAGGATTGTTAGGACAACAGGTAGCATTGTAGGCCGCTAAAATAAGCCATTAGAAGATGTAGACAGCAGGGCTGATCACAGGAGAGCCCTGTCAATCATCAAAGACAATGATAATGTGGCCATCAAACTATAGCCAAGTTAAATATGAGAGAGTAGGCTGTCGAGCTTGAGAATGAAAGCACTGACTGCTGTGCAATAGAAGATCTTTGATCTGTTAACGTGACGTTTTTATCTTGTGGACATGTTTTTGTTTCCGTTTTCCGGGGTGAGACCAAAGACAGTTTTTTCTGCTTTTATTGGACAAAAACATCCATATATGTCTTACAAGTTTAAAACTATTTCGAACACGGACTAAGGTTTTAAAATGAAGCCATGGTTTGTCCTTATTATTATCTTCCTTCAAGGCCGTCATTGTCAAACTCGGCACAGTGACATAAACTCATAAATTAGGAGAAGAAAAACAAATAACCCACAAACCCCACATTCCTCTCCGCCCTCCGACCCTCCTCTCCTCTCCGTCCTCGGCGTCTCACATTCAGTCTTTCTCTCCCTGTAGTCTATTCTTATATAAGAGGAGGTGGGAGAATTCCTCAATCCTCCTACTGGAGCGACTGTGGTGCCAGTCAAATCCCACTCTCAGCACCTTTTAAGTCGCTTTCATCAGAAGAAGTGGCGGAGGAATATTACATAAGATCAGCTGATGGCAGTCTGTCTGTGACACCTATCTCACTGTCAGAGCCTGCATGTTGTAAAACACACACTCCTGCTCACAGTCTGCTGTGTACATATCCGTGCAGATGCACGCCAACAGTACACACGCCCACACATGTACAAACACAGACGCACTTAAGGCCATTACATAATGCTATAGGTCCGTTTTGCTAACTGTTTTCTTATGGCATCACTGCAGACGCTTTGCAGGAAAAACATATAATAAATTAAATTCAGTTCTTGCATGAGAGCACACGCACACACACCTACACACACACGTATATAGAAAACAATATACTCCCAGTTGTGCTTTCCATAGACGACAGTGACTCATCCAAACATCAACAGTGTGTTTAGGGAGTGGGTGAGAATTGAAATGCCAGTTACTCTTCATTTAGGGTATAATTGCTGTCTGCAGTATCCAAGAGACAGAAGTGCTGCTTTAAAATGGAGAGCGGCTTCTTTTCTGATGGACTGATTAGAATTAAACCTCTACACCCGTCTACAGATACCAATACCTCTCTGTTTCCTCTCCTCCTGCTGTCTCGCTTCAGCCCTGTGACGCTCCCTGCTCCTCTATGCAAATCCTCCCTGTCCTGTCTGTCAGTCTGTCTGTGCCAACATTCTGTTGCTGCCGTCTCTCTGACCTACTGAGTCAGCTCTATTTCAGCCTTTTACTCCTTTCACCTTTCACGCTTCTCCTCTCACATCACATCCCGTCTCCTCCTCTCCTCCCAGGAGAAGAACTTGGAGTGGTTCCCCCGAATGAGAGCCATGTCCCTGGTGAGCAGCGAGGGAGACAACGAGCAGAACGAGATGCGCTCTCTGCAGGAGAAGCTGGACAGCACCGTCACTCTGGTGGCTCAGCTGTCAGGCCAGCTGGCTGAGCTTAAGGAACAGGTAGAGTGCAACTCACTGGAGTTTTTAAATGCTGTTGTTGAAAAAAAAACTGAAGGCCAGAAGAATAATCTAAACAAAAATCCTCCTGTTTTTAAAATGATACAAAACAGGGCTGCACAATAAATTGCAATTTTATCGTCATCGCGATGTGAACATGCATAAGAAACACAGAATCGCAATGAATAAGTGCTGCCAAGTGTTCACACTCAACGTGCAAACATTCGACCTATCAGACTGAGCCTTGGATACATGGGCCATGCAGCTAGCTGACCGTCAGCTAACATCAGAGATCAGCTAGCATGAAGGTCTAGGAAATGTGGTTGAAGGAACTTTTGGTCAAAAATGGTAAATGACCTGCACTTATACCCCTTTCCCACCTAACTTAGGGTGTTGACCGAGCTTTTCAGACCCAGGAAGACCCGCTAATAAATGCAGATTGTCTCTTTTCCCATTGCCAGTGGAGTAAACTCCTTTCGGTCTCTTTTCTGCTGCGTCACAGTCTGACACCACAAATGCGTCGGAAACAGGGAGCGATCAGATCGGATCAGAAGAAGCTTGCTCACCTCGCTGTCTTGCCAGTGTTGCTGCATCTCGCACGAAACAAAGAACTAATTTGCGGTTGTATGTTGTGCTTCTGTATTTACACGAGAGCGGCCGGAGGGTGCGGAGATTAGCGTGTCGACACAGGTTTTGTGTTCCCATCTTTGCCAATCAGAGCCGAGGCAATAATTACCCGGGTCTACTGCAGAGTCATTTGACACGAGCCTGAATGCCGATTTTAACCTTTCGTACTAAGCCAAAAGTGTTACCTGTGTTTTTGACCAGTGGGAAAGCGGCTTTATAAACCACTCCAAAGGCTTTTACACTTCATGTCACATTGACCGTTTCACACACTGATGGTCGACCTGCCAACGTTCCAATTGAGGCACGGCGACTCTATTATCTATTGCACACTTGTACAATGTTATCAGACTTGGCAGATTCTCCTTATATCACAAAGGCCCAATAATACCGTCCTATTTAGATGATCTATATTCAGCCGTTCACTGTGACCTCCACGCGCCACCTGACCTCACACTCCCTCCACCTAAAAGCACCCGCAGGGCAGCAGGTCCCATGGAGGAGGTGGTGTCAGCAGACACATTCTCTATTCCTCTCTGAACAGAGTTCAGACATCCAGATGGATTTATTATGACCTGCCTTGATGCTTGTGAAGGCATCATGACAGGTGACTATCACGTCACCGATCAACACCACTAAGAGCCGCCACGGAGCCTCTGGCTGTTTGGATGACTCGCTCGGCTGCAGTGTGACTGATCACTCTCATCACCTGCCTCGCCTGCATGTGATCCCAGTCACAGGCCCGTCCTTGTTCCTCTTCTGCCAGATGTTGGAAAACAACTCCGGTAAACAAAACAACAACCTCTGTCGACCTCGGTAAACAGTCTGAAATGGCTCCCTGCTGGCCGGGATCCCTCATGTAACCTGCTAACAATCAACTCAGTGTGCTGCTGAAGTGCCCTCGAGCAAGACGGCAAAGCTTTATCTCTGAATCTGCATTTTGGGTCAACTTCAGGGCATTTTTATTCCGAGTTCACAGCTGTCTTTAGTGACTAATATGTAGTCATGGGGTTAGGAGGGCTGTCACTCCTCCTTCATGATAAACAGAAATTGAGGTGAGAGCGTTCAAACCACGGCTCAGTCACAAGCCTGAAAACCACCGCGGCTCTGAACTCAAACTCCCTCTGACGGGGAGGAAAGTTCTCCTGCATGCGCCCTCATTACAACCTTCACCGACCTCAGCGCAGGTTATAGTTTACAGCACCAGTGTCCTTCATTTATGACGTCAACACCCAAACCACTGCAAAATGTGCTGGTTGTGAGAAACCAGCCGCTTCTGATTCATGAAACCTCCCACGCACTTATACAACACGCGATGGTGTTCTCTAATGATGTTCCAAGGGACATTTTAGTTTCCAAACCAGAGTGATTTGATCCAACAGTGGAGAGGATGAATGTCTTTTAATATATGCAACATTAAGAGCTGCTCCGTGTTGATGTTTCCTCCACAGATGACTGAACAGAGAAAGAACAAGCAGAGGCTCGGATTCCTCGGTCCTCCTCAGCCCAACCATCACATCCCGGCCCACTGAGGCGCTCCATGGCTCAAACAGGACGCAGTGACGGGCCACCAGATAAATAACGCAGACACACACAAACTCCAGCCTTAAGAACAATACATGTACAAAGAGGACACATCATGTTTGACCTTGTGCCTTTTCTATGACACACTCACTGCCTTATGGGAAACAAACTGTGCCTTATGTTCTCACGTGGAGCGCTTTACTGGCCGTCTGTACACACCATGTTACAGGAGAGCTGAGTGATTGGCCCGGCACGGCACACATCTGCCAGTGTGGTGTTAGAGTGCCAGACGGAGGTCGAGGGTTGTTAAGGAAAGGTTAATGGTTAAGTGCTGTCAAGTCTGTGGACGTCGGCGTCTCTCCTCGGCTGTCTCAGCGCTGACGTGTCGGAGAGCGGGCAGACTCGCCGCACAGCCAGTGATTGGCGGTGAACACAGAAGTTTGGGGTTTCCTGCATGACCGATTGGCCTCCAGGGGAAGAGCGTGTGTGCAAACCTTTTTAGATCTCTGATGAGAGAATTTACAAATCATAACTGGAGTATTATCTTGTAGCGGAATCATGCTGCCTTACTCATTAACTTTTATAAACAGTCCAATTGCTGCAAGTGCACTTTTTTAAAAAGGGTAAAAATTAAACTGGAAACAGTGGTTAGTCTGGGTATTATTTTTGCAAGCTTTGTGTTGTTTAAAAATGCGATCACTGCACCGTTTCAGTCGCCTTCTTACAGATTTCTACAGAGAGTATATACGTAACACAAATGTGAATAAAATGATGATAACCTGTGCAGAACTTACTTGAAGTGTCTTTTAAATCTAAATCTTCTATTGGTACATGACGTAGTGCTAAGAGAAGGTGGTGAGCTCATACTGTAACATTAACATTCACTGTATCTGCTCCTATCATCTTCTTCTTCTACTGTTTATATTTTAGTGTAAATCATCCTCGTGTGTCGCTCATGGACCGATTGTTGAGTCTGAACTTGTGTTTTTAACTAATGGCAGATTACTGATGGAAACTGTCCTGTGACACTGTTTAAACAAAATGTATGGAGAAATGTGTTAACGTGATGTTGTAATAAATTTGTAACAAGAGTCGGTGGTGTGCTTTGTGTCAGCAGCTCTGCGTCAGACCTTGTTGTTGTTGTTGTTGGGGATGAATGAGCAGCCCCCTCTGACATCACACTCTGTGTTTACTCACACTTACACTTGTCACTGAGGGGAGCACAGGACCTAAGAAAACACCAGTCTTCAATCAGACGGGAGCATGTTTCAGCTCATGCATCAGTCACATTAAAAGCCAAACAGATCTGCTGTACATGCTGTCAGTGTACAAGACTCCTCATGACATTTAATTGAAGCTAATTAACAGCTGACACGATGAACAGGGACTAGAACAGATTTTCAAATGTGACCTCTGCCCTAACATCAGTATACTTCATGAACTTTGCTGATCTTCAACTGCAACATTCATTTTTAAAATGTATGGATTAATGCTCGGAGCTGACTGCAAGAAAGTAATGAAGTAGGTAAACAGAAGTTCGCGCTGTCACCTCACAGCTAGAAGCTCCCTGGTTTGGATCCTGGGTCGGCAATGGGCTTCTTTCTGTATAGAGTTTGCATGTTCTCCCCGGGTATTCCGGCTTCCTCCCACAGTCCAAAGACGTGTTCGTTAGGTTAAATGGTGACTGTAATTGCCCGTAGGTGTGAGTGTGAGCGTGAAAGGTTGTCTGTCTCTATGTGTCAGCCCTGTGGTTGACTGGTGATCAGTCCAGGATGTACTCCGCCTCTCGCCTGGGACAGGCTAAAAAAAGGTTAAAATAGCCATTTAAAGCTCCTGTGAGGAGTTTTTCACCGGTTATGAAACAGACTGAATTTAATTCTGATTACACTATACGAGCTACAAAAGCAAACCAGACCATCAGCGACAAGATTGATTATTTCTATATAGTTATTAGGGGGTAGGTGTCAGACGAAGCACTTAACTGCACGCCGCCTTTGTTTACATGTTCCAGGGCAAATGTTTAAAGTGAGTGATACATATTACTGTTAAAGAAAGAAGGATGAGATTTTTTATTAAAAACACCACTTAAGCATGAACAGGACAAAATCAGCAAAGAGATAAGAGGTGAGGATTTGTCCACAGGGGGCGCCAAAATCGACACAAACTGAAAAGTCCTCACAGGAGCTTTAAAGGTGACATATTTTAGCGATGCAATCAATTTTCTATCATTCTAATGTGTTTTTGAATCACGTTGGTAAAGTTTGTTTCGTTTTAAAAATTGTACACATATTTTAATTTAATTATTTTTCGGAGCCTCTCCTTCCTCCTGAAACAAACAACCTGTTGACAGTATTTGGAGTGACCACGTGGGATCGCACACGTGGGGGAGGGGCTACGGGAGTGGTCACACTGCACCGTCACTCCAAAGTTGTAGAAAACATTGCTGCTCTAGGATCGTTTACTCGGCCTTATGTGTTCGAGCCAGAATCGCCAGGAGGTATCCGAACGGTAAGTTGAAATCTTGACAACGTCTTGACTACAAGCTAGTGCAAGGAGGCGGCCTGAGGGGAATGATGGTGAATGACGATTGGTCGATTCAAGCGAGAGTTCTACGTAGAAACCTGCAGCTGTTCTGAACGGCTCATTTTAGAGGCGACCTTTTTAAAAATGTAATTCTGGAAAAACACGGAATTATGCAGTTATATACAAGACTTGAAGAAGGAGCTTCAGTAACTGTTGCTGGGTGCTTCTGTGTTTCCCCCATGTGATGCCATGTTTATTCATATAGAAACTCTTTTATAATTATGAAGCTTTGATTATGTTTAGGCCTGTCATCCACACGTTTAGTGCTAACTACTTATGAAAATGGCAAATTCAAAGCTGCGGCTGCTTGATTGTCTGCATGTTTGTCCTTGTGTAACATATTTGAGAAGATAAACGAATCACAGAAAGGCCTCGGCTGCTCTTGTATCCCGTCCTGTCATTTACCCTCCACAGAGAAGCCCATCCTTCTTGGCTCCGCTTTGCTGTTTACGCTGGCAGGCCTGCATTTTCTCCTGCTGCCTGTGACAGCCATTAAAATTAGCTCACGCAGTGCCATAATGGTGAGCAGCTGTCACTGCGCAGACAAGAAGGCTAAAGTGCAGCATTACTGGAATGTATTGGCCTCAGAGAGGGGAGGGGGGGGAGGGAGGGAGTGGGGAGGATAATAGCAGGACCATCATTACTGTCTGGCAAAAGTCTTACAGGCGTAGTGTGATACCAAACAAACATGTACTGCATCACTTTCTAAACAGAACATATCAGTGGAGGAGATGTAGTTTTTATCTAAAGGAGAGAACGAATCAAACTTTAAAACTTCTCAGAAACACTTCATACTTGATAAACACTGAAAAATAACATTATTAGTACAAGATAAAATACTGGATGAGAGCTCTGTTTGTTGTTTAAGGAGCTGTGAAAGTTGTTGTGATTTGTGTCAATACAGATATTGATCTCCTGTCTCCTGCAGACTCCTCCTGCAGACTCACAGCAGCGTCGGTGGCCGCCAGAATCACACATCACTCCGTGTTTTTCTGCCCTCAAAGATCAATCGACCACACAGAAAGTTGTCGAGGAGGCTGGAAGGTCCCTCCTCGCTGTCATTCTTATAAATAAACATGCCCCCGTGATGACTGGCATGTGACTTCCTGTGTCTGGCGGCTAGATTTGAGCCTTTGTAGTCACATGATGAACATCACAACACCGAGTTAGCACATGGAAAAACACTGCAGACGCGGCCTGCCGTCAGTCACACGATGCTGTGAGTGCACCATTAGATAGAAATAATAAATCAATTAGATAATAATGCACTACTTGTTTAAATACCCTGTTGATTCCCATTTTTATCTAACTGAGCTCAAACTGAACAAGAATCATGACATTGTTTCTGAAGTTATTTAAATGTAAGTATTACTGTTTAAAGTGATCCCTGAGGATACCTATCAGCTCATCAGTGTGAGCTGTCACAGTTATCCTGTGTCAATTACAACAGTGACGAACACTGTAAATCACAATCAAGGAGCACACAGAGACACTTTGTCTCCTGCTGATGTCACAGATAACTCGTATACCCCGCTCCCATATCAATTTAGCATGTTGACGTGGGTTTTTCAGACCCGGGAAGACCTGCTTACAGATGCCAATTGTCTCCAGCTGTGTTCAAAATGCCAGACTGTGCTAGCAGTTTGTACTGATTTGGCCAAAATGTAGTATGCACTAAGCAAACAATTTGCAAAATGTGCAGTAGGCTAAAAATACCCGGATGTCGTACTGATTCTGAGAAAATCTCCAGTATGCATCGGACCAGTCTACCTCGCCTACTGTATCCCACAATGCAAAGCACTGGAACGTCACAGCGGCAGCAGAAGGGGCGTGATAGCTAAAGATGAGGCAGTTTACTTTCGCCTGGTGTAGCATGCTGCAAAATTAATTTGATGCTATGCTTTTGAATTTACAAACTGTACATATGTGGTGACAAACAGGAAAAAGGGAACCGCTTATAACTGAAACTAGAACTGAAGACTTGTACTTTTAACCTCAAACAACATGGCCGCCTATAAAGAGGAAATGCACTCACTCTTATGTACTATTTTAAAGCTCCCACAGTCCAAAGACATGCTGGTTAGGCGTCTCTAAAGTTGCCTGTAGGTGTGACTGTGAGTGTAAATGGTCTGTAAGTGTCAGCCTTGTGAATGATCAGACCCTGCCTCTCGCCCAATGACAGCTGGGATTGGCTCCAGTCCCCCGCGACCCTGAACAGGATAAGCGGTATAGATAAGGGGTGGATGGATGGTTGTAAAAGGTTGGTATTACTCTGTAGTTTTAATACATTTGTGGTAGTAATAGTTATTCAAAGTTACGTGGTGTTAAATGCCAGCTTCTGCCACTGCAAGTACTTATCATGCTTACTATAATGCTAACTTAAATTTACAGTTTAATCGTATAAAGAAACAGTGGTAACAATATCCATTTTTATGTAAAAAAAAAACAGCATTAAATAACCAGTTTAAAATCAAATGAACGAATCATAAACTTGACGGGTTGTGTTATGAGCGGGTGCTTTAGTTTAAAAAAAGGCGATAAAAAGGTGTGAACACTTTTCTGCAAGAAGGGACGTAAGATAAGATAATTGACACTCCTTTCTCAAACGCCACGTGTAAGGAGTCTGTTAAACATAAATAATATTCTCATGTCATCCTTTGTCAACCTTTATTCATCACTGACAAAATAGATGTCACATTGAACGATAATTACACCTCATTTGCCTTAAAAAACTGCCTCATGTTTACCCTTCCCTGCTCAGAATGTAAAGACTGTAGGTGACTTCTGCAAAGCATTTCAATAATAATAAACACCAAATTTATGCCTGTTTGTAAACAACTTGTACGTTGTAAACACAGCGACATGATTTAGTTACTTCAGTACAGCTGCCTGTCTGAGTCCCCCTTTCCTCCCCCCCTCCCCCTCCCTCTGTGGCTGCAGTAGTTTGACTCCTACAGGCTGTTTGAGTCATGCTGGCTGCTGGCCTGGCATCCACCTTCACACAGGCCACAGCCCGGCTCAGTCTGGATCACGTCTCGTGACGTTCACTCACCCGGGGTTGTGTTACTGCAGTCAGGATCCTTTTTTAAGAGCATTTAACTGGACTGGAGTGTTACAGGGGTTATCTAAAAATACTTTGCTGTTGTTTTCATATTTCAAATATTTACAAAGCTGAGCATGTTGATAAAGTAGCAAAAGAACAAAAAAGAAGTTACGCAAGAAACTTTTTTGTGTGTCGGACATCAAAAAAGCACCAATTACAGCAGGCTGCTTCAAACATTAGCGGCTTAGAAACTTAAATATAATAGTATTTTCTGAATGCAAAGCAATAGACTAATAAATAATAATTATTTATTTCATTAAATAAAGATTAAAAGGATTCTTACTTTATGTTTTTTACTGCATTGAGATAATATTGCAGCTTTTTGCTGCATTAAAACAAAAGCTAGTGTCATTTAACTTTAGCAACAATTTGACAACACAGTGATTCAGTTTGCAACATTAAAACAAAGTATTGTTTTGCAAAGAATTGGAGCATTATGGGAGATAAGTGTGTAAGCAATCTGGCTTTAGTTTTGTGCTTACAATTTGCATTGCAATATATTGTATAAAAGCTGTGTGTCACAAGAGCAAATGACATAAATGACTCGTTTTGTTTCTCAAAAGTAGACTCCTCCTCCTCTATTCAAGTTGATCTTTTAACATCAGAAACCTGAAGTACAAAGTTGCCTGTTTTGTATATAAAATCTGTGCAAAAAGCCATAAAAGTACAATACCACAAAAGGTTAATATAAAGTTAGAAGTAAGGCACACACACAAAGGCAAATGTCCTTCACACTGTAATCACACCATTGGCTTCTCCTGCGTCCTGATCTGTCTGATCACAGTCATCCCATCAACTCTGCCATCACCTCGTTAAACCTTGTGCCACTGCCGGGAGGAGGGAGAGCCGATCTGCAGGCCAGCGAAGAAGACCTGGTAACGGTGCTTCCACATGATGAAGGCCCCCACTGCGCAGACGATGGCCTGGACCAGGTTCAGCGCGATCTGGATCAGGAAGTAGAGCGTGAGGGTCCCGGTGACCTCCTCACAGTCGCTCACTCCCTCGTAGGTGAAGGTGCGCGCTATCGGATCACTTGTATCCACTTTGCAGACGCAGTCCTCTCGCTGCAGCTCACAGGTGAAGCTGCTGGTCTGAGCGTAGTGGTGACCGGCGAAGGCTATGACCAGCACTGAGATGACCAGGCCGATTGTGCACAGGATGAAGTACAGGAGCTGCAGAGGCAAGGTCAAAGGTCATGTACTGATCAGAAACGTCAAGTGTTTTTATTCTAGAAATCTGGCTCCTGCTTCAGTCCATCGTCTCATGAGTAACCTAGAGTGCCAAAACTGCAGCTTAGAAACACATTCTGGCTCAGTGCCTGAAGCAAGTTAAAGAGATTACCCACAATACAACGGGGCAAGGTCTGGCCTAGCTCTTAGCAAAGGCGAGACACAGCTAACGCACACATGACTGCCCTGCAGCTTCGGCTGCTCCCACCTTTAGCGCACGTCCTGTGTGAGTACTCTGCACAACAGAGGGTCTAAAAATACAGTCGTAAAATGTGACAGAAGCTTTGTGTTGTTTATGCAACCGCACAATTTCAATAACACTAAACCTTCATCTTAATCCATCACTTATATAACAGGAGAGCTCATTCCCCTGCGAATTTCACTCTCAGTTACATGCTGCTTATGGAATTATGCAAGTGATGAGCGGGGCTCCATTTGAAAGAGCATTGATGTTAATTTTGGAACAGCTGTGAAATCTGGAGTACGGGCGGCTACAGGGAGATGTTTGTGCAGCAACAGGTCCGTCATTGAACATTAAGCACTCCAATAAATGGAGATGATCTGAAACCTCCAAACTTATTGATGGTGTTTACAGTCCACGTGGTGTCCTGGGACACTTATTAGTGAGCGCTTACAAACTAATGGCACCAATGTTTGAGGAACCTAGCATCTTGACGCAGTGGAATTTAATTTGAAAGGGTTATCAGAGAGCCGCCCTCAGCTGACAGTGTAGTCATATTTATTTAGACTTCAGAGCGTCTCCAGTTATTTTCTGCTCACTCGACGTGTCGCTCGCCTCGCACCAAGGTCAAATGAACTGAATAAATGAAGTGTAAAGTCACAATTTCTGAAATACAAAAAGTAAGGCCGCGAGATCATTGAGCCGAGTGAATTAATGGCACTTATAAATTAAATCATGTTGTTTTTTAGAGCTAAAGAAAAAGATGCCGCGTTGTAATTGAAGCTTTTGGCAAACACATTATGAGCAGCTTTTAAAGGAGAACTTTATTTGGCTTATTTTCAGTATTTATGGGCCAGAGAGAAAAGTTTAAAAACTAAAAGAATGACGCTGAACTGAATGAAAATTATCCAAGAGAACTCAAGACTCATGTAAATGTATTCACTGCAGAGCGACAACAAACAACAAGACAGACATCTGCATCATTTTGATAACTACCTCTTGTTATACTTTTAATACCGCCAGAGTCTGCTTTGTGAACATCGTATATAAAGATGTAAACACTGTAATTTTGTGATTCAGACAGTCTGATGGGATTTTAAATTACACAAAACAGACACACCTAGAATCGGCTTTTCATCATTTGTTCCTGCAAAGCTTATTTTGCAAATTAGCTTCACTCCTTTAGTCGAAACACGATTAAAGTGCTTTATAACACTCCTCACAGTGTATGTATGTATTTGAACCTGTATGCACACACAAGTTAAACACAAAGAGGATGCTGATTCTAAGGAGCTGCGACTCTGAAAAAAAGAGTGGTGGAGAGGTTTTAATTGCCTTGAAATTCCAACTGTGTGTACTGTACAGCTAATTAAGCTGTACAATCATGTCACGTTAATGGATGCACTCATCCACTCATATGAATCCCTGCAGAGCTCCTTTAAACAGGAATGCAGTTAAATGAGTTTCTCTGTGTGCGACTTCAGTGGCTATAAGATCTGCTCTGTCTGGGCCACTATATAAGATACTATTAAACTCATCTTCATTAATATGTAGCCTCAGTGCAAGACATGAACGATCGTCATACACAAGCAGATTTGTTTGTCTGTGTCAGCACTTGTGCAAACTCACCTTGCAGACGAATTGCATGGAGGATGTCTCATCAGGGCGGTAGGAGACGCAGTACAGGATGAAGCCCACGATGGAAACCAAACACAGCTGCAACATGACAACATGTTTCACTTAGTTTGGTTACATTCATTCATATCAGGACAAGAAATATCAACATTGTGTAGCCCGTCAATCTCACAGAGACTGCACCTTGTTGCTTTTATATGTGATGTACAGTTTGCTGTTGGGTTCAGTAAAGAAAGAAGAACCTACAAAATATGTTGTGTTCAGGTTTCAGGGCTGTTTCCTGATATTGCATGATTCAGCAGTAAGCTGTCATCTGATTACATTACTCCCTTTCTCACACACACACACACCGACACACTCAGACACGCTCACACTCTATCTCTTCAGTGCGATTGGAGTCTTGTGACTAACGTGCAGCATCTTATTTAAATGTTTTTCCCAGGTTCTTAAGCAGTCTCTGGAAAGTTCTCGATGACCTCAGTGTTTTTCACTCGGCTGAATCTCGTGAGGATCTAACTCGGGATGTTCTCGTCCAGGGATGTTTTTGAGAGATGATGAGGACTGTGATAGGCTGCAACACAACCACACGGCAACAACACGTTTTCTTTCTATCACTGAAATGTGACCTGAAATCTTATCATAACTTTTGATATAACTATATAGCGTTCTATTGTTGATATGATACATTTAAGGGACTGTTAATCATTGTTCATTTGTAATTAAAAAAACACTGTAAAGAACTATTTAAAGAAAGTTCAAGTGTGTGAACAGATGACATGCGACCAAAGCGTCAGTGAAAGCGTGAAGTGCTTTCATTCAACTTCAACTGCCTTCATTTCTTACACCACGACGGCCGCTTCAACTGCTTTCAGTGCTAACATCTCACCTGACACTGCATCTGCTTTAGTGGCTTAGGCACCGACTGACATTGCAGCTTCTTCCATCTCTTACAGTGAAGATGACTGTTCGCTTAAGCTCCTTTCAGTGGATTCTGACGCTTCAGCTGATTTAAGTGCAAACATATCAGTGATATTGCTTTACTTTAAAGCTGCTGTGAGGAACGTTCACTTTGTGTTGATTTTGGCGCCCCCTGTGGAGAAAGCCGTACCTCTTATCTTTTCACTGATCTCCTGTACGTGTTGAAGTGGTGGTTTTTAATAAAGAATCTCATTCTGGTTTGTTTAACAGTCATATGTATCATTCACCCTGGAATATGTAAACAAAGACAGTGTGCAGTTAATTGCTTCATCTGACCCCTCCCCCCCCCGCCAGCAGTTTCAGGCATTTAAAATAACTATATAGAAATAATCAATCTTGTCGCTGATGATCTGGTTTGCTTTGCAGCTTATATAGAGTCATCAGAATTAATTTCAGCCTGTTTCATAACCATTGAAAAATTCCTCACAGGAGCTTTAATGGACACGACCTCGACTAGCATTTCAGCGTCCTTTATCTCTGACGCTTATTTCATATGAACTGAAACAGACAAGTCAACTTCCTACCGGGCTGCTGCACTTTAGTTGCTTTTAGTGCTCACACATAAACGGACATCTCAGCTCTCTTTATCTCTTACACTGCGGTCCTTGAGCTGTAAGGCCCCTACCTGTATTTTAACAGGTTGAGTGACAAACAAACTAATAATGTAACTTCTTACAGGCCCCTCAGCTTAATTTCACATGCTTGCAACGGTTACATTTTCACTGATTTAAATTGACTTCAGCTCACCACTTTAACTCCTCCTCAGATCCTTTAGACTCCTTCCTTAAACATGTTATGCTACCTTGGTAACTCAACTTCAACTACCACTTCAACTCCTTTGTGCATCCACTTAAACTGCAACTTGCAAAATCTCACACACACTAACCTAATTAAAGCATGCAGCTTTAACTGTCTGCATTGTCATTGGCAAACTTTTGGATGAAGTAAACGAAATGTGTGGTGCCTTTATTTGTCTTTGTTGACAGGTCAGATGACGTGAATCCAGGGACAGTATGCACATCACATCTGTAAAAATAACCAGGTATTTAGATGCTATTTGGGTGTCAGAGGTCAAGTTGGAATACAGCACGCATCATTGTCTCATCAGGCCTCGTCAGATGTTGAGGATTCGTGTGATGTTGAGGGTCACACAACAAAAACAACAGAAGGTGCGTGCAGGCCTGTTAAACATGGAAATTCAGGTGTATGCATCCAGTAGAATATGACAGATGGAGATTTATTAGAGTATGACCGTCTTGGTGTAACAGGTGGGTCAGTGTTGACATGCAGTGTGTTGCAGATGGACCACACATTGAGGACTATATCTGAGGGTCATGCAGAAGTGTCAGTCTCAGGCTCCATGCAAACATACTGATGTAGTCGCTGATGTTAGAGGGTAAGGACGGAGCTTACAATGATCCCAGCCCAGTGTGGCGTCTCCCTGGCCAGGAGCGAGGGGCTGATGGCCAACATGAGGAAGGCCAGGACTGTGACGGACACCCCCAACAGCAGCTGGAGCAGGGCGACGAGCAGAGGGAAGCGACACACTCGGCACTTGTTGCCGTCCTCTGGCGCTGGGCTTTCATCTCTCCTCTTCTTGCCCTCCTTCTTGTCTTTCTTCCCCATTTTTCCTTCTTTCTCAACACACTCTGTACGCTCAACTTTTACTGTAGCAGTGTTTGGGGTGGATCAGCCTGTCTGCCGTCTGCCTCCCTCCCTGTCCCTTCCCCTCCCCGCCCAGGCCTCCTCTCACCATAAGCCCTGCTCGGCTGCTATTTGGACATGGGGAAGGCTCTGAACTAATATGGAAAACATTTGGACTGGATTCCTAAAGCAGCTCCAGTGCCACATATAGAGCAGGCAGCATACTGTGGAGGAAAGGAAGAGGAGGGAAAGGGGGGCAGGAGGACACAGAAGGGGGACTCCAACGTACGACAGTGAGATGATTTCACCTAACGTTTCGTTTAAGACAAAAAAAAGGGAAAGTGCAACATGGAATAAGCAGGTATGAGTTAATGAAAAGCCCGCACAGAGGAGGTCACACTTCATTTGAGAGCCGGAGTGATTGGATCGTTCTTTGTCAGCACTGTTACACAAGAGAGCCATATGCTGCCAGCCCGAAACAGTCACATGACTTACAGGAAGAAGTAATGTGATCATAAGGCATGTGAGGGCATTACAAGGGCTCAGAT
Organism: Semicossyphus pulcher; assembly: GCF_022749685.1. Taxonomy (NCBI): domain Eukaryota; kingdom Metazoa; phylum Chordata; class Actinopteri; order Labriformes; family Labridae; genus Semicossyphus; species Semicossyphus pulcher. Next base: position 19,654,531 of record NW_027211759.1, read on the forward strand.
TTTACTGTTTTTGAGCGCTTTAATGTTTACAAGAGGGGAACAGGTGTCGCTGACAATCAGATTAACTACACTGAAGTCATTTGGAAACTTTTATAATTTATGGTAGCATTTTTTATAGAAAGTTCTTTAATTATTTGATCTTATTTCAGTGTTAAGATCTGAGAAAAAGTCAAAGTCACAAAACTTCACCCCGCAATTACCCAGCCAATCTCTGTCAGTGTTTTATTATCAGACAAAGAGGTTCAGATGAAGGTGGGAGAGCAGCAGCACCCATGCTGAGGTTAATAAAGAACCGCGACGCACGTGTCTGAGCACACAGCTGGGCCGGTGCCATGGTTACTGACAACGCAGCTTTGCACGGCTGGAGATGTGTGAATAGGTAACCCTGCTCTGCTCAGAGCAACAACACAGCGACAGACGTGCAGGATCGCACGCGGCGTGCACGCGCGCACGCTTTGAATATTTGAAACCGATCCCGTGTTGACGATCTGTGTTTACCCCAGCCTCGTTGTTTACAGTTCATATTAGCATGGTTGTTAGCGTGTTGTGTGGGGATCAAGAGGTTATAACCTTAAAAATAACAGCGTATACTCCCTTAGACGGTAAAAAAGTGTCGAGTTTCAAAGTTTGAGTTTCAAAGTACACAGTGGCTAGTGGATAAGAATGCATATGAGGATCAGTCTGGCTCTGCTCACGCCTGTGCGTCTTTTCCTTCGCCACATTGTGAGCATGAATCACGTTTCAGCAACCAGGTCGAAAGTGTTTGGACTACATCACTATAGGAACAGCGGCGATAGCTGCTATTACACACAGAAGGTCTAATTACCGGACTTTGTGCTGGTGCAGGCTACACGTGAGTCGGAAGCTGTTCCCTACCGGAGGCGCGCGTGCGCTCTAACCACAGCACCGACGGCTTTGCGAAGTGGCAGCTCAGGGAACTCTAGACATCAGTCTGAATCGCAGCTCCACTGGAGGACACGCACTGTGCATCATCTCCCTTAGCCGTCCGTCCGTCCGTGGGTCCTGGAATAACAAACATTCCCTTAAGAGGCTGAGCAACGGATAAGCAGAGAAGGAGAGAAGTGATGGATGAAAGAATACCGCATTTACAGGAAAGGCAGTTCATGGAGCACGCGGATTTCTTGGGGTGAGTGTCGCTTTTAGCAAACTCTGTCAAACTCTCTCTAATAAAGTGACATGTAATAATCTGACACTTTCCTGTCTACTTTAGGGTGGATTATCCCTCTCTGTACATGTGCAAGTCCAAGAGAGGAATAAAGCGAGAGGATGGTGGCAAGGTGCGCGAGCTCTCTTATTCTAAGAACAATCTGCATTTTTAATTTGTTTCCAATAGCCAACATTTTTATGTTCGAGAAACTCAAAATAATTCATATGTATAGTACAGTAACTTTTTACACACACGTTATTAATAAGCCTTTTTCTTTGTGCCAGCAGGACGCGTACAAGTTACCACACCGGTTGATAGAGAAGAAGAGAAGAGACAGAATCAATGAATGTATCGGCCAGCTGAAGGATTTGTTACCCGAACATCTGAAGCTGTCGGTAAGATCATGACGCGACAAAAAGTTTCTTGCTGCTCAGCGAACCTGATTTTAAATAACAGAGATCTCACAAAGTGCTGCTTTTTCTCCACAGACGCTGGGGCACTTGGAGAAAGCAGTGGTCCTGGAGTTAACACTGAAACATTTGAACGCGCTGACTGCTGTCACCGAGCAGCAGCACCAGAAGATCATCGCTCTGCAGAATGGTAAGATGAACAAACGTGCGATTGGAAACCGCGCTTCTTGATCATGTTCAGTGAGATTAAGCTGCATTATGAATGTGCTTCGGTTACATTAAACTTTATCGCTCCCCCTATGGTTTGTATTTACGCATGAATAGAACAACAGGGCACATAATGCGCATTTTGACTAAACCAAAACAGAATATTAAACATGTTTTATTATGAGTGTTTATGACGTGCTACACCTTACAGAATTATAATCTGTTCATCTTTGCACCTCGTGTTTCGCAGGGGACCGGTCGATGAAATCTTCCATTCATGCAGACCTGGACGCGTTCCACTCCGGGTTCCAGGCCTGTGCCAAAGAGGTCCTGCAGTACCTGAGTCAGTTTGAGAACTGGACGACACGAGAGCAGAGGTGCGCGCAGCTCATCGGCCACCTTCACAAGGTGCTGGCGCAGTTCCAGCCCGGCGCGCCGCCGCTCCAGCCCCAGCTCCCCGCTGGGGACTCGCAGGACGGGCAGAAAGCCGACAGCCAAGCGAACTGCGTCCCGGTCATCCAGAGGACCCAGGGCGGGGAGCTAAACGAGAATGACACGGACACGGACAGTGGATACGGAGGAGAGGCTGAAAAGAGCGAGGTCAAAGACAAAGAATGTGAGCGCAATAAGGCGCAGCAGGGACACAAGGCGGTGAAGATCAAGCAGGAGTTTGGAGATGATCGCGCTGCAAAGAAACCAAAGATGAACTGGCCTGGCAGCGCGTTAGCCGGCACAGACCCAACCAGGCCTGACCTGGCGTTTATGAACTCTCTGATGGGAATAAGCAGTGTGGGACAGCAGACACCTATTTGCATGCCTTTCTACTTCATCAACCCCTCTGCCGCGGCGTCTTACATGCCTTTTTTCGACAAAAATAACATTGAGAAGTACATGTACCCCGCGGCTGCAGCTCTGGCCTCCCCTTTCCCCTGGCTTTACCCCGCACACGCGTCAGCGGCGGCGGCCGCGGCTGCTGCTGCCGCGTTCCCCGGCCTGTCTGCGCACTTTGGAGCCTCCTCTCATTCCAAGGACTCCCACAGTCCAGACAGCGACGAGTCACGCGAGGCTGAGACATACTCACCTGAGGAGCGCGAGGAAAGTCCCGATAGTGACGGCGGGGAGGATGACGTAGCTGATATGTCTCAGGAGAACAACAAAAGCGCACATAATCAGCTTTCTGCTTGTCCAACGAGCTAATTTGTCTGTGTTACCTTTCCGTGCTTTCTGCTGAGGAGTTTTGTTTTTTTAAATTAGGCTTAAACGAGGTCTCACGAGGAGTTTCTCATGTACAAAAATCTTGGCGGAAGGGGACAGTTGTGACGGCACGTGCCTTTTGCACTTATGCTAGTTTAATCAAGCTAAATGATTATCGACAATGATTGACATTAGCACACGGCTGTGTTGTGCTGAAGTTAGTTTTTTATCCTCTTTGATAAAATATTTTCAAATGGCAGCATTGGTGCCAAAACTTTGAGTACTACAACAGTGCGCAGTTTCCCAATCAGCGAGCCTCTCTGGATGTATGACGTTGCAACTGACCTCTGCCAAGGTTACTAAGAGCCTGGCTCACTCTGACTGTAAATATTCTTACCTGGAAGGCAGGCTGATTCATGGACATGTAAATGTGCACTAAACGGGCCTATAAAAGACGTGTAACGCCCTCAGTACCTCATCCCTATGGGGAGGCACATATTGTCCCTCCTGACCAGAAATGAATAGTAACCCCCCCCAAATCCAACAAACTCACAAACCTGACTGAAAACACAAAAATCAGACTCTTTAAACATTACGCATTTATAATAAAGAAAGTTTGGGAGATGCCGGAGTTTACTCTGGTTTCCTTTACTTGTTTGTTCTTGTGAGGAAGGAAAACACAATCACTGAATCCATTCAAATTCATGGAAAGTAGAACCTCTGCATCAACAAGGAGCTGCTGAGCAGCACATTGTGCGTCCCCTGAATGCAGCATTTCAGCACAGATTGACCTGTGACTCCTGTACCTCCAGGAAAAAGCATTGTAGGATAGCACCTTATTGATCTTTGATATTGAATGTACCTGTATTTTCCCAGCTGTTGAAGTTTGTATGTAGGATGATCTTTACTCTTTGAGACGTAAAGTGCACTTTTTCTGCTTTTTCTCGCCCTCAACCTTCACCTCATCATTTAAAAAAAAGTCAATCACTGTAGTTCTCTTTGAACCTTTTTATTGTGTTGAGTTTTCTTTAAATAAAATATGACTTCATTTCCACACAGAGCAGAGACCCCACATGCTTTGTGAGTAAAACTATTCTGGCTCATTCATAGTAATAATGGTTCAAATCATAATCAGATTTGAACACCCTGCACCCTCTTACACACCAGACTCTCCCCCCATTCTGTGTTATGTAAAACCTCACTTTGCCCAAGGTGGGAAAGAAGCTGTGGTCATGTGACCATCAGTTACGAACATGGCAGTTTTAGGACCTTTAACTTCATCTCGGCCTGTTTTCTAAGAGATTAATTCCCGCAAGTGTCGTGTTGTTCAGCTTTCACACGTGACTGACTAAACAGATGATTTCCATTGTATTTTGCATACACGATGACATTGCTTTTGTAGATTTATTCTGCTGGTTTTTGCCTCAAATCTGTTCTCAACTGTTCTATGAAGTGGCATGTGCGTCTGTAAATAGGTTTTTGTGAATATACCATAAAGTATACATGTCTATGTCAATGTTGTAGAAGTCTATGGATTTTTTTTTTTTTTTTAAGATTTAACTGAGCAACTGTTGCACATTTCGTTAATGCTTTACACATATGCTGTTCTAAATTATTGCTGATGAGTTGTAAAATAAATATCAAAACTAAACTCTGCAGGCTTCTTCTTATTTAACGCCAACTCTGTCTCACTCGTTCGCAAATTCACTGATTGCCTGAGTGAGCATGTGCGAAACACTTCCAACAAGTACCTTCATGTGTTATATTTAGGTCGTGGGAAACTACACACTGTAAAACACCGGGTTATGTATGCATAAGTCTAAAGTACAGTATTGCTAATAGTCTTAAACAATAGAGAAAGTCCATGTAGATGAAAGGTGTTGTTACAGAGGCTGTAATCAGCTGACAGGTCACATAGAGGAATGTACAGTGAGCCCAGGCTTAAACACATGTCATGTGATAAAAGGATGATGAAGTGAGATTACCCTCAGTCTGTACAGGCTGAAGAAAAACAAGGGGCCGCCTCCCAACTTGTCAAAAGCTTTAAGCAGGATCAAATCCAGCCTTTGTTGTAGCCACGCACTGGTTTACTGCAATATTAGTGTAATCTTTATGAATAATTTCATCAGTGTCCGACTTCTTATGCTTTCCAGTGATGCTGGAAACAATAAAGTCACATTAAAGCCAAATTATGCCTGTTAAGATGTTTGAGAAGAACATAAAAGCTGCCTTAAGGGGCAGCATAAAATCACAGTGAGAAGGACCACAGACCCGCTTCACTTTTTATTCTCAGCTCAGTTTACAAAAAAGTTTTGTCAGTATCTGCAACCTGAAAACTTCTAAGCAAATGCATCCGCCTGTAATTTACTAGATACCATGCTCTTTTAAACTTCATATAAAGCCAAGTAACATTTTCCATTAATTACAAGAACACGCATCTATAACACATTTCTTATCATTTTATTCTGTGTGAAAAAGTAGTCCCCCTTGATTCTCCTCCCCTCACAATATTCCCATGTTTACCATTACTGAGTAAATGTCTCCATCTACTGGTGAGAAGCTTGAACAACAGTCGAGCAACACAGAACAAATCCCTCCTCATTCACACACAGGCAGAAAGTTAGTGTTAACACAGGCATCAGCAGTGACACATCTCATTGAGTCAGATGGTTTATTGAATCATGCAATCCAAGTCATATCAGCAGCCAGTTACAGCCATACATCAGTCAACACCTTGCAGTATATTAAGGCAGGAAACAATAGAAACAGGTTATGTACAGTCGACATCTTACAGTTCTCTAGAACATATACGGTTGTAAACAGTGACAGCTGACAGCTACGCCTCATCCAGGGGTGGATAATGCACACAAGTGGTTTCTTAAAGGGACAGTACACCCAAATACAGAGAATATCATAGTTTAAACATTTAAAAACAGGGTCTCCTCAGCTGAACAGCAGGGACGCACTGTGCTGATGATGTTACTGAATGTTAAAGGGTGGACTTCCCTTCGGTATTATCTACTTTGTATCCCTGGGTGACAGTTTGCAGGTGCTTTCAGTATACAGTATGTGTTGCATGATGAAATAAATCAGATGACATGTGAATGCATGTTACAGCACACCTTAATATGGCTACAATAATACAGTAGCAAAGTGGAAAGCACTATCAATAATGTTCTTCCCATTGACATTTGTACAAAATACAGCTTGATGAAACATCATTATAGCTTCCTCTTTGTTGCTGTGCTATTCTCTCGGCGCCGCTCTGTGGCGCTAATACATCTATGACATTTGATCTACAACCATTGCTTTGATGTCTCTACTAAAGCTTCACTGTACATTATTTGAGTACACCAACTGTGGAATGAATATAAGGCACTTTGATGTCATTAGCAGCTGAACTACAACCTAAGAGGGGCTCTTTACCTTGGCTACTCTGCACACACACACACATGCGTCTCCTCAGTCACCGACTCACACACACTCATACGATGCAGCTGTAGTTTCCCATTGGATTATTACATGCCACCATTTTTACCATGAACTAATTGATGTACTGTACTGCGGGTGCCCTGCACATCCAGATATGGCTATATAAATGACACAATCATGCAACAAGACCTGCTAATCTTTGGCCACCGATCCTTACAGAGAAACAAGCAGAATACATTTGGCAAAAATATACTGTGTAGTCATCTTAACAACAAAAAGACAGCTCAAGAGGATAATTAACACTGTTTCATAAAGCAGATATAACTGCAGGAATGAGGGCACTCCATTTTTAAAGCTGTGAACGCACAGCCTTGTAATAAAATAGAATAATTCACTAAATAAAGCTGAAAAGTAAGAAACATATTTACAGTAAGCCATCATTTTGGTACAGACAGTAACATTCTTCAGTAACAAAACTATTAACCATTTGTGCATAGTTTTAACGTGAACACAGTCCAAGCTACAGGAATTATTCTGATATGCAAAATGACAGATTCTAGTTTTACTACAGACACAAGTCGATCCTTCATCACCTCTATAAGAACCAGACGTTACGCTGGGTACAATGTTTTCATTGCAGAAATTACACATGAGATATAGTTCATAGATTCACATACTAAGAGTCTCAATAATGCTGTTAAAAGGCAATCAGTTGAATCATGATGCTAGTGAGAAACAATACAAATCATTCAGCAGGTACTAAAGTGAGAGTAAAAGTACATTAAGTGGATATGTTTATAAAGAAAGTCCACAAGAGCCGTAAGAAAGTCCGCACATGTTCAGGGTGTTTCTTCTTCATGCTTCCGACCAGCTTTCATTCCCATCAAGTGCTCCTCGGCCTCCATTCATCATCAATCCTTCATTATTTGAGTCTTTTAGACTCAAGGCTGCCTTCATGTAGTCCAGACAACAGTGCATAGGAGTGTGCTACTGAGGTATCCAGTACAAAGATATCCACTTACAGCAGACCTGTTTACACATAGATCCCCTCTGGGTTCAGGCCTGAACTGTGGGGGCTGTGGAGCACCCGGAGGTGCCCGGACATCGGGGTGGACGACACAGGGCGCTTCAGGGAGCCAGTCAGGGGGACTAAATCTGAGAAAGGAAACACGTTAAAGGAAGAAAATTAGAAGAAGAAGGAGACACTTTGTTAATCCCCGAAAGGAAATTCAATTTTTTCACTCTGATTTTTACAAGTGTGAGGGGACTGCACACGGACATGCACCCCGCGCAGTTGGGGGATTTGGTGCCTTGTTCAAGGCCCGGGAAAGGAACTAGCACCTCTCCAGCTACCAGCCCAAATTCCACACTTAGTCTGTGCCGGGACTTTAACCAGCCACCCTCCGGTTCCCAAGCAAAGTCCCTACAGACTGAGCTACTGTCTACCCCAAGCAACAATACATATAAAGAAGTGAATTTGCAAGGCAGGCCGCTGAAGATAAAGTCAGATTAGTACATTTTTCCATATTTTTTGTAGCCCCAATAAATTCCCTAAAAAACACTACTGAGCCTTGTTTACGCTATATAACACTTCTGCTATCCTGCCACAAGGGGGCAGTACAGAGCTTTGATCCGACTCTGCAGACGCAGTGAATTTCTGTCCTGGCACAAAAGCGCTTGCAGATTTTTTTCACACATGAACCGGAAGGTTACTAGAAGGACATGAACACTCAGTTCATTAGTTTTCACAATTTAAATCCATCAAGTTCAAAAATTAGACCCGCTGCTGTGAGAGATGCAGTGATGAAGTGGAGGTCATGCAGTCAGACACTGATCTGGGCTTTATGGAGAGGTGAGATATTAAAGTTAACATTGTGTTTACAGGTTTTTCAAATCAAGGTTATGTTAAATGTTCAATCACAGTTACTGCTACTACTTTTTCTCCATATTTAACACAAGCATGCAATATATTCAACAGACTTTGTTTTCTCATATTCAAGTGAAACATGAAACGCTATAAGAAGCAGTTACACACAACAATTAGATTCTGTTTTACCAGTTACTCGTGCATGAAGAAGTTTTAATTAGGGATGCACGATATTATCGGCACGTTATCGGTATCGGCCGATATCGGTTTAAAAATGAAGTATCGGATATCGGCCAACACGCCGATATCCGCCGATATAATTAGCCGATAAAATAATGCTGCTGCATACTTCATTAAATGCCCGACCTCGGCGCCAAGAAGACGTGATGATATCATGTGTGTCTACCTGCAGCATGAGAGAGTTAGAAGCCTAAATGTCCGTGGTGTGGAAGTTTTTCAAAGTGTCCGAAATAGATAGCAAAACTGCTATTTGCAGTGACTGCTCAGCTTCAGTGATGCGAGGAGGAGCCAAGGCAAAGTCTTTCAACACTACAAACTTGATTAACCATCTCAAGACCCGTCACCCCGACCGTTGTAACAAATGTGATAAGAGTATCACCATTATACTGTACGCTAATTCCAATACAGAAGAGAGTTGATGATCTCTGCAATTAGGTGTGCGGGAAAAAAATATCGGTATCGGTAAACGGCTAAATGAGTTGTAAAATATCAGCATATCGGATATCGGCAAAAAATCTAATATCGTGCATCCCTAGTTTTAATACTTGTACAGTTAATTTATGTACAAAGTTCTGAGCATGCAGGTAGATCCTTAAAGTGTTTACATTTTGGTTTCTTCTTATAAACAGTTTCCAGCTTTTTGCTTCCAAACTTTATTTAACAAGCTGGTCTCAGTTTACAACATGATCCTGCTCCAGGCTCACCTCAGACTTCCTGTAAGTCAATCTTTATTAATGTCCCTAATTACGTTGTAAGTACTATATTATTGTGCAAGTGTGAATAACCAGTGGCCGATTCATGCGTTCAGCTTTTATTGCTTTGTGACAGCTCCCCCATCATTCAGAGCTCTGTTTATGTGTCAGCTCTCCTGTAGGAGGACAGAGCTCTGGTCCAGTGAGCCCATCACAGAAACTGCTGAGCATGAGATCGAGGGACAGAGTGATGGAGGGAGTGAGGGAGAGATAGAGAAAGACGAGTGAATGAGTGATGCCAGCCCTGCTGGTATCCAGGCAGCTGTTGGCATGGAGACTATAATTGCTACTGGAGTCGGTAATAGCTAATACTGTACCCTCAAATACCCCCCCCTGCTCCCCATTTCCTCTATCACAATCTGAAAACACACACAAGTGTTTGTACTTCAGTGCTTGTGAGGACCTTCTTCGACATATTGCATTCCCCAGCACAGCACCAAAAACTCTGAGCTGAACCTGAAACTTAAACCAGGTCTGAACCTGAAGAACAGCCCTGAGAGGGTCTGTGTGAGAGGCCCAAATCTCCTCACTTTCCAGAAATGTCCTCACTTCCAAGGTCAAAAACTAAAACTGGTTCTCACAAAGACACACACACACACACACACACACACACACACACACACACGCACGCACTCTTGAGCACTAAGCTGAGTCATTTTCACTCAGCAGGCTGTCGAGGAACGAGATAGAAAATTAAGGTTTTCCTCAAAGTAACAGAATGGATTTGCTCTTGCACTACCTTACTTACAGCTTCAGCTTTAGCACTCAGAGTCTTTGTGTCTTCTGTGCCAACAAATTCCTATTTGTCATTTATGTCAACAGCAAATGATACCTGGACAAATATACGACTGCACTCTAAATTTGAAGCATTAGAGTTATATCTTTAACTCCAACGCATATTCCTCAAGAGAAAAAAGACACTCATATCAGGTTTATAACAAAATGATATTACCTATACCAGGACTGTTCGGAGTACTCTCATCGTCAGTGGGTTCAGCCGGCAGCACGGTGACCTTGGTGCCGGTCTGCTTGATGAACTGCTGCAGGTTCACCTGCCTGAGCTCCTTGGTCAGCTGCTCCAGCTCGTGCTGCATGTCCTTCAGTCAAACAGCACGAGAGAGAGATTCCTCAGCAAACATGAAGGTATTAAAGCAGCTTTAAACTGGCATCTACAGCTACAGATGATATTAGACTGTGTTTGTTTGTTCTTAAGTCACACAGATATGGGTGTGTTATTCTGGTAGTGGCTAATGTAGCCTGAAGAATGACGAGCAGACTACGGCGATCTGTAAAGATCACTTCCTGTAACTCCAAAACCACCAGATTCGCTTCATTTTCCAATTTGAAGTCTTAAACCGACAAGGCCTCATGTGACATCACTTAAGGCGTCGCACAGCTCCCTCTGAGCCACAAAAAGCTTAATACAGCTTTCTTCACATTTGCAGTTGTAATCCCCAAGACTTGTAAACAGACTGATGAAAAGGAAAATCTCATCAGAGGAGTTCTCCTTTAAACTGTCAGGGATTCAGCACCACGCTGAGGGACGACTCAGTTGGACAGATGCTTAAATGCATTCTAACTGATGGATGGTTTCCCCGATCACTGCATCACTCTGCAGCACTACTTTGTAAAAAGAAAAAACTCATGGTAATAAAAAAATATGCTTTTAATGCATGCACACGTCTCACCTGCAGTTTCTTGCTGCTTTGTCCAAGTGACCTGTCCACAGCTCTGCAGCTGCTCTCCAGCTGCACAGCTTGCCTCTCTTGGGCTTTCAGTTCAGCTTTGACCCTGAGGACCTGAGCCCGAGCCTCAGCCTCACTCACCCACTGGGTCTCCTGCCGCTCCCTCTGCAGCCGCTCCTCCTCCAACCCTGCCTCTACACGCTGATGGGACAGAGAGAGAAGGAGAGGACATGATTAAAAACCTGGTAATGATTAAAAAAACACAAGTGATGAATTCTTGTGCTTTGATTCTGAGCTGCTTATTTTTTTATCTTTTACCAAAACCTTCTACTAAAATATTTCTTTATTCAATATCCAAAAAAATCTTTAAAAAGCACACCTGTACCATTGCCAGCTTTTCTTCAATCTCCAGTTCACAGCCCTGCAGGCGTCCTCGCAGCTCCTGCAGTCTCTCCTCCAGCTGTCTCTCACTCTCCATCTCGATCTGCAGCTCAGTGGCCCAGAACTCTTCCTCCTCCATCTCCACCTCGTTCTTCCTCAGATGCTTCTCCAGCCTGACTATCTCCTCTATGAACCCTCCTCCTCCACCAGGGTCCCCGATGCACCCTCCACCTCGCCCCCCTCGCCCTTCGGCCCACACCTGCAGCTCCGCCTCATAGGCCTCCAGCTTTTTCTCCAGCACGTTGAGGGTCTCTCTCTGTATACCCACCAGTCTGACCAGGTCTTCCATGCGACAGGCCCACAGGCCAGGCGACACTGTCCCCATGGCGGGTCCTGCATGGTGGTGATTTCCACTCAGGAGGATTCTTCGTTTCGCCTCGGCCTCAACGATCCGGCCTCCGCTCAGTATCTCCCTCAGGCCTCTGGGTGCACCAGTGAACGTGAGCGATTTGCGGCGCGGTTCACGGCGCCGGAGGGAGCGATCATTGGGATGACGAAGCTTTGCGAGGGGAGGGAGGCTCTGCCGGTGTAGCCCTCGTTCAGGCCCTCTAAGAGGGGGTCCTTCTGAGGGGGGCCGTTCAGTCAGGGAGGGGCCTGTGCGAAGCAGGATCAGCTGGACGTCACCAGCGTACTGACCCCAGGTGTTCAGAGAAGCTACGGGGCTCTCATGAGGGGCAAGGTGGCGCTCGGTGTCCCGCCATTTTTCTACCAGAGTGTATCTCCCCGTGCGACCTGGAAACATGAGAACAAAACGAAACACACTTACAGCCTGACACAGATTCTTATAATAGTAGAAGGTTATGCTTTAAAGGAGCAATTCTCCCCTGGGAAAAGCCTGTCAGTCAAAGCTGGTGTTCTCTGTAATCGATAGAAGCAATACTATTTGAAATTGGCGCCATAGCTGTGGAGAAAGTCGTACAAACAGCTCGGGGTTTCGCCCATTCTACATTCCTACAACCCCCAGCGTGCATTGCGCCCCTCCCTCTGAAAAGAATGGCCTAGCGAGGGACGCTGGAGTGAAATACTACCGTTTCGCTGCTCCCCATAATAGCATGATTGAGGTTGAAAATCGGCCAACTGTCCCTTTAAGTAATTTTGAAAAGGGAGGAAAAAAGGAAGTCAGGCATGATATCCTGATATCATCTTTTGACACTGCAACAGAAACATATGAATAAAACTGTGTTCTGACATATTTAACATGTCATGACCCCGTCATTATCAAACTAACAATTGTCAAGTTTCACCACCTTCATTGAATGTGGTTTCTGACTTTGGTTTCACAAGTGATTTGAGAGTCGTGAGTCTAAACCATACTGTTAAAGTGCAGACTGGAAAACAGGACAATCAGCTGAAAGAGGCTTAGAGCTGCTTAGATGTGCAGTGTAACGTGCTTCTTATTGGATTTACCCTTTCACATTTTATTTTATTCAACCAGAAGAAATAAATGTATTAATGCTTTTTGAAGAAAACCAAGACTCAACATTTGTAGTTGTGTGTGGACAGAGGCGCTTACACAGTGCCAGAGTACTGAATCAATATTGATGTCTGATTACTTAAAGTGCTGTATATGTTTTTAATAGAGAAAAGGCAGAGGAGGGGGTTCAGAAGTGAGTTTGGCAGGAGACCGAGCAATGAGTCAGACTTTCCCTCCTCCTACTCTGCGCTTTGTGGGAAGTGATGTCAATACAGCCTGCTCGAGTGCCCCCGTTCCTGAAGGAGCCATATGGGAAAGAGGGGGGGGGGGGGGAGTTGCTTAGATCTAAGTGCAGCCTCTGACTTCGACCCACCGTATCCCAGCAGGAGCTGCGTGTAGGCAGGAGACTCAAGTACTTGTTTAGACTCTTTTTCAGGTACCAAAATACAACTTGGCATTTCAAAGCGGATAACTTTTGACTACAGTTGTGGGTTAGTGAAGGCTTTGAAATACACTTGATGAAAAGGCTTCAACAGTTTTGTACTCACCACTTTCTGAGTGTAGTAAGTGTGAATAAAACTGTGAAAGCGCAACAGAACGGAGCTCTTTGTGTCTTACATGGGAGAGAGACATTTTGAGTTCAGCAGCCTGTCCTCTTGTGTAAGGACTTTAAGATGGAAGTATGATAAAGGCCGATCTAGATGTAACGAACATTAAACAGATTCTGCCCAAGTTCTTGGGGCAAAACTCCAAAGGTTATGGTTCGCTGAAACGAGCTCCAATCTGAATTTAAAAAATGCCAACTGCCTGGATCGTCTGCAACCTTTCTAACCAAATGTACCGCCTGAATGTCACCATCACTCCTCATGTGCGTGATATGAGGAAGCATTCAGCAGGCTGGAAGAAACTACACGACTCAAGTGGCTTTGCATGCTGTCATTTAATGTCCCCTGTGTGTATCACAGGTGTGCATGCGCGTGTGTGTTTATAACAATGATCTACCTATGGCCTGAGCCAGAGCAATCACCACTTCCTGGCAGGTGGTTGCTTCAGTGACCCCACAGACGACCCTCTGGACTCCATCCACCCAGACCTTGAGCTCCATGTTAGGTCAGAAGCGAGGGGGCCGGTTATGGTGTGTTGGCCCCGACATTATTGAAGGCTCCAGTGGTGCAGGGCAGCTGAAGCCCCTCCGGCTGCTTCGCTGAGGAGGAAACACGAGGGAAAACAGGAAGCAGTTAGTCAGGATGTGCTCAAGGACAGGGCTCTGTGAGTGCATTATAACAGACACAGTGCAGTTCTACCTCTCCTAGGATCTACTTATACAAGTGGTGAAATAAGCAGAGGTACAGACAGGCTTTGTTAGCAGGAGCTTGTATTTAAAGGTTAGTCCAGTCGAGATGGACTCGTACAGCCAGGCTGTCAGGACCAGCTGGCCGTAACGCTGTTGTTTTGTTCCTCTCTATGAATAGGTACGTGTCTGTTGGGGGTGCAGGAAGGGTCTGCCAGCAGACATTCCCAAGTCCAGTTCCTGCTTTTGTACAGAGAAATTACGCAGAAGCGGCGAAGACAGAGCAGGAAGATTGACTCGGTGACACATAGAGGACGGGAAGAGAAGGCATGAAAACGTTATTAAAAATGAAAAAGGGAAAGTTGAAGAATGGGCGCATGAGGGAGCAGTTTTTGATCTCACAGTTATTGTCTTTGTTCTGTAACATCTAAGAGCAGACACATCAGTCCCTGCTGGAGTCAGTAGTAGGACGTAAACACAAACATAGCCACATATTAAAAAAGGGGCTTCAAAGTCTTCAAAATTCACTCTGAAAGAGACACACTGATTGTGGAATACATTTAAATATTCACAAAAAGAGATATGCAAATGTGAACTGGTTAATCACATGAGCAGATTTTCAAAGGCCGTGTTATAAATGTGAACAATAACTACTGACACAGTCTGTGAAACACCCATGGAGGGAGAGGCATCCTTCAAATCGTCCTTCAAGGACAGAGAGCTGGCAGGGAATGAATGGCATCTCCCCCTGATCTCTATCACTCTCTCCATGGATCTAACCTTCACTGCAACTACACCACTGAGTCAAAAGGTCCTTTTGTCTGCCCACCCCCCACCAATTACACCTCCCCCACCCCCAATATTCCCTGTCCACATTCACAAAGTCACTCACACACCAGCAGCCCGCTCTTCCCTCCACCAGTGGCTTCTCTAAATATGGGAAAGACATTAGGGAGAGCTTTTGTGGAGTTACACAAACAGATGGAGCTGAAACTAATGATTTTCATTATTAATTATTTCTTAACATATTTTCAGTTGGTTGATTAATAATTGTTTTTTAAAAAGAGGCAACAAATCTTGTTGAAAGCCTCCAAAGCAAAGAGTGACATCTTCAAATGACGAGTTTTCCCAATAGACCAACACATCCTAACATTCCTGAAAGCCTCAGGCACAGATTTAGACTTAGATTCAAGTGTTTGTGAAGCGCACTAATGCACTGCATAATCTAATACACACAACCTGTGCATTTGTATGTACTCGAGGGTCACCCTTTGTCTGTGGCCTGGCTCTGTATCCCTCTGCTCGGCTAGTTAGGAAGTGTTTTAGTCCTTCATTCACGCTGCCCTTAAATGGCATTAAAGGCTGAGGGAAGGAGAGGTTCAAGAAAATAGTTACACAAACGCGCACTGCAAGATTTTTCTGCAGGGACCAAAAACATTGTCACGATTTAGTAAAACCCCTTTTCCAGGGGGTTGTGGAAACAGTATAAGGGACTGAGTATGTCTTGATGCAAAGCAGACGTAGTGGATCAGCCAGGGGGGAAAGTTTTATACACCGGAGGGGGAAGGGGAAAGTGCCTTAAAAATACTACCTATAAAAACTCACTGCAGACTGCACTGGCATTAAGCGTGGTCATAAAGTGTATATCTTCTGATTTAAGACTTAAAAACACAAATCATCCAAACAAGATTTCATCTCTTCCTTCCACACGCTCAAGAAGACTCAGCGGGGCATTTATAAATGTCACTTGCTCTGGTCCAGGCTTGTAACATTCATAATCATTAACATTAACCCAGAAAACCCAACTGATGGTTCAGGCACAGCGGTGTGGGGCAGCGTGCCATCCTGAGCTCTGCAGGCTCCATTCCTCCAGCCTGTCAAAGCCTCGGCCTGGGGAGATGCCCACTCCCTGATTTGTGCGGCTCGTCGTCTGCCAGAGAGGAGGGCTTAAATATCGTGAATTCGACTTAAGCTCAGCTGAGGAACGATCAACTGCAGAAAAACACACAACCTCTGCATGACTCCACGGCGCATTTGTTTCAGTGTCGGTTGAGTGGTGTTGACTCAAGATGCATTCCTGCGAGAGCAGCGAGGTGTGCGAGCAGCCTGGCCGCCCGGCTGCTGGTGACTCTTCTCCAGGCCTACAGGAGCACACCGAGCTGGCAGCAAAACGGCTTCAACTGGCTGCTGGAGTAAACAACCTACCATATGCTCCTGCGGGTGTTCCAACACACTCCTGTAATGTACACCGTGATGAGATAATGTAGGAGTTTCTACTGTAGGAGCATAAATATAGCACTGCTTTGTTTGAGTTACCGTCTGTCGAGCATCACGGACTGGTCAGAGAGTCGTGCAGTTAGAGGTTAGAATAAAGGGGGTGTTCAAGGAAACAAAATGGGCATTCATTACATTAAAACAAACAAAGACTGAGCTTGAATCAGGAAGCCTGTGGGGCAGCGACTGAACCAAGCTGAGAAAAAGGATCCTCTTGGAAAACACTTAAGTTCCACAAGTACAACCTCTACAAACCTCTATTACACCCTGGTTTCCATGCAAACGTGCTCGCCATTGTTCAAGGAGGAAGAAAACAATGCAGCCATTTCAAGAAACAAGGAAGTTTGGGAATTGAAATTTGGAAGGATATTGTATCATACAGGCCAATTAAAACAAGGAACTAATATATAATGGAAGCCTTCTGACACGCAAAACTCCCCCGAGCTGCTTTTAATTAAAGACAAAGGGAGACTTCTGTAAGCGACAGCAGTCTGTTCTACTACTTAAACCTCTTTGCCGATTGCTAACCAAACTTTAATTCAAATTGCGCTCCCTGTAGCGCAACATGTAATTACCAACAATTTATACCCTGCTGTAATTGGAAACAGATCTGTTGTGAAATGGATCTCTGCGAGCAGACGCTGGTTTATTGTGGAGGCACTGGTTGGAACTAACAGGAGAAATCTCCTCGCTTTCAATTCCTCGAGATTGTCATCAGCTGCTACAGCCCCGCGTAATCCCTAAACCTGAAACACATCAGACTGGGAAAAAGTTTAAGATTAATGAAAGGTACGCTGAAAATGCGGGACCCCTGTGGTTAACAGTTAAGGGTCTTTCAGTGGGAACCAGATAAGGAAGTTCCTCATCATCAGTTTGCCAGCTTGCCCTGCATACAAAACCCTGTGCAAGTGTAAACGTTCCCAAGCAGGGCAAAGACTGTTGCCAGATACAGGCCTTGATCCTGTAGAGTGGAATCTGATAACATCCAGGGTATGCATTCCTGCGCTGTGAGAATGCAATGGGCCATGACTAAGAGACAAGAGAGCTGAGGGTCCGTCTGCTCTGTGATCTTGCAACAGGCAGCTTGCTTTGCAATGACACTTCAATAAACTGCATCCCATCTGAAGGTGCGGTTAAAGGTGCAGGATCACAAGAGATCAGTTTGCATCATTCAGAAGAACTGAAATGTGCAGTCCGTTAAATGATGGATCTGAAAAACAGAATAAAATAACACGGTTTCTCATGATTTTCTACGTCAGCATCCTTCCAATTAATTTAGCGCCTCATTTGCATTAGCCTGAGAGACCTTATTCCAGCAGTATAAATGAGTGTTAATTAATGAGCAATTAAAGGTGACACTGTGCCACCACTTAATCAAACACTAGAAGACAGTGGGTACAACTCTCAGCACATGCATTTGATTCAACATTTCTAAAGCTGTTGGAAACATGTCGTAGCCCGACCACTTAAAGCATCAAAGGAATCCCAAAACATACACAAAGCAGGGACGAGCATTCCTTCAGATCTTCACTCTTAAATCTGCAGCTCCAATCTTTAGATTGTGTTGTTTAGGATTAAACCCACCGTCGCGTCACGCTACCCCCGTCACGCTATAGCCTGCACCATCAGGTCCTGAGAGCTCTCCAGTGGCCCCTGCCCTGCAGCAAGCCTTCCTCCTTCTCTCTGGCTGATATTAAACTATTAGGCGCTGGAGCAGACTCCCCCCCCCCCTGTTTGGGAGGTCAGTTCTGGCAGGAGCTCGAACATCTGGACGGCACGTTCAGCCAGCAATAATGCCGCCTTTGTTCGCTTGCCATATTCTCTGCTCACTGGCCAGCTTTGAGGAGCCAGCAGGGCAGGCAGCGGGCTCCTGCAGCGGGGCAGCAGCACAGCAGGGCAACCAGAGGCCTCTGGTCTTGGTTTACATGTTACAGCGGTTTGTAACACATCATCTGGTGCTGAATCACAGTCTCGCATGTAAGCATTTATGGAAGTGAAATGGTTTTGCAGCAGCAGCTGAAATGGCAGCCACACATAAAAATTGGCAAAGTTTATATTTCCAGTCTGTAGGTGGTTCTTTGCAGCCAAATCATCATTGTGCTGTGACTACAGCAAATGCAGCAAAGACCAATGAAATAAATGTTTCTCTTCCCAAACTATTCAGTCCTTTAAGACATCATGGCATAAGACAGAGATACAAAACGTTGGCTGAGGGAAACGCTCCACAGGTTGGTTCTGCTTCACCTGGTGTGTGCGTGTGTAAGTAAAGGACAGCTTTGGGGCTTTAGATAGACTTAACTGTAAGTGCTTTTATATCTAGATGTTTTTATGGTTACTGATGTGTAATGTTTGTTGAGATCATGTGAGCTTGATTTAATTATAAAAGAGGCTGAACCTGAAGGGAGACAACAGTGTGAAACAAAGCAAAGCAACATTTTTAAGTGAATGTTTAACAACAACAAAAATCTAGGCCTGCCATCATTAAACTGCGAGAGACTGAAGTCAAAATCATCACATAACACTTATAAATACTTTTAATTGATCCTATTTCTTAAACTAACAGTTAACAACACAAATAAAAGCAGAAACAGCGTAATATTTCGTCACTAAACACAATGACAGACGTTTTACATAAGGACATTTAAGCCTGTAACTGCACCTCTGTCTTATATTGTTGCTGTCGAGTGGGACGAAGCAGGAGAAATGGCGATAATGGGCTGTAGTGGGCTGAGAGAGTAGCCGAACTATTCTACTACTGAAATGTTTCCGTTATCTCAGCCTCACAACTGAGCGGGCTCATCCGCAGCACATCCTGCTATTATTAGGTCTGTGTAATGCTCTTACCTCTGAGGTGCAAATAGGATTCAACTCAGGCTTTTCTGTCCGAAGTGAAGTTTAGGCTGAAAACACAGGTAAAGGCGTCAATTCCGCAAAATGTGTCCTTCTTCACCATTGCCCAGTAAATCACTTCCAACGAACTGCGACAAAGTAGCGTTTGACTGCTGTGTATAAACACAGAACAAAAGGCGACAAAGACGACTCAAATAAGAGATAACTGACGTTTCGGTCCTCTGTCCGAAAGTTTGAGTGTCCTCTCAGTGCGCTAGTCTTTTGCGGTCTCTCCGATAGGCTGCGGAAAAAGCCCCTCTCCCCGTTTCATTACTCCTGCTGGTAAATACACAGCATTGGAACTGGGACACCGCAAGGCATTGTGGACTGTTTAAAGCTGCAAAACCCTGAGAGGGGGGAGGCTACCTACAGACAAGTTTTACTCATCCAGGATGTAAATTGTTGTACAGTGATACTGATTAAATTTTTCCTTTGATACATCACTTCGAAAAAATAAACCTTTTATTGAGATTAGAAATTACCAACAGTGGCTGTATTTGGTCAACTGAGAAAAGTGTAGCTGTGAAAAATACTCAAATACCACTTTTGTAAAATACATAAATATCAGCATTACAATGTACTTCGTCTACGGAAAGTGAAAGTAATCAAAATTCAGTTTGACCTATGTCAGAATAATACATAATATTTTTGGACTAGGCTATAACTACTGATGCATTGCTTTGTCCATCACTTTGATGCTGTAGCTGGTAAATGTGGAGCTAATTTTTGGATTTCTACTGATTTATTCAACTAACAATACATCCTCATTGATATATTATTTATTGATAATTCATTATACAATACAAAAACATGTTATTAAAAATATACAAAGGACCTACTACGCTGTAATGTAGTAAATTAAACTGAACAAAATCTACCTCTGAGATATAGGTAGAAGTAGATATTTTCCACTTGTTCAAATATGCTGCATTCTGGATGGTCCCTAAAACTTTCTGCAGAATTAAAAAGTCGTTCATTCTATTCATTTAAAGGTACGATACAACATGTCTATTTGTTACTCATTGCTATTTTTCTCACTGTGTATCTTCAAATTATACACAAATAAAAAGTAAAGGTACTTTATCAATCTTGTCTGGGGAAATCACTTTCTTTTGTCCAACACACATGACCTACACACGTGCATTGTGGAGGAGAAATGTCAGGCATCCACAGCAGTTCCTGGATGAGATAAAACACAAGTGTTGATTTAAAACAGTTAAACAGTTCCCCTTCAACAAAAATTTAATGTGTGAGGTATTTGAAAAAGATAATTTAAACATACAGTACATTTGACTGAATCAGCTTATGTGCTAATGGGACACTGTGTAAATGGAGGCCTACTGCCCTCTTGTGACAGATCAGACTTTATCCTGTATAAACAAAAAGTCGGCTGAATCTGTCATGTGGTCTTTTCCCAGAAACTGTGTTCATCTCAGTGACTCAAGGCGGTGAAATCAGCAGGTTTAAATACTCTTAGTCATCAAGTTTCATTATAGAGTCCAGGCCAGGTTACAGTTTTGTTCTCTGAACATGAAGCCTCTACTAAAGCTCAAAAAAGTAGTTTCATTTTGTATCTGGAACGCCACTTAAAATAATTACTTTTATTGCTAATATTTATTATTATTATTAATATTTTTATTATGATGTATTATAACCTTTATTCTCTAAAAATATGCCAATATAAACGGTTTCTATAGCAGTCAGTTTATCAGGAAATTACAGGTTTGACTTATGATGGCTCTGGTGTTCCGTAAGGCCATATCAAATGAGTTATCAGTAAAATGTATCATCAATCATAATGGATAAACAACTTTTCATGTCAATTTTGCCAATTTCAGCCATTTTTTCTGTAATTTTATACTTATGATATCGTTGTAAGGTAGAGATTTTAAACGTATTTACTACTTGAATTAAATATGTTAAATGCAAAAATAGCTAGCTCCCCCTATAAACTTTAGGGTAGATAAACATTTCAAACTATAACTAAGAGAAAGTGAAGTTTTGCATATAAAACATCATATCTACAGTCATATAAACACAAATTGAAAGTGATAAATGTGGTTGTTACTCTCTTATTCACATGCTTTAGCATCCTGTTGGACAGTTTACTATCTCAGAATGTATCATTAGGCTACTATTATTATTTATTTATTTACTGTACTTGTTTCATGTCTGTAACTTTAGCTTATAATGTAGCACAGCAAATGCCGTGAGCATTTATTCAAGACGTAGACAAGAGAAGCCACACCGTCTCTTAAAATGGGAAATCTAATGTAGGCTACAATTTGTCCCCAAAGTGCACCAATCACTCTCTGCACACAATAGCAGTTATCTCTATGCTGATGAAAACATCTTTGATAAATCAATTATATTAATTTACAAATTCCAAATGAGATCTCTTTAATTAACATAACACTAAACTTGATTTGGCATAAAATAGGCCTTCACTTCTGTTTTTACATCACAATCTTAGCTGCAGTCTAAAAAGACGCTGTGCAGCTTGGAGAACTGCCAGACAACAAGTCAATAGTGACCTCTAGCGTGTCTGTGGCATAAAGTCAAATAGTTTTTTATTTAATTTCAAAAATATATAAATATATATTCCAATCGTATTATTTCTTATACAAGTTATTTTTCCTGTATTTTTGATGTGGTCTATCAGCTGTAATGGATAGCGTCAGTCCAATGACAACCGTAGGGTTCCTGCGTCTTTTATTTACATTCTTACACACGGACCCGCGAATTGAAATAATTATATTTTTGTGTTTAAAATGTGGATTCACTTTTCCATTTCCCTCATTATCCTTACTTAGGTTGAATGTTAGTTATGAATTTGTGCTCTGTTGCAAGCGTGTATGCACATACAGTGCGCAGGAGGCATCCCAGTGAACACTTTGGAAAACTGACAAGGGATTGCCAAATCATTTCCTTGCCTGGGAATGACGTCCCTGCAGCACAGCTCGGTTATATTTAGAGCCTATATATAGTGGAGTCGCCCCCTAGGTTTTGTTGACTCTGCAGCAGGCAGCAGCAGGAGATCGACATACAGAGAGGAGACGTCCTGAATCTGACACCATGTGATCTACATACTAAGATTATAGTTTGTGATCACTAAAGCATAATTGTGAACCACCATGTCTGACATTTTATGACATTTAATGTAAAATCAACCTTGCGACATTTGCAACATACACAGTTTGTTCATAACTTGCAGGGGTGATCCCGGAGTAAATGTATTTACAGAAACAAATTCAAACACTAGTAGTTCTTTTAAAGAGGACAATAGGTAGCATCTGTCCACATTGCAAAACAGTGTCGACGAATATGCCCCAAACCGGTTGAAATCACCAGCTATGCTTTCTGGGTAAAGTGCGCCCCGGTATCCGCCCATATTCGCGTAAAGGAGGCCAACCTGAACAGCTAGGCCGGACGCTGGATCAAATGGAAAGTTCAATCGATTAATTTGCCCACTTTTTCGCATGTTCCCGCTTGCTTCTGAGACGAGGTGAACCGACTTACATGCGGGCGTTTCGGTGTGAAATAGGAAATGCAGAGATCGTGTGAAAGCAGAGGATTATCAGCTTGACTTGTTTGGTCGCTACTTCGGACGCGGAACTCCTCACTCGCTACAAGGTAACAAATGGATAAGATTCATACATGTGTGTGTGCCTTTGAAGGTTTATGGAACATTATACTTCTAATTTAGCAGATAGGCAAGTGTGTCCGCCATGTAACCACAGAAGAGTAACATTTTAGTGGAAATATTCATTTTCGGTGTCAGTGCAAACTACGCCCAATTGTTAACCTCAGGTCTGGCCCTGCAATGCAGACCTCTGTGCTAGCCTGTCAATGGCGGCTTTAAAATCTGCACCCTTCCCCTTTTGAATGAATGATACTGACTTTGTCAGGGTACATGGTGTAAATAATAATGCTTTCATGAGTTACTTCTTTAAATCACATTAGGTTAGCTCATAGAGGCTAGTTAGCTTTATTTTGAGAGTGTAAGCGAGCTCCAGTGCTAAGCTATGCTAACAGTACAGCAGCCTGGTTATTTAAACACAGTGCTCAGAGGGTTTCACGCAACCAATCTGGCAACCCTGCGGGCACACAGCAGTGGATTTAACTCAAATTCCTCCCCATTTTTAAGCTTTAGGTGTATTTGCCTGCCTGGACAAAGCGGTGGAGAGGCCTTCTTTTAACCTCGGCTAATTTACACAAGTGAAAAACAGATACAAAGTAGCCTAATATAGATGTGGATGCCCATTAGACCTGAACGTGTTGCTAGTTCTCCTGGTGTGATAATGATTGGAAGATGTAGTTTTCCTGTGGTTTATAACCTTGTTGTTTGTGATGTAGTACATAAAAAAGGGTGATGCGTAATGCTATCCAGATGGTGCCACATAAGGCAAACAATGACCACGACTGGCATTGTCATATTTCCAAGAAGTATTTTTCCCCATATTACTACGAAATATTCAACAGAGTCAACAAACTTTAATGTGACGTTACACTGTGAAACTGTGTTTGAGCTCTACTACAACACAAATGACGGTGAGAAAATGAGTGAACCTGTTATTGAACCATTAATAACCTTTAACCCAACATTACTGTTAATGTCCTATATTATGTAATTCATAGGCAGTTTCATTGTCCAGTAACATGAAAAGTGATAATATTTAAACAGGCATGGAAAGTATGTGGCAACTTTCAAGAGTTGTCTGTGACATTATCAGTACTCTTATCTGTATACAGATAAGATTTTTCCCATTGGACAGAATAGCCTCACTGTTATATGCGTAAATCACAGACTGTGTTGGGTGTTACGCATAACATGATAATTTCAGGGGAGCAAGTTAAAGTGTTGAAAACACTAACAAGCATAGTAAAAGTGTATCTTTGTTAGCCAAATACCTATCAAACCACATTCTGGTTTTTGTTTGTCTAGAAAAGGCAATGATAATCAGCGCAGCTCCTCCCTGACTGCAGGCTGTGCAGAGCTGTGAGCAGTATGTACTGTAACTTCTGAAAAGGCCAGCTGCCACTATTGATGGGTGCCGCTCCACAAAGCAGTTAGACAGCACAGAGCCTCCCAGTCGCCTGTCAATTCTGGAGCCTTAATGTAATGTCATAGATTTCTGCCTGCGGATAGTTTCTGTTGTGTGGCTGCGACTCAGAAAAACCCCTAGATTTGTAGCTGTATTCAGACTTTTGATTACACACTCAGGGTATTTATAGCTTTGTTTATTTGGTCTATTTCAGTACCTGATTAGTAGTGATCATCTACTTCTGCTTAGGATAAATCTATTTTTATCTTACCCTATTGAAGCCTATTGTTTTGGTCTCACAGACACCTCTTTTAAATATTAAATTCCTTACTAAAAAGGGGTTCATCTTCAACATTTTATATATTTTTCAGATAGGAATTGAACATACACCTGAATTCAGCATCAGTTTGTTTTCATTCCCTCATTTGCACATAATCTCTTGCAGGTGAATCATCATATTATGTGTGTGGGAATTGGCGTTTCATCTACAAACTTCTTACTCAACACGAAACTGGGCATTTTCTAAATGAAAAGCAAAATAAAGATGATGGTATGAAATTTAATTTTCCAGTGAACCAGCTCTGTTATTTAAAGAATAGTTGAGGTGTTATTTAAAGAATAGTTGAGGGGTTATTTTTTTACATGAGGCATAAATCACCATTTTCTCAGTCTGCCAGTCCTGAGGACACAGATGTCCCAGAAAACTGTCAGCTTGTCAGGCAGCAATGACGTGCAGAAAATGGAGCTGGTTTACAAAATTGTAGTGGAGTACAGTTTCTGCAACTCTTCTAAACCAATCATTTTAAGGCTTTGTTGATGCCCCGGATGAATTGTTGCTTTGTCAGATGACTGCTTGTGTCTTTAAATTTAATGCGCTTTTTTCTGCTCCTGCAGGTGAATCATGACAGAGTATAAGCTGGTAGTGGTGGGAGCTGGAGGCGTTGGCAAGAGTGCTCTTACTATTCAGCTCATCCAGAATCACTTCGTGGATGAATATGACCCCACCATTGAGGTAAGACACTTTGCGTGTGCGTGCATCTATGCGTCTCAAGTCATGGCTGTCTCCATGGTTTTTGTGTGTGTTTTGGTACAGGGGCAGAACAAGGAGAAACTCCTCTGAAAAAGGAGTTGCAGCAGGTTCTTCTGGTTTAGGTCTTAAAAAGACACCGAACAGGTTTTTTAATAACTTTCCATGCATGTCCTTCGGCCTGCTTCTTCAGGGGGACAGTCTATGCTGCGTGAACACGGCCTCACTATGAATTAAATCAGTTATTAATATGCTGTTTCAGGTCTGAGCTACTCTTAAGGTTACTTAAACACAAGGTAACATCTAAAACAATAGCCGCTCACTGGATCAGAGTATCATTATTTGTGTTGGATCTGATTGAGTGCGGCCAGCAGTGTGATGAAAGCTGGAGCGCTTCATCACAGCGGAAAATTAGGACCTCATTATAATTTAAGGTCTGCTGGAAAATGGAATAATGGAGTGCCCTACTACAGCTGGAGTAGGCCAATAATTAAAGCAGCCCTGTGACAGCTTTGGCAAAACCATGTCAATACAATAATGTCACTATAAAGGGAATCCTTCACATTACCCTCTGACCTTTGTTTACATGTATGTTTTGCTGATGTGATTGTTATAAATAGCTTTATTTCTAGTGATTATTGCAAAATTAATAGTTATTTTAATCATTATATTTATTATTATTATAATCATTTAATGCATTTTTATACAATCAAACGTATTAAAGGGCTAGTTTGCTGATTTCCAGCCTCAGTCCTATCATGCTCTTATGCAGAGCTAATACCATTATGGTAGGAAAAACATGAAACTTCGCTCTGTGTCCTTGGAGGACGATATCCGCTTCTCCAACGGGCCCTGGAAAACCTCCGCCAGACTACGTGAAACGTGTCATCTAGCGGAGGCCATTCTTCTCAGAGGGAGGGGCGCAATGCATGCTGGGTTTTGTAGGAATGAAGAAAGGGCGAAACCACGAGCTGTTTGTACAACTTTCTCCACAGCTACGGAGCCAATTTCAAATACTATTGCTTCCATCGATTACAGAGAACACGGTGGCTTTTTCCAGGGGCGAATTGCTCCTTTAAAGAAATATGTTTTATCTCTCTATTTTACCTTGTACATTTAAAACACACTCATATCAACTTTATTATCTTTATTAACATGATGTGCTCTTAATCCCAGAGTTGTTGTTGTTGTTGTTGTTGTTGTTGTTGTTGTTGTTGTTGTTGTTGTTGACGCTCTCTGACCTCCTCCTCTTCCAGGACTCGTACAGAAAGCAGGTCGTGATTGATGGGGAGACGTGTCTGCTGGACATCCTGGACACTGCAGGTCAGGAGGAGTACAGCGCCATGAGGGATCAGTACATGAGGACAGGGGAGGGCTTCCTCTGCGTCTTTGCCATCAACAACACCAAGTCCTTCGAGGACATTCACCATTATAGGTGAGCTTAGAGGCTACGGGTGTAAGGTGCTGACAGTGGGACGGGACCCATTTGTTGTATGTTGTTCCTCCTCTCTTACCCCTTATTACCTGCAATCTCTATTGTCCTGTGTAAAAAATAAAAATGTTTCCAGATCATGTAGAATTGACTGATAATTAAATATAATTTATAGCATCTCCTCATAACTTTATGGTGACAAAATTATCTTGTAGGCAACAGTTTTCATGTTAATTAAAGAATAACCAATTTAACCAATAATTAACCAGTATGAGGTTTAACATCAAAGTGTAAGTACTTCATTAAAACATATTTATGTAGTGAAACATTAAAAGTTAGCATACAGAAAAAGCTGTTGTGTTTGTATATAGATGTCATAATGGGGTTCCAGAGCAAAAGCCAGGTATGACCTTAATCATATCCATCAAATTAACTTTCTGTTGTCTGTCTCTGTCCAGAGAACAGATAAAGCGGGTGAAGGACTCTGAGGACGTCCCTATGGTGCTGGTGGGGAACAAGTGTGACCTCCCGTCCCGGACAGTGGACACCAAGCAGGCTCAGGACTTAGCACGCAGCTACGGCATTCCCTTTATTGAGACCTCAGCCAAAACCAGACAGGTGAGAGAGCAGCCGGAGTCGGCCACGCCCTCAAGACTCAAACAGTTTAACTTTTCGGTC
Organism: Semicossyphus pulcher; assembly: GCF_022749685.1. Lineage (NCBI taxonomy): Eukaryota > Metazoa > Chordata > Actinopteri > Labriformes > Labridae > Semicossyphus > Semicossyphus pulcher. Next base: position 19,681,977 of record NW_027211759.1, read on the forward strand.
TGTCGCTGTACTGCTGCTGGAATATTCCACTGCAGGACTGCAGGGCATGATGAATGGTGAGGAGTTGCATGTGGTCTCAGGGGTGTTGGCTTGATTGAATCAGCAAATTTCACTTTGAAATCAAATTGTATTATTTCACAGTAATGTTGACACGTGTCCTTAAAAGGCTTGATGATCTTGGCACTAGAAGTTAAAGTGTTGAGTCGTGTGGTGCTGTTGATTTGTGTCACATTCACGGTCTCGTTTTTAATAATGTTGCTGGGAAATGTCTCTGGCAATGCGCTGCCCATCGCTAAATCCTCTTTGGGTAATTGATTTTTTATTTATTGGTGATAATGTAATCATTGCATGCTACTTTATCATGGATATGTGGAATTATATTCTCATTAGGGCCATCCTCAGATGATCCTGCGCTATAAATCAGTGAATGTGTGTCAGGGAGTCTGCATGAAAGGACAATCTGTCAGCGATCACTCAGCGGGGTGGATGATTCTGCTTCCTGGTTACTGTGACTGGGTGTTGGAAGATTTGCTGTGGTGGAGTCGTGTTTAAACGGTGTGTGTTGTGAGCATGGCCTTAGGTGTCTGACTGGCTGACAAAGTGATCTGTAAACACATCCTTTCCCGGGCTCTCTGACCTGCGGTGAATCACGGCTCCTTCTGGTGCGGGGGAATTAATGATATAATGATTGATTTCTTACAGCTCTGTTCACCTTTTCCCACCTGAGTGTTTCACTAATTCACACTCCTCACTGTGTTGCTGCTGCTGCTGGTGCGGCTGCTGCTGGACCAGCAGCTGTGTGTTGCATTCAAAGCCACGCAGTGCTTTCCAAATCTCAATGATTTTATACAACTTCTGTTGGGAATCTCCCGCAGGAAGTGACATGCAGAATTAGAATATGCTCCAATAGTTAAAGTGATACTCTACCCTCATCTTCCTGTAGTCACTCACCTGCTGTGGGCTTGAAATGTGGTCGTTCTTTATGTTTATAGTTTGTTTTTAATTCAGTGAAGGTAGATTTCTAGGGCTGTGACGGTACTGAATTTGTCTAACCGTGGTAAACCACCACCCCAGCCCGCCGCAGCATCAGTACTGAAGCCCCTTTCCCACTGATCAAAAAACCCCGCTAACACCCGGCTTTTTTGCTTAGAGGGAAAGGTTACAATTGGCATTCAGACCCGGGTCAATGACTCTGCAATAGACCCGGGTAATTATCGCCTCGCCTCCGATCATCAATGATTAGAACACAAAACCCAGGTCCACGTGCTAATCTTCGCCCCCTTTGCGGCGCGGTGCTCTGACGCGCCTTGAAGTTCCGGCCGCTGTCGCGTAAATGCAGGAGAACAACATCACAACTTTGTTTCGTGCAAGATGCAGCAACACTGGCAAGACAGCAGGGTGAGAGAGCTTCTTCTGATCCGAGAGGAAGAAGAAATCAGGCGACAGGTTTTTGGCACAGTTAGAGATTCCGAGTATACTCCGCTGGCGATGGAAAAAGAGACAATCAGCATTTATTAGCGTGTCTTCCCAGGTTTGAAAAACCTGCGTCAACGTGCTCATTTTGGTGGGAAAGGGGTATTAGTAAGACATTTCTTTAAGGATGCTCTGATAGCTATAAAAACTTGTCACCAGCCACAGCCCCTCTCCATAGATAGGAAGGAAACTTCACATGTTTTCAAGCCTACAGGAGGTGAGTGTCTAGAATTCACAAGATAGATTTAGGGTGGAGTATCAGTTTATCTAAATGATCCAGACATCGCAGGTAAACCCACGTTAAAACACTTTGTGTCTGTAAGCTGTAACACATGCACCAAGTACACAGTTTGTCCTCCTGTCTTCCTCAACATTGAGGGAAGTTGTGTCTCATACTGCAGAGAGTGGAAGATGCCTTTTACACTCTGGTACGGGAGATCAGGCTGTACCGGCTCAATAGGCTCAGCAAGGAAGAAAAGACGCCGCGCTGTGTCAAGCTTAAAAAGTGTGTTGTGATGTGAAAGGGGTAAGTGAATGCAGCAGCGCGCCCACAACCTCTGTGTGTCCGTGTGTGTGTGTTGATGGTGGTGATTGTGGACGATGGGAGATGACACGCAGGGAGAGCGGGTGCTTTACGGGTCCTCAAAGTCTAACCTGCTGGTTTCTGTGGGGGCTGTGGTGAAGCTCTAACAGGAGGGGGTCACCGCTGATGATTTCTTCTCCTTTCATTGTCTCTGTGTATCGTGGCTGATTATTATGTGAGGTCGTTTTCACACTGGGTTCGTTTACATGAGTCTGAACATGAATGGGATCGCCCCTCCCCCTTCCTAGAAACGGGCTAGTCTACTTTCAAACTTCTGATCCAGTCTGATTTGTGTAATTCTAATCCGTCTGTTCAGATAAAGCTTGTACATTATGACGTTTTCATAGAGGGTAGACGTCCCTGTGTTCAGCCGAGACTCCCAGTGTGAAAGCGTCCTAAATCTGCAGAAATCATGAGGAATAGGGTGTTTGGGCTGGTGAGCCAACGTGTTTGATTAAAGGAGATTGTGGTGAATCTGGGACCAAATCATGTGCTGAAATGTTTCCAATGATGATGTGGTCGGAGAAACTGGCAGATATGTTGTGGAAAATTGTGAGTGTGTTTGTGGGTGACAGTTTTTCTTGCGGTCACAAGTCTCTAATCTTTCCTGCTGTCTTTGTCATGACCTGAAGTGACCTCAGGCTCTTAAGCCTGCGGCTTCCTCACAGGTTCATTGTCACATTTATTGCACTACATAACCTGTTGTACTTATTTACCTGCCTCAGTGTGGCATCAACACACAGCAGCTGCATTTACACGGAGCCTTTTTATTCACTCAGAATGTGAATACGAGCTAAGCAAGAATCTAAAAGCCTCATTCAAAGACATCATTTAGTTTGAAAGCGGTGGTTCAAACCTTTTTAAAAACTCTAATTCAAGTTACTTTAGATTTCTGGAGAATCACCCACTTGGCTGTGGAATAAATCAAAGCTGTTAACCTGAGAAAGATGTGTTACACTCTCCTTATTTGTTGCTTTGGAGCGTTTTCTACCAGAGTGTGGCTTCTTTCCCAGGGGAACCTTCTTCAAACAGTTTGTTTATTAGTTTTAGGCAGATCGAACAGAAGGCACGCCTTCTGTTAATTAACTCTGTTAGTAGAATAGTTTAATAAAACTGTTGCTTCAGTACAAACAGACAGAGGTGAACTAGTGTTGTTACCAAATGCTCAATGCAGGTCCAACTTTTTGTTGGTGATCTGCAAAATTTAAAAGGACGACCTGCTCTGAGATTATTATTAGCAGCCATTTAAACACGTGGGAGCTTAAAATTGTATTGATAAAAACGGCTCATAGAGATGCAGCTGCTGTCTGCTTGGAAACACTGCTGACTTTTCCTATATTATAATAAATATTATGTTAAGTTTTGCTTTCTTCAGCTGTGTCTCACAAAGCCTGATTGGACTGAAATTACCTGCACTCTGATGTACAATAAGCAGAAGATTAAGTAAAACCAAAGACTGTGTAGATGGACGACACGTCTCCATCTGCTCTCATTGTACAAAATTGAAGCCAAAATAGCCCCGAGACGGGCGCTGCCATCTTGCGACGGTGACGTCATTTGGAGCCGGAGTTGCGCAGTAGAGATCGGCGGGTGGAGCCGCCGTAGCCACTTCAGCTAACCAAAACACACACTTAACTAACAGGATCCCGCACGTCGGCGTATTTAACAGCAGAACAGCTTCTTGTGTTGGTCTGTAGCAGACGTTCACAGATATGCAAACTTCAATGACTGTAGTGATTGTTTTAGTTACGTCTCCTCTCGCCGTTCCTCCTCTACTGTGCTGATCCGGAACAGATCGGCTGCAGGAGCCGAATTTGTCAACAGAGCTGTCAATCATCCTTTTGACAGCATGAAATAACTAATTAAAAATAAACTTGTAACATGGAGGAGGCGGGCTTTATGACCTATACTGCAGCCAGTCAGCAGGGGGCGGTAGAGATGTTTTGGCTTCACTTTTAGGGAGCTGTCATGTCGTCCATCTTTTTATACAGTCTATGGTTAAAGCTGATGAAAAGGAGACTTTGAAATGATGACAAGATCATTTTCTGAGTTTAATGTCTGCTTTTTTGGAAAAAATGATTGGAGTTTAATTTGTGCCAAATAAACCTAAAAAGAGTGGAATTAAAAATGTCACCTTGAAATCAAAGAACACGGTTGATTCTTAAATGCTGTATGTTTGTTTTTATTTACTGTGATTACTCGTATGCTTGTATAAAAACAACAACCTGTACCTTTTCAATGACGCATCCTTTTGTTCTGTTTCTTTCAGGGCGTTGACGATGCCTTTTACACATTAGTGCGAGAAATCCGGAAGCATAAGGAGAAGATGAGCAAGGAGGGCAAAAAGAAGAAAAAGAAGTCCAAGACAAAGTGTACACTTATGTGAATAACGACCCCTTTTCAAGACTAAAAAAACAAACTATGTTGAACAGTTAAAGTAATACATTTTGTACATTACACTAAATTATTAGCCTCTTTCTCAATACCCACTATACTGAATACTAAACCTGACCCCATGTTTCTGCCTTTATGTTGTTTGCTACGTGGACACCGATAAGCTTTATTTTCAGTTTAGTGCCAGTTGCCCACACGTGTTGGTCCAACAGCCATGACGATGATGATTGGATGATTTTCTATAACCGCAGAGCTGTGAGCTATCACGACTCATGTTTGACAAATTCTTCAAAAGTTTTCTGATGTTTTTTTTTTTTTTCTCCTTTGCTTAAAAGGTCGTGACCTGTAAAAGTTGTGTCATGCTCTTTTAAGTCTGGGATGCCAAAGAATGAATTTTCATCCCAATTCTTGTAAAAAAAAAAAAAAAAAGCGATCTGAAGAAAGGACCAACACTCAGCCAGACGAGATCCAAATGTCCCAGCCACTGTGTAATGTCCCCATCTCTAATGACCTCTAGGTATTACTGCGTTATGTCACTGATATAAGTATGCATGCAAACTCCTACTCTTCTCCTGATGTTTTAACACCCTAATTAGCTCTGAATTAATTTGTCGATGCTTTGTGCTGTGTGGGGAGTGATTTCTTGCCTACATGAGACGTTTGTTTGTGTTTTTTCTTTCTGCATGCATCGTGTCCGACATGACATGCAAAAAAACTGCCTCTGGTGGAGTCCACAACGAGGAACTCTGACCCAAGTGGAGGGCATTCATGCAGTTCTTCGAGTTTATAGGAAGTAATCAGTGCTCGCTTTTTGTGAGAAAGAAATCGGCCATTTTTGATTGATGACAAATTCAGAGATCCAGATTTTTAGACACTTTTTTAGAACAACCCGACGGGACTAGCAGCCAGTGTTAGTGCTGGCCAGAGTCTTTAATGTAGCAGGGATTCATGCCAAGTTAAACCCAGTGTCCAACAGCGTCACCCGTTTCCTACTTGTCTTTACTGTAAGGCTTGACTACAGGATTGTTTGCATTCATCCTGACAATGCTCATCTTATTGCCTTTTGTTACTTAACAAGTCTTGTCATCCTCCTATGATCAAGTCTCTCATGTTTCAACCTTATAAAGCCCTTTATCAGCTTGTTTATCAGGCTGTAATGTTGTGATTCTCACCGGCCTCTTGACTGGCTTGAAAGCGGAGAGCATCTCTAAGCAGCTCTCTGCAGCCTGTCTCTTGTCAAAATGTCGTCCAGATTCTCCCCTTCGCGGCGCTTTCTAAAGAGTTTTTGGATTAATTTCCCGAAGTGTTGAAATAGTTCGGTTGGCTGCCTTTTCAACAGACGTGATTGTCCAGCAAGCATAATTTGTCATTACTCTCACAAAGCGTGTTTATCGCTGTGATGTAACTGGAACTGATGTTTGTAAATGAGGCAATAATTGCCATAAAATTGGTTTCTAGAGAAGTTTCTGAAAAACCACGCTCTATTATTTTCCCCCCAGGTTAAACAATACTTCACCTTTTTGCATCGTTTTTACAAGCTGTTCCCGTGGGGATCTTATTGCCTTTTACGTTTGCATTAGGTGCTACATTTAGACGTTAGAAAGACCCGACGCAACATTCGCTCTGTCTTGCGTGTACCCAAAAAATGCACCAAATGCTGTGTTAGAGGAGGAGAGAAAAAAACCAGACGTGATGCATTTTGCTTTCAGGAGTTATGAATTTTGACCCATTTATTATTACCTCTTTTTTTTTTCATGAAGTAGATAATAACTGTTAATGCGATTTTAATTCTGGAGCCCTCTTTGTTAACAATACTGTTTCAAAAGTAGTTTTACTGCGATGTTTGAAATGTTCCTCTTCCTTTTATTGCGTGCCAACAGCTGATTTCTGAAATGTATCATTTATACCTGGATCATATTTTAACAACCTTTGTATAGTTGTGATACTGAAAGGTGCATATTTTGTAAATTGTGCTTCATTTCGTTGGTGTGTCTAAATGAATGTTGCTTTAATGGAGGTTCACTCCGCTCTGTGTATGTGACTAGAGAGTGTGTCTGGGTCCAGGTCTTAGGGAAGCGAATGAATGACCACTTTACAACACACCTGTTGTGGGCAGTGTCGAGTGGTGATCTGATCTCAAATGAGTCTATTTTTTGCCATGAATCTCACCACTCCTATTTAATGTGTAATAAAGAACAAAGAAAAGAGGAACTCCACTTTGTCCTTCCTTCTTGTTGTCTTTTGTTTCCTGTTGTCTCTTTCATAGAGCTAAACCGGCTCACAGCACACAAGTATGTTTGCAAGAGGACACTGTAAGATAGCTATTATATTAACACCAACATACAGCATCATAAACATGTAAAAAAAAAAAAAAAGTTCTGTATTTAATGTTTTCTCCAGCAGGTGGCACTGTTCACTCGCTCTGCCAGCTCTGATCTTAAAGACAACAGCATGTATGAAGGGTCACCCTGCAGCTGCACACACAGACAGAGCGAGCCTACAATTAGCTTTTACAAGTTGTGTACTTTTCCCCAAAATAAACTCGGGATAAAACTGTTTATTTAAGAGAGAAAAAAAGATCCTGGTTTTCTCAGCAGAAATGCTCCCATTGTTTAAAGAAATCATTTCATGCTTTGTCGAGTTTACTTTCAAGGAGCTTTAAAGAAAATGAATCATGTGAAATTTCTGAACTTACAAACATTTAATTTTCTCTTTGTCTCTTCTTCTCCGAGAACAAAACTTTGAAAGAGATGAAAAGTATTTGATTAACTGAGGTATTAAAGTCATTTAATTGCTTTTTTAAAAATTTGTGTGAGCCTTGTTGTCGTGAACACGATAAGCCTGATTACCCAACACGCTGTAAACGTTGTATCTTGGAATAAAGCTTTTGAAGTTTACTCATTAACTTAAGTGAATCCAAGATTTATTAACCAGGTTTCAGTTCAGCATGCTGCAGCAGAACAAAGAGGACAAGCTCCTTTAAAGACGTAAAACAAACTCTGAGCTTAAACATGGAAGAAACACAAAACGATCCCCCGACAACAAACGTGATCTGTCGCATCATAAGAAGTCATATTCTGTTTTCAGATATATTATAATTATATGCAGTCATTTATGAAGGTGTGTTTAGCTTCGTCATTGTTGTAGTAATCTTTCTTTGTATGCCACATCCCTCGACTATTTGAAGCTGCGGGTCAGTGTTAGGATATTTGTCCCACCATGAATCACAATGAGGCACAATTATGCAAACTGTGTTCACAGGTGAAGGATGATTCAGGTCCTTTTTTAAATGCAGCAAGTACCATATCACACTTAAGATTTAGTGTAGATCTCTGTGTGGACAAGATTGCTCCTACAAAATAAAAGCCCATTTTTGCAAAAAATTGCCCTTTTATGTTAAATGAATATTTGTATTATGAAGCACCTTCTCGGAAATTGTTCAACTTTAATTATATGCATCATTGCTTTATAATATTTTGTCTAAGCACCTTTTTTAACGACCCCCCAGGTTTACTATTGGTATTTGCTTCAACAGCTGCTCCTCTGAGCCTTAAACTCACCTCTCAGCTGACCTCAGCATGACTAGAATATAAGTTTAACTTCACATTTTGAATAAAGTGATTTTGACGAACTTGTTGAACAAATTAATTTATAAATACCTGGTTTACTTAGGTTATAATGTGTGACGCTACTACAGCTGCAGACCTTTCAGTAAACATTAATGATCAGGGGCGTCTCAGGCTGTTTTGACTGGGGTGGCTCAACTGGGGCACAGACTTATGCAGGAGGGGCATGAAATATATGCACACACATTTTCAAATAGAATTAATTTACCATTTTTGGCTCCACTCTAAGAATTAACTTTAAGCAATTACACAGTTGTTACATTCCTTGTGTACAGGTTTATTAATCTAAAAATAAAGTTGCGACAGAGTTGCAAGATATTAAACGTCCATGTTTAATTATTTAAGGACTCAGAAAGAATATGTATCTCCCAAAGTCACAGTATAAAGTACCAAGAAAATGTGCTACATTAAAATGCCACAAAAGCTAAAAGCAGTAAGATTTTGGGGTGGCTTCTGGGGTGGTCAATCAGAACATAGGGGGCCATGCCAACCCCTGGACACGACTCTGCTAGTATGAAATGTAAAACACGTATTCAGTTTATAGTTTATGGAATAAAATGAAGGGAAACACGGGGCGCCGATTTAGCTTAGCGGCTAAGTCGTGTGTCCTCCGGGTTTGACTCCCACCCTCAGCCCTTTGCCACGTCCCACCCCCATTCTCTCTTCCCCTGTTTCCGACACTATCCACTGTCCTCTCTCTCTATCATTAAAGGTAAAGTCAATAAATACATTTTAAAAAATGATGGGAAATCATGTCAGGGTTTTGTCCCTTTGACATAAAACTTGCATATGATGTCATGACCTGATGTTTTTGTCACTAAACCTAAAACCAGCACTAAATGATTCAAGCATCAGTTCAATGTTTTCTTTGTATTTTTAAAGTTTTCAGTTTCTTAAAGTGTGTTAACTGTTTTTGACTTTAACTGACAAGGCTTACTTTTCTGTTGCAAATCTCCCCAAGCTCATTTACTCGTGTTTAGTACCAAACAGCCGTTAATGCTGCCAGCGGAGGTAATCCATAACTCTGAATGAGAAGCCAAAAGTGTTTTTGCAAAGCAGCATCAGAATACTAATATCAGCCTATAAACTCTATAAAACTTCTGTTCACTTTCATATTAATGTGCAAATTCCTGCTTCTACTTCCTGCATGCAGATACACTTAAAGAACTTCCTCTGTGGCATTTTGTGTCCTATTTCTGTACTTTCAGCTGCAGTTACATTACGACCTTTCTGTCAAACGAAGCAGGAATCACGGGCATTAAAATTCATCTTTACTGAGGATTACTTTTAATATTCAGACTGTGTTTGTTTTTAAAGCATCTATCTTGAAACGCAGCTACAAGAAAGCAATTTACCTGCAGCAGATGGAGATAATGATACAGGCTAGAAATGAAACACCCTGTAAGGCTGGAATTGTCTATTATAAAACCATAACGGGGCTTATTGCTCCTTTAACTCGAGCAAGGGCGCTGCTATTTCCTTTTATCTTACCTGTACATTGAACATTGCACTGTCACCTCAAATTGAGGCTGCCTGCATTTAAACTTCCCACTAGTTGTATCATTGATGTATAAAACCACCCAGACAAAAATACAAAATATCCCCTACATCGCTGTGAAAGATTACACCCATGCTTGGTTTTTCAGGGGTCAACGTGCCTCTTCTTTTGTCACAGTTTCATATGAAGTCTTCGCCAGCTCGTGTTACCTGTCCCAGTGACAGAAGTTGTCCTCTGGCTTCAGCACGCAGGATCGGTTGTTGGAGGATGTGCTTGTTTAGTCCCATTCTGTGAAGGGAAATGTCATGTAGCATCAAAGATGAGATATTTTCCCTTGCACATTTCTAAGAAATAAATGCCTGCTACATCATGACCAGAGACAGTATACAAGCTTCAAAAGGACAGGCCTGTGTACGTGTCATATGCAGCGATAATTGGCTGCAAAACAATGTTTGGTGCAGAGGCAACCTGAATAACGTACCCTGTTGTGGATTATTATAGGCAAAGCTGTTTATCCACCCTGCAGATGATCATTAATGAATCCTTTTTACGCTGTTTGCCAATTATAAATTAAAGTGTTACTAGCTGTTTTGTGCTAATAGCCCGTTTGATCCTGTGTCTCCTACATAATTATTCTACACTGGAGCCGCAGACTCGCCTCTTTCACAGGAAGTTAAGTTGTTTCAAACTGTTGCTGTGAACAATAAACTATGTTAACATATTGTGACAAGCTCCATTACTCTTTCTTCTTAAACAATGGAGCTACGGTGCCTGCCACACAGCAGCCGAGAGTGAAAAAGAGAGGAGATCTAATGAATTATGCAGAGAGAGCTTTCTCTCAGCCTGACAGTCTGAAACCAGCCTGGAGAAAATTGTAAAAGAAGTACGAGTCAGTGCAGCCATCACAAATCCCCCTCCCCTTCCCCCCGGGGACCGCCGAGGCCAAGGCCTGTCAGTCAAGCGCCCCCTCCCTAAACTGTAATCTGGGGACAGCACTGAGAAGCCTGCAGGTCTGATAAAGCGCTGAAAAGATGCCCCAGAAACCAATCCAAGGCACTCTGGGCTCCTGTCAGAAGGACGGGCGGAGGGAGGAAAAGACACAGCAAATGTTCCTAAATTGCTAACAACAAGCCTCAGACTGGTTCCACTCAGGAACCACACGACCCAGGCTGGTAAATCCATCTGCCCGTTTGGCCCGTGCACACTCTGTGGATGGAGCTCAATCACAATCACCAGCTCTGACCCCCGTGAACGTGTGCAGGAGGGTGAATTTACAATCATCTCTCTGCCTGACCTCTGCCTTGTTAGTGCACCGAGCGAGAGAATTTCCTTTTTATTTTAATGAAGCACGGCTTCCCTCGCTGGCAGGCGGCTGAGTGCGGGGCAGGAAGAGTGCAGTCCGGTAATGAGAGGCCAGAAGGTTCAGGTGTCTTCAAACCGCGGCACATCGAAGAGACTTAACACAGAAATGTTTTCAGCAGCCCTGGAGGAGACGGAGAGCCGGATGAATATTCATGAAACGGTGATGAATTGTGTTGCCTACAGCGCCGTGCCACTTTAAAGGCCCTCATGCTGCTTCTTTTATCACAGGAGGTCCTCACCACTGAACCTCACGGGCCACAACACAGCAGCCCCGGCATCCAACCACCAATTATCATCTGAGATCATTAACTTGTTATGTTGACACAAACACTGCAATTTCTGATGCCCTTCTTTATTCAAATGACCCTATTCATGAGGAGTGGCTGACTGAGCTGATTGGATTTTTTTCTCGCGTGCTTCGCAATCACTCAACAAGTGATGTTTGGACACAAAATTAATGAACAGCGTGCGGCGCTTTGAACTGTGCGGGCACTGTGTTTCCAGACGGATAAACAAGATGCATAATATCTCTCAAAGTATGCATCAGCACAGATTGATACAGCAGCGGCATGCTGTTGAATGTTCAGAGTTGGTTCCATTCAGGCAGCTTTCTCCTCATAATGACAGGAAGTCAACAGGCACAGAGATGTAGAGAGAGATGGAGGAGGGGAGGAAGGCCTGGAGGATGGGGATGGAGCAGCGTCATGTTCAGCAGCCCCAGACGGGTGATTCATACCAGCCTCATCACCAGCAACAGACAGGACATCCAGGCCTTTATTACCTTCATCCATCACCATCACTTCATCAATCTGAGCGCCTGTGAGCCAGCTCTCCAACCAGTCCCCAAACACCCATCCCAACAACGTGTGGCTGGACGGAGATTTACACCCACCCACTAACACCCGCTCCCTCTCTCGCTTTACCACACAAAACAAGAGAGATGAGCTTCTATTCTCGACTTTAGACTCGCACACACACACATAGACACACACACACACACACAGACACACACGCACGGGGAATGAGACAGAAAGAGAGGGAGTGTGTAAAGGCCATTCTGCAGCCAGACATGGTGTTAAGCTGTTCCCCCGAGGCCCTCCGGCTGACAGGCTATCCTGCATTCTGAAAGCCACTTACACTTGCGCCACATCAGACCACCTGCTGCTGCTGACCGGCGTGTGTGGGTGTGTGTGTGGTGAGCGCGGCATATCATGATGGATACACTTAGCTGTGGGAGAAATCATTAAATCAACCTCACAGCTCTCCCCGTTACTAAAACTACAAACTCCACCATACATGCAAACCACAGAACTTCTTTCAGTCATCATGGACGCCTTCACAGTCTCATGCAATCCAACATGACAGTCATGCAATCAGAGCTACCTCATTGTCGTTGTGTCAAAGAGCTTTTGAGTGTATTCTGGTAATTGTGTAGTTTTTTAAAGGGGTTGCATCGGATTGCATGATGCTTTGAAAGATAAGGCTGGCTTTATTCTGTATTTTTCAACAATGTGTTAGTCAGTCTCTCTGTCTGTGGTTCCTGCTTAAGACTAACACTGTGAAAGAAACACATCATGACTTTAAAACGTAAACATCCAGTAGCTACTTTGCGACATTAACATGCATTAGCGTTCATTTGAATTTGTGTTTATGTCCACAAGTTCATTTTGCTTTGGACTGAAATTTAATTAGTTTATTTCATCCTGTCAGGCACAAAAAGGTGCCCAGCCTACATGTGCTTATAAGACTGCATGTATGATAAAATTACAGTGGCCGCTAAGGGCAATTGCGCCGCAACGGCCCAAACAGTTTCCATCAAAAGTGCTGCAAATACAGAAACAATGCAAGGTCAAAAACACACACACAAAAACTCAAAAACACAAAACACATGAAAAAGAAAAACGTATTGTTCCATTGTTGCATTTGTTTTGGGCTTTTGCATGTGTTTTAAAATCGACATCGTTTCTGAATTTGCCACCGTTTGGACGGTTGGAGCGCGATCGTCCTTTTCGGGTTAATAACAGTGTTTTCAGTCAAACAGCTGCCTGGTGTTGCTGGAAATAACAAACTGATTCATTGATATAAGTCTTTCACATTACTCATAGTGATTTAATCCATTGCTCTGATTGGTGGAACCTTAAAAATGGGTGACAAATATCTAGCTTCTTTTTAATAAAACTAGGTAGTTTCCTTAAACAGTTGGGCTCTTCTTTTTTAAGCAAACATTATTTAAACAAGAGTAATTAGTGCATTTGTTGGGGACTATTTTCAGCGGTGGATTATTAGGCTACACATTTAATGCCAGTGAGAATGTTAGCCAGTAGAACAATGTATTTGGGATTGACTTAGAAGGCTGTCTTAATTGTAATGAAATGACATGTCATCATGTCCGCACTGCGGCTCACTGATGTGTTTTGAATAGTTTTCGGACAAAAATGGAGCTCTGTGGAAATCGTTGAGCATATTAGCTTCGGTTACTCTGCAGTACTTGACGGTACGATCAAATCATGTTAGAATTTCTTGGCAATTTTGAACCACCAGCCTTACTCGATGTGATATTCCTGCCTGGTATCTAGCCGAGGAAAAATACAGAAGGAAGAAGGCAAACTTTAACAACTAATGCATGAACTCTTTGTAACACACTGCAAAGCAGCAGCAAAGCAGTCACTTCTGAACTTCCCCAAGGCTTGAACCCACCCTTTGTCTGACAGCCACAAAATAAATGTGACTTCATAAGCTTCTGTGTTTATTGTGCCCACCTGCTGCACACGCAGAGGAAACAGCACTAATGTTCACTGTAAATAAGCTATTTGTAAAAAGATCAAACCAAAATGATTCATGAAAATATGATTTTCTCTCTGTTTATACGATTAAATCGGTGCATGATTAATCTTTGGCTCTTATTTATTCACAAATATTTTCCCAGTCTGCATTTTTTATTATCACAAGCTGCACAACTTTCTCATGTGTATAAATCATCGCTGTGAATTAGTGTTGTATTAAACTCTTTGGGAAGAGGATGCATACTTCATAAGACCAGTCTGAGCTTGTAAAGGGGACAAAAAGAAAAGAAAGAGCTTTCATATTTGTAAATTGTGTCGTATTGATTTATGGCTGCTATTATACACCTCCACCTATTCTCTACATCCATGTACACAGATCTTTGTCACAGCGTATGATGTGACACTGGACTGGATGAATAAAGCCAGCTATGAGGAGATGAATCAATGCTCTGTGCAGAGAGACATGTTACTCTTAGCCATGTAGCAGTATTGATTCAGCCACCACATACTGTTCTCACGGTGGCTTTATTTATCTGGAATAATCTGACACACATTCAGATCTTTTCTGACTTTTTGAACCTTTCTTTGGTACGATCTGGTGCCTAGAACAAAAACACTGAGCATGAGCGTCGCAGAGATGTTTACTTGCTTGACCCGGTGATGTAAGCGATGACAGGGGAGAGAGAGAGAGAGAGAGGGAGAGACACTTTTAATGTAAGTGTCCATCAGCGTGGGGATGTTTGGGTAATGGTGGTTTCTGTGGCGACCAAGCGCACGGCAAATACACCGAGAGAGACATTTTGTGCTTTTGGGGGCAAGAGTTCGAGATCTAGTTTTACAAACAGCTCCTTGAGTGCCTTTTTAAGATGTGTTCGTCCTGTGTGTGCGTTAGCATGTGTGTGGGTTTCTGTGCATCTGGATGTATCTGGATATTACATTCACACCCTCACAGGCGGATATAAATAGGCGAGCGAGAATCCAGGAGAAAGTGAATAATAATTTGTTTCACTGGCAGCTGTTCAAACTTACAGTCTGTCACTGTGGTTATGCAGAGCAAGCAGAATGCAGAGTTTGATTGCAAATATTTGGTCTGCAACGCAATACATTCAATCTGCTGCAAGAGATTTTATCATATTTATATTTATATTTATATTTATCGGACAGATTTGAGATCTTTATATCGACCATGTCACGTCACCTCCTCTGCTTCTGATTTGTGATTGTGTCCATAAGAAGTGATCCTTTAAAAGTGGGGTATTATGCTAATTTCAAGCTTCATATTTCACTTCGTAATTATCTGTGGAGTAGCTTAGCATGATTTACAGTTAAAAACCTCATCATTTTTCTCACACTGGTGCTCTGTGCACGGGCCTCTGCCTGAAACGACTCAGTCAGCTCTGTCCCTTTAAGAAACCCCGCCCCTACAAGCCCGCTTTCTTCTGATTGGCCAGCTCTCCGAAGCCTGTGTGGGGCAAAACCCAGTGTTTTAGGCACGCCTCCTACCCTGTGGTCATGTTGTTGCTGGGTGGGCGTGTCCTTGAACTGTGCCAGGGGCAGGAAATTCTGCTGTGTTTCGGGCAGATGCCCAAATATAGAGTTCCTCCCCCTTGTGACATCACAATGTGAAGCGTCTGGAGGAGTCTGACTGAAACCTGGTGTTCACAGCAGCCTGCAGGCCGAGACTTTTTTAGCAGGGGATTACTCCAGCATACTTTCACCTACAGATTTGGTGTCTGGACTTAAAACATTGTAACGTTGTATATATGTCTTAAAATCTGAGACAGCATAATACCCCCTCTTTAAGCTTAAAGTGTAAATGTCTTTTAATTAAATGTCCAACGCACCTACAGTATGTGTGTGTTTGTGTGTGTGTGCGTGTGTGTGTGTGACATTGTGTGGCAGCGTTATCTCTTCCTCATTCAAGTCATGTCACAGGCCAGACACCATTGTCAGGAGGGGCTTTCATCGGCTGACTTCAGATGTGCCTGTCATCCAGCCCAATTATACAGAGAGAAATAGGTATTGTTACACTCGGGGGGATTGATTCAAGACAAAATAGAAAAGTGAAGATAAGACTACACAGTCATCTGCGGCCACGCGGCCACGCTCTGAGTCACACACGCTCCTGCTCGCACGCACACATCTGAAATCACATGGACGAGCAACTCCAATATCTGTGTGATAACAAATCCTTACAAGCTAACGCGGCCTCACTTCTGTCCGCAGTGGAAAGTGTCTGGCAGGTAGGTTACAGTAATTTGAAAAAGTGGGGGATCGAGCGCTGCATCTCCGCCCCGGCCGCACTGTCAGGGTGATAGACCGGCTTTTTATGGAGATAACTCCCAGCTGATGGAGCAGCTGAGCAACACTGGGCTTAAGACGGCTTCAGCCTGCTGCTGAGAGGTGTTCAGAGCCACTCAAGCATCAGTCTGCGGCGCTGACATGAGCAGCCTCTTTTCAACACTTTCTGAATTCTCCCTCTCTGCTCTTTTGGCTCTTCTTCTTCTCCTCTCTCTGACAAAACCAGAAAAAGTGTCAAGAAGCACCACTTACCTGCAAGCACTCATGGGGAACAGCTCCAATTTATTTAATACCAGGTTGCCATTGCGCTCAGATCATGTTTGGCTGCCATGTTAGTCATTGTTAGACTTTCAGACACTGCACAGAGCAGAACTGTGGAGATAGTGTGAGAAAACTTTCTTAAGAAGGAAAAGATTAAGAAGGACGCCAAACATCAGCTTCTTCACGGCTCCATTTCCCTCATCCGTCATTTCATTAAGTTTGTCAGGTGTTTCCTTGTTTACACACAATAGCTGTGACAGCTCAAGATGGCCGACGTCTCAGTTCGAAACAATCCCCTTATGTGTAGTCGACCCGGAGTCTCAGCCGAGCCTCCAGTGTCCTCGCTGCTGAAACCGACTCACTGATGTGGAACGCGGTTTTGTGAGATGCTGGAGGGCACGGGGAAAAGGGATTTACTCCTCGGCTAAGTCTTTTCTCTGTGCCGGGCCACGAGAGGAGATTTAAACTCTTATATATACACTTTCAAATGGGCCGAACACACGCACGCACATAACACGCGCGTCTGTTTTCCTGCCATCAATCTCCTGAATCCACCCTGGTTGTTGTGAAAGTGATAAATTCAGCCGTTTAATATCCATAATTAATAATTCATTACACACAGAGCGCTGCAGATTTAGATTAGGTTGTATTTTATCGGGATAATAGTTGCACCCCTGAAGGTCATTCTGGATGTTTTTCATTATTGCTTCCTGAGTTTAGATTCAATACAGCCGAGCAATCACTTACAGCTAACATGACGATGTTTTATTCTTCTATTGGGGAGAAATTTGAGAGAAACACTTGAGGGTAACAGAATATTTATCTATTTCCCAGTTACCGGACTATGTTTCTCTTCTCTTCTTTCGCCATATGGTTTTCGATGGCCCAAATATCCTTATATAAATAATGAATTGATTGTTTGTTAAAAAAAAAAGTGACTATTTCACTCGGCCGGTAAGTATGGTAACCCTCAGCAGACATGCATCCATACATTTTATTTTCCCGTGATAATTAGTTATTTCTGGTCATATTCTCGAGATCCCGACTTATTTTTCTCGTTATCTCGGGATAGCAAAGCTGGTTTTCTTTTGATAACGAGTTATTTTTGGTCGTTTTCCTAAGATCTCGACTTATTTTTGTCGTAATCTCGCGATAGTAAAGCTGGTTATCTCACGATAATGGGATAATTTTCTGGCGATCTAGAAACAACAGGCTGGTCACTATTATGTTACAGACCAGGACATGCAATGCTGCCATTGCCCACACTAATGAGGTACGTTGAGCCTGTGTCCTTGTTCATTTTGTATACGAGTTACGATCACGTGACGTTATGGTGGTGCTGCGTCGTTATCTCAAGATAACGAGATAATTAAGTCCCGACCAGAAATACCCCTTTTTATCACAGGTAAATGGAGTAAATATAATGTATGTCCGCTAAGGGCTTCCATAGATAAGAAAGAAAACTGTTTCAGCTCAGATTGTTTTTCTAACAGTGTTTTTCTAACTCGGTCGAGGTATATTTTTAGACGCTCGGGCAGCCCCCCTACAATCTGCTCTTAGTGTTTAATCAATTAAAAACTCTCAGCATTGTAAGGATAAACTCAGGCACAGAATTAACACGCTCCATCGTTGCTCTAACAGTTTAAGTAACAGCTTTATTTTTAGCGAGCTGTTGCAGAGCCATTAGTTAAAGAGTGAAACAACTTCCTGCGTGACGGCCAATGAAAAGTGAACAGAGGAGGCAGAAAACAGTCTGTGTGGATTGTTTTTTCCTCCGCTCTTTTTGTAGTGAATAAATGTAAGTGAACCAAGTTATCTCGCTGTCACCCTCCCCCCCTCGCTCCCCCCTCTCCCTCCCTCCATACGCCTGTCTTTCTCCTCTCTGTGTGTCTCTGAAATACACACATACTCGCTCGCACAAAGGAGGGAAAGTGTCACTATGGAAACAAGGAGGCGAGATTCTAAAAGCTACCTCTTGAGGCGAGAGTTAAGACAACAAAAAGGAGTCCACAGTGTGAGTGGCAGAGAAAGCAGCGATATACACAGCAGCTATGCTTCTCCTTCCTGTGAATGTCATCATCAAGCTACCTTGTGAGCCCTTTAGCTTACTGCTTTTTCTCCCCCCCTAACCGCGCTCTGTATCTGACACGGATGAGCTTTTTACTACACCCTGCTGCACTGGTGTGTAAAGACCGAGGCTGCGTGCTGCGTGCGTGTGCGTGTGTGTAGGTCTGGGTGTAATATGCACCACACATTTCTTTAATAGGGCTAATCCATTTTAATCCCACCTGCCACTGTTACCTTACAATGATGAATGTAAGCCTAAATGAGTTGAGACGCAGAGAAATGCCCGCGGGAGACACAGGAGGAAGCTGGGAGGTGGATGTAAGTCTCTATATACTTGTGTGTGTGTGTGTGTGTGTGTGTGTGTAAGTGTGTGTGTGTATTTATTAAGGTTCCTGCAGCAGCTGAAACAGGCTTTTCCTCCCCAATGCCGTTCAAGGCTATTTTCTTTAGGTCTGCAGGGTCACTGCTGTCTTTAGTGATGTCTCCTTCAGCTGTAATCAGCACCATGGACAGCAGCACCCGTCTCCACATGCTCAGCCGCCACAGCAGGCATCCATCTCAATAGACTCAGAGAGGCTCCCTCTTTCCTTTCTCATTCCCCCCTGATCTAAAAGAATCGGAAAGGCTGCCCATTAGGCTTCAGACTTGATGTTCTCGAACAATCCTTGATCTCTAACAGGGATGGAGAGGGGGGATGCAGGGGGAAAGAGGAGGTGAAAGACCTGCAGGCAAACACGTCTATTAATACATTTATACGGAAAACTCCTCGTGGATAAGTTTCCCTCTGCTTGATTATGAAGGGTAACATGCAGTACAAGTAGCCTGCTGTGAATAGTGAAAGTCCAACTTGTTACTGTGTTATAGAGGCACAGCCTCAGTGCCAGCGCCTCTCTCACACGCGCTGGCTTTTGAAAAATAGTAGCAATATGTGAAAGCAATTTAAAGAGAAGATAGGAGGAGCAGGGGAGGGAGAGATAGGAGGAGTATACTACTGTACAGAGTCAGTGAGTGGCCAAGTTAGGGCGAGAGAGAGAGAGAGAGGGAGATAGGGAGAGCGAGACACACACACACACACTCACACACACATACACAGAGGGTGCAGATAGCGGGAGGGGAAAACCTCCTCTCTGAAAGGGATGATGTCAGTCTCTGCAGCTGAGCCCCGGTCCTCGACTCGCAGGGTGAACACTCTCTCCTCCACAGGCAGGCACAAAGAGGGAGACACGGGGGGCGAGAGACGAGCCAGCGGATGGGGGGGAAGACGCTGAATGAAATCCCGCAGGTACGTATGTATGTGTGCCACGTTATCATCCATCTCCCACTTCATTCATTAGAGCCTTTTGTTGCCTGTTATTGCGCTTTAAACTGCTGCAAGTGCTGGTCATGTTTTTACAATGTGTCAAACCTCGCCATTGTGTGTGTGTGTGTGTGTGTGCACTTCTGTATCCCAGCCTGTCTGCGTGAATTTGTGTGGGTGTGTGTATTCTAGCAGGGGTGTGGGAGGGGAGTGCTCACTGTAAAAAAAAAAGGGGGGCACACACACACACATACACACACACATGCATTAGTGGAAAGTTTTTAATGAAGAGGAAACTGCTGTATCGAGTCCTCCGGGGGGGAAACATCCAGATTTATTTAAATGTAAATCCGAAGCGGAGTCCCCGGAGCAGAGAGCATGACAGAGATTAGAGCGAGGGGATTTCATACCAAGATAACCTTTCGACATTTTTTTTTTTGTCTGTTGCGTCATTGTTATAACTCTGCATGGGGGATTTGCCACGTTAAAGCGATGCCTTCTGGGACGCCGGTGGTCAGACAGGTGACATAGCAGTGGTGAGTCATCCTGTAACATCTGTACCTGACACCTCTGTTTTCCACTTTGGAGAGCAAGTTTGTTTATGCACGCTGTAATTCACGCACACACACAAGTACAGCCGGGCTATACAGTCGGATGTGTTCTGTTTTATACGGGAAATATTGATTTTCTCTTGCTGACATTATTTATGAATGTCACAGGCAGCCAGACAGCAGCAACAAGAGCTGACATTGACAAAAGACAAAATGTGTCTTTGTATCGGAGAATCCTTCACAGCCAGGATTTGTGTGTGTGTGTGTGTGTGTGTGTGTGTGAGTGTGTCCTTTCCCTTCTCTGTCTAATGAACTCACAGGCCATCAGACGAGAGAGAGAGACAGAGAGAGAAAGAGAGAGAGAGGGAGAGGAGAAAAAAAAAGAGAGGAGCAGGTCACAGACAGATTTCAGCAGCAGCCATCCATTTACACACTCCGGCTGTTGGCATGCCACTCAATTAGTCACAGCGTGGATTACACTCCACCGGGGGCTCGGGGAGAGAATCACACTGGAAATCCAATTTTGTGCCACATCAAATGTCAGGGTAGATCCTTCAGCTTCTCTGTGATAACCACAGAGACAGCGGGGAAGGAGAAGCCGAGGGACGGCACTGTGGAGGAGGAGGAGGAGGAGGAGGAGGAGGAGGAGGAGGAGGAAGGTTAGAGGAGAAGTAATGAGGGAGGGGGGGGTGAAGGAGGAGGTGGGAGTCTCAGAGGTGCGAGAGGCATCCCTACTGGCCTGCAGGTCCGGCTTTGTTATAAAGGGTCATTTGTAGTTTACGTGGTGTATTCACAGTATAGGGAGGTGTGTCTCATATGCATAGTTGGGTCTATTTTTAGAATGTCATGCAAGAAAGAGAAAAAGGCCTCTTTTCTGACAATTATTAGAAGCTGATTTCCTCCGTTATTTGTCTTTTAAATAAAAGATTTCCCCTTAAAACAGGCTGAATCCCTCATATTCAGTTAGAAAAATATACTCAGTGCCAAGTCATCCAGTTAACTAGCAACAAAAAGTGTGTACAAACCTGCCTCAGACTCCGCCGTGTGTCGTTTGCTCTGAAGACACCTGCTGTTGGCTGCAGTGTTGCACTCACTCCAGGCTCATTTGTTTGCATAGCCCCTGCAGAGCGACCCCATTTATTCCTGTAAACCTGGAACATCAAACAGGTACTCTTAGCTATTGTGCACAGCCTGTTCCCTCTCCGCCGCGCGCTGCAATGACAAACGCTTGAGTAGATAAAGCCTCCGCTGGCAGTCAGGGACCACAACTTCCTGTTTAGAGCCGATTAATTAGGGAGTCCCAAAGTGTGCTTGATTTGACTCTAATGCTTCATCTCCCGTGTTTGCCGTGATTTATTTCAGCTGCGTATTTGCTCAGTAATTCATTCTGATGTTACTACGACTCTCGTGGTTCCTTTGACTCCTGTTCCAGGTGCCAGTCTCGTGGGAGAGCAGTGTTCCTGTGTGATTTCCGTACAGCCAGCTCTCCCGTTTGAGGGTTTTACGGGTGTAGGAAGTGTTTTGATCGTCAGGCAAAATTGGTTTGATGTCTTGATTTCAAAGATTTCTTTGTCCTCTTTGTTCACACCAGGGGAGCGTGTTTATATTGAATTATTCATACACATTCTCAGTGTCGAACACGAATGATTTCAGATATCATCCCGGTGGAAATTCATCACGATCTCCCCCCCTGTGTGTGCAGAGAGGGATGCTCAGTCATTCCTTCCCCCTCCATGCGACAAATCTCCTCCATCCGTCCATCTATTTATCTCTCTCTGCGATGGCTGAGGCCTCGCATTCCCAACAGAGGCGACCTGCGTGGCCCCTCAGCCTGTGTGTCATTACCGCTGACCAGCAGCCCATCTCTATCTGCCCCTGATCTCCCCGACCTCCCTGAGAGGCAGCCAGCAGCACGATCCACAGCCAGGGTAGGGGGGGAGGGAGGGAGGAGGTAGGGAAGGGGGAGGTGGGTGGAGAGGTGAGGGCCCAACAGGGAGGGATGGAAGAGGAAAAATAGAGGGTGGGGAGAATTAGGGTGAGTTGAAGGAGGAGAAGAGGAGGTAAAAAGTGGAGAAAAACAGGAGAAAAGGAGGAGTGGTGGCTGGGGAGGAAAATAGATGAGGGGAGGAAAGTGGGGGATCAGATGAGACAGGAAGGGGGAGACCCAGAAATGGAGTGAGAGGCAGAGAGAAGAGAAGCTATTTCAAGACGGTACTCACCGATAATGTCACTCGACTTCAAAGTGCAAAGCGTTCGTCGTGCTCCTGCGTGACGCCGCCTCTGGAGAATCTCCTCACAGATCGGATGATAAAAGGTGCCTGACAGGAGGGTGCGTGAGCCTCCTGCTCGCACTGGGTGCCACATTTAAACTGTGACAAAACACACTGAGACCTTTGTTTCATTTTGTTCTGATCAATACACAGCTGCTGACCGGAGGACGACGAGGAGCGAGACGGCAGCGAGACCGGAAACACCGAGAGGATCCGGTGAGATCAGGTACATTCAGCCATAAGGCCTCACATATCACTTTAGTAACTACATGCTAAATTACAAAAATCAGCAGAGTCAGGGAGGAAAGCAAACAGAAGATTTAAAACACTTAAAGGCTTGTGCTGCTGATCTGACTCCTCTTAAAACTGTTCAGTCTGACATGTCAATCATGAGCATTTCATTTACATGTCCTGACAGCTCGGACGTCCCCGAGGCATCAATCATGCAGTTTTCAGGCACCGCACTCAGAACTGAGCGACCAGGATTTATACAGTGTGATGGACTGAGTCTGAGTTTAGACAATGAAGCGAGCGTCCTTTGTCTAACTGAATATTTAACTAGTTTTATATTTGCATTACGCACATTGTGTCCTTTTGTAGATGAACTTCTTCTGAAATCACATTTTCTACTGTGAGATCATCTTCTTTCTATTTTCCATCTTTTCATTTGATTCAATTTTGTGTTAAACTAAAGGAGTAAATCTCACTGAGTGCAATGACTGATGGTCATCCATCTTCCCTCTATGATAATATTCATTTGATTTGATGCTGTGTGTACCAATTAGAGAAACTTGATTATTTTTTTGGCCTTTTGCCATTATTTATAGGACTGGATATATGGGGAGAGAGTGGGTGATGACACGCACCAAATGATCGGCAGATCGGGACTCGAACATGCGATCAGTGAGACAAAGACTGTGGCCTCTGTACACGGGCTGCCTGCTCTACCAACTGAGCTAAACCATCGCTCCAAAATAGAGAAACTTTGAACCTGTTGAAAACTCTAGTGACCTGCTGAGTGTGCCAGCAATATCCTTAATATTATCACATGTGGTGTTTTAGCATTTTACTAGCAATTTAGGTGTGATTACTTTTAGTACAGGCCCATTAAAAGTCAGGAATAGATCTGTGAACCCCATTTAAAATGTCTGAATAAAAACTAGAATTAGAATTAAGTAACACAAAAGTGCCTTAGAGTTTTTCCAATCGGTCACAAAGACGATAAGATTCGCTGAACATCAACGTGATTTTGGTAAATGCACGATAATAGATGGAGATCTCGGAGCTCGGCCATAATGCCGCCATAGCAGCTCCTCGTCTCTTTAAAGGAAAGCGAGGGTGAACTGATATATTTTTAATGTCCTGTTCATGACTTTTGCGGTACTGTGACAAAGGTCGAGATGTAACACGTCAGCATGAGTACCTTCATGAATTTGAATTCCTTGTGAGTGGGGAGGAAGAGAGAAGCATCGAGGGCTTCAGCTCCAGGATTCACTGATAGTTTGCTGTTTTGTCCTGTTGTCGTCAGTGAGTCCAAAAATATGGTCTCAGTAGAAGCTGCCAAACCAGCATTCCCACTAAATTAATTAGAGAAGTTATTTCAAAAACAACAGTGTGGTTGTGTTTCCCTCACACTTCCTCTGAAAGCCTGCCATGGTCACTGAAGATGGTGTCACAATCAACGCAAGCTTTTATTATCTTTATGCAAAGCCTTATAGGAGCTTATGATGCTTATTCTTATGGTTTCTGAACACATCTCTTATAATGCAGAATAGCTGCATGAGTTAAATAAAGCTGGCACATTTTCATAATGAACAAATATGTGGACTGATGAAGTCTGTTAGCTCGAGCCTGCTGCTGTTTGCTCTTTAAGTGCAAATCTCAATGTGTTGCCTTCTGCTTTATTCACAGTCGCTGAATACTTCAGTTGTTGTCACATAAAATAACCTGCTCTCTCTCATCCTCCCCTCTTTCTTCAGGTTTCATCGTAAATCAGTGTATGATGAGAGAACCGTCCTCCTGGTGTGCGTGTCTACATTTGTGCCACCGTGTAGTATGGCTTTTTATTCCTATGTGATGATGAAAAATGTTCGTGTAGGAATAGAAGCCGTTTTACACGGGGCGAGAGGGCGACATGACAGCGGCGCGACAGAGCCCAGAGTCTCTCTCTACCTGCTCGACAGCTCAACACACGGCTGGATAAATGTACCTGTCTCCTGCTCAGTGTTTCCCTGTAAGAAATGTGCATTTATGCTTCATATGATCACCCAAGTGCTGATCTGAAGACGAAAAAATGGAGTCTGACTTTGTTGTGTGTGCACCTGTTTGTGCCTCCAGGCACCGGCAGCTTCTGCTGTTTGATACATGTGTTGACAGCTGCGGTCCGCGGGGATGGGAGTCGGAACATTTGCAAAAGTTGTCGTGAACAAAGAAAGAAAAGAAGCAAGAAGATACCAATACAGATCTTTATTAACCATCTCTAAAAGAGGCACTTAGTGAACCACTTTACAACTCACAAAAGGCACTGCATTTCCCTTTCTTCTCATTCGGACTCTCTTTTGCACATTATTAAAATAAAACTTTGACATGAAGCATTACACCAAATAATCCAATAATCTACCTACACTTTTATACAATATAAGATACATACAGTATAAACAAGATAAAGCACCTTTGTTGTCCTAGTAAATACTCATCATAATTAAACAGTTGGAGTTACAGACACAGATGATTGAGTTTGTGATTTGTGTGTGGTATTATCAGTGCATGGGAAGAACTCCGAATACAGGTCTCGGGACTGTGACGTCCTTGTATGCACCTGAGTTTATACAATGGAAGCTTTCCTAATCTTCTATCGGCCTACATATGAAGTACTTGGATGGTTTACACAGTATCTTTAATAAACTACAGAGAACCAGTAAGAACAGTCGGATGAATGTACTGTAATTGCTACAGATCTCATGTTCCCTTCCGAGGACATTGGCATTCACATTACAATAAAAACACAATGTAGCACCAGGTAATGTTTATACAAAAGGCTAATATGATGAATGTCAATGCAGTACAGTAAAGTTAAAAAAGAATACAAAATGAATATGTAGGAAGCATGTACGGAAGGTGCGCAGACAAAAGTCCAGGTGTCATTTGGTCCTTTAGCAGAAACACTTATAGGATCATTAACGAATGCAAAATGAACATGCATCTCTTAAACGAAAATGTTTAACTGTATTTTCAAGTATTCTTTTTTTCTTTCCTTTAAGTAAAAGTGAAATATAATCTCTGGAATGGATAATATCCAACAAAGGAAGAAGCAGAAGTAAAAGATCAATGATTTCCCCAACTAGCATATTCATCTTTGACCCATAAATTCATATATCTGCCGTTCGTCCTCACATTTGTGTAATAAAAACACATGTACAAAGAAGACATAAAGTGACTACGTAAGTATTTAAAGATAGCATTTCACAGAAAAGAGCTGTGCAATCTCATTCACCATAATGAATCATTTAAAAACATTTATAACTGTGAAATATACAGTCCCGTATTCACAGATGCATCGCGCCCCCTGCTCAGTTAATCGATTCTGAAGTGTCCTTCCTTAAAGGAATCTTAAAGCTCGTGAGTTTTTGGCCAAAAAGCTGGCTTAGGAGGTGGTTCTGGGACTCCGCTGTCCGGTACGAATGGCTCTCCATTGATCTAACCCCCATTTTTGGCCTGGATTTATTCAAAGAATTGTTCATTGGAACTGAAGTCACTTTAGAAATAGGGGGATGCAAAGGCCGCCCCAGAGGTCCCTTCTTGGCTTTGTAGTCCCCGTTAAGAGGAGTCACAATCTCAGCTTTCTTACAGCCATCAAGCAAGCTTCTCTTAGACGGCAAACCCACGTTTGAAGTCTTGCACTTGGAAACGATTTTGTTGCTAACAGCGTCGTCCCGCACCGAGGAAAGCACCGGGTAGTCGTTGGGTCCGTCCGACTTTCTTTGCAGAGAGGGATTTGCGCACTTGCTGGGGCGGAATTTCTTTTTGGCCCTCGAATCAAAACCGAAGTTCTCCTGCGTAGCTGGAGAGGAAACCCTCTGCAGACTGTGAGGGGATTTCACGTCTTTCCTCTTCTTCTGTGGTCTCACTGACTCTTTCTCCTCGTTTGAGACCGAAGCGTTGACGGGAACCTTGGAGTGGAGGACGGCTGTCGGTTCTGTAGCCTTCGCACTGCTCGTCGTAGTGCAGTTTTTAGTGTTGTCAGTTGCTTTGGCTGATGCTACTTTGTCTTTCATCTGACTGCTACATTCCTGCTCAGCACCGAGAGATACAGTCAGCTGTTTGCTGTCAGTGTTTGAAGCTTTGGACGTGTGATGCTCATCATCCTTCTGCCGGTCCATCACATCAGCAGCTATTTCATGCTTTGCTGACTCAGGAGTCTTTGAAATGATTTGATTTTCTCTGAAGCTGACAATACAGTCCTCGCTGGGTGGTAGTGGGTCTGTTTTTTCTGCATTCTCAGCCTTGTCACCGTCATCAGAGCCTTCCTTAGCTTTAACAATCTCCTCCCCCGCACAACTACTCTCTTTTGACGCTGACCATGAGACTGCCTCTGCTCTAATGCAGACTGACTCATCCTCCTCTTTCACATCACATGGCTGAGATATTGATTTTCCATTACCCTCTTTATCAAGAATAGGTGAGGTGTTTGTGTCAATTTCCTCTTTCTTTGGCGAAGCGGACTCTGAAGAGCCCATATGAATGCATTTCTCCAGCTCTACGAGCAGCTCAGAGTAGTCCTGAGCGATGTCCTCGGTCTTCACGTTTGGACTGCTCGGGTCACTGTGGTATTCATTCACGATGGTCTGTGTGGAGTCATCTGCTGTGGACACGGAGGGCTTAGAGGACTGTGATTCAGAGCTTTGATTCAAGTGCAGGGAGCTAACGCTGGCGATGCCGCTGTCTGAGCTATTTTCTTGCAGACTGTCGGAAAGGATCCTCCTCTTCTTGCTTGCAGGTGAATCACATTCATCTTCTTTGGACGCAGAGGCTTTGGCAGGTCGGAGAACACCTCGGAATTTGAAGATTTTGTTTCCACCTGATAGGTGCTTTTCCATGTGACGGTCGAACTGCTCCTTCTTAGAGAAGGTATAGTTACAGGTGCTGCAGATGAAGGACTTTTTAATCACATGCATGACATCAGCACAGAGCTCACAGGTGTAGAGGGTGGTGTGTTTAGAATCCAGCTCGTCCACCTCCTCGTGCGCTCTCTTCAGGTGGCTTTTCAGCTCCTGGGCCTCCTGATAAGAGACAGGGCATTTGTGACACAGGAAAATCTTCTCCAAATTGTGAACCACTAAATGTCTTTGGAGTTTAAATGGTTTGGGGAATTGTTTCCCACAGTGGTGGCAGTCTCTTGAGGGGTCTTTGCAGTTGGGATGCATTTCCACACTCTTAGGTGTCTCTGTCTTGTGGAGCACCTCGATTGGGGTTAATGTGCTTTGCTTCCCACCTGCTCCACTGCTGCTTTTAGCTCTGTGAACTTTTGGCTCAGCCCCCTCGGAGGTTTTTCCCTCTCCCGCAGTGCCGTCTGCAGCCACAGCTTTTTCCTGTTCTTTAGTGGCTTTGCTGGACTCTCTGCTGGCTTTGCTGGGGCGGTGCTGCATGATCGAGGTGATAAAGTTCTTCACGGCTGTCTCCTGCATGAAGCAGCCTGAAATGCCCAACATGGAGCCTTGAGTCTGACCCCTCCGGGCAAACTGAGTGGCATGCTCTCGTAAATGTTCATTGTACATCCACACATCTGATATCTCCTTTAGGCACATTCCACAGGTCCAGATACCCGTCTTGTTCTTGGCATGTTTCTCCCTTAGATGGTCTCTCAGCTGCTCCCTGGAGCTGAACTTCCGCTGGACACACATGTAGCAGGTTGGAGGTGGGGAGGGGTTGTGGGAGAGTTTGTGAAAGTTCAGCTCACCTAGGGTGAGGAACCAAGTGAAGCACACTTTGCACTTGTACTGCTTATCTTTGACCTTTATTCTCCCGTCTTGCCGTTTCCTGCCTCGCCGTTCCGTTACTTTGTTGGTCTTTTCATCATCCACGCTCTCCACGTTAACGGTTGCAGTAGGTGGGGCCACTGAAATGTCTTTACTGGAGTCAAAGAACTGAATCTCAGGAAGCTGAAACGTTGTGTTGATGTTTTGGATGTCAATGCTGTGGAAGGTTTGGACATTCTCTGTGCTGCATGGCTCTGCAGAGTAGGGGGTAGAGGGCAGGGGCAGAGGGCAAGGTGCAGTTGGCACTTCTGCTTTACAGGTGCTGGGGTCGGAGGTCACCGATGTGCCTGCGTCAAACCCACTGAAGTCACTGGAGCCGCTCCATTCAATTGAAGATTTATCAATGGTGCTCTCAAGTGGGTTCAAGAGGCCAAACTCTTTAGTGTTCTCACAAACATCCTGCTGATCGCTTTGTGGAACATCTGACGGCTTGTTATCGGACTTCAACGTGCTGTTGTGACACATGTTCAACACGACGGCCTCATCAGTAGGTGTTTCCTCATATTCACAGCTCTTGGTCTGATTGTCAGGGATTGTTGGCTCTGCTTGGTTTTCCATGTACTGATCTTTATTCTGCACGAAGGATTCTGAAGGAGGATAGCTCGGAGTCGCATTTGGATCAGGCGATAGCTTTTGTCTTTTGCTTTTCTTGCTGTATACCCTTGGGCACTTTTTCCTCTTTGCCTCCTCATCCCTGGGGAACAGCTGGGAGAATGTGGTGTCGTCGTCAAGCAAGGCCTTCAGATCAGGACTCAGGCTGGGAGGACTGAGAGGGGAGGAATTCAAACAGGAGAGAGGATGAACCTCGTCTGAAGGGCCACTGTTTTTCTCACATTTTATCTCGGCTGTCACTTTTCGAAGAATCTCTTGGGCGAGGCTCTCTTCTGATCTTTTCTGTTCACACATCTCTTCCACAGGGTGCAGAGTCTTGGACTCATCACATTCTCTGATTACATCCTTGTCTACAGATGCAGCACTTTCAACGTTTGTATCCATACAAACTTCCCCGTTTGAAGTCTCCGTCGCGCTTGTAGATTTCCTTTCTTCTGCATCATCAGTGATTTGATTTAGTGCCACAGTTTCGTTAAACACATTTAGTTCTTTTGTAGGAGATCGGGGCGTTTTGTCAAAGCTTGAGTTAAAAGTAACACGGTGAGGGAATGTCTCTGCTCCAGTAATAGCCCCGTCATTGATTTCCACCTGTTCCTCTGGAGATTTGTGCTGCTCTTGTAGTCCACCGCTTTTGAATTCAGGAGTTATAGCTTGAAGTATGTCTGTTTTTAATATATTCAGAAGCTCATCAGAGAAAGGGTCTGGCTTCATGTTTGCCTCACTATTTTTGTTCTTTCTAGCCTTGTTGTTCTTCTTTGCTTTTGTTGGCAGCAGAGGGTTTTGATGGCCTGTTTCATCCACTGCCACTGCACTTGTCTCAGATGCCATTTCCTCCAGGACTGGCTGAGTCTCTGCTGCTTTAGATATGAAAGTGCTTCTTGTCTCAGGCAGCCCATCTATTTTTGTAGGGTAACAGGTCTGTGAATCATCTTTATGTTCTTTCTCTGTAGTTTGTAATGCTTCATAAATAAGCATAGCCCCCTGACGGCTTGATGTTGTGCTTTGCGGGCCAATATGTTTTTCAGTTCGGACCAAATGTTTCATGGCCTTATGTCTCTTTAACCCTGGCACAGTCCTGAAACACATGAGGCAGATTTCACACAGAACTTTCCCCTGTTGAGTGTTATTCTGGGTCTTTTTTTGTGGTATTTCTTTGGGTACTTGGTGCGCTGTTGAGCAATGGCCAGTCTCTATTATTGGTTGCTTCTCGGATGGCTCTGGTGGAAGAGGCATTTGTTCATTTTCACAGTTGACGAGCGGCTTAGGAGCAGGCGAACCATCTGAAGAATCTTTTCTGATTAGTGAACCGTTCTCAGCAGCAGCCTCGAGAGAATCGACCTTTCTCAGCATGTCAGCATGGAGATGAAAATGCTCAACAGGTCCGGCTGGATTACCAGCTGAGGATTCTTTGCTGTTGGTTTCAGGCGGATGACCCAATGGGAAACATGTGAATTTCAAACTCTGCTGGAGGACAAGTGGTCCGTCTGATATAGTCACTTTAGCTGCAGGGTCTGAGTTCAGTGATGGCGCTGTATCTGTTTCACTTTTGTTAAAAATCAGTGCAGGGTCGATGCTCAGGTCACAGGGTTCACAGTCATCTCTGGGACTCTGTTTGATGTCTGGATTCTCTTCAGGTTTACTGGCTGGTGAAATCGGTATGTATTTGTATTGATTCAGTTGCGGAGGTTCGTCTGCGATGCTGTTGTAGTTGAGGGGACTGAGCTTGAAATCGTACATGGGATCGCTCTTTTCAAGTTCATCTGATACACCTGATTGTTCTGCCAGGCTGCTCACAGGAAGTGGGGAGGAAGTGGAGGTTTCAGAGCTGGGGATTTTACACTCTGTGATTCCCAAGTCCAGGGGAGGTGGGCTTATCAAAGAATACTCCATCTCAGCTGCTGTGTTGTTCAGACCCTCTTTGTCTTCTTCTCTGTTTATTGGGGATTTTATATTTTGAATTGAGTCTTGCTTGACAGAGATATCATTGATGTTGCTTTGTGGTTGACATGAATCCTCCTCTATGACCCATTTCTCTAAGGGCTTTTGATGGGCTGTTGATAGAAGAGGACTGGTTGGTGGTGCAGTGTGCAAAAAAAGACTTTCTTCCAACTCTTCCCTGCATGGTGAGTTTTGGTGACTTGCCATGAAATCAAGAGGAAGTTGTTCTTTGATGTCCTGGACATTTAAAATCTCTTCTTGTTTCTGAATGGTCTCAAAGGGAAGGCCACTTTCAGGTTGGAGTGAGTTGACTTTGCAGGAATCATTGTCAACAAGGACGTCAGACTGTGGAGCAATCAGATGACTGTTTTGTCCATCGATGGAGAGGTTGTCTTGGCAGGGTGAGCAGTGACTCTCTGTATTGGTTTCCACCAGTATCGGACTGCAAGGCTTGTCTGTGATCTCCACCGACATATCATCTGTTGGACTTGTGCTGTAGATCTGAGCAGGGCTGCAGATTTTAGGGGGAGATCCCATCAAGTGATCCTCTTCTGCCGTTTCAACAGTCATTTCCTCACCGGCGTGTGATGAACTAGTGTATTCAGGACTGTCAGACGTATGTTCTACCAGTGCTGGTTTAATCACATCCTGGATTTTCTCACCAATGTCCAGACAAGAACCAGGTAGAGCTGGTGATAAAGGATGGCTGACAGACTGACCAGTGATTCCCTTCACTGCCTCTGCTACCTCATAGGCATCTGTGGTCGACTGTTCTGGACTGTTTTTGAATAACTGTTTCATGTTGTCAGATGCATTACAGTTCCCACCAGATCCCTCAACCACATGTGGGTCAAGTGTCACCACACTTAAGCAGTGAGCAGACTCAATCAAATTACTATTCTCCGCAATATCCTCCTCTGATGTGGCTTTAGTCTCTTCCCTCCTATCATTGTTTTCTGCGGGCTCCCTTCGCCGCGATGAAATTGGCTGGTTTCCATCGACTGCGGGGTCAGTGCTGTTAGAGGGAGATGGCTGTGACTCATTCAGAATGAATTTAATATCATCCTTCCGCTCATTGATATTTGGAGGTGATAATATATTCTCCGTCCCAGTAATTGCTTCCTTTTCACTGCCCTCTTTTTTCTCAACTGCATCAGTTGCCTGACATTCAATTTCTTGATGTTGTTGACTTGTGAGAGAGGTGACACTCGGCTCCTTGTGTTCTGATATAATGGGTTCTTTTTTGAATATAGAGTCTGAAATCACCTCCAGGCTTTTCATGAGCTTCTCCGTGTATCTCTTCTGCTCCAAGATTTCTTCCTTTGTTTCTCCGTGAGTCTTTATTTCAGTCTTTCTCTCCTCTGATTTGCGGTCATGGTGGAGCTGTGGGTGAACAATTTGTGAGGCTGTGCTGATCAAGTTTGTCGCATCATATTCTTTTTCTTTAAAATGTTCGAGTGCCCCCGGTTCATTGTGAATTGGAGTGTGGGGGCTGTTGTGTCCGCCGATCAGCTCAAACTGAAACGGGCTGGCCCATGGTTCAGAAAAAGGCTCTGAGGGTAAACTGGTCACTGGTACATCCATGGTTTGCACGGGGCACCTCATATCCAGACCAGTGCTTTCACTCCCTGACTCATCACCAAGACGTAAAGGTGAAAATTTGCTCATCTGCAGCTGCTTGGGGACATCCTGTGCTAGTAAGGGTGGGCTCTCCAGCTTCGTTGTCTGCAGCTGGGTTTCAAGCTCATTCACTATTCTTTTTATTTCCAGCTCATCCTCTGATGCACAGCTGTTCAAATTTGCACCATAGTCAATTATTTTTTCTGGCAGAGACAAAGGAACATGATTGTAATCTGGTTTCTTTTCATTTGACTTCTCAGAGTTGCCTTTGTACTGAGATATCTCATCTTGTAGTACAGGGCTCACGATGAGGTTCCAGTCTCTTTGTTCCAGGAAGGAAGAGAAGGACGACACAAACTCTTCCTTTTTGTCGTCTGTGTTCTCCATTGAATGGAAACCCTCTTTCTGAATGGGCATGTCTGAATAAAGGCCGCTCTCGAACCCTGCGAGGTCCCCAAACATCGATGATGTGTCAAAAGAAAGTGGGGATTTCATGAGCCCCTGCTCCTGATCTAGGTGGTAGGGCATGATGTGGAGCGTATCCTTCTGTATCAACGGGCCTTGGCTTTCAGTTGGAGACAGGCAGACCTCATCCATCAAAGAGGTGCAAAGAGATGCAGGCTTGTGTGTGTCCAGCTTGTTGGCTAAGGTTATTACCTCTTTCACCATGCAGATGCTGTCACTCTGTTTTTCAAACGTGCTGCTGTCTGATAGTTCTGATAGTCCCTCTCTTCTTCTGCCCTTTGAATTTCTGTCAGTTTCCTCACTGTCTTTGTT
Source organism: Semicossyphus pulcher (assembly GCF_022749685.1). Classification (NCBI taxonomy): domain Eukaryota; kingdom Metazoa; phylum Chordata; class Actinopteri; order Labriformes; family Labridae; genus Semicossyphus; species Semicossyphus pulcher. The sequence goes on from NW_027211759.1 coordinate 19,715,425, forward strand.
GATGAATGGAGTGTTTAAGTCCAACTGTAGTGACTTGTTATCTGGACTGCTACTCCGTGTAGGTTCTTCTTTGGGGCACAGGCTGTGCGTTCTGTGTGTCGTGTTTCTGTCTGAACTCAGTGATGAGCCGGTTTCTGTCTTGTTCAACTCCGGCTTCTCTCTTGATTTTGTTCTGCTGCTTTTTTCAAGGTTCTTAAATGTGTCTTTTGCTTTTTGCGAGGATGACACCGGATCTTCTGGATTAAGATACCTCTTTTGATCCTCTGTATTGTCTCTGCTATCAGAAAGGAGGGCTTTGTCGGAATTATACTTCTTGACAGATTTAGTGAATGTCAGTGCTAGTGTGCTGGATTCTTTGGATAATTTCTGCGGGGAGGATCTTTCATAGGTTTTCTGCTCTGGAGACTCTTTCTTTTTGATTTCAGTCTTCTTCTCACAGTCTGAGTCAGTGCGGTCAGTGCTTTTGGGGCTGTTGATGGAATCACTTGAAACACTCACAGATGTGCTGAGTTCGCTGCTTGTGGATGACCTGCTACCCCTTCTCCTGAGTCTCTGGTGAGAACCATGTTTCTCAGGCGAGAGAGAGACCTCCTCACTTTTTTTCACCTCAAAACATTCTTTTGACTCATGCCTCCACGCTGCCTGATTCCTCTCAGTCCTTGCTCGCCACTTGCACTCTTTAGTGTATGTGTATTTACACCGACTGCTTTGATTCAGTCGCCCTTGGCTTGCTATCTTTACAGGCTCACATTCATCATCTGAGTCCGAGACGTAGTCGTATTCTCCGAACGCGGGGTTCTGTACAGTGGGAGTGAGTCTCTCCATCACTAAGGAGAACTGGAGGTTTTTGGTACCTTTAACATGAAGTTTATGGAGCTTATTTTTCTGTTGAACTATTTTGTGAATAAGTTCCTTGCTCCAGGTGCCCCCTCCAGTGCTTTTCCTCTTGCTCTCTTTCACTGCTGTTCTCGACGTTGGAGATGTGGAAGGCTGTGAGGGCGCTGACCCTCGAAGTGCAGAGCTTTCCTGGTAGCTTCTAACACCACAGCGCTCAGAAAACTTGCTAGATAAGAGAAACCTTTGTGTACTCGTGTTCTCGTCCTCACCCTTGCACAGTTTTCTTTCCTCTTTCACTTTGCTGTCTTGTTCCCTCGTCTTCTCCCTTGAGGCGATTCTTGAATTTTTATGAGAGACTTCCTTTTTGATGTTGATTTTCTCATCTTTTTCTAAATTCAGAGTTATTTTCTCCAGTTTGCTTTCTGTGAAGTGTTTAGCTGTCTCAGGGTTCTCAGCGTCAGAGTCATAGCAATACTTTCCCTGTGTGAAAGACCTGGCATCATCTGCTGCTTGTTTGTTTTTGCTCTCCATGACCAGGGATTCTTTGGTTTTCAGACATTGTTTGTTCGATGTTGCTTTTACAGTGGTGAGCTCATCATCAGCAAATGCATCAATAAAGCTGCTGTCTATCTCTGCATTGTCCGATTGATATCCCAGTCCATTCAAGGCTTCTGTGATTAGGCTGTCTAATTTGGCATCCTCCATTTCCAGCTCAGGGAGAGGGACAGGGCCAGCAAACAAGTTCAGTTTCATCGGATCGTCCTTACTGTCTCCTTTTGTTTCACTCTCAGACATCAGTTCACCGTTTTTATTGAGGCCCAACAGAGACAGATGAAGGTCAGAGGGGCACCTTGACATGGGAACATTTGACACAGATGACACTGCTTTTGCTGTTTCCGCGTGAAACTTCCTGCTGTCCTCCATCTTTGATATGTCTTTTAGGTCATTTTGTGCGAACGTATGGTGAGCGCAGTATTGCTTATGGCCTAGAAAAGAAGCCAGGTTGTTGAAATTCTGATCACACTGCTTGCACGTTAGGAGCACATCTAACTGGTCAAGATTTGCTGTGGCTAATGAGGTCGCTAACAGCTGATGTGCAGAGTACGGTGGAGGGGGCTGGTGATGCTCCACGCCAAAACTGTCCATGTAACCTTTGTTTCCATCCATCTTTGGATGCGTGCTGTTTTGCAGGTAGCTCATCATGTTGTCTTTGGCTCTGTCCGGCGCATAAGGAAGGTTTCGTGGGGCATCCGAATGAAACTGGTGAGGGTGAGAGCTCAGGTGGTCTGACGGTAACTGAGTCTTGGCTTGGGACTGGTGATAAAATGGGTGAGGGGTTGCTGACTTTGACATTTGACTGTCCTCTGAGCTGATGTTAACGGGACTGGTGGACGCTGGGGAGAGGGACGAGCAGGTACTGCTTGATGCAGGGTTATGAACCGGTGAGGGCAGAGGGGATTCATAAGGTGACACCATCATAAGCCCCATTGGAGGGACCTGTAATGGAGGGTAACTGTAGTTCCTTGAAGATGCGGGCGGAAGGGACTGGTTGAGTCCGAAATATACTGCCTTGTTTTTGGATTCACATACTTGCGCGTGATTCATCTCTACTTTAAATGTAGAGACTGCGTTACCACTGTGCTTTACAGTCTCCTGTCGTTTGTTTGAAAAGCCATCACTTGTTCTGCTGTTCAGAAACAAGCTTGTGTTTTTCAGGGAGTTATGTTTATGTGATTTACTATCATCCTGCATGTCGGTGGGGGAAACCATGTAGGACAGTTTTTGATTGCTTATTTGCCTTGATAACTCCATTCTGTTCTGGTTCAGCATGGCAGTAGTTGGATGAATCTGCTGCCAAGGCATTCGGCTATTTTTAGAGGAATTTGGCCTTTGGTCAAGTGTTGGCTGGCTCTGAAACTGAAACTTGTCATTCATATCAGCGTACTGAATTGTGTTCTGATCAGCTGTTGAATATGTCTTATTAGGCCCCTCCCATGAGTGCGGTAACCTATTAACAACCTTATTATTGATGTTTTTGTCGAAGGGTATCGAGCCTGTGTGCATGTTACCGACTGCAGGATTGTTAAATGTTTTGTTGGGAAAGTGCATTTGGGAGCCTGGACCTTGTGAATTATTTCTTGCATGGTGCACACTTCCTTGAATGATTGTTCTTTGGTTGGCAGCTGTGTCTTTGGAGTGACAGTTCCTTTTACTCCCCGAGGTGATTGCTGCATCCCTACTGTCTGCCTGTCCAATAGCTTCTGTGCTCTCAGGCAGGGCAGTCTTCCCCTGCTCTGACTGCTGTGAGCTGGAGCCAGTGCTGTCACTGCTGGCTGAATCCTCACTCAGATTCCTGGGACAGTGGATAGAGGATGCTACCCCTTGAATAAACTGGGACTGTGGGGGTTGAGGATAAGAGCTTCTATCCCCTGGCTGCTGTTCGTTACTGAACTGAGAGTTATTCTGAGCAATGCTTTGCCCTTCTCCAGGCGTAAAAGAGAAAGAGTTCACGTGAACAGAACCGAGGGAGGAGTCTGTGAAGTCGTGAGATTGGGGGTTCTGTTCACATGGAAAAGAGTCCAAGGTTGATTCTTCCAGGAAATTATATCCATACTGAAATGCACCAGGCATAAAGGCACTTGCCTTATTAGCTTCTGAAAGGGCAGTGGATTTTTGGGATGACACCCCATAGTTAGCACCATTAAAAGTCCTTTCAGGAGACTGCCATGTATTAGAGCCTCCCAGCTGAAAGTCAGCCAGAATCAGCTGACTGCTGGGCTGTGCGCTGTTGTTCTCCATTGATGCAGCCTGCTGCTGCTGTGACAGGGGTGGATGTGGGTGGGATGACGTTCCGCTTGAGGAACCCAGTGCCTGTGAGGTATAGCTTGGGGAGGTAAGGTTAGAGGGGGCCTCTTGGAAGCACCGGCTGTAGTTGAGCTCTTCTTGCTGTAGTTCGGCCTCCCTCTCTGGTATACTGGGAACGTGGAATCTGTAGCTGCCCGAAACTGGGCCACGACTGGTCTCCAATTTCTTGGGTGGCAAAACCTTCTGTTGTGGGTAGGCAATACCAATGTTTGGGTTGGAGCGTGGATTTGTAATGCTTAGTCTGTACAGCTGCTGGGGGTTGCCACGCTCTGTCTTTCCCGAACGCTTTCCCTTCTCCCGGCTGCGGCCCTTCCCACTTGGGGACTGAGGGCTGACTTTACCACTCGACCAAGTCCTATCAGTGGCAAACTTTGATCGGTTCTGAAGTGACCTGAAGTCAATCTTCCCTGTCTGCTGTGGCCGGATGACAGCCTCACGCTGCTGAGGACAGTCCCTTTGCTTCTCTAGTTTTTCAACTTTGGCCTCTCTGCTGCTGGCTCTGGCCTCAGTGCCTGTGCTTGCAAAGTGCTCTGAAGACTCCTTTGTGGTTTTGTCACTCTGCTGTTCCAGCGCCGTCCCCACATCCTGCAGTTTGGACTCAGTGTCCAGCTCTTTGACAGCATGCATCCGCTGAGTCTCTCCTGCCATGGTGCACAATGCGTGCTGTGAAGGCCTTGTCCTCAGAAGTGCTATCTGGGAGACAGGGGCATCGTCTTCTGGGGAGTATGAATCAGTAAACGTCCAGTGGCAGGAGCTGCAGGGACAGGGCTGCTCGCTGCAGTCTCATCTCTTTGCTTTCATTGTGAACTGCTGATCTGGCGCCAAAACAAGACACACCTGTGAGGAAAAGAGAGAAGAGAGGATCAGATCACTATATATAGATACTGATTGATATTTAAAGACTATTTTTTGTGCTTTTTTAAATAAAATCCGGCAATACCATTCAAACATGCCAGTCAGACATTAAACAACAACATTAATCACCATCAAACATCATTTATACAATAATTATGAATCATTTTATCATCTTTCTAAGATAAAACAACATGTATTCTTTGGTGCATATATTATGGACGTGACTTATTACTACATGAAATAAGTAAAGTTGTTCAAATGTATGCTCAGAGGACACATTTTTAAGCCATGAGTCAGATGAGGCACACTAACAATATTCCTTGTTTCTGCCAGCAGAGAGCACTGGTGCAGCATTTCACAGTGGTGCTGTCATTATACAAAGATCCAGTGCAATCAATCAGGACTTAGAAAATACTGCCAAACTCAGACGTCTCAAAGATACTTCTAACACTCGCATTCTTGATTCCTCACAACAGTGAAAAGACACTTGAAACAAACACCCGCGTCATCTGAGTGTTGGATTCCTGCTTTAAAATGATCGATTGAGGAATTGACGGCTGCACAAGTACCACATTCAAAACCCTCCACATAAACAATCCCACCAGAGGCCAGTTGGGTTGAGGAATAGTAAAGTGTAAAACAGTGCTGAGAATGAGCAAAATATAGTCCATGGATCCAACAAGCACTGCCAGTAAATGAATCACAGACTTTTTAAGAGCAGGGACACAATGCCACAGTGTTCTTTTGCAACATGGGGCTGCAGGTTTAGATCATGGAGGAATATCAGGGATTAGTCAGTCAGCTATTAGACAGTGAGAACTGTGGGCACTCTGACGTTTGCTGCCTTTCCTCAGGCATCCCAGACACTGCTTCTCAGATCCCAGTTTACTTTGGCCCTCCACTGCTTCTGCTTCTTTTGAGGTGGGACCAGATGAAACTTCGAGTTTGCACCAAAATGTAATTTCGGGGCCTGGAAACATCCATCCCGGCTTTTTTTCGGCATCCGCTGGCTATAAAGCCAAAGCTGAAGTTTGCTAAGAGGTTGGAGGGACCGATATAAAACCAGAGGATCTGGGTTCAGGCCTCTGGTTTGGCTAGTATTCACGCTGAAGGCTCCTTAAAAGCAGGACACATTCCTGACAGTTTTAGGGGTTCTCTTATGGTTCTCTCAGTTGGATATTAAATTGGAAGGAGTGAGTACAGACTACAAAACAATATGACTTAGTATGAATTTGGCACATGCAACCGTTGTATTGGGCCTCTCCAACAAGTGTCCTACCAACACCTTCAGCAACATGCCATAATCTCTGCTCTGTACATTTTTAGACTAGTTAGGCACAAGGAGCTGATGGATTGACAAATCTGGCATTTTATTTTTCTAGTTAACCAGCTGCAAACATGACGTAACATATTCCTGTACACAATAAAAAGCCCTTACTCATTGCCTTGTAGAGAATAATTTAGAACTCTGCATGTGGTGCTGACTGCTTTACAGACTAAATTAGAGCTCACAGCCCCAGAGGAGCGGATTGAGGATGCTTTATGTGCCCCTGCTGCGGACATGTGCTCCCAAAGGGTAAATGTATTCAGTCAAGTCAAGGCCCTCTCACAGGCACAGCGAGGAGGGCGTTTGGATCAGATAAGATGACTCAGCCTGCGGCATCACGTCTTCAGGGCTGTGTTTACATCCACAGACCAGACGCCAATGTGCCCAGATAGCAAGCGACAAATGGAGTAGTGAGATATGACTCTCCCCTTTCACCAGAGGGATCCCTCTCCGCCATGTCTCATCCTCTGGTAAACCTTCCAGAGGTATTTAGCAGGTTGGGAGGGAGGCTGAGACCTGGCTGAGTTTAGGCCTAGTTGTGAAAAATCACATCCCCTCTACAGCTCCAGAGAATCTGAAAGCCGGAGTGTCTCCAGCTACCTCTGCAAACCGGTTGGGGAATCTGGTGTGAATGGCCCTGCCAGCATCTCCACCAGGAAGCGCTTGATCCAGCTCTGCAGAGTCAACAGTCACAATCATACATCACAGTCCCGGTTGTATTTGCCCAGACTGGCCGTTGAGGTTTGAGACTGAGGATGAATGCTTCCAGCAAGTAAAAGAGCAGTATGAGGATCACAGGGGCCTTACAGAAGTAGCACCAAAGCCTCAGCTGTCAGTTTACAAAGAGCAAGGGTTCATTTATGTCCTAACAAATGCCTTGTCCACTTCCCCTACGGCCCTGCGAGCTCAATAACTCATCCCCTGCACCAATCTCCTCCGCCCGAATTACTTCACACACAGTTTTTTTTATAAATATCAATCTGCCAATTTAGTGGCGTCTTCGGTTCGGCTCATTCGGTTTTATCTTTAAGAGGATAAATTGCTCTTGGACTGCACATAAAGACAGTGTGGTGGTGACAGAATTGCAAACTGGGCACAAGTTGATATCAAATCCTGTGCGACTGGTCTAAAATTTGTTCCATAAAAGTGTGTTTTAGTGGAGCTTTACAAGTCAATTAAGCTTCTGTGTGTGTGTGTGTGTGTGTGTGTGTGTGTGTTCTTTAGGCCTCCTGTCAAATCACCAAGTTTCTCAAGCAGTGGTGCCCCATATAGCTCCACCACAACACCACCCTGATGCTTGAGACTGCTGAGTGCTAAAGAACTGCTGTGTTTGTGGTAAAGGTGCATGTGTGATTTAGTGCATGTGTGTGAGTACATAAGTGGACCGAAACGGGTGAAACTTTTTCTCATTACTTACATTGGTTTCTGTCGGAGCTGGGGGAGTGGGTGAAGGTGCATGAATGGAACTCAATTTCCTGAAAGTCTTTTTCCTGTCGTTTCGGTGCAGGATGTATGTGGTGTGGGTTTGAGTGAAAATATGCTAGTAGCGCGGTGAAAATCTCCGTCCACTCATCGCGCGAGTGTCTAAAGCTTCTAAATGCTTTTGAAATTTGGGTTTTCCATGAGGCCAAAGCCCCCAGTGGGCTCCATATCTCTCAAAGTCAGTTAAGTTGAAAGACTACAGGCTCAGCGTCTCTTTCTTCTGAGCTGTTGATGTGTGTTCTGTAACAGGAGAGCACCCAAAGGTGGCTAAAAGAAATGGTAAAAGCAGACCAAAGCTAGGATGGGCGATCTTAGCATCGCAGCAATATTACTCTTGTGTAATATACCACATAAAAACAGTCAGATCCTGAAGCAAATGACTCTCCGGAGACACAAAGCATTATTAGAGCCAAGAGAGGGGCAGCAGCAGGCCGAGCAATCCGTTCCGACAAACAATGGCTGCCTTTATAATAATGGAAATCAATAACTGGCATTAGCAGGAATTTCCCAACTTGTTCAGCTTTTCCAGATGCTTCATCGGTGAAATATCACCACACAGTCGTCTCAAAGATCGCTGCGAGAGAAGACAGATGAGGGGTGATGAGATCAGAGTTGGTGGAAAGGAGAGGAGTAGGAAGAAGAAGCTGGACACGAGTTAGCAGGCAGGGCCATAAAAGAGTGGGAAAATCCTACAAAGGGATGAGTGTCAGGAAGTGAAGGGGTGATATTCAGTGTCCTGGTGGGCTGTGTAATCACAGGGATGCAGGGGGAGAGGATCCGGTGTCAGAATAAAAGCGGTCCGACTGCCCTCCTCACACCTCTCCCAGCATGGCTGGTCCAGCAGAGGGAATGCACAGTGAGAGCGGCTGGCCCGGACCCATGCTGAGGCGCGCCGCCAAAACCTCGGTCAGCGTGCCTGCCTACTCTTCTGTATTTTTGGAAACATCCATTATGCAAGCAATTTGCCTTTAAGATCTCTGCGTCCATTCAAAGGCGCACGAGGAGGAGAGATATGTCAGCAATGTGAGGAGGGCCCAGCATGCTCTCACAACACCGCACAGTTTATAACACAGAAGCTCTGGATGAGGAAGTGTGAACAGTAGTGGCCTGTCAGTGGTTTACACACTTAATTTCTCCATTTATGATTTACAGAGAATAATTAATGAGTCATCTGTCCTCCTCCACACGGGTGACGCTTTGTCAGAGTGTTTGAAAGAAGCCGGATAAACCAGCGTTTGAGCAACACTGAGCACTGAAGGAGGCTTGTTATACTCGTGCCTTCCTACCTCCACCAACCCCTAACTCCGCCCTAAACCCAATGTGGTTAGCTGCGCAGTGGGGAAGATGGAAGGAGTGTGTGTGTGTGTGTGTTTGTCTGAGTGTCTCAGAATGTGTCTGTGTGCATGAATGTGTGTGTGTGTGTGTAGAAAGGGGTTTTGGCGTGTAATTCCAGAGGCTCCCCTTACCCCCTCCCAAGTTTTTCCTCTTTCTCAGACAGCTTTTTTCTTGTATTTACTTTTTTCTAACCACTGGATTCTGGACTCTGTCTGTTTCCATATTGCTAACCACGGCATTCCACAAACATGATGGAATCTCTGTTTGAGAGTGTTTAAAGGTTATTTTTTCCTCTTTGACACAATTTCCCTTATTCCTGCAGGTCAGGGGAACGTTACTTGTGTGGCTTCGCACAAAATAAAACGGTTATGTGAGCCAAAGACTAAAGAATGATTGAGTAGAGCAGGATATTACTGAAAGGGCAAGCGAGACAAAATTTCCTGCGTCCTACTTCTAACCATGATAACCTTATCCGTAATGGACAAAATCCTTCTTTGGGGTTTTATTCCCCCCGCATTCCTTTTTTCAGCGTATCAATATTTGCTTGTCCCGTCTTCTGCCCGGGCCCGAGGATTTGGTCGCTGCTCAAAATCAGCAAAGTTTGATTAAATGTAAAAGACACTTTGAGCGGGACAAGGATTCATTAACGACAGCCCTCTGTGACCCCAAACTTAATTACTGTAGTTATGTCTGAGGTTAATGTTCGGAGATTCAACCAAGAAGATCGCCACTAGCCCGTACGCGCTACAAATATCAAGATATGCAAAAGGTAAGAGACACTACATTAATATTTTTATACCAAGCCACACTCCTCAAGAGACGTCCCAAACTCTCAGTAATTAAACAAAGGCGACCAGCGAGAGTGCCATTTGGTCACTGGGTGAAAAATATTGAATCTGGATGAGGTGGATGGACCCCCCACACACATAAACAAGAGGCGAGAATGAAATACAGCGTCTTCTTTCAACCGTTTCTACCGCACGCGAGAAGGAAATCATAAATCTTTCAGTTTAATTGTGCTACAAGAAGCTAACTGAAGCAGCACAAACAAGACAAAAATATCTTTAAAATTCCCTAAATTCACTTCCTGCGATTGTGATATGCCTGATATAAAATGTTTTCATGTTAAGAGGGCTGCTACTGCAGAACATCTCCTGATAAAAACAGTCTGAACAAAGATCTTTTTTATCTGCAGATGTGACAAATGTTATCGTAAGATTTCTCACCCTCTCTCATCTTCATTCTTTCAGTTCTCACAAGTGTGTTACCCACAAGCAGAACAAAGTAGCTCATGGAAGCTAAATGTCTGTTCAGTCACTATCTATCACCGAATGAGGTAACACAATGGTGATTGAGCCTATGGCCCACTGATGAAAGCCTTTGCACTTCCAGTATATAGTATCCCTATGGACTGAGTGTCTGTCGTGACATTCGCAGAAAAAAATCACAAGTGGCGCCCAGTTAGTGACGCGTTTTCCATCAGCCAGCAGTGGTTGGTCTGCCAGAGAGGGTAGGCGGAGCTAAGCGGCTGCTTTTCCGGTTTCTATGGCTGAACAAACAAAGAAAAGATGGATGACTACAGATACAACTTCAAAAATAAGTGAAAATCCAAAGAAAAATAAACAAATTTGACGCTCAGATGAAGGCAAACAGTATAAAAAGGAAAGCGACCGTCAGCGAGGAAAATCAAGAGTTAGAACCCTGACAAAGGAAGCCAGCCGTACACGTCTGGTTAAATTGGAAAGTGCGCTCCTGTAATCACTGATTAATATCAGTATTTGTTGTAGTTCCACAGTTTTTCCAGTAGTTTCCATGAGCTTTCCTAACAGGCTCCCATTGATTGTTCCTACTTAAGGAACACACTACAGAGGAAGCCTTTTATTTCTGCAGGAACTGCATGTTTAGCTCCATTAACATTCACATATCTTCCACCTCAAGGAAGCCAGAGGCGGTGAGAGGAGTCGGAGCACACTACCACATAGGTGAAAGTCCAGAGAGGAGACGGGGCTTGCAGAGGCTGAGTTACAACCTAAGTGTCAGCGGCCTCAGGGGACTCAGGCTTCACTAAGTGACCCGTCACCCTCCCTCCCATGAATCAATGAGCAAACTCACCTAAAACAAGCATCCACGGGCAGGCAGGGCTGTAGATAACTGTGTCCTCATGTCACCAGCCCCCCGTGTTTGTACAGAAGCTCATTGTAATACATTCATAACAAAACAATAATTCTGCAGCTCCTATTTCTTCTGAATAACTCGGTTCCAGTGTCACAGAAGTTTGATAATGTTTTTCACAGCTGGCATGAAGCTGGTTCTTCACAGTGAGGGCTAATGCTTTGAGCAGCCAGGAAACTCTATATTCTCCTACAGAAGAACTAAATGCGAACCCACCAGCATCTGGAATTTGAAGCATTTCATGTGTTCTGGTGGAATAAATAAGTTACAAGTACAGTAAAGAGCATATGAAGTTTAATCTTGTTAAAATAAACATGACATCCTGTTTTGATTTGTTTCTCATGTACACGGCTGCGACTGAGCGCCTGCGGCCCGATGAGCTTCCACACTGTCACCTCGCACTCCGGTTTTTATGACAACAGTGGAAGAAAGAGAATAACAAGCTCCTTTTGAAGTGACACTTGGGAAGAGTTATTTAAGTGTGAGTCAAGCAGGTTGAGCTGTCGATCCGGGAATGTTTGGATAAAGTTTGTTTGGTCTAAACCCTCACGTACCTGCAGGCCACACTCGTAACCTTTCACCTCCAGGTAAGACCTCTGCTTCTAAGGCTTTCTTTGTATATATCTCCAGACAAGCGGACAGACAGTCAAGTTCCAACATGTGACTGTGGAAGGGGTTTTCCTTAAACCTTGAGAACGTAAGCTACATAAATGCACCACATATCAATGCCAAATGAAACAAGCTAATTCTCCTGAAATACAGTTTCCCTGTGCGAGCGCAGAGCAGGCGGATACACAAAAGCGCTATTTGTCAATGAACCTTTTGCTCTAAGTTCATGTTTGCAATTAGGAAAGAAGGAGAGCGTTTCAGGTTTTACACGAACGCAGCGAGTGCGTGTGAGTGCGTTTGAACACTCAATTGGGTATAATTGTATATATGTGCGTCTCTCGCGAGTGTGGGTGTGCGGTACTTAAGTGTGCAAGTGCTTTCATGTATAATTCCAGTATACATTGTGTGAAAGACATGCAGTTTGTTAGATGGAGTTTTATAGAGCAGTGGGTATAATGTTACTTTCTAAGCCCCGGTGGATGAATAAAAGCAATTCAGTCAGATTTAACGCTGTCTTGCCGGGGTCACAGACTGGCACACAGGCATTAAATCAAACGCGGAGCACGCTTGTGACAGGCTGTGATTCACTCCCTATAGACTTGGCAGCAGGTAATATGTGATGTGACGCAGCTCAGGAATGAAACGAGCAGGGTGGGATGTAAAAAAGAATAGTGCCTGAAAGCCATCATCAGCAAACTTCCCCACTTTAAAATACCTCTGCTTCAAACCACAGCGCTAGATGCCTCTCTACTTCTTTCCCTCTCACAAAGGCAAATCTCTGCATTAGGTCAGAGGAACCGAGGGGCAGGTGGGGTTCGGTGCTGGGGGGGAAACAAAAACATTTGTCGAAGATTTAGGATGAACGTTAGAGCAGGAAGCGCATGACTGACGGTCACGGCTTAATGCTAGAGGCAACACGGCTAACTCAGAGAATAAGATCATAAGCTGAGGCTGTTTGGAGTAAAGTGGTTCAGGATCTACTTTCTTCCTCCAGCACTATTCCTGTACGTCTGATGAGCGAACAGTGGAAAGGGCAGCACAGAAAAAAAACATTGAGTAATATTTTTCTCCCCCGTCTTTTATTTTTTTTTCATTCCAATTGGCATCAAAGCCAAAATCAGTAGTCCCCTATCCAATGGGAAAGAGGGAATTCCAGGCACAGTGTGCGTGAGTCAGTACCAGCATTTTCCGAATTCACCCAGCCGGCCTCCCTTTAAACAGCCCAAGGAAGCATCCAAATGACCTAATTACGACTCAGGCTTTCCTAAGTAGCCCGTGTCAACGCATGACATGGTACTCAGAAATATACAAAGTCACAAAACAGCAGGGCTTTGGTGGCAGCCGAGCGTGTTTTTCATCTGTTCGGTTTTATTAGCGTTATGGTGGGACAGCGAGCTGGATTCTGTCTGCTCCTCTCTGTTGTGTCTCAAAGCGTTCCCGGGACCCGCTCAGACCTTCAAAGGCTCGCAGCAGCTGAACGATGTAGCAGAGATTTGACCGGACCAGTTCATCATATTTAATCCCTTTCACAATAACACGAACCACAAGCTGCGCTTCAGTAATAAATCCTACATTACTGAAGTTCAGTCGAACCACCACTTAAGTTCTCATTCTGGCATTGATGGGACACGAACGCGGCCCTGCCCACACAAACACCATTAAATAATTGTTTCTGTTTTGAGGCCCTGGCACTTTGGTCCACTTCAGCAGCTTAGTTGCGCCTAAAGTAGTGCTTGGAAACAATAACAATGAATCCTGTTCAAACAAAAGCCTCATTCATACCAAGTAAAGCTCAGCTGAGCTGTCTTAAAGTGACATTTCAGCAGGATTCTAACTTTATCCTTTTACTGTGTTTGTGTATTTAGCACTGCGGGAGACGAGGTGGTATGCATCCTGCTCATGACCACTTTATGGTAATGGTTTGGAAATAGCCAAGACAATTAAAGCAAAATGAAGGGGGAACTGATGGACACGTTGGAGTGCCTTGAATTCCTGCTCAAGTGTTTTGTCAATGAGCCACCTTTGTGAGTGAGGCCCTTTTTATTTGCAGCTGCAGAAACTATCTATAAATACGGAGCAAAGGGAGGAATGATGACCTTGGGCATTCACAGGATATGAAATCAGACACCAGAGTTCAGTAATTCACCTACAACAATTAGCTCACATGGGAAATCAACAAGTCAGGAGGGATGGAGGGAAGCGAGGGCGATGGGAGGAAGAGGAAAGGAAGTCAAGCAGAGAGGAGACAGATTGTAGCTCCCGGGGCTTTGAGTGCTGGCTGCCAATCTGCTTCAGATCCAGGAGGGGATAAAACAGCAGCTTTTCTGCAACACACAGATAGTGTTAAACAGGCTCCGCAATGATTAAAAAATGGACCTGCTGTTCACCTGTAGCCTCATCTTCCAATTCATCTTCTTTCCAATAACAGAAGATTTCATGGATAATTTCTTCCAGCCGTGTTACACTTTGGCAAAGACATCAGCAGCTCCCTGCTAACCATCCTCTCCTATCTGATCAGTGACTTGAGTAGCAGAGGCCACTTCTGTTTGGCACTCCATCCTTCCATTTTTGTCCCCCCCCATCCTATCTGGTCCTCTCATCTGTCCCATCTCCTGGTCCCATGCGGGTCTGGCCTGCGTCCCGCTGTGGCTGCAGCAGGAGGACTACCTGATGTGTCGCTGTGCAGAAAGAGACCGAGGGGTCTGCTGTTGAAAAGCGGCTCTGTGCTGCATCTGCAGATCGCCTTACACAACCACTTCCTGCTTCCGACCCACTCCTCACAGTCAGCCCCTGTGTGCCAAGGCCGAAAAAAGCGCAAACAGAGGGGTTCAGTCCAACCGGCTGAGCACAGGACCCTATTCATCCTCTCCCCGATGCTCCTCCCTGCATCTCCTCGACCAGCTTCAGGATGGCTTTATTTAAAAATTCACAAATATTCCTGTCTCTGAGGAATCGAGATCAACTGGACGCTCCTTTCCCTCGTTTCATTTGGGCTTGAGAGAGGAGCGGTGTCAGTGCTGCTCACTCAGGAGGTGAAGTGTGCTGGTGTTGGTACCATGTCTGTCTGGCACATGCATCTGTCTTGTTACATAAGAAGGGAAAAAGAGGAGCAAGGGTCATAGATAAAAGGATAACTTGGTGCTAAGCAAAAGATGTGAGAGATGCTTCATGGGTAAATAAGTCTAACTGCCTTCGAGCATGGGAACCCTCACAGTTAGGAGTAGAGTCAGTGCAGGGTATGTAAAAAATCCCCGCGTGAGGGGGAGGGGAGCAGGTGAGTTAGGGTGTTGGAGTCGTGCTGCTATTCCTGGAATGCTCACTTTGTCCCATCTAGACTTGGCAACAGTGGGGAGGACAGGAGCTTGGGGATTGTAGACTCCCCCCCTGTGTCTGACTGTATAAGCAGGGACCCTATGAGGGCCAAGGTATTTAAGATTCCTGGGGAAATGGGGAAGTGGGCAAATAACTCTTAACACAAACAAACCAAAGCATTAATGATGAGTCTGTCGCGGGACTGGATGTTTTTGCTTTACTCCCAGTACATTACAGGTGGGGGCAAACGGCCCGAGTCTGTTTTCACTACTGTCCTTGTCGTTTCTACCCTTGGGTCATTGGACACTGCCTTGTTTTTCTACTTTAAACGCATTAAAACAGCACCCGATACGTCCATTCCTACCAGGGGGATAGAAAAACATTTAGCCGGCTGCCGGCTCCCTGGGCTTCCCCCTCGGATGTCAGCCTCAGATGAGGGTGAGAAGAATGACGCTCTGTACGGCCGCTGCAAGAAGCCATTCATAAAGCCACAGCTCAACCGCAGAGTGTGTGTAGCACTGACCCATGGTGGCTGGAACAGCACCAGTACTGATCCAGTCGCTGCTGTCCCAACACTTAACAACACCAGTATTGATCTCATCCATACTGGACAGGACAGCACTACCGAGACAACATATGCACCGGATCAGCAGGATCACGGCTGGGTCTGACCTGCGCGCACAAAAGGCCTCTGATTCAACCAGAAGAACGCGCCTCTGCAGGGGTGCAACACTTGAAGAAAAGATGAAAAGGTACATGAAGATACTCAACGGGATCACTCCAGCCTGTTCATCAATGCTTCAGCAGTTCTAGCACTGATCAGGACGTCACTGCTAAAACCAATGAAGCAATTAATTGTATTGAACGCAACCAAACCTTTACGGGGCTAATCTTTGGTTGATCAACAAACTCAGTCGCCCCGCACTACTGTAAACTCCTTTCCACACTATCCAGTGCCTTTGCCATGTTGAACAGGAGGCCTTATTATAGGTCAGCGGCTGACTGGGGGCTGAGGAACAAACCAAAGCCCCTGGCAGAGCTCACGTTGTTCCCCTCAGACCTGCACAGGCTCACTGGAGACCATTGCTGGAGGCTCGGAGAGAGAAAGTGGCTTCTGTGCTTCAACCATGCCCAACCTCTCTGGCTTCACATGCCTGCGTGTGAGGCAGGCGACTGGGCCAAGCCAAAGAGCGGCCCAAAGAGAATGCTGTGTACTTTGGAATATTTTTTTTTCAGCCCATGTCTTATGGAAAATATACCGGTTCTGCAGCACTTAATAGAGTATTTACGTGAAAGATAACACAACTTTTTCCCCGCTGTGATATGTTAACTTCTCGGAGAGCGGATCGGATGAATGAGCATGATTTATTCCAGGTCCGTCAGGCGATGCAACACCAGAAGCCAAGACTCAGGGCACACAAGTGCTTCTGACTGAGTGTGACGTGGTCCAGCAGACTACAGGCTGAAGAGTTAGGAATCTGTTGGATACCAGTGAGGTGTTAAGAAAGTTTACACGCTAACTTTAAACACACCACTTGCAAAAATCATTTGAGGGCATTATTAATATAACAAGACTAGGTCAAAACCTCGTATGTGGCTCACCGCATCAGGTCAATGTGCGCTTTTGTGGGCAATGTGTTACAAGGACTGTCCTTATGAGGCAGATGACGACGTGTTTGAAAGCAGGTGAGTGCTGCGGACGTAAGTGGGGGCAGCGGAGGAGCAGCCCCGCCTACTCCTCGAACAAAGTATCCAGAGCTGTATAGACAGAGAGTCGCGTCAGTGGAGGTCCAATGATTGGCCATTGCGATGTTGCAACTCTCTCTCTCTAAGGCTGTGAAAGTACCACCACTCAATCAGTCACTCAGTCACATACAGACCCATGTGTAGGGCGGACCCTGGCGGATAACAAATTAACTGTAGTTTTATCAGCATGTCTTAAGACACAGCTGCCTCCTTCTCATACTCATCTTTCCTGCACTCTGCATCCCTGTGAGTCTCTGTGGGAGTTGTCTGATAAGGCCTGACTAGGGCACAACACTTGGATCCTCTTCATGCTGCAGCAAAACACAATATGCAAGCTGGAGTAATCCTGTCCTCCATCTCATGAATCATACTTTCCCTCTCCTTCCTATTTTTACAGCTGCCGCGCATCTAGATCTGCTCAAACGCTTTACTCCTCGGTGACCGAGAAAGACAAGAAACCCAGAGTGTTCGAGACTCAGGTTCCCACAGTCACTCTGCTTCCTCGCAGTATCTGCACAAACAACCACCAACGATTCCCACATGACCTTCAAACGCACGCAGGCATTCATGCCCGCAAATGTGTGTGTGAGTGTTAGTATAATGATCCATGCACATGAATGTCAGGAAACCCTGATCAGAGAACGTGTAAAGATTTACAGGCTCCGTCTTTCTTTTTTGATTTAGCCAGTGGACTCGAAACAGCAGGAGGTTAAAGAAGTAGAAGAATGTGATGCTATATGGGATTGTCATAAAAATCCCCACTTCAAGAACTTTAAAAAAACACTGAACTATTGCTTTGACAAAGGCCTGCACTTCAAGCAGAAGCAGGAAAACATATATGAGTCACTGAAGAATAAGAAGCCGTCAGGGATCATCAGAGATGATAGTTTCTAGTCAGAAATGAGGATAAATCAGGGCTGATGATACGCACACGTAAAAAGACAGACTGAGTTTGAACTTGGAACTGCTGTTTATCTTATTCACTGTTTTTATGTTTCAATTTATACTTTTATTTTGATGTCTCACATATCTGACAGCTTGGGAGCTCAACACAAACACAGTGAATGTAACAGCACAGCCTGCCAGGTTCTTTGCTTTCAGATCTCTGCATATCATTCAGATGAAAACATCAGCAGTTGCAGGAGCTCCGAGTAAGGAGATCACGCTATAATTTATGTGTCAACTTTTATACGCACGAAATGTGCTCGTGTTGCACAAACCCCGCAGCGCTGATGAACAAACCATTCGGCCGGGCTGTTGGGATCGGAAGCTCTGTCTCGGTCAATTAAAAAGCCGATGCAGAGAGACATGCTAGGGTCTGTAACCCTCCACCTTTGACCTCTCTGCTCAGCGTTGCGGTTGTAATGCTGCCTTCATGCAGCTCCGCTTTAAAAAAACCAGCCAGTCTGCTCTGCGGTCTCTCTTTTGCCCTTTTGCCCTCGCTTCAATTTGTCATGGCAGCATCGCGTGCCCGACCATTTGTGTTGGCACAGCTCACATCTCTGGGGGCAGCAGGAAGGCCATTAATCTGGGGCTATTGGGTCTTTAGGGACTATGTGAGGACCATTGGTCACTGAAACACGCCCTGATCTCGGTCAAAGATGCAGTCAGAAATAGGAGCCATAATTTAGCAAATGTGTATAAATATTTGAATGGGAAGAAAATAAATAAGAGCTGTTCACATTTTAAACTCTGCATGTCTTTGGTCCTGTTTCTCTGCTGCTTACACTCAATGAGGGCTGATGTGCATTGGGTAAACCTGCAAGAATTGTCCAACTTTTACAACATTTATACAACAAACATGGTGATTTCTTAATGTCTTAACATCTGCAAGTCATTAATGGGTTTGTTGCTGCTTTGTGCACACACTAGATTTACAGGAATAAAGCCTCTAGGTAGCGTCTAAATGCACCTCTGAATGTTCAGATAGCATGCAGCCTCGCTCTTACACCCCTGAACACATTTCCATACAGTCTCTGACCATTTAAAGTGATACTGAGCAGCTCCTCTGCTGAGATAAAGGTATGCAGTCATGTCAAGATACCGAGGTAGAAAAACCATAAAGATCCTTGAAATGCATCATGTTTATTATACTTAAAGAATTATAGATCCACCAGCACTGAAAATGAACTGTTACTTTTTATTTATCCATGACTATTATCATGTTTCCACTGTATCTCAGACCACAACCCTTCCTGCGCTAATACAGTTTAAGTTCATGCACTGAAAACTATGTGGAGGAGTCGACGTGTGCAACAGTTCCAGGAAAAGAATAACAAATGAACGTATTCCCATCTGATCGGAGTTCTTTATCTAGAGAGTAGACTCTCTGCATCCTTGTACACCTTGCTATCATGCCAGCAGGCAGACGAACGGAGGGCAGTAAATATGATGTATATACTATGATACATATAAAATATACTGTAGAAATGGAAGAACTAACCAGGAACATGCTTCTTATCTTACATGGAAACACCTTCGTTTCTACAACCACCACCATCCCGCCTCAGCAAACGAATTAGGCCAGCTTTGTGCGCGTCTGTGTACATGTCTACAGAGTCAGACTTGCACACATCACCAGGTCAATCTAGAAGGAATTTATGAATGGTGTTTGGTCGGTCAGAGGCTTAGCTACTTCTGTGCTCTTTTGTTTCTCTCAGACTTCTGCTGCTGCTGCGCGGCGGGCTTGAATAACCTCAGTGATGTAATCTCTCCACAGACGCCCAGCTGATGTTCCATTGTTAAAAAAAGAGAAAAGCGGTGCTGGTAGGGGGGTTAGTGCCCCTGCTTTAAGGGGGGGAAAGTGACATCACGGTAGTAAAAAAGCAAGCCTGATTAAATGTGTGACTTCAGAAGGACCCGGTTATCAGCTGTGTGAGGTAATTGCACTGCTGTGGATGCAAACGCTGTGCTCTGTATGTCTGAGTGAATATCCGGACAATATGTAATTGCTGGCAATCAAAGTGTGAGAGTATAAAAAGAAAGTGGCTGCCGTAAGGATGACGGGATGTCTTTCGTTGCCCCTGTTAAAGCTGCAATACTTTAAACTGGGTTTTAATGTAGGTCAGGGAAAGGGTGAATCCACCTGGTCCACACTGTGCCAGATTTACTCCAAATCATTCAGAAAGACAAACGCATGGGTGTGTGTAGTCTAGAGGAGGCACCTATTCTTGGGCAGATGGTTGTTATTGAAAAAGGCCAAGTACTGCCTCAGTTTCCGAGGGCGGATCTCGACGCCTACAGACGCTGTCTTGTATTTTTAGTTCCCCTCTTTGTCTTCTCTTTGGCACGAAAGCCCAAATCCCAGTCCTCGCTTCAAACACTCACCTGTTCCATTCACTTTTCCTGGAAGCCAGGGCAAAAAGAACAACGTAACAGTAACAGAGCAGAGGATGACACATCAGTCTGGGGCGGCTGGCTGCACAGCTACAGTAGCTGAGTTGTGAGTCAGAGGTTGAGACTGGAAAGCAAGGGAAGCATTTGAAGAATGAGTGACTATGTGATGTGTGTGATTCACTTCTTGTGTGGTGAACCTCTCAGAGAAGAGCTATGCCACCAGGACCCGTAAAAGCCTGCCTGTTATTCCACCATCGCGAGCACTGGGCGCTTTTATTGCCGCACCAAGACTCACAAAAGCCTCGGGGGGGGCAAATAGGTGTGTAATGGCGTCGCGTGGAGAGAGGGAAGCTTCACGAACACTTGTGTGAAGCTTCATCTCTCCCGGTACACTTCCTTGTCGTTGTTCTTACTCTGCCTCTCTCCTCCCACTTGTGCTCCATTTTCCATCTGAATCCCTCCCTCTCTGCTGCTCCCTGTTTGGTCCTCTGCAGCACTTTGACTCCCTCTCTGTGGAGACAGACTCTTTAACAAGCCTGCCCCAGTGGGCAGTAGACAGAGAGGGGAGGGTTATTTTTAGATTGCACCCAGATTAAAAGTGGAACGTTTTTCTTCGTGCTTGTAAAGAGTCCTCTTCCCTCTCTTTCACTGGGTAATGGAGTTTAGCATCTCTGTGGGGGATCTCGTGTTACCTCCCCCACACGTACCCTCCTCTTCCTCTCCGCTAGACTCATCTAACCCCCCCGCTACCACCGACACACTCATCCTCTCCGAACACTGACATCATTGGACAGACCGAGCTCCTTCCTCTGCCTGTGGGGGCTTTTGTGTTCTGCCTGCGCAGAAGAGGGTGAGTCTCGGCTCCTGACACAAATCAGGGACCGGGAGAGAAAAAAACAAGCTGTCAGAAAACACACATCTGCTGCAGGAAAACAAGCCTGATATATCATTACAACGTCACAGCAGCTCTCCTCGCATGACCTTTTCCCTTAGCAGCACTACCACACTAGGCCGGCGGTGACTTACACACACATACACACACAAACGCACACTGTTAAAAGGGGCATTAAAAGAATAAATCACACAACGGCATCGGGTATAATTAGGCCAGCGCTGGTGAGCTTACTTCAGCGTTTTCCTGCCTTGGATTGAAACCAAAGTCTGACTTTTTCCTCCTGTCTCTCACACACACACACACACTTCCCACACCATGTGGATCACCTCATCTCTGGCCTGAACTGGTGAAGTGAGAGGGGGAGACATGGCCCTCTGAGTTTTACTAGTCCTACTCCCGCTGACCCACGCCGGGGTCTAGAGTCGGATACAGCTCCTGTTACTTTCCTTGAAAACGCTCCTGTTCCTTTAAAACACTCTGTTTTTAGCATCGCAGCTTTTCCCCTCGCCTTAATTTGAAGGAATGAGCTCTGAAGGTGCGGGCGATATTGCGTGGTAGAAGGCCTGGCAAGGGCAGAGCAGGAAATCTTTCATTAAAACTCGCTCAAAGGTCCGTGATGACTTAAAGCTCTGGTAGATATTGAATAATAAGTGACATAGAGAAGCTCTGTCGAAGGTTTATACTGCACAACTGGAGCAGACGTCAGAAAGGCAGACGATAATCTCAAGCTTCTGATTGACAGCTGCGTTTGAAGCCCTGCGTGTGCTCGATCAAAGATCTCAGCGCCTGTGAACTTTCACGACGTTCTCCCGACGAAGCGAGAACAAAGAGCAGAACGAGTGCGAGCGAGCTGCTGTAAAAGAGGAGTGAGAAACGAGCAGGGAAAGTGATAAAGACAAACCAAAGGAGAAAATGAAGTCTAATCACAGAGTGCTCTGCCGGGTTACAGCACATCAAACCACTTCAAATTGCTCCTTCTCCGGCACATTTTATTGACGCTTTGGGAGCTTCAGTCAGAAAACAAGGAACACATTTGGGCTAATTGTCGATCACACGTAAAAATATCTATGTTGCTTTACCCGAAACATATGGTGGCACTGAGGGACGCTGCTCTCCAAAAGAACAAGATGTATCCAACTGTTCTACCAAAACACTGCCCACCCCCGCTCCGTCTTATCCTCCCTTCATCTCGCTCATGGAAAACAAACTGTCAGCAATAATGGTAAACTTCATGAAACAGAATAGCTAAAGCCGAGCATGTTATTTCACAGGCAGAATGCACATAAGTGCCTCTGGGAATCTGAGCAGCCTGCTGGCAGCTCTGGATCAGGCCCGTGCAGTTTCTGCTGTATTAGAGGGAAACCTGATCGTAACGCCTCTCGCTGCTCTTCTCCCAGTCTGTCATTCTAGCTGCAGGAGGTGCCTGGACCACAGTGGCAGTCTGGCATCTCACAGAAGCATTTAAATTGATCTGAGATGGGCTTTTTCCTGCCGCATCAGTAGCTCTCTCCTTTCCCTGGAACATCACAGACTGAAGGTCTGTGTTTACGTCTGGAGACGAGAGAGAAAGAGTGGCATGGCTGAAGGAGATAACATCAGCGCTCTCTGCTGATAGCGAGACAGTGCGGGGGGGATTCCCTCGCCTCTCTCCCAGGTGAGCGCCTGTGTCCGCAAGACAGCTAAGCTCCTTGGATGTGTTTAAGCTTCTCAAATAAAACATAGCTGAGAGAAAGAGGCGTTTGTGGTCCAGGCGATGATCTGCCTATTAGGATTTGTATTGTTAGGAGAAATGTGAAAGCCTAAGGTTTCCTTTTGCAGACAGGAAAAGCCTTTCTGCTCCGGGGCTGCAGAGCATTTATGTTGTTAGCATACCTGGAGCTGTGCCTCCTGCAGAAAACTCTCTTTTAGCCCGGGGTCTCTGGGAATTAGAGGCAGAGGTATGCCTTCTGTGAGCCTGGCTGCCACATACAAAGACTGGTGAGGCAGATTTGATCTGCTTGATTCAGCAGTGTTGATGGTCGCGGAGGCTTTGTGCTTTGAGAAAGTGCTACTCAGCATATATGACAAAAACTAAGTATAAATCTGTTTAATCCTACTCAATTCTAACAAAAGATTAAGTCCTGTATTGTTGACATAATCTGCTTAACCACGATTACGCATCACAAGCAGTGTTGTAATGTATAAACTTGCTCTCTGTTTCATGCAAAAAAAGGGCCTTCTATAGGAACCACACATCCATTGCTTGACGACACTTCTTAAAGAATCTGATCCATACGCAGCCATCCAGAGTCAACATCCCTATGATAATGTTGTCTGCACCAGATGATTTAATACTGTGTTAACATGTAGCAGGACGGCCGTCCCAGGGCTACGTAAACACCTCACAACCCGGCGCAGCGCTGCTCCTCGCACTGATGAGGCCATTGTTCGCCCGCTGCGAGAGGATCACTCCCATAATCTGTGAATACATCCGCCTCCACGGTGCACTATCTCTATTTGTTGTATTTACTTGTAAAACCGCTGTGGCTCGCGGGGAGAAGCTCTGTTAGTTTAGCGCAGCTGCACAAGCCCACTCGCAAGATCGGGAAGCATTTGAAAGTCAATGCTTAAAAAAAAAAAGTTAGATTTCTTACATCTTTGCAGCGTGAACTGATGGTTTTACACAGTTTTACACTGCCTCGAGGATAACCTAGGGGGCTAATCCAGATTAAAAACAGACATATCTCCAGTATCAGTGGTCATTTTCAGCCTCAGTGGCTGTCTCAGCGCTGATAGCATCGCAGACTGTCAATCTCACGTCTGAAATCAGACGGAGGCTGAAACTGATTGGCAGATGAAGCCACCCTCTTGGAGTTCCCCCGCTGCTTTAACCTCTCCCATCTGCGTCGGCCGTCACACATGGTTCACATAACAAATGTCTTTCTTCTCCTCGCCAGTTTAGGGCTACACGCAAACACGGAAATGAGATATACACTACTGTGCTGAGGCTGGATGGAGAGGGGTGGGCACCGGCTCTCTGCTGCAGAGATATAAGCAGCAGATAGCCAAGAGGAACCACACAGGGCTGTTTAAACAGAAACACATGTAGGTGTGTGTGTACGCAGGGCTGCACACAAACAAATATAAATGCTCTCACACATACAGCCAGTCAGCTGTGTTGATAGAAATGACCAATCTGTAAGGTCCTTACAGCGAAATGGGTTCAAGATGCTACATGAAGGATTTCTGTAAGACAAGAAGCCACATCTCGCCTGCAGGCCTGTTTTTATGTTGAAATAAGTCTTTCTTCTTTGAGAGACATTTCCTGTTTTTTTGCGATCAGTGGGATATTTATTTACGACTTGGCAAATGCGCCTTTTCGCTGATGAAAAGTGATGCATCCACATAAATAACCTGATTTATTGCTTCCCTTTTAAACCCTTTAGATTTACAACTTTCCAAAAAAAGGTAGAAGCAGAAAGAAAAGCAGGAAAAACTGGATTAAAAAAAGGATCTTTCAAATTAAAGGTAGATTTGGACCAGCCTGACACTCCCCTCAAATGACAATGTTTAACTTTAATTCATCCTGAAGTTTGTCATTACTCCACCCCGTCACTTCTCCCATCCGCACCTCCCATTCCTCCAGCCACCTGTTTCAGATCCTATAAAACACAAGCGAGCGTTTTGCACTCAAAAAGTTTGTGTGAACAAATCGCATCATTTCCCCACTGTATGACTCAGACCTGCAGCTTTTTTACTGCATCCTGCATATAAATCCTAATATTGTGGAGAAATAGATGAATCTTAGGGGAATGAAGACAGTCAAGAGGGTCTTGAAGAGGCTCAGGCTGTCGTGGATCAAGATACAGAGAAAGCAGCGTCTCTACGGACCTTCTGGCTCTGAGTGAAAAAATATGAAGCAATCAGTTTTTGTTTTTTTGCCAGAAATAAATAAATCCGATCCAGACTGGTTAACATCATCCCAGAATTAATTGTAGGAGCTTATATTCCCACGCAGTGTTATCTTACATGTCGCTCCTGCATAAGTTTGTGAATCTATGGATTAGTGTTAGTGTGTGGGTGGTGGGTGAGGGAGAGAGCACACACACTCACACACACACACACGTCCTAAAACAGACTCTGTGAATGTTTGCCTGTGCCAGCTGTGTGAGCTTGAGGCTGGGTGTGGGGTGTATACAATCGTCTGACAGGCTGCATGGTGTGTATACACAGAGTCATAAACAGAATCTGAAGCGGAAGCGCTGATCACCTAGATGTGCTTGACCTTCTGACCCCCCGGGGCTGAGCCGTTATGCTTATACTGTGTGTAATATTGGCCCATACAGCTGGAGGAAACACTGGGCGCTGCGTTGGACCGCAGCCAGAGAGGCTGTTTGTGTAAGCCAGCTTTTATAAGACAGGACACACGCTCAGGAGAATCCCCCTGATTCCACCTTTGAGTTCATGTTCTCGCATGGACGTAAATATAATTCATCCAACAGTCTGTTTGCATGTCTGCGCATGCAAGAGTGTAAACACGTCTGTGTCCAAGTCTTTGATGTTGACCACAGTGGCACTGAGCTGCAGTGAACCTTAAACTGCGAGAGAGAGAGAGCGAGAGAGAGAGACCCACATTCTGGTGCTCAAACATCTGCATTTATAAATAACGACTCTGGAAATACAACTGCAGAATTATATGTGTGCTGCAGAAGTGGGACAGCTCAATCTGCGGTGCCAACATGTTTGGAGAGCAGCTTGGAGTAAAGCTAAGACGGCTAAGGCTGAACACTCAACAAATGAGCGGCTCACCTGGATTTTTAAGTCAGTCAATCCACACATGTGAGGCAAGCAGTGCTTTTAAAAACACTCAGGACCCCTGTTTTCATTGGATGACAGGTTCACCTCCAAACCTGAAGGATCTTTACCTTGGAAACACTCGCGGCTAAGAGCGACAACGCTTTAAAAACAAGCGATTGAGATGCTAAGCATTGGATGCGGGCCTGCTGCACTGATGCAGGTCAGTGAGAGGACGTATAGAGAGAGACTATCTGATGACTATATATCCAAAGGCTGCTTTCCCTTTCTTTGTGTCTGCACACGCGCGAATGGAAACACGCCCGTCGTCTGCTAGCACTTCATGTCATTCCAGCTTTCAACTCCTGAAGGGCCGAGAAGCCACTGTGAACTCCCTGAGCAAACACTGAGGAAGGAGCGAGGAGAGCGAACAGTGAGGGATGGAGATTCAGCAAACATGCCCGTTTGAACCGGAAATATTCAGCAGGGTTCGAGCTCCTGGCTGTTTGAACCGCGGACACTAGAGAGGACCTGGCAAATATATGTGTGTTTGACGGCCAAACAGTGCTGAAGGCAGAGCTCCCATGGGGAATCTGACAGTAGAGCCTGATAGTCAGCTGCTGCCGGCCCTCCGCTGCGCTGACAGTTTAAACAAGAAGACACAATAAGCTCAGTCATCGAGGAAAATATCCCCGCACTCTCTCTGAATGAAGTCAAGGTGCCAATCCCGACTCTCCTATAGCTGGAAACAATGCATGCTTTAGTGTTCAGGGTGGTGCAGCACAAAGTGTACATACACATGCCCCACACACTGAGACAGACAGATTCATTATCCCATTCTTTAATGGCATGAGGTGCCAGGTTTGCTGACTGACAGAGCTAATTAGAGAGGCATGAAAGTTTGTGCAGCATGTGACTCCTCTGACCCATAAAAAACTCATCATGTTTGTTGGTTCAGTTGAGGACATCATCTTTTAATTTCTTCCAACTTGGGTTTCATGTTTCACTCACTTGTACTGTAAACAGACACAGTGCAAGCTTCAAATAAACCACACATTTTCTTCCCTCTGCGAGTGGTAGACTTTTCCAAACAATAGTGAAACTGAGATAACTTCAGCTAACCGAGGAGGCGATGTGAGATAAAACAAAATATAAATTCCATCTCCTCTGGCTTTTGTTTAAGTCGGTGCCTCCTCTTTGAACCGTTTCAAAATGACACGTCTGTCAGCGCTTTAAATGAGTGTGGTCATCTGTCCATGACACAGATTGCTGCGCCGCGAATGACAGTCATCAGCCGTCCTAGAGACGAGCTTTGAAGTGAGACCACAGCGCTCTCCTTTCCACCCAGTTCTCATGGCTTTCCCTTTAAATAGAGCATGACATCAGACTCCACGCAGGTCTACCGGCCTGAGCCCAAAACAAATGTGTCCAAACAATGCCACATCTGGAGCGAGACGCAGGAGTGAGTAGGGGAAGAGCAGGAATGTAGCGGAAAAGGGGTTGAAAAAGGGAAAGCGGTCCTAAAGCTGTTTAGCTCTAGGACCCTGGCCAATATGTCTGGGGATGTGCCTGAGCTGTAATTTAGTGGTGATTCCCCTCGCTTCCCTCCCCCGAAAAAGACCTGATGTCACGGCTGCAGACCCAAACATCAGGTAGAATTAAAGCCTGGAGCATGACTGACTTTCTTAGTGTAACACCGGTGTCATGCTCCTGCAGACAACAGCCAACCAAGTGATACCAAGCTCCAAAAAGTTTGCACTTAAGTTGAGGGAGAAAAGCCTTTTCTTGTTTGATTTGGCTCATTCCTCCGACTTGTCTGTGCAGATGCAGGAGGAGGTCTTCGCAAAGTCTTCTCGGGCAGCCTGTTCTTGTTGTCACTGTCAGAAGCAATCAGAGCTGCTGGGTCTGCGTTCACGCAGCAGAAGGAGCAGACGAGCAGGCAAATATTCAGGCCAATTTTCTGCCTGTTGGATAAAGTGGCTAATAAACACAAGACGGCTGATCCAACAGTTATTTGTCAGTGGACACGTAGTTTACGGCCTGCAGTCTGAGATACTTGGACTTATCATCAAGAATGCATAACAATACACGTATATGAACACGGTAACACACACACAGACATCAATCTGTGAGTGGATTTGTGTGGGAGCTCAGGAGACTCTTTAGATTGAAGGTGTGACCTGACAAATGGAGACGTACAGTAGGATGGAAAATATGCTGAATGTGTCCTGTTTGAAGAGGAGGACACAGATAAGGAGGAATATGAGGAGAGGAAGGAGGAGGACGAGGAGGAGGGGAAAGAGGTTAAATGATAGAACCTGAGGGAACCTGTAAGTCATGAGCTTTACGTCCACACTGCACTGAGTCTGCTCAGCTTAAGAGTCTTGAAACCCTTTTTACAGGCCCGATTCCAGGTTTGGGCTGACTGGTTGGTCAGTAACACCAGCAGGTGAGGGCAGCAAAAAGAGACAGAGGACAAAGTAACAGATAACTATGATGCACTTTTACTGCCTTCAGAGTCAGATGAGTTAATTACAGATGAAAGCAGGTGCTCAGGTTGCTGCCTGGCTGACCTCAGGAGAGCTGTGAAAGAGACAGAGGCCTGCAGCTCAAGCAGCTGTGAGAGAGTCCTGATGTTGTACAAGACCAACGTAACAAAAGTTATTATTGAAAATGAGGATAAAAATGAGGAAAAACATCTCTCTATTCAGGGGTTGCTCTGTGGTTAGTGCTGTTGCCTTCCACTAGAAGGTTCCCAGTTCGAACCCCGGTTCGGACAAGGTGGACCTTTCTGTGTGGAGTTTGGATGTTGTACTCCCACAGTCCAAAGACATGTCCGTCAGGTTAACTGGTGACTCTGTAGATGTGAGAGTGAGCATGTCTCTGTCTCTGTGTGTCAGGGTGTACCCCGCCACTCGCCCAATGACAGCTGGGGTTGGCCTCAACCCCGCCGCTTGGTATAGATAATATGGATGGATGTATTCAAACTGCATAGAGGCTTTTGCCAACCATCGTAGTGTACGTCACAGAAAATGAAGGAGCACACATTATTTCTTTCCAGTCTGAAAGACTGAGAGAGAGGAGTGCTGTTCCCAGAGGATACATCGCTTTGGTACAAGGACTGATCGAGGTGTGTGTGTGTTTCCCAGGGGAAAAATCTACAGTATGTTAATGCCTGCTGTTAGTAAAATTATGAGTATGGTATGGCAGAGTCTCCAAAGTTTACTACAGTCATGAATTTACAATCTGGGATGTGTAAGTGGTCAGTCTTTCACTAGGCGAAGTTGCAGCCTGTAAGGATAATTAAAAGGGCGGCACCAGATTTTAACTACCAATCACCACAGACTAGAGAAGAGTCAATCTCCAGAGGCATGTGTGTCGTTCTCAGTACGACCACATTTGGTTACTTCTACCAAGTTTTGTACTTAAAGTGACTTTTGTATATTTTTCTGAGGGAGACAAAACGTACTCGTCATTTCCTCAATAAACTCAGTTATTCCACAGCACGCCGATGCTGATGACGGGCAAATGTTCAGTGGTTTCTTTTCTCCTCTGAGGTGGAGCTCCCTGTTCAGCTTTCACTACTGAGACCTAATGAAAGTCAGCTCCAGCCTGTCAGGAGAGAGGCAGAGAGGTCAGAGGTCGTGACCGTATCACTCAACATGGGAATTACGGGATGAAAAACCTCCCCGGTCTTATGTAACCTCAGAGACGGGTCTGCACGGTACCTGCTGAGCTGATAATAAACCACATTCGATTATCATCATGCCCTTTAGACATTGATTCAATACTCAGCATGCACAGGCTCAGAGTCACAGTGACTGGCCGGGGGGTTATGAGTAATAATCTTAAGTAGGTTAAGATGAAAATGCAAATGTGTATTCATCATAAAAAGAACAGAAAGTTTCTCTTCCTTGAGCGTTGAATCAGACTTCCCGAGGTCATCTTTCTGTCCTCACATCTCCACACACTCTTTCCGCTTCCAGTGAAGTCATCCCGTCTGCTTTTTCATCGCAGCATCCCTGCGGATTCTCTCTTAGAAGACTTCCTCTAACTGAGCCCTACTGTTCCAAGTGTTGATCTTTCCATACTTCTCTCTCCGGTAATCACGCATGAGCGTGGTGGAGGAAGAGTGGAGGGAGAGAGGGGGCGTCGGGGGGGCTGTCAGGGAGTCTAGAGTAACATTAACGGCTGGTGTGAGAGGCAGGAGGTGGCGGCGGGGGTCAGGGGTCACGCTGCTCCGACAAACAAATGAGCCACCCAGTGAGGAAGTCAACAAGGGATGCTTTCCCCCTGCAGCCGCGACAGCCCTAGCAACAGCAGCGGCTGGCAAACATGTGTGCGACAAATGTGCCATCTGAACCAATGACAGGGTCTCAATCACCACCATATGGGGTTGCCACACAAACATGTCACATAAACACAGCAGAGGGGGGAGAAGACGGAGGAGGGGGAGGCAGCAGAGACAGCAGACACAATAAAACATAATGAGGCAGTTATTGATAGGACACATCCAGTCATGTTTCTATGGGAAAGCCCATCAACATGCAGCAAACTTCCCCAAAGTCTCCCTGGTGGTCTGTTTACACTGGAGACACATCACAGCTGAGCAGGCGGCTGCAGCAGGGTTAAATGTTATGATGACTCCCTGTTGGGAAAATCATGGGAGAGTTGCTGCTGTTAGCCGGACTGCAATCAAGCAGGTTTAACTGTGGCTTCTATTGTTGCCCTTTGGGGCTTAATGACCAGCAAACAGTCTCATGATGGCCTCCTCTTCCACTCTGTCCTCCTAAAATCCCCTTTCATACACGCAAACAGCCTGACAGGGCAGCTGAAGCCAAGCTGGACGCACAAACACAGCACTGATGGGTTTCTCTCCCGTCAGACGGAATACATCATCTCCACTCACCTCCAAATCTTAATTGTGTAATGTCCACAGTGTTTCAGTCATTCCGTTTGATTTTCCACACGTTCATTTCATAACTGTGTTTCCCTCAGCCTTCTGTCTCTCCTCTATCTCATGCTCCTTCTCTATTTTCCTCTCCCTCTCTCTCCCCCTCTCCAGCTCTGGAAAGTACATTCGCTCAGTTCAACAGTGACACAAGGACCGTCTCCTCCATGGCAGACCATGCTTGTGTTTTTTCAATTAAGCCCGGCTGCTGTACACTATTCATTTGGGAAACCATAATTCTCATGGCCCAGCAGAAAACTAATGGAAAGTCGCTTAGGCTTTTTTCCGGGAGAGGTATCGGAAAGACCCGCTCCCTAGAAGCGAGCCCTGCTAGTGCGGATGGAGAATAAAACCATAGAAATAGTTTCTGTGAGCATACAGGAGGCGTTGATGGGAGGTGAAGGCCTCGCCGAGGGGTCTCAGGGTGCAAGAACTCATAGGGTGAACGAGAGCAGGAAGGAGGTGAGTGAAGGAATACAGATGGATGGATTTCCAAGGGAATGTGGATGAAAGTGAGCGAGTCGCAGGCCGGATCTGAATTGCCCAGCGGGGAGGAGGACAGATCCACTGAAATCACTTCAAAGCCTGGTGTCACTGGGCTGCAGATGAGCACAGACTGTCTCCTGTTCCCTTTTTTATTTACAGAGATGAGCCCCAATAGCCTGCTGCATCCATCTGCTTTAAACAGCAATCAAGTGAGCAAATAAACATCTCCACACGTGGCCACACGCACGCTCAGGTGCAGTACGCCCGCCCTGTGGAGCATTAAACAGCTCCTTTCAAATCAGAGGGTATGTTCACTGTCCTAAACCCAGACCTTCAATAACAGTCTAAAGAGTTATATTAAATTAACCAGACAACAAAAGCAACTCTAATCGACTTCCTTTCAAGTGTTTCTAAAGTTCCCATCCCACAGCTGATGTCCCACCTTCCTCCCCCAGCCCCAGTCTGACCCCCTTCCTCGCCTGACCAGTAGGAGCCATTTGTCACCATTAACATAAACCTTTCACTGCACGCTGACTCAGTCTGCGCTCATTCGTAAACAGTGCAGGAAGTCTGCAGAAACACACAGGCACATAAGGCATATCACATACAGTATCTATGTGTGCATGCTCACATGCACAAATGCACACCTACCTCCTATTGCAAGCACCGTATGTGCGCACATATAAAGTGGGAGGGACTTAAAGCTACACCCCCACCTTCCTCCCTCCCGACCGCTCCCCCCCCCACCACCACAACAATCAACAGACAGTAAAGCAGAGCAGTGAGAGTGAGACAGTCTGTAGTCTTACCTCAGGAGCAATGCTGTGGAGCCGATAGAAGGGAAAGCCTCATGACTGTAGCGCGCTCGCTCCCTCTCTCTCTCTCTCTCTCTCTCTGTTTCAGTCTCTTTGTATCTCTCAGCTGTGCTCAGACGGGCTCTGACACACACACACACACACACACAGGCGGCGCAGCTCGGCTCGGCACACTTTACAGGCAGAGAAAGCAGTGGAGCCTCGCAGACCCCAGGCCCGTCCGCTCACACTCTGCCTTCTGAGGATGAAAAGAGAAGACTTCATTACCAGCTGCAGACCACGCCTCCACCCCTCCAGTCTCCCTCCTCCCTCTCTCCCTCCCTCCCTTCCTACTTCACTACCTCCCCGCTTCACTTCCACACTCCCAGCCAGTAGCATGAGCCTGTCCCGGCAAAGAGAAGGGGGGAGCAGACTGCCAAATAAAACCTCCCATCCCAGCGCCTGCCAGCGGTGTGCAGAGCAGAGAGAGAGAGAGAGAGAGAGATGAGGAGGGAGATGAAGATGGTATAGAAGCATATGGATTGAATTCACAAACTGTTATTTGTTTGTTTTGAAGGTTTACATTGAGTACGCTGCTTTGGAGTTGTTTCAGCTTAACAGTTTTGCCAGTGCAGCGTTGGAAAATCCAATAAGGAAGGATAAGGCATGTGTGTGTGTGGGTGTTAAATGAGTCTGAAGCAAAACAAAGACGGAAAGCAGCAGCATGAGAATTACATTTGGACCAAGTGAAGAGATTTACTTTAGAGAGAGAGAGGGGAAGGATGAAGCCAGGCAGGCAGGCAGGCAGACGGAAAAAAAAACACAGACACACTCCTGGAGAGACGCAGAGCAAGACGGGTGATCAGTTTGACAGTTTTAGAGAGCAGAGAAGAGAGACATATTTATCCAGGGCTTCTTGGAACTTCTAATTAAGACTTACTGTAAGAAAGACCCCATCAAAAAAAAACAGAAGACGTACAGTGTGTGTGTCGGGCACCGGGGGGTGGGGATAATGTCTGTATGAAGCGCTTGCTTCACCCGTCAGCACCTAAAATAAGGATGACACTTTTCATCCATCTTCAGACCGTCTGTTCCCTCCCTGGTCATCGTCTCTGCCCTTTTCTTCCCCTGCCAAGGCGAACTCTCTCTCCCCCATTAGACGGGGGAAAATAGGCCTAAAAGCACTAGCTGTTTACTGTCTGTAATTATGAGGGGCTGGGTACACTCAACCCAAGCAAGCGAGCTCTGCTGCACCCTGCCCCCAGTGCCACCACACATACACAAACCCAGCTCTGCCGAGTCTGCCAGCTAAAAGTGGGCCATGGCACAGACAGAGAGGTGCAAAGACAAACAAAAGACAAGTAAATAAAGGGAAGGTTTCAGATTAAGTTGGAAGTAGGAAAAATGTGTTGGCAAAAGGGAATTCAGTCGAGTTTTATGTGTTGTGTGTTTGCTGGGAGACTGGAGGCGGTGGACAAACGCTGGTGTTTTACCAACAATCTAAGGGAGCTATTTTGCTGGTAAATGCTAACACTAGCAGCACTCACTTTACAAATGTCAAACATGTCTAAAATCCAGGAATACTTTCTTGATTGCTCAACAGGAATGAGCAAAAGAACAGGCCTGCCACAGATACTAGAGGACTGGAGTGAGAGTGATTAAAAGATCACCAAAAGGACCAAAAAGTGAGCACGGTGCTATAAAAGTATTTTGGCAGCACATGATGAGGTAAGCAGGGATTATACTGATCTCTGGCAATCTCCCACAGCAGCATTAACACCTACCGTCTCTGTGGCAGAATAGTGTCAAATTTAAACGGGTCCACAAAACAGTACTTAAAGTTATGGGCTGCCTTCATTGCAGGTTGTGAAAGCGCAGGCTTGGGGTTGGGCTGTGAGACTGCAGGGGTGGGTTGGTGGAGGGCGACAGCAGAAAGAGGAGACAAACTCATTTCGGCGCACTTTATTGCTGAGGAACACTAATCCTGCAAAAACCAGGAACACGCACGGCTCCTCTCTGCTGTTTTATGTCTTTAATCTGAGGCTTTGGTGACAAAGAAAGGACTAATCCAACATCTGAAAGCTGTTTGTTTACTGTCTGCTATGTCATCAAGTATTGTCATTATGGTAAGGATAGTCAGTAGATGAAAGTGGCTCAAAGTGGCCGTAAAATGAGGAGAATTTAAACAGTAATGACAGGCTGTCGGACACACTTTGCAGCTAGAGAGATGTGATAGAGCTTCAGGATCTAAGAATGGGATTTAGAGGTGCTGTGGAAATGCTTTAAAAGGTTCAGTACTCCATTCTGCCACTAGGGGCTGAGTTGAGCTGTGATGTACATACTGAGCATTTAAGGGATGAAGCAAAGTTTGGCACCGACGTCTTTCCTAATGTACTCTCTGTTTCTGCTTTAGGACGGATGAACCTCTGTGCCTCCTGCTTTCAACGCTGAGGTTTCTGTACGGTGCTTATTGTTCTTTTTATGCCAAGCATTCATTGAATCCAGTGCAGCACATAAAGTGTGAAACAATTTAACACAGGCTGTTAACATAATGAAAATGTCATGTGCTGTCTGCTTGGTGCAGAAAGCTGCTTCTTACAAACAAAAGATTTCAAGAAGACTTCTTCTTGAGTTGTTTCACACCATAAAATCTGAACTGTCTTCCTGATTTATTATTAAAGCTTTAATTATAATTTTTAACAGAGCAGGCTGGAGGAGGAATTTTACAATCATCTCACAGGAACTTTAAAGATATAATCTGAAACTTTTTCATTTAAGTAAATGTCTGTTTAGTCACTATCTATCACAATGCTGATTGAGTCTTTGTCCCACTGATGAAAGCCTTTGCATATAGTAGTATTATGCACTGGGTGCCTGTGGCGAAATCACAAGCGGCGCCCAGTTAGTGACACGTTTTCCATCAGCCAGCAGTGGTTGGTCTGCCAGAGAGGGTAGGCGGAGCTAAGCGGCTGCTTTTCCGGTCTCTGCAAGTGTTGCGAGTAAACAGCCAGCCATCTACTATGGCTGAACAAAGAAAGAAAAGATCGACGACTACAGACACAACTTCAGGTCAAACACTAGTATGTGGCTGACCGCATCAGGTCAATGTGCGCTTTTGTGGGCAATGTGTTACAAGGACTGTCCTGATGAGGCCGATGACGTATGAAGTACCGTCACTCACTCAGTCAGTCAGACCGTGTGTAGGGCTGATCCCGGCGGTCGGCCAAAAACAAGTGAAAATCTAAAGAAAAAGGAACAAATTCGAGGCTCATAAGACAGCAAAAAGTCTAAAAAGGAAAGCGAGGAAAATCAAGAGATAGAACCATGACAAAGGGATCCAGCCGTAGACGCGAAGTGTGCTCTCATAATTACTGATTATTGCCAGTGGGTGACGCTCAAGAGCACGAAACTGAAATATTCAGGATTGGATCTTTACGTTAGAGAAAAGCCAGAAAAGGCCGCCTCTGTGATTGGATTTCAAAAGCCACAGGAGAAGCTCTGACTGTCAGCCTTCACCCTCATTTAGCAAAACAACCAGTGCAGGACGGCCCAAAGGGGGGAACTGTATTAAAGTGCAGAATGGCTTAACGCCAATAACTCCAAGAATAGTTTGTGGCACGGTCACATATGCATGCGAGTGAAGTGAAGTGCATAAATGGAACAAGAACATACGACAGGATTTAAAGTTAATGCAGGACATACAGAGAGTTCAGGATTCAATCAGAGGTTGTTGTGAAATTTAAATTTCACTCTTAACGACCTGAATTGAAAACAGAGTCTATGCAGATGTAGAGAGGGGGCTTTTACACAGAAAACCTTTGAGAGAGGTATCAAAGAGAGCGAGTCAAAGATGAATATAGACATTGTTTGAATGCAGCCCAGGGGTCCGTGCGTATCAGGACACCAGTGGCTTCTATTAGACTAGTCTAAACAAGTATTTTTAGCTCATACTCGGGCTAAAACAACATGGTTTATATTTTACCCCTAAACTCATAAGCTCACTCTGCCAACTGTCTAAGGGGTCTAAATGTGCTCTCTCTCTGTGTGGCAGAAAGAGTCAAATAAAACACCAATGCTAAACATATAAAGCGTTTTAATGACATTAGCACACTCTAACCTCCCCTCAGGGACCAACACCTGGGCCAGGAACTAATTAAAGTGAGACTTATTGGAGGCAACGTGAAAGTAGACGTTCAGTGACCTACTGTACATTTATTACTAAATATAATCCCATAAAGATAAATATAGCAAGGAGGGGAAAGTTTCTGTCAGTAACCCCCAAATCTTTGCAGAAGCTTGGCGTTTCCTCTGATGAATACAAGGAGACAACATTTAGGAAGTAAGAGATAAATCAATGCAGCCGTGGCGAGATGACAGTGGAGTCAAGTGTTGTAGCTTGGCAGCGAGCCACACTGTGTGCCACACCAGTGTGTGCACTCTGAAGCGCACACACACAGTCATATCTTTGTGGTAATCACGCGTCCTCTCAGTGTCTCAGCCGCTGAAGAAAAGATCAAGCCTCAGGTCTCTTATTTTATACATTAATTACTGCAGCTTGACATGCATGTAGCTTCATGGTAGCCTGACAAGCACAATAAGAGCACTGTTCTTCATCCGAGATGTAAAATGATACACGGCTGAAGTATGGATGAGCAGGACCAGGGTCATTCCAGGCCTTGATGCTGCCCCATTGCAACCACCAACTCTTCTGACCCGAAGAATGAAGAATATTAAGACTTCACTGCAGGAATATGCAGTATTTTACAAATCTACGTGTGTGTTGTGCGCTCAGACAACAAAGGGCCTCAGAAAAACGAGACAGTGGGTTTGAGCTCAGACACCGCTGATGGTGGCTAACCAAAAGGTCTAACATCCCCTCCCTCTGTCTGCGCAGCTTCTGGGCTCCGGTGCTGCCGGGCTGAGTGGCCGGTCTGAGCACTGGGAATTTCACACCTTCAATGGCAATGACCAGTAGAGCAAATCCCATCACACCCTGGTGTGCCATTTCTGACCCAGAGAGCCCAGCAGGCCACGAACACATGCGCTCCCCCAGGGCAAACAGGGGGCACCCGAGCCAGTGTAGACTTAGCAGCTGGGCGATGTGTACTCGCCCCGCCATGTGGACCGGGAGTGATGATGTTCCCAGGGAGACAGGGGGTGGGGGTTTGGGTGGGGGGAAGGTGTGGTGAGGCCGAGGGGGTTAGAGGTGAAAGAGGAAGAGTTGAAGAAAGGGGAAAAGGCCCACCCTTTGAGTCGACAGATTTAGACTAGCAAAGAGTGGCTTTATAAAACAATAAATGAGGGTCTGGGTTTGATTAAGGTTTAACAATTAAAAAACTCCCTTAAGGTTAGTTGGGAGCATGTAGGGATGCATTGATGTGACTTTTTATCTGCTGATACTGATCCCTAATACCTGAGCTCAGGGCGTTTGCCAAAATCATGAACAGCCCTACAACAGTGCTCTTTTTGTGTCTAACTGTTTGGGTTGGCAGCCGACTGTGACTAAATGAGTGTGTCTGTCTAACATTACATTTTATAATGACATCTTGTTATGATTTACTGTCTCCAATGTGGATCTGTCACATCCTGGCTTAGCAAGGGCAATACATCGGTGCATCTTTAGGTATGTTTGTCAATCACTGCAAACATGAACATACCTCACACCCATGCACCACCCCGATCTAACTTTCTTCCTTGCAATATAAAGGGCTCATTACTTCACTAAAAAATGTAACTCATCAAACTAAGATGTATTTCTTAGTGATGCTGCCAATGCTGAAGTGCAAAAAACTGCAGTTCTTCAAGTGTCCACTTGAGGCTGGCTCCAGAAAACAAGAAATAACATTACAGCAGGTGGGAAAATGCACGTTCGTACAGCAGAAACATGTTTACAGCCTGGTACAAAAAACCTGAATTGCTATTGTTATAAATAGCTAATTTTATTGTTCAAGATAACTGCACGGGGGGGGATTTTTTTTATAACACACCTGTTTTAATCATATGAAGCCTTAAATTATAGGGGCGTGGTCACTTAGAGTGACAGGTTGATCCCGTCACAAGTCAACACACACACTGAACATAACTTCACCTGTTTGTGTTGTTGGAGCCTTTTAGGGATTTTTTAATGCAAAAATGGGACAAATAATCTCTCTCTCTCTCTGTGGGATTTATGGAACTTTCTGGCTGTGCAAGAAGTCTGAGCTCCGACATTTCAGTGAGTTAAATGCGAGTATTATTGTATTGATATATTTTTAGCACTAAGTAGCAGGTATACTGTGCTCGCTATAGCTGGCTTGTTAGCCTGTTCAGTGTTTACAAACATTTATTTAATCGTCGGCCAGTAAATGAGGAGTTGTTGGCTTTTCCCTGGAGAGATTACAGCGGACCATAGTGATGAGAAGATCGATTATTTTGCGTTTCCCGGTACGTGTCATTCACCCGCTGCTATCTCACCGGGCGAGTGAGCAGCAATTCCGCTACTAAAAACAACAGCATTCAGTCACCACCACAAACCGAATCTCCTCTGTGTGAAACACGAAGTTAAACCAGCTCATTAACGAGTTAATAGATCAGCCACAGACTGTTCAGCTTTAATAACTTGGCGTGTGCCAACCCCTCGCTCCTCTGCAGCTCCACCCAATCATCCAAATATGCTCACTTGGCTCCAGTAAACCAACATGGCGGCCATATTTAAGCTTCACTTATGCCGTCGAGAAACCAATGGGTGATGTCACGGTGGTTACGTCCATTATTTATACATTCACACACACAATAATCACAGGTTCACTTACAGATATCCTTGGACAAAGGGCCCTGAATATTCTGGCTGTAACTGATGAATCCTTCTGCACAAAAAAAGTCGCTGTCAAAGTTTCACTTGATATTTCAGAAACATGAACTAAAGAAGAAAATCCAATATAATTTAAGCTTCATTTCAAACTCTTTTTTGAACAAGGAAGTAAAGACGTTTGTTCCTCAGACACTTTTCAAACTACCTATTTGCTAATCATGTTCACACAGAGAAAACAATATAATCACTACGCTGTGCAGCACTAGACTGGTGTCTCAGGCTGAACTGCAGCTAATTGAAGGGTTACAGACTCAAAATGTCATTTAAGTCTGGATCACTGTGATAAAGTGATAGAGTTAAATACTAAAACACATATCGATGTTTCCTCTTCGGGTTTCATCTTCCGGTGCCTTTATTTTGTCTGATTAAAGCGTCTGGGCTGAAATAGAGCAGGCTGGATATAGAGCTGCCATTGAACCGGAGCCGAGCCGCAGCAAACCAAACACAGAGCCCTCATCTGCACAAACAGGCCTTTCAATCCTCCGCCTCACTTTTGTCCCATCAATACTTCACTCTTCACCGAGACCAAAGCCACCAACTCCAACCTTCCCTCTTGCCCCCGTCCAAACACACAGAGGGGTGAATGGTGTCTACTGTACCGTGCAGCTCTCCCCTCCCTGTGGGGCAGAGCACATTCTGACAGGCCTGTATTTATGGCCGCTTGAGCCGTGTTGGAATGAATCATGAAAAGGACCAAAATCATCTCGCTGGATGTTCATTTATATTGAGAGCTGGTCAGCTGTGTGGGTCTGTGTGTGTGGCCTGTGTGGAGAGAATGGGGCTTGTGTGAGAGTATGAGTGAATGTGTGGGGGTGAGGGATTAAGATAAGCCCTCTAATGAGCTGAGCAACAAAGTGTGTGTGTGTTATTCTGTGTTTATTATCTGTCTGTGTCTGACAGGATGAAAACGCTACATGCTCTAAGACTGAGTCATTGTTCTTGTCCAACATCATGAAGCCTGCCTGCTTGTTGACCACATTATAACCACCAATATTGATACTCCAGTGGAACAGAAGAGGGTCAAAATCCACGTTGCAATTGCAAGTAGGCATTTTGAACTAAACTGTGGTTGTAATTTTGCTAAATCATCGCTTAAATTAAATAAACTTTGATTTGTAGTCATGAAAACTGAACT
Organism: Semicossyphus pulcher; assembly: GCF_022749685.1. Lineage (NCBI taxonomy): Eukaryota > Metazoa > Chordata > Actinopteri > Labriformes > Labridae > Semicossyphus > Semicossyphus pulcher. Next base: position 19,755,185 of record NW_027211759.1, read on the forward strand.
GAAAGTTGTTTTTGCACAGAAGACTCTTTTAGGAATGGATCGTCATGGTGAGTAGGGACGAGATAAATCATTAAAGCGACCAATATTTAAAAGCGAGTGTTGTTTTAAGGAAGCCCTTGAAATATGTGCCCCCATCCTTTAATTAGAAGCACTGTAAGCTTTATGCAATGTTCGGCTTGCAGGCAACCATATCAAGCCTTAAAAGCAAAAACGCAAAATGAAGGTCACAGGCTCAAAGTGAACGCTTGTGACTCATCTAATTTGAGAGCAGAGCTGAATGTGTTTTAGGAGAACGTCATTTATAAATAGTTGCAGTGACGATGCTTTCCTTCCCCTTATGTGTCAGAGGGCGGTTCGCCGCAACACAACCTTAAATCAGAGCCGGATTCACAAGACTTTCCCCCCGAACGTTTCATCCGCTACTTACTTTTAATAAATACATACATAATCCTCCTCATGAAGAAGCGCTTGTTTGATATCAGCGCGTTTTAATGTCCTATAACTCTTTTCTTCATGATTTATATTTAACATAATAAAAATCCATCTTTAAAAGACTAGATTTTTTTAAAGGGTCTATGTCAACCCCTGTCTCAGAAGACACCCACGCACACGCTCGCTGCACGCATCGCTCCATGAATCGGTCAGGGAGCACTGTCTCAGCGGCTGTGTGGTAACAATGGGAGCTGGGGTGAGCTAAGGCAGACTTCTCTGGTTCTTCTCCACATAAACCTTTAATATGAGGCCTCCTCAGCACCAGTCGGCCATCTTAAGGCACTCTACCCTGTAATTGACCTTAAAAATACTTTCCGTGGAGGTCGGCAGCCATGTCATTGGCCTATGGCCCAAGCAGCGGCCGCATCTCCTCAGCCCAGAGGAGCCTGGGAAGGCCTCACAGGGTATATTTAGTGGCCCTGTTCCTTTGAGTGGAGCAGGAGATGCAGATAATGCCAGTCTGTGTATAAAACCACTCCACCGCCCACGAGTGGGCCTCTCACAGGCACATTTCCCTCTCCCACGGGGATGTGTAACCTGAGGTCACAGGTCGGCTATAAGCAAGCCAGGTGAAAGACAAATACAGGAGACAGCGACTGGAATCAGAAGAAGGCAGGTGACAACTCTTTTGGTCTTCTGAGGCAGGATTGGTTGGAAGGGCTTAAGAATGGAGAGATTAAAAAAGGCAATATTCCATTTATCTGATGATCATCTCCACATCTCGTGTCAGAGGGGAGATCAATTTCATTCACAGATAAACGCAATTACTACGCCACACACAGTAAAGCTCTGATTGTCCTGGGCTGCTTTGGCCAGCTGACTTCAGTTTCTCCAGGTTCTTCAGGATTCTGGAGGTTGAGCCTGTGCAGGTCGATGTGGGTCTGTTGTTCCTACTTTGTTGTCTGATGATATAGTAAATATAACTTGGGGGGGGGGGAATAGAATGAAAAAAGATTGACATGTAATATACACAAGTTATTGCAAATTCTATGACCAGTGGTGTCTTGATCTTGCCAATAACATGTCTCAGCTACTTCAATTTTCAAGTATAAACGCATGTATACTCCTCAGAAATGCAACAATTTGAGCACAATTAGCTCCATCAAAGATTTGTTAATGCCAGCTACTGTACTAGAATGTCAAGCTTGTGCTATGGGCATGTGTCATTGGTTTAACTTAAAGACCCCCTCCAGTGTAAATCAAGTGTTTCACCTTGTAAACATCTCCATGTGGTGTTCTTCATGTCCTACAAGACATATCAGGGACAACATCAGCAGTCATCTCCATGGCTGGGCCTGTCTGCTTTTAAACTGCAGTGTACCAAGGACAGGCTGAACAACACGTTTTCAGATTGGCAGGTTTGAGATGTCACAAAGCTAAGGAGCCAATCCCGTTAATGGACGGGGTGATGCTACGCATATCATTATGTGTAACCTATGGCAACCATTTGGGCGCTGCGCGAGCCAGCTGTAACCATCATCGTAATTTTTGCAAACTCACTGCTGACTACTAATGTTAATGTAACTACTACTAATGACTACATTTCAAGCTAAGTTTCAACAAGTTGCCACTAAACGATGGCAGAGACGTGTTTTGTTTTCGCGACAGAGGGGGCGGTTGGAAATTTGCATAGTGGGCGGGGACAATGCAGATTTGGGAATTTTTAATGAGGGAGGAGGAGGAGATGACTTGGGAGGATTTTTACAAGGTAATTAAATGTATTTTGCATTTTATTATTTAAAGCAGAGAAGTTAATATGTCTTAAAACATGACTGGAGCTGCTCTGGTTTTCAGGATCAGCATGCAAACCATCAAAGCGTATTTGACTTGACCTACAGTATATAGGCTTTATAATGCACAGATCAGGTGCTGGTTTAGCTCCGTTGGTAGAGCAGGCGCCCATATACAGAGGCTGTAGACCTCAACGCACAGATCGCAGGATCGACTCGCGGTCTGCCGATTGTTTGGTGCATGTCACGCCCCACTCTCTACTCCCAACATCTCCCGTCTCTCTTCAGCTGTCCTATCGAATAAAGGCAAATAGTCAATATTAATAATAATGCAAAGACCATATCTGATCCTTATGTGGGTGCTTTTCTACTACAGGTCCTCCAATCCATTCGTCTTAACCACTTATCCCTTCAGGGGCGCGGGGGGGGGGGGCTGGAGCCTATCCCAGCTGTCATTGGCTGAGAGGCGGGGTACACCCTGGACTGATCACCAGTCTGCTACAGGTCTCATCATTGTCAAAAAGATCTTATTGCACGAACACGCCTGACATGCTTGAGTTTAAAAAAAGGTTATCCTCTGTCTCCGTAATATCTCATAAGCGTGTCATGCCTCAGAAGAGCTGCTGTTGGCAAACACTGCGTTTGAACCTGAGTGTTTTGATCACGCTGTCTCAATCCCGTCCAAACCCTGCAGCCACAACAGATCATCACTGACGATCTCTCCACTGATGTTATACAAAGCATATGGACATTGTACTAAATCTTACAGACATGGGAAAGCATCTAAAGATAACTGGTGCAGGTTATGTTGTCATAGTGCGGAGCTGTTCAGCTGTCAAACATGTGCAAATTGCTTTTCTAACCGTCTGCTTTAGGCCGTGCATGCTCTGTCCACCTGCTTATTATTGAACGGTATTAATATCACAACAGACTCCATGTTGGCAGGTACAGATACAAAGGGAAATGGATTCGGACTTTGGCCTATTTCAGCTGTCTAACATGAGCACTTATATTAAAGATGATGAGTTCATAAGAAAATAATACTAATATAATCTTTTGTCATTGACGTACAGGTGCACAGTGTGTATGCGTTCTGTAGTTGGTGTTGTGACTGAAGCAGGAGCCCGTTCGCTTGTTGTCACTCAAACGTACCGTAACATTCCTGCTGGTTTCTGTTAGAGACCGTTGTCAGGGGCATCTGTGGGATAATTTATGATTTCTTCCAGGACAGATCAGTGTCAGAGATAAATCACAGCTCTCCTCTGTCTTGTAAAGATTTTAAAGGTGAACTTGAGTTGATGCAAGAACAAAAACACACCGCCTTCTTCTCCCCCTCTTTCTCCTCCTCCTCCAGCTGACCGATCAACACATTGACAAAAAGCCACTCTGCATTTCTGGAGCCGATGAGAGGTCAGTAGTGTGATGAAACTTCCCTTCCAGCTGATGCGGGCAGGTAGTTTGTACCGTTCCAATAAAAACCGAGCGGCCTGCATCTCTGACAGGTGGAGTTATGAGCAATCAAAGTAACAAGCGCTGCCTGACTCACAGCCTCTGCCCATTGATGTTGTGTCATATATCTACGAGGCTCCTGTCCATCTGACTACACAGCGTGGTGACATTTTTGTGTGACAGCTGTGTTCAGTTATGGGTGAGAGAGAGAGCAGATGGGCTTTGTGTTTACCCGTAGCGTGTGCATTCACACCTTTAAATTCCTGGGAGCAGCAGAGAGAGACGCTGCCACTTGTGCCTGCCTCCGCTGCTCACCAGCACAAACCACAAGCCTTGGCAGGCAGCAGTCGTACCAGAAGCCAGCTCCACTCATCTAACTTTAGATTTCATGGCCTCCAGCAACGAGCGCTTGGATCTCACATAACAACCAGGCACTGGAGTGACGGTGTCCTTAACTCATCCATAGAATTGTACAAATGCTGTCATGACAGAGAAGGATATCCGTAATATTTAACAATAACAGATCAGCTCTTATTAACTTCACATCTTTGTTTAGACAGTCTGCTGCTCTCTTAATAACACACATGCACGCGGCCGTAAACGGAGCAGGAAACTGCAAAGACAGACAGAGAGAGAGGGTCTCAAAACTCCTGGATTCTCCTCCACAGATGCGGCCCCTGAGTATAAAATCGGAGCCCAACAATAACAAAGAGACACTTTTGATCCGCTGTATAAAAGAGCAGCTACAGAGCTCCAGCAGACCAGGGGTTCATGTGCTCGCCGTGGTCACGGTGACAGATCTGCAGACCGCTCCTTGCCCATCTGGGCTGCCGGTGGCGCTCTGCCTGCTCTCCGAGGACAGCGAGTTCAGACCAGTAATTTAGTTCAGATGAGGTGAAGCAATATTTCCAGATTAATACGAGCCATATTCCTTTAGAACTGTCCTTCCTTTCTTCTTCTCCTTCCTGCATTTTTTTTTTTACGTCTTACATGTCCAAAAACGTCTGGCCGAGGATGAAAGGAAGGAGGAGAAGAGTGAAAAAAGGACAGACGGAGGATGAACAAGTTTTATGCGGTGTGAGGCAGACACACGGGATACCCAGAAGCACTTTGACATTAATGTTTCCTCCTTTAAGAATCTTTTGATCATGATGTAATTGCCCTGATTAGCTAATGTTATCAGGCAGGTGAAATATCTGCTTGTTTATGTCTTGTCGTTTCTTTAATGTCAATGCTCATCTAATGCAGATAGTGATAGATTTACACACTCTTGCTCATCCATACATCATCTGTCTGTCACCAATCTAATCTAATAAGGTAAATAAACCCCTTATTAGCGCTCTGTTGTGACAAGACAGGCGCTCTGCATCCTGAAATACCTGGACCAGATTAAAAAGCCGCGCAGAACAGGTTCAGAGATGCTCCACTCAACCTATTGCACTTGATTTTTTAACCATTTTCCAGGTCATAAAATGTGTCTTGGTTTCTCAAGAAATTAGTGTAAGCAGCACCGTATCATACTGGAATGAGGCCGCTCCAGCTGCGATTAGTCTGGCTTGGCAACAGTTTCAGTAGTTGGGATTCAGGAAGTCACAGCTGTCCCTGTCCTGCAGCTGCTCACTGAACATGTGACCGGCTGCATAATCAGCCCAAACTGATGATAAGCAGAGCCATAAATCTCTGCAGCATTCACAGGGACGCAGCGTTTCTGATACATGCTCTGATAACAGAAAACCAGTTTTAAGTCAGCATGAAAAAAGTACAACTGCGGATTAATTGGCTTCGGAGCAGCTGGCTGGCTGTGTGGTTGGATCAAAGCCAGCTGGACCAATAGTAGCCTCGCATGCCGAGGCTTTCATCAGCTGGCCATTTTGTTAATGTATTTGGAAAAGTGGAGATTAATCAGCTGTCCTCCAGAAGTTTCTGGAACAATACGTCAGATCCATAGTTCCTGTGCAGGGTTCCCCATAGTCTTCACGTCTTGTTCCGAAGGACGTTCCGTCATGTACTTCATATAGAGAGGATAAGCCAAGCAGCCACTTTGGCTGTGCTCCTCGTAACCTCATAGCACAAGCACGCTGATGAAGGACTGATGACAGACGTACAGCAATGGCACTCTGCAGGGCTGTGATTATTTTATGGCTTCCTTATCCTAAAGTAACCGTAGTGTGTCACTGTGTTCCTGCCTCGTAAGCACGACCTCTGGCTGAGCGCCGACCTCGACTCGATTCTGCTGATGACGGCTCGGCCACTAATGAAACAAGAGTTAACTTCTGCTCCTGCTGAAGTGTTTCTGATGTTTTTTCTGGATCCGTCTCCCTCATCCATCTGCCACACTGCATGACTGTGATTTCATGAGCGGGCCTTCTCATTGGCTGGGCTGCATTCACCCGCAGCGCTTGAACGGTACAATTGAACAGCGGGTTTGAACAGGAACGTGAAATTAGTGGTGACTCATCTCTGGCCGCTATGTTATTATATCTTTTCTTCACCAGCGATGATTTCAATCGATTTAAAGTTCCATGAAATCAGACCGAAAAAGCCAAAACTATGCATCTCTACCCAAAAGATGGAAATTTATGACCACGTGTCTTTCACATCCTATAGATCTGAGGCTGTTTGAAATGGATACAGGCTAAACACATGCATGCTATTTCACAGCATTAAAGGCCTCTTTACATTACAACCCTTCCTCAAAGGCTTTACTTCCACTACGCCATCATTTGTAATACGTAGAGTCATGACAGACATGACAAGGAAATGTTAGAGCTATTGACAAAGTGCTAAACTATGTGGAAAGTGTTGGTTTTAAAACTGCTTTTATGGAGGAGGGGAGGATCAGTGGTTTGAAGGCCGAACCTTCAGAGAGCAGCTAAAGTTCAAAGGTCACATCAGAGGTCTGTACACAGGTATTTTTCAGAACATAGGTTTTTCTCTAAGTTTTGGCCTAAAACGCTGTTTTATGTCACTGAAAACGGATCTTTTGTAAAACTCCGGCCAGGGTGGAGGCTTTTAGAAACTATGTTTCCACGGAGACGCATAGACGGGGTAAAAGGTGTTTTTGGCTCGTGACATCAGGCTGTGCGCCGTTATCTCCTTGGTGAAGCGTCACGAATGAGGCGACATTCCTTGCAAAAGGACAGACGTGACAAAAACAGTGATGCTTCTGACCCTGCTCACAGGACTTTTACATGTTTACACATCTATGTAGAGTTACTCGTTGACTATTTTGATATATCATCGCCCTTCCTCGATGCCCCATTGCAGCGCACCAGGTAGTCTTCCAGCTTTTTCAGACTTTTGATTTGATTTTTGTCTTCTTTGCATGACTGGGTTATATCGTCGCCTGTTGGTGTGGCATTCTCATGACAGTGTTTCTGTCTGTTTTTGTTCTGTTGTTTTGTGGGCGGGTTTTTTGGGGAAACAAAGGAGGGAAAAACACTTAAAGGTCGCTGCATTAGGATTATTTGTAAAAAAAAAAAGTGAGCTGCATCAGGTCTGTGCAAGTCTGGCAGGAATACAAAAGAGTGTAATTTTCTGTAGGCTGTAGAGTTGTTGAAATGATTTATAAGTTATAAAACATCACACATTAAAGCGGGCAGTAGAAGGGTAAAGGTACGAGGTGTGACAGTGTAACATAGCAACTGTCAGATAAGCAGTTCTGGTTGGAAGAATGGACATTGCAAGTCCATCTGTCCTGCACAGGAACACCCAACTCATCCACACATTCCCCTGCATGAGCTTGACTTTAACCCTGGTGACCTGTGACTGTGTATGTGCATGTGTTTGTGTGTGTGTGTGTGTGTGCCCTGTGTGTTTGCATATCCACTGTTCCTAGTGGAGTGTAGAGCCAACAGACCACACCAGAAGAACAGAAAAACTTTGCCTTTATAAACACGTTTTAAAATCAGCCGCTGCCTCGCTGCAGTGTTTTTCCTACACGTTTCTCGCCAATAGGGAGAAGCTATAATTCACGGCTCCACTGTGACAGTAGCAACATTTAAAACGATTGTGTAACTGTTCTACCAAGTCTTAATCCTCAAACGCTGGCAAGTTACATAATTACATTTACAGCAACCCATCAATATCACCAGTCCCCAAAGGAGACATGGTTTCAATGCAACTTCTCAAACTTCAGATCAAAACGTGCCGAGCTTCGTCTTCATCTATCCATGGCATCTTCTTCCCTTTCGCTATAGTAAATGTGCTGAATGTAAAGCTTGAATCTGTACGTCGCCTGAGCCGCACATTTCTGTGAGGTAGCTAGCCAGTGCACGTTTAGCCTGACGGAATGCAGCCTTGCATTGCTGAGCTCGGCTGAGATTTATGTGACTGCTGTGGGGTGTGCATGTGGCTAACAGATGGTGGCATCCTGCTCCTCTTTTCCTCCCTCGGCACATCTCTGCTTACTCAAACGCGTCCCGATCTGCTGTTCTTTTCCTCGCTCGCATCTGCCACCATTTGCTCTCTGTCTCTCCAATGCTGCAAACTCAACACTCTCATGGTCAGTTGTAGTTAGGAGCGGTTACTGCAGACTCGACTTATCAACACCATCATCCTCAGCACGCCCACTCTCACCACGCGCAACTCTATCCATTCAACAGCACTCAAACGGACACTCAGCACTGTCTTAACTAAAACAACACACGCGGTGCCTTCAGGGGCCATGAGGCTCTATCTTCTCACACACACAAGCATGCACACATGCTCATATAAACGCTCTTGACCTTGACCTTGTTGCCTGTCATTCCCTCTCCATCAAAGTGATACTCCAACATCTCCTGCAGACTCACAACAAAGTGCCAACGTGTTCAAAGCAACCTCTCAAACGTACTAATCGACTTCTTAGCTGTCTATATGTTTAAATGATAATTACTTCAAAGATATGAGGCTGAATATTCTGCCCTCGTGTTGCACCGTGGCACTCCTCAGCGCTCACAAGCTCCGCCTGAAGCTGTGGGAGATATTGGCTCCCATTAGACTGCCTGTCAGCCTCAGTCACAATGGCAGCAATCACGATGCCACTGGAAGCAATTGTGGTGTAATTTCTTAATCTACAGAGTCGACAGCGCAGCTACCGCTGACCGTGTTTGACATCTACCTTATGGGACAAATTGATGCGGAGCAGTGACGCAGAAAAAAACGCTCAGGCTGTGTTGACGCCTCCATCTGTTCCGCTCTTTTATCAAAACCCTCAGAAGAATAAAAGTGAGCCGGCTGACTTGGATTCAGCTTTTGCATCAGATGCCAAAGCATAAAAAATCTGGCATACACACATAAGATACAGTAGAGGAGATATGAAGCTGCTCCAATACTGCACAGGTGTGATTTTAGAGGTGAAAACTGCTTTACAGTTCCTTCTTACAAAACAGCAAGCAAGCTAATTATCCATAGTTTGAATTGTTCAAAGTGTCCTTATAGTTAAAGGGCCAGTTCGCTGACTTTCAACATCATTACTATCATGCTATTATGGGGAGCTAATGCCATTTTGGTGGGAAGAAAATGCAATTTGGCTCTGTGCCTTTGGAGGGCGCTATCTGCTTCTCCAATGGGCCCTGGAAAACCTTCGACAGACTACATTAAACGCGTCATCTGGCGGAGGCCAGGGAGCTCGCTAAACTACACTTCCTCAATCTAGGACGCCACCTCCGATGTCATGTCTCGTTCAAAATCGTCAGGTTTGAAATGTAGACTGGAGACCAGAAGATTTTTCAGACGATCCACCGGTATATTCTCATCGTATTTCGGATTCTGTACCGCTCTGAGCCATTGTGTCTCTCTCTCTTATCCGATTAATAATAGATTAATCGTAGAAATAATCGACAGATTAATCGATTATCAAAATAGTTGTAAGTTGCAGCCCTACATGACAGTGATGACAGTGATGATGGCAGGGATGATGACAAAGATGATGACAGTGATGATGACAGGGATGATGACATAGATGATGACAGTGATGGTGATGACAGTGATGATGACAAAGATTATGACAGTGATGATGATGACAGTGATGATGACAAAGATGATGACAGTGATGATGACATAGATGATGACAGTGATGATGACAGGGATGATGACAGGGATGATGACAAAGATGATGACAGTGATGATGATGACAGTGATGATGACAGGGATGATGACAGTGATGATGACAGGGATGATGACAGAGATGATGATGACAGTGATGATGATGACAGTGATGATGACATCGATGATGACAGGGATGATGACATAGATGATGACAGGGATGATGACAGTGATGATGACAGTGATGATGACAGTGATGATGACAGAAATTATGCCAGAGATGATGACAGACATGACAGATGATGACAGTGATGATGATAGTGATGGTGACACAATTACACAGAATGGGGTCATTTGTCTCTGTATGATGTCTAGTTCAAAAGTTACGTAGATTTTCAATTTTCGTCAGTAATCCAAGCTGCAAAAATGGCTGCCAAACAATATTTCAGGTTGGGACACCTTGAGGATTACAAAAAACTAAGTTCAAAACATATATCCACGGGGTGCATGGGGACCCTATCTTCCTGCTGCGCAATGCACGGTGGGTGTTGTAGGAATGTATAATGGCCGAAACCACGAGCTGTTTGTGCAACTTTCTCCACAGCTATGGCGCCAATTTCAAATATTATTGCTCCTATCGATTACGGAAAACACCAGCTTTGACTGACAGTGGCTTTTTCCAAGGGAGAATTGCTCCTTTAAGAATTAAAATGAGCCATAAATTTATATTCTGAGGCTGTTAAGGTAGCACTGAGCCACATATAATTTACTGCCATTCAGTGTTAAGATATTAAATTATACACCAGCTGAAACAGGCATGTGGGACACAGAGCCATTTACACAGCCATAAAGTGGTGACCTATGGGAGCTCACTGCAAAGCGCTCACATAATCGAATAAAAAGCAGCCAGTACTGATTGTTCCTTCCCACACACCTTGAGCTGGCATGACTCTCCCAGCCAGACACGGCCTGTTTATGTGCAGACTCAGATAAACACACTCATGCAATCAGACAAACACACAGCCATCGCCTACAGATGCAAATGTTCCACTTAGCTAATCGGATCCCACTGTCAGAGTCTGGGAATGTACAGCTGTGTGGTTTCGTGACACACTGGGCATCCTGCCACGGAGAGTCACCTCGAGGTGTGGGTGTGTGTGACGTTTGAGTTCAGCTAGTACATGAGACCACAGAGCTGCGACCACATGGAGTTAAAGACTTTTACTATTGTGACAAACACATGCAAACACACACACAGACACACAGACACAGGCAGGCGACCGCAAGTCCACACACACCCAGACGTTTACGCTTGCACACACACGGAAGGAAACTTAGGTCGTATTAGTCACTACAGAGGGCAACCTGCATACCAGTGCATGCTCTGTTTAGGTCTCCCTTCTTCCCCTCCTTATAAATCTACATCTGAATATAACTCTGGGAAAAAAATAGGATGCTGGCCAGAAGGTCAAAGTTGTTGTTTTTGCTCTCATCCTTCATGCTGAATCTCTGACTTATGAGCACACTCCCATCTCTGACTTCACCGCACTCAGTTTACACTTTGATAAGTTTAACTTTGGCAGATGTCTTATCAAATGTGAGTCACATTCTTGCCCACCTAGGTGCACACATTCGGGGGTTTCATCTCTTGCTTAAGGACCAAGGAGTCCGGGGTCAGACGGACAACCTGCATACACACATTCTTTTGGATATAAATGCAGGCCTTAGAATGTACACATGTGCTTGTGTGTATCTGTGCATATATACAGTATGTGATTATGTGTCTACAATGTGCGTCTGCACTCCTGGTGTGTCTTAAATCTGGCAGTATCCCCTCCTGGCATCCACGCTAACCCTCCCCGCTTGGAGGTTTTACGATCTCAATGGGTTTGCATCTCAATCAGGTGAGGTGGTAGATACAATCTGGACTGCAGCCTGTTTACGCCTGTTCTTCACACTGAACCGGGTGTGTTGTATATTTTAACCATCAAACATAATAAACACAACGCTGATACTAAAGAGGTGGATTGGCCCAAGTATTGGGGGAGGGAGTTTTTTTGGTTTATTAGGTAAGTTTTACACATGTGAACAGAGCCAGAAGTCAAGCAAGTCGTCAGGAGATTATGAGGTGCACGCCCCCGCTCCTGGTTCTCTGCGCAGATTTCGGAGAAAGTGCTGAGAGGGGTCAGGGGTCGAGTGATAGTTTGGTGCCTCAGGCTTAAAGCTGAGGTGCCTGCTTATACAACATATATCATAATTATATAAACACTTTACTTAGGAATTATGTAGCTGCATGCATTCGCTTAATATATGATATAATCGATGGCTCCAAAACTATAACATCATTTAAAATCCGAGCATGACAAGACATAAACATTACATTATGATTGATGTTTTGAACTCACATGGACCCGAGCAAAACACATAAAAGTAACCCTGACATTAGAGAGGCATCCTCCTCCTCAGAGGATGACCTTTATTCATACGCAACTCAGCTGTTACTCAGCAGTGTTAAATCATCCCTCGCTGTGTGGAGACGCCAGATCATAAAAGGACAGAATGAAGCTGGGTATCCCTCCTGCAGCATCACCAGTGAGCTATACTCTACACCAAAGCGATGAGACATTCAGCAACTCAAAACAGAGATTGTAAAGATTTATGACGAGCTGAGTAAGAGGAAGAAACTCAGGCCAGATAGACAATCAGCATTCCCCGTATAAATCAGGAAACTAAGCCGATGAAAGTTGAAATTGGCATTAAAAGAAAATAACACATTAGTGTATTAACTAATAATAAACATTGCTTTTTGGATTGATTTAGGCAGCAGCAACTGGAGCAGAGTACACTCTTCAGATCTTCTGCTCTAGCCGAGCAGAGGAAACACTTATCTGAGAGGAAATGCTTAGTCGGGCTCTATGTGAGACTTTGTGGTGTTTAGTGATAATTCTGCAGCGCTGCAGCCATGTCTGCAGGCCCCGATGCCATTTGTTTCTTATTTCCTGCAATTTGCAAGATTAGCGCTTTATTTGTTCGGCCCGGGACCGATGCTCTGATGTCCGTCAGTGAGGGAAACAGGAACAAACATCTAACATCTGAGGGTCTTCCAACATCTCAGTCAGAGCGGCACAGTGGACATAAAGCCCGCCGCTCCGTGCCCCCGTGCTTTGCACGCAGCGTGCCAAATTGCCTTCAGCTGTTTATCCTGCAAACTGTGGCTGCACCACACAATGTGGCTGTTATTGTGTGCTAATGTTTTTGTACAGCGATGCACACAGGGTGCTAAGTTTGGGCTATTAGCAAGGGAAGCTAATCAATGTAATATTTCACTGCTTTTGGCTGCTAACATTTCACTGTGACTTATTACTGTGTATTCAGTTATTTACATTGCAACAGGCCAGTGCCTACATGCTTAATGGTATGCTTCAGATACAATAATAACTGGTAATTAGACGATGGTACAAGCAAAGAATTATATGATTTTATTTGGTTATTCCCGTGCCAGTGGGCAGGTATTTCGAGCGAACCCATGACAAGGCCTGATAACTGCAGAGACAACTGAGATTTTATTCAGTGTTTGACAGTATTAATCCCTGCAGGTATACTGAGGTGCCCTTGTGTTGCATGCATTGATAAATGCAGGGGAGCGAGTGAGGGCTTGCATGTGTTGGCTTTTCCTACCTGCGAGAATGCACTGTGTATCTTGCTCTGTGCATACACCTCTGCATGCACACATGCTAGAGGCCAGTGGGTGCTACACTCTGAAATTGACTTGACTTTTAAATTAAAAACACATCACATTTTAATTGGCAGTTTGACAAAAAGGTTGTCATAGTGACCGCTGGAGTAGAGATGAAATGTCAGCTGAGATTATAAAGTGAAGGAAGTGAAAGCAGAGCGAAAGGAAGGAGGGGGAAAAAAGGAGCACAGAGAGGAAAGAGGGGTGTTTCAGGAAAGCTTCAGAGGTTGTAATTGACTAATGAAAACCATATTGCTGCCAGAGCAGACCCACTGAGCCTGGGAGGAGGAAGTGGTGCACAGAGGGGCAGGAGGATGAGGGTAGAGGTAACGTGAGGTTACATGTGTGCACGCTGTTGTGGTTTTATTCCAGCAGCAACTCAAGGCCAACGCTGCTGTCACACAGGGACTCTGTCTCACTTCTTTGCTGTCTCCCTCTTCCGTCACACCCTTCACTTTCCATCTTCCCAACTCATTTCGCTAATGGACAGAGGTTTAATTCCCTTGGCCATCAATGACACCTTCAGTTTTCTGTTTCCTAAAGTTTCCAGTGCGCACAAACATCCTCATCCAATCTTTGATTCTCGGGGGGAATCTGCATGCACGTGCAGATCACAACATCGTGCACCTGGATGCCTGACCTCACCGACGCCTCCAATCTCATAAATCAGTCAGTTCGCCTATAAAAGTCTCAAGGGAATACCGGGTTTATTCTTCCTTAACGGGCACGGGATTCTGATTGCTGACGGGTGGGAAAGTCTGGCAATTTGTTGTAACTTTGTTCTGTGATGTAATTGTGCTGCCAGGGTACAAAGAAGAAGGACTTGTACAGATGCTTGACAATCAGAATCAGTATCGTGATGCAATCTGAAAGACACATAGTTGCTTACAGGTACACAAAGAACCTTTTCAGTTTTATTCCTCTGCTTCCCATTTTTCTTGGCAGTTTAACATAGTAATCAGAGATAATTCCCTCAAACAATGACAGATAATGTGTAATATACACACACCTAACAAGAAACAGATAACAGTATTGGCAGCTGTTTAATTTGTGTCGTTAATCCCTAAAGCAGAGATTCATTCAGACACCCCTCGCGCACATACTGTTATATTGTTGTCTCCTGCTCTCAGACATGCTGATGGCACACCTGGCAAAGTACAACATTACACTCACAGGGGGAATGCCACACCTGGCAGCCATGAGGACGATTTTCCACCCTTTAAATGTGTGTGGCTGGTACAAGGAGGCAGACTGGCATGACTGAGCAGGTTCCACTTGTAGGGCAGGGAGGATAAAGTGGGTGTGGGGAGCGAGGGGGGGCAGGTGGGCGGCGAGGGAACAGAGCATGGGTGGGTGCGCGCTCAGCTTGGTTGGGGGCTGGGAGTATTCAGAAGCAGAGGCAGAGGAATCTGAAGCATTCCACAGTGACCTCTCTGTCTGCTCTACCTGAGCCCCACCCTGAGGTCCCTGAGCCACACCCTGGAAGCTCTTAGCTGGGAGCTGTCAGCGGTGGGCTGGAAGCAAAGAAAGATAACCACAGTGCAGCCATGAATCAATGTGAGGGTGGATTAGAAAGAGGGGGGAGGTGTGAACGTATTGAAAGAGCATGCACTAAATGTAAACATAATTATAGCATGCAGGTAAAGTCAACAAATCCTCTGATGCATTGCCTTGGCATTTCAAAGTATATATTAATGCATGTATGCGTGCACATTCTGCACACAAACTCTTGCATCAATCTACGACATCTGTTTTCTGCTTCTCATCACTGTCAAAACATCTGAT
The DNA here is from genome assembly GCF_022749685.1 of Semicossyphus pulcher. Classification (NCBI taxonomy): domain Eukaryota; kingdom Metazoa; phylum Chordata; class Actinopteri; order Labriformes; family Labridae; genus Semicossyphus; species Semicossyphus pulcher. The sequence continues at coordinate 19,770,404 of NW_027211759.1, forward strand.
GTCTGTTGCAAATACAAATCTTTTACCAAAGGAATCCAGCACTTTTAAATGTGACAGCAAACTGTGCAGGCAGCCCATATTGCAGCCAGATGAGGTCCTGACTCTGTACAGTCTGTCTGTCTTTCACTAGGTGTCCGCCGCTGACAAAGCTTAACAATCCCTTTGTTGTTCACGGATCTCTCAGCAACCGAAATCGCAGCGAAATCAAAGAGAAACAAACACACGTGCGGAAACATACTTGTGCACCTGTGTGCAGACTCTCGCTCCGCTTCGCACGGTGATTCATGCACACACCAAACTGTGACCTGGGAAAGGCAAACCTGTCACACACGCTTCAAAGTCTGATCCCTGACATGAGGATGGTTTACACACAGATATATGAATAGCAGCCTTCATTGAGGGGGATTCAAAGAAAACTCTCTGCTCAAACAGATCCACTGCATGCAGCCGCTTGCTCAATGCTCTAATTCAGCCCTAATCATGGTAACGCTCTCACCTACAGACATGTTTACATAAAGACACACAAATATACATGCACACACTCAGGCACAAGGGAAAGCTCACAAACTGGTAAGATTTTCTTCCCTCACCTCACCTTGGTGAGTCCAAACTCCAATGTGTGAGCTGTGTGTCAGTCTCTCCTCTCTGTCTCCCCTTTCCTCTCACTCACTTCTCAACCTGCAGTCATCGCGTGGCGCTAGTTACGCTCTACTGCAGAGAGCTACGGGAGAACCAAGGAGGGAAGGAGGGAGGGATGAGGGACAACCGAGTCCTGCCCAGACTGATGAGAGAGGCTTCCAAAAACGCCCTCAGGAGAGAGAAGATTAGAACACTGCTCCACTAAAATTCAAACTTCAACTCACCACTGCGCTGTTTCCACTGATTTCTTTTTACCAGCCTCCTTTTCTCTTCTATTCCTTTTCCCCCCACAGCTTTGAAAGTTTTCCTTCAACCACTTTTTTTGCTTTCTTGAAGTTCTGCCAATTAGTAAACCGACCGCTCTCTCTTTTTTTTTTAACTCTTGCTTTCCTTCTCTTTCTGCCTGTTCCGCTTGCAAATTTCTCTTTTCTTGTTTTCTCCCTGCTGCTGCAGTTTGTTTCTGTTTATCTAAGTTTGTCCTGAATCCCCTCTCTCTCATACACACACATATAAACACTCACTCTGCTTACAGTATGCGTCTGTCTCTCTGTAGCTCGACCTCACTCTCTGGCTCTGGTGTGCAGCTGTATGATGAGGGAGACACACCTGCTATTATTAAAGCATATGTGTGTGCCTGAGTGTGTGTGTGTGTGTGTATGTGTGTGTGTGTGTGTGGTAGGCAGCTCACTGTAAGAAAGAATCCTTTTGGAGTTTGCAGCTCATACTGCTTCAACTGTAGTCTGGTTTCAGGAACTGTTAAACGCAGACTATAAATCTACTGAAGGTATTTAATAGAAGGTTAGGAGGAATGCACAGGTCGGCTCATGGATGCCTGACCGCTGCATGTGACACTGTGTAATGTGTCCTTCCCAGCTGCAGCACATGCACACCTTTCACTTTGAGCTTTTAACAGCGTTGACACTGTCTTTCCAGAATGTGAGGAATGCACGGTGCTCATTGGGCGGCGAGCGTGTCCTTTAAAAGGCAAACCCACTGGGAGTCTCCTCAGGGGTCATGACCTCGTTGAGGGAGAGGAAGAGAGTGCACGGAAAAGAAATGTGGCTGAATTTTGAAGTGACTGTTCAAGGCTAGCTGTCAGGCCAGGAAACCCCTCTCCAGGATCACGCTCTCATCATCTTTGTTGGTGCTGGTGGGCTTGACTTGAACGTGTGCAAAGAAAAGTGACAGGGTCAAGAGGAGGAGGAGTATATCCAGTCCAGCTCTTCGGTCATCTTGTAACCTGATCAAGAGATAAACCAGAGCAGTGCTGACACCCTAACCGTGACCTTGACATGCAACAGCTTTCTCAACACATCCAGGCCTGCAGGAGTGAGGAAACCTGCTCAGGAAGACCAAGTTACAGTAAAGTCAGGACAAGACTCATCAAGATGATCAGTTTATACTGATATCCAACAAATGGTCATGAGCGACCTCTACAAGCCTGACTCTGTTCACACGCACTCCCCTCTCCTGACTCTTCTCGTAACTGGTTTACTTTCCCTGCTTCATTTATGACTCCCCGCCAAACTCCCCCCACCTCCCGGAGAGATTACTACTACTTGAATCAAAGTGACGGCGATTACAACAGAGCAGCAGAGCAGGGTGTATGAGTGCACTCAGTGATTCAGTGCTCAAATTATGAGAAAAATCTTGTTTACAGGCACGAGGGCCTTGACCTATGAGTCATAGCGTAGACTTTGAGAATCTGGCTCAGCTTCCTCTCCCTGTTGGTCATCCCTCGATACTCTGCAGCCTACAACATTCCCAATTGTCTAGTTGAAAACATTTCAATTTCTCTGTCTGTAATTCAGTTGAGTTTCAAAAGACAAGTTCAGCTCTGTCATAGATCCCAATGTGCTAAGACCTAACAACTGGTCACATATTTAGGCCGGGATCCAAACAGTCTTTATGTACAGTATGCGGCTCTCTGTGTCATTCCTCATTGTGTTGTGTGATAACCAGCGATTACTTGCAAGCAAAAGAATATGTATATATAAATGCATCTATGCTTTAATCAATACCAGAACTTCCATGTTTCTCATGGGATGTTTACACAATGTTGGTGCTAAAAGTTCACATGCAGCTGTGAGAATAAAACTTATCTGCCTTATAATGGTCTGATCCAGTAATAGTCTGTTGAAGACCACAGATTCTGGGTGCATCTGACAAGGGTCCAACAGGGAAACTATTATGTTCAAATGGTTTCTTGTTTGTTTACCTGGTTTGGTAATGTTTTAAATGCTCTATTACTGACATTCATGAGGCTGGAAGCTTGTTTCACCCTTTCATGTCATGTGGTTGGTGGTTGTCTTTTTTGACTGGTTGGTTGGTTTTTTGATTGATTGGTTTTTTGTTTTTTTGGTTGGTTGGTTGCTTGTCCTTTTTTTTGATTGGCTGGTTGGTTGGTTGGTGGTTGTCTTCTTCATTGGTTGTTTGGTTGTTGTTTTTGATAGGTTGGTTGGTGGTTGTTTTTTCTTTGATTGGTTGGTTGGTTGGTGGTTGTTGTTTTTATTGATTGGTTGGTTGGTTGTTTTTTTGATTGGTTGGTTGATTGGTGGTTGTTTTTTATTGATTGGGTGATTGGTTGGTTGGTTGGTTGGTTTTTTTGGTTGGTTGGTGGTTGTTTTTTTTCTTTATTTGTTGGTTGATTGGTGATTGTTTTTTTATTGATTGGTTGGTTGATTGGTGGTTGTTTTTTGATAGGTTGGTTGGTGGTTGTTTTTTTTATTGGCTGGTTGGTGGTTGTCTTTTTTGATTGGTTGTTGGTTGTTGTTTTTTTGATTGGTTGTTGTTTATTTACTTGTTTGCTTGTTTGAGCAGTTGGGGGTGCAGTGATGTGAAAACGTAGGCCTGAAGTTTTTATCATGCGTTCCGTACAAAGGTGTCAGAACAGTTTTTGTATCACCTCTGTCAGTGTTAACACTGTTCTCATTTTAGTTAGTTTGTAAGCCTGCTTATATCTACGAATTAGCACTAAACAATTACAGCTGACGTCAAATCCCATAGTAATAAACCTAATAGTGTTTAGGACATTACACTCTGAACCAAAAATTGTAACCTTAATTAAATCAGTGGGAAAGTATCAGGATACATCTTCCGAGAATCATAAATGTCAGTAGAGAAGTTTGTGCGCATCTTTCTTGCAGATTATAAGATATACTGATAATAATGACATTGACATACTGTTGGTGCTTCAAGGAAGGCCAGGCCATCATAAAATTCAGTAGGATACATCCTCTAAGCACCGAATATATTTCACCTTTACTTCATGCTGAACCAGAGGAAGGTAGGGACAGTCTTTAGCATTTATCACCTAGGTCCATGAAAGTGTGTACAGAATTTCATGGCAGTTCACAGACGGTTTGTGGGATATTTCTGTCTTAACAAAAGATGTGAACCAGCAGGAAGAAAGACATTGTGATCTATTGAGTCACACATGTAGAGTCACTGAATACTGCAAGCAAACCTTCTGGGTTTGTCAGTGTTTAACATGTTGTCCAACTACTGACCATCAGGATGGACATTCACGTAATGTGGTTTGATGATTAATAAAGAAAAAACATCTCCTTAAGTCAGGGAGGGGAGTTCTAACCAGAAATGCTCTAAGCTTATTTTTACTACTGATACAGATGGGATCATGGGGGATTTGAAGTAAGCAGGAATGCTCTAAGAGAGTGTATGATCACTGGAAACTCTGCACCCCAATTCCAGTTAACAGTCCGGCTTACGAGCATCTATGGGGGCACGACAAGGGATAACAAGGATGACTGTAGTGATCGGAAAAAGAGGAAAATGTGGGGTTTGTATTTCATGGAGTTGAGGTTTGGAAACATTCACAAAAACCTAGAATCAATTACTCATCATGAGTACGTTTAAGCAGAAACACATTCCTGTAAAGGTGAAATCACTGGAAAAGAAGTAACTCTGGCTTGTGCCTTGAATAGCGTCCGTGATTAAAACACTTTTAATGACAAACATTTTTTTTACGGAAAGAACAGCCTCCCAGTTAAGTCACATATGATCCCGACTACTGACTGTCATCCCCAGTCCTCGAAAACTCACTTAATATCGACATCTTTCATGTGTGGAAGATGGCACAAAGCAGTGAGTCTGTGATTAAAGGTCTGAAATTAAGATAATGATGCTGACCTTATGACATGGCCCCATTCTCATTGTGAACCACTTAGAGCCAACACTTCATTCAGGTTCATTACTGTCAGACTGAATGATTCTTTAGTAACAGGGTCACAGGGCTCACTTAAACAGAAGAACAGAAAAAGAGGACACAGAATGATGAATTATTAAGTCCTCCATGATAAAGAGTCTATAGGTAAAGAAAAATAGAGATTGAGCCCTCTGGCTATAAAACATGCATATGCGTTACATGGATGATTTCAGCAGATAATGATTGGAATCCAAGCCCAGCGGTGATAAATTCTTCGCTGGGTGACTACACTGAAAGGCAAAGAGAAGGCAAACAAATGTTTGAGTGCAAAAGTGCGTTTGTGAGAGAGGAGAAGAGAGCGAGTGAGAGCGCAGAGGAAGAGAGAGAGATCGAGTCAGAGATCTCCCATGGGTCTTTGTTTGCAATAACACCTGCTCCTACTATCGCTCGCCGCAGGAGACAGGCGAGTCGATGCAGGTAGTGGCTTGAGAAGTACGCATGATCAAACTACAGCACACGGTTCGTTGTAGACCTGCAAGAATCTGCTCTGGTTTAAGCAGTGCACCTATAGATTAGCCGTGACTTCACTTGGCTGACAGTTCATAAACACTTCAATATCTTGTTTATGAGTCAGCAAGTGAGTAAAATATTAGAAGTATGAACAGGTCTTCCTTTTCCAGATAGGCACATTCTCTGAAGCAAGAGCTTTCTGGATAGATAGATATCTTATAAGTTATTATAGAAAAGATACAGTGACCGTCTCACAGGGATTTCAGTAATACTCACATGTAGGGATGGGTATCGTGAACTGGTATTTTATGGTATTAGTGATTGGTTGGTCCTGAAAGTACCAGTGACCTCATGGACAAACGGCGCTCCTATCGGTATTAACATTAACATCCTGTCTTATTTAAAGTTGATTTCATTCAAGCGTTTCATCCTATCCTAACTGGCATCCGTTCCCTAGTGATGACCAAGCCGCTGGCGTCAGGCATTGACGTTGCATTATTGTGGAGAAAGCCTAGCAGATCTATATGGCGGACAGAGCAAAGCGTTCCAAAGTTTGGGCTCACTTTACAGAATTTAACTCCAGTGCATCTTTGTGCAACTTATGTATAAAGCTAGTTGCATCGTAAGTGGGTAACACCAGCAACCTCACGAAGCACATACAACTTCAATATTTATAAACATTTATAAATCTGAAGCAGTGCAGCGTGTTTGACTGTTTTAGCAAAGCGGCTGATGCTAATGCCGTTGCTAGCGTTACTGCTAGTATGTCCTCAGTGCAGCCTCAGCCAAACTAAAAATGCAGCACTGGCACCATTTTTCTAAATGTGGATGCAGATCTTCCTGGCCAAACACTGAGGATGCATCGGTTGCAGGGGTCCATCTTCTCTGTGGGGTTTCTTCAAAATACTGGAACGTCTGTGTCAGACCAAATGCTATATGTAGTTGCAGTCAGTCAGAAAGACCATAACCACCATTAAAAACTCAAAAGTGGTGAGCAATAGAACGTGTAACCCAGGAAATGTGGTGAGCAAGAGTCATTTAAAGAGATTTCCTTGGTGCATAAACCAGGGTTTGAGCACCAGATGAAAGGATTGGTCGTGGTACAAATGACTGCAACACAAGTTGCCTGAGTGGTCAGTCTGTCCAAAGGTACGCTCAGTTATTGTGTGTTTCTCCTTGATTCAGGGAAGCTATGAACACGTTCGCCTTTTGATTTCAGCATGATGGGGCATCATGTTGTAGGAACTATATTGTTTCTGATATATCCTGGCCTTGTTGGGCAGGAGTATGTTTAGAGCCGTATGTTATCCCTTCATTCATAAGGTTTCAGGAAACAGGCTCATCCACTTAAATAGTTCAACATAGTTCAAACAATCTCTGAACCCACTGGCCTTAGTCTGACAACGATATAGCCTTTAGGAGCAAATGTTAGCTGCACTTGCATGTAGATGTCTGTTTGTAGTCTTTGATAAAAAGCTAAATTGTTGTCAAATGATAGCCGATCGGTTCCTGGAGTGCATTACGGCCACTTGTGTTCCGCCTCTTTAGCTCTCCACACGGACTGTTTTCCTACAAACAATCAAAGCCCGCTGAAATGCTGGTGGACAATTATTCTTGGAGTACAAAGGAAACCAGAACGCTTCATGCATCTGCATCAGTTATCTGTGATAACTTTTTGCTTAGTATTATTGTTTGCTTTGCAGCTTTTCAGTGTGTGATGAGCCTTCAAACTTGTGGATCTACAACTCAAACCAGCATTCCAGGATAGAGTCACAGATGCAGGCATTCAATAAATGCAGATTTTTTCAAGATTTTTCCCCACATCTGCACTATCTTTGGTCTAAACACCTGGTAACTCTATGAAACCAATTTTCGTATAAATTAAAAACTTACAATCCCAGTTCATGATTTTCACCCCAAATGTGAAATTGAAAGCACAAAGCACAGATCGTATCTGCACTGAAGTTGCACCAACTAAAGTAGGACTCTCATTTCATAAACACACTGCAGTGCCCTATGATACCACAGAAAAGCAGCAAACAACCTGCTCAGACTAAATCACAGTAGTACAGCTACAGCATGGTTTCAAATATTTTTGGTTGCATAAATTCCCGAAAAAAACATTTATGGAACCAAACCATGGAACTATATGTCCACAAAACAGGTCCAAAACAAAGATCGTGAACGCTGGGAAGTCAAAACAAGTCGTGTAGTAACTTAAGACAGGCTACAGTCTGGCATCTTGACCACTCGCTGTCCCTTTATCTGCCCCCCACTGCGATGTGGGGGTGTGTCGGGCAGGATGGGGATGAGACAGGATAGGATGAGGAGGACGTGCAACCTAAATATGGCTCTTGCAGCCGAGGCCACAGGGAGACAGAGAAGGGGACCACAGACCTCGGCAGTGTACAATTATCCAAAACAAGAGAGTCAAGCCAACGTCCTCTGACTGAGACTCACAACAGGAGCCTAACAGAGTGAAGCCAACGCGATATTTTACTGTCCTTTACCTCCTTGTTCACATACACAGAGCTGTGCAAATAAGCACACATGCACAGACATATAGGTCTCTATATGTTCACAGAGCTTTGCACACATTTATAAACAGACACAGATGTGTGACAATGCACTGCATGTTTGTGAGTTTGTAAGGCACCAAATTGCAGTGAACTGGCTCCATATAAAACTCTTCCCTGTTTTATACCACGTGGCAGGTATTTAATGTATCAACTCAGCTGAATGTATCACAAATAATTACGGTCCACTTCAGACAAATAAATGTTAATAACAACTTGCTTTAACCTCTTAATATGCACTTTCCAAACTGTAGCATATGGCACAGATATAAAGCCTCCTCTCTCTCTGGAGTGGGAGATACCAGGAGTCAGAATGTGAAAGGCTGTCTGGAGCTGGCAGCCACTGGCATTCCTTAGTGCTGGGGGCCTACAAAGGTAGACAGTACCTGGACCCTCTGCTCATGGATGCTTGCAGCTCTACCTGAGAAGCCAACGAGTGCCTTAATTTACTCTCGGGGTGCCATATTGTTTGCATAGATGCAGTGAATTAGATCAGTAGATCCAGGCTGGACAAGCTAAAACCTTTTGAGGAGGCCCAGGAGGGGAGAAAGATCAAAGGCCCGCCAGCATGCTCTGGTGTGTATGCCGGCTGAAGCCATGAACATGTTACAGATGAGCAGAGGCGCCAGAGAACCATCTGGGGTTATATAATGATACTGAGTTCAAGGCACAACACTGCGGACACACATCAGCATGTAACATAGAATACACAAAAAGACTTGAACTGTGTTATTTGTGTGAAGCACCTCCCTTCTTTGTCTTTTACAGGACTTCTCTAATTGTGATTTAATTTTTACAAGAGCTGCTTTAAAGTTGCAGTGAGGGAGATCTTGACAATGAATTTGGTCAATAATAAGAAAACCTTTTGGGTAAACGAAGTGGTAACCTTCAGAGCTAAGAAATTAAACCAACGCAAAAGTACCAAAGACTGCAGTTCCTCAAGTGGCCACTTGAGGCTGGCTCCAAAAGTGAGTAATTCCCTATTAGCCCCCATATTAAAACGCCCAGCTTTACACATCATGGTACAATAACAGAGTTGCTCTTTATAACAAATGTTTTCATTCATGACAACTGCCTGGAGGTTAATTTTTTATAACTAACCTGTTTAAATTATATTTAACATCAAAGTTAAGCATAATTAGGGGCGTGGTAGCTTTGAGTGACAGGTGGGTCTTGCTTGCTGTCTGCTTGACATCAACACAGCTAATTCAGTAACAGAACTTAACCTCTCAACCGTGTTTGTGTTGTTGGTGCCCTTCTGGGATTGTTGATGGAAATATATCGGACAAATACTATGGCTTGCTATGTAGTTTGGCCAGGTTCGTCCCTGCTCTCTACAGATACATGAAGATGAAATGAACAAATGAAAGACCCTACGGATGTCAGTGGGTTTTGGTCCAGCACTTTGGACCAGATTGGAATTTCCAACAACTATTGGATGGATTTAGTTTGGATACTCTGTAGTGACATTCATGGCCTGCAGAGGATCAATCAAATAGACTACATCTCACTTCTCCTCAGGTACTGCAATAGTCGACTTAAGAGGTGTTTCTTTTTATATTCTGACAACTATTGAATGTAGCGGCATGAAATTTGGTGCAGAAATGTCTGTTCTATATAAGACAAATTCTATTGACTTAATGACAGCAGACCTTTTATCTAGCAAAAAGAAGAGGTCAGTGGCTGCTGCAGTGACTCAAAAAATGGTGGAGGACAAGAGGACAACCAAGCCAAGCCACAATATCCTGTTATTTTACACTTGTTGGCTACTTATGTCTCACAAAGTATTGGTCACAGATAATTGAACATAAAATGTGGAAATTGTCATTGGACCAATAAGATGCCATCTTGCTTTCAAAAAAACACTTCACTATATCCATTAAGTAAGTGAACGTGGCACTGCTCAAATACACTTCAGTACTTAAGAACGTCAGTAATTGAGTACATCACAGTTCAAAAGTGCTTAAATATGCACAGAATCAGGGATGGCATCAGTGAACACCAAATGTCCAGCACTCATTCAGTTTCTCATTCTTCACTTTCGTAAAGTCTTCAGTCCGTCGCTGATTCAAGCTGTTCTGTGGTGCGACACAACTAGCTACTAGCAACCTATTCACTCACAGATTATGAATGTTTCATTCACTGTGTCACCTTTTTTGGGGGTTCATGTTTTTCCGTTTACTCATTTTTTTTCATGGTTTCATAAAAAACATGATCTGCAGGTTCCTCGTGAGATGGATGATCTTCAGTCACCGCAGCGCTCGAGGGGAAATAGTGAAGAGGTTGCGCGGGAGACATGACATATGAATGCTTTGTTTGACAGATCTTAGGCCTTTGCTGTAGCACATAATTCGTTCACTCACACAGTATTGGAGGCGTGGAAAGTACAATGGGCCAGTGTGAAAAACTGGGGTTGTAAGTGTGTAAGTGTGTGCGCTATCTAAGGGTTGTGTGTCTACATGTGTGCCCCTGATATGTGCAGAAAGTTAGGATGATCTCACTTCTCCCTGGAAGCAATATGGAGTGATTGGAGCTGTGAGTTAGAGGGAAAGCAAAGCAAGCCCTAGCTTGGGTTGATGGTATCATTGATATCTTGTCATCTGAGGAGATGAGTGACAGCAAAAAAAGAAAAACACAGGCAAGGGTGAAGCTAATGAAGCAAGGTAAAGGTCACTGTAACTGATACTGTCAGTGGTGATAGAGAGGGGAAACACCCTTTTAAAATTAAATCCCATTGATCATATAGCATATACAGTTTAAATAGGGCGGCTGTGGTTCAGTAGTCAGTCATCTCTCAATCAGAAGGTCGAGGGTTCGACCCCTGACTGCTACAGTCACATGAACCCCAAATTGCTCCCGGTGGCAGAGCCATCGGGTATGAATGGGCATAGATCTGATTGGAGACTTAGGCCTCAACCATCAGTGTGTGAATGAGTGAATGTGACATGTAGTGTAAAAGTATCTTTGAGTGGTCGCAAGACTAGAAAAGCGCTATGTAAGTACAGTCCATTTACCATTTACCAAATAGTGTGCAAGTCTCCATCAATAGAAGAATCAAACCAATGGCTTATGAAAATCAAACAGCTAGAGAGGCATTGATTAACAAAGTCAGTGACCAAAGAAGCAAAAGAAATGCAGTGATGGAGTAAAACTGTAGCTGCTTTGGAGTATTTGGAACCTTTAAACTAGACACTGCTCATTTCAAATAGTGTTTGTGTTGAAAAACTTCACTTTTAACCTTTAATGGGTTTTATAACAATTGCTTTACGTTGCCCAGCAAAACCTTTTGCCACAATTGACTTATCAACTAAAAGAATATACTAAATAAAGAGCAGATTCATAATTTGTTAAAGGTGGGAAAATAAATAAAAGAGCTTGCTTTGGTTTGGTATTAAAAACAATAGCATTTGTTCTATATTGTAAGGTCTGCCCTTCTACCATGACGATTCTGTAGACTAAAGATAAATATAAATAATCTTCATCATGACTCAAAGGTTTAATCCAAAAGGCAACTGGATGTGGTTAAAGTAATAATGTTGAAGATTTTTATTTAAGTAAATGTCTGTTAAGTCTATCTATTGCCAAATCAGGTAACACAATGGTGATTGAGCCTATGGCCCACTGATGAAAGCCTTTGCATTTGTGTCTCTGGTGACTTTCATGGAAAAAATCCCAAGCGCCGCCCAGTTAGTGACGCGTTTTCCATCACCCAGCAGTGGTTGGTCTGCCAGAGAGGGTAGGAGGAGCTAAGCAGCTGCTCCTCCGGTCTCTGCAAGTATTACGAGTAAACAGTAATCTATTATAACAAAGAAAAGATGGATGACTACAGATACAACTTCAAAAATAAGTCAAAATCCAAAGAAAAAAAAACCAAATTTGACGCTCAGATGAAGCAAACAGTCTAAAAAGGAAAGCGACCGTCAGCGAGGAAAATCAAGAGTTACAACCATAACAAAGGAGCCAACCATGGACAACACACATATGACACTGTTTTGATATCTGGGAAGTGTGCTCCCACAATTACTGTGTATCCCCATAGGTGCCGCCAAAGAGAATGAAACTGATATCTCCGCGATTAACACTTTAAAGTTCTTAAAGGTTTTGGTTTTTTTTGCCTTCCAGGTGCCTCGCAGCCTTTTGGATTAAACCTTTGAATTACCATGACATGGATGACTGAGAACGTCCACAAACATCATCATAATGGTTTCATAAAAGTGCCTACTTTTCCCCAATATCACTACGATTGCCGAAAAAATTGCAAAGCCTGCTGTGTCATTATCTGTACTGTTAAGAAGGGAATGCATATAATTCTCAAAGAAAAATTAATCTCTTTAAAATCTTTGTCAAAACTTCAGCCGACTGATACTTTACTAAGAAAATGTGACCAAATACACACAGGAAAGCAGAGCTGTTTTAACACAGTTATTCTATAGAGCCATGATACTGTTTTCTACTTTCTGGTCACTAATGACTCGGAAAACCGCAGGCAGAAGGTGCTGCTCTGTATATGTGCTACATTATTTTCAATGGTCAACCATTACAATGAAGGTGCTACATCATAAGCTACGTCACTTTGCAGTGATTAATATATGTCGAGGTTGTCATTATATTCATCCTCATTATATTCATATTTATATTCATCTTTAAATATAATCCAGACTGTGAATCCAGAGCTACATTCAGCTCAGTAGGACACAGCTCTCATTGTTGTATTACTCACTGTGGTCATCTTCCAGTTCGTAAAATCAAAGCTGTGTCAAGGCTGTAATTTGGAGACGTATAATTTACCTGTTTAAGTTTATAGCTAAAGCTTAACCCTTGGTGTAAAACCATGCATGAGTTAACCTCCTGCTCTCAGTAATGCGTTGGTAGTATTTTGGACATTGTTGGGATTTCAGCGAGGGTGAGGGTGAGGGCAGAGTCACCTCTGGGATACACACTCCTTAATTAACCTACAACTGTGTTTAAAACATGGGCTGGGTTTCCTTTGAAACAAACAGCCTGTGAGGCTTTTGCAAACACAAAGCAGCTAGATTTATGTTCACATATGGCTGAATAATAACCTCATAAAGGTATATTTCAAGAAGGTAATGAAAACCACCGGCTTTGTTCCTCTAAAGCTGAAATAATTCAAATTCTTGCATTCAGTGAGCTTCACCTGGACATTGTTAATCATGCTCATGTGCGTCTGTATTTCTGCAGGATCTCTGCAAAGCAAGAGAGCTCTTGTCAGCTTTCTGCCTGAGTGGGACTTGAGGAAGAACCTGGTGGGATGGATTAGATGCCGGAGCTCTGTTGAAACCTGCTAGTGTCAGCAGATTGTCAGATCTTAAAGATGCATGGCAAAAAAAACTTTCAGCAAGAGGAACTGGTGTGTCAAATTAAGGGTATTTAGATAACAGATGCTCTTAAACAGGCCTTAACTCTTGATTTAATAAGTTCTATTGTTAGACTTGAAGGAACACAGAGTTTGCAGAGCAGCTGCAGTATCATATTAAATATTCATGCCAGTGTTGTGTTGAATTTCGAATGACTGGAAATATTCAAACCACTAAGTCACGCTTTAGCAACGAAAATGTCCAATGGGCAAAAGCAAACACTGTATCACAATAAATGAGAATAAATACAGTTTAATTATTTAATCCAATTTCCACAAAAGTGGATTAGTCTGGGAATATTTTGAAGATAAGTGGTATTAAATAAAATCCCTGATTTGTTTTATGATGAAATAGATCTGATATTCATCTCAGTGCTTCGGTTCAGAAAGGCCAATGTGTGACTGATTGATTAGTCATGAATTCTTATGTGATCTGGGTCACAGATCCGCACCCTTCCTACACTAATAAACCACTTGTCCGTCACCAGCAAACATTAGACTGGGGAGTCAGCCTGCATGTCCGGTCACGAAAGTGGTCCTGCCCCTCAGGTCTGCACGCCTGGTGACCCCGAGAATCACTCTCGCCTGTCAATCAGCCAGCATGCTTCCGAGCAGCGTGAGGGTTGGCTAACAGGAAGAACAAACACAGTATCAAACCGGGCTCACACGCATCCTTCTGCGAGGTGTTCTCCAACCCATTCACACTGACAGCTTAAACAGAATCCTCTAGAGACGGCCACCTCTGCACGGTAAACTTTAAATACCACAGATGAAATGTTGGACTGACAGATGCTTAGAGTGCAGTCACACATGTCAGGAGAGAGGTTAGGATTAGAGTGTTAACTGCCAGAACAAAGTGATACACAGGCCTAATGAGAGGTGCAGGTAGCGAGGAGCAGAGTGTCATGTTTCAGACAAATTAGGATGTAATAGTGCCTGGATTAAATTCTTATAACAAAACTGACAAAATGCTCAGATTGAGTTCTACTGAAAAATGTCCACAGTATCAGTTCGCTTCTAATTTGTTTTTCCTAAAACATCTGGTTTAATCAAAAGATGTTCCATTGCAGTTTTCTCTTTTTATCACATGCAGTGAGGCTTTTGATGGCAAACAGTGTAATTGTTCACTGACACCAACAACAAAGCCACTTTTGGATGGATTTCAATGCACAAACATCTGTGGTCCTCAGGGGATGAATCCTGCTGACTTTGGTGATCCTCTGACTTTCCTTTTCCTGCCACAATCGCTAACACTTCTAGTTTTGAGTGAAATATCTTTGGACAGCCATGAAATTTGGTACAGAGACCTGTGCTCCCTACTGGGGGAAAGGAGCACTTTGGCTAACTTTTAGCTTTTCTAAATTATGACCAAATACCCGTAAAACAAATGGCAGTCCCATCTACTTTGACTGTATGTTTAGTTTATTTTTAATTAGCTAGTCTTAACATGCTAAACTTAGCTGCTGGACATGGTTAACATATCTGAAAATCAGCAGCATGTTAGCAGTGACATTTGAGAGTGTGTTAGCATGCTGACACTAAGTGCTAGTTGGGTTTGGACTCTTAAGCTGTGTCCCAATTCAGGGGCTGCGTCCTTTGAAGGACGCATTTGAAGGCTGATTGCATCACAGGGGCGTGTCGCAGGCTGTGCCATTTCAAAGGCTCCTTCAGATGCAGCTGACAAATGCCTCCTCGTTTTCCCGGGCCACCAAGGATCCATTGGGTGCATCATTCAATGGATCCTACTCAAGCGGCAGAGGAACACACTTTTAAAAGTTTTTAGTTTCAACTCAAACGAATCGCTAGCATTACACATGTTAAAAAATAACGAAAGGGGCCTTAAAATAAATTATTTTTAAGTAATAGATTAGGTCAAGTTACGTGACATTAGTTATGCTAGCTAGTTAGCCTGCTAGCTCCCTGTTTCTGGGGGACACAAGGTTAAGGGTGGGAACAGCTGGTGATGCAAACAGGAAATCCTCTGTAGACCAGACCGTCTCATGTTAGTTCGGCCTTAGCGGTCTACGCAGGCTACGAATGACTCATCCCCCGTAGAACTCGTCCTTTGCAGCCCCTGATTTGAGATACAGTTTATGTCTTGTTCTGGCTACATTTAGCAGAATGCTATTGGTTAGGTGGTTTAGGTTTGAAAGCTGTGACTAAGAACAAGGAAAGATCAGGGTTAAATTGTGAAAAGGTCAAGTGGATTTGAGACACTACCTTAACCTTTCCAGAAAGGCCTTGAATGTAAATCTCCACGTCATTGAACATTAATATGGTTTCTCAAAGGAAGGGTTAAGTATAAGTCCATTTAACAAATAAATTGGTGTTACACAAAGAGCAGGATAAGCTGATGGATACAACCGTTATGACTCATTCACACCAGCGTTTGTGCAATATTTCTTGTTTGATGTTTCATTAAAGCATTAAAACAACTCTATAAATCCCGCTGTGAACTTTTACACCATCCCTTTATCAGCTGACCTGAAAATGCCACCAGCGAATGAATAATTTCTACTGACTCTTCATTCTTTCCATCCTTCCTCCCTTTCTTCCTGTTTTTCTAATAAACACATTTTTCCACGGGCCCCAGTCACTCACCATTTCCTCCCTGAATCACTCAGCCCCCAAATCACACACCGTCTTACACTTTTTCCTGCGGGACTATTCAGGAGCTTACACACTCATCCTATCTCAAGATGAGCGGTGGGCTCATTCCTTGAATCTTACTTATTCTTCCCAAAGAGCCTTTTCATCACGCTCGTACCCGTCTAACGGCAGTGATCTATGCCCCGCGTCCAGGTCTTGTTTTCTTGAGTTTGACGCAGCGCCTCTTTGAATAGGCAATGTTTCCAGGTCTGGGGCAGAGATGGCTTCTGGCTAATGTGGACATACTGCAGTTTGAATGGCCTACTTTCCAACCGTGCACATTATAAACGACCATTTTTCTCATCATATGTCTCCTAAGTATGTCTTTTATCTTAGCTGCACAGGGCACTCCTTCCTGAATGCTCTGCTTATGCGTTTGCACACATTCAATTGTGCGTGTGTGTGTGTGTGTTATATCTGAAAAAGCAGGTTTTTGGTGTGTGTTTTAATGTCAGATTTATCGTGATATAATCTCTGTCATCTCCGCAACCTTGACCATGAGGGAGGCCCGGACACTTCATCATTCACACCCGGAGACCACGCAGCAAGAGAGGCAGCGAGCGGACTCTTAATTCTGCTGAAATGGTTCACAGTTTATGTCCTGTCCCCTGATACCCCACCTGAAACTCATCCATTACTTCTCCTCTTTCCGCCTGTTTGCTAAATCCCGGCAACTATTCCATTATATTGTTTTCATAGGTATAAATCACATCTCGCTGTCACATTATTCAACACAAGCCTCGAATGTTGCTTATGGTCGTCACCGTTTCACAACACAGATATGAACAAAGAGGAAAATAACTCTATCAGGTAAGGGAGGCAGTTTTTGTCAAGTGGAAAGGATTAAAGAAAAGATAAAGAAGACCTGACTGGGAGGAATTACACATAATAGTAATGAGGTAATGGGAAAAGTCTGAACTCAAGCCGTGTTTGCGGAGAAGCTGTCAGAGATTGAGGACCTCAGAGGAAGAATCATTTGCTGCTAAGAGATCCAGCTGACCAACATGGGGGAAAATTCCCAGCTGAAACCTCCTGCAACAGAAATTAGCATCTGAAAAAGCAAACCTCGTAACTTGTCTGTGCAAAAACCGGTTAACAACCTACCGTGGAGTTTAACTGGGGAGCCTGGGTGGATAATAATAAATGTGATGGATTTAGTGGGAGAGCACGTTAGAGCACCGTGAAGCTTTAGGGAGAGCTAAGGAGCAAAAGTGTCCTCACTGCCTCTGACGTTCTTTAACCTCTTTTGTGGCTTTCAAACCTCATGTCTTTGGCCTGCAGTCACTCTCTATTTATGCAAGAAAATAAAGAAGAGAACGCTGCCCCTCCTAAATCTGTAAACTGCAATTAAGCTAAATTCCAAGTTTATTTCCAAATGCCGTCCCTGCTCCAGACCATGTGAGAGACTCGAGTCTAAAATTATCACACTTTTGGTCAGGAGGCCAAGACGGAGCCAGCACTAGGACTGTCTTCTCACAGGCCACGGGATCACAGAGATGCTGGGGGATGGCTGGGACTATTGTAATGATCATTTGGATTGCCATGATTAAGAAATGCATTGTTTAAAACACCATTTTGAGGGGAAAACGCAGTGTATCTGTCTAAAGATGTTTAAAGGTTCCAGCTCCAGATGCTGCTGCTTTTAACAGACTGAGCATAAAGAACTGTAGAGACAATCTAGTGACATCTTGACAATGGCATGACTTTATTGTTTAAAGTGTGTTCAGTCCTCTGAAAGCCAAAGTGCCTGTGCCGTGAGACGTCTTAACTAAAGGCATCATGTCAGTTTAATAGAAGAAGCCCATGCACGACAGCCCCACTCTCTCTCTCTCTCTCTCTCCCTGTCTCCCTCGCTCTGTTTCTCCATCATGTGTTTACACGTCGGTAGAGTAAGTGACAGGGCTGTAATCGGAAGTCTACAACCGTGTCATTTGGAAGAATGTTGTCTTTTCCTGGGAGCGTGGTGGTCAGCAGAGAAAAACAGGATTTACATCTCACAGGGCGGGGCAAAGAGTCAACCATGCATTATCCCCTATCGGCTGCGGCCGGGGACGGGCGTTAACGTGTGGGAGAGGTGGACAAAAAGATTTTTTATACCAAACACTGAATCTCACAACCAGACAACACATGCTGAGTGAAAAAATGTAAAGCAAACATTTTCCATATGAGGCTCCGTCACACTGTTCCCCCTGTTTCTTTGTGAGTCAGCAGCAGATATAAACACAAGGATCAAACCAGGTGTGTTTCATACTCACGGCCGGTGGCGTCATCTGTCGCTCAGCCTCCGTGTGAAGCAAATATTCCCCCTGTAAACAGAGAGAGAGAGCAGATTATAGTAAATACGCTTCGTAAAAAAATGTCAATCTGTGGTTTTGGAAAAGGGAATCGGGTATTTCTGAGGCTCTTTTGCGAACTCTATATTTTTGTTTTCTTTGTGATTGCCTTTGATTTCAGGGTTGTTTTCCACTTTCAGATGGAAATAAAAAATAACAAAGGGGATCATGGTTAAAACTTCCTCTATCGAGCTTTTATTGCACTTTTATTTATTTCTTCTTAATAATGTTTACTGTTTAATCTTTCTAAAACTAGGAGAGGCTCTGCACTAAAGGCCTTCTTTCACCTCCTGGAAAGAATTAAACAGAGAAGCTAAGATTTAACTACATTTCTCACTGTGTTTGGCTGAATCTGGCAACACAATCAATAACACAAAGCGAATACAAATGGTGCATCTTCCTCCTCTATTTGCATCTATGGAGTATGTACGAGAGAGACAAGCAGGGATCTACAGTTTTTAAATTTTAAGTTGCTGTAACAAATACACCACAATTTTTTCATCATATCTGTTGAAATGAATAAACTGTGGCCTCTTACATAAACAGAAATCACTTTGCTAATTAAAACAGAAAGTCTCTCAGATTTGGTTCGTCATGGGCGACTTGGGATTCTCCTCTTATTGCAGATGTTATTAATCACAGTTCATGTGGTATGAAGACAAAAACAGATCAACACTTTTTAGAAATATTGCATTGTTCAAATTAATACACACCAGTGCCTCATAATGAGCCACATTTCCACAGGAGACAACAGTAATGCCATATTTAGGCCTGTGACTACCGTAGGACACAAATTTGTTCACTTATAATAAATTATGGAAAACATCTTTTTAAATGTGCTAAAAACTGTTTTGTTTTTTCTTGTTTGAAAAAAAGTACACATCCACCATCCATCATCCACCACCCTTCTGATTACATGAAATGGTTCAGTCCTGCCCCCCAACAGGTTTCTGGATAGCAGTGAAATGCAAGTT
Source organism: Semicossyphus pulcher (assembly GCF_022749685.1). NCBI lineage: Eukaryota > Metazoa > Chordata > Actinopteri > Labriformes > Labridae > Semicossyphus > Semicossyphus pulcher. The sequence goes on from NW_027211759.1 coordinate 19,789,627, forward strand.
ATTCTCTAGTTGATCTTATATCTATATGTTATGTCATATATTCTATATGTTTTAAGTGTATACTGTATACTACAGTTAAATATATTTTAAAGCTTCATATTTCACTCTGTGATACCTGTGGAGTAGCTTAGCATAATTTACAGTTACAAAAGAATCATTTTTCTCACACTGGTGCATTGTGCCGGCCCTCATACAGCCTCTGCCTGAAACTACGCAGTCAGCTCTGTCCCTTTAAGAAACCCCGCCCCTACGAGCCTGCTTTCTCCTGACTGGCCAGCTTTCCGAAGCCTGCTTGTGACGTCACAAAGTGCAGCATGTAGAAAAGATTGTGTGAAACCTGGCGTTCACAGCAGCCTGCAGACTGAGCTGAGAAACCTGGGGATTACCCCAACATACTTTTACCTACAGATCTGAAACTTCACCCACGTTTAGTGTGTACATCCAACATTGTAACTTTATATACACTACCAGTCAAAAGTTTGGACACACTTTCCCATTCACTCGTATGAGAAAATGTGTCCAAACTTTTGACTGGTAGTGTATATGTCAGCAGCATAATACCCCCTCTTTAAGCTAGTTATTAATGATAAGAGGATTTTCTGATTACAATTTTACCATTTAAATAAATCAATTTTCAAAGATGGCCTTCAGCCCATTTCTGACAGAGGACATAGATGGTCAGCCTTGCACCAAAAAGTGACTTCTACAGTTCAGAATGTTGCATGCATGTCTTCACAGTGTTGTATTCCAACAGCTTATTGTCAGTAACAGTCGCAGTAAGTCACACAGTAAGTGTTGGACTACAAGAAAGTTGTATGAAGCTTTGCATTTGTCGATTCGGTTCTTAGGAATAGGTTTGATAGCCTGCAGAAGTGCCCAATGTCCCTGTTCCCAGACACCAGGATAAAAACCTTTGGGACAGCTTAGATTGGTTAGATATTGGATGCTTATACAGTATATTGAGAGCACAACCACATCTGTATTTTATGACTTGGACATATTTCAGGATTGCCTTCAATTCTCTCCCATATTGTAATGCTTCCATGCTGGTCGATCAAAAGAAAAAAGCCACAGAGGAACTTCAAATGACTACCTGATTTAAGATTTTTTTAATTCGTCTTTGAATTGCTTAAAGATACTGTTCCAAACATCTTGTCTGACATCGTCTTAAGATATGTACAAACACAATCCCTCAGGCCTCTTGTAATAGCCTCTGGGTTGCTCCTTGGGTTCAGTCTATGACCCACAGCAGGCCACTTCTAGCCACTATGACCTGAAGCCTGCCGGAGGACCTGAGAGGGGCAGTGAGTGTACTCATAAAGTTTTACCTTCACCACTGTTTTTATATGACCAACGGTTAGCAGCAAAACCTTAAGAGTTGCTTGAGTTCTTCCACTGTGTGCAAACGTAATCAAAATGTTTTGCCTCCATTCATGTTTTGTTTTTACTAAATATATTTGGTTTCCTTGAACATTCTGAATGGAAAAACCTTTTTTCACTACAGAGCAAAAAGAGTCAGATGCCCGAGCAGAGCCGTGCCCTGTTTTTAGATGAAACCAGCCAGACAGACACGTTTAATCCTACACAGGTTCAAAGCTCCGCCAGAGCACATGTGGCCTCAACCTGAGCAGAGTAACAGAGAATCAGAGAAAAAGACCCAAAGAACAAAAGGAGTGAGTACAGAGAGCACTGTGAGTAGTGGACTGATTTGTGTTGTGTCTTTGGATACTTGCACAACTGCTTATTTTAAACAGCCCCATGTGCGTGTATGTATGCGTGTGTATGCAGTGTTTGTAATATACTTCACATGTCACTGTGGGGTGTAGGTGAGCTCAGCAACTCTGCAGAGAGTAACAGACTCTGTTTGGTTAGTAACACTGGGATTCACACCACATTTGTTCCCATGACTCACAAAGCGACAACACAACCCCCCCATGAGACTCAACAAAGAGTTTATCATCCACCAGTGTAGGACACGTACTCAGTCCAAACAGTCAATGAGTAGGCATTCCCACAGATTTATGCAAAGGTCAGAGCCAGACATGCAATGTGCAGACACACAAAGCCACACTCTTTATTGATCTCAGGCATGAATTAAGCAAACCCACTGCTTCTGAGGAGTCACAAGGTATTTAACTCCTAAAGAAAAGCAAAAGCCCAACCCTATCTGTCCATTAAATGCACCATGTGAGCCTAAACTAGACATGAGAGTGCAACTTAAAGACCCCCTCCAGTGTAAATCAAGTGTTTCACCTTGTAAACATCTCCATGTGGTGTTCTTCATGTGCTACAAGACATATCAGAGAAAACATAAGCAGTCATCTCCATGGCTGGGCCTGATTGCTTTTAAACTGCAGAGTACCAAGGACAGGCTGAACAACATGTTTTCAGATTGGCAGGTTTGAGATATCACAAACCTAAGGAGCCAATCCCGTTAATGGACGGGGTGATGCTGCGCATATCATTATGTGTAACCTATGGCAACCACATCGGCAATGCACGAGCCAGCTGTAACAGTCATCATAATTTGTGCAAACTCACTGCTGACTACTAACGTTAATGTTACTACTACTTATTACTACATTTCAAGCTAGCTAAGTTTCAACAAGTTGCCACTAAACGATGGCAGAGACATTTGTTTTCGGCTGTACGGCTGAGACGTAGCACATAGTGGGCGGGGCTTATGCAGATTCAGGAATTTTTAATGAGGGAGAAGGAGGAGATGCCTCGGGAGGATTTTTACATGGTAATTGCAGAAAAAACACAACAGACATAATTTATTATTTCAAGCAGAGCATTTTATATGTCTGAAAACATGACTAGAGCTGGTCTTTAAAGATTCAATCTCGAAGATTTCAGTTGCGTTCTCTTTGGCGGCACCTATGGCGATAAACGGTAATTGCGGGAGCACACTTCCCAAATATCCATACAGTGTCGCATGTGTGACGTCCAAGGCTGGCTCCGGTTGGAACTCTTGATTTTCCTCGCTGACGGTCGCTTTCCTTTTCTGACTGTTTGCCTTCATCTGAGCATCGAATTTCTTTCTTTTTCTTTGGATTTTCACTTATTGTTGAAGTTGTATCTGTAGTCATCGATCTTTTCTTTGTTTGTTCAGCCATAGTAGATTACTGTTTACTCACAACACTTGTAGAGACCGGAAAAGCAGCCGCTTAGCTCCGCCTACCCTCTCTGGCAGACCAGCCACTGCTGGCTGATGGAAAACGCGTCACTAACTGGGCGCCGCTTGTGATTTTTTCCATGAAAGTCGCCACGGACACCCGGTCTGTAATACTGCAAATGCAAAAGCTTTCATCAGTGGGCCATAGGCCCAATCACCATTGTGTTACCTCATTTGGCGATAGATAGTGACTTAACAGACATTTATTTAAATGAAAATCTTCTAGATTATTACTTTAAGACTTTTTATGATCATTCCCGTTGTCTTCAACAGCACATGTACCCTAAGTTGGACCACAACATGTACACATTCCAATGTTCCCAAGCTACACTTTGTGTCCTGTTTAATTGTCACTTAAAAAAATTCTGATCCTCTGCGAGGTCGTATCTGTTTTTGCTTTAGATATGAGCAAAAAATCTAACAAGAAGGCACTTTAAAAAGCCCCCCTTTATTCAAGTGCAAAAACAATGTTCTTTTGATTCCAGGATGAAATCATACGTGGATTGATCATGAATAAAATGATCATGCTGTATGAAGGGTAGTCACAAAAGTACATCGGAATATTCTGTGAAGTAGACTCAAATACCGTCTCTGAAATACAAGCCAGCACTCAGTTTAGATCATGTTCGAAAGGAGATCTCCAACATCTGTGCCACATATTGTGTCACATACCAAAGTTTCCATATGAATTATAACTACCTTTGGGCAGAAAGATAGAAAGTGTGCAGTGATAGCCAGAACTTCATTTTAACTTTTGCTTGCCTATTTTTACGAGTATTGTTTTCTGCACGTGTATAATCTGGTGTATAAATCCGACATCACACTCTGCTCTTTGTGTTTTTCAGTTGACATGTGCCCGTACACACAGCTGAGCACTGCCTCATTCCCATTAACCCCGTGCTCTGGGACCACCCCAGCCTGTTAGAGTGTGAAGGTAAACATTTCTCAGTGAATCCGGCAGGGGAAAGCCCTGCATGAGTGTGGCTGCATTTTCAAGGCCAAATAGTGCTGTAGTCAATCTAAACAGTCAGTGTGGGTGCCGTGGGACTCTCAGGGGTCACGCTTCAGCACGGATATGTGCAACCCAGGCAGGGGAAAAAGAGAAAGACAAGAACTGATCAACAGGCTGGGTAACAGCTGCACACGTTTTTCACTGGGCTGATATCATGCGAAGAAGATTTGGATAACCGCTCTATTCAGAAGAGTCTAATTACTCTTGTCTCTTTGTCTCATTTGTTGTACCAGATTTACGACTGTGTGAGGAAACACAAACACTCTCATTACGGAGAGAGAGCATGAACTCTGAAACTCATATATCATGTTGTGCGCAGATCATGCCAACTTCATGTTTTTCCACCACAACAGGATTATGCGACCGTCTTACAGCAGTCACTCTGACGTAGCGTAGCGGGATGAGAGCAGGTGTAGAAAACAGCATTAATAATGGCACTACTTCATCTGGGTGTGTCGGTGTCAGGCTCCTGGCTCGGTGCGCGCTGGCTCACTGACACGACTAACTGGGACACAAGGATGGAGCAGGGCCATCGGTTGTGTTATTAATTCCACCTGCGCTTCTCCGACAAGACAACTGAGAGTGCCTGCAGCGAAAAAGAGCCTTTAGCAAAAGCTGAACATGCAGCTTACCTCTCTTTGTCCAGTGAAAACACTATGTTATCTACTTATTTATAAACTTATAATCCTGGACTAATGAAAGTTAATATATACACTCATCTGGACCCTGTGTTCCTGTTAGAAGTTGCTTCTCTTCATTATGCTCTTACCACCCAGTAGCATGAGGCAGACACGTCCAAATGAAGTCTTATTTTTCACACGGATAAATGTACCAGCTTGAACTGTCAAATGGGCTAACATCTGACTATGATACAGCCTGTCGGAGTGACGGCCAACTCTCCGGGACTTCCGGTGAAGCCAGCTGTTAGCGATAAAGGACGTCTGGTCAAGACTTTCTTTTCCGTGCGCTGCTTTGTTTACAGTCCGATCAGAAACCCGAGAAGTGAGAATGGAGTCGGAGGCGACGGATGACGTCTAAGAGCGGATTGTTAGCTGTGCTTGCATGCACATATTTGTGTACAGCAGTGAAATCGTTGTCAAATCAGAGCCGTTGGGTTCTGGGATTGGCATTACGACTGATACAAAGCCATTTTTTGCTTCGCAGGGACAGTTTTTCTGCATACAACCAAAGCCTGCAGGAACCCTTTGAACGACACTACTCGGACTTGGAGACAGGGCTGTGAAGTAACTCTGAATCTGACCTTTGTGGACGACGATTCAGAAGTCTGAAACCAGGCTCAGATTACAGCAGGAAACCATTTAAAGTTAGGGAGAAGATTCTGTCATTCCCAGTTTAAACAGCGTCTGAGCAGATGTCCACGTACAACCCAAAATATATCATGTATGTGCCCATGTGTGGACATGTCCGCCTACAAGACGCATCAAGCGGTCTAAACAGAACCACGTGTGTGTCCGCTGTCGGTGCTGCTGCAGACATCCATGTCAGAGCCTAAAAGATCAGGTCAGTTATTAACCTCTCTGCCTTATGACCTTTCACAGCCATGACAGTGTCTATGTGTGACCCCTCAGTGCAGGCTGGCCTCTACCTTTCTCATACAGACATTAGAATGATATCAAGTCTTGTGATTTAATTAAATTTAAAGTTCAAAGGCATGTTTCTCCAGATGTTTAAACTTTTACTCAACGTGGTCGAGCAAATGAATTACAGTCATTAAAGATAAAAGGCATTCCCAACAACCAGTGTGAACACCTTCACTGCTTTATTTCACTGTCAACCTGTGGTTAATAATCATACCTCTTTATCATAATTAAGCTGCAGGATGTTTGAGGTTCATGACTCATCTGTTATCTGAAATGACTCATTAAAAGCAGCTCTGTCTGTTAGACACTACGCTCAACAAAAGACATTTGCAACAGTGTTTCCCTTTTGAGGGCTTAATTATGTTTGCCAATGATATAAGGAGGGCGGCACGGTGGTGTGGTGGTTAGCGCTGTAGCGCTGAGGGAGTTCCTGGTTCGAATCTTCCAGCCGGCCTTTCTGTGTGGAGTTTGCATTAGAGGTGGAACAAAATATTGATACGGTAATATATCATCGTCCTGACTTGTACGATACAATTATCAATAGGCTTGTGATATTGTGACGCATTGTATGATTCATTATCACACAGTGGCTTGTATCGTGATATTAGCGTGGGCAGAGTATCGTGTATGGTATCGTGAGTTACCCTGCGATTCCCACCCTTAGTTTGCATGTTCTCCCAGGGTACTCCGGCTTCCTCCCACAGTCCAAAGAAACATGCTCGTTAGGTACATTGGTGACTCTAATATTGCCCATAGGTGTCAGCCCTGTGATTGACTGTCGGTCAGTCCAGTGTGTACTCCGCCTCTCAGCACCAGCCCCCTTGCGACCCTGAACAGGATAAGAGGTATAGATAATGGGTAAATCTTATCATAACTTAAACAGTAGATTTTTTAATTGACAATTCACTGAAATGATCTACCTTTACTACATTGTCCCAAAAGACTGTCTTACGTGTATGTGCATCAAGTTAATATACACTGACATTTACAGATGTTGCAGCATCTGTGATTACAACAACAAACTGGAATGGAAAAAAGAAAACATTGGTACAAAGAACGAGGACGGGGATTAAAGTATTGATTGGGTAAATAAACCAGTAAAGCCAACAGATGAAAGAAAACCGTTTTGTCACTTCCTCACTGGGTAAATACACAACCACACCAGATGTCCCCACTCCTCATCCACCCCGCCAGCTCCTCAGTCCCACCCTCCCTCTGTTCTCTGATCCCGCGCACCAAGCAGAACCTCTATAATCAATGCAGTTATACAGAGCTGAGTAACACAGTATGGGAAGATATCAAAAGGCAAAAACTAGCACACATTTTACAGACTTTCCCAAACAACCTCATCAGACTATTCATAGAAATCTCACCCAGGCAATGCTTGACTCAGATATGTTTGACTCATCCTGACTGGTAACTGTTATCCTTCAAATCAAGCAGCAGTGACTCACAGCTGTCTGGAGAATTAAAGGCTTTTAATGGCCTAAAGGTGTTTCCTCAGCATGATCCAGCCGTGACCTCTCTGTGGCATTAGCACCCCATGAAGACTAATATGCATAGACCACTGATTGCGTTCTCGCTTTGTTCCAATATCCTCTCTGGGAAGCTTCACACACACTCTCATTATACTTTCAATTCAGACAGTCTGATGCCCTTCCTGCACAGATTCACACCACAGCATGTCTGTTTCTGTTTGTTTCGGCTTACAGTGCAAAGCGAAAACAGACCAAGGTCTTTACAGCTCCAGCATGGCATTTGTTTCGTTTTTTAAGTCCTTATGGAGCTCCCAAATATCTTTGAACTGTCCAGGAGTCTTCCCCTTCATACACATGGGCAAACAGGCCTTACATCACACACATCTCCAACCCCCCTCGAGGGCCCCGGCTGCATCCCGTGAGCTTTCGGGCTTTAAGTCCAGATAACACAAACCATGAAAACACTCCAGTCCACAAACCCAGACTGCAGCCCTCTGGCTGTGCTTTGGTTAACCTCTCTATCACGCTCAAAGCCTCAAGGCCCTGCTGTTGTCCAGACACACAAACACATAACCCACATAGCCAAATCATAAACACAGAGTCGAAACCAGACTGCATTGCTGCTCCAGCCTGAAACAGACCAGAACAAAAGCACTGATGTTGACTATTCGTCACCGGTCAGTCCCTGGATGTCAGTGTCCATCGATCTCTGTGCTAACTATTCCACAAGACCCAAGTAGAAATCCATGCTTCCAAACAGGTGTGTGCGACCGCTTTACACTCATCTTCTTAACAGCTGAGCTGAGCTGGCCGTATAAGCCAGAGAATTAAGCAGAGATCTTGTGTCTGTCAGACGAATAACAAAACAGATGAATCTCTAAGGGCACATGAGAGAGTTATTTCCTGAACAAAAACACACACACACACTAAAAACATCACAGCATAGAAATCCAGAGCCAAAGAAAATGTCAGTGCCCATAAATATGTACCCGAAAGTGGGCCGGAAAGCAGCTTTTCTATGAATGAGCAACAGTTTGGCCGGACTGCGTAAACACTAAACACACAGGACGTTATCGATCATCCTCTCCAAGAGTCACAACAGGCGGCCTCTTCAGAGAGGGAAACCAGAGATAGCTCATATACAGTAGATTTGTACATACAGACACTCAAACATATAGTATCCATATACACAAGCCCATTACACATGCAATATTCCTGCTATTTAACAGATGTGCACTCAGTTATCAGATGTGGTTTGGAGAAATCGTTATTCTCTTATCCAGCCTGTCAGGCATGTGGGCCAAGGTTTGAAAGCTTTCCAGACCTGCATGAAGGCGGCCTGACATCTCCCAGAAAACAAAGGACTTTCCACAACAAGAGGGAGAGGAGTCAGTAGTGACTGGCAGTTGGCCTGCGGCGTATTCATCATGCCGTCCTCTGAGAGGGCCAAAGCCCTTTAATTCAGTTGTAAAACGTTTCTGCTTGTTGCTTGAAAGGCACGTCTTTTTGGATCGCCGTCTCGCTGGTTTCACCACTCACATCATACCCAAACCGCACTGATCCCTATTTGAATATCTACAGGGAAGTCGATAATCATTCCAAGACAGATAATCTTTAGCGCATACGTAATGTGGCCAGTCGCTACACGCCTCATTGGCCTCGCCGCAGCTTTCTCTCTCTCTTTCTCTGCTGTTTTCTTTCTGTCCCTCATTGTTCAATCTCCTGCTTGACCTTTATCCTCCCTGCCCTCTTTTATTCCCGTCGCTTCATCAGCTGCGTTGATTAGCCGTTCCACAGCGGTGCTGCTAGAGAGTCTAGACTCCTGCAGACTGAGGTGGGAGTGCAAACACACTCGTACTGACGTGTAATCTCTGAGTGTGCTGTGCACCGAGCAGCTACACTGGGCAAGTTTTGTCTGGGAAGCGGTGGTATTCCACCGACTGCAGAGCTAATACCACTCTGCACGCGCTCAGTGCCCCACCGTAAGTATTTGTATACATACACATGCATGCAAACACACCTCAAACCACAAGCATGTACATTTAGGCTCATCTGTCTTGATAGCGTGCACAGGAGAGGCAAACATTGAACTGAATGGCCCTATGACACCAACGCACATATTGCTGTACTTGTGAGGACTCTTTTCAACAGAACCCATCTTAATATTAATCCAACAAGTGCATCCCTAACCCAAACTTTTGCCCTTTACTTACTCTAAACATCAGCGAAAACAGCCTCCAAGAACGAAGGAATCACTCCCTCTTAAGACCTAAAAATGGTCCTCACAGATATAGAGGAAAAAGAGAACTCTCTCTCTCTCACACACCATCTCAAATTATTCAACTAACTAATATGACCCTGGAGACCTTGAAGCACTATTACTCAGGCACAGCGATGTTATCTGAAATCCATAAAGTGCTCCTTGTTAGCACCCAATCAACTCCTCATTTATAGACCCGGGGAAAAGAAAAACAGCCCTCGGGGCTTTGAGCAGACGAGCAGTGAATGCAACCTTTAGAGAGCTTAATGTATTACCTTCAGGGCTCAGAGCAGGGCCGGGCAGAGGGCACGGTGCGACGGGAGGCATGAGAAGTTGTGAAGGAGCCGCGGCAGCAGGCTGAAATATGGGTTGGTGTCGCAGGGCGGTTGTATTATCAAACACAAACACTGCAATGCGTGTGAGCGTGCACAGGCACAGACATAAAGTACACATGTAATCATGTGCACTGGCAGACCATGAGGAACAGTCCCGTCTTTATCCCTGTGTTTGGCAGCAGTCGCTTCCTCAGGATATGGACCAGTTTTGTTTAACTTCAAACACGGCCTCTCCCTGGATCCTGCCCTGTCCTGTTCCCTCCTTCTCCAGCCTGCTGTCTCACTCTCTGTCTGTCTCCTAGTATCCCCTATTATTTCTTCTATGTCCGTCTTATTTCCTCTATAGAACACAAACTAAAGCAGGAAGAATGAATAAAGGAAAAAGTGACAAGAGAAGGAAACCGCAGCGCTTCTAATCTGCAGTAGACAGTCAGAGAGATGGCCTGAGCTGCCGACTTCCGCCCATTCAAACCAACAGCAGCCATAACTTATATCCTCACCCCGATACTAACCACACACTCAGCCCCAAATTACCATCTGCCAAGCACGACAATCTTGCGAGCCCACCCACAAATCCAGCAGTGCCGCTACTTAAAAGCAGGACAAAGACCGACAACTACCACCTCTGCCACATCCAGCACTGTAATCAGGACTCAGGCGATTATTGTGTGTGTGTGTGCCTCTGTGTGCGTCCGCATAAGAACGTGCATGGCGTGTGTTCATTTTAAGAAACTGTAGGGATTAAAATATCTGATGAGCAGGTGTGTGTGTGACAGACACAGACAGAGAAAGAGAGAGAGAGAGACAGGTTATGTTGCTTGTCGGCACACCACAATTCCTCTCAACCTTTGCCAAAGTATCGAGTCGTCTCCACCGCAGCGGCCGATAGCATCGCCGCCTCTGGTTACACTATCAAGCGCACTCGAGTGATGCTACAGAGGATACACGATCTTATCTTCCCTTGTTTGAATTTGTTGTGAGGTATGTGAAGTGAGAAATTAAAGAAGAGGAACCGAAGTGGAAATTGCGGCTGTGAAACAATAATTAAGATGATTTAAGGGCTGTTAAACACAAACAGTCTGTCTGAGCGGGATGCCAGCGTGTGATGGGTCACAGCAGGACAAGCCAGGCATCTTAATAGCGCATCTGACTGGATTACATTACTGTGATATCATTATTGTTGTCATTAGTGATGTCATCATTGTCATAACCTCGGCCCTCCAGGACAAGAGCTTGGCAGCAGAGCGGCTGGGATGTAAAGTAGCAAACTAATAACGGCAGATTGTCAGATTTATTCCTGGAACTGTTGAGAGGGAGCGTTGCAGCTTTATTTTCTTTTGCTTCGCTTCCAGCTGAACATGTCCCGTTTGATTAAAGCAGGTGATTCATTCCATTCAATAAATTCACTGTTTATCTTTTGAGTCATGTTAATATAAAAAGCAAAACATACAGCAGCACTGACATTTACTGTAACGTTAACCGCAGGTCAGGTTGTTGGGCGTCACATTTAGAGACATTTATAGCATCAAACTCCAAAGTAAACGGCTTACTGTGCGGTGTCGACTTTCAGTGTTGTTTCTGCTGCTGAAAACTTATAGGAGGAAATGATACTTGTGGAAGAGTGGAAGATGAAGCTGGAGAAATGTAAAGGCTGCCAAAAACAGATCATGATATAGAGAGTGAAACACAGGTGCATGAAGAGAGGGATTATTTCTGATGTCACTTGTGCAGAAAATAAGCTGGCACAGCTCCTTTACAGAAGACATAAGGACATGACACAGTGGAATAACACAGGTGAAATAACACTATGAATAGTCAAAGTGCTAATAACATGCTTGCTCTGTATCATGGCATACTGTCAGGGCAGAGCTGGGTGAGCAGTCATTCAAAGGTTTATATGCACAGATCTGTTCACAGTGAAAACAAATTGCTGCTGCATTGTATACTGTATAAGTCATCTGTTGCTCCATAGAGTGACTCACATTTTTTTTCCCTTTCTGCTATCTGTAACAACTTTGAAGGCCAGCAACCTAAATGTACTCCGGCCGGCTTCTCCGAACAGGGGCTGTGCTGACTGTCATCTTCTTTACATAGTACACTCACTATGTAAGGGATAATGTACAGCGAGCAGGTTATCGTGGAATGAAACCCCAACAGGGTGAGCGGGGTTCCTCCGCAATAACAAACTGCTCAACTTATGACAATTACTTACGAAATCAATTATTTGACACAATATATTAATTTGGAAATGATTTTATTAATTAAAAAAAATATTATATTTCTGTTTTTCATTTAAAAATAGTCTGTTACACTCTCAGTGAGAGCTGTTTCCATAGCATCGGTTAACTATGTAGCCTTCTTAAAATGAGCTTACCCAGCTGTTTTTACTCACATTGAAATGAGCTAACCTAGCTGTTTAAAATGAGCTTACCCAGCTGTTTTTACTCACATTTAAATGAGCTAACCTAGCTGTTTAAAATGAGCTTACCCAGCTGTTTTTACTCACATTTAAATGAGCTAACCTAGCTGTTTAAAATGAACTAACCTAGCTGTTTTTACTCACATTGAAATGAGCTAACCTAGCTGTTTAAAATGAGCTTACCCAGCTGTTTTTACTCACATTGAAATGAGCTAACCTAGCTGTTTAAAATGAACTAACCTAGCTGTTTTTACTCACATTAAAATGAGCTAACCTAGCTGTTTAAAATGAGCTAACCTAGCTGTTTTTACTCACATTGAAATGAGCTAACCTAGCTGTTTAAAATGAGCTTACCCAGCTGTTTTTACTCACATTGAAATGAGCTAACCTAGCTGTTTAAAATGAACTAACCTAGCTGTTTTTACTCACATTAAAATGAGCTAACCTAGCTGTTTAAAATGAGCTAACCTAGCTGTTTGTACTCACATTAAAATGAGCTAACCTAGCTGTTTAAAATGAACTAACCTAGCTGTTTTTACTCACATTAAAACGAGCTAACCTAGCTGTTTAAAATGAGCTAACCTAGCTGTTTAAAATTTGCTAACCTAGCTGTTTTTACTCACATTAAAATGAGCTAACCTAGCTGTTTAAAATGAGCTAACCTAGCTGTTTAAAATTTGCTAACCTAGCTGTTTTTACTCACATTAAAATTAGCTAACCTAGCTGTTTAAAATGAGCTGACCTAGCTGTTTAAAATTAGCTAACCTGTTATTGCTAACATTAATGGAAACATTTCCACTGACGGTGAAGGAAGACACGGTGAACGGGACCGCAGCACCTGATTGAGGTTTTCTGTTTCGTCACTGTCAGAGTCTGTTGACATTTTCTTTTCCATTCACCGTCTTTAAACACCATCGTATCCCGTACTGTATTCTGTTTAATGTTTACTTCATGTGCTGTCTTCAGTTTTGCAGATCTCTCTGTCGCAGCCTTCAGTTTTTGCATCATTTAACCTTCATAACCTTTCTCTCGGGTGTTTTGTCCTCCGGATTGTGTGATGAGAGCCACATGCCTAGCGACGGTCTGATCTTCATAACAATGGTCTGTTATTGAGAAATATCGACCTCCTGGGTGCCGTAATTAACCAGAATCAGAATCAAGTATTTTACACAGCCATGTAATAATAATAATAATAATAATAATAATAATAATGAAAAAAAAAAAAAAGTCAACTACATTCCACCAGCATGGCTCTGGACTTATGCAAACAGGAAGTGGGCGCTTCGTTTTTGTTAACATCTGATCTTGTCCTTGTCAATCACCCCATCAAACACAACGCAGAGACATTAATAATTCCAACTATTTGAAAAACAAAATGTCACAGACCTGTGAGGCCCATCACAGAGGCCCTGCGCTCTGGAGGGTCTGAGCTGACAACTGCAGTGTTGGTGCGTGGGGCTCTTGTAAAACCAGGGGGACCTGTCTGCACTATGGGTGGTTATACGAAAACTTGCCATTTTGTGTCCCTCCAACAAAACTGCTATGTAAATCTGAATAAACAATAAATAATATATATATATATATATATATATAGTTTAGTTTCCTTGATAAGTCTAGTAACATAAAAACTAATTAAAAGTTTTTTTCTTTTGTTTTTAGAGTTTTAAACCCTTTTTTGTGCAAAGCATCTTGCAAGAAATGTAAAAATGGCCTGTCCCACAGTATGATTTTTCTATCTTTACTAGCTATTAAGGCCAAAAAAGTCAAACTATCATATAAAAACTTAAACTTATATAAAGCCTCAAGTGTTGTTTCATTACTAATGAATGGGTTTTATTCTTAATATGTGTTAAATGTTGAAAAAAACAACAATTTACTCGGGTCCCTGGGTTGTTGTCAACCCTGTTACTTTCAATGAAAACACCCCTTCAGAGATAATTGACTGTTCCGGAAGTTGCATCATTCCAGGAAGTTGCATCATCTGCCTTTTATGAAGTTGATGGTGAAAAGACAAGTGAGTGTCCTCTTTCTTTAATGATTTTTCTTTGAGTTATGTAATGTCTGACAGGGGGGGACAAGCTCATTGTATCAGCCCTGTTACCACAAAAGCATACTTTAAAAAGTTACTTGTTTGAAATTTTAAATGTACATATATAACAACATTTAAGCCTCTCATGAATGCACACCATGTGGTGTCATGACATTTAGCACATGGCTAGTAATGGCTGCCAATAACATTTTTTGTCAACCCTGTTACCGTCAACCCTGTTACCATTCTAGGGTAACAGGGTTGACGAAAGTATATGCTTCTGTGTGTACATGAAAATATACTTTTCTTTCCAATAGTATTTACATAATTTACATGTTTTTGCAGTTTTCATACCTAAATATCATGTTTTTCTATCTATTCTACTAATAGGCGGGCTACAATTTGTAGAGGTTACTGACCTATACTGATCTATCTTTTTAGATAGATCTAGATCTTTTTATTTTAGGAATGTGCTTTATAAATCAAATTGATTATTATTTTTATTATTATAACTTACTACATGAAATAGGTTAGTGTTAACAATAAAGTGATTTATGTGTTTTATATGATTTTGTTAGGATGCCTCTTTCTGCAGCTGAAAAACAACGCAGATACAGAGAACGTAGAGATGCTGATCCTGAGAGACGCAAAGCATATTTAGGGAAAGAGAAGGAAAAGTGGAGAAAGGACAGAGACACAGGGAAGAAGCTGTCTGTTAGAGAACTAAATGAAAGAGAAAGGAGAGCCAAGCGATTGAAATGGAGAGCAGCACAAGAGAAATGCAGAACAGCCAAAGCAGCAAGTGCAGCAACCATAGCTCAGTGCATCACGCCCCCTCTAAGTCCAGAACCAGAGCCAGATCCAGAGCCAGCACCAGGGCCATCAAGGTTAGAGTTAGAGGAAAGAGAGGTTATGGCTTATGTTCAATGTGGTTGCAGTATATGGTGTCTTTTAGCACTTTGTAAATTTAGATTTAATAGGATGAGTGTGTGTGTGTGTGTGTGTGTGAGCTCATGTGTGTTCATACATGTATGAAACCGGGCATTTGAGTGTTTTACATGCATCTCCCTATATATTAATGATAATTTGATTGTCAGTACAAGTGTTTGATTAATCAGCGCTTCATTGTGTTGCAGGCAACGGGATCAGGGGCGTTTAAGGTCAAAAAGGGAGAGAAAGAAGCTCTACCATGAACTGGGGAAATTGAGGCAAAGCCTGGAAAAAGAAAAACAAAAGGCAAATAAGTACAAAAAAAGGTTCTTCCGCCTCAAGAATAAAACAACATCCCCAGCTTCTAAAGTCAAGCATCATCTCAGCACCCCAGCTGCGCGGTCTCAAGCACGAAAAACCCTCAAATTCCATACTGCACTGTTGAGGGACTTAAAAAGCAAATATAAAGATTCACGTGATGAGCGAGAGAGGCAGATTATCTCCCAATTGGTATCTGGGCAGATAATCAAAAAGTACCGCTTGCAGAAATATGGACAGAGTGCCACTGGTCTTCCAAGAAGAAGGTGGAAGACTTTAGATAGAAATGCACTTTCTTTCACTCGTAAAGAAAAGCTCCGCATCCCAACACAGTTCAAATCAAGTGTCAGAGCCTTCTATGACCGAGATGATGTCAGCCGGGTCACAACTGGAAGGAAACAGACCATAACGCGACACAAAGTTAAAAAACAAAAGAGATTTCTTGTTGATTCATTATTAAACCTTCACAGGAAGTTCCAATCTGAAAATCCAAACAGATCTTTGTCCTACAGTCTCTTTTGCAGACTTCGTCCCTTCTGGGTTGTACATCCGACCATTCAGGACAGACATACTTGCATGTGTAAAATCCATGAGAACCTCAGCTTTGTGGTTGACAAGCTAAAGCAACTAAGTTTGCTTACCAACTCAAACCTTGAGAGGCTAACAGAGGAGGTCTCTTGCAGCACCAACAGTAAAGAGTGCATGTATGGAGAGTGTCCCACATGCAAACTGAAAAGCTTCCCACTGGCTGCTGTTCATGATGCATCAACACATGTTACATACACACAGTGGGTAATGGAGGAGAAAGAGAAGACCATGCCACAAGCAAATGAGGCTATGTCATTCAAAGTGACAGCCAAAAAACAAATTGAAAGTTCTTTAGAGGAGCTCATTGAGCATTTCACTTGTCTGCTGCATAAGTTCAAGAAGCATGTGTTCAACATTAAGCAGCAGTTCTCATTCTCCAGAGAACTAAAGAGAAGTCTGTCCTCGCACGAATGCATCATACATGTGGACTTCTCAGAAAACTACTTGTGTAAGTACAGTGCAGAGATCCAGGCTGTGCATTTCGGTGCCTCACATCAACAGGCAACAATGCACACAGGTGTGTTGTATGCTGGTGAAGATGCGAACCCTCGCTGCTTCTGCACCATCTCACAGTCCAAGCAAAAAGGTCCCCCGGCAATCTGGCAACATCTTGACCCAGTACTGGACTACGTAAAAGCTCATCATCCATCTGTGTCTGTGGTCCACTTCTTCAGCGATGGCCCTTGTACTCAATACAGGCAGAAGGGTAATTTCTTCCTGTTCAGCACTGAATTGAGCAAGAGAGGCTTTGAGAGTGGCACCTGGAATTTTTTTGAGGCTAGCCACGGCAAGGGAGCTCCTGATGGTGTTGGGGGGGTGTTAAAAAGACTGGCAGATCAGCTTGTGAGTCAAGGGCATGACATCCCTGATGCCGCCACACTCTACCGAGCACTACTGACAACTGGCACAACAGTGAAGCTCTTCTATGTGGAAACTGATGACATTGTGGATGCATACCGCAACATGCCAGTAAACATCCCATCAGTCCCAGGGACAATGCGAATACATCAGGTGGTTACCAACAGAAAAGGCCACTTGATCTCCAGGGATGTGAGCTGTCTGTGTGCCACAATGAAGAACCTGTCCTGCACATGTTTCAGCACTCAGCACTTCATCTTCCCTCCACTGTCAGAGGACCCTCAAATGATCCAGGCTGAGGAACCTGAAGCAACCAACCCAGTCAGACCTCAACCAACCCAGTCAGAGGAGCATCTGACAGAAGAACCTCAGGGACCCCAGGAGATCGACTGGAATAATGATGAAATCATCGGCGAATGGTGTGTCCTGACATATGATAAGGAGCTCTACCCAGGAATCATCATGGCAAAAGATGAAGGATATGCCCAAGTGAAGTGCATGCACCGTGTTGGCCAGAATAGATTTTTCTGGCCAGCCCGCGATGACAGTATCTGGTACATGTTTGATGACATTTTGAGACTGATTCCTGCTCCTGTTAGAGTGACAGCACGGCACGTAGAAATACAGAGAGACATCTGGTCAAAACTTGTTGGGTAGGCAAACAGGAAGTGATCGGGTGAGGGTTAGGGTTTGAGTTACACAGGTGTGAGAAAGTTCTGAAAATCTCATATCCATCTAGAAAAGGTGTGGATTCCTCTGCCGTTTGTCACTGCATTCCGCTACAGTTCAGTTCCCGAGATTGTTGACAGGGAGGTTGTTCCGCTGTCGCTTGTTGCAGAGGTTCACTGCTTTAACTGGGTACCACTGATTGTGTTAAGAGGCACAGCAGATATAATATTAGGCTTTTATTTCTTCTGTTGAGGCCAAACATGTTCAATACATCATTTATTTGTGATGTAATTTCAATATCCTGTTTTGAATAAAACAATTGGAATACATTTACATACAGAGTATCATCATAATTTTTCATCATCTTCTATGCTAATTCCTCTCAAAAAATCTGTTTCCAAAATATTCAGATTAGTCATGTTGAATGAAAGATTAAGGAATGTCCCATTATAACTTGATTATAGCCATAACTGCAACTTAAACAAGCAGTATAACCAATACGGTAACTGTTGTCAACTCTGTTACTGAGGTGTCAGCCCTGTTACTTGTATAATATTCTAATATAATGTTAAAAATGAAAAGACAAATGTAAAATCAACTCATTTTATATGTTAAGTAAAAGAGACCAGTAATCCAGTCAAAGAAATTGGGGTATTATTATTTTGTTTTCATAACATTTTCTTAAAACAGAAGATGCTGTGAAAGAGTCAATTGTAAATGAGCATATTCATTCATGGAAAAAAGTCAAATCCTCAATATTCTCGCTTTATAAACACACTTAGTGTAACAAGGGGGGTTGTATCTTTCACTGTATATCAGATTTGTTTTAAATTTGGATTTAAAACCTTTTCAAACAGTAACTGATATGTCAGTAACAGGGTTGACAAAACACACATGTATGTTGATTATATGTGAAAAAAAATAAAAAAATAAGATGGCCTGAGTTGGCACGGCACATTTTTCTGAAAGGTAAGGATATACTTCATCCAAAAAAGGGCTTAAAGACTTTTAAAACAGTATTTTGAAAATCAAACATTAAGAATGGTAAATGGCACGTTTTCGTATAATGACCCCTATATAAAAGACAAGAGTGAGGCCTCAGCAACACCGGGACTGATCTCTTAGAAATAACAAGCATGACCTCCTGCCTTCTAATATGGGATTTCACCACCTACTCAAGGCTCGCTGGTAGGATAGCGTTGGTAAGAAGGCCTTGATCTGTGTGTGAGTGTGTGTGTGTGTGTGTGCGTGTGTGTGAGTGTGTGAGTGTGTGTGGGTCATCAGCGAAATGTTTCTGTGGAATTGAGCAGCATTAAAATAGAGAATATAATAACATGTTAGGGCTTCCCTTAAATGTCTCTATTCATCTACCAGGGGTGACAGCTCTGCTAGTACAATCAGGTCTGAGTCTATTTCTTATGAAGTCAGGCACTGACTGGCTGATGTGTGTGTCTTGGCTCTACCCGCAGTGAAATCGAGATGAAAAATGAGCAGAGACAGCAGGCTACCTGTTATCACTTTAAATATTTTCTTTCCACATACCCGACGTTAAACTTCAACAAATGACTGCAAATTAGATTAAATGCAGCTAATGTAATTTAAATCAATCTCTCTTCAGAGATGATGATCTTTATACAGCTCACCAGTCGCAGAGTGGTCAAAGCGCTATACTTCATACATTATGACTAATGTGAACCACTTTGAATTATTGACAATAATTAAAACATGTTGCTTTATGAATTCCATACTTCTTGAAAATTCCTGTCATTGCCCCAGATAAGTGCTGCACAGATGTAACAATACTTATCAGAGGAAATATGGGATTTAGCACTTCTCTCTAGATTAAGACACATCTGGCTTTGAGTAGGACGTCACAAACTTCAAGAGATTTTGTGCCTGCTTTTTGTAACTTTCCTGCTGCACACGACAGGAAAAATTGGCACTGTCAATAATTTGTGTATATTAGTTCAAGAAATGCATACAAGACACGGTAAACATTTATAAAAGGAATCTTTTGTGATGACAGAATTACATGCTGCCGTCTAAAGTTGCCGCAGAGAATCATTACATTATGGCTGCACAGACGGAGCCATTAGCCTTTCAATACCTCCTATTAAGTCTGGATTTTCTTTACCACTGGAAAATGAAGGGGAAACGGAGACATACCGGCAACTTGAGCTAATCGCCTGCTTAATATCCCATCATTTGGCTTGAGCATCTCTGTAATGTTCCTGTTACCTCATCATTAGTGCCAGGCTGTGCTGTGGACCATGTCAATACAGAGAACTGTGCGTTGGAAAGCCGCCCGTGTTTGCCTTGTTGAGCTTCCTTTTTTTTTTTTTAGCTTGTTTGTCAAATGAACAGAATCTAATGCCAAACATTGTCAAACAGGCAGCATCCTGCACGGTGAATCACCTGTAGACTCTTGCCAAAAAAAACAGCAGCACACTCTGGCAAAATAGTTTCCAGATCACATCACCTCAGACTCCCACACAAGGGATATGATCAGAGTCTCTCTCAGCGTGTCATATGAACAGTAGCATGGGGCCCCTTCATATGAAGAGTTAAACCACAGAGTATTAGATTGGTAATGACAACAATCCAACCAATGGGAGCAGAGGATCCAGCCGGGTTATACAGTATGTTTTATAAGAGAAAGTCTCTGGCACTGTTAGTGATTCCTGCTAATAAAAAAACATCAGGGGCCTTCCTGTTTTGTCTTGAAGCCGCTGTAAGAGCTGACAATCATTCAGGCCTGAAACATTCTTCACTGTGTTTTCTTTACCTCGGCAATATAGGGTGCAACCTGACCTCTGCACGGAACCATGAATATACCTCTCCAAGGGCTTCAATAAGGACGTTAAACGTTCACCATAGATTGGAATTTTTGGGTACATGGGCTCTTCTCTGTAAGCGTGGAAGGTGAGCAGTGGTGGTGGATAACCAGCTTCAACATTATCCAGTAACATAATGTTGCCAACATGAAGTGGATTGGCTGGATCTGATGGTATTTGGGAATTTAACGCCCAAAATACGACAAAGCCAAAATGAACAACATTTGAGGCCTCTAATGTTTGCCTGATTGCTTTAATTCAACTGTATATTTGATTTTATGATCTCAAAAGGTCCATGGTTTGCTGCTGCATTGTTTAATCAGACTGATTGGTACCATATTTTGATTAGAGACACTTAACTTCTAATTATTTCATCAAAATGTTTACAAAGATGCTAAATTGGCATCACAATTTAAAATCTATCTGTAATCTAGAATAATATCTATTTATTCAGCAGAAACCTCAGTATTGTAACAATATTTGCTTTTCTAAGTATCGCCTGGATATTCACACCATTACCAACTGGCAATATCACTGGGCTTGAAGGATATGATTATAATCAGTGCTTAACCACTTTGAAATCAAAATGGAAAAGTACCCAAGCTTTGCTCAAACCGTTTCCAGAGCCTATGATGAATGTAACGTGAACACAAGTTTTCATGTATGTAGAACACTTACTGTGTTAGACATGAAGCTGTATGCTACAAGGAAGTGGTATGATTGTGTTACATTTAAATCAGTTAACAGCAGTTAAATATAATGTTGGTTAAATCAACTTATATGCTGTTTTAACTTCTGTTAAGAGTTAGTTAAGATGATCAACACCACTTTTACTTTGTTCAGTATGAACTCTGGAGCCAGCAGCCAGTTAGCCAGTTAGCATCAAGACAGAAAACAGGGACAAACAGCTAGCTTGGCTCTGTTCAACAATAAGAAATTTAAACTACCAGCACTGTCATTATTAAACATTGTCCCTAATCCTTGTTTTATGTACAAATTGTCGAGTGACGTTGAAGTTATGTGAAACCCTGTGAAGTTTTTGCTGATTAAAATGGAGCCAAGCTAGCTACCCCTGCTGTCTTTGTGCTAAACTAAGCTAACCATCTGCTCGCTCCATTTTCATATTTAACTTACAACACGAGAGATGTATTGGTCTTTGAAAAAGGCAAATTTACCTTACTGTCAAACTATTCCTCTATTGGAGGCACATGCAGATTAATAGATGTTTCAATCTGTCCAGCTCCATTACAACTGTTAGCATAAAGGGTGTCATTAAGTTAAAGTACATCACCATCACAGTGCAGAATAAATCGATGCATCTCAGGTTGTAATGATTTAGGGTGTGGTTAAACACACTCTTGTCTCTTTTAGTCTCTTTAATGACAATTATAAAATGTTGAATAAAAAGATCTGTAATTAAAATATGCGCCTGAACATATTAGATAAAGAAAGCATTTCATACATACTGTGCAGCACAGTATACAATAGAGTAAAGTTAAAATAGCTCACACTAAAAACTACATCAGAATCCATTAAAAGTTAAAGGTTTAAAAATAAAGTTGTGTGGGTTTGAACAATGCTGGGCAGCACAACAAGCACTCTTTACAGATCCATTGTTTGTTTTGAGGAGTTTAAAGCTTAAATTAGTATATTTTATGAGAATGAAAACTTGGTGACATGGTGAAACACTTTTGTTTGTCTCACTGTGACTTTAAAGCTCTATAAAGACGAGGCCTGGTGGAGCAGGATCAGCTGAGAGCTTTACATGGAAGTCGTTATCCAGCTTCTTGAAAAAACGTCCTCCAAGCTGAAAACACTTACAACTGACAATAATAATGAAAATCTAGAAATATCAACAGAAACATTTTACTCTGTGACAGGTTTAAATCTAAAAAAAACACATTACAAACAACAGCATCAATAAATACTTCAAACTTAAACCACAGGGAAGACGACTGAAGAGGAACAACAAAGTCACACACCGCACAGAGTGAGGAAAAGAAGCTAACTGAAATGTAGCTCATTTAAAGATCCAGTTGCACGTTGCTTTAAATGTGCACAAATCTAACATCTATATTTGTTTTGTAGTTCAACAGAAGGTGAAAGTTTAAGCTTATTGAGGATTATTTGCACTGAAAAACAAAGATCAACAAGGTAACTCGCAGTGAGTCATAGTGCTGCTGTCAGGACGGACCATTTCTCTTCTCTGCACCAACATACTTTCTGTTTTCAGAACTGAAAACCCAACTGTGCCAAGGTCACGGGTGAGGGCCCCGCATCTGATTTGGATGTGCTGACATTCGCTGACTCTCTCTGACCCGCTTCTTTGTTTCCCTCACTCACCGACTCTATCTTTTCCTTACCCGTTTTTACTCACCCATTCAATTACTGCCTCCCATCAGTCCTCCCCTCAGAAACATATTTCACTGTTGGGGAAGTTAATTGCACGTGAAATCGTGGCTCATGTACAATTCAGGTTAAAGAGAGTAAGAAAGACAAGGAGGCCTTGTTACATGTCATTCTCGATCAGTGGATGCAACCTGCTTTTTACATGCACACAGATACTCGATGACACTTTCCTACGTTAGAAAAAGAATAGTCCTTATGATAATGTTTGGAGCCTGTTCATGACAACAGACGAGTATTTAAGACAGAATGTCTTTGGCCTCTGTGGCTCAACATTTTTGCCTGTTTGTCAGGAGGGTTACAATAAAACTGCTGGCCCTATTTCCAGGTGGAAGGGTGCCGCAAGGGCCAAGAAAGAACCCATTAAATTCTGTGGCTGATCCTGATCCAGCTCAGAAACAGGCAATTATTTTTGAAATGACGAAATTAATTCTTATAGTTTTGGAACTATATCCAGACGTATAGTGGTTGCACGTGCAGTTGCACGTTGGCATTGGAAGAGGTCTGCGTTCTCTGCGTGAACTTCTAGTTCATTTTAACATTAAACATAGACATTAAAGAAACTCCAGGCATGTTTTAAATCAGTGGCCAATTCGGTTTAGTCCCAGTGGCTACCACAAGCCCACTCTGTGCTACATATCCTGACAAGAAAGTCAAGCATTTAGGAATCTTAAGAGCCTCAGTTACCAGTTTTAGTAGTTTTTCAACCAAATCAAGGTGAAAGGAGCAATTCTCCCCAGGAAAAAGCCACTGTCAGTCAAAGTTGGTGTTCTCTGTAATCGAAAGAAGCAATAATATTTTAAATTGGCGCCATAGCTGTGGAGAAAGTTGTACAAACAGCTTGCCCATTCTACATTCCTACAACACCCAGGATGCATTGCACCCCTCCCTCTGAAAGGAACGGCCCAGCGAGAGACGCTGGAGTGAAATACTACTGTTTTCCAGTCAAGGACATTGATCGCTACAGGCGATGGCACAGAGCGGTACAGAATCCGAAGTATGACGAGAATATACTGATGGATCGTCTAAAAAATCTTCAGGTCTGCAGTGTACGTTTAAAACCTGACGATTTAGAACCTTAGTCCTCCAAAGGCACAGAGAGAAATTGCATTTTTTCCTACCATAATGGCATTAGCTCCTCATAATAGCATGATAGGACTGAGGTTGAAAATCGGCGAACTGGCCCTTTAAGCGCCAGCAAATACTAGATTTAGAATAAGTACCGAGGAAAATTAGAATGGAGCTGTTCTCTCTTGAGTATTGCTAGTAGGGAAATATTTGCTAAATCATATTAGCCATAGAACTGTTATAAATCCTTCTGTTGATACTTGATTAGTTGATATGAGACCCTTTGACCTTTAGGCTATCTATAGTAAAGATTTAAGACATCACAGCTGGATAACATTTTACAGGCTTTAAAAATTATCTCATGTGCAAAATGTTTGTTTCATCTTTTCTACAAACGAATGTAGTGTGTTTAAACAAAGCGAACATCTCATGCTGACTTCTGAGTTGCAGTCTTTTTGTCTATAATAAAGATGAAGATAAATCTAAGTTTGATTCAAGAGGCGACAGAAAAACTCTCTGCAGGTGTGACATGTGAGAGAGTTCAGAGTTAATCCCACAGTATTAGTGTTTCATTTGCTGATCAGGCCGCTGGGGTGCGTATGTATTATCCTACTGCACAATGTTGTGTTTGTGTTTGACGCAGACTAATGTGGAAATCCTTTAAAAAAACAAGCAATTTGTCCTCGTCTCAGTCACTGACTCTCACAAGCCGGGGGATGCCTGGTCTGAGATTATTTCCTGCTGACAGTGAGGAAAGCTTTGCAATTATAATTTAATATGGCTGTTTGAATCAGAATGTCAGCAGTATGATTTAAGAACCCAGTTAAAGATAAAGAAGGATTTAAATCTTCCAGCTAGAGATTTAAAAAATATGATGGTTAACAAGGTGACATGAGATGAAATCAAAATCAACCAACAAGAGAAACTCAAACCGCAGCGTTCAGTTCTGATGAAACTGTTTAACATCTATTAAACGTAAGATAAACATGTCGAGAGTTGCCTGCCTCCTTTCAATTTCACACCCTCTTACAGCGCTGTCTTTTCTCTCAGATAATTCTCCACACAGGAGGCCCTTTCTGCGCGGCAAATGAGCCGTACGCCTGTAACATCTACTTACACACAGCGCTGCGCTGATGGGCTGTGATAGCAGCATTGCATCTCCATTGCATCACTGTTGGATAAGTTTGGAAACAGAAAATGCAAATCACCACTGAGCATTAACTGTTCCAAAACACAGCCTGCAGATTGAAGGCATGCATGCAGCCCCGGTCAGACAAACAACAGCATGGCCTGCGTCCCCCCTTTTGAGGGCTTAGGTCTGCAAACCACCAGAACACAATGAGCAGGACCACAGAGCGGCCTCCTGACCACTTGGACAGTAATAGGTCCAGATCCTCACCACAGGTTAAATAAAAGTGTGACCAGACTCGAGTTTTAGCGTCCCCGAGACACGATGCTGCTTTGGCTCTAAAAAGGATGTCAAGGCCGAGCTACAGACGACAGCATTTAACTGTTCACTGTCCTCAAACTCAACCAAGGAGGGCAACACCTACAGTTGTTTCCCTGGTCCTTCTTTTCAAAACTACTTAGGAATGAGCTTGCCTACTGGAAGTAAAGATTTGTAGAAACTAAAACCAGCAGACAAAGTAGCAATCCCCTCAATCCCCTGAAAAATCACAAGAGGGGAAATATTTATATAACTAGGAAATACTCAACAATCACTTAAGTTAAGAAGCTCCGACGTCCGGCTGGTTGTGTCAGGGGTGCAGGCTAAAGCTGGGTAAGTGCAGACCAGAGACTTGGAGCTGGTCCAGGATATAGTATGAGGTTCTGGAAGACGTCCAAGCCAGCTGGGGAGCAGCAGAGTCAAGTCCTACAGTAACCTGGATCTGTGTAGCCTGGCCGCTCCGCTGACAGATTTATCAAGCTGGACCTGGCCGGGCAGAATCGCTGCTTAAACTGCAATATATCTCCGACTATATCTCACTCATTCCCTGCATCTCTTTTCTCTTTCCTCCTTTGTATTTATTTTTTTGTTTGCCGTTCAAAGCAGTTGTTCCCACTCCCTTACTTTCATAAGTATATATTTCACAAAGTACTCGGGGTCGCAGTCGTGTATGCAAATAATTATGCACTCAACACCAGTCCATTAATTCCCGTGACAGTATGAGTCAATGGCACATCTCATATCCAAGTTATACCTCATACGAGCAAGCTTTCCAATAACATCAACTATTGTTTTCTAATCCATCAATATTAAAGCAAAGTTAATATTACTCGCCATGACTGCAGGCACACTGAGCTGCAGTAATAAGGCTTCACAAAGGCCAGGGGAAGGCAAGGAGTGTGCTGCTCTGCCGGGGTGAGGCGGGTGCTGCGCTGCACACCTGCCTGCCTGATTAAGCCGTGGACAAAGAGGCCTCTGTTGCTACCTGTCCACCTGTCCACAAAGCAGAGCCCCTCCGGTCTATCTCTGCAGCCCTGAATTCCTCTCTGCCCCTCGCTCGCTCCTGTCGACTTCAGGGTCTGCTGGATATTAATAAGTCCCCGTGCTCTCACGCACACACATTGTTGGGATGATATTAACATGCAAACAGTGATGTCCTGCAGGTATGACTGTTTTAACCACAGTGCTTCATAACTTCACTGTCCAATGCTGTAAATGTATAAGCAGCTGTTTAAGCACCTGTTTGAGATCTGCTGCTGCTCCTAAACTTTCACTGCTGACTTAGATATCAGACCTGTTAATCCCAAAGCTTCTACTGAATTAAATGTCTCATTGTGTGATTAAAGATCGTGTCGTTTACAGCTCCTTTTCACGTCTCTGCTCTCTTTTTTTTTCTCAACCCTACACAAAAATATGCAACCACGCTGTTTCCACATCCTCTGTTATGTATGAGACATCTGTGCGGCTCCAGGTCGTCTCAAGACGTTTTATTTAATTGCAAAAACATTTAGGAAATATGTGTGTATGAAAGGTAAGAGGTGAATCAATCCTAAAGTGTGTGTTTATGTGTGGAAATACGAGAAGTTACCCTTTACTTAAAGACACAGTGATAAAATGAATGACCCTAATGATTAAATAAGACTCATGAAGGAGTTCACATTTAGCTGGGAGCTGGCTAACGAGGGATTCTCGGTATCTGACTTTAATTTCAGCCAAAAGAAACAACGTCATGTTTGCTACTGTCTGTTTCTAACCCATCCTCGAGCCTCT
Source organism: Semicossyphus pulcher (assembly GCF_022749685.1). Classification (NCBI taxonomy): domain Eukaryota; kingdom Metazoa; phylum Chordata; class Actinopteri; order Labriformes; family Labridae; genus Semicossyphus; species Semicossyphus pulcher. The sequence continues at coordinate 19,816,827 of NW_027211759.1, forward strand.
CCTCCCCCAGGTCTCCCCTGTCTGGACCCCTGCCTGTGTTATGTGATGGATATACACGGTATCACAGAACGCAGTGATGAATGATGTGAATATAACATTAGAAATTAGAGGGATTATTGGGGCTGATATAACTTAACTGGTGGCATTTTTGTGGGGCAGAGTTCAGTGAAGTGTAGTGTGTGTGTGTGCATGTGTGTGTGTGTGTGTGTTTTCCTGTAGCCTTTACTGCTTTACTCACCAAGAGAGGAAGAAACATCAGTTTAGGGCCTGTGTCCACTAACACTGTTTTTCTTTACAAAACTAATGCAGTTCAGCGTTTTCAGCCCAATCATACTTTTTTCCTAGAATAAAATCAAATATAATGCATAAAGAGCAAATTAAAACAGACTTATCAAACACTACTGAGGGAAGCAGAAGTGCCATTAGACAACTTTTGTAGCCTAGCAACAGTAAGAGCCGGTGAGAAGCGCTCTGAAATTGAGGTCGTGGGGCACTGGCAGCACCTCCAGTGCTAAAAGCATGCGTGCATCTGATTACATGGTTGCGTAAGTATCATTTGAAACGGGTATGAAAAGTTTGCTTGTTTGTTGGAGCATGATTAATCGATTAATCAATAAGATGGTCGACTGACATTACTGGACTTTGAGGCACTTTCCTGGTAAGTGTGTGAGTTCTTAGTGCTGTCCCACTGTCAAATCAACAAGTGCATGACGGCTCCGATGCAGACTTTTTAACGCCAAATTACGCACTTTCTGTAAGTGTGCATATTTGCAGACTTTCCTGTGAAATATACCCATAGCGACGTTACACTATTGTACAGCCCCCCACTACATTTTTGTTCAGAGAAGTAGTAATTAATAAAGTTTGAACAAAAACACCTAAATGTAAACAATGCGAGCTCGGATGGTATCGGGAACCACAAATACATCAGTAAGTGACAACAGTTAAATATTCACAAAGGATTAACATCAAGGCCTTTCTGACTCTGAATATGTAAACACTGTAATGTAAGTCACACAAATACGTGCTGGATGTCGGCTTATTAGATTTAATGGCGCATCTTGTTTCCAGGCAACATGTTTTATGCAGTTCTCAAGCCCTCACACACGGCACGCCTGACGCCATTAAAGTCTGTGAGGGCTCAGTGCTCAGGCTTCAGGGTGGAGGTTGGGATCGTGCCTTAGTTGTGTTACTATTCTCACAGGAAGTGAAAGCAGTGTCATCCTGGGAGGTTGTGTATCAGTGGTAGGTCTTCCTTACTGCCTGAGAGGCCCACATCCTCAACATTATGTGCATCACATGTAGTGTGGCCATTAGCAAGGCCAATTAACCCTTATAAACCCACTCCCCTGTTGAGTGGATTTGGGGGGAGCTTGTCATCACAGCCGTCTGACTGCATGAGGAAAAAGCTGTACTGTAAATGTGCTGTATGTTTAATGGTCACTCATCACGTCGGAGCCGTCGAGTTAATCGCATTTTAAAGGCCTTCAGACGCAGGATTAAACACTTTTGGAGGTTTTTGTAAATGAAGCGACACATTTGAAGAGAAAGCTCGCAGAGGAGCGGTGCTAATGAGGCCCGCAGCGATCCATAATCATCGCTTTCACTTTGAAGCTTCCAACAGACAAACTTTAAGAAAAGATTATAGATATTAAACTTCCTATAGTTGAGAGCCTGTTGGTTTTCTGTGGACTAAACAAAACCACCGACATCCTGACCTGGCAAATCGGTCAAAAACATTGTACCATGTTTTTCCAAAGCAGCCTAATGAAAGCCTTTTTGCAGCAGAGCAGAGAAAGTGTCTAAGGCTGTATTGTTAAGTGCCCACTTTTAAAGCCCTCCCAGCTGTGCTCTGTCGCACTGCCAACCATAGAAAAAAAAACCTCAAGGGCTCCAACTTGTATTGTTTTATGTGAATCTAATACCCAATGTTGAGATTATACGGCCCCGGATTCCAGCCTCGCCGCAAACATAGCATCAAAAAGTTTGTGTGGGTGGAAACTTTGTCGCAGCCCAGACTGAAAGGGAGGACAGATGAAAGTGGTGGTTTATCCCTATCAATGATAATCCACTTTCCCACCATCCTCCTTATTGTTTCCCTCTCTACCACATCAACACACATAGACAGGAACACTGCGCCAGCGGGGGGTTTAAGATGGAGCTTTTAAGTCAAGGAGCAATAAAATAAACTATAATAAACTACATTTATACACAAGCTACTTATTAAAGTTTTATTAATTGGTTTGCAAATATAAATGGATGAATTTTAATCCTTTCCCACAGTTTGAACAGTCCGCCCGCTTGCCTGTGAGCGAAGTCGCCAACAAATAAACATGGTATAATTTTAATCAAATTTCGCTCCAAAAAGCAGCAACAGAGATCATTCAGAAAAAATAAAAGTGTATCAAAAAACATCCGCAGTGTTCTTTCATTCCCGTATCACGTTACTCACTCCTCTCAGACAACATGCAGAGGAGACAGTGAGCCCAGCAGGGATTAACAGCACAATGGTCTGAGTGGTTTCTGTGCCACTAACTATCACATGAAATTAACTGCACAGCGTTTTGTTGGAATAAGAAGAACACAATTTGCAACGCAGATGTTGGGGGAAAAAAAGCTTACTGTAAATGTGGGAGAAAGTTTACTGGGGTGGAAAGTTCACCCTGCTGTTTGATGTGAGCATCACTGTTTAAATCTGAGTCTCATGTCCCCGCTGGACGGGGAAGGCCTTCAGCGGTAGGAATCCCTAACCAAACCTGCAGAGACACAAGAGAGCGAGTCGCTCACTGTGTCGACTTTTTCCAGCACATTTGCCGAGACGAGAACCATGCTGACATTTATAATCGTCTCTGGCTCAATTTAGAAAATATAAAGGAGCTGGGAGTGAAGGAGCGAGCAGAGACTATTACCACTACCTGCTCTGCACACTTCACATCATGGCAGATCTGTCCAGCAGAGAGCAGACTCACAGCTACACACATCATCGCCCCGGTGGTTTGCACTCAAACAATTACTTCAAGATGTGTGTGTGTGTGTGTGTGTGTGTGTGTTTGTCAGAAGTGTGTTGGGACGTGCGTATGTGAGCGTGGTTGTGCATAGTGTCAGATGTTTGCAGGTGAAACATTTTTATTCTAATTAACTAGAAGAATTGCTATTTTCTGGTGATGCAAAGTGTAGTGTGTGTGCGTGCGTGTGTGTGTGTGTGTGTGTGTGTTTCCCTCCAAGGAGCTGTTTTCACAGGCTCACAGCCTCATTAGTAGCTCCACTATTAGCTGTGATTAAAATGCTATCATGGCTCTCTTCCTCTCTCTCAGATCATCCTCTCCTCATAAAGGTGCAGGCCTGCTGGATAATGAGGTAGTTTATTTGTCTGTCTGCACACACACACACACACACACACACACACACACACACACAACGGTAGTAAAAGTCTCACTTTTTAACCTGAAAATAGAGATGTGATGTGGAAGAAAAGTAATAAAAGTTGTTTTAAGAACACGAAGCAGAAACAGATTTATAAAAAGATTCATGGGTTGACCCCCGCAGATCTCTCTCACATGCTCCCTCCCTCCCTCTCTCTCTGTCTTGCTCCTTCCCTCTCTCTCTCTCACTCTCTCCGTCCTGCCAGACACATTAAGGAATGTATCATTCTGTATGCTTTGGCAGCAGATCAGCGCTGGCACGCTCGGCGCAGTGAGCGTGGCTGCAGATGGCTATCAGCCTTATCTGCTGCTAATAAATCTCACAAAAGGATCCTGTGCTCTGGCTAAACTCGGTGCCCTTTGACCCATCTCTGTCGCCCAACACACCAACGAGCACCCTGCCGGTAACCTAACCTTCACAGTTTTGACATCTAAATACGTCGTTTTTTTTAAGCTCTCACAGCTGAGTCACAGCAGCGCTCGTATCTGAGCAGAAGAGGCCTCGGAGCTTTTGATTTCCGTCGTTTACAGTAAAATCACATCTCTGTAAACCACATACAGCTCAGTGTATAGTCTGCTGCCTATCTGACTGCAGCCAAAGTACAGAGGACGCTGCATGGCGTTCGCTCTAATCAGGGATAGACTGACAGCCTCCCTACAATAATAAAGCACAAAGAGAGAAATACAGAATGATGGATTATATACAATTATTTCACCATCACAGTCGCTGTCTATGAAGGGCTGCGGGTGTTTAACACTCTGCCATAGCAAACATGTTATTCCTCATTTGCCTTAGTGTAATGTCTTTCTCTGCTACCTGTCGTATTTCATCATGTTTTAAAGGAATAATTCAAGAGTCAGAGAGTCAAACGGAAAGATTAATACCAGCCTATATGATTCAAAAGTCATCTGCCGGTTAGCCTAGCTTAGCTTAGCAAGAAGAAACAGTGGATGAAAGCTAGCCTGGTTCTGCTCAATGGTAACAAAAATCACCTTCAAAGTAAGACTAGAGAAATGTGCAGCCTGTGGATCCCAGTGACACAGAGTGATCGCTCACGCTTACAGTAACAGTAAGAACTGTTTTTATTTAGTCCGATGGAGTTTTAAAAGGAAACAGATGAGATACATTTCTTCAACATCTGCATCCCAGATAAGTCGATGATCAAAGAGTCAGCTGACCGTCACCTCCTGACCGTACTACACCATGTGATTTGGCCAAAGCGTGTTTACCAAGGCAGGCACATCCACACCCACGCATGGCACAGTCCACAGTCCACAGACAGGGTGGGCTGGATCCCACCTCTGCCCCTTTTTGGTCCTAATCGGGAGGAGGAGAAACCAGAAGAGCGAACACTCACTTTCCCCAAAAAGCCGCTGAATGTACGAACACATACTGTTACAGTCACACCAGAACAATGCCACTACAATCCAAGCACAACATCTGTTCCAGTCAGAGAGTGCGCCGCTGCCAGAAACATGTTCAAAAACCAATAGCTTAAAAGCAATGGAGTAAAAGAGGAATAAAAAGAGAGAGAGACATGAAAGGAAACAAGACAGAGTGTGTTTCCATTGATATTCACTGTTTTTTGTGGCTCGGTGTCCGAGCGGTCAGGCTCCCACACAGAGCTGAGTCCTGCATATTTTATCACATGTGATAAAATCAGATCGACATTCAAAGGCGCTAATTGCCAAAAATGTTAGTGAAATTAATGAGACGAGAAAGGATGAATAACATGAATTTCCTGGAATTAAGGAAGTATGAATAAGTTAGTGCGTGTGCAGCTGTGTGTGTGTGTTTGTGAGTGTCTGTGAGTGCAGGGCACGTATACACAAGCTGTGTCCCAATCCAGGAGCGGCAGCCTTTGAAGGAGGCGGTAGGATGCACCATGCATAGCCTGCGTAGGCCGTCAAAGCTAAACTGAAATGAGACGGTCTGGTCTACGGAGGATTTCCTGTTTGCGTCACCAGCTGTTCCCGGCCTTACCATTGCGTCACCAAACGCCGCTCATGTCGCCTAGCAACAGGTAGCTAACTAGCTAGCATAACTAACATCACGTAACTTAACCTATTATTCTAAAGTTTATTTGTTTCAAGGGCCCTTTTGTTATCTGAAATGTGTAACGCTGAAGTTAAAAGTGTATTCCTCGGCTTGCTCTCATTTGTATTGGCATCCAGTATATCTCCGGATCCATTGGACCGCGAAGGAAGCACCCAATGGATCCTTTGCCGCCCAGGAAAAGAAAGATGCATTTGTCGGCCGCATCTGAAGGAGCCTTTGAATTGGAACAGTCTTCGACGCACCACTGTGACGCAATCGCCCTTCAAATACGGCCTTTGAGGGATGCAGCCCCTGGATTGGGATACAGCTACAGTGTTGTCCGAAAAAAGTAAGAATTAAATTAAATATTGTCAAAATGTAATTTACCAAAATAATGTACCGACGTAATTTCTGCATTTGTAAAAACACTGTATTCACATGTTGGTGTTCAAAAATACACTAACACATACTCATATCTGATCAGTGATACTTGAATAACATTTTGGTAGTTTTTAGTAATAAGTGGTAGAAAATTAGGATAGGGTTACCTTTTCTCTTTGCTGGAATTTAATTATGTCAGTGTTTGAAGTTTTCAGAACTTTATTTCAAGCTACATTAAAAGACACTGAGGCCTTTAAATATTTCATCCCCTCTCAAACATCCAGGGAGCCCAGTCAGAGACGGTCCAAGCTCCGGGTTTATGTCCCACACAGACTTCTCTCACACTCTGGCAGGAAAAGTTAGGGGCAATTACAATAGATTAAACAAACAGTTTCTTAAGGCGGGCATGTAAAAGAGGCTGTTAAAGTCAGGTAAATGGTGCTCCAGTGTCAACCTCTTAAAGCCCACCCCCCCCAGGAATCTAATCCACAACATATGGGCACAGTAAGCGCCAAGGACAGGGGGAAAGAGACACAAACTCTCTGCAATGAGTCTGGACAATTATTGCTCTCGGCTATTAATCGTGGTGATCTGTCCCTTTAAACACATCGTTGAATGAGATATCCATTCACTGATTAATTGGCAAACACTGTGAGAGCATTTTTTCAACTTGGTTAAGCCTTTTTTGTGTTTTTTTCTCCATTTTTCCTGAAAAGCCAATCATTTTTAGCTTTACCCGATTTCATCGTACTACTACTAATGCCCCCCCGACACATACACTGTAAAAAAAATAATTTCTGTATCACAAACTCTCTATTAAAAGAAACACAAGGTTACATTGTACTCTGATTGCTTCTGTATTTCAGCATTACTGATTTTTCAAAATAAATGTTTTTTAATGAATAAAATCAATCAACATTACGTGTGTATTATTGAGTCTCATGAAGATGAATGAGCAGGTTTTCGACGTGCAGTTAACAGGACTTTTGTGCACTCTGGGCACTTTTCCTGTTGCTGCGTCGGAAGCCAACTTTTTAAAGGCCTGCGGTGATTCTCTCCTAATGACTCCAAGTGTGTGTGTGTGTGTGTGTGTGTGTGTGTGTGTGTGTGTGTACAGTGTATATGAACATGCAGCCGCAGAGTGCACCTGAGGACACATGGCTACTGTTAAGACGCTGGCTTTGATCACTGGAAGAGTTGCTTGATTTGGAGTAGACAAGAACGAATAGTGGAACAATTACAAGGAGCTGAATATCAAGAAGTTTACATATGTCTAGAATTTTTCTGCCGGGGTCACATTAAAAAGAGATAAAGGAGATAAATGAGATGTCAGACGGAGGGGAGAAGTTTTAACTAACTCTTTATCAGTTCTGACCTCGGTGAGATCAGACGCAGCAGCAGGCTAATTTTGTGTCCGTGAGGCGTCGTGTCGTTCAGAATATGATGAATAGGTCAAAGCCAGCAGTTAGTCTTCTCTCTCCAATCCAGGTGAACTTGACTGTGTTCGAGTCATGGCTGGAGGTCATTTAAGGAGTGATATGTGTGTTTGTTTGTCAGGGTCACTGTGAGTGCACGCTGACAAATTACAGGCACTTTATGCGTAGAATGAGACAGCAAGCTAGTGCATGAGTCAGAGAGGGTGAGGATGAGACGAATGCTTGAAGTAAAAAAGTAAAAAAAGAAAACATGACACAAACTGACAGAAATAAGATATGAAGAAGAAAGTAGCTGTAATAGGTGAGGCACTCCCCGGGATATGAATGACTGTAGTGCTTTTAATGGCAGCTGTCAGCTCACGCAGCGGGGTCACGCCCTCTCTCTTCAAAGTCCCACCGTCAGTAGCTCACATTATTGCTCATCGCTCCCTGCAGGAAGGCCTGCTGTCATCTGCCCAGTCACCTCTACTGACCACCGTCCATGTGTAAGCCTGCACCAGCGGGCCTTTCTGCACTCTTATAAAGGTTCAAGATCTACATTATCAATGCCACTGAAACACTTGGTGGTTTGATGGTTAGAGACTAAAATTAATACGAACTTACAAGTTGTTTTTTAAATAAATAAAGATAGTGTCCAGGCTGCTTTAAGAATTTAAGTTGACTAAATATGAAAAGATGAGTTGAGATAAATTTGTATTCATTTAAGTCAGCTGTACTTACTGTATATCCCTTTAATTTACTAAATGTTTAATTACAATTTAGTTGCTAATTTTGATGTTTTGTCAACACAGACTTTCAAGTTCATTCATAGCCAAACGGGGATGCTAGCAGGGAGCTTTAGCTGTGAGGCGACAGTGCTAAGCAACGCACTGTGTAGCCACTTCATGTGACATCACCTTAAAGCTCCTATATGGTATTCATTATAGGGCCTTTTTATTTTTAGTTAATGGGTTTATTGTATATATAATATTTTTTGTATATTGTTTTGACCCAATGTTTTATATTTGTGTGTCAATAAAATAACTAACTATGAGGAACTCTCAGTTTGTGTTGATTTTGGTGACCCCTGTGGACAAAGTGGTCCCTCTTATCTCTTCGCTGATCTCGTCCTTTTCATGTGTAAGAAGTGCTTTTTAACAAAAAACTCCTCCTTTTGTTTTTTAACTTTCAAACTTGTCACTTGCTGTGAATCTTTGCCGTAGAAAATACAGAAAAAAGGCTGATTTGGCAGCACAATGTTGATCCCCTTGTCTGACACCTACCCCCCCGGCAGTGGTTACAGGCGTTACAAATAACTACAGCCGCTGATGCTTTTGTAGGTCATATAGAGGCATCAGTATTATTTTCATTCTGTTTCATAACATGTGAAAAACTCTTCACAGGAGCTTTAATTATATATCTATATTTGGGTCATCTTTATCATAAGGTATATCCTTCAATTGAATCACTGTTGAAAGTAGGAAAACTTGACATTAGTTGACATTAACACAAAATATTGAGTTATCACAGCATTGACATGTCACCTACAAAAGGCAATCAGAAGTTAGACACTCTAAAAGTCACACATGGGGCGCTGGTTTAGCTCAGTTGGTAGAGCAGGCGCCCCGTGTGTAGAGGCTACAGTCCTCGACTCACAGGTGGCATGCAGGTTTGACTCCCGTCCTCGGCCCTTTGCTGCACGTCTCTAGTCCCCACATTTGCTGCCTCTCCTCAGCTATCGGATCCATAAAGTTAAAAATGGCCTAAAAAATTGTATTAAAAAAAAAGAAACTCTCTCAAACTTCTGGATTCACTTTCACACTTCTGATCACGCATGTGCATAAAAATGTGTACTAATGGCTTACCTATTCAATGTCTAATATGAGCTGTTTTGTCCACGAGTGCATATTCCTGGATGTCACTACTTGACAATGATTGATAAGCTGCCAGTTTTAAAGCAGAAGAATTTCAACCAAAGTAATGAGCAGAAAGCAATAAACAGAGAGCACGTCTGAGTGTGATCAGCACATTCTGGAGGTAATTATCTGTAAGGTCAGACTAATATCTGAGGCCTTGAAGGGAGTGCACGAGTGAAAAGCAACTCGAAAGCATCACGTGTTGAAAATGTTGACTGACCGACAGTAACTCCGCAGCCTAATGGAAACATCACCGCTACAGCGAAGAGCGAATAAGCCGTAAAGAGGAAAAACCAGGATGAAAATTCTGCTTTGGAAAATTTCTTGCAACCTGAGAGCTTTGGGTGGAGAAGCATCTGGAAGCTCCGTTTACCTTTTCCTCTCTGTTTTTATGTGTATGTCCCCATATGTGTGTGTGTGTGTGTGTGTGTGTGTGTGTGTGTCGCTCCTGAGTGCGACCCAATGCTTTCCATGTGTGCACGGGGGAAGTCAGCAGTGTCGTTTTGTTTTGATGGGACCTGATAGATCACCCGTACGGCGGGCCAGAGAGCGGCAGCTCAGCTCAGTGCTGACGCCATCCTTCACCACAAAGACCAATATCAACAAAGCAGGGACAGAAACCAAGACGGCCTGTGTTTTTGACATTTGATTTTCCACTATCTTTCCCTTTTTTTCCCCCTTACAAATCATCATTTAACAATTACAGAGCATTTCCACAACCACTTTCCCTCTGTCTACTATTCATCTTCTAAATACTGAGGCTGGCCTGGCTCCAGTGCAGCCGCTTTGATCTGTGAGATTGAGCCTAACAAAGGAAAATTCCATGACAACAGATGAGCACATAAAAAGTCAAATTGCTGTGTCTATAGATCACTTTGTCTACGTTTTAATTCATCAGATAAGTTGTCTGCTGATCGTGGAAACGTTACAGGCTGGTGGAACTTTTAATGTAAAAAGTGGCGAGTAGATAAATCTTCGTACGCCGTAAAATATATGGCTGTTTGACTTATTTTATAGCTTCTTTATGAATGCAGTGTGCTGCCTGCCAGGCCAGAACGTGCAGCGCATACGCTATCTGATTCCTCCGCAGCTTTAGACTAAACAAACAACAGCAATCTGTCAATTCTGTGGTTTTAACATTAACTTTTCCATGTTGTTGTAATTTTATTCATCCTACGCTGATCCCCAGCTAATCCCAAAAGTCATTCCCCCTCTGCTTCATACACACCCCAGTGAAAACAAAACCTCCACTTTCTCCTCCTCCTCTCTCTCTCTCTGTATCACACACACACAGAAACAGTAGTGAGCTCGACGCAGCGGCAGAGGGATCCTGGTCTGTGTGATGTGGAAGCTGAACGTCTACTGTTTCAGAAAATAAACATGGCGGGATTGTCCCAGAGTAACGCACACTCGCCGGCAGACGGACTCATAATATTTCCCCCCATCTGATGACAGCTGGGAGAGTTTTCCACAGTGATAACAGGAATGTTTTCACACCCTCCGGACACATACAGTCTCCTCATTGTGGCCGGCTTCAGACAGAGAAAGACGCGTACAGTTACGTCTAACCGGAGCTGGAGACGGTGACAGAGGATCCGTCTGAGGGTCTCTCTCCGACTCTCAGAGGGACTTATCACTGATTGTTATTTGCTCTGTTTTACATCAGCATGTAATCCCCCCGACTCGATTATTCGACTCAGTTTGATTTCTCTTTCTGAGCCAACAATGTCCCCAAAAGAACTCTGGGGAAGCATATGTAATATGATATACAAACACACACAGGCACACTGTAGTCTGCATAGTCCTTGGATTTAAGAGAAGAAGTGAGGCCTAAGACAGCAGCGGCCATTGATGATACACAGACCGGCCTCCGTCAGCTTCTCCTCTCAAGCCGAGGCTCTGATATAACACACACACACATACTTCCTAACATACAGGGAGCATTGGAAACCACAGATGCATGACACATCTATGTGCATTCAACAGTCGGGTGAGAAACTGCTGCCTTCAAATCTCTTTCCTCACTCTGTCGAGGAAAATCGTGCAGACTCTTCCAGCGTGAGCACCCGCAAAGATGCATATGCATGCTCACAGACACAAACTCTCCTACAGTTGTTCTTCCTCTTATAGAAGCAGTGTGAGTCGAGTCCAGCAGTGACAGTGTGCTCACCTGAGGCTCTTCAGGAAGACCTGAATACTCGATGAGGACCCTTAAAGTTCAGCCGGCTTCCTGCGCGTTCCTCGAGCCCCTGTCCCAGCAGGTTGAGAGCAGGTGGGCGGCTGGTGTTACACACACCTGATTGACTTCATCACTCCCTCCCTGATAGGGGTAAGAGAACCATTAACGCATTATAAGACACCTGAGAGAGCATATAGACACAAATGGTGCACATGAATGCACACAATTAGCGCGTTAGCAGACAGGCTGGCACGCAGCGTGTCCTACATATGGTTTAGGAAACTGGGACAGATACTCATCAGTGCCTAAACATGTCATTTACTTTACAGGGCGCAGAAATAGTAAAAGAGGTCATAAAAGAACAGACTGAAAGAATTCAGCTAAGTGTAATGTGATAAAGTGTTTTCAGCAGTGAGTGATTCGAGGAAAGATGCAGAGTAACGCTGCAGCGAGGTCTCTGCGTTCCTCAGGAGTTCAGATAAGCAGGAAGAGTCTGTGGAGGCCATATCTGTGGTATGTTGATTACAGTGGTGGTGTTTGTGAAAGTTACAACAGCAAACTGCAGGTGTTGGTGACAAACAAAGTTACAGCTCTCAAATGTAGCCCTACAGACCTGCCGGTCTTATTTCTCTGTAACAAATACAGGATGATTTACAGCTGGAGGACAGAAAACAAGCAGTGTGTGAACGATCAGGAATGACCTCATGTCCCCGAGGTCGTGATGTTGTGATTCTTGTTTTCAAATCCTTAAAGAGTTTGATTATCCACGCTCTGATCCTCGTCTGTAGCTCTGTACAGTCCCTACAGGGAAGTTGCAAAGTGGCGTTCCTGCTAATTCATGCAATTTCAACCATCTGCCGCAACTGTTTCTCAACCTTGCAATTTTACTTACTTGTCCCTAATGTCTTTTTACAGACTCTACATAGAAATGTAGAATCTGTAGGCAGGGATGTGGATTTCTGGGGAGGCAAGTGTTCTGTTTGTACTACGCTTGTAGTCCGAGTTATATTGCCCAATCACGTATCAGCAGGCTGCGGCGTATGTATGAGGAGAGCAAAAGCAGGCGGGATGTAATTCGCCATCCCATCAGCGTGATCTGATGATGATTTATTTTCTTATTAATCTCTATAAACAGACATCTGCATAACAGCTCACAATCTGTTCTAGATCGAAAATTCAACTTGAGATAAATTCCCTAGACGCTGTGTCACGAAAGCTGTTTCCCGACTTCCTCGAATGCATCAGCTCGATCAGACCTCCATTCAACAAACGAGCATTTGAAACGTTTTCTTCTCCTCTTGAGGACAGACCTGACAAAGCTTCATTTTTACTTTTTACTAATCTGCATCATGACCGCTGTACCCAGAGGCTATATCATCTCAGACTGCAGCCGATGCGATCTGAGATTGACTTGTTACTGATGTTTGTGCCATCACTGATTTTAAATAGTCATAGTACAGTGACGTAGTAATCCCCCTGTCTCTTATCGATGTTTTATACTACCGCAGCCGCCAAGATAAAGAGAAGAACAGCGTAAACATAATAAACAACATGTAGAGTCTCCCTTGTGCATATGAATAGCATTGAATGTGCAGGTGCAGTGAGAAATGAGTGTTTCACGGTTATTGACTTTGTGTCGTTCAGCTTTTACACTTTTTATTTGGAATCACAGAAATGGACCGGAAGTGCAAACAGCTCGCTCAGCCAATAGATGGCTTTATTGGAGCATTTGTTCCCTGACACTTACAGTGGATATGTAATGTGTTGCACAGAAGAAAAAAGTTACAAAACACTGCAACTTTCATTACAACTAAAAAAGGTGCCGTGAAATCAGGCATTTTAGTAAACAGCAGTGAAATCCCGGAGGGACCGTCTGTAGAAACCAAACTAAAGAGAAAGGCAGATTTTTCTTCACCCCCCCTTCATGGGTAATTAGTTGAAGGCGTATTTTGTGGTGGTCTGGTGGTAATTTGTGATTGGAATTAGAATTTTTGTCATTTCCCACCATAAATAGTTCACAAATGCAGCATGTTCTCTGTTTGCAGCTTCTCCAAAGTGTGGATTTCCTTCTTTTCTAACTCCTATTGCAACTATTAAAACAAACAAACTTAACATGGTAAATGTTTTTGTACAAAACAACATATTTGAAGATGACATTTTTGGTTTTGGAAAGCTGTGATGAAAATATTTTCCTTTTTTTCATAGATAAATAAACTGTAATGAAATAATGAGAGTAATTGTTGCCCTGAGCCCTGGAAAGAATGTGTCATGCATGTTTACAACAGTGAACGCCTGCTTTGTGTTTTCCAAACCCTAATACCTTTGTGCTTTTCAAAACGATTAAATACATCTTTATATCTGCCCTCCCTCTCCTGAAAGAGTCTTCCGTCAGTGCAGACGTCTCTGACACCACACTGACGTCTCTGCAGAGCTCTGCATGCAGATAAAGCATGACCACACTATTAACGGCGCTGCAATGAGTTCAGTTGGAGCGCATCGTCCCGGGGTCTGCTCACTCACCATGATGGCAGCTAAGTGCACTGACACGGTCGAGCAGAGACCTTATTGTGGGATAAAATGCCCGGTCTGAGCCGAGAGAGAAGAGCGTGCCACATTTCATTAAGCTCACACTGAGCCGAGCAGGTCTGATGAAGTCATACGTTCTGAACTCCATTTAAAAGACTTTCGCTGGAGTACACAAGTCATCAATCATGTCCTCGCTCGGGCCGCACCGGGACCACTCGCATCTATCGAACCATGTGTGTGCGCACGCATACAACGCAGCAGGAGCACTTCTCCTTCCTCGCTCCTATCTCTCACTCACAATCTGCTCTTATACGGTCACTAATGCAGACAAACGTGTGTGGAGCGACATCCGTCAATCAGTGGAGGCAATTCTCACGGACGCTCCATTCTGCAGATTTAAGACAGCGGGATGAAGGAGAGGAAGAAGCGTCAGAGCCTAAAATAAGACCTGACGTTGTCTGATGACTGTGTAGCAGAGCAGAAGAAGAAGTTATGGAGGGCAGACGGACAAAAACACGCAGCAAAAGAAGAAGAGTGGAAAAGGAGGAGGGTCCAAGCCGTGTCTGTCCATCATCATAAACACTTTCTTTGCGGTTTTGGACCACTAGTTGGATTAAATATAAATCTGAAGGCTTTGTCTTGTTTACTTGCAAACTCCAGCTGGTGTTTCCTGACATTTTATAGACTGAGCGATCAATCATGTAATAAGAAAAATACTAAACACCTTAATTGACAGGAGAAATAATAGGTAGTTGCACTTTTATAGCAGGGGCTGAGTGGGAAAACAAGGAAAGCTGCAGCACCAGAGGGGATTTAGAAATATTAATGTGGGAGAAAAAGGCCTGCTCCTTAATGAGGGCTGTAAATTGAAGTATAGTGCGGTTTAAGCTGGCAGCCGCTCCAGTCTGTTGAGTGCATGGAAAACAGCGAGATAACTGCAGGCTTTAGCGGTCTTAAGACACAGCAGAGAGGAGAAGCCTGTCAGGGCCTTTAAAGCCGTCCACATCACTCACTGCAAACAGTCTGTCCGCCTGCAGGAAATACCTCCTTACAGCTCTCCATTACGGGACATCCACTGGACTTGTCCGTTTAATAAAGTGTCCAATCTGCGGCCAGCTTGGACCTGCTTTCATCAGAGTTTCCTTCCCGCAAAGTCCCAGCAGAACTGGTCCGCACAGCTCCTCATTTTTAATAATAACTGTGTGTGTGAGGAACAAGGATAAATCTCTGGTTAAAGGAAACAAATGCAGCAGCTCAACAGTCCCAACATCCTCCATTAGAAAGAGGAACTTCCAAAGTTCTTCAGCGCTCGAGCGTCTCAGCAGGAGTTGGACGAGCTCCCAGACACATTAAGAGACGCTTTGCATTGAAAACCGCAGAAAAATATATTCTAAGACAAGCGCCGCGCTTCAGTGTCAGAGAAATATCGGCCAGCGTCGGGTAGATTTATGGCAGATCTCCCGATTAAAGTTCACATCTTCAAACACGCAGTCTGTGTTACATCAACTCCTGGCAAACATCTCTGTATATATTACAGTCGCTGATCTCACCACTATTCTCTTCGCACTACTCATCGCCACCATTGTTTTTAATATAAGTGAACTATGTCTGCAGCGAGGTGGAAGTGGAGAGAGAGAGAGAGAGCGGTCGCTGGCAGTGTTCGCTACTCAAGCCAGAAACTCCGATCTTGTTCTTCAACCGTGGCCCATAAATACTCGCCTGTGTTTTCATTTCCAGGAGGAAAAGCTGTTTTTGTACCAGGCTTCCCTCATGTTGGACGGATGCGGCCTTTATTGCAAATACATTCACTCATGAGGTTTTCCTTTTATTAAAACTCATGATCAATTAACTCAAGCTGAATAACTGGGGCCTGTTTCCTCGCAGATAATTACAGTTATTTTTGAAGGAATGATAATGAAAGCTTTGCCTTTTTTCTAAAGGAAGGTTCAGAGGAGGAAAAAAAAGAGCAGGTCCAAGTGCTTTTACGGTGCTAATGGGGTGCTAACAATGTTCCCTGATTGTTGTTGCAGTAAACCTTCTCATAAATGTCACAAAGCAGGATGGTATATATCTGAACACAGGAGCCACACCTCCAGGCGGCAGGTTTCCCACGTCCTCATTCAGAACCTCATTCAGAAAACTGCTCGTTTTCTCGCCATAGTGAAACAATGAGTTATCAAAGCAGAGCTTTAGATTCAACCCTTCGTGTACGGATATAAAAGCAGATGCAGATGTCTTCCTCCAAAGATGCCATGATCAGACGTCCACGTGGCTTCTCGAGTGTGTCAAACTGTCAGGGGATTGTTGTAATATTGTTACAGTGTTTATGTATAAGAGTAGGTTTCCGTGAGAGAAGAGGGTGCATGGTTGCACAGAAACAAAAGGAGACGGGGCAGAGAAGTTGAATCTGGTTTGGTTTACTGCACACTTTAAAAATTAGTTCCATCATAAAGCTGGACTCACACACTTAACTTTACAGCTTGCAATTTCTGGATTAAATTGCAGGAGACAGCGGTATAATGTTGTTGCTCTTACAAAGCACAGGCGCGGAGGGCTGAGGCTGGAAAACCAGGCAAACATATTGCTGGAGTTTTGATAGCGAGCAGCTCGTGTCATAACGAGGAGGAGAGGGAAGAGCGGCTGATCGGGAGTTGGAAAGGAGAAAACTGTTGATTTGGATCGCTCAAACAAAGGAAGCTCTATGGATTTATCCAAAAGATTATTAGTTGCATTCCTTTAGTGTCAAACGCTGACTTGAAAACACAATCGCAGATCAAAAACACAAAAACAAACTTGAGGTTCCTTCCAAGCCTCTGGTGGGGACGTGGATAAAGCCCCGAGGAGGGATGGGAGATGGATGAGACAGAGATGGTTTAGAGGAGGAAGGACAGCGGCGGGTGCCAGGGGGAAGAAAGCCAGTCTGGCCGGCGGGCTCTCGAGTATACACAAACTCTCCCACTAACTAAACCATCATCAATGTGGTAGCAATCAGCTGTGGTGCTGGAGGAAAATGGAGCTGAAGGGAAAAAATCCCCCACACCCGCTACACAAGGCGCCCCTATGTTCTCCCCCCCCTCCTTCCCCACCTCTCGTCGAGTCAGTGGTGCCGACTGTTCGTTTGGAGAGATGAACAAACTAACATGGCTGTTCTGGGCAAAGGGACAGAGACACACATGCCAGCGGTCGAGGCGACTGGCAACGCGCGAGACACCGCAGGATCCATCCAGAACCTTGTTTTCCTTCTGCTTCCTGAGAGGACAGATCTGAATCCTCAGTTATAGATATTTCTTCTGTGATGAGGACTATGTTTATGCTTTAATGGCTTCACAAGGTTGTTTTCCCCGCCCGGTATAGCGCGCAGAGCCGGAGCTGAGGAGGTTTTCATGTTAGGGTGTTGAAAACCGTCAGCCAAGTGAGAAAGGTCTGGCTTATGGACGCACTAAATCAGATCTGCCAGCGTTGAGATCAGAGAATCACACTGCAGTTAAAAACACTCTCGCAGCCACAAACAGACTCAGCCCCGACCGTTAACATCGCCTGAGACACATCCCTGCCAAGGAGGCCCATGGTAAATCATAACCCCCCCTTCCACCTCACTCTCTCACACACTTTGCCATTAGAGATAAAGTAGATCCAGTAATGATTATATTTACAGACCCCATCTGCATGCTGCGGTGATTCTAAAGCTTTACCGGCTCACTGCGCACACTGTCGCCTGCACAGAGTGTTTTTGCAGCACAGTTTCCACCGCGGAGCAATTTTAAAGAAGTGAAAATAAACAGTGGGCCCTACAGAGGCTCTATAACGCCGCTTTTCTCCGTCCGTGCGCGGACAGCACGGCTCTGCTATTTGTCTCTCTTTAATAACCACGAGAAAAGCAGCCACAGATTCCAGCTCGATGTTTTCTAAACCAGTCCATTATGCTTTTTACCGCACTGATGTCACCGTTTAATAGCACGCGTTTTGCTGAATCTCTTCTTCTGGGATCCTCTCATCTCGTCTTTGTTGCTCCGCTCTGCTCTCTACACAATCAGAGGGACGTTTACTGAAATAAACTTATTCAAAATGTGGAACTGAAACCATGGGTAATGAATAAATACAAAGCAGAGCACTTCGGTCGGTCGGTCGATGGTTTTTCTGTCATTGTGTTTGTGTTGAGAAATACCAACCCAAACCAGGCACTTACTCACACATGCACACTCACCAACTCTTATATATGAAAATGATCTTCAGCAAATTGCAGCCTGGACATAAAAGTAAGAGCAGCAGGAAAATAAGAAGCAGAACTATACGGTTAGTCTTTGGTCTGCATGTCTGACGATGTTTGTGTTGACTGAGACGCCCCCGTTTTCTCTCTTCTTCTTCTTCTTCTTCTTCCTCTCTCTCTCCAGCTCTGACTCATTCTCCATTACGAGTCCCAGGTCTGGCGTCAGACGAAGCACCAAGTCAAAATTCCTTAATCAAATAAGCCATTTAAAGCAAGTAAAAGTTGCCTCTGAGTCTCCACGGTCTACTATTCTGTTGGACTTTCACCACGTCTGCCTCTACTGGAAAGCCAACCACTCGTCTTTTTAATAGCGCGGCCTGCGCACGATTGTTATGTGTTTGTGCATGAATGGTTTTAATCTTCCACAAAAGCATGATCTCATGAGTAGTTTTAAGTAAAAAGAAAGAGCGCAGAGCGAATCATATCTGTCTGTGTGCTTTTAACCATGTAAATGTGTTGTTTATGGTCGGCCAAATTAAGGCTTTCAATGGGAGTGCGCAAACAGGAGACATGATGACATCATGGGTTGCCAACAATGACATCATATTTGCCTTTTCCTTTTTATGATGCCGGACAGATACATGAAAATTATGAAAATCTAATTAGTGGTATAGACACTTTGTTTTTTACAGTCTTCTTCGTACCAGCTGTGAAGAAAAAAAAGGCGCTCTCACTTTCACAATGGGGAGAAAAACCCTAAAAGGCACAGTACAGAATGTAAACAGCTTACCTAATCTTCCTGTGAAAGAGGTCATGCACTTTAAATAACTTAAGTACTCCATCCATCTCCTCTTTGGATCGGGCCCCGGCTCCATCTGTCCCGAGTCTAACCTCCCCCTCCTGCCGCTCGCCGCCCTCTCTGACCACCTTAACTGCCACAGCTACTTCAGCGCACGCGAGATCAAACGTGAAAGTACCTTTACATTACCATACTTTCTAATTACTGACATTTTTCACGCTGACAGTTCTGGAGATGAGAAGGGGAGGAAAGATGGTCCTGGCTTAGCTCGCTGCATTCAGGGGTCGCTGGGCTGTCTATTATTTCCCTCATGGCCTTTGGAGAAGAGGCTCATCCATCACGGCCTGACAGCTTCTGTCTCCCTCTAACCTCTCTGGCCTGATATTAAATAATATTTTTAAAAAG
The DNA here is from genome assembly GCF_022749685.1 of Semicossyphus pulcher. Taxonomy (NCBI): domain Eukaryota; kingdom Metazoa; phylum Chordata; class Actinopteri; order Labriformes; family Labridae; genus Semicossyphus; species Semicossyphus pulcher. Next base: position 19,836,115 of record NW_027211759.1, read on the forward strand.
TCAAGTCCGTCACCGTAATGGACAGCTCCTCTCGCTGGCTGGCAGGAAGTCAGAGAGCTGTGAAGCATGTCACTCAGTTATATTTAGCCGTGTGCGTGCGTGTGCCTGTGCGCGTGTGTGTTTGTAATAGAGACAAATGAGCAGGAAGTGGGGCAGGAAAGGCCGGGAGAGAAAAGGGGAAAAAGTCAGAGATACAGGAATAAAGCTGTCGTTACAAAACAAAAACACACGTATGTTTGTGTTGGTTAGTGGTTACCCAAGCTCAGGATTCCCCATTGCATGATGGGAAGTGATGAAAGGTCTAGAAAAAGGGAAGCCCCCATAATAAGGAGCTGCAGCCTTGTGTTACTCAGTGCCATGTGTTGTGCTGTCTGTTGGGCCACACAGGCCCCGCTCTCAGGGTAATTAATGCCCCGAGGGCCCGAGCTGCAGTTACTGTACGGACTAATGAAAGAAAGATGGCTCCCTGCAGAACTCTCTCAGTCCTTAGCTAATAATCTGTCTGCGTATTATTCATCTCTGCCACAATAACCCTTTATTATATTCAAATGATGCATGCGGATAGTTGTGCGAGACGTGATGTGTTTGTTTACTTTTTATGACTGTTATTTGCCTTGACAGCGGGAGCGTGTGAATGCTCCAGGCTGCCCCATTGTGTACGTCTGCACCCATGTGCATCCCACTCATGCAAATGTGTGGCTGTGTGTGTGTGTGTAGATTGCCTGTGCTGCCATCGGGGGGCCTCCTCTGTGCTGTTTCACTAGGTTCCTGTTTAAAACAGACAAGCAGGGCTCGCTGTGTGCCAAGCTGGCATGCTCCCTGGGATAATGAGAGACTATGCTTGGGTTTGGATTGTTGATTAAGGATTATTCAGCAACACAAACAAGCTACTGTTCAGCCGTATGTGCACACATGAAACATATTGTGCCCCCAAAAGCCAGGGCCAGGTTTGGTCTTGGTGCACAGAGGAGGGAAAATATACTGCGAACAAGAGGAAAGTTGTTACAGTAAATGTGCATAAGTTATGTCTATATAAACACTGAATCACTGAGCTGGCATCCCCTCATGCCTGCTCTCTGTTTCTTTCCCTCTGCTGACACAACTGATAGCTGCATGTGCCCTGCTGCCATTTACAAGGCAATTTACAACCAGTGTGGGATTAGTTACGGCTTACATAAACTGTTGTAATTGAACAAAATGTTACAGTACAAATTGTAAACATAAAGATTTACTGATACAATATCAGCCCCACACATACTGCATGAGTTTCTTCTTTCAGTTCACTGGTCTGTTGGGAAGTCTGCCTTGGCAATCGGTCGACAAAGAAAAGAGAACAACAGAGAAAGTGAATAAACATGAAGCCCTGTATTTAACACAGTTTCTGAGGGATATCTAAAAGTCCATCCAACTATGTTGAAGTAACTAAAAAAACAAGAACTCACATTAAAGCAATTCCTCGAGGAAGAGTCCGTTTGAAAGATAACACGAGACTCTTTAATAAATGACCGGGCAGCGGTCCTGTTTCGATTGAAAGTGTGAGCTAGTCATGAGATGAACCGCTGTGATGTGGTGAGAGTGTTTTCACAGCTCAGTGGAGCTCCCGCGGAGGCCGTGTAAAAACACTGATCACTACAAGAAGGTACCACCCAGAGAAAATAAATACACCGCGCTGTGACCAATCGTTAATTGTGAGCTCGGTTGAGAGAGTTACGCTCGTATGTCGGGTAGAAATGATTCTGTTTATCTAACCGTACACACAGCACACATGCATCATCAATCACAAACGGCATTAAACACCATGACTGATACGGAGCAACTTATTTAACATGAACCCAATTTTGACGTTCAGGAGTGCCTAAGGTGGAAATTGCCTGTTGTTTTGTTAACCCTGTTTTTATTAGTGCTAATGACCGTAAAATGTCACCATATGCAAACTATTACAAATGCAATTATGAGGATTAACAATTAAAGTCATTGACCCATGGAGGTATCTCAGCCAGAACCACAAAAGCACAAAAGCAGTGACACCAGAGCTCTGAGAGCTATTTAGCAGCGAAAAGTAAATACTGCAAAAAAGAGCAAGTCTCACCGCAAACACGCCAATTGATTAACAAAAAAAGGAAATTAATTACACTGTATATGTTAAGGCAAGGGCTGCACCGTGGTTCAGTGGTAAGCGCTGTCGCCTCACAGCTAGAAGGTTCCTGGTTCAGACAAAGTGGGCCTTTCTCTGTGGAGTTCTCCCTGTGCATGTGTGGGTTCTCTCCGGGTACACCGGCTTCCTCCCACAGTCCAAAGACATGCTCGCTAGGTTCATTGGTGACTCTAAGATTGCCCGTAGGTGTGAGTGTGAGAGTGAAAGGTTGTCTGTTTGTCTCAGCCCTGTGATTGACCAGTCCAGTCCTGGGATCAGCTCCAACCCCCCATGACCCTGACCAGGATAAGTGGTATAGCTGAGTAAGAGCTGTGAACTATTTGGAACTGTATCAGAAATATGATTTGCATTGTTGGTAGCATTCATGCAACCATTATCTATACCGCTCATCCTGTTCAGGGTATCAGAGGGGTTGGAGGCTATCTCAGCTGTCATTGGGCGAGAGGCAGGGAACACCCTGGAACACTGGAAGCCAGTCAATCACAGGGCTGACACACTCACACCTACGGCAATTTAAGTGAGACTGTAGAATTGGAGTACCCTGGGGGAACCCACGCATGCACGGGGAGAACTTACAAACTCCACACAGAAAGGCCCACTACATCCTAACGGGGATTCAAACCAGGAACCTTCTAGCAGTGAGGAGACAGTGCTAACCACCGCACAGCCATATATCGATCCACCCATCCATCTATACCGCTTATCCTGTTCAGGGTTGCGGGGGGGCTGGAGCCTATCCCAGCTATCATTGGGCGGGCTACACCCTGGACTGGTCGCCAGACAATCACAGGGCTGACACATAGAGACAGACAATCTTTCGCACTCACACCCTACACCTATGGGCAATTTAGAGTCACCAATTAACCTTGCAAGCATGTTTTTGCACTGTGGGATTCTACGTGTTACTCATCTAATGCTTATTGTTTATGTTAGTAAAGCACATGCAGCTTCATCAGACATGACGCAGGCTAAAGGACATCCGGCAAAATGCTGCATGACCCGAATATTTCTTGCCTGCATCCTAAAATGTAACCACTTTTGTTCAGACTAAATAGCAACTAGAAGCTACACAACCAACCAAGGCAATAAGCAGTAGTATTGTAGCATGAAAGAAAGTCCTGCCAGTCACATAGCATTACAGTTCATCCTTTTTACACCAGACTTAAACAGCATTCTTGCAGAAATAATAAAACAGGCAGGCATGAAGCTAAAGTCAGAAAGAAAGCAAGTAAGCTCATTTCACATGCCCTACTATTCCTTTGCCTCAATCATGACCAGGATTATTTAGCGAAGTGAAATAATACCCCAGCTGTCACACGTTGAACCCACACCTACATATTTCCATCAGACTGAGCCTGAAAGCCAGCTGAAATACGAGGCAGAGCTGCAGAAGCCAGGCTGGTATGAGATGAATGTTGGCACTTAATGCTGAACCGTATGCACATATTGAGGCAGCATGTGGGCAAAGCTGCAACAATTATTCACAGAGGAAAATAACTCTATTTACATTCCTCACGCTTCCCTTTCCCAGAGTCATGTAGGCCACAGCAGTCACGTTTGCGTCTGAGTGTTTATTCAGAGTTTTATATTCACCGTGCTTTTACACCTGAAAGAAACCTCTGCTTGGGAAATATTCTCAGTGCAAATTAAAGAGGGAGGAGTCTTTGTAGCACACTGTGTCTTTGTGCAATGCATCCTGCTGTCTATTTTGGCCTTGCAGAAGGTAAAAATTCTTCCAGCAGCATATTTGTTGTAGCAAAATACAGCTGGCATCAGTGGCGTGAGGTGTTTCCGTAATTAATAAACATGCGTACTTATCAGGTTAGAAAAATACTGGTTTAAATTAAAGGTCTATCATGAAAAATGCATTATTTACTGATATAAAAATCAGTAATGTACTTTTTCCATTTGACCATCTGTCAAACACTCCTCTGACATTATGTGCCAAAACGAGGTCGGTTTCTGCCGCCATCAATCAGCCAGCGTTCGGCTGAGATTTGCAAGGCAGAGGTCCAACAAGACGCAACACGGGTCTCCACTGACAGGCCCGGCTGACGCGATCCACAAGGTCAACGACAAATATGTTCAGAATAACAGTATAACAAGTACCATACCACAAGCCTCCGCCGTGTCACCGTGTGACAGCTGACAACAGGCGCTGCATACAGAGAGGTATGCTGAAGGGGAATGCTACACAGCTCATTTTGGAGAGAAAATATCATTGCCCTCCATTCTCACATGTGTCACATCAACTAAAGCTCATTTTCTCCCTCATCATTAGTGGTGTCAAGCGGATAGTTTGGTTTCTATGTGCCGAGGATCCCCCCCATGAGACAGCACTGAACGACGTAGTGTATTTGTTGCGACCTTCTGCAAGTAATTAGAGAAACATTTCACTTCCTCCATATAACTCAGTAATTAAAAGCATGCACACACACACACACACACACACACACCGACAGGAAAGAGCCCCTAGATTGACCCTGTCCTAAAGTATCCCATTGTAAATCTACAATACATGCCGATGTCACATAGAGACCACATAGAGACCAACAAGCTTGTCAGATCTTCATTTTCCTGGAGCGACACACACACACACACACACACACACACACACACACACACACACACACACTGTGCATCACACTGAGTGTATCTGAAATATAGCAGTATGAATTTCAAGCCATGAGGGACGTACAAAGGATCTGTGCTTAATTCAAATGGAAGTGCAGAATTTTTCACATGTGTAAAAAAATGATGATTTCTACATTTCAGAAGAGAAAAAACAGAATAAAAAACAGATTGCTGCTAAATTCAGACAGAACCTGACAAAGAACAACTAAAAGTGAAAGGCCCTGTAACTTACTGAGCGACAGTGGAACTTAATATGAATCATTTCACACATTGATAAGAACTTCTCATCTGGCTCGCTCCTATGACTTCTCTTATAACACAGTCTTTTCTCACAGTGAACATTTGGACTTGTCACTGCAGAGGAAAAGCACATGAGGAACTAATCACATTAGCAACAGCTGCATTGCATTCAGGTGTCCCAGTCCCAGGGCCATGATATTATGCATGCTGACTCAGTGCTTACTGGCACTGTATGAAGCCGTTATTAATAATTTAGTTCTACTTGAGTTCGACAACTGAAAATGTCTGCTGTGACAAAGACCTATTGTTTATTTCAAAGTCCTGTATGATTTGAGTCTCCTTGTCTTTCTGTTCCTGGGACACATGGCAGATTTTGCTGCTAGGCGGAAGTAACTACTAACAGAGCATCAGCAAACGCTTTCAGTGGGTCAGCACGAGGGGAGCCGGGGTCAGATGTTGACAGAAGGCTACACTTAACATGGCTGGGAGAAAGATAAGACTTTACGAGTTTGAGCCTGAATGATGTTCGGATATTTAAGTAATGAGGACCAGGAAGAACATTTTAGTAGAGGAGCAGCAGGACAATTTAGAGTTAAGTGTGTTTTGATTCTATAATATAAAGTTAATCCATAAGTTAACATTATATATCACTAGGTAAGGCTTTATATTATCGTCCGTGTAATAAGCGTTAGTTAATAGGTAATAAGACCCTTATGAGTCCTTACAAGATGCTTAGTAACAATGAATACATGTCAATAAGACTATATAAGTGCATAATAAAGGGTTTATTGATCAAAATAAGGCACTGTTCTCACTTTAGATCCAGCAGCTGCATTATTAACTGTTAATAAGCGCATTATTAATTGCTAATTACTGCAAGTATGTATTCATCTTAATAAAGCAACTGTAAATCTTAGTTTAACAATGGTTTCTTAGAAGTGCTTATAAATGTCTTATAAACTAACAATAAACATGATTATACTATTTTTAACACTTATAGTCTTATTAACATATATTTAATGTTAATAAGCATCTTATAAGGACTTATGGGTTTTATTAAATATTAACTAATGCTTATTACGAGGACCTTAATATCAAGCGTTACCTATCACTATAATCAGAAAAATGGGTCTACATAAAAAATCAACACTTGTGCTTTGCAAGACTACAAAAATAGTTTTATTGCAAATTGCAGATCATAATATACATTTAGCTACATGCTTGTTTTTCGCTAGCTTGTGCACTGCAGCTAAAACACAGGTGCCATAAACCATCAATGGCAAGGACCTTTCTCTTTAACACAACTTCGAACACAACTTTCAGCCTTTAACTTATAGTTACAAACACAAATCGGTACACTGTCTTACCCTCACACAAACAACTCAGCTGCTGACTGCTGCTCTTAAACTGTGGCTAATAGCATCACCAGCTAACAGTGCCTTAGCCAGCTAGCCGACCGACAGATTGCAATGTCATCCGTGGAACTAGCATGGCTGAAAACGATCAAACAAAGGTGTAATTTGCGTACATAAAGAATTGTATAAACCACCAAACATTTGGGCCTTATAGTAAAAGTTAATGATGTTCTTTACTGTATATCAAAGGCAAAATTAGCTCATGTAGACAAATTCAGTTTAACTAATGATTCTAAACTTCTTGCTTTCCTTTGAGCGACAAGCGAGGTGTCTTCGAGTATTGGATATGATGAACATCCTACAGTGTGAACGAACCAGCTTTCCTGTGCCGGGAGCAAAAATATTAATGCATAGAAAACACTCATTACAAGTGCTTTACACTACTTAGAATACTCATGTACACACAAACAAGTAAATCTATGCATTCACAGCTCCAGAGCAACATTCCTGGTGCGAGCAGCAGTGGCGACCTGCCAGGCCCAGCATCCTATGAGGGTCTGAAGGCTGCAGAGAGAACAGAGCCGTCTCTGGGACCGGGGACAGCAGCATCATTATGAGTCCCCAGGATAAATAACCCAGCCTTAATGCAACACGGTGTAGCCTGGCCAGGCCGAGCAAACCCGTGTCAAACGGGCCTCAGATAGCGCGGCCCACAGCGGCCGACATCTCGACAAGTATACAGGAAATCCAGATAAATACATAAATAAATAGTGGGGTGTTGTATTTGGCAGGCCGGCGTTGTTTGAGAATACCTCTGTATATTTGGATTGCTACTTGAAGCTACCTGCCCTGCTGGATACTCACTGTCTATATGGGTCTTTCATGAGGCAGAGTGAGGCTGAATGTGGGGTTTGATGATCAGGAAGGCAATTAAAATGCCCCACACTTAACGTGTAGCATTTTTAGCCTGTAAAAATATGGATTTTATATGTTCTCTACATCATTTTGCATCATTAATGTTAATAGTGGTGCTGCTGCAAGAGTTTTCTATCAACACAGGTTTTTATTTACATGTACACACAATCCAAATATGTCTCATATACATACAGGAAACTCTACATCACACATCAAATACGTGTGAAACTGAGAGGTCTATTTTGCCCGCATGATGCCTACACACATTCACTTCACACAAACCAAACCAGATATGTTTGGCTGTATTAAGATTAAGGTTCTGGGATGTTAACCTCAAAAACTGCATCCACCTTAAATCACGCATAAAAAAAAATAGCTGGTGCAGCTAAATCATTTAAAAGATACTTTTAAAAACTCAACATTAGAGTGTTTTTCCAGCAATGTCTCATAATCCTAAGACCTCACTGTCCTGATAGTTCCAGTGAAAACTCTTGACACTGAGCTCTGTGGAAAAGACAGAAAAAGAGCTGCTGTTGAATTTGAGCAGCACATGTAAAATGTAATTCTCTGCTTATGTACTGGAGAGACAGCAGAAATCTTATATGGATATTAGATTTACCTGCTGCATGGCTATCACAGCTAAGCAGGAAAATATGTTCTTTGTATTTCTGGTGACCCTTTAAAAAACAGTAAATGTACGCACTATCATAATCACATTGGCCTGTTTCCTTCGCCTTTGTTTGGTACCTGTTGAATCGTTACCCCAACATGTTGCCCTGCTTTGATTCCATTCAATAAAACCCCGAAAAAAAACCCTGCACACAATGTCTCAGACTAACTAAGTCTGCATGTTGGGACCGCACAGCTGCCAGTTTCCTCTCCTCTGTTGTTCTTTTCTGTTCTCCTCGCAAACGACAGCTGAGACCTGGGACATGTTTTAAATTTGGACGCTAATGTTGGCTCTTTTTACGGCCCCTCTGTAATATGTTTTATGTGCCTCCCGAACATTGGAACGGGGCTCGCATCCCTCTCTCCCCTGTTCTATATCCATCTCATACATCACATGGAGGAGCTGGATGTCAACGCGCCCTGGGTCCTCTGCACTTTCTCCCGCTCACAGCACAAGTCATGTGGCTAAGATACGACGACATGAAGCGGCATGTAGAGAGGAGAATAGAAAAAGTAACGGGCAAAAGCATAAATCCTCACATTTATGTCTTTTTTTTTTTTGGTGAGAATGAGAAGGAAAAAGAAGGAAAAAGGGGCAAGGAGAGGTCAGCGTCATGCGCTAAATAGATCCAATGTGTCAAAGCTTTTGCTGACCCAAGCAGCAAATGGCTGGCCCTTTAATTAACAACAGAGCATATTTGTGGACATGAAATGGAATATCTAATCTTCACTCGTGGTTGGAAAGAAAAGAGAATGACTCAACCACCTCTATTTACCAATAATACACTCAAGTTTGTTTCTGCAAAGTGAACTCCATTTTGGTTTGTCCTCAGCGAACTTTGGTGCATATGCAATCACAATAATTCAGTTTCTTTGTGCTGCTTGAAGCCTGACCTTTAACGGCAATATTTCAGTTTAATGCAACATTACTCATCTGGTTATATCAGTGAATGATTTGTGCTCACGAGGCAAAGAGTGAACAAAAACGCAGATGACGTGTTCGCTTTAATAACTAATGTGCAGCATCATATTCAGAAATACACACATACACACACACACGATGTACATAAATATGGTGTGAATAATATGAGGGTTGAGGGGCACCTCCTGTCTCATCTTTCTCTCCTGGTGAAAACAGGCCTCCTCTCACCGCGGCTGGATTAATGGTGAACACATGTGAGGAGGAGGACGCCGTCTTCCAGTGGCTGCAATTTAGGATTAGTAGATGGAAACAGCTCGGCTCCCACTCTGCCTTTCACTTAACCCCCCCCCTCCTTCTCCAAAGCCCTCCCCTCATTTTAAAGCCCCTCATTCATTTCCCTCAAATCACCAGCTGAATTGTCGGCCGGCGTGGCTTCTCTCCGAGGAGGAACATAAACAAGACAGATACACATGAGGTGAGGGAGACGGGGAAAGATGAGTCTCTGGATGCTGGACACCGAGACGCTCTTGCAGGGAAACGCACTGGCAGTCGCGCACTTCGCTGCTCCAACATTAACAATAACAGGCTCTATCACACACACATAATGCATGAATATACTCTGTGCCCCGAGCCGTCAGTCTGACCATGGCATCAGTGTGAACAGCTAGATGGACGCACACGTGCACATGATATCATGATAATCCCTCTCAATCCAGGCTACTGTCATGGAGGTAGGAAATCCTGCCAAGGACATGTGAGAACCGACACCAAACCAGAACAAATAAACCGCACCGTAAGATTTTCCCCCACCGCAGGAACCGAGAGAAAAGGGCAGGAAAAAAGAAAAATAGAGTGAGCGCAAAGAGAAAAGCTACAGAAGGTTTTAAAGGGGAGAAAAGCCAACAGCACGCGGCCCAGAGTGTGCCTCGCATGCAACGGCCTCCCACCCACAGAGCCGGTCTCCAACACGCTGTGCTGGCTGGGCCCGGACTGAGAGAGCTGAGGCTGACTCTGTAAGAGGAGACAAACTGGAGGGGAGATAAATAAAAAGTAATCATTGTAATCATGGTGAGGAGGATGAGGTCATGATTTAAGAGAAAAAGAAGGTGAAGAAGACAGAAACATATGAGGGGGAATAACAATTGAGCAATACAGAGCGAACAGCTGAGCTGAAGTCCACGAGCAGAGAGAGAGTAAACTGTTTATCTGCTACTTCTACATTTAATGATAACGCGATGCTCTGTTTTATTACCACTTAGAGTTATTAGCTTCTCTTTAAAGCTGCACTGATTCAATCAATCACTGATGAATCTATTTAGATAAACAACTGATCAAATGATTTAATGTAAAAGAAGTGACTTATTAAGAGAAACTGACAGATGGTTATAACTTCCCTTTAGCTCTGGGGAGCAATTTGAGCATCTTTCAGGTGTTTGTTTTGATCAATCTACGATAAGCTAACTGTTTGCTATCAGCCGAGCATCAATTATCAGACAGACAAACAATAGTTACTGACTATCTGGTGAAGGCAGTGAAGCATTGTCATACAGGAAAGTTAAAATACATTGATTTCAGACAGCTACCAACTCTGAAGGCATGCTATTGTTGGTTCACGTCTGCAAGACGAGTAAATAAACAAATGTTTGCTTGTACATGATGGGGTTTTTTATGCCGAGAGACCAAACATGAAAACAAAAAATGTAATAATGCAGCTTTGATGTTCTTGTATGTTTTGACTTTTTATACAACAAACATAGCTTTTAATTTATTTAACTTTTTGGTCATTCTTGAAGCAGTAGCTTAGCATAATTTAAAAAGCTCTTTTTTCTCACACTGGTGCTCTGTGCAGGCCCTCACACAGCCTCCGCCTGACACGACTCAGTCAGCTCCGTCCCTTTAAGAATTTCGCCCCTACAAGCTCACTTCCTTCTGATTGGCCAGCTCTCCGAAGCCTGCTGAGGCGTGTAGAAAAAAACTGCGTGAAACCTGGCGTTCACAGCAGCCTGCAGACTGAGCTGAGAAGCCTGGGGATTACTCCAACATACTTTTACCTACAGATTTGAAACTTTTACACGTTTAGTGTGGACATCAAACATTGTAACATTATATGTTATGAAAAATGAAATACCCCCTCTTTAAGTTTTGCACATAAATATTTAGCTTAACTTCCAGCTTATTGGAAATGACACTTTTTTTTTTATAAATAAACATTTTGTTAGCATCAGCAACTGCAAGTATAAGAGCAAACTGCAGTTCAAATCTCAACCTTTGTTGTAGATCCAGGCTGTTATTCCAAGTGATAATCATTAAGTGGTATAAGCATAGCTCAGATATTACAGATTGGGCATTATCATTATCAAACTGGCTCGTGTTTTCCATCTGTTTATGTTTCTTCTGCCTGTGTACATGTTGCTCATTAAAACAGTTCAGGTCAACAGTAATAAGAGGTCAAGAGGTCAGGCCTGAAATCACCTTAAAAACAGCCAGTGACAAACATTTTCTCACAGAGGGGGTCATATCTCCACGGGAGAACACCATTACAGACCAGCATGGCTACACATGAGGTGAGTGCGGCCAAAACTTTGGGCAAATTGTGGCGTCAAAGGGAAAAACTGCAATTAGACGAGATGTTATGGTGATGGGAGGAAGGGCAGATGAGGGGCTCAGACTGTGTGGACTGTGGACAGCGGGGGGAAGGAGGCCCAGGCCTGACCTCAGCTGCCGCTACGGAAATTACCCCGCCAATTATCCAGGACGTATTCCTGTAGTGCTCCAAACACTCAGCGGCCAGCTTTTACGACCTTAGGAAACTTTCTGTGTTGTTTTACTGCGGTGACCTCACTCCGGTTAGCGTGCTCTACAGCTCTGCTGGGAAGAGGGACTGCTACTTGTCACAACCCAAAAGGGTGACGTCAGGGGGAAAGAGAGTTCAAAGACCTGTGCAGCCTCTATACAGTAGTCAGCATAGGAGGTAATGTTTGTGCGCCTGCAGGAGGTGGACCGAGTCTTTAAGCAGGCAAATGAGAAACAGCTTTTGAAATCATGGTGGGGCAGGCAACGTGATAAACAGAGATCGTGACAGAGGCATGACTCTGCTATTAGAATAAGACACTTTAATCACCAATCAAGCACAATTCCTGTACAAATACAGCCAAACAAATCAATGCAACTTTAATGTTGAAGTCTGTTTGGAAGGTGATACTCGAGTGGATGAGACAGTTCCTAATGGAGCTACTGACTAGGCTACTTAAAGCCCTACATGCAAGAGATTGGAGTTTTATTGTCTTAAGCAGGATACACACTACAAGATAATCGGGCAGATTCTGGGCCTGATTCCCCCCATCGACAATCGTAAGCAAAGTCCGGAGTTTTTGTTGGTTCTAAAGATGATCTTGCCAGATGTTCCTGTGGTGTGAGGGATTTAAGAGGTTTTACTTCCCCCGATCTGCAGAAGGCCGCACCGATTTCAAATTGCAAATATTAAACATGTTTAATATTTATGATCTGATATCCTGTTGTGTGGGGGGAACGATGACAGCCGAGTCACGTGGAATGAAACAATAGGCAATAGGGAAGCAAGCTGACTGAACCAGGGAGCACAACAACTGCCGCCCACGGCGACAAAAGCAAACGGGGAGCATAAAGTAACATGTACAGTCATCCACAGTTTGATCTTTTTTCTTCCTGAATTTTCTGTAAAAAGTCCAAAAACTATCATCGCCAATTCTTCCTGCCCGTCTTCTGCCATGTTTGTTTACTCCAACGTCTCGTTTGACCGCAACAGTTTTGTGAGATTTCCAGTGTTGAGAGTCAGACTCTGGTTGTTCATGAATAGAATCTGTTAGTGTGTGGTGTGCTGCTCTGGCGTAATCGCTGCTCTCCACACACTACGGGAGCAAAACTGTTACATCTATGATTATATATCGTCATGTGTGGGGTCGCTCACATTCTCAACATCTGTTAAGATTTGAAAAATCTTTTAGTGTGGTCCAGGCATTAGGCAGAAAAGCAGGGAAATAAAAGGTCCAGATTTTTAAAGAATGAAGCATCACAATCAATGAAGTGTGCCGGCACTAGGGGTGTGGATCGCAGGGTCGGTCACAATACGATATGAGAAGCGATACGTGTCCCACGATAACGATAATATCACGATACAGCGATTGTGCGATAACTGTATTCCAAGACAATCATACAGTATAATGATACATCACGAAATGTGATTACATTCTTCTTCGAGTCAGGATAACGATATATTGCCGTATTGATATTTTGTCCCACCCAGCAGCACATACAGTTATTAGAATAATCCCCTAGACTTGTAGCTTGTCACTAGTGAGAAACAGCGTGCAATAAACTTTAAACTGAACTAAATCTGCTCTTTTCATGTTCTTCTACTATAATTTATTTTTTGGCTTTTGCCTTTATTGGACCGGATCGCTGAAAATAGACAGGAAATGTGGGGGGGGGGGGGGGGGGGGCTAACATGCACCAAATGATCAGTGGGACGAGGACTGCAGCCTCTGTATATGGGGCGGCTGCTTCATCACCCGAGCCAAACCAGCGCCCCATAATTTATTGTTTATGCTGATTTTCTGCTTTTACCTCGAACAGCTGTTAGTCTGTTTCAGGTCTCGTATGTGGAACAAGAGAACTGATAATTTAAAGCTGCCGTGTGGAGTTTACTTGTAAACAAAGAAAACATTATGGAGGATATATTAAGTCCCTGACACATTATTTGTTTTCCAGGCTAATTTCTAATGTAATATATATCAATACCAACAGATAGAATACATATTTAGGTAAAATGTTTTTGTATATGGTTATTTCTTTCCCTTTGTTCAGTGAATTGTGAGAGAAAGTAGTGAAGCACCTTTCAGAAGCACACACACTTGCACGTAGTCGAACGCGCCAAGCAGAGGGAAGGGGAAATGGGTAAAGGCTGTTGGCAAGCCTCAAGTCACACTTCTCAAACTGTCGGCCAATCACATTGATGTAATTAGTCTATCACAGCCAATCAAATGCCTCTGTGTTATAACTGGAGGATATCCTAGCTTTATCTATTTTTACAACTGCCTTTGATACGAGCTGTTGGCTCACAGAGCGGCTCAAAGCTGGTGCGAGAGCCGGACTGGAATCAGTTAGACACATCAGGAGCCAAGTAAATGGATGCCCACACTTTAAATAAGCTAATCAATAGAAATGTCAGTCGTGTAATTCAGAAGTAAAACAAATTAAAAGAGGCCGATTTGTCTTTGACAGTGTTTTAGGAACGATGCCGTCATTTGAGTGCGTAACACGTGATGAAACCTTGCATTCTGTGGTATCAGACACGAGATAAAACAAACAGTGAAACTTTCATATCGTGTATCGTGTTCACTCAGTGTCAGGGGCCTCACAACAGGTCGAAAAGAATATCACCTGATGACGCTGTCAATTCCGGAAATAACCTGGTGCTGTTGTCCAGACCAAGTGTTCAAGACATTTCACTCACCAGAACGTGTTGTAACACAATAGGAGTATCACATTCATTTTTCACAGGCAGCAGAGCACGATTAATAATCCTGATCCACCCCAGTGAAACCACATGTGCCTACAGGACAGGATCCAACAGTCAAATTATTAACATCAGTCCTTCTGTGCCTACATGAGGGGAAGAGCTGGAAAAAGACACAGAGCAGCTCTGCTGAAAACGCTGAAATGTGCAGATAAGATTTGGACAAAATGTGCAATAAACAGAAAACCACTTGTCTGTGTTTGGCCTAATCTGCATGCAAATGAAAAACAGAAACAGACACAGAACCATGTTTATCAATGCAGGGGAAAGTGAGAAATGTATCAGCCAGCAGCTCGGGCTGCCCGGACCGATCCATCCAACGGTCCAAACGAGACAGCACAATCTATGCGACACTGCTCTGATCAGATCAGTATCCCTCAGCTCCAAACATAGACACACATGGCCTGCATCATACCTGACACGTGTTTGCCTGAGAATATACACAGATGAGCCATAACATTATGACCACAGACAGGTAAAGTGAATAACATTGGTTATCTCTTGTCAGTGGGTGGGATATGTTAGGCAGCAAGTAAACCCTTTGTCCTCAAAGTTGATGTGTTGGACGCAGGAAAAATGGGCAAGCGGAGCGACTTTGACAAGGGCCAAATTGTGATGGTTAGATGACTGGGTCACAGTATCTCCAAAACTGCAGCTCTTGTGGGCTGTTCTGGGTCTGCAGTGGTCAGTACCGACCAAAAGTGGTCCAAGGGAGGAAAACCAGAAAGCCGGCGACGGGGTTATGGGTGGCCAAAGCTCACTGATGTGCCTGGGGAGCGAAGGCTGGCCCATGTGGTCCAATCCTGTGTGGAAGGTGGAAGGTGGACTGGTCTGATGAATAATGTCGACTTTTACATCATGTGGATGGCCGGGTGCATGTGCGTCGCTTACCCAGGGAAGACATGGCACCAAAATGCACTATTGGAAGAAGGCAAGCCTGGCAAGCAGTATAAAGCTTTGGACTATGTTCTGCTGGGAAACCTTGGGTCCTGCCATTCATGTGGATTTTACTTTGACACGTACCACCTAGCTTAAACATTGTTGCAGACCAAGTACACCCCTTCATGGAAACAGTATTCTCTAAAGCCTTGGCCTCATTCAGTAGGATAATGCGCCCCGACACACTGCAGAAATGGATCAGGAATGGTTTGAGGAACACGACAACAAGTTCAAGGTGTTGACTTGGCCTCCGAATTCCCCAGTTCTCAATCCAATCGAGCATCTGTGGGATGTGCTGGACAAACAAGTCCAATCCATGGAGGCCCCACCTCGCAACTTACAGTACTTAAAGGATCTGCTGCTAACGTCTTGGTACCAGTTACCTCAGCACACCTTCAGACGTCTAGTCCATGCCTCGATGGGTCAGAGCTGTTTTGGTGGCAAAAGGGGGTTTTTAGTCTTCTTCAACACAACATGATGTTCATTTTGTAAATGAAGGCCCCTTTTAGAGTTATATCGAAGGTTAAGACGGTATTCTTTAGGGTGCCGCAACCTGGTGATTGAAAAATGGCTGCCACAGCAAAACACAAATAAGGTTACTTCTGGTTGCCAAAAATACAAACCTGACAGTGGCTGCATCATTTTTTTTATAATATAGGTCTCCTTTAAAGCTACACCTGAAAAACTTTAGCTTACCAGGTGTAGTATTATTAAACTGTAGTTTTAAAAGTGTTGGTCTGCTGTTCATAACATTACATAAAGTAATTCTCTGTGGCAATAACCTGGTACTGTAATCCAAATTTATCAACAAGCAACATTTTATGTTTTATGCAAAGCTTTCTATGTTCATGTGTTTTTTATATGCACTGGATAGATGGTGTAGATGGTAGCTCAGTCTATGGACTCTATGGAGGATGGCCGGTTTAAGTCACAGGACAGAAACATGGAAATTAGGGCTGGTAGCTGGAGAGGTATCAGTTCCTTTGGGCACTGTCGAGGTGCCCTTGAGCAAGGCACAGAATCCCCCGACTGCTCGGGGCATATGTCCAGGTGCAGCCCCCTCACTCTAGGGTCCTGTTTGTGCATGTTTAGGCCTTTGTGTGTGTAGCATGTTTGTACAAAGAGTGAAAAAATAAAAATTCCCCTCTGGGATTAATAAAGTACGTCTTCTTCCTCTGGATCAGTCGGACCTTTAAATCAGAGCTGTGATATTTGGAGCAAAGAGCAACAGATTTAAACTCCCACAGACACACTCCCACACACGCCCACACCTACACACCAGCACTGTTTGTTTTCCATTCCTATAGGATGTCAGCAGACAGGGCAGCAGAGGAGAAATAACCAGAGCGATGTAGGAAATCGCTTCAAAAATAAATCCTTCAGGTGTTTTATTAGTTGACATAACAGCTCCAGTCATATCAGTGTCATAAGCCAGATCTAGAGCAGGAAATGGATAAGGTGGTAAAATTGAGAGTGTTCGTGAATGTAGATTTATGAGTGGCTTTAGCTCGACTGCAGATCAACATGCTGCCATTTAAATGCTGTGTTTAATATTGATGGTTTTACTGCAGTACATTGGGCGTTTATTGCACAACGTGTATTGCTAACCACGTCTTTTATTGTGTCATGTACCTGGCAGTGTGTTGCAAGCCTGGTAGTATGATCCACATCCAAAGATCAATCACACCAGTCACAGTTTGATCAAGCTGAAGTGAAAACACACTCAGAAAGGAGTCATAAAACAAGCAGTGAATGAGCTCATGTATAAATAATTCCTTGTCAGACTTGTATTTTTCTTTATCCACATCTATCGCCCGTATACCACAGTAATGTGAAACTAATTGATTCATTGATTTACTGTTAGAAGAGCAGTTCTTTTTAATGGCTTGTTTGATAAATGACCCAGTCCTCTTTGAGTTCTTTCCCACAAAAGGTGGAGGGAGGAGAAGAGGGTAGGATGAAAACCAGGAAGGAGGTGGAGCAGGGGAACCGAAATGAAGAGGAAGCAGATATGGAAATGTAACAGTAAGAAGTCATTGAAGGCTGCAGAAGAGAGCTCCATTGATAAACGCATCCAGTCATCCCAGCATGGGGGCACGCAGCAGCCGGACCACTGAGAGACTCCCAGCTCAGGGGGGTACAGTCCACAGACGGGAGGGGCAGTCAAGGGGGGTAAATAGGGGGGTGCACGAGTCCTTTCCAGAACTGTGGTTCCTAGAAAAACACAAATTGGTCCTGTGTTTTCCTGCTCCATCCCCCACTCACTCACTCAGCTGAGGAAATGATCAGTGACTGGTGTTTAAGTGAAGGCAGAGCAGGACTCAACTTCTCATTCGCCTGTGGCGTCACTATGGAAAATGTATTTCCATCCAGAGTTATAGTCCGACTTAATATCAGTAGCTTACAGCCTTTTTCAGTGTCTGATGGACACAACATGAATAAAGTAGAGTTCACGGGGCAGGTCAGAACCCAGCAAACATGCCACTCGTTACTTTTTCTTTTTTCAGTTTAGTTTTTAGTATGAGAGGCAGCAACTGTGAGCACATACACATTTGCTTGTTTACCACATTTTATAGCTATTTTTTAATGTTTGGGGGAAGCTTCAAGTCCCACTGTTTTGTCATTTACGTTATACATTTTTCAGGAATCTTTGGTAAACCACAACGTTTGGCAAATACTTTTGGGAAATTAAGTTGAATATTTAAGCTGTTTATGAAATGTAATCACAGGCATGGCTATAGTAGAAGCTGTAGGTCATAAGTCATCAAACTGTCATGACCTTACGTTGCAAGTGAGTCCAGGTCAAACTTCATCAAAGTGTCTCTGCGGGCTGATTACTGAACAAACTTTATTCATTGATTGTGAAACCGGATCTTATTTTATAGAACACTTTTTTTCTGGTTTTCTCTCAGATCCTCTGAAAGTGTCTGTAACTTACGTATTTTCCTGATTGACAGATCGTTTACTCGTTAGCTAGTCAGCTCAGTTAGTGGAGAACAGGGGGGATGGTAATTGTTTACACCCATTAAACAGGAAGTTTGGACCACCAGGAAGAGGAGGTTTTCAAGCCTTATTTGGGGGGGATCCAAAAGGGAATGCTGGTGGAGGGGCAGCAACGGAGCCGAGCAAGCTGACAGTGGAGCCACATCAACAACCACCCAGTGAATACGGCTGGAGAAGGACTGATAGCAGGAGACTGACTAGCAGCAAAGCGGGAACAGAGCAGGAACGATGGAGACAACAGGGTTACGTTGGTGTCAGGAGCTAAACTCCACCTCGGCCCTGTTAAACCCCTCCATCTCAATTTATGGTAGAGTGATCGTATGGTAGAAGAGCAATCTGGTTGCCATACATTAAGGATGACGTCAACTATTAACCACACCTCCTACTCTATTTTCAACCAGAACACTGGCTGGAGAGTGACTTTGAAAAGGACCTAGGAACCATCGCTTAGGATCATAAAGGTCACCCTTATTATCACGGACACAATTATAAGTTAGATATTTTCCTACACTATGTCCTCTTTCTGCACAGGTAAGCCCCTCATCTCTACTTTTCCACCATTTATGAATATGAATGAAAGCCTGTCAAACGAAATTCCGTATCACTCCATTTTCCATGCTGATGGCTGCTGCTGAAGCATTCCAGACGAGTGCGTGTCATTACGTCTTCCTAATCCCACATTAGTCTCCATTACTCAGACAAGGCTTAATGATTCCACTATCTGCACAAATGAGGCTGCTTTTCTCCCTCACACACACACACACACACACACACACACACACACACACACACACACGTAAAGTCAGATATGTGTGCTAAAAGGTGAACAAACTTTCACTCGGAGTCACAGGCATGTTTTCAGTTCATGCATGTTTCTACCCCTGAGCAATCAGTCCCCAGCCGTTTAATGCAGGCAGGACTGTGAGCAGTCAGTGATGTAGGTTTTATAATGTGAAGCTTATATTTTCGGCCGCATACGACACATTTCATTGGGTGATTTACTGGTTAACAGTTCCTGCTGAAACCCACCCAGCATTACAGAATGAATGGAATGAAATCTAAACATAAATCAGCTCATGGGGTCGCTCTGTAAGGCCAGACTCCAGTGTGGGGGATTGGGACACACACACACACACACACTAAGGTCTGGGATGGATATGCTGTAGAAAAGACACGTCCTTCCAGATATATTGTGGCTTTTACTGCTGCTGGCTTGTGTTCCACATAACGCCCTTTACTTTTACACACACAGTGAATCACTCAGCTGCCGCTCAGCTCGCTGCACGGCTGATCCAGAGAGCCGGCAAGCCGAGGGGTCACTGCGGAGCCCCTGAATGCCACTGCGGGAGGGTCAGCAGGCAGGGCAAAGACGTAGGTGTTTCTGGAGATGCTAAATGCCACAATGCCAAATGCCATAGTACCAATAAAGTAGGTCTGATTCCCAGCCCAACATAAACCATGCTAGTTAGAACCCTACTATATCAATGTAAACACAATGACACTACACTATGAGCTGTGTGAAACATGAGGTCCCTCCCTTCATTTCCATACATAAAACAGATTTATCCCTCTGTGCATGACGCAGCCAGTTTATATTCACATAAACCTCAACTATAATTCATGTACGTGGAGCGAGCGGGGACGCAACAGCAGTGTGTGTTTGGTGGCACATCCAGAGGGACAGCAGCTGACGGATCCTCGGGGGAGGCCTGAGTCATCCAGCTGAGCAAAGAGACGAGGCTGCAGTCCAGACTCTTTCAATAATGCTGAGCTCTGAGCTAACACAGGAGCTAATGCAGGCCAGGAGGGCAGCGTTTGGCAACTTGTCTCAAAACGCTGAGGAAGGTTAGCAGGTATTGCAGCACACAAGAGGAACGCACAAACACAAGTAGAGAAAAAGCAGGGGAAAGATTGCAGAAATTATTTCACCACTAAACATTAAAAGTGAAGAATGCTTTTTTCTTCAAGCGGCATGTCGTGGTTACACCAAATACTCGAATCACATTCCTTCACACTGTTCAAAGTTCGTCGTGTTCTGCACAGAAATTTAATTTCACTGTTGTTGCACAAAGTCTGTAACGGAGGGTGAAATGAAAAGACATGAACGTTTATAAGAAAATTACTGCTTGTTTTCCGAGAACTCTGCCACAGGGAAAAACAATTTTTCTTGGGAATAAACTTTCTGCAAATGCAAAAATGTGCTTCCAAACTATAATGCGAGTATACTTGGGCTGAAGAAGAACCATCCCTTACACCATGGGGATGGTGCTACACGTCCACACACCATGCAGACTCACTTTAAGGCCAAAAAACACGCTAACACCCGGCTTTTTTGCTTAGCGGGAAGGTTACAATTGGCATTCAGACCTGGGTCAAATGACTCTGCAGTACACCCGGGTAATTATCGCCTCGGCGGGAACACAAAACCCGACGCGCTAATCTCCGCCCCCTTTCCGGCGCGATGCTATGACGCGCATAGAAGCTCCTGCCGCTGTCGCGTAAATACAGAAGAACAACACACAACGGCAAATTTGTTCTTTGTTTCGTGCGAGATGCAGCAACACTGGCAAGACAACGAGGTGAGAGAGCTTCTTCTGATCCGAGGGGAAGTTTGTTGTTCGCCCGTTTCCGGCGCGTTTCTGACGTCTGATGCAGCAGAAAAGAGACCCAAAGGAGTATACTCCACTGGCAATGGGAAAAGAGACAATCGGCATAGTGGCTCTTCGAGGGTCTGAAAAACCAGCGGGTTTATGTGATATTATGACATATTATCCATTCTGGCGTATAATTCTGTCAGGTTGACAGTGTAGGTTGGACCTTCCTCTTGTAGCCGCAAGGCATGGCTCCCTACTTCTTAAAAACATCTCCCTTTCCAGCTGGCTGTACGCTCGGTTACACACATGACGCCAAAATATGCTCACTGAGCAAAATCAGCGATACAGGCCGCATAGCAGCTCCGCCGCTCGGGGACTCCTGGTGTTGTCAGTGACAAATATATGAGTTTGAGTGTTTCAGCTGCACCAATCATGAGCACACAGTCATCTGTTTTAGCACGTGGAACAATCTGCAGCAGAGTATTTTCCCTGTTTAATGAAAAATTAGCCCTCAAGGCTGAATAGGAAACTAAACGACTTGTTAAGAAGGGGAGTTTTTTGCAGCGTGGGCAGCCTTGGTGGTAAAGTGAAAACAGCTGATACACTGCAATCATCACCGAGGCTGGAAAATTAGTCCGGAGCAGCAATTTGGATTGTAACTGTTCTGTTACTATTTGACATCTGTAAAGCAGGTCTGTCTCTAATATATGAATAACATTGCAGAGGCATATTACCTTTTATCTTCTTGTTGATTGCATGGCAGCCTTTGTCTCCCACACCTGCCACAAACTCGAACCATATGTCCTGACAAAGAAGTGCACTCTGCTAATTTACCTCACTGTAAGTTGTTTAGAGAGAGAGCAGAAGCCAAACACGTTAAATGAGTATTATTCATCTTTACAGACAGGTCCTGGTAGCTTAATAGGCAGAGCAGGCTTTGATGTATGTCTGTATCATGGAGTCAAAAGCACGTCATAAAAGGTTAAAAGGTGTTAAAGTGGACAGAGTGTTATAACATTCAGGTTAACTCCAAAGAACAAAGAGCGAGCTGTGCACCAGTATGATTGCACTAACAGCTCTCTCTCTCTCTCTACAGATAGCTTCTGCTGGACACGTGCAAAGTGGAGAAAGATTTAGTCCCATAAGGAATCTCAGAATCTCCTTGGTAGCAAATAAGCCATAAAATGCAGAGGCAAAAATCTCCGGCATCTGCTTTTCAAAAGGTCCATCAGGGAGTCTCCACTTTCTCTTGGTTACATAAACAATGGAGCTTGAAAGTCCAGATGCCTTTAACAGTACGGCTACTGCCTGGCCACTAGGACTGTTTCCTCCCCTCCCTCTCTGCACAGACGTGCCCTACAGGCCACGCTGGCTGAGGAGGGCTGAAAATGACAGAGAGCCAGAATTCCACAAAGGTTCATAATGTACAATAGGTATAAACAATTTCAGAATTAATTCAGAAAATGTGGATGATGTGAGATCTAAATATCACTACATCAAGGTCTAATAAGGTTGCAGGACAGACCAAATTACAGGCAAGAAAATAAAGGTAACAAACTGGATTAATGTTGACAGGAAAGGCTAAATAAAAGACTCACGAGAGAATGAAATACAAAAGCAAACGAGGGGGTGAGGGAGGAAGGACAAAGTCAGGCCGCTTTGAACGTTTCCAGCCTGAGAAAGGACAACACGAGCGCTTGTTAAATTTGTTTACATCTTTCAAGCAAGTCATTGTGTTTAACAAGGCCAAGAAGTTTCTCAAAAGCAGAAAAATGAGCCTTGTTTTCATTTGAGAGCAAAAGGGAAAGGGAGCATTTCCCCCGACGTGAGCCAGAGAGCGTTTTATTAGAAGTGATAGTACGTGTGAGTGTGTGTGTGTGTGTGGAGTGGGGGAGATTGTGTGTGTTTGTGCGAGTGTTTACACAGCTGGAAGTAGAGAGTGGAATCACTTCACCTGGCCGTGGTTTCTGGGGTGTCTGCTGTGATCCCATTAAAAGGCAGACAGGCTCTGGCACTCTCTCCAGAAAACAAGAGGACTTCACTTACAAAAATATCCCCCCGCATTAGAGCTCGAAAAAAACAAAAAAAAAACGGCCAAATCCCTACAAACCCCTGCTGAATTCACTTAGGGGGCAAATGGTTCCCTCTCAGACCGCCTGATAGCTGATTGCTCTGGCAGGGTTCAGGTGGATCTGCTGAGTGGCCTCCAGCCCAGTTTCCACTCCATTCAAGTTTCCACTCAGACCCAGACTTGCCTCCACGCCTCCCTCTCAGCTCTCTCTCTCTCTCGCTCTCCAACCCGCCCCTCTTCACATCCTCCTCCTCAGGCCCAGTCCAAATGCCAAAACCACTCACGCCAGATTTAGAGTAACCTCCGTATCAGTAGGTGTTTAAGTGTCTATGTATCTGTCTGACTGCCTGCTTTCCCTCTTGTCCTCCCTTTCTGCTTCCCAACATCAACCTGTGATTCACCAATGACCAGACATCACGCTGAGCAGAGTAGAGTAAACCAAACTCAACAACCCCGAGCTTTGATTTATCCGTCTCACTAACAGCTCCTCTGAGTCACAGCCTGAGTTACGGGATAGAGGACGGCTAAGCGTGGTCCAGCTTCCTTAATGGACCTGCTGTGATACAAAATGCTTTGGATTGACAACCCTCACTCTTCTAAACAAGGTCTTTTCCCATTACACACACGCAGAGACAAAGCATGCACGCCCAGAGTTGTGCTGTAAGCAGAAGCATATTGCTCACAAACATCCACACATCAAAACACGAGCAGCGTACTCCTTGCAGAGCAGTCTGCAGAGCGTGAGATCCAGCGTGCTGCTCGCTAATCTTCTGGTCACTGTCCTGCAGGCAGCAGAAATAAAGCCAGGAGACCCGAACCAATTAGCCCCGAGGGTGAAGCGAGGGGGAAGGCGGGACAGTGAGGGAGCACGCTGCGGTCCAGCAGGGCCTGTAATGTGGATCAAAGCTGCAGAAAATGGACCAAGTCTCTGTGTCGTTAGCTTGCTGTCCCGGCCCTGCTCTGTTTACAGGCCTGATTGGGCCGCACTGAAAGCGGATCACTGGCTGCACACTTATCGTTTGTGCACTGTCCAGACCGATAAAACTCATATCCATACATAAACAAGCTGCCAAATCCTGCAGGGGAAAAACAGTGGCGTGGCTCATAGAGTGAAGCACTCTTGCATGTAATTAAAGCAAAGACCAAGCAATTAGATTCACAGCATCAGATTTACACGCTGTGTGAGGTGGAGAGAAGGGGACACAATAAAATGATAATCATGCTTTAACCACTAACAGACAGGCTGAAGGAGGGAGAGGAAAGTGTGTGGAGGTATATATCTGCTTGCTTTTAGGTAAAGTTAAACATTTCTTGGCAAAAACCAAAGCGGCCTCTTAAAGGGGAAGTTTCTCTTCTTACCTGTGTGGCCCTGCGTCTGTGGCGAATCAGTTGGAGCGGGGGTCAGAACCGGGGCTGAGGAACACAAAAGGAAAATATGTTACGCAGCTGTGGACAGACGCTGCCAATAAATTGGGTCATCCTCGGGCCATTTACAGAGAATCTACAGCACTGATTTGAGCGACTGTAACATAAGATTTAGCTCATCCATTACTGACGTAAAAAAGTGAACCGAGCTGAGATCAAAGCGCAGGAGCAGCATCCTTTCATTGCACTCAGCAGATTGTGTCAGTGGTCTTCATAGCAGATTGTAAAGATCAGTGAGATCAAGTGTTTGCTGATGAACCATCCGCCCAAATGCAACTTGCAACTTTATGTCTTTTTCTAAAACAAGGTTGGAATCTTTTCCAGTGTTCGACAGTCTACGGGTCTTTGCAGGAGAGACGAACATGTTTAAAAAATTGGCTTATTAATGTGGAAACAGTGATCGTTTGGAACAGGACTGAGCAGGAACAGCTATCATAAATCAAACAGGTAAATCTTTCTGGTGCACAAGGTGCCATTAATAACTAATCAGAGCGGTTAGGAAAGCATTTTAATTTGTCCTGAAAACATAATTAGTGAAAAACTGGGTAATGGTAATGATGTGAGAAATGGACAATTATATCTCAATTATATGAAAGATTTGACATTAGTATGGTTCAGTAGTGACTGTTCAAAAACCTCATGTGGAGCAGGGAGAGCCAAGAAATCCAGAGTTGAGGAAAAGAAGCACTGAGACTGAATATGTTGTACAAAGCAATAAACTGTCATATAAAATATAACAGTAAATACTGAATACAAAAGTCAAGGTGATTTGGAAACTTGGGTCGATTAAAATGCAGACTAAAGCAGACTATTGGACATTTATTTCCTCTGATTTTATGTCTGTTTAAATGTGTATTAAAGCTGCTGTGAGGAACCTTCAGTTTGTCTTGATTGTGGCGTAAAGCCGTACCTCTCATCTCTTTGCTGAGTTTGTCCCGCACATGTTTAAGTGGTGGTTTTAACAAAAAATCTCATCCTGCTTTCTTGTTACAGTCACATGTATCACTCACTTTAAATGTTTGCCCTGGAAAATGTCAAGAAAGGCTGCGTGCAGTTAATCACTTCGTCTGACACCTACTCCCCGCCAGCGGTTTCAGGCATTAAGAATAACTATATATAATATCGCTGATGGTCTGGTTTGCTTTTGTAGGTCATATAGAGTAACAGAATTACATACATACAGAATTAATTTCATAACCAGCAAAAAACTCCTCACAGGAGCTCTAACCTTCCATTCTTAAACCAGGCAAAACATGGCTTAAATCCAGGCCAGCCTGTATTCTCTGCCTGTAATATGTGACAGAGCGCATTTGTCTGGATTTATGATAGGACTTATTCTTCTACACAAACAAAAGTCATGTTTACATTTAGCTTTACTCCACTAAACATATGTATCCTTTACAGAGCATGTCCTAACTGAGAAAACGTTTGCAAAACCAACACATTTAAGTATTTTAAATTCCGAAGTGTTTACATTCCTTTGTTTACTTGCTTTCAGGATTCTTCATTGGCTTTGCTGGTGCATTGTTGCATATCTTGGCGTGTTACCAACGCTTGTAGATCATTTGAACTGTGTGACACAACGGGTAGAGTAGAGTACCATCTGCGTATGCGAGCATCCATGAATGTGTGTGCAGAACCAACTCTTAAGAAAACAGCTCCATAGCACCACTAGAGGTCTGAAGCTCCTTAGGGAACCTCTCCACTTGATCTTATATCTAGTATCTGATAATAGAAGAAAATCTTTCTTAGGGTGCATTCACACCTAAAGTCTGTTTGGTCTGAATCAAAGACCAAATTGTTATAATGTTGGATTTTGCCTTAAGTTTGGTTTGTGTTCAGATGGCAGCTTTTACCACCAAAAGTTTTGACGAGCGAGGAAACTGCTCTCTGATTGGTCAGAATTTCCATGAGGGTAAACTCCCTAGAGTAAACAGAGAGGGAGAGCGCACGCCTCAGTCGCACTCAACACGATGGACTTGGTGTTTTTAAGCGACGTTCCACAGGTCGATCAGGTCGTTTCGTTTTTCACTCAGCAGTTTGAATACCTCCATGTTTTTATGCATTTTCACAAGCATTTGTGAAATCGTTTGGTCAGCCCATATATTTCCTCGTCGCTCCCCCATGTCTGTCCTCCACTCATCTTGCTGCCTGGCTGCGTGTCTGTCTCTGCCAGTGTCAGCACCAACCCAAAATGCACAGTGTTTTTGGCTTGCTTCCTGTATATGGTCCTACTTTAAGTTCATTTATGTTCACACCTGAATCGAGCCGGACCTTGGTGCGTTTGGAAACAGACAGAGACCCGTCTTTTCTAGCTGACCATGGTCCGGTTGTTTGGTCCGCACCAGAGTTCGATTGCGTGTTGTCAGCTGTCCAAACGAACCGGACTTTCAGAGTTAAGTCCGGACCTAAGCTGTCAGGTACGGAAGCCCTTAGCAGATATGCATCCATTCATTTTATTTACTCCCCTTATTCCTCTTGATAACAAGTTATTTCTGGAAGTTTTCTTGAGATCTCGACTTATTTGTATCGTATCTCGGGGAACACTATAACGAATTAATTTGGCCCATTATCTAGAGATAACAAAGCTGGTTTTTCTCATGATAACGCGATCATTTTCTGGCAACCTAGAAAACAAAACAACAGGCTGGTCACTGTAATATTACGTGCTACGACATGCCGATTGGGGGATTGATGATTGAAACATGTACGCCAAAAACACCTGTACACATTCCATTTCAACAAGATATATGGCGAGTGCGTACAGCACTGCACTGACCTACAGAAAGGGTAAACAACATGGCACGTGCCACGACTTATACTCTGGGAGAAATACAATGATCACTCACAGACACTGTACAGACACATATAAAACACTCATGCACACAAGTGGCAGAGAGATCCTGTGCAGTCATGTTTTGATAGGCAACGAGTTGAGTGTTGGAGATGAGGATGTGTGTGAAAGATTGGGACCGCTCAGAAGCCGCTGTGCATGAAGCCTTGGAACACACTCATGGAACACGTAATTGAATGAGAAACGGTCTCTCGCTGGATCGAGACAGTTTTTTGGCAAGGTTATAAAAGCATGCGGTCGGCAAGGGCTTCAGTTTTTTGCTGCCTGTTTGCAGCACTTTTATTTGGTTAGCCCCTTTGAGTACTCGCTCTACATCGTCCTTGTGCCAGAGCATGCTTAAAGTCATGAACCTGTGTTGTTCAATGCTTTACAAAAAGTATAAATCAGATCTAATATAGAGTGGAAAAGACCTGTTTCCAGCAGGGAGGGAGACAGGGAGATTGGCAGAACGGTTGGCTGGCTGCGCCGCTGCTGCTACACTCCCTCTCCAGTGTCGCAGGTCTCCTGCCAAGATGGACGAGTGTTATGCTCCTGATTTTAGAGTTTTATCCGACCACAAACACACACACACACACACACACACACACACACACACATCTCTCTGCTTGGCTTCTCAACCTCCACCAGGACCTTATCGCTGCCATTCACACTTATGTAAACCGAAGGCAGCCGTGAGAAATGATTGAGCGGCATGCTGATAAGTATTGCGACAAGAGGTGCAGCAGCTACATGCACACAAACAAAAACAAATGGTAATGTGTACGCCAGACAAGGGCTGACATCGTCTCGGTGATTTACAACCCATGGCCACAGAGAAATAAACCATATGTGTCAACAAGCTCTCAGTTTTACTCTCTTTCTCCAATCCGACTGCCATAATCAACAGATCATATCTCATTCTTCTGACTCCCTGGGAAAGTTTTAATTATCTCTTAGAGGAACCAAAATAGCAGCGCATTCCCTTATTTGTATGGGAAGCCTATGAAATGAGATAAAGAACTCCCCTCTGACCTATGTTTCTGCTTCTACACACGATTCGGTAGAGTGGCAGCCCCAAAGCTTTATTATGAAATAGCGTCTGCATAACAGTGTGGGAAGTTTGAAGTTTGAAGCCCGAGTGGCTGACATCTTGTCTTTAAGTTGGGTAAACTATAAATGCATGACAGGATCTGCTGTAAAACTATCATGAAGCAATAAATCGGGTAGAAAGCATTTTTACAGAAGCAACAAATAACAGTTGCAAAATACAAAGCACAAGTCGGGTTTAGCGTTTTTACAATGCTAATAAATACATCTAGAGTTGTGCATAAACCCTGATATACAGTTCATTAACTATTTTTAATGTATGCTGAAAGTACATGCCGTGATGACATCAGCAAAACTAATAAAACAATTGCCTCATTTCCACTGGGGTTTATTAAGCTGCTTAAACGAACCTGACCCTTGAACTGGAGGTTTAGGGTGTACATATTGTCCGGGTTTATGCTGAGGTTTCATATGGTTACATTTTCTGTGATGTTGTTTATCCACAACAACAACAAGGACATGGACCACAAACATTACAGCATTGATGACGGACGAAACCAAGGCTCTCTTCAGTGCTGACATGTGGAACCCTAAATGATAGCTGAGAAGGTACAAGCAGTTCTTGTTTTCCTGGCAGCATTTCCTGCTGTTTTATAGTCTTTGGAGTCATACTACACAAGTCTTCCTTCTCTCATTCGACTACAGTAAATCTTACAGTTTTTATATATTTTAACTTCGTTAACCACAGTCTGCACAGTTACAAATGTCTGCATGTGCTGAGGACATCATTCTGTCGTCAACAACTTAGTTATCTTCTATGCAGATGACTGTGCTCTATGTGCTGAGGGAGAGCACAAATGAAGGACAATGACAATCAGGATTTTAAAGAATGTTAAAGCTTCAGTGTCAAAAATGTAAAACATAAGCTACATCAGGCTTCATCATCATGACTAGTTTTCCTCTTATTTCCGCAGTTCTGTTCTTGTATGTACCGGTACGTGCCCGCTCTCTCTCCCCCTCGCTCTCGCTCTCTCCAGCAGTCCGTCAGTGTCCGTTTTAATGTGCGTTTAAATGTTATTTATTTCATAGTCATTGCCTGTTTTAAAACTCACTATGACTCACAATGAGAAAAAGTCTAATGCAACTGCATTTTGGCAAAACATAAAATAAAATTTGGCAAACATGAAATAAAATATAAAGTGAATCCCCCTATTATGGTCAAATCTTGATAATTCTGTCAGGAGGCAGAGAGATAGCAGCTTAAGTGAACAGGTAAAGCTGTCTCTCTCTTTCATTTGATTTCTGCATGGACAACATTATACTACCAGTAGTACCAGACATTATATTAATTGTTTTCATTTACAAATAAAGACACTTCCATCACAAACTGGGGCATAAAATAAACCAAGAAAACAGGAAATAAAGGTTTTGACACTCAAAATTTCCTGGGGGAGACCCCCCACACACTATATTTCCTTACCAATATTAAGTATTCATTATTATTATTGTTAAATTATGAGAGCTTTGTGTAAAAGTTATTAGCATTGTTGTAAAAACTATTTAGCCTAATTGTATTTTCTTCATTTGATTTGACAGACGTTTAAAATGTATAAATGTATGGTACTGAGTCATAACGCAGGTCAGACATTATGATGTTCCGGACCTTTGCTTGAGAAAAAAAATCTTTAACTGGACCTCTTTCAAGTTTAATTGAGTACCCCTGCCATAGGAGATACCAAATGTTAACCAATTGCCATACTTAAAATAAAAAGTCCACCTTGGCTTTGAAACGTTTTTTGCTATCCAAACGTAGCTAAAAAAAGACTGGGTACTCGGTCTGTTTCACATCTTCAGACCAAACTGAAAGAAAACTTTATGAGGACAGGGCTATTGAGGTGTTTAATGGCGCAATAGGAAAGAAGTGGTTTTTGGCTGTAATGTGTCCTGCAAACCTGGACACCCTTGTGATGCTTGGTTGTAGTCACAGGTTTGTATAAAGACAGAAAGGTGATTAAAGAGAGAGGATTTAAAGGGGCAATGAGAAGCAGACCATAGTTCACTGAGCAACTTCCTTGATTACTTCCACATTGTTTTCTGGCAGATACTCTTTTCTTCTGTTGCTATCCCTCTACGTCTCGCTTTTGCACACAAATACACCATGTTGTCTTTACGCTTACACAGAGCAGAGAGAACAATGTCCTGTCAGGTTAAAGAACTCACTAAAGTAACAACAAAAACACAGTGTGTCATCAGGGTTTATGAGCCAAGGTGTTACACAAGAGATTACCGCGTGTGCACAAATCTGAAACACTGTCTGCACCTTAAAGTCACTCAGGGCATTGGGTTGTACTTTTGTCCCTTATAAATCACAAGCAAACGTTAGGTGTGTCGACCTGAACAGGAGCCATGATAAAGATCAAATCCCCTTCAAGTGGTCCCAAGGCTGGACTGAGATGTAACTGGATGATTCCAGTCCTTAAACTTGCTGAAATCATGACTACACCAGCATGACATATTTTCATTTCTGTTTCTAATTAGGTCAGAATCCATGTTTTTTTCTGAATTATTATCCATCTGAGTATGAGGCACTGGAGTACTGCAGTCCCACCTGCGTCTAGAGCGCTTGTTCCAAGACCGAGTAGTGACCCACAAGTATTTAACACTGCTCCATTGCACAACTAACATGCAAGTATTTCTGAAACATAATTGTAAACACGTTGAGAAAGGGGCTCGAAGGTTGTAGGATTTCCAAGCGATAAGAGCAAAATAAATCCATTAAACTGCTAAATAATAACCACAAGGCAATTTTTTTTGCAAAATAATCTGAGTTAATTACGATAAGAGGCCTTACTGTTCACCCACGGGGTCAGGAAGCTTTCACAAAGGTGACTCAGTCTGTACACTGCTGCGGGCTTATCAGATCATGCTGATCTATCCCACAGGCAGATGATGTTTTCACATTATATGACATCATTAAAAGCAGTCTGAACACATTAAACATTACAGGCTACATTACAGTGCTGATTTAAAGTTTATCTGAAAAAACCATCGACTTTTAGAGGACGATCCTGAGAATGAGTGAAAGATGTTGGGGGCAAATGAGGACAGAAAATTTACTCTAAGTATGTTTTCCATACAATTCTTCAACAGGCTCATCTATAAGCTTCACTGATTCAACAGATCATAACCTCATCACTGTTTATCCTCCAGCAACGCACTTATCATGTTTGATCACGTCACAAATTAGGAGGACGTGCAAGTCAAAACAAATATCTAAAGTAATCCTAGTTTGATATACAGCAGACTCAATCATAGATTCTTTCAAAGGAGATATCCAGTCGTATGATGAAGTGTTTATGTGTACGGTAAATCTGCAGGAAGCATCAAGATCCTAAATCAAAACCATCGTGTAATCCAAACCGACGTCCCACGTGAAGCCAGTAGCCGTGACAGCCTGAGGTCAACTCACACTTTTGCAGGAACACAAACATTGCAGCAGTCGGCACAGGAACACAAACACAGACAACAGCCCCACCACAACCTATCCTCTCGTATATCCCTACACCGGCAGAAGTAGAGAGGCCAGGAAAGCTTCGCTACAGTAAACCACAGGTCCCTGAGGAATCGGGGGCAGAATGAATGAAAATCCAGACACTAATGTTTACCTACAGAAGATCCTAGCATACGCAAGTAACAGATAAAACTGATTAATAGAGTTGTTGACACAACAGTGTGTGATCTCATTCTGAAGTACTTAGCACAAGTGCTACTTAACAAGTAAATCATTAGTCTGCGGACTCACAAAATGCTCACATGCGGTCAGAACTAGCTCGTCCATTGATTTATAGAGCAAAACAGTGGTATAACATTCTTGTTGGGCCACGGCACTCTTTGGCAAGTGAGACTGCTATTCCAATCTAGAACGGCAAACAAGCACGCACCCATCTCTTTCTAAACCCTACCGGCCCCCTCCTGGCTACTGGACATAATGACCTACCCCCGCTAAGTCAGAACTGTTTGTCAGGCACTGAAATGTAGAAAAACAACACTAAAAGTGGAGGTTCCTTTTTAGTTACGACTCGTTCTGCCAAGAAATTAAATTTATGAGAAGGTTTGTCTACAATAACACATTAAAGCCCTATGAGACGGGAATGCCTGTTTTTATTCCGCCTACAGGAGGAGTAGTCGATGGAAAGTGTAGGAGAGGAGTAGCTCTGTTAGGAGTCAAAGTGCACTGCAAATGTACTCAAGTGGTTTTGTGCTGTAGGAAGAGAGTCTGCTGGAACTGGACGGAGGCATTTACTGTATCTCGGCGGGAGCTGAAGGCATTTGGTATCGTGGTCAGGTTGGATCCGGAGCCAGCGTTAAGAGTGTGCCTCATGTCTAAAACAATGCTTTTGAGTTACAGCGCATTGTTTGAGGTTAGGCCCTGTGGTTGAGTAGAGGTCTAGTGCGCATTGTGAACTCCACTGTGTGTGCCTCTTCATTTAAATCTCTGCAGGCTCAACAACAAAAAGTGGGGGCTCTGATGCCAAAAGTTTATTGGGACTGACATTGTGTGTGCATCTGTTTATGATGTATTCTCTCCTCGTTCTCATTGTGTGTCAGCCATTGTATCTATATCCTCAAATGTTCCATGTTGCAGCACTGCAAAGAGCATTTAAGGAATCACATTTCTTGGCAGAATGCGATTCCCTAATTAAGTAGATCTACTGCAGGTCATGTCAGGCCTTTGGTCATGCATTACTTCAGTTTATATATGTACTGGGATTTAGAGTAGTGCAAATCTGAAGACAATTTGGTGAAATGTTAGAGTTATAAAAGTATAAGAGGGCTTAAATTACAGCAGGCATACAACTGATCAAAACATGGATGCTGCTGTAAATAGCAAAGTAATGTTTCAAGATGGGTCCTGGAAGGTCCTGGGTTCAAATACACTCAAATCTACACAAAAAGCTTACTTCCCATATCTGTCTGGGTTTCCTCTCTTAGTTCAAAAAACTACTAGACTAAGTAGTCATGGTTTTCTGTCTGCATGAGCATGGATGTCAGACTCACAAATACTTTATTTATCCCCGGAGGGGATTCGGGCGTTACAAGGCAAGTTTTCTGGTTTCCGTTTGTACTATGCCTGTAGTCTGAGTAATATTGACCAATCACGTATCAGCAGGCTGCAGTATATGCAGCAAAAACAGTCCGTGTGGAGAGCATAAGCAGGTGGAACGTAATGCACCGTAATGACATCCCGGCTCCCATCAGCAGCTATCTGACGATGATTTAGCTTCCTTTTAATCTCTGTAAACAGACATCTGCATGCTAACAGCTAACAATCTGTTCTAGATCTAAAATTCAACTTGAGATAAATTCCCTTGACGCTGTGTCACAAAAGCCGTTCAGTGTTCAGATTTCCCAACTTCCTCAAATGCATCAGAAACGATCGCTCCGACCTCCGTTCAACAAATGAGCATTTTAAGTAGTTTTCTTCTCCTCTTGAGGACAGACCTGACACAGCTTCATTTTTACTTTTTACAAATCTGCATCATGATGTTGGAATTTCGGTAAAAGTAAGACCTGTTAAAGTCAGTCACGAGAAAAACGTGTTCTTTTTATGCAGCACGCGGAAAAGGAAGTCGCTTATCGCTGACCGCCGGCTACATGCCCCGGCATGTTCACAGGTGTCCCCAGAGGCTACATCGTCGTCAGACAGTTCGGGTGAAGAAAAAAATAGGAATATAGGAAAAAATAAATAGAAGTACGAAATATGTCAAGGTTGTACAGTGTATGTACAATAATAAGAAATGAAGGTAAAATATAAAATATAAAAATGCAGAGAAATGGGCTCTATGGTGATTTAAATATGAATGTCAGAATTAAATATAATTGCCAGATTAAGTACAGTAACACAACACTTGGTAATTAACAGTATAAATGCAGTATGTTAGATTGTTGCACAGATGAGCAAAGAATTCAGATCATGGCACAAGTTGTTTGCCAGTTTGTGTACACTGTTCAGGGCACATTTAAGAATACAAACTCTAATGTATAATGTACATGTACATTGTATGTATGTATGTACATGTACAATGATAACTGGATACAGCAGCAGACGCAACGCCCTGCTGGTTCTTGCTGCTTGGACGCACATGAAGCCAAAAAAGTTTGACCAAAGATCTTCTGGGTAGCTTCAACATCACGGTCCCGCAGAGGAAGCACTGTAGCCAGTGGCGGTTCTAGACCAATTTCACTCAGGGGGCCAGGGTGGGGCCAGATGTTTTGTCAGGGGGGCACATTCAACCCAAACAAAGGAGACTATAATCGATATTTGTTTCAGCGGGCACAGGGGGTCCAAGCTCAGTGTTACAGTGTTTTCATGATAAGTCAAGACACGTTGAAAAGTTAATTGATTGATTGAGACAAAATCATTTGGGAGGGGGTGGGGTGTGGAATGCTGAGTACTTCCTAAATTGATAAGGCATATTTATTGTGGATACTACTTCACATTTCCGTCTTTGATATAAATGTATATTTGATTTTGTATTGATATATTTGGGGGAAAAAATGTTTTTAATTAAGGGCACTTCTTGACTCTGGTGGCACAAGGGCAGGGGCTCAAGCCCCCCTTGGGTCCTATCTGGCCACTTGCCTGCTCATGGCAAAAGTTTTGATTTACATTTGACTGTCTGATTGTATCTATCCGTTATATCTTTGGAACACGAGTTGTTGCTGAAAATAATCAGACAACTGAGGGTCTTTCTTTAACTTCCTTATGGCAGTCTTCACTTAACCAGCATGGACATGGAGGAGAAATGCAAGCAGCCAGTCACAGTCTCTGTGGTCTCCATTAGGTAACAAGGTCCAAGCTACATTTTCAAGGAGGTAATTGTCAGCTACGCAAATAGCCACCAAAGGTACAACACCGCCCCTTAATGAGGTATCACTCCAGCTGTAGTCTGTGTTTATTCTCTTTCCAAGTAAAATTACATTATGCCCAAGTCTACAACCAAAATCACACATCAAATCTCCTTCAAAACAAACAAAGGGTGACATCATCCGGACTTCACATCCTCTTCTTACACAGTGCGGCCTGTGTTATGTAAAGTAGGTCAAGCATTTATTACCAGAACTCCAAGTCAAAGGGCTCTATTATGTGACCACACTGGCCAGTTTAATTAAATATATGGTTTTGTGATTAAAGGACAGTCATGCCGTATGTATATAAGGATGACTCTGGATGTGTCCTAATTTTAGCAGGGTGACCGACACCATCGTGGACGGTAAATGTGATCGACCTGATTTTCCCAGAGGAAAAAGTGGGAAAATTACACAAACAGGCTTCAGAGCTGATGTTTGCTCTGCAGCGCAAACACCCAATAAACCTGTCTGGAACGTACAAGTGGAGTTTGTAAAAAGTTCATACACACACACACACACACACACACACACACACAAATAGCCAAACTGCATTGAACTGTATTAAGCGCTGCTAGTTGAATCCATAACCTCAAAGCACATCACCAGTTAGCCGACATCACGACAGAGCCAAGAGAATGATGTAGAATAATGCCAAAGTTATATCTCCTCCATATTCTGTAAGAGATCAAGAAGAAGCTGCAACAGAAAAGATCTATTTTCGGCATCAGTGGCCACTCCAGTGACAGCTAGGAGCCTGCCACATGGGCTCCGCCTGCCGTGGGGCTGGGGGCTTGCTGAAAGAGGATAGCAAAACAACATTCTCCAGCTATGCTAATTGGCATACTTTCACATGGGCTGGAATGCTATGATAACATCCACCTCTATTCCCTGAGGAGGCCTTGATCCTGCAGGCGTTTACTGGGTCAGGGGACCTTGATGTGGATGAAAGCCAGGTAGAGGGGCTCCATTATGGATATACAGAGCGGGGGGAGGGTCTCTCACTCTTGGAAAGACACGTGGTATTTGGATTAGTTGGGGGATGCTTCTAGCAACGGTGTTTTGATGCTTTGGGAGATAGAGTGGGGCTTTGGCTAAAGTTTCTGTCGGTGAGGGGCCTCTGCTGTCAGGTAGCTGTCACGCCCCACGCACAGTAGGGGGCTATGAGGCAGGGGGACTAGCGGGGAAGTGGGGTGGGTTTTTTGGGACAAAGTGGAGCCCTGTCTCTGCAGGGATGGTTACAGAGGCATGGGATTGATGGGGTGGTGATGAGAGATGGAGATGTCAGGGAACAGACACTCATTCAGAGTGGGACCAGTAAGAGAGGCCTACTGGGGAACTCTGGGGTCCGTCATCGCCTCGGCTCTCTGGTCCAGGCTGGAGGGGAGAAACTGGGGGGTGGGAAGAATAGAAAAAATAGGGGGGGCTGTCTAACAGGGTTCACACACATCACCCCACTAAGGGTTTATTATTCTGGTGTGTGTGACCTGAGCCAGCAGCCGCGGCATCTACAGAACCTACAGTATGTGTCGGAGCAAGATGCTGTGAATCAATTACCTCTCTGTGCTGCCCGAGTATAAAACAACTCCACAGTGAGCATGTGTGTGTCAGGCTAGTTGTGGAGAAGAAACAACAAACCTAGCTGGTTCTCTCGTTTGAAGGGCATGACATTTCGGGTCACAGCCCAGTCTCAGGGCCTCCCAGATATTTCTGAGAGCAGAGACAGAAATATGAGACTGATAAGAATCAGTCCGCTAAGGTCATACCAGGTACTCAGAGGGAGGCTGGAGGTGTTATTCATATATAAATGTAAGTAGGGGATACATTAAGCCAACCTGTTCTCACTAAATTCACATACGTCAAAGCAGAATATGGCAATAATTATAAATTAAAATTGCAGTATTTTATTTTCCCAATTTAAAATCCCATGAACCTCACTGCAAGGAAGTTATTGGAATTCATTTTTCAAATCATGAGTTGGAGATGGAGAGTGACAGTTAGCATACGGCTAACATGTTGGTAACTTTTGGGGCATTTTGTTTTATCTAGCCGATCTAATTAATGAGATCAGTGTCAGCCCAGATGCTGATCGGGTGCCTCCCTAGATGTAAGGGTATTGTAGTTCATGTCTCTCTTTCTGTCTCTAGTTAATTTTCAACTCCATCAATTTGCGGCAATGAGTCCGGTTCTGCTGTGTGTTTCCTTGCCACTGTTGCCAAGTACCTGCTCATTGGTGATAAGGCTGTGACAGTACCAGCATGGCCGCAATACCGCAGTTATGTGACGGCAATCAGGGGTTGGACCCAGTGATTGTCATCAGCGCTATTGTTTTTTAATATCACAGACTCGGTGATGTACACGTCACATTAAAATCTAAAAAGGACGCAGTAAACTCACTACCCATGAGTCCCAGGGGAGAACCTCATCTTTCCATACAGATCGATACATTGTACACAGTAATCAGGAAAAGAAACCTGGCTGTTAGAGTGACGCTGTTTCAACCCTCTGCACATCTAATCCAGCCCGTGTGAAGTCTCGCGACATGCTTGTTTACCCGCTACAATAACTAGCCAGTTACCATGGATTTCATTTGAACAATTACAAGGATACAAACTTAGTAGTGGTTAATAAAATCACAATTTCGCCAGTCATGCTGTGTTCACTCATGTCGATGATGTTTTACCATCTGCGGGTTGCGCTGTAGTTAAATAAACAAAACATACTCTGGCAGCGGGCTGAGGCGGCGGGTTCACCACCGAACCACGAGGGGGCGAAACATTCAGTATCATCACAGCCCGACTTGGTGGATTGTTTGGTCTTTGTAAATAATTTTACAAAGAGTACAGTCTAGACAAGCTCGTTATGTGGCGTGTCATGAAATCGCTTTGGTTGTGATTTGGCACTTCGTTAAATTGACTGGTATATTGGATTTATTGATTGGTATATTTATTTAATGTAAATATCACTAATTTACAAACTAATAACATATGTTTGCATTATTTAGCTATGTGTGCATGTACTGTATATAGTTGTTTGTACTTCATTAAGGATGGTTATGGTGTTTTTCATTCCCAGCAGCCTCCCCCCTGCTGTTACAGAAGACAGACATGCAGATGGATGAATCGGCCATTGTTTGGGGTGCATGTGGCATATACGTCAAGGGACAGAGTAACCAGAGACAGACCCTCTCCACATCCCCACCAGGGAGCTGAGCCACAGA
Source organism: Semicossyphus pulcher (assembly GCF_022749685.1). Classification (NCBI taxonomy): domain Eukaryota; kingdom Metazoa; phylum Chordata; class Actinopteri; order Labriformes; family Labridae; genus Semicossyphus; species Semicossyphus pulcher. Next base: position 19,874,600 of record NW_027211759.1, read on the forward strand.
AACTCTAGTCACGTTCAAATAAATTCTTTCCTGTCCAAATTGACACCCTTCCGTTGCCACGGTGTGGCTTTGGTTTAGCTTACAGTAATTTGGAGTCTGGGTGGCACAGGAATGTGGTGAGGGACGGGGGCTTATGGTGCACTTAAGATGACTTAGGTGCTAAATTATGGGGTGGGTTTCCTCCACTTATCACTTTTCACATATACAGAGGTTTACCTGCTGCTAGAATGAAGCAAGTAATTATTTAAAATGGGTTAAATGTAAATCATCAACAAAGCCTTCTCCTGATCTGTTTAGATGTGAACCCGTTAGTTCTTGCTCTGTAATAAAGGCTTTACTTTTCAACCCTCTCACAACATAATCATTGACCTATTGATCCGTATTTACTCATGAATGTCGCACTTAGTTTGTGCTGGTTAAAAGGCCCAGATTGAAGGCTGAATTTTTACTGCCTCTTTAGTCCCTTCCATTTCTTATGGAACCATTTAGTTGGACTAAAGGGGCATATAAAGACCAGATTCGAGGCAGGGTTAACTCAAGGTGCTAACCTCATGGGAAACATACCACCTTGTGTACAAAGTCAAGCGGCTCCCACTTGAAGGGCCAGACCTGTTCCCAGCTAATGCATCTGCTCTTGATAAAAAAACAATAATCAACCCCACCAAAGCGAAACCGTCCAGCCGTGTGCGTGTATATTTTCGCATCAGGTAGAGTACAGACTGCCGCGCAGCAGGAGTTAACTTTTACATGCTCATGAACAGTAAAGCTGGCAAACTCACTTTTTGCCAGTTTCGGACAATGTCAGAGCGACATGTGGTGCAGTCTTCACTTTCAACATGCGAGATCTAATAAACGTTTCCCATGTACACGGGGAAGACAGACACATGGTGTTCATAAGCGACGTAACGCTCTCCCTGCTCCCCACAGCACAGAGAAATTAAATGCACACATGGAGATATGCAGCAGGCCACAACCAGACAACATCTACCTTATACTATTATTATACTATTCCTTGTCTCCTTTACACTTTTCACCTTTCAAACAATCATAATGCAGATTGTCAGCACTGCTTTATGAATTCCGGTTTTAACATAAAACAGGATAGCAGCTCTGTTTCCCATTATATAGCTCATAACATCGGGCTAAAAGGCCCTATCAGCAATGTATCCCTGTAGATTACATCCACATACAATGCAGTAAGCAGTTCTCCCTTCATGTAGCACGGCCCATAGTAAGCGTATTGAGGTTTCACATTTGAATTTCGTGCAGGAGACCACTGTACATCTTGTCACAACCTTGCAATAAGTATGCACCTGTTCCTTAAGCTAATGCTAACAGTAGCCAAGTGCTTAAGTTGAATTTTCCACATGCATGCCTTTCCTTACTCATTTCCTTAAGCTTAACTAAGGTGTAGAGGCCAAGGGGACATATAATAGAAAGTAAGAATTTAAAAGCATTTGGATTTCAGAAAAATGTTAAAATGGAAAAATTAAACACTTTAATGTCTGGTGATAAGTTCACGACTCATAGCTGGGTCGAGCCCAATCAGGAGGTAGCTTAAAACGCACAGAAGCAGGAGAGAGTAGAGCAAGGTAGTGAGGGATTGGCCAAGCCTTTCAGTCTAGTTGTAATCAAATACATAAAATATATTGAGTGATGCAGTAGTTATGCCTTTCATAAAGTTTCAAGTTAAAGCAGTCTGACGTGAGGTTCAGAAACATGCAGCAGGGGAAGAAGCAGAGGCCAGCTAGGCTTCAGTCTGCTGCTAACCTCAGTTTCCACTGTCTGAAAGCAGAATCCCAGTGGAAGACCTCACTAAAAAATACTACTCTACAATCCAAACCATGCTCCGTCTCCAACTGTGAAGGGCTGATGATGTCTGCAACACGAACCACTGGGGCCTCTATTCGTTTTGATGAAGGAGACCCATTATCCTTATTACCGTCGTGCATTTCCATATGTAGCTGCCTCGGCCATGACTACTTACAACCTGATTATTACAATAAATCTGTCCTGAAACAGGACGCAGAGCAGTTAGCTCCTTTATGGTCACTGGCCCCCTTTCCAAGCCTGATCACCACATCGGACAAAAGATCAAACATGCAGTGAGTGCAAGGCCAGGATAGTTAATCCGTCCATTAGAAAGACAGAAAAACATCTCAAGTCAATAAAACACTCGAGTAATGAAGTGCAGAGTTCACAGCGTGTCAGTGGAACAATCTGGACTTCCCGCGTGTGACTACAAGGCCGGGTTAGGTCCACAACAGTAAACGTTGATGCTGGAACGTGGAGTAAAACGGGTCGACACAGTGCTGACTGGCTGCTGGGAGATGAAGTGATGAAGGAACAAAGCTGTTGATTTTGTGACGGCAGTCTTGAAGAGAGAGAGGTGCTTTAATCCGAACACGTGTGGAAACTTGCTGGTTAACTTCATTCTCCTTCAGCGTCCTTTTTACATAAGCTTACAGCTTAAAGTAAGTTTCACAGAGATGCAGGTGGAGACACCCAAAAGAAAAATTCCAAGGTAGCAGCACTAAATCAACTGTCAAACATCTTCATACATACACCCATGGTGTTAAGGGGTCATGTAAGAGCACGCAAAGTTCTAGAAGGTATGTTTCACAGATCTGCAGGGAGAAAATAATCTGTGATCCCACGGAGTCTTTAATTAATCTCTTATTTTAGATCCTCCAGTCTGGATTCAAACAAACAAAAATTACTACATTTATCAGCTAGAATGACACGCAGTCGTATGCCTCCACAAACCTGTCAAGTGGGCTGTTAACATATGCGCATCCAGACTTCTGTGACATATGCAGCAAAGACTTTTATCATATGAAAGAGATTAAATCGAAGGTATAGAATAGGCTGCTACTTTACAAACATGTACAATTCCAGTGTCAGCTTATTGAGAAACTCAAGAGTGGGATGCATGTAGAGCAGGGGTCTCCAAAGTGGCCAAGAGCTACTTGCATTACGTCGCTGTCATTGCTGTATCGTTGGTACCACAGATGAGGCACACAAACTTGTCATTCACATTCTTGCTTTTTCTTGGCGTTGCCACTGTTATTGTCCGTCATGAATGTGGCTAAACAGGCTGATAGCACTGAACTCCTCACTTTAGCTCAACTAGCGTTCAGCATAACTGACCCGACCGGACGATGGAGGTTGCTTCAACATTGCTGTGATTGGTTAGGTTCAGACGTTGACAAACTTGCCAGGAGCATCACCGTTTTTTATTGACAGCTGATCCCATCCTATTATTTTGTAATGGAGGGGGAGGGACATCTGTGTATTTGGTTGAATTGAAGTGGAAAGAGGCTTTCAAGGTGCGTTTATTATCGTCAGATTTTTTGTACAGAGTCTATGAACCTCTTGGCGAGCGACTAAATTCAAGGCTGTGAGCTACCGAGGGTTGAGGCCTGTTAAACATGTTGGAGACCCCTGATGTAAAGTGACAGTAACATCGACCTTTGACCTTTGAACAACCAATTTGAATCATCACATAAAAATTTGAAGAAATCCCTTCAACCTGCTCCTCAGATATCGCCTTTATGTGGACATACAGACTGAAGAGCCACACAACATAAAAGACCTTCCTTCTCTCTCCTTCTAGGACCAAAGTTTCAGTCCTCTCTCTTTGATGAATACTTAAAAGAAACCTTTTTATGACTCGAGGCAGAATGGGGATAGCACCTGCTAGAGCGTGGTAGGTGCAGGGAGAAGATAACAAGGATCTAGGCCAGTAAAGCAGCAGACATTATTAAAACAGTTTTAATGGATCACAAAAAAAAACGAAAGAAAAACACTTGACCCGGCCTTGGAGAAGATTTACTGCTCCTCTGTTTCTTCACTACTCCTCTGAAGGACTGAACCAAAATGGCACACAGCTGAGAGTGCAAACAGCGAGCTTTGAGCAAATTTGCATTTTTGCACACGGTTTGAGTTAATAACAATGTGTGTATCATTTTGTAGCTTGAGCCATTGCCTGAGTCTTCTGTGATGGTGGGTGGGAGCCAAGGCAAGGCTCCATTGCTCGCTGTAGGATCTGGCTCTGTTTACCTAGTGCTGATGGAGTCCAGATGGGCTTCCAATGATTCCCCTCTACTTTACAGACTTGCTGAGGTTGGACCGTCGATTCCAGCAGCCGGGCAGAGTTGGACGGATCGTATCTGGACGGGCAAGGAGGAAGACAGATGGTTCTTAATTGGGAGGCGAGAGATGGTTGATGTTCCATCATGGCAAAGCTGGATATCAACTGTAGTGTGAAGTCCAGCAAGGGATGGAAAGATGTGATTCACAGGAAGTGACAGAAAGCACTGGATGTTCACTCCATTAATTGGTTGAAGCTACGTCATTGGGGGGCTGGCAGAAGACCCCCGGTTCATTAACAGTTCACGGGGAGAATGATAGATGAAATGGATAAAAGATTATTTCAGAGGTCAAAGCCTGGGATTTTCATTTCAGACGTCCCATGACTTCTTGAGGCTTCTTCTTGTAGTCTCTAAAGGAAACCAGGCCGTCGTCTCCTCCGCAGAGAGGACCGGGGACTTCAGGGAAAAACAAACCTCTGGGCATAACGCAGAGATGGTCTCCAGCCGCCTTTCTCTCTGTGGAACAGCACGTCTAAGCCCCTCAGGATAATAGCTTCCATGTGCAGAGCCCGCATACCCCACACTCCAATATTCATACAGACCTGTAATAACAACATCGAAAAAGATCCATGTTATTGCATTGTGTGTCATAATCTTCAAAGTCTGACACTTCAGCTTGTCGGAGAGATGAGGCTCTGACGAACACTGAGGCCCCGATGTCAGGTCTGTTTAGATATGTCACTCAGAGTTCATCACTGCTGTCACACACACACACTTGGACTCTAGTAGACACATAACACACATGTATATTGTAATGTAAGCCATCGCATGAGACATCTACCCAAGAAAATATACATTTCCTCCATGGGATGCTTCCTTAAACGGCCTAATGATCATTTAATTGACATTACTCTAAATCATGGCTGACATAGGCCTATAGTCCAACACAAAGAGCCACTAACATTACATATGCATACTTCACTGATCTATGTAATAACACAGTGAGTCCATAAGCCCTTCTCATAATGCTGCCTGTGATTACAGGCTGATCGCTGGAATGGGTACAGCATAACAGATACAACACGTTTTTCACTTGTGACAGATATGATGGAATTGAAATCCATCCAGATAAAATAAAAACACACCCTGACTTTGATACTACAAGTCCTCATTTTCCACCCAACCTATTTATGTTGCCACAGGCTGTTACTGTGGTTGATGTCAGTGTTACCAACTGTTAATGCCAGAGATAGAGACATTGATGAACATATGCTGACATTAATTGTGTACATGGAGCGGGGACTGTGCAAGTATGTACACATAGAGAACAGAAGGTTCACCAAGGACACACACACACACACGTTATGTTTTAGAATACAACTATGTTGGCCTTGGAACCTGAGATGTTGGTCGTGTTCCACACACAGTCAGGGGGGAAACAAGTGCAAGGTAAACACCTCCAACTATGCACGGGCATGTGTGCTCGATTAAATATCAGTGATTGCTCACCGCTGCTTCCTCAACGAATGAGCCCTGAGGACACCTCTCTGCACGGTGAGATTTCTGCACGCTGATTTTCACAGACCACAACAACAAAGAGCATGCTGACAGTAATCCAGATTACACCGGCCCGAGCCAGGCCTGCATGGGAAGCGCCTCCGAACGCATACTGAGGTTTGTCTGCAGGGTCGTTGGATGCTGAGCTGAGAATGACTAAGTTCTGATTGTTATCGTGCAAAAGGATTGGAGGCAGACAAATACATTTGGTAACAGACACTGCCTTTATCTGCGCTGAATAAATACTTGTGCAAAGTAAATACATGTGCCACACAACTGTGTGTTTTGTCCTTTTTGAGCATGTTTTTCATTTGATACAAGATGGGGTTCATTAGGAATATCAAGCTCAATATTTCGATGACAACCACGTGACCTCTTTAACCTTACATGTGGCTGCACTGTCAGCAGATTGAGGACTGCATGCATGTCCAAAGAGCCTCCTTAAAGGGCTGTCTTTGTTCCACCAAGAACAGGAACTGGCACCAGTTGATAGGTTGTGGACTCAGCAGGGGGGGGCAACGCTACAGATGGTTTATTAATCTTCAGGGCCCCATCAAAACAATAGAGACTTTATTGTTGTTGTCACTTCATTTTTCCTGAACAGATGATGTCAGAATTTCAGACTGCAGCACCCACTGTCCAGCCAAACCCACATCTGTGACAGAAGGAGGAATCCAGCTCCAATGTAGCTGATCCCCCCCCCCCCCTTCAAAACACGCCTCGCCAGTCATAAAGTCAACGTGACAGCACAAGTCGTACCCGCGACTAAAGCGAAGATCAAACCCAATAACTTTAATTGAGAAAAGGCATTCTGCTATTTAATTTCATACATGGACATTTATATGCATCAGCGTGTGAGCCAGCTGGCGACGGGAGGCAAGCGCTGCCGAGTTAAATGACACTTTCCATGACTCCCATTCATTACTTTACACCTGTGTGCCGAGACACTTATCCCAAACTTACTAGACAGGTCTGGCTCTCCAGGAAAAATTGATTTCCACCTTTAATTCTCAACATTTACATGACAAACAGTAGTGCTTCTCATATCGAGTCCTCTTTCGTCCATACTTCTCTCTTTTTCCCTCTCTCTGCTCCATGTAGAAAAAAACACACCTGGCATGAATCTGCTCCAAATTTTCTACCTCAGTGATCGTTATTCCAACATTTGACAGATGACAAATACCGCACTCACTCGCGTACCCTCCTTCAGCATTATGGCATGAATAGTTTTGCACTGGCAGGTTGACTTCCCTTGTGGCTACCTCTTACATAACACGCTGTCATACCGCTCCAGGAATATTTGTTAAGAATACTGCGAACCGCTGAACGACTGTAGCTGTGGAATGAGCGGGTGTCCAGGTGCACTCAGTCCCCTCTTCTGCCTTTGAGGACGACTGCATCGCCATCGCTCTCCCAGATAACAATGGAATGATTGGATCTTCCTGAGCCACCAACCTGACGCCAAATTCCATCTGCAGGAGAATAGAGACCGTATTGTTCCGTTAACACTCCAAAGCAAACTTAGTGGGCGATCTACCCTCAGCAGTCCGCTCTCTAATATGTCCAATATTTTGTCCTTAGATAGCCAATAATCACAAAAGGTCAGAGTCTTTAGTTAATTTGGCCGTCAGCCAGCAGGTCAGTCTCCCCGTTCCTGATTTTCTCTTCTCCATGCGGTGTCCCTTTCCCTTCTTTGAACTCTTCCCCACTCCCTCATATCTTCCCTTCCTTTTGGCTCCATAATAAAAACAACTTGAATGGTTTAACACACCCCGTTCAGGGTCAAGCAACACCCAGTGTTGGCTGGGTGACCTTCGCAGCTGCTGCAAATGTGAGTGCTTTAACAAACACAGTCAGGGTCAAAGATGCTCTGACTGCCTAACCCCCAGCTCCCACTGAGGAAGAGACCACATATACACATGCTGTTGTATGCAAATACACACGCCGGGTCATCTGTGTCGATGCGGCACTGACAGGCAAACAGCACATAGTCGTGGCAGGATAAGTGCACCACACCCCCATCTCTGAAAATATACACTGCAGCACTCTGCGGTGTGACAGGTAGTGAGGGGTCTGTAAGAGGCCAGATGTAACGGAGAAAAGGGATTGTTTTTGTACCTAACTGAGATCATCTTGTAAAAGCAGCTCCGAATGGGGACGGTGGATGGAAAAGCTGAGTTAATAAGAAATGGCACGGGTCCAGGTTCTGATGTGTGAACTAGTGGAGCTTGAATCTGAAAATGGAGTTCAGCAAGTTCGAACACAAATGAAGACGGATTAGGCGGCGTGTCTTTACAGTGAGAACGCACACTCAGACAAGCAGATGCACTGCTATGCATCTTTCGTCGTCTGTAAAAGCCTTTACTTCACGGGTATGAAATCTGTGCATTGAGGGACCTGGTGGCAGAAATGATGTTTTTTATACTGAGTGAGGACATACCTCAAACTTAATGAAATGATGTCATGACTACAAGGTGTGATGACGTCATGACGAAAAGGTCAAAACTGAGAAACAACAGCGCCTCCTTTATAGAGTGACACTGGATACAGCAGCAAATGCATCAGATATCACTTTTAACTGTATTGTTTCAGGACCTTCCTGGAGAATAAAAGCATTTTTATTACATTTTCTCAGAGATGAAACAGCCCACCTTAACGCTCTGCAAGAAACGTCCCCAGTTTGAACTCCTAGTCCCGAGTACTGCCAGTGCAACCCCGCCAACACACGCTGCGATCCCGCCAATACAAGCCAAGAACTTTCTCTTGAGAGTCAAAGTTGGAACGTGCGACAATGAGCTGACAGTCGGGGGGACAATGGAGGAGCTGTGGTTCCAGAAACAATGGGACAAAAATGTTCTGGGTACGTACACAATGCAGAGATGTGACTGCGGCCGCGCGGTGGGTTCTCGGCGGAGGGAGGAGAAAGAGGGAAGCTGTGCGGTGTGTGGATATGTCGGAGGAGTGTGAGCATCGGGACGAAGCGCAGAGCCTCGTAAATCTACGCACACGTCCAGAGGAGAGACAGAAAGAGAGCCCAGCTGTCCCTCTGCACCCACACGATGCACACACACACACAGAGGATATTTAACGTATCACTGACTTGACCTACAGCAGATCATGCTTTTATGTGACGTATATTTGACATATCACGGCACGTGAAGAGCTTTTTTAACAGCTTTTTGGAAAATTATATGAATGTTAAAACAGTGAGATAATGCAGGCGAGTAAAGTTTATCAGCCAAAAGAGAGTCTATTAAGTATTTTCTGCTCTGCGAGTGTGTGTGTGTGTAACAGGGTTGGAATTAAAAAGGGAAATTAAACACAACTGATTAGGAGCCCCATAGTGCTGGCATCACTGAGTCATAAATATTACTGCAAAATTATCATCATCTGCTACATATGTTTACCTCACATTATTTACAGTTATTTCCCTGTTACAGCTTGTGTAAATATTATAGCGTAACTGCCAGAAAACATGAAGAAATTTTCACCTCCCTTCCAATTTTGATAAAGGTAACGCTGACTGATAAAGGCATTTTTCTTGCATGTGTTTAATAAATGAAGTAAAGGAATAAATAAAGGTTTTGAGAGCCAGAACTGCTGCTCCACTCAGGAAGTGAAACAAAGTGAAATTCCAGCTTAATCCAGACTTCCCTTCCTGCTGTCATGCAGCATAAGTGCATTTGGCGGAGGGAACCTGCAAGCTGTTACTAATTGATCCCTTTCTATCTCTGCTATTCATTTTCCAAACTCTCTCCTGCAGGACATTTGTCGCTCTCATGAATATATAATCAGAAGCACTGCTCGTCTGTGCGTTACTTATGGGTTTAGAGGAGGAATCATTGAGGAAATGACCGAGATAAGTCGACAGTGATGGGATAATAACCAGGTTCTTACAGGTAATGACCGGCTCCTCTTGAGTTTCAAGTCCTCCCTGTCACAATGTGTTGTGCTGAAGTGCAGTTTAGGGATGTGAGTGATGTGACCGTGCATGTTGGTTTTATAAGGACTTTTCTTTTTGTGTTTCTGCAGGAGTGAAACCGGAACACAGCACAGTCAGATAAAACAGTCAGATAAGGTGCATAGTGACCTCAGTGACTCTCTGAATGTCATCCACGGCTCTGACAGAGAAGAAAGCCCCGTATGTGCACTGAATGTCTACCCCCTTGTGGACAGAGCACATATTGCTCAGTCTTGTACTAAATGCAAATAACCAGAAGGAATTTCCAATCTGAGACAGGATCATTTAAAAAAAGGATTAGTGGGAAATTCAATTGGATTTAAAACATAATCCCATTTGATGTTGAATAAATACAAACTGGAAAGACGCAGAAGTGCAGATGGTTTAGCACTGACATGAATGCCAAGGTATGCGACTCCTCTTCTTCTGCCATCACTGTTCTTGTGAATACAACTGTCAGGTTAATCTCCATTAACCTGAGACAAACCCTCTGGCTTCCCTGTTTATGCCAAGCAACATAAAAAAGCTGCCAACGCCAAACCCTGCAGGCCCAACAGCAGGCAGAGCCGCAGTGCGCGATGAACCAGTTAACCCTGGGCTGCAGAAAATCACACTCATATCTCCGACACCACGACGTGCCAACTTAAGACAGCTAGTCCAAGTATAGCAGACGTGTCCCAACTCTCTGTTTTCTTCAACTTCCTCTCACTTCCTCTTCCCATCAGCCTGAGTGAGAGCGAGGCTGGCGCACAAAGCTCCACCAGGGAAAAGGAGACGGGAGAGGAGATTTCTCTGAAGCCAGATCAGGTCTTTGCACACAACTGTGACTGCAGAGAGGCAGAGGTAGTTTGGTGCATTCTCAGGCTGTATGTAGCTGCAAAACTGTTTTGGCTTTTGGCAATGTGGTGAGACTTTGATACTGATCTCAGAGCTATTGCTTATGCAGCAATCTCGGTACCAATCGGATATCGTCTGACTAAGGTTTCAGCTCTTGGGGTGACAGCCAATATTTTGGGACTTCCTTCGTAACCAGCAGATATCCAGGCCAAGATTTCCACTCCAAATGCTGGTCACGGATTATGGTGTAACGGCAACTTGAAACGCAAGAAAGGAGTTCGAGTGTAGAGACCACATCGACGCCTGGATTGTTATCTGCGTTCAAATACAGATTTATGTTTACAGAGAGTAAAAGCCGTCAGACGATAGCCGACGAGTCCCAAGATTGCCAATCTGCCAAAGTGTTCCACCTTTTTTTACTCTCCGCACGACTGTTTTCCTCCATAAAACCAAAGTCTGCTCAGCCAGGATTGGTCAATATTTCTCAGACTACAAACAGTCTGCAAGAGGAAACCAAAACATCAAATATCTGGTTCCTCGCCTACAGGTTGTTCACTCATGTGCAGATATCTGTTTATAGAGATTATGACTCACTGTGGCACAGACTTAGCAGGTCGGGACAGATAACCAGAGCTTTCTCTTGGCATATCTCCCTCTGCCAGGATGTATTCCATTTGCTCATTCATCCCTTGCAATGGGAGACAGTTTTTTCTTCTGTCAACCAAGCAACATGTACAATTACAGCTGTGAAAGTATTGCAAATGCACTCCGAAATCAGGAAGTAAAAATATTGTTACACAAGCTTCCCTTAATTAATTTGGGTTAGGAGTGTGTGATAGATGGAATGGGAAACACTGATGATACAAAATAGACACCACATTGCAAAGCCATAACTGTCTTGGGTGGCGTTTCAGCATCTTTGTTTAATTAGAGGCAGACAGATTACAATCATTGGCCATTAAGACTCTCTAAGGAGGAAAAGTGGTGCCGTGCATGATCATGCACACACGGCAAATCATAGTGTTGTTCTTAGAAAGCTGATGTCTCTGCACAATCACGTCTGTGGCTGACACTTTAATGAAACGTCTCTGTATGCAAAAGTAGTTTCATAAGAGACGTTCGAAAAGAGACAAACAGAGAAATATACAATAATAGCTCAAATGAATCGAACTGTTAGGACACAGAGAGCGCAGTCCTCCACCAAGGTCAATAGTGTAGTCTACAATGACATGCAAATATGTAAAATGGTTGTGCCTCGCTGAAGAATCATCATCTCAGCTCTGTTTTTTTTCTTTCATTTTGAAATATTTCACATTATTCTGATGCATTAGTGAAAAGCATAAACCTTTCATATTCTTGTACATATGTAAGTACAAATATCAAAGGCTTGGACTGAAACAACATCATGACCATAGAAGCTTGTTATTAAAACAGCTTTGCAGAGAATCTGTCACGATTAAGCCTAACAAGCAGATTTGGTGGCGAGTTCCATCCATTTTTTATACCGCTTATCCTGTTCCGGCTCGCGAGGGGCTGGAGCCTATCCCAGCTGTCATTGGGCGAGAGGCGGGGTTACACCCTGGACCGATTGTCAGTCAATCACAGGGCTGACACATAGACAGACAACCTTTAGCAATTTAGCATCACCATTGAACCACCCAGCATGTCTTTGGTCTGTGGAAGCCGGAGTACTCGGAGGGAACCCACAATTGCACAGGGAGAACATGCAAACTCCTCACAGAAAGGCCCACTACATCCGTTCGAACTTGGAACCTTCTAGCTGTGAGGCAACAGCGCTAACCACTGCACCACCGTGCAGCCTGGACATAAAGTTTAAGACAGCATTTTGCACAATTGCTATGTCTTTATAATTATAAGCAAACAGGAACTTATAGCGCAGCAGCAAGGCCACCGTGGATTGTACACAGCTGTTGGTATCGGTATTATATTCAGCATTAAAACTGAATAATCTCCTCCTGCTTCCTTTAAAAAGCAAACACACCACTCCCTACCAAACCATGCCTGGGAAAATGTAAACATCGCCTCTTCAGGTCCGCCTGCTGTAAATCGTTTTGTCCGATTTGCAGGGAACTGACCCCGAGGAGAAGGCTGAAGAACAACTTTCATAACCAGTCTTTTGCTTAAGTAGGTCATATAAAGTCATCAGTAGTAAAATGAGACTGTTTCATAAGCAGTTAAAATCTCCTTGTAAGTACTAAAGATCAAATCACATTCCAGTGTCAATTATTAGCAACTTGAGACGAATAAAAATGTGGGCGCAGCTGCGATGTAAAATGTAGACATCATTAATAAATTAATTGTGGATTGCATTGTGGAGAAAAACCAGTATGGATGTATGTGAATGCTTGTGAATGTTTCTGTATCTGTGTCGGTGTTACGATGACACAGTAGATACCTGTTATCCAGTGCCAGTACTGTGATGGGGTTCCAATGATGCCCCGGGGGAACCTTCCCCCGCCAGAGCTCACAGCAACTCCGAAAGCAAAACACATAAATAACAAGAATAATCCCATCACCAGCCCCAGTTTAAAGTAAGTTTGCACAGCGACCACACCAAGCTCAGCGAAGGAGACATGGGGATCTGGGGATCTTGAAGCAAATCAAATCCAACACTCTCTTTCCCGGGAACGTCCCAGGGCCTTTGTTATCTGCCTTCAAACCAGGATGATTCATCAGCTGTGTTATGGATGTTTTTGTTGGCTGTGGGAAAGGTTCATCTCATAACCCAGACGTACAGTGAGGATAAATACCTTTTATTTCACTGTAACCCCATATAAAAATCAAGGGCAGCATTTTGTGTTCGCGCCAACTCATTCTCACCTCAGCCATGAAATGATGAAGACACTGCCTGAGATCTTTCACCCCATTCACCCCAACAAACACACACAAGGAATGCCACGAGCTGTCAATCATTTTAACTGACCCGGCCTCTCGTATCCCATAAACCCAATCATCAGTGATTGTCAGCCGGCAGCTCTATAAAGCCTGGTGTTTACCCCGTCTAGACAGACTGGGGGACTGGCATCTGAGTGGTGTATTGCACCCAGTTTAACCACAGATGAGAGCTTCACTGTCATTTAACACCATAAATCAGCCCCTTGCACATAAACAGCCCATAAGGGTTTAGATGTTGGGAAACCAATTTGAGGAGCGATCTAAAAACAAAGTCTCTGAGCATAAGAAGATCCGCAAAGGAATTCCCTTTTGATCAAACACATTAGCACACATGATTCCTGAGGCTAAACTGTGCGGTGCAATAAATCATCCAGCTGAAGCTACAGTATATATTTCCTGTGTCTCCCATACTAGGAGCGCACGATGGGCTTTTTTTTCGTGGATAAATCGAGACAAGGAGGAATTGTTTCGGAGTTGACGTTGAACTGAACCATGTGACACCACCAAACATTGCATAACATAAACAGAGCTAAATTTTCACATATATCTGAGCAAATAAGAATAGTCCTGACTGTGGGTAAGGCGGCCCTCTCTCCAAAAAACAAATACAACCCCCCTTTCACTGGCCGAGCACTGACAGAGACACACTGTACTGGGCCTCTCCTCAGTGTTTCCAGCTGAAACCTCACTCAGACCTCAATTTAACATGGCTTACAGTGATGCCTGGAAAAAATTATGCCACCACACATATTATCATATTAATTACCACTGTGTATTTTCGCTCACCAGGAGGAGAAGGAATCCCAAAATAAAGAATCACAAAAATGAAAATGCTGTCTAACCAGAGGAATTTGTTTATGCAGAAGTTCTGAGGGGAAAAAAGAAGAGAAGCAGCCTTAAAAAGTCAGAGAATATTTCAAAAACACCACATTTTGCAAGAGAGGCTTCAGAAAAAAAACACTAATTGCAACATCAAGCGTGAACATCTGCTAGAGGACGGATTAACACGCAGAGTTATGATGGTGCTTTTCAAGAACTCCAGACTTCTCATACTAAATATAGAGCTTCGACCGTATGTATGGGATTGTGGACACGCAGATAAAAGCACAGGGAGGAGGAATGACCTCCACACAGCTGTGACAAGGCAACCAAACAGTATGGCTGCTGTTACTGAGATGTGGGCTGATAGCGTCAATCTCGTCTACAGCCGCTCAACTAGAACCACTGCCATATCACTGGAAGGAAGTGGACATGTTATTGTTATGACCTCAAAGGCTTTGGGTGGTCCATATTCAGACACACAAACACACATAGGAAGAGAGAGCGAGAGAGAAGAAACAGCAGGGATACACAAATATTATTTACAAAAAAACTTTGATACAAGCCGTCTGAACACCTGCCGCTTCCTCTGAGCTGACGCGGTCAAGATTCCACAACAATCATAGTACGACTGCTGCTGCCATGGAAGTTATAAACAATACAACTGAAGCCTAAGATAGGGAGCAGTGCTGTCTTTCTTTTTTTTTCAATAGACTTGTCTAAGGCCTTTCATACTGTTGGTCATAACATTTAATAAGATGTCTTATAGCTATTGATTTTTTTTTTCAGATCATGCAGTTAGCTGGTTTTAAACTATCAGACTGGAAGAACCCAGGCTTTTCACGAAGAGGGTGCTCCTTCAGAGGTACAAGTCCACAAGGGGATCCCCCAGGGTTCGATTCTGGGCCCACTGTTATTTGCTTTTTTCTGCTTTTCATTTTTATTCTAATGACAAGGCTTTGTACCACTCTTGCTCAAGCTTTTAAAAATCGTCAGCATGCATTTGAAAGAGTGCAACATTGACTTTGTCAACAGCAAGTTATAAACAACAAAGAAAACTTATGTTCTTTACTACCTTAAGAACAGTAAAATCACCAGTGAGCAACTAATTTTAAAACACTTTTTGGCTAATTGATAAGCACTTGATTTTTAAGGAGCGTATCGACTATGTTACAAAAAGCTTTTGGTATTTACTATGGAAAGTAGTGTTGCTTCTCTTTTCACTTAAAAAATAACCTTTTTACCTGCTCTTGATTATAGAGATGTGTTGTACATGAATAAAAGGACATGTAGTGTATTCTAGTGTTGTGACGTTCGAAAACGATCCGATTCTTTTGAGCGGCTCTTTGGTGCGAACGACGGGAACCGAGTCATAGGTGAGAGCCGTTCTTCTAATAGTTCACTGCCCGCCCTAGATCCACTCCCCTTCACTAGGTCACATGCAGTGTAATCATGTCACCACAGCATAGTGCCAACGGTGAGTAACATTATGTTTACAATGCAGGTTGAGAATTTAGTGCTGCTAAACCTTGTCCACACATGCGGATTGAAATTATATTGGTGGGATGTCTAAGAATCTGATCCAAATCTTACCCTATCGTTAGTCTGGTGATTATTTCGCAGATGAACTTAGTAAGTTTCGTTCTTTTGAACGGCTCTCGGAAAGGAACTGAGCCACAAGATCCGGCTCCTTTCAAAGAGCCGTAATTCCCAACACTAGTGTATTCACCAACGCACACTCTCATACACAAAATTAGTCTCACGTATGTATTTCCCAGTGTAAAAAAGCAAGCTATTTACAATAAAATAATCTGCACATGCAAACATATCAATGAACACCACATGAAGTTTACAGTGTGTCTATAAACACGCACACACATGCACATGGAGAGAGATAATCATCCATCAGAGCTTTCCAAAGCAGTCTGTCGGTGGATGATGCGAGCTGAGGCTGGCTGAGATTCATCATGGCTGGAGTACAACACAGATCTGTCAAAACAACAACATGTCCAACCCCGTCCAAGATGAGCAAGACGGAGCTAATGGAGATAATCTCCAAACAAAAGAAACAAAGCCGAGCACATTAGCAGGACAAATCTAAGAAAACACAAAGGTGCTACTCCTCGCAGGTCTGTGCTGAGTCTTTGGTTGCTTTTCTCTTTAAGATTTTATCTCTAAAATCAGGCCCATTAGCAGCTTGGTAAAGTGTGGGTGGGGCATTTCAGTGATGCACTCAAAGCTGTTTGGTTTTGGAGTCCATGTTGGTTTATTTAAAACACAATCCATCAGCACCCAGCAGAGTGAAACATTACTGTATCCAGTTACCAGGAGTGAAACTCCAGCCCTGATGGCACACAGCTCTCACGCATGCAGACTGGAAAACACTCACACACCCTCTCACACACTGAAAGAGACATGCTCATATTGGCTCTAACAAACCTTTACAGCTGTCCCACTCTCATTTTGTCATACCCACGCACACATGTGACACACTCAAACACACATGCAGACAGACAAATAGTGGCAATCAGTGGGTGGATGTCAGCCCCCAGACAGGAACTGCTCCCAGCATTTGTAACGTAGCTCATAAATCACTGCTCACATTGGGGTAATGATCCATTGAGAAGGAGAGGTAATACAGGGCCCTTTTCGGAGACCACACTGCAGCACTTAAAGCTCTGCCTCCTGTCAGCAGTGCTATCATTAACAAGACTATCAGTGTGCACGGCTCTGACCAAACCTCAACACACAGAAGCGATGCACAAACACACCAGGCTGGATAAAGCTTGTAATACTTGAGGTGCTACAGTGGCAGCGTTGTTGTCATTGCTGAAGATGTGTTATCTGTTGTTAAACTTCGAATATTGGAGCTGTGTGCATTGAGTGGAAGCTGTCACTAGAGTGTCTTATCTAAGCTTTGTACTTTTGAGTGTTGAAAGAAAAAGTTACAGGGGAAAAATCAGAATGTTTCAGAGGTATTACAATTTCAGGTAAACTTAATCCAGAGATGTGGACTTGAGACTTGGTGACTTGGACTCAAGTCAACTCGAGTCACTGTTTTGATGACTCGCGACTTGACAAAAAATAAATGACTCAACACTCGACTTGGACATGCAAGTTAATGACTTGAGACTTGACTTGGCTTGATGACTCAGATGACTTGCGCGTGTTCATAAGTTTGAATGTCAGCTGATGATACAGTTCAATGTTGTCAAGTTTCTGTCTAACTATCAAGTTAACTGGGAGTCATGATTGGACGACTCAAAAAGCTCCCTGGCATGTGATTGTCATGATTGGATGACAGTCAAACTCCTCGCTATGGCAACACCCAAATCAAAGGCCCCCAGCTACCTGATGTTTTTCCCCAAAGAGAAGCCTCATCAGTCGTACTCGTTACTGCTCAATACGGTCTCAGAGCAGACCATCATCATGGCTGCGTCTGTGCCAAGATAATACAGATACAATTCACTGTCTTACCTTTTGAACAGGTTATATAAATTGGCCAATAATATCATTATTAGACGGGCTACTAACACCTTGTCTTTTCTCTTTATAAAGACCGGATACTACAGGTAAGAGTGCTGGATCTTGGGTGGAAAAAAAGTGGCTTGACTCAGGACTTGACTTGACTTGACTTGCCCAAGAAAAAATGACTCGAGACTTGCTTGGGACTTGAGAAAAATGACATTACTGGCTTAATCAAATCTTGCCATTGCAAGTTGCATTGTTATGCCAAAGGTAAACTTTGGCATAACATTTTACTTATTTTGCAATCAAATGTGCTCTTAAAGTGTGGTCAAAGGGTTCAAATAATGGAAGAGTTTAAGCATCTCTGATTTCAGACACTGTTTATGGGACTTAGAGTACTTTCCCTTACTTTGATGTTAAGGACATTCCTGCAATGAATATTAAACCAGAAAAAATCAAAAATGAGTCAATATTCATTTTTGAGAAAAACTTTGTGCCACTCCTTTTGAATAAATCTTGATAACCAGTGAGGAAAATGTTTTGATAACATGTTTTATATTACGCTGGCTGCTGTTATTAATACTGCACGCTGTGTGAGAGAGAGACCTTGAGGCCTGGAGGAAGTCGATCCTGAAACTGATCTGAAACCTGGTGTTCATATTCTGCGGATTTCCCCCTCGTTAATTCAATCAATTATGTATTTACCTGCAATCTGCAGGCAGAAGAGGGGCACATCCTACCTGGGAGCAATTTAAAGATTCACATTGATTAGCAAACAAACCGCTCTTTGAGGGCTAATCATAAAATCCAATTCAGTGGTGAAAACCAACAAGGGATCAGTCACACATGACAGCATCTAAATAAGAGCTTCCAAGTACAAGTGATTGGAGGAATACAGCATCAGCATGTCAGCTGTGTTTTTAAATCACACCTGTAGGTATTTCATCACCCTCCTGTTTCACCACATCACCTTTACTATACCACTGACTGCCCCCTAGTGGCTGGGCCTGGCATCCCAGAACACCACTGTGGGTAAACTGCACTGCTCTCCTCCAGTTGATGCTTTACAGACATGTATAGAGATCCGTGTGGCTGTGCAGACAGTGTGTGGAGCGGCCTGCTGGTAAAAGAGAGTGAAAATATGCCAGTGGAACATTTTGAGCAATGATTTTTTGGTGACTTGGACCGAGAACATCACAGTACTGTGACAGGCGGACATCATGCTCCCCATCACAGGCGGAAAATTCATCTGTCCAAGAAGAGTCACGTCAGCTTCAGGGCAATAAATCTGACATTCTCTGCTCAGGATGAACTCTTTCAAGATATCCTCTCTCTCTCTCTTACCTCATGGCACATGATGACTTGTAAATAAATCACGGAGATCAGAAATTCATTTTCCTGCTCACAAATATCTTTTAGAAATATAAAACGATTTCACATAAAGTACAACCCAGCTTGCTTAAATGAACCTCAAACCAATACATACGAGTTTGTGCGTTAACGCTTTGAGATCACTCATGTATTTTGGTTGGTCTCTGTAGCCAGGAACCAGACAGTCAGCTACACTCAAACGTATTACGATCGAAGTAATTTAAAATGATGGCGCACTCAATTTTTTTTATTTATTTGATCAATATCTCGGACCTGTACCGAATTAAAATCGCAAAACTGTAAGTCAAAACCAAACTATGAATCATCAATAAGTTTTGATATATTTTGCATGATAAACTTGCAGACAATTGCGTGTAATTTGTGTGGTGTGCATCAAACATCAAGCAGTGTAATCCACTTCTCCACACTGGATTCACAACAAAAAATGTTCCAAACGCTCAGAGTTTCTCTAAAAAACATCATAAATCACCAGGATGAAACGGGGAGATGTTGCTTTTATAGATCATTAAACTTTTTTTCCATGTCTCTGATTTGAATCAGAATCAGAAACTGACTACAGCTGCTTTCCCCACGAAGGAGCGAGCAACAGACTTTACTGAGTCACCTTTCCTGGCACATGGGGTTTGTATTGTATACGCAAACGATTTTTTTAGTGTTCCTATAAGACATCTTTCGCTCGCTAGACTTGTTTAAATTATTATTATTTGCAAAACGGTCGGACATTAATGAAATCTAGTTAGTATTAGTTTGAATCTTTGTGATAAATAAAATGTGGTAGTTCTGCATCATGACACATTTGCTGTTTGTGTTGTGGCTTCTTACCCTCCATACAGCGGTGATGCATGCGTGAAGCACAAACAGCAACAAGGACACATACACATGGAGGTAATAATAATTGGTGATTACTTACCGTCTGAGTTCCTGCAGGATGTATGTCCCTCTGCCGCCGCTCTCTGCTGCTTGCTCACACGCTCCTGTCAGAGAAGAGTACAAACATTTCTTACACGCTCAGTGCAGCTAGATAAGAAGTGTTCACACACACTGTATATGAATGAAAGACTAACACAACTAAAGGCCACCAGGGGAATCACTAATAGATCATCTCTTAGATGATCCCAACAAAGCGACTCTCCTAATCCCAGCATCTCATCCCACTCCATGAGAAAGCGAACCATGAAACAGTACGATTGTTTCAGTGCCTCTTGGACACACTTCAGAGGTCACATGACGACCCTGAATATCTCTGGCAAGATAAACAATGTTACAATTCAAAACAATCAATCAGGAGAATGACAACGGAGCAGCCCGAGCCATCCATCGCACTGCGTCAAACACTGGATCCCTGTCACTCGGGTCAAAACATACAAGATACACAGCAAGAGCTAATGAGATAAATATGATTCCCATGTTGCAGCTCGGATTTAAAGGCACAAGATCGGAATGTTTTGGATTGATGCTTAAAGCGGAGGCAAGCACGAACTGTCAGTCAAACTTCAGAGATCCACAAAGTCAGAGGGAGCCAATGAAAACATGTTCGCTCAATTCTCGGTGTTTGTTCTGAATGTGTGCCCGCTCTATAGACTGAGGGACATGTGTTCTTAAGAACTGTGTTCAATGTAAGACAATGCAGAGCAAGGAAAGCTATATCATATCATATGCCAGCTAAATATTAAGGCAGCAGGATTCTGAGATTTGGAGACGTGCATGGAAATTATAGAGCATAACCGTAATGCTGATTTGAAGACAGGCACCCACAGAGCCCTGATGCTGCTCGTGCTGCGCCTCTTGTGCAGACAGGGTGTGACTTGTGACAGCACGCGTCCTTTGAACGCGCCTTGGGTTGAGGAACATAAAAAGTAATCCTTCCTCGCCTGCAGCAAGAAGTAATGTATTAGTGGAAATGCTGACAATGACTCAAAACTATCTTTACTCCAACAGAAGTCAGTCCAGCTGGAGAGTGACAGACTGTGATTTATCTCTGCTGGAGTTTGACAAAAGAGCCATAAACTAGAAGAGAAAGAAACTCGAACCTTGAAAGGAAAGTTTGAAACTCTCACTTCTTTTAAATGGATTTTCGATGGTAGATCTGAATCTCAATCGCCTGACGACGTGCTGTGGCTTGTGGAGCAGTAATTAGCTTTTCCACAGGGGACTTGATTAAACTGGATTCAACATGCGGCGTGACTCTGAGCTGCATTTTGTTTGGGTAATAAAGCAAATGAAGTTAAAGGTCAAAGGCCAGGGTTGGCATGTCTTTATAACTCCAACAACTGAAAACATTAAACTTCCTGCTTTAGAAAGAATATCATCTGTTTGCACTTTTCTCATGTGTGATGATTAGTTTTCACGGAGGAACTACCTCATTTTAAAATACCTGAGGACCCTACCCAGTAATCATGATACTCAAGTTCACAAGGGGACTCTCTCCCTCTCCCTCTCTCTCTGGGTCATCTCAGTTTCTCCAGCTCTTAAAGCTACCACGGTAAAGACAACAACCACATGTGGAAGACATTGCGGGCAATTACAATACAGTAGTTGAGACACTCAGACAAGCTATGCAATATGTACACAGGAAAAACCACAGCGTGCATCTGGGCCTGACAGAGCACAGGGGCGCATGTGTGCAGGCAAACAAGGGTTTGAGTCAAACATAATTTTAAGTGCCAATAGCCATAACTGATTAGCTGGGAGGACATAAAATAAATCACTAACAGGTGGAAAACAAACAAGCAAACATTAAAAGTATAGTTTCCAGGTTTTCAGTAGTTAAAAATCAGCATCTTACAGCCTCAGGACCCACCACCTCCTTAATGACAAATTGCCACCCAGATTTCAGGTTTTTACAACCACTCGAGTATATTTAATGAAACATGGTGAGAATGAAACATCACAGTATGTCAGCATCACAAAAGACACCAGTATAATAGTCGAGCAAAATGGTGGAATGAGTGCATAAGTTTTTAGCTTTAAATAAGCTAAAAACTGCAACGACTGCAGGGCTCATCACGTTTCAAGAATGTAACTGTAGCTGGGATTACCCACTCAGTGAATACATGGAGTGTAACTAAACTACACTACTACTGCACACACGTCAAAGGAAAGGTCCTTCAAAATAAAAGGGCAGCATCAACTTTTTGACATTTTTTTTCCAAGCGCAAATCCGCGACCCACTGAAAACAGCTCGGCGACTCACTTTTGGGTCCCGACCCACCAGTTGAGAACCACGGTCTTACAGATTTGTTGCTGAGGGCTTTATAGCTAATAAGAGTTTAACCAATGAGTCGTGTGTAGAGGATTGAAAGTGTCATGGTTGAATGCTTCATTCTTCTAGATGTGTATCAGCACACGTTATTGGTATCTGCAGATTATGGCTTGAAAATGACAGATATGTCATTTTTCTGCTGCTTTAATTTTGCCTAAATGCTCGGTGACTCCCTAAAAAACTTAACTGGGCGACTGCGTGCACCACACCTCTTCCTTCAAGCGTGAAGAAGGCTGCGAGATGTCTGCGGTGCGGCAGTTTTTCAAAGTTTCCGAAACAGCAAGGTTCCTATGTGCAATCTCAAGAATCTGCCAGCGGGCCACTACAATAAGAATAGGCATGATATCAATTCCACTACAGGGTAGACTTGATGTTCTCTGCAATTAGGTGGAAAAAAACATGCGCCAAATATATCGGTATCGAAATCGGTAAAAAAGGGTTGGAAAATATCGGCAAAAAATCAAACATCGTGCATCCCTAATGTGTAGTGTAATAAACACACAGTCATGTATGATCTTCATGTGATTGTCAACAACATGTTTGTGCTCTGAAACAAGCAGGCGCAGTTTGTTTCTAACCACTGTGGTCCTGCTGTCTAAATATTCATAGAGGTAAATGTGTCCCCCTCCACAAAATGACAGCTTTCCAGTGAGCCCTCAAGGCCCCCTGACTGACTCTAAATTCATAATGACAAGACGGCACAAACACTCTTCTTTACAGCGTGTGCTCTATAAAAAGCATTATCTTGTTGCAGGCACATGTTTTGAATCAAGGTGGATTGGCTGCACTGTGTGTAGTAGTGGAAAGCTGTTATTTTCAAAGGCCCACGGGCCTCCTTTTTCAGGGTTCATGTACTGCACAGTGTAACTTCCCTGAGCAAACATGGGGATGTTTCTGTGCAACAGACAGTGTGGATTTGGTTCAGCACAAACACTGCCTGCACATGGGGATGCACTCCGGCTCTCTAGCACCACGTCAGTGCAGAAAAGTGACACTCAAGCCAAACAACTGCTGCCAAAGCCTATGTTACAATCCGCTCTTATCAAAATCACTGTGGGTTTAATTCTCTGGTTACCATGAACTGTGGAGGCAGGAAGAAATAGTCCTCGCACTTGTGTTTTTTCCTGCACAAGAAACCAAATATCTTTAGCCTCCTTCAGTCAGTGTGGCTGACGGTGTTCACACGCTTGTCTCAGCTGGCGGGGTAATTGCTGAGCATTGTTATCTGAGAATGGAGCTGTTCACTGGGCGGAAAGTTCTCCGAGCGAAATCTTCAGGACTGCAATCAAAAATATATCTGATATTCTCAGAGCTAACAATGTAACCTGACAAAACAGGCAAAACATCAAAACGGTGCCAACAGACGTCCTGAACGATAAAAGAAAAAATGGTTACAGCAAAGAAAAGCACTTCTCTAGGAGAGTTTTTTGCACCTCTCTGAGACAAACCATAAACCCGTGTAGGATTATATTTAACTGATAAACAACAGGAAAATGTCAAACTGGCTGAGAGCCCTGATTTAAAACAGTCGGCTGGAGTTTTGGAAAAAAAATAAATAAAAGGGTGCCACAAATCAAAATTTGGCGCTTCACATTGATTTCCTTTTTAGGACTCTTCTCCTCCTTCTCCCAAACTTCGGGTTCTCCTTCACCACTGACGCCTCTGGCTTCCCACCACCACCACGACAGCTAGCCAGAGGGACGAGCCGAATAAATTACTAAACAGTTTGTCTGTCATTTGATCGTGCGGGCGAGACGTTTTCTGCGGAAAATGGGGGTGAGACTGTTTTTGTGTTTTCACGGACGCCCGCAGATGTTTTCCCCATTTCTGCTGTGCTTTTCCTGACACGGATCATTTGGGCAGATGTACACTCCACCTGGGGTAGAACTGACAACCAAGACTCCCCTGTGTATATTATGGAAGTATGAAACATATCCTGTCTTTAAGAACTTTCAGGTGAATTGACTCGAATGAATGTGTGGCTTCAGATACGCCCTGATCGCTTGGTAATCCACCTTTCCCAGAGGCTGAGCACAAATATATACACTGTTAACTGTAAACACACACACATACAATACCTCCTGTGTATAGATGTATACATAAACATCGAGCTGCTAGCATCTGTGTCTGCATCCCCATGATCCAAATTTCTTTCATCACCAAGCAGGCCTAAGGATGTGTCTCCCTAAATCCTTAATCTACCCTCATATTATCCCACCACCCACCTCCTCATCAGCAGGCTTCTGTGTCCCCTCTACTCATGCATCCAGGGGGACTCCAAGCCCCATTATAGGGGCTCCTGAAGCCCCGTACTGGAGCCCTGTGTGGGCCTGCGCAGCCTGAGGCCGGACATGTGGAAGCAATCACAGCAGAGAGAGATGAAATGATACATAGACCTAATAGAGAGATGGATCAGTAATGACCAGGATCTAATGTCTAATCAAAATACGTTCACTCAGCAGCAGCAGTGACTTCATAGGGCCGTGTGTCTGTCTCACAGAGGAGGCCCCCGGTCAGTAATGTCCTGGATCACATGTCTTATCATAACACAGAGATGCGAGTGCCTCCATTATAAATATTTACCAAAACTACTGTTCACACAGAATCTGCCACCAACACAGTGATTTAATCCTGCTGCCCTTTATAACAACATAAAGCATTTTAAAGAGGTTAAATAGGAATAATTGGAATAATGCTTCCTTTTTCTACCCACTAAAACCATCTTTAATATCTGAGTCGCTCTCAGTTAAATCACAACATGTGAACCGGGCCAGCAGGCCCACTCTCATGTCTGGCATGCTCTTCAGAATGACTCTTTGGTTGGAGTTGTGTTTAGCTGAGTCAGATGCTCAAATTACACATCATTATACTGAGGTACACAGGGTTGGTTTGTAATAGCTGGTTCCAGATTGATAAAATATGCAGAGTTTTTAAGCTCTGTGTCAAGCAAACCTTTATGTTCTTACTCTTTTTTGGGGGAGCAGAGCAATACTGGACCAAACACACGTTACTAAAACCATCAAGAGCTAAAGGAAATGTTGTTAAATGTGAGGATCAATACAACTCTTAGGGCAGTAGGATAAATAGGACACTGCAAATCTTTATGCTAAGGTAAGCTAACTGTCCTTAGCTTGCTAGCTGACATAACAGTTGTTGTCTTAGCAAAAGAGCAAATACGCCTGTTAAGTCGCTATCTATCACTGAATCAGGTAACACAATGGTGATTGAGCCTATGGCCCACTGTTGAAAGCCTTTGCATTCGCAGGATTACAGACTGGGTGTCTGGTGCGACTTTAGCTGAAAAAATCACAAGCGGCGCCCAGTTAGTGACGCGTTTTCCACCACCCAGCAGAGGTTGGTCTGCCAGAGAGGGTAGGCGGAGCTAAGCGGCTGCTTTTCCGGTCTCTGCAAGTGTTGTGAGTAAACAGTAATCTACTATGGCTGAACAAACAAAGAAAAGATCGATGACTACAGATACAACTTCAAAAATGTCAGTTACTGTAATCTCTTCATTCAAGTATAACTCTATTTGTGTAATCTGCACTCGTTTGACATGTCTCTATTTAGAATAATAAACTATGATATCAAAATGAAAATCAGGAATCCATGACCGCAAATGTTAGACACACATTTGGTCACACTTTATTTTCAATATGAGTGTAAGAGAATATCCTCATGGCCTGTTAAAGGGTTTACTTAAACTTTCTTACCGTCCTTTTGCAATCTTTAGGAGGTTTCTGATTCTGCACACATGTGCATCCTTAGCCTACAGCATGTCTACACCATCTTGTGATTGTACAAAATGTGCTTTCTCTAGTGGTAAAGAATACTCTGTATGTGCTTTCACAGTATTTACCACAGTCTGCACATTGCCTCATGTGTGTTTGATTGCTCTGAGAAACACATTGCAACAATCCCAGGCTTTGTTCCCATCTGTACACAGTATGCAATACTCAGGAGCAACTTGGCACTAAGTACAGCTGTGAAAATACAAGGTTTCTGAGCAATCTAATTTTCTGAATTGTTTGATCGATTGTATCTCATTTATCATCTGTATTTATGCATTTTTGCAGTTATGCACGGTAATAAGAGGGTCATCAGGTACATTGCCAGTGCTTTGTGTATAGTACCCGCAGTTCTGCAAAGCTTTAAACTGGGTGTGTTAAACAACTGACAATTAGTTAAAGTGATAATCCTGAAGATTTCAGTCCCGTTCTATTTGGTGGCACCTATGGCGATAATTGGCAACTGCGGGCGCATACGTCCCAGAAAACCCGACGTCTCTGGTTGGCTCCCTTTGTTACAGTTGTAACTCTTCATTTTCCTCGCTGACGGCTGCTTTGCTTTTTAGACTGTTTGCTTCATCTGAGCGTCAAATTTGTTTCTTTTTCTTTGGATTTTCACTTATTTTTGAAGTTGTATCTGTAGTCATTGATCTTTTCTTTGTTTGTTCAGCCATAGTAGATTACTGTTTACTTGCAACACTTGCAGAGTCTGGAGAAGCAGCCGCATAGCTCCGCCTACCCTCTCTGACAGACCAACCACTGCTGGCTGATGGAAACGTGTCATTTCAACGCGAAAGTCGCCACAGACACCCAGTCCGTAATAATACTACATACTGGAAATGCAAAGGCTTTCATCAGTGGGCCATAGACTCAATCGCCATTGTGTTACCTCGTTCGGCGATAGATAGTGACTTAACAGACATTTATTTAAATGAATATCGTCGATTATATCTTTAAACCTCGCTCCAAAAAGGCACTTGTCCCCTCACAGTTTAGCAACACTAACAGAAACAGCAGCCTGCTGAGCTAATATGGATTTCTCCACATGTTAAAGCTGTGTGCATTGATCTGTAAAAAGCGCAGTGCTCCAAATACAAAGAGTTTGGTGTGGGTGTTTGTTTGTGGACCTGCTTAAAACCAAAACACAAGCAAATGCATGTCGCACTATCGATCTTATAAAGAGAATCTTATGAAGAAAATCTTATGAAGAACTAAGTTTAAATCCAACCATTGTGTTAAATTAATTATATCATGTAGCCTACACAGCTATTGTCTGTTTGAGACACGTTTTCAACTCACAAAGTTAGCTAACCAGACAACCACCACCTCACTGATCAAATCTGTAAGTGATAAACGTCTTTATAGCCGACAATATCTATCACCTGTTACTACAAAGGAAATGTCTGCTTTTGTTTACTTCTGTCTGAAATCAAGGACCCATTGTCTCAACAATAACTGATCATTTTGAGTGGTGAAGCGAACGTCTCTACCTGTCGAGGCCTCGGGCTAAAGGGTTCCTTTTGCTCTCTTTTCCCCCAAAATGCAATAGTTCATGTCCAGGCAAAAAAAGACAAGTCATAAAGAAAGACTGTCAATAGCTCCAATACACACAGTCACACAGTGGAGTGCACACACATTCTCAGGAATCCACTGTCATGTTTCTGTCAATATATCTTCAGGTAGCGCTCGCTGCATCATAAAGTAGGAATGTTTCTGAGCAAAAAGACAAAGAGAGAGCCAGTCAGAAATCCTCTCTCCTCATTAATCTCTCTCATCATCTCTTCGACAGTGATTGATCCTTCCGCGACACCAATGACAGCTTTGTGACCCAATTTTTAGAAACGAGTTCAGCAATTACAACCTGATTAAAAGCCTTATTTACCACCCTGCGATAAATCCATCATTACTTTAATAGCAGGATGTTAATCACTGAAGTTTTTGTGCATATGTTAGAAATATAGCTTCATAAAGGTATTTGTCTCATATATATGAGGTTCAGTTGAGAGGATGTTTAATACATTTGATATGACTAAAGCTTCTCCAGCGTTGGAGGACATAAATATTGTCGGTCTTTGACGTGATAAATCAAAGTCATTCATACATCTCTGGTGTTATTAAACCGGTCCTGCAGGTTAATGACTTCCTGTATATGAGTGAAAACAAGAATGGAAGTGAAAATTTATGAAGGGGTTATTTTATGGAGGGGATAAGATAGTGAGAAAGTGCCTGAAGCAATATTTCTATAAAGGATATATGTAAATAAGTTTGGCCTGATCCCAAGTTAGAAAATAACACGAATATAAAAACAGGAACTCTTAAACGTGTCTGTGTGTGTGTGTGTGTGTGTGTGTGTGTGTGTGTATGTGTGTGTATTGTAACCCAACTCCTCTACCCACTGAACATGTGATCAAGAAGAGCTGAACCAGATGCTGAATTAAGACCAAAAAATGAATGCTTTATCTGGAGTCTCCCGCGCGCGCGCACGCACATACACACACACACACACACACACACACACACACACACACACACACACACACACACACACACACACACACAACAGATCACTTAAACCATTTACTGCAGAGATTAAACACCACACTCATGGATCAGCACTCTTATATTTGGCATTAAACAATGGATTATCTTTATGGTTGCCCAATCAGATGTGTTCTTCTCACAGCTTCAGGTCGACAACAGCCGTCTGTGACCAGTGCACATTCTTATTACACTATCTCACTGATTCAGTCCCGTCCTAACAACAAACTGGCTCTCTTTGATGTTGTGTTTGCCTTTGTGAGATCACTCGGTGCAGGCTAATCCTTGAAGTTTACATCATATTTCTCTATAGGCTTCCTGAGGCTCCTCTGCCAGGCACACTCACTTCATCATGTTACTGAGCCGGTGACAACACGGCCTTTGGGTGTTTCCTGATCTTGTCTCTTACTCTCTAATTGCACTGAACTATTGCTGAGCCAAGACGCAGCTGGGTACAACAGCATTCACCTCATTTTCTTGGGCTGAGTACGGTGGAGCTGAGTGGTGCAGGCAGGGCGGATCAGACAAATGAAAAGGTTCTTGTTCAGTGCTGATTGCAGAGATAATTATCAGACCTGGAAGGCAGAGAGGGCTCCTGCTTATTCTCCTCTGTCTTCACTTGCATCACAACCACAGCACAACTCTGAACCGCTGTCCCTCTTACAGCTGGGGACCCTGATTAGACCCGAGCTTGAAAAGACAGCCTGAACTGAGAGATTCGCATCACATCCTGCTCTCCGTTTCCTGTGTTTTCAAACTAAAACCCCGCATGTGATTTGTTTCAGTGTGAAAGATTTAATGAGGATCTGCTTCTAGTTTTCTCCTCTCTCCGTTTCGCCAAACACGTTCTGGATGTCATTAAGGAAAACAAAGAGAGCGACATGGTGTTCCCGGCTGCAGGAGAGGCATGAAGGTGCTAGAAAACTGACAGTATGTGCAGAGAGAGGCCTGCAAGTCAAAGACACCCACTCGTGACGGATGTGTTTTAAATAAAGATTAAAAAAAATGTTTTAATTGGTTGCTGACAGCTTTAAAATGTGATGTTTGAACATCCTATGTCAAGTAATTTAGGTTTAAAAAAGGACACAACTTTATTAAGTCTGGTTTCCATTTGTAGTGTGTTTGTAGTCTGAGTAGTATTGATCAATCACGTATCAGCAGGCTTTGGTGAATGCAGGACTACAGTTCATCTGCAGAGCAAAAGCAGGCGGAACACAATCCGCCGTAATGGCATCCCGGCGCCGCTTTTACAGTCAT
This sequence comes from Semicossyphus pulcher, assembly GCF_022749685.1. NCBI lineage: Eukaryota > Metazoa > Chordata > Actinopteri > Labriformes > Labridae > Semicossyphus > Semicossyphus pulcher. Next base: position 19,904,486 of record NW_027211759.1, read on the forward strand.
CTGACGACGATTTAGCTTTTTATTAATCAGACATCTGCATGCAAGAGCAGCTAATAATCCGATACACGTCGTATCTTAACTCCAACTCCATTCTTGTGCCTCAAGTTGCTAGCCGGATTGTAAACAATGCCAATCACCAAAGGCTTTATCAACAGTAAAACCTGCGGAAAAAACATTGCTAGTTTGGTCTGTTAAACTGTCTCAGTTCGGGCTATGTATCAAGGATTTTGCAATATCATACAAGCAGGATTTCAAAGGACATTAAAACAGATTACACCTGTAATGATACTTCAGGGATGGCTTTCAGTACTCAGATCAATCTATCATCTCTGTTCAGACAAACATCATCATAACAGTTTATCCTTTCAGGTGTTTTCAGGTCATTACAGCATACCTGCTGCGCCCAGCTTCCACTTACATTCAGCGCTACTTAAGACCTGTACCACACACTACAGACTGCTACCAGCAAAATTAAACCTAACATAACACCTGTTAATCACCCAGACTGCATTAAACCCACTGCAAAGCTTTTGGTTCCTCAAGAAAATCCATCCATCCATTATCTATACTGCTTATCCTATTCATGCGGGGTACACGCAATAGCCTATCCCAGCTATCATTGGTTGAGAGGTGGAGTACACCCTGGACTGATCACCAACCAGTCAATCACAGTGCTGATGCATAGAGACAGACAACCCTTCACGCTCACATTCACACCTACGGGGAATTCAGGGACTAATCTACCCAGGGACTACGGGCAGAAAATAGCAATTTGCTAAAACCCGGTACAATACATCTCTCCTTGTTTTGTATAAGGTTAATGTTATTTGTGCATTATCCCTGCTCAAAAAAAGAAGAAACGAGCATGTCTGTGGACTGTCGGAGGAAGCCAGAGTACCATGCATGCAATGGGAGAACATGCAAACTCGACCCCTTCAGAAAAGTTGTTTACAACTAATGGTCACTAAATCATTAGTTGAAAGAAAAAAAACGTTGAAAGAAAAAAAACACAGCAATGACGTAGAGAAAATTGCCTGAGTAGTAATCTGTCCTCTGCATGAACTCGCCATATAGTGAGTATGGACTATGGAGTAGTTTCACAGCAGACATTTTGGGACATGACAGCAGGAAAAGCACAGGTGTAACTGGGAACATCAAATACTATGACTGCACTGTATATCAGTGGGCTGTTGTCAGGGTGATAGTATCGTGTAGGCTAGCTTACTGCCATAACATACTTGGACACTTGATAGTACTGAGCCATCGTTAACAAAATGTGTTTCACCTGTGCTTTTCCTTTGATGACAAGTCAAAATGTCTGCATGGAAATGGTCGATTAAATATGTTTAAGGGCTGTATTTTGATGTTTCTTACTTTTGGTACAGAAGCAGAAATATTTCATTTAACTTTGTCTCTTTGTATTAAAAAAATATAGAAATAAGACACTCACATGCTCTGCTGTTAAAAGCAGGTGGACTTTGTAGCACAGAAGCATTCTCACTATCTTTTTCTGTCTCATTCTTTTAAACTAAATATTCTGTGGCTCCTCTCTCCAATGTCCTCTGTGGCTGCCAAACAAACAGCATGAACCAGCAAGTCATTCCTGAAGAATAAACTGGGTTTACTGTAGACTTCACTGAAGACAGCCAGAGAGAAATTTGCTAGCCTAGCAACGTTTATGCTACAAACAACCCACAGTGCAACACACTCTTAAAGAGACAGGATCACCCTGAAACACAGGGGCCAGTTCTCACAGCATTTAAAGAAAAAAGGAAAAGGCCTTGCTCTTGAGATATTTAGACCATACTTTTTTAAAGTATAAAAAGACAAACTGTATCAGGAAGTTGCCCAATATGAAAAAAAAAAACATAGTGGATATATAAATTACTTTCCAGCTTGTATTTGAAAGGTTAGTTAGCTTACAATGACTACCTACATTAACTGGCTGGCACAAAAGTATGTCTCTGCTAAACATCTGCCAGTTGTTAAGTAAACACCTGTCATTGCTGGAATACATGCAGGTTTTGTGATGGTTGGTGGGCCTTGCTTTTCTCTTTAGCCCAGCTGAAAATCATGTTGTTGATCTTTAGCCGACCTCCTCCTCTTCCCTATCTCCCTGTGTAATTCTTCCATCCTATTAAAATCTTCCTCAATCTATCTTCCTGCCAAAGATCCTCTTGTTCCCAGCCCACTGCAATGTCAGAGAGGGTCTTTATCTCCACCTAACACTTAGGTTGAGTCATACATGCTGAATCAGTCCAATCATCTCTCCATGTCCTGTCATTTTAGAGTGTGAAAACTCATTATATGTCTACACTGCTATCATTTTTGAGCCTAGATACATGTTGAAAGGCAGAACAAGGCTTTTCTGTCTTTCGTTCTCTAGTGACTATGGTGGCAGGATGTCTTAGGTTTGGGGTTGAGCTAACCTCGGCCGTGTGCTAATACACCAAAAGAAGGCAAGAAGCTGACTTCATGAAGCCTCCCAAACACAATAAAACACTTCTCCCTCCCCTACATTCACATTGTAAATAAATGTGAATCTGTCAGCAGCACACAAACACACACAGAGTGACACCCTTGAATCTTGATGGGTTAATGTGTGACTATAACCAGAGATGGTGGGATGCAGTGTCAGACACAAGTGTTCAACACATCCAGAGACCTCTGAGTCCCTGTTTTTCTGGGCTGACCTCTTGGTACTATTGGAGGAAAACATGCTCTGCCTTATCAACCATTTACGGCTCCAGACAAAGAAAAGTACTGCATGCCACATCTGGCATAATCATATTTTAACCATAACAAAGATAAGAGGAGGTAAATCAAACACAGCCTCTCTCAGAGCACTTTCCCTGCTGCTCAGTGTACAGAAACTCTGAGTTTCCTTTCATCACGTGAGAGCTTTCTGGCGTTAACAAACAAGCACTCGTTCTCCAACGCAATCAGAGTCCAAACAGGACCGCCTCTCTCGGTCCCAAATGCGTCTGAAAACAAAGAACCATTCTAGCATGGTATAACTCAATAAGTGTGAACAAAAATACACTCCAGGATGCAGTCATTTCCGTCCCTGACTTATATTATAAGAACAATACATGTCTTTCAAACTGAGGTTATCCTAACCCTGATGCATATTTTCACAGACGTTATCAATCTGGATGTTTCAGTGAGTTGTCATCTGCCGTTTGCCAAAAAGCATTCCACAAGAAGGAAAGAGAAAAAGCTGAGGCAGAAGATGCACAATGTATGGTACTGTACTACAAGTTTTAACCGCAAGGTCAGAGTACATGTTGCTTATCATTCCTTATTAACCTGCAAAAGTGTTGCATTGTAGGATAGTCTTCCCGGTATCATGTTGTAGGGACAGAGACAGTGTTGTTAATAACTTCACTGCAGCCAACAGTAAACAGCATTCCCTCAATAAGCTGCAAATGATATTGGCTCATAGTAGGATTAGATGCTAATGAAATGGCTTACAGTCACTTGCTCAAACAGACCACATGTTCATTGTGTAAACGCCTCTAGTTCAGACACTTAATATCAGCGAGTTAGATTTGATGTTTATGGCACTGAGGCTCATAAAAACAAGCCTGGCCTCTCAGTTATCCAAGATATGAGTTCTTCCAACCCACCCACTCATCCCTATTTTCACCACAACACACATCCACCCATGATAATATCTTCTATAAATAAAACGTACAGTATGTCTTTAAAGTTATGAAACATTTTTTTTAGAGACGATGCATATCCCCAACTATATCTAATAAGCTATGCACAGTCTCAGGTAGTAATTAAACAATGTCACACAAGAGGGAGGGCCATTGTACTGAATATCAGCATGGCTGTGATTCAGTCATAATAAATAATTCATATTTTTTGCTGTAAAGTTATATAGTAGTGTTCAAAACACTTGGCTGAGTTTGACTGATACACATAATAAAAAGTCCCAGTGCTGTTGTACTCTACATCTGCACTCGTGGAATGTCTCTTGTCCAATCAGATTACTTGGTTGGAAATAACTGGGGGGAAAAAAACCTTTTCTGCCTTTAATAAATTCCCTCTAAAAATTACACAAATAAATCACTAAAATATTTAATGTATTAAATCTAAAATAGTTTGGGGCGTTTTTGGCATGTTGCACCTGCTGAAATAATCACATTAAGACATGTGTAACTTGTGTGAGCTGAAACACATTGTGAGCCACTGTACTGTAAAAACACCCTACAACATCATGGTGTGGCTTTTATGTAACATCGACAGTCAAAAAAACGCAATCACGAAGGGAGTGCAGCAGAAATGCAGATCAGAAAGCCCCGCGTGAGCCCGTCAAAAGAAGTTACCCCCCTCACGTCATCACGCCGAGGTTCACCTTCAGTTCATCAACGTAACACGCACTTCAATCAAAAATACCGACATTCAGTAAATGTTAACTTACCTTCGACGCTAAAATTGGCAGCATTCAATCGAGCCCGACGTCTGCGCTGTCATCTTTTGCAGAGTGTTTTTAACCAACGTTTTAACGGGAAGTATTTTGTAACTGTTCTGAGTTTGTACCCCTCCTCTTCCTCACATCTGGTCCCTAAACTCAGGGAGTTCCTCCCATCCACGCAGCTTCAGCTGTCCTCAGCGCACCCACTCCTCACTGTGTTTACCGCTTTTCATGAGTCAAAGGAATTCCCTGCTGGTTCTTATTGAGTTGGAGCCTAATTCATATCTTTGAAGCTTCAGTACAAACATGGATGAAGCTATTCTTCTATACAAGACCGCGTCATTCAGCGCGAGCTCTCTTAAAGCGTCGTGCTTGTGAATGCAAGGTTAAATAAGGTCATGGGAAAAAGGTCGAAAGGGAAAAAAATATAATGCATAAAGACAAATAGGTATTGATATGCAGACGATAAAGGAAACATACACTACTGGGAAAAATATGGAGGTAATTGTACAATTTATTTGGTCATTACGGAGCACTTAGACGTAATGACGTCAGTAGAAGTGCTGCAAATGTGCACATTAGTCAGCAAGACCTTGGCTGTTCAAGGTCTGTAGTTGGAATAGATGTAACTGCAATCAAATCTTAACATATGAGAAGTAGTTGTTAAAAATGTGGATTAATACTGAAAGTAAGTAAGTATGAGGTTATTGTTAAGTAGCCTTAGGTATAAATGGTTATGTATGTAGCTTGTACTCCACAAGTGTGTTAACATCTGTGTGCTGCTTGACCACAGTATACAGTAATTACAAGGCTACTTGATCGACCATGTTAAGTTTTCGCTAAGGGACATGGGGTTCATTCTTTGATACCTGATACTCAACTAAAAGAAGCAAAAAAAAAAAAAGAAATGTCAGCCAAAAAAAGATGGATTATCAGCTTTTCATTTTTATTGAGCAACCAAAAGGGCAGAAATGTAGTTAAATTCTTGACAGTTCTACCATCTAATTTAAGAAAATGAAACACATACGTCCAGAATCTGCGTAATTTAGAGACAGGAGAGATAAATACTCCGCTCACATGCAACAGGAAACAGTCAGAGACAGAGATGTTTCCATAGGCAGGTTTTGCATGCCTTGTTTTTAACCTTTCAAAATATGCAGCAAGTGAGGAATAAAAAAAATGTGTATGTGCTGTAAACTGTGACATCGCTGCTCTGGTAAAGTCTATCCATGGGTGCTAGACAGATAAATCCCGGCTGTGTGGAGCTTTGTTTCCCCAAGATTAACAGTTTCTGATTTACGATCCTGGAGACACATCGTGTTTGGACATTTCTGCTCCAACAAATCTGTTCACTCATCTTTTTTACATCCTGATATAACTCCTCCATGCTTGTAAAAAGTTGGAGCAGGGGAAGATGTGCAGCCAGGAGAGGTTGGTGCTTGCATGATGTAGCAGACGCCAGCAGATCCGCCATCGCTGCAGGAGAACACAGAACTGCTGAGAGAAGAGAAAGATACACCGCTTGCTCTCTGTCCATCACTCCACTCCTTCTCCCCAAAACTTGCATCCTGCTTCCAAACAGTCTCATCCCTCAATCTATCATTCATTTGTGTTTTCAGCAGGTTATCTTCGGGGCAGCCTGAGAGAGGGTCTAATGCTATGGTAACCACTCCAGCTCCTGGACGGAGCCCAGGGTTGTAAAAGTGAAGAGAAAGAGACCGTAACAAGTGAAGTCTGTTTCCTTCCAAGTCCAAGATTTAATGGACGGGGTCACAGGGGGGAGACAGTCGTCCAAGCCAACATTTGAACTGAACTACATCGAGATTATCACAAAAGGGATGTATAAACGAGTCTATCCCAGTAAATGTATCTTAGTGTGTAACTTTCAAGGGGAGTAAACAGGCTTTAAGACAGCTTTCGAGGAGAAAACGCACATTGAGGTGGATATAAAGTGGGTCAGAGACAGAAAAAAACAGACGAAAAGGAAACAAGAGGAAGCAGCCAAGACCGTGGATGTTGTTTTATCAAGTTCATTTTGTCGCCTGGTTCTTTCCCCGCACTCCAAAATACACGATTACATCACACAGAGCATGGGAAACTTCTCCAAACCAACACACAGCCAGTGTCTCGCTTATCTCTTTTATTGCCGACTGCAGAGAAATTCATCATTAGTTGATATTAAGTCCAACACAAAACAACACGCATTCTCTCTTTACTGACAGAAAATCACCGTGCAGTGGAGACAAACTGTTAGAACGAGACCAACGAGTTCATTACAGTATTATGATAAAAACTTTGTTGAGAACCAGTAAAAGATGATTTTTTTCCTGTGCATTTTGTTAGTACTGCTGACAATACAGTAGCTTAATCCAATGGTAAGTGGAGTTGACATGACACATATTTAGTTCAGGAACAGTGAGTAAATTAACTCGTGATAAAACAAGACCCCGAAACCAAACTAGCATTTCACGCTCTCTTCAATTGTCTGTCTTGTCATGGATGAAAGCAAAGTCATGTCTTGGGAATCTTTGAAGCCATATGGGCGACCACGTCTGAAGGAAATAAAGAGGAAATGTAGAAAGAAAACAAACTTTTATGGCAACCACAAACATGTTTTATTCACATGAATGTATCTTTCACAGACACAAAACAGAGGGAAATAAACAACTTCAGGGTTTCCCTGGTATTCTACAAGGAACTTGTACTGTCTACCACTGGCTCCATCTCTTCTATTTCATGGTCTTCTACCTCCAAAATTAAAGCCCTCCAAACATTTTACTATGATACAATTACATAAATCAAACAAACAAACAAAGCTGTGCGGAAAAAAGCAACATGAAAACAAGCTGAGTGAAGTAAAGGAAAGCAGGGTTCACAGCCGGGAGACAAAATATGGACTGGATCTAAAGAGTGACAGGGAACCAAATTAATCACAAACAAGAGTAGCTGTCCTCAACTAAATCTACTTTCCACTGCAGTCCAACGTGACAACAACAACGGGAAGTAAGGAGCACAGTATTGGCTGTTTGAGGTGGGATTCAGGGGTTTTAGAAACCCTTGTGGGTTTTCGAAGGTTAGCCAAGAAGCTTAACTCCAAATAACTCCACTCTTTTCCAAGGTTGATGTAAACAAGCATCTCTGCTGATGAAGTGGCAGGGTGATGGTCTGCATAAGCAGCATCCTCCCTGGATAGACTATAATCCCACTGTGTATTCTGCGGTGGGCCAGGTCCTTCTGGTGATGAAAACAACAGAAAGACCACAGCTGATTTTGGAGCATCACAGCCTTTTCAAGTTCTCTGTGAACATTTCCACATGGTGACATCTGGTTGGCAATAAATTGAGCAGTTTGCAGGGGAAAACAAAAAAACTGAAAAAAGCTTCCTCCCTGTGTTTCATCAGTGTTTGTGAAAAACTCTTTCAGACTTGATTGCTTTGCAGACTGGAATCAGTTGTCAGCCTTTTGATGTTCCATCAGGACATGTCGGGCTTTGCTGTAGCGCAGAGTGTTGGGCTGTGTTGAACCAGACGGGGTCTTCATGTGGCCACAGACGTGACAATTTGTACCACTTCGCCATTCTCTCCCTGGATGGCACCCTGGATGGCCTCTTTCACCTCCATGTCCGCCTGCAAGGCCGGGGTCAGCTCAGCAGCCTGAAACATATGAAAGACGGTAAGATCATATGTGTGTGTGTATGTGTGTGTGTGTGTGTGTGCATACTGTAACTGTAGGTGCTTGTGTGTGCAATGCATTTGTAGATGTATGAACTATAGCTGGCCGGAGTGTGTTTTTTTTTTTGGCTGAACGCCGGGGTCAGCCCTACACATGGGTCTGTATGTGACTGAGCGAGTGACTGAGCGAGTGAGTGAGGGTACTTTCACAGCCGTAGAGAGAAAGAGTTGCGACATCGCAATGGTGGATCATGGAGCATATTGGACCTCCACTGGCGCAACTCTCTGTCTGTACGGCTCTGGATACTTTGTTCAGGGAGTAGGCGGGGCTGCTCCTCTGCTGCTCGTCCGCTGTCCTCACCTACATCGGCAGCACACACCTGCTTTCAAACACGTTGTCATCGGCCTCCTAAGGACAGTGCCTCCACTTCACTCATCTCCTTTTAAAGGTTTTTCACACCTTGAACGAATATCCAAATATTCGTGGATAATACAACTCAAGACCGAGGCTATTTTGCTGCCTACAGCTGCAGACTTCGTGACTACACAACGACTCTCTGTCCATACGGCTCTGGATACTTTGTTCGGGGAGTAGGCGGGGCTGCTCCTCTGCTGCTCATCCGCTGTCCTCACCTACATCCGCAGCGTGCGCCTGCTTTCAAACACGTTGTCATCGGCCTCATAAGGACAGTCCTTGTAACACATTGCCCACATACTAGGTTTTGACCTAGTCTTGTTTTGTTTTGCTATTTTTTTTGTGTTTTGTATTTGTATTTGTGTATGTCGTATATGATAATAAAATCTTGAACGACAAAATAAAGAAAGAGTGATCTTGTGGTGAAATGTTCCCTAATAATGTAGCATGGGTAACAAAGATGATTCCTGTGAACTAACATATAGAGACCAGGCCATACTTAAGCCCCGCCCCCTTTACAATCACAGTGAATAAACCAAAGAAAGAAGCAGCAGTGAACTGTGAACTGAGAGATTAGAGAAGACACGTATCAGAAGTTCGAAGGGCTGAGTAAAAGAAGCAGAATGACGGGTGTAAAGAGACGTGTCAAGTGATGAGCTTTCTGTATTTGAATGCCCTCTGACTGTTTCTATGTTCAGTGTCAGTCAGAGCGAGGTTTTGTGTGGCTAAAAAAACCCTTAAAAGATGAGAGAGGTTCATGACTCAGTCTGGATGATGACCATGAAGTGTGACTCACTCCTTCCTCGAATGTGCGCCAAAGGTTCCCTCAAACACACCTGCAGCATTTAATCCTCCCTCCAGCCCAGCATGCTGTCACTAGACAACAGCAGTGAGTGGAGCGCAGCTGCACCACAGCAGCACAAAAACACAATGTAACAACACATGAGGCTGACACACTGTAACCACTGGCGGTAGAAAAGTGCCAAATAAAAGTCTGATCCATGTTTTCACAGAGAATTTAAACAACAGGACAAGCTGAACCGGCCTTGCTCTCCATTTGTAAATACTGATAAATAATTGTTCCATTGCTTTGAATTATACGTATTCAAAACTGCTGTGGTATTTTTCTAACAAGTGTGTTTTAAACCAGGCTGTTGGTCCAGATTTCAGACCAGAGCTGGACATATACCATGCAACATAAAAATGCAGCCACAGTTTATCACAAACAAGTACAAATGCTCTTTGAAAAGCAACAAAGAAAAATGTGTTGCCCCTCTACTTTATCTAGTTTGTGTAATGGAAACCATTATATAAAGAGAGAGGAAAAATGCATGGAGATAAATAAATACAACAGCCTAAGTAATTTTTCAAGAATTTGTATAAATGCTTCCACATGTCTGGAGACGGATGAGAGCAATGCACTCCATTCAACACATTTCAGAGCGAGGGAAAAAGAACAGTGCTAACCTTCCTGTCAACTTTGAACTCAGAGTCAGCAATGTTTACACGCTGGGACATCAAAACCCAACTGTGATAATAACCCACCCTGTACCAGACACAGGCTACTTTATACAATGACTGCAATGTGTCTTTACAATATATTTTCAGTTTTATGTGTCCTCTACTTTTTAGTGTTTAAATTGAAGGCATTACAAATGTTTTTCTTATGCTCAGAATATTGGTTGAGAGATCTAGGTAGGTTATTACTTCCTTTAAAGCTCCTGTGAGGAACTTTTGGCACCCCCTGTGGACAAACCTGTACCTCTTATCTGATTTTGTCCTGTACATGTGTTAGTGGTGGTTTTTAACAAAGAATCTCATCCTGCTTTCTTTAACAGTCATCTGTATCACTCACTTTAAAAGTTTGCCCTGGAAAGTGTAAACAAAGGCAGTGTGCCGTTTACCCTCCGCCAGCAGTTTCAGGCATTAAAAATAACTACATAGAAATAATCAATCATGTCGCTGATGGTTTGCTTTTGTAGGTCATACAGAGTAATCATAATTAGTTTCAGTCTGTTTCATAACCAGCAAAAAACTCCTCACAGGTGGTTTAAAGCAAGTAAAAGCAAGAAAGATCAAAATATATTAACACATTTGTTGGACCTTAACACCAACCTCTTTTTTTTGGACTGAATTCTGACAAAAATCTGCTTTTTTTGGAGCCTTAATAACTTTTGATTTCATAAATAGACAGCACATTGAACAACCAACTGTTGTCCTGTCATTTCGCCCTGACTGAACCCAAAGCTGATGACTTATCAGACTGCTGGCCAACTTTGTTGAGTTGTGTTCAAATCTGTATACAATCAAACAATAGGAAAAAATGACCTCTTTTTAGACCTAAAAATCACTTCAAACAAATCAGTTAAGTAAACAAACAGTTTGATTGCTGGCTGTGCCAAGCAACATGGAGCACAGGCCTTTGAATCACACTGCATGGTGTGGAAACCATTTTGTTAGCTTGTGAAAACATAAATAAAGAGTTTTACTGTCAATGAGTGTGCATCCAAATTAATTAATGTAGGGTACATTAATCAACTCCATGCTTGCAGGGGAAAGAGACCAACAACCGAGACAACAAACAAACAACAAACCAGGTCTGAATGAACCGGCAAGTCCCAAAACCTGATGCATGGCTGCTCATCACATTTGCTCTCCACTTGTTTTAAAGGAGGCGAATATGATCAATAACACTGCAGAGTCTACAGGGAGATCTATAGCAGGATAGGACTGGTATTTTTTACACAGCCATTATTCATTTAAAGTTCTCTTTTGTTTGTACAATAACAACACAACAAAGACTTGTCTCACGTCAGGGCTGGAGTGTAGAAAATTCAGACTTGAGGGAAAGGGGTTTAAAGGATAAAAAGGACAAAATATTCAACAAAAAGCAGAAAGAACAATGGTAACGTGCTGTTCTGTTATGTTGTGTGCAGAGTAAACCTGACCACTTCAAAGGCCACTGTGTCGCTGCCTGTGCACCATCCTGAATCCACATGTGGCCGTTTCCTAACAAGCTCAACCATCACAGGGTTTTAGGCATATCTTCTGGTAACTCATCTCCTTCTAACACTTCATCCACTCCAAGTCGTTATGTTTAATTACTGTTTGTCCAAACAGCTGTCATAATGACCAAAAGCTACGTGCATTTTAACACAGAAAAATGAACATGGAGAAAAGCAGACCCGATGTACCTGTAAGTAGTTCAGCTAAATTGCAGAAATTACAATAATTATGAACAAATATTACATCTAATGTTATTTAGAAAAGTAAGGGGAAAAAGTAATTTAAAAGTATTTTATTTGTGTGTTTATGAGTTTGATTGTGTGTTTAGTAGAGAGTGCACATCAGATAGAGTGCGTGGGTCTGTCTCAGTCTCTGAGTCAGGTTGGAGTTTGTGGCCTGCAGAGGGCTCTAGCAAAAGCCCCCCGTGGTAAAGCAGGCTTAAAGGAGCAATTTGCCCCTGGAAAAAGCCACTGTCAGTCAAAGCTGGTGTTCTCTGTAATCGATAGAAGCAATAATATTTAAAATTGGCACCATAGCTGTGGAGAGAGTTGTACAAACAGATCGTGGTTTCGCCCATTCTACATTCCTACAACACCCAGCGTGCATTTCGCCCCTCCCTCTGAAAGGAACGGCTGGAGAGATGCTGGAGTGAAATACTACTCTTGTCAGTCAAGGACATTGATCGCTGCAGGCAATGGCTCAGAGCGGTACAGAATCTGAAATACGACGAGAATATACTGGTGGACCATCTAAAAAATCTTCAGGTCTGCAGTCTAAATTTCAAACCTGACGATTTTGAACGAGACATGACATCGGAGGCGGGCGTCCTAGATTGAGGAAGTGTAGTTTAGCAAGCTCCCTGGCCTTCGCCAGATGACACGTTTTACATAGCCTGGCTGAAGTTTTCCAGGGCCCATTGGAGAAGCAGATAGCGTCCTCTGAAGGCACAGAGCACATTTTTTTCCTACCATAATGGCATTAGCTCCCCATAATAGTATGATAGGACTGAGGTTGAAAATTGGTGAACTGGCCCTTTAAGAGGTAGTGGGAGTGTGTCATTGTCTTCTGGCATCACCAGATCGTGCTATCTAAATAATTTGCCCTTTAAATAGAGGGAAAATACTTTTTCGACTTACGATCAGGTTTTTGTTGGTCAAAAGGGGGTTTTGGGCCTCGCCACATGTTAATTGATGGACTGTTGTGTCTGGATGTCTACAAAGTCTGAGGTGACTCACTGAAACATTTCTAACAAGGGGACAGACATGATATTATTCTGATTCATGACTACAAACAAAAAGCAACTCTTGTGAAATGATTACGGTTCACAAAAAAAAACTTCAAAAGCACAAGGCTGTGTACAGCTCTTTAGGTAATAACTACACATTTTATTGGGCTAGCAGTTAGAAAAATACGAGGACAAAGTTTAGAATTCAGTTTCCTGTGTAGCAGGCTGATGTCAGAGGACCTTTGAATAGTTTTCAAGTTGAACAGAATTCCTTTTGTATTATTGGTAATGACTTGAGGTTGTGCAGTGTTTAGTTGTTTGTTTGGTATGACAAAGTGTTTGGAATCACAAGAATATGTAAATGTTATTGTGTGGCTTTGACTCGCATCGTGACCATAAACAGGGAGGTTCATTTGACCGAATGGAATAACAAAAAAGTGAATGCTGAAATGTTTGATATAATAAAACCTGATGACATCATGACATCATGCAGAAGACAAATGTATTTGAGTTATACTGAAGCTGCTTTTAAGAGTTAACTTCCAAATCTATGTCAGAAATGCCAGTTTCCAAAGTAAGTGCTCCAACTTCCAAGGCTCCGTCTGAGCTGACTTTACATTGACTGTCTATGAATATAATACATTTAGAAAAGGGAGATTTTCCTTGTCAGGAACAGAAGTACTGACTGTACATTTCAGTTTATCGGTTATTTACATGCATTTAAAATCCTCAGCTTAAAATGTCTGCTGGCATTGAGTACAGATTAACAGCATTAGTAAAGGACTGATAACAGGAATTAAGAGGTGGGGAACAAGTTGAAACCATAGACTGTATAAAAAGATGGACGACATAACAGCTCCCTAAAAGTGAAGCCAAAACATTTCTAGCGCCCCCTGCTGACTGGCTGCAGTATAGCTCATAAAGCCCGCCTCCTCCATGTTAACAGATGGGACATGAGTCAAACTATAAAATCAAAATACACGACAAATAAATGTTTCTCAGACATGGTTTCTGTCATTATAGTTAGTTCTTATCATGCTGATTTATGCCCAATTTTTCTCAAGTTTAGATTTAATAATATATTTGATGCTGTATAAAGGATGATTGACAAATATGGCTCCTGCGCAGGAGCATGGATGCAGGATCACTTCGGTGTTTTCCTGCAAGTTAAGTGTGTGATTTGGTTAGCAGAAGTGGCTACAGCGGCTCCACCCGCCGATCTCTGCTGTGCAATTCTGGCTCCAAATGATGTCACCAGCACAAGATGGCAGCACCCATCACAGAGGTGTTTTGGCTTCAATTTTGTACAACGAGCGCAGATGGAGACGCGTCGCCCATCTATATATACAGTCATTGGTTGAAACATGTGTAGCTGTAGTGATTAAGATTAATACTAGGGTCTGTTTCGTCTCATACAATAGCAGAATACTCAAGCACTTGGATTGTTACCCAGTAACAAACGATCTGTGTTTGTGTACATGTGTAAAAGAGCCTGAGAGGTGTGTGTGTGTGTGTGTGTGTTGTTTTACCTGTACTGCAGCTGTGTGATCTGCGACGGGGGCCAGTTGGACGTACTGCACTTGGATGTCGGGTGGGAGGGGGGAGCCCTCGACTGCTGTGGCCCCGCCATCAGCTGACGCCACCGCTATGAGCTGAGCCCCACGCAGCACCTGGAACAGACGAGGAAGGCGAATTCAGAAAAAAAAGTCAACAAATCCGAAATTTCCGGCCCATTTGCAACATTTCCAGTCAATCAATCTTTCCTCACTTAAATAAATAGTGTAAATGATCTGAAAAAAAATCCCACAATCAGCTTCATCCAGCTTAAAAAACAACAATCTGCTCTGCAACGATCTACAGCAAACACTGGAAACAAGAACCAAATAAAAGCAAACAGCAGAAAGCCCCATTTATGTCCTATCTGATGTGTTTATGTGCCTTCATTGATCACAGCCATCAGTGTGTGCAAGTACACTGTAAAACAAACACACCAAGAAGAAACTTTGCAGCACAGAAAGAGTCATGCGGTGGTATCTGAGTGAAGTAAATAAACATTTCAGTCCCGCTGTTCTCACTCCCTCTCATCCGTTTTCTGTTTTTACATCACGTTGGAGAGAAACTTTATGGTCCGTTCAATTCAATTATATTTTTTACAAGTTTGCTTTTCCTGGGCTCCATAACATAATGTGCTTGTTAAGATTCATTTTTATCTCGGTTTGTTTCATTTAAGTCAGATTTCGACAGAATTGGCGGAGGTTGGAGAGCGAGTCATCACGGGGGGATCCTAATCTCCCCACAGCGCTGAAAGCCAGCCAGGCGACATCAGAGCTCTGCGGTGTCGGCGCGCTAATTACAGAGCAGCGTGGGGCAGCTGGAGTGTTGCTGGTTATTCCTATAGTTTGTTGAGGCTATTCCTATAGATAGACTTCAACCACAAACACAGAGAGGATAACGTGTGTGTTCGAGTGGCTCATTCACATATGCTGTGGGATTAGCAGAGCACTGTTGTTAATTTGAACAGCATAACTCCCACGTGACAACAGACACGCAAATTAACATACAATCATCCTGTCAACACAGACCCGGAGAGAGACGGATGGAGGGAAACATTCACTCAGTTCTGTGTTTGTTAATGTTTGTTTTAATCAGGAAAGAGGTCAGAGACAACACTACTATCCTCCAGTGTGGCCCTCAGCGTTCCAACAATAACTCTGAGAGGAAGAGGGGGGTTACTTCTTTGAAATAAAAGGCATTCTGACATGAATTGACAGCATGGTCTTATTTTAATTTCTCCCAGTTTCGTGGCCTTGAAATGAAAACAGGCCTCTTTCAGCGTCTCCTGTCTGGCAGGTTTCATATGTATGTTGTCTTTGTGTGCTTTCTCTGCGATGTTATGTGAGGTCTCCAGCTGCATTTGGTGCAGGGACTGGCAAGGGCATGCTCGACACACATTAAAAATTTAAAGCAGAATATGCAAGCCTGCAGGAAAAACCCAAACCTCACGAACCACAATTACAGATGATGTTTGTTGCCCCCTAACCCTTTCAATCCCAGAGTCCCAAACTGCCTCCCAGCCCCCAGCCCGACCTTTGCTTTGAAGTTCTGAGTTAGCGACAGGCACCAAAAGGTTCAGTTAACCACCCCCCTCCAAAACCCACCGCCTCGCCTCATCATCTAAGACACTTTGCCGGTTTCACCACAGAATCTGCCGTCTCATCGCCAGACTGCGCCAGGCCCCGGCCGACACGATGGAAGCTATTAGTGTAAGAAGTCTGCCTGACTCACCCGATCAGACGACCGAGACGCTAGAAGCACAGACGTAGAGCGGGACTAAGTGAGTAGACTCTTAGTAAAACAGAAGACTGTTAACGCTCGGTCAGATGAATCACAGAGATCACTCATAAAACATTCCTGATCGATTAGAGCATTAGCCAGACGGGTTGGTTTTATGGCTAATCAGACGGTTAAAATAACAGTGTTGGAAAAAACACGTATTTGCTTTTGAGGAGAGTCTGAAGGGGAAATCGAAAACATCCTCATTTTTTGGGGCTAACTGTGATCAGTAAGCTTAGCTTAGCATAAGATTTAGTTCTAGCTGAGATAAGCTAATAATCTCCCAGCATAACATATTTCCCAAAATGTCGCATATACATCCTTGAAATACGCATCATCCCACAGAAGCCAAATTCATGTCGACAAAGCTAAATCAATCAGCTCATTGAACGATGAGAAGCCAAACACACAACCAGCTGCTGAAGTGTGTCTTCATGGTCGACCCCTATAGACATCCATCCTTGTATACATACTTCATCACACTGTTTCTTTTCTTATTGGGAATCAAATACAGCTTCTGCCAAGTGCTCATCTGTCTGCATCCACTCGTCTCTGTAAGTGCGTGTGTAAACTCAAACATGATTATGTGTCTGTGCTGTCTAACTTGTGTATCTAAGTGTATAATTACCGGAGTTCAAGAGATGCTACGGTTGATACTCGATATCGTAAACCCTTGTCTTATTCAATTAGGTTCCTAACCTCCATTTGAGAGCAGTTTGCATTCTCAGCTGCGAGGAGCCGTACACAGAGGCTCATAAAAGCATTTACAGAGTTGGAACGGTGTGTGAGATCTCTGCGGCGATTACACAGGAACTTCTCGGGTCCACATCCTGTCCCACGACTCGGTTCGTCAGAACATCTCGTCTCTGCTGTTTGGGTGTACTTGTGTCACGCTGGGCTTTAAAGACAGACTCAGTCAAAAACAATCAAAAGCTAAATCTACACCCAAGTGATGTACACCCACCCAGTGCACAGAAAATGTACTCAGAAAAACAGGACCGATATGTATCCTCTAGTAGCATCAATCATTGATTTGCTGTTTATGATTACCACAAGACGGAAGAACAAAAACCCTATTGAGCAACAGTAAGTGATTCTGTGAGCACTGATGATAATTACCTCTCATTCAACTAATAGGTTATAATCATCATCAAGCCACGGCAATGATGCAAAAACTAAAATAATTACAAAATTGCTTCACGGAAAGGGTTGAATCAACAAATAAAAAACATTATAAAACAAGATGGGAAAGTTTGGAGGAGGTTTTGTTGGAGCAGAGAAATCCCACGACACTAAGAAACATCACAGTTTTGCCTCCAATGCCTCAACGCATCAGTGTTCGACTGAGAGCCGGGCTGACTCACTTAAAATGTGGCGCAGTATATTAGTTTTGACATAGTGAGATCAATATGTCAGCAACAGGGGCCATCAGCCGATCTTAAGTGCATTAACTACTGCTGACCTCAGAGTTTGATGAATAGCGACCCTTTAAATAATCAGCGCTGACTGGCTGCCCACCACCACGCTGGAGGTCCAAAGAGTACGGCAGAAAAGCAGGATTAAAGGGCTTTGACAGCCCTGAAGAGAAGAGCACTGAACAATAAAGAGCATCTTAAATTCTCCGCAGGCTTTGCTTGCTGCCATGGCCTTGAGAGAAAAGGAGAAGAAAAAATAAATCTTTTGCTGATGCTGTAATGCTTTCAGTAATGGATCCAGGACATGGAGAGGAAAGACAGGAAAACGAACAACAACAGCAGCTTAATGCAAAAAGCATTCATGACTGTAAGACTGCAAGACAATAACCGACTAGATAAATGTGACTTTTCTACAAAGCCCTGTTCTGTGCTCGTCTGAGGATTATGAAATGTTCTTTTCCTCCTTTTATTTCATATGAAACTTTTTAAACATGAATACAAATGACCTATGGACCTAGTGTTTATGGGTCGTTCAGAAATACAACAATGCCTATGACATTTCATCGTTCATCATGTGCTTCCACAAAGCACATATTTTGCGCAGGCTGGCATTGATTCCCAGGCTCACAGGAGGTCTCAGTTAAACTCAGCTGTTCATCGGACGATGCTATGAGTCACCCGCTTGATGTGCATGTGTGTGTTTGTGTCTGAGGATGTTTTGTAAGACTCTGCTACACCCTCGCTGAAATCTAGAACACTGGAATCACCAATTAAATAAGATCCTCCTTTTATAAAGGAACAAAAATCAACACATACGACAAGTTTTTTTTGCACTGTGGTTAAAGACAAATGTGTTTCCTATCATTCTCAAAGGAATACCTCCTCTTTTTTCAGATGTGACAAAAGAAAACAGATCAGGGAAATGAAAAAAGAAACATTTGGACTTTGGAGTGGCTGGAACTTCCTCCCGGCTTTACAGCCGTCAAAAACATCTGCAACTGCCAACGCTGGACAGATGTCCAGGCAGAAACAATATCTCCGGGTGGGTAGGTGGGGTGGAAGGGAGTGGAAGAGGGGGGGATGAGGCCTGGCTGGACTTGGCAGTGAAGATGCCCAAACACATTGTGGTGCTGTAACTGCTTGTTGAGTACAGACTGGGATAATGGAAAAAAGACACTGGCCTGCATAACCCTTAGTTACATATGACCTCTGACCCTGTAACCTGGCCCCTCTGCTTCCCATCTCCACCCACACCCTGATAATGTTTCTCCACCAGAGCTCAGCACCTGCATCCAATCAAACCCTCCCTTGCATCCTCTGCTCCAAAACTCCCACCAGCAGACTGCGAGTCAAATTCAGACACGGCTCTGAGAGGTTTTATGGCAAAACCAGCTTGACTTGAATCCTGATCCAGAACCAGCAAATCAAAGGGGGACTGATGACAAAAATAACAGCCGTAATTAAAAGTCAGGCCCTTTTAAAAAAAAACGAAATGGAAGAAAATCCAATTGAAGGTTTTCTCTGCTCTCTCTAAAGCAAATCCAAACTTGGCCTGCTTAATTGACGCAGGCATTTTTACGGTGTCTGTGAATTTTAACGATTTAAGATGATTACTTTATCGTGTTTTTAATTATCCGGTTTTATTCAAAGGAGCCAGAGGAGATGATATACACAGGTTGTAAAACTCAACTAACAAAAACACCCAGCCAAACAAGTCATTTAATCTAGTATGGTGCCAGAATGCAAAGCAGTTTCTTTAATCTCATGTAGTTTTCCATCTTAAATGAAGTGATACATCGCGTTCTGTTTTTAGATCCGCCACTTCATTTTGAATATTAAAAACAAACATAATTGCTTTGGCAACTAGATTTTAAGACTCAGCATGTGACCTCAGACTGACCTTTAAAGCAGAGCAGCCAAACCTTCAAACCATCGCTCTCGAAGAAGAAGACTTAATGAGTTCTGAATGTAGAGGCCATCAGCACCTCTGAAACACAGCAGCCAAGGAATCCAAGGCTGCAGGCGAGTAGACCATTTTGCTCAGGCAGGTTCTGTTGTTGGTTACATTTATTGTTTGTTTTTAGTTAAGAGTGCTTAAGTGTAGACTGTAATTATATTAATACAAATAAGATACAAGATAAATAAATAAGATAAATAAGAATAGAATATAACTGACATTTTTAGAAAAGATTTTCATGTAAATAAATGTCTGTTTAGTCACTATCTATCGCCGAATGAGGTAACACAATGGTGATTGAGCCTATGGCCCACTGATGGAAGCCTTAGCATTTGCAGTGTTACGCACTCGGTGTCTGTGGCGACTTTCGTGGAAAAAAATCACAAGTGACGCCCAGTTGGCGACATGTTTTCCATCACCCAGCAGTGGTTGGTCTGCCAGAGAGGGTAGGCGGAGCTAAGCGGCTGCTTTTCCAGTCTCTGCAAGTGTTGCGAGTAAACAGTAATCTACTATGGCTGATAGATGTAGTCGTTCTTAGATTGCAGTTTTACATAGCAGACCCAAGTGATATCAGTAACATCTGCAGGCGGATTCTCTGAGCACCTCGTCTTTTCCTATCTTCTTCTGAACTGACCTTCACACTTCTCCTTGACCTTGTGATGGTTTACATCGAGGTCAAGGAAAAGACGTCAGGTAAAGACATAGGACGTGCATTTTGGACTTGACCGCAGCCCTACAGTCCTACTTTTCGAGTTTCAAGTCATCTGTTGGTTTACATCAGCATTTAGCAAACTGGAGTGTTTATCTTATTGAAGTCACACAGTTATTTATCACATCTATCAGATACAGTCGTTTTTGACGTTGCCTGTATACAGAAGAAAAATGTCTGTCATGCAATCCAAACGGTTTGTCTTGTCCTTTCTCTATCATAATTATTGAATAGTCACATTAATGTCCAGAAAATACTATATTTTATGCTTCGCTTTCCACATTGTTATATTTTACAAAACAGCTCAGACGGAGTCTAAGTTGTGTAAGCTGTTTTGCGATCATTCCCAAGGAAAAAACAAGTTTTACTGTTCCCACACGACTAGTCATACAACTTTGTTTTTTTACTTTTCGTCCATTTTTGTGGTGCTGGTGCAGAAAAAAAAAAAAAATCAGACCGAAATCAGACCATCCAGTCTGCATGCCAAGATAAATCAAAAGACTGATGAGTAATCTAATCAGAAGACACTTGTTCAGTCTCGGACTCTAATAGTTGTCAGATACCCTGATAAAGCTGTTTACATGACACAAATATGACTTTAGCCTGCTTTAAATTAACCTACAGTCCAAGTTGACGCACAAACTAAGCCCATGTGAGTTGTGGTCAGTGTCAGAACTCTGTTAAAACCGATGATGATAATCGCTGTCGGCCTGGGACTGCTGAGGAAGGGCTGCACCGGGCCTGTGCTCATGTTGAGTCACACTGAAAATGCTTCTCAAACATCTGGTCCCTCTTACTCTGCCCACAAAGACAAAGACAACACCACTGGGGGTACCCTCCTCTGCACTGCTCCGAAATGCTGAGTAACACACACACACACAGGCCGGGTCAAAACTACGGATTCCCCAAACTGTGGCCCTTTATCTCCTGGCCAAAATGCCACAAGGACACAAAGCAGACCACTACTCCTTTGAAACACAATCCACCGCTAGACCTCTAAATCCTACACTGCTTACGTACATCCCACTTACACTAAACATCGGTCATAAAACATCTTGTTTGTATCTTTTCATCTCCTTTAACCCTCCCCTCCAACACTGAATCACAGGAATCTCAACATCCCCTCGCACACAAGAAGCAGCATTCTTGAGCCGAGCGAGAAAAAGGACAACCGAGAAACTCGGGCCGCGAGCCAGCTGTTTGATTCCAGCACAAATCACACCCTGATTCTGTGAGATCAAGCCTACAGATTGTTTAGGCATCTGCTTTGTGTGTAGGAATGACAAGTCAATTGATGCTGTACTAGAACGGCATATCTGTTGTCTTTGGCGCAAACCCACAGACACACACACAACCGTGACATCGGCACTGCAGCAGTGCAACACGAGTTCAGATGAGGAGGAGGAGGAGTTGAGGTCAAAATACATTAATCCATCGGTTTCCTCTTCATCTCTTCTTTATGACCTCACTTTATTCCCACACGTTTCCTCGCTTGGCCCGCCTCCACCATTTACAATAAAATGTACAGCATGTACTTTTCCTGGGTCTTTGTTTACAGGTTCAGCAGCTCGGACGGCGGGACCAGCGTGTCAAGCCGGACTCTGTTCTGTGACCCAGTTCCCACACCGCATGAATCATGCCACTCGGGACAGTCCAACAGATGCACCGCAACATGTGCTGACAGAAAGGGATGGCAGAGGTTCAACTAGGGAGGAAACGAGGTGGGGGACTGCGTGCAGACTCTTGACAATCACATCTATAGCTCCCGATGGGGCGGCATTCAGGTCCCTCATCTGTCAGTGACGCAGGGAGATGACAGGATCGGTAAATTCTGGATTAAAAGAATCCTTGAAAAACTGTGAGCTCACCCAACAGTGGACTCTCTGCTCCTCTCTAGGTTTTATTATTGCATTATTTTGTTTTGTGAGAGCAAAGATGGGTGTGGGAAAAGCGGGGCTATCGAGGTCATGCGATTGCTTTAGCCATTAAGAGGTAGCTGAGGGCACCTACCCCTTTAACTTTTCCCTGTGCAACCTGGTGCAATTCAAGTGTTTAACAGAGTATTTTTGTCCTTTTCACAGCTCAACCGGTCTCAGTTTTCAATCATAAATGGAACCGAACATCTTTTCCAGACGGTCTCCCTATTTTTTTGGCTCTCCTCTCCCCATCTTTTTCCTTCTCCCCTCCTCCTCATCAGTCGCTCCTTTCATCTTTCACTTCTCCATTTGGTCTGCATCAGTGCTGGGTAAGATCACAGCACGGAGAGAGAAGGGCACTAGATAAGAGGCAATGACAGACAGGGCGTGCAGTAAAAGAATAGTTATTTTATAGTTCCATGGGTCTGCCTTCTCTTCCGACTGTGTAAGAGGGATTTTATAGGCCGGCCGAGAACGTTGGATCCGCTTTTGTTCCACTTTTGTTCAGACTTTCAGCTGGCACAGTTGTGCTGGATTTAGGGCTGAGCTGGCACAGACTGGCATGGAAGCGGATACAGAAACATCTGCAGCTTAATATACAGATTTAATGTGTGCATGAGCAGCGAGACAAACAATGTGAATGAGCCAATAGTGAGATGTGTGAAGCACATTGTGTAGAGTTTGCACGCAGCGAATATCAGGTGTCAATAAAGAGTATGATGAGTGAACAGAGGGCAGACAGAGGGGTCAGTCAGCAGCCCTTTCAACATTTTAACAGCAGGTCTGCTAAACTACAAAGACACCTCAACTTCTCTGTCAGTAAAGCTGGAGCAGAGGTTTGACCCCCTTTAGTTTAACAAGGACTCAAATCCTGTCACCCATGTCTCACTTAAATACTCGTCCTTCTGCACTTACTTCTCTTGTGCAACAGAAAGCAAAGCATGCTTACTGCGAGTAAATGTACTGGAGAGCAAAATTTGCCTGTAACACTTTTTTCCTGCAAGAGTGATTGAAAAATGATTTGCAGACTTAGTAACTGATTAAATCCATTTTCAGGGATGCAAACAGGTAAGGAGTAAAAAAGTTGTTTACATTGCGTGGGTAGAGGAAACCTGCTACAACTAGAGGGGTCCGGGGGCGTGCTCCTCTGCTCTTTTGTAATTCCAGGTAGAGCTGATAAAATAACCTCATGAACTTATCCAGGAACACGTAAAAAGCTTTATGCTATAACACTGTACATGTACTGTATGTCCACTTCTAGAGCAAATGAATGACCACAGTGTAGACAGTGTTTGTTACCAGTGTTGTGCAGTTAGGTCTGTGGCCATAAGACCATGTTTACATTTATCGGTGTGTTTTCTTGCCAGATTCACTCGCAGTGAGCGAAAAAGAAAAAGAACAAATGCCGAAACCATCGCTGCAGATCGCGAGCTGGCCGCGGAGCGCCAGGGCGCTCTCTCTGCGAACAGACCAATTGGTTAACATGTACGCCGAAAGGGAGCAGGCAGTGCTACGGGGCGCTGTGTGTCCCCAGCGTCAGGCACGAGACGCCCTTAAAGATGGTTCTCAGGGTTTACATTCCTAGAAGGCTCCAAACCACATCAGAATTCTGTGTATCACCTCAAATTGCCCTGACCCGATCATCCCGGCCGATCCCCCCCAACCCCCCTCCCTAAAAAAATTCTCCTTGGTTTTGTCCACCCAGCACTTATTGTTCCCATCATAATACAGTCTTAATGCTTAGTGTTTTTTCAATAAATGCAATTAAATTTTGTTCTCAGGTTAGAAATGAGATCCATGAGAAAATACCAAACTTCTGACAACAAAGACGAGCATCTCAACAGCAGCATGGAACAGGCTCTAGCAGAAATAAACGGTGGAAACAGTAAGAAGCCTTACAAACAGAACCGACAAAACTAAGAACAAACTTATGTCGTGATAAGTCCTGCATTCACATTGTGGCCAGACAAGCTCCATATAAAGTGAGATCCAAAAAGGAAAATTGTGAGCCAGGCTACTTAAGAACCAGGATTTTGATAATGAATCTCGGTGGGAAAGGTACTGCAGAGACATAAAAAGAGAGAGCCGCAGAATATGTGCGCATAACTTAAAGAGATCCTGATGGAGCCTGAGGGTGTGACAACTTCTCCTGACTGAAGTAGGGGATCTCAAAGCAGCCAAGATTCCACCTGAGAGAGGAAAACATCTGACGGTTAATGTGACCTTGAGTGATTGGATGAGGCAGGTGGCCTTAAAAAGACAGGTGTAAGCTCGGCTACATAGCACAGGGAAGATAAAAAAGAGAGAGTGAAATGGGGAGGAGAGGAAAACAGCCTGAGGGTAAGGAAAAAAGTTAGCTCTTATGTGATGGATTGCATATACTAGGTTACAGCAACACAGCCTCAGCTCTATTCTGCCAGATTACAAAAACAGTGACATCATACAAATCCTATTTGATCTAAGCCTCTCTGTAAACACATAAATTACACATTTAAAAAAGCACTCATCAGGGTCTGATCTGTATTGTCTTTGTCCAATGTGCCTAAACCCTGGTCCAAGATACATTACCCTTATCATGATAAAGACACAATATTTCACTTCTATGCAACCATATCTGCTCATAATGATTTATCTCGTTCACTAAGGGCTATCTCTAATGTGGTACTTGTTTGGGCTCTGCTTCCAGAGTCTGCTCTCAGTGTCCCAATGTTCATTCTGGGATTCATCAGATTTAAGAGCTGACCTAGCAGTCGCCCTCTCAAAGAGAATATGAGAACATACAAGAGGGGAGATGCTGCCACTGCAGTGCACAACTGCATGTGTGTGAAAAGCTTGACCTGCAACATGATGGTTAAAGAATAAGTCACTGTGTGTTTGTTTTGGCGCTGCACTTATATCACTTTACAGACCCAATCAAAGCATGAGCTAAAAAGAAAGGGAAAATAAAAAGCCTTTTTATTGGACTAGGCTCCCAGACACTGCCGAGGGAATAGAGGCCTTTGTGCAGCTCTTTGTTCTCGCATACTGGGGTGCTTTGGTGGCTTTCTGCAAAGAACCAGCGCCTATACACATCACACAAATGACTGCTTTTCTTAATGCATGTTGTATGCGCCATGACATATACTCTATAGACATAACAATGCTGATGGAAATCTGCAAAGCAGCTCTATGGACTGCTTTGAATAAATGCTGCGAATGTGTGTTGTGGTGCAAAATCTAAACCAAAAGCTGGCCAAAACCAGTTCCAAGATCCTAGAGAGAGACAGAGAGAAGTGCTGCAGTCAGGCTCAGCGAGCAGGTCATCCGAGGACACGAGCACGAGTGTGTGTTTACGAGTGTGAGAGAGAAGAAGCACGAGGATGTGTGGTGACTACCTCAATCAATTGGAAACACACACAGAGCCAAGCAGCCCATAAAACAATACAAACAACAAAAAAGGCCCTTATACGAAGCAGATGCATTCACACATTAGAAATACAAAAAAGCACATACATAGCCAATGGCGCCTTTAACGTATGAGCGAATTGGATGACTGAGGTCTTAATCAGACCATAAAACGGAGAACTGAGCAGCTGAAAGTACGTGGTTCCAGGCTGTGGGTGGCTTGTAACTTACTCTTCACCCCAAATTTTAACATATGCGCTACATATAAGGGGTGATGACTATCTTAGTTTTAAGGTATAGCTTTCCAGTTACTCCTTAGAAAGTAATATGATTGTAAATACATTACTCCCTGCTGCATTGGACAGACAGACTTTGCTTTACTGAGTGAACAAATACGTTCTTACTTCCATTACATTCAATCCTCTTAAGTCTCTTCATTGGCATATTATCGACGGAAAAATCTACTTCGCTGTATTCAGCCATCAGTTCATGCCAGAAATGTATGAATTATGAGCAGGGAGCATATGACTGAGCCAACAAAGTGGCAAATACAACTCAGAACGTTTGAATTTATAGCTGCAGACTACATTTTTGACTATTTTTACTACAAACCTTGGAAGTTAGATGCAATGTCTTCGAGTAAGTTTACCGGGCCTTTAAAAAGAAGGGGCGGGGTTGGTCAGAACGCGTCATCAAAGGTGCCGACGAGGCGTTGTAATATGATTCATAAGATTGGTCTGAGTAGTAGTTCCATAAATTTGGAAGCTTATCAGATGCCAAAACACTGCACAGCGGTTTGTACTACTATGAGAAATAATGTTATACTTCTGGAAAGGTGTCACGGTGATAATTTCTTTCCCCTCATTTCTCCCCCCAGTGTTGCTCGGTGGACAGAAAAATTGCGCTGATCATGTTCCTAAGTTATCTACCAGGATTTTTAATTGGCCTTGCATGTTGGGGGTGTTGCATTGTTTTGCAAGTTGAGCAAAGTCAAACTTTTTTGCTGACAGCCCTGCATTTTTCACATGGAGAACACTGTGTTAGCAACCCCACTGTGCCAACACATGGGCTGCATGGCACCAGGTGCAGCAGAGAACAACCTCAACAAATAAGAAGAGGTTTGTTCATGCAGTGCTTATGTCTGTGTGCATGTGCACTGGGTCACATTTTAGGACCCAAAAAAAAAACCCTCTATTGGCTGTCACATAAAAACACCTGTCCTAAGAAAACAACACAAAGCGAAAGTTTAGCCTCCAGACGGACAGCGTGAGACAGAACTTCCTTCCCTAAAGCCTCGCTGCAAGACAAACACGATGAACTCATGAACGTGAAATTATGTGTTGGTCTTCAGGCGTCCATATGTGACCTTCCATGGTCATACACACGCCGGCTCTGCTTTGATCCACTCTCGCTTGGATATCAGAGAAAAGAAAGGAGAAACAGGAAGGGCTCTCGGTCCAAAACATCCAAGACAGAGATGGAGGAAGGAGAGGGATAAACAAAGACATGGACACTGGGCGGACAAAAAATCCATATGTGTGTGTGTGTGCGTGTGCGTGTGTGTGTGTGCGTGTGCGTGCGCGTTTGTTTGAGGGCTGGGTCGGTGTATGTTTCTAATTACTATATCATTATTGCACCCAAATGTACTGTAGATTGTGATTTTTTCAATGGCAGAAGTATGTATGAGTAATTTTAGAGTTTAGTAACTTAAGAATTAACCTGTTCTGCTACATGTTTCTTTGTGTTTCTCTCATGCTAATTTCCCGACAGCATCCATGCTGTGCAGACGAAGACGAACCGTCTTGCAAATTAAGAAAAAAATTGCCATTAAGACATCAACAACATCAATAAAACAACCATAGAGCAAAATATGAAACGATATACGTTTTTCTATCGTCACAGGATATAGTATATCTTCATACAACACAGCAAAATTGACGACATAAAAGCAGACTAACTTGCTTTATTAAGCTAATGTCTTTCCTTGTCTTTCGTTTATATCAGTGTCACATATTAATAAGTAAAAGAAAATCTCCCTGTAGAGATTTAGATCTCTAGTAGCACTATGGGGCTGTTTGGTAACAACGCAGATATCCAGCAAAGCCAACATGAAGACTGCTAGCTATTAAACATAGATGTAAACAAGTCTGGATTATTTAAAATACCTAAAAAAAAAATTGCTTTGAACATGCATTATGAGGAAGGATGGAAATGAATTCAACACATATGTTGGAGCTCGAGGATACACGTGTTGTGTTGAGTAACGCTGAATGTAAACATAACTTCTGTTTGTTTACAAGAAGACCCCAGAGGCTTTAAATACCTGATTGTACCAGAACTCAGTTAGATTTTCTGCCTCACTAGACAGTGAGCTTATATTTCTTATAAACATCAGAGCAATACAAGCATTTGAATGGTTTGACTTGTTTTGTTCGTCTCTTGCTGTTCATCCTATGTAGGGGTCCTTTAAAAAAGGAAAACACTGACATCAGTCGAATGTTTTTGCGGTGAATGTTGCAGTGATGTTTGCTGCATTGGTCAGACATGGAAATGTTTAGTTAAGTATTTTACAACACATCCGCTTAAGTGGTCCCCACACTCACAGCAACAGCACAATGAAGGGTATGAATGTGTCATCACTGTACACTAAAGTCACTTGGGAATGTTGAGTCATCGTGTAATCACTGTTTCAGCACAGACAACAAATAAGTCCTTAACATTTTGGAGCTTTAAGACATCAGAATCAATTGTGATGATTTCTATATAAAGCTGGTTGAAGATTGGTGCCTTTTATATATCGCATAAAACCACACAAATCCACCTTTACTGTTATCCAGACTTTTTTTTTCAAGGATTTGTATTTACTGTAAAATTCTGTGTATAAGACTTTTAATACGTTTTTTTTCATCTAAAAGTGGGCTGCATCCTTCATACTGGTGCAACCAATTTACAAGCATAAAATGCAGAGAGGTATTTAACCCAGACTATGGCGCTATCAGGTTGTTAAGAGGTGATGTCACATCTCTGCATTAAACTGTTTCCGGGTCCAAGCCGGGTTCTTTGCGGTTTTAAGCGAGGAGAACGAACTTGATTGTTGCTAACGCTTCGTCACGGACATGCACCGTCATGATCGCCATTGCAGCTGGCACCCTCACTACAATCAACGTTAGCGTAGGCGGCTATCGCACCGGTAGCTAGCAAGATTGCAAACTTAAAAAATGGCGAAAACAAATGGTAGGCTGTAACTTTGTTTGTTTTCAATGTGTTTTCAATGAAAATACATTGAAATAGTGTTGAAACAACTTGTA
The DNA here is from genome assembly GCF_022749685.1 of Semicossyphus pulcher. NCBI lineage: Eukaryota > Metazoa > Chordata > Actinopteri > Labriformes > Labridae > Semicossyphus > Semicossyphus pulcher. The sequence continues at coordinate 19,933,251 of NW_027211759.1, forward strand.
TAGTCGTTTTTATTAATAAATAGCTATAGAAAACCCTTTTCCCTCTGGGATACCCCAAAAACAGACTGCGTCTCATATTCTGGTGCAACTTATATTCCGGATTTTACGGTAACACACAAAGTAAGAAGTGATGCATATATGCCATTTAGAATGTACAGCATGGATTAATTAGCGTAGTATAACTCCTATTTAGAATACTGAGAATGTGTTCTTACCTGTCCATCCTGACCAACATGCACCTGGTGGATCTGAAGGTTTCCCTGTAATAGAGAAGAGATATGTCAAGTCAAAAACCCAATGCCGCATTATACACTTATACACACATACATTTTTGCAAGATATATCTACATAAGGCTAAAACCTCTGTGGCTACACTGAACTCTAATAATCAGTGTGATCAACAAGCTAAGCACAACATGACAGTGTCAGTGTGGATATCACAGTGTTGAAACTGTTGACACAGGATTGTGAACATGTGGGGTTTGGCAGAGCCGTGTTTGTACACGATGACATAAGCGTGCAAATGGGATGCAATGTCCTTGTATCTAAGTCAGCTTTTCTGTCAGTTCTGGCTGCACTGACGCTGCTGTAAACAAAAACAGAACCCCATTCAGGCAGGAACGAGCCCAATCACTGTCTCATCAAGATAAAATGACCGTCATAAAGTATCTGAACACCCACAGTGATGTTAACAAGACCACAAGAGAGGGGACATCATATAAGCCATAATTAGCAAGCCCCGAGTCTGAGCTGTGTTCTCTTGCTAATTGTATTTCATGTATATATCAAGCGCCGTCTGAGCTGCCATATGGCCAGAGAGCAGTGTAATCTCTCAAACAGCTCATTTCCTCTTTAAGCACGCAAAAACCAACGTCTTTGAAGAAAGGGGCCCTTTCCTAATGAAAACATATTCCATGAGTGGCAGTTGGGAGATTTGGGATTTTGTTGCTAAGCTTTGAACTCCAAAAAACAAACAATATCATGGAATAGGAAGGAGAGAGGAGAAGAAAATCTGGGCTCAGCCACAAAGAGCAGGAAAGGCTTTAAAGCTTTTCTGCCTCCAATGAGCCCTGTCTCTCTCACTCAATCGTGCATTTCTTCTTCTGAGTGTCGTTTAGCACAACTAAATAGGAAATGAGAAAAACACTTGGTCAAGGTGTCAATTGCTTTTGCACAAATGTCATGCATGTGTGGAACGTATCATTTACAGTATGTGATTACATGTGTATGTGTGTACACAGACTGGCGCCCTGAAATAAATCTTTCTCCCACATCCTTGAAAAATCACTAACAATCATGCTGATGCGGAAATTCCTCTTCAGCAGTCGGTGTGGTGTGAAGTCACATTTTGATTTCAACTGGCAGGCGAACGCTGAGTGTGCATGCAGAGTGCATGGCTGCTGAGGGACATCAGACATCTGGGCATTATGTGCTAACAGAAATCAGAACCCTGTGCATATGCACGCAGATATATAAACATAAAGATCTACACGGAACATCTGTTTTTGCTAAAACTCAATAAGGACTTCAATGTTGTCAGGTATTACTCGGGTGCTTTACGCTTCACTGGGATGGCTATTTTTATGGACCAACACAAACACACAGAGCTCAAAGGACACATAAATGTTTAAAGTTGATTTGACAGATGAGAAATTATAGTTTGCTCTTTGAAATGGTTCTTCCTTTTGTTTCTTTTAAATGCAGATATAGAGATCTTATAGTCTCCAAAACGGGAGTCAGTCGACTGCAACTTTGAATAAATCACAGCGAAATAGGTGAAGCCAAAAATTATAAGGATACTTTTTCCGCACAGCTGTAGAAAGATCAACCCTAGTTTTTTAGATGACCCACTTCTTGAGATTTAATCGTGCTTAACTGAGCTTAACTGATACCGTAGCTTGATAGCAGTTCTAAATACTGATTTAAATAATACATGAGAAACTTGTAGTCATGTAGCATTGACTTCCTGCCTTAGCGTGATCTAAGGTTTGCAGAATTTATACACAAGAATAATATTTCTTATGGCAAGTCAAATAATGCAAGTCACAAGCTGGCAAGAGGTTGACCAAATTACAAACCAGACTTCCAACACAACAAACGGACGTTCCCACACTAAAGTATTTGTTTTTCTTCCCAGCAAACCACTTCTTTCTCAGGCATGAGTTCACTGTAACAGTTATATTCTTGTTTGGAGACTCTAATTCTCTTGACTGACGTGTTTGCAAAGAAATTTAATAGACCAAGGAGAATGAGTCAAGATAAAAGGAGTGGCTCGTTTCTCTCTCACACACGCACAGACACACACACACACACACACACACACACTTGCCTCACTGTCCTGTGTGATCTGCACCTCCTCTCCTTGTGGCACCTGGGCGATGTGCAGCTGACCCTGAGGAATCTGAGAGGCACAGATGAAGGATGAGAGACAGCTGGGACAGTTAGACAAATATGATATTAAAGTGTTAATCTTGAAGATCTTAGTGTCGTTTTCTTTGGCGGCACCTATGGCGATAAACGGTAATTGCGGGAGCACAGTTCCCAGAAATCCAGACAGTGTGTGACGTCCACGGTTGGCTCCTGATTGTAACTCTTGATTTTCCTAGCTGACGGTCGCTTTCCTTTTTAGACTGTTTGCCTTCATCTGAGCGTCAAATTTGTTTTTGTTTTTCTTTGTATTTTCACTTATTTTTGAAGTTGTATCTGTAGTCAATGATCTTTTCTTTGTTTGTTCAGCCATAGTAGATTACTGTTTACTCGCAACACTTGAGGGGCTGGAAAGGCAGCCGCTTAGCTCCGCCTACCCTCTCTGGCAGACCAACCACTGCTGGGTGATGGAAAACGCGTCACTAACTGGGCACTGCTTGTGATTTTTTCCGCGAATGTTGCCAACGACACCCAGTCCATAATACTGCAAATGCAAAGGCTTTCATCAGTGGGCCATAGGTGTAATCACCATCGTGTTACCTCATTTAGCGATAGATAGTGACTTAACAGACTATTGCTTTAAAGAATCATGAAATTTGCAAAGCAGGTTTCCTGTAATCCTAAAAGCTATTTCTAGTGAAATGAAGTCTACATATATCGATCATACAATTATAAATTATGTTTGTTTTGTTAGTGCCTTGTGTGGTACTTTCAATCAAGCAAGAAAACAACACAATCTAAAGTAAATATTGCTGCCTTTAGCGCTGAATCACAGCCAGTATGATACTTGATTTCTTTTGCAGTATTAGCAGCACTCATAAATTTCAGGCTCAGCTGCACCCTCTAATAGTCTGCACAGTGTCGGGAGGGTAATAACTGCACAGCGAGCTCCTGACAATCATCAGTCTCTCCCACTCCTCCACCTGCTCCCTAACTTCTCTTCCTGCCTGTCCACCCTCTCTTTTTTACCCTGTTCCTTCCAGTCACCTATCATCAGTACCGCCAAACCCATGCATCATGTAGCAGCCTATTAACAGCAGAACTACTCTACACTGTAAATTATGAGGTCACTTGCAGCACTGTCATTACATACAGTGGGTGTACCTCCCAGCAGAATGGAAATTACTTCTCTAATGCTCACTTAGTATAATCAAATCATGTGTTATAATTACAATCACATATTTAAAGTTGTTTACAAACACATTGCAATTCACACACAAGCATTTGTAGCAGTAAAAAAAGAAAATCTAATTTACTTTGCTAATGAAAAACCATTAATTGTCTCACAGCTTGTGTCTGTCTTTCATTGGCTGTTGGAATACACAACATCTGAGCAAGACTGGGCCAAGCTGTTCTTACTCAGTTAAACACTGTTTACCTTGATTATAAACCCTGAAATAATACCTGGCACTTTCTCTATTTGATCATTTCAGTAGGCCAAGAATTACTCTTTTCTCTCTCATCTTTAAGACCTTAAAAAAGTAGTTGGTCCCTCACATGTCCCTTAGAATTAACGTAAAATTCGGTGTACTAGACGCACTTTTAATACTTTTTTTTGTATCGAAAAAGTGGGCTGCATCCTATATACTGGTGCGACCAATATACCAGTATACAATGCAGAGAGAGGTATGTTATTGTGTTATTTTACCCAGATGATGGCGCTATCCGGTTGTTAAGTGGTGACATCCCTTTATTAAACTGTTTACGGGTCCAAGTCGCTTCAACGTCTCCTATTTACAATATGTCGCAGTGCTAACTTGATTGTAGCTAACGCCTTCGTCTCGGACATGCACCGTCATGATCACCTTTGCAGCCGCCACCCTCACAACAATCAACGTTACAGTAGGCTGCCAGCTACCGCTAGCTACAGCTAGTGGCTAGCAGGATTGCAAACTAGACATGGCGAAAACAGATGGTAGGCTGTAATTAGTATGTGTTATAAATGAAAACAAACTGAAATAGTGTTGAAAATAACTTGTATACACGTTTTTATTAATACATAGCTTTAGAAAACATTATTCCCTCTGGGATACACCCCAAAACAGAATGCGTTTTATATTCCGGGGCGACTTATATTTCAGATTTTACGGTAGTTGTTCCCTCACATGTCCCTTAAAGCGAGTTATTTTGGTTGATTTCAGAGCACAGAGAAGACAGATATAAGAGGTCCAGCGCTCCTCTTTGATAGATGACCATAAAATTGTATTGGGCCTTTGGCCACAGCAGCTGTAGGAGGTCACCCAGTCCTCAGAAAAGAGAACTGATTACACATAAACATCTGATAAATATTGTTTGAAAGGATTATAAAGACCTGATGAAGAACATTTGTTGCGTGCCTGTTACTGAAAATGTTTGCTGTAAATTTAGAGTGATGAAACGTCTGACACTCACCACCTGAACTTGTCCGTCCTCGCCAATACGGTGGAACTGGACCTGCTGGTTGGCCAGCGTGTAGTGCAAAGTCTGCGGGGTGGCCGTCTCAATGTGGGCTGTTTCCTCTGCACCGCCTCCCTCTGGTTAAGAGGACAAGCAGTATGGTCATGTGTGTGCATAATGGAAGTAGGTCAGGGATACAGTTCAAATGGTTCCAACACACATAAGAAATAGAAATTATGTCTCTAAGACACAGACACACAAACCAACATACACCCACGCATGATCATGTAAGCGGCCTTAGCAACCTCTTGTAAAAGAAAAAAAACTGGATAATTCCCAGGCCATCTGCTGGATGATGCTGTGTTTACACTTTATCAAATGCCTAAAAACACAACAACGACTCATCCAAACACACTCTCGGTTCAGCAGCCAAACACAAACTACAGACCTCAGTCAAAACACCCGCTATCGTACCAGCAATCTAAAGCTGTATTGCATTTGTCTTTTACCACAATGATGTATGTTTTTAACTATTGTACAATTTAGTTCAATTTCTATCATTCTGGGATGCTTCACAACTACAGGCAAAGGGACTATAGATGAAAGCCATGCTTACAGCTAACTCAGGAGAAGAGTGTATTTACATTTGTTTTAATGTTGATTAATGAACAGTCGCTATAAAAGGACGGTTCAAATTAAGAAAAATGACGTATCACCCATCGCAGCTCCAACTACCCAAAGACATCCAGACACCAAAATACCATGTCAGCACAGCAAAGACAGCAGAGTGCTCACTAAAAGCGCAGTCTGCACTTCACAGGCAACAAAATAAACAAAATCACACCTTCTATTGAAAGACTTGAAAATGTGCAGCAATAAAAAAGGCCATTTGGGAGAAGTGAGGGCTTCAAGAATTTGAGGTCATTTTTCGTAACAGAACTTCCAGCAGTTAAAGTCAGACCACTTTTAAGAGCATAAAACTTACAAAACACATCAAATGCACCTCAAAAGTTCTGTTTTGTGTTTCTTTGAAAAGTAAGCCTGCCTCCCATCTTTTGTTATTAACCCTACGTACCATTATGAAAACTATCCTCTCTACTTTTGTTTGCCAAATGAGGCCAGGTGGCCTGTGAGAAGTAAACTTTTAGTTTGAGCTGTACTTGCTGGTTCATTGACAAAGAAAGGTTTTTAAAGTAGAAGAATTGTCTCTTTCCGGTCCATTAACATGTAATCTGATTAAGGAAGGAAGGATTGTTTGGTGTGTGTCTTTGCACGTCTGTGCACGGACCATCTGAACTTGTATTTGTGTTGTACACTCTGGGGTGTGTGTGGCCTGAGAAGGCAGGGCCTGACAATCCACCCCTAGTGTGTGCACACAGGATATTTGGGTTTCCCCCACAGTTTAACTTTTCCCTGGTCAGAGGTGAGAGGTGATGGCTCACAGGGAGAGAAGGACAGCAGGCATTGTGTGCAGATTACAACCATCTGCAGCAATACACACTGTGTCTGAGTTTAGGCTCAGGTCTTAATATAGCTGTCATAGAGCTGCTGAAGTAAGAAATGTCTGCTTTGACTGCATGAGTGTGTTTGGTGACCATGTGCTTGTTCATTTTCCTTTATAAAGATAAGGGAGAGAAACTGAAAGAGAAATAACTTGGTAGTACAGCCTGACTCACATCTATCTGCTGATGCTATCATGCCAATGTGAGATATATCAAAGATATATCACTATCAGCATATTATGTCTATTTCATTCAAGAAAAAAAAAGACCATATTGGTGAAGAGATAAGCGGTGAATTCATCACTCTCAGTCTCCATCTCAAGAATCCCGTGGGTCTACTAAGAAGTTCAATACTCGTGCAAAACTAGCATCAATCAGTTTGCATCAGCGTAATACTAATGGACTTTATGTGGACTAAAGAAACAGCAAATTTTCTGGTAGATTTCCAAACTAAACTTCGTTCAGAAACAAAGGAATGCTTCGGCTGTTACGATGAAAATGTTAAGAGGGCAAAACAACTTTACCAAGAACTTTTTCCAAGTTTTGATTTGGTTTAGCACCACTTCAAGTTCTCAGCTCAGTGCTGAAAAATTCTGTTTTTTTTGCTGACGTCACAAAGTTATTAAGTTCCATAACTACGAGATAACCACTATTACACGCTGCTCCACTGATACCAATACAAACAGAAGAACGAAATAAACAGTGCCGGTGTCACTGGCCCGTCAGCAACAAGACTGCAGCAGATTTCTCTCAATTCTCACAACTGAACACGTCGTTTGATTAGAAAAACAGCGGCAGAAACGTAGCAACGTTATCAGCTGATAAGTCTTATGAGAGCGGTGCGAGGGAAAGTAATGGTTTTCTCAGACCATGGAGATAAATTTTTATCTTCTCACTCCCAGAGGATTTCACAAGGAATGTGTCAAAGGGTTCAAAATCCTATGACTTCTAAAATACAAATATTCCCAAGCTTAACGGTTCACTTAAATGTGATTTACATTGTGATGTTGTGTTCAACTTTTTGGAATTCACTCCAGTGATATATATTGTTTTTTGCCTTTTTTAATCTTTGTTTACTTTCACTTTGAGTGTATTGCCTCGCAATAGTTCCTGGCTTGTTTTCTGTTTCAGATATGCTGACATTTAGAGTGCATACATACATGCTAAATATAGTCCTGGATCAAATGTTTGTTTCCTGGAAAGTACCTTCAAAAAAGGAGGTTGTCTTTGAATTCAGAATTATAAATCTTTTTTTAAAGATTTAACGACCTCTTTTTCTCCCTAACTCTCTAAAACGATTTCTCTGTCCCTTTAGTTACTGTTTTTTTACTTTAAGGTAGTTTTAAAAAATCAGTTATCCTGGACAAACAGTGACACACAGAAAGTTATACAGATTTGGAAATGTCTTCTAAGTCTTATAAGTACTTGCCTTTTCCTCTGCAAGATTTAAACAGCATAGACAAAAACATGCTTTTAAGTCACCTGGCAATGATCTCTACTTTACCTGAAGATGTACCTCGGGGTGTGCGTTTGGAGAAGCTCTTCACGGCCAGACTCTGACCTCGCTGCTTACGTCTCCAGGCGGTGCGACACTTTGAGTCGATACTTTGCTTAATGCGGTACCAGTCTGACTCACTGATGCCAAATTTATGGAACAAGTGGCCTGTGGGGACACAGAGAGGCCAAAGGTCATCACATATTGTATAAAAATTCAAATATTGTTGGCTTCATCATGAATGTGCGTATTGTTAGTCCAAAGGTTAACTTCTTTTCAGTGTTTCAATGTGCCCTTTTGAACTGGAAATGCTCCCTGCTTTGATTTGCCTGCTCCTGTCAGTTTCAGTATCGCGGGAAACTACCAAGTCTGTTTTGAACAATACACAAGTCACTAGCTAAGATACGACAGTCTGACAATGTCAGCTGCAGGTTTTAAAGGTGAAATATTGTTTTACAATTAATTTTTTTAATGCTGTGTCTAAGCATTAAACATATGTATGTAGTAGTCACGTTAGTATGCCTAATATTCAATGCGATGCATCAATTTTCTATTATTCTAATGTGTTTTTGAATCACGTTGGTAAAGTTTGCTTTGTTTTAAAAATTATATACATATTTTAATTCAATTATTTTTCAGAGCCTCTCCTTCCTCCTGAAACGAACAAGCCGTTTTGCCATTCAAAGGTCAGACCTCGATTGGCTGCCAATATTTAGAGTGACCACTCCCACGTGGGGGAGCGGCCACGCTACACTGTCATTAAAAGTTGTAGAAAACATGGCTGCTCTGGGATCGGTTATTCGGCCTTATATGTACGAGCCGGAATCGCCAGGAGGTATCAGAACGGTAAGTTGAAATCTGACTTGACTACAAGCTAGTGCAAGAAGGCAGCCTGTGGTGAATGACGGTGAATGACGATTGGTCAATTTCAGGCAAAGCAAGGCTCTACGTTGAAACCTGCAGCTGTTCTGAACTTGATCTGAATGTTTTGAATTTCAGACGCTACCTTTTTAAAAATGTAACTCTGGAAAAACACAGAATTATGCAGTTTTCACGTTTTCACTGTTAACAATAAACACCCAAAAACCCATGCAGAGTATGAGAATATCCATTCAAAAGATACGGCCCCTTTAACAATGTCAGCATACAGTCCTATAGCCGACAAACAGCTTTCACAAAAGGTCCAATAGTTAAAGGAGATTGCAGCAGTCATAGCAAAATAAAGCTAGGTAGGTCCCAATAGAAATTGGCTTTCTTTCATCTGCAGTCCATGTACTCTGAAGGAAACAACTGTTATGATTCTGTTTACTTCTACTCCACATCCTTTGACAAGCAGTGTAAATACTGGTTTGTGACTGCGCCTCAGTCCTCCTTCGGTTACGTGCAGGTGGGACTTGATGCAGCTGTATTGGCTTGCTGTCTTCCTCACTGTAATGAACTCTGTAAAGTTGTTGAGCCGCTTGACAGCTCATTTCTACATAAATTAAAAATGCAGCTCCAGCCTCAGGACAGAAAAAGAGACAGGGGTGTAGCTCAGGGGTATCTGGGGATGGCAGTGAACGGCAGCCCTTTCACACCTGATCAGTCCTGTACAGGCAGGCACGTTGCTCCTTCATTCCTCCTCTTTTTTTCTTTTTTCTTTGGAAAGGTAGAATGAGTCACCCAAAAGTCACCTGGCCCTGCTCCAAGCCTCTGCATACCTCTATGTCAGGGCAAATCTGCATGTAACCACACACACCCAGACTGCTGGGAGGAAATACAGGTAACCAAGTACCCAAACAGTTACGTATGCCAGGGGGGACATTTACTGAAACCTCCTGCAGGGGGCACAAACTGCACTCTGATGGAAAGGCTGCAGCTAACACAGCCTCTCCTTACACTGTAACATAAACCTCGTACATATAACTTATAGCCAGAGAAATGTCATAAATATCCGTCTGTCTGCCGTCATAAACCTGACTCTGCTTAATCAGGAATCAAAGAGTTTGCTGGATTGAGGGTGACTCGGTTAGGATCTTTCAACCAGACATGTGCTTGTCATTTAGAGTCTGGTATGTTATAAAATGTGTTGCACATTTATGCGTGTGCGCAATGATGAATGCATGTTGTTGTAACCCGCTTTGGGAATACAGACTGCAGTCTATTTCTGTGTTCAATTTGATGCCGCTTCGTAATGAAACAGGGATGAAATGTGGGAAGGTCTCAGAGAGTTCATTTGTTGCTGCGAGGAGGCATGGATTTAAACCATGGATGAGTGAAATTCATTACTTTAAACTATGTAGTTCATGTAATAATAATAAGACAAACTGTATTTTTTAAACTGAAGTGGAAGTTGACAAAAAAATGTGCTACATTCAATTCCAAAGCTTAATGGGGTCCTTCAGTGCTAGCAGCTGGTTCTTTAAAAGATGCTCCTTTTAGGAAACTGTCCTGACATGGAATAATGTGTACCATCAGGTCTCCCTCCACTTTGTGAAAAAACGCTCACAAAGTGAAGCAGCTGGCATGAAACACTTTGCAATACAAAGTGCTTATGACGTCAACACAGGAGGACTCACAGCGAATGCCGTAGATCATGAGCGGGTCCAGCTGCTTCTTGCCGTGTTTGCCCTGGCCAGAGAGGTTCGACATGGCCTGGATCTCCCGATGAAACAGGTAGTCCAACAGCGTCAGTGCCATTTTCTCTGCAGTGCGGCAGTTTGTTGTGATGTGGAGCATGTCAGCTGGAGACACTGGGCAACGGACTCGCATCTCTGGGTTGTTCTCACATCCCAACCAGGTGCCAGCTGGGTAATCCTCTAGAGTAAACAAAAGAGGGAATCATACAAATCTACACAGCTCTCTTTTAGCAAACCTGCAATCTGTAAAAATACTCATATCTTTGGCAGTATGTTCATTCTAACATGCCTTCAATAATTAACTAACATAAACCTTGATCCACACTAAAATATCTACATGCATTTATACACAGGTTGACATAGAACACACTGGCACAAAAAAACTGAGATACTTCATATGATACAATAGCACCCCCATGTGGCAGTAAAGGAGAAGTAGGAGCATTTTGGGAAAACCTGTTATTATAAAGCAGAATATGTGGTTTAAGCTGTTTTCTCACAACGTATGTTCGATGTTAAGTGTACCAAACAGACAAACACACAAACAAAGCATGAGACACAATGCTCTGATCACCATATGGTACCACCTAGCTAATGCCGACTAAAGAAGTTTTATCATGGTAACCACAGCTGCACATAAATGAATAGTTGCCTTTGAAGATAACCAACAACTTCCCAAATCTAATGAAAATAACCAAAAATCAGTTAAATTAACAACAATGTGGACTTAGAAATGAACTATTCTCTCTCAGGCTCAGCCAGACTACTGAGGAAATTCACAGAAGAGTTAAAAATACCTATCAACACAGCCTGAGACCGAACCACAAGGACATGAACTTGACACATCAGCACAATTTGCTTTCTGTTCAAAATGGAAACCAGCTGAAGGAGGAATGTTAGTCAATATAACTAAAGCCATTCTCAAAAAAATGTCAAAAGCAATTATTTGGGATGTCAGTAGGGGGTCGAGTGGGTCGTCCACTGTTTAAAGGGCTTGCAGTGCAATCCTCAATTCCTCTTGTACACATATCAACGTGTCCTCGGGCAAGAGACGTGAACACACAGTGTCTAAGGCCCCTCAACACACCTGGTATTAACATGTGGTTTTCGTGATCGGATCACAAGTTGGCAGCCTTAACTACAGGTGTGAACTCTCCCTGGATGGATTGAGGAAGCATTCACATCCGATCTATCAGGCCACATATGGAGGTGGTCAGGGACGCATTTATCCACATACGTCTGGCAGTGTGTGCGCACATCTGTCCTGGGCCACACTAAGCACCGCCCACTCTCTCCGTATCCATGGCAACGATCATGTGGGAGACCAATCGCCTCTCATTCCTATGTGATTTAACATTTCTCTGCTGTTTCTCTTAAACATCTTATTTTATCAATTTCTCATGTCACTCCAGCACATGTAAATATAGATTTACACAGTGTGCACAGAAATCCAGACAGATCCTGTCTGTGTTTATTACTGCATCTAAGTTTTTAATACGGGACGATCCCGAACCGACGAGGGGGAGAGATGGCGCGGGTCGGAGATATGGTCCACAAGCAGTTTAAAAAAAAAGTGATCCACTTGCAGTTATCACCTATACCCGCTCCCTCCCTCTGTGCTCATGTGCAGCTCTCCCCCTCTCTGTGCTGTGAGTCTGCATCAGTGTTATTGTATTATATGATGTCTTTTAAAGTCTTATTAAGGTGAATGAGGCGTGTTCATTTGCATACAGAGCAAGTGGGATCCGATCACAAGTGGTCACTGAAGACACATTTGGAGACGCATTGAAGTACAAAGTGTGAATGCTAGAACTTAGAGCTGACCACTTGTGAGCGGATCACACAGGACACATGTTAATACCAGGGGCCTATACTACGAAGCGAGTTCAACATACCCAGGGTCTCTTTTCCTGATCTGGCTTCACTTGACCTGACAAAGGAGATCGCGCTAAACTGTCACACGATGCTGGTTATCAACGCGATAAGTCAACCCAGGGTTTCTATGAGCGCATTCACATTAAAGTGGCGTTGTTTGGAGCAAATCGTCAATCTAAACACGGGCAAGTCTTCCGTCAGCTGATCGGCATATTTTACAAACTCAGAGCAAACTTTGATTTTAGAAAGATATGAAGACGTTGCACATAATCCAGACTAAAATCCACTCAGCTTCAGCTGCTGAATGCAGGAAGGACAAATAGCAAAAAAAAAGCAGTCTGTGTAAATGCGCAAATATAATAGTAGCTATCACTGCTCCATCATTAGAGCACCATTTATTATAACACTCGTATAGCCTATTACATTAGGGTTAATACGTTGCACAGATGTATTTTCGTTGCGTTAATGACAGATTCTCTCAGCCCAGCCATATCAAAGGGACCCATGAAGCAAATAAAAAATAAACAGCCTATAAAACCACAATTTAAGTGGTAGTACGAATACTTACTTTATATCTTATGAGTACAAAAGTACTTCAGGCTTCATTTTTTTTATCAGTGTCTGCTGTGGATTTATAAGTAAAGCACAATAAATATATTTCATGAATATATTTCATGAAATCATACTGTAAAGAGGAAGTGTTTCACCGCTCTCTCTCCCTCCTACCACTAACGATCTGCTCACAGAGCTCCTAAATCAAGAGACCTGATGGGTCAGTAGGTGGTGCTTAGTTCAGGTTGATCTCTTGTCTCCGACATAACCTGCTCCGGAGCAGCAAAAGTTACCATGGTGATCTACCCCGTTAAGAAGTGAACCACCTTCGTAGTACTGAAAACTCAGAGTTAACCCTGAAGTAACCTCGATAACCGCAAATCCTGCTTCGTAGTTTACCCCCCAGGTGTGTTCAGGGCCTAACACCATACATTACAACATTGTAGATGGGACATTGATGGATTTCCTCTACAACATATTCATTTTAAACACTGGCTTGTTATAAGGGAGATGGGTGACTTGACCCTGGTGGTGCTGAGGAGTCACATAGAATGAAAAGTCTTGATCATGGCCAAAATCCAACAAAGGGCTGTTTGTTGTTGTTGTTGTTGTTGTTGTGGAAATAGCCAGTGCAGCCAATACGTTGATTCCAAATGACAGACAGTAAGAAAACAGGAATAATTACATACATCTGTGTTTTTCTGTCTCTACATCAGCTGTATGACAACATACCTTCTGAATTCAGTGTGATGAGTGTGACATTAGGCGTGTTGCTCGAATTGCCCCCATTAGAAACTGAGTCACTGGCCTCCGAGCCGCTCTCTTGTTCTTCCTGGCTCTCCTCCGGGCCCGGCACCTTCACTAAGATTGTGTTCTGCCTCTTCCTGGCCACCGTGCTGAAATGAAACAGAAAAATAAGATATCAGGTCCAACATCCACACAGATGATGGCAGTGGTCAAATTGTTTGAGTAATGCAGAGTCTCTGTAGGAGGGAGGAACATTTGATAACTGCTGATAACTCAGCCATTGTTTATGAGGCATAGTCTTGGGAAGGATTTGTGCATTTCAAACTGTAGTCCACAGTCAGCTTGAAGTGTAAATATGCGCCACTTACTTGCTGAGCAGGTTTTCCAGAGGGGTGTCTTCTTGGCCAGTGCCCTTTGGGTGTTCACTGCTCACTATCACATTTGTTTGTGGAACAACACTGAAGGAGTAGTTTCAAACACATTTGTTAACAAGCACATGTATGCATGCTTTGACCAGCCTAACATATGTTTAAGTACATGTAATAAAGTCTGCACCTGCTTTGGAAGAGAGTTCTAATCTATGTCCTTTTTCAACTCTAAGCCTGAATGTAGACCGTAGAGCGTTTTGATGAGTGCAAAAATAATGCTGATGGGCAAACACTTGCATCTTACCATCGCACTTTGTTCCAAGTTTGAGTGGCCCCCTGAGGAGACCCTGCCACCATAGGAACCTGGATAGGACTTTTTGCACAGGGCATCATGCTGTCCAGTTTGCGTCCAAGAGCTTTGCATGTTGCGTCCAGAGCCTGTAACTTTGACTCAATTCCCTCCAATCGCTGGGTGATTGATGCAGTAAAGGAGACCAAGAGGTTCTGGAAACACAAATATAAATATGCAGTCATTTTAATTCAACCCAAGAATAAAATCCTTTTCGCTTATTATAACGACATAAAAATGTATCAGCTTTAGACGGCGTCCATTTGTGAGAGCTGGTACCTTAATAAAAGATATGTCTTGGTTATTGTTGTTGTTCTCCTGGCTGTTGCTTAATTTCCTCCTTTTCTTATGAGGCTTGTCTTCGTCATCTTCATGATTGTCCAGCATTTCTAAATAAAAGAAGAGCAGCAGTGGATGTCTGTATCCAGCAATGCACCGTACACTAATAACAATACATATAAAATAATAAAGTAAAGTAAGTACTAAGTTTTCATATTGTGTCAAAGGAATCTTACCTGTATGGTCATCCTGGTTAAAATCCTCCACTGTGATTTGAACAATTTCATCCAACTCTTGTTCAGACATTGTTCACAACTGAAATATAATAAAGGGAAAACTTGATTAACGTACATTCTACTATAAGACACAATATTTTCCTGCTGTGTCCGTTGCTGCCTCTGCATTTATGTATATTATGCACCCAATATTTGACTACATGGTCAAACAACAACGACCCTGGGCACCTTTTAAGACCTGGAGTCCATTTTTCATCTGCTTTATGTGCATAACGAAAGGGATTGTGTATTGGACTGAACACTGCAAAACGCAGGTGACCACATAGCAGCAACGTGAATGTACCAATTATTTGTGGTTAATAATGAAAGAATAAAGCTGCATTGTTGATGAGGTGCTTCTTGTGCTACACCGCCTGAGTTGACAGGATGTGGGAAACAGTGTAATTACAGAGGCAGCAAAGCTGTTTCAATGACATGTGAAAACATCCTCAAGCCTACATATGCACATGAACTATTTGATAATGAATTATTTTTCTTCCATACTGACAGAAAGGCTGAGGTATGCCAATAAGTTAATTTCCCACTAAGCCTTTTTCTTTCTATGTAAACTATAGAATACGTAAATGTTCTTTTAACTTATTGGAGAGGTAAAAGTGGCTATTATACGGACCACTGAGCCAATATAATTCCCAATTAATTTATCTTGCTCTGACCATCTTTCAGTCTTATTGCACTACAACTTGACCAATAACTTAAATTGTTATTTGGATAAGATTATGCAATTGATTTTGAGGTGTGATGACAACTGTAGACTTCTTGAATTTGTCCTCTAAAAGCTTTCATCTGAAAAGATTTGCATGTTATGATAAAGTATATGAAGAGTGTGTTACATTTTAGACCACCTTAATCAAATAAAATGTACCCATTGCCTTGTTGTTGTTTTTTTAAAGAAAACTCACACTGATAACTGCAAGGACAGTCATGTTATAGAAATATACACACACCATGCCAAACAAACTACATTACATTTAATAGAATGAACATAAGGATGAATTTTACAAGTTTAATATTCACTTAAACTCTAGGTCAAATATGGAATGCGTTAACTGTGTATTTGTACAGGATGAAAATACAGGGACATTTCTCCTCAATAGAGAGAACCACTATCAAGACTGATTTAAAGTGCGAGTAACGTGTTTGTGTGTGAATGGGGAGAAATGGGAGATGAGATATCCAGCCATATGATATGGCAGCCTTTCAGCATATCAATTGTTTCTTAGAGTTACATGAGCAGGGCAGTTTTCCATTTTTAAATGCACATTGGTATTGTCGTAATGACAATGCAAATCATATCAATATTAATGACAGGAATAGACTTGAAACCGCAAAGTCGGATAGCATTTTATATGCATTGAGTTAGCCCTTATGATATGGCTAAACTGGGTTAAGTACAGCTGTATTGGCAGAACAACAGTTCCCATAATGCTTGTTTTTTGTTACGACCATGAAAATATAACTATGCGCCGGTTCGCTTGTTAGCCTGGCTGTTGACGGTTAGATTGATGCTGAATTATGTTATACCCCAGTTAGCATGATGGCTAACGGCTAGCTAACTGGGCGGGGGTCTCGATTCAAAGAACAAGCAAAACCAAACAAATATTTAAATTTTACGTGTAATTTTTCCATGCATTCAAGTTATTTACTTAAATAAGTTCGTGCTTACGTTTACCCAAAATACTCAATTTAACATTGGCGCCAGTTAACGATTCTGAACATAAACGCATACAAGCTAATGTTAGCTCGTCGTGCTAATCGGATTTGGAAGCTCGCGTGCTAACGGAAAAGCTACAGCAGTGAAAATGAGACGCTATTTAAGCTAGCGTTCCGGTTAGCATGCTAGTTGGGCCTGAAGGCCGACGAAACGTAATTCAAAAATTGTAAACTGTTGCAAGAAATAACAATAAAATATGAATTTGAGCCAGCTCCTTCTCCCCATTGCTGGCACACAACACATGTACCGTGTAAGATTGGGTTATATTACCATGTGAATGATGAATTCTCGTGTTGTTTGTAGAGATTCCGATAACGGCGCCGTTCCTCGCGAGAGATGAGCCTCTGCCTTCGTGTGTTTCTCACGTGGAGGGTCACTCACTCAGTCATTCAAGGCAGCTCTGACTGCTCGAAACTGTCTTTCTCCCGCTTAGTGGAAGTAGCATGCAAAATACAAGCATATATATATATATATATATATAATAATTACGCACTATGATCATTGTGCTAATTTACATTTTTAGACGGCCTAACTTACGTCAAATGTAACGTTATTACCACTAAAGGGATATGACTTATCTTTAGGCGGTTACTTTTGTTGTGCTACATACTGGTGATTATAAATGCACAGCTTGCTTACAGTCTTGTGGATTTTCCAAATCGACAATTTCTTTTAACACTGTCACCCAAATGCATGCACTTGTCCATGTTTAATTCCTAATCTGAAGCTACATGCCTTATCTGGGTGTATATGTTGCCTGATCGGGTGAAACAATGACACAAATTAGAAGAAAAACACGAACGAGCCAGCCAGGAGTCGAACCTAGAATCTTCTGATCCGTAGTCAGACGCGTTATCCATTGCGCCACTGGCCCAATCTGGCAACCCAAAGCACCACGTGATCAATTAAAGGGCAGTTACTAGTATTTATCTTGGTACTGACTATAACATAGGACCTATAAAAAACACACATTGGATACAAGTTGGGCTTACCACCTGTAAGTAGGAGATAGCCCATGACCTAAAAAGTCCTTCGACTACATTGTTCTAGACAGGCATAAGTTTTTCCGAAATTAATATGCCTTAAATATTTGTTAAATATACACAGAGGCTCAAAAAGTATTCATCCCACTTTGTTTTAACTTCTTCCTATCACTTTTAGTTTAAATGTAAAAAATGAAAGTTTTGAAAGTGAAGGAACCAAAATTCCACACATTGTATAATGATTTGTAGAGGTTAAAAAACTACCTCTTCCATTTGTTAAATTTTTGTTTTATAACATTAGTTTTGCAAATGTCTTACAAATCTAATGCATTTTCAGCAGACTTGTTTGTCATTAAAAATGTAATCACTAAAAAATAATAAAAAAGAGAAAGAAGAGGAGGCTCGTTTTGATCCGTCTTCTCTTCAAGTTTTTGCATCTTCTCTGGGACTGAGTCAGAAAGACAAACTGGTCCTTCTTTAAGTGCTGAACAGGTACCTGTTCCTTCAAATCAATTCTTAAGTAGTGCTCCTCTACTGCATACTTTGGCCAGTGCATGAGGCCCTTTCGGAGACCTACACACATTCAGAAGTTATGTTTATTGAACAGCTCATCCACAGGTTATGTCAGGAAGTGTCCATCAACATTTACAGGAAACTTAAATCTTTCATCCTTGAAAAAAAAAATTGTGTAAAAGCAAAAAATATTGAGATAAAGACAACATAAAAAAGCTACATAATAATAATCTTAGCAATTAAGCCTATATCAGTACTGCATTCAATAACTCACCTGCCCAATAGTCAGAATAGTGTTAACATCAGTGTTTCTCATACAATCAGCGTTCCAACACAAAAGGAATACTGACTAACATGTGCCATTGGTACAGGATCATTTGCTGAGAATAAATCCGTTGCAGCAGTGCCACTCTCTGCAATAGCATGGTGGAGCAATCCATTAGTCAATGGGGAAAAAAGCTGTTGATTCAAACCACATGAAAAAACATCTAATTTATTTATGAAGCACATATTAATACAGCAGTAGCTTAACCAAAATGCTGAACAAGGCACAAAGAAACAATACATAAGAATGGAAACAATGTCGAGAAATAATTAAACAGGAAGAGAGAAACACTACTAGTAGTACTATTTTTGCGATGGTTCAAAGCTGACAGAGACTGGCTTTTCCTACTGCAACTGATTGGTTTTATGTTTGGTTTTACGGGGGGATAGAGCTGAGCGTGGTCAAACAGCAAAAGAAAATGTTTTGCTTCTCAAAAATTTTACCTAATGGGAACATGTGTATAAAGAAGAAGATTGGGCCTAGTATGGTGCCCTGTGGGATCCCAGCTGTTAGATTGCCTGGAGAGGAGGTCAAATTGCCTTTGTTTACTGAAAGAGTTCTGTTCTTAAGATAGGACATGAACTGAAATACTGTAGCTAGAGTGCATTATAAAAATTAACAGTGCAGTCACATCTTTTTTAAATCTAAGAGCAATGCGTGCTTACTATTTTCATCAATGTCACTTTGCAATTAGATTAATCATTTCACTTACCGTGTGGGTCTGCAGCGACAGAGAGAAATACAACAGATATCCGAAAGAAAAAGTTTGCTTCACAGGAAACCTTTTCACCATGTCTGTTTTTTATTTTTGGAAAGTCTTTCACGTGTTTTCTTCACGTTTTTGTTATGCACTGATGGGGAGTCTTTTTTTATGCATCACTGTCCCAACTAATATCACTGTCACTGTTTTGTGAGTGAGTCATAATATTGGAAAGG
The DNA here is from genome assembly GCF_022749685.1 of Semicossyphus pulcher. Taxonomy (NCBI): domain Eukaryota; kingdom Metazoa; phylum Chordata; class Actinopteri; order Labriformes; family Labridae; genus Semicossyphus; species Semicossyphus pulcher. The sequence continues at coordinate 19,952,603 of NW_027211759.1, forward strand.
CTGCCTGCAAAACAAAAACAATATCCCATTGAATGCAATAAAACTAAAGTAATGAGCCTGTTTGAAACATGTAGGAGTAGAAAGTACAGATATTTGTCTTCAAATGTAGGGAGTAAGAGTAAAAAGTTATTTAGAAAGATAAAAATTTAAAGTAAAGATACCAGAAAATGTCTCGACTTCCTACCTTGGCCATGTATCATTGCTGCAAAATGTCGACAGAATCTTCTTCAAACAATATTCTTGTTTTGTTTTGTTTTTTTATGATAAAATCATATCAAATCTTGGAACACATCGGCAACAATATATTCTCTGTGACTGACGTCCAACTTTGTGGGCTTTCAGTGTAGGCTGAGGTAAGCGCTAAAGGACATATAGCAAAGAGTATATTGCCGGTGACCTGCACTGTTTATGGTTGGTCTAGCAAGTTAAGAAGTGGGAATGGAGTTTGAGTTTTAGAGACACAAGAGTGATTATACTTACATACAGATATCTGTTATTAGTGTTCAATCAAAAGCTAAATCTTCGTCAGATGGCCACTTACGGGAGCGGAATGCCATTCTAACGGATTGTGTTTTGCCCCTTTTGCTCTTCCAATCAGACAGTTTTTCATGCATGATATGTCGTTTGTCAAAACTACTTGGTCTAAATGCACTACAAACGGAAACCAGACCACATCCCGTACCAAAATCCCTCCTGCCAAAGTGTCATTTTTGCAATGTGCGTGCAGTTGACCGCTCTGTTTTGGAGAAAAAAATTTAATTTTGATGTAGGCCTGCGTTAAGCCACGATTTTGTTTATAATGTCCCAAGCCCAGTCTGGAGGAGACTTGGAGTGATATGATTAATGCTGCATTCAACGGTACACTGTAACCGGCTAGCTGCGGCTAACCAAACAATTTCGGCACCGTTAGCCGGGAGAAGAGGGCGCGTACGCCGCCTACACCGGCGGAGATTGCCGTGAATTAAGCAAGAACAAAATTAATGCACCTGTTCACTCAGCACTGTGAAGCCACGGCCGGCTAGGGTAATAATACGTACCTTCAGCGGGAGGAAGAGACGAGCACACCGCCTATGCCCGCAGAGGCTTATAGAGTATAAACAAAATACCCACCGTTACCGGGAGCGGGAAGCACAAAGCTGACTTCATCGTTGAGGGTTGTAACACAACTTAACTTTGGCTAATTAGCTTCGGCGAAACACAGCCACTAATTTGCCAGGAATTTCATTAAAGCAAACACACGTACCTTACATCCATGGAGGGGAGTGTAGGTTTACCACACCGGTGTTGGGTATAAACAAAGAAAACAAACAAACCGTTTCCCGAAGAGGACTAGAAGGCGGCCGTAGCCCTTGGAGGGCGAAAAACTTAGCTGCTCCGACCGACACGGTCCCAAGGCTACTAGCGACTGTTATTGAGTAATCCAAGTTGTTATTCCTTTTCTTAGTAAGTTCCATACGATTAGCTTCGGCTAATGCTCTGGAGTACATGCAAACTGCACGCGAGAAGAAAAAAAGGAACAGAACCCTGGACGTCACCGGAAAATATAGCCTTTCTCGGGTCATCCAGTGGTCACTAGTGACATTGTTGGTATACATACTCAAACTGCGCATGCGCAAAGGGAATATTCAGTGCTTTAAGCACTGCCTCTGGCGGTCAGCAGGGATGAAATAGAACTCATGACAAGGGACAAAGTGACAATGTAAAACAAGAAATAATGATATTTGATATGATAATAACTGAACACCGAAACACAAGACAAAACCAGAACTAAACTAGAAACTCATGATAAACTCACTGAATCACAGGTTCTTATAAACAACCTCAATAGTGATTCTTTGTTCACCACTCAGAGAAATGAAGAGAAGAGAGATTTTCTATTTCTCAGTTAATTTTCTTTCTATTCAAAGAAATTGTGCCTATATGATTTCTAAAATAATTTCCGGTGAAAGCAAGGCCTTGCCCTACTTCCTTTTACGGTATTGGTAATGATTCCAGAGCAGTTTTCCCAAGTCTTCCACTTCTAAGCTAACTTCCATGCGGTAGAGCCTCGATATATTTTCGTTAAATATTTGTCAGTGATTCCAGAGTAGTTTTTCCAAGTCTTCCACTTACAAGCTAAAGAAAGAGAAAGAATGAACTCGGACTGGTGTAAGAGGTCTGATATCTATATTTCTGAGCAGAGGGTCCAGGTGTTACTTTGGGTGTTACCACCCACCAGCAATCCCTTCTACTTCTGCATATGTGTCTCCCTTAAGTCACAGAGATGTGTGTGCATGTGTTAATTGTCCCAAGTTGAACAAAAACATCCAAACAGAGTTCAAAAACCAGGCAAGCAACACAAGGAAATCAAGGCTTGAGAGTATGAACACACCAAGGTGACAATAATAACCTGGCAGAGGGTGGAAACACAGGAGTATTTATACAGGCCAGACTAATTACAAATCAGACACAGGTTTGGGGAAAAAACTGGCGGGAAACTGAACAATGGCAGGAAGTAATACTAGACATTCTACACGAGCACTAGGAAATGAAAACAGAACAAATGAAAACATAAAAACAAGTTAAACAGAAGTGAGTTAATTATTCATTGGCAAACTCCTTCAAACTTCAAACACCTGAAGCTGCTGCTGGGTGGCAGATGAGTTCAAGTGGACAGACAGTCACAAAGAAGAATGGGCAATACTGAAAGCCACTCTCACAACAGAGCTGGTGCAGACATTCTTCAAGCTGAATGAAAGACAAAGATATCCACTGAAAATTGGATTGGAGCTGAATTACTACAAGCTAATGGAGAGGATTGGAGGCCAGTCATCTGACCAAAGCCAAGTGCTGCAATACAGAAATTGTTTGCAACTAGGAATTCATTATTTACACAGATGTGTCTATGGTGGACCAATGTGTGTGGCAGACAAACCATTTATAGCCATAATCAATAAAAAACCTCTGCATGATGTCAGCGCAGATTTAAGGACTGACAATGGAGCTCACACAGCACACAGTGAGAGCTCTGCAGAGACTGATGTGAATCTGCAAGTTAAACTGATTACTGAATCACTGCTTTAGTCTAAAATGAAATCCCAGCAAATTGCAGCAGAAACAGAGAAAGAGAAAGGACTATAGGAATCACCAAGGAGCTGAATCAGGGTTGGCATAGAGGTGAATGTACACTGTATTACAACATTAAAACAGGGCTAAAAGTTATTTCTCAGTCACTGGGACCAGAGGTGCTAAAAAGCAGCATGAGGAGCAGCTTGATATTGAAGTATGTAAGACAGGACAGCCTGAACATGAGTTTAATGGTCTGGTGTAAATTCAGAAAGGATGATATTAAGCTGTTACACCTGTCTGAGCCATCAAGATTAGCCATTGACTAGCCATGTCAAGAAGTTGGCCCTGACCAGTTTAACTTGGATGAAAAGAATTCTGTGCTTGTGATCTGACAAGTCTGCTGGCCCTGTATTTATCATTAAATCTCTTTGCAAATAAATCCCTGAGGTATCTACAGTGACAATGGACCATGCGAGCTACGCAAGTTCCACAATTTTACAGAAGAAATGGTCTTCTGACATGTTTCTTCAAAACCCCTGCATAACCAGTCATTTGTTAGGAAGAGAAAGGAGTTCACATCGTCCAACAGCTGCACAGGAAACACAGGACAGTTGCACATGTACACATAGCTCTATTACACCTACAAGAAAACACCTTGTGTTTATGTCTGTGGTTGTAGGGAACACTGTGTGTACAGCTTATATCTAGAGAAATGGGAATGCAATGATTGAACTGCCCAAAGCCAGAGGTCAGTAACAAATAGCATTCTCACCTTTAAGCTACACATATGGTCAGTCTGTACATTTCATATGTAATATTTAAAAACCCAAGTTTCTTCATTTAGAATATTAAGTCTACATACATATCTATATAAACTTTTACACTATGAGCACATTTTAGAGCTGTACTTTTTCACTTTTACAATTATCAACCAAGCCCTCAAGTTCAGTTTTCTGTTGAGATTTGAGCAATGAACCTCTTAACCCAGTCACCAAATTTTGCAATACATTATGGTGCAACTGAGGGCATTTAGTAATTTGTGTAACTTCTCCCAAACTCCGCCCCGACATGCACACTGCAGGTACAACAGCTATACTATTTATACTGTAACCAACTACAATATTCCCAAGATGCCGTGAGGATCCTGTGTCAATCCCAAGATGCAGTGAGGCTCCTGTCTGTGTGGCTCATGGGAGTTGTTGTTCTTTAGTGCAAAAGAGATAGCTGTACAATTTTCATTGTTAAACTTCAATAATTCGGGACATAGCCTATGTTGCCCAGCATATGGACAGATGCGATTCCAACATCATGCTTTAGCTTCCCTTAAATGAGAAAAATGCATTGGAGCGGCCAGAGAAACGAGGGAAGTGTTGATCATCTGCTGTTGTGGCGACTGAGGTCTACGTCACAGCTTGGGCGTAATATTATATAAAAGCAGCAGTACTTAGTTCTCAGTCAGTCGGGGAAGGCTTTTCAGGAGGCAGCATTTACCTCTCTTTCTCTTTGCATAATACAGCTGTCTCGCAATCCTCTGAAACGACCACCATGAAGTTCCCTTCTTTCTTCTTTCTGGCGGCTCTTTTATTTCTCTCTGTTGCTGCAGACTCACGCGGTAAGTAGGAGTAAAACAATGTCAAGCGTTACTTTTAAAAGTGGAAAAACGTATGGCTGCACTGTTAATTTGTATAACTCTTGCTACAGTATTTAGGTAACTTTCATGTCTGTCATAGCACTGAACTCGGGAGTCACCGTTACGTTACCTGCTGGTATTTTAATACGCCTTCTGTCACCTTAGCTTACCTTTTACCTACTGCAGATACTGGCAGACCTCAAAGTGTTCAAAGGTGAAAAGACAATGCCATGGACCCAAGAAGGGTGCAACGTTTAATATGAGACTGACTGATAAACACATCATAATGTTGTGGAAGATTGCCAGAATGGAGCAATGTGAGTGGCTACATCCTGTTTTTAAAAGAGAAGTGTTTTTTCTTCTTTGCAACCTTGGAGTGTTTTCAGTTATCACTTCTTATGTCGTAAGATCTTAATCCCGAGGTCAGTTGTAGGCTATAACTTAGCCTTAGATCAACACAACTTTTCAAAGGTTCCATCATGGCATCCTGTCTTCACCCCTTGATGCACATCATGGATCAAAGGTGACTGGACTGAATGATTTTGCTTTAATTTGCAGGGTATGCGTTTAATTACTGAATATTTTGATATCCTCAAATAATCACAAACCATTACATTAGTGTTACTTTGTTTTTGCATAAAAAAACATTTTTAATTAACACAAAAATGACGAATGTACTGAAAGGGGACCTCAACAGGGCCCAAAATCACGCTAGCAGTTTATGATGTGTTATGCATAGGTCACTCCTGCAGTGTTGTTTCAAATGGGTGCACTTTGATCAAGAGGGGCCCTCTGTTAAGTCTCTAATGAATACTTAAAAAGTAAAGTATTAATTGCTTTTTGTGATGTCTGAATTTGCTCAGAAGCAATTAATTATACATAAGTATGGCTATATATTGTCTCTTTTTGACAAATAAGGTTGACTGGTGGGTAAATTTTGACCCATTTTTCACATGTTTAGTAAACGTAATTTCTTCAATAGATAACAGGACAGACACATTTATATAGTGAGTATCAAAGAAAATAGCAGATTAGTAGAATATCTATTGTAGTAGATAATTGTTTCTTAAAACCCCTGGTGATTACATAATTTTATTGAACAGATATCACAAAAAGAGATTTAGCTATTAAATCATATTAACATTGAACACAGGTCACCTTTTGCATCAAAGGGTTTTGAATATGCTGTGCTTCAGTGGGTTAATTAAATACCAACTAAATTAATTTAACCTCTTAAAGAATAAAACTTCACAATGATTTATAAATGCAATCAAGTCATTGACTGTATTGCACAACAGCATTAAGAGGGTGCAGCATTCTGTGTGCCAGAGTTGAACCAGGTTGTGACTCTTAACCTGACCAGCACAGATCTTAGTCTGAATAGATGACTGGGCGTGTTTTCCATGACTGTATTAATTGTTCCACCAAATAGTCTGCAGCAATAATCTTTTTAATAAAAAACAAACAAGTACTGTTGACATATTCATGATAAATATGTCAAAATCGTTTAGATTAATTATTAACTTATTTTACAGTAGTGACAAACTACATTTTGAAGGAAACTGTCTCAGAGCACAAAGTGATACATAGATTGCTTTTTTTTTCCAACCAACTTTTAAAACTAGTGATATTCAGTTTTGTACGATAAAACTGATTCAAAAAACACAGGTTGTCATATTTTAAAAAAGTGACAGTTTTCTTTAATCTGGGGATGAAGTCTTTGTTGGCTAAATTCATGTCCAACAACTAACTTTACCTATTTGTTTCAGTACTTGTTAGTTACATGTATTTGAGTTGGTCATACAAGCAGTATGTCAAACATTGGAGGACAGAAATGTATCTGTCACTTGGCTCTTCATTGCTGAAATCTAAGGAAAAGTTGTTGTACAATTCAACACTTTGGAGGATTATATGTGTCACTAAGCTATAATACACAATTAATTAATGAGTTGTGAAGTTTTAAGCCCGATTCTGACTCAGACTTCATATCCTGACAGCACCTGAGGTCCACACAGCGCTCGGGAGTCTGAGAGGCGAGTATGTGAGTGTAAAGGGGAAGGAGACTGGGGTCCATGCCTACCTTGGTATCCCATTCGCCAAGCCACCTGTAGGCCCTGCTCTGAGGCTGGCTGCACCTCAGCCTGTAGAGGGATGGAAAGGAATGAGAGACGCCACCCAGCAGCCACCCATGTAAGGCAGTCATGTGTTGTCAGTTCCACACTTGGACTGATCATGTTCAATATTTATTGATAAAACCTCCTTTTTCTTTCCTTTTTTTAGGTGTGTTCAGAATAAACAGTTTCTTCTTCAATTGCTTCAAAAAGTGAGTGACATGAAGGTAGAAATCCCGGACGTCTCAGAGGATTGCCTTTACCTCAACATTTACACTCCTGCAAACAGAGCTGACAATGCCAAGCTTCCGGTAAGAACCCCTTGCTGCTCAGTTACTGAGATTAAGAGTTGGATAGTGTTCTTGGGAGAGTTTCCTTGATCGCTTTTGTAGAATCCACAGTGTCAGTTTCAATAATGATGCTCGTATTTAAGACTGCAAAGAGATTGTCTTAGATTTATGATTTGTGGAAAAGATCAAGGGATTTGTATTATTTTATCAGGTTATGGTCTGGATCCATGGTGGAGGGTTTACTATCGGGTCAGCCTCAATGTATGATGGCTCCGCCTTGGCTGCTTATGAGGATGTGGTTGTGGTTCTGATCCAGTACCGCATGGGACTTCTGGGCTTTCTCAGGTATAAAGACAAGTCACTAAGCACAATGAATAACAGTGGAAAACAACTGTAGTGATAATGTCTATAATGTGATAATGTCTATCCATGTCTAATTAATCACTATAGGTAGTTTTTTTTGTTTAATGTAGATTATATTGTAATTGCATTTGTATATAAATAACATGAAGAGAAAGTAAAGGAACAAAATGCAGAAAGGGAGTGGTAGACAAACAGATTAGAAACAGCCTGACATTTGTTTCTGGGGCCTTGGGATGGTATTGAAAAATAAAAGAAACACATATCTTGGATAAGAAAATAGGTTCATGTATGGTATTAGATTTTAATAGGTAATTCCTTTCAATTTATTCAGGAGGCAGGAAGAGTGTAAACAGATTTCTATGTTTTTATTTTATTTGTGCTTGGATAACATAAAATTACCATGTAAATTATGGTAGTTTAAATCTTTCTATAATATGAACCTCCTGCAGGAAGTTCAATTCATTTATTATTTCAACTAATTATGTGTTTTTCTCTTATGAGTAAAGACACTCCCATGCGTTTTGCGTTGTTAAATGATAATAGTGCAACCTCTGCTGTCATATGTGAGCTTACTAATGCCATTCTTCTATTTTATTCTTCCTGTCCACCAGAGACAGTGCTTAACACTGGATATTATCTGACACTTGCAACTGTAGGTCAGGTATTTAATATCAACAAAACCATGTGTGACCTGAGATGACATAAGGCGCAGGACATACGATATACACCTATCAGCCATGACATTATGACCACTGATGAGTCGAGTGAATAACATTGATTATCTCGTTACAACGACTCCTGTCAGAGGGTGGGATCTGTTCGGCAGCAAGTGAACATTTTGTCCTCGAAGTTGATGTGTTAGAAGCAGGAAAAATGGGCAAGTTTAAGGATGTGAGCGACCTTGACATAGGCCAAATTGTGATGGCTAGACGACTGGGTCAGAGCATCTCCAAAATTGCAGCTCTTGTGGGGTGTTCTCGGTCTGCAGTGGTCAGTACCTACCAAAAGTGGTCAGGGTCATGGGTGGCCAAGGCTCATTGATGTGCATGGGGGGGGCGAAGGCTGGCCCATGTGGTCTGATCTAACAGAGGAGCTACTGTAGCTCAAACTGCTGGAAAAGTTAAGGCTGCTTCTGATAGAAAGGTGTCAGAACACACAGTGCATTGCAGTTTTTTGTGTATGGGGATGCATAGTCATAAACCGGACAGGGTGCCCATGCTGACCCCTGTCCACCACAGAAAACATTTACAATGGGCACGAGAGCATCAGAGCTGGCCTGGTCTGATGAATCACATTTTCTCTTAAATCATGTGGATGGCCAGGTGCATGTGCATCGCTCACCTGGGGAAGACATGGCACCAGGATGTACTGTGGGAAGAAGTCAAACTAGTGGAGGCAGTGTGATGCTTTGGGCGATGTTCTGCTGGGGAAACCTTGGGTCCTGCCATTCATGTGGATGTTACTTTGACACGTACCACCTACCTTATCATTGTTGCAGACCAAAGACACCCCAGACGGTATTCCTTAATGGCTATGGCCGCTTTCAGCAGGATGATGCGCCCTGCCACACTGCAGAAATGGTTCAGTTATGGTTTGAGGAACACAACAACGAGTTCAAGGTGTTGACTTAGCCTCTAAATTCCCCAGATCTCAATCCAATCAAGCATCTGTGGGATGTGCTGGACAAACAAGTCGGATTCATGGAGGCCCCACCTCGCAACTTACAAGACTTACAGGATCTGCTGCTGACGTCTTGGTGCCACATACCTCCGCAAACCTTCAGAGGTCCAGTGGAGTCCATGGCTCGATGGGTCAGGGCTGTTTTGGCAACAAAAGGGGACCTACACAATATTAGGCAGGTGGTCATAATGTTATGGTTGATCAGTGTATAAGTGTGGGAGTGGCATAAAGATGCCCTGTCTACAAGGGCTAGTTCTGTGAGAACATGCCTGGACAGAGGGAAGTAGGGGCTTTTGAGCCCAGGGTGCCTGCAGTTATTGTTATGGCACCTGAAACATGAATGCACTGAAATTCTTTGCAATTTGGTCTAACTAATCATTCTTCCAAAAGAGTTTGACTCTACCCACTCTAATCAGGTCAATGAGCTGGAAGCATATACCCCTCATGCCTGCAGGATAAATCTAATTTAGCTTTCGTCTCTCTGATAGCTGGTAAGTCTGCTCTGGGGGCCTTTGCAGAGGGGCATGCCCTGTCCAAACAGAGACTTTTCGGTTGGCTTGTCACCCCTCAATTTTTGGGGCTAGTAAATCTCGAGTATCTCAACTTCCTGAGCAGCGCAACAAGGCACACTATTAGGGTTATTTGTGCTGCAGGTAAACCATGTACCTTGGCCTGTTTGTACAGGGTTAATATCCCTTGTCTTTCAGGAACACTAACACTGCTCCAGGTAACATGGGTTTCCTCGTGACTATGTTGATTAGTCATCCAGTGTAAAGCACTGCCTCTGGGGAGAAATAAATAAATAGAACAAGAGTTATGTAACTACAGTTCTATGAATTCTGGATGACCACCACAATCCTCTATTACTCAGAATTTTGGCGAGAAGATTCCTACGCCCTGCATCATCTTAAGTCATAGGGTTTATTTCTTTGTGGCTGCTTGATGAAACTTTCAACTTTGATATCATATAGGCATTTTTACTGTTTCATCTCAAATTTCCAGAGGCTTTAAGTTAATAATTTAAAGAGTACTTGAATTTTTTGATTCATTTAAAAGTTTGATCAGTTTAGCCATGACCACTATAAGCAGTTTCAACTTTTCTAGCGTTGTACTCATCATGTCATAAAAGTACCACAGCCTGGTTGACTATAATTGTATGCTCTGTGCAGCACTGGAGATGAACACATGTCAGGGAACTTTGGCCTCTTGGACCAGGTAGAAGCTCTGAGGTGGATCAAGCAGCACATTCACAACTTTGGAGGAAACCCAGATTTAGTTACCGTATTTGGGGAGTCTGCTGGTGGAGTGAGCGTGTCCCTTCTGGTAAGGATACATTTCCGGATTCAGCACATAAAAAGAATATAATTATCTTTTGGCAAGTATTTCACAGTGATAGCACTGCTGTGCAAAGATACTTCTATCCACGCAACCATTCATTTTTTATGTGGCTTGAATCAACAGCTTCTTTCCCCCATGGCTGATGGACTGCTCCACCATGCCATTGCTGAGAGTGGCACTGCTGCAATGGATATACTCATGGCAAATGATCCTCGACCAGTCACACAGGTCGATTAAAAGTTTTTTATTTTTTATTTGTATAAGCTTTTTCATTGTCCACTACTCAGTATATCACAACTCAATATACATTTTATTTTTCTGAATTGCTGAGTTTACTTTCATGCTCTCTCCTCAGATCGTAGCAAATGTGTCCGGCTGTAGCCTCGACAGCTCAGAGAAGATCGCTGATTGCATGAGAAACATTGATCTTAATACTATTGTCACTCTTGGACAGGTGAGTTGTTATATACAATACTGTTATCGACAGGCTTGATAGGATTATAATTATGTAGCTTTTTATGTTGTCTTTTTTCTTTTACTCTCTTTATTCGCTCAAGGATGAAAGATTGAGATATCCTATAAATGTTGATGGACACTTCCTGACAAAACCTGCGGATGAGCTGCTCCACAAACATGAACTTCTCACTGTACCCTTCATGACGGGCATTACTAATGATGAAGGGGGCTGGTTACTTACTGATGTAAGTCTGAACGCTGAATTGTTATTGAAATTTGTGTGACTAAAAATGATTAATTAATGATTTGTGTAATTTCTAGGTGAAAAAAATATTTGTTTCACTTCTGTGTGTGTCTGAAATGTTAATTCCAGCTACATCTTCCCTTAGTTCTTTGCTCCTCAAAACTGGACAGAGGGAATGGATCGGGAGCAGGTCAAGAACATACTCTCGGTGTTCTACCCTGATCCAGTCCTTGCAGATTTGTTGTTAAATGAATACATTGGAACCGGCGAAGATCGTGTGAAAAATAGAAACGGGTACACCGAGCTGCTTGGAGATGCGATATTCACCATTCCAGCCATCAAGACTGCTAATACCCACACAGGTATATGTTTCATATTACATTGTTTAATATTTACTGTCACACACTTTCATAAAAAAGTTATAACATATATCAACCATTTGTCTACTACTAGATGCAGGCGCACCTGTATACCTGTATCAGTACCGGCATCCTCCCCAATTCCTGCAGGCAAAAAGGCCGAGCTTTGTTAAGGCTGACCACGGAGATGAAATCTTTACAGTGTTTGGATCCTGCTTCACAACTAAACATGTCATATTAGACAGTAAGTGCAATATAAATATCACTTTTTCAATGGAGCACCTGAAATCTGTTTTTTTTATTGTGCAGAGTTTTACCAGACTGTCACTGTTTTAGTTGTATGCCCTGAAGAGGAGGAACAGTTGAGCAGAACCATGATGAGCTACTGGGGCAACTTTGCTCACACAGGGTAGGACTCAACCCGCATGATAGATTATTATACACATTTAGAGAAGACAAACTTGTTTATAGTGTCTGCATGTGTGTGTTTGTGTGTGTAGGTCTCCTAATGGGAAAGGCCTTGTTTACTGGCCAAAGTATGGAGCAGAAGAACACTACATGATACTTGATTTGAAGGAGCAGGCATCTGGTCAGCACCTGAAGAAGAACCGGTTTGTCTTCCTGACTCAGACCCTCCCAGAGAAGATGCAACAAAACAAAGAGAAGATGGATCACAACGAGCTGTAGAACTTTCTCTGTTTAACTGTTTTGTCACTTTTTTTTATTGATTCCAGTTTGAATCACGAACAGATCCACTGAAAATTCATTAGACATACTATGAGACATGTTTACCTACTGTGTTTTTAAATTTTAACAAATTAAAGTAGTTTTGTAGCCAAATAATGATACATTGTGTGGAATTACAGAAAGGGGTCATTTTTCAAATGTACCTCCAAAGACTTTAAGACTTGATTTGTGTTTACTGACAAGGGGAAGTGTAATGAATGTATAGCTACTGTGTGTAATGAAGATCAATTTAAGCCCAAGGCATGTAACTTAAGGTAATACTTATCTAAAAACCTACATACATATAGGCTACATGCCTGTGTGTCATGTGTTACCCCTACTATGTTTGCCTACATATATAACATCTCTGTATAGATCTGGATTTGAATATGAAATTGCACATTTTTTCTAAAGTTGTTGTGTGACTACTGTTCAGTAATGTTTTGTTTGTATTCCTCAATCCATAATCCTACAGTTGCAAAGACAAACACACAAACTTGGGGAAGCACACAAACATACTGGTGTGAAAGTGATAACATGGGATTACAGGTGTACAACCCATTACTGAGAGTGTGACAGGCTTCTTCACATCTGCAAGCACAATAAGGGGAAATAGTTTACCCATTATTCAACATTCATTTTCTCAAAGGCCAGCACAACCCCATACTTGCTGTGAAAGTCCAATCCTAGTAAAATCTCTTGCAATGGCACATCAGCCACCAAAATCTCTGCAACCAGTGCCAGAGAATCAAACTGCCACACTGTGCCACTTTTCTAGGATTGCCATCCCCCTACCATTTGCCGCCTGATGCCCAATTTATTCTACCCCTGAGATCCTCATCTGGGTGCTCAATAGGCTTAAACGGCTTTTTTTCCTTTGGGGCTTTTAACTGTGGATTGTAGAGAACTCACTTTCTGTCTCAACTCCTCAACCACCCCCAACAACACTCCCATCTGCTCATCACTGCTGGACTTAGCCACTGACACTCCCATAACTTCTTCCTCTGTAGTCAAATGAGTCTGCTCTTGGTATCCCAGCAACTCGATTTCTGAAGAAAGATCTATGGCCTCTTCTTGCGTTTTGGGCTTGGCTCCCTGCAAGCTGACCCAAAAATCACCCATTCCAAAATGTAGGATAAACTGATCTCTTGCCAACATATCACAGGTGCAATCTTCAGCTGCAAAGTACGCTCTCGTGGCCAATCTCCTCAAAGAATTACCAAACTCTCTAGCTGTCTCATTAGGCCGCCAGCTACAAGCAGAAATGCTAGCCCTTCTCCAATTACCACTGTTGCATGGCTCACCTCGCCATGGCTGCTTTCAACAATGTATAACTGTTTTTAGCCTCACTGGGCAACTCTACATGTCTCTAGCATGGTCGGCCAGCAAAAGGTACATGAACTTTTGTTTAAGTGCCTCACCCCAACAATTCACCTCAGCTGCCATAACAAACCGTTACAACCAATCGAACCACTCAACCTACTCCTGTAAATGTCTCTGGCATGAAGATTGGGTGGGGAGTTGGTCCAACACATGGGGTTGGTCACCCGGTGCCCAAAACTGGTAGAAGGTGTGTCCTCATTACCTTCCTCATTACTCCACACCTGCAGCAAACAATAACTTTCTGCCTCAGATATTTTGAAGGACTAACTCTACCAAGATTTAATTTGAGAGATACAAGATCCCATGCTGCCACCAGTGTAATAAACCTTGTCTCGTTTGTGATGAGGTAGAGAGCCTGCCCACAGTTTCTAATGTGTGCACAATCAAAGAATGAGTAAAACCCAAAGATAACACTTGCCCCTCAGGACTATGGGCTGAACACAAGTGTGTGAATGCTTGCCAGTTTAATCACAACACAGACATTCTACCCTCCCCCAGGGTCTAAGCTTTAGTGCTGGTCCAGTCCCGATAAACGGATGTAGAAGGATCATCTCACACCTGCCCACCTATATTGACCGCCGAGTGCAAACAGGTCGCTCAGCTGGGCTTCAACCTTAAACGTTCACTGAGCTCAATCTGCCCCTTTCAGTACTCCCACACTCTCAGCCTCCAACATCTCACAGGTGAAGTCAATGCTGTAGCTGTAACCCAGGTGTAATATTACCCAGTCTGTGTTATATTGTCATTTCGTTTTATACGTAATATGACAGTACTGCTTTACAGCCGCTTTATCACGGCCAAGTTTGTACACATACTGGTAAGAGGGACTGCATGCTCAGATGGTTGTAACTATGGATGTGTAAACCTGTGTGAGCCAGTTACCCACTCTCTGCACTCACTAGCTTTGAGTCATCTGTTAATGTGATATTCTCCTGCTAGCTTTGAGATGGACTTTTGATGAGGAGTGACTGCTGCTTCTGCTTGGTGGCAGCTGGAGAGGAGCTAACCACTGCTGCTAACCAACCTCCTGGACCGCTTGCAGTACTTTTTCACCAAAATACCAACATCCACATTGTTTTAAGTCGAGCTCAACTACATATCTGTACTGTATTTCCATTATAAAGGAAGCCCTTATCTACGGAAGCCCTTAGCGGACATGCATCCATACATTTTATGTACCCCAATTTCCCGTGATAATCGTTTTCTCGAGATCTCGACTTATTTATCTCCTTATCTCGGGATAACAAGCTGGTTTCCCAGTGATAACAAGTTATTTCTAGTTGTTTTCTTGAGATCTAGATTTATTTTTCTTGTTATCTCAGGAAAACAAAGCTGGTTTTCCCATTATAACTGATTAACTTGGCCCATTATCACGAGATAACAAAGCATGTTTCCCCATTATAATGGATTAATTTGGCCCATTATCTTGAGATAACAAAGCTTGTTTTTTCGTGATGACGGGATAATTTTCCGGCGATCTAAAAACAACAAAACAAAAAATCTAACAAAACAACAGGCTGGTCACTGTGATATTACAGACCAGGACATGCCATACTGACATTGCCCACACTGAAGTAGAAGTGAAGTCTGTTTCTATGTACATTTTGTGCTTTTACAACTCTGGGGCTAGGAGTTACGATCATCTGACGTTATGGTGGTGCCGCGTCGTTATCTCGTGAGTAAATATAATGTATGGATGCATGTCCGCTAAGGGCTTCCGTATAAAAGAATACCTTTACACAGGTAAGTTTCATAGGGTACATAAGGATATAGGGTAAGAGTGCTTTGATTATCTGCAGTATAGTTGCTGCTACCAGACCCTGATTTAACTCTACTTGTTTTTTACATATGGTCTCTGCAATTATTTTATGATATGCTAAGCATTGGTTACATAATCAGCTCAGATTTACCACTCACTCTACTCTCCCCTCCTCCCCTGCACGAAGCGTCACTCATTATAATATCATGGGCGTAATATTAAAATCAGTAGTACTTTGGTCTAAGTCATTAAGGGAGAGCTTTGTCGCAGACAGCGTCCTGTCCTCGCTTTCTTTTGGCAGAATCCAGCAGTTTTGAAATCCTCACACAGAGAGACGACCACCATGAAGTTCCCTGCACAGCAAACTTTCTTCTTTCTGACAGCTGTTTTGTTTCTCTCTGTTGCTGCAGACTCACACGGTAAGAGTAAAACAAGCGTTTCTTTTAAAGTAGAAAAATGTATGACTGCACTGTTAATTTTTAAGAAGCACTCTTGTTATAGTATTTAGGTAACGTTATTTCAATGCGCCTTCTTCC
Organism: Semicossyphus pulcher; assembly: GCF_022749685.1. NCBI lineage: Eukaryota > Metazoa > Chordata > Actinopteri > Labriformes > Labridae > Semicossyphus > Semicossyphus pulcher. The sequence continues at coordinate 19,968,526 of NW_027211759.1, forward strand.
ACCTTGGCTTACCTTTTACCTACTCCAGGTACTTGCGCACCTCAAGCCACTTAGGCTTAGCTTACCTTTTACCTACTGTTGATACCGGCACTCTTGATAGTGTACAAAGGTTAAAATACAATGCCATTGCCTCAAGCAGATGCCAGATAACTGTAATATGGGAATGACTGTTAAAAAAATGACATAAGTCTTTTTTTTTTTTTTTTTAACCATGGTGTTCATGGTTTCAGCAATCTCTTCTTATGTCAGAAAATTTTACTCCCAGTTCAATTGTAGAACACAACTCAGAGGAGTCATGAGGAGCGAATTATTTTGCTTTATACCTTTTGCAGGGAGTTGGATATTTCGATATCCTCAAATAATCACGAACCACTATTTTATATAAGTCTTGCATAAAAAACAGTTTTATATCTTTAAATAAATTACCCATGTTGTGTTCTTCATAGAATTGACAGGATTTTGATGTCATGTGCTTGTAAATCATTCAGTAAATTTGTATATGATTAGAGAGTTGTGAAATCAGAATAGTTATATGTTAACAAGTGTGAATTTGCCATTTTCACACATACACAAAATTTCATTGTATGTGTTTTGTGTAGTGTTTGTTCTAAAAATTTTCATCAATTTTCATATTCATCCGTGAATAGGCCACCCCCATAATTCCTGTTTGCCTTTTGCCATAAAACCTTAATCAGCTGTCCACACAATCTGATGCAAGTCAAACAGTCAACAATTGGTGCAAAAGACACCTGTCCAATCATATCAACCGACACACCATGGTTAATGATTATGATTGTACATGATTATAAAAAAGACTGTGACAACTTTTCAGTACTGTTCACAACAGTCCTGATGGCGATGGCACTTCTGTGTTTATTTCAAACATGGGATTAAAGAGGCGGCCTTTGGAGTCACTAATGAATACTTAAAAAGTAAAGTATTAAATGCTTTTTGTGAAGTCAGAATTTCTTCAGAAGCAATTAACTTGACACAAGTGTGACTATGTATTATCATTTAAGATACAGCTGACTTTCATCCTGGTGGGTCCTTCTTGACCCATGTCTGCATATTTCAATAGATAGCAAGACAGACAAATTTATATCATGACTTATAATAATGAAAAGAAAACTGATCAATGTTTCTTTAAATCCCTGGTGATTACATCATTTTATCACAAAGAAAGATTCAGCTAATAAAGCTATTTAATTAACTTTTTAATTAACATTGAACAAAGGTCACTTTTGACCCATGTTTGCATGAAAGGGTTTGTGCTTCAGTGGGTTAATTAGATACCAACCAAATATTTGAACCTTTTCAAAAAAAATTGTTCACACTGATACATAAAATCATTGATTGCAGCATTCTGTGTGCCAGAGTTGAGCAAGGTTGTGTCTCTTAACCGGACCAGCACAGATCTTAGTCTGAATAGATGACTGGGCGTTTTCCATGACTGTACTAATTGTTCAACCAAATGGTCTGTATCAATAATTAATATAATAATTAAAAATATATATATATACTGTACCCTATCACATGGCTCTTCAAAGCTGAAATCTAATGAAAAGTTGTTGTACAATCCAACACTTGCAGGTGCAACATAAGTTACAACCAACCAGAAGTTGGAGGATTATATATGTCACTAAGCTATAATACACAATTAATTAATGAGTTGTGAAGTTTTAAGCCCGATTCTGACTCAGACTTCATATCCTGACAGCACCTGAGGTCCACACAGCGCTCGGGAGTCTGAGAGGCGAGTATGTGAGTGTAAAGGGGAAGGAGACTGGGGTCCATGCCTACCTTGGTATCCCATTCGCCAAGCCACCTGTAGGCCCTGCTCTAAGGCTGGCTGCACCTCAGCCTGTAGAGGGATGGAAAGGAGTGAGAGACGCCACCCAGCAGCCACCCATGTAAGGCAGTCATGTGTTGTCAGTTCATGCATGCCACGCTTGGACTGACCATGTTAAATATTTACTGTAAAACATCTTTTTTTAGGTGTGTTCAGAATAAACAGCTTCTTGATGAATTGCTTCAAAAACTGGGTGACATGAAGGCAGATTTCCCGGACGTCTCAGAGGATTGCCTTTACCTCAACATTTACACTCCAGCAAACAGAGCTGACAATGCCAAGCTTCCGGTAAGAACCCTTTGCTGCTCAGTTACTGAGATTAAGAGTTGGATAGCATTTGTAGGGGAGTTTTCTTAAATGCTTTTGTAGAATCTATGGAATAGCAACTTGAATAATGATGCTCATATTTAGGCAAAGAGATCGTTTTAGATTAAATAAACATGTCTTTTATGCTTTGTGGAAAAGAACAAAAGCTTTTATTTTATCAGGTTATGGTCTGGATCCATGGTGGAGGGTTTGTTATGGGGTCAGCCTCAATGTCTGATGGCTCCGCCTTGGCTGCTTACGAGGATGTGGTTGTGGTTCTGATCCAATATCGCTTGGGAATTCTGGGCTTTCTCAGGTAAAAAGACTCAAATCACAGAGTGCAGTTACATTAAACAGCGTAATGTAATAATAATGTAATAATCTGATCCGGGTCTAATAGATAACTATAGGTAGATTTTTTAGTTTGCTTTTATATAAGGTTTGTGAGTTCTACACTATGCGTATACTCAGTTCAGTCTCAAGTATTGATGAATCCATTGAATTATAGATATTTGTTGATATTCAGGAGGAGGTAGGAAGAGTGCAGCTAAAGTAAGTGAACAGAAAACATCTCTTTAATTTGATTGAATGGGTAACATAAATATTTGTTTAAATCTTGCTATCATTTCAAAGCAAAAGCCCGATCTGGAATTTGACTCGTTTGTATACAATGCTTTTATTTTGAAGTGTTTCCTGGGCAGTTGTTGTTATTTTTCTACTTGGTTTGTAACTTTTCCAGGAAGTGATTTGATCGATAAAGTCGCTGTCACATTCAATTCCAACATGCATGCCCCTAAAATTGTTGGATCAGGCTGACTACAGTCAGCGATCCGACAAAGCTAAAATATCCAACCCCCTAAAGAGTGGTGTGATCCAAGGAGTAGATCTCAGAAGCCGCAAGGTGGGTTCTACTCAGTTTATTTTTTGATCCTTAAAAGAGAGTTGGGTGGCCCTATCCTGGACTTGCAAGAACAAAACACATTTCTAAAAGAGTTACCATTCCAAATATTACGAACAGGAAATGGGCTCCAAGCTGTCACACTGCAAATGCGGTCGATTTACATGGATTTCAAGGACGCATATTTTCATGTTCATGTAGCGCTACAACACAGGTAGTACCTGCACTTAGCTTTCAAAAGCAAGGCCTATCAGTCCAAGGTTCTCCCATTTGGTCTTTCCCTTGCCCCAAAGGTCTTTATAAGGTGTGTGCGGGTAGTACTGACCCCAATGCAAATCCTACTGTAGACAGCCGGCTGATCTGTGCTTCAACACGAATAAATGAAGCAGGACAGTTCAACCATTGCCGGTCACATGACAACTCTTGGTCTTAGGTCAATCATGACAAAAGTTGCTTCACATACAACCCAAGGGAAGTGTTTTTTGGCTTATTCTTGGACTCTGGTTAAAAGCTGGCCTCCCCAATTCCGTGGTGAGTGATACCAAAATCCAGCCTCTCTATTTCACAAGAACAGGAGGTTGAAATACAGCCTACATCTCAAGCTGTTGGATATGCTGACATAAGTAACATCAGTATTGCCACTGGGCCTACTGTTTTGGCGGCCACTCCAAGTAAAGACCAATGGCCTTGTTAATATTCAAGGTCTCAGTGGTCAAAGAATTGCATTGTCCCTCCAATGCCTCCCTGCATTGCAGCCATGGAGAGACATGGCATATCTTGCTGAGGCTTCTCATCTCATCAGGCAGCACAGAGGGGTGAGTCCGCTCTTGTCCATAGGGACGGAATGCCCAGGCACACCCATGGCTTTATCGCCTTGTTTATGCCTTCCTACCATTTACAAAGATAGTGAATACAGTACACAGGGTCAGGCAAAGCAACAAAAAACCCTGTCTGGTTGCCCCAAACTGGCCAGCTAGGCCGTGTTTCCCAACAATACAGGAGGCAGGATACTTCCCAGGAGGCAAAACCTCCTGTTACAGCTAGCGGGCCTCATCTTGTGTCTGAGCCCAGAAAGGCTATTGCCATAGCGGCATTGCAGCTATTGATCTGGCACCTGAAATATGAATGCGCTGATGTTCCTTCCACTTTGGCCTAACTAATTGTTCTTCCAAAAGGGGTTGGCTCCTACCCAGTCTAATAAGGTAATTCAGCTGGCAGTTTATGCCCCCAATGCCTGCAGGATAAGGCTAATTTTAGCAGAATTGCTCCGCCCAGTGAGGGCCTTTAAGCATTATATCCAGGCAACTTCAGCTGTCACCCCTCTGCTAGCCTGTAAGTCTGCTATGGGTGCCATAGCAGAGGTCATGCCCTGTCCAAACAGAGATTTTCCAGCTGGATTGTTGGTGTAATTGATCAGGCATACAGGTCAAAGGAACTGCCTTCGCCCCTCAATATTTGGGGCCAGTTAACCAGGAGTGTCTCTACTTTCTGGGCAGCGCTTCAAAGCACCTTGTAAGTGCGATTTGGGGTGCAGGCACAAAATGCACCCTTGCCTGTTTCTACAGGGTCCATGTCGCTGCTCCTCATGCTGTGGTGGCAGTCTTTCAGGAACATTAAAACCGCCCCTGGTAACATGGGTTTCCTAATGACCATGTTGGTTATAGTCATCAAGTGTAAAGTACTTCCTCTGGTGGTAAGGACGAATGAAATGGTACAAGAGTTAAGTACGTAACTACAGTTCTATAAATTCTGGAAGACCGCCACTATACTCTGTTAAAAATTAGGTCAATTTTACAAGATGATGTTAATGCAGCCTGGTTGACTATAATTGTTTGCTCTGTCCAGCACTGGAGATGAACACCTGTCAGGGAACTTTGGCCTCCTGGACCAGGTAGAAGCTCTGAGGTGGATCCAGCAGCACATTCACAACTTTGGAGGAAACCCAGATTTAGTTACCGTATTTGGGGAGTCTGCTGGTGGAGTGAGCGTGTCCCTTCTGGTAAGGATCAATTTTAAGGATAAACAACAAACATAGATCTCACTTTTTTTGCAAGTATTTTACAGTTTTATCACTCTTTCTATCCAGAGAACGTTTATTTTTCATGTGGCTTTAATCAACAGCTTCTTTCCCCATTGACTGATGGACTGCTCCACCATGCCATTGCTGAGAGTGGCACTGCTGCAATGGATTTACTGGTAGCAAATGATCCTCTACCAGTAACACAGGTTGATTTGTATAAGCTTTTTCATTGTCCACTACTCAGTATATCACAACTCAATATACATTTTATTTTTCTGAATTGCTGAGTTTACTTTCATGCTCTCTCCTCAGATCGTAGCAAATGTGTCCGGCTGTAGCCTCGACAGCTCAGAGAAGATCGCTGATTGCATGAGAAACATTGATCTTAATACTATTCTGACTGTTGGACAGGTGAGTTGTTATATACAATTCTGTTATAGACAGGCTTGATAGGATTATAATTATGTAGCTTTTTTAATGCTGTCTTTTTTCTTTTACTCTCTTTATTCGCTCAAGGATGAAAGATTGAGATTTCCTATAAATGTTGATGGACACTTCCTGACAAAACCTGTGGATGAGCTGTTCAATAAACTTGAACTTCTTACTGTACCGTTCATGACGGGCGTTACTAATGATGAAGGGGGCTGGTTACTTGCTAGTGTGAGTGTTAATACTAAATTCTTTCTAAAATGTGTGTGATTGAAAAGCGCAATGATTTATGTGATTTCCAGGTAAACAAATGTTTTTGTTTTGCTTTTATGTGTCTGAAATGTCAGCTATGTCTTCCTTTAGTTCTTTGCTCCTCAAAACTGGACAGAGGGAATGGATCGGGAGCAGGTCAAGAACCTACTCTCTGTGTTCTACCCTGATCCAGTCCTTGCAGATTTGTTGTTAAATGAATACATTGGAACCGGCGAAGATCGTGTGAAAAATAGAAACGGGTACACCGAGCTGCTTGGAGATGCGATATTCACCATTCCAGCCATCAAGGCTGCTAATGCCCACACAGGTATATGTTTCATATTACGTTGTTTAATATTTACTGTCACACACTTTCATTAACAAGTTATAACATGTATCACAACCATTTGTCTACTACTAGATGCAGGCGCACCTGTATACCTGTATCAGTACCGGCATCCTCCCCAATTCCTGCAGGCAAAAAGGCCGAGCTTTGTTAAGGCTGACCACGGAGATGAAATCTTTACAGTATTTGGATACTGCTTCACAACTAAACATCTCACAATAGACAGTAAGTGCAATATAAATATCACTTTTTCAATGGAGCACCTGAAATCTGTTTTTTTTATTGTGCAGAGTTTTACCAGACTGTCACTGTTTTAGTTGTATGCACTGAAGAGGAGGAACAGTTGAGCAGAACCATGATGAGCTACTGGGGCAACTTTGCTCACACAGGGTAGGAATCAACCCACATGATAGATTATTATACACATTTAGAGAAGACAAACTTGTTTATAGTGTTTGCATGTGTGTGTGTAGGTCTCCTAATGGGAAAGGCCTTTTTTACTGGCCAAAGTATGGAGCAGAAGAACTCTACATGATACTTGATTTGAAGGAGCAGGTACCTTTTCAGCACCTGAAGAAGGACCAGTTTGTCTTCCTGACTCAGACCCTCCCAGAGAAGATGCAACAACTCAAAGGAAAGACGGATCACAGCGAGCTGTAGAACAGTCTCCTCTCCATTCATTTTTTTATTGATTCCAGTTTGAATCACAAACAAATCCGTTGAAAATGCATTCTGAGACATGTACATGAATCGCGATAACATTTTAACAAATTAAAGTAGTTTTGTTGCCAATACAAATTACATACATTGTGTGGATTTTGGGGAAGGGGTTCTTTCCAAAAATGTGTCCCCACGGTTTAATTCAAACACTATCAAATTTAAATTGGGTTATCTGTAATGGCAAGAGGAAGTCACTGTGTGTATGAACATCAATTTAAACCCAAGGCATATAGCTTTAGGTAATACTTCTTTACATTACAGGTGTACAGTCCAACTTATAAGCAGGGTTTTTTATAGGCCCTTGGCTGGTATTAAAGGTGAACATGGGTCATTTCAGATAATAGCCTACACTGATAACAGAAGTTTGGTTGTTGCTATCTTGGGTTTCATATCTCACAGGCCTCTCAGACCATTGAAAGGACATAATCACTTAAGGTAACAGTTGAGAACTGTGTCCTTGCATTAAAGAATGGGATACAAATAATAAAAAAATAAACAGATTTGACAAAAAAACTTTTTTCCAGTTTTGTATTTTTTTTTATTACTGAGAAGAGCTGTTAAGCTGAAACGCTCCCTGAAGTCCGAAGTGAGCAGTTCAATAGGTCAAACTTTGTTTGTTTTTCATAAAATCCTGCGCATGGCATTGAAAATAGTACAAAGCAACACATTTCAAAGGCAAATCATTCAAATAGCAGGATACAGAGGGCTTACAGAGAGGATAATGAAAAATATAAATGTATCAAATTTGAGAGGAAATTAAATAAAATGGGTCGGAAATTAAATTGAAGATGCTTTAGCAGACAATTTATTTTTTTTGCAAATGTTAGTAAAGCTGCAGTCTGATAGAAAAGTGCTGGCCAGTGGTTCGTACTGATTCACTATACTGCCCAGAAAAGTGCACTTGGAGTAGGAAAGCTACTGGGCTTCACCATCAGGCCGTGATGACACATACAGACACTTACTTGGTACTTTGAGATGCACTTTAAGCTGTTAGCTTGGATAATATTCAGCTAGCCTGGTCTCAGGTTCAAAATAAATGAGAAAACTGGAGGAAGTAGCAATTGCAGGAATAAAGCCAGGCAAACATTAAGTCAGCCATTAAAACAAAAAAATACATTTCAAAGGTAAGAGAAGCTTTTGTTACAGACCATAATTTTATAAGCACATAAACTGTATAGTTTTGATAAAATCCAGTTTACCGGTGTGTATAAGTTATATTAATCTATTGCGGTACAATACATCTTTCCAGCTTACATAACATTATGAAAAGTATGTTAGATGCAGGACCATGAGCCAAAGCAAATAGCTGTAAAAGTTATCTCCTAAGATCAAAGGGCAAAAAACATCAGTTAGTGCAGTTTGATAAGACAGCAAATTCTTTCTTGTCAATGGTTGAAAAATTGCCCAGTTGTAAAACTCGCTCAGTATGACCAAGGGACAAATTAATAACATAGATGTAACTTCCTACATTGTTGTTGTACACATAATACTTTTGTCCTCGTTTTCGCTGTCTTGTGGAAAAGAGTAAAACACCTGAGATGCTGTCCTTTTTTTAAATTCCAATGTCTAAAGCAAGAAAAAAGTAAAGAACAATAAAACACCATGTTCAGATAATTACGATTGTAATTCGATTAGATCTAAATAAAACGCAGCATGCAGTTCAATATGTTGGGCACTAAAATCAGTATAATACTATATAGTAGAATACATTGGACACCTTTGTCTTCTTCAAGCACTACCAAGTACACACATGGTTTTAGAATCAGAGGCACGTACAGTTTGATCCATTACAAGTGGTATGAAATATCATTCTTTTTCTCCTGCAGGGAATAAATAAATAAATAATACAATTTTAAGAGACCTGTTATCATGCTGCACTGGAGGATTAAGGTCATACTGAGGTGAGGTGATAAACAGTGACTTAGGAGGCCTTTCAAAGTGCTTGTACAGGAGCGCGAGTGTGCTGGATCAGGGTGACATAACTAGCTATATTAGACCATAAAACCCAATGTTTCTGAAACAGATATGGACAGAACAGAGAGAGTTAAGGTCATGAGCTATCGTGATAGCAACGCTGTCAGTGGAGGGCAGAGGTGATTCGTGTGTAATGGTATGTTTCTATGCATTGTATTGTGGGAGGAGACTTAAAGCGTGGTGCATCAGGATGTCCAGGACTGCATGTTGCGCAGCATAGCCTCAAATCGCTCCATGTTTGGGGCGTGAGCGTGAGCTAGGTGGTCCGTCAGGCGACTGTACAGACTGAAAGACTTTAATTCCAGCCAGATGAAACCAAAGCGGTCCTCATCGAACAAAACAAAGAGCCCCGGAGTGCGCTCTGGACTTGTGAAGCCGTGACCAGCGATCAGGCCTGTCCCGTAGAAGCTGAAAAGAAGGAACATCAATTCATGAATAAATGTATATCCATTCTAATGGCTTCAGAAAATAATAACAAATAAAAGTTACTACTGCAGTATTTTCCTTTAACAAATCATTCCATAATAAATAGTATTCTCAATAATTTTTTACTGCAGATTGATTAACTGGTATTAGGGTTATAGGAGTTTCACCAGAGCCTGCAGCAAAATAACACTGCTTTGTGCAGTTTCCTGTTGCAGGGTGCAAGAGAAAAGCAGCCAAGACGCAGCACTACGGTGAAAGGGATTCTCTTTATATGAGATTATAGGGTAAATTCAATTTCCTTATAAATCCAGCTTTATCACAGCAACAAACAGACTAACTGATATGATTTCAGCCTGTTGGCTCTGAACTTTCACCAGTGTAGCACCTTGAAACAACTCAGGATCAACAAGCACACTGTGTCTCCCTATGTGACCAGGTCAAACACAGCTACTATCAATCCACTTCTCCACTGTGGAATTTATTCTTACCATTTCGTGCAGGAGCGAGGGTACACCTCGTTGCGAGCCATGACCCCCAGGGGCAGGACGAAGGGCTGGGCTTCAGGAGGGTTGGTGCTGCTACTGGGACCAGGCTGGCAGCTGTCTGAACAGGCACCACAGTCTGCCTCTGCCCCTTCTGCTGCGTTGGCACCACCGCAGGCTCCCTCAGCTGCACCTTTGACTGAGGCAACCTTGGCCTGTTGTTCTGCCTCCCTCTGTACTTGCTCGTGTACCCCAAGTACCAGCCGGGACAGCTCTTCTATGTTGCGCTGTTGCTCCAGGTCTGGGAGGACCACAGGCCGTGTCAGGTCAACATCCAGAGTGAGCTGCCCTGCAGGGACATTGGGGTCTCCCTGTGGGAAGGAGTAAGGTTAAAGTCTGCACCACCAGAAAACAGATAAAAAATGTGAGAATATTCCATTCAACAGAAATTCATGTGAGATAACATCAGAGTATTTGGCTGAAGAGTTGTCAGACAGGGAGATTATGGCATACAGGACATTAGGAGGATATTACACAAATGACAGGAAAGCAGTCCTCCTAGAGAAAAACCAACTAAACCGATAATTCACTGACTTACAGTGAGCTTGGTTGCCCTTGCAGAAGCCTCGTGGAAACTGAGCATGACGATCTCCAAGCCATGACTGCCATAGGTGCCTTTGAAAAGACCTGGCTGCAGCAGGTCAGTGGGCATCGTAGGAGGAAGGTAGATCCTCCGGTACGTCAAGCAGTTGCTGTCAGAAAAAAAAGCAGGAGAGGTGTTAAAAACATTTATTAAGAGAAATAAGAACCATCTCTTAAGAAAACAAAGCATTCTTGTTATAACTGTTTAACCTTTCAGAGCTACTGTGGGCATTACACACAGAGAAAAGTGTGATGTAGTTTAAAGAGACTCATACTCATATTGACTTGTATAAATGAACTTCATCAGGATGAGCTCCTGCATGTGCTCATGGAAAATCTCTTCAAGTGTTCGGCCCCATTCCTCCTCCAACCACGTCCTGAACTCCTGAACACACACACACACCCACACCCACACCCACACCCACACCCACACACACACACACACACACACACACACACACAGACAGACAGACAGACAGACAGACCCAATTATAGAATGCTGATAACAGTCTTTGAATTTCAACACTTATCAAAGTACACACGCTATAAAAACAGAATCAATCGAGATAACTGAATATATAGAACAGGTCAAACCTAGTTACAGTTATGTCATTTGACCCACCTCTTGTCTGCCTCCTGGCATTCGATGATGATCCGTCTGGTTACATTTTGTGGAAAATTCGTCCTTCTTAACAGTCTAAAAATAACACAATATGACACATATTAAAGGATGACCTACTTTCAATAGCTTCTAACCTCAAATTAAAGTGATCTGTGTTAACAAAGATCCCAATTATGTAGGGCTAATTTCCTCTAGCTTTTGAGCAGTGGAAGCTGTCACCTGTATGTCTCCTTTGTGGGGACCCTTGTGTCCATACATGCACTCCACCGTGGCCTTTTTGCTCTCCCACATGTGGATACGGAAGAGCGGCCGTCTTCTCATGGGATCCTCCACACGGGGGTCATGAGGTGGCAAATACATCCAGCCAATGATGAACAGCCCGTCCACCTGAAAGATACACACATTTATTAGTTTATAACCCAGTGAATGGAAGGTTTCCTGCCAAAGCATCAATTGCTGATAACTGAACTGATTTTTTTTCTTGTTTTACGCAAGGTTTTCATGCCCAACACACTGTAATTCTTCCTTATCTTAATGCAAACTGAGACACAACACTCACCACAACGTTGAGCAATCCACCATAAGGCCCAATGTCAGGCTGCCATAAGCCCAAGATATGCCTGTAGGGGTGAAGCACTGCAACACAAAAGCACAATTTGACACCAAACGGATCAGTTTCTGCAGTGCTACAATTAGGTTTTACTATGAGCTGCACTGTGCATGGTTAGAAACACAAGAGGAGATGTTAAACCCCACAGAGGGAATCCTTTGTTTAGTGTCCGTTAGAAAGGAATCTATGGGATGTAAACACAAAGACAAGAAAGTGTAAACTGACCACGTCCCTTTCAGCTGGTCTAAATAACACACACAGCACACCAAGTTTTCCTTCCTCCCGTTTCACACACAGCAAACAGAACTGAGGAGACATTTTTGATTAACATGATGCATAAGACTGCAATCAATAAGAGTCCCACTCGCACAAGCCCTCATGCTTTAGCCATGTACATACAGTGTGTGTAAATGTCTCTATAGTCCATGTGCTCGTAGTCCGGGAGGAGCTTCATAAAGCGCCCAGACTTCACCCGTGGGTTGACACCTGGACACAACACAGGCATGTGTAGGGCAGCCACAGACTACAGCTACTCTAAGTACCAACAGATGCTGCCACTTTGCCTGGCATGTTTTATGGCAGCTGGAATATCTTAATGCGATCCCATCCCATCTGCTGCAAATTACAGTCTACATTAGAGCGATTTTTCTGGACACTTACCCCCCGTATACACAAAAGAAAACAGTGTGCAAACATGAGGTTGCGACATACGAATGAACAACATACTTTACTGGATCAATTTATAAGTGACATGAGAGCAGCCAAACTCACGTTTAACATAGAGGTCCCGGCTGGATACTCCTCCCACTTCCATTTTTCGCAGATCATCCTTCATACCAAACTCTGCAGAGAGAAAGACATGAAGAAAATAGGAGAAGGATTAGCATTTTTTTGATGCATTAAGGTTATGCATGCCAAACATGAGTACAGTAATGAAAACTGTTCTGCAGTATCTAGTTCGTTATGTGAATCATGCAATAAACATTAAGGCAGCTCCACAGGTGAATTTAAACACTAAACCGTTGCAAAAGTCTGACTGATTCTGACACTCTAAACTGAGGGCATCTTAAGGGGAAATTTGCATACAAGATGTCCAGTCCAAACGTGTAGCAGGCACAGGCATGTCCAGATCCTGTCCGATTCACATGATTTTTTAAAACACACAGATGGACTAAGGTATAAGTAAGATGAGCAACCATTTAGGGTCCTGCCATCACCACAAGAACTGCTTTCTTCTATATAAATGTTTTGGAAATGACGGCTTACCTTTGTGTATAAAAGGTTTACATAAAGAATAACATGTTAAATTCTTCAGTGATTTTAACAGCACTGTACACATTTGAAAGCTCCTGAGCTTACTGTAAATTATGTAATTTTTCAGTATGCAACAGTCCTGAGGCCCCTACTTTTATCTCACTGTTATCTCTGCAGTTCCCTCACTCCTTCACTCCTTGCAAAATAGTTTCCCACAAATCTCCAACATTTCGCCCGAGCATTGAAATACAATGCTCACGCGGCAACTGACGTATATTTTGATAATAGTGTTTATTTTTTTATGGTAGTTTTGAAGTTTATTATTTTTGTTTAATATTCAGATAAGTAAGTTCAAAAATAGGAAAATGATTAAAAAAGACAAGAGTAATCCTCAGCATGTAGAAGCTTCTTATTTTAGCTGAGTGATATGACTATAAATGTGTCTACTTACAAAAATGTTAATAAATATTGCAATATGCATCTCCGTAATATCTCTGGATGTAGAGAGCTATTGTAGGCAGTATTCAATTGAAAATATCAATGTGCGAAACTGCTTTGTGACAATACTGAATATTTGTCAGTTATTTTATCAATTACCAACTAATTACTTATTAATGATATAAAAGTATATGTGCCCTGTTAGACGATTATATTTTATATCTCACCCTTTAATAATTAATTGGCTAATAAAAAATAATTTATTTTTTCTAAAATTGCCTAATTGACTACAACAGCAACACTTGGGAAGTACTTCCTGTGAACAGGGAGGATATCTCTTAGTGTGTACTTGTACGTAGTACTTAATTATGTATATGCCCTGAGACCTGCCATAGTGCATTCATCTGACTAACAACACGGGCTTCTGGTGGTGATCAAAATAATGCTCAAGGCCTCCCAAAGGCTAGGTCCGACCCTGCATCAACAGTCTTATCAGCTGCACAGAATGGCTGACATGGGCCTAATAACAATGAGAGGCCTTGGTGGTCTATTTCTTTAAAGGAGCGACTAAGGACGCAGGGTTGACGATAATTTGCTCAATGGATCCCGTACAGATCAATAGAAATGCTTTTAGGGTGATACATTTCCAAGAAGCCAGAGCTGAGCACTGAGTCTGACACAAATAACCTGTCGACAAGAAGCAATCTCGTACATTCTCATATGAATATATGACTGCTATAGCAGTCTAACGTTTGAAGTTTAAACAACCTTTATATTTAGCAATCGCTATATTTACCTTCCGTGCACCGCCTCCTCCAGATGGTTTCAGTGTTTACGATTTGCCTAAATTTCTTGCAGACGAGTGCAACATTTGGCAGCGCTGTTCCGGGGAGCAGAGACAGTATTTCCACTAAAAGCTCTGGTGGTAACTCCGATAATGACTGCGGGTGTGGAGGTCCCGTGTTTGTGTGATCCAGAAGGCTTTTTCTGTTGACATGACCGCTGCCATATTCACAAGCGTCACTCGGCCCTGCAGTGGCGACGCCGCTCTCCAGGCCTCCGCAGCCGCCGCCGACGACTCCAACGTCGGCTTGCCTCTGTCCAACGATCCGCTCTTCTTCCTCCTCGTCCATGTCGGAATCGCTTCCCTGATCCTGTTGATTTTGCCGCTGTCGCCTCCTGCACCTCCGCGACTGACCCACTCCGCAGAGCCTGGCACAAACAGCCATCCGTAGTCACCAAACAGGCAACATTACATCACTAAAACACATCTATCAGCTGCAGTGGCTCATCTACTGTCCTCGCGAGCATGGAGAGAAACGTTTGTTCTGACGTCATATCGCTGTACGCAGAGTGTACGTAGAGAGCGTAACAACTTAGTGGAGCTTTTTGGTGAGATTCTTGTAGAGGAGTGACGTGTCCAGCACAGCATTTTGTTCCTCATGTATTTTATAACTTATAACTGTCCCAGATCTGAATTTTTGCTTGTCCTTTAATTATTTATGCAATTTAAATTTGAAGATGTATAATACATTTAGCATTTTATAAGCACTGTCTGTACTGTTTTGTATCATCGTTCAATAAAGTTTATATATGTTTTCAAACCCCCCCCCACACTCTTACCGTAAGCAGCTTCCATTTCCCGTAAATGACTGCACTTATTTTCGGTTTTTGTTTAACACACTACTGGCAGACGTTTCAATGCAAAGAGCCAGGCTGCACATCGGAATATTATTTAGTTGTATGTGCACATAAACTTACTGCTATGAGACGTCGACATATAGACTGTAGGCCCCGTTCAAACTCTAGCTACAGCGGTATCGGCACTCCATTGACCTCGTGTCTTCGATTTCTTTCAACTCTCTGCCACCTGCAAATCGAGCTTATTCTTGGTATCCACAGCCAATCACGTTTCCGTTTGATACCACAAATACACAAAGATGTGTATGCCAGGGCCAAAAAAGCCCTGAAATGACAGTCCTCCAGCTTCTTAAACTTTCGGTTTCTATCTTTAATAGGATTTGGATATTTGTGTGACAATATAAATGTACAGTAGTCATAATATGATCATAACACGTTCGGAACGAGCAGGATTCGATTGGTGATCTCAGGCTGTATTTCACGCAATTTATGATAGCTTTATCTCGACTGACACGCACCAGTCTCAACGATAGCCTTAAGTTAACGGTCTCTTTATCGCCAGCAACTGTCCGCAGCCACACGCTATGTGGTAAAAACTTACGTTAATAAAAAATATATTTTTTAAAAGTAATATATTCAATTGAGTTTAATTGAGATATTGATCATACCTTTCCTGTAAGTGTTTCCTCTATTCTGTGCCTGCACGAAAAAGCACCGAGCCAGCCAGGAGTCGAACCTAGAATCTTCTGATCCGTAGTCAGACGCGTTATCCATTGCGCCACTGGCCCGTTATAAGCGCAAAATATCACGGGATGTAATATAAAGGATCAATTCCTATATTTAATGTGGATTTCTCTGCATAATTAACCCTAGATAATTCCGCAAAAAACGCAAGACACAACTGTAATAATGATTATTTTTGACTAACAAGTTCCGAGATGTGACAATTTTCAGAAACTATGACCCTTGAATAAGACTGGCGACTTTAGCACAATAAAACAACGTTCATAACTAAATGACATAGATGATGGATAATCTGTTGAGGTATTAACAAGAAAATATGCTTACATTTCGGAATACAATCACGCTTAAACAAATGAACATTTTAAAAAGGCCGAAAGTAGTGATACGTAAGAGTCAGATACATTTTCTACCTGGCAACCCAACAGAGAACTTTTTTTGTGTGTGTGATATAAATGAAAAAGAATCAAACAAACAAGGAAACGACAGAGAACTGGCGTTACGCTTGGAGGCGTGTGTTGTCAATGGGGTTGCCAGATCTGTAGAAATCAAGGTTTCTACTTAATGTTTTCACCGGTAATTATACTGCTGTTATGTTATTTTTCTCAATAGTTTTGAATTCAATACAAATATGTTTACATATACTGTAAAATTTAGAATGGAATATTATGTTGACAGGACAATCAAATTATGTAATTATGGGACGCCTTGGATCGAACATGGCAACCATAAAAAAAAAACAGGAAGTAAACGCTGGCGGGAAATTCATTACGTATTATGAAAGTGTTACCAAAGATACCGAAGGCTTGACTTTGGCTGTTCACATACCAGTTCGGTGGGTAAAAATACTAATGTCCAATATCAAATTTAGCTAAGGACAATCTATCGACGAGCAGAGGTAAACATCAATTTGTGCATTTCGTTTAACATTTAGCTACAGAACCAACTAGCTTACTGAGGTTAACCACAAACAGGGATTTGTTGCTGTCCTTACTTTAACCAGCCACTTGTTTCTCTTTGCAGGTTAATTATGAGGGCTGAGATGGATAAAATAGTTACTCTGTCAGATGGAGATAGCACCGCCGAACTTCAGAACTACCTATCCTCCATTTCTGATGACCAGGTAGTTATTCCAATACATTTTTACATGTCATAGCTTGTAAAATATCTTGCACTGTCTAATGTCCGACAATGACATACGTCCCTCTTTAATATCTGTTTTGTAGCTAATCACTGTGATTACCAATGGTGCCTTAAAGGGTAAAAAAGTCGGTTCCATGATTAAAGGCATATTTAAAGGTAAGTCTACAGTGTCAGTTAGTGTACGTTAGCTACATCATTGGGGTCCTTGGGGACCTGGTACACCTGTAAGGGTTAGACTCTCATATCCCCATTCTGAATGATTGAGAAAAAAATTAAATGACCTGCATTGTTTTTAATGTCACACAATATCCAGTGCAGTAAAGGTAAAATGTGTGCTCTAATGTGTAGGCTCACCCGCAAATTCCACTGAAGGATCAAACCGCAGACTTCTTGTTTATCAACACTGCATCCCTCTGTGTGAGTCTGGGGATCTTCAGACTGAGGTGGCAGCTGATATCATTGGACTGCTGATGCTGGAGGTAAAAAATGAGATTATTAAGCTTTTCTAGAGCGCTGACTTTTAAGAGACAGTACACTAAGTGGCCTCTATTAACTTGAGTGTCTAAGTACCGCTTTGCTTTCTGAATGTTATACACAGACTCATACACTTCCCGGATCCTGTCTTGCACAACTGGCGTCACTTTTTGTCGAAGCCATTAAGGTTGGGAAAATGGGCAGTGGGAAATCACTGGAGCTTTTCCCTACTGTGCTTACTGCCCTCTCAGCCTGTGAAGCCTTGTCTTATGGCAAAGGTTAGTCCACAATTGAAGCCTTGCTTACTTTATTATTATGTCATAACACAACATATGCGAGGTGTTAGAGATAACGTTGAAGCTAATTATGGCCTCTGTCTCCTTGTTATTTTTTTATAACTTCAGGTGAACTTAATGGTGAGGAATACAAGAAACAGCTGATCAACAGCCTCTGCTCCAGCAGGTCAGCCTGTCTCTGATTTTAAATCATATGTACATGGGCTATTTCACTTGGAGTTTTTAAGGAGATGTTTTTTTAAAATAGCATCTTGCATATTGACAGCACATCCACTCTTCTCACTGAGATGACATATTTAAGCTCAAACGATTAGAGATGGATCATTAACAAACAGTATGTCCTTATTTATGTATTCCTGTTTTTTAATGCAGATGGGACCCAGAATGTGTTATCCACCTTACAACCATGTTCAGGTAACACTTATCAGACTTTAAACTGTTCCGTTTTCTGCCTAAGAATAGGACTTTTCCTATCGTATTGCTTTTACAAGGATATCACATTGTTATATCTGCTACTATTTACTCCCCATGCTTCTGTCAAGGCATACAACATTAGTCAGTTTTTTGTGTCCACTCCATTTCAGAGATGTGCCCTTGTCATCAGAGGAGCTGCACTTTGTGGTGGAGAAAGTATTGAGGATGTTCACCAAACTGGATCTGCAGGAGATCCCACCGCTGGTTTATCAGCTGCTGCTTTTGTCTGCGAAGGTAAGTGTGTGTGTGTGAGACATGTTCATTTTCAACTACAGGTCGCCATGGCTTCCTCTTTCTTCTAATAATCTAAATGTATGTGTCTGCGCTGTGCAATCACGTCTGTTAGGGTTGTAAGAAACAGGTCCTGGATGGAATCATCGGTTATTTTAAGGAGCAAGACGTTCGCCAGGAAGAAGAGAAGAAACATGGAGAGTGGGTGGCCCCAACTCTGCAACATACGTTATTACTCTAATTTTCAAGGCCTATATCCACATAATGATTGTTTTTCACTGTTTTATTGCTCAGGAGCCTGGATCTGGAGGTTCAGTCCATCCCACAGGACCAGTTAAGGCATGTGGAAGGCACTGCTATCCTCCACATAGTCTTTGCTATACGGCTTGATCATGAACTCGGCAGAGAATTCCTTAAAAGCATTAAGGTTATGTATAAATCTCTCTGTAATTTAAGTTATTTTTGACTGCATTTGTAATGTAGAGTGTGCCATAAATCTTCACTTGTATTTCTACAGACATCTTATGGGGACCTTTGCCCTTTTAGTGTTGCCCTGCTGCTCTCTGTGGCACGCATCCAGCGTTATGAAGAGCAGGTGAGGAAGTCTATACATTTTGACCCTTTTCTGCAAATATAAAAATACATACAATATTTCAGTTTTATTTGACTAAATCTTGTGTCCTTCTCTCCTGTCCCTGGGTATGGTAGGTGTTTGACCTTTTGAAGGGGGCAATCATCAGAAGCTATAAGGATGAGCAGCTGCAGCAGGGGTCAAAGTTCCTGCAGGACCTCCTGCCAGGACACTTCGGTGTGGCACAGATGATACTGGACACAGTCAGCAACAGGTCAGAGCATCAAAAGCATTAACATCTTTTAATAGAAGAACTAGACAACAGCTATTATCTGTGATGGCCAGTAAAGGTGATCAAAAGACCACCTAAGATTCACAGATGAATGACTTTTCCCGGTTTAAATTATAACAATATTTGATCAAATCATGTCAAGTTTCTCCAGTGAGATGTATAACGTGAGGATACACAGCTAGATTATCAGCTCACATCTATCATGAACACAAAACATTTGCAGTTAATGTTCTTCCCATGAATTCTACTTTCCCACCTGTGCAGTGTGTTCGGTTGGGATCATGTGACCCAGGGGCTGGTGCAGCTGGGCTTCTTCCTTATGGACACATTTGGACCCAAACCTGGACCTTTTGGCAAGACCACAGAAGGCTCTGCTACCATAGCCCGGACCCCCGCTCAGCAGGCATGTAAGCTGGGAGGACAGGTGCTCCTGCAGGGATTTAAGGTGACATTGTTTTTTTATCTAACAGAATTATCTCAGTGTAATAGACATACATATTTAACTAAATGTTTGAATAGTATATTCTCACCGAGAACATGTTTCTTTTTCTACAGATGCACGAGCCAATCAGAGGAGAGATACTGGAGCAAGTTTTGAATCGATTGGTCACAAAGACGGCCTCACCTGTCAGTCATTACTTAGGTAATGCAACCTCAAGATCTACCACACTGTGCTATCAGTCCAGTTAGAGACTACATTTATACTTTTCTTTGTTCTTTATCACCAGACCTTTTCTCTGACATTGTCGTCTCTGCTCCCATGATCCTCCTGGAGTCATCCTCCAAGGTGACAGAGACATTTGACCACCTGTCATACCTGCCCTTGGCCACTGTGCAGGGTCTTCTTAAAGCAGTCCAGGTACCTTAAAACACACACATATACACATGTTAAACTTTCTGTTGTTTGTTTACTCATTCTTCTCATTTTTTATCTTCAGCCCCTCCTCAAAGTCAGCATGTCCTTGAAAGATGCTTTGATTCTTGTTCTCCGGAAGGCCATGTTTTCCAGGTGTGTACTGCTTTGCTCTTAATCAGATGAGGTTTATTAGCAGAGTGAACGCATCATACTTTGCTCAACACATTTTATGGCTTAAAAGTTTCAGAAAGAAATGAATCAAGGTTTCCCCTGTTGTTCTCCCATCATTTTAGCCAGCTGGATGGCAGGAAGTCTGCAGTGACTGGCTTCTTGTTGCTGTTAAAGAACTTCAAAGTGTTGGGCAGCCTGGCCTCCAGCCAATGTAGCCAGGCAATCTCTTCTAGCCAGGTACAGTTCCACTTAGAATAAATGTTGTCCTTGCAAAGATTGTGAAAAATATGTGCATACGTTTTAACACGGTAACCGTCTGCCCGAACAGGTCCAAGTGGATGTTCATTCTCGTTACAACTCAGCTGCCAATGAAGCGTTCTGTTTGGAGATCCTCAGCAGCCTGCGTCGCTGCCTCGGCCAGCAGGCTGATGTTCGCCTCATGCTCTACGAGGTTAGTCATGTCTACCCTGGTCTATCAGGCTGATAATTTATAGACATGAATTTAGCGACATGTTGCTGTAACAGTTACTAACCAGAAACCTTTTTAGCAACTACAGAGAAACTTCTAAAAGAAGCCCTTAAACATGTTCGTATGATTGTCGTAGAGAGAGAGAGACACCTCTTTTACTAAGACAGCAAAATCTCAATTTTCAGGGTTTCTATGATGTCCTTCGTCGTAACTCTCAACTTGCAAGCTCCATCATGCAGACCCTCTTCTCACAGGTATGCATTGCTATCCAGTTCATACTGTGACAGGTATAACGGCCCGTTTGTCATTTTATCTTCAACATGTAAAGCTGTTTTTCTGGTCTTTTAACTGTAGCTGAGGCGTTACTACGAGCCTGAACAGGACCTCCTGCCCCCGGTTAAACTGGAACCGTGCATCACAGCCCTCGGAGACCAAGTCTACCTGCAGGAGCCTCTGGTACTCTTATCTGCTGTGGTGAACTTTTATGACCTTGTTTTTCCTCTATGTTAATGTCTGCAATAAATACATTTTGTTCCCTTTCAGGCCCATCTGGGGAGCTGTACTGTACACTGCTTGTTGTGGCTGCAGAACATGCGTCACTCAGCCAACCCCAACGCTGGGGACAGCGATAATGATGAGGACGAGGAGGAAGAGGGGGGTTACCAGTCTGAACTGCAGACAATCCTGGAGAGCATGACAAGACGCATGATCAAGAGTGAACTGGAGGACTTTGAACTGGTATAAAAGTTGAATATACTGTAAAAAATAACGCTCACTGAACTACATTAAATTGCGTGTCTGCTCTCTGTTCCCATGATCAGCATCAGTGATATAAAATCGACTCACAAATTCTGTGTCTTAGTAATTTTCACGACGCTGTAAGCGTGTGCAAGGAAGCAAATAAATGCAAATACTGAGGAATTACTTCAGAAATTTCCATTTTAAAATGTAAATCAGTTGTACTCTATTGCCAGAATGCTTCACTTACAGCCCCCATTCTTGTCCCAACGCTTGCCAGTCAGTGTTGTGGCAATGGAATCATCATTTTAAACCATAAACTGTCTTTGTTTTGAGTAGGACAAGTCAGCTGAGTTCTCCATGGGATCCAGCGTTGGGGTGAAGAATAATATCTACGCTGTGCTGGTGATGGGAGTGTATGAGGTCCTGATGGAGTTCAGCTTCATCAAAGCAAACTACAGGTAACGGCACACTCTCTTTAGATTATTAATTTGAACAAGACGTCGGCCCCATATCTCCCCTGTTCTTGCATCCCTCCAGTGGCTTCCTGTGAAATTCAGAATAAACTACAAGATCCTGTTTATGACATATGCCAATTGTCTCTATTCCCATTGCCAGTGGAGTATACTCCTTTGGGTCTCTTTTATGCTGCGTCACCGTCTGAGGTCACAAACGCACTGGAAACAGGCGAACAACAAACTTCCATTCGGATCAGAAGAAGCGTCTCTCACCTCGCTGTCTTGCCAGTGTTGCTGCATCTTGCACGAAACAAAGAACAAATTTGCTGTTTTATGTCGTCATAGCACCGTGCTGGAAAGGGGGCGGAGATTAGCGTGTCGACCTAGGTTTTGAGTTCCCATCAATGCAGATCGGACCCGAGGCGATAATTACCCTACAGGGTCTACAGCAGAGTCATTTGACCCGGGTCTGGATGCCGATTGTAGCCTTTCCTACAAAGCAAAAAAGCCGGGTGTTAGCTGTTTTTTTGATTAGTGGGAAAGGGGCTATATAAAACAGTGCATGACCTTGCCCCTAGTTACATTTCAGACCTCCTCCTTCCATATTCTACTTCTCGTCCACTCCGATCATCTAACCTCGGCCTTCTATCAAACACATGTTCTAATACCCAAACAAAAGGCGATCGCACATTTGCTGCTTTAGCCCCGACTCTCTGGAATCACTTTCCACAATCCATCAGATCTGCTCAATCTTTGGACGGTTTCAAGAAGTTGCTAAAATCTGATTTGTATTGACAAGCCTTCTTGTAGCTCTCCATCCCTGTCTTGTGTTTAAGTTTGTTTTCATTTTGCTTTTTTGCCTTGTTTGTATGTTTTTTATTCCTGTGTTTATGAAGCACTTTGTAACCTGGTGTTTTCAAAGTGCTTTATACATAAAGCTTTACCTACTTGCTTACTCTTTGTATGGACAGGATGTTGCCTTGCATACATCTTTTTAAAGTGAACAATTTTTATGTGTGTGTGTTGCAGTAAAAGCCACTTTGAGGACCTCCTGGAGTTGTTCAACCGCTACCACAAGCTGGCCGAGATCCTGAAGGAGAAATCTGGAAAGGGTCGAGTTCCCTTGAACAAGACTCCTCGCAGTTTGCTGTCTTTGGGTTTTGTATCAACTCTCCTCACTGTGCTCTTCAGGTAAATGCTTTAGATGGAAATCTTAACATGGCGAGCTGTAACAATTGCTGGCTCTATCTTAATAAAAGATCATATTTAATGAATTTAATTAATATGTACGTTATTACACTTGAAATGGCTTTTATACATTAAAGGGCCAGTTCGCTGAGTTCCAACCTCAGTCCTATCATGCTATTATGGGGAGCTAATGCCATTATGGTAGAAACAAAATGCAATGTCGCTCTGTGCCTTTGGATGACGCTATCCACTTCTCCAATGGCTGCTGGAAAACCTCCGCCAGTCTATGTAATACACATCATCTGGCGAAGGCCAGGGAGCTCGCTAAACTACATTTCCTCAATCTAGGACGTCTCCGATGTCATGTCTCGTTCAAAATCATCAGATTTGAAATGTAGACTGCAGACATGAAGATTTTTTAGACGATCCACCGGTATATACGTATTTCAGATTCTGTATTGCTCTGAGCCATCGCCTGCAGCGATCAATGTCCTTGACTGGAGAACGGTAGTATTTCACTCCAGCGTCTCTCGCTGGGCCGTTCCCTTCAGAGGGAGGGGCGCAATGCACGCTGGGTGTTGTAGGAATGTAGAATGGGCGAAACCACGAGCTGTTTGTAGAACTTTCTCCACAGCTATGGCGCCAATTTCAAATATTATTGCTTCTATCGATTACAGAGAACACCAGCTTTGACTGACAGTGGCTTTTTCCAGGGGAGAATCGCTCCTTTAAGTACTCATCGGCCATGCACTCGTATGAGTCTGGGTGTAGGGTGTTAGCAGCAATTTGTAGCCAGTTTAACAAGACAGTTACAGGTACAAAGCAAACTGGAAGAGCTGAAAGTGAAAAATATATTGAATGAAGAGTTCTACTGACAACACCAAAACAAAAAGTATTTGTAGTATGAAAAACAAAATGTTATATGTCAGATAATTGCTACAAAAAATCTTGCATTTCCCTTTTTTTCAGAGACAGTACTCAGAGCAGAGATGAGGCTCTCTCAGTGCTCCGCTCTAGTGCAGAGTTTGTGCGTTATGCAGTCAGTGTGGCCGTGCAGAAGATCCAGCAGCTGGAGGAAACGGGACACACAGACGGCCCAGACGGACAGAACACAGACAGAACGTTTCGCTTCCTCTGCGACATGACGAGGTTTGATCCCTTGGCCTCAATAACACAATTTAATAGGAATGTGTTCCTAGTTTGGTTGATAATGAGAGATCCATCTGTATTTTATTATCATCCCAGTGTGCTGATGTGGCGTTACACCAACATCCCCGGCGTTGTGGAGGATGCAGGGAAGAAGGAGAAGCGCTCCAGCCTGTCCCTGCTGTGTCTGGAAGGTCTGCTCAGGATCTTCACAACCTGCCAGCAGCGCTATCCAGACAGGATGCCACAGCTCCTCTCCACCATGGGTCAGACAGGCACACGTTTAAAACTGTAAAAGCAGGGAATTTAAGGTTTTACTCCTGAGTGGAAAATCATTTCATTTTGTGTTTCTTGCAGACGTCTCAGAGGACAACGAAGAGCCAGACGACGGCAGTGTTACAGAGATGAACTTCTTTTACATCCGGCAGTTTCAGGTGCCAAAAACAAACATTTCTTTTCTTTAACACTGCTTCTGCTTCAGACGCCTGTCTTCTACTTGACTTTTACAGACAGCTTTTGAATGTAGCAACTACAGTTTCACCCTATCTGAACACCGACACTAAAATCCAGTTTTCTTTGCCTGCCACCAGAGGGCGCTGTTCACTCAGTTAAGTGGAGGTGAGGATGAATTCAACAGCAAAGAGGCTCAGCTGCTTGTAAGCATCCTGAGTGTGCTCTCGCGCCAGCTCAAGCCGTCCTCCCAACAGGTAGGTGTCATCCTAAATGCACTTCATAGGAGAAAAATCTGTAGTACTTGTTGCACTAAAACCCATTCTACATCCACAGTTCGTTCAGATGATTACATGGACTGTGAAAGTCTGCAAAGAGACCAGCTTTGGTGAGTGAAAGTTTAATTGACAATTGAATCTTTGGGTCTGTGTTGTAAGGTTTGTTCTAAGATGCTTCTCTCTCTTGTAGAGGATTCAGCTTTCTCCAAGGGCCTGCTCTCTCTCCTCTTCAGCCTGCATGTTCTCTATAAGAGTCCTGTGAGCCTGCTGCTCGAGCTCTGCCAAGACATCCACAGCCAACTGGGAGATATCGATCAGGTACACACAAGAAATATGGTATCATATCTTGAAAACAATTGCCGGACAGAACATGTCATTAATTGGTACTAAGAAGGGGTTTAATGATGGCAAACTATTACTTATAATCATATTTTGATGGGTTTCACTTTTTTTAAGTGTTTAAAAAGTGAAAACTTTATAATTCTGTGTTTTTCCAGAGTCACATTTTTATAAAGGTCGCCTCTGAAATGGGCCGTTACGAACAGCTGCAGGTTTCTATGTAGAACCTTGCTCTCGCTGAAATCGACCAATCGTCATTCACCGTCATTCACCTCAGGCTGCCTTCTCGCGCTAGCTTGTAGTCAAGTTACTGTCAAGATTTCTACCATTCTGACACCTCCTGGTGATTCTGGCTCGTACATATAAGGCCCAGCTGAGCGATCCCACGTGGGGGAGGGGCCGCACCGTCACTCCAAAGTTGTAGAAAACATGGCTGCTTTGGGATCGGTACACGGTCACTCCAAAGACTGTCAGCCAATCGTGGCTGAGGTCTGACCTTTGAATGGCAAAACGGCTTGTTCGTTTCAGGAGGAAGGAGAAACTCAGAAAAATAATGAAATTAAAATATGGATACAATTTTTCAAATGAAACAAACTTTACCAACATGACTCAAAAACACATTAGAATGATAGAAAATTGATTGCATCGCTAAAATACTTTAAAGTTTTTGTTATATTTATTAAGTTATTATATTTTGTTTAAAATGGTAATATTTATGTGCTTGTGTTTAAAATCCAACCTTTGAACATGGCCTCACGTCATCGTAATTCTCCCATTATAAAATGATTAGCTGACTATGGCCATGTTAAACTATTGCATTAAACAAAAACAATGCTTGCTGTTGTAGGCAACAGCTAACATCGTTGATGTAAGGTGCAATAAGTGCTAGATTTTGGAATTTTCTCAAAATCAAACAACCTACAACCAATTGGTCCACGTTTTGCTGTGCTAATAACACATTTATGACTGTAGCTTGATGATCATAACCGAACCAATTCAGCCTTGGTTATAACAGTCACATTTTATTCTGTATGATCAGGATGTGGAAGTGGAAAAACAGTCTCACTTTGCCATTATCAACATGAAAACTGCAACCACAGCAGCAGTGAGTGTTTACATTTCTTCTCATCTGTTGTGACCACCATTTCTCAGACTCTGTTTGCTCTTTGTGCTCATTAACTTCATTTGAATCTCTTGCTCCAGCTGCTGGTCCTGTCTCAGGTTGACAAAGTGCTCGATGAAGTGGACTGGCTGATTGCCAGAAAGAAGAGCCAGACGCCCTCTGACAAATCAGGCTCGGGTAAGAAGAGTTTCAAACTGAGTTGGATCATATGCTAGAGTAAAGGGGGTAAGAGATGCATAACTGCCACACAATGGAACTAAACTTCTTTGGCGTTACACTTACGGTGTGAAGGTGAGGCCACTCAGAACGCAGGCCAGCAGGATCCGATAGAGAAAGCGGTGACACTGCAGCTCGGGACTCTTCTGACAGCGTTAAACGAGCTGGTCCAGACGGCCCTGCTGCCAGGCACCTGTACCATCACACTGCTGAGAGAGCTGAGCCGCACCTACACCATCCTCACCACCCTGGTCAAATATGTGCGTATTCGTCTGCTCTGTGATCTCAATATGAATGTAGAGATTGTGAAGTTTGTCTGGTTTAACATTGCTCTTCTCCGTCTCTTTTTAGTACATCCAGGTGTGTGCCAGCCAGCACGGTGCACTGCCGGCTCGCTTTGAGAAGCTGGTAAGTCTGAGGGGATGTTTCTCTGTTTGAATCTTCTCGTACAACTTATGTCATGTTAACAAAGTGTTTTCTGTGCAGGTCAAACTTTCAGGCTCCCACCTAACACCTCAGTGCTACTCTTTCATCACATACGCACAGGTAAAGCTCAGGCCGGCTTTGCAAAAGTTGACAAAAAACATCTGTTTTTCAGTCATGGATTTGACACAGGTGACTTCATCCTCAAGATAGTGTTAAGATTATGAAAACTATGTGTTCCTTATCTGTTAGAGTGGAGAATTAAGTGGTGGAGGTGCTGATGACAAGAAGAAAAAGAAAAGGAATGAAGCCAACCCTGCTGCCTCTGTGAGGACATTTATTATGAAATCTTACAGGAACAAAAATAAGACAATATTTTTATGTTCTGTTTATCTTTCTTATATCATAAACATGCTTAGATAAACTGTACATTCACACAATTTAAAGCCTCAAACAAATCAACCTGACATGAAACCTTTAAGAATTTGTCAACCTCTATTTTTCTCTTTGTAGGCAAAGCTTCTGCGTGAGACCAAAGCCATCCCTAACTTGATCTTCAGCATTGAGCAGTATGAGAAATTCCTCATCACACTTTCAAAGAAATCAAAGGTATGCATTTGTGAACAGGTTTTCTTGGAGAATATGATTCTCAGAACACATTGTGAAACTTGGAGAGCAAAAACATTGTAAAAAAAACCAAACATGTTTGTCCAGGTAAATCTGATGCAGTACATGAAGCTGAGCACCTCGAGAGATTTCCGCATCAACGCTGCGACTCTGGACGCAGCCCTGCAGGAGCAGGACGACACTGAGGAGGTAAATCACTGCACCCATCTCTCACTGTCTTTCCTTACACATCCACAGTGCATTTGTGAACATTTAACTCCCTTGAACAATCTCTATTTCAGTAGTTTGCTCCTGCCTGAAATCTCAGTGTGTGTCCTTGTCTGTCCTTTCAGCCGACAGAGTCACAGGACGTAGAGGAGACACAAGAACCCAAACAGAAGAAGAGAAAACAGTGACACTCTGTTTGATGGACACGACTCCAGATCCTTCACCGGTGTGGAACATGAGCAGTGCGCTGGCACTTTGTCCTGAATAACAGCAGTTTGGCCGACAAAGCGCTATCTGCCTTTGTTCAGAGAGCCTTTAGTGATGTCGATGATTTGGTAGATGTCCAAGGCCTCACCTGTGGAAAGTTCAGCATTAACAGTCTGCTTGTGTTGCTATAATAATCCACGTAAATTAAAATGTATATGTATTTTGTTTATGAAATGTATGTGTTGACATGCAGATTGGAGTTTTTCTTTGTGACTGTAATTTCTATTTTATATTATTTTAAGATTTGTTGACTTATTTGACTTTTCTCCCAATGCACTCGGCTCTTATTTTAAAGATGGTTCAGTTGTGACTGCATACAGCAGCATTTAAGAGGGTCCTAATTTATCAGTTCTTTGTTGGGCTAGGTCAAAAGATGGCTCTATGGTTTCCAATACACATAAATGTATATTGAAGAGATGTTCAAGATTTGTTAAGTGCTGTTTCATTTTAAAATAAATGTTATTTACTTGTTATTAGGTCTAATTACACGGTTTTTGTCATTTCTTTTCTTTTATTGAGTCTGGAATGGGGTCTTACCATGCATGGGCAGTTAGACAAGAGTAGCTGTAATTAATTCCCTCAAATTAAAAACTGCTTTGTTATTTCAGTACTCCCTTTTCCCTTCTTAAATAAGCAAATCAACTGGGATTCTTGCAGGATGTATGGGACACTTCATGTGCACTGCATCACTTTTAAAGATCAGTAAATTCCCCTTCTCTGTTCTTTTTGCATTCAATTTGTATAAATGCATATAATATGTCTCTTCCAACAGAAAAAGAAAAGCTGATACAGGTGTGCACAACTCACCTGATGGTAGGCCATATCTTCGCTCCAGGCCTGTAGGGTTCGAGGGGGTCACACAGTCCATGTATACCTCCTTCCTCAGACACTGGTCAATGTCCACAGAGCTGAAGAACGCTACTGACTGAGGTAGGTCCTGCATGCCTAACGCGTGGGCGAACACGCTCCTGCAGGAGACGGACGCACACAATCAGAGTAGCCTTCAGGTTTATTGTCTATTTTGCAGTGGATGTTTTGACAGGGAAGCATAAACAATGATGTGAGAGCAGACCTCGTGAGCAGGTTTGTGATCTGAAGTGCCAGCGCTGCTCTGTGACGGTCCTCGCTGCAGACGAGGTACCGCACCTCATCGTGGATGCTGATGCAGAAACGGCCATCGATGTCGTACTCCTCGAAGAGCCACTTCATGGCCACCAGCATCAGATGTAGGTAGTCAACCGCCGAGCTCTGGACCACCCAGTTCACCCTGCTTGTGATAAACTGACAAAAGAAATATGGGAACGGTTTACTTTAAAGACAGAGACCTCCTCTAGAACAATGAACCTCATCCAGTCTGGGCTCTTCAGTAATGAACTAAGCCAAAGGCTCTGAGCATCTCTAACAATAATCTTCAAAATTATACACACATAAGGCTCATGACGTGGACTGTTCATGCTCATATTGAACAGTAATGGAGTTGGTATGTCTGAACAGCACTTCCTCACCTCATCCTTTACTGCACTGGGCTCCAGCGCTCTGCTAATCCTGCAGCCTAGAACCGGAGTGGCCGGCTGGGCTGAATGAGCAATGCTCTCCAGCTTGTTGAACATGTCCGACTCTGTACCTCCAGACCACTGACGTTTGTCGACCATTTCCCATCTCTTACGGCGAGAGCTGAAGGGTAGCAGATGCACAAAGAGGAATGACGGAACAGAAGTAAGTTTTGCACTGTTTAAACATAGTTGTGGATGTTAGTGTGATGTTTTACTCGCTCCTTCACCTCTGTGAAACCAGTCTAGTGATCCTCCGCAATTCTTCAAGGGAAACACTCCCATTTTCCTCCCTCTCTACCTGTATATCCAGTTCATCAACCAGCCACTCAGCTTCTTCTGTGAGAAGATATCTGACAAAACATATAAACACAAAAAGATGCAGCAATAAAGCTCGACTGAATTACCTTTGCAACTACAACTAAAATCTTTCCATATAATGTAATAAATCACCTGCGTACGCCCTTTGTTGAGGCGTACATCTGCCTGGCCTTTCTGGCAGCTTTCTTCTGATCCAGCCGGTGGTTGAACTGCATCAGCAGCCGCTCAGCGAAGGGTTGTCCTGCACCATAAATGCGTCCATAGTTGAACACCTTGGCGTGCTCTCGGCTGATGCCCACAGTGTCAGCAGTGCGGCTGTGCAGGTCGGTGCCCTGACTCTTCTTTCCCTGAAGGGTCATCCAGCCAAACGCAGTACAACCTGAACGCAGCAGACACGTAAGATAAACAAGGATGCTGTATAATTGTTAGAAAGGTTATGTCTGGGTTCTTCTTCTTTTTATTTATTTTTTTTAATTGTACACTATAATCTACTATATTTTTGTAATTTCTCACAAATGCTTTATTCTCATCCTCCACTTTTTAATACAAGGTTTGAATATGGCCAAATCTCACCGTGCATGCCGGCAAAGTGAGCCTCTCCCAGCACAGCAGCGATCCACAACTCTTGAGAGTCGACATCTGCTCCCACCAGGTGATATCCAGGAGGAACCTGCACCATGGCTTTCAGCTCACTGCCTACCCGATCCTTCTGTAGACACAAAAAGCACACAAACAAGATTTCTCTACAGGCTGATCCAAACTTGCAGCTGAGCCAGACTTGGATGTGTAAGTTGGAAGTGCAGTTAATCTTAATCAGCTCTGCCTCGCACCCGAGCATTACTCGCAGTCAGCCAAGTTGGCTCCACAGCCCTCCGTGTCACCGTTCCAGCCGTGACGACCTGAGGTAATATGGCGCCATACTGACCCTCTTCATCAAACTCCTTGTGTCTTTGGGAGACAGAAAGGTTATTATATACAGCAATACCCCATCGACAAACACAGAAGACTGATCGATACAACAGACAAACCTGCTGACAGTAAGAGGAAGCTCTCCCTTCCGCAGCCACAGCACCATCTGAGAGCTATGAGCACAGACAGGAAAATCATGTTTTCACCTCCTTTGTAAGTGACAGAGTCGATTGTGATCATCCAAAAAAGATGAATGACGAGTACCTTATACGTTTATGGGCATTCCTCCAGAAGGACATCATTTTGTTGATCTCCAGACCCCGTGTAGCGTTGGTTCCACCCCGTCCTGCCCGCAGAGTACCGTCCTCCATCTTGGACAGGAAGTCTTTAGAAAAAGGACTGCCGACGTTGTTGTGATTTCCATCCTGAAACACACAAATACAGTGAGAGGATGAAAGTAACTTAATGAAGTGACAATCCTTACACTCTCCTTGTTCAGGACACTCTTGGTAAACACTGAAACTTCACCTTATGAGGCAGTTTGAAGAACCAGCACCCTGGTATGTCTACATCGTCGTAGGGACCGTTTCCGTGATGATAGTGGTCATCGTGATAGTGATCGTCCCCTCTTGCGTTATGTGGATCTTTGGACTGTTGTTGATACAGAATGCAAGCAGATCGGAACAGCTTAGGTTTTATATCAGAGCAGTGATACAAAAAAACACTAGAAAAACAACACTTTAATTGCACCTTGGACCAGAGAGATGGATTTAGTTGGGTCTCTGTAATACATATATACAGCAAAGATTAGGGACCAGACCTGATCTGTACATAGTGTGTCATGAGATAACTTTTGTGTTTATTTGGTCTTAAATAATAAACATTGGTTGGTTAATAGATATAAATAAATAGTTTGATCCATCCTAGCAAGGTTTATTTAAAGATATAATCTTGAAGATTTTCATTTAAATAAATGTCTGTTGAGTCACTATCTATCGCCGAATGAGGTAACACAATGGTGATTGGGCCTATGGCCCACTGATGAAAGCTTTTACATTTGTATTAAAAAGTATTATTACAGACTGGGTGTCTGTGGCGACTTTAACAACAAGCGGTGCCCAGTTAGTGATGCGTTTTCCATCAGCCAGCAGTGGTTGGTCTGTCAGAGAGGGTAGGCGGAGCTAAGCGGCTGCTTTTCCGGTCTCTGCAAGTGTTGCGAGTAAACAGTAATCTACTATGGCTGAACAAACAAAGAAAAGATCGATGACTACAGATACAACTTCAAAAATAAGTGAAAATCCAAAGAAAAAGAAACAAATTCGCACTCAGATGAAGGCAAACAGTCTGAAAAGAGAAGCGACCGTCAGCGAGGAAAATCAACAGTTACAACTGCGACATTCCCGCAATTACCGTTTATCGCCATTACGTGCCACCAAAGAGAACAAAACTGAAATCTTCAAGATTATATCTTTAATATAACCATACAGAGTTACGAATGTGTTCATTATACAATGTCATAAATTACAACCATAATTTCATCCACTCACGTTTTTCTTTCCCTCCCCATTTTTCATCATAACTGCGTTTTCCTCCATCAGACTCTCCTTGGAACTTAGCTCCTCCACCTAGAATAAAATTAAAAAACAAATCTTAGCCATGAAACAATATCAGTCATTTAATGATCCAAATTAATGATCCATAGTAGGGCCAGGTCCACATTTCAGCACTCCAACACTTTTTAAAACAAAAAAAACATAAACAAATTATGTATTTTGAGGAATCTGCACCAATGAAAGTCATTCGGATTGAGCTTCTGGCTGCTCCTGTTTGCACAAGTGTATACACTAACCGGCCACTTCATGAGGTACACCTGAACAATCTAACGCAGTTCAATACAACAGCACTGCCATGGACTCTGCTTTTATGAAGTTTAGAGTCGGAAGTGTGTAAATTAAATTATGTTTATTCTGAGGCTACAGTTAAAGGTGGTGTTGTCCTGAACTACGTTATATTGAGATGTGTCTCTAATTTTGTGTCCTCTCTATTTACATACATGAGGGAGCCAGAGTATTAAAAACACCTCTGAATATAATGCAGCTCAGAGCAGCCCCACGAACCAATTATAACCTTGACACTGAAATATCATCGTATTAACACCTCTATGACAGGTACATTACAGGCAACATAAAAGCAAATCCTATGGCTGAGCTGGTGTATTGGATTACATCCGATTTTTCAGGTGGACCTAATGAAGTGGCCGGTGAGTGTAAGTCTACATGTCCCAACTTTCAAAACAGTAGATTTTCGGGTACAAAAAAAGACAGCTTCTTGTAAACTGTAAAAAGTTACATTATAGCCCTTTTTACACTGCCAGTTCAAGGCGGGAGTATTACATTTTGTGTTCTATGCAAAACACACAGAGACAGAACGGTAGGGCGAAGTCGTTCCGCCTCTGAGCCAGCATCAAAGGTAGTAACGGAGGCGAAACGGCGTCTTTGTAAACAGCGGAGCCGGCAGTGCCGTGTGTGTATTTGAAGCATGTGGGCACACACTGGTGCGACTTTACGCAGGCATTGCTTGGTCTAATGTAAAATGACAAAGGCTGCATGAAGGCGGAGCTTCGTTACGACGCTGAGGAAGAACCGCAGTGTAAATAGGGCTTATGAATGTCTGCACCTTTGACCACACTGTGCTGTCCATAAACATGTGCTCCTCTGAAGGATTGACGTCCAGGTATTCCAGCTGCTTCTTGCTGTTCTGCTCACAGTACTCTCTGTGAACACTCTCAATGGCTCTGTGGAACAAGACAAGGCTTTAACACACACATCATATCCTGTAAAGATCTAATTTGTATCATGTATTTAATACCTGTGTGGGCACACAGGACCTGTATTTTCCTCCTCAGACACCAGGTTATCCCTGCGTCCAGGTACCAGGTAGCCCCAGCCATGTTTCTCAGTGTAATGCAGGGGGAAACCATCCCACGTCAGACCCATGAGCTTAGGGGTCAGTCTCATCTGCAGGGTGATGAGGCTGGCTCCAGGTGTCCAGCTATCATCTGCAGAAATCTTCTCACACAGCTTACGGTACCACCTGAGGGACACATCGAGGTGAGAAGACTCTTTTACTCACACAGTCAGTGGTATATGGAATTGGAAAGTGAAAGATATTAAATGACTTAAGCGTGATCTTACCCTGGATGTCCAGGCAGATGTTGCCTTCTCTTTGGAAGTCGAGTCACCGTTTCCTTCAGCTGCTCAACAACCAGCCTGCTGGGAGAGGGGCCAGCCATATCCTCTTCTAAGGGTGGACCTGGGTCTGATATTACAACTCAGCTGAATCATCTCATCTGTTGTTTTAACACCCTTTCCATTGTTGTTACAACATTTCAACAAAAAATTGAAGAGCTATAGCATTTGTTATATAAATGTGGCCCAGGACCTGATCTCATACCTTCTTCCCAGTCTGGTAGAGGAGTAGCAGTTCTTTTTTCAGCGGCCTTTTTCTTCTTGCTCACTACTATTTTCTTCTGCTTGAACTCCTGCACATCCCACTCAAGGTCCCAGAGCCAGGGGTCTTCTTTGTATCTTCAGTGAAAATTAAAAACATTTTTTTTTTGCAAAGCACCATAAAAATCTCTAATCCTTTTTACCTTTCCACACACATGAGGTCAAAATGTAATAATTTGTTACAGTGAGAAACATAGTTATAAATAGGTGCCATTCTCACCTGTCATCCTGCAGCAGCTGGCAAGCATCGTCAGCTAGAGCCATCAGAGATTTCTTCATCTCTCTCTGGAGCTCTTCATAAGTGTCATCAGAATCTTCCAGGTAACGCCCCCAGTTTTGATTGACAGGAAGGTAACTCACTCCCATCTCTAGCATTCCTGCAAATGTGACGGGGTGAGGGCACCTAACAGGGAGGAAAAAGATGGTGTCAATTTACAGCATTGTGGGGAAAAAATGGTGTCCGGACTATTCCTAAATATAAGAGCTATGAGAGAATATTTGAAGGTTGCGATTTCCTGACCTCTCCAAGAAGAGCGGGAGCTGTTCTGTGAAGACTTCATGTGTGGCTTGAACATCCATGGCGCAGTACTGCATTAACTCCTGAAGAGGTCAGCAGAGGCAAAATTATTAGTCGGTACTTCATGATGATGCAGCATTATATCAACACATTTTTAAGCTGATTACTGACAATGCAAATTGTGTCATGAACCTCTCACCTGAAAGTTGTTCCTGACATCCACCATGCTTCCCTTCACAAAAGTCTCCCTGGCCTCTTTCTCCAGTGGTGGTCCTCCCACATACAGAGCATGGACATCAGCCAGGTTATTGATACTGCTAATATTCACCCAGTCCCAGGAGCCAATCTATGCACAAAAACATCACTGCAAAATGAGTTTTGCTGATGAGAACAGCACCAACAGCACCAACATGGTGAATTAAGGACACCAACCATTGGGCCCTCCTTTTTCTTTCCAGTTTTCTTGATGTGTTGCTTGACCTCCTGAAGACCCCTCCCTTTCCCCAGTTTATTGGCCATCCACAGTATGCGCTGGAACCCGGTCAGCCCGGAAATGGCCATGTGGAGGCTCATGGTGTCCATGAAGCGAACCTTAGAACCCTGGGGAAAGAAAATGTCATATACAAGCAGGTATAAGTTTCTATGCACATTTAAATCAAGGATGATGGGATCATACCATAAAGATGCACACAAAATGAATTAAAAAGACAAAGCGCTAGAAAACTAAGTTTGCAAATGACCAAAAAAGAAACAAAGACACAGTGACCTCTGAATACTGACCTTGTGTAAGTATTGCTCCTTAATGTAAGATCGGTCAAAACTGACATTATGGCCAACTATGAGTCTCTTCTTCCACTGACCCCCTGATGGACGGAAAGAGTTGATAGGTGTCTCTAATGGGATGAGGTCAGCTAGAGTCAGCTGGTTTGACCAGGAGTACCGCTCCTCAATCAGACGCTTACTGCACCAAGAGTACCTACAGGATAAATGGAGAAATATTTTTGGGCAATTTTTACGCATTAATGTGACAAGGAAAGACATTTTCTGACTATTAAAACAAACAACAAAACACATCAAATTAATCAAATAAACTGTTTGTTCCTCACCAGTTAGTAGGAGAAACAGCAACAGCCAGCGTTGGACATTTCCCCTCAGTCATGCACACCTCCACATCAAACACCAGTGCCGATTCCTTTGGGAAATCTACCCTTTGACTCTTCCCATTGGGCCCATAGCGAGTCCAGCCAACTTCACAGCTCCATTCCTGTGGCATGGGAGGGAGTGTCGCATTGTGCAGCTCTGTGGCAGCTTCAAGGTAAGGAAGACTCTGCTTCTCAGCCAAGATTCGAAAGTGCTCATCAATATTTGTGCCATACATTTCAGGAAGCTTCAGCTCCACATCAGGCAACAGTGACGTTTCCTTCCCCCACAACTGGTGCTTCTGGAGATGCCTGATGCTGCGCTCCACATTATCCTCTTTGTACTCTGGTTCCAGCCCATGAAAGATCTGCTCGTGGAGGTTTTTTGACAGCATCTGAATGTTAAGGGGGTTCAGGCGGGTCTCTGTGGAGTCCTCGCCCTGGACAGAGTGAGGCTTGGTGGAGTAGAGGGAGCGTAGGCTCTTCCATTGTAGAGAAATCAGAGTCCTCTGAAGAGGACAGCGCAACACATGCAGCATCACCTCATGAGGACTTCACACTAGAGCTGGAAAACATTGATACATCATTAACATTACAGCAGTTTAGCCCCAGTTTATATCTCATGTGATGTGATGAAAGCAAGGACTAGACACATCTATGTTCTATGTTGTCTCGTGATGTGTGATTTTGCTAGTGTAGAATTATAATACCGTCATACAAAAGTGGTTTAAATGTTCTTAGTCTTGGGGGATTTGGCACACAACATAATAAAGGACAAGGAAGTCGAGAACGTTTTGAAACTTAACTCTGATAAAGTTAACATGCTCAAAAACTTATCATCCAACTTTAAATAGCCACACGTTTACTCAAAACAAGAGCTGTACTATCCTTAGCTGGTTTAATGTACTGTAGCATAGTTTAGCTAGGTAAGTTACACACGCAGAACTGTATTCACCTTGTTATATGTGCATACCCGGGTAGACCTCCAGCCTGCTAACGCATGTTTACTAACATACCACACATGCTCATGTCCAAGGTAACCGAAGCTAATTTTTAAGCAACCAAACAAATAAATATCTGTTTGATCATGCACTTGCTTAGTTTCTGATCTACACTGTCCCTTAAAGCAAAAACAGGCACGTCACCCGATCTGTAATAAGAGGTATAACGTTATAGTAATAAATAAAATAAACTACGTGTAAAATCGCTCCACAGTAGCATGATGGCCTCTGCGTCTGCGTCTTCTTCTTCTTCTCCTTTTTGGTGTTTTATGGCGGTTGGCAAACAACGTTATGGTGCATTACCACCACCAACTGGTATGGAGTATGGATCAGGAGTCTAACTACTGTATTCAATACTAAATATTTAGAAAACTAAGGGAACATGTTCAAGATCTTCTTCGATAATACAAAATTCACATCTTCCTGTATTATGTTTTCCCTTTGTATATAGTAGTATGTTGCTCTCTATGGCCAGCAGCGTTCTAGAAAAACGACGCGTTGGCGGCCCCTAGCGGTCCGGATGACCATCTTTTTACAACTCCTGCATATAAATGGGTGCCAACTTCAATAGAAAAGCTACATTTTGTAAAAGTAGACAGACGTAGAACCCCCATATTCACAGATCCCAAACTACCCCACAAAAAGACATCGTCAGAAGTAGTAGATTGAAATTGTGTATCGTTCCTCTAAGAGCCATATCATCGGCCGCGTGGCCTAATGGATAAGGCGTCTGACTTCGGATCAGAAGATTGCAGGTTCGAGTCCTGCCGCGGTCGCTCTTTTGATTATTGTCGACCTGACAATAATGCTATGCCGCACTGTCACCCATGCAGATCCCCATAAGACGAATTCTGAAACAGCAATGCGACACGAGGCTTTATGTGAGCAGTAAACACTCTGCTCTACTTTACCTTGAAATAATCCCAAACCCAGTTTCCTTATGTGGATGCGAATGTGGTCACTGAGGAGGCAGGGTCGGTGTCGGTCTTATTTCACTGCAACACCTGCCTTACTGAAGCCCTGCACAGCTCTGCAATCCACAAATGGTACTTCGCTTTGCTTTGTACATGTACATTCATAAAATGTGGTTTTCTTTTTATCTTCATCTTAATGTTTTGTGTTTGCTTGTATTCTGGTATTGATATCCTGGGGTTAATGATCCTGATTTTGTCGTTGCTTCTTGTCAGGCGATGGCGGATGACACGGAGGATGTTGAGCTGGACTTTGCTGCTGACGAGCAGGAGAGGGCGCGGACAAGCTCCGTCATAAGGTGCTGCATAAGATGTTTTCTAGCATGTAAAATCACTTGTCTTGCACAGAGTATGTTGCGTTTGATACAAAATCAATTAGGGTATCGGTATAATGGGATTTCTTTTATGATATTAAAGATTTTCTGTGCTAAAAGGTGCAAATTAGCTTTTTTTAATTACCCCTATGTGCTTCATTGAAATTTTATTCTCACCATCATCTAATTTCAGACATCCCCTGGCGTCCTTTTTCCACCTGTTCTTCAGAGTGGTTGCCATTGTCACCTACCTGCTCTGTGACTGGATCAGTGAGAACTTTGCATCATGTTTTGTCCTCATCATCACTCTGCTCTCTTTTGACTTCTGGTCTGTCAAGGTGAGAGACCAGCTACTAATTCCCTTTACTTCCCTTTGCCTTGGTCCCTTTCTTTCCCTCTTGTGCACTTCCTACAGTCACCTA
Source organism: Semicossyphus pulcher (assembly GCF_022749685.1). NCBI lineage: Eukaryota > Metazoa > Chordata > Actinopteri > Labriformes > Labridae > Semicossyphus > Semicossyphus pulcher. Next base: position 20,007,266 of record NW_027211759.1, read on the forward strand.
CAGTGTCTTTCACTTCAAGTGGTCTAATTTCTCATATTTGTCCTGTGATTCAGAATGTGACTGGCAGGCTGCTGGTGGGGCTGCGATGGTGGAATCAGATCGACGACGATGGAAAGAGCCTCTGGGTGTTTGAGGCCAAAAAAGTAAGACACTGTCATTTTGCCGGCCACTCTCTCTCCGGAAGAGCATTATGAGTTATTGCAGTGTGCGTGTGTTTGTATTTGTTGGGTGTGTGTGTTTCTGCAGACTTCCCACGGTAATAACATTGGGACAGAGGCAGAGGCGAGGATATTCTGGCTGGGTCTCATCATCTGTCCTCTCATATGGACATTCTTCTTCTTCACTTCCCTTTTCGCCCTGAAGATTAAGTGGCTGGTGAGATTGTGCGCATACTTTCCATATATCAGTAGAGGTACATCACATAATGACATGATGTCCCTTTTATTCCACAGTCACTTGTGGTAGCTAGTTTTTCCCTCCAAGTGGCTAATCTTTATGGTTACCTACGCTGCAAGGCAGTGGGAGAGGACGGCCAGACACCACATGCTCACTCTCTAACGGGACAGCACCTCCTGCAGCGTGTGAGTGACTGACTGCAGCATTTAGCAGTTGTCCTCTTAACGTGTTAGCATTCATTAAAATCAAACATAAACTCACTAATGATCTCTCCTCTTCCAGCCTGATATCATCTTTGGGATTCTTTGAAGATCTCCTTGAATGGCTGTGTGCCCCGTGCATGCCTTATGCTGCTGCTGACTGTTCACTTCACATGCTGCCCATGGATCTGTCTGTCAATATGTTAATAAAAGATAAGTGCAATATACAACTTTTCCCACTCAGTGAATTACTGGTGTTCAACACAATATATAAAGTTATTCACAAGCCAGATTTTACTGTGAAATACATCTTCTTTGTCTCACTTTCTGTGGCAAACCCACTTGCAAAGAGAGCAGGACATATTTTAAAATGCAGGGATAAATATAATGTAACTATATCATTAACCTATCGATTGTACCCATTAAGAATAATGGCTTCATTAAAGGAGGAACAGGGAGCACGGGTGTATGAAATGGAGTCACTTGGAGTGTCTTCCCTGTTTGGTTACAGTTGTTCCACTACATCTCAACAGGACACACTAATAACACCTCATAAACAGTGTTTGGCAGTAAAAATTACCACTGAAGTTTGATGAATACAGTGACAGCAAGTTCTGTAAAAGGCCTATATGTTTTGACAGGCAGGTTTTTGGTGCTCAATTTACCACATGATGACAAAATGAGCAACAGAACACAAACTACCTATATATATTATAGGAACTCTGACTATCATAACATTCGAAACTAGGCTTTTTAAATTAAAATCACACATTTACAAGTAATGTTATACTTTTTTTGTATTATAAATCACTTTGTGTGAAATTTTCTTCCATGAGAACTGGAGTCAGAAATATTGGTATATGTATGCAGGTTACAATCTAAGTCAAATGTGTTTTTTATTGCTCTGCGATTCCAAACAAAATCTTAGGGGATCTGGCTATACTCTGGCCACGATAAGCTTCCCTATTTTTAATAATTCAGGAAATATTAATATAAGGCTAGTATAAAATGTTAAGTGTTGCAGCCTCTTCAATTAACTGGAATGCAGTTGGAGTTTTAAAAATCACTCCGGCCATACACTTTAAAAGATATAGGTTAACTCCAGCCTCTGTTTGCCCAACTGAAATGACATATTCTGATTACAATGACAGACTAGGTATTATTACTATTACTAAGGCTCGCTAACCGGCAGATTTTGTGTTTGCCTTAGTTAACTCGGATTCCGGCCATATAAAACACATTAAAATATCTCCATGTCGTACAGATTTGGAGGGAACCGTTACCGTTCATACCCTTAACTATGGCTCCTGTGCTCTCTAACCATCACTTGTCACATACAAACTCCTCAGAGATGTTCTATTCATCAAGAGGGCTCACTTATACTCGATGTCAACCTGTGAACAAAGAATTAACACATTCTCAGATTCTCACATAGGCTGAGACTGAAAGTCTATCAGAAGGGATAACAAGGCTTTGGAAATATAATATAAACTTATACTTATGTAACTTAAGTGTCTTCATCAATAGATATATACAGTTTATGTGAAGACACGTAATGACCAAAAGCCCACACAGCTACCTAATGGACTTTGAAGTGACGTTTTTTTTAGCCTACTTCTGACCAAAGAAGAACTTTATGCAAACATACATAACAATTTCTCTAAGTGCCCATAAAAAATGGTAAAATGTAAAAATTGGAAATCTGAACTGAAACTTATTATCACATGATTTTCTGGGAAAACTCCACATATCTGTTAATTCCATATCAGCAAACGCAACAAAAAGGAAGAGGAAAATGTCAGGAGTGAGACGTCTTGCTTAGGACAGTCTTTGTTGCCGCTGGACGCTCTGATTGGTCAGCGTGCCACCCTAGCTCTGGGATGACGTCAGTGCGGGAGCGAGTAGAGGAAGCGCGCAGCCTGGAGGAGAGGCAGAAGCTGGAGAACTGGGGATGAAACTGGACTCACCTGGCAGCAGCAGCGCTGACGCTCTTCACGGGCCCGGTGTTAACGCAGAAAAATCAATGTGGGAAATTGATTACGAGCTGAAGTTGTGGGCATTTCTCCTCAGAGTCCGCTTTGCTCCTGAAACAGGTAAGAAACGCTTCTGGAAATAGACAATATCAGCAAGGGCAGCGTGAGATTTTACCAGCTTTGATTCTGTTCTCATGCCATGTCCATGTGTATCACGTAGATAATTTAGGGACATAGGAAATGGTTATTTAGTTTAATTTTTAGTTGTTGTTTTTTTACTCGTGGTAACAGATTACCATCAGAAACGCCCTTTTATTTATTTTAAAATGACGGAAAAGCAAAACGGGAGGTCCTGGTTTCTATTCAGACAAAAATCATTGTTCTTTTAAGTGCCAGAATATAATATAAGCACTACTTGGTCTATTATTATCATAAACTTGTTATAAACTGGTTTGTCTAATAGCATATGGCTAATCCTCTGATGTGAAATAGTCTAGTTTTAGGAGAAGTAGGCCAACTCAAATTAAAAGTGGGGATTCGTTGCCCCCCAGGGAGGACCAAAGAGCCAAGAGCCAAATTAAAGACTCTTTAAAACCCAGCTCAGATCACATTTAGTAGATTTTTTTACACTCATCTGTTGATCTCGGAGCATCACTGAACCTGCTGCATGAAAAGAGCCATTTCTTTATTTCTAACCTGCCTCAGGTTCATGATCATGGTCCTGCTTTTAGGCCGTCCTAGTTTGGTTACACTGATGTTTCTTCATCATTCAAAAAAGACTTTTATGAAAATCTGCTTCTTTGTAGACATGCTAGAAGTTTAAAAGCTGGGATATTTAAGATTTCAAACAATATACCAGATCTATGCCGTAGTTGAATACCACCAGTCATTCATTAAAACTATTAAGACCACATTAGTTGTGTAAAATAGCAGTTCAGCAATATGCCTTAAATGAAAAATAGGAAGGAAAGGGGACAAATTAACTGCATTAAATAGTTGGTGTCTTATTTATTTATGTTTGAGTGTTCAAGTTGATATTTTTAAATGCATCCTAACACGTGAAATGTGATTTAGGCCTGGGTCATATGCTAATAGTTTATTTGCAATTGAAGCTAGTTTATTCTAGTCGACAAGAATAAACATGACACTTTTGGCTTTTTAAATGATGTTATAATATTTTCTTTTACTGTTTGAAATATCGTTCAAGAGATGCTAATGCACTAGGCCCCACACATTTTGCCTGTGTGTAATTATGCCACAAAACGATGACTTTTTCCTCTGAAACCTCCAATAGTGATGCCATATTTTATGGAGGCGTTTTAAACACGATATAAAATGAAATGAACGGAAATTCAAAGCATAATAATTAGCTCACTGTAATCTAAACATTGAGCAGGCCTTGAACCACTCACATTATATCACGGCAGGAATATATGACGGCATTAATTTGTAGTTTCTCAAACCCACAATACAAGTGTTAGCTTTTATGTTCAAATTGAGCACACCTGGCCCATGCCCTCTTCTCGTGCGCACTTCGTGCTCGACTGCTTTTATCCCTCGTGCTCTTATCAGAAATAAAAAATTAATAATAATACTGAAAATGACCTGTGTGTGTGTGTGTGTGTGTGTGTGTGTGTTTCAATGTTACAGGCCTACTAACGCGTCCTTACCTCCTTCTTTAGATGACGCCGGCATCATGTCGGACTACAGCACGAGTGTGTGAGAGGGAGGTCTGTTTTTATCTTTGGTTATCTAGCTGTATGAGTGTTAAATCCCTGTCATAAAGCTAGATAACCGAAAGTAGAAATGACTTCCATACATAACGTTCATTCACAAGAGACGTCTCAGGCTGTGAAGGCGGATTTTTGACTTTCAGTTAACAAAGGTAAGACCATGTTTCTTTCCTTTTCTGTTTGTGATATTCTTTAGAAAACGCACAAATAATCCCAAATGGCGAGTTCATAACGTGGGATAGGTACAGCACAATAAGCAGGCCTAACTAGCATTTGGGTAATAGCATTAATAGTATGCAGATATTTTCCTGTGCAGAAAAATGTTTGTATGTTAATTGAATATAACTGTAAAACAAATCACCTTCACACCATATAATATTTATACCTTATGGAGGAAAAACAAAGTGCTAAGGTCAACATGCTTCTCATTGACGTTGCAGAGTTTAATAGGCCCAGAAATATTTTCTTGTTTTTAATCTGAATCTGGTTTATTTTGAGGATATAGTTTTCTGTGGGGCCTGCAGGGAAAAATTGACCTGTTCAAGAAAACGATCTCAATTTTGAAGAGACCTTGGCTTCACTAACTTCACTGAAGGAGAATTGTGTATTTATTGTCTGATATAAGTCAAGTAATGTATTCAGGGATCTGCATCAGACATTTTAACCTTACACAGTAGAACCGCACAAGTGAACATTAATGATGTCTCTGTTCTATTCTTGTGTCCCTGTAAACCATGACATAGTGACAGAGAGCCAGCATGCAAAATACATACACCAGGACCCTGAAACAGTAGCACCTAAATGGAACTCAGCCATCTTTAATTTTATTATTTATACTTTGCTTTTTACTTTTTTTGCTTTGTGGTTGTTCAGCGTCGGTCCTTCAGGATTTCTGCTCTTATTTTATCTTTTGCACATCAGACTTTTTAATTCAACGTCTCAAAGGACTATTTTTCTCGCTTTTAAAAAATACAACACAGTTTAGATTTCACCTGTGAGACTTTGTTTATAGAAGAAAGAAAAGGGAGGCAGATGCTTTGTCCTGCCTCTAATGTCTCCCAGTCTGCTAATAATGCAGTTGAGTGGTGTAGCACCCTACACACACACAGGGTTAAATGAAAACACTTGGCGTCTGCGTTTAAAGCTGTAGTGAATCTTGAATCCTTTTGGGAAACATTGTTTCTCTCCTCAAAGAGAAGGCCAGCGCCGTCCTGTAAGACAGGAGCTGAACTTTTCAACTTGGTACTTCAGCTCTACGCTCAGCCCGGAGAACGCCACTAAAGCCTAAAGAGCACCAAAGAGAGATGAGTTTTCATTCACTCGTTTAAATACCTTCTGCAGTAGAGCTCGCTGTCAACCCGGGATAATTGCTGCGTTTCACAGGGAGATATTGGACATGTGAAAAGGCCGAGGTCCAAGTCTTTAACCGAGCTTTGCCTGTTCGAGGTAGCATGTCAACATGGCGTGCCTCCTTAATGAATAGGAGTAAAAACGATGGAGGGTTTATTCATGGGATGTTCTGAGGGCCTCATTGTTTTACATTGTGTACGTTTATGAAGACAGTGGCTTCTTTATGGCTTTTATTGCCGCAGAAAATACACAATAACAGGGACTGAATGAGCACATTTTGCAGGGGATTCAAAAGTTTTGATAACTTTACGACCACAACTAACTGCACATGTTACATGCTGATGGTTTAAAGACAGGATGATGAAATAGAAACCTTAAATCAAAAGCCTGTGTGAAACCAAATTGATAATAAAACGGTTTTCTTCGTCTGTTTTCTCTCTTCCATCTGCTCTCGTTACAGGCTCCCGATTAACGACACTTAATGATCGGAGAGTCCTGAAAAGAGGTTTGAACCATCATTAAAAGAAAACATGGCGACAGAAAGGAAAAACGCTCGGTCCGGATTTGCCACCTCCTCTCTTCTCCCCTCCCCCCATCCTCACCCTTTCTACCCAAGAGCCTCTAATGCCATCTGTACTGCCAACGGGGGGACGCCCTGCCCGTGCCAGGAGGCGGACAAAGACCCCGCCGGATCCTCGGAGTGTGGGCGCGCTCACAGGAGCCATCTTGGGAGAGATGTTGCCGCGACACCTAAAATGGCTGTGGCTGGCATACGAGGTGAGCTGCATCATGGTTTTTCTGTTGGGTACCAGTGTTGGTGGTGGTGGGCAGGATGTGTGTGTGTGTGTGTGTGTGTTTGTTGGGGGATGGGGGCAGGAGAAAGGATGAGAGAAAGAAGAAGAGTTTCCCATTTCCTCCTCCTCCACTCACACATGGCCTCTCCCTTCTCTCCTCTATCTGCTGCTCCTGCTAATTAGCAGTTAAGGGGTGATGTGAGGGGGGGAGGTGGGTGAGGAAGGAAGGTTGTGGTTGGTGGTGGGAGGAGGAGGAAGGGGGGCTGGGTAGCAAACAAAATTAATGAGCTGGCACTGGTTGAAGGAAACCTGCCACCCTCTCTAGTCATGGTGCTGCTTTACTCCCTGATGCACGCCAGGCCGGGCTGCACGTTGTGTTTCCACACGACAAACCACAAAGATGAATTCATGCAAAACTGCTTTTATTTTGAAACTCACATGATGATATTTATTACAGTATCTTAGCTGTGTTAATGTGCGGAACAGCTCAGGTGAATCGTGCTGAGCAGAGGATGATATGGGTATAGCTTCCTGTTTGGGGAATCAAATTCCTTCTTTTAAACGTAGAACCATTGTAGTCGAAGTTGGATATAATTTATTAACAGATACTTTGCCTTACAAAAGCGTTCTTTATGTGTAATAATATCAACACTGAACATTCACAGTTTTTGCTTTTGAAAACACTTAAATATGATTTTATATCAGAACATTTTAGGTGTCTCAAATGGCACTTCAAAGACTGGCTACATGTTTGACTTTGTGTCTTCTTAAGCATTTAGCACCAATGATTGTATTACACTGTATTACCACTCTCTCTCTATATATACAATATAAACTGCTACTACAAAGCTGCACACATGCGTAAGAACTTTATCTGACACACAAAGACATCAAATTTCAGACAAAAACCATGACTGGTATGAAAATGTCAAATTTTTCCAAAATCTGACACCATTTATTAAAGCTTCAAGTCTTTGCCACGTTGAACCCTGCAACCTCCCTCTCTCTCTCACACACACACACACACACACACACACCGACACACACACAGATCCTGAGAACGCTCCTCATCGTGGCATCGCCTCTGTACCCCTTGGTCTCTCTCGCAGCAACCTGAGGCAGAGCAGTGAGACACGTGAGCTTGTGTGTTCAGGGCCGACATGTGCAGCTGCACTGCTTGTGTGTTAATGAACAGTGCCGTGCGTTTTCACATTATCATTCAGCCCTGCTCTCTCTCTCTCTCTCTCCCCCCTCAATAGCTGTTTAGTCCACCACCCACCACCCCCCACCCCTCCGTAAAGGCCTGCTTTCCCACCATTGTGGAAGCGGGTGCTGCGGCGGCCCGGGCTTGGGGGGCAGGGTGGGAAAGAGCCTCCAGACTAGACATGAGCAGATGCCTGAGACATTAGACTGTCGTGCGGATCACTGGGGTCGGGTGAGCCGCTGAGTTTTAATGTGTGTGCAAGTGTATGCGTGTTTGATATGTGTGTGTGATGGGGGGTAGTAGTCTGGGCCATGATGTGCCACCTGACTGTTCATTAGTCTATTCAGCCTCCTCTGCATGTCTGAGAGGCATGGAGATGCTGTTTTTTTCTGCCAAATGAGGATTTCAGTGGCATTAGGGATGCATTCATACATGATATGCATATAGGTGCATACGCTCAGACCTACACAGCAAATTAGAGGTGTGATGCACTGATGATTCCTCTCACATTTTGAAATAATTTTAGCTTTCAGAAATAGAGTTTGCCAATCCTCCTGCTTTATTCCTGCTTAGTTAACCCACTGGATGTGATTTGTCTTTAATGCAAGCAGCATCTAAACATCATGAAAACCTCACAGGACAGTTAGTGGCACCGAGGATGACTCAGCTAAGGCGATGGGTGTGCCTAACAAGCAGAATGATGTAACCCGCTGTAATGATTATTAATGAGCCCTCGTACTGTACGTGTGCCTCCACATGATGTGTAAGGCGTGTGCAGCCCACACGTCAAAAGATGATTCCCTCTCCGTATTCGTATGAAAGACTCAGAGCTGTCTTTGTAATTGCATTTGCACTGCTCATCTGTGATATACAGCGCATTGCTTCAGGCAGATTTGACAGAAGAGAGAAGGAAAGGTGAAGGCGAGGAATTAATCTTGGAGATACTGTAGCCGGTCTCCACGGTACGTTCGAGAAAACAGAGGAGATGAGGGGCGGAATGACGAAATTGTTGCAAAATTAAAGCTTAAGCTTTGCATACCAGGAAAGGGTTAAAGATAGTGGAGACAAATGTATGTAAAGGAGGCGACAGAGGAGGCAGGTGTAGCACGTGGGCGGCCATGTTTGAGCCACCAGTGTGTTAGCTGTGCATTTGATGATAAAGTTAGCTTGTGTTAGCTTGTGTAGGGCTATGCTAAAGCAATATGCAGGTGCAAGGAGTGTGGGTGTGTGTGTGTGTGTTTGAAAATAGTAAGACAGGAGGTGGGCCTGCAGCTGTATGTGATAGCTGCGGCAGTCGACAGACAGCGTGGTCAAAGAGAGGTGGTGACTGAAGCACATCGTTCTGGATAGTGTCTTCATCCTTGTTATACGTGCAAAAGGAGCAATCACACGTTATAACACATGCACAACTGCACAAATGCACACATAATATTTACATGTGTATTGATTTCAGTCAGTAATTCTTTACTGATTGCAAAACGTAAGTAGATTTAAAAAAAAAAAAGTGCTATCAAGGTGAGCTAATCTTGATTTTAACATCATCTGATATGAATACTTTGCTGAAACTTAAGAGTGTGGTTTTAATCTTCTCTGAAACAAAGACAATTTTCAATCAAGATTATCTGAAACCAGAGCGGCTGAACGTCGAGGTCAGCGGCTTTGACACCGTGTCAGGAGGATTTAGGAGCTGAACGTCCCTGAATCTGCCTCCTCACGCTGCAGAGATACAGTGACTTTAATATTCATCCTTCAATTCCTTCTTGTACATGACAAAAAAAATGGACAGAAAAATGAATTTCCCCTCCAGAAAACGGCAGAATATAGATGATTACCTTTCATTTCTTCCCCCTGTTATTCATTATTTAATATGTACTGCTTTTGCTACGTGGGGTTTTCAGTGCTGGGAGATTATAATGTGTGACATGATGAAGTGACAGTAGCCGACACTCGCCTCCAATCCAGTGCGTGTGAAGCAGCGCAGCCATGGTCGTGATAAAATGTTAATACCATATAGCTCCTGGGTTACCTCTTTGGATTCTCCTCACTATGTGTGGACACTATGAATGTTTTAACGGCTCTTCTGTGGTATATAAAGCCCGGCTTGTGGGCCGCCCAGAGTCTTGGACGAGGTCCAATGTGGGTCAAGCGAGGCTCATCGCGGCTTTTTTAATGCAACTTTGGCCGAGACTAATCTAGCACAAAGCCTGACATTAAGTATCTTAGAGGAAGATGGAGAGAAGTTTCTACATCCCGTGCTTTGCAGATTACGTCTGTTGGCCGTGGCGTCCCTGAGTGGGGGTCCTGCATGCTCCAATGAAAGTAGAGGAGAATTAGGTGACTGAGCCTTTAATACAGCGGCCCTTTGTAATCATATCAGGAGGAGATGAGGTGCTAGGGTGAGGAGAATTAGGGGAAATCCTTGGTGTGACCTCCTTTTTAAGATGTTTTGTTACAGTACATGAATTCGATATGAGAGTGAAGAGAGAAAAAGAAGACATGTTCATGAAAAAGAGGAAAAAAGAGCACCAAATATCCTCGCATCAGATGGATGTACGACTCCATCACTCAGAAATCAAGTCAAGTTCAAGTTCTAGGCTGCAGCCGCTCCGTCTGCGGAGAGAAGAGAGTCTGTGGCCACCCTGGTGTACAACAGGAGGGGGAGGAGGTGGTGGGTGGGTGGGTAGATGGGGGGTACATAGCCTTTGACCTCTGTTAGGGTTGCTATGGGAAAGAGGCCCGTCGGCTCAGTAATGTACATCTGAAAAGGCCGAACTGTCAGAGCTGTCCAGCAGACGTCAACCCCCCACCACACACACACACACACACACACACACAAACTATCTCTAACCCATTCACACACACTCACAGATGGCACGGGCCAGCTTGGGAATGTTAGCCGCTTTATGTTCATCAGACACTGTTATAATTCATCACGTCTCTGCACCTCTTCCTCTGTGTTGGACCTCTTCGTTCTCATGTGTCAGCCTCATCATGCACACATGAACACCTATTGTGTGTGTGTGCGTCTAGACTTATTGGCTTATACGACACCACATACCATGACTGTGGTTAACACGACAATCTCCGTCTTTGTTTCCTCCCCTAAGTTTAAAAAAAAAAGTCGAGACAATTGAGGCTTTAAAACAAACACTGAAGTCTTTCAACCAAAAGTCAGCTGAGAAAAAGAACATTTTACCAGCATTTATTGGCGTTTTTTCAACATTTACAGAGGAAAAAAACACAAAATTGGCTTCATCTTCCCTCTGATTCTAATTATATAAAAAACAAAGCCATTCCTCTTCAAACAAAAGTAGAAGTTTCTATGGAAATTGACGTATCTGTGCACATTTTCTTAAAAGTCTGCCTCACATGAGCTTCTTCACTCAAGTTGTTTTTATGAGACAATATGCATGCGATCGAAATTCCTATGTGCCATCAGCACACCAGCTTTTCTTTAGGAATGATATATTTTCGTAAATAATCCGTGACATCTGTAAACCAATATTCATTTATTTCTGTCTACTCATGTTAAAATACTCAGTGTTTAATGTTTGCGCGTCTGCGTGTCAGTGAGGGCATGCAAATCCACCGATTGTAATACATGCATGTTTCCATGCCCCCTCTGTAACCGTGTGCAAGTGTGTCCTCATTCATGGCTGCATTCATTCAGGGGAGGGGTCTGAGGAAGAAAAGAGCGTGTATTTGCATACGCTGCATGCCGTCTGCAGAGAGGGAGCAGTCAAAAAAAGATGTCAGAGGTGCACAAAGAGAACGAGGACAAATCCTTCATTGTGGGCTTGGTGGGAGAAAAGGGCTCGTCTGAATTGGGGAGTGGGCGAAAATTGACAGAGAAAGAGTTGGGGCTGGTTCCCCGCGGGGATAAAAGCCTTGAGATCCCTCCGTGCATACAGCCTGAAAATGGGAGAGGAGAACAACACGCAGAGCACAGGGGCCTATTTTTTACACGGCATGAAAAGGAAGTTTGTTTTTCTGAAACACTGGCTGCAATTTGTGATGTGCAAAAGTAAAAAATCAGGCACAACAACAAACTCAGTATCAACAAAACAGACTCATCCGACAGCTCAGGTCGTCTTTTATACATCTGTTTTTAATCATATCTCCCTAGACTCACTTTTATGTAGGGAGTTTATTTCCCTTTTATGTGTTGTTTTACCCTGTGGCCCTTTGCTCTGTTATTTTTGTGTTAATATTTTTTATTGCAAATGTTTTATTAACTTTTCAGCACTTTTCAGCTGCTTTGCAAATACAGCTTTTGAGTATGAACATTGTACGAACGGATTGTTGGCAAAAGATGATTTACATTTATGATTTTTTGTCAAAAATGAAAAACGAAAGTGTTCATAATGAAAAAATGAGAAATATTAGCTGATTTCTGTTCGTGCAAAGTGGAAGTTTGATTGTGATGCTAATGATTCCCTCCATCATTTCTCCTCAGGGTGGGACAGAATCTGCAGTCTGCAGGAACTTGCTTTGGCACGATGAGACTGTGGACCAAACTCAAAGGAAATGTTGTCATTGGAGTTTAAACTCAAGAGCCTGAGTCAGCACTGCAAGACAAGCATTATGTTAAAGGACCAGAAACAAAAGAGACGTTCTACCTAAGATGTTATCCATGAAAATGCTGTTATTTTAGGATACTGCATTGATGACATTTTTAAACAAATCTGTTTTTTAAATTGAAAATATAAATGTTCACACACTTACTTTGCACACATGCATTTATATGCATGTTTTAATAACACCAATGTATTATTTATTGTTAACAAATGTTTCAATGTTGTCAATGACACATCTTTTTAATAAAAAGAATGGAAACAATATTCACATCTCTGTGTTATGTACTCGTTTTTGAGCAAAGGGGTCTTTTATTTTGGTAATCAATCAGGCAGGAAACTGATGACTAGATTGTTACACTGCATTACACATTATTGCTGACATAGCCTTCAAAAGGATTTATGTTTTTTAAGAAATGTTTTCAACCGCATTTTGTCTTTAATCTTTTAAATGAAATACGTAAAATGAATAAATAGATTTTAGTGTCTAAAATAGAAAACAGGCTTGTGTATTTAAGAGCAAAGCTCGCAGGATCCTTTCCCTCTCTCTTCACATGCTAATGCGTGTGTGTGTTAGTCAGTTAGGATCGTGTGAGAAAGGGTTTGAGTGACCCCGCATTAAGTTTTAATTAGGAGGAGCAGACAGAGGAACGTGTGTTGAATCAGGGTGGGGGAAAAAAGTTCATCAGCCTCCATACTCAGCGGACAAAATGACCCTGCCCGCCATTAAAATATATAATCAGCTTTTGTTCGTTCCTCTCATATTTCATTTTCAAAGATAGTGTAAACGGATCGATTAAAAATCACATTATCCGGATTCTTCCCTTTGCTTTATGACAAAATAAAAGGCCTGAACTAATGCCATAAAAAAGTGTAAGTTACATTGAAAAATCTGGATTAAAAAAATGCACGTGGGTTGTTTAGTGTAAATCAAAATGTATCCGTGCCCACCATGCAGGGCTGAGTTTTGACGATTAATCAGGTTTGGGGGATTACAAGCTGTCCTGGTGTCAGTCGGAGCTCAATCAGTGTCCGCCTGATCTGTGTCCGGAGTCAAACAACAGATGGACACGCGCAGGGTCAACAGGGGATTATTTCCGTCTCTGTGGGCTTTGTTGAAACAAACAAAACGCTTTAAAGTGACAGAAAAAAATCAGAAAAGTCCGTTTGTTACAATTAAGTCCTAAATGGAGTCATTTCTCCTTTTTGGAAAATGAATAACGTTTAATTTGGAAGCGCGTGAAGTCAGAAAAAAACATGACGTGTGATCGCCCCGTATTTTAAAGGGCTGTTGTTTTTTGTTTGTTTGTTTGATTTTAATAATAACGTGTTTTTAAAGGTATTATTATTATTATCATTAATTATATAATTATTTTCTTAAAACATATGATATCATTTGCTTCAATGTTCTAATATTTAAAATATAAACGGCAAAAGCATGCTCCATGCATGGCTGCTGAATGTTTGATCTAGGTAATGTATTCTTTTATCTTAACTTAAACTCAATGCCTTCCTAAAATAAGAATGTTGCTCTCGAAAGCAACTAAACTGTAAAAGCATCACCATCTCCTCTTGAGAGAGAAATTAAAATTAAAAGAGAGATTTTCTATCCCATGCAGGAGACAGGAAGTGGAACAGCATAAGTAGGAGAACAGGTGCATGACGTTTTGTAACTTAACTATTTATACATTAAAAGCATCTGGGTCTAGAAAACAAACTGAAAGGTATATATGCTCTTAATACAAAACCGCAAACATATGAAGAAATAATCATAAAGACACTAAATATGATCAAAAGGGAGAAAGAAGCTGTAATAATGTTAAATTCTATTAAATAAATCGCTGAAATAGCTTTTAAAAACACGTTGTTTGCTGAAATCAAACTCATGTAGCAGTAGAGATCTGTCTCATGCAGGAGTCAGCATGTTTCCAATCCATCCAAACACTGCAGCGGCTGATCTCGGTGATTAGTTCCCCTCTGTGGATGAATGGAAACCAATTAGTGAAATCAGCCTGTGTAGAAGTTGGCTGGAACCAAAGCCCAAATGATTCTGTAAAAACCTGGTTACACTGCTGTGATTTTCATCATTAAAAAATGTTTCATATTCTGTTGACTTTGCCCCAAACGCTCTGAACACGTGTGTTTCAGGTTCAGTCTGTAAACACGTCAGCTGCAGCATCCTGTTCTGCAGAGGTAATTGCTCAAATCATCTGCTGAGGTTAAAATATTGCTTTTTGACGAGTGTCAGCTGGTCAGGGACCTGTTGGTGAAGTCCCTGCAGGTCAGCAGAGGTCAGGAGGTCACGATGTGGACAGTCCCCCAGAGGACAATAAACAGGCTGGAGGGAGGCGGAGGTCAGGAGCCGTCTGAGCCAGAGAGCAGAGGTCAAGGGCCGCTAATTAAGTGGCTATTTCCTGCTATTCCCCAGTGACCGCTGGACTCAAAGATGGACAGGAAAACGCATGAGGAAGTCTATTCAGAGCAGGTTCATAAAACATGGTTACTAGTAAAAATTAGTGACTGGAATAACAGATCATAAACGGGTGAAACAACAGCAGTGACACCTTCTTTGAGCCATTTTGAGAAGGAGAAAAAACACTTTCAAATCCTGTTTTAACTCAGATTTAAAGAGGAAATCTGCACAAATCTAGAAAAAACTATTTTTATACTAAAGCTTGATAATTATCTTATTTATACTTTGTTATAAAATGTAAATAGTCATAATTGGAAGACTTTCAGTTCAATAATCTTGCATCCAAACGGATTTCCTCCCCAGAAGAGAGAGAAACAGAGAGGCAGACCTCAGGGCTCTAGTCGAGGAATCCAAACTTTTTGGAGGGAAAGTCGCTGGAAGCTGTTTATGCCTTCCCAGCCGCTGAATGGGCCTATGTGCATGATCCCTTAGCATAAGAATGGAGATGGGGCCTGTGAACTCCTCTGACACTGACCTTTCTCCCAGGATGTGAATAGTATCACTCAAGAGCTGCCCGGCAGCCATTCAGTCCGGACCTGAGCCCTGCCCTCGCCTAAACTCCTAATCAGGCTGATTTAATGTGTCCTACAAGTCCTTCCTCCTCCTCACACACACCACTGCTGCTTCAGAGGAGTCTCTTACTGGACTGGAGGCGCACACACTCCACACAGTTCTGCCTCTGGGCCCCTGCACTTTGGGAAGTTAGGGGAGCTGGTTTGAAACAACAGGGGGGCCGTTGTCCCTCCATACAGTCTGGGACTCTTTTAATCAATTGGTTCCTCCCTGAAGGAGCTGACGCTTAATCCAGCAGCACTTTGGGTTTCACAAATAATTAAGAGAATGGAAATATGTAAAAAGAAAACATCTAGATTTTAAATTAACTGAAACTGATTGTGAAACAAATAATTACTACAGAAAAAATACAGAAAAGTCAAGTTCTACATTTTGCAAAGTGTACATCTACTTTTAATGGATTCATTGAAGATGTAGTCATTTGGGGGCAGATAGTTTTTCAGGGGTGGAGACCAATAAGGAATCTCTGGTGTAGTGCTGAAAGGACAGCGCCAAGTAGAAGCTGATTCTGGATCAGATGAACAAACTCGTTCTTTCCATCATCTCAAAAAAGGCAGTTTACACTCATTCATGTGCGTAAAACTTCACGTAAAATCCCACAAAAGCCATAACGAATAAAAGTTTAATAAGGTCTTCTGTAAAACGGATATATAGTCCTTAAATAATCCTGTCAAGGTTAAGTTTCCCTTTGTTTAGGGCTTAAAATGAATGTAATGTGGATTTCTCTTCCTCTGCATGGCGAAATTACGACTCATGATGTTTTTTTAATCCTGAAAACCATACTTACATTTTCGTTGCTGACATGCACATTTACACCCTTTAATTACGACTCGCCATCAGTGTTTACGGCCCTTGATTGGTGCGTAACAGCGTCAGCGCAGCAGCTTGCAGCGCCTCGTGCCCGGCCTGTAATACAGTTAATGGACAGCCGGTGTAATGTGCTGTAGTTCGTCTGGGAGCCAACACGTAGCAGCTCTGTGTACATGTTCTTTACAGGCCACATGGCACATAAATGACGGTGTGCTGGGATTTTAAATGTTAGGTAATAACACGAGTTCAAAATAAAGGGACAAGGTGTTATATGATATTTTAAAGTCTTCATTTTACGCCTTTTCCTGCGGAGAAGTTGGGATACAATTAGTTTGTTAATGAATGATAATGCGAAAAACACCTTTTTGTGTCTGCTAGACATCCACGGATACAGAACATGACAATGATTGATTTTAATGATAGACAGGCCCGTGTACAGTATCTGTCCTGATGTGTTTGTTGTGTCTAATTTATTAATCTGCCTTAAATAAAATCTACCGTGAACTGCACGCAGCCTACAGCCCCTTTTGTTTAAGTTATATCCGTTTGGAAAAAAATATCTGTGTTTTATTTACTAAATTAGGCGTCATTAGCTTAAACCTGGTGTAGCTGTGTAAAGTGCAAACTCTGTCAGGATTAAATTTAATGTTTATTAATATTAAAAACCCAGAAAATCAAATGACCCATAGAGGACGAGCCAATTAACTCTCAAATTTGTGGGAAAAAATGGGCAATGGTTTAAGCCAAATTTAAAATCAAAATAAAAGTGAATAAAACATTATTTTCTTGATTTTTAATAACTTACTAAAGCTGAACTTTTGTGCTTATTGCCTTACTTTATGATCTGTTTCTTTTTTGCTTATCTAATGTGGAAAATAAAAACATTTATTGGAAATGTTTAAAAAAAAAACACACCCAAATATAACACAGTAGCCTTTAAGAATTGATTATTATTTAACGTTTATTTAATCAGGTCTTCCCTATTGAGATCAGAGATGTCCTTCCCAAAGGAAAACTTGGCCAAGAATAGCAGCAACGCATAGCTTCAATTACATAAAAAACGAACGCATACAGTGGGTGACAGATACATTAAAATGGCCTGATAAACTGTAAAACAAAGGGTTAAGAGTCAGGCGATAATCTGTAGGTGCTGCACATAAAAACAAACTTGGTATCTGAGCGATTCACAGCAGTTGTGTCTTTGGTCTGTAGTATCGATAATGCCCCCTCTCTGTGAAGCTTTGTCTGATTCTTTCTGTGCTTCTAAATGACTTGTTCATGTTTGAATATCTTGAATGCCTGCACATCACTGTCCATGTCTAATGTACACGTGGAAACAGCATTTTATATGAAATAAACCCTCTGTTGTGACTAATGGTTCTGTCCTGTTTTGTGCCGTCCTTCTTCACTCCTCAGAACGTGGTCTACATCCGGACCATCGTATGAACGCAGCATTAATTGGCTTGTAAGGATGTGAGAAATGCCCTCCACAGAAAAAAGATGATTCATATATTTACATATGAGCAGAAGGAGACTGATGAGACAATCTAACACTATTTGTGTATAAAGAAAACAGAGGTGCATGGCTACAAAAGGTGATTTAGAGACAGCAGGGACTAAAGCAAGTGATGTAATGTGAGAGAAAGAGAGATGAGTGTCCATATTGAGACAATCAGCTCCGTGCGCATGCTCACATGAGGCGTGGAGGGGCTCATCAGCAGAGCTCCACACTGTGTGGGTTGGCATTTTTCAAAAAGCCACGTGAGGATGCAGCCGGTCCCTTCGCTCACAAATCTGTCATGACACGCTGATGAAGCTCGGCTGTGATTGGCTGAGGAGGCTGTGAATCCGCAGTCAAAGGTGAAAGGTAAAAAAGTAGCATGGCTGCATGGAAATACGGGGACTGAAAGGTGGTTCTCTTCACAACAACAAAATATACAATTGAATATATGTGTGAATTTTGAACCAAAGTTTAAATATTAACACAATATTTAAATTCCCATACCTGCAGAACGCAGATAAAAGCAATAAATGCAATAAAATCCATCCATTTATTTTCACGTTCTTCACAATATTTGTCATTGTCTCTCTGAGGTCTTTGGGTCAATCTCTACAGGAATTCAAAGCCACATTCCAACAGGCTGATTTTAGGGTGATTTACCATTCAGCATTCATATGGACACAGGGGACTTGAACCGTGTCTGATGTGTGGCTGCTGTGTTAACCTTTGACCCCGGGCTGTCTGGAGGGCTTCGGTGACAGAGAGTCAAGGTCAAGGGGAAGAGTAGGGGGATGGGGACGGGGATGGGCGTGCGCAGCATCTGACGGGTGGAAGGGCTCCCTGTCTGGGAGTGCAGAACCCAGACAGTCCCAGACGTCTATCTGAGGGGAGGACTGTGTCGTGTGTGAACCCCTTTAGATCCCCACGTCTACCCTGTCTGTTCCCACTCACCTCCCTGGCCTCAGAGGGGGGACACAGGGGCCGCTGATGTCTAGAGATCGGCGGGGAAATGGTTCTCAGTCTGGAAAATCTGAATATCACTAATCCCACATCCTTACATTTCCACTTTTGATTTACAATCTGCTTCATCCGTCTCATTTACACAAAAGCTTTTATTTTTTCCTCTGACAGTGAAGCTTTTCTTTTTACTCTTCCTTGAACCTCTCTCCAGTGTCTTTATTTCAAAATATTTGTTGTCTGCCATTAATGTATTTTTGTTTTTTATTATCCTTATTATTATTATCATACATCTAAATATGGATGTGTGTTTACTTGCCCCTCTTGTACATACATTATAATTAAGTGTGTATGTGAACTAACTGTAAAGTTCCCCTTTATTCTTATTCTCAATTTCATCCATGCATGTCCAAAGATTCACCAATACAAGACAATATACAGTATATAACTTTATAACCTGTGCACTACAGGATATAACTGGGCTCTATTTTCATATTTACAGTCGGAGTATCGTCCTATAGGTTTCATCTTTTTTTGAATACGTTTTTTCTTTTTATTTATGACTAATATCTTTTAAAATGGTGTCCAAAAAAAGTGTCAAACAAAGTCTGTAATCAATTAAACTTAGTTTAAAAAATATGGTAATTTCTTTTAACATTGACTCTCAATTAAGAACATTTGGAGGAATATTTGGTTTGTGACCCCTGAAGTTGATTTGTGGCAATTCAGTAAAATTTCTGAATTTTTTGCATTTGCACCAAAGTTTTGAGTTTTATTTATAAATGATTATTTAAAAAAAAAAAACAGTTTGTGACAAAATTTGTGAGGCAAAATCTTTTTTTTGCTTTTATCTTACAACACTAATCACATCAAGCCACTTCAGATTTGACTTCTGACACTGGAGGAGACCAACGACCAAACTGTTTATAAGACTTGCTCTACCTCGACCAGCAAGCCTGCTAGAGTAAATGTCGGATCATCAACTGCCTCCAGACATACAAACACAAAAATATTCTTCTTCTTCTGTGATATATGCATGTTCATTTCATATCTACTCCTTCTTTTTTATTAAAAAACATAATTTATGGAATTGAAAATGCATTTTATGTCATGGTTTAACTGATAGATCCAACTACTTCCCTGTAAAGTTCAGCATGATGTTTATTGGACCATGATCGACTTTCAAACTAGTTGTGCTGTTACAGATTCTGCTTGTATGCAGTGGTGGACAAACTACACTATTTCATTACTTGAGTCAAAGTATGGATACTCCTGGTCAAATATGTCTCCAATACAAGTTGCTCTGTCAAAATATTACTTGAGTAAGCAAGTACTGGAGTATTCAAACTACTTTAAAGAAAACCCTCAAACATGGGCTGAAGATGTGGCCATGGGTGCTCAGGTGGAGAATCGTCATCCTTCTCTGCTGTAGCCATCATCACCACAAGTAATTTACTTCCTTACTGTCCACTCCTGCTTGTATGTAAAAACTAAGCTAAACTCAGATTTGAGTCGAGGGCAGAGAAAGTGTCCTCCGTCAGCAGTTCAGTGTGAACAAAGTTGTTTGGTGTCAAACTCTACTAATACACTTAATCTCTAGTTTGGACCGGAGGAGAGCTTTAAGAAGAGGTTTGAATGCAGCACCACTGCCAGCTGCGCCGCACGCTCACAGGCAAAGACTCAAGCACAGAGATTTACGACAGGGTGATTGAACGTGAACTTGAAGCAGAAGCAGCTCCCTCTACAGGTAATAATCGGTTCCACTTTCAGACTGGTATAAACCTACATGGTTTAATATGCCTTGAACCCCTCAGTTCTCTTTGCCTACCAACATAACCTGCCAATGACACACACACACACTTATCCACACACACACGGTCACAGATATGGACCCCCCCAGACCTCCCGGGTGATCCGCAGTGGAGCGTGTAGCCACCTGTCAATCACCAGATCTCTGCCGTCTTAAGAGAGACATTTCGTCTGGGACAACGGCAGCCCGTCCCTCCCCATACATTCAGCCTCCCCTGGCAACCATGGCCGTGTGACTGAGGGGCTTTGTCCCCTCACAACGGGAGTCCACCATTGAACCCTGAAGCTCGTAGCAACCAGAATTAGAGGGTGCCAGAAAGGGGTCTTTTCTGTGGACCGGGGGTGAAAGCTCTGTTCTTGTCCCTGCGTCTGGGATTCATATCAGGGGCCTGAATGGCGTCCCCTCCTCCTTTTAAATGCTGGTGTAACGGAGCGTATGAAGGCGCTAGCAGCGAGCGGATAGGATCATGGTTAATCTGCTGTTCGTCTCCTCTGTGGTCCGATAGGGACACTTAAGCAGCTTCTGTGGACGGTCAGTGGCGTGGGGAGGCCTGTGGATACCTGGGGCGGGAAGAGTTGCGAGGTTCGTCAGCACGTTGCAAACAGAAGGAGAAAAATGATGGGCAGGGGGAGTAGAAGTACTCAGATCATTTACTCTACTAAATGTACCAGTAGGCCTACAAAAATATAAAAATACTCCACTATGAATACAAGCAAGGTATTCAGAAGCTTGCTTAATACTTAAAAAGTATTATTGGCCAAATGTAATCAAAGTATCAAAAGTTGTAGTGGTTCTGCAGAGAAATAGTCTAAGTATATAATTGTACTCCGGTAAAGTCAGCCTACAAGTACCTAAAATTTGTACTTAAGAACAGTGCTTGACTAAATGTACTTAGTTACTTTCCACCACTGAGATGGTCACAAATCAAAACTGAAGAATAGTTGACGGACAGAAGCAAAAACAATGTTTAGCTCCAAATGTTCCCATATATTTTTATTTTGGGCCTCAGACATTTATTAAAACAAATGATCCTCGAAGTTTAGAAAGGAAATAACTGTTGGAAGAGGTTCCGCTTCATTAGCCCCTTGTACACAGACGGTTCAAGGCGGTAATGTTCCGCCTCTCTTCCACCTTGTCATTCTGTTTTATGGGTACCAAGACAAAATGGGTTGAGACGTTGTTTTGTCTTAAAGCAAACAGCAAAGGTAGTGACAGAGCCAAGTTACCTCTGTGTAAATGGGGAAGCTGGAAAGTGGGGGCAGGTTGTGACCTTTTGAAGAGGTCTCATGTTTGCAACCCACAAGCAGTTAGCAGCTAACTCAAAGAAGAATAAATTATAGCCAAAACTTTGCAAAAAATGTACCCACCCCCCAAAAAAAGAAAAGAAAAAGAAGATGAAGAAATTAGAAGCTAACCTACAGAGACCAAAATCTCTGTGAATTGTGAAGACAACCTGGTCAGGAAGTTCCTCACCCACCGAGCAGAGGACAAGTTCAACCACCATGCGCAACTGGCAGTCAAAGGACCATCGTTAGTGTTTAGAAAGCAACCTCTCTTCCTGAGGGGTATAAGTCACACTCTATGCAGACGATGTAATATACGCCACTGTTTGCTTCTGTGCACCGAATTGAATCAAAATCACATAGGCTGCTGAGGTGTTCCATTTGGGTCCCAATTCAGTGGCTGCATCCTTCGGAGGGCGTATTTGAAGGCCGATTGCATCACAGTGGCATGTCGAAGGCTGTCCCATTTCAAAGGCTCCTTCAGATGCAGCCGAAAAATGCATCTTCCTTTTCCCAACATATCCCGAGGTGGCAGACTCTCAGTCGGCCGAGGAATACACTTTTAATTGTGAAAGTTTTGGGTTGTAACTCGATTGTATAGCTAGCGATACAAATGTTAAAAATAACGAAAGGGCCCTTGAAACAAATTATCTTTAAAGCAATAGGTTAAGTTACGTGACGTTAGTTATGAAAGGTAGTTAGCACGACTGGAGCCACGTTTGGTGATGCAATGTTAAAGGCGGGAGCAGCTGGTCACGCACACAGGAAATCCTCCATAGACCAGACCGTCTCATATCAGTTCGTCCTGAGCGGTCTATGAATGACGCATCCTCTGTAGACTACGGCCATCGAAGGATGCAGCCCCTGAATTGAGACAAAGCTTTTGTTTGTTTCATTTTAACAAAACAAAGCAGGCATCATGATGCATGATCTCTGTTTAAAAAGTGTTGGTGACAAACTGATCCAACTGGATACTGTATTTTTTGTAAAGGGTCATAAAGCAAAAAGGTCCGGGGCCAATTCATTGTTTTTTATAAGCTTGTCTTGCATTTTTTTTATCATCTTTTTTTGCAACTTTATCAGTGAAATCAACTTGAATATATTACTTTCCTGCACTGGTGATGAGGACAGCACTGACGGTGGGAAATTCTGGCAGGATCGAGGCTCAAAAAGGCAGCCTGGAAATGGTCAGAAAGGTTCTGGGAGTTGAATGCACCTGCTGAGAAGTAACCTTTAGGGGACACTGAAGCTGTATGGAGGGACAGTATAGAGAGAAAAGAGTGGGCTTGAGTAGTTTATGAACACTTCTATGGACTTGTGGTTGCTTTCAATGGGGGCTTTACTGCTCTCTTTATAAGGGAGTGAACATGGGTCCCTGAATGCCTCTCTAACTGCTGTAAATCCTCGTAACTGTAAATTGAATTCAGAGGCGTTTTACTGCAGTGACTGACACATATCTGTAAAGATTAACCAATCCAATGAAAACGCTGGCAGGCAACGTGATCGCCGTCACTCATATTACTTTGTTTTCTTGGGATAATAAGAAAACAAAAAGCCAAATAGCAACAGCCAGGTGCTTCATCGCGACCTCCCACGTTGTACTTAGCCCTGTAGTGTTCTGTCCACTTTAAACCTCCATGTGCAGAAGATTACAAACTAATCTCGACCTACAAACAACATCTCTGGCATGCAGAGAAAACATGCTTTTCCTGGTATGTTCTTTATCATTAATGAGCGTCTCTGCAGCCCCCTGTATGGGAGTATGTTTTGTGCAGCTCCCATTCTAAGCTCTCCTCCTGCACCCCTTCTTTCCCACCCTCGACCTGTCAATCAAAGATCATGATTGAGCCCGGATGGCAGGCAGTCAGTCATCAGCAATGAAAGTGAGGCCTCATTCTCTCTCCGTCCCTCCCTCTTTTCATGCCCCCTCGCCTCCTGAAGTTTCTCCATCTCACCTTCTCTGTGGCCTCTCGGTCCCCCCCCTCCCCTGCTGTCCCTGTACAGTTTGTGGAAGTCACATCTGTGGTCAGTAGCTGCGCAAAAAGGAAAGTAAATGTCTTCAAACATGGCCGCCATAAGGCCCGGCTCCCTGAACCTCGCAGGGGAAGGCCGGGTATCATTAATAAATAAGTCTGATCTAGTTTTAACAGGCCTCTGCATTTGCCCTTTAAGTAGCTGATGAATAAACATGAGCAGAAATGGGCGGGAACTGCATGGGGGTAGCATGAGAAGAGGCCCGGTTTGTGTGTGTGTGTGTATATGTGTGTATGTATTGAGGAGGAGGGGGTGTATGGAGGGCAATGGGGCAGCCTTTCTTCCCAGCAGGGCTGCATCTCGTTTAATTGGAGCACTTGTGGCACCATTACCTCCTTTACTCAAACACGTTACTGATGACAAAAGAAAACAGCACTAAGCCTGCCTTTGTTAGCGAGGAGACGGGACGAGGAGATGGATTCCTCGCTGCTACTCATGTGTGGGAATCGTTCGCACTCCCACCATGAGCTGCTGCCGCTGCCTGCGACCGATGAAACAGCGCACGCAGCACATGGAAACTATGTGAGGAAATGATGGACAGAAGGGCTGCTACAGAAATAAACTGCGTAGCGAAATGACCTTCAGTAGTTATATAAAAACTGGGCATCATGTTCTATTTATTCGTCCTATTGAAATAAATCCCCTCCCTCAGGTTTCTACCCACCAATGTGCAAAAATAGCACCGATATTCAGTGTATGAATCCTCAGGAAAACTCTCTATTAATCCATTCAAAATGATTGACTCCAGCATATGTGTGCAGCCCTGTCAGTGACCTTGCATTTTAGCTGCCCTTTGACCCAAGGACATGATGATGAGGCTGGTTTGTCTTTGGTCACCACAGTGTCCCGAGAGAGCAATAAGGGTGTGTGACCTTTGCCCCCAGTGTGACCTCGCGGGAGAGGAAACGCTGAGGCGCTATTTGATGAGACGACTTTGTCTCCTTCTTGTTAAAAAATCTTGAATTTTTAATCCATTATTTTCTACAATTGGTTAAGGGTATTTAGTTAATTGGTTTCATTCAAAGAAAGTGGGCACAACATGTATGATGACACTTGTTAATAACCTTTTATTCATTCTCAAAGTTACATTTCACAGCAGGAGATAAATATTTAACCGTTTACAGTGTTTAAATGTACACTTATTAGGTTATGAACAAAACATTTATTTTTGCATTTATAACATAAGTTAAAATATCTGCTAACACTTTAATGCCCCTACCAACAGTCCTCAGACATATAAAAATAGATTTATATTAAACACCATAATGTAGTTAGTGTGTTTATGAAATATTTTTGGTGTGTTTATGAAATATTTTTGGTGCGTTCAAGTGTCACCAAATATCTTTTTATGTCACGTAACTTAATTTAGAAATGTCTAATCAATAACAATATACACAAAGTTCTACATGAAGACACTCAGAATCATTAATGTTCTGCTATTAATGCATCTAATGGAAATTTAAACCATGCAAATAAACCTGTGCAAAAAATTAAAAGCATTGAAAGTCTGCCTGTTCTCTTCACGTTTTACCAGCAGTCTGTAACATCACACACCGCACACACCTAAAAGAAGAAAAACTGCGATGCCAAAGCCCAGCGGAAAGTCCTTAAAGTGCAACTCAGTCTGTAAAGCAAACATATTACAATACATGGTTTTACATATTATTCTCCCCAGCACTTAAATAGTTATGTTCTCCCACAGTCAGGGTTTAATCCAGCACTGAGTCATTACATCTTCTTTTATGTAACACAAGAGAAAAAAAGGAAATTACATCTGTTGCTGTTGAAATGGGGCAAATCACTCCACTAAGATAATATCCCTAATTAACAGAGTATTTAATACGAGTATTTAAATGAATATTAAATGATTTATACTGAAATTAAATATCTTAGAATAAGAAAATGTCTTATTGCACTGCAAGATTCTTCCACTTGAAATACACAAATATATAAACAAGAGTTTGAGGTTCAATTGTGTGCTGAACAACCTTTTAAGAGACATACTGTTTATTCACTGTCTGAAAAATAAGTGTTTTTGATTGGAGGGTGATCATATTAATTGTATTAAATGAATATTTGTGTCCAGCAGAGTAAAGGGAAGAGACGGCACATGTGTGATATAGAAGGAGACCCGTTGTGGTGTCAGTTCTGGGCCATGGTGAAATTTGACTCAGCTCTGAAATGAAAATAAAAAATAGAGTGTGAAAAACAATGACACCTTTGTAGCTCCTATCAAATCAAAAAATGTTGAATAAAAACAGTGTGGTTTCTTTATTATGATTTATTTTGGCCTGCAAAAACCCCCCCCTATTTCATTCAACAAGATTTGGCCTGTTGATGTTCCTGCATGCTCTACAACATCATTTACACTGAAGGCCTTTCATTTGTTCAAATATAACATCTTAAAGAATCCACACTTCAGTTTTTTCCATGTAAACACGACTAATGTGACTCCACATCAAGGTCACTTTGAAGAGCAGCACGTGCGGAGCCGAGCTGTGAAATCAACAAACATCACAGGTGAGCCTCACGTGGACGCACACAGCTCAGGGTCGCATCAGCATTTCACAAGCAGCCCTCACTGAGTGACAGCAGAGGAGCCACAATGTCTACACAGCAACATCCTGGCCGCATGTGTTCAAACTGTAATCAACAGTATCGACACAAATTCCCAACAAAGGGCAGGAATCACGAGTCACGTGCAGTTTGGGAAGTTTGGATCTGCTGCCACCAAGAGGACATTGAATGCAGCACATGACACAGCAACAAAGGCATTCTACCTGCATCGAGGACAGCGTGTCTCCACGACCAGAACACTGTTGTCAGATACTTTAAAAGGGCACTTACATTTCTTTGTTCTGCATGTGGTTGCTGTACTGAAGGATCGGAGGGACACTCTCCTCATCCTCAGGAAGCTGTGAACCATTAGAGTTTAACACAACGATTCAATAACCAGACAATCAACATATGACAAAAAGCTAGGATGCCCTTGTTGATGTCATAAAATGGAAAATTATTAACTGTTTCTGTGTAAATAGAGGAGGCAGAATGACACAGCTCATTCAGTAACATACATAATGACTGGAAAATCCGCCTCAGGGTGAGAGGAACACATAACAGTAAAATGTTGCAGAGCAGGAAATGCAAAACAAACCGTAAATCAAAGTCTGTTTTCATATTTATATAAAATAAAGCTTTGAGTATCTCATGTAACGCATCACGGCTAAATCTGCTCCTGATTGGCTCCTCACAGTAAAGATTTACAGAAATACTATCCATCAGATCAGATTGGACCATATGAACAGAAAAGCTTGCTATCAGTGAATAAGAGCATCTGATTGGTTGATTGATTCAGTTGTGTATTGATAATGATGTTCCTGCCTGAAACTGTTAAAACCGCTTCATGCCTTCTAAGGGCCAGTTCGCCGATTTTTCAGTCCTATCAGGCTTTTATGGGAAGCTAATGCCAAAAAATGGAGGACGCTATCCGCTTCTCCAATGGGCCCTGGAAAACCTCCGCCAGACAGCGTTTAATGTGTCATCTGGCGGAGGCTAGGGAGCTTGCTAAACTACACATCCTCAATCTAGGACGCCCGCCTCCGATGTCATGTCTCGTTTAAAATCGTCAGGTTTGAAATGTAGACTGCAGACCTGAAGATTTTTTAGACGATCCACCGGTATATTCTCATCGTATTTCGGATTCTGTACCGCTCTGAGCCATTGCCTGCAGCGAAATGGTAGTATTTCACTCTAGCGTCTCTCGCTGGGCCGTTCCTTTCAGAGGGAGGGGCGCAATGCACGCTGGGTGCTGTAGGAATGAAGAATGGGCGAAACCACGAGCTGTTTGTACAACTTTCTCCACAGCTATGGCGCCTATTTCAAATATTATTGCTTCTTCAGCTTTGACTCACTGCGCCTTTTTCTAAGGGCCAATTGCTCCTTTAAATAATCGTCTCTCACCTCCCAGTAGGGCTCATCATCAAAACAATTGTCATCTGCAGGATCTCCCCAGATAGGTAATCTTAAGATACAACCTGAGAAGAATATAAATACAGTCATTATCCCTACACACTAAATCTAACATGCGTTATGTGCAAACAAACTCATCTTACTTAAGGCTGGTTTCAGTGGTTATTCCTTACCAACAATGATGCCTCCGCCGACACCAAAGCAAATGGCCACACAGAGGCCTGCAGCCTGGTGACCGCCTTGCCGCGAGGGGACCATGTTTTCAAAATCACCCTCGAAGTCAAAGGTGTTTCTCAGCCTTTAATAAAGAAAAATGAAACTTAGAAAAAAAGACCACATTCGGCTACTTGAATACAAATATTACTTATCATTAAATTTAAAGCTTTCATGACCCCAGGCTGCTGGTTTTCTATTTGTAAGCAGGGACCACTCACCCTTCTTTTCCATAAACTGACTCTGATGCAGCTGCAGCTGTAATGGCTCCCACGATGCCACCTATGACTCCTGGCATGGCGTGCAGGTTATGGATCCCACATGTGTCCTGGATCTTCAAATACTTCTCCATGAAGGGCTGAGAGAGACAGAAGTACGAGCTGCTTAAATCTACTTTGTTAATAAACACAGATTGTGCCCAAGAGTTGAGTTAAGATCAAAGGTAAGAACTACTACAATAAAAGTAGTTTTTAAGTATTGACAAAGTAGTGGCAAGTATAGCATACTGTGAGGTAGATATAGCCCAGTGTGGAGACGATGCCACAGCAGAATCCTACGATCAGAGACCCGTACGGCATCAGCATGAACTCTGCTGCAGTTCCCACTGCAACGCCTCCTGCAAGAGTGGAGTTCTGGATGTGGACCTGACAAACAAGAGCAGAAATTAGGTAGGAAAAGAAATAGTGTATCGGTTTGATTTCTCCTTACTGGATGATGTGTACAAACAAACAAACAGTGCTGGTGTTCACCATGTCTAGTTTCCCGTGTTTCCGAAAGAGGCTGGAGATGGCCACAGTCGTGAGCACAGTTGAGGCCAGAGCCAGGTATGTGTTGATGGCCGCTCTGTGCTGCCCATCCCCGTGGTCTGTGATAGCTGAGTTGAAGCTGGGCCAGAACATCCACAGGAAGAGGGTGCCTGTGTGCAGAAAGCAGGGTGGACATTGCAAATTCTATAGATCCACAGTTCCACCAGTATAGCAGGAAGTATTGTGACAGTAAAAAAAATCACTATGTATGAAATCCCGCCCACCAATCATTGCAAAGACGTCAGAGTGGTAGTTGGAGCCCTGCAGACGACTGCTCTGGTCGAGGTTCGGCCGATAGAGCATCCACGAGATGGCGAGACCATAATAACCTCCGAATGTGTGGATCACCATGGAGCCTCCAGCGTCTCTGGCCTTCAGGAGAAAAGTGTTCGCAGTGATAGCAGAAATATTAGTTACGATTATGAAGATGTCAGTAGGCAGTCTCTAGGCGGTTATATGTTTATGTACTTTTCGTAGGATGTTGATCACCAAGGATTGCACCTGACAAAAAGGTCCCTTTTTTCTACTTTCTACTTTAGCTTCAAACTTTTATTGGATTTGATTTTGAATATTTAAAAAACTATGTGTGTGTGTTTGGTGAAATGTTCTCTCCAGTTTTATTGGTGCAGCTGAATATATATTTATGAATTAAGAAAGGAAAGTATTGTTTCAGCTTACATGTATGAGATTCAGGATAATATATTCCTCCACAGCGAACAATGTGATCCCAAACAGAGTCAGAACCAACAGCTGGACTGGACTGACTTTACCGAGCACCGCCCCGTAGGCGATTAAGCATCCCGCCACGCAGAAGTCAGCGTTGATCAAGCTGAGGAGGGAAAAACAGTTCAAATGTCAGGGAGAAACTGAATCTGTGATCTGTGCAAATATGAGACATTATTAAGCTTGGCTGGTTAAGAAAAATAATTTAATTCTGACCACTGAACCAACAATAACACTCTGAATCTAGTCGTCTTTCTTTGTCTCTTAGAAAAACACACATAGTCGTACAGCTACTTGACTTGGCTGCACTTTAGCGGTATCATCTGCTGAAGTGCAATGCTCCTGGAAATATTTTTATGGGATCCAGTCAGACTGGTTTCTCCACCATGCAGGTGGAAACATATTAAACAGTAATTACACAAAAGAACCAGAGCTGAGAAACATCACTGATGTTGGTTGATCAAAGTAGTGACCTTTTGTTGCCTTTTATCATCGTTATACACCTTCATCAAATTCATAACAATAAGAAGAAAGGTAAATAATGTCATAATTGAGAAAAAAAACTGAACAATTACTTCTCAACTCCAATTTTGATTTTTCCATCACTGTAGTCCAGGGAGTGGAACCAGCCTTGCATTAGCAGCGCCCACTGGAGGCCGAAGGCGGCGATGAGGAAGTTGAAACCCACTGCACCAAAGCTGTACCGCTTCAGAAATGTCATCAGGAAGCCAAATCCAACAAAGATCATCACATGGACGTCCTGGAAACCTTTAGGGCATAGAGATAAGGAGGGTGACAATGAAAAGAAAGGGGAAGGAATATCTGTATCGTTTTTCTTTAGCCCTCTCTGTGCGCAGTTGGCATGCACTCTATTCGCATATAATATCCTGGGAACCAGACACATCTTTGAGCTTATGTTATATTTGATCTGGCAGATTTTTCACTTTCCCTTCTTACGACGATTTTAATCCGCCCTGATTCAGGTCAGGCCAATTATAGCCATTTATCTAATATGGGCTGGGTTTGATAAGATGACTGAGAGAGGAGCACCACAGGTGATGAACCTACGGTTAGCATCATAGGAGATGAATAGTGGAATATCCGCTGAGCTTATTGTGAACTGACAAGTTACAACCAATCAAATCCAACCCATGAGTAAAATACAACGGGCCCAAGAAAGAACCACGATATCTCACTCTGACCTGATGTCCGTTACAAATTTGTGAATGAAATATCTCAAGAACATTTAGACAGATTCACTTCAAATTTGGTCAAATCTACTTAGACTCAAGGATTTACTGGTTAGACTTAGTGGTCAACAGTCAAAGGTCAATTTATTGAGATGTGTAAAAAAACATTTTGGCCAATACCCAAGAGCTAATATGCTAATTATAAGACATAATTTTATGAAAGCAGAAAATAACAAAGCAAGTAAGTAGGTATGACATTTATTAACCAAAAGGTCAAAGGGCAACTTCACTGTGACATCATCATACTCTGGCCAGTATTTCTCTCCCATTCTTGGGAATGCGATATCTCAGGAACACTTGGAGGGAATATCTTCAAATTTGGCACAAACATAGAATTTGACTCAAGGATGATCTGATTTGAATTTGGTGGTCAAGGGACAAGGCCACTCTAACCTCACGTGCATCGCATTTTCATGAACCTGAAACATCAGCAACACTCTGAGAGAATTGTATTACTTAAAAAAAAAAAAAAAAGATTAATCTCCCCTCACTCTTGAATTATATAAGGGAAAAAATTAAACGTAAAAATTATATATGTCATATATAACTAAATCATTATTGTATCCGATCTTGTCTTTGTAATTTTGTTAAATCAGCAATCAGGGTTATTATAACGCCTCATCTTTAAGGTAAGTGCTAAATTATTGTATGTAGTTATGAATGAACGGATATGCATGTGGAGACACTGTATACAGAAGGTTTGCTTTGACAACATGTCACCACAGTGCAGGGCCACGTGAGGTCATTTTAGATAAGAAGGGGAAAACTCTGGGAGATGACAAGGACATCTTTAAAAACATTAAAAATGTTTATATAGTATTAATATCAATGTACAATTATAAAGAAATAAATAATAGCCTACCAGAACAGAGAGAAAACAATGAAATAAAATAAGTGTAATGCCTCAATGGAAATGAAATTCAGGAACAGGTGTCTCCTCTTTGTGAGACAGTCTCTGTCTGCTAAAACCATCAAACAACATTATGTGGATACTATAAACAAGCCAGTATCTTTTACAACGTAACACTATAACTGTTTGACACACCTCAGGGTACAATAGCTTCCCACTGCTCTGTGAAACAGTATAGTTTTTGCATCAAACAGAGTGTAATATTTACAGCCTCACAAACACCAAAGGTGTCACAAACGTCAGACTGACCTCCTGTCAGCACAGATGGTGGGCGTCGTGTTGGAAAACAAGGTCCTGTGACCTTTAGGACGAGGTCTTATTGGTCCTCTGGCAGCAAAGTGTGTCAGGACATACATTTATCATCTGACACCCAACACCATATCTGAGATGGCTTCATGATAGCCTGTCACTGACACCGTAGGCTGTTAGGGAAGTGAGCACTACAACCACACCCATACAATCCTCTCACATGCACAACCCAATATTGCAAGCATCTGATATATGATCAATTGAAAGAAAGAATGCTTGTGCACAAAGAGGTAAGTGTTGATATTTCAGGTGTAATTAAACTTGAATAAAAGGTTGAGATGAGGGAAGTCAAACATCAGGGGAAATTTGCACCTGTGGATGTCAGATCCTTGTCAGCAATGTGGGAATGATCTGACAGATATACACAGCCTGAGAAATATCATCAGCTTTGTAAACCAAGAAGAAACAAAGTTAACTACAGTAAAATCACACGATTAACAGCCAAATATTAATATAATGATAAAACAAAGAGCTAAATGTGCAGATGCAGAAAATATAGATGCTTATTTTAGATTATAAAGAGGGATGTGTAAAGATTTAAGGGTGTCTATATTTACAAATGACAAAATAAAAGTGATTTTAAGATGAGTTTTGGGTCAGTTGGAAAAATGATTTTTAACAGAGAAAAATAAGTCACTTACTTGGATATCTGAAGTAGAAGTCGTTCTCAATGTCACTGGATATATTGTTCACCTTCCTGTGCTCTACCCAGTGTGCATCTGATTCTTCGTTATAGCGAATAAAAATCCCGAACAAGATGATCATGGCTGTCTGCCACACGAAGCAGACTGCTGGAAGACTCAGACGAACATTGGTGTTTTTTGTACGGTCGCAAATTTCCCTGAAGCTTTGAATGCAGCCCATTGTTCTTGGGTAGTTTTGATCTTTAGTAAAAAAAAAAATGTTACAGAGACACTTTAAAGGCTGTGAGCATCTCAAGCACAAGTGAAGATGAGCAAAGGTGGGTGTTTGCTTTATCATATGGACACTCCCAAAGTCACTCCCTCCACTTGCATTGCACCTGACTCTCTTCTCAGGTGGTCACACATCTTAGGTAATAGAAAAAAGAAAAACATACTTCATATCCTGATCAAACAGGATAAAGAAAATATTTACTGATACATACATTTACCTGTTAACAGGCTGTGTTGTTATTCTAGCCTGGTTAGGTTACACAAGGTCATAATGCATGGAGCTATAGAGGGTTTACATAGCTTTAAAAGCTTCTGGAAACCTCCTCCCATAACACAAACACAAACTCTTTCAACAGCACATATTTACAGCTCTTATTATTTTTTTTCTTTTCCTACAAAAAGTCAGAGGGTGGGGGCGTTCTCCTCTCCTCTGCAGGGCTGATCTCTGAAGCATTAACTGTAAATAATGTGTATCCATGCTGGGCCCCATTAGAAAGATGCATGACAGGTTTGCGTCAAGTCAACCGTCTCAGCAGAAGGGTTCAAGGTTGAGACAAGGTTTTTATTTGACTTATTTAGCTAAACACAGTCCTTACCATAACCCTCTTGTTAAACAAGGGGGTTATGACAAGGACTGTTTCTTAGCTAGCTAGCTGTTGCCAGTCAGCCAGTGGAAAATTTGCTCAAGAAATTTGTGTTAAAAGTGAGTTTAAGCGGTTCCAGACAGCTTGTGTTACCTTTGAACAGACTTTTTTGCTACGTTTCTAGCGTTTAGCAAGATGGCAAATAAGTGTATTTCACAAACTTTTAAACTATTTTTACTTTTTTAAGAACAACTTTAAACGGATGCCCAGATGAATTGCCTCTTTGCTTATAAACGCACATAGACCTACTGGCTGCAGTAAGTCTTCAAAGCAGCTCCGACTTCACTAGAGGACTGCGTTGATGAATGTACACATGGACAGTCACA
Source organism: Semicossyphus pulcher (assembly GCF_022749685.1). Classification (NCBI taxonomy): domain Eukaryota; kingdom Metazoa; phylum Chordata; class Actinopteri; order Labriformes; family Labridae; genus Semicossyphus; species Semicossyphus pulcher. The sequence goes on from NW_027211759.1 coordinate 20,040,995, forward strand.
TGTAAACAGTAAAGGTGATCCGCACCTACCTGTCCTGTACTTGTTTGTTGTGTCAAGAAGGTTAAAGACACATGACTTCAGAAATACTATACATCAGCTTATAGATCATTTGCTTGCTTACCTTAAATTCTCTGATGATAAGTGGACTAAAATGCTTTAATATAACCAACTTAATTAATAAGTTAATCTCAGATTTGTTACTCAAATGAAGAAATGTATAAAGTGACACTGATGGGCTCAAGAGAGAAATTGTTAGAAGAAAGTGATTTTAGAGCTAAAACTGAAGATAAATGTTTTCATATTCTGCAAGTCACATGTCCTGGCCACACCACTATTAGAAAGGTTAAAGGCACTTACACTAGACAATTTATTTTGCCAAGCCACAATGACTCTGAAAGAAAATATCTTGTCCTATCATTATCTCACTATGAAAACAATGAACATGTCAGCAGCTAAACATATAGGTGAATGCACTGGTTGTGTTCTCAACAATGAGGAACTTCTTTAATTAAATGAGTGAGCAGGTATCTGTGCTCATTGATCTTACTGCTCAGCTGAGCACTGCTTCCTTGGTGATGTCACTGTGGCAGATGATGTGCTCTTTGGGGATGATGTGTGGCGTTGACCAACTTGATTAAAGCATCAGTACCAGGCTTGTTAATGCAGCTTTAGTATAAAGGTAAGACGTTTGGAGACATTGTCAGTTAGTTAAAATTTAAAGGGAAAAGCACAAGTGTTAGTGACATTTAGTCATAACATTGTGCCAGCATGCGCAATACAAAGGCTGTGAAACTACAGCTTTACAGCAGCCAGCTGTCATTCATTTTATTACTAACACCTGTGTCAAAATGTTTTCTATGTATTGTAGCTACTATATATTTAACTTCACAGTCTTCTTGCTTAAGCCCTGTGAACCAAAGTGTGCCAACCCACACAGGTGTTTTTAATTACTATCGCTGATTAAAGCTCTACTCAGGACTTTGGGTGCGCACATCGACTGTGCTCTGTTGTTGAATTCTGACACTCAGCAAAGCAAATACTTTCAATGTTCTCATTTTGTGTAACTTTAGCACTAAGGGTCAATCTGACACACACACACACACTGTTGTCACATCATCAGAGATTTTCAGTTTACACAACTCTTATGTTTAAGATCCCACTTGTGTGACTGTTTAACTTTGATACAAGAGAACAGCCTGACAGCAGCACAGTTCTTGGTATTGTCGTTTACTGACCACACTAAGACTTTTATTTCACACCACACTGCCTTGGAAAAATGTGCCTGTGTATCTTTTGTTGCGATAAATACAGATGATAAGCCTTTTCACAACAGATACTTGCAGGCTTAACTTTGTCTCATTTCCTTCAGTGCTAATAAACCCGCATGAACAAACAGAGCTTATAAGGGTGGAGAAGAAAGTTGTAATACAGCCTATTATTCAAGGTTATTGATTACACCTTTATATATAAAACGAAGAAGTTGAACTTACAAAATAAATACACAAACTTGTATCATTGTAGAGGAATGCTTCTGACATTTTATTTTGAAAACAGTTTTAATACAACACATCCATCCATGAGTATATTCTCTTTGACAAATGTATTTATATTATTTTAGGCCAGGTGCAGGTGAGGACATTCATAATAGATTGTGAAGATACTCTCTTACTGATTTTTCCATTTTTAAATGCATTCATTATAAATCCATCAAATGGCGCATCAGCTGTTGTTCCAAAATGTCAAACTCCTCGCCAGGCAGCAGATACCTCTGGATGATATCTATTACATCACTCTCAGTGGTGAGCTCATAGTCCTTCTTGTTCTTAAATGGTAAATGTCCAGCCAGCTCACAAAGAGCAACATTAAAGGCGGACTCCTCCTTGGCACCGAAGCACGATATTCTAGGCCACACAGCGATACGAACGCCTTTTCTTGAACAGCGATCCTTTTCATTCTGGATGTGCTCGCAGGGCGGACATCCTCTAGTCAAGAACAGGTTGTGAGCTATATTACCCTCCACAAGAAAGTCTGTGACTCTGCAGATGGTCCTGGTGACTTTCTCCACCTGCTCTGACTCTGTGTAAAATAAAAAGCCTCCAGGAAAGTCCAACAACCGATAAAATCCCTTTTCAGTGATAAGAGGCTTTACTGGTGTAGATTCTATCTTGAGTTCATGTTCCAGGTAGTACCCATGTAGGTGTAAATGATTGACTGATGCAAATGCTCCAAGACTGTTGAACCCAACACGGAAGCCAGGATCGGAGCTCAGGAGCACAGATTCAATACCAACCTGGATGGCGAACCTTGTCAGGACCTGTGGGAAACAGCGTGAAGGATCTGGAACAAAGAGACAATGTCCAAACTCCAGAGGGCTGACATTGACCAGCACAACCATCCTGCAGGGTTGATGCAGCTGTCCCCCTTCCTTCCCTTCCCCAGTGTCCTGTATCATCTCAAATAAGATTTCTTCTGGATTGATTTTGTTAAAATTGAACTGCTTGGCATTAAACTCCTGCTGAATGCTCAGTATCTCCTGAGGCTTCCTCCTCTCTAGTCCTCTTTGGATATTCAACTGGGCAACAAAGCCATGAGGGCCAGGCAGGATACGCGTTTGTAAATCCCCCAAATGGTATCGGAAGAGTCCCCTGTCCATCCTGTCCGTCCATCCTGCTTGGATAGTTGAGTCAAGCTTTGCTGGCACAAGACTGTTTCCACTGCTCCGACGCACATCTCTGACAAAGTCCTGGCTGCTGTACACAAACTGGAGAGACATGGTTGGATCTGTTGGTGAACAGTGAGGCAGAGAGGCGTTAGATTTGACTATAGGGTTCACTATAGGAGGTAGGCGTAGTACTGCTGAATCATCACACAGAGAGCCCAGTCACATGTGTAACCTATGGATATAAGGGCTTCAAACTAAAGTCAAAGTCCGCCCAGGATTATAAAATGCCCACTGGTTAATTATAGATTCAATAAAGTGTCAGAAAGTACAATTTCCTAAATCACTGCTTCACATATTCAGCATGCATGTTGGTCTGACCAAAGGCACAACATTAAATAATTGTAAGAAGTGTATCCTATCATAGAAAGACCAGAAAAACTACAAAGCCCGGTGTTTGAGAAGGTAAAAACTGTGAATTGAAAATTTTCTTTAAAAACTTGCCTTAACTATTAATCAATTATCAAATGAATTAAAAGGTGAATTTTTCGCAATATGAATAACCAAAATATTGTTTAACTTTAGCTGCAGTGTACAGAAAGTTGCAGCTCTGAAATCAGAACTGTAGCATTTGTGGAGGACAGATCATCACCAATGACTGTATATATGCTAACCACTGGCTGACACAAGCATGATTTAATTTTCACAGTACTTAGTATTTTAAAACTGTGTCAAATTCGGTGTCATGAGTCAAACAGAAGATTAAATACCTTAACAAAGATCCAATTAACCTTTATTGTCATTCGCATAGCTTGTTATTCATGCAGTTTTCTTCACATTGTACCGGCTTGCTAGCACCGGTTAGCCAGCTTCTTCGGTTACACGTATTCTTCTTCGTCGGTGTTATATGGATATACTTCCGGATCATTTTTCAGAATAAATGCTCATATAAAATTATTTCTTTGCCTAATTTTGTAACCACATTATTAAATTGTTTTTATATTACTAAACATGAATGTAATTAGATATTTAATTTCACTTTTTGGTTGGTAATGATAGTGGTTGATATAAAAGGCAAATTATTTCTTACATTCCTTCAATTGAAAACACAAGATAGGGGCTTTATTAACAAAATATTGACAAACAGTTCATGATTGGCAGTTTCCTGCATATGAATTCATACCAGTAAAAGTACAGTTTTCAATCAAGCTTTTTGTAAATTGTGTTGACATTTAACCAACCCAACCAACATGGAAAGTACACTCACTCAAACAAAAAGGTATTCAGAAGATAAAGCCATATGCTAAACCCCTTGTTACTGGAAAGATCTATCTGAAATATTTAACTGTTGAGCAGCTCTCCTGTTTTTCCAAGCTGACACATGCAGGCTCAACTAACTTTGAAAGAATGAGCAGCTGGCCAATCAGGCATCATGGCTATTTTAGTCACTGCATGCTTTTGGAGATAAAGCAGGCAGTGATTGGCAGAGCAGTGTATGTCTGCTATGAGGTTTCGGGGCTCACTACAGTTGATGCATCTTGACTAACTGGGAGTCTGAACTAGCTGAATTTTGAATTCACATTTATTTCTTATTGATAACTAAGGACGTACAGGAGGCAGGATGGCATCCAGCAACAACGAAGTAAGTACAGCTATGTTTACGAATGTAGACAGTTATATCTTAAAAGTTGTTGACATATTACACTGTTAGGGAACAGTTGAGGTCATCTAAGAATAACTGATTTTAACTTTATGTGTTTAAAGTAAACTGGTCGAATCTCATGAGAGCTTTAAGAGTAAGATAAAAATAAAGTTTTTTCTGTTTGGTAGAACAGATGGCAGTCGGTCAAGCATGCCTCTAGTTATTTTAAACACCATCGTGTCTATTACCAAGTCATCACACTCACTAAGATAGAGCCTACATTCTAGCTTGTTGTGAAATACTTGTTGTTTTGTAAATTTTTAATATGATTGAATGTTCATGGCATTTTTTTTATTATACCTTCTACTTCTGAACATATTTGCCTTATAAAAAATGAAAGATATTGCCCTGGTTATGTCAACATGTCTATACTTGTATAATTGTATAATATTGTCTGACAATTTTGTACCATTTTCTTTTCTAGATGGGAAAGAAAGCAGAGGATAAAGCTCATACTCTAAATATAAATGTGACACCAGATACTGATGCAGAGCTCACTGCAAAGGGCTCCCAATCATCCTCAACAGACGCTGTCCATGGTATGTTATGCATTCATCCTATCACTGTATAGAAAATTTAACAAAATTGTTACATATATTGTAAACAAAGGTCTGGTTCACATAGGCCTACATTTAAAGTATTTTTAAAAATGTTCTCTTAAATATCTTTTAACCTCCTGAATATATGTCCTGACTCTTCTCTCTTTTTCAAGGATGCGACATTTTTAGAACACACATAAATCTAAATAAATATAAACCTACACATTTAATATAAGCAAAATAATAAATCCATATTTCAATATAGAAACCCATCAACAGATTAAAGCTTGTTCTCAAAAGAATTTCAAAACCCATATATTGATTTAGCTTAACAAGTACTGCATGAATCTTGAATAAGCAGTGTGACTCTGCACAGTCATGCCATCTAATATTCTGCTCATCTAAAGCTTTTCATTCCTTACACTAGGCCAGACTGCTACTTCTACAGAGAATGGAGAACCCCCTGAGGCCCAACCTGGCCCTGACACAGTGGAGGAAAATGCCATCAAGCCAAAACTCCAGATAACTTTCAGCACATTTACTGTGAAGAATGGTGAAGATCTGAAAGTAGAGATCCCAGTGGTTGGGCACCCAGCACCAAAGATTGAATGGAAAAGAGATGGCCTGGCAGTCAAAGAGACATCAAGGCTAGAGATTTCAAATACCTCATCATTAACAGTTTTTCATATCAGACATGCTGCCAGGGAACACTCTGGTCAGTACTCTATCACAGCAAGCAACAGTGCTGGGAAATATACAGTGGAAATCACAGTGGTTGTTCTTGAAAAGCCTGACCCACCCAAAGGCCCTGTGAGGATTGATGAGGTCAGTTCTGACTATGTTATCATCTCCTGGGAGCCACCAGAATACACAGGAGGATGTCAGCTAGACAACTACATAGTGGAGAAACGGGAAACCTCAAGTATGGAATGGCAGACGGTGTCAGCAACAACAGTAAGAACTACAATCAAGGTCACCAAACTGAAGACAGGAAGTGAATACCAATTCAGAGTGTTTGCAGAAAATAGGTACGGAAAGAGCACTGCAATCACCTCTCCTATTGTGATGGCACAATATCCTTTTAGTGTGCCCACTGCTCCTGGCACGCCCTTTGCAACCACAGTGACAAAGTACAGCATGGTGGTTGAATGGGAGCCTCCAACCAAAGATGGAGGAAGCCCTATTATTGGTTATCACCTCGAACGCAAAGAGAAGAACAGCATTTTATGGACCAAGCTCAACAAACTCGTTATACCTGATGCTCGCTTCAAAACAAGTGGACTTGAGGAAGGCATCGATTATGAATTCAGAGTGTTTGCTGAGAACATTGCTGGCCTTAGCCCATCAAGTAAGATATCTGAATGCTATGTGGCAAGAGACCCCTGTGATCCACCTGGTAAACCTGAAGCTGTTGTCATAACTAGAGAAAACATCACACTTCAGTGGGCAAAACCCAAGTATGATGGAGGAAGTACGATTACAGGCTATGTTGTTGAAAAGAAGGAGCTACCAGAAGGCAGATGGATGAAGGCAAACTTCACAAATGTCATTGAGAATCAGTTTACAGTCACAGGTTTGACAGAAGGCGAAAGTTATGAGTTCAGAATAACTGCCAAGAATGGTGCTGGTGTTTGGAGCACACCTTCAGAAAGTGCTACCATCATTGCTCAGGATGTTATTGAAGGACCAACAGCAGTCATTGATCCCAAGTTCAAGAGCACTTCTGCTGTTCAGGCTGGTGAGACATTCGTCATTGATGCTGATTACTTTGGAAAGCCCCTCCCTGAAGTAACATGGCTAAAGGATGGAAAAGAAATTGACAAAGTGACACCCAGAATGGAGGTCAAAAACACTCTGACTCATACGACTCTGACTGTCAGGGACTGTACACGAGTGGATGGGGGACACTTTGTCTTGAGCCTTAGTAACACTGGTGGAACTACATCTATCCATGTTAACGTGAAGGTCCTGGATAGACCTGGTCCTCCAGATGGACCTCTGAAGGTAAAAGTTGTCAGTGCAGAGAAGTGTAATATTCACTGGAACCCCCCTCTAAATGATGGCGGTTCTAGTGTTTCCCACTTCGTCATTGAAAAAAGGGAGACAAGCCGTGTAACATGGACGGGGGTTGAGTCTCATGTTGAAGCTGTCAGTTACAAAGTGACAAAACTGGTACCTGGTAGAGAATACATATTCAGAATTGCTGCCGTGAACAAATTTGGTGTTGGTGAGTTTCGGGAATCAGACCCCTTCATTGCACAAAACCCTTTTACAACGCCAAGTGCCCCATCTACTCCTACAGCGAGTTCTGTGACTGGTGACTCTGTAGTGCTGACATGGGAGAGGCCGGAGTCTAACGGAGGCTCAGAGATTGATGGCTTTATCCTGGAGAAACGTGACAAAGAGGGTGTAAGGTGGACTAAATGCAACAAGAGAAGACTAAATGACTTGCGTTTCCGTTGCACGGGGCTCGCTGAGGGACATTGCTATCAGTTCAGAGTATTGGCTGAGAATGCTGCTGGTGTTGGTGCACCCAGTGAGCCAAGCGAGTATATAAAAGTATGTGAAGCTACTTACCCACCTGGTCCCCCTACTAACCCCAAAGTGACAGACTATTCCAGCAGAACTGTGTCTCTGACCTGGTCAAGGCCCATCTATGATGGTGGAGCAGTCATTAGTGGGTTTGTAGTTGAGATTAAGGAAGCAGCAGAAGACGAGTGGATCACATGCACACCAAGTACTGGTGTAGAAGACACAAACTACACTGTGAAGGGACTAAGAGAAAATGCATTGTACAATTTTCGTATACGTGCAATGAATGCAGCTGGAGTTGGAGAGCATGTGGATCTACCTGACACTGTGGTAACTGCTGAAAAACTGGAGCCCCCTGAGATTGAGTTGGACTCTTCCTTGAGAAAGATTGTCGGTGTTCGCGCCTGTTCCACCTTACGTCTCTATGTCACCATCAGAGGAAGGCCAGAGCCTGAGGTTAAATGGGCAAAGGAAGGTGGTGCTCTAAGTGAGCGTGCTCAAATTGAGGTAACAAGCTCCTACACAGTGTTATTGATTGAGAATGTCAATAGAAATGACACTGGAAAATATGTGTTGACTGCTGAGAACTACAGTGGTTCTAAATCAGCATTTATCAATGTCAGAGTATTGGACTCTCCCAGTGCACCTACTAACTTAGAGATAAAGGATGTAAAAAGAGACTCTGTGTCAATCTCCTGGGAGACACCACTCATTGATGGCGGGGCAAAGATTTCACATTACATCGTAGAAAAACGAGAGGAGGCCAGAAAGGCATTCACAAGTGTCTGTAGCAACTGTGTGAGAAACTCTTACAAGATTGACAATCTCCAGGAAGGATGCTTCTATTATTTCCGTGTCCTGGCTGTCAATGAGTTTGGTGCTGGAGTTCCAGCAGAAGTCACTGAGGCTGTTAAAGTGTCTGAGGCTCCACCTCCCCCTGGCAGAATCACACTTTGTGATGTTGCTTGCAGTAGTGCAAGGATCTCTTGGGAGAAGCCGGACCATGATGGAGGAAGCAAAATTACATGTTATATTGTAGAAATGCAGGCTACAGGAGACGATGATTGGACAACATGTTCAGAGAGTAAGGTACAAGAAGTGACTGTTAATGGGCTGGCAACAGGAAAGGAGTATTTCTTTAGAGTGAGTGCCGTGAATGAAAAAGGAAAAAGTGAACCAAAATCCCTTTTGACACCTGTTACAGTTAATGATACTAGTGCTCGGCCCATTATCAATTTGCTGTCCAATAACTTCAGTGTGAAGGCAGGAAATGATGTAAAGATTGATGTTCCATTCAAGGGTGTACCACCACCAACTGTAGAATGGAAGAAAGATGGCAACTTGCTGAAAGAGACAAGCAGGGTAAATGTGCACACATCCGACATATCATCCCAGATAATTATCAAGGATGCAACCAGAATAGATGTTGGCATGTATGAGTTGACCCTGGCCAACTCGGTTGGAACTGCATCTGTTGAAATCTTTGTTAATGTTTTTGAAAGACCTGGACCACCAACTGACCTCAGTATGGATGAAGTGAGTGCTGACTTTATGTCTTTGTCATGGCAGCCCCCAAATTATACTGGTGGATGTGAAATAAGTAATTATCTTGTTGAGAAGAGAGACACAGGCAGCACAATCTGGCAGACTGTGTCGGCTACTGTTGCCAGAACATCAATCAAAGTTTCCCGTCTAACACAGGGCACTGAATATCAGTTTCGTATTGCTGCAGAGAATCGCTATGGCAAAAGCCACTTTACTGAGTCTGAACCAGTTGTTGCCCAGTATCCCTTTAAGCCCCCTGGTCCACCAATAAATCTCCATGTTGTGAATGCCTCAAAGTCTGTCATGGTGGTTGCTTGGAGCAAGCCAGACTGTGATGGTGGCAGCCCTGTTATGGGTTACCACATTGAATCCAAAGATCAAAGCAGTATTTTGTGGACAAAATTAAACAGAAACCTAGTGACAGAGAACCAGTTCAAGGTTACAAGTGTAGAAGAGGGTTTGATATATGAGTTCAGGGTATATGCTGAGAATATGGCTGGTGTTGGACCATGCAGTAAGGCATCTGAGCCTGTAGCTGCAAGAGACCAGTGTGATCCCCCACGCAGCCTCACAGTTACAAATATAACTAACAGCTCAGTTTCCCTCTCATGGGACAAACCAGAATATGATGGTGGGGCTAAAATAACTGGGTACATTGTTGAACGTAAAGACCTGCCAGAAAGCTGCTGGCTTAAATGCAACTTCACAAATTTACTGGACACCTTCTTGGAAGTGACTGGCCTCACAGAGGGTGAAGAGTATGATTTCCGTGTAATTGCAAAAAATTCAGCAGAGCTCTTCAGTGCACCTTCTGAAACCACAGGACCCGTAACAGTACAGCATGATGTGGAGCCGCCTAAAATTATCATGGAGGACAAATTCAGACAAGCGGTTGTTGCCAAAGCAGGAGACCTCATAAGAATAGATGCTGACATCTCTGGTCGCCCAAACCCTACTGTCTTTTGGTTGAAGAATGGTAGAAATATTGGCACCAAGGGAAGGGTTGAGGTAACTGTAACAAAGACGCATACCTCTCTAATAATCAGAGAAAGTGTTCGGAAAGACTCTGGACAGTATACCCTGACCCTACAGAGTACAGGTGGTACAACATCTAGAGCTGTCACTTGCAAGGTCTTGGACAGGCCAGGACCACCTGCTGGATCTCTGGAAGTGTCTGGACTCACAGCAGAAAAATGTACCCTGTCATGGGGACCCCCGCATGAGACTGGTGGTGCTGAGGTCATGTACTACATTGTGGAGAAGTGTGAAACCAGCCGTGTAGCTTGGATTGTTGTCTATAGTGACATGATGGCAACTACTTGCAAAATAACCAAGTTGCTCAGAGGAAATGAATACCTGTTTAGGGTAAGGGCAGTGAACAAGTATGGGGAAGGTGAAACTCTGGAAAGTGAGCCTATTAAGGCAATGGATCCCTATACTATCCCATCTGCTCCAACAGATGTCGAGGTCACAAGTGCAACCACCGATTCCATGACTATCTGCTGGAAAAGACCTGCCACTGATGGCGGCAGCCGCATCAGTGGTTACATTATAGAAAAGAGGGAGAAGCAGGGTGTTCGCTGGGTTCGTGTCAATAAGAAACCAGTCTATGACCTACGTGTCAAGGCCTCCTGCCTGCACGAGGGATGTGAGTATGAATTCAGAGTTTTTGCAGAGAATGCTGCAGGGCTAAGTGAACCTAGTCCCCCATCTCCACTCACTCTAGCAGAGGATCCAAAGTTCCTACCCTCCCCTCCTGCAAAACCCACCATAGTGGATTCATCTAGATCCTCCATCTCTCTGTCATGGAACAAGCCTCTGTTTGATGGTGGAGCAGCAGTCACTGGGTACAAAGTTGAATACAGAAAATCCATAGAAGAAGACTGGTCTGTTGGTGTCCATAACACTGATAGAACAGAGTTTGTAGTCACTGGACTCACAACAGGGAGGGCGTATGTTTTTATTGTCAGATCCATAAACAAGGTTGGCATCAGTGAGCCCAGTCCTGAAACAGATCATGAAGTGGCAATTGAGAGAGAGGAGGAGCCCAGGTTTGTAATTAGCCCAGAGATGAGGAAGACTCTGCTTGTTAAAGATGGTAGCTCCTTCACTCTGACTGTGCCTTTCACAGGCAAACCTGTGCCCAGTGTGACATGGGAAAAAGCAGATGTTGACCTGAGAGTCAGAGGATTGATCAATGCCAGCAGCTCTGTGTCCTCTATAACAGTTGAAGGGGCAACACGTGATGACTCTGGCAAGTACACAGTCAAACTACAAAATGTTGCTGGATCTGCCTCCTTGACACTGAGTGTAAGGGTTTTGGATTCACCTGGTCCGCCAACCCATATAACAGTTAAAGATGTGACTAAGAACTCTGCTACTGTTTGCTGGGATATCCCAGATAATGAAGGAGGAGGCCCTGTCAAGAACTACCTTGTAGATATTCGGGACATCAGCAGAAAAGGTTGGATGAAACTCACGGACAAATGCCGCCGACTGTCCTACAGGGTGTCTGACCTTGAGGAGGGAGGAATCTACTTCTTCAGAATCACTGCTGAAAACGAGTATGGGATCGGTGTTCCAGCTGAGACCAAGGAGGGAACAAAAATGACAGGTACAAATGCAAGCGTTTTTATAATCAGTAATAAAACTCAAATTTTGTGATGGGTATAAGGACGTAAGGGATTTTAGAGAACAATTGGATATATAACGCTTCAGCTTGTTTCACTCTTCCAACACTGTTCTGAGTTGCATTGACGCTTATTCTCTTCATGTTTGTTTTTTGTGTATTTTTATTTCAGATACAACAGACTGGGAGACAAATCAAGGAGCTTAGCTCTTCTCCTCCAGGGCTTGAAGTAGGCCTAAACGACTCATCAACTTCCTGTCAACATCTTTGTCAATTTCTCATTTTCATCAAGTGTTCAGATAAATTAGTTAGCAATCCTCTATGAGCTGATACATTACCAGAAGCTGCAGTTTTGTAGATATAATGACATGTTGTTGTTTTATGATATTTGTATAATCCTTATTATTGACAGATTTAATTTCTAAAAGTATTGATGCTTTTGTTTGTTTTTGGCTCTAAATAGAAATTAAGGTGTTTGTAAGAAATCTACAATAAAATGGAGCTGATTAGAACAGTTGTTGGAGTTTTACTTTAAATGTCTTTAGAAGTTAGACTATACCAAGTTATATACTAACTCAACGAGACAAGATCAATGAATCAATCCAACCTAACACACAATATAAAAACAAACTGGAAACAGAAAGGGAGGAAGGAGGTAGAAGAGTCAACTTCAGTTTTGTATTTTCATTTTGTGTTATTGTCAGTGACATCACCACTGAATCACTAAATATTGCTGGTACAAACTAAGTGGACATGCTGCAAAAACAAAACAAATAAAGCATTTAATTTTTTGACTCAACAATATAAGGAGGGTATTCTGTTTTACTATTTGTATCAATTACTTTTTGTGTTTTGATATTTCACTCCAATAAAATATTTACTTAAAGTTAAAATTTGAAATGCATCATTAATTGTTCTTTAACACTTTTATAATGGGGTCTGCCAAAGTAGTTAAAGGATGGGGTGGTGGAACTTTTCTTTTAAATGATCATGTGTGATTAGGTTGATTCCATCCAGGGACCTTTGTTGCCATTCTTTCTCTTCCGTTGTATCCTAAACTGTTACTCACAAATGAACGCAAAAAAATTGACCACTAAAAGTACTTAAAGAACTTGTCAAAAAGTAGTTAAATAATTTCATCAGTTGCACTTTTAAAAGCAAACTGGAAACATTAACTAAAGTAAATGAGTCAGGCTTATTTAACTACTGATTTTTGTCAAGTTAAAGACTGTAGAATATAAAAGTTAACAACACTGTTAACACAAAACAGGTTAGCACCTGTTACTTGTAGCCTTTTGCTAGGCTATCAGCTGTTTACAAGTACGTCACCGTGGAAACCGTTACGTAACGGAATACAGGAAATGGATGTACTAGCGTGAAACCGGAAGTACGACACGCAAAACCAACAAGTTATCTAGTTCGCTGCGAGAGTGTTGACAACTACAAAAGTACATTTTCAGCTCGAAATTTTTAAGATGGGCACTACGGCAAGTCAACTTGGCAAAGATTTGCTCTCAGAGTACCAAGTAAGTAGCCAAAGTGAAGTCCATAAAAGGAACTTATACCATTGTGTATGTTAAAGTTAACCGAGTGGCTAAAGTTGAGAGCAGTTGTTGTTACGCCCTGTTATAACCAAGGATGAATGTAGAAACTTTTTTTTTTCATTTTAACAGTAAAATTTACTTGTGGCCTGTACTTTACTTGTATACATCACGTAAAACTAAACACCCCTAGTGTGCTTATCTTGGACTACCGATTGTCATGACGCCTAATTATTATGGTAGTAAAAGCTAATGATGCTAGTATCTCTTGTAAGAGCCTTGATGCGTTTAAGGAATTCAGACTCATTTAAGTATTCCAGTGTAGAAGTTCTGTTCAAGTGAATCTGTGACTGTTGTCAATCTAACAATAATCACTATGACTTTTAGGAGCTGACATTCTTGACAAAACAAGAAATTCTTCTGTAAGTGATCATGCCACATCACAAATGTTATCAGTTCTAAAAAGTTAATTTAGAATGTTCTTGTCATTGATCCATGATTAAGCTTGTTGTATGTTTGTTTAGTGCCCACAAGAGATTCACTGAGCTGCTCACAAAAGACGAGAAAGAACTTCCAAATACCAGAGTACCAGTGGAAAGGATTCTCACTCTGCCAGAGCTCAAGGTGAAAATATATTTGATGGGAGATCAGATGAAATGTTGTGCTATGTGGGCTGTTTATTGTTATTTTTCATTGTATGACTATAATTTTCTGTGCTTTGAGGAAGTGCTTAAAGTACTGATAAACTGAAATGACCTTTGTACTGATTCCTGCCACAGTCCAACCCTTTCAGGAAAAGAATCTGCCATGTTTTCTCAACATCTGAGCTCAAAGATGGAAGCCTCACGTTTGAGGACTTTTTGGACCTCTTGAGTGCCTTCAGCGACTCTGCTACTCTGGAAATCAAATCCCACTACGCCTTCCGTATATTTGGTATGAGTCAATGCAAATTAGGTTGTTGTCAATATACACATAAAGATATAAATCCATGTAATAAACTTAATGATATTTACAGACTTTGACGATGATGGAACTCTCGACTGTGGTGATCTGGAGAAGCTGGTTAACTGCCTGACCGGTGAGACAGAAGACACAAGACTGACGACAGAAGAAATGAGGCAGCTCATTGGCAATGTGAGTTCACTGAGCCTTTCCCCCCTTGAAGGGGGGAAGTAAATAACTAATCCTGATTTTGGTTGCAAGCTTATCCATTGATTCCTTTCCGTGTTTTTCAGATTCTTGAAGAGTCAGACATCGACAAAGATGGAACCGTAAACCTCTCAGAGTTTCAGCATGTCATCTCAAGATCGCCAGATTTTGTCAGGTGATTAAAAATCTAAAAACTTCACCTATATGGACTTTAACCATCCCTTTTACTCAAACTTCTGTGTCTGCTTCTATAACATTTTGATTTATCCACAGTTCTTTCAAGATTGTGCTGTGAAGATCTCAAGCAGGATGTGGAGAAGCAACAGCCTTTGACTCTCATTGTTTTTAATTTTCAATTAGAACAATTTTAGATAAATGCCTTAAATTATATATACCTTTACTGCTCTGTTTTATGTATTGTTTATGAAATATAAAACCTGTGATTTTTTTATTTCTTAAAAGAAAATAAAAATATTCATTAACAAAGTGTTTTGTTTTTATACGGACAAAAGACAATCTTATTTGTTTATATACAAAATACATTTAATCCAAAGCATTGAATTTGTTGTAATAATTTACACTTCCTGGTATTTTGTCGAAAGTCCATCGTCCACTTTGATCAAGGCAATCCCATAATAATTTTAGGAGCAATCTACTTCCTGTTTGATGACAGCAGCAAAAGTGTTCCACGCCCCGCACACTACGTCAACCACACGCATCTGCTGCTCCCTGAAGAGCTCCACACGCTGGGGCTCATCTGAACTGACCATAGTGTGGTGTCCAAGTTGGCCGTAGTCACCTGAAAGAATAATAGAAGGAAAGTTAGAAGTAGTAGTTAAATTTACTAGCTTGTGCTTTAAGATAACCAATCAATTTAGTTCCAAGCTCAAAACTTACCCCAGCCCCAAGTGTAGAGGTCACCTGCAGCTGATATGAGAAAATGTGAGATAATGCTGATAATGACTGAATTGCCAAGAAAATGTGCATCAATTGTCAAGTGAGGTTTCTTACTTGTTACTGCAGCTGTGTGTCGGCAGCCACAGCTGACTGTCCTGATTTCACATGATGGAGTGACATCCAGCAGAGCTGGGAATGCCTGGATCGATATGAATACCTCTTCATGTTTCTCTTCCTCCTGTGGCTCGTTAGCAGGAGGTGTGCTGGTATGATGGGATGGTGTTCCTGCTCCTGTGGATTTAATATTTCAGTGCTTAGGACTACATTACTAGTTAACTGAAGTGGCTACGATAAGTAACACCAGGGAAAATGTATGTAAAATAATACAGATAAGTGCATCCATAAACAATATCAAGTATTTCACATAACCCAAATGTTAATCGTAGAATTAAGTAGTTTGTAATACACAGAGTTTACCACTTGTTAAGCTTTTTTTTATAGATGCTGAGGAAATGTTTGAAACTTTGGGAAAACAGATTTACCAGCATCTTGGCTATTTTGCTGCTGAAGAGCTTTCCTTAGACCTCGTGATGGAAGTCCAAGCTGGCCACTTTCATTCCAGCCCCACACATAAAGGTCACCCCCATCTGAGGAAAAGATTATTACAGGTAATTTTTAGCTCAAGTTGATGTCATAGTTCGTATCAACCTCTTTTCCGACTCTTACCACTGATGCAGACAGAGTGCCACCCTCCTGTAGCAACACAGCTCATGGGCATCCCCCAGAGAGCCTCCACTGCCCGAGGCTCCTCCTCAGAGGTGAGGCCTCCATGCCCCAGCTGGCCATGGCTGGTCATTCAGACAAAAAAAGATCAGGATATGCATTTGCTCTTGTTGCTCACATTCCCAATAAAGAAAGATGTATGAGTATTAGACCTACCTGCCCAGTCCCCATGTGTACACAGCTCCAGAGGCAGTGAGAAGAATGGCATGCTCTGCACTCAGTGTCAGACTCTTGGCTTTTAGGTGAGGGGATAAGGAGCGGTAAAAAGGTGGTTTTGTGGCTATGTAACCTCCAGGGACCAATGGGAGATTTAAAGACGGCCCTGGAAAGCAGCAAAGGGTGCACTGGTAAGCCAATTATCACAATATACTTCTCATAGCTGTCAAATAAAGTAGTGTTACCTGAGATCTCTGACTGAGGTTTTATTTCTTTGCTCCATGATGGAGTTTCCTCAACCTTCTGCAAATCCCAGGACTCAACTCTGTCTGGGAAAGCGAGGGTCAAGTGTGATTCACTGATGAAGGCATCTGTACAGCCACGGCTGTGTTTTGTATTATCACCACAGGAGTCATTGGACAGGACTGCACCGAAACCTGCCAGGCACACACAGCTGACACCTAACAGAGAGCAGAATGAAACATGAGTTAATATCTATATAGAGAGTGATGTTACTGACGCCTTCTATTTTTATTACTTGTAATGACTAGAGCCAAACCCGAGATGTTAAGTTTGTTAGATCGCTGACAAACTTACCATCCAAATGTAAAGATGCTCTTCGACTCCAGCTTGCTTTAATTTTACTGACTGTCTTCAAGCAGCAGTCGCAGCTTACAGCTAGCTCTGTGGGGCTACTCACTTTGACTTCCTTAACAGCGTCACTACACTCTACTTTGGTTAATTTCTCTTGGACACATATCTGCCCAAAAGCGTTAAAGCCAAATCCAAACCACCGCATTGGAAAAGCGTTGTCTTGGTTTGGTTTCTCATTGAAGCGCAGTTGCTCGCAAATTTGAACACTGCTGTAGTTACCACCGGGGTGTTCTGCGCATGCGCTCTGGTATCGCTGCATATAGAGGAGAGGGAAGACGATCTAATTCGGAGACAGAATTTATTTGTGTTCAGTCAGTTTAAAAATGAAAACAACCAGCCATATATTTAAGACACTAGGAATGTAGTGGAGTGACAACACAAATCATGATTATAACATTAAATAGAAAAAGCACAAAATAATGAGAAAGACAATATTGAGTTTTTTGCTTTGTTGTTGTTTAGGGTAAATTATAATAAAAACAATGAATATAGTAGTGAAAAAATTGAAGATAAAAAACCTGATATATTTTGGGAAATACTAATGATCATTATTATTCCCATAATACAACACAAATACAAAAAAAACTTTAATTGAAGAATGTATAGAGTGGCCATTTGGTCTCCAAGGTGAACATACAGTATAACAAAGATAAATACAATCAGTTGAAAAGCATTGTGAAACAGCAATTAAGCACACTTAATTTGTCACACACTATGAGGATCAGCTGGTGGTCCTTTAATACCTTTCCTCAATGTTTTTATTGCTTTTAAAGTTTCTGGTTAGGACAGATGAGCCTTTCAGCTTGTACCCATCCAGACCAAAACTGTTTGCCTGCAAAATTGAAATACTAGGTGGTCCCATATAAGCACTTTAACTTTGCCAGGAGGCACATTCACACACTGCTGCAGTGCTCTCAGGGTTCAGTCCCTTTGCTCTTCTCCCTTCCTTCCCTGCTCATTATGATGCTGTACTCCATGGCCTTGTCCAAGCAGTTTTGAGCGATCTTAGAAACAGGCTCCGGCATGCCTTCTCCTCCCTTCGCCAGGACAGAAAGAATCTCTAAAGCTTCACTCTCCATGAGCGTCTCGGCCAAACTCTTCTCCGCCTGCATCATGTTGTGGACTATGACCACTCCACGATGACGCAGGTCGGGTATTTCACTGAGTAGTAGCGCCTGTACGATCTCTAGCCAGTGGGTCGTCTGAGAAGAGAGAACAATAAGGGGTCATAAAATGAATATGAATCATTGTTGTATGTGTTGGTGTTGAGATGAAGGATGTGGGGGTGGACAGGAATCTGCTTACTGTTCCAGGAATGCGTGCACAGAGCTCAGGCTGCTCCGCTGTCAGCATGGCCAAAGTCCCTGCAGC
The DNA here is from genome assembly GCF_022749685.1 of Semicossyphus pulcher. Lineage (NCBI taxonomy): Eukaryota > Metazoa > Chordata > Actinopteri > Labriformes > Labridae > Semicossyphus > Semicossyphus pulcher. The sequence continues at coordinate 20,059,152 of NW_027211759.1, forward strand.
AGCTTTCCGCAGCCTCTCATCTTCCTCTCCGCTGTAGAGCACAAGCAGCTTCAGGCGATCATTCCCTGTGGCCAGATACATCTTCTGCACCTGAGGACACAAACCAAAAAACACACTGCTTTTAACTTAACCTTTCAACCAATCTGTGCCATACAAGCGAATATGTCTGAGTGTCTTTTTACCTCTGTGCTTAAAACCAGATTACACATGCACTCTGTGGAAGAGGCTCGGACCAGCTCGTGCTCCTCGAACATGTAACCTTCGATTTTTGGGACTGCCTTCTCCTTTATGATCTTTTGTCTGTGAGGACAGAGAATAAATAAATGAATAAATAAAAACACATTGAATGTTTTCAAATTAGGTCTTGTTTCTGCAAACAAGAAAAAATTCTTGGACATGTTTTCTTAGGAGAGACCTCCCCCTAGTGGCCAACCTGAGTCTTTCACTGATGCCGGCCAGGTTGGTGAGCGCCATGAGTGCCTCGAAGTTCTGCAGCAGGGTGCATTCAAGACTCAGAAGACTGACAAGGGGGCGCACCACCTCATAGATCTGATAACAAAAAGTGAGACAAAGTTAAACAGGAAATGTTCTTTAGGTCTTTTTTTAATCAAAGAAGCTTTTTACAGCATGCACTTCTCACCCGTTCTCCTGGGAAGGCAATCTGTGGGTTTGATGTGATAGTGATTTTTGCCAGGGCTTGTGCTGCTTTGATTTTACCAGCATCTGAGTTGTCGGACGCCAGTGGGATCAAAGCCTGTGGAGGAAAAAAGTAAACATAAACCTTCTAGAGCAAGATGTTTAAGCCAGTGTGCAGGCTTAACTAGGCTTTATCAGGGTGCTGTACCTTTCCTCCACCCTGTGCCACCACTGTGCCTCTGTCCTCCTGTCGTTCCACCAAAGCCAAGAAGACCCTGCCATGAGAAATGGCATTTAGAGAAAATGTACACAGAGACCAGTGACGGAAATAAACTTACTGCCATTTTCCTACCTGGCGATACACTCTCTGCAAGCCTCAGTGAGGGCAGGACTCTCATGTTTGACCATACAGACCAACGCAGACACCGCACCAGCCTCCAGCAGCTTCACCAGTCTCTTCTCCACATAGGAAGGAGCATCCTGATACAATGACAGACAGATTTATGTAGCACAGCCAATGGGAAAAGGATGTAAAATGATTTAAAGAACACCTACAGAAAGATATGAAGTTGGAGTAGTAAAGCTACTTTGCAAAAATAAAAGGATATTATGCGATGCCAAGTCTACATCACAGACGGGAGGATTTGAACAGTACCTTTGGGTGCTCCTCAGGCACATGCTGTTTTGCATACTTGGCCAGCTCCACCATCTGAGGGTCTGGCTTGTCCACATCATAGCTATTGGTGCAATTCACTAATGTGGAGCCCACGGCAAAGAGGACCGTCTTATCCTCAGACTAAAGGAACACAGAAAGAAAAACACAAGGTTGTTAAAGCTATCTCAATTAACACAATGAAAATGTGTGCATTCTCATTTCGATGGGTTCAAACACTACAGCAAATAAACATCACAATACTAATTATTATGTTCTTCCGAGAAGAGAATCTGACTTAACTGAACTGTAAAATCAACAATAACATCATCAGTCAAACCTTTGCTAGTTCAAACATGGTCAGGAGAGCGTTCTTGTCCTCCACCAAGTCCTCCTTCACATCAGCATCAAACGTGAGGTAGGCGAGGCCCTCCACTGACCACCGGCGGGAGGTTGCAGGCAGTGACTCATTACACAGCCACCTACAAGAGAAAAAAGATACAGCTTGGTGCTTATTTCAAATCCATTTCAAATAAGTATATATTGTGTTTAATCAGCTTTAACAACTACATTTCTCCAAATCTGTACCCAGGTTAACAATCAACACAGACATACTTCCTGCACTGCTTGGCAAGCTTCAGCGTGGATCCCTCTGCAAACTGCTTCATGCTGAAATCTGTCCCTCCTGCTGATCCAAGCTTGCACAAACCCTGCGTAATCAGAAACCATAGTTCGACCATCCTTATTTAGAGACGTACTTTCTCCAACTGTGTAAAATAAATATACTTGCTTTGCTGCGGCACTTACCACCAGGGCTCTCACACGTATCCTGTCATTCTCGCTCTTCTTGAAAAGGTCCTTCAGAAGTGCCACGCCGTTGGCGGTGATGAAGGAGGCTCTCTTGGCCTTGCCTGCAGCATGGATAAGAGCCTCCACAGCTACCTGCTGGTGAGTTACATCTTCGGAGGCAGTCAGAGAGATCACAGCATCCATCATTCCCGACATTTCCAGAGTTCTGTTACCCACCTCGCTCGGCCCCTGGAGGAGCACAGATACTGTCTGGATGGCTCGAAGCGTGGCCTCGAGGCCAGGTCGGTTAAAGTGCTGCCTACCGAGAAAAACATCAGATAAGAAAGTTGGTAAAAGAATCCCAATGTCCACAAGTTATTGCAGTATAAATCAGCTCATGTAACTAAAACTTTGGAAATTATTAACATAAGTTTCCTTGGTTGACTCACTGCACATATTCTTCACATAGCTTGCTGAAGTTCTCCCTCTCTTTGTCGCTCTTCAGGTCATCATAGAGTTTATTAAGCAAGACAGAGCAGCTCATGTGGGAGTTGTCTGTAAGAGGTGGTCCTTCTGAGAGCTCAGCGACGGTCCCAGCCACCTCCAGGATTTTCTTCAGTCCTGAAGGAGGACAAGGAGTTCATTAATCATGCTGCAGATATGCCAGATAAAACTGGTGACAGTGTCTGAAATGGACTCTCATTAGCTGAGGCCATAGGAACATTTTATTAGCATCTGAAAACCCAAAATAAACACTTCTTCCTCCTTACCATGGTAGTGCAAACATACAAAAACCTGATATAGATAGATTATGTTTGACAGAAGGACTATATTGGTTTTGTATCTATCATAGTAGGGCTGGGCGATATGGAAAAAATCCTATACGGGAGTTTTCATATTTTGATAATGATATATCTCACAATATAGATTGTTTTCTGGTAATTTAAGGAATAATTAGTCTATATTAAATAATCACATGGTAAAGCCTATTTTTGGATAATCCTTTGTGAATTAAATACTTGACAAATAAAAAGTACTGAGTAACAATTTCAAGTCAATTTAAGGAAAAACAAATAAAATATAGCCCTAGCCCCCAAATTTAATGTATTGATCTCTGACAGCAATATTAACATCTCTTCCTAGAGAATGTCAAAGGCATGGAAAGCAACATGAAAGTAACACTTCCGGTATGCTTTTTCAAAATAAAAGCCCGATTTGGCTTTCTGACTCCCCTCGTTTGTTCACAATGTTTTTATTTTTAATTGTTTCCAGGGCAGCTGTTAAGGTTTTTTTTACTTTACTATTTACACTTCTAGGAAGTTGTTTGGTAGATAAAGTCACTCACAAGGCTCCTTATTGCGGTTCCTTAATTTTCTTAGAAATAAAACGTAGTCATAAGTCTCACATAGGCCTTAACCTACATTATATTTGTAAAAAATTAGTTAAAGCTCATGTGAGGAGTTTTTTGATGGTTATGAAACAGACTGAAATTAATTTTTATTACTCTATGACCTACAAAAGCAAACCAGACCATCAGCGACAAGATTGATTATTTCTATATAGTTATTTTTAATGCCTGAAACTGCTGGCGGGGGGTAGGTGTCAGACGAAGTGGTTAACCACACGCTGCCTTTGTTAACATTTTCAAGGGCAAAAATTTAAAGTGAGTGATACATATGAAGAAAGCAGGTTTTGTTTTGTTAAAAACAACAACTTAAGCATGTACAGGACAAAATCAGCAAAGAGATAAGAGGTAGAATGACAGAGCTGACTGGATCAGCCGAGCTGATTCTGCAGCCACACACAGTCGACATGCACCCATCAGTCAGGCTCCACTGGTTTTACGACACCACGATAGAGACGAAATAGAAAAACACATACGATAGACATTTTCATATCGTTTTGATGAGATACATCATCATATCACCCAGCCCTATATCATAGTATAAGAGATATGTGCATGTGTGTTTCTTACCCTGGTCTATCACCCATAACGTGAGGGAGTTATCTGGATTTTTCAAGGACTTGCGGGGAACTTGTTTAACCAGGAGGTTGATGGCGCTGTCTCTGCCAGGCCCCGACACATTAGATGCTGGCATCATTTCCAAGAGGTGGCGTAACATCGAGCGGAGCTCTTTCGATGGTTCTGTGTCAGATTCATACAATCAGTTACCGTTGGAAACACAAGAGAGCGGAAACACACACACAAAAAGCACTTGTTTTAGGTCAACTTTCATGTGTAGCCAATTCCAAATAAAAACATGATCCGAGTCCAAACTCACCAGGAAGAATGGCTTCATCTTTCCCTCTAATCTCTTTTTTCATGCCCTCTGTCAAAGCCTCAAACATAACCTGCAGCAGGTGGCAGGCAGCCAGAGACACAGCGGAGGCTCCTGATCCCATTACTGCACACAGCTGCTCCATTCCCAATTCATTCACTATAGCCATAGTCTAAGAATAAAACAGTGGATATCAGCAGTGAAAAACAGCAAAGCAGCTATTACTAGCATGATGACTAGTTCCTGACAGACATGGAAGTCTATGTATAGCAGTTTTTACAATGAATGTGAAGAAGACATAACATTTTTCCTTGACTTTAAAGAAGTCAATTTATTGTTATACTGACTCTGGACTGATGTCCTGTACACAACCCGACAAGGGTCCTCAGGGCAGAGAGGACGACATCCTCTTGCTTTGACTGAAGAAGTTTCTGTATCAGTTTTACTCCATCATTACGGAAGATCTGCTCAGCTCCTGCGTCTTCTCGAGATAATACCACCAGATTCTGAGCAGCCTGAAATTGAACAATGGACCATGTCATTTTGTCGCAATACAACTTCCCAGTTAAACAAAAGATACAATAAATAAAGATGTATATACAAAATAGTGAATGACAGCAGTTTATCATGTTCCTGTTATATTAGCCACTCTTACCTTTTGTCGATCCGAGTCATTTGCAGACGCGTCTAGGAGGAGGGAGAACATTTGCTGCACACGAGCATCGGTGGAGTTTAGTTGCACCGACTTCACAAAGAGAAATACCAGTATTAGGAACACTTTCCCATGTTTCTATTTCAAATACAAGACAAAACTTCCAACCCACTTAATTAAAAAACACACATCACCTTCTGCTGGATCTGTGCTCCCAACAGTCTGAGCAGATCCTGGAAGGCTTTGTTTTTAGGCTCCAGCTGGGCACACCTCTGAGCATCCATAAAGGCTTGGTCCAGCCGGCCAAGCTTCTGGAAAGCCTGGGCTCTCCTGAACCTGGCCTTCACATCACCTTGGTCGGTATCAAGAGCTGAAATAAAAAAACAGACATGACATTCCATATTCGGACCTACGGAGATCCACAAGTTAGAGTGCGAGTTGATGCAACAGTACAGTAAATACTTTTTTTTTAACTTTTACTTGCAATGTGAATTAAACAGATGTAGATCAGCTGTAAATAGCTTTTTCCATCAAACATAAGAAAGTTGGTGGCCGTATGTTTGTTAAAAGAGTAGTAGTAGTAGTCTGTTCACCCAAGGGTTTATAGACCATCATAAGCATCTCTGTCATAGAGCTTGTAATTTTAAGAACCCCAAACCCACTGTCATTCAGGGTACTTGTTTGGGGGGCATTTCGTAAAGTCACGCCTCAGCAAGTCAGATTGATATCATCTGAAAAGATTGAAATACATGTAAATAGGCTTTATTGTCTTAGGATAGAGGGTGTTATTAGATGAACAGAGCGTAAGGGAAACATGTCATTTGTGATGACGAGCTATTTTAATAAAATGTGTCCTTTGCTTGCTTCATACTAAGATTAAAACGTCTCTTTGTATTCATTGATGTATAACGATGACTAGGATTTATCCCACCTTTGGAGGCATCAGCCTCTGCCTTGTTAAACTCCTCCAGTTTCAGGTAGCAGGCAGAGCGGTTGCGATGAAACACAGCACATTCTGCTCGGCTGTCAGTCAGCTTTAATGCTTTGGTGTAACAGCAGACAGCACCCTGCATATCTCCTGCCTTGAAAAGGCTGTTCCCCTCCTCCTTCAGGGCTGCAGCGTCCTGCGTTAAAGAGAAAAAGTTGCATCGAAATGCACTTTGATCAAATCTGCTAAGCTAAAACGGCTTCTTAGCTAACTGCTGTTATCTTACCTTTTCTTTTTCGCTTATTTCCATCTTCAAGGTGCTACACACAAAACAAAGTTCCTTATAATACTAAATATTTATTTTCATTCAACTGTACTTCGTCACAAACACCGCTCAGTTCAGCTAAACATGTTACATTTCGCTGCGCTTCCGGGTTTCCGGGGCACGTCGATGACGTTTAGGCAACGGCCCCGCCCGTCCCACCACGCTACATGACCATAAAAGGAAGAGAGAAGCCTGAACATCTCTGGCTCCATCTCTGCTTTATTTGGTTACATATCCATTCTGTGGCTGTTCCTCTGTCCACCCAGGCACAGAGGGTTTTTTACCAAGCTTCTATAAAATAACATAAAAGGGATCTTAAGTTCTGCAATTAAACTTTATGATGCATTCAACTGTAGTAATATTTTAATGTTACAGGGGTCTTAATGCTGAATGTAAAATTATAAGAACTCAGCAATGCATTATATAAACACTTTTTATGTACGTTTTTGGTACCACCATCTAATAAGCCATCCTTTGCATAGGGCTTAGAAGTTGAAACTAATTGCTGTATTAACAGTTAATAAACCATTTAATGAGGCTTAACTGTTAAGCAGCTGAAGAACAGTTGGATTGAGTGATTGTTAAAAATATCTTCCATCTGGCCAAATCCATTCATAAGCAACCAGTTTAGCTTTATTAATTAAAACATTTATAGATAGACTTGATGGCTGATAAGAAGTGAGAAACTCAGGTGCATCTAGCATTTCAGACCTTTTGACCAATAGAAAAATAAACACTGATCAAAGAGAGGTTTTAAAACCTGGCAACTCAACAGTTATTCTTACAAATAATATATTATTTATATTATATTAATTATAATATATTATATATTATAATTATACAGTACTATGAACATGGAAGGTCAATGCAACACAAATAATCCACTATTGTCACATATATAATGCAAAGGACAAACCATACAGCACATCTAAAGTATGTTAAACTATAATCGGAGGCAATGAAATAAAATTGGTTCCAGAAAGGCTTCAGAGTCAAATGTAAATAACAGTCAGATATAGTGTCTAAACATAACAATTATACTAATTTATACAACAGTTAGTTCCAACCAAGTACTCTGATTGGACAAGAGGCATCCCATGAGTGGTGATATATAGAGTACAACATCACTGGGACCTTTCACTCTGTGTATCCCTCGCCTCAGCCAGGTGTTCTTGAATACTGTTAATTAACATTACAGCAGACCGTGCATGTCTACATTAATTTAAGCTGGTACCTCTGAATCACACAGCAGACTCTTATTTCACTGGTTGATGATAAATTAAAACACAGATAAATGTATATGATAAAGAATAGCTGATCTGTGTGCGGCTGTGGCTCAGTGGTAGAGTCGGTCGTCTTTCAATCGGAAGGTCGGAGGTTCGATCCCTCAGGCCTCATGCCGAGGTGTCCTTAGGCAAGACACTGAACCCCAAATTGCTCCCGATTGTGCCCAGTTGGGCAATTTAGGTAGCAGCCTCTGCCATCAGTGTGTGAATGGGTGAATGTGATATGTAGTGTAAAAGCAGCTTTGAGTGGTCGCAAAGACTAGGAAAGCGCTATATAAGTACAGTCCATTTACCATTTACCATCTGTGGTGACACAGAGTGCAGGATGTTGCTTGGACAAAAGTATAGTTTCAGTTAAGTTGTGGAACTAGTTGGGTTGGTGGAGCAAAAAATGAGATGTATAGAAGCAATATCACACTCGAGGTTGTGATGTTGTACTGAACATCATCACAGCTGTGATTGGTGCAGATAATCACAGCCATGATGATATTCAGAACAACCTCTCATGTGACATTTCTTAATTGAACTTCAGTTAGTTTAAGACATTCCCAGATAGAAAAAAGGTAAAATTGACACAATGATTTATCTTCCCCTAACATGTAGGCCTAAGTAAAAAATGTACAGCCCATTCACAACAATGACCTCCTTCAGGTCACATGCACAAAAGAAAGTGTCCTGGTGTGGTCTTTCCTCTATCAGTCACTTGGGGACTCTCGTTTACCATGACAGGCAAGCACCATTGTTGTACGCCTTTGTTGCCATGGAGACAAGGTAGCTCCCTTCAGGCTCTGTGCTCGGATACACCTGTTCAGGCTCTCCAATTACCATAGCTGTTTTGTGACTTAGCAAGAAGATCCTGCATGGATAGTTGGTAAATATTTCCTAAGGGCTGGGCTTGCTGTGAGACCGCATAAACAGATCCACAGGAGATTCACGAGGCTCAGAGACGGCATCGGGAACCCAAAGAGAGGAGCCCCAGTCGGAAATCAAAATAACAACCAGCTGTGTAAACATTTGTTCCTCATCACAACTTTGTTTTGAGAGAGATTATACTTTCAGAACCACATTCTGTCTGTGCTGAGGTACTTTCTGCTAGCAAAATCTATTTTCTAAGACTGGAAAACACTCTACATCTCAATCATAATCTGAATTTGCAATGATTTTGTAGATCACGTTAGAATCTATCAGTCTTTCGTGACTAAACAACACCAAAACATTGCCATCTGTTCATGTCGTGTCCCACACAATCTGTTTAATTAATTAATGGAGTGTCAGCTAAGCTCCAGTTTCCATAAACACATGAAGAGGTCCTGAGTGATCCATTGAAAGAAGTTAACAATGTGACTCACCTGCAAGGCTTCATTATATTTTCCACAATGGGCTTCTCAGGTGTTGTTTACTTGCACAGTGGTGTTACCTTCTCTGCTTCAATCAGGCTGGTCTTTAGCTTTGGTGATGCAGTGACAAAAGAGGGTAATCTGTCTGTAGGAAAGACATAGAAGCTGCATGGTGATAGAACTTTAAATTGGCTTTTAAAGGCAAACTGTAATCCCAATTTGTTAAGCTTTTTATCTCTTGCAGATAACAGAAAAGTAAATTGTGCATGCTTGATACTGCTATCCATCACGGTTGAAGTATACAGTCCATGGGAGGCACATTTGCACTTTATTATCCACATTTTCTCCAAGCATTACAGCCTATTTTTTTATTCAAAAGTCACACTGCAATAACCCGCTGAGAGCACAAGAAAGTTCCTTATTTCAAAGAGATTTTACATTTTATAATTCACATTTTAGGATAGGCCCATCCAACTTTTAATAACATGTCTTCACAAAATAAAGTAATACTACAGCTTTAAAAGGACATGTGTTTTTCCATGTCTGACGTTATCAATTTATTGGAATTTTGGATTTTGGACTCTGTGTGGTGCATCAGAGCAGATTATCCAACCAGATACTGCTGTGACTTACTATCACGGGAACAGCCCACACAGTAATGGGTTTTGTGATTCTTCACGCTTAAAGGCTGATCATTCTGCACTGGAAACAAAAGCAGCCACCCCCGTACAGTGTTCTGATCAGGGATGAAAGTTTTCAGTGTGTCTTTTTAGAGAAAATGTACCAGTTGTTAAGGATCATTTATACAGCTCACTGTAAACAGTTAATCATGGCTCTTTCTGTTTTAGATTAATACCTGTCAGTTTTAAAGTAACATATCATAACAGTTCAGAGCGCATTTTGTCTCTAAACTTCTAAGTGGGTTGTTCTTATATAATTAGTTAGAAATAATTCTTAAAGGTATAATCATGTGAAGTTAGACAAGTTGGGTGACCAAGTCTTGCAAGTGTCCTCTCGCGATTTAAACTGCAGCTACCTGTTTACACTGTTCTATTAAAGGTCCTGTGAGGAATTTCTGGTTTGTATTGATTTGGGTGCAGCCCGTGGACCAAGCTGTACCTCTTATCTCTTTGCTGATTTTGTCCTGAACATGCTTCAGTCGTGTTTTTTAACAAAAAATCTCATCCTGCCTCCTTTAAACATACCTTTATGCCATATCCAGGGGTAGTTTCGGGTCTTTGTTTTACAGGTTTAGGGTGTGGTCTTAACAGAAAATGATCTAATCTGCATTAGAAACGGGACTTTAGTTAACACACAATGAGCCCAGACGGAGAGAGAGAGGGAGAGAGAGTGAGAGAGAGAGAGATCGCGCCAGAGTTACGTCCGCAGCCTGCTGTTCCAAAAGCTGCTGTGTGGAACTTTTGGTTTGTGTTGATTTTGGCGACCCTGTGGACAAAGCCGAAGCTCTTATCTCTTTGCTGATTTTATCCTTTACATGCTGAAGTTGTGGTTTTTAACAAAAAATCTCATGCTCCTTTCTTTAACAGTCATATGTATCACTCACTTCAAATGTTTGCCCTGGAAAATGTAAACAAATGCAGCATGCAGTTATTTGCTTTGCCTGACACCTACCCCCCGCCAGCAATTTCAGGCACTAGAAATATCAATATGGAAATAATCAGTCTTCGTCCTGATGGTCCGGTTTGCTTTTGTAGGTCATATAGAGTAATTAGAATTAACTTCAGTCTTTTTCATAACCAGTGAAAAACTCCTCACAGGAGCTTTAAAATCTATTTTTGTGCATTTACTTTGTTTTTGTTTCTATGCCCAACTAGTATGAAAAACATGGATTTCACAGTTTCAACAAATACTAAATAAAGTTAAATAATTCTTTTTTTTTTTTTGTAATTTCTAAATCAACGATATCTTGCATTAAAAACACTCACATTAAACACTAACTGCATTTATTTCTTTGAAAACCAAAGGTTGGTTCATATTTATTTTACAAGCTGCTGAAGCTGTTGGCCAATCACCGACTGATGCGCAGCTCCTCTCCTCCCATGAGCCTTTGCGGGAGCTCAGTGGTGCTAGCTGCTAAGCTAGCAGGTTCAGTTGGTAATCTGTCAGCCTGGAGCTAAAAGCACGCACACCGCTGAGCTCTACACTCTTCCGGATTACTCTCCTTTGATAGGTAACGTCAGATTTGTTCATTTTGTTCACAAAGACATAGGTTCCCAAGGTCGTTCATGGATGTTAGCCGAGGTTTAGGTGAAAAGTGAATGTTAGCCAGGACATATCAGTCACGTATTGTCTTAATGTTATCAGGGCGACACTCGCTATCGTCTGCAACGTTAGACATAACTGTACCGTGCAGTCAGGCTTATCAAAGCTGCAGAAGGACAGCTGTGACTGCTGCTTACTTACATTTATCAGTAAATGACAGTCTTTATAGTTACGTTGTTCGACTCCTAAAGCTAGCTCATGAACTGGTATGGTAACTTAATAATGAAGGACCCAGAGCTAGCGCTAGCTTGTTTGCCTGCATATTCGTGAGATCCTGTTAATCTTAAAGTAGCCGGGATTATTAAAGTTTGACAGGGTCCGTTAATTTGATTAATGGACTCACCAGTTAAATGCATTAGCTGGTTACCGTGTGTCTGATTACACACAGGGTAATGTCTCTAACGCAGGTATTTTAATGCTCTTAAGTTGAAGCATCACAGTGTTGCCTGGCAGGAGTTTAACCTTTGGAGGGGAACCACCGCTCAGTTAATAACCTGCAGATTATTGTTTGCTTTGATTGGTTACATAAGGTAATATAAATGCAAAGATGACACCTAGTGAGCGGCTTGTGATCTGTGGTGCACTTACAGTTTATCACTTACATGCAGAATTGTAGTCTCTGTCAGGCAACACAAGTAACAAAGCCTTTCATGTGGGCTGTATTTATAATCAGGTCCAGATGGTCTGAGAAACATTGTATTCCTGCTGACAGTGAGGCTATTTGTCAGTTAGTCTTAGGAAATGAGTGCCAGGTTTTTATCCCACCTCCCTGTGGGAATGCTAAGATCGTCCCAGCCTGAGAAGAGAGCGGATTATGATCCTGTTGGATTTACACACAGAGGAAAACAGGAATACCTATTAGTGCTGTGAGGAAACACTGGGGAGTGTGCTCAGCTTTCCCTCATGACTTTACCTTTTCAGATCACACTAAGTATCTCTTACACTCTCACGCACTTCCTCTTACTTGTGTTTGTGTCAGTGACAGTTTCTCTCAGAAAGGCTGTGTTTATATTGTTGCATGCTCCAATTATTAATTAAAAAACTCTCCTAACAGCTGAAGAAGACCCTCTGATGTGATTTCAACTGAGGATCAAGGACAGATGCACTGCCCATGCTGCCAGAGTGGATCTGCTGTCACCATGCTACTGAGAGAAGAATGACATTTGTCTCATTTTAATTCCTGGAGCTGCTTCGGACAGAGTCGTGGCCCGCTTAAAAAGCTGCTGTGCTAAGCCAAGTTGCTCTTTTTCTCAGCACATTTCTTTGCACTGCTGCAGCGTAGTGTGCAAACTGTTATGGCTCTGAAGGCCAACTAAGCAAAAGGACAAAACTGGAGGATTAGCGTGTGCAGTGGGAGTGGGGACTGGACCAGGAGAGCAGGCCCACAGTGACACACATCATGCTGCGGGGACACTAGGGTCCCTGTTTGAGCCCCCTTCTGTGTGGCGCTTGTTTTTTTCCCCCCTGCAGTCTCCTCGGTTTGGATGGTTGAGCACAAGGGCTACTTTGAAGGAGACCCCCGGTGGCCGTGGATTGGCCGAAGCTGACAGACTGCTTGCCAGCTATTGCTGATTTAAAACACTTGTCCACTAATACCACTGCTGCAGCACACTTCGCTGTGGTCTCCAGTATGGTGAGGGGAGGCTGGAGGCATAGCAGGAGTGCAACTGAACCATCAGTTCTGGTGTAGCGGGTTACTTTCCGTCTTTTTTTTCTCTGCACTGTGAAGGATTACATTCCAGTTTTCAAGGACTTTTTTCTGTGCTGGAAAAAACACCTCAGACAAGGTCATTTTTAAAATTCAAACTCCGGATAGAGGACTGCTCCAGGGGAGGATGAAGCTGAGGAAACAGGTGACAGTGTGTGGAGGGGCCATATTCTGTGTGGCTGTTTTCTCACTGTATCTGATGTTGGATCGAGTCCAACATGACCCCGCGAGGCGACAGAATGGCGGGAACTTTCCACGGGTAAGAATAATGGCTGTTGTGTTTCATTTGATGAGTGAAACCGGCTTTCTGTTGCACCACGTTTTGCATGTTTTGTTTTTATACACCAGATGTTAGATCAAAGCAGAAATGGACATGAAGCCTTTTCTAAGTACCAGTTGCTTATGTTTGCATCTGACAAAAACACAAGAGCTTAATATGCATTGTTATGTTTTATAAGCACATGTAAATTTTACGTTACTGTCAAGGTTTAGATGTTGATCTCGATTGCCGATTGATCTCCTACTGCTATCTGTTACCTTGTCTGAATCAGAAGATTTTACACATCTTCTAAATGTCTTGACATAAAATGTTTTTACTGCCACAGACAGGAAGAATGTGGGTTTGGTTGACAGATGTTTTCTGATGTTGCACAGCTGTATGATTTATTATTTTTGTGTGTGCTTTTGTTTTTAGAGCCAAATCTCAGTTTTGCAGAACCGGATAGAGCAGCTGGAGCAGCTCCTGGAGGAAAACCATCAAATCATCAGCCACATAAAGGACTCTGTGATGGAGCTCACAGACACAGGAGCTGTGTCTCCCAGCGGCCACCTGCCATTCAGAAGTGCCAATGGTTCCTGGGTCCTTCCCTTCGATGGCCGCCCCACTTTCCTCGCTGTTAAGCCCCAAGATTGCCAAATTTCTGTAGGCAGCCGTGGTCAAGCAGATGTTCAGGTGGGTTGCTAAAAAATGTGTTGTTATTGCTGTATTGTAGATGTTATAGCTTCCTTATTTTGAGCAAATCACAAGTGTGTATTTTTCTTCTTAGATGCTGGATGTGTACTCCCTCCTCAAGTTTGACAACCCTGACGGTGGCGTATGGAAGCAAGGCTTTGAAATTACTTATGACCCTGAAGAGTGGGCCAATGAACCGCTGCAAGTGTTCGTAGTCCCGCACTCCCACAATGATCCAGGTGAGCATAGAGGGCAAAACCTCCAGCAACACTTTCATGAAAGGTGCACACATCTCAGTGCTACTTTAAAGTTTGTCCGATCAAAATATACCACAAATGTGTTGATCTGAAAGGCAGCGAACACGAGGCCTTAACTGAATGTATTAATTCTCATTATTATAAGCATAAATTTGACGTGATTGACAGCTCAGCCACAGACAATGAAATCACACAGATATTGGCTTAGGAAAACTCGAGCTATTTAAAGGTCGGATTGGCTGAGATTTTATTTTTGGATTGACATTTCCATTAGACTTGTTTACCAGCCAGCCACATCCTTTCTAAATTGACAGGTATTGATGTGTTGACAGGCTGCAGAGAACGTCACAGGCCTCATTTTAGAGCTCAACTTGATTAAACTCTGCTGCAAAGTTATTTAAGTCATTTTTATGCAGCATTCAGTTTCCTGCGTTCACACAAGCAGAAGTCACACTGTCAGCTACGTAGCTTCACTGGTAATAGGCTCGTTTCTTTAAATGCATTATGGATTTTAAGGGTTTTAGTGAAGTAAAGTTAAGCAGGTCAAACAAGGTGTCCTTCACAACTGACCACCAGCTCTGGGTCACTTAAATATCCTCGTCTCTGTGGCCTTGTTGTGAGTCTACATGACTGCAGAATTATCACCATGAAATACTGTATGAGCCCACAGCTAAATATTTGACATGATATTTATAGGCGATGGTATTCCACATTTTGGCGCACTAAAAAGCGCAAAGAAAGTGCCTTTTAGTCACTTTCCTTAAAACCACTCTGCTGCTAAATAGCTTTCTGAGGGGGAACAGCTCCACTTGAATAAAATATGAGTTTTATTTTTGATTCAGTGCAGCCTTTTTCCACCGAGTCTCTTACCTGCCCTGACTTCTTGTCTTTGTAAGGCCAGCTAGATAAAACCAATGTGGGACTGATGAGGTAGAAGTTTTGTGTTGGACGGTCTGTTTGCAAACCGAGGTGTGAAAATTGATCATATTTATCTTCCTGTTTTGTTAGGTTGGATCAAGACTTTTGACAAGTACTTCACAGACCAGACGCAACACATTTTAAACAACATGGTGGTGAAGCTGGCTGAGGATCCTCGTCGAAAGTTCATCTGGTCCGAGATTTCTTTCTTCTCCAAGTGGTGGGAGAGCGCAGACATACACAAGCAGGAGGCGATGCGCAAGTGAGTCACGCTTAAGTTGGAATAAGTTCCTCGATGCCTGCTGGCCTTAAGTGCGTGTGTGTTTTACACAATGGGTAGTATCTAGCTGGCAGAATGTGGCTGCTCTAAAAATAGTTTATCTGCTTAATGTGACTCTCCCTCTTTCGGGCTGGATTATCCTCACCTTGCTTTCTTAATCCTCTCTGTTCAACAGACTGATCCTCGGAGGACAGCTCGAGATTGTGACGGGAGGATGGGTGATGACGGACGAGGCTAACGTTCACTACTTCGCTATGATAGACCAGCTCATTGAAGGGCATCAGTGGCTGGAGAGAAATCTAGGTACACACAGAAATAAGAGTTTATATTTAGATGGTTTTTTTTGCCTCAATCTTTAAATCTAAAATTAAAATGATAACACTATTCACTGCTTGATGATAAAATCTGAGCCTTTCATCCTGCATGAGTGTAGCCTCTCGCTCAGTGGGTGATAAAATGCTTTGTGCTACTTTCGCTGCTTCCTGCTGTGGAGAAATGCTATCACAAATATGCATCTCTTCCTTTATCTGTGATTTAACCTGAAGTGTGTGCTCCCCGCTCGCTGTCATAGGTATAACTCCTCGCAGTGGGTGGGCGGTCGACCCTTTCGGCCACAGCGCTACTATGCCTTATCTGCTGAAGAAAGCCAACCTGACCAGCATGCTCATCCAGCGGGTCCACTACTCCATCAAAAAACACTTTGCCTCCACGCGCAGCTTGGAGTTTATGTGGAGGCAGGCCTGGGGTGAGTGGACTGGAGATACGGACGTTATGTGAATCATGTGCTTATCTTTGTTAAAGCCCATGATGCAGGATGAGTCATGGGTTCTTATCATGGCATTTGAAAGTGAGGGAAACTTTTGACGAACATGCAGCGCCTAATCCGCTGAGAGGAGCAATCTTCATTATTATTTCTTAATGAATTGAACATCTGCTGCAGATTTGCAGTCCATTTGTTCGTTCCTCTGATATGACACAATTAGATACGATCAATTTGAGATAATTGGTTCTTTTGGGGATTCATTTTGTAATAAAGAGTTAGTTTTTGCTCCTTCTTCCTGTCCCAAGTGAACACTGCAGACATAATTTAAAATTACCATAAATTGTCATTTGAATTACATTAGTACATGCATGATATGTCACGAGTTAGGATGTGATTACAGTCTTGTCTCATGAGGCTAACAACGGATATCTCTCAAGTCAAGGTTTGTTTGTTTTTCTGCTGCTTTGACAGACACCGGATCCAGCACAGACATGTTCTGCCACATGATGCCGTTCTACAGCTACGACGTGCCTCACACCTGCGGACCCGACCCCAAGATCTGCTGCCAGTTTGATTTTAAGAGGTTACCAGGTGGCCGGATAAACTGTCCCTGGAAGGTGCCACCAAAAACTGTGGTGGAGGCCAATGTAGCAGAGAGGTGAGACAAGCGGGGGTCTGTGAGCTCCAACTTTTGGTGAGATTCAAAGTGCAAATGCGGACTGTACATCTATAAAACCAATGTTATGATTTGTATTGGAGCTATAAAGATGCTGGGATTTGGTTGGGCTGATGTATCGGCTAAAATAAGATAATTACACATTTATAATTATTGCAGTATATTAGAGATGACAAGGTGTTAAGTTGAATCATTTACTCCGATAGTTACAGCTTCTGAAAAGTACGAAATGGCACGCTTTCTTTTTCTTTTGCAAGGGTGAAGTGACATGACAAGGTTTTTGAAGACAAATAAGTTGGGTTTAGTAATTTATTTGGTACATTTAAAGATATAATCTTGAAGATTTCACTTTCGTTCTTGGCGACACCTTTAGGTGATAAACGGTAATTGCGGGAGCACACTTCCCAGATATCCAGACAGTGTTGCATGTGTGACGTCCACGGTTGGCTCCGGTTGTAACTCTTGATTTTCTTCGCAGACCAACCACTGCTGGTTGATGGAAAACGCGTCACTAACTGGGCGCTGCTTGTGATTTTTTTCCATCTGTAATAATCCTACATACTGCAAATGCAAAGGCTTTCATCAGTGGACCATAGGCTCAATCACCATTGTGTTACCTCATTCGTCGATAGATAGAGACTTAACAGACATTAATTTACATGGGAATCTTCAAGATTATTACTTTCATGCCAGAAAGTAGTGAAAATCTTTTCAATTGATTAATTGAGAAATTGACCGGCAAATTTATGGCATTTGTTGTTGTAATTATTTAACAACACAAATCAATACAGAAATGCCAAAGACATCTTGATGTAATACTGAAACACAAGCCCTTTTTACACTGCGGTTCTACCTCAGCGCCGTAACGAAGCTCCGCCGCCATGCAGCCTTTGTCATTTTACATTGGACCGCGCAATGGCGGCGTAAAGTCGCCCCAGTGTGGTCTTATGCAGCGTTCCGGCGTTGTTGAAGCAAAACGTGCGCGAAGTGGAAACAAACAGCGCGTGCTACAAATACACACACAAGGTGCTGCTCCGCCCTGCCGGCTCTGCTGTTTACACAGACGCTGTTTCGCCTCTGTTACTACCTCCAATGCCGGCTCAGATGCGGAACGATTTAACTCCACCACTCCGCCTCCGTGTGTTTTACATCGAAGACGGAATGTAAAAGATGGATAATAATGCCACCTTGAACTGGCAGTGTAAAAGGGACTATAGTTGCATAGTTTGTCCACCACAGCACAGTTCTCAACAGCAAAATGTCCGGCTCTCTTTGCATAACTGCCTAGTCCTCAATACCAAACTTAATAGATCCTAATCAAAACAGTTACAACGTCAAAAAATCCACATTTCTAAACAGTGATTCCTTTTTGTGTTCTTCAGATACACAGCAGACTGGGCAGTGCTGTCGTAGCTCTGTATTATCTGTCCCAGTCCCTTACAGTTAAACTTAACTTGAACTTAAGCCAATGATAACAGCCACAGAGGGTGAATGCACGGAGGGAGACTGACATAGACTGCAGACTTTCTTGCAGTCGCATTAAACCTAGAGAACTTTCCAGAGGACGTTTCACTGGCTAATGGAAAATACCCCAAGGGCTAATTTCATCCTCCTCTTTCCAAGGTCACAGTGATTTTCTTCAAGCTGGCCAATCCAAAATGGTGCCGCTTAAATGCCAAGAAATTTGCCCTTTAAGTTTCTCTTTTTTCCCCCTCCTCTTATCTCTTTCAATTTCCTCAACCAGGGCAAACCTGCTCCTGGATCAGTACCGTAAAAAGTCCAAACTCTACCGCAGCAAGGTGCTCCTCGTCCCCCTGGGAGATGACTTCCGCTACGATAAGGCCCTGGAGTGGGATCAGCAATACATGAACTACCAGAAACTGTTTGACTACATGAATTCTCACCCAGAGCTGCACGTACAAGTGAGTAATAATTTGTCGACCGTCACGAGTCAAATTTATGTTGTTCTTTCTTTTTGATTTGTTTCAGTGCTTCTCAGCGTGTGATGTACCCAGTACCTCTGTGTTCAGCCGTTCTTGTCACAATGAATCATGCAGTGGTATTTTAACACGCTGACAGAACAAAGAATCTGTCAGCGCCTGGTTCACATGGTGCCATGTAAGATGACAGGTGCATGCATAAAATGAGAGATGTTCTTTTTTGTTTGTTCAGCTGTGTTTGATTGAACTTTTTGTTTGCCTGTTTGCTCTTTCAGGCTCAGTTTGGGACTCTCACCGACTACTTCAATGCTGTGTACAAAGCACAAGGAGTGGCCCAAGGATCCAGACCTGCAGACTTCCCAGTGCTGAGTGGAGATTTCTTTGCCTATGCAGACCGTGAAGATCACTACTGGACCGGCTATTTCACCTCCCGGCCCTTCTACAAGAGCCTGGACCGTGTGATAGAGTCGCACCTCAGGTGAGGCAGATATGATCGCATGTGACTGATAGCATGGTGTAGTACTAGTACTGTAGCTGTTTATGTAAATGAGTTCTACTTTAAAACTATCTTTCATGTTTTGCATTGCAAACAAGGTATAAGTGGGGTGTACCAGGTGCATACATGTACCTGAAAGAGCCTGTATACAAATTAAAGGCACAGTCTAAACAAAACGTATTATTGGAACGTGGTATCACTCCACATATACAAGAACAAAAACACAACAACGCAACAATATTAACTTCAATTTAATGTTTTCATTATTTTCATATTTGTATTTTTTTGTAACCAAGTCACAAAAACAGTCTTATGTTACAAAAAGTAACACATAAAGCTTGTTTTTCATACGTCTCATATCACACACTTTTCATCTGGATATAGTAAATGGTAATGCCCTGCGAGGCAACTGATGAACTAATAATTCACACACATTCACACACAGCAGGCTCTGCCTCCAGCATCAATTTGGGATCAGAATTTTGCCCAAGGATACGTTGCCTGGAAACAATATGCACCATTAAATCTAATAACTTTTTACTTACTTTATGTCTTTATTTCAGACTCAGGGGGATCCAGATCACAGAACACAAAAAACAGACACACACACAAAAGAGAAAAAATAAAATACAAAGCCTTCCACAATGTTCAATGTCTAGCATACAGACAAGTTCGCCAATGGTTCCACAGTCTGGAAGAAAATCTGACAGAACTGCGTACAGGGTTAGCCAGAACAGCGATTAAGTCGTTTTCTGACTCAGATGCCCTACACATAAATCTATACATCAGGTTACGTAAAACAGCAGAGCAGGTAGGGACCCCGACACCGACAAACATATGGCTTGCACTGGAGCTTCTTGAAGCTCTCAGCAGCAGCCTCATGCTGTCATTATAAGCCACTGTGAGTTTTCTAATGCTGCCTTGTTTATAACGACACCACGAGTAGGCAGTATACAAAGGTGTACAATACACTCTAAAGAGTGAGATCTTCACAGATACAGAGCACATGCTAAACTTATGACACAGCACGTTCGCTTGAGCATACAGCTTCCGACGCTGCCTACATATATCCTTGTCATCAGACAGGTCATTTGCGATAATATGGCCCAAATATGTAATCTCACTGCACACACTGAGTGCAGTGCCAGACAGATAATAAGAAAAAGCCGGCTTCCAATATGTAAATTTGTGTCTTACATTACAGTGTTTACATATTTGAACTAGCAAAAGTCAGAAAGACATTACTGTTAATCCTTTGTGAATATTTAACTGTTGTCTTTTACAGATAGACGTGTTTGTGGTTCCCCTAACCGTCCATGCTCGCTTTGTTTACATTTCTTTTTGTTCAAACTTTATTGAATACTTCTTCAGTGTACAAACATTTGTTTACCTTTAGTGGGGGCTGGACAATAACGTTTGTATATGTCACCAAGTTCACCATTGGGATTGGGTCTTAGACGTGTTGACAGGAGGAGCTGGGGATCAAACTACTAACTTTAATTGGAGGGCGGCCCACTACACTATCTCTGAGCCACAGCCACTCAGTGTTAACATACCTTCAGTTAATATAGTCAGATTAATTATTGATCAGGGACTTCAACTGTATATTGAATCTTTCCTATGTCCCTCTACTGTTAACTGTATCTGCAGCTTTAACTTAAACTGCATGTTTGTTACACACAAGTGCATATGAGAAAGTAGCCTGAGTCCCAGAGTTAGATTTCACAGCAGTTTTCTGGATACAACCATGTGTAACAGTTCCTCAAAAACTTTCCAGAGAATGAAGAGTTGATTTTACACAGATACAAAATCTAAGCTCACCTTCAGCTGCCCAAATGAAGCTGCTATGTGTCACTGTAAATGGCTCCTCAGAGCTAACTCTTTGACGATGTCCTTCAGGGGGGCAGAGATCCTCTACAGCCTGGCGGTTGCAAACGCTCGCCATGCTGGCATGGAAGGACGCTACCCGGTCTCAGATTATGCCCTGCTGGTCGATGCGAGGCGGTCTGTTGCCCTCTTCCAACATCATGATGCCATCACCGGCACCGCCAAGGAGAACGTTGTGGTTGACTATGGCACCAGGTAAGGATGTGAGCTTTAACAAAGAAAGGACAGTTTGACTGTTTGAAAATGTAATTTAAAAAGCATGAATAAATTGTACCTTTACATTTTAGTCCACTGTCTCAGGGGCGATATTTTACTTGCTCACTTTAAAGCAGAATAATAAGTCGTGTGCTGTGATTGCTCCACTGAGCCATTTGCTGATTCTTCCTCTTTCTCCTTAGATTACTGCGTTCACTCATCGGTCTGAAGAGAGTAATCATCAACGCTGCTCATTTCCTGGTGATGAAGAACAAAGAGTTTTATCGCTTTTACCAGACGGAGCCATTCCTGGAAACGGTAAGAGGATATATGCAGAAACACTTCCCTGACTTTATCAAAAACAGTCTGAAAAAGCTGCATACTTGTTTCCTCGAGGAAGTGTTCGGTATGTTTTTCACGCTATTTTTCATTTCTGTAGGATGACAGGCGTGCTACCCAAGACTCTCTGCCTCAGCGCACTTTAATCGAGCTGGACCCAGCAGGGCCGAGGTATTATCAGCATCCCCTCGCATCTTTAATCTCCTCTGCCTCCCCCTTCAGCCACTTCTCCACCGTGCTGCGCGTCTGATTGCATTTCCCATCTCCCCACCAGGTACCTCGTTCTGTTCAACCCCATCGAGCAGGAGCGGCTGTGTGCAGTGACGGTGTTGGTCAACACGGTCAGGGTGCGGGTGCTCACAGAGGACGGACAGACCCTCCCCGTGCAGCTGAGCGCTCAGTGGAGCTCTGCGAGTCAGATGAGTGCAGAAGTGTTTGAGGTAAGAGATTAAATTCATTAGGCACCGCAGGTTTCTGCAGAGTGATATTGTCGTACAACAAGCTCAGCAGCAAACTGCACATTATGGTCCATATTTGACCTGTTCAGTCAAACAACTACTGTGCACTCAAAGCATTATAACAATGCTCAGCACATAGCCATTATTGTTAGGTGCTTAAATTGAAAGAGTATAGACTTGAGTCACAGTGATGTGAGTGAGCGATGTGAGCTGGTGCGGACAGCTGCACTGATGTACAATAAAGCATGTGTGTTTGTCAGACGGACGTGCTACAGACAACATGACTATAAATGGACAAGTCTAGACATGTTGGCGATGTGAAGCAGATGTTTCAGGGAATTATATACTGTTGTATATGTGAAAAAAAGAAGAAGTTGTGTTTAGTCTTTTGTGGCTCCAAAGACAGGAAATCAGATGAATTGCCTCAAGTCATGTCACTTGTGTCAGCGTCTGTGTTGCTGCTAAAGACTACAAGTCTGGAAATAAAGATAATCTGGGGGTGTGGGGTTAAAACATGAGGATTGGGATACAAAGGTCTGGTAAATTCACTTATCTGCTTGAGTCGAGCAGCTCAAAGCCACATCAGCACACACACACATCACTATCTGCACTGTCAACAGTCAAGTTGCGCTGTGGGTGATCTCTATCTACAGATTCTACATTTCTATGTAGGCAGGGACGTTGGATTTTAGGGACGGCAAGTGTTCTGGTTTCTGTTTGTAGTACGCTTGTAGTCTGAGAAACACTGACCAATCCTGTATCAGCAGGCTGTGGTGTATGCCTCTGTGTCATCCCGGCTCCCATCAGCGGCATCTCACGATGATTTAGCTTCCTCTTAATCTCTAAAAAACAGACATCTGCATGCTAACAGCTAACATTCTGTTATAGATCTAAAATTCAACTTGAGACAAATTCCTTGACGCTGTGTCACGAGAGCCGTTAAGCGTTCAGATTTCCCGACTTCCTCAAATGCAACAGAAATTATCGATCCGAACTCCATTCAACAAACGAGCATTTTAAAAGTTGTTTTCTTGTACTCTTGAGGACAGACCTGACGAAGCTTCATTTTGACTTTTTACTAATCTGCATCATGATTTTGAAATTTCAGCGAAGCCAAGACCCGTTAATTAAAGTCAATCACAAGAAAACCTTTTTTCTGTAAACAATGCAGCACGCGGAAGAGGAAGTCTTGACTGGAAGTCGCTTATCGCTAACCGCTGACTACATGCCCCAGCATGTTCACTGTTGTCCCCAGAGGCTATATCGTCAGCCGATGGGATCCGAGATTGCATTGTGGGTAATGTAGGCACAAGGCGTTCATAAGAAAGAAGATTGCATGGATTAAAAAGGACACCATCTCTGGTTCTGCTGTGTATCATCCAAGTCCACCTTTGTTGCAGTATTGCTTTGCTAAATCTGGAGTACTCTCTTAATTAACTCCATTAACGTGCCATTATTTTACTATACATAATGAATTAAGCTTCATGAGGTAATATTTGTATGCATTTATGTGCATTGGTAGCGCGACCCCTGACTCCTGAATGTTAACTATCAAAGGCTCTTTTCGACAGACACTGAAGCACTGTGTGACAGTGTCAGTAGACATTTCCCTGGAGTACGTATGCGTTGTTATGTAGAATTAAAAGTACTCAGGATAAAATAGAATTTTAAATAAAAAGGCCTCAAAGTCAAAGTTTCCTCCTCTTCTCTTTTGATGTGTCTGCCAGCTCGCTCTACTTATTTCTTTCAGTTCTCACAAAAAATCACGCTTATAGAATCTGCTTAAATCACATATTGAATCTGCTTGACCAAAACTATCTGCATTCATTTGTTGGTCTAAAATAAAAGTCCTTCCACCCACAGAAAGTCATAAATTAAAATGAGAAGCAGAGAAACACAGGCACATTAACACTATCACTCATCACGTTTTAATTATAACACACTGATGCTAATGTGTAAATGCTTTTAACTTTTAATGACCGCTTCATGGTCAACACTTGCTGTGCAGATTAGGAGGAACATTAACACAGCGCTGTTAAACACAGGCTTTTACACACCAGTGTTTGTATGATTGCGTTTTAATTAATTTATATTCAACCGTTCTTTCACCCTCCACCCAGGCCACATTCATGGTCCGCCTGCCTCCGCTGGGTCTGGCTGTCTTCCATGTTTACGACGCTCCTGACTCGCCCATGACACTCCGCTCCGACACCCTGCTCCGGCTGTCTGGTCGCGGCGTCACCGCTCGAGCCGCCGATCCGCTTCCCGTTCGCTCTCAGCAGTCGGACTCTCAGACCTTCTACATCAGCAGTCAGTCTCTCACTCTGGGCTTCTCTGGGACCACCGGCCTGCTGGAGGTTTGTGATTCATCGACCGTTTCGTCTATAGACTTTATATCTGAATGAAGGATTTGCTCGCCTGTTACGCCTTTGATCTTTCCGAGGATAAAAACCCAGAGCTTGATTTCCCAATAAATCCCAGCTGTTTGATCAAAGCGAACATGGCATGTGTTGTTGCTAGTCAAACATCCTTTCATCTCTTTTTAATTCCGTTTTTTTTCCCTCCTCTTCTGTCTTTCTTTTTTGTTTCATCTACAGAGTATCAAGCGCAAGGATGATCCCCAGGAAGTGAAGGTTCAGATGCAGTTCATGGTTTACGGCACTCGTCCCTCCAAAGACAAAAGTGGAGCGTACCTCTTCCTCCCCGATGGGAAAGCAAAGGTATTCCCTCAGTTGTTGTATCTTGGATGTTTACTTGCCTCTCAGGAGCTTTGATAGCGTCTCCTTTGCGAATTGTCGTTGAATCATGCTGGGGAGCTCGAAGGCAGGAAGGTGGGCACGCTGGGTGCTGTTTCATATTTTCCTGATTTAAATACAATAATCTCAGCGCTTCTTTTTCCATACTGTACCTCGTCACTTCATCCTCCTCTCGAATTTTGAGCACTTATTCAGTTTGTGACTCCGCTTTCTCTCCTCCTGCTCTCAGCCCTACAACCAGAAGGAGCCTCCCGTGGTGCGGGTGGTGGAGGGGCCTCTCTTCTCGGAGGTGGTGGCACACTACCAGCACTTTCAGCAGACCATTCGCATATACAACGTGCCAGGTAATAAACACAAAACTGCTAAATGGAAGCAGTTCAAATGGCTTCGCAAAAGCTTTTTATGTGTAGTTAAAAGGCACCAGATGGTTCGATGCAAAAAGGGACAATATGCTTGACAAAGTGACTATTTATAATTCAATTAGGTAGGCACTCTTCCTGTCAGCTGCCTGTTTCATATTTAAGGAGGCAAAAGAAAGTATTTGCAAGAACACATTTTCATTCACTTCCCTCTAAGAGTGGCCGAACTGTATTTATGGTTTGTATTATCAGGCGTGGATGGGTTGTCTGTAGACTTCAGCACCATGGTGGACATCAGAGATCAGACCAATAAGGAGCTGGCTATGCGACTAATCACTGACATCCAGAGTGGAGACGTCTTCTACACGGATCTCAACGGCTTCCAGGTGAGTCACAGCATCCGTAATCTCTATTTACAGATTCTACATATAAATGTAGGATCTGTAGGCAGGGACGTGGATTTCCGGGACGGCAAGTGTTCTGGTTTTCGTAAAGTAATATTGACCAATCATCTATCAGCAGGCTGTGGCAAATGCAGGCGGGTTGTAATGCGCCGTAACTTGAGATAAATTCCCTCGACGCTGTGTTACAAAAGCCGTTAAGTGTTCAGATTTCCTGATTCCTTGAATGCATCAGAAATGATCGATCAGACCTTCGAGCATTTTAAAAGTGGTTTTCTTCTCCTCTTGAGGACAGACCTGACAAAGCTTCATTTTTACTTTTTACAAATCTGCATCATGATGTTGGAATGTCGGCAAAGTTAAGACCCGATAATTAAAGTAAATCACCAGAAAGACGGTTTCTTTTTCTGTAAACAATGCAGCACGCGGAAAAGGAAGTTGTCTATCGCTAACTGCCGGCTACATGCCCCGTCGTGTTTGAAGGCGTCACCAGAGGCCATATCACTGTCAGACTATAGCTGATGGGATCCGAGATTGCAGCATCCACAATAAAGAAGAGTGTCTTTGAAAATTGGAAAGATAACAAGACATCAGTAATGTTTTTGAATCTGAGTATAGATGCATTTTTTTCCATGAAGTTAACTGTGCCCGACCTTCGTAATGGTTGTGGCTTTCAGATTTTTCCTTGTGCTCTAACTTTAACATCTTCTGTCGTTCTGTGTCTAATTTTATTGTAGATGCAGCCTCGTCATCACCACATGAAGCTCCCCCTGCAGGCCAACTTCTACCCCATGCCGAGCCAGGCGTACATCCAGGACAGTCATCACCGCCTCACGCTGCACACGGCTCAGTCTCTGGGCGTCAGCAGCCTGGAAAATGGTCTGTTTTTGTTATTGCATTTTGTTAAATGTTGTCATTTCTCTTCATTTACTTCTTCTCTTTCTCTTTTTTTCACTGTCCCTAACCTTTAATAGTATTATACCTCTCCCTCAAGAGCCTTTCAGAGTTCATGCTCCCACGTAAATGTACTCAGCTAATCCTTTTATCATGCTTATGTGAGTAATGGAGGCGCCTGTAAAAGGACGAATAGCTAATAGTGTTTTTATCTGCATTGAGTGATGTCTTCAAGTTCAATACAAAGGCTCTGTATCAAAGCCATTGTCCTTGCATCTCCTCCTTCTCCCTCAGGCCAGCTCGAAGTGATTATGGACCGGCGGCTGATGCAGGATGATAATCGTGGGCTGGGGCAGGGCCTGAAGGACAACAAGAAGACGGCAAACCGCTTCCGCCTGCTGCTGGAGAGGAGATCCCTGGGCAACAAGGTCAGAGAGATGACAGCGAAGGCGGTTATTGAAGCCGAGCGAACGCTCTTGACATTCCAGCCCACGTGTCTGAGTCTGCGCCGCTGATGAGCTCTGAGCACGGCTGTGGAATATAAGAGCTTGATGTCCTTCATTCTGTCTTCATTAACACCTTTGTTCATGTCGTGTTTTCACTTCTTATTACCTCCCGTCTGTCTCTTTGTTATCGTCTCTAACTTTGTTTTCCGTCTCCTCTTTTCCTGCTTCATTACCTTCAGCATGATGGCCTCTTTGCCAAACTCTCCTCCTACTTTCATTATTTTCTCTCCAAAATCTTGAGTGACGGAGTTCAAGAGGTAATGTTGCCTTGGCAACAGTGAGGATGCTTGTTAGCTCGCATCATAGCTTGTGATCTGTAGCTCCTGTTCCTATTTGTTTTTGCTTTCCTCCACCTCGTAGCTGTAGCCAAACCAGTCCATCTTTACGACAGCGCCTTCGAAAGAAACAAATGATATAATTTGTCTGTAAATGAAAAGATGTTGGCAGAGAATGGAAGTCGGCACTATTTGATCATCCAGCTCCGAGGAAAAACTGCTGACGCTGTTTGGGAAGAAGTTTTCCTGGCCTGATTTTGACATATCCTAAAAAGACATCACAGTGCTGTGGCTGAATCAAATATAGATCGATTAGTTCTGCCTGTCTGGATTACAATTAGAAAATAGCTCGTACGTAATAGAGCCCATTCCTCCTAGTGTGTTACAGCAGAAAAACAAATCCAGAGGCTGCTGCTTCAACCCGTCTCTTCCCTCCTCCAGGTGCAGGACAGCGCAACAACCAGCTTCCCGTCTATACTCAGTCACATGACCAACGCCTTCCTGAACCATGACGTCTTAGCGCTGCCCGTTCTGCCCAAAAGACGCGGGATCCCTCCTCTGCAAACCTTCGCCCCTCTCAAGTCCATCCTGCCCTGCGACTTCCACCTGCTGAACCTGCGCAGCATCCAGAGCCAGGTGAGGAGACAAAAAGATTATGATAATTTTGTTTTCACATATTCTGTGTTTTGACTTTTTAAAATGACCCCTGTGGTGACTCTGTGTGTGTGAGCAGCAGGACCCCCACTCTCCGTCTCCGTACACAGCCATGATTCTCCACCGTCTGGCGCTGGACTGCGGCCTGGAGGCTCAGAACCTCGGCTTCAACTGCACCACCACACAAGGACAGGTCAGGGTGCAAACACACACACACTCACACATAAATAACACACAAAAAGGACGCCCATCTGCTGTGTTTTTCCACCAAACTCTCCATCCTTTATGCATGAGCACAGATTGGTCTGACTGAGAAAAAGTAATTACATTTACGCTACTATATTTAAGTTCTACTAAAAGATACCCTTTCTAAGCTATACTGCTTAACAGCTGCTGTTTATTTTTCAGTTTAATATACATCATTGAAAACACAAGATTATCTTAAAATATGATCCCTACTACTATAAACAGAAATAAAGCAGATAAAATGAGCTTCATCTAAACTATCTACAACATTAAAGTGCAGCTTAAGTCTTAATGCACAAAGCGGGGAATTCATTTGTGGCTGCTGATAGCTCCATAAATTGCTCATCATTCGTCCCCACTATCTGCTCCGTCTCAGGTTCCGATTCACAAAGCAAATTGCACTGATGATATTCAAGCGCAAACACGGCCATAATGTTTCGGTGCAGTTTGCTCTTGTTTTGCGTCTGATTGTGGAGAGGAGCTGTCTGCACGTCCGCTCCTCTGCAGCGTGGAGCTGTGCTCTCAGGCATTAATTTAGCTCACACTGATGGTTCTCAACTCCATCTGCAGATCTGTGATGAGCAGGGAGAGGAGGGGGGCCGCTCTTATAATTGTAAAGTCCAGACTCGACAAGTGTTTACTCGTTTCACTGTCTGTAACGCAGCTTCATTTTTAAACAAGCGCACAATAGCAGCTCGTCCATATAATAATCCCTGTCAAGCGTCACAGCTCCGGAGCAGAGAGACGCTGTTTGCTCTGCAGCGCACTTTGGGGCGCTTTTAACCCTCTGCGTGTGCTTAGAGAATGAGGCAAAGTCTTTTTAATGTAGTAATTTTGTTTATGACAAATTATATTTAAAGTGTGTTATTGCTATTGCTTTTACTTAAGTGACTAATCTGATTATCCTTCCACCTTTGGATCTGTTTTCTACCTGTTAGCTAAACTTCCTCTTCCTCATATTTGCATCTTCCTTCCTGCACCTGTTTGTTTCTAACGCCGCCTGCCCTCCTCCCCCTCCAGCTGAGCGTATCAGGACTCTTCAAGAACCTGGACCTGCAGCTGCTGCAGCCCGTGTCCCTGACTCTGATGCACTCCAGCGCACCTCTTGCCAACGACTCCTCCATCAGCCTGGACCCCATGGAGATCTCCGCCTTCAAGCTCAAGCTGCGCTAAGAACCGTCCGCACTCAAAAGAGGCAATACAAACCAAACCAGACTCCTTGGACCAAGAACCAGGCCCACGTCGGCCACCGACCGGCAACAGAGGGGTCTGGATCTCTCTGTTTTTGTCAAGCAGAACCACAAACACTACAGCTGGGAGAGGAAGGGTCCACTGTAACAGGACTGACTGCACAGCAGGGGGCAGGCCATAGCTGTTACTGTGGATGTCTCCATGAGCAGCAAAAAATACCCGGTGATCTGGCAGCGAAACACGAAAGACTGCCAGGATCAGATAGAGCCGGGAATCTCTCTGTAATCGAAAATGAAATCTCATTTAGTTCTGCTTTGTAAGAACTCGTGTCTTTTTCTATCTTTGCTCCATCCTGGACTGAACTACTGAATGTAAATATATCCCAAATGACCTGAGGGGGGCCTGGGACTCGTGCCACATCAGAGTGCAATTTACAAAGCTTTATTTGGTGTATGGGTTTTTAATTTTTCTATGTCCGCAGTGAAGGAGACACATCACAGCGATTTTTGTTTTTGTACTCGACTGCAATTTAATTCTTCTTTTGTTCCCGACAGACTCGAATGCAGCAAAGAGAATGTGTTGTCTCTTCATCTCGACTCAAACCCCCAAGCTGCGGCTCTTTAAGCTAACGATGTCCGAGTCCAAGAGTCGGTCACTACGCGAAAACAATGTGATCATTTATCATATCAGACGACTGTTTACCTTCTGCTTGTGGATAGTCTGAACTCTTTCCTTTCTCTCACTCCTTTCCCCTCCTGAGCTTCTTCTTCTTCACTGATGAGCAAACTGTGGAGGAGGATGTGTGCATTTCAAAGCCCCTGTCAGTCATTCCTGTGCTCGTACTCCACTGCTGAGAGTCTGGCTGTGTTTACCACGCTGTATGCAGTAGAAGAGTAGACAAAGACTATACCTCATTTATTCCACGTGGCGGATATATCAGTATGTGTGTGTGTGTGTGTGTGTGTGTGTAGAGTATGTTGACGTGAGTAATGGGGAGTTTTCCTCGGGGTGTGTTGAGATTACAGTGTGCACTATCAGGGACCATTCACAGCACTGTTTTAGGTCTCATATGTTAGTTTGGCTGTCTGTGTTGAGCAGGGGGTCAGATCATTACAGGGGAGTTTTTCAGAACAAAAAATTAAAAGATTTTTTTCACTCAAATACAAAACAAACAAACACATTTTCTCCAGTGGTGTCTGGTTATGCATATAGATTTTGTTTTCAGACATCAGCCTGGAGCTGCTTCCATTGATTGTTTACATTATTGATCAACCCTTGTCAAAAATGTAAAAAGAAAAATTATTCTTAAAGGTATAATAAGTAGGATTTTTCCTTGCATTTTTACATAGCTGGGCCCCACCGACAGCATCACGGTTACCTTTGCGCTAGCATGCTAACCACCGGTTAGCTTGTCCTACCCGGTTTGAGGCACCTACCTGTCCAACAGAAAGAAGGCTAACTCTACATCGCTCTTTCGCCGTGTTCTGCCGCTCTGAATGGGGCCCAGCTGCTAATTTTAACCACTCCCACACTCACCTGTACGCTGTGATTGGCTCAGGGAATCACAACAGCGCCCCTCCTGAAAACGTCCCGTGCAAATCAAAACAACAGAATAGATGCAGAGGGAAGGCTCTCACAAGGTTCTGCACACACACTCACCAACACACATGTATAATATATATTATATTTGTAAAAGTGTATTTTATTTTTCTAGCAAAATCCTACTTATTTTACCTTTTTAATGAACTTCTAAAACGTTAAACCTCACAGCAGCACTTATTCATTCGAGAAGCAGAAATCTAAGTAATTAGCATTTAGCCGGCTAAGTGGACCTCAAAATAGATCAAAAGATCATCAGAATTGCTGTCGATTAATTTCCATTCCATGGTTTCAGCACTTTATCCGTCTCTAATATATCGGCCAACACCCTAATATAATGAAGCTAAAAGGAGTATCGTGTCTTTCAGAGCCAAATGCATTAATCATTTTTTATTTGGAGACACATCTTGCCTTTCCTGACAAGTGGTGATAATCCACAGAGCTTGCTGTAAGAAGCTGTGTACTGATTCTAATCAGATTTTGAGAGTGACTTGTGTTAAAATTGGAAGATAAATGAATACTTTTCTTATCAATAGACAAATGATTGAAGGTGTTTTTTAACCTTTGTTTCGACTGCTGTCTTCCTGCAGTCTTCCTCGATGGAATAAGAAAAGTGATTTGATAAGAAAAGCATTAAAAAGATCAGTGAAGACTAGATGAACCTTTTTGGACTTTATAAGATAAAGTATTCACAACCAGTATTCATACTAAAAAAAGAGCTACATTTTGAGTATGCTGTCGGTGTGCACTTTTGTGCGACCAGTCATTCCACAGAAGGGACAAGCTGCTCACAGCTGCTCAGAAACAGCCCAGAATACAAACAAAAAACGAATAGAAAAAGATCAGTTGACGTGTAATAGGCGACACCATTCTAAAGCCACGTTCCACCACTTCATGCACATATAAAACAGTAAAGTGCGTTAATTTCTCGTCTGATATCTGCACAAACACTTATGGAAGTGGGACGCGGCGTCAGTGTGTGAAAGCTGTGGGTGTGGCAGCGTTTCTGGAAGGAGATGTTGCTGCTAAATTTTTTAGATGTTAATTTTCAAAGCTGCGAGCGCTTTGAGTCGAATTCCATTCATCTCCATTGGTGCTAGAAATCTCCGGAGAGGGATTTCTCAAAAGCTCGACACATAAAACAAAAATTGTCTGCGTGTCAGGAAACCACTAAATTACTTAAGCTAGAAAATGTGTTAATTTGGCTGAAGAGGCCCCTTTTAGGAATACGTTGTATGAACCCAAAACGGGGCTGCTCAGTTTCTCCAAATGAGCTGCAGTTTATTTTAATTTGTATCGCAGCTCCACAGTGCTTCTTATCCCGAGGCACTCTGCCTTTTTCTGTCGGTGCGTATCTGTGGAGGATGTTATCATCTGTGTCCAAAGCGGAGTCCGGACTCCTCACACCTCACCTGTGTCACACTCTGTGCTGCAGCACCTTCTCACCCTGCCCCGCTGTGTCCCATCACTATAACCGCTCATCTGCTTCATTCTCCTCATGAGGCCTCCTGCTGCTTCGTCGCTCTCCTCCTCCGGCTGATGTCTGGTCTGCCATAGTTCAATAAACCCCCGCTTTCCCTCTCTCTCTTCACATCTCTGTGAGACCAGATTTCACTGCTTCTTGAATTGCACTTTCTCCTGTCGTCTCATGACCTTGCCATGACCTTCTCTTCCCTCTTTGTTTGTGTCCAAGTCTGTGTGTAAATGTCTTTTTAATTTTTCTCAAATGTGATATCTATGTAGCGCTGTTTCTGTTTGTTCAGAGGTAATATATGAAGGCCGGGTCACGTCTGTGTTTGTTAATTCATGATGGATTAAAGCTGCAGTGGAACAGGAGAGACGGGAGTGAATAAAGATCACTTTATCTAAAATTTATTAGATTTCTTCACTCTTTTTATTGCACCTATGAATCTCTACTGTATTCATGATGTCTTCCTTAGTGTTATTAAAGAGCTTTATTTCTCTGTCAGTAGGGGGCAACATTGAGTCAGTGCACAGCACAATCCATGCCTACAGATTTTTCCATTATTCTCGGAGAAGTGTGGCAAAGCAGCCCCTTTACTGTCCACAGATTTACTTCTCAGTGGTTGACCATGGAGGACATTTAACTGAGCACGTGCAGAAGCTGACTCTTATCATTGATACAATTAATAGCAGAAGGTTTTCAGCCATGTGTGCCCCCTCTGTGTAGCCGTGGTGTTGAAGGTAACAGTGACAGCGTGAAAATAAATGTTTCTTTGTTCACGCTACATAACCATGAATCAGGGAAACAGAAGAGGAGAGTAGTGGCAAGGTTTCCTGAGGCCACTTTATATATGTGTGTGTGTGTGTGTGGTGGTTGATGACGCCTGTGGTGGCACCCTGGGGACACTCAGCCTCTGCATTTTCCTCCAGACTCTGCTGCTGCCGGCTATATTTTCCTCGTGAGGAGGAACAAACAGTGAGCTCCCATCACAAACAAACAGTGTTTGAGCAGCTGGAATAATTAAACTGGAACCTCGGTGTCCGATTGATCTGAATGTGAAATCAACTAATGAGGAACTAATTTGTTGTTGTTTTAATTAATCTAATATTTCTTGTTGTCAAGCCGTGTTAGCGGGCAGCATCGCACAGAACATGACAGCTAATTAATACGAGCTAAAGGCCATACAGTCTGGAGAAACACAAGAATCATATAATGACGCTGTGAACGAGGCGATAAAAGGCTTTCAGACTTATCACCTTTCTTTCTCTGTAGGAGCCAATTAACGCACACCTTTACATTCACACATACAGCATTTATGATGCAGAACCCGACGCATCACAGGGACGCTGAATTGTTCAGCGAGTTCTCCCGGCAGATCTAATTATGGACCACAGAATGATTGTACCCTCACCCATGAACCCAGTTACCTGCCTCTGTAGAGCGTGTTATTGTGCAAAGCTGTTAATGAACAAAGCTGCTACTGGCAGGCATTGTTTCCCCGCGTGCATACAAACCTGCTCCATTTATCTTAATTTAAACTTTCAGGGGACACGGAAGTTGGGAGTCTGAGAAAACAATTTTTTGATGGTGTTTTGGCAGCACTCTCGCTGCAACTGGATCGCAGGGAGAAGACACGAATACTGGCACCCTGTTAAAGAGAAAAGGCCCGGAGAGAAGGAAACACAATCGCAACAGTGATTCACGAGCACGGAGAAGAGATGAGCCATCTGTTCTCTTGGGTGCTGTTTGTGTCAGGGTGCTGAATTTAAGAAGGAGAATAAAAGTTTTAAAACCTGGCAGTAAAGACACATGCAGTCTGTCTATGCAACAGCCAGTCGTTTTATTCCAGCATGAAACTGATCTCCACAATATTAACATCCACTGTCAGTTAAATAAAAAAGGATAGAAAACCAACATAGAAAATACGAGATCTCTTCAGTTATTAATCACTGAAACCATTCGGGCCTTTATATCCATAGTGTGCTGCTGTGAGTTTACACTGTAGACGGGAAGTAAAGCATGTGTTTGTTTTGTAATGTACGGCGCTCTGAAAAAAAAAGGGAGGGAGGTTTTATCGTGATGAAGACGTTCTGGGAGAAAAGCCCCAAAATCAATAAATACTCTGAGGGGGGAATGAAGAGAAAATGATCGTTTTTCTTACCAGCAGCAACCAAGAAGAAAGACGCTGTAAAGGTCAGCCGAGCAGCTTCGGGTTCAGTATTTCCTCCTTTCACTGGGAAACAGTGCCGCCCTGCTACAAGCCAATGAGATTGTGTGACTGATATATCTGATATGTCAGAGCTGCAGTTGCAATTCCCGCTGAGCCTTGATTGAAAACAGAGCATCCTCCGCATTTTCCTGCTTATCAAACAGCCGGCGGGATGTTTTATTATGCCGTCCCAGTACGCTGCAGAAATCTTCAATTTAAAGTTTTCATGCTATAAATGAGAAGCGTGCCAACTTTACAACCCCTGGCCCCCGAAACCTACCAGGAATCTGATAAAATAGAACAACGCCAATTTATAACAGCTCTGCCTGTGCTGAAGTTTGTGCTGTGGGTCAAATCAAATGCTTAAAGGAGCAATTCGCGAACTGGCCCTTTAATGTGGATAGTTTCACCCACTGTACACATCTAGTTCAGTTGTCATAATGAGTGTTTCTCAGTATTTCTCACTTCTCAGCCTGATTTAAAAAGTGCAGAAGGCTACTACAGGTCACCAGTCCCTCGTCTAAAACGTTTCATTTGGGTCATTTTGAGCTCTAAATTGGTTGTTGGCCTTGGAGACTACAAGATTTTCAAAAATGAGGCTATGTAGTTGCATTGTGGGAAATGTAGGCTTCAGGGTGCTTAAGGATTGGACAATACTTGGGTATAATAGTCAGGATATCTTGGCCACTGCTGGTAAGTTTCACCATTGTTTCAAAAATATCTTGTGTAAGAATTTAGTGATACAACATTTCTGTAAAACCCTCTTTGACAAACTGCTCCAAATACTCTCACACATGTTACTCAAGTTAAGTTAAGTGAGACAGTTGCATGACATTGTAAATCAGTGGAGTCTAATGTATAGTGAATGCATCTGACATAAATATTAGTCACAGAAGATAAATACATGTAGGTAAATAAATACATGAAAAACAAAAGACTGACTCTGGGATGTCTGGACTGATGGACGGTAAGGCCTGTGTGTGTGTGTGTTTCTGATCCTGTGTGATTGTTCTTTCTGTATCCACACAACACACTCCGATCTAAATACTGAAGAGACCCCGCTGATTCAGGATCAGCTAGATCGAGCTCTGCGTCTTGATGAAAGCTGTCCTCTCGCTGTGACCGTCCACCTCCTCGCTGTCTGATTCAGACTGGTAGGCGATCGTGTCCTCGTCCCCCCACACAGTGGGGATCCCTCTGTAGCATATCCGAGCCTTCCTCTCCCGTCCTTGGCCAAAGCCGAAACCAAAACCCACCCGCACCCCCCTGGTCTCTGAATACACAGAGGGCAGTTTGGTCCTCCAGCCCAGAGAGGCGCCACCAGAGCGCATCTGCAGCAAGAAGAAGACCCCGACGAAGGCCGCCAGGATGAAGGCACAGCTGAGCACGGCCACGACGGCGGGCAGCTGATTGGACGGAGCGACGCTGAGACCCGAAGGTTCCTCTCCTTCCCCGCTGTCGTCTGCTGCAGATGGAGGCTCCCCCTCGAGCTGGGCTCCATCGCCCTGAAGTCCCCCAGCTAGAGGGGATTTCCGCTGGACCTGGTTCTGGTGCAGGCAGGAGGTGAGGACCAGGTGGCTGTGTGGCGGGCAGGAGAGGCAGTCCGTGGGCCCGGTGTCAGAGCAGGTGAGGCAGGAGGGGTTGCAGGGCAGACAGGCCTGGACGGAGGACATGTCCACCCAGTTCTCCAGGGAGAGGTTGAGGAGCTGCGGGCCTGAGGTGAAGCCTGGGGGACACAACTTCACACAACCCTGGAGGAAGAGGGAGAAGCCGGGGCTGCACTCTGGAAGGAGACATGAAAAACACCACACAAATCTGAGAAACATTTTTACAAGTCCGATCACTTCTTCACACTTTCCTTTGAAGTTTACTGAAGAACTCCAGTGTTTATTACTACGGGCTGCTTGAAACATGTTTTTCATTTTTATTTGTAAGTAAAAAAAAAGGCAATCACAATTTAATAGAGCCCAAAGTGGTGTATCCAAACAAAGTGATGTGTGAAGCGCAAGACTTGGAAAACCATTTTAAAAGCTGAAACCATCAAACGTTTGGAGTTTTTGCTTATAGGATCAATATAGTTGACCATAAATTGTCTCTGTTGTTGGGCTAATGAGACACATAAAAACTCATTCATTTGAGTGTTTATGAATAAATCTGAGGCTATATTTCAAGTAATAATCTCGAAGATTTTCATTTAAATAAATGTCAGTGAAGTCTCTATTTATCGCTGAATGGTGATTACACCTATGGCCCACTGATGAAAGCCTTTGCAGTATTATGGACTGGCTGTCAGTGGCAACTTTTTGCGGAATAAATCTAAAGCAGCACCCAGTTAGTGACGCATTTTCCATCACCCAGCAGTGGTTGGTCTGCCAGAGAGGGCAGGCGGAGCTAAGTGGCTGCTTTTCCGGTCCCTGCAAGTGTTGCGAGTAAACAGTAATTTACTATGGCTGAACAAACAAAGAAAAGATGGATGGCTACAGATACAACTTCAACAATAAGTGAAAATCCAAAGAAAAAGAAACAAACTCGACGCTCAGATGAAGGCAAACAGTCTAAAAAGGAAAGCGACCGTCAGCCAGGAAAATCAAGAGTTACAACCGGAGCCAAACGTGGACGTCACACATGCAACACTGTCTGGATATCTGGGAAGTGTGCTCCTGCAATTACCGTTTATCTCCATAGGTGCCGCCAAAGAGAACGAAACTGAGATCTTCGAGATTCTAACTTTAAAAAACCCCAGAAAAATATGAGATCCATTTAAATCCTTCACATTTTCATGTAGTTGTTAGAAACTATTCTTTGTATTTGTTGGTTTAGACTTTAGTGTAATTTCCATCCACACAGAAGCGTCTACATTTGTCCTTTTAAACCAACCTCTTGTAAAAGAAGGCCGCAGCCATGAAGCAGTCTAATTAAACAATTTTTTTAAAGTCCTTTTCGTGAACCTTTCTGTTCATTTGTTAGGAAACTGGGACGCTGTATAATAAGGCTTTTCTTCTAACACTTGAAATGTATATTGTAAATAAATTATGGAGAAGTCTGAAATGATTAAGCGGAGAGCGTCTGAGTGCAGGGGAGCAGAACGAGCGTCTGACCTCATCTGCCTTTCAATGAGGAGCTCATCTTCCTCAGCAGTCGTTGAAAACCGTCGCACCTCTTTCACTGACGCAGTTTTTAATCTCCTGCTGCTCGTCCATACGTCGCACGCTCTGATTCTAACTAATGACATATGGCAATGTGCATATTCATCGAGTGTGTGTAAACAGATGTACAAGAGGCTTGTTGATGGGCAATCTGTATTCACAACATTTGCTTTTCACAAGTTGAAATACCCAAAACAGTCTGACCAAAATTCTGTTCTGACACGCAGACTGTGAGCCGGCGCCAATACGAACAAACTCAGCCCTAATAATCTCACCGATGCAGATCTGCTGGGCGTCAAAAGTCTTGCAGCTGTTGTTGGACGGTCGGGGGAAGTCAGACGCAGAGGGGTTGACGGCACTCGGTCCGGTGCCCCACAGGATGAGTGTGAACTGACTCAAGACACCTGAGAGGGCAGGACAGAGAAGGAGCAGAGGGGGTGTTACATCAAGAGAGAAAAGAATATGAATGTAACACTTCTCAGAGAGGGAACAGTGTGAACTAGCTGAGAAAAGGATATGGGGGTGGAAGGAAAGACAAGCGATGAGGGCAGACTGAACCCAACACTGGAGGAGGATCAACACCAGCCGGGGAAGAGACTTGTTCTTATATCATTCCTCCTCCTGCTCAGAGTAAACAAAGCCGCAGGATGGCTTAACGAGTTAACTCTACGCAACAACATGCTGCTGTTTGCCTTTTGAAAGCACAAAAGTCGCCTCAACGAAATCAAGTAGATAATAAAAAGGTTGGCAACAACATTGTTGCAGAAGACTTTTTCTGCAAAGCAGCCCGGCTGGTTTTAATCTGGATGTTTCTGGTATCAAAAAACGGTTTCAAGTGAATCATTAGAGAAGAAATGGGACAGAGAAAATCAGGAATCTGAGAGGAGACGTTCAGAGAAGCCTGAAATATATGCAAGAGCACTTGAGTTGATGAGGCTGGCGTAAGTGTAGGTTTTACGTGATGTAAGACTAAACTTTTAATGGTGAAGAGCGGGGTTACCATAGTCACGCCCATTAAGAGAAACGTTCTCTATTTCCAGGGTCCATTCTCCTTGAGGATCCTCATCCCATGAGTGGGTGGTCATAAAGGCCCAGTCGTTGAATCCCTCCGAGGAGAAGTCATTCGGCCTGAAAGAGAAAGTGACAGAGATAAAGTGTTTGTGGTATTTTTTCAGCGGTACGAAGCAAAAAGTGTGTTTTTCCCATATAGTAACTGTGCACAACGAAAACTGAGGTACAAACGCAGATGTGCACATTGTGCTGGTCAGGTTGTGAGAGATTCATATCAGGCCTCTGCTGCTTGAGTGTGTAGCGATGTGTTTTACAATGTACCTGGGGAACAGCAGGGTGGAGCGAGTGCCCAGTGGGCTGATGAGATGAATGGCCAATTTTCCTCTCTGGTTGTGGGAGAGAGTGAGGCGAGCCTGAACGTGTTCCACAGAGCTGACATACTCCGGTCGTCCCCAGCAGGCATCCACGCTCGTGCTGAACACAAGCTTGTCGCCGATGTCTCTGCAGGTTAGAATTGGGAGGGGAGAGCGGTTAATGTTCTGTGGCTGCAGAAAGTGGACACAGACAATAACACCGTGCTGCAAATCTACGCAAGCGCTCCAGCTCCGGGCCGAAAGCAGTGACATCCATCAGGCTGAGCTGCATGATAGAACAGCGAGCGCTCATAATGAAAATAAAACTCGCTACTACACACACACACAAACACAGAGCTTCAAGTCAGGCTTCTAACCTTGGTTCAGCCAGCATGGTGTGAACACACTGATGCTGCGGCGCCACTGTGGTCCAGTTCTGAGCCAGAGCGACCACAGCACCTGCATCCAGGAGCCCATAACCGTACGAGTGACTCACTGAGGAGAGACGAGAGGGAAAGGCAGGTTTGTGAGAGGTGGTGATGAAAAAAAATAACCTCATATGAAATGGGAATCACAGTCAGTTAACAATCCAGACTTTGAAGTGATACTGTCGTTATGTGTGTTCTTGAACTCTGCCACCTTTACAAAACTATATCTGTGCAACTGTTAAATTTCAGGGACTAAGTTTACGTCTCCTTTATTTTCAATTGTATTTATTGTCAATCATTTGGGACACATCATACATTCCCCTTCTTGTCGCAGCTGACTGGAGGACGTCTCTGTGGCTCACAGAGCGATGATCACAGCAGCATTTAAAAGGACCAAAGTGATATTTGCAGCTGTGTTTATAAGCCAGTTAATGTGCCCTTTTCACAAGTGAATGTTTATTTGATGGACAAGGACAAGACGTGTGATCATGTTTATAGCTGAGGTGAGAAGGTGACTTTAGCAACAAAGAAGTTGGTTGTTGTACGGGGCTGCTCTCTGGCTGTTAATCAGTGAGACTGTCTGCTCTGCCTATGCTGAAATGCTGATGTTATTACTTTATGCAAATAGTATTACAAATTATTAGGTTTTTTTAGTATAAAGGGAACTATTTCATGAAATGTAAGGGGCCTACTTGAGTAAAATTCTCCCTTCTGGCTTCTGATTTTCTTTTTGGATTTGAATTATAATAAATTTTCTGATTGGCTGAAACGGTGACATTCTGTAACGCTTTGTCAGCTTCGGTGAGTGTGCAGGCAAAGAGAGCACACAGAGCAGACAATTTGGGAGAGTAAGTCTGCAGGGAATTTGGAGAGCACAGAAGAGGGAGATTATTATTGTGTGATTATGTGCATAATCGCAAACGCGCACAAAATTTACTTTGCATATGACAGATTCTTGTTTGCTTTTATTAAACCGCTCTTTGTATGATAATGAAGTTTCTCCTGTGCTCATACTATTGCAATTTGTGCACAAGATAAACACACATATATAGCACCTTATGATACAATCTGTGTCTGATTTGGACTTTACTAGGGATGCACGATATTGGATTTTTTTTTGCCAATAATTGCAGAGAACATCAAGTCTCCCCTGTAGAGGAATTGATATCATGCCTACTCTTATTGTAGTGGCCAAAAACTGCCATACCGCAGACATCTTGCACCCTTCTTCACGCTTGACGGAAGAGGCGTGGTACAAAAGGTCACATGTCTGATCACTCACGTTTCTGAGCGCACCTGAATGCAGCATCCCCCCGAAACACGGCAGGGCACTTGTCTACTGCACCTACTACAGAGACATCAGTGATCACAGACTCTCTTTTTATCTTGTGTGCGACCATGAATATGTAAATTAGTTCTGCACTGATGTTTATGTAACTTTATTAGCGCCGGCTGTGGTGTATTTTCGGCGTGTTTGATGGTGTTAAGTCCGGTAAAATGACGAGAATGTGAGCTAACTGTTAGCTAGTTAAGAGTTGTGAAAGTTGTTTAACTTCTGTTCATTGGCTGAAGTTTCTGTGACTTTTTAGTCTTCATTTATATATTGTTAATAACTTTGCGCAGGCAGTGTGTGCGCACAGTCATGCTTAGTTAAAGTCGTCGCATTACATCAAGCTTTTTTCGGGAATCGTCGAGCATTTAGGCAGAATTAAAGCGTCGTTTTATCAGCGGAAAATATCGGCGGAAAAGTTACATTTCTGCCATTGCGTCATTTTCAAGCCATAATCTGCAGATACCGGTAACGTGCCGACAATATCGTGCATCCATACACTTTACCTCTGCGCCCCACTCCGTTAGTCCTCCAGTCTGCGGCGCTGAGGTGTCCGGGCCAGGACGTCCTCACCACCAGGTGCTGCATGTCCCTCCAGGTCAGGTTCATGCTGCAAATAAACAGGAAGCAAAGTGACCGTGTTGACTTCCTGACATGCGATATCTGCAGGTATTAAATTCCACATTATGCACATTTTGAGAAAAGCCGGGTTACGCCGACCTCATCTGTTCGACAATACAGCGGAGGAAATGTGAGGAGCTATGGGATGTGAAAAGGTCAGGAGTCTGTAGACACACCTGAAATATGATGCAGCTGAACATACAGAGGACGGCCCTACATTTATGAAATATTACACTGAAATGTAGCGGAAGCCCTGAGGGACATGTCAGTCAACCGTAACAAAAGTATGAGCTCACATTATGGTTGTAGCACACTATGTTATAGGTACATTATAACCTATTGTGTCGAAAGGTCAGGGAACGCAGTAAAACAGTGGAAACACTATCGCCGAGGACTGTCCGGACCTTTCTGTAATGATAGTTTGTAATGAGGTCTGGGATTGGGGCAGATGGAGTTACCTTCCACACAGAAGAAGCCAAATAAAAAAGATTTTTAAAAATAGAGATTTATTAAGAGGCGCCGCAGAGAAGCCTTTCAGTGAGGAAGAAACTGCTCTGTGGGTTAAGATAATCAAACCATGAATCACTCAGTGCAACATCAGAGTTGATAGAAACGGGAACACAGAAAGCACTGTGGCGCATCACCTCCGCCGCTCCCTGCATCAGCATTCACATCTCACATCCTCTCATGTGTTATTAATGGACAAGATCCCCCAACCACTCAATGTCACCTCGGCTAAGAGCGGGAGGGGAAATAATAAAATAATAAAAACACCAGAAAGCCAAAACACCCTGCCTATTAAATGATTCCATCTCCGTGCCTCCAGTGTGGTCCCAGTCTGATAAACCAGCTACCCTGTTATTACTGCTGCCTGTCAGAGAGGGTCTGGGATGATGGGGAGAGGGGGGCTGCTCACTGACAAACACTGACTCTGGTTTTGTGTTCAAAGTGACAGATAGTCTACATGTTGTAAACAGTCGCTCTGTCAGTCAGTGCCCTTCTCCTTTGATATCAGAGGTGACACCGCTGAGATAAACCTGCGACTCCGAGGATGTTTTCCTGAACCGGGCTGTGAGGAAACACGGGATTCGATGCGTCACCTGTCAGCTAATTGCTAATGTGGAAATAAAAAGACTAATGCAACGTGAAGGAGTGCTGACAGATAAGAGGACTTAACATGCACAAGATATGACTAAAGATAGGAACATAATGGAAGAACGCATTAGAGCCGCAGACAGAAACTTGGATTGTGACACCTGAGTGAGTGATAATGAGAGACATTTCAGAGTTCAAATCTTCACTACAGCCCTCCAGGTATTCAGATGTGTGTGTGGGCGGCAGCTGCTGATTTGTCTTGCTAATTAACTGATTATCAAAAGCTTAATTTGCTGAGGAAAGAATTTGTGGGCTGGGATTTAGGCCAGGGCTGACTCCCAGACGCAAGTGCAAACTTTGAGATGAGTGCTCGCATAAACACTCAGTACACAAACGCATCCCACGAGTCAAGGATAACAGATAAATTCCACAATTAAAGTGTTTATTTTTGCTCTTTTAAACGGTAAATGCCAGCCACTCCCAGCTTGTCACATACCTTATGCTGCTTAGAACTAGAGAAATGTAGGTGTCAGACGCTCTCCTCTTGCATAATGCTTTTATGTGCAGGCGAAGTCAGGCGAGGTAGTATAAAAAGAAGAGGAAAGTGTGCACTTGAAGGAGGTGAGGGTGATTTGATGCGTCATGCACAACTTTCACCAAGGATACAGCATTGACTGTAATTTCATTGTGTGTTGATCTTGGCAACCCCTGTGGACAAAGCGGTATGCCTTATCTCTTTGCTGATCCTGTCGTGTACATGTGTAAGTACGGGTGGGACAAAATATCGATACAGTAATATATTGTCGTATCAATATTGTATTATCTCCGGGCTGGCG
Source organism: Semicossyphus pulcher (assembly GCF_022749685.1). Taxonomy (NCBI): domain Eukaryota; kingdom Metazoa; phylum Chordata; class Actinopteri; order Labriformes; family Labridae; genus Semicossyphus; species Semicossyphus pulcher. Next base: position 20,102,563 of record NW_027211759.1, read on the forward strand.
CCAAATATCAATATTTTAATTTACAAATATACGGCACTCTAAACAGATTTCCCTGCAATTTTGTCTAACTGCGTCACTACTTCTTGACTCTTGACCCTAATTTGTTCTATAGCTCTGTAAATTAAATTTACAGACTAAAAACACGTTCATTGTTTCATCTCAGTGTCCAATTCTGTGCTGACATAAAATACCAGTAAATAAACACATTAATCCTGCACTTTACCTTTTTAGGGGCATTTAGTTTTCTTCAGTTAATCAGATATTGTCATATATGATTGTGTTGCAATATATCAATTAACGCAGAATCGCTGTACCGTGATATTATAGTTATTGTGGGCCACATATCGCCCAATATATCGTGAGTTACCTGTAAGTAGTTTCAGGTAAAAAAATCCTCCTGCTGTCTATTAAAGGAGCAATTCATCCCTGGAAAAAGCCGCTGTCAGTCAAAGCTGGCGTTCTAGGTAATCGATAGAAGCAATATTTGAAATTGGTACCATAGCTGTGGAGAAAGTTGCACAAACAGCTTGTGGTTTCGCCCATTCTACATTCCTACAACACCCAGCATGCATTGCGCCCCTACCTCTGAAAGGAACGGCCCAGCGAGAGACGCTGGAGTGAAATACTACCGTTTCACTGCAGGCAATGGGTCAGAGCGGTACAGAATCATAAATAAGACGAGAATATACCCGTGGATCGTCTAAAAAATCTTCAGGTCTGCAGTCTACATTTCAAACCTGACGATTTTGAACGAGACATGACATCGGAAGCGGGCGTCCTAGATTGAGGAAGTGTAGTTTAGCGAGCTCCCTGGCCTCCGCCAGATGACACGTTTTACGTAGTCTGGTGGAGGTTTTCCTGGGCCCGTTGGAGAAGCGGATAGCATCCTCCCAAGGCAATTGCATTTTTTTTCTACCATTATGGCATTAGCTCCCCATTAAAGCATGATATGACTGGGGTTGAAAATCGACGAACTTGCCCTTTAAGAGTCAAATGTATCAGTATGAATCTTAATCCGTTAAATGTACAGAAATGCACTTTAGGTTGATGTGCTGTAGATCATTTCATCTGACACTGAGCTGGTGGCAGCAGTAACAGGCATTACTAATATAGAGAAATAATCAATCTAGTTTCTAGTTTGCTTTCGTAGGTCATAAAGAGGGATCGGTATTAATTTCAATCTGTTTTATAACCAGATAAAAACTCCTCACAGGATGTTACAACACAATATTTTCCTAATCCTAACTAAGAAGTAAAGCTAATCAAACTGCAACTGCTTCCCAACATTGACCCCATGTTTGATATTGTTGCTTGTTCAGAGCTCATAAGATGTGAAGTTTTGTCGACAAGCTTTGTTTTGAAAGTCTAACCAGATGCTTCACAGTTTGCATACTTAGTATTTCATACTGCACAGCAGATCACTGCGTCTGTGGAACTGATGTTAAAGGGTGAGTTGGCAGCGAGAACGTGTTGCAGCAGTTTATTGACTACAGGGTCGACTAAAGAAATTGCATAAAGCAGGAACACTGTGTGACTGTCTCACTCACTTGGCCTCCAAAGCCAGAGCGATGATCCCAGCAGCCAGCGGGGCCGAGGCAGATGTCCCCGTGTGAGAGTCTGTACATTTCTGCCTGAGGTCTGTGGTCACCTTGGAGACGGGAGAAGAGAGAGAAGTGTACTGAAATATGGAGGGAGACACACATAGTTAATATGACACATTGAGTTTTCCACTTCAGTATGAGTTAGACCGGGGAGGGCTGGGGACAACGAGAGCTCTGCCCGCAGCAACCGAGACAGACAGGAGGAGGAGGAGGCAGGTTCATTCTCAGGTCTGTGGATCCCCGCCAAAGGGTCACAGTCAGGGCAGTGAATGTCAGCCAAATCAGCCCAGTCAGGTCGGGCAATGGTGAGACAAAGTGTGTTATCACTCCGGGCGATCCTCTGCTCTCGCTCGCGGCCAAGGCCAGAAAGCTAATGAGGCCCGTCTGGATCATGATGGGGACGCGTCGGCGATGACAGGAAGCCAGAGGGCAAGGAGAGCTGGGAAGGTTAGGGACACGTTCTTGGTTTGAAACTTTTGGAACTGACAGATTGTGACTCTAATGACCATTATGAGTGGAGAGACGTCTGTGTGTCAGAGGAGTAAACAAAAGGGGGGCAGGTGTTTGCACAGGCCAAAAAAAAGATGAATGTCACTAAATGAGTTCATGTAAGTCCAAGTAAGACATATTTAAAGCCCGGGAGTGCTTGTACTTTGATGCTCTAAACTAAAATCTGACAGAGAGAAAGCATAAATACACGTTTGGGATAAAAGAAATCTGTATACACTCGCTCATTCAACAAATGACTGCTTCTATTATACAAAGCAACCTCTGTGGTACATTTCAAAAAGACTCCAGTTTCATCCATTTGATGAGTAGTGTTTGCTCGCCTGCAGCCTGCCTCTGGTGAATTTTGGAGCGAATGGCAGATTCATGGTTGTTTTATGTTATTCTGCGTCCCTGAGGCAAATCTTTTTCTTCAGCTGACAAGCAGCTTGAAGGAAGCATGTGGCATCTCTCAGTGTTTGTCAGCTTGGCTCACTGTATGCTACACATCAGCCACTCTGATTCTGACAGTTCGATGCCCATGTTTGATTTGAGACACACAAGATTAATGTGGACGTACACTTGAGAAGGATTCATTTTGATGTATACGCGCCAACTTCTGGCCAGCACAAAGTACGAGATGTGCGGTTATTTTTGCAGTATAAAAACAATCCTACACAAAATGTGAGATGTTCAGAGGTTTCAGTGTGTGTGTGTGTGCACCCACTATCTGCTTCTCCCCCGGGTTTCCAGAGCTGAAGGTGGTAGCGAGGGTGGAAGAGCAGGGCTCGCTGTACCACGGCACGTTGCCGGACTGCGTGGTGCTGCTGATGGACAGGGTGTAAATGCTGTTGGTGTAGCCGTCACAGTTGCAGCTGTCCTGCTCCCGGCCGCCGTTACCCGAAGCCCACACAAAGATGGAGCCAAGTCCGCCGCGTCCCTGTGGAACAGAAAGATATACACTATCAAATAGCTGTGATCCGGAGAAAGAGACGAACAAGAGCTTGTTAAATTGTGAAAAATTGCCTTTGACAAACACGTTTGTCTCGCTGCTAAAACGCCTTGTCGCTTATGTGCTCAGAAACAGAGAACCGCTGTAGGCACATCTCTTATTAATACATCATAATGTCAGGCGACTTAGTGCGGCACAACATCAGATAACAAACAGGAGAAATGTAATTACACGATCTACTCAAGCTGAATACAATTTAGTGACCTGACAAATGACAACATGATATCTGGCAGTGAGATTGTTGCTCCTACAACACACGCACTCTATTATGAGACTTACATTTAGTCCAGTCGGGTCTGGACTGCCAACATGAGGCTAGACGTCTCTGGGAGGTTTATGACTCAGATTAAAAAATCAGCAACAAAGAGCATCAATTGTCAACTCCGAACATTGCTAAGATTAGCTCGTTCATTTTTGTTCCAAGACACAGATGCTTTTCTATTTGTCTCCAGTAGATTAGAAGAGTAACTCTTCATCTGCTGGATGCCGCAGAAATCGATGCACCGCTCATGGTTTGTACAAATCACAGCTGCCAGGTTGCTCGTAAGTTCTGCACATTTTCTCTATTTTAGCCTCCTTGCACTAGTTACACGTGGCTTTTCCAAATTGATTTTCAAGCTTGCCTGCTTATTTCTACAACTAGGCTCGGTCTGCCTCCTTCCTACACGGCTGACCTCCTTTCTCTCATAGCTGAACTTAGCCTGAGGTCTGCTGACCAGTGGTTGCTGACTGTCCCTCAGGGCCGGGCTGGACACAGAGACAGAGGGCAGCAGGGCATCTGCAGTCAGAGCTCCACAGCTCTGAATTATTCCCGCAGTGAAGCGCAACCTCAGTGTCCTTTTAAATACTGAAAGAGGTGACTTTAAAAAGGTTTACTTTAGCTGTCATATTTATTATGCTATTCCTGTTGAAAAATATATCGAACAAGTACTTTATGTTCTTTGTTAGACCCTTTAATCTGCCTTTTTTTATGTGTGCGTCTATGAAGCTTTGAAGTATTTTTATTTAAGTGCTAAATAAATAAGGATATTAACACACAACTCACATTTCTTCCTGCATTCATTGCACCGTCTTTCCTAAGTTTAACATTTTAAGTCATGCCCAGTTTGCTGTTATTGCTTATTTGTAAGTCGGATCAGGACTGGATCTTTCTTGGTTGATGCCAAATTCTTCCATAAAGTTTCATAAAATCTGGGCGTTAACTGCACGGAAATGCATAACCTCCTTTGTCGGATTTAATAAACTTCTCTTCTTCCACCTACAGTCTGAACCAAGTGGGCAGATAACGCATTCATTATGGAGAGCAAACAAGAAACTAAGACATGCACAAGATGAAGAAAACAGATGAAAGGAAGAAGAGGGACCATTTTTACATCCCACATAAAAAGAGCAGGAACAGTGAAACGGCTGATGGCAAGGACCAAATTAATAAGGTGAAAGAAAACAGATGTGTACCATTTCATCTTCTCCTTCAGTCGCCAGCAGAAACAAAAAGCTCGAGAGGAAAAAAAAAGGAACATTGCTGTTTTTCAGTTTTGAGTTTTTGATGAAAAAGGCTGGAGAATGTTTTTGTGCTCCTGTTGTTGTTAGAGATTGTGACTGTCTGTTTCTCTGCTCTCCGCCTGCTTGAGTCTCGGCCCGGCTGTTAAGAAAATAAAAGTCCCATTACACTGTCAGTTCCAGTATTTTTGCTTCACACTTCACACAAATACAAAGATCCTTGGATTTTTGCTCCCTTATCAGTGTTGTTGCAACGCTGTTTTCTCTGGTACAGATAACCGGATTTTAACGCATGAAGCGTACAAAGGGACCTCGACTTAACCTGATCAAAGTAAATGAGCTTCTTTAGATGTTTTTTATAACAGGATTATCCATTACATTTCCTAAATAGATTCCCACATTTCCTCCCACAAAAAAAAGAGAGCAAACTGTGTGTATGATGCTGTCTGACTCGTACTGTATCCTCTCACAGGCGTCCTGAGCTCCAGCTAATACTCCTAAACCTTCCATCCCAATTTATGACCTGACGCTGCCTTTGCTGCAGGTTACAGAGGCCAGACGATAACACTTCGGTGCCAGGGGTTATCTCTCTGCCAGGAGAACACACGCTGAACCAGAAAGATCCCGTTGTGGAGCTGACAGGCAATTTTTCCTCACTAACACACTGTGATATGTGGAGCATTTCGCATTTTGTGATGGGGCTTATGAATCATTCTGCTCCACAGAAAATCTGCAGTTTCACTCATTTACACGCTAATTGCTGCCTTCTTTGAATTTGACTATTGTTCGGCGTCAGTGCTCGCTCCTCGTTTTCTATTTTCTCCCATCTAACATTTATCATTCAGCTGTTCCACTGACGTCTTTTGATGTAGCATGCTGACACATGAGGAATGATGACATTAGCCGGAGATAATCAGTCATACTCTTTAACGTCTTACTCCACCAAACTCTGAAGGACTTATTAGAGGGCAATTAACAGACTCACCTTGAGTTGTCCTTCTGTTCAGTACATATCAGTGACATTTCCTCCATTAGTGACTGATTCAGTACGATTGTAAAGGCGGAAATATATTCAGACCTCATATTTCCAACAGACGGTTTTGCTGGCATCAGGGAAACTGCTCTGTTAGTAGCTTAAAGGAACTGACATTTTGGGATATATATTACTGTATTTGCTTCCTTGCAGAGAGTTAGGTGAGAAGATAAATACCACTCTCATGTCTGTAGCTTAAAACGAAGCTGGAGCCAGCAATTGGTTAGCTAAGCTTAGCATAAAAACCATGACAGGGGCAAACAGCTACCCTAGTTCTTTCCAAACTAAAGAGTTATGCTAATTTCAAGCTTCATATTTCACTCTGTGATACCTGTGGTGTAGCTTAGCATAATAAACAGTTAAAAAAACGAATCATTTCTCTCACTCCCTTTAAGAAACCCCGCTGCTACAAGCCCACTTTCTTCTGACTGGCCGGCTCTCCGATGCCTGCTGAGGCGTCACAAAGTGCAGCGTGTAGAAAAAACTGTCTGAGCTGAGAAGCCTGGGGATTACTCCAACATAATTTTACTTACAGATTTGAAACTTCACCCACGTTTAACAAAATCAGTGTAACATATTATATTTAGTTTTGATTAATCTGCACAAAATATTGTAGGATTTCTTGAATGGGACCAGTTGCCAAGCTACTGTTAGACACTACAGGGAATTACTAGTCCTGGTGTAATGTAGAAGTTGTGTTCGCATATTAATCTTTGTTTCCCTGCAATACTTAGCCTGAATTTAATGTTACCATAGCCACAATCTTGGATCCCATCGCCTATAGTCCGATGATGATATAGCATGTAGCTGCCGGTTAGCGAAAAAACAACTTCCTTTTTCGGCGTGCTGCATTGTTTGCAGAAAAAGAACCCGTTTGTCTTGTGATTTACTTTAATTAACGGGTCTTACCTTTGCTAAATTTCCACATCATGATGCAGATAAGTAAAAAGTAAAAATGAAGCTCTGTCAGGTCTGTCCTCAAGAGGAGAAAACTTTAAAATGCTTGTTTGTTGAACGGAGGTCGGATCGATCATTTCTGATGCATTTTAGGAAGTCGGGAAATATGAATGCTGAATACATCGTTAGATTAATTTATCTCAAGTTGAATTTTAGATTTAGAATGCATAGTTAGCTGTTAGCATGCAGATGTCTGTTTATAGAGATGAATAAGAAGCTAAGTCTTTGTCAGACAGCCGCTGATGGGAGCCGCAATGTCATTACGGCGCATTATGATCAGCCTGCTTTTGCTCTCCACATGGACGGTTTTTCCTGCATACGGCGCAGCCTGCTGATACGTGATTTGTTAATATTACTCAGACTACAAGCGTACTAAAAAGGACACCAGAACACTTGCTGTCCCTAAAATCCACATCCCTGCCTACAGGTTCTATATAGAAATGTAGAATCTGTAAATAGAGATTACCGTAGCTATCTCTGAAATGCCTATGATAACTTTTACCTATCCTTTGCTGCAGATTGAAAAAAAACTGTGAGAGGGAGAAACTTATTTTGACACTAGACTGGTAAATATAGTCCAGCAAATAATCCACATATAATATCAAATCATTGGGTTTTCATAGGGATAAGCATCAGTGAGCTTAAGAAGAGCCGGTAGGTGGACTTTGTTGAGACAGATCCAGGCCAGCTGCTTTCCCCTGCCTCCTGTTTTTGTGCACATTTAAGTCAAGCCTCTGCTGGCTTCAGCGTCATATATTACAAACTCTACCAGACATGAGTATGGTTAAGTGAAATGTCAAGCTATTACTAACTTATATCAAACCTTTAAATAGCTAATGTGAGTTTGATTGCGATGCTGAAAGCCAGAGACGGGGAAGTTATGAGCTCGGACTGACCTTAGTGATTCCCTGGAGAAAAGCTTCCTTAGCCAATTTTGCAGGGCCGTCCAATGACTTGCCGTCGTCCTCGGGGCCCCAGCTGGCACTATAAATGTGGATGTGCTGAGCGTTTAGGCTGAGCGAGTGTGCCTCCACCACATCTGTCACCTCCCCATCCAACATCCGAACTCCTGTAAAACGCAACGCAGCACAAATTAGGTTTACCAAACTGAAGACACGAAAAGTGGTGGAGAAAGTGACAAGATGACAGATGGTGAAGAGATACTGAGCGTATGAATTTGAGCCTCAGACGGGTGGAGAGGTGTCAAACCTGCAAAAAAACACAGCGTGAGATGACAAGTAGAGGAAACTTGTCATAATAAAACTGAAGGAAATCACTCAGAGCACAAATGCCCATTTTTATCTTGTGCCAGAAAAACAAACAAAAACATAACAAGCCAGAAGAAGAGGGAAAAAAGACTTTGTCAGACGAACCGAGAGACATCACAAGGAAAACCAAAGACACGACAAAAAAACCAAAGGCTTCACAGAGTTCCAGTTTTAATGACTTCATGTACAAAGCTTCACCCACAAATGCTGCTCTGACAGATACAACACGCTTCCACTGTCACGTAAACAAAACCCCAGCTGGCTGTTAAACCGAGAAAGGCCCTTTCCTGCCCTCGCAGAACTCACAGAAAGGACAAGTAGACTGCAGGAGAGAGAAAGCCACACATACACACTCACAAGATGAACAGATAGTTTACAGCCCCCAACAGACTGGCGTGTCCACAGGGTAGCACCAAATGTCACCTTTCATCTGATCATACCTGAACACAACCCTGTCCGAGCCTTTGAAGTGAGCAGCCTCAGATCAGTCCTCCGAACATTAATGGCTGCAGAGAGGCATGAAATGAACCACCCTCAACTAAGGTCCATTACCGGGAGAGGACCCCCGGACCTCTGAAGGCAACAGTAGCGCTGCCTACGTCCACATTAAGACTTCAATAATCCATTCTAGACAACCTGTCTGGCGCTGCAGGCACAAACACATGCCAGTGGGGATGCAGCCAAAGCCGTAATTACTCTGTTGGCGTTGGGACTCGGCGTAACGCAAGTTTGAATACTGAGTAGCCTGAGAAGAAAAAAAAAAGCATTCAACTGGGCTAAACATGTGACACAAAGCACAATGTTTGCTCGGTGATCATTATGCAGCGGCTGTAATGATAATAGCCGTCGTAACAATTCTCATCAACTTCCCGCAGCTCCACGGTTCCTTATTAAGAAGCTGCTGTGTGAGTTCCCTGCAGCTAGTGAGTCAGAGGTAGCAGGTAGCAATGCAGCTTTGAGTGTGTGTGTGTGTCGATGGAGTGCACACAAGTACAGTAGGTGGAGGGAAACACAGACTGAGCCAAGTAGGGTCAATTACAGGTTTTTAACTCTAATCACTGATCATCGCTCAGTCAGGATACACACATTTAGACGTCCCCATGCTCTCTTATCAGCACACACACACACACACACACACACACACACACACACAGAATCAGCATTTGGAAGTAAATCACAGCTGTTTATAAACAATTCAGTGACCCCCGATGACGTGAACAGATTCTCAGAGGAGTTATTTATGAGAGCAGGGCCGAAGCGTTGCTCTGTCGGGAGATGAATAGTAATGAAGACAAAGAAGGGGAGTTATGAGTAACATCTGTGAGCGAGGCTGCTCAGGGCTCCGCTGAGCCCTGTTGGCTGCCATCATGTCATTGACAGATTGTCTGGTGACAAAAGAATCTCAAAGCCTCCCTGGAATACTTTATCAAGAAGTTTTTCAGCAGACAAGGAAAAGAAATCTGACTTAATTTGTGATTACAGGTTTAATTTTAATAAACCTCCCTGGATGTTTTCTCTCTTAATGCATATGATGACAAATGTATTACTGTTTACGCAAAAGCCTCCTCAGAGGAGCTTTTTAGGCAGATTATTTACACAGGTGTACAAAAGGAGGTCCACTAGGAGGGAAAGTTTTCTTGGCTTCAATAGAAAACTAAACTCAGGATGTTCCCTCGTCACAAAAGACTCAAGAAAAGACTGAAACATGAGGTTGCTTTTATCTAATTGGCAGAAAAGATATGTCAGTTTCAGGCCAAGCTGCATATAAAACTGAATAAATAAAGTCAGATTCACCTTGTCACAAAGTTAAATCAGGAGTCTGGGGCTATGATTTCAGTCATTTAAAGTTGTAATCTTGAAGATTTCAGTTTCGTTCTCTTTGGCGCCACCTGTGGCGATAAACAGTAATAGCGGGAGCACACAGACAGTGTTGCATGTGTGACGTCCACGGTTGGCTGCGGTAGTTATGCTGCGTTCCAGACAAGACATTTCCGACCTCAGAGCGTTCCACGTGTACAACGATAAGAGATTATACATAGTAACCAGCTACCTTATCGCATTAGCGACATTTCTTCTAAACATTTTCATGCAGAACATGTGTTACTATAAGATCGTGGTAGTGATGTCTATTAAATGCAGCCAGATATATATATTACGTTGCTTTTCAGTTAATAGTTTACCATTAATGATGTGCCTCTCCATGGGTGCGGCCAGTGTTGTGTGACGTCAGACATCTGATTCTCGGATGAAGTCGGGGTAGATGAACAAGTAGGAACTCTGACTTTGAATGGCGTGTCAGAGAATTTTATTCTAGTCGGAGGTCGGAAAAACTCGACTTCCGAGTTGTCTTGAACGCAGCATAACTCTTGATTATCCTTGCTGACGGTCGCTTTCCTTTTTAGACTGTTTGCCTTCATCTGAGCGTCCAATTTGTTTCTTATTCTTTGGATTTTCATTTAATTTTGGTTGTATCTGTAGTCATCGATCTTTTCTTGGTTTGTTCAGCCATAGTAGATTACTGTTTACTCACAACTGAGACCGGAAAAGCAGCCGCCTACTATCACCCAACCACTGCTGGGTGTTGGTAAAAGTGTCACTAACTGGGTGCTGCTTGTGATTTTGCGATAGATAGTGACTCAACAGACATTTTTTTAAACGACAATATTCGAGATTATCACTTTGAGACGAGACATTTAACACTGGTAAGGTTGTTTACGTATTTATGTCATGCAGGAGACATGACACTGGCACACAGCGCTCGGAATGAAGCAATGATCCACTTTCTAAACGTCAAAAAAAGATCAAAAGCAATTCTTCTCACGGGCAATAGATCAAGGACAGTTCACTGCTTGTTCTTTCCTATCTCTGCTGCTCACTCTGTGCATCTGAACAATAAGGAATCAATCAGCCGGCAAAAGATAGTCAATGGCCCAGGAAGAAAATATTACAGATATCAGCTAGAAGATCTATCGCTGGGTCTCTAATAATACGTGAAGACACATACTAATAGGTGATTCAGATAAAGGTTCCACCAAAGGGGGTTAATTAGTGTGAGTATGAATGTTATTGTGCATATGATCTCCCATTAGAATAATACATTTAAATTAATATTATTTCTAATTAAATAATGTTCCCAATTAAAAGTCCCAATGGTACGCTTCACTCACCTCCAATTTTAGCATTATAGGCCACGCCTACGCCGCACACACCGTTGTTGGCTGCAGCTGCGACTTCTCCCGCACATCGAGTTCCATGTCTGAGGAGAGACAAAGGAGATGTAGTAAGAAAAAGGAGGAAGATAATAAAGAAGGTATTTACACAACAAACAGGGCCATCACTATGAGTCAACTAAATACTGACAGTAAAAGAGGCAGCTCCCTCGACTGAGCTGTGCTTTTAAACAATACTGTAGCTGAAGTGCTGCTAAAAATACACCACAGGCAAAAGAGGAGCATAAACCCAGTGGCCCTTTATGTAGCCGCAGCAGACTCGTGTTAGCGCTGTCACAATATGTGCAAGAAAGGCTGCTATGCTCTGCAAATTAAATAATTCATTTGAATTCAGGACATATAACAACATATGCAACGAGCTTTGTGCTGAACATGATGTGAAATTAGGAAGTATTGAGGACAAATGCACAATAAAAGAAGATACGCAGCATTGTTTCATGTCATCATGTAGAGCATTAGAGTGTGCAGAAAAAATTAAGCTGTCACTTGATGATTTGATGTCACTTGAGGGTTTTGTAAAAATCTTCGGGGTTATTTGCTGCTCTTGCCAGAGCTGTCAATCAAATCTGACCAAACACGCCCACACAGTCATCCTGAAGCTGTACAGAGCTTGACAGTTTGATGCTCAATAAATACCAACTCAAGACTGATTTAGCTACTTGCTTGTTTTATTATGAGGATTTTCTGTTACAGCTAACTTTGCCTCTAACCAATATCTATGAACTGTTATTAATGCAGCACCAAGGCAAACTCCAAGAAGAAAAAACATTCATGGAAAATGAACCTGTTTCAGATTCATGTTTATTTTTCCATCTATACTTTATCAAACATTTGACATCTATGTAATATATACAGAATATATAACACTTCCACAATCCTCTTCTGTCAAGCACAGCTCCTCTTTTCCCCACTGCTCCTCCATTCCCTTTCCTCCTGTCAATCAGGCCACAGGCTCCTCCAATCAATAGTAACCTGAGGATAAATACAGAGTTTAAAAAAAAGCCAAAGACTTAAACTAACCTGACCTTACCTTGATGCTATTGATGTACATGAATTATTCACTGATTCGCTCATTAATACCTCCAGCAAGCCTTGAGTTTCACAGATCAGAACAGGTTCCCAGCAGAGCCGTGTCAGGATGTCAAACACAAACAGAAACACCCCAACCCTAAAAAGCCTGCTCAATTACACATCTGATTTCAGTGAAGACAAAGACAAAATTACAACCTTTACTGCTTTGCGTGATTTAGTTGAGGAGGTCATTGTTAGTAAAATGGGTTAATTTTGTTTCATTGACTTCTGGGGATGAAGCGGTGAGATCAGACAGAGCCGAATGAGCGCTTGGCATTTAACACGGGTCATTAAGATCGTCTCCTGATTACAGTGCAGATACCTGATTAGGAGGTGTACAGTTTCACGCTCGTGTCTGGCTCGTGCTGAGCCAACGCTATCTGAATGGAGCTAATTACACCGACAGCATTGTTTAGGAAGAGTCCTAAAAAAAAAAGGAGTACCTTTTTGATCTCCAAACCTCCCCTGATGAAGCGGCAGAGGACAAAGTCGCCTCACAGGGTCGGAGCGCGGCGACGCCTCCAGCTGGGATCCTGATTAGACTCTGTGTAGCTCGCTGATATATTCCCCACCCGCTAATTCTCACTTTTGTTCACTGTAAAAACATTTCATTGGCGAGGATCACCGTGGCTCTCGTCCTAATTCCTCTCCTGTCTTTCTTTTCCTCATGATTTAAAGCGTCTAAGAACAAAAAGGTGCAGACGAATCGCCTCCTAACAAATGATTTATCACATGACCAGGGCTGTCAACAACTACAAGCACTAAAGTGAGTTCTTAACAAGTAATCAGCTGGTCTGACAGGGCTTATTTCTCACTGACAGATATGCCCTTATACAGGAACCTTGGCACAACATATGGCAGAGTGTAATATATCACAAAGGCAATTAAATTCTTATCATTGCTATCAGGAGGTTAAACTTCAGTGCTTTACTGCTAACTAGCTTATTTCATACAGCGTCAGCGGTCGACTTAACCGCTCCCTTAAGAACAATTTAAGTACTCAGTAGTTAAATTGGGACTTATTAAGTGGTGAGACGATTTATTTGAGCTGTATTTTAAGGCAGCTTCAATAACGACCAAATGAGGAATGATTACAATTCATCATGGCATTTATTCAATCATCAGAGAAACATGTAGCGGTTGAAAGAGCTGGAGGCGCAGTCTCACTTATTCAGATTCCAGATATGTTGATCTCTGTGCGGCAGGACGTCTCTGTCTGCATGTTAAGTGCTGAGCAGAGCTTTTAGCGAGTTTATAAGCAGCACTAAAGAGGAATAGACCTGCCCACTCATTACATGTTAGCTCACCACTGTGCGCCTGACAATCTCCGACTGACTGGCTGCACAGGCTCGTCCATACAAATCAGACATGTTATTATGTGTTGAAACAGTACAGAGTGGGTGCTGAATAGTGGCTGTCAGTCATCACAAGGCAGAAGAAGAAAAAATGCTATCAGACCACTAGCCTTTCTGCGAGTCTTCTACCTCACTACGAAATACATGTGAGCATATTTTATTATGGTATAGGAAGCCAGGGTGGAAAATCTGGGCATTACTCTTCAGGACAGTCTTGGCACCATTTCACCGATTATATATTCTAATGTGCCTGCTTAACATAAAAAACAAACACAAATGAGATTTAAATTTGAAGACATAAAAGATATAAGGAGCTAACTTAATGTAGCACTGATGCACACCATGTAATATATGTAAAAAGCCTTCCAGATTAACAAGATGTTTTTACAGGAAATGATGAATTCAACAAGTTTCCACTTGTTTGTTTTCAGTTTGAGGTTTAGCTACGTTAGCAGCACTGAGCAAACACAGAGGAAATCCTGATTCCTAATGTGAACCGATCCTTTCTCAATCCCTTTAATAAACAGGACTGAATGCATGCAGCCGTCCACACTGGCCAAACACACGCACACACAGTCAGAAGCACCACGGTCGGCCAGATGGCTCGGCCCCGGAATACAACATGCTTGCAATGTGGAGAAATCTGCAGCTGAATAGCACAGCAAATAGCAGCTTCAAGCATAACCTGTCAATGACTTTTGTTGCAGAACAAAACAAACACAAAGCATGGCTCAAAGCTTTTCCTTTAAAAAAATATGCTTTGAATTGATGTCCGGGGAATAAATTGTATTTTAAGATCTGACTGGCGATCACAGTCACAACTTAAAATAATCGCTTGCATTATTGTCTGTCCATTATGGCTGATGGTTGTCAAAACTTTACATGACAATCCCTTTAGCTGCAATTACAGGCATGTACAGGCTTTTGAGCTCTTAACAGCACATATCCTCAGACCAATGAGCTGCGGACACAGTTGTGATGCCAGGCAGCAGATTCAGCCAGAGCGGGCACAGAGTGCACAGAGCCAGAGGCCTGGGAAGACATTTCAAGAGAGGCCGCACACACACCAAGATAAAGCTGAATACCATCTGCATGTGCATGCACACGTGTGCGTATGTGTGCAAATGAGTGATTGGCCTGGATTGAATTCAGCTAACACAGCCAGACAGCTTAATATTTCCAGTGAGGCTCAGATGTGCCAGAGCAGACAAAGGGTTTTTTTAGACGAAGCCACAATTTTATCTGTCAAATACCCATGAAATTAAATGATTTCCAAGACACTTTACTGCAAGCCTCTGTTCTCCATCCGTTCAAAATGGATCCGCGAGGTGTCAACAACAAGTTGTGAGGTCAAACACAGTGCAGTTTAAAAAGTTATAGTTCGTGACGTGGGGAAACAACAGAACATTTTAAAATAGCTCCTCATTCCGAAGAAAGACAATCACAGAATAAATCATCAGAGCTGGAGGACGGCATCAGCCAAACACTTTGTCCAAAATTCAAAGAATGGAGAACTGAACCAACAGAGCTTAAACAAAGCTTAGATAAAGGCTGCTGAGCTGAAGACGCTCCGTGTTCACAGCCAATGTGACCTCCCTTATCTAATCTGAAGGAGTGAAGGAACAGAATGAGGTTATGCTTTTATCTCTCCTCCTCAGGACAAGGCGGCATATTTGGTCAAGTCATTGCTCTGACATTTACGGAAGAATGTAACTTGTTGCCCAACATAATCTCTGTGAACATGATGCAATGTATACACAGAGCATACAGAGTCAATACAGTGGGCAGGAAATCTATTAATGGACAGTTTGCAGATACATCCTCCATCTATGTACTCACATCCTACAGAACAGTGTCATCTTAATGTAGGTGTCACTTAAACCAAGCCTAAAATTCAATCTCCTCCTAAACTAAGCCTAAACCGAGACCTTTACCTGGAAACCGAAACTCGCCTTAAAGTTCTAACTCTTACCTCAACTAAAAAAAAACATTTTCAGGGGTGACAGTGACTGAAAAGCAAAACTCCTTGCATGACTCACGGCTGATTTCATGTTTTTGTCACTTAAATAATATATAGAACTATTTGTTCATTAAGACACTTTAAGATGGGACCAATGACTGTATATATAGATGGACGATGCGTCTCACTGTAGTGATTGTTTTAGTTACGTCTCCTCTCTCTGTTCCTCCTCCACTCTGCTAATCTGGAACAGATCGGCTGCAGGAGCCGGATTTGTCAACAGAGCTGTCAATCATCATTTTTACAGCATCAAATAACTAATTAGAAATAAACTTTTCAGAAAAATGAACACTTGGACATAAATCAGCACGATAAGAACTAATTATTATGACAGAAACCATGTTTGAGAAAAATGTATTTGACGTGTATTTTGATTTTATAGTTTGACTGATGTCCCATCTGTTAACATGGAGGAGGCGGGCTTTATGACCTATACTGCAGCCAGTCAGCAGGGGGCGATGGAGAGGGTTTGGCTTCACTTTTAGGGAGCTGACAAATCGTCCATCTTTTTATACAGTCCATGGATGGGACACTGAGCAGCTGGAAGAACAGCTGGATATAAAGTATTGTGAAATAGCAGCGCAGGTTTTGATTTTTCGGTCGGCAATATATTTCACGACTTGAAATGGCAGCACTGGAAGCGTTTGATTAGGCTGTGTCGTGGATTAATTATACTCTACACAATAACTGTGTTTAAATTACTCAATAGTTTGTGGTATGAGTGGTGGTGGAAAGGTTAGCCTTGTATTATCACTGATTACAAAGCTCTTTTCAAGCACTCTGGGTATGTACAGTCTTTCATTCACTGGGAAAGACAGAGGGCGGATAACTCCGTCTTTCTTAACATTTCATCATTTTTTCTTTAACACACTGAAACTTAAAAATGTGAAGAGTTCAAATAACTTCTGGAGAGGTGAGATAAGACAAGGTAAGATACACTTTATTGATCCCCCATTGGGGGAAACTCACTTTTTACAGCAGCTCAAGAAGTCAGAGGAAAGGAAGTGGGTGATCAAATGATGATAGAAAAAGAAGAACAATCGGGGCTTTACACAAACATATGGAGCAGTCAGCCAGTGGGAACAAGGAACCAGCTAGGGGGGTCTGCTCTCCACCCAATCTGATCTCTCCTCTCAGCTGAGCCCACCGCCTCCCCACACACTCAGAGCATGCAGGGGCGGGGTTGACACAGACAGACGGGCATCTTTCTCATGCGTGAATTGATTTGAAGCGGAGGCGAATGCTTCTAAAATATAGAGGAAAGGTGAGTCGCAACTTGTAAGTAAAAGAATCAACAACAGAAAAAAGTAGCTGGGGAATTCTGGGGAATTTGGAGGCCAAGCCAACACCTCGAACTTAGGTTGTTCCTAAAACCATTCCTAAACCGTGTTTGCAGTGTGGCAGGGCGCATTATCCTGCTGAAAGAGACCCAGTCGTCTAGCCATCACAATTTGACCCTTGTGAAAGTCACTCACATCCTTACGCTTGCCCATTTTCCCTGCTTCTAACACATCCACTTCAAGGACAACGTGCTGCCTAACATATCCCACCCACTGACAGGTGCCATTGTAACGAAGTAATCAATGTTATTCACTCGACCATGTTATGGCTGATCGGTGTACATAACCTTTTCGCTTCGGTTGATTGTAGTGATATTTATCATTTGAAGCTTCTCCAAGAAATGGCACCATAACTCTTTCTGTTTCAGAGTTGTGAGGGTTAATGCCCACTTCTTTCAAACTGCACACCTGCAGCTTACAGCGCGGGGTCTCTGTTAAAAATGTCAAGTTCCACCCCGAGCTGCAGATAACATCATCACAGTATTTTTTAAAAACTATATAAAGCTCCTGCAGAGCCACCGACACAGTGATATTTGAACAGGCTGAGTCGTACTCTTTGTGATGAGTAAAGTGTAGGTGTTACTATTCGCAGATATGCAGGAGAAGCACATTATTTCTCCATGCTGACATGGCACACTCTCACATACAGTAATTAAAACAATAAGATGTGTATTCAAGCATTGAGAATTTATGTTCACAGATGGTATTCTAATGTCAGCACAACATACACACATTTATCGTTTGGGTTGTGTTTACTATCCATCCCCCAGTGATCCTGTTGTCTAACCGGCACTTGTTTTAACTGTACGATCTGTGTCTTGGCATTGCTTTGAAGGTTTATATCTGTTTTTAGAGGGACTCAATGGGGTCCGTTAACTCGGGCTGCCAAAAGGATTAGGCTATTTTCTGCTCGGCTCAGCTCAACTGTGGCCTCGGGCAGGTCTGTTCAAATGGTTACACTGGAGTGTGAAGTGGATGTCTCGTCATTGTGTAGCCGCACACAAAGATGCCGTCTCGAGCCTTGTGCAGAAGGCGATCTGTCAAATTCCGCTCTTCTGTTTGACAACATTAAATCATTTTCTTCTCTGCTTACTTACAGTGTCAACACAAGGGGCAGAAGGAAGGTAACACTGGGGGAAAGTTTTCTGTGCAGAATGTATAGGAAGACACCACGACTAATCAGCATTATCATGAGCATCCATACCTAGAGGCCATATGGAGCATCCAGCCCATCTGACTCGCATGTCCCTGTGTGGGAGGAAACTCTCGTTGATATGGAGGGAAAAAAAATCTAACTTTACAAAGAAGAGGGCCATAAATCGAAATGTCTTTTTGCTGCGAGGCAACACAGTAACAGCTGTGCTACTCCCTAAATAAAATATATTATCGCTCTGCTATACTGAACACAATGGTAGGAGGGGAAATAAACTTTTTTAATGGGCCTGTTGTGGTTGAAAGGACCATTGCTCAGTGATAAGGTGCCTAAAAAGGAGATAAAGTGAAAACAAGGAGATATATAGCCACTCAGTGCGGGTAACTAGATAAAGTCTGTTAAACTATAAAACGATACAAAATCAAAGTGACCAGGCGGAGAAAAAAAGCACCGAGCATGTCTGAACTGGACTGTCTTACACCGCAGACGCATCATCCAGTCAACAGAGGAGGATATTATTGGTTGGCTCCATGTGATCGGTGATGTCATGTAGAAAGGGGTCTGCTCACCTCTAATTACCACAGGCTGAACCTCGTCAAAGTGTCTGGAAAACAGTCATTTTCTCCGGCTAAAATAATCACAGGAAAGGCGGCAGAGAGCCAGAGGAATCGGGTTTTTAAGAGTGAGGTCCCTGCCAAAAAAATCACCTCTGAAAAGTCTGCCAGGCTGTGAGGAATATAAACAAGCGGTCCCCGGCAGAACAAACGCGGGGACGGGAGGCAGAATTACATTATTTAAGCTTGACAAAGGGTGGCAGCTTTGTAAACAATAACTGATAAACTTAGTATAAACAGTGGAGGGAATTTATCTGCGGCATGCGATGGTCAGAGTAAATGTAGGATTTATGAGTTTGTGTGCAGGTTCCCTTCTCTTTGACTGGTTTACTTATTGTTCCTTCCACACTCAAACTGCAAACAGTCCCCTTAAAAAGTCTTTTGTCAGAATGAAAAATAAGTCTCATGAAAGGGTTCACACACATTTCCTCTACTAAAGTTCACTTACTGAAATCAGATCTTATTGTTGGGTGGATAAAGAATTCCATGTGCAATCCTAATTGATAAACAATTTCTGCTACTTAGCCACAC
Source organism: Semicossyphus pulcher (assembly GCF_022749685.1). Classification (NCBI taxonomy): domain Eukaryota; kingdom Metazoa; phylum Chordata; class Actinopteri; order Labriformes; family Labridae; genus Semicossyphus; species Semicossyphus pulcher. Next base: position 20,121,734 of record NW_027211759.1, read on the forward strand.
AAGTGCTGCACAGACTAAAGAATGTCTATTTAAAAATGTCTTCTGCTCCTGACACCACTGAGGGAAAAACAACTTCTCTTCTGAATGTGGAGGCGCGAGAAATGTCAATTCCACTTAATGCAGCTCTCTGAAATGTGTCATCAGCAAAGTCAAGGCAGCGCAGGTGAGACCTGCTGTGTCAAACACTGTAACAAAGGCGCGAAAGCAGACGACGCAGGAGGAAGCTGTCCTCTTTGATGTGTGCTCGTCTTCTGTCTGACTTGTCCCGTCTCACCCCCTTGATGACTCAGGTTTATAACCTCAATGCAAACTGAGATATGCATGCGGCGCGTGCACAGCTGGGCTGTGGACATGCAGAGCCCTGGACAGGCGTTGTCATTTACATTTACATATTTAATTAGGCAGCTCAGAAGTCTCTTCTGTGACAGTGTTTGGCTAAAGACACAGTGCCTGCAGGTACTTTTTTGCCCTGTTGCCATTTTTCCTTCTTCTGGTGTTGCAGCCTGAATGCAAATTGGGAACGAGATTTTTTTTCTTTCAGCTAAGTACAAAAAATACTCCACAGTGGCACATTTCAAATGTTGTGTTGACGCTGAAACACAGAAACATTTCACCTCAAAAGTCAGCCACCTGTCACATTTTGACTCAGGCGACAAGCGATGAAGGTCTTTGTTGAAGTGAGTGCAGTTTTCAGAATAATCGGTTAATATTTCTAATGTTTTTATGTATTATTCATGCAGGATTTCACATTTCAGAAGTACATTCTTCACTAAATAAAGTCCCAAACTGCTTAACTTCTTAATAATTTCAGGGCTTCCCTTAACAACCTCTCACAGCGGATGCCTGCCTGTCCTTGAGTGATGTAATAAAATATTAAGAATGAAATGAAATCAAACTTAGATGTGTGTCTTCCACAGCCTCGGTGCTTGTACCATTTTTTCCTCTCCCGTGTATTTCTGCTGAAGAAGCACTTTCACGGTCAGGGAAACAAATAGCCATGTGCCACCAAGGACAGAGCAATTTGAGAGTGTGAGGGAAGCGAGCAAAAAACTTCACGGCCTTCCCAGACGCCATCATCCAGAAAAGCCACCACATCTCTTCCTTCATGTTCTGAGCCTTGAATTTAAAGTTGCTTTGGTATTCTGGTGTTGATGGGTTGGTTTGGACTGAAGGACACACAAGGCTGTAACACACGGTGCGGGTAACTTTGTAATAAAGGCTGTCACTGCCCAATGATAGGGTGGAGGCATGTGGATCACAATTAATGGACCCCTGTGGAAAGTTCCTTAGCTAATTACTCTCTATAGGGAAGTTAGAGGGATAGAGGCAGGGTGTGTGACGTTTGTGTAGTGTGTGTGTGTGTGTGTGTGTGGCTGAGTAAATTTGCAGAAGAGGGGGCAGTGAGCAGGTGACTTTTATTGTTTGGTTATTCATAGTGCTGTGAGAATCTCAAACCATATTTCCTGTTCTTCTGCATTCATACTGCAGATAAATATAGGCTGTTATAGCCAACCTGATAGGAAAAATGCAATCACCATACCATAGAGATATACTTCTCATTAGAGTAAATCAGCTATGTGCGGTGTGCCGTTGCAATATGTAGGGTCTAACATAAATATGCTAGCAGTTATGAAAGACCCTTTCCAGTGAATCAAGTGTTTAACCTTGTAAACATCTCCATGTGGTGTTCTTCATGTGCTACAAGACATATCAGGGACAACATCAGCAGTCATCTCCATGACTGGGCCTGATTGCTTTTAAACTGCAGTGTACCAAGGACAGGCTGAACAACACGTTTTCAGATTGGCAGGTTTGAGACGTCACAAACCTAAGGAGCCAATCCCGTTAATGGACGGGGTGACGCTACGCATATCATTATGTGCAACCTATGGCAACCACTTCGGCGATGCGCGAGCCAGCTGTAACAGTCATCGTAATTTTTGCAAACTCACGACTGACTACTAACGTTACTCTCACTGATTACTACATTTCAAGCTAGCTAAGTTTCATCAAGTTGCCACTAAACGATGGCAGAGTGTTTTGTTTTCGCGACGGAGGGGGCGGTTGGAAATTTGCAAACCATTTTAGTTTTAAGTGCGTTATAAATATTTGCAGGTATAAAAGTATTATGAATTAAAGTGTTTAGATATCTATTGAATCCCCGAGGAATTGTATAAGGATGAATACTTACAAATGGTAAAATATCAGTTCTATTATCAGGGTTAATATCATTACAACAACATGGATCTTACTGTTCTGCCCTTTTGTCACTCTCTCAGTTTTTTATAATAGTATTCTTGCCTTTTCTGCTCCGCTGACAGGCTGCGGACAGGAGGTGAAATCAATCCAGCTCTCCTCTGCTCTGACCGCGCCCTCTGCATCCCCATCACACTGACATAATCAGAAGAAAATACAGAGAAAAAGTCCAACGTGGTCGTGATGATGCACAAATGGGATTACGTGTTTGGCCAGACTTCAACCAGCCTTCAAATTAGCCCGCACCCCCTTCAACAAAATCTTCCAACAAAAGCTGCCAACTCTGGAGAACGGAGCATCTCTGTGGAGAACAGAGACGAGAATTCAGAAATCAGCCTTGCGTGTCATCTGTCCAAATGAACCGGCCTTCACGGCGAAGGAAAACGCCCGCCTCCGACTCCCCTTTGCTTTTTGTTGTCCTATGAATATATTCATATCATCTCATTGTGAGGGGGTTGTGCGCATTACTCACTGTCAGCATGTATTAGTCTGAGGTGATTTACATAACTCATTGGATATAATTTTTCCACAGGTCAATTCAAACACTGCAGCCGCACGCTGTAGACACACCCTTGTATTTCATTCCATGCCCATAAATTGATCCGATCCGAGATAATTGCTTTGCCAATTCCACTGACATGGCGTGTGTGCATGCAAATCTGTTCCCTCCGTGTTTTTATTACGCATGTGTGTGTCTGTTTGAAGTAATAGCAACGGTGCAGCTGGGGAGTAGAAGTGAACTAGAGGCAGGGAGTGATCCCCTCCAGTAGTGCTTTGTTCCATCAGCAGGACAGAGTGGGATCTACTTTACACTGGCAGGAGGAGCTGGGGTCGCTCTGCATGGCTGCTCGAGCTGTCGGCAAGGACGCGGAACAAGGCCTCTGCTCAGAAACCTGCTGATGCCAACCCCTTTCAAGATAAGTAAATACTGCAGATGAATAGATCGTATTTCAGATAGGGACAGGGAAAGTAACACTATCTACACAACAGATACAGCTTAGAGAGATAAACAATGTGAGAGTTCAAATCAGCACAGCAGCACAGAAATGATGCTGCTCTCAAACAATAGTTTCTACAATCTCGCGAAAACTTGCTCGGCTTTATTTTACGTCTCCCTCCAACCAAGTGCAAGTGGAAGCTGCGATTTGAAACCCATACAAAGAACAACAAAAAAAAAAAGAGGCTGCTGCAGAAAAGAGAGATTTTAGACGAATCCTGCTGTGCATTTCAGAAGCAAGATGTAGCTTCTCATCTGCTCCAGAGGGATTGGACTAAGGCAGAGGACAATCGTGTTTGGAGAAACGGGGAGAGAGCGAGGAGGGGAGGGAGGGGGTTGAAGGTTTTGGATTGGCCCGCGCTGGAGCTTTAGTGTTCCATCATTAAATTGTGGAGACCATGTTTTAATGCGATGAACAAACACTGAAAGGGAAGAGCATGAATCACTGGGGACAAGTAAACAAGTATTGTATTAGAAAGAAAGAAGTGCCAAAGTAGCTGCGGAGCTGTACAGACTGGACCTTGAAAAGCAGCTACAGCAGCGCGGCTTGTGTACTCAAGCAGGAAAGAAGGAGAAGATATCTCAAGACTTTGCAAAATGCCTGCACCAGTGCTTTCAAACTGTATAATTGGTTTGTAATGTAAATGCATCAGGCGAAAGGCACTGGAGCAAAAGCTGTAAAGATGTTGTGCTTTCTCACAAGTATAATTTCCTGTCGACTAAATATTTACAGGGAGTGCAAAAAAACAAGGGCGAGGAGGGTTGTTCAGTTAAAAAGAAAATCCCTGTGCATAATCACCTGTTCTCATTACGCTGTGTGTATCTTGGTTGGGGGTCAGCATCTCCATCATTAACATCATAGCTGGCATCGGGATCCTAAAAGAGACATGAAAGGAATTTACTTTCTCTTCAAGCTCTCATTTAATTTTGTCGCCAATTTTCTCAAAGCTGTTTACAAATAGAGATCCTACTTTGTACTTCTTACTGTTTTGACTTACATAATTGGTGATGAGGTCAGGATGGTCCTTCTCGATGCCGTCGTCTAGGATCGTCACCACCACACCTCTTCCTGTGAAGCCTTGAGCCCAGGCTACCTTGGTATTTAGGTCTTGATGTGTTGGGGTGGACTGAAAAAGACACAGGGCTTTTGTTCAGCTGTCAGTCTGCTGTGACTGACACTCCCCAGACAAACAAAAAAACAGCTTTAATCATCTGCAAAGACCTTTAACTCGCTACAAAATGTCATGTTCACAGAGGAAACAGAAATGCTCAATTCAAAAATAAACACCAAGACAGAAAAGGGAAAATCAAAGGTGATTCATGAACACCTAAAATCCAGTTTAATGCATCACCCCGACATGTCTGAGCATCCTGATGTTACGCTGTCAGCAAGAAGATGGACAACCTGTTGCAGGTCAGAAATCTTCGGTGAGAGCATTTGCCTTCCCCGCACAAGAAAAAGCTAGCTAAGAGAGGAGGGCGGAGGGAGACAAACGTTGGATACGGAGCGCTAAAGCATTATGTGGATGAATGATGGAAATTTGTAGAGTGAGGAGTGTGACGAGAGGTGATTGCCGGAGGTGAGAGATGGTTACAGATAAACAGGTAGATGGAGAACGGAAAAACTTCACACGCAACCTTTGCTGATTTTTTTGCCACAGGGCAAAGCTCCCGCATGTGCACTTCTGTGAAGATGCCGGGATGCTTCGTTGAGTCGGTAAATTCCTGGATGTAGCTTTTGAACTTTCACAGACAGCATTCAGCACAGATTTCTAAGTAAATGTTAAGTACACAGAATGTAGCTAAATAAACTGATATAAAGTAAAAGCCCTATGACAACAATAAATAGGCTGCATAACCAAGAAAAGACATTAGCACTGGTGGTGTACGCATTAGGCTAAACCATCTTTGTTAGTTTTCAATCAGAGCTGTGTAGAAAACCTTAAAGAAGAGAAAAAGGGCTTTAAGTCATCAGCCGATTAGAGGTTTAATGCTGAATGGCAGAGCTGGCTTTGCAACTTCTATTCTCTGCTGATTTATGTCTGGGATAGTCAAGGTTGTCATTAATCCGCTGCACTGACAGAGGTTTTGTGCATATAAAGAAGTAAAAAGGGGAAGATTAGGGCAAATTGAAGCATCTCTGAGAGAAGCTTTGAATCACGAAACAGACACAGAGCCAGGTCCATTTGCTATCAATGTTTCACAGGTGATACAGCTTAGTATTGGATCTGTCCTGACACTTAATTCTACATTCAACACAACATCCTTGGATGCATTGTATTTTATGTTTCGCCTCGTGTCGGTGGTGAGGCTGATGTAACTAAGGCCCAAAAGACAGCAATTCAATTTATGCTTATCTGACTGACCATAAGGGAATAAATAACTGCTGCCACCGCGATAATGAATACATCTTTCAATCAGGTCTCCTCACAAGCTTCTGCGTGGCTGCAAACTCAGTGGTTCATTGCTCAGCCAGGGCTGAATACAAGACCTTCAAGTTTCAATCCAATATGATTTTGAATCAAAAACGAAACAATTATTTAACTATTATAAATCTGAAAACAAGACCTTCTCTGTAGCTCCAAGTGTTCAAATGTATAGAAAAATATTCTATTGAATATGTTTCTTTTGAATTTCAGAGTTGGTAAGGCTAGATGTAGCTTTTCATTTAAGAAACACATCTACTGAAGGTTTAAAGAGATCATCTCGAAGAATTCATTTCATTTAAATACATTTCTTTTAAGTCACTATCTATCGCCTTTGAATGCAGAATTACAGACTCGGTGTCTGGTGTGACATTTGCAGAAAAAATCACAAGCGGCGCCCAGTTACTGACGTGTTTTCCATCACCCAGCAGTGGTTGGTCTGCCAGAGAGGGTAGGCGAAGCTAAGCGGCTGCTTTTCCGGTCTCTACAAGTGTTGCGAGTAAACAGTAATCTACTATGGCTGAACAAACAAAGAAAAGATCGATGACTACAGATACAACTTCAACAATAAGTGAAAATCCAAAGAAACAGAAACAAATTCGATGCTCAGATGAAGGCAAACAGTCTAAAAAGGAAAGCGACCGACAGCGAGGAAAATCAAGAGTTACAACCGTAACAAAGGGAGCCAACTGTTGACGTCACACATGCAACACTGTTTGGATATCTGGGAAGTGCGCTCCCCCATTACTGTTTATCGCCATAGGTGCCAACAACGAGAACGAAACTGAGATCTTCGAGATTACAGCTTTAACATTTTGAAAGTATTTCCCACAATGAAAACTACTGAATGATAGGCTACGAAGATAAGAGACGGTCACACACCAGGTACCACTGCTTGGGGAAATCAGGGTCTGTTGGGTCTTCGAAGACATCCCTCTTCTTTCTTTTCTTCACCACCTGCTGCTCCGCCCACAGGACCTGAGGTGCCAAGAGACACACACACACACACACACACACACACACACACACACACACACACACACACAGAAAAAAACGTAGTTTACAAAATTTTCCTCACATGATACAGTGTCATTACAAATGTTCTAATATCACACATAGGTGGTGTGTCCCACAGGCTGCAGACGTGGAGAACACGGCCCCAGCTGTGTTCAAAAAGTAATAACTAGAAAGAGAGGCAGAGATGTGAAGCAAATCTAATTTATCTCATTCCTGAGATGCAGAGGGAAAGTGGAGACTGTACTGTGTGCTGGAGTAGCGGCCTTTGAAGTCCTGGAGGCTGCTGGGATATGCACAGGACTGGTAGGGGTGGCTGACAGTAATTGCTAATATCACACATAGTTAATGTCATTTTAAAGTTTTGTTCCGAAGTTGCAGAAAACGGTTCCAAACATCGTTGCCAAAAGCCACACAACAGAAATCATTAATGTCTGTCAACTTGCCAGTGAAACGACTTTCCACTAAGCTTTCTCCTTTTCTTCCTTCATGAGTGTATCTATTATTTTGACAGGTACTTTATGCCAATAATAAAATAACCCAATACTATGTTTAAATAATTAAACGCACATACCTTAAATACTCGAAGGTAAAAAAGGCTCTGAACTCGTATTGTGTCATTGACAAATGTAGCAAACCTATGAGTGAAGGGACCTAACTATCCCTGCAAGTACAAACTGCAGCTTTCAGCCACTATATGCCGTCAGCAGACCCCGACCACCAATTTTGTGCCAAGTATTTATTTGGCACAATTCAACGTATGTATTAACAACCGAGCATTTGATATCTAAGCTGTGAAAAACAACAAGGTCGAGAGGTCTCAGAACATAATGTTTCCACTTTGTCTGCACAGGGAGATGCTGCGGTATAACTTCATATTTTATGTCCTATAACTTAAATAATTTGCATAAATGCAGTGAAACCATACTAGATACACTAATCTCTTACAGCAGTGTAAGCATATGCTGTTTTGCATTATTACTTTATGTGATAAATGCATCCTCGGCTGAGTTTTTGCTGAAGGTGCCAAAGCTTAAACTGGTTTCACTTTTGTGTGAAGAACACTCAGGCGAAGTGTGCCTCAAAGTTTCGACTCCAGATTCTAAAAGTACAACTTGTTATTTCAGTTTTAACTCCTGCACGAATACTTTTTATTCTTTTGGCTGTCAGAGTTGTTCCTGATAGTGAGGCTTCTTAATGATTACATGGTCTTACAAAGCGCGCCGACAGAATAAAAACATGTTCAGTACAGCTATAGAGGGCGGCGTAGCTTCTGACCTAGTTGAAAACTTAGCCTCAAAAAATGAAGCCATTAACCTTATTCAAGTGACCCCGGACTAATTAACATTTATCTCATTTCATTACATTTATAACGGCACATGGCTGACCTTGTTGCACTGCTGCCCACTGCGCACCACATTATCATCAGAACCAATTAGAACTGAACACATGAAACCAGGCCGTGATCTGGCTGCAGCCACCTACTGTAGGAATCATAGCGTATAATTATATAACCAATTATTGCAAATAATTCAATATAAGTAAACACAATTCTTTTATATTGCTCACTTACAAAGCATTACTTTCATGGACTTTCAGTCATGACTGCTGATTTGACAAATTGTGTGATATTTTGTGTACTTATAAAATAGGGAGTGCAACATTTCATCCAGATCACCGGTTCTCAATGACGGAGAAGAACAAGGTCTAGTCAATAACCCCGTAAAGACCCAGTCAGGGATGAAGAACTGATAAAAACAGAGATGCAGTATAAGCATCGCCCCAGGGTCTGCGATGAGGACAAAGAGCAGCCAAACACAACCACAAAATTGCAATCATGAGACGAGAAGGAGGTCTCCACACGGCCTGGGTCGGTAATCCACTTGAGTAATAAACGATTTGTTCCATCTCCTGCACAGTGTCCTGAGGGCCTTCCTGTCTGATGACTAAGAAGAAGCCGTGCTGGTATTGTTTGTGACGCAGAGAGAGAGACTGGTAGAGGGGAAAGCCTGTGCTTTGATCTTCTAATCTGTGTTTCCACTGTTTATGGAACAAAGACGGTATAGGGACAAGTCTGGGGATGTTGAGCTATTTGTTTTCATTAATAAATCCATGAAAGACCAAAAGCAACAAAGCTTTGTTTTTTTCTTTGTGTCCAAATTCTCCTACAGCTTAGTCCTATCTTCTCTCCATTATTTACCAAAGACGTATAATGTTCTGTTACCACAAAATTAGTAGTCCTGGGCTTGCAAGATAAATTTGAGGGGTCATCAGATGATAAATAGTGTTAACTTTACTTTTTAGAAATCCTTTTAATCTTTGATTTAATGTTTTTCTTGCAAATTACTAGATAAACATTGCCCAGTGCATTTCCCCCTCTCCTATTCCCTCACTACTCTTTGTGCAAAAATCACATTTCTACTAGAGCAATATACTTTTGTGGTACAAGGTATGTTATTTAAGGTACAATATACATTATCTACTGTGCAACACACACTATTCACTGTACAATATACATTATCTACTGTGCAATATTCTGTGCAACATACATTATTTCACAGTGTATTATATACGTTATATATAATATATATTATCAACTGTGCAATATACATGGTCTACTGTGCAATACACATTATTCACTGTACAATATACATTATCTACTGTACAGTATACTGTGCAATATACATTATTTACTGTAATATACATTATCTACTGTGCAATAGACATTATTCACTGTGCAATATACATTATCTACTGTACAGTATACTGTGCAACATACATTATTTACTGTAAGATACATTATCTACTGTGCAATACAAATTATCTACAGTGCAATGTACATTATCTGCAGTGCAATGTACATTAGCTAACTGTGCAATATACAGTATATACAGTGCAGAGAAGAGGACTACTGCCTTAAACATGTCTAGTGCACCAAATCCGCTGCTGAAAATATCCCCAATAACTACATTGCTTCCTCTTGACCCTCCTATGACTCACATTTAACATCATCTTCCGTAGGAACCAATGGCTGTGGATTGAGTGCCATAGACAAGCAGTGTGAGTCAGAAAGCATTGAGAGATGAACTAATGCATTGTATTTGGATTCGGTCTTTTCCAAGGATTTGTTGACAAAAGCAAAAATACAGAAAATAACCAGCTTTATCTTTTAACAGTAAAGCCTCAGCACAGTAGAGATACAATGAAATCCTACAGCTAGAGACTGCAAGAGGGAGAGAGACAGAGAGGGAAGTAGGGTTAGATCCCTCTGAAAGACAGCATGGAGTAATCTGCCTTACACTGCGGTTTTTACAAAACCAACAGCAGCCACCCCAAAACAAATCAATTCCTTCCTTCACAGAGAAGGTGGTGAAGGTGGTGTGGGGCGTGGGGAGGAGATGACAAACAACCTTCACAAGCATAATGGCAAAAGCTCATGCAGCTGCCAATGGCGTCTTTCCACTGTGCGATTGTTCAAATGGGATGTTGATAAGCAGCATGTTAGCATCACGGAGCAGGGGCAGGACACAGTGGAGGTAATGTGAGAGGCAGCAGCAGGATTACAGAGAGGAAACACTGTAACAAGCTCAAGCATAGCATCGACTAATCCAAATCCAACCATTATGAATTTCACTACCTTTTAAATCTACTTCCTTTCAACCAGGTGAAGCGGAACCTTTCCTTTACCCTTTTCCAGGGGTTCAGATGATCTCACTCACACACACATGAATACACAAGTGCACATTAATAAACACATGTAAACACAAACCCACTCACTCACGCTGCGCCGGGTTTTGGCAGTGGCCCTGCTTTGCCTGAGGTTCGGACTGTTTCTCGTTGTGTGGGTGGGGAAGGTAACCTAGGGACAAACTGTTGCTCCTTTGCCAGAAACCTGCTGCCCTGAATAGCTGCTGGTTCAAGCACAGTGTTAGCTTAAACTTCTCACTGAGATGATCCTGCGAGATGGAATCTCTTCTGTCAAAAATGTCTTTATCTCCCTGGCTCTGCTGTGAGGGCTTTGGATTTAAATTCAAGATGCTTTCTCTCTCATTCGATATTGCCAAACAGCTCATACAGAAAGGGAAATACGCAATCTAGCCCGACAGTAAACCTCACTTTTCCATCTTTCAGATTAATTCCGGTCCTAGACAGAAACTTATTATGAGGACATCAACTTTCTATTGAATTTTTCTTTATTAGTTCTGTTTGTTTATTCTGCAACCTATCCCTCAGCAATGCACACAGCTCTAAAATCCCGCTGTACATCATTAAATCCTCCTCACTCTCTGTAAGAATGACTAAATCCCTGCCTCTGTCACTGCTCATACCAAATCTTGTTACTTGTAGATTTTGGAGACCTCTTAGCAAATCTTATAACCATTTAGTTGCCATAGTTCTCTACCAGCTCCCGCACAGACACCTGAACTCATATAATCTCAGAGCCTTGTTAAGGTCCATTTAGCCTGACCCCTGACACCACCGGCCTCAGTGAATGTCACCATGTCTCACTAATGATGACATGGGCCTTCAGCGACTGTCAGACCACATCAGTCCTCTCCTCAACCAGCTTGATTGGGGCTGCAGAGAAGTCCTTAGGCTCAACTTGGCAGGCCTACTTTTCTACAAGATGGCCCGAGTCTGTTCTCACCTCGTAACTGCCCTCTTTTTTTAGCACCAGTCAGGTACCTCTTAAGTTGCTTTTAAATAGCAGCAATTACCACCGCTGCCTCCAGTGTTTCCAATGTAAACATTTCAGCGGAGTGCTGCTGAGTCAGGGGGCAGCAGCACTGAAGGAGCGGGTGCACAAACAGTTATTTGCTGCTGCCCGGGATTTCAGCTTTTCTAGGTCTAGGATATGTTTAGTTTTGACATCAATGGGGGAAAGCCTTTTTGTAGTTCGAAAGCTTGTCACTAATGTGTGACAGATTGAAAGGGTCATTTCATCCACAAAAAGAAACATATTTTCCTTTCAGCCCAGTGGTACTTTACAGTGTCTTGCAATGCAAATAGATTTGGCGCTGGTACAAGAAATTCACAAACAACGGAGTGAAAGAGCATTTTGCATTTTGGCACACAAAGCACAAAAACATTATAATAGAAAAACAACTAGTTTGGTTAATGGGGCCTGTGTGGCATTTTACGTACTCGAGCCCGAACAACATTTCCTGCCCCGACAGATCATGTGTGAATAAGAACAGGAAGGCCTATGAGCACAGCTTGCAAAAGGTTATGTTATTCTTAGACTTAAAAATGGAGCATATTAACCTTTATATTTGACACATTTGGTGCCCGCCCCCTCGCCCGTCCCCACAATTTAACAGGAAAAATACAAAGTTCATCTGAAAAGTGTATTTGCTTTGCTTCCTTGAAAAATATCTGGATCTGCATACTTGAGGAGATAACAAAACCCAAATGATGTAAGCTTAAAGCTCCTGTGAGGAACTTTTGGTTTGTGTTGAACGTGGCGCCCCCTGTGGACAAAGCCGTACCTCTTATCTTCAACAAAAAATCTCCTCCTCTTTATTCAACAGTCATATGTATCACTCATTTACATTTTTGCCCTGGAAAATGTAAACAAAGGCAGCATACAGTTAATTAGTTAGCTTCCTCTGACACCTACCCCCCGCCAGCAGTTTCAGGCATTAAAAATAACTATATAGAAATAATCAATCTTGACGCTGATGGTCTGGTTTGCTTTTGTAGGTCATGCAGAGTCATCAGAATTAATTACAGCCTGTTTCATAACCAGCAAAAAATACCTCACAGGAGCTTTAAGATGCTGAGTAAATATAAAGACGTGTTATTTACGTATCTCCTGTTGCCTTCACAAGACAGCGCCGTAATAACCTATAAGTTTCACATCCAATAAGAATTTTTAAGTACAATAAACTATATTTTTCTAAGGGTGTTTCCTCAAGGATTACTTCTCTTGAAGTGTGAGGTGGCTCAAGTGGACGTGCTTTGATCTGAGGGCTTCTGGATTGTATGTAATTAGTTTTAATAGAGATTCAAGTGCAATGTGTGTTTTTGTGAATTTAATCAGAGTAAAGTATGTTAAGCAAAATTAACCATCACATTTATTCCCAGCCAGTGCATGAGCGTCATTTTGTAAAGAACGCCAAGAACCTTTTAAATGCAGAAACAGGTCGGTGGTATTCATGAAGGCTGATTTACAACAGGACTGACTAAGTGCTTTCTGCCCTCCCCCACTCGCTTTTCTGGCTTCCTGTCTTTCTCAAAGTCACTGTATAAGGGGAAAAAAACAGAAAACTGTCCTATTTTTCCCTCAGAATCTGACGATGTGAAATTCTCTTTGGTAGAAGACATGAAATAGAGCCTTGTTTGTTTTTTAACCTTTAACTGAATGAATGTGGATACTGGCACGTCTTTCTTCTGGGCAGGAACAGTGCAGGTATTTAAGGATATATGTGAGGCAGTGAGGCAAGACTCTTAATCCCCTAGTTAGAAAAAGATCCTTCCAGTGTGTTTGCATTTCCATACTGACTCATCTACACCTGGTATATGCAGAATAAACATTCATCAGAATCATAGTGTGCAAGGTATAAATTGGTGGTTGGGCTGTGTGCAATTGCAGAACCAGATGCCCGAAAGAAGATGTGGAAAAAGTTCTTTAATCTGTTTTTGGATTTTACACTGATGAATGCCAATTTCCTCTCTTGTTAACAAATAATAAAAATAATGATTTTTCAAAGCTGGAGAAGGCCAAACACAGACGCTCCCAGCTGCTGTGTTGTTGGCGAGGATGTATTTTGCATATTCACAGCTCTGTGGTACCAAAGGTTGGGTCAGGGGGACAGATAGAAGGATCGGTGTGGACTGCAAAGAATACAGAGTTTGACAAGCTGTCATTGACACTGGCACCCTTATCTCTTTTGATTTACACACTCTCTTTGTGTAATCCAATCTGTCTCATGCCCTTTTGTTGCCAACGGGGAGTGCTGCAATGAGCTGTGTGAGAAGTGACACCGCTCTTACCTGTGGTTCTTTTTGCAGTCTGATGTGCATCCTCCTGTGGCCAGACAAAGCCCTCTTCTCCACTGCATGATGCCTGAAGTGATAATAATCTCCAAAAACCTGCACAAACACAAAGGGAAAGGCATTGAGTTCACCTGCAGCAAAGGGACAGCCAGATAACGCTCTGTGCTCACCGGGGCATTCATGTGCACACCAACATATGCATGGATAGTGCTCAATTTGGAGAGAGACAACACACATGGACATTTTCCGGCCTTATTGGGAGCAACTGTGAAAGAGAATCAATCACTGCATTTGCTGGTGGACTTGCATCTCTTCACTTTATCACAGATAAAACCACCATTATTTTATCAGCACTCGTAATGTATCGCATGAATCTTATCCCCCAAAGTGCTGTAAAAGCCACACGAGAATTGTAGTCATTAAATGCTAACAAAATGGGTCTTTTATCAATGTTTAAATGAGGTGTTAAATTCTCACTAGCCAGTACTATGCAGATATCCATTTAAGGGTTTGAACAGACCAAAGATTTATGTTCCAGATTTTTCCACAAAGGCTGATAAAAGAACCCGCAGCTCCTGCACAGCTTCAAAACCTAGATGAACAGGCGCTAGCCAGAAATGGGGGTGAAGACAGCCCAGCTCTCTGCAGATTGGAGAAAATGTCAGACACACGCACACAGAGGTGCACCCACAGAGAGATATCACTCAAACAACTGCAGATGGACACCATCTTTCAAAAATGATTAGATGCATCCATTAGAGGGAGAGTCACTTCAGAGCTGGACTGAAGCGTACCTCGTGTTGCTGTCATTGTTCCCCTCACACATCCTGGGCATAAAAGAGCTTTTAAGGACAACCAATTGGTTGACAGCTGTCACCAAACTGGCCCTAAACCTTGAGGAGTGCTTTCTTTCTGTCAGCCCTGCTCTTAAGTGACGCACGGAGCAGACTGAGCCTCCCCTTGTCATGGTCAAGGACAGCTGACCTCAGAGCAAGATTGAAACTAAATAATACAGACATCCAAAGATAAGTGTGTGGCAGAGGACAAAAAATGGCGAACAAAAGGTGGCTCAGCCGCTCTTTACATGGGTTTATTCACAAGAGAGCGGCCTCCGTTTGAAGAGGAAGCATTGCAATCTGTACAGTAGAGCCATCGGGGACTGGCTCACCTTCACAAGCCCAGTGGAGCGGAGGAAGAGAGGAGGGAGGCAAGGGTGGGAGGGAGACGCAGGGTTTGACAGGCCGACCAGGCAGGATGGATGTGTGTGCGGACGCAGAAGAGCAGACGCAGCAGGATGGAAGGCTCTCCTGGGGCCTGCAGGCTGATTCTGCCGGCTGGCTGTCTGCAAGCCGTCCAGACTGGAAGCTGCAGCTCTGAGGCCTTTTCTGGCAGCACTGATAGAAAGCTGCCAGCCCGGTGCCGGCCAATTTCACTTCATTTGTCAAATATTTGTAATTAGGACTTGATTTTAAAATCATTTTCTGTGATAATTTCCACATAAAAGGAGCGACTATTGGTCTTAAATTACTCCGTGCTCTACAAAAATTATCTCTTTATCCCCTTGGAGTTCCTGTTGAACATAATTATGAGAGGAAACGATGAATGAGGCTGCTTTTGTGTGGGGACAGCTTTGCAAAAGGACAATCTTTAAATGATTAAAAATGTGGCGAGTGCAAGAAAAATGTCGACGTAAAACAGGATTTTATAGTCCATCAGAACATGCACAATAGGCAACATGATACAGCTGAAGTATTATAGGTAAGGCTGGACGGAAAGGTGAATTTGTATTACTGTAGGCATATATTCTCCCCAGAGACACGGCTGTGCTCAGCTGATGCTGACTTTGTGACACCTTCAGTAAATTAGACAATCAGCGACTGACCTTACAGAGACCCTGTCTCGAAAATAACGCCAAATCCACGTAAGAGGAAATGGCCTGTGAATGATGCAAGATTGAGGTGCGATGAAGGATGTGACCCGAGAAATTAATGAGACCCACTTTCACATTGATTGCGGCGGGGCAGAAAGCTAATTCGTGCGGCACTGGGGTGGCTTTTCTGCGGTACAAACCTATTTCCTAGAGTGCTGATGTCCTCATTTAGACCAAGAGTCTGTGGGTCTTGGGAAATTGAGACGGAGATAGAAGTGTAGCTGTAGCTGCCCATAAGTGCGGCTGAGTCATGCCTCTCTTAAGTCCGAACCAGAATGAATCATATGGTGTGTGTATGTGTGCCAGCGATAATAATTGAGAGCACCGGGGGTCATTAGTCACCCTGCCACTATGCTCTGAGTCTGCATAAGAGGCATATTGCCCTTTACACTCCTCACTGGGCAGCGCCAAAGGCTGCTGTTTCATGTGCTTCTAACTTCATGTAGATTTTTAACAGATTATTTTAAACCCAGATTAATTATAAGATAATCCAACTTGCTTTGTGTTCTTATATTGCATAGTAAATGCTAGGATCGCTTTGATCTCGAAAGGATGTATCTACATGTTGCATTTTTAAAAATGATCCTTTGTCAGCTCTTCTAGAAGTTGCTGCAAATTTGTGTTTTTGTAAGACGTGCCCAGAAGGTTTCCCGCTGGCCGAATCCAAATGTGCACATGGTGGACGCGAAAACACCACAGCGTTCTTCAGAGCTCGCCTCAGAGCTTCTTCAACTAGATTAAAAGGGAGAAAAAGACGAGCTGTGTTGACTTCAGCAAGAATGTTCCACTCTACAAAAGCTTTTCAATAACAAAGTTTCATGTGAATCATAGCTGACAATAGGGCTCAAAATCATTCTCAAGAGAAAATCAATTCATCTTGGTGGATTTGAGAGAGTGGGTTTATATGCAGAAAACATGAGATGAGAGTTTCATCTTTAAATGACATTGAAGTCTGTCTATTCAGGTTTCTAAAAATCACAGTATATTCCCCTTTTCAATTCATTTAAAATAATATTTTTGTAAAGTTTATGGTCTTAGAAATTGGAAGCAGTAGATTTGTCCTTGTATACACGGTGAAAGAACACCTTGAAATATATCAGAATAATCAGAAAAGAAATGTAGAGCACAATAATTTCCTTTTTTTCTCCGTCTTGAAGGATCTAAGCTCCCGAGCTGTCCATAAGTGAACTTGACATCAACAGGGTTTCTCAGAAGCTGCGCCTCGTAAATACAAGATATAAGGTATTAAGTTGTTATATTACTAACTGACTCAAATAAGCCCTGATAACACACAGTACATCCATCCATTATCTATATCGCTTATCCTGTTTAGGGTTGTGGGGAGGCTGGAGCCTATCCCAGCTGTGATTGGGCGAGAGGCGGGGTACACCCTGGACAGAGACAGACAACCTTTCACGCTAACACTCACCAATTCACCTAACGAGGATGTCTTCGGACTGTGGGAGGCAGCAGGAGTAGCCAGGGGGAACCCACTTATATGTGGGAACAGGGAGAACAAACTCCACACAGAAAGGCCCCCCGCGTTGGAAGTGGCATTCGAACCAGGAACCTTCTAGCTGGGAGGTGAGAGCACCAACCACTGCACCACCGTGCAGCCAGGACATACATGCTGTTGTAAAAACTCTAAAACTTTATTTGACCTTTTCTAGTTTTTTTATTTTTCATATTTGTCTTCAAAACTAAAGAAGAAATGTCATACTGCCTCGGTATAATAAAAACACTACACACCTGAACAGGACAAGCAGTATAGATAATGGATGGATGGATTGATTTAAAATATAGTTAATAATACATTGTACAAAAACAACCTTATTAACTCAACAACAGTGTGCTACCTTTGGATCTGTAGCCTAGGAAACAAAGAGTACATTGGTATGCTGCGTTGGCCCATCTTGGCTGGTTATCAGTGAAACATATAAGTGATCTATAGGATCTGATAATCACTCAGAAACCGCCCTCTAAAATAAAGCTATGTGATAAGACTGCACAGAAGCCATAACATAACTGCAGCTTCCATAATGAGAAGGTGGACACCTGACTGAGCCCTGCTAAATCCGCTATAAGATCTAGTGTGGAAAAATATTCCTTTAAGCCCACCGTTGGTTTGTGCAGCCTCGGGAAGAAGTTTAATTCTTTGACAGTTTCCAAAACATTATTCATGAAGTGAGATTTGTCTACATTAGGTTTATCTGATGTGAATGTCAAGTACTTAGAGTTTGTAATTTGAACAAGTTTGAACTGAAAAGACTGTGAACTTGTGAGAGACAGACAGATGTGGGAGGCTAAACGTTGGCTTGCTCTTGAGTGCAACTGGCTCTGGGATGGCTTATCAAAAGCTTCTGTGGGTCTGAGACGTACATGTGAAGCATCAAAGGAGCACCAACCAGTTGCTCTCAACTTTTCTTCTGCCCACTCACGGCATCAGTGTTTCACTTTGAATCTTTTTACTTCTCTAATAATCCTTTAAATAGTGCGTTTGCTCTACCTACTGCTCAGTGTTTGCCACTGGAAGTTAAAAGGCCTGTTTACCACAGCATGCTCCATATTAGAGGTCATACTGGGTTTTTTTTTACACTCCACTGGGGAATTCAACTTTCTGCTGACGCTATCAGTCAGAGTGGTTGTTAGACTTCAAGGTGACTGAAAGTAATGTCACGGCGATCCTCCTACATCCTATATTCTGCTGTTTCCTGTCCTGGTCTCTTTGCTGGTGGCTGGCTCGCTCTCTCGCCATCCCCTTGCCACAGTTGTTAAGTCAATATTGGCCGTGGGGGATTGGCTTCAGATCACTGGTGCCGAAAAGGGAAATATAGCAAGCTCTCACTGGGCCGTAACCTAATGTTATTACACATTGCCGAGTATGTGCATACAAAAAAAAAATCTTCTCAATGTCAGAGACTGATATGAAAATGAAGGAAAGTTTTCTTTTCACTCTCAGCAAACATGAGAGGTGGAATTATGCATTGCACTTGTTGAGAAAAATGCCTGATATTTGCTTCGTGCCAGACCTGCTGTGCTTATCTGAAGTGATAGGCGGCTGTAAATGCACACAATAAAGTCTCATTTTTCTCATAACCAAACTGAAAATCTGCAGAGACACTCAAAAGAATTCCAATATCCAGTGAAGTGGTTGTGTATAGGCGGTAAAGAGTGATAGTATGTGTGTGGATTCCTGCGGAGTAATGCATTGATACAGTGTGTGTGTGTCTGTTTGCATACAGTCAGCATGGGAGACGAGGATAAATATTCAGTATTGGGCATTGGGAGCTTAAAGGGCCACTACGGTGATATTGACTGTGACGGAGTTCTACATTAAGTGTATTCCCAAAGTGCACAGGGACAAATCCTCCTTATTGGAATTGGCATCAATCAGACCCATCCTTTAAGGAAAAACACGAGCGTCAATGGTGGGTTAGAGACACAGCAATAACAGTCATTCACTCTAAACACGGAGGCCTTAATTCACATCTTGTGATGGCTGATTCCACTAACCTTGATAAAAGATGCTGCGGTGTGCATGTCAATGTGGGCGACACATACAGAAATGCAGACAATGCTTCTCAGCTCGTCTGTACAGTGGGAAGGGCCCTCAGCGGCAGCTCGTGAGAGAGGAATGTCAGTGCCACAGCAGAGCTCATTGATTGCCACACAGCCCACCAACCTTTTATATGTTGCCTCTCTTCTTTTTCATGTGCTTATTCACCCCAAACACACAGCGGTGCATAAAAAGCCTACAGAATGGGGTGCTTTTTACACTGTGTACACACAGCAAATGTGTTTGTGCTTCGATATGAAGCGATATTTGCTGTTAGGCTTATAAAACAGTCATGTTATTATCGTCCGCTGAGCCACCGGGCTGCCATCTTTTAGACTAATTACAACTGAAACTCTAGGGTTCAGCTTAGTGGTACCAGCTCATTATTTTACTCTGAAATAGAGGCTAATTGAGTGTTTTCAAATGAAGGGTAATTATTTGTTTGCATCTTAGCTCTGATTCTGCATGTTTCCCGCCTCGGTCGAAATCACCAGCTCGAGGGACTTGTTTTCCTGGGGAAAGCAGAGCCGAAGGAAGAAAAAAAAAAAATGTCTCGGCTAATTATGTGGCTGAATAGCAAGGACTTTACAAAATGCCCATGAAGACTGCTGCACCACTCGTGGTGAAGTAACAAGACAGAGGCAGCATGAAAGGTGTGAAAAGCGATTTGGGCCACTGAATACATTTTCTTTAAAAGAAATAAAGAAAGGGGTATTTAAGCAGTGGTGGGACCTTGAAGGCAAGGAGATTCTAAATCACTGTGTGTCCGGACTGACCTGTTCCTATTCTGGGCAGGGCGTGGAGGAATATGGAAGAAAGGAGGGGAATGAAAGTGAGGCAGGAGAAAGAAATGTATCACAGGGGAATAGATGAATGGAGACAGCGGAGAACTAAGTAGGAATGGATACAAAAGGCATGCGTCATGGACGGCACTAAAAGAGCGGAAATATAAAGCCCCTGCTGATGCCTGACCTTTAATATCAGCATAAAACTCAATTTCACACTTCTATCACTATAAATGACTACTGCCTTCTCAATATAATCAATGATGCTCTCACCCTCTGTGATTCCACGCCTGATTAAAACATAGTGATCATCGCCGTGATGCAAAGGGTTTAATTAGACCGGAAAATTAAACAGTCTGTAATATGAATCTCGTGCATTTGCAGCAGATGTAGACAACGCGCAGAAAAAGTAGCATCAGTGATGTTGCTTATCTCTGCGCTGTGATTTTTCAGGGGAGCCGATAAGGGACAGAGCAGGGGGAGAGGACGAGGGGGCGGGGGGCTTATCAAAAAAAACACACACACACACCCAGGCAGAGCAAAGGTGCATCATCACTCAGCCAGCCCTTTGCTCGGAGTGGCACTCATACATCCAGCCCGCACCTCAACCCCACAGATATGCAGGTGTTCAAAGTAATTCACTCACTCACACACGCACACACACACCAAATATTCTGAGCTATAGCCTTGAGAAAGAGAGACGGAGGCAGATAAAAAAGACCTGCATGTGTGTGTGTGTGTGTGTGTGTGAGGGAGAGAGACATATTAAATATTTCAGATCCCCTCTTGCCACTTTAATTTGAGATTTATTCCACCGGGCTTATTCTTAAATCAAATCCCAGACTTGGTCGGACAAATTAGCTAACCAAATTAGTAAACAGCCAACTCTGACCATGCTTCACCGGAGCGTCGAATATTCATGGAATCCAGAGAGAGAGGAATCCATTGCTTCTCACAGCGATGGGACCTGGTCTTCTTCTTCTATTAGTAATATCAGTAATCACGCCGTTAAATTACTCTGAAATTACAGAGTGACGGTCTGAGGAGCCTGGGGACAAAAGGAAGCCAGGCTGCTGTTACCAAGCATCGAGCGAGAAAAAGAGACAGAAGACAAATCAGAGGAGAAAGCAAAGAGAGAGGATGAGAGAAAGCGTAACATGGAATCAGACGCGATGGTAAACAGGAATCTTCGCTGAACCCGGGGGCCACAAGGGGCCTCTCCCCTGGCGCCAGGAGCAGATTGAATGATATATGAAAGCAACTTTAGCGGAAA
Organism: Semicossyphus pulcher; assembly: GCF_022749685.1. Lineage (NCBI taxonomy): Eukaryota > Metazoa > Chordata > Actinopteri > Labriformes > Labridae > Semicossyphus > Semicossyphus pulcher. The sequence continues at coordinate 20,142,970 of NW_027211759.1, forward strand.
GCAAAAGGACGGAGATCAAACCAGGTTAATTTTCGAGCCGTCTGGAGAGGGGAAGAGCGCACAGACATTTTGAACAGATGAACAGGATCAGTGCTCTCCGGATCTAACGGAGCTGTGGAAACAAATGTGCCACCACCACTGTGCGTGCATCCAACAAAGGGCTTAGGCAATGAAGCATCACATTATGCAAATATGGAGGAAGACAAAAAAAAAAGCTTAAGAATGAATTAAAAAAAAAACCTTGTTGCAACTGGAAATGTTGTGAAATATTGAGGATGCTTCAGTGTTTGGTATTCAAATGTGTGGTGCCGTGCATGTTCAACTTGGCTGTTGCTGGCCTTTAGTTTGCACCTGCAGGCAGAACGTCGCCTCGTTTTGCGAAAATTTAATACAATTGTGATCTGAAGTGAAGAGCTAACACATGCTGCACTTTGTCGGGCAAAAAAAGAGAATTATTTTTTTTGTCTGCCTCCACCTCTCGTTTATTGAGTGCTCCAATAGCTTTGTTTCAACCTGTTGTCCGAAGAGTCATAAAAGAGCACACTTTCCCACCAAATGAAAAGCCTACCACTTGTTATTACAGTAAGTACAGTCCATAAAAAATCAATGTGAAGTGCACTCAAATGGTTGTCCTATTGATTTTTCATAGACACAGATCAGTCAATCTATCAATGGTTGCAAGGGGGGAGGCAGGGGCACTAAAAGAGAAACTGTGGGTGTGTGGCAGTAGTGATGGACCACTGGAAAGGAAATGTGCAAAATGTCCACTGCCGAGTATTTGCCCTTCGCTTCAAGGGCTCAGCTCAGGAAAATGGAAGCTGTCAGCACCATCAGACATTCAGCAAGAAGATGCAACCCTGCTGCAGAGAGAAAAATCACCTCACACTCCCGCTTAAACATCACAGAAGCACTAAGAAAAAAACACACACATGCTCTCGCAGTCACGCCTCCGTATCTCTGTCTCGCACTCGACGGGTGCGAGAAGGTCAATAAAAAAAGACAACTGCTGCCTCCAGCTGTCCCCTCCGGCTCGCTCCTCAGACGGTGGCCTGTTTAAGAGCGCCGGGATTCTGTGAGGCTGCTGGATTATTCATTTGCAGGGTGTAACTCAGCCCCGCTGCTCTTTTTCCACATCACCTATGCTGAATTCCCTGGTGGCTGAAGAGCCTCTGTCAGGCTCCGTCACCCTAGTTTTCGGGGAGCTGAAGTAAATAGGTTCCACTTCCATTTTTCCATTCAGCGCTCGTCAGTTTAATTCCTTTACTCTGTGTCTTTCACTCATTCCCCCGCGACTGGTCCCCTGGTTCCATCTATTAATACTGACATATTCAGTGCTTTCATTTTATCCCTTTCCTCATGTTTGAGACCCTTATTAAAATCATTCTTGTCTTCCTTTCTGCTCAATGTAAATTGGGTGGGATATCTGACAGATTCAGGCTGAATGTGAGCATATTTATCCTCAGTATACTCCGCAATAGTTTCTATAAGGGATGAACGACACTGGATTTTTTGCAGTTATTTGATATGTCGATATTTTCCAACCCTTTTTGCCGATTTCAATACCGATATATTAGTCACATGTTTTTTTTCCACCTAATTGCAGAGAACATCAAGTCTCCCCTGTAGAGGAATTGATATCATGCCTACTCTTATTGTAGCGGCCAAAAACAGCCATACCACCGACATCTTGCACATCTTCGCGCTTGACGGAAGAGGCGTTGTACAAAAGGTCACGTATCTGATCACTCACGTTTCTGAGCGCACCTGAATGCAGCACCCCCCGGAAACACGGCAGTGAGGGAGACATAACCGGGCCTGTTTACTGCACCTACTATGGAGACATCGGCGATCGCCGATGGACTCTTTTTATCGAGTGTGCGTCCATGAATATGTACTGTACCACTGATGTTTATGTTACACTCTGTTAGCGTCGGCTTTGGCCGTGAGTGAACTTCCGGCGTGTTTGATGTTAAGTCCGGTAAAATGACGAGAATGTGTGCTAACTGTTAGCTAGTTAAGAGTTGTGAAAGTTGTTTAACTTCTATTCATTGGCTCAAGTTTCTGTGACTTTTTAGTCTTTATTTGTATATTGTTATAACTTTGCGCAGGCAGTGCATCGAGTTAATGTCGTAGCATTACGTCAAGCTTTTTTAGGAAATCATCGAGCATTTAGGTATATTTAAAGAGTTGTTTTATCGGCGGAAAATATCGGCAGAAAAATGACATATCTGTCGATGCCAATATGTAATTTTCAAGCCATAATCTGCAGATACCGATAACGGGCCAATAATATTGTACATCCCTAGTTTCTATGTTTGTCACGTTTTCCTGAGTTTTCATTTCGCATGGATTGCACCTATCGCCCTACATTGAGGAAGGGCGATAGGTGCATTAGGTTAGGTGCGTCACTGGTCATTCTGTGGTGCACAGCAATTTTGGTGTCAAGATTGTGCTGTCTGCTGCCTGTCTGCACAGATAGGGTCAGCAGCACTTTGTTGCTGGCACACCTCTATCCTTGGTCTTTTTGTCATCTTAAATGGATGGGGGTGCACAACATATAAATCTCCCCCTAAGCCACAGCAAACCCATTTTATTTGTGCGCCTGTTTCAATTTCATTATACCTTCCTCAACCAGTCGACACATCTTATTTCGCAAAGAACTGAAAAGAGAAAACACATTGGACACACTGTAAAAGTAAGTTTCCTCCAACTGCTAATAAATCACTATTATGTTACTTCTTGTTGATCATTATCACAAACAAATGCCATCACAAACAGAAACCATGGTAACTGCCTGACTCTCTTCTAAAAAGAGACATCATCTAACCTTGGCAGTGTATTTGTGCTGCAGAATAGAGGCACCTGTGACTTCCCCCTCCCCTCCCTTCAGACAGATTCAGTTTGCTCTGGCAGCGCACCGCGTTGGGAGCTCGTTGCTTTAACGTGGAAAGAGCTGATCGTTCATGCTTCAGACGCACTAATTGAAAATGTATGTTAATAGATTCTCTCTAATCCCAGCGTGTTGCCAAGCGCCTCCTCAGGGGGACGTGTGGCATACTTAAGTGTGCTTTCTGTACATGCTTTGTGTGGGGTTGAGTGGACTCGTTCAGCAAAGATGGTTAACTGGTGTTACCACTCGGAGAATAGAAGGCCCTTTTAAAATAGTGATGAGTCATAATCTTTTCTGATGCCTGTGCCAATTAAATTAGGAAATTATATCTTCCTTATGGCATCAGTTATTTATGTTGTGTTCACAAAAACAGCTGTGGGAGAACTTTGTCTAAAAATACAGACTACAGAGATCTGGCAACTTGAGCAACACCAACTTTCTTTTGATACTAAGTTCTACATGCACAAAAAAGTGGATGCTAAGATATACTGAGATCTGATACACTGTATGTATTAGTGGTTTACATACCACAGTGCAGTGCTTTGAAATATAAACAACAAATCTATGTGATCAAAAAACAAGATCAAGTATCAGCTCAGCTCAGCAACCACAGCAGTGAAACATACTCTCACAGATCAAACACACATGTTCTACTCTTCAAATTTCTATGTGGTTTCAATAGAAGGAAATCTAATATAACTATATGACTAGTCTAATAAAAAACGATTCCCACAATGCTCGTGTCATCAGAAAAGTACATCATTCACAGTGGCCTCGTAGATTAAGAAAAAGGCCTTTCAAGACTCGTGTCTGCAGCTCCCTCTGTTTGTATCCCCAAAGAAAAGCCCAGGACACGACGTACGGCGGCCGTGGAACCAGAAGAGCAAGCCGGCTACAAGACTGGAGGGGTGTGTGCGGCTTTGAACCAGATCTCGTTCAAATTCATGGAACATTAAGCCCCATCCTTGAACCTCAGATGCACAGAGATCAAAACATAGTGTCTTAGGAGTTGTCTGTGTATTGGGAATGAGAACATGTGCTTTGCATAGCTTCATGAGAAGCCTGGAATAACCTCTGTTAGGGAGCTGGCTTTGTGCTCACATCTGATGGCATAGTGGAGCAGTTTAAAGCTCGCTTGGATGAATCACTGCACAAAAATCCATCAGAGATGATATGGATCATATCATCTAAGCTATGACATGTTGTGATTTATCAAATCTATATCATCATTTCAAGTCTCTAAACACTTTTAAAGCCACTGGAAATTTGGCTTGTAAAAATTTACATATTTTCAAGTGTCTCATTAAGGATCCATTAAAATTTGGGTGAAAATATTTTTCTATTTTTTTTAATTAAAAAACCTTGTTTAAAAAACAGCTTATTTTGCTGTTTCTCAACACTGTGTGGGCATAACCAATGAAATGTTGATGGACATCTCCCTGGCTCGGCACATGTGACAGTCAGTGTTGTGCAGCCCTAAAAAGAATATTTGAGGCAGCTGAGTCAGACTGTAGGTAGAAGCCTGCCAACAGAAAGTGCTGGTTTCTGCTGGTCACTGAAAAGACTCACAAAATGTAATGCTTTTTGAATTATAGTCAGCTGTAGCCTTCACATTCGATGTCAGACCAGATGGGTGTAAAGAGCTTTCCTTGGACTTATCCTATGACTGGAATGCAGAATTAATTACACATTAATATCGAAGCTATTTGGGGTAGATGGTAGCTCAGCCTGTGGGGACTTGGCTTGGGAACCGGAGGGTAGCCGGTTCAATTCCCAGTACAAGTATGGAATTGGGGCTGGTAGCTGGAGAGGTGCCAGTTCCTTTCCTGGGAACTGTTGTGGTGCCCTGGAGCGAGGCACTAAATCTGCCCGACTACTCAAGGCACATGTGCAGCCCCCTCAACATGACATCTGTCTATGAATGCATCTCCATTGAGACCTGTTTGTGCATACGTGTATTTCGGGGCCTATGTTTGTGTAGCATGTTTGTACTAACATAGTGAAAAAATCGGAATTTCTCCTCGGGGATTAATAAAGCCTTCTTCTTCTTCTAAAATCACACCATATTAAATCTCAATATCAAAGCTTTGAAGACAATCATTTGAATTTGATTGAATCTAGTGTCAAATATTTTTTAGATAGCGTAAAAATCCGGAATATAAGCCGCACCAGAATTTGAAACATATGCTGTGTTCGAAATCAGATAATATATACTACATACGGCATGCTGCGTTCGGCGGTAGTACGTAGTACAGAGCTGTTCAAATGTATTTTGCAGTATGCAAGGCCAGGCGCCAATTTCCGGTTTTGGAAAGCGGAAGGAAACAATATCCCGCCTATAGCAGAAAAGCTGCTTCTTTAGCTATAGCACCCTCTTCTGCTCTTCAGGAATGCTGCTGCCGTCTGCCATTTCAACTGCCGTTGTGACGTTCCAGCGCTTTGCATTGTGGGATACAGTAGGCGAGGCAGACTGGTCCGATGCATACTGGAGATTGTTTCCGAATCAGTACGACATTCGGGTATTTTTAGCGTACTGCACATTTTGCTTTTGTTTGCATACTACATACTACATTTTGGCCAGATCAGTACGCACTGCTAGTATAGTATAGCATTTCAAACACAGTCGCAGTCTGTTTTTGGGGGTATCCCAGAGGTTTTCTATAGCTATTTATTAATAAAAACGTGTATACAAGTTATTTCAACACTATTTATTTTCATTTAAAACACAATTACATCCTACCGTCTGTTTTCACCATGTCGAGTTTGCAATCCTGCTAGCTACTGGTGTGGTTACTAAGAGCCTAAGTTAGCGTTGATTGTTGTGAGGGTAACGTCGTCAACATTGTCTGGGAAAAATACCGTAACACTATAAAATACTTTTTAGATTTTAAAAAATGTATAAAAAGTGCTTATACAACAAATGTTACGGTACTTATTATGTACAAGAACCTTCATACTGAGTTAGAGGGCTGTGGATTAAGGTTCCCATTGACTTTACCACTTTATGTCAGACAAATCTATGAGTGAAACTCATCTATGAGTGAAACTAACAGGTTAGCAGTATTGCTAAGATAAGGGTCAACACATTAAGCGTTTAAGCAAGCTCTCTGGCATGGCATTTAGACATGGCAGGTATGCTTTTTGTAGTGTTATTCAAGGCAAAACATGCCTGTGCTGCAAAGGGCATGGCATTTACAACCGTTTCATCCCAACACGACACGGTGTGATCAGTAGAAGCGAGCATAAATGCCTTTAATGATTTTACAACAAGATCCCCGGACACAGTCTAAAGGAGGAGAGAGGAATGAAATAAATGGAGGATGATTTGGAAAACAATTATTTGTGAAAAGAGGAGATAGAGTTTGGGCATCTTTGTGCTTTGAGAGTGTTAAGATATCATATATTATTAGGGTGTATAAATCTAATGCAGCAGAAACCAAAAGACTAAACTAGCTTCATTGTTGCTGTGTGTGGTGTTTGCATTTGTGTGGCAGCCCTGAAAATATGAGAGAACAGAGCACTTATTATAAAGGACTCTTGTGCAAGGTCCCATGATAGCTTTCATAACAATGATAAATGGCTCAAGCATTCTGCAAAGCTACATCATATGGCCAGCACCTTTAGGATTTTTTCTCTCATCTGCTCAGGACAGAAAGGCTTTCTCCAAAACAGAGTAAAAGGATTAACGTCCGGAGAACCTTTACATATTCTTTCACCTCATTTTGCTTTTCAATTTCCTCCGGTACATCCATAACAGAGACACAGACATTTTCTGGGCAGGCTCGAGACAGCCTGGTGTGCTGGGCTGTTTTTTTTTCTCCTTCCACAATCCTCCCACAAAACAACAACAACAACAGTGGAGCTGGTAGCAGAATGCCATTAGTTTATGATGAAAAGCTGAGGAGAAGAGTTTCAATCGTTTTTGACAGCCTCTTTGATGTATTCAGTTAATAGATTGGAAGGAATCTTTTCTGTTGTGTACGATGAGCTCGCAACCAAATGTATTCCACCCCTACAATGCTTCAGTAGGGTGGCTAAACAATGTTGTGACATGCCATCTTTGATGTCAGTTTGCCTGATGAATACACCAAAACTGTTTTTCTGCACCATCCAAAATGAAATATGTGTTCCGCAATGCATTACTAAACGTCTCAAAACAAAGTATGCATAATGTTCCGTCTATGTGAAACTACTCCACCAATCAGAACTCTTACGTGCTTGGGAACATAAGAGTGTTAAAAGATGCAGAGGCAATGCTACGGTACAAATTGTGAGGTGTAATAGCCCGCAGCCTGCATTGTGTTATAATGCAGTGCAGATGTATGATGTGCTTTTCAATGGCTACAAAAAGTGAACAAAAAAAGCAGACATAAATAATGCAGTCATCTTTCCCATTACAGTATAATGTAGACCTAAAATTTATAGTGCTCCCTATTCCGCCCAACCTTTTAATGAGGAGGCATTTAAGTAGTGGGTGCATTAGTCCTTATTATGAACAAGTAGCATGCATAAATAAACGTGCTTGTCCAGTATGTGGAATAAAAGCATAAATCAAAATGTTAGGAAATGGTGTTTCTTTTATGCACTCTGAAGTAAAACAAGCTACCGTGTGCAGAAGAGAAAGTAGGTTCGGTGTCACAAGGGATGAACGTCATTGGCTAAGGACTTCGTGTGTATACAGAGAGCAGGTTCTGCATAGTCGTGGATTAAATTACTGCGTGTCTGAGACAAACTCTTTATCAGGAGCTAAGAGCCGCAACTTTGTAAGTGCCGTTTGAACGGAAAGCCCCTGGTACGTTCTGGGTCAATTTCTCCATTCTTTAACGTCACTTTTATTTTGGAGAACACAATCTGAAGAACCACAGTGTCGGTTAAAATTTGGAGAGGGAACCGCTCATGCGGCACCGCTGGCGGTCTTTTTTCCCCAAAAGGATTCTAAAGGGGAATGAAAATGGACCAAACACGGTGAAAAGTATTCTGCGTTCTTCCTCTTCTGTGAGTGGTGCTCTTTACACACGGCAGGCACTCTTTCTGCATTAGATGGGCTGAGAATGATCTCACTGTATTTCACTGTAACTACCATCTCTGGGTAAGCTGAATGGCGGCACCCACCCCCCCACATAAGAGCTCAAACATTCATAGTTTGGGGAATAACTAATCCACAAATCACACACTTAAATATATAATTGATGATTTAAATAGAATATTGATTAGGACCCCCCTTGTTCTTGGCACAAATGATAACAATGCTGTGCTAATTACGCTCATTTAAATATTTTCTTGAAGTTTGCTTCTTGCTTTCTTTTCAAACTTGGAATCTTTAGTCAACCCAGGCTTTGTATTTGGGATTTACAAGCCAGCACTCGGAAAACTTGCAATTCCCACTTTGCAGCCGTTCAGTCCACCGTTCAGGAGTGCCTTGCTTTAGACATCAAGGTCGCTCTGGCCTGCGCTCTTCCACACAGTGCACATTTTGGTTTGCGCTTACTGTCTGCTCCAAGTGCAATGTGTGTATGATCAGCTTCTATTTAGGAATTCTGAATTTGCAGGTTCGACTCCCGGTCTGCTGATCATTTGGTGCATGTCATTCCCCACTCTCTACTCCCCACGTTTCCTGTCTCTCTTCAGCTGTCCTACAAAATAAAGGCAAAAATAATAATAATTATAAACAGAATAGGGCCAAGAGTCTGGAAACACAAATATTTTTCCATACTCTCTTTTTTTTTCCAGACTTAGAAATTACTAAAATCAAATTCCATACTTTTTCATACGTAGGAACCCTGTTTAAATAATGCATGATGAGACAGAACTAATGTAAACTGCCATTGATAAAAAACTAGTCCGCCATCTTCGTGTTAAGTCCAGGAGGAAGCTACCAGATCACCAGCAGCGCGGGAGTCAGGCAGGGTCGGCTGCCTTGTTATTTCACCATCACTCTCTGTCTTGTCTCTGCTAAATCACATCAGCCTGCAATTGACCGAGTGTCACGCTTCAGAGGGGAGCCTGATATCTCCGGCACTTGCGGACCCTTTACTTCTCCATTCTGCCTTCCGCCAAAGGTCATATTTATACTTTGACAGCAGCACAAAAAGTACACATTGCAACAGCAGAACTTTTGGTGGCATCTTATCAGATTCTTCTTTTGAAAAGTAGCCAGAAATAAGGAGCTTATGGAGTTTGGTCTGGAGCTGTGTAACGATGAATCCTCGTAGATTCCTCTGGTGTTGGTTGATAAAAACTTTTGCTTGATTTGTTTTTTACTTATAAAAAGGAAAACGAATACATTATCTTTGGAACACAGCAGGTGGGTCCGAGAATGCGGTCATTTGTATGCTCGCAGAGGAGAGTAATGCTTAATGATTGTCAATAATTTTTGCTTCTGAAACATTAAAGACCGCCTGAGGTGAAATAAAAAAGAAGGCACGCTGGTCCTTCATCCGTGCACTCGTCTCTGGTGGAAAATCACAGACATTAAAATCCGAAAAATGAAAATTTATCTCTGAAATGGTCTTACATGCAAATCCATCTTTTTGGCACTTTAATGCATCACTTTTGAGCTGACATCTTGTGTTATAAAGTGGGCTTGATGGGCTTGTTCCTCACGAGGACGTGCTCAGATTGTTTATACAGTTATCTTCAACTGACCGCCAGTGCTCCCAGCAGGTTTCTATAGGCAGAAAACTACAGTCACTTCTGGCCTGATTTTTTTTTTTAAATCAATACCTCCTGAAACCAAAAGAAAAATCAAAGCATTACGAGCACAGCACAGACATTCAACCGTAAAACCTCTGCCGAAGATCCATCCATAACTCCCTTTTATCAAAATTAACTCTGTGTACTGAGCTCTGATTTACATTTCATGTACTCTTAAAATATTCATGCCGCTTTGACTGGTTGCACATTGGAAAAATAACAAGCAAAAAGCACGGTATTATGCTGGCAAGCGCCAAACAGGATATGAGATGTAAAAAAAATTAAATGGTAAAATATCGAATAAAAGACAGAATCTGGGCACACAGCAGAAGAAACTAATAACTTCTCGGTAACTTGTCTCATGTCCTCAATAACAGTCAAATTTCTTGTACACTTGTAGCTACGGCTTGTCTTCCCTCTTTCATGTTTTATTGGAGCAGGGATAAAAAGGAGGGTTTCAGGGGCTCTCCCAGCAGAATGTAATACTGACTGAGCACTGATCTGATCTCTCACTGGCACCTCTGGGTAACAATTTCCCCCTCACCTATAACTGCATTGTCTTATTCCGCATTTTCATTCCTACGCTTGTTGATACCCACACATATTACATTTCTCGAAATATCTTCTCATAAACCGAGATTAGAATTCTTACATGAGAAGGAAAAGCAGGGAGGGAGAAATGTTCTATGGTACGGTGTTAACAGAGCAGAAAAATCATGGCTGAGCAGTGAGTTACTCTCTGCCCGCATTGCTTGAAAAGCCCTGTTGTTGGGCATGCATAATGCTTAGAGATTATTCCCCATGAGGAGATCCCAAGGCTAACTCAAGGTCCGTGCATATTGTTTTTTTTCCCTCAACCTGTAGGCAAGATAAGGGCTGAGCTCCCGAGCTCTGTGGCAGAACTGCAAAGAAATGCACGCCTTTTCAGACATTAAAAAAAGCTTAGAAGCTTTGTGGATTACTGGCTTGACAGCAGTTTAATTTAATTATTCAGGCTGACAATGAGCTTCAAGAGAAATTATTATTATGTTCTATCCTTGATGGGGTTCAGCTCTCTTTTGGAACGAAACAAATGGATCCAGCAACTATTAACCAAAACAGTCTCTTCTATACTGATTAACAATAAAGCTAATTAACAGCTGCACACATTGTAGAAAAGTGTTTACTTATGATCGCCTGAACAGGCTCTGGCACACATTTCTCTCTTTGCAGTGACATTACTTGTAGTTGTGACAGCCGCCGCAGCAGTGGCCTCGCTAGTAGTGACATTTGTATCCGCAGCAGTCTGAGCATTTATTGTGTAGTAGCTGCCGCAGTAATGACAGCAATTCCACGATCCTGGTAAAAGAGAGAGTGGTTGCTTTTAAATTTGATTATTGCAATTCAATAGTGTCAAAGTTTCAAATTGATAGTTGCTACAGCAGGAGGAATTTCTTTTAGCAGATCAATGCAGTGAATTGGCATAATTGTAATTGATGCAATTAATGAATCATTACCTACACAGCACTTCAGAGGCAGCGCTTCTCTAAGTGGTCCACAGTGATATAATACACGTCTGTAGGCAGCCTGACATGATGCCGGAGCCACTGCAGCAAAACATGTCTGACTGCACGCCATGCAGACTACTTTTAACCTGTTAGTCCTGTCGCTGGCTGTTACACAAACTGTTCTGCAATGTTCACCTGAGTGCTGCGCGCACACTGCAGGGACACACTCTGACAGTGCAAATGCGCACAAACATATATTGTCCCCGATCTACACGTCTGACAGTCTCCTCAAATAGTCCTTCTACACTGCAAAGGACCCTTCAGGCATACTCAGCTAAGAGAACCAATAAGGACAACCAGGAGAAGCTTGTGTTACACCTTTTGGAATAAAATAGTCCTGCTACAAGTTCTACTTTTAAGAAGTTTAAATTGATAATTTCCAAAGCCTAACCCTCTCTAACTCTTCGTCTTCAAATCAACATTACAAATTGAACCCTCTAAAATTAGCATACAGTTGGATCAACACCAATCTGGAAAAGCCCCAACAAAGCAGCAGGATTAGAAGCATGATGAGTGCATTTGTTATCAGGCTCTTTTATTGAATTGTATGACATTGAATTAAAAATGAAGAGTTAAAGGTGATTCACAATGAAGCTCTCAGATGAATTGGAAGTATAAAAAAATCTAATAAAAACATCGAGTGGGTATTATTACATTCCCTTATTGGAACTAGTATGTAATTATGTGCGCCAATCTGAGATTGGTCCTGTTGAATGCTGAGTACGAAAGGAAAAACAGTTGAGTAGCGCTGCTAACGTCATGCTAACTGCTTATGAGCTACAATTACATGTTCAGTAGTTTTTACTGTCTTTATTTCCCCACGAGCCAACAACTACGAGTAAGATTATTCTGGTCACTGACGTATCAATGAAATCGCCCATGAATGAACGAACAGACAACAAACTGCTTGTTTGCAAACTAGGCCTTCACATTACAATGGTGTTTTCCTCTAGTCACAGGAGGCTGAAGAGGAACACAAACGAGTACAGTTGTGGCTTTGCAGCTGAATTATATCGTATCTGCACTCTTCCCTGGGAACAAAAGTCAGCGCTTTACAAAAGGAAAGTTCTATCTTCAATTTACTCAAAGCCATCCTGAGTCAATAATGAGGCAGATTACAAATGTGTGTAGTCTTAAAAAAAAGATCTCCCTGAAGAAAAGAGTCTTGAATGAAGGCAGACAATGCTCACGCATGGCTGGCTCCATATCTCAGAGGAGCCGAGAGCAGCCTGATAGACTTTATCCTGTTCCACTCACTTGATCTTTACGGCCTGGTCTTTCAGTGCAAACACCTGACTGCAAACTTGTTTAAATGGTCTGATGAAAACCTTTGGTAGCCGGAGTCACAGTTTTGTAAATCAGAGATGTTTTAGATATTAAACGCAGGATTGGGTACCTTCTGAGAGATGATTTGTGTGGATCTCTGGCACTGAGCCAACCCATTTCTAGGAGACGTTTTTGAAAACGGCTAAAAGGTCTGTGGCTGCAGGCTCCATATAATGAAGTGGTGCATTTAAATGAGAGACAGCTCTGGGACTAGGAGGTACTCTTCACTCAGATCAGTAAACACTGGAGGAAAATTGAAGCTAGATGAGGAAGAAAAGGAAGAGAGGACAACCAAAAGAAGGGAGGGAGAGCGCAGAGGAAGGGAAGAGGGAAGTGACTGGAGACCAGACCTGTGAACCACCTGCAAATATTGGAAGTTTTAAGAGAGGACGAGATTAAAACGGATAGGAGGTAAAAAACGGCTAAGAGCCACACAGGGAAATGAGAAGATTGCAAAGCAACATTTCCCAGAGGACTTTGTAGGATATTGTGGTAGCAGGAAGATGATGCAGGTGATAAAAAAAACACTCATATACCTGTAAAGAAGAAAGGAAGACAAGCAAAGCAAGAGGAGCCTTGCTTCGTTCGGAGGCTCATTTAAATTTCTTAATTAAGCACAAACAGCAGAAGGAAGAGGACTACTTTTTGAAATGCCAAGTGGCCTTAAGATCTAGGAAAACACATAGTGTTGTATTGCCAACAAAACATGACCCCCCCTCTCTCTACCAACGCTGGATTCAATCTAGTAGAAATAATAACGCTGGCAGTTTTCTCCATGGAAGCCTGATGCCAGAACAGGCTGTAGTTTGGTGTGCCAGTGGGCAGACAGTCGCAGGGGCTTTACAGTATGGCTACGAGGCAGTGAGCAGAAGCACAAGGTTGCACCAAATCCAGAGATAACTACCATAACAAAAACTAATGCGTACACAGACACACACATACACACGCACATGGAGGGTGTTAGAGAAAAGGGCACGCAGCAACCAAATGCAGAAGCAACGGAACGGAAGGAGGACCAAAGGTTACTGTATTTAATTGAGATTTGTGATGCCAGCAGACATGTTAACACTTATTAAGGTACTTGGTTGCTAATTTTGAATGTAAAAGATGAAGAATGTCAGTGAATTATGACCCACAATTTATTGAAACTTTAGGATTTCCATTTTAATGACTGCATGTTTAAAGATAAAGAGAAACATACCTGCGGCATAATTTAATCCCTTAACCACAACACATTGTATTTAAAAATGTAGCATGGACATTTTAACTAAACATATTTTTAAGACAATATGAAAGACAGATCTACAACCTGTTGTCAACCTTTTGAATCCACTACTAGGCTTCAGAAGGAGGCAGCAGCCGGGTGTTCAGAAACAGCTGTGGCTTGCAAAATAAGAAACTTTTCTTCTACATTCTCTGAGGATACAGATATCGACATCTCTTGCTTTTTTTCCCTCTATTGATTCAACAACAAGGGCTCCGCAGACATGCTGTGTTTCCACAATTTGAATGAGAAATTACAGAATAAAGATTCTGACTACAAAAAGGTTCGCTGCAGTTTTATTTCTTACAAAGTAATTACAAACTCATGCTTAAATCCAGCTCTACACCCCGGTGACGCTCGTATCGGAATGGAATCTTTTAAATGAGTATTGATGGGAAATGACTGATCCACTTTAAATTGTGTCTCTTAGTCAATGTTTACTACAATTATAACAACACAGTCGTATTAAGTATTCCAGAGGAATCGGTCTGAGCTCTGCGGATGTTGAATGTCTCCACAGGAGAACAATCTCAATCAGCGAGTATTTGTGAAGATTACAATTTTTAATTTGAAAAGGAAAAAAAAAAAAATAGAGCAGGCATGGAACGAGGATGGAGAGAAAAAAAAGAAGGAAAGAAAGAAGGGTAGAAAAAAATGGGGAGTCTTGGGGCCCTCGTCTTGAAAATTGTGTGGTTTTTATCACACAGCTTAATGATGTTTGGGAGGAAATGGTGCCGCAAGAGCAGAAATGAATTGGGGCAACGTTTGCCAATCAATCTGAAATTCTGAATTAAGTATAAACACACTCACAGTTTAAATCACAACAAGCTGAAAATTTGGACCCACTACATTTCTTACTTCCACATAAACGAAGAGCAAACACTTGGACACTATATATATATAACCCTATATTTAATAGTTAATGAGCTATAATGCCAGGTTGCTATAATTACCCTTCATATGTCAGTTTGTTCACACGGATGACGTCAAACCCAGCTCCTGCAGTATGCAGTGCATAAATCACCACATCATCTTACTCGTCAAAGACAGATCTTATTTTGTTGGCATCGTTTCAATTTTGGGGGCGCACTGGGGCTTGTGGGTCATGAAAAACTTCTGTGTGATCCAAAAGAATATATTTCCAGTCCTCAAGTCGACGTTGATGGCAAACGTAGGAAAAAAAGACAGATTATTCTGAAAATGACTTGAGACAATGGTGTGATAGAGCAGAAAGAATCTGCAGAGATGGAATCGTACTCTCTCATAATAATCTCCCGGTAACATTATAATATTTTAGCACCTCTGCAGACTCTTTCTATCGAGATTCGTTAGTGCCAACGGCAACACTTCACAGCTTTTATTCCATGAGGCACTCCTTATTTTCCCGTCAAAGTCCTGTGGGAAATAGAAGACAGCCAATACTGCAGGTGAAGCTATTGCCTGTCTGTCTGCTGCAGAACAGTGAAGTACGGGTTTAGTGCAGAAGTCTGGCGGTATAAACGTCTCAGAATGAGTATGCACTGGAGAGAACATCCGGCAGACAGTAAAGGACCATAGAGCGAGAGAGAGAGATGCTTTGATGTTCCATTTATGAAACTATTACCTTAAAATTGTGACAAAAACATCAGCAATCAAGTGAAGAACTTATACACACACGCAAACACAAACATAAATGCCTTCTGATCGCACTCAAGGCAAATGGAAGCAAGATAAAAGCAATAACACAACACTATATAATCATCCTGACAGTGCTCGCTTTACAAATCACACTCGCATATAAAAATAATCAAACTCTCGTCGCCCACAGAACTACCTGCCCATGTGCATTCTTAAAAGCATCTGTGTCATTCCTTTAGCAATATAACAATAACTCTGTCCTAACGTGCTGGGGCCATCTCACTCACGCAGCCAGCATGTAAATCGACCGGAGAGGGAGAGAGACAGAGACAGAGAGCCAAGTTTATTTTATGTATTTATTTTGTTACATTTCATGCCAATACAGCTCATTTGGACTGAATTGAATCGACAAAGAGAAAGAGAGAGCGAGAGAGGGAGAGAATTGGCCAGCAGGTGCGTGCATCACTCAGTTGGCAGGGTATCATGTGCAGCGGAGTAATGAACAATGGCATTGGAGCGCATTACATTCTACCTAGCACAGAGCAGGTACGTGTGTGTGTGTGTGTGCGTGTCTGGGGATGTGATGGTATAAAATACAGAGGATTTGCAGCAGTAATATTGAATTTTGAAGGAATATATAGTGCAATTACCAAGCAAGGGGGGCTGTAATCAAACATCCGCACCCTACCTGAAAATTACCTGTTGCCCCGGCAAAACAAGTGAATTGTTTTGTGCGGCTTGTAAAAGGGCCGACGGCCTATGAAGCGGACTGGGAAGTGTGTTTGTTGGTTTTACTTCAGATAAGGTTTTTTGAGCTATGAAGAGAAAGAGGCCGAGGCAGATGGAGAGATAGAGTGAGAGAAATAGATAGACACGGGGATTCCAAAAGAGGCACTGGCATTAGATATCTAATCCACACAGCAGGTTGATGCGGTGCGTCAACGCCCACAGAGCCTGCCCGTCCTCATAAAAACAATGATTCCGCTCACCAAAAAAAACAACATGACATTTAGGTCTAAACCCCGGCATCGCACTCTCATGCAGACACAAAAGCGTTATTGAAAAAGCAAAACAAAAAAGCCTGCTGGAAAGATTACGGAGAAAGAGATATAACAACCCTCTGTGACAACTTGTAAAAGGCTGATACATGCAAGGAAGTGTTGATGACATTTACACTTAAATCCTCACAAACACACACACCTGAGCACACGCAGTTCACTTCAACTCACACACACTTAAAGAAGCTGAGACATAAAGAGTGACTCTGCAAATACATGAAGATGCACCAGGACAGTAAGGCATTTCCAAGCACTGCAGTGAATAAATAATGTGTTATGTAATGATCCAGTAATCACATAAGTGATAAAAATCCCATTACCCTCTGATAATACATCAGCCTCTTTGCTCTCTTCATGTTCCCTGTAGAACAACCACCAACAATGATGAAAAATGACGAGTAGGCTGTCTCCCCACAAAGCCTCCACAGCCTTGCCTAACCCATACCTTAAAGGGCCAGTTCACCGATTTTCAACCTCAGTCCTATCATTCTATTATGGGGAGCTAATGCCATTATAAAGCATTAAAAAATGCTCTTTGCTCTGTGCCTTTGGAGGACTATATCCGCTTTCTAAACTACACTTCCTCAATCAAGGATGCCCGCCTCCGATGTCACGTCTCGTTCAACGTCGTCAGGTTTGAAATGTAGACTGCAGACCTGAAGATTTTTCGCCCATCCACCGGTATATTCTCATCGCTCTCAACGCTCTGAGCCATTGCATGTGAGAAATCGGTAGTATTTCACTCCAGCGTCTCTCGCTGGGCCGTTCCCTTCAGAGGGAGGGCCGCAATGCACCCTGGGTGTTGTAGGAATGTAGAATGGGCGAAACCACAAGCTTGTTTGTGCGCAGCTATGGCGCCAATTTCAAATATTCTTGCTTCTATCGATTACAGAGAACACCAGCTTTGACTGACAGTGGCTTTTTCCAGGTGGCGAATTGCTCCTTTAAGCCCCACTGTGCTGTCAGAGCACAAACACTGCACATCACCTGTGTATCAACCTTTCCTCATAGCACCCATTCAGGGACAATAGAGTAAAACTTATTTGCATTCCTGTGTGAAACAACGACTGAAGATATACTGCAACTAAATCTAATTCCAGACAGTGGATAATACGAAATTTCACCCTTCCAGTCATCCAACGCTGATGCCTTTTGGTTCCTAATACCATACTCCATTAGCTCGCTTCCTGTCTCCCACACGCCCTCACAGGCACACTGCTATCTCCACATGTCTCACTTCTACTCTTCGCTTATTTTCCCAATGGAAAATTGTCAATTATCTCTATTTTTTTAACCTCTTTCCTACTCTCCTTTTATCATCTACCTTCACCTCCTCTACACTTGCAGACACACATATAAAAATATATATATCTACTGTTGGAATTTGTGCCTCTCACATCAAAACTGCAAAAAAAAAAGCTCTACTCTAGCATTTCTCCAGGGCGAAAAACCACATCTGTAAAGGCGACAGACATCTTGTGGGCTGTGATGTCGGGCGCCCAGAGATTGTGGAAAGGTATTGTCTGTCGGCTGGGATGACGTAAGAAGGTTGATTTTAGGAGCCACCTTGTGAAATGTGGCTACACTCCTCTTTCACGCTCGGGGACCTGAGTGACTTAATGTCATATCTCCCATGCACTAAAATGACAAGCTGCCATATGGCATCAGACTTTCAGTCACAGACAGCTGTCTGAGAGGACTCAGCCCTGTGGCTACCTCTAGCTCTACTCCTCTGATGCAATCACTGATTAGCAGTAGAGAAAAATAAAGCTCCTCCTCATTAATGCAGTGGACATCCAGTTTTTCTTGGGAAAGCGATCACAAAAAGGGCATATGAAAGAAAGAAAAATTGCTTCGCTCGAAGGAGAGACTTTCTTTTGTGCTCCTTAGCGTTGCGTCCCTGGGTGATTGTCTAGAATATTCAAGTGTGTACTGTGAGCAGAATATTGAACGTTTTATTTCACCCAAATCACTGGGACTTCAGATTGATTCACTACCTTCAAATTCACTGAAGCAATTAAGAGTAAAAGTCTGTTCGGGGCCATTTCACCTAATGCACATTTTCTTTAAGACGCCAGTACTAGTAATAGTTTGAGACTGTTGGAACAACAGCAAATATCCAGATCGATACTAAATGAACTCCAGATTCAAACAGAATAGAAGTCTCTTAGATAAGCACATGGAGACAATATAATGTTATGGGGATGGACGATAAGGAGCATTTAATGAAGAGACATATATAATCTAGTCCAGATTGACATAAACCCATGTGACAACTGTTCACTGTAGCAGGGTCGCTAAAAACATCTGGCTTTGCGCTGCAGACAAAGCTTTATCGTCGACAAATAAAGAACGCAACGATAAGCTCGAATTAATTTCGAAAAACCTCTCTTTGAGAAAATCCTCTTTACTCGAGGTGGGGAGGAGTGTGGTGGGAATATGCAGAACCTCCTACGCATATTCCTGAGGAGTAATCCAGAAGGCTGTTCACTGGCGTGTGTAGCACTCAGGCAGCTCCACAAAGACGCATGCAAATGAAGTTAAGTCTCAAGTGGAGCAACTGGGGGAGAGGGGACCAAGTAGCGACTCACTGTCGACTGCTGCGCACAAATATGGAAAAGCTCAGCCTCGAAAGCATTTTGATATTCAAGGGACCTAACACACCACTGAAGGGACAATAAGTCACTAGCACTTCTCCTTCTCTCCCCCTCCTATTCTCACCTCTTTTCACAGTTGTTTTTCTTCCCCTCCGTGTGGAAACAGTGTTACACAACAGCTCATATAATTGCAACGACTTTACAAGCTCTAAAACGTAAGCTATAGTGGTGGCGTTAAAATTAAACTACTTACATTGTTATTAAATATAACAACCTTCCTTGAGACCCCAAAATAACAGCCTTATTATTCCAGTCTATTCCTAACACTACTCTGTAAACATAAGCGTCTGCCAGTGTATTAGGAAGCCATGCATGCCCCACTTAAGCTACAAGAAGTGGAGGAGGCCACACTTCTGCAATCCGCTCCGCAAACAGGATTGCCTGGAGGTGTTGTGTCAGGCTCTCTGATGCTCGGCTTTGATGTACAACAGTTTTGTAACATTGATATTCACCTACAAGACACAGCTTTATCTGGATGCAGTCTCACTTTGAGCGATAAAGATAGTTAGCAGCAATGCGAGACATCTCTCATGCATCCACAGACAAACACGGGAACTTACATTGCCGAGGTTGATGAAACCGTGTTCCCTGGCGATGCTGTCGGCCTCCTCCGGCCCCCCCTCGATCTGGACAGCCCAGGTGTTGGTGTAGACCTCAGCAGCATCAATCCACTTCAGCTCTGCTGTCAGGAGGACAAGGACTGCCCATAAGTGCAGCAGGACCACCCTGGCATCCATGAAAAGGAGGACGCTTCTCGGGGCGGTCTATCTGTCCGTCTGGCTGCTTCCCAGGCAGAGCGGGGCTGCTCTACCTTACAGCAGCAAAGTGGAACAGTGGCCTGGAGAAAAAAAGAAAGGACGGAGCTGGTTATAAACACAAACATGGCCTTCTTAACTGGGTCACTCTTGGGCCTCAGTTACCTACTGCAGATATTGTTAAAAAAAAAGAAGCAGCAGTAAAAATAAACAGCACACCCACAGCTTTATCATGCATCATACTTTGCTCACCGTCAACTGTCAAACCCGGAGAGAAAACAATAAACATATCTTCATAAATGTGCTAAGCATACATATCAGGTCAAAACAGACAAGGGCTCTGCCAAAATCACATTTTTTTTTATCCAACCCTTCCTCATCTTTCTCAGACCTGAGATGGTAATGTATGATAATGATATGCAGAAAGCATGTTGCTGCAATACAGGATGAGCTCAAGCAGAGCATTACATAGCTTGTGGTGGCAACTAGCAGAGGCAGAGCATCTGAGGAGAGGAGATTTCAACTCTCTCTCAGATACGGCTCTTATTCTAGGATATTCCAACAATGTATTAGGTCTGAGAAGGTTCTGTTCACTGGTCTAATTGAATAGTAAAATAAGAAGCGTGGTAAAAAGGACCATTATTTTAGCAAACGTTCAAAAAGGGAAAAAAAAGATCCCCAGACTGGGGCTGTCTGCTTTTCATTTGTAGCTCTTTGGATTCGGAGGGAAAGGAGCCCGTAAGTCACACATAAAAAGGAAAGCTTTGTGGTGAGTTAACTGACTCCGAGTGAGAAAAAGATGATAAGGTGTGGGAATCTGCTAAGTGTATCTGTTCAGGCTAAGAAAGATGAAGAGGAGGGGAGGTGAGGCAGGTCTAAATGCCTGTCCAGTCTAACTGCTGATCCCACCGACGTGCTATCAACAGTGGGCTACACTATGAACTGATGTGAAAGGAATAAGACGCACATTTAGAGTCCAGTCTGAGGCTTTTTGAATTGAACACAATTAAGTGTGCTGTGTTCACATATTCATTGACCCCTGACAATGATGGTAAGTCGGTCAGTCAGTCAAGCTCTTTGCTCTACAGCATGAGCATCAGGCCGGAGTTAGCTCTGGATACGTCAGCCCCAATGAGCAGTGAAACCGACTGAGCACATTCACGCTCCTTTAAAGATGATCCCTTTATTTTGGCAGCTTAAGAAGTTCCACTTGCTCCGACCTTACATCATAATGTCAGTTATACTCAGAAGACATCTTGTGATCCAGTTTGCAGATGGTTGATCTTTGCACGGCAGTTTGAGGTTCCTAAGAAGATAAACCCTTTTTATTTTCTAATAAGCACGTGGTCTCTCCTCTATGGCCACCCACAGGACGAATTAACATTTTTATCCCCGTTCCCTTAAGGCTCTGAGAAAAGCTAAATCAGCAGTGTGGTGTTCATTCTGTCAAACTGTTTCAAATTGTGGAGGGTAATGAACATTGCAGGCTTTAGCGGCTGCTATGGGGCGTTAGACTTTCAGTCTCGTTAATGGATTTTGGAAAACAATGGGAGCCCATTTCTTCTGCAAGGTAAGGGAAACCTGCAGAGGAGCAGACTATTTCACACACTGGCTGAGGGTTCACAGGCATTAAAGGTGAAGGACGGAAAACATATCTATTTTCACAGTACATTCCAATTAAGAGGGGTTATTTTGGCAGGAAGTGGAAGTGTTCACCTCCCATCACGACTGCACTGGTTATATAGATGGTACATCCACCCGAAAGATAAAGGGATGAAAACAACCAAACAGGGCACACAGCACACACAAACAGTCCGGTCCTACTAGGGAACGGTTTAGGGATACGACAGCATGTTACTGTCTAACTGTAGAATATATTAACATCAGTTTAGCTAGAGATTGACTGATATGGAGAGTTTGAGAGCGATGACTAATTTTAGAGAGGAAAAGTTCACCAATTAGCAATATGATGGCAGATAGATAGAGTACATTTTTTGGCTGGAATGAAAACAATTTATTTTCCACTTTCTGCTTGTTACTTAAACAAGTAACTTTTTGAAGAATATTTAACATTGATAATCGATTCTAGTATCAACTATGTCTAATAATCAGCTTTAATGCCTCTTCTACATGTGCTGCATACAGTGCTGAGAATATTGTAAATTATGGAGCCGGAACTAGCGTTGGGAAAAAAATAAGATGGCACTATTTCTAATTCACCAAAAGCATTGTTAAGTGCCGTTTATAAATATATAAAAAATGCTGTAAACTAAGAATGCTTTCAAAAATGGAAGTGTTAATAGTTTATTTTCATCAATTAACAAAATGCAGTGAATGAACAGAAGAGAAATCTAAATCAAATCAGTATTTGGTGTGACCATTCTTTGCCTTCAAAACAGCATCAATTCTTCTAGGTTCACTTGCACACCGTTTTTGAAGGAACTGGGCTGGTAGGTTGTTCCAAACATCTTAGAGAACTAAGCACAGATCTTCTGTGGATGTAGGCTTCCTCAAATCCTTCTGTCTCTTCATGTAATCCCAGACAGACTTGTTGATGTTGAGATCAGGGCTCTGTGGGGGCCATATTATCACTTCCAGGACTTCTTGTTCTTCTTTACGCTAAAGATAGTTTTTAATGGCTGTACGTTTGGGGTCGTCCTGCTGCAGAATAAATTTAGGGCCAATCATACGCCTCCCTGATGGTATTGCATGATGGATAAGTATCTGCCTGTATTTCTCAGCATTGAGGACACCATTAATCCTCACCAAATCTCCAACTCCATTTGCACAAATTCAGCCCCAAACTTGCAAGGAACCTCCACCATGCTTCACTGTTGCCTGCGGACACTCATTATTGCACCGCTCTCCAGCCCTCCGGCGAACAAACTGCCTTCTGCTAAAGCCAAATATTTCAAATTTTGACTCATCAGTCCAGAGCACTTGCTGCCATTTTTCTGCACCCCAGTTCCCATGTTTTCGTGCATAGTTGAGTCGCTTGGCCTTGTTTCCATGTCGGAGGTATGGCTTTTTGGCTGCAACTCTTGCATGAAGACCACTTCTGGCCAGATATCTCTGGACAGTAGATGAGTGTACCTGGGTCCAACTGGTTTCTGCCAGTTCTGAGCTGATGGCACTGCTGGACATATTCCGATTTTGAAGGGAAATAAGCTTGATGTGTTTTTCATCTGCTGCGCCACGTTTCCTTGGCTGACCACTGCGTCTACGATCTTCAACATTGCCCGTTTCTTCGTGCTTTTTCGAAAGAGGTTGAACAGGACATCTTGAAACCTGCTTTGAAATCTTTGTCTGGGAGAGACCTTGCTGATGCAGTATAACTACCTTGTGTCTTGTTGCTGTGCTCAGTCTTGCCATGGTGTGTGACCTGTGACATGAAACTGTCTTCCACAACCTCACCTTGGTAGCAGAGTTTGGCTGTTCCTCACCCTCCCAGTTTTAAGCCTCCTACACAGCTGTTTCTGTTTCTGTTACTGACTGTGTTTCAACCTACATGTGAAATTGATGATCATTAGCACCTGTTTGGTATAATTGGTTGATCATACACCTGATTATAATGCTACAAAATCCCTGACTTTGTGCAAGTGTACCTATAAGAATTGGTGCTGGTTTGAAAGGAAAGGGTACTAACACCAAATATTGATTTGATTTAGATTTCTCTTTGTTTGCTCACTCATCATTTTGTAAATTAAAAGATAAAAATAAACAATTATTATTTATATTTTTGAAAGCATTAGTTTACAGCATTTTTTCACACCTGCCTAAAACTTCAGTGTATATAGCATTTACAGCTCGATCAGGTCACTATCTATCGCCGAATGAGGTAACACAATGGTGATTGAGTCTACGGCCCACTGATGAAAGCCTTTGCATTCGCAGTATATAGTATTATTATGGAATAGGTGTGGGTGGTGCCATTTGCAGAAAAGATCACAAGCGGCCCCCGGGTTAGTGACGCATTTTCCATCAGCCAGCAGTGGTTGGTCTGCCAGAGAGGGTAGGTGGAGCTAAGCAGCTGCTTTCCCACTCTCTGCAAGTGTTGAGAGTAAACAGTAATCTACAGATGCTGAACAAAGAAAGAAAAGAGGGATGACTACAGATACAACTTCAAAAATAAGTGAAAATCCAAAGAAAAAGAAACAAATTGGACGCTCAGATGAAGGCAAACAGTCTTAAAGGAAAGCGACCGTCAGCGAGGAAAATCAAGAGTTACAACTGTAACAACCGACTCAAATGTAGACGTCTGGTTATCTGGGACATATGCGCCTGCAATTGCCTTTTAATCACCATTAGGTGCCGCCAAAGACAACGAAACTGAGAACTTTGAGATCTTATCTTTAAATCAGCATCTCTCTCTTCATATCATGACCAGCCCAATCCGGATCTGAACCCCATTGAAAACCTCCTAAATGTGATCAAGAGGAAGGTAGATGGTCACAAGCCATCGAACAAAGCCGAGCTGTTTGAATTTTTCACTCCAAGAGTGGCCGAACGTCACCCAACAGCAATACGACAGACTGGTGAAGAGCATGCCAAGATGCATGAAAGCTGTAATTAAAAACCAGGTTATTCCATCAAAAAAAGGCTGTTGATTTCTGAAGTCTTCCTAAGTTAAATCATTAGTATTCTGTTGTTTAAACATGAACATGGGCTTGTTTTCTTTGCATTATTCAAGGTCTGAAAAACATCTTTTGGTTATCTTAACCAGTCATCCTTTTCTGCTAATAAAAGACCTAAAGAAATGTGTACAATAAAGCAAAAGTTCCTTTTACACAAACCTATAAATAGTAGAACCAGGGAAAATATATTTTTGCATTTTTGTGGTCTCTTAATTTCTCCGGGAGCTGTATATGTTTTTGTGATAGGCCCATATCGGAGTGGAACTCTTTTCTTAGGCCAGAGACGTAAAATAGGACTAAAACATTTCAGTCTTTAAATACTTTTGGGAGACGGGGCTAAGGTTTCTCACAGCTGCTTAAGCAGGGATCATTTTAAACTTCTCTCAGAGGAAAAATATCTCCTTTTAGTGAGGGCATCAATATTGATTTTACACAGTGAATATGGCTCCTGTCATATTACTGGCCCTTTCCAGAGGACTTGAAAAATGAAACTAATTGGAAGAATGCCTGCCTGTTGGCGGAAGGTAATTTCAATGTAACAATGTTTCTGCTTTGCAGGTAAGCTGTTGCTTTGACCTTAATTTCTCATTTCAGAACATTTTAGCAACACAAAGGATGGCCCCGCCTCGATCCAACCAAACAATTATCGTCAGCTTCTGGGGAGTTGCTATTCTAAGAGGAGAAGCTTACTAATACATCTGTGGCTTCACTGATACATTTAGGAGTGGGAGTGATTTGAGCGCAGCAGGAGAGCTGGTGCAAACATGACCAGGGGCTGTCACTCTTCCCGTGGAGCAATTCTTCTAAGCTCATTAGATGCTGTGCTTGAGTCACAAAAACTGGAGCAGGGGGTCTGCTGTCACTTAGAGGGCTGAGATAGGGAGGGATATATAGAGGAAGAGGAGGGGAAAAGAGTGGGGGGATCCCTCCTCCACGGTGCAGCACTGCGGAAAATAACGAGCAGATAAGAACATAAAGCCCAAAACACCTTGTCTAAAAAACACAGCCTGGAGAGGAGTTAACAAGAGGCTGCTTACTCTTACATTATACATCAAAGGCCTAAAACTTCTCCTTTAAAAAACACAAGAGAACTTAAGACTTTCGGATCTCAACTACAATAAAAATAGAAAATCAGTTGCGTAACCTCTCAGGATCGGCACCACGCTCCAGCAAGTGAGCCGGTCAAAATGCAGGGGTGTATGAGTGACCTACGGTAAGCTAAAATAACACAACAGCTTTAAATGATTAATTCAGCACCTTCTGTTTGGCGCTATTGACGAAACTCCAGGAGTAGTTCAGCATCTCATGGTGATAAGGATGGGGAGAAATTCTGATCAAAGAATCCTCCTTTTTAAAAAAAAAAAAAAATACTCTCTCATGTATGGATCAGAGCAGAAGCAGCAGCAACAACAGGTTGTTCCCATCAAAACACTTTGCTTAGATGTTCTGCCTGGAAGATTCATAATGAGCGAGTCTGTCCTCTGCCTCAGAAACAGCTATGGCGCCCTGAAGAGCGCACTTCACCTCTCAAAGCACTCCGGTGGAATTGCTCAGTGACCAACAGAACAAGACTGTGTCGTACAAACTAACCACAGAGCAATTCCTGTGACTCCCCCCACGCCATCCCCTCTTCAGCAATGCGTCAACACTTTATTATTGTCTTGATATCACCATTAAGCCCTGGGGCTACAGCCTCTACACTGCTGGATGCTCAACAAACTTGCAGCTTTGAGTAACTCAAGCAGTAAAGAGCTGTTATGAGAAAGACAGCAGAAAACTGCAAAACAGCCAGTACGATCTGAGGGGGATACAGTAATATACACATAAATACTGTATCAGTATGAAGTCTTTTACTTATATTCAATCTGGTTTTTAGCTTTAGGGTATGGTGGTCTTAACTGTATCATAAGCTTCAGATACAGCCTGAATACACATAAGCAGGAGGAATATTATTGGCAGATGCTACCTTATTACAAAATAAAATTGATGGCAGTTCTGGCATATTTTTCTTTTAATTAGGCTAATGTTATTATTTTTTGCCAGATTTATTTGTGCTTTTATTTCTCTAAATATATAATTTATAATACCTAAACCTTTTACGATGAAATAAAGCCAACTGTTCATTTCCTTCTTATTGTGTATTAACTGTAACAACCACCTTATTACATAGCTAATAAAGCTTAATAAACATCTTGTCACAGCTCTTTAAAGGAACAACCTCAGACTTGTACATTTAAATAAATGTCTTTGAAGTCACTCTCTCTCGCCAAATGAGGTAACACAATGGTGATTGAGTCTACGGCCCACTGATGAAAGCCTTTGCATTATTGCAAGCTGGATTTAAGAGAAATGGATTTGACAGCACAAAGTTTCCAATTTGATTTTCCTATCCATCTGGAAAATGTGTGTGACCTGGAAAACACTTGATCCCCAGCTAGAGCGGAGAAACTGCTCAGTGAACAGCGGCACGAGCCACGGGTCATACATCATGTCCACTCAGGGAAAAATACGATGTATGTGACAAAAAGTATACGGCTTCACTTCACTCTCTCTACATGCAATAAACATTATGTGACAGAATAGCAGACCTACTCCGGATGGGGATGAAGAGGCATTCTCCATTGCTAATGACAAGCACGCGAAGCTGTGACAGACCATATGCAGCACTCCAGCTCTATTTCAGGCTGCCCACCAGCCAAATCAACACCCACCATGTGCTCTGAGCTGCCCTCTCATAGAAAAACCCAGGCACAGGAGAGAACTGCAGCATTTGTGAAGCACCGCTGACAGCCAAGCATCCTCTCCTGAGAGGATAATTTGCTCCAAGTTAAGAGCGTGATTGGAAAACCAGAGGCAATGCACAGGCATGTTGTGCTCTGTCAGGACAGAAGTACACAGCTGGAAGTGAGCTGTACTGCGATCATCCGAGGCACACTGTGAAGTGAGCGAGAGAGCGAGAACGCCGTGACGGAGTACCACTAAAGCCTGATCCATCTTAACTCCCACAGCCTACGAGCTGCAAAGATGGAAAAGCCTGATAAAATGTTGTCTAGGGCAGCAGCAATGTGTCCAGGAGGAAGAATCAATTCTCTAAGTGATGTCCCACAGAGACATCCAACCCAGTTTTTAACAGCCATCTGAATCTTGGCATTGTTCCCTGTGTCAAACTTCCTCTCTCTGCCCTAGTTTATAGATGAGTTATATTGTTGACAAGTTTGTCTTCCTACTTCTTTTATCCTCCGCAGCAATCCTGTTTTACGCTTCTTTTAAAATTCTGTGAATTGTCAACTATTGCATTGTTAAACCCAGCACTGATGACAAATCAAAGGAGCTGAAAAGGTGGTGTCTAGGGCAAAGAGTGTGTGTGAACCCACTCAGCCCGACTTCCTCTGGCGACATAAACATAACGCTGTACCAACCCTTTTAATAGCTTTGATCTCTTAACTGGCCCGGGTAAGATTTCGGCCCAACAAAGACCGGCACAAAAGATTAGTTCTATAGGCAGATCTTTGATGTGGTGAGGTAATCCGATTGAGGAGGAAGCTTGGATCTGAGCTGTTTGCCTCAATAGCTGGTGACCTTGACTTCCTCCCTTGTTGAGATCCCAGTGGGAGTTGCACTAGAGGTAAAAAATAACATTGGCAACCAGAGGACAAAACAGGATGAGTTAGATCACTTAAAGTTTCTCTGCTTGTTGGCTGAAACTGAACACACTTTGCTTGTCTTAAAATAGGCACTCATATCTAATGCCAGTGGGAAGAGAAATAGTGGCTAGGTCTAAACATATTGTGCCTTGCCTGAGCGCTTAATAACATTTATAACAGCTATTCCCACCTTACACAGATGAAAGTACATGATGAGGGGTTTATTACTAAGGGCTGAATAGGTAAGAGAGAAAGAAAATGTGAGTGAGACAGAGAAAAAGGAGGAAAGCAGAACACATATCTTTGAATTAAATGAGACATAACGCAAATAACAACACTAATAATTCGAAGCTAATACAAACATGCGGTTAACTTACCAACAATAAACTTCAGAGGAAGCGATGAGGACCAATTATCGGACTAAGTCATATCTCCTGCAGGAAAAGATCCACCTGTACTGGGTGAACAAAGCCTGTTGTCGAGACTAGGGAAGGCTTTACCTGACTGGGAAGACTGGTAAGAAGTGTCGGCAGCGCTGGCAGAGACTTTATGGTGAAATAGCCGTCACGCTTTCAGCAAATACTCCCATTGTTCCCACCCACTCTGCCACGGCTACCCTCCCTGCTTTGAACAAATCCAACTAACTCGTGGCTTTTACAACAACTTAGATTCCAACAAGAGCCGTGACGTCACGCCTCCTCATCCTCGTTCTTCTCCCTCCGGGCGGGCGGAGACTCCCCTTTCTCCTGCGGCTTGACTTTCAACTTTACATCTAACCTGACGCTGCACGTCCGCTTCTTGGTCCAGGAGAGGGATGAAAATACTAACCGCACACACCCATCCTCTTCCAAAAGCTGAATTGAACTATCCCGTCTTGCTTGAAATCCGCCCCCAAGTTGCCACCAGCGACACCATGGTTACATGTTACCAGTTAACTTCAACCGTCGCGCCCAGATGTTTCTTTCCCGGTTTCTTCTTGCAGTTTCAGTACATTTTCGTGGCTTTACGGGAGTGTGCAGGCATTAATTCAAACTCGAAAAGTAAATACACGGATGGAAAAAGGGGGGGAGTAAGGGGCTACGTGAGATTACACTATAACGGTTCACTACTGGATGGAGATGACAACAAATTGCCACAAATCCTCCTTTTCTCCAGGAAATACGTCACATTCGAAGCCGACTGGAATATCTTGTGTGTGCTTGATTTGTTTCACTGCGGTAGATGAAAAGGGCGGGTCACTTTGTATATCTCGCAGGATTAAAATAAAATTATATTACCCGAAGTATTAACTTTTTAATCAGCGTCAATAAGTCACCCTACCCTATAGCAGGAGAAATAAATTTGTGGCATAATGTTAAATTATTAATAAATTACATTGCGTATTACAAATTAAAATAAACATCTATACAAAGATAATATATTTAACAATAAACCCTCGATTAATGTTTTTTAGTGGCGTGACGAAACTTTTTTTCAAAATTATGGTTATTTGCATCGTTTGAACCACTTTCATTGATATTAAATTGTAACAAAAGAATACCGGGGCACGCCTGTAACAAAAACATACATCCTCGTCTTCCAGACTGGGCTAGTCTGTCCCTCTGTGTGTCACCGCCATCTAGTGGACATCTGGTGAACTTACACACAGGGATAAAACAGCACACCGTACGGTAGAGGGGGCCATAACACAGAGCTCTCATTTTGACTCTAACTAGCACGGCTGTGTACCCCTTGACAGCCTGGTGAAATCCAACCCGCTTCTGTAGCTACAACCCCCCCCCGTTAACACGGACCAAAGTTATCCCGGAATAAGGACAGCACGCATGTGCCGTCAACCCGGATGTAGAAATGTGTGTTAGCGTCTTTTCCCTATTTCACCAAATTAGGACACATTTAAGAATGCCTTATACATTTTAGCACGGACCGGACTTACCGATGCAGTCTAAAACCAGTCCGAACCGGGTTAACAAGCCACATGCCTGTCTCGTGACCTGCACATCCAAGTGACAGCTCGACAGAAATATGTTTCCGAAGAGCAGCACTTGATTTACGGTGAGAAAACAGAAGTGGCTGAAGTAACGTTTATATGTATATATTAAGATAAATTATGGACATAAATAATACAAATGAGCACTCTAAGCTCTATCGTTCCTAAGTGGGGAGGTGAGTCGGTAGTTTTTCGCCCCCTCTTAAAGAATGGACTTCCGCGGCAGGAGGCACGAGCGCGGCAGCAACTGGACCGACCCAGAGATAGTGGAGCTGCTCCAGCTGTGGTCCGATGAGTCGGTCCAGATTGAATTAGAGAGCTCATTGCGCAACCAGCGTGTATTTGACCGCATAGCCCACATCTTACGCGAAAAGGGCATCTACCGCACCGGGGACCAGTGCAGGGAGAAGATCAAAAAGATGAAGCTGGAGTACCGGCGCATTAAGGACAACCACAAGATGAGGTCCTGGAAGTTCTATGACGTGATGGACAGGGTGCTGGCTAACAGACCGGCCATCACCTACTCATCCCTGGGAGGTGCTGTCATAGCTCAACAGGTGTTTCAGAGCCCAGGTGGGCCTGACGGATACACACAAGGAAGCCCAGCAGGCTCCTTTGGTCCTGCTTCCTCAGGTGGGTTTTTGTTTGGTCAGCCTCCAAAGCCTGGAGATCCATTGGATATTAAATGTGAGGATGTTGACGAGAGCATGCTGAACTCAGGTGTGCCCCCTGAGATGTACTATGGATCTGGAGATGACCAGGAGACCGATGGGCAGTCTCTGCTGGAGCCAGAGGACACTCTGGGTCCAAGAGACAGCTCAACAAACGCACGAATCTCACCTTCAGGTTGTCAACACAAATTCTATCACTGTATTGTTACTATTACTATAATAAGTAAGAAAGTAAAATAGAGTTATGGAAGTTTTTTCTCTTTTTTATATTCCCAGGTTTCAGTGACCTGAATATCTCCGGCTCTGCCACAGCTGCTGCCCAGGCTGTTGGTGATCCCGTGCCTGAGGACACATCTGAGCAGTTCAGTAAAGAGGGTTCTCATCCCCCCACATCTGTGAGGCAAAGGAAGCGTCGCCTGGGTGGCAGAACATCATGGGGCCATGGCGGTGCTAGATGTGGCAGTCAGGGACGGCTAGATAAAGCTCTGGCCAGCTTCCTGAACTGGCAGCAGTCAGCAGAGGAGCGCCTCCTCTCCTTGGAGGAGACGCGGCTGGAGAGGGAGTTAGAAGCAGAGGAGCGCAGGGAACAGAGGGAGGACAGGAGGGCAGAACAGGAGCGCCAGCATGAGCTCCGCCTGTTTAGCATGCTTACAGGGGCATTGGCTGCTGTCAGGCAGAGTGCTCCAACCACCACTACAACATCAACTGACCCCTCCTTTACCACCCCACCTTATCAGTCAGTGTCGCTGATAACCACAGCCGTCCCCTCTGTCTCATCATCTTTATTTCAGCCACCTTCAGAAGCTCCCACAACACAGGCTGCTTCCACTCAGGATACAATACAGTCTACTCTGCCTGCGTCTGTTAAGGCCTGCAAGATGTCTCAGAATAATTTGGCAGCAGAAAAAGTTATGGAAACTCCTCAATCTAGCGTGTATCTGTCCAACCGTGGGAACAGCATCCGACAACATAGGAGCATCCTCCAGGAGGGCTTTTCTCGATATGGAATGGACAGACACCACCACACAGATAACCCTGATGTAAGTCTCTGGCAAATGTGAAAAGCCTTTCACCGGATCCCAAACTCTGATTTCACAGAATATGACATTATTTCATGACTTACATGGTTGTCCTATTTTTCCTTCTCTCAGGGTATAATCAACTTGGGCACCAGCGAGAACAAACTATGCCATGATGTTCTTCATAAACGGGTAAGATTGTAATCACACCCTGATTTATAATTATGTAATGCTGTAGACTGTAAAGGACATAAAAACTTTTTTTCCTGAACTCTGAACTGAATAAAAATTTTGTTATCTGCAACAGCTGACTAAGACTGACATGCTACATATTGAGCCGTCCTTGCTGCAGTATGCGGACTCCAAGGGACACCCATTGTAAGAGATTAAAGTGGATCTATATTTTCATTTTATTATATAAGCAGCACATACCTTTCAAGGTAAACATTAACCCGATTTAAACCTTTCCATCTTTTATTTCAGCCTGAGACAGGAGGTCGCAAAGTTCCTGACTGACTACTGCTGCTCTCCAAAGCCACTGCAAGCCGACAATGTGAGTGAAGAATATAAATGTCATAAGTCACTGTGTGATTATCCATTCACTGGAGGGACAGTAAGCACAATTCTGATGTTCTCGTACATCGTATTAATATGTTGCAAGACTTTACTTCACAATATAGGACTGGGAGTCATTGTACTTTGTACTACATAGATTATATATTTCCTGTAGGTAGTGGGCACATAAATGGATGTTTTACAACACACTGTACGGGTCATGTAAGGTAAAATGAATAATTAAACTGGGTAAGCTCTGATTTCTGCTGTAGTGCAACTTTAACCAACTACAGCTGTGCAATTCTAATTGTATACTTGTATACTTCTAAATATCAGCACAGCCATGCTGATATTCAGTATAACATCACTCTCATTTGATATTGCTTTTATACAACAGTTATACAAGCGGCAAACAGGAGTACAAAGTCTCAATCAACAACAGATAATTTTTTGCTCTGCCAGTATTCAGAACGAGTACGAAGTCCCAGTGATGTTGTTCTCTATACCAGCACTCATGGAATGCCTCTTGTCCAATCAGATTACCTGGTCTGACCTAAATTTTGTATAGTAATTTATATATTGTTAGAAATGCTAAAAACGTCAATTCTCTTGAATAAGAGGTAGCTCTCTTTACTCTAAATGTCACGTCAATTTAATTATGACTTGCCTTCCCAAAAATTTCTGCAGGACTTCTCGGTGAAATTAAAGGATAACTTCGGGATATTTCAACCTAGACCCTATTCTCCCATGTGTTTGTGTGTAAGTGACTAGTGGCGACAACAATTATTGAAATCGATCCAGTATTCAGGGAGGGAGCACCGGCCAGCAGCCGCGAAATGAGATACAATGTAACTAAACGGGGCACGGGGCATATGCCAATATACAGCCACTAAAAGCGCTTGTTTTTGCTACTGACAGGCTCAGATTGTTATAATAAGTGTCTGACAACACTGTGTCTCTGTTGTTGTCTGTAACCAAGTCTCGCGCTGAAATCTCGTGCGAGACCGTAGTTGTTGCAGGAAGAAGGAGAGACGAGTGAGAGAAGACGAAGACGAAGAGGGAGAGAGGATCTTCAGCCATGACAATCTTTTACATAGCACTGAGCAAAGCTTTCTGTACTCCAACACAACAAACGGCACTTCTCCCTCTTCGTCTTCGTCTTTTTTTTTGGTTTATGTTTTTCTTTTATTTTTGTAGAGACTGAAAATAAAAGTCTGCTTAATTTTTACAACATAACTCCCTGCCATAGTGATATTTTTTTGTCTTTCTGAAGACCTCCCCATGCTTCCCTGCACCTCACTTTGTAACAGCATATAATGTATTTACTAATAGAAAAGCTTTCTTCACGCTGCTTCTGCTGCAGAAGACTCCCTGGATTACGGACATTCATCATTTTCAAAAGTGAAGGCAGAGGCTTTACACTGTAATGATTATAAAGAGGCCAAATGCTGCAATTGAGCTAACATAGCTTTTTCTGAGAGTAACCACATTAATTTGCGCATGTAACAAATGTCCGTTGTGGAGGGTGGATGAATTTGTAGCTTATTTATCAACCTCCTTCTGTGTTCTAATGAGGTCTTTTATAACACAGCTGATGTGTGTGTTTGTTCAGGTTGTGGTGATGAATGGCTGCACTTCCCTGTTCTCGTGTATCGGTGCTGTAATTTGTGACCCTCAAGGTAGGTTCAGAATGTACTGACATACACGCACAAAGCATCCCGATCAATACCGCATGCATACAAATGTGTGGGGGAAAAAGCGACAGGAAAACTTGTCCTGTTTGTCTGCTTTGTGTAAAGAAGTACAGAACAAAGAAAGGGGGAGGTCTTAAAACAGAATTATTCAGACAACTACATAAATGGCTAAGTACTTAATGCCACTACAAGCAAGGCTTCATTTTTAGCAATGTTATATTGTTTGTCTTGCTCAATAAGCTACCTCAAAAAGCAGCTCATGTTCATCTTTTTGCCGACAAATCTTTCATTGTAAACTATTCTTGGTGTTAACATACCTTACAAATTTAGATCAAGTCCTTTAAACCAATCAGTGAAAATGGACACTAATAACCAAAACAGTAGCTCATAAGGGTCTTTAAAGTTTGGCCAGTAATACATCTATTAAACATGGCTGATTTATTTTTTATTGACAAAAGAGAATTTTTACAAACACAGGGAAAATGCTGACAAAACACACAATTGAAATATGAATGATAGAAGAAAATGTGAATGTTTTTTTAACAGATAATCCTAAGAAGGGAATGAAAAAGAGAACAGAAATGAAAAAGGGAAGCAGAGGTACAAATATAAACATAATATGTCAGGTTTCAGGGAAGAAGGATCTATAGTGTTACTACTAATACTAAACTTAGACAGACCTTAGGAAGAGTTAATCAGATACTCAAGAACTTCCTCTTGAATCCCCTGGGTTGTCATAGTAACAGATAATGTCTCTCAAATGAAAAGTATAAACAAGATGCTAACTTAAAAAAGTGAGACCCTAGATCTATCAAAAACATTTGGGGTGTCGAAAAAAATAATGTGTTGCATTGCAATGCATGTGTTCATGTGTTTTTATTGTGTTTTTCCTGCTGTAGATGCCATCCTCATTTCCACTCCCTTTTATGGTTGTATCACTGAGGATCTACTTTTTTACAGTGACGTGAAACTCTTTCATGTTCCTCTTGACTGTGAGGTAAGAATACAGAACCGGATTTACTCGCAGTGCTTTCCATTCGCTTGTTCTTCAAATGTTTTTTAAACGTGTTTTAAAAGTGCTTTGAAAAGTGTATACGTTAATGTGCGTCATGTTGATCCCAAGTGTAATATATGTTGTTTATGTTGATGTATTTTCCCTTTTCCTCTTGTTATTTTGCACTTTTAGGCTGATGGAAAAGACAGTCGACCCTTTCACCTCACTGTAGGGAAACTAGAAGAAGGTTTGAAAAAGGCTAAGCAGGAGGTAATTTATGACTGCTCTTCCTCATGTGGCCTAAATGATTTTATTGAGAAAGGCCAAAGTCATCCAGCACACTTCTATATTTAGATAAATGATTAGTTCCTCTATTGATAAGATTTATCTTTCGTTATCTATCTTTAAGTGTGTGAAGACACAGTATCTCACTTTATCTGTACTTAAAAACAATCCGTCTCTGTTAGGGGATGATCATCAGAGCTGTGTTACTGATAAACCCCCACAACCCTCTGGCTGAGATCTACAGCCCAGAGGAGATGATTGCGTTCCTGGAGTTTGCCAAAAGGTATGTTTCCCCCACTCTTCCCCCACACTGTGGCCTCACGCTGTAAGCCTTCAGTTTTGCAGTCCTGTGGCTTCTTTAAGCACATTGCCAAGACACTGCATACAGTTCCTCGTGTGACGGTTTTATGGATGGAGCGCTGTCCCGTGTGTGGAATTCCAAGTGCTCTTGATGGAGTTTTATCACCTCTCTTAACCATCAGCATATTGTCAAGTGCAGTCATGTGCCAAGGAGACTCCTGCTCCATCTACTGTTTTCTAAATGATCTTGCCAGAGTTATTCCCTCAGTAGAGCCTTGCAGGCACAGAGCTGTTGTAGCTATAAACCACAGTGCTTATACATAGGATGTTGAAGGAACAGTAGATTTTTTTTTACACTTAATTTAAGGTTTATTAAAGCTGCAGTGTTTTTATATTTATCCTACATCCTACTATGATCTTCCTTTATTTCCTGCTTTCAGAAACGAGCTCCACGCCATCATCGATGAACTGTACATGCTGACAGTCTTTGATGAGTCTGTCACCTTTCACAGCGTTCTCAGTCTAGAAAGGTACTGCATGAACCTGACCGTACTGAAATCAGACCCTTAATCATCACAATTGTGGCACAAAGAAGACAGCCTCTCGAGTGCTCATCATGTGCTCTTTTTCAGTTTGCCCGACCCACAGAGGACGCATGTATTGTGGGGGATGAGCAAGGTACGTTCTGTTCTTGTGAGACTTTTTATACCCCTGCTTACAGTACAGTAAAGTCTCTTAAGCTTTCCCACTGGTCAAAAAACCTACTTACACCTGGCTTTTTTGCTTAATGGGAAAGGCTATAATCGGCATTCAGACCCGGGTAAATATTGCCTCGGCTCCGACCGGCATTGATGGGAACACACAAACCGCCCTTTCCGGTCCGATGCTATGCTCTGTCTGTAACTTCTGCGACTCCTTGTCATCTCAGCTACAAATTCCACCCGTCTCCATCCCAGCAGCGCTTGAACATCGTTCCAAATTTGTCGACGCCGTTCTGTTTGATACACAGGCTGAATGAATAAAAGATACAATAAAGGCCTAACCACCGTAACTGCTTATGTTTGTGACGTCAGACGGCGACGCAGCAGGAAAGTACTCCATTGGCAATGGGAAAAGAGACAATTGGTCTGGAACACCTGCGTCAACGTGCTAAATTTCAGTGGGAAAGGGGTGTTATTTTCTTCTGCGGGTGTTTTCTTTCATACCTGTCTTTCTTTTTAGGATTTTGCGATGTCAGGAATCAGAGTAGGCACTCTGTATACGGAGAACAGAGACGTTGTGGAGGCTATAGCCCAGGTGGGCCTCTTCCACAGTGTCTCTGGAATCACTCAGCACCAGGTAGCACAACTACTGCGGGACAGAGGTACGGATCTAAGCTTCATATGTACTTTTGCATGTGAATGTAATTGACCCTGATGGTACTCACATCAATCCCCTTCTTGTAAAGAGCAGTCACAATCCACAGTGTTATAATCAGCTTCCCTTATTCAATTCAAGCAGTGTTCCTGGTTGAGTTGAAAATCTTGCAGCCAAAATAATTTGCACTCATGAATTCTTGATTTAAACAAGCTTGCTGGAGGTTTCCTTGCTTCCTTCCTTGTTGAGATACCAACCCTTTTTTGCTTCCTCTGATATGACCGGAGCATAGACTGGGCCTCTGCAAAAAGACTCAATTTACACTTTCCTTTTGTCACGACTCTGTCTTGCTTCAGAGTGGGTCAACAAGGAGTTTTTGCCAGAGAACAGACGCAGGCTAAAAGCTGCTCACAGTTACGTGACCGGTGAGCTGCAGAGTCTGGGCGTCCCCTACCTGGACTGGCCTGCTACACTTTACGTCTGGGTCGACTTTAGAAAGGTAACAGCATCAAAGCCATTTTATTTCAGTTCTTACTGGTGCACAGCGAATTGAAATGCTAATGCCTCCACATGTTTACTTTCTGAAAGCACTGTGTGGCATTCTTACATTCTTAATGTGTCACTTCTGCCTCTGCATCTCCGTAGTACCTCAGAGAGTCGACGTTTGAGGAGGAGTTGTTTCTATGGAGGTGTTTCATTCGACACAAGGTGCTCATGAGCTGTGGTCAGGCCTTCTCCTGCTCGACGCCCGGCTGGTTCCGCATTATCTTTGCAGAGAAAATGGACCTCCTGCAGCTTGGTCAGTATGGAGTGTAAAATTCCAAACATATACTGTTTCCTGAATGTTTTTAATTTTTAATTCCCACTCAATTGTGTTAAAAAGTTGATACGGAGGGGCCTGGTCTCACCCACAATGGGTTTCTTTTCCTATAACAACCTGCTCACTGTACATTATCTCGCTTATTACACGGCTAATTACTTTCAGTAATAATCTTGAAGGTCTTCATTTAAATAAATGTCTGTTAAGTCAATATCTATCGCTGAATGAGGTAACACAATGGTGATTGAGCCTATGGCCCACTGATGATGTCTGTGGCGACATTCGTGGAGAAAATCACAAGGGGCGCCCAATTAGTGACGCGTCTTCCATCACCCAGCAGTGGTTGGTCTGCCAGAGAGGGTAGGCGGAGCTAAGCGGCTGCTTTTCCGGTCTCTGCAAGTGTTGCGAGTAAAAAGTAATCTACTGGCTGAACAAACAAAGAAAAGATTGGACGACAGATGAAAATCAGTGAAAATCCAAAGAAAAACAAACAAATTCGACGCTCAGATGAAGGCAAACAGTCTAAAAAGGAAAGCGACCGTCAACAAGGAAAATCGGAGCCAACCGTGGACGTTACACATGCGACACTGTCTGGATATCAGGGAAGTGTGCTCCAGCAATTATCGTTTATCACCATAAGGTGCCGCCAAAGAGAATGAAACTGAGACTTTAAAGTCGAGGTGAAATTAAAAATTTCATTTTAATCCTTTTAGATCACATCCCCAGTAATATTGGGCATCTATTTGACAATATAGGCCAAAAAAATACAGAAAATCAATTTCTTCGTATTCTTATATCAAAAGCCGATAATTTTTTCTTCCAGTAAAAATAAACCAAACTATTTCAAGCAATCAATCTGCAACATTTAGCCGCAGAGCCCCAAGAACGCTCGGTCAGTTAGCTAGCTACTGCGCTGTGGAGAACGTCTGTCTACGCCCACTTCTCAACGATCACATCAAATCCCTCTAATGATATGTCCCGCCTGCATGTCCTGTTTCACTCGGAAATACGTCACGATACGGAAGCTAGATACTCTGGAAATGCCGTTTCAGCTCAACTTTAAGACAGAAATGATTTGACATGAAATGTTAATTTGGAAGTGATTTTATGAAATTTAAAATTATAATTTTTTCCTTTAAAAACAAGTGCTTGCGGTAAGTCCGCCAGATTCTGTGATTACAGCCCTAGCAACGGTCTGTTCTTCATAGCAACGCTCTGTCATTGAGAAATAACAGTCCCCGGAATGCTGTAATTAACCAATCAGAATCAAGTAATTAACACAGCCATGTAATCATCCCTCTTATTCCTTTTTCTCCCATCTTAAACTTGACATTAGAGAAGAATTACATGAGGACTATTTTTATATTTGTTCAGTCAATGATTTGTGTTGTTGCTGTTTATCGCCTGATTTGTGTCTTAATCTCTGTATTGATTTGATAACAGTGACTGACTTATTCTGTAAATGTTCTGTGTAATTTTCAGGCCTGAAGCACTTTAAGGAGGCTTTGAAAGAAATTGAAGAAAGAAAGAGCAGAACTGATTCCAATTGTATCAAGGAAGCCAGTAAGGAGAGCACAGAATCAGTGAAAGAGGACAGCGCAGATTCAGACAATGCTGCCATTGTGAATTCCACATCATCGCCCCAGAGCAAGTCATCCGACCAGCTGAAGGAGAAGGATAGTCCTGTTCCTGACACAGGCTCGCTGGCCACCGAGGAGCTTGTGTTGCTGGACTGCCAAGCATCGAAGCCTGCAGAGGGTCTCGACTCTCTGATTGGTACTCTCAGGCACCAGATCAGTTCTTCTGATTGGCTGGAGAAAAACACTCCAGAGCTGTCTGCCGGGGAGGACCCGGAGATTCTTGATGTATTCAAGGCTCTGCTGCAAAGAGCCAGAAAGTAAGATTAGGATAAACAGGCACAAACGTAGCGGCCAAATTACAAGAGGCAGCACTTCAGCATCCGTCTTACTCCCCGCTTTTATTGTGAAAGGCTTGACACGAACACCTGACACGTGGTCAAATCTGATGTCTGTTTCTGAGTGAAGAGGAAACATTATCTGAGAGCCGGCTAATGAGAAGGAGAGAGGACAAGGCAATGCTGGAAGAACAGGGAGAAGTATGTATCTGAATCTTGAGGCCTTATATTGAAGCTGCTAAGGGAAGGGGACTTTTATTTTGTATTCCAGTTTATTTTCTCATACTCAGTATGAAGCCAAAAGTAAATCAGCCAAAAACCTATTTTTTAAACATTTCAAGTATTTTAATTTAAACTATACACCTTTTATTATATGACCATATGCACTTATTTTATCAGAATGTGTTGTAATTTCTGTATAATAAAGAAACTGTGAATAAAGGCATGAATTCTTACATCCTTATTTGACTGTGATCTTTAATTTAGAGTATATTCGAATCATTCAATAGGAATCTTGACTTTCCCTCTGTTCAGAGTAATTTTACACTTTCATATGTTTGACCTAGAATATAATATTGTTTTGTTTTTTGTGTAGGCCGAATGCTCTGAGGGTCTTTGCGTGTGACATTTAAAAAAATGTTTTAGGTGGGCAGCGGGCGGCGTTCCATTGCAACAAAGGAAAGTGAAGGGGGACGTGATGAAGAGGAGTGATAATGGAGGTTGAATCATCTCCAACCACAACACACTGTGGCCCGCTGTCTATTATGACAGTGGGATTTCCTGTACTTCTTTGTTTTGCTTGCAGACCTGCTGACAACCCCCCTAAATACACACACACACACACACACAGATGAGTTTCTGCAACACATCTGCTTCCTCAAACACTGAAGGGGCTGTTGTTGGTACTTTCGCTTTACCTACCGTGTGAGCTGGTGGGCCACAGTGGAGAAAGCACGGGGAAATTTCGCCGCCGGCTGGGGGAGTTTCCGTTACAGCAGGGGAGGAGTTACACTTGATCTGCGAGTGAGGGCTTGTGGTCATGAGTTGGAGGAGTAGCAATGTGTCAGAGTGTTCAAACTATTTGCACAGAAGTAGTTCCTCTAGCCTGAAGTGCTCTACCTGCAGACACTAACCTAACAGGTTTGCTCCTGAGACATCGCTGCTCTCTACTACAAAGGTAAGACCGCACATCAAATTCAACTCTACATGTTTAAAGCTTATTTATATGGACTAAATAGGGTTTGTTGTTTGACTCGATTTCCTTCTGATCTCAACTTAAAGACCAAGTAATAACAAACTGTTTCCTCCTGTCTCTTCTGTTGTCCCTGCTCTCTCTTATTCTCTCAGCTGGTGTACGAACATGAAGTTTGTGGAGCTGGGGGACTCCATCAGTCGCTTCAGGTTTGTTCAGTCCTGTGTGGGGTTGGCAGGCTGCCTGTGTGTGTGCTATGCAGCCTGGACACCTTTCTGGCTGAACAACGGGGGACTCTGGACGGAGTGGAACAACACTAACAGTGACCAGATGATTCGCAAAGACGGCACCGTCTTCAACGGTGAGCGAGAACCTCTTTGACATTTGTTTGCAGTCAATAAAAGACTCATCTGTTTTAAGCTGTCAGTCTGGGTTAGGTTACAGGTTAGACTGATGTGCAGTTTAACACGTGGAATTAATCGTGTGTGGCAGGGCAGAATTTTTAATGAGTTTCTGTTCTTTCTGATGTGTTCATAATGCACTGGCTCTGCCGGAGAATAGCCTGAGGGAGACTTATTTAGCATACACCTCTGAGTCTGAGTGAGGATCAGGAGGAACATGTGGAAACACACTGGGTTTCAGAGGAACTTCTCAGCAGTAGTAAACAAGTTTGAGCCTGTGCGTGTACCTGAGAAGTGCATTCTTTGTATCTGCTGAAGCTCTTAAGCTTGGTTGAAGGCTGAAACCTGGTTTTGTCAGCCTTAATTTGTGTCATTTTAACTAAGAGGAGTTAGGTCCTCTGACAGTTTTGGTGTAGCCTGTTCACTGACATTTTTACATGCAAACACACTTTAAGAAGGGAGCTAATGTAGCGTAAGTCCTATGTGAGCAGTGACCAAAGGCTCTCCCTGAAAAGGTTAAAGGCAGCTGCTGTCGTTTCAAGTTTTACTGAAACTAAATGTAATGTTAGTTTTTATAGATAAAACAAATAAGATAAATGGAGTCGCAACAAATGTATAGGCAGATTATTAGTACACTAACAAGTAAATGACCTGAAATGTCAAAGTGTAGACTATGCTAGCTGTCAAATGAGTTACATTCTTTCTGCCAGAAAGAATATCACACATGAAAAGGTCAACATGAAGTCCTTTTAGGAAGTACAACATAATGATTCATCTAGTAAACAAACACACAGAATCCCCCCAAAAAAGAACAAAGGAATAGATTTTTTAAATTGAATTGTTTATTTGAAGACAAGGGACAATGTACATGAATCAACATTCAAACAAAATGTAAATGTACCCGAGTTAGCCGAACGACTAGTTTTCATTGGTAGTCCCTTTTAGGTATTTTAGGCATTCTAAAACAACAAAAACAATTTGATAGGCACAAAGGTAAAATATATACTAGTTTGAGATAAAAAAAATATACTTGTTTAACAACATGAGTGGATAGAATCTGATTCATAGGGGGGATGCAAACAGTTCAAGCAGTCAACTGACATTGTAAGTTATCAACAAGCCATTTCTTGACATTACACTGTAGTAATGATAGAAAAATATAACAAAGTTAGCTCAACAGCAATTAATTCAAACTTAAGCAAGCTGTACGTTGTTTAGCAACACATTAGCCTCAGACAGCTTGCTACAATAAAAACTACAATCACATATTAACATTCAGAATGCAGGTGTCATACAGGTAGTGACCCAGCAAAGGCATTTAAAGACTAGCTAAATGATTGTTGT
Source organism: Semicossyphus pulcher (assembly GCF_022749685.1). Taxonomy (NCBI): domain Eukaryota; kingdom Metazoa; phylum Chordata; class Actinopteri; order Labriformes; family Labridae; genus Semicossyphus; species Semicossyphus pulcher. The sequence continues at coordinate 20,185,588 of NW_027211759.1, forward strand.
CAATATTTACTTTGTAACAGATTAAACCAAATGCAGGGTGTAACAATATTTGGATATGAACCAGGGGAGCATATCTACATTCCCAGTGTCCTATTTAACTCATCTCAATATCCTTCTTAAAGAGATCAGATTTTTTAAAATGGGGTTGTGTGAGGTACTTATCAGAGTCATTGTATTGACTACAGTAGATGGCGAGCAGCACGGCGTCTGTTTGTAGAGTACCCACACAGAAGCTATGTCCCGCTCGTGACTGGTTCGGGTGAAAAAACAGATTGTACCCACTTAAAAGAGGATGACCTAAAAACAATCAGTATAACTTTGGGTGTATGATACTTCCAATATTTTCACTGCCTCACCTTGCTGTCAGACAGCCCTTTTTCTCAACCACACAACCTCTGCATTCCTACTGATACTGGTCACTGTGTTAATCTGTGGATCAGCTGCAAATCCTTACTTCCCCTTGTACTGTGACCCATTTAGGAGAACTTTTCATAGATTTCATGTTCTCAGAAATGTTGTTATACTCCTCTAAAAATGCGCATGACCCCTTCTATTAACAGAACAAACGACTGAATTCAACTGCCGGCAATTATTAACAAAAACAAAGTCACCTGTCATCGATGACTGTATTCCAGTCATTTATGATCGTGCAAACCCACATTTTGAATGAGATCTATGTTGGGTAAAATTACCTACACATACATAAAACAGCCTCAAAAGTACATGACCTCTTGATCTGACTCTACTGGTTTCAGTCGTGGGCAGGGGAATCCATCTGTGTGATATCACTCAGCCATGTTTCACTTCATCATGCTGACTATTTATAGAAGACACTGTCAATCTAGAGTCAACCAGTCTCGTTTTCATCTTTGATTTTATACTACGTTTACATATTCTTTTGCTTCTTTCAGCCCTGGAAGCTGAGAGAGTATTTGGAGTTCTTGCCTCCCTGATGGCTGTGAGCACCGGCGCTCTTTGCCTGGTGTTCGCCCTCTGCTGGACATCTGAGACGGTGCGCTCCTACTCCAACACTCGCTCCCTCCTCATGGCAGGACAGGCTCTTTATCCCACCACGCTGCTGCTGCTCACTATGGTCTCTACAGGTAACACAACTTCACTGCTAAAAATATGTCAAACACTTGTTTGCCTGGACCACACAGCGTGTTTTTGTGTTTCACTTTATAAATAATTAAAAACTGTTTGGGGAGTTTAAATATAATAAAATAATTCCACATTAGGTCGTGAAAAATAGTCCCATTTCCAATTAACCTCCAAATAGCCTTTTATTTTGTGCTGTTCATGTCAACCCCACACCTCCTGAAGTTCTTTTATGTGCTCACTCATTTACATACCCTGCAGGGCAGCACTTTTTAAAGAGACTTTTTCCTTAGAATTGTGGTTCATTATCATACAAACTCTTTTTTAAAGCTCCAGGCACGAAATAATTGACCTTAATGGCTTTTTTTCTTTTCCTCACAATGATACTTAAGTTGACTCATTTCCTTCTTTTATCTACAGGTTTCTTCTTCCTCCTCAGCTGGTCTTTTTTCACTTATCAGCACCGGGAAGAAATCGGTCAGGACTTCTCCCGCCTCGGCTCCTCTTATTGGCTGGGGGCTTTAGGATGGGTCCTGCTGTTGATCGTGGAGACGATCGTCTTTATCGCTGAACAAGCTGTCGTTCCAGACATCCTACCAGACTTGGAGAAGGCTGTGGAGTCGTGGCGGATTGCCTCCCAACTTAAGGCTGCCAAACGCTCTTTCAGCGATGGTTATCACCCTGGTAACAGCATAAACAGTATGGCCCCAGAGAGGTATATGACAGGATCTTGAGGGGGGGAAATAAGGACACGACAGAAAATGAATGTGTAAGTAAAATATTAACGCACAAAGGCTCAATAGGACACCAGCATTTCCTTGCTGCGTTATAGATCTGTACTACCAGACTGACTATTTATAACCTGTGTTTGGAGTTAAGTGTTCTCTAAAGGGATTAAAATCCTAAATCCTGAACGTCAGTGGGACTGAAAGCTCCTGCTTCCTGAAGAGATGATCACGGTGGTCGTTCTACAGTTTGTTTTGTTGAACTGAAATAACAAGAAACACACTAAGGACCAACGATAATGACTGAAAGCTGACTCTCTTCCCTTACAAAGTGATGTGTAGATAATTGTTGCTACAATGTAGTGGAAATAGATTAAATAAGCATCATTTTGTGATGACTATATGACACTTCTGATGGTTCTCAACTAAAGAAAATCTGCTAATTTTAAGTGTTTTATTAAAGAGTTGGTATTATGCTGTGTCACATTTTAAGACATATATATAATGTTACAATGTTGGATGTCCAGACTTAACGTGGGTGAAGTTTGAAATCTGTAGGTAAAAGTATGTTGGAGTAATCCCCAGGCTTCTCAGCTCAGTCTGCAGGCTGCTGTGAACGCCAGGTTTCACACAGTTTTTTCTACAGCTGGCTTCGAAGAGCTGGCCAATCAGAAGAAAGCAGGCTCGTAGGGGGCGGGGTTTCTTAAAGGGACAGAGCTGATTGAGTCGTGTCAGGCAGAGGCTGTATGAGGGCCTGCACAGAGCACCAGTGTGAGAAAAATGAGCTTTTTAAAACTGTAAATTATGCTAAGCTACTCCACAGGTATCACAGAGTGAAATATGAAGCTTGAAATTAGCATAATACCCCCCTTTAAATATGTTGAAAGGTTAGCTACTAGCTTTACTTTATAAGAACATCATAATAATTGTCAGAAAAGAATGGAAAACACATTTTGTTTGCCTGTTTTATACATGTGTGTAATTGTACTTCCAATTAGCAGTTAAAGGAAACCATAGTTTCTGCATGTACTGTACATGTACTTCAGTAAATGGTAGATGAGATGCCAGACAAGTGAATTTCCCTTTGGGGATCAATAAAGTTATTGTTATTGTAATCGTTATTGTTACTAAGCTTAATTAAACTGTGCTCCTCCTTTTAAAGATAAATAAAAGTTTACATCCTGAACAGTGTGTCCGTCTTAAAAGCAAAGCAGAATCATCTGAGAATCGTGGAGAGATAGGAGGTCACATTTTGTGACTGAACATGATGGTTCCCTCCTTGGACAGTTGTCCTACATCGGCCCACAGGAGTTTACTGTGTAATGAAGCAGACTTTCTGCCAGCCTATCCTACATCTGTCTCTCTTTTGAAAAGCACTCACCTCATGCATTCCCAGCCTACTTTTCCCAGCTTTGCAGCGCATTTGGACCACCAGACAACAGACGGCCTCCAAAGTCGTTATTTACTTTTCTCTCACACGCTCCCAGGAGGAGAGGAAGCACTCCGACGCCGGACTGCTTATGTTTATGCTCGCAACCTGCCAAAGTGGGGGAGAATTAAGTGGCTCTGGCTCTGTTAATTGGGCGTTAATCAGGTGTTGCTCTAATTAAAAGGCAGTTCCGCCCTGTTGGGCCCTGGTAATGAGTTTGTTATTAAATCCACAGAGGATTTTTGTCTCTTTTTCAATTTACCAACAGGGTAGTGCTTAATTGCTGTGTAAATGAGGGGAATGTCCTTGAAGGTCGTCTTGCATCAGCACGCGATCCATGAACAGAATTGTTCTAAAGAGCTTCCACATCCGAACTTCAAATCTGCTCAGCTCGCTGTCTGTTTGACCTCTTGTGTCCAGCTGTGCCTTTCAGAAGTTTAAGTCTCATTTTTTAAAAGATTCCTCTTCAAAGCTCATTTGCAAAATCAGGAGAGCAGGTGACCCACTTTCTTTTGTAAATAAAAGCCCTTTTAAAATTGATTTCCTTTTCATCTAAAGTGGCTTTATTTTCCCCAGCAGGTGACCTCTGGGCTATTAAAAACTCTTTTATAGCTGCCGGTGTCTCATGAACAAACCCTCCATTTTTCACCTTCCACCACCACCACAGACGCTGCTCTTTCCCCTCCCTGAGAGAAACACGGTAAAGGTTGAGCATGCCTTCAGAGAAAGACAGGCCGAATCAATGCGGAGATGGAGAGAAAGAGATAGTAAGACGTTTAGGCACAAAGGAAGAAATGACAGATGAATGGTAGAAGATGTTATACACAGATAGACAGGTGGCCTGATAGACACCGAGAGATTGCGGCTGCTGATTGTTGAAGGGCATTCGCTACAGAGACATCAATCAGAAGATGGCACAAAGATTGAGCAGGCCGCCGCCGCCGCCGCTGCTTCCTGCCTGAGGCCGGCAGCATGTGTAGAACACAACCTGGCTCCAACCACTGCTCTTCATATCAATTAGAGAGCAATTATACAGCCATGTCCTACTAATTACGCTGCACTGCCAGAGTGCCATCCCCCCAGTATAAAGTGTGTGTTTCTCCTCTCTCATGTGGGTCTGTGGTTGTGTTCAGAGAGATAAATAAATAAACTTGCCGCCTGCCAAGAAGAAGCATCCTTAATCTGATTTTCAGCACTGTAAATTTGTGTTTTGGAAGGGAAGAAAAAGAGCAAAAAGGTGTCATTTTCTGCTTGACCTTTTGGTGGTGCTGGTGTAACATGTATCGCTCATCTCTCTCGCAATGAAATGTGGTGAAATGTGTGTGACACTGCTCTCATTTGATGAGTAATGCAACCACAGAAAAAAAATCTGTGCATGCATGTGTGTGTGTGTGTTTGATTTTTATTTGCGAGTTAGACAAAGTGTGATTAATATTCTCGAGCATATTTCAGAGGATTTTCAGCCAGAATGTGCCGGACTACTTAATAAGTCAAGTTTTTATTTGGCTGGATCTTGGAGCGTGATGAATTATGAAATAAAGCGAGAACTGCATGCAGTTTTATTTCTCCGTGGTTTACATAATTCACTCAGAACATTTGTAACTTTCTGACAGGTTAATGCTGTCGGGTTCAAAGTGAAAACACTGAGGAAATACGCAGAAAGACGAGACAGCAGGGGAGAAAGAGACATGAAGATGAGAGGCGGAGAGAACAAAGGGGGGGAGAGAGGATTTGAGATGTCACACAATAGATCCACACTGTCCCTGAATTCTGTGCGGCAGCGCGAGGTGTCAGATTGTGACGAACCCTGTACCTCCAGCTCTCTCCATGGGACCGAATGTTCTGATGTAGTCAAAATCAGAGCTTGACCACATGTGCCCTTCCACTGCATTGTCATCAGAGTAAGTGGACACTCTTTGAAAATGGAAAAGTCTGGAAATTTGATGTCTGCAGTGCTACAACCTCAGTAAAAAGCAGACAGAGGGAGGGAGACAGAGAGAGAAGAAAACCCTCTGTCCTTCAGTCGCCTTTCTTGCTGGGACTGAGTTCATCTCGCCTGTGGAATCTGCAATGAGCCACTGCTCTTTGAGACTGACATCCCACCCAGACCACCCTGCTGATTACATTTGTTCAGAGGAGCTGAGTGCTGACAGAAAGAGGAGAGACAGCGCTTGCATCAGGGAAAAAGAGTTTCTTGATTATCCTGCTTTTACATTCATCCATTGGACTTGCAAGCGCAGGTGTTTCAGGATTGTCGAGTCTCTTTGTCTATTCTAACATTGTTTCTGCACCTTTGAGTTTGGACTTTGTTACCCTGTGTTTGCACCATATCTGCGCGCCTGTACCCTTGTTCCTAAGTGTTGTCGTGTCGGACATCTCAGTCCGTACAATGAAGCTGTAGTCCCATTCTCGTTGCTCTATTCATCCCTGGCCAACTGTAGCCGCTCCCTTCTCTTATCTCTGTGTGACCAAGGAAATTAAATTACAAATATAATCACTTGGCACCCGTTTCTCGAGCAGTGCGCCTCTGCTTTGCATATAGAGTGTGCTTGCTATGGAGACACGTTGTGTGAAGTTACTTATTGGCCTATTTACGATAATGGGCTGTGCTCTGCTAGTGGAGTCACACACACCTTTTTTACAATGACAGTGAATGGCACGAGGAAGTGAAGCGAGAGGAGGCTGAGGAAAAATCAGTATAACAGAGAGACGCTGAGACATAATTGCAGGCTGCTTGGGAAAAGAATTTGCCATGGGTGACTTGTCTAAAAAAGCAAGATGAGATGGAAAAGAAGAGACAAATGGGCTAAAAACACTAACACACTCACTCTGTCAGGCTTAGTCCAAAATCACTCCCTGTTTGCAGCCTTCAGCACTAAATTTACTTTAAATCCTTCATGCCAAATTAATGCAAAAAAATACAATGAGAATGTATCTCTATTCACAGATTCTGCATGAAAGTGCAGAATTTATAGGCGTCAGGAAAGGAGTTTGGGTATTTGCAAGTCCACCAGTGGACAAGGAAAATAGTCCGTGTGGCGAGCATAAGGGGCGGGACGCAATCCTGGACCCCATTGGTGGTTATCTCATAACGATTTAGCTTTTAATAAACAGATATCTGCTATCTTATTTCTTAAGTTGCTAGTTGGACTGTAAATAATGCAGCACACGGAAAGGAAGTCTTGGCTGGAAGTCGTTTATTACCAACTGCTGGTGACACCGGAAGCCCCCAAAAGTTGGGCCTTGCTCTCACATTGTGGTGCTAGGGATGCTAATTCTGGTCTCTCTCTACTTGTTAGATGTCATGACATCAATGGCTAAAAGTTTATTTAAGCTAAAAAGATATCTTTTCCATTGTTGGCCTCTGAGCATGTTAGCATGCGGAGGTTAGCTTTAAACCTTTGGATGAGGAAACACACTACAGTTACCTTCCAGCTACTGTATGTGATTTATGGTCTCATGTACAAAATGTTAAGAATCTAAAAAGTGTTACAAATGTGTTCCAATCCAAAGTTTTTAGGAGACTGTCTGGTGTTTAGGCTTGGTTAAATACTTAACTAAACTTACGTAAATGACGTAATAAATTCCACATACAATTATTAAGAATAGCCTCAGAGCAGCTGTTAGGCTCACACCTAACGTTATGTTGTCGGAAAGAGTCGCCAGAGGGAGTTCTGTTTCCTTATAATACAGCACTAGCTAACGCTACATTTAGCCTAGCATTTATCAAACTATGGATCAAAAGGGGGCTTGCGTGTGTGTGCTAACTGCTAACTATGATTTGGATAGGAAAGCATATTGGTTCAGTGACCAGTTGAACATTTTTTTTTACTCCTGCTTCCTCCTCTAAATCTGACTCAAGACAACAAAAGGTTTCAGGCTAAACTGTACTGATTGTAACATGAGTCATTGCTGTGTGTGTAGCCGGGTATATGTCAATGAAAATGTGATCAGCCATGCTCGCACAATTTTGAGAAATGGCAGAAACAGCAAAACAAGCTGTAATAATTAAATCTGCATACTTTCTCCCTAGACTTTAATGGATACTAATTAAGAATCTGAACTTTCATATCATGCATGTTTACTATGTCAAGCCAAATTTCCAGAGGTTTTTAGCTCACCACTATCCTTAGGTCAAGCCTCACGGGGCCACTCCATTGGCTGATAGTCCACAATGCAATTTACACCTAAAAAAAATGAAATAATGTCACACTACAGCTGTCACTGATGACGATGATTCAGTTTCAAAAATCTCCATTTACTGCTCCCGAGAGAATAAACTGAATGAGCGAGCAAGGGAGTGATTTTGGACAAAGCGTCATTCACTCACTCAGTGATGCCAACTACCATTGTGCAGACAGCTTCCTCTTCAGCTCGAATCTATTCCCCACACGTTAGACCATCTGACTGAATAAACAGTCCCCTCTCCCTCTCCCTCTCTCCTGCAGGTCTTTCACAAAGAGGAAAGGGATGAAAACCTGTGTATATTAGAGAGATGTGCGTCCCACGGGAGCACAAAAAGGAAAGTTGGTAGACGGAGAGTGAGGGGAGTATGAATAGAAGAATAGCATTTTTATCATTGTTATTATGAGAAGGCCATCACTTGCTTCCCTTGACTATATCTCTTATTCCCTATTCAGTTAGGAATGCATTTGCTTATGCAGGGATTGTTACACTTGCAGGCCAGCAAATGTGAAACCATTTCAATGCCTTTGGATATACCAAATCAATCACAGAGCAGGTGGACGGTATATTTACTCGTGATTATTATGTATTCAGCCCTAGTTACTAGAGTTGCTCTGATACCATAACCAGTATCAGACATGTCTCTGCACAACATGTGTCATCCGCAAATGGTCAATAAACACTACCATAATTCAGTAGCATCCACAGCCATTATAATAACTGCCAAGGGCACTCTTTCAGGGCTGTGAACAGTAGCTGATAGCATAGACTGTTACGCTAGGCAAAGCTAGCAAAACTTTTTTTTTTAATACAAACTACAGGCTGTATATTTTTCAAATTTAAAGTTAAACTATTTTTAGCCACTAAAAACACACACAAAATATAATTTTCATGTTAAAATCTGGGTGTGTCCAACACTCAGCGACACACACAGGACGTCCGGAGAGCACGAGCTGATATGATGCTAGCATTAGCTTAACATGCGCTAACATTAGGGTTAGGATTCTTTCAGTGTACTGTGCCAGGCCTTTAAGCGATAAAAACAGCAATACAGGGTATATCCCAACGCTGTTAATCAGTAATGTAATATGTGTATTTGTTTTATTGCAGTAACATCAGAGGGGTTGAATGCTCCTGAACCACTTGTTTATCAGTCTCTTCCTCCCTCTTACATCAGGGTGTTTTTTGCAGTGAATAAGTGCCGAATGACTCTCAGTGTAGTCTCATCCGCACACGACATATGAATTCTGAAAAAGAGACGCGACTTTCCAAACTATTGTCCTTGAAAAATGACTGTATACGTCTGCTCCTGTGCTCATAAAGCCCTCAGCTATCATCATCCTCGCCACCAGCAGGTTGGCTTGAGAGACCGGGGTGGTAAAATAACGGCTCCCCGCTGGATGGTGTGAATCATTGCGATGACTGGTTGATAAATGCTCCAGCACCAAGGCTCTGGCTCCAATAGTAATTTCTCTCTCCAACTGGACTGGCTGCCAAATGACAACAACCTCCCGACTCCAAGCCCCCCACCACCGCCGACTATCCACAGCATCCCTTCGCACAGCCCATCCCCTCACCTCCTATAATTACTGTACTCTGCAAGTTGGGTTTAAGACCAGTCACTCTAAATCAGGCTTGAATCACTGTGTGTTACTGTGTCCATTGTTCCCTTGTCTGAGCTCTGGCAGAGCTAGTGCAGAAAAGGGCACGGCTGTCCTGGCATTTCCTATAATGGACTTTGTAGTTAAAAGACAGGGAAATAATAAGCAGATCTACGTGTGGGGAACGAGCTCTTTGTGTTTGGTGGGAAGTTAAGACCGGGGACAGTCGGGGGTTAGAGTTGACAGACAACAGCGCTGCTCTTTTCACACTCCTCGACACATAATGGGACCAATCTTTCTCTCTACATCTCTCCCTGGGGGCCATGATTTGCTCATTACATTGATGGAGGGAGGCCGAGGAAGTAAGTAAGGAAGGAAAAGAGGGAGAATGACCAGTCAAGAGACAAATAGTTTGAAATTTATTACCGCTTAGAATTCACTATTACTCTCATTTCATTTACGGATAACCCACTTATTTCAGTGTTTCACAACTTGCCAAGAAAGCCTCCCCTCGAGGATGCTGAACGTTCAAAATCTTGAGGAGTTGTTTGCAAAATGCTATCCCTCAGCTGACAGACCTGCTGTGTAAACCTGCACCAGACAGTTTGGGGAAAAGAGGACTAATACCTGGTTAAACAGAAGACAAATCCAGTGAGTGGATGTTTATGTGACTGGAGGTCTCCTGGCATCAAGGGGAGCCTTCTGCAATCAGGGGAATCTACATTTAATTAACATAGAATTAAAGAGCATTGTTAGTTTGATTAAAGACACTGGTCTTGATTCCCCACTCTACTCTAGTGCTCCTGAATCCGGCTTAGGGTTTAATTTCATTTGCTTTACTGCGAGTGGATCAGCATCCATCTGGATTGTCTGCTCAGATGCAGGTCTCGCTTTTTCAGTGGGCTACACTGTAAAGCACAGTCTCACTATTCACTGCAATCTCTGCAAGTTATTGACCTCCCTGTGGCCTATCTTGCTGTTGTAATGGGATTTGTTTTAAAAAAAAAAAAAGGAACTTAAAAAAGGGCACTCAAAGTTGCAGTAGCTTAAGTTGTTCTCCATATTGTCCATTTCACCAGAACAGAGGAGATGAATGGAACTGGTCCAGAACCAAAATAACTGCGCAGCGCCTCAGGGAAAGTTATAAAACAAGACTTGGAACGAATTAATGCGGTCCCGAGACTAGACTATCCAATAAAATGACTATTTGGATAACTGGACGTGGCAGATATTGTGGGTTCAGGCTGTCAGTAGTTTGTGGGGGAAGCTGGGATGCTGTAGTGTGTCTGCGCTCTCTGTTAAAGCTCCATCAGTCAGGATGAGCCGACAACAAACGCAGCCGAGTCATGCGGGGTCACACGAGGCCTCGAGACGGCATCACTCAACTCAGCTGTCCCCTGGCTGTCACTGTGTGATTATAGGCACATTACAGAGGGAGGGAGAGCCAGTAATTAATCACCTCATTGGAATAATCACATAATTGATTATTAACAAAACCCGAGGTGAGGGTGAGAGGAGAGAGGAAACAAGACTTTGAGAGGCAGAGACAGGGGGAGATGGATGAGTGGGGATTTGAGTGGTGGGGTAAGGGGTTTGTTCTGGCAGGTAGCTTTGACGAATAGCTCTGCATTAAAGTCCACCTCTTTGAGTATTAATCCTCCGAATCATGTCTCCGCATGAGGGATGGAAGAGGTGGACAGTGGGGAGGCGACTCGCTCTGAATCGGCTGGGCGAGGCTGAAGAAGTTTGTCGAACGTGCTATGGAAACGCAATTAAAAATTTGCATACCGAACGCTCAATATATTGCACAACACTCAGTGGGAATATGAGAGTGAAATGCCCTCTTTACCCTGAGTACAATCACAAAGATGCCTACATTCTGCATGACATTTAGAAATATCGTGCCGCAATTTTGGTCGGTCTATTCAAATGTGGACGATGCTGACATTTTATTCCCTGCGAAGGAAGATACGGACGCTGCTTTGGAATTCATTCATCGCCCATCTCTGCTATTGACACTTTTCCTTAAGCTGCTGTGTGACTTGAGCTGTCTTTTTTGGACCTTTGGCTTACATAGTTCTGCCTGGAAGGCTTGATCTCTTCCCCCCTTTTCTTGTCACAGACTGCAATCAGTCTTAAGCCCTTTTGTGTTCTCCACCCTGAGCTAAGCCTGTTATCCTGCGCAACTCCTTTACACAAGATCACTACAATATCCCCGTTCTCTGTCTTTCACCTTTCCTTGTGTTGCCCCTCTTTGTTTTACACACACTGACCCAAATGTAATGGTTCTGAAGTTTCTCAAAGATGGATTAGATGGACTGCTTTTTACTTATTTGCTCTTGTTCTTGGGCGTCAGCTACACACCAGCACGGACTCACAAACAAGAGGAACACATAGCCCCTCCCTAACCCAATTTCCTCCTCAAACACATGCCATATTTGGACTAATCCCTCCCATTGCACACACCTGCAACAGGCTCATACACACACATTGCTCACTGCTGTTGTTGTGATATACCACTGTAGAAAAAAAACACCCTCTCCCTGCGCAAGATGTCAGCTCGCTGGTGCATTGCAAGCTCCTGTATGTCCTCCCAAACTGCAGCCTCCAGTCCCCCGGGGTCTGCTCCTCACATTCATAACACTCCGCTCCATGCCAGGTGGCTGTCTCCACAAGTCCTCTTTCCCATAAATCAGACTGTCTTTGAGTTGATCAATAACAAGTCAATTAGCAGGCGCAGAGAGATGAGGGTCTCTGGGGGGGTCAGCGCTTGTTTGTCATGCAGACATCTGCAGCTCTGTCCCTGTCTGCCACGGAGCGAGGTGTGTCGTTTACTTCTGGAAACATGTGGCTAGCTGGCTATCATAAATCTAAATATCAACTATAAATAGGCTAGGAACATCTTGCTACAATTCATCATTTGCTTGTTCTTGGATATGCAATGAATCAAGCATTGTGTACTTCAAATCTCACAGCTGTGTTTGATGGATTTGCCTGGAAAAGAGCACTTTTTGTCACTTGCTCTTCCGTTCATTTGCTCCTCAGCGTTTTATATGAATAAACATATTTTTCACAAAGAAACAAAAAAGAGACAAAAAACCCGACTATTGTTGTCTGAGGTCAAACATGACCATATGCAACAAATATAAAGCTGCAAATCCTGCCAGTATTCATCCCGCTCCCCTGTTAAGCTGACAAGAGTGGGAGAGACCCAACTGTTGTTTGGTGCCCACTGACTGTGTATCTAATGACTTGGCTTGCAAATCCAACGCAACAGCAACAGGCTCCTGTGGCGAATACACCAGATTAATCCCCTGGATAATTACAAACAAGAATGATCTTGGGCAAATACTCCCCATACCTACTGAGACATTACATCAGATAACGTTGTCTCATTCAAACTCAGTCTGAATGGTTACAGAAAGGGCAGTGTGTGGAGAAGTGAATGAAACGTGTTGATTACGTTTGGAGAGAAGAACTTTGAGAAGTTAAAAAACACAACTGGTGGACAAGTTACACATACGACCAATGCAGTTGTTCTGTCCTCAACATATGCTGTATATATGGTAAATGGTAAATGGACTGTACTTATATAGCGCTTTTCTAGTCTTTGCGACCACTCAAAGCTGCTTTTACACTACATGTCACATTCACCCATTCACACACATTCACACACTGATGGCAGAGGCTGCTACGTAAAGTGCCCAACTGTCAATCAGCAATTTGGGGTTCAGTGTCTTGCCCAAGGACACTTCGACATGTAGCCTGGGGGAGCTGGGGATTGAGCCTCCGACCTTCCGGTTGAAGGACGACCGACTCTACCACTGAGCCACAGCCGCCCCTATCTATATCTTGACAGGCATATAAACGCTCTACTTGTCCGCTTGTCGACAGGTATATTGACGATGCAAGGAAAGTTGTGAGACTAAAACATCCTAAAGGAGTAATCAGTTCTCTGCCACTTTCACTTTTACACGCAATGTAAATATACACGACTCAATCATTAATCTGAATTAAATCTCTGTTTTGACCATTGCCGTATCTATGCATTTCCAAGCTCAGGTGAAATACATAGCATGGCATTTTAACCTGTAATCATTTATGAACTTATTCATTTGTTTTTATTTGTGTGTACTCTCAATGGCTATGAACAGTTTAGCAGTAAGCAAAGGCAACTCTAACAACAATTCGGGCCTGTGTCCACCAACGGTGTTTTGGCAGTGCCATTATTTAAAATACAAAACCAATGCAGTTCAGCGTTTTCAGCGCTCAGCATCATTGGCGTCGGCTGTTTTTTGTCGCTATGCTCGCAGCGCTCTCAGTGGAAAATAGTTCAACTTTTGGTATTCTGGTATTAACTTTGTTAATAATAATGGCAGAATGCTTTCGTTTTTTTTTCCAGGGTACAATTTCCAAGTCTAGCTGCTGCTAATGGCCGGACACGATTCCTTTCCTCTGTTTTTCTGTTTTCTTTGTAAAATGTCCTTGAATAAAAGAAAACATTAAGCATACAAAACAATTTAAAACAGACTTACGGTCACTACCTACCTTGGCGCTGGTGAAGAGCTCTCTATAATTTAGGTTGTGGGCGCTGCCAGCGCAAAACAAAATGCCATTGGACACAGGCCTTAAAACTTCACGAAATGAAACATTTACCCAAAAATAATCATCCGGAAATGAAGATAATAATTATACAAACAATACGTACCCACAAGGCATGAGACGTTTGTGCAGATGTCACTGGATTGACTCAGATTGAGTAACACAATGCCATTCAGCCATATGCTGACTAAATTCCTGATTACTGGTCACATGACATCACTACCTGTAAGTAACTTCCTGTGGTTTTTAAAGTGACCTCAACACAAAACACATACACCTTAAATTGTGTATCAGCACAATTGATGTAAAATAGGAACAACTTGTATTGGTTTATCAACCTTTCATAATCAATTCAGGTAGCGGTTATGGCCTTTTTTTCTACTTTTTTAGTTGTCTATAATGTTGCTTTCAAAACTTACCACTCGAAATGGAAATTGCAGCGAGCACACATTGCTAATTGGTATTCAACCCGACATGACTCACTCCTGAAGCTTCCTTTGTCATTGTAATTCACAGCAGTCACCACCTGAATCGCTGGTGCATCAGTCACATACACTGTAAGATGTTGTGAAGTGGCAAGTGGAAAATACAATAAATATAATTACTATCATAGCAGAAACAGTTTGTTATATTCCGTCTGTCTTTCTCACACATCACACAATGCATGTGATGTAACAAGTCTCTTAATCCCTGCTGACTGCATACACACACACACACACTTACAAACAGACTCAAAACATAACAATTAAAATATTTCACATGTCAACCACTGAATTTATCTGATCAATTCATAACCTTCTCCTTCTTTGATATCACACATATGACTGTAATGTTTTTATCTTGACGTCTGCGTCATTTGTAGTCATTATGTCTGTTTATTACTTTAACATAATCTTTTATGTTGACAGATCACAATTATGTACGGAGCCCCTAAAGTCCCAAAAGGTTTAATCTTGTGCGCACAAGATAATAACTTGTTCCCACAAGATAATAACTTGTTCCCACAACATAATTATCTTGAGCGCACAAGATAATAACTTGTTCCCACAAGATAATAACTTGTTCCCACAAGATAATAACTTGTTCCCACAACATAATTATCTTGTGCGCACAAGATAATAACTTGTTCCCACAACATAATTATCTTGTGCGCACAAGATAAAAATGTTCACCTTTGGGACTTAAGGGGCTCCGTAGATGACCTTTTTGCAGGGAGGAGAAATTTATTCTGCCATGTTTCAAACAATGGTGAAAACATATTAACATGTACTGATACTGCTTTTTACAGAGCACCTGAAGTCCCAAAAGTTGAAAAAAAAAATTATTATCTTGTGCGCACAAGATAACATGTTTCACCTTTTGGGACTTCAGGGGCTCCGTAATTATGCAAAATGTTATGCAGTATATAAATATATTTTAAAAAAGGCAGTCCTAAACATTTCTTTAAGTCACACACAAACATATGAATAAAGATTAGCGGTACCAATTTGCTCCTGCTCTGACTTGTAATTCTCTATTCTGTTTACATCTTATTTTTTAACATGTCAGTTTTAATGCTTTCTCTTAGGCTAATTCTAAATTCGTATTGTTACAATGTTAGGCAAACTTTTTATCCGTCTGGTAGTGAGGGACACTCAAATGCATTTATTCTCTCTGCACTTGTAGACTTTTGAAAAAGTTTCCCAGTATCTGTTTGTTCTGTCAGACAGAGGCCACCTGGATGAGCTGAGCCTGCAGTTGTATCTGAGAAAGGGGAGATAAAGGTGACATAGGAGGGTTTCCAGCTGAGGATAACTGTGGTTTTGTCGAAAGTTTATTGTTTAGGGTACTTCTGTTGGATTCTGTACATGTTTGCAACTGTGCTTTGGGGTTGACCTTGTTTTTTTTGTTCAAATCAGCTGCGTGTGTCAGGTGTCAGAAGTTGACTGTTGGGATCCCACCAAAGGGTATAAATACAAGACACAAGGAGACAGACAGGAGCTATCCCACTGTATGGAGCCACGACTCCTGGTAACAGATGCTCGATGCTGTGACAGACTCAAACTTATACTGTATATGCAGTGTGAAAGGCCTAGCTCCAGGGCTTCCCTTGTGCTCCCATGCAGAGAGAACCCCCAGGGGATCTGATGCCAGCTGAGACTTAAAAAACAAGGTAAGAGCCCAGCTGACACACATGCACACAGGCTCAGCTGTTTGTCTTAAAGGAGAGTTCGGCATGTGAAGTACACTGAGAGCCAGACTGCCAAATTCAAGGCTTCAAGGAAGAAAATGTAGTGGGAACACTAAAAGATGGATAGACGGAGGATGCTGGAGTGTGTGCACTATAGGTGCGCAATGGTAAGATTGTTTGCTTTATGTCTGAACTGGTAATGGAACCTAGATAGAATGGGAGGAGATGAAATAAGGTCTGTCAGGGCAGCTGTATCATTGATCTTACCTGTGCCTTATCACAGCAGCACTTGGCTGCTGAAATACGACTTCTAAATTGAACTATTTTCTGTTTAGAATAATTATTTTTATTCAATATGAGGCTTTCTTGTTTTGGTTTCCCTCCTGTTTGGTCAATATCTATGTATTTTGAAATAAGTTTCCCCGTGTCTCTGATTTTTTCCCCCGCATTTAAAATGCCAGTCGGAGGCTCCCGGGGCTCCAATTCTCTCTGCAGCCAAGAAAATGACTAATATAAATGATTGACAGCCTTGCAGGGATAAGGTTGCCCATTTAGCAAACTCGCTGTGTCAAAGGAAAAAAAAGTCACAATGGCTCCCTGAGCGATGGGATTGGAGATGAGAGAAATGAAGATTTTGGTGCTGTATCGATCCCCCCAGCGCTTGTCTCATGCATTTTACACAAGATCTAAATGCCACTTATGGTATAATATAGCGCTTTAGTTCAGGGATAGCTACTCCCTGTTCAGTGGGATTTCAGAGTACCTGGTGTATAAATTTAACAGGAATCAAGTAAAGCTGTTGGATTGTGTCATGGGCTTGACGCTGTGAAGGCACCGGGGATATCTGAGTGTTTGAAACATCAAATCTTCTCTCTTTATCCATTAATAGGCCTCTCATGGACAGCAGGAATTATTATCATGCTTTTGTGGTGCATCAAACTAAGCTCTTCTCTCCTTTCCAGGGTCTAAAGTCTGAATCTCATCATGTTGGAGGAGAGCCTGGAGACAGATGGCCCCAGATCCTCCATGCCGGCTGAGCTCCAGCCTCCCCACTCTAAGTACTCTCAGTGGAAGTTCAAACTGTTTAGGGTGAAGTCCATGGAGAAGGCTCCTCTGCCCAGTGAGACACAACCTGAGAAAGGAGGCTTGTTAGAGATCTCACCTCCTGCAGCTCCAAATATAGAGTTAGATAATGGTGAGAGTCCAGGGAGTGTTATGAGATTGTGCCTTGGGGGAAAGAGCAAGGAAAATGTAGAGGGCCCGGGACGAAGAGTAGATATGAAGCTACAGGAAATGGACACCCATATGAGCCACCTAAGGTAATTTCATGTCTCAATACTATATCAACTTCAGTACATTATATGCATTTTTTAAAAGAATTTGACAAACCTGTTGTCTTCTGTAAAGGTCCCTGTGCCGTCTCTGTGGAATGGCCCTAAGAAAAGTCAAAGGACCGGTGCACGATGTTCATGGGAATGTGGATGAGGCGAGCAAAAGTGCCCTGCGTAAAATGGGCTGCAAGTTCACAAGCTGGTCAGAGGTCATCCTCAAAGTCTTCAAAGTGGATGTGACAGAGGACACAGAATCCGCCCACCCTCTGTCTTTCTGCCATCGCTGCTGGATGGTTGCAATTCGAGGAGGGGGTGTTTGCAGCTTCTCCAGAACAAGAGTCCCAGAGTGGAAACCTCATTCTTCCAACTGCCACCTTTGCTCCCCCTGGAAACCTTCACTCCAGCGGACAGGGAGGAAGAGGCGGAAAGTTATTCCCAGAGTCCAGAGCCTGACAAAGAGGACCAGGTGGGATCACAGTGAAAGTATTTACATTGGCGAGAGGAGGGCTCTCAGACCATTTGGAAACTGTAATCAGGGTTCTGTGCTCAGGACCTGGAGGAAACCCAGCACACAGAGAGAGCAATGGGTGAAGAACATCACCCACTGCCAGAACGAGCACCTCAGTACCAAGCAAATCTCTGAGAAGCTTCCTGCAGACTTTCTCTCTTCCTTCGCCTGTGCAGTGTGTGACCACTTGCTCTCTGATCCCGTCCAGTCCCCCTGTGGGCACCTCTTCTGCCGGAGCTGTATTATAAAGTATACCTACGTTCTGGGACCTCATTGCCCATCCTGCAACTTGCCCTGTGTCGCTGATGCTCTCACAACACCTGCCAAAGCCTTCTTATCAGCCCTACTTTCTCTGACTCTGCTCTGCCCTAGAAATGGCTGTGGCAAGCAAGTAAGCCTAGACTCATTTAAAGCTCATTGTCATGGCCATGAACAGGATGAACAGGATGCAAACCAGCAGTCATCAGAACTAGATAACTACCTTCTGACCAACAAAGGGGGAAGACCCCGTCAGCACTTGCTATTGCTAACTCGTCGTGCCCAGAAGCATCGTCTGAGGGACCTGAAGAACCAAGTGAAGGTGTTTGCAGACAAAGAGGAAGGTGGTGACCTGAAGTCTGTGTGTCAGACTCTTTTCCTGCTTGCACTAAGATCTGGGAATGAACACCGGCAAGCAGATGAGCTGGAGGCCATGATGCAAGGTAAGACGTTATTATAAGCTTGGCTTTTGTTCGAGGAACTTAATACTCAATATCCCAGAAAAAGGGAAACAAACAAACGAAATAGATGATAGTGTTTGTTCATTAATATTTCCACCTACCACTGAGGAATACAGTCAGCTCATAAATAACAATGAGCTAAAAAGTTCACTCTTTGGACAATAGAAGTTTCCTGTGATGTTGATTGAATAGCATTTCATTATTGTCCATCTCTGTGTATTGAACCACTGCTGTTATACGCCCAACCCCTCCCCAATTCTCTCCCACTCTCACTCTGCCTGTCTGTCAGTCCCTCAGTCTCACACTCCCTTTAATGCACAATAACAACTCTTGTGAAGGGGCTGTTAGAATCAAAACAACATCAGCAGCTCTTGTATCTGCAAATTACACAGACAGCAACCATCGTCCTCTCCGGGGAATAGAAGCCAGCTGGTGTCTGTTTTCATCTGCAGCCAATACATCACTTTTGCCAGCTTCGCTGATTCACCCTCTGTCCCCTTATAACATTTGGAAATTAGGAAATATTGGATTTTGTAATCATGGGCTTGTGGGCTTTTGACAATGATACATTCACATTTGGGTGTTACATTTGCGATTCTCTCTGTCTCATAGTCTAAATGACTCCAAATGTGGGATATCAAATGAGGAAATTTTTGATACTGCTGTTCTTTTCAAAGCGCTAGAAATGGGCTTCCACAGTTTGGTGTTAAATAATTCTCTCCAAGTCACAATCCTTTCTTCTTGCCTTACCCTTTCAAATTTTGCCTATTACTGTCTCTTTCTGAAACTTTCTCTCATTTTATTTTCTCTGTCGCTGCAGGCAGAGGCTTTGGGTTGCATCCTGCTGTGTGCCTGGCCATCCGGGTCAACACCTTCCTGAGCTGTAGCCAGTACCACAAGATGTACCGAACTGTCAAAGCCACCAGCGGCCGCCAGATCTTTCAGCCCCTGCACACCCTGCGAGCTGCAGAGAAAGAGCTTCTTCCTGGATTTCACCAGTTTGAATGGCAGCCAGCTCTCAAGAATGTGTCTACATCTTGCAATGTCGGCATTATTAATGAACTCTCTGGATGGGCTTCCTCTGTGGATGACGCCCCGGCTGACACCATCACTCGACGGTTTCGCTATGATGTGGCACTGGTGTCAGCATTAAAGGATCTGGAGGAGGACATCATGGAGGGGCTGAGAGAGAGTGGGCTGGAAGACAGTGCTTGCACCTCAGGCTTCAATGTCATGATCAAGGAATCTTGTGATGGCATGGGTGATGTCAGCGAAAAGCATGGTGGAGGACCAGTCGTTCCCGAGAAGGCAGTACGTTTCTCTTTCACTGTTATGTCTGTATCTGTCCTGGCAGAAAATGAGGAGGAAGAGGTTACCATTTTCACTGAGCCAAAGCCAAACTCAGAACTGTCCTGTAAGCCACTTTGCCTGACATTTGTGGATGAGTCAGACCATGAGACCCTCACATCCGTCCTGAGTCCTATCGTTACAGAGCGTAAAGCAATGAAAGAAAGCCGGCTCATCCTGTCTGTAGGTGGACTGCCCCGCTCATTCCGTTTTCACTTCAGAGGCACAGGATATGATGAGAAGATGGTCCGTGAAATGGAAGGCCTCGAGGCTTCAGGGTCCACGTATGTCTGCACTCTTTGTGACTCCAGTCGAGCAGAGGCCTGTCATAACATGGTACTTCACTCCATCACACGCAGTCATGAAGAGAACTTAGAACGTTACGAAATATGGAGAACCAACCCCTTTTCTGAGTCTGCAGATGAGCTGCGAGAAAGAGTCAAAGGAGTCTCTGCCAAGCCCTTTATGGAGACTCATCCAACACTCGACGCTTTACACTGTGACATTGGCAATGCCACCGAGTTCTACAAAATCTTCCAGGATGAGATCGGGGAGGTGTACCATAAGGTCAACCCTAGCCGGGAGGAACGGCGCAGCTGGAGGGCAGCGCTAGATAAACAGCTGAGGAAGAAAATGAAGCTCAAACCGGTAATGAGGATGAATGGGAACTATGCCCGCAGGCTAATGACCCTGGAGGCTGTGGAGGTGGTGTGTGAGTTGGTGCCCTCAGAGGAGCGGAGGGAGGCCCTGAGGGAGCTCATGCTGCTCTATTTCCAGATGAAGCCTGTTTGGCGTGCCACCTGCCCAGCCAAGGAGTGCCCGGACCAGCTGTGCCGCTACAGCTTCAACTCCCAACGCTTTGCAGACCTTCTTTCCTCCACCTTCAAATACAGGTACAATGGAAAGATAACCAACTACCTGCACAAGACCCTGGCCCATGTGCCTGAAATCATAGAGAGAGATGGATCTATTGGAGCCTGGGCCAGCGAGGGGAACGAGTCAGCAAACAAACTGTTCAGGCGTTTCCGGAAGATGAATGCACGTCAGTCAAAGGCGTTTGAGCTAGAGGATGTATTGAAACATCACTGGCTTTACACCTCCAAGTACCTGCAGAAGTTCATGGAAGCTCACAAAGACTCTGCTAAAGCTCTGCAAGCTACCATTGATCCAGTAGAGAGCCAGGATGATGAGCTCATGTCTCTGGAACTTAATGAGTTTTGATTGGTCTGCTAGATAGTTGTATGATATTTTACTTGTTTAAACATTCTTAAGTTACTTTTTTAAATGACTTTTTGAATTTACCATTGATCTATATTAGAATAGCAGGAGAATGACTCCAATGTCTGGCTGGAGGCAGGACATAAAGTAATTGAAAAATAAATTGCAAAAATAATGTTTTTCTCTTTTCTGGTTTTAAATGTGTGATTTACTTGTTTTGAGCGTTTACTTGTATTTCTGCCTTAGTGTTAAAATGTGCTGTAAATTTACATTTCCCTGGCCTTACCTTGTTAGCTCTTCATTACAGTGCAGATGAGCCGGCAGAGCAATACAGAAGTAACACACAGGATCCTTTTCTCTTCCTTTTAACACAGAGGTTCTTTTTTTTACCTTCACCGTCTGTGAAATATGGTGCAGTTTATTGTATTGCAAGGGTATGACACATTTATGAATTTATATAGAGAGGATATTTATGGAAACAGATGAAAGAGCTGTAAGTCATGGAGGGAAATTGTGTTAAAAAGCCCACATTTGTGGCCACTGTATTAATATATCATTTTGAAGTGAAGCTAAATGCAATCACAGAGACCCAAATGTTCTTTGTTTCATGAGTGCCCTCTGAAAAAGATTACTTTAGTGCTTTATCATGGGATCCCTGAGGGGCAGAATAGATGCCAGGTCACTTTGAACCAATTTTTATCTCTTTTCGTTTTTGCACAGTGGAATAGATGATACTTATTCGAGTTCTTCACATAAAATGAAGCATATACTGACCTTTTTGTTGGTATCATAAAATACAGTATGGTCCATTACGGAGCCTAATACCCCATGGACTCTCCAGAAGGCAGGGATTTTTCTTAAGTCCTGTATATAACCTGGCTCTTTTTCTCTCGCTGATATTTCTTCATTGGCTTGGTTGACAGAGAAGAGGGATGGGCGGGAGCT
Source organism: Semicossyphus pulcher (assembly GCF_022749685.1). Taxonomy (NCBI): domain Eukaryota; kingdom Metazoa; phylum Chordata; class Actinopteri; order Labriformes; family Labridae; genus Semicossyphus; species Semicossyphus pulcher. The sequence continues at coordinate 20,207,466 of NW_027211759.1, forward strand.
AGAAAGACCTCATGTGAACTGATTTCTTGGCAACTTTATTTGCTTGATTGATTGATTATATTTTCCTTTTCTTGCCTCACAATTTTGAGCTGTGACAGGCAATTTTGTTTTCTTATTTGATTGAATGTTTGATGTCATAAGTTTAACCACATGACAGCTGTGAAATATTCACATTTCATTCCATAGTTGTCACAGTCCCACAATAACATCATGTTTTAGAGTACATTACATTGCAACTTGTCACATATTTGTATTTTTGCCATAATGAATTGCATATCCAAAGTAATGGATGATGGATGATTCACGGCATTCCAGTTTCCACCATGTATTTCCTCATTTTCTGTTTGACTGTTTCCTGGGCTTGCAGAAAACTTTAAGTAGTGATTTATTGTTCATACAGTATTACACTGAAGTTTGACTATTTCTTTTAAGGCTTACTATCCTTTTGATGAGTTACCTTAATGGTGGAGGATGTTTGTACATATTTGTTCTTGTTTCTACCAAAGAATAAACAAAGTCAAAATATGACTTGATTTCTGTTTTGTTTTTATTAAAGAATTCACAATTGATTTTGTGTTTTAATATTGCATTGAAAGCACACAATTCAAGTACATGTAGTTCTAGGAACACAACACTCGCAGCTGCTTTTTATTCAGTGTGTTCCTGGAATACTAAATATCGGGGACTGGTAATTTAGCTGATGAAAACACAAAGTATAAATGCTGCAGAGAAATATTATTAAACATTTACTTTATTGCTTTATTTGTTCATTAATTTATTGACTTTGTGATGTACTTTTTAAATAAAGATTGTAAAGATATTCTTAAAGATGTTCAACCATAAAGACATTTAGGATCAGGTTGTTCATTCAGATTGCACTATTATAGTTTGATTAATTACAGATTTAACAGACAGATTATTTTAATAATAGTTGTAATAATCAATTATTTAATTTAATATTTAAAACAATTCAGCCCTGAAGGCCAATAAAAGAAAATATGAAGTAAACTCCCTTTTCCACTGAGGTCATTGATGGAATACAACATAACAAAATGATTTGCAAAAGATGAATATAATAATAAACTTTATGTGTATAGCACCTTTTAAAACACACAGTTACAAAGTGCTTTACATACAAGAGAGAGTGCACAAGTAAAATCCTGCAGAGACAAACAGGCAGAAATACAACACGTACATATACATGAAACAAGCATACATTCATACACACATACAAGCATGATGCACAGACAGACAAAATGTATGCAAACACTTACCTAAGGAAATTAGTTTTTAGTAGCCATTTAAAACTGACCACTGATTCAGCAGACCTAATGTTCTGGAGTAGACTGTTGCTGTTAGGGGCTGCAACTTCATATGCATAATCACCTCTGGATTCGAAGTGTGATGGAGGACCTGATAATAGGCCCTGATCAGAAGATCGGAGAGGGCGGCTGCTAAAATGAAGGGCTGCTGTGTACGCCAGAATCAGGCCGTGTAGGGCCTTGTATGTAATTAATACAATTTTGAAATTGATTCTGTTCTTTATTGGAAGCCAATGGAGGGAGGCAAGAATTGGAGTTAGACAGTCGACCAGTATTTAACAACCTAGCTGCTGCATTTTGGACCGTTTGGAGGCGTGCTGTTGAGGACTGAGTAATGCTGGTGAGTACTAGAAGTTTGGTGTGTTTGGTTGTTAGCATCGGTTTGAAAATTCAAACTAGAAACACGGGAGACATGAAAACTTTTTTACCACATTAAATATTTGTGAAAACCAGAAAGAAATAAACAAGTATAAAAAAACAGAATTATTTAATTTATTTAAATTTTATTGAGCACAGATCAACATAATGTGTGTTTTTCATTCAATTATCATCACTTTTATTATAGAAAGAATTGTATAAAGAATGCATTTGGCAATGGAAAAAGTGTTTAAAAGTTAATCCTGTAATACTTAATGGAATAATAATTACAATTAACTTTAACACAGGTGACACAAAACACAAAGAAGACATCATCGTCAAATGTTACAGCTTTTACGCATGAATTAAAAGGTTACAATTTTATTACTTAATCACCTCACAAAAGTGTCACACTGAGAAAAGGTCAGAGTTTCATTGTTTATCATCATTTCATGGTCAATACACTGTTTATACTATTCATTACAGTGAACACGTAAACTTTTTATTACAACTGTATTTAGTCAAAAAGCCTTCGGAAAAAGCTTTTCTTTGCAGGGGACATCTTGATAGTCGGAGGAGTTTTCCTGTCCTTAACCTTCATGGGGATCCGCTTCAGAGGCATGACCTGTCGCGGTGGGGTCATTTCCTGGTAGGGCAGGCCTCCGTGGTCCAGGCAGAAGTACTTTTTACCGCCCTCAGAGAATTTAAGCAGGAGGGTCTCCGTCAGCTCCATGCACTGAGCATGCACCCAGTGCCCCCCCTCCCCTTTGGAGCAGAAGATCATGGCCGGGCGGTGCAGCTCGGTGGAGTAGAATGGCTCCCACTTGTTGGGGTCGACATTACAGCCCAGGCTGCATTTGATCCAGTAGCCTGTTTGTGATTCATCCTCCTCGTCATCCTCATTGTAGGTATCCTCCTCTCCATCACTCTCCAGCTCATGTGGCTCACGACCAAAGTAGAGCTCCTCGGAGTCTTCCAGAGGAGTAGAGTCGTCATAATCTGTCGACTCCTGGCTGCAGCCCTGCATTCCTTCATCCTCTTTTCCTTCTCCCTCTGTCTGGAAGCTCACATGATAGAAGTAATGCTGATCTGGTTGGGATGGCCTTCCCTCAGTAGGTACAGCAAATAGGATGCTTCCCTCCCCAGCACTGCCTCCAAACCAAGTGCGACTATGGACAATATCTTGGGTCCACTTTGGTGCTTCTAACGGCTCAAATTTAATCCCTTCATCATCAAGAATCACAGTGCTGCACTCCATCCTCTTCTGAGAGTCTGACTGATACCCACCTAAGATGATATATCTGTGACTAGGACCTGTGCGGGTGATTATGGCACTAGAGATGGATATGCCTGTGTGAAGAGTCTCACAGGAAAGCAATGGGCTGCCCTGCAGGAGCTCAACACGCAGGTGGAAGAGTCGAGGGGGGCGGGAGTCGGACGTGATGGAGTGACCCCCGAGGAAGTAGACACTGTCTTCTCTGGCAAAGGCCAAATGGAAAGACTGTCCATCACAGAGCTCAGGTAGAGTGTGGGCAGAGGAGCAACCGAACTCTAAGTCGAACAGGAACACCTGAGGAGGACAGTCGACAACGCTGTTCCAGCTTTCGGTGGTCCGCTCTCCTGCAGGCATGTAAGATCGACCACCGAACAGAACACAAGCCGTCTTCCCGTGGCTTTGAACAATGCTCATCGTGTGGCCGTATCTCGGCCCCGGCACTTCTCCCACCAGGTCTTTCTCTTTGCAGCTCAGGGTCAGCTTCCGATTACAGCCACGGCTATCCATGGTGAGCAGGTACAGGGAGGAGGAGATCTCGTTATTCGGGGTGCGGCCTCCATGGATGAGGTAGCTCTCTGGAAGCCCATCGTAGGGGTCAAGGCGGCAAATGGCTGGACAACGTAACGGAGGAAGGTAGCATGAGTCGTTGGAGAAGGAGATGGCCCTCAACTTCATCTCGCCGTTTTTAAGCCGAACCCCAAATACCCCTGTGGGACAGGAGCGCTTGGGCCAGCCTTTCTGGCCAAACAGGAGAACTTCACCATCCAGCTGCAGCAGAGAGCAGCCGGGCTGCAGGAGGCTGGCACAGTTGACTGGAGTTAATGGTTGCAGGGTCATTTCCCAGCAGATGCCTGTGTCAAAACACAAAACAAAAAAACAATGTGTCAGTCAGCTGTGGATTGTTTTCATTCAAGGGTTTTAAACTTTTGACTTCCTGTTTATTACAGGGACACCTGGAGGAACGTAATCCACAATATATATGCACTAAAGACCCCACATGCATAAGTAAGGGCATCCAGCCAATCAGCTTCTATGACGGACACTGAACTGATAAAAGATGGCAACCAATATTTAGATAGCCTTGATATAGATATAGTATAAAATAAAGGAATAATAATTGTAATCATAAAGAACAGCATCAAATGAATAACACTGACAAACCTTAAGAGCTATTACAGCATATCATCAACAACAACTACTTCTACTACTTGTCATTATTATTATTACATTGTATGAACCAATTAGTGTATAATAAAAAATAGAAGAAAGTAAACTGGACTTTTCCCAAGACTAATTTTTCCAAAATGTGTGTTATGGATGGAGAGCACAGAAAAACAGGCTACATATCTGACACACCCACCAATGCTGACAATGCTGTAGGTTAACTTACTGCTGCTCTATGAATGCTACTTCTGTTGCCATTGTTGACCATTTTTTGGTCAAAAAAAAAACAACATACGTAAAGGTACACACACTAATAATTATGGCGAAATGACCTCTCCATGGGGACACTCTGTTGTTATCAAGCACAAACAAAAGCTTATATAAGACCTTTTCATCTATGAATCACAAACCTTGAATGGTGCACTTTGAATGGAGACACAAACAAGCATTATGGCAGCAGGTGCTTCACTGATTCAGACATTTACTGGGAATGTTTACATGATTTTCCTGGAAACTGGCTTCCATTTCTGGCGCAGTGAATTATTGGACAATGGGCAGCACAGCATGGACATAGTGCATTAGGTAATGGTAAGGTGGTTTTATCTCGAAAAGGAAGTTGAATCGAGGCAATTGAATTGAATAAATTACATAATATCTCGTCTGCTTGATATCTCATATAACAATAAAGCTATGTATTATTATCTTTAACATGAATATTGATTCTGCTTTTGGTTGGATGGGATCCAACCCTACAAGTCGTCTTTGAGTTATACTAGCACATTCAAATAGCCTGAAAATGGATCATTTTCCATTTAAATACAATCATAAATTTAAGTTAGCTTACCTTATGTCCAGGACCAGGCTGCAGGGCTCTGAGCTCACCTGAGTGTGACTCCTTTGAACCTAACAATTACTAAGATAAACCTAAACGTCCCTTTATGTCGCCAAACTTTGACAAAGGCAGACGCTGACAGAGTTTGTGAAGCTTCATTGACTCACAAACACTTCCAGATCTTGAGGTTAACAGTCTGTGACTGCAGCTCAGTGGCAGGTGTGCTGCCTGAATGCATTTAGGGACTCGCTTCATTGATAGCACTGAACATCAGATATACCAAAGATGGTACAACAGGCCTTTGTGAGACTTTGTCTGTTGAACAATCCTTATCTGGGTAATTATGTTTTTTTTCTCCAGTAGTTATTAATATAAAGGGACCCTGCTTTACCACATTGCTTTCTTTAAGAGGTTAGATTACTTGAACAAGTGTGTTACACATAACCAACACTGTCTTCGTTTAATTAGCTAAATGAATAATCTAAAGTGAAACGGACACAAAACATGGTGGGAAACATGACCTACATTGAGGAGTAAATGCATGCTGACAAATATTCTGAATTAGTGCAACAAACTTTTGAATGTCTTTATTCTCTCATTCTCCTTTGATAACAGGACACACCTCTTTTATTTTCGAGTGGTTTGAGGTAAACCTGATTCATAGAAAGGCACTGTGTGTTTGTTCCCTATCAGAGCCGGAGCCAAGATTGTAGATACTATAGTGGGTTCCTGAGTCAATTGCCCTCCCACACACACACACGAAAAAAAAAGGTGAAATACACTTAATTTCCTGCATTGTGTTGCGTTTCTATGCCCCAGTTTCTTTACATTTATTAATGTTGGAAATATCTTTTTGTACTGTGAGTACAGACAATCACAAAAGTCATATTTTGTGTTGTTTGTTACCAGAATAATCAAAGTTGCATTTTAAGTAGTCAAAATGCAAAACTACGTTCATGGTGCAACACTAAAACATATATGTATGAAAATATCCCCCTTTTCAAACATTTTATCTTAACAATTAAATAGACTGAAGCAGATGCCAAGAGTGATTTAAATACATTTACTTTCAAACCTTAATGAGGAAGTGGAAAACACATTCCTTAAAATTGTATAATTAATGACCTACAGTATCTTCTTTAAGATAATTTATTCCTCATGACAAACCATTTTCCTATTGCTGGACTGTGCAGATGAATTTAATTCATTAAGACCAGACCAAACTTCCTCTTCATTTATGAGGCACTATAAACTGACCTTCCAGTAAACTACGTCAAAGTGGATCACTTCAAATGTTCAAACGAACATTTATTTATGCTCTTCTCCGTGAGGACGAGTGTGTAGTTTCATATGCAGTGCCATTCGTGTGTCTTGTTTTGTACAGGTACACAGTCATTTCCTGAAGCCTAGATTCACATTTTTAGCTTTGCTACTGTCGCTTTAATTAAATGTTCTGTTTTTGTATCTGATGTGTCTCCCCTCCCCTTATGTTTCTCATGCGACTTCTCTCTCTCATTTGCCCTGATCATTTTACTCATTCTTGGCTTAAAGAAGTACCTGATCCTTTAAAGTCAGATCCATAGTCGGATTTACCTTATAGCATGCTGAAAAAGCCCTACTCCCATTTGAGCAAACACAACCATTAGCTGCAGCCTGCCTTACACATGTATCTTCAATTCTGAATGACACGCTGTACCAGGAGTGAGTCATTAATTCACAAAATCACACTACGATGCGGTTTCATGAGAGCAGGATTATTTTTCCACAATGATGAATACATCCTGCGAGATAGTTGACTCTGAAATCCTTTGTTCATGCTTCTGTTTTAAACATTTGACCTACTATAAAAGCACATCTCCTTCTTGAGCGACGCAAACACACATGCCTAAACACCCGGAGAAAAGCGGAGCTGGAAGCAGATGTCTACCAACTCATTAGCATAATGTTTTTGTGCACCGAGCGGCTGAGAGGAAAACTTGAGGAGTGTGCAAAACAAAGGCAGCAACCACAAGTGCCTGGAAGACCGTTACAGCTCGAATACACAACACAGCAGAGCACCTGTGTGTCTAAACTGATGCTTACAGGGCTGAGTGGAAGAGAGAGAATGCACTCCTGTTACTGGAGAGGAGATAACGCATGAATTCAGATGTCAGTGGGATATGCAGAGTGTTTTTTCTTGTCTCTTCATTTTTCAAGAACTTTTCCAGCCGTATGAATTCAGCCTTGGAAAAACAAACCTTTCTAGTCACCTCGAGGCATCCACACAAAGCGCTGTTGAAAAGCTGTGTAGCCGCAGCTGGGATGGTGCAGAGAGTGAGTAGGAGGCACAGCAGTGTGTGGCAGACCCCGGGCCATGCAAGGATTTGTACATAATTGATAGAACAAAGTAATTAGAATCTATGGTAGCACCTGTTTCTGTCCCTTGTAATGTATCACTACCTGACTGCTGCTACCCTGCAGCGGGGTTTTGACGGATGACGCGGTGACAGCTCTGATGTTCTGACGATCACTGTGCAGTGGTGTTTATCACTATTTAATGCTCCGGTAATTGCTCCCCTTGTGGTGATTGGTACTGAGTGCCAGTGGGGCACATATCACTGGTTAATATTGCTGCGTTACAGGGGTTATCATCTGGTGATAGGTGACCTGTAATACTCATTTGAATCACAAAACATTTTACTGTTGAGGATTTTGTTTCCACCTAGCTTTCAGCTAGCATTAGCCACACTTATCAATATTATTTCATCAATAACGGAGTCCATTGTGGTGGGGGTTAAAACACTCTTCATGGACTTGACACAAATGTATGCTAGCTATCCTGCCCATAGACTGTATAAAGAGATGGACGACATTACAGCTCCTTAAAAGGGAAGCCAAAACATTTCGAGCGCCCCCTGCTTATTGGCTGCAGTATAGGTCATAAAGGCAGCCTCCTCCATGTTAACAGATGGGATATGAGTCAAAATATAAAATCAGAACCAGAATCAGCTTTACTGGCCAAGTATGTGGGCACATACAAGGAATTCGACTCCAGGTTTTCTTTGCTCTCAATGTACAGACACACATACTAAACACACATACTAAACTTAAAAACAAGGACAAAGCATCATCTTGTAACACAGACATAGACACTAATAAATACTAGATCTAAAACTACTATAGACAGACCTATGGGTATAAATATATTTTACAAATTATTTATGTATATATATATATATATATATATATATACATAAATATATACATTTAAAAACAAACAAAGAAATAAACCTATTATAGACAGGAGACAATAGATAGATAAATCCAAATCCAAACATGGTTTCTGTCAATATAGCTACTTTTTTGTCATGCTGATTTACGTCCAAGTGTTCATTTTTCTGATTTTAGCTTTAATTACTTATTTGATGTTGTGAAAATGATGATTGACAGCTCTGGTGAGAAATACAGGTCCTGCTGACGATCTGTTCTGGATTAACAGAGTAGAGGAGGAAACCAATCACTATCAATGAATATCTGCTTGGGCGGGACTTCAATACTGGCTCCACCAGCCGATCTACTGGCTCCAAACGCGCTGCCATCTTGCTTTGTGTTCACTTTTATACAATGAAAGAAATTGAGACTCGTCATCCAGTATTATAGTGTTTACACTGTAACAAGGGCTTACGACAAATTATCCCCATACCTACATTTTTGATCTGTAGTTTGCTGGTAAACCTTTAAACCAGAAGATTACACCATATTCCTGGATTAATTACACTGTACACTACAGGCTGTAATCTAAAGCATTACCTTATAATCTTTTAATATTAGTTTTTTAATAAAACTGTCAAACGTTCTATTATTGCTGGATGTGTTAATAGGCTAGTAGAAATGTTAGCTATATAATCAAAAAGATCCATTTAAGCAGGTTTGAAATATAAAATATATATATGGCCTTGGGTGTCTGAGGCTAAAGCTAATGTGCATTGTAAGCCAACATACTATTATTTCTGTCCCACTTCCTGGATTGGAAAAAGGAGGCTGCCTTTTACAACAGCCCAGGTAGCGTTTGTTTCTTCAAAAACATATTTGGCCGAGCAAATCTCTCGTTGGGGAATTTTGTAAGAAATAGTGTTGTTGAATCAACAATGCCCCGTCCATGCTCAATGTTTCTCTGCTCCAAATCCCCCTTCTCCTTTCATCCTCTTCCTATTGTTCCTGGATTCCCTGCTCCTCTAAATGTGTTTCTCCTCTGTTGTCCTCTCTCTGTGTAGGTGAGCGGCGAGGTTCGCTTGCCTTGCTGCGTGGCAGGATGCCAGGAGTGCAGACAGCCTCAGATACCCTGGCACCACACCAGATGCTGCATGGTGGAAACCCTGAGGTGTTTCTGCAGCTCCTTTGAGCTCTTCTAGGCCGCCTTCACTCAGCTGTCTTCAGGACCGAGTCACAGTTCATGGGTTGTGTCTGTTACATGTCGAGGAGGTAACCTAAAACCATGTTTTAAGCTGATAAGCTTAAATCTGCCCTCACCCTGTCTCTCTGCTTCCTACAGGGAACACTGTGAAGACAAATGACTGTGGCCTTGCAACTTAACTCGTTCCCGAGGGAGACGGAGAGATCATGGGACGGAGGAGAAACAGAGCGTGATGTGAAGACAGCGGGACAGTTCAGTGGCTGGATCCCGGCTGTGGATCAGGTTTAGATGAGTGGCTTGTAGGCCCTTCTTCTACCATGGAAGGTCGATGGATTGAAGCCTTGAGTAAAGCTTATAGTTAGGGCTGGCAGCTCAGGCTTGGTCCAGCCTCTAGTTATGCATGCTATAGGCTTAGACTGCCAGGGGACTTGATACATCAAGCTCATTACTCCTTCTATCTCTCTCAGTCTGTATACATTCATGTTATCTGCATGCATGTTACATTAATGCATGTTACTCACTTCTCTTCTTTTCTACTGTTGATCATTCCAAGCCAAGTAGAAACTCCCCCCACCCTCCCAATGGTGACCCATACAACCCCCCACCCATGATCTCTCCACCCTGTGCCATTTTTTAAAACTCAGTTGTAAGCTGCATTATTGCATGCCCGGAGCATCTTAAAAGAAGTCCCTTGTATTCGAGCCATGGACCACTGTCAGGAAAATTTCGAGAAGAGAGTTGGCCCATTGTTGCCAGGTCAAAGAATGTGACAGTTGCCATCTCAAGGCCAACATTTACTTGTCTGCAGTGAGACCGGCTCATAGTTTGTGCTTCTGCCACTCAGACAAATCTAAAGAAGAGTCAGCATTAAGTAGGAGTAAAGATGGCGATCGTCATATCTTCCAGGGAGTTTTTAACTATACCTTGTCTTGCAGGGGATCGTTGATGCAGACTGCCTGCTGCTGTGGACCTGTTTGACTCCAACTGCTATAATATTATCAGTCATACTCATATCATCTTTAATATAGTTGTTATTGCTAACGTTAAGCAGGGTACACACTACAAGATAATCAGGCTGATTTTGGGTCCGATTACACCTTCCGAAAATCGTAAGCAAAGTCCCGTTTTTTTAATGGTTCTAAAGATCATCGTGCCAGATGTTCCTGCGGTGTGAGGGATGTTAGGAGTGATTTAAGGAAGTCGTGGCCACAACGATTTCAAATTGTAAATATTAAACATGTTCAATATTTACGATCCGTTATCCTGTTGTGTGGGGGGACGCCTGATGACAGTCGAGCATGCACTCTGTGGACTGTCACATGGAACGAAACAATGGGGCCAAAAGGGGGGGCAAGCTGACTGAAGCAGGAAGCACAACAACCACAGCCATGGCGACAAAAGCAAACAAGGAGCATAAAGTAACATGTCCAGCCCATGTTCAGGCGGTCTCCACCACTTCATCCACAGTTTGTTCTTTCTTCTCTCTCTTTCTGTCTCTCTCTCTCTATCCCACTTTCTCAGCCCACCCAGTCATGACAGATGACTGCTCACCAATGTGTCTGGCTCTGCTTGAGGTTTCTTCCTGTTAAATGAAGTTTTTCTTTACCACTGTTGCCAAGTGCTTGCTCATGGTGAATCATTTTTGGTCATTGTAAATAATATTACAAAGAGTACAGTCTAGACCTGCTCTATTTGTAACGTGTCATGACATAACTCTGTTGTGATTCGCTGATTTGATCCCATCGTTGAATAACCCCTCCTGTCTCTGTGCTCCCCTCCTCTCTCTCTCCGTCTCCTCCCGTGAATCTCCGCAGTCCTCCCTGCCGCAGTGACTCTTGATTTTCTTTAAGCAAATGGCCGGAGTGTTTCAGCACGGTGGAGTTTACTTCAGATGTGTACACTGAAGCATGAACAGGACCTCAGGCAATGCCAGCTATTGATTTTACCATGATTCTGATTAGAGGGCTCCCTGTTGCGATCGATGCCATACATCACTGAACTGCACGCTGAAACTGATGGTCCCAGATAGGATCCCATATTTGGTTTCCAATTAATCACGCTGTTGATTATTTTTAAGATTAAAAGGCAGTTGAGTGAGCACAAGATCCCTCAGCATTAAAAAAGATTTCTGCACGAGAAGGTCTAGTCCCACGAACACACCGGACACTGCATGTAACAACAGCAGTCAATACATCCACTTGATCATCATGATTAGATTTTACGGACTGGTAGACACTGTACACTGTGCCATAAGGGTATGATGAAAGATCTCATACAGCTCTCTCTCACTGAGTGTCTTATCCTATTGCAAAGAATGATGATGCTGCTTGTTTGACAGGAAGCAGCTGTGGGATGAATGCTACAGCGCTGGAGGGGAGTCTGGAGGTCCACCAGTAATTATTTACAGTACGATAGAGCTGCTATTCATCAAGCAATTAATTTCAACGCTATTAGAATATTATATTCTGAATTTGTATAATGCAATAACATGTTTTTTTATTAATGAAAGAATGTGAAAAATGGCCTATTACCTGTTTTTGTTGTAGTGTTATATCTTATAGCTGCACAAATAAGCGTTTTTATATCAATGATTCAAATGACTACTGTATAATGGAAACCATGTTCCTCTAAGTGACAAACACATGGAGATTTATAACCCAACTTTGCAGATCCCCTCTATGAAGCTTTTCAACATCTCTCGGCTCGTTGCTTTAGTTTTGTTGCGAGCAAATGTAAATGTGTTGGTGCTGTCACAGGGCTCTCATCAGCTTTGTAAAAATGTTAAAATCTTCTGATTCACTACTTGCCAAGCACCAAATGCAAACAGCCAAAGTTAGCAATTAGTTGTTGAACATAGTACGGCATTTAGTAGCTAAACAGGCCCATTTACACTTAAATTGAAGGCGGAGACCAAAACAAAGCTGACAGGAAACTGACTATGGGACCACCAAAACCAAAACTTCAAATGAATGGATTTACTTAAATGATGTTAAAGAAATTAATGGCCCCTCATTTAGATTAATAAAAATGTGTTGGGTACATTTCACTTCTTACACAGCCTCAAATACAAACAACCAAAGTTATCAATTAGCCATTGAACATAGAGCATATAGCCAAACAGGCCCATATTCCCTTACACGGGTGGTGGAGACCAAAACAGAGCTTCATTAATACTAATCCTCTACATGATCTACAAATGCAAACAAGACCATTAGCTTGAAGTTTAACTATCTGAGTTTGAGTTGAGTTCGGCTTTGTCCACAGGGGTCGCCAAAATCAACACAAAGTGAAATTTCCTCATCTTTAAAGTAAAGTGAATATTGGAACAACATCCACCAGAGCTAAAACTTCAAATGGATAGTTTGACAGAAATGTTGTTACATATATTCATGGCTCAAACAGGCTTAACTGTAATAATGACATTTATCGATATTTAAAGACATAAAATTTAGTTTGAGACCAAATAAATCAGCTTTAGCTGTACTGTGTGTTGCTAATGTTAGCATGCTAAGAAGCTGAACTTGGATGGTGATAATGGTTATATGGTAATTATACCTGCTAAACATTAGCATGTTAGCATTGTGATTGAAAGAGTGATAACATGCTGAAATTAGCTTTTAGCTCCAAACATGGTTGTCCCCAAGCTCAACTTAGTTCATGGGCCCTATTTAGACGGCCGAAGGCGCACAGTCTAAAGCGCTAAAGTGATTTAGGACATGTCTGGCGCACTTTTGCTAGTTAGACGGCGCACAATCTGGGCGCAAACCAAGGCGCAAGGCACAAAGAGGTTGGCTTAAGTTCCTGGATTATTCATAAGCATGTTTTCGGTATCAAACCAATCAGAGTGTCAGCTCTCATTCCCTTTAAGAGCCCGGTGCGCCTGCAGGCAGGTGTGTTGCTATTTACTCTGCAGATTTCAGTCTTTCTTCTTATATAAACCGGACCCCGACCGGCATATTTAACTTACTTCTTTCCACTGTGCCCTTGAACACTCAGAAAAAACACAGGTCACTGTATGATATGTTGCATATGTCGTAGCACAGATTGATGTTAAAGCCACTGAAGGGATCCCACTGCCCAGCAGAAACAAAAATGAAAAGAGGTACGCTGTGTACATTTACACACAAGGCACAGCATTAGTGATTTAAGTCTCCAGGCGGACAGGATATTATGTTTATTGAAGTTCGGATGATAGAGCCCTTAGTCTTGGTCCTGGTCTGAGTTTTGAACCTGTATAACTCCCCTCCTTTGAGGAATTCCACTTAAAAAAGTTTTTCTCTTTCTTTTCAGAATTCTGATTGTCTTATAAAGGGAGGCGTTCTTTGAGAGGAGTGTAATGACATTCGGGTAATTTGAAAATCACATTGTTTAATTGTGTGTATGGATCTTCATTTATACCAATTTATCCCATTGTTTTCTGATTACCCTGGAATTGGAGAGGCATAATTTTGCCGTGCCGGCGCTATATGAGGCTTTGAGACGACCACAGTGCTATTTCATGGAGAATGGTTCTTTTAATCGAGGCGCTGACAGTAAATAAGATTCACTGAGTTATAACAAAACTCAGACAAAATACTTCTTAATTCAAGAGAGTATATGCAGGAGTCCCACACAAGAGTCTGAAAGGCATCTATGTGTAACACTTTAATTTATTAGGCTATAGATGATATTAAATGCATATTATGTGTGTGATTAAGGAAGTCATTTCCTTTTAAATCGTCTGTATTAACATTTTTATGCTTAATCAACATGCAGATTGCCTGGCTGTCCTGCTGTTACTGTTGAAGGTACAGCTCTTCCTGTTTCTTCCGTAACAGCGCTCTAACCTTGATCACAGTAGTCTGGCAATGTTCATTTCTTGTGTGTTTAGATCATACATGTTCTGCACAATGTCGCCGTGCTTAATCAACAGACTGCACGTGATTTGATGTCGACTGTGTGACACAGCAGAGTGGCAGGCGAGGATGACGGAGCCGTGGGGGTCGTCTTTGTAATCTGTGCCAACCGGTGGAGAAGCGATTTGGCTGTTGACTCTCTGTTGCCACTCAGAGATGCTGACATAATGGAATAGCTAACTGTGAACTCCCACCTTGATTAGCATGTGTAATTATAAATATGCTGCCGTAAGCGTAAAATCAGAGTGGAAGACGGCTCTCTGGAAAGCGGCTGTGTCTCTTTGACACTGAGGGGCCTGTAATTACCTAGACCACATGATCAATGACCGCTTGGCATTTGGCTTCTGAATGAATCAGCCTGTCTGGATGATTTGGGGAGACTTAGGCCAAGTTTAAGATTTTATTTTAGTAAGTCATAACCATCCTTACACCTTGAAAAACCTGAAGTATGCACACACTTTGCCAAAACTTGAGCAACTTTTTGACTCTGAAACGGCACCAAAAACAAGAATTTATGGCAAAAATTTGTAGCTGTAGTTCTGTGTGTAAATGTCTAAGGATCTATCTGACTGACACACGTGTGTGGGTGGGTACATGGGTGACGTGTTGAGAATGAAAATAAACTTCAAGAACAATGATATTACATTAAGTGTGACACGGTGGACGACACCCACCGTGCCTCATGATACTCAGACGCATGGGGCCGCATGTCAGAGCGTGCTCAGCATGACAGGTTTCCTTCCACCCCGGCTCTGTTTATTCCTCCCCTTTGTCAATTTCCCTCCTCCCTACCCTCGTTTTCAGGTGTCAAACATGCTACCTGGGAAATATGTCAGGAGCTGTTTGTATTGTCTGGCTCATGGAAATATTAAATGATTAGAATTCAAGTGCAGTCTAGAGGAGGATTACGCAGGGTGCATGCCTGACATGGTTTAGTCGGTGATGTTCAGGTCACTTTTGGGTGTGGATGGGATGTAAAATGAGAATTATTGTTACTAAGTGTAGATATATCATAAATCTGTAATATTTTAACAGCAAGCTAAATAAATCCAAGCATTAGTTCTTGTACAACCTGTGTGTGTGTGTGCTTATCCTTTCTCTCTGTGGTTTCTCTGTGGATGCAGTAGACTAGAAGCAATTTGTTAGGGTTGATAGCTCATCAAGGTGTGAAAAATGAGACTATACACTTCAAACTTCAAGGTTGAAAAGTTCATTTACTCTGAGCTTATCATGACGCAATCCACTCATGCATCTATCCATCCATCAGTCAGAGCGAAGCAGCCAAAAGGTCCTTTTCCAACTAATTTAGTCCAGTGGGATTCTGGGGTGCTGTTATGGTGTGTTTCTTGGACCTCCTCCCTGTAAGCAGCTCCTGGTCCACCTCCTAAGTGAGCTCCTCATCCTGACTCAATCACTAAGGTAGACCACCTCGCAAAGCAACAATATTCCAGCTTCTCCTATATTCACAGGTGACCTCTACCGATGGAGAGCTGTGCTTTGTGTTGCAACTCTCTCTCTGTATTGGTCCTTTGTGGTAATACAGGCAATACTACAGCTGCTAAAACAGGTGGCCAATCCACTGTGTTTTAAAAAGTGTTTTGGAGACACCAGCCACTTTTACACTACCAGCTCAAGGCTGGATTATTCTGCCTCTGTTACACCTCGTCTTCTATGTAACACACACAGAGGGGAAAGACATGGCAGCATCGGAGGTGGTAACAGAGACGAAACGGTGTCAGTGTGAACGGTGCCGAGCCGGCAGGGCCGAACAGCGCCGTGTGTTTGTGAAGCATGCACTGCTGTTTATACCTCATGCACGTTTTGCACACACTGGGGCGACTTTAGGCCGGAGTTGGTTGATCCAGTGTAAAATGGCAAAGGCGGCATAACGGCTTCGTTATGTCGCTGTAGCGGAAGTGCAATTTAAAAAGGGCTGTTGTCTCTATATATCACATATCACAAATATGTATTTAACTGTTTCCATTATTAAGCTTATTTAATGACTTCATTAGTAGAAGTGGTTATGTTTGATTTTCTAATGCTACTATGGCAAGACTTACTGCAGCTCAGAGCCTCTTAAAATGGGGAGCGCCACCCGACTGCTTATAAAAAATGTGATGTTCTCGCACAATGAGAGAAGGCTACAAAGATTATTTTTCTGTCTTTTTTTTTGCCTTTATTTGACACGACAGCTGAAGATAGACAGGAAACGTTGGGAATGGAGACTGGGGAGTGACATGCACCAAATGATGGTCAGACCGGGAGTCGAACCTGCGATCAGTGCGACAAGGACGACTCTGTACAGTGGGCGCCCGCTCCACCAACCGAGGCAAACCAGCGCCCCATACAAAGGACCTTTTAGAGGATCCCAACTACGCTTCTAAATGTGTTCGTTTAGGGGCGGCTGTGGCTCAGTGGTAGAGTCGGTCGTCTTTCAATTGGAAAGTCGGAGGTTTGATCCCCAGCTCCCTCAGGCTACATGTTCAAGTGTCCTTGGGCAAGACACTGAACCCCAAACTGGTCCCGGTGGCATAGCCAATGGCTATGAATGTGATAACTGATTGACACTTGGGCACTTTACGTAGCAGCCTCTGCCATCAGTGCATGAATGTGTGTGTGAATGGGTGAATGTAACATGAAATGTAAAAGCAGCTTTGAGTGGTTGCAAAGACTAGAAAAGCCATTTACCATACATACACCATACTACTACTGATGTCATAGTCATGTAATGTTGTAGCGCTAGATGTGAGCAGCATTTAACCTGTGCATAGGAAAATCTTTGCAGCCTTATTAATGTCACAAACTAGTCAAAATGAAAGAGCGGCTGTTTAAGTATGATCCACATCATGTCTGCGATCACCAGACTAAGGAGGTGGAAAGGTTAGCAGCAAGCAGGAGGAGAAGAGTGTCAATATTTAATAGTGTTGGCTCCTTGAAATTGATTGAAATCCTCTTTTATGAACACAGGGGAGTACATAATCGTATTCCCCAGCCTGTCTTTGACCATTACCTTCTGCTCCTTTCAGGCTGCTTTGTCTCGGCCTTCACAATCACAGCCCTGTTTCTGCTTTTATGTCTGTCTGAGTTTTTTCTGTTTGTTGTTTTTGTGTGCGTTGCGCTGTATTTGACCCTCTTTGCTCTCGTATGTCTGTTATCTGCCTTTGGATTCCATTAGCGCAGCGACAGAGAGGTGATTACAGCCGGCCCAGGTCTTTTAATACAGATTAGACGTCATCTGTGATGTGTTTCATATGCCTGCCGTCGCAGCATCCCTCGACTTATTGTCTGGGGGCCTTTTTTCCCCTCGGGCTGTTGATATGACCTGCTGTGCGCTTCTATCTGTATTTTGTGCACTTTGCCATGGTGAATATCGGTATTTGACACAACTAATAAGGCCTTTCATTTTGATGGAATTCTCCCTCAGTGCAGTCGTTTGTCCTGAAGCCTGTGTTTTCTCTCGGAGAGACGGAGCTGTTTGCTCGGGCTGTGGGCGGAGCCGAGAGACAGATTGTGCCAAACAAAAGTGTTGTGTTTGGCAGGCTCAGCTAGCACTCGCTTACACTTCCAATTCCTTAAAATGTATGCCTGCAATGTCCACTGGCTGAGAGTTAAAGAAGGTAAAATAATTACTCATTTCCATGCATGATTTCCTGGTGATACAATTCAATTACATTGATAAGCAACCCTTTCAGAAACAACTGGAGCCTGATTTTAATTGAACAGTGAGTCATCTCTCATTTCCACTAATTTGATTGTCACACTCCTGAATTGCGTTTGAGGATCGCACAAAACAAACCCAATGAGATGATCATTTGCAGTGTGATGCTGTACTTATTCCAGTCTAAAGAAATACAAGGGCTGCACCATGCAGGTAAGAGAAGCTGTCATTCCTAATCAGGCCGAGCCAGCGGAGCATTCAGCACGAAGATGGGAAAAGCTGGAAAAGGACTTAATGGTTTTGTCTTCCCACATCTCGCCATGTGCCGGTCTGCATGCAATTAAGTGTCCCATGGTGGCAGCATTCATTACTCTGTCAGCCTACCTGGAATGACTTCAATTGAAAGCATCTACATTTCTGCGCACACATTACCCATAATGCTTTCATAGGGCCTGTCAAGTGAGAGGTGAAGAAAACAGAATGACTTGTCCTTTGTTTGTCATTCCATCATGATCTAGCTGCTGGTGTCCCACCGTGAAGGTGAGGATGATGTCGCACTGACTCACCTGCTTCTGTCAGAGGACGCAGCTGTAAGTGACCCTCGCTGCCAGGGGCCCGAGGACACAGACAGAATGTCTCAGCACAACTGTTAGTAATAATGAAACCTGGCAGCCGCAACAGAAATGATGGTGATGGTGAAGGAGTTTCAAAATAAAACATTTGTCTGTTTATTTACTTTTAGTTTGATTTCTACATAATGTTGTTTCAGCATAGTTAGTTAATGCTGCCTTTTTTTAAGTGTGTTTATGACAATGATGACCATACAGCAATTTAAATTTAAAGGAAGTCCGTCACTGTAAAGAAGGGGTCTAACTAAATGTATCTAAAGCTGACAGATTTTTTTTGTCAGTTTACATTTTTATTTTGCTAATGTTTCCAGCTTTGGGAACCCATTAAAATGTCACCCAGCTGACTAACTACAAATATTTTTTCACCGTATAACTCACCCGTTTTAATTATATTAAGCCTTAAATCATAGGAGTCGGGTCACTTGAGTGACAGGTGGATACACAGACACACAGTCACTGAACTTTACTTGTTTGTGTAGTCGGAGCTTTTGGGGGATTTTTTCATTCAAAATTTGGATAAATAATCTGTCTTGCTGAGTGATTTATGGAACTTTCTAGCCGTGCAAGAAGTCTGAGCTCCAGATTTTCGGTGAGTTAAATGGTAGTATTATGTATGTATTGATATACATACCTGGCTTGTAAGCCTGTTCAGTGTTTTATGAAACATTTATGTAATCGTCAGCCATTGCATAGGAGTCAGGAGTTGCTGGCTTTTCCCCGGGCAAGCAAGCGTTAAGTCTGTTGCTTCTTTAGTCTGATAAAAAAACAACTGCAGTCAGTCACCACCGCAGCTGTGACCCAGCTTTTTCTAGAAAGAATTAAGACAAGACAAGATAGCAAGAAAGTAGGCTGCTTGAAAATTATGTGATCTGTGATTAAAGATCATGTTCAGATTGTCGTTGTCAGATAGTTTGATGATTCATCAATAATCCAGGAAGGATTTAGTGCATTAGAAATCTGGGTTTAACATTCCTTTAGTAACAATGAATATGAACTTGTGCGTTAGGAATAGAAAGTTTGTGTGTGTGTGTTTATTAAGTGTGTGATTTTAAAGGGAAGGTGTTAGCTGGGTGCAATTGTCAGTTTTCAGAGTTTGTAGCCCACTGGGTGAACATGCAGCACGGTAATTAATTTCGTGTCACCACACTCTGAGTCTTGGTGCTTTCCTGTTGAAACAAATGTCTTACAGAGCCTGCAAACCTGGGAGGTGATGGCAAATAGTGTGTGTTTGCTAATTTAATGTAGGTTAGATTTGTGCCTCCCCAATGATCTGACTTTGCAGTGACTTTTTTAGCTCTGCAATTATTTAAAGGCTTAAGTTTTTGTTCCCTTACTGTAGCTGGCTTTCAAAGACTCTCTGCTCTGTGTCATCAGTCTTATGTGTCACTCTCTGACGCTGCTCTCTTTTGTACCTTGAAGTGTGTTTGCCTGCACAGTAGCCTCAGTATTTGTGCTGTTGAGCGGAGAAGAAGGGAAAATAAATGTAATGTTTGTGCTAGAAAGAGAAACTAAGTACGCGTGACAGAATTGGGCTCGCATTCATACAGCAGAAAATCGGAAAACATTTTGCAGCACGCATGTTGGGTTGACTCTACTTTAAAGCATTAGGAAGAATGTGTTCACATTTGCGTACTCCGTCTGAAGCGATGCATATTTAATATCTGCTTCTGTCACCTCACGTTTCATCGGTGGATGACACAGACCAAAAGGACAAGACCTTTCAAGGGTTTTGCTAAACTCTCATGGCACTGACACACATTTCTTTGGCAACATTTTGCATTATGAATGAGCATATTATCCACGTGTGAGTCACATCTGTATTACACAAAGACACATGCAGAAGATCATCTACATGTGACATTATTAATTCATCCTTTCGTTGATCTCTGTCTTTGTCTTGATTAAAAGCAGCACATTTTATTGGGAAATATGCCACTGATTTTCTTTTTAATTAACAAGATATTCTGATATGATTGAGCCCAATGTTGTAGTGTGCACGTGTAGCATGCTCCTGTTTTTGTTTGTGTGGCTGAGAAATGTGATTCTGTTCGCATAAATAGGCTTATTCCTGCAGGAGTCCTGCAGCACTAAAGCACAGGCTCATTCTCCCTCCAGGTGGTGCCGCCGCCTGTGGTGGCAGAGAAGTAAAGGGTCGCGACCACAGCCTTTCAGTTGGTGCAACCCCAACAGGAGAGATGAGGAGTGAGATAAAAGGGCACCCCCAACCCCTGCCTGCCCCCACTGCTGTTTGCAGGTGCACTGTTAGTGGGGCACCAACAGTAACTCCCAGGTGATAAGGCTGTGAGAGAGCAAATCAAACATCAGAGAGGCATGGGGCCTCCATCTGGCACAGCTGTTCATGGTTTACCACGACTGTTAAGAGCCACATTCATGGAATATCTGTGTGAAACAATTGACCCATGCTAACACAGAAGTTATAAAATGCAACAAACATCAAAATTGGTTGTACTAGAAAAGCACAACTGTGTAAGGCAACAACAAAACACATGCACATGAAAAATGATCAAGGTTCTTTGCAGGCATCTATTATGTGTCAAAATAGTCTCATTTGGACACAATTAGCACCGATTCTATAATATTCTGAAACTGCTGGACTGTTTTTCTAAAAAGCACAGCAGCTAAATTTCCTAACACTGAGAAACGCTGGGCCTTGGCTTGTCACAATGCTATATTTACCACCCTGATTCAACAAGCAACACAGCCATTTAGCCAGTTAGCTCGATGTTCTGCCAAGCTGACAGCAGCTGGAGAGCGACGCAGCTGAAATTGTACAGGAAACATTTGGCATTCGAGGGACAATCACAACAAAATAACTCCTAGCTTAGCCAGATGGGTAATTGATGAGGATCATGGTAATTGGTAAGAAAGCGATGTTTTTGATGACATACAGAAGCTAAATGTGTTCACTGAGGACAGAGGAGGTGACTGCGAGTTACCTGCCTGGTGTTATTTCAGGCCTGGATGGAGGACAAAGTAATTTGTTCATTTCATGGGCAGATGGAAACCAGAGTGACAGATGATTCACTTTACTTCATCTTCTCTTCCTGTTATGTGCCTAATTCTATCCTGGTTCCTTTGTTGATGTCTATTATAGCAGAGACAAACAAGTACAAACACTGTACAGTGCCATGGTGCTCATGATGATGACAGACTGTAGTCGGCTCAATTACTTTGGCAAAAATAGCAAACAAACAAACAAACACTCTATTAAACGTAAAACCCTTTCACTCGGTATTACTACTAAAATAAAGGCTGCAGATGTATGTTATATTATTGTATTACTGTAGTATTAATATGCTAGAGGCAGTTTTATATTTAACATCTTACATTCAAAATCAATATGATATTGTAATTTATATAGTTTGATATCTCAGTTAATCAGGTCTGATGACTACATTAAAAAATACTAATATCTACTGAGTATCGAGCACGTAGGGACCATATTTTTCTCATTTGGAGGGCCACACAGGGCCTTGTTTACAGCCTTAAGCCTCAGCTCATGATAGTAAACACACTCCTCACACACTGCAGTCCCTTGGGTCCTCTGGAAGCCAAAAATATTTTATAGCTCGTGATCATTTTAATAGTTCCAAAGATAATGTGTCTGATGTAAAACGATGACAGAGATCCTAAGAGTCATCCTCTGGGGAATTTTCTCTTGACGCCCTGATGCCAAATGAAAGAAGAGATCTGCTTTGTGCAGAGAGATAGAGAGAGAGAGAGAGAGAGAGAGAGAGAGAGAGATACTTCTGTAAGGTACAAACACAACTGGTCGAAGCATTTAATGTCATTTGTTGCTGAGAAACTTTTCTCCTGGCCTATTTAAGATAAAAAAAAAAAAACCGGTGCCATTAATATTTTATTGTTTTACCCTTGCCCAATACATCTCCATGAGCTGCTTGCACCCAGGGTGTAATCAGTGAAGGTGGAGGGGATTTGTTCCCCTCCGGCAGGGTGAGAGGTATATTTCTCCTCCTGTGGGTGTCACTGTTACCACATCTCAGCCACCGAGCCGGATCACCCACTGGTCCCACTGCACTAATGACTTATGGTGGTGGCTGCACACACGACCACCAAATTTCTGCAACACTGAACAAACGCACACATTCAGGCACACACATGCCTGCTCCCTATACGTATGTGTGCGTGTACACAGTTGCAGCAGTGAGGACTGAGGCTCTACAGTGGATGTATGAGAGACTGTGAAGGCTTTGCTTTCACTGCTTAGACAAACAGAGGGAGACAACCAAGCAATTGCCCTTAAATAGCTGGAATAGTAAGTACATTTCATAGCTTTGGAGATAAAAGAGAAACCCTGCTGGTTTGAGAGAGCTGTGCGTTATTGTCATAATGGACCATTCCAGCCTGCCATGTTATTTAAAGCTGTAAATAAATGGACTGTGTTGACTGATAGTCATGGAAAGGTGCCTCACATGTAAGGTTTTTAAAAAAAAAAAAATTTGTCCACCAGATCGCCCTAAAAATTTAAGTAGTGATGTTATTTTAAAAACATGTTATATAGCTACGTTTTAGCTTTAGTAAACTGTACTGACCATTGTATTGTTCCTACGTAAGATAATGTGTGTTATAGCTTGATATAAGCAGTATTTTTGTTCCAAGTAAGATACAATGACACAATTTAAGGCAGCTAACTAACACTAGCATCTATAGCTAATCCAGGTCACGTGAAGTGCGGAAGCTATGTTTAAGCTAGCTGTTCCTATGTTGATGTTTAAGGTGTATTATACATAGCTAAATATAACCAGTATTTTTTGTTGTAAGTAAGCAACACATTTCATGTTCTCATGATTCATTTTTTTTGTGAAGCCATGTTTTATGTTTGTATCAAGGCAGCTAACTAGCCCTAAAATCTTGGCGCACGGCGAGTGCGCTAACTATGTTTTAGCTAGCTGTTCCTCGGAAGATGTTTAAGGTGTTTTATACGTAGCTTGTAAGTAAGCTACACATTTTTTGTCATCTTTTTTGTGAAGCCATGTCTTCATGTTTGTAATGTTGTTCATGTCACAATTTAAGGCAGCTAACTGGCACTACCATCTTAAGCTAATTGAGGCAAGTGGAGAGAGATATCTACGCTTTAGCTAGCTGTTTCTATGTAAGTGGTTTAAGATTTTTCATTCGTAGTTCAATATAAACAGTACTGTTAGTAAGCTACACATTTCCTGTTGTGTAGTCATTCATTTAGTTTTTTGACAGTTGTAGTTTAGCTATAGGCTACTGTTGACAGAATTATTTTTGTCTGTAAACCAAGTTTAGCAGCAGCAGAGTCAGAAAGCATAAGATAGTCAGGAAAGCAGTACAGGAAGCCAATGTTTATACTAGACTGTCTGTTATGTTTGCAGTTACAGAGGCTGTACATGAAGACACCTTATTAAATGAAACCACATTGTCATGATTCAGTGTGCATTTACATAAGGCAACCTGTCAGTGTATTGAAAAAGAGTAATACATACAGAGAGAAACATGGTTTATTATGCAGGCTTTGGATCTCCAGAGCAATATTTTCTAGGAGTTACCTCCACTGTCCCTTTGTAGCAGACAGTCACCTTGCCAATACTCGGGACGCCACCACCTGTCAGGGCTTGCCTTGGGCCCCAGACAGAGCCCTCTGTGGTCCAGACTGGATTTTGCGGCGGATCAGTGGGATTTACGAGGACAAACAGACTGCCGCTGTACACTTCCATGTTTGCTGCCCAAAACTCAATTTGGTTACACTGCTCCTCATCTCTACTTTGCCTGCTTGACTCCTCACGAGGACAGTGACAGCAGGGAGAAAAGCAGCAGAGAGAGGGCGTTCAAGTTCAAGTCAATATCTGTAGTCTGTAGTGATTTGATTCTGCACTTTCTAGGCTGTAGAAATAGCAGTTTCTTATTATTACCAGACGATTTAAAGGCAGGATTATAATGTGATTGGAGCTTTTCATTCTAGCTTCTTATATTATGTCTAATGAACTTGACCTTTACATATGAAGCATAAGGTTTGGTCATTAACATGGATCAAAGGAGATTGGATGCAATGACATATGACAAAACTGGCTTTTGACCTTGTGAAGCCGTGCATGAATATATTTTCAGAATCAGTACACTTGACGTCTGGTGTGTGAAGCCCAGCTACAACCATTTGTCTTTTCTCCCCTACACAGAAAAGAGTGGATTCACAGCTGGATTTTTAAACGAGAATAAGAGTCTCAAGCTATGCTACTGGCTTTGCTAAAAGCAGCACTTTGCATACAATGGCAACGCTAACATTGTGAGCCCTGTAGTTTACTATGTTTGCTATCTTAGTTTAGCAAGTCTGTATGCTAACACTTGCTAATTGGCACCAAACACATAGGTATAGCTCAATGTCAGTTGTTTTGCAGGTCTTTACTTTAAAACCAAAGTACTGGGCATATTAAAATCTTGCCCCGATGTTGAATTTATTACACTTCTCCCTGAGGGGGATCAATGTCTGGACCAAGTTTTACTGCAATCAATTGAGTGGTGTTGAGAAATGTCACCAATAACCATAAATGCCAGTGTCATGGTGCTGCTAGAGGGAAATTCAAGGAATCACTGTACAAGATACTGTATGTTACAATGTTACAATGTTACAATTTCATTAAGCAGACGTTTTTATCCAAAGCGTCGTACATCTGAGAGTTAATACAACACAAGCAACGATCAAGACAGGAGGGAACAACGTGAGTGAGCGCCAACAAACAGCTTCAAGTGCGATTGGACACTGATGAAGACAGGCAGAAGCGGATCATCAACAACAACATCCTCAATATCATCATCAATAGTGATTAAGTGTGGAGGTGTTCATGAAAGAGCTGGGTCTGGGTCATTCCACCACTGGGGGACTGAAGAGGAGATGAGTCTAGTAAGCGACTTAGGGCCCTGTTGTGATGGGAGTACCAGGTGCCTTCATTGGCAGAGCGTAGTGGGCGGGAGGAAGTGTAGGCCTGGATGAGGGAGTTCAGGTTTTTATTGCTGTTTTGTAAGCGAGCTACAGGGTTTTGAATTTGATGCTAGCAGCCACTGGGAGCCAGTGGAGGGATATGAACAGTAGAGTGACGTGTGCTGTTTTGTTTTGATGCTGGAGTGGTTAAATACCAGCTCTGGTCATGTTTTAGGACACATAAAATGCTCTGCTTGAAATAATAAATCGTGTCAAATTACGGCTGAAAACAAAACACGTCTCTGCCATCGTTTTGAGGCAACTTGTTAAAACCTAGCTGGCATGAAATGTAGTAATTAGTAGTAGTAACATTAACGTTAGTAGTCAGTAGTAAGTTTGCAAAAATTACGATGACGGTTACAGCAGGTTCGCGCATCGCTGAAGTGGTTGCCATAGGTTGCACATAATGAAATGCATAGCATCATTAACGGGATTGGCTCCTTAGGTTTGTGACGTCTCAAACCTGCCAATCTGAAAACGTGTTGTTCAGCCTGTCCTTGGTACACTGCAGTTTAAAAGCAGACAGGCCCAGCCATGGAGATGACTGCTGATGTTGTCCCTTATATGTCTTGTAGCACATAAAAAACACCACATGGAGATGTTTACAAGGTTAAACACTTGATCTTCACTGCAGGGGGTCTTTAAATATTTAAGTCTTGACGAAAGTAATGGACCAACCAACAGGCCAGTATTGCCCTTCCAGGATGCATGCTACTAGGATGGCTATAAAGCATATAAAAATAAAATGATAAAAACATTATTTTCTTAGACTTGCAAAAATCAGTTCACAATTTCTGTAAAATGTCAGTGAATAGAATATGAATGTAACTGATGACTCATTGGAAGGCAGCACTTCAGAACAGACTTCAAAGACTTCTTGAGATGAAACTAGACTTTAAATATCAAATGTGGGTTTTACATAAAACACTTTTAGTCTTTCACTAACTAACACTGTTGATCAAACAAAGTCTTATTTGTGCTCAACACTGTTTCATTGAAGTTTTTATTCTCAGTGAGGCAGACACGACTCAAAAGGTGTGTGCAGCTGTGTTTGTGTTTTTGTCAATATGTGCATGAAGCCCATGTAGAGCCATTTTTACATAATGGGAACATCGGACAATGTCCCTTTCACACATGTAGAACACAGCGGGAAATTGTACTTGTCAAATGGGTAGTCAGCTACTGAAATTATTCTGTTTTGTTTGGGCGAGGGGTAGCGACTGGGAAAAGTGTGCATCATTAGTATTTTGGTGTTGATATCGCTACAACATTTGGACGTATCAGTGGAACTGCTAGGCAAGCAGAAAAGAATAGAAAGCAGCTAAACGTGCAATTTTAACACCGTCATCAACACGCCCACTTACTAAATGTAAATGTGAATACTCGGGGGATTTACCTCCTCTGATCACACATCAGCTAAATGTCATCACACAGATTCGTCCTTGGGGGCTTGCAGGTACAACAACTACAGGTACAGAAACAACCGGACATCGGACATTTGTGTTCTCATACGCAGCTTCTCGAGATAATGTCCAGACAAGATCGGGGGTGCAGTGCATGCGTGACCAGGCTTACACTGTACAATCACTACCACTATGGAGAGCTTATCTGATGGAAAAGCATTGAAACTTAAGCGAAGGTTTTCTTCTAAGCCCCACAATCAACTGAAACGATCACGACCCATCCATAAAACGAACCATTAAAAAGATATATATTAAAAAAAAAAGTTGCTATGTTATTTTAGATGCTGTACACATCTGTTTTGAGCACAATCTGTTCACATCCCAACAGTATCCAGTAGCTATCCCGGTTGCTATTGTGCCACAGTGAGATAACACCTTTATAGAAACCCAGATTGAATGTTACAGGAAAAGGGAGCGAGCAGGTGATATACTGAGGGAAAAAAGCAGACAGCTCCCATTAGAGAATTGAATGAGGCTCACAATGCGAGTTCTCTCGCTGTACCTGCCTCCCTTACACACACTTTTAACAGCAAACAGAACTACGGTCTCATATGATACCCTGCACAAAGGCAGACTTTTAGCTAACTCACATTAACCAGGAGTCTCATACGGATACAAACAACAATAAGCTGCTGGATTGGTTCATAAGAGTCTACAATATCTCGGTTATATTTTGTGCTTCTCTGCAGATTCTCGAAAATGTTTTAAATACTCCACATTCCTCCTACTGATTTTAATCTTTTCCCCACGTCAGACCATCCACTAACCTCCTGGAATACAATAGAGCATGGCTCCCTTAAAATCCAGCAATTCAGCACTGTCGCCTTCCCCACCAGGGAGTCGGTCCTATGTGACACTGTTATATGTTCGTAACGTGTCTCCTCTCCCAAGTGGGGGGCCGACTTGTCAGCCTTAATCTCTGGCCTCTCTCCCTGGTGGCTCTCTGCAGGCTCAGGACAATCAACACTTGTGTCTGCTGAAGCAAAAATGAGAGGCAAGGGGATCTTTGACATGATGCTGAGGCTCCTCCAGGTTCACTCATCCTCCCCTTACCCTGGGAGGCCTCGCGCGGGCGCAGCGTGTGGCTCAGTGTGAGGAAAGGTATGGTGTATTTGGAGGTCAAGCATTCCTTTCATTTTTAATAACCGTCTGGCGTCTGGGTATCTTGAACTTACAATATTTATGAAGCCTGTATCTGTTGCAGACAGGATATAAAACGCAATAAATGCTACTATATTTCCCCTGGACTAATTAGGCCCTGAGTCGTGGCTATCAGTGTGACCCTGCTGAATGAGACTTCCAGGCCGGCCTCCGTGCTGAGGACAAAAGGAAATTGTGAAATGCATGGCTCCTTGCATAATGGGCCCTGCACGCACGCCCTGCTCAGCTCATGCTTCACGGTGGCCTACAGAGAAAGTGAAAAAAGCAATTTTGTGTTTGGTTTACGATTGGAGTCTAAGGGCTGAGCGATATGTATCACCAGAGGAACATTTTGTGCTTTGAAACCTCATAGCGGCTGTAGCAGACAGGAAATGAGACGGGGTTTTTCATTTCCCTGTTGCTATCTTCACTCACAAACTAAATAAGGACCCCTTTACCACCAGGCCCCGATTACATCCACCTATTCACATTGCAAAAGGAAGACGGCAGTTCTGTAATCAGGAATGTAATCTACATCATGAATTTCATATTCATGGTAAATGCTAAAAAGCAACAGGGTCAAGAGCTCGGGGGGAAAAAAACGGGCTGGTAAGATAATTGATTTCACTTTCGGCACAGTCTTGGTGCGGGTGGGATGTGAGAAGGATCGGAGTGATTGACACATCAGTAAGCTGTGAAGATGCATGCTGTATGATGGATAGATGTCATCGCTAACGTTACAAGCAAAGCTGTCTGATTTTTATCACCTTATTATGTTGCTGTGGCTGGCAGAGGGGCAAATTGCTCTCATCCTCAAGTAATTTCTCAGCTTGCACCTGCTCTGTTGTGTTTCCTGCATGAATTTACTGCTTTCTCAATCTATAGCGCTCCCATTTTAATGCTGTGCAAGCATTATTTCTGAAGGGGGGATTGTCCTTCACATTCAAATCTGCACCCATCATGTGTTTGTTCAGTCGTTTCATGTTTACTCTTTCTCTTTTTTCCTTCTTTTTGCAGGCTTCTACTTTCGCTCTTTTCCTAATAACCGCTGAAATTCTCTCCCAAGACACCTACATCGTGCCCTCTCCCATTTGTCTCTCTGATTAATATAAAACCTGCTCCCTCTTGCCCCACTATTTCACAGAAAAACCAAAACAATTGGTGGCTATTTGATTGGCCTTGGCCTTCACGGATGCCGGGGGAATTGAGGAGAAAAAAGCAAAAGCATTTGATCTATTCATCCATCCGCATGGAAATCAATGGGCTCTGTCTCTCAGACACACCCCCTCAGACCACGCTCACTTTTTACCATGGCTATTCTTCCTACCGTCTGAGTCATCTGCACAAGTGTAAAGTGGACCACAGCAGGGGTTCTGAGCCCCACTGCTATAATAAACACTGTCATCTGCATAAATTCAAATGATATGATACAACATTCACAGATAAGAGACTATTATTCCTTGGAAAATCCCCATTCTCAGACGCACTGCTGTGAAGCAAGATTAGAACCATTTGTGTATGAAGAGGAGGGACTGTGAGATGGATTGGCAGCTGTGGAGTTACACAAAGCTTATTGAGGTTTGCAGTATAGCTGTGTGTCGCTACAACACACCACATGCCTTTGCTCCACCCCAAATGAGACAGGTGGCTTTGCCCCAGGCTTTATTGTCTGCTTGTTAACCTTTCAGATGGCAATGAAAAGGTTACTCTGCTCATTGTTTTCCCGCTCTGTGATTTATAAGTTATGCTCCTGTATGTTTATTTGTGGAGCTGAAGCAGGTGCACTTCCTGTACATGCAATCTGCTTGTGCTACAAGGTAACAACATGAGGGGACTGTCATTGCTTCATCGCAAAACATTCTATAAAACTGTTCAGCAGTGTTATTAGTGGATATTTAAAAAGATATATTTTAGCATTTATATACTTTTCTGGGAATGCTTGTAGACTTCAAGGTAGTTTGAGACTGAATACTAATTACTTAGTGCTTCAAGCTGCTATGATTAGCTTGATACTATATCAGTAAGACTGATACAATCATGATTTTTATATTAATAATCAAATGATCTTGTTTTTGTAAAAGGGCCCAAGACAATGCTCACCTGAATCTGCAGTCCCCTGAGCTCTACGTCTTTCATTGGTTAGGTTTTAGCTATGATGAACAGACTGCATGCTACCAGCACCAAAAAGCTAACATAAAGTTAGCAGCTAGCCAGTAAACACAGTGAAGCATCTAGCTGCTGAAGCTTATTCTCTTAAGTAACGTATGTATGTATTCCTTTAGCTATTGCCAGAACTTCTTTTCCTCAGAATACACTAATCCGGGGAATCACCGGAAGTTGACAGGCCGCCATTACTGCGGAGGTGTCTCCCTACAACATCTGCACGTTTGAATGCAAGCTGTCCTAAGAGGTAAACAATTTTCTACTTTTACCGTTACTTTCCATGTGACTTTACTTTTGACAACAATGCAAAGGACATCGTGAAGAACACTCTCTCTCTGCTCTTACAACTGCATGCTCTAACAATTGTGACAAACTTTAACTTTGGGGGGAAAAAAGTGCACAATACACACGCCTTTACGTTGTGAAGAGTCCCCCTGCATGAGACTGGATGCTCTACATAGATTCACTGGCCGCGCAGCGGATCAAGAAAATTTTAATTATTATAACTGTAATTTCGGCTCTCTGACCGACCTAGACGGCATTTCGTTGTTCATCGTCAGGTGGGTAATGAAACGATAGCTTATATAACGTTCCTCTACTAGCTAGTTAGGATAATCAAGTAAGAGCTGCAGGGAATCGTTACAAACCAGTTGTATTAGCAAATAAATAGAAGATACGTGCTGAATGTATATCCGTAAAAAACGTTTTTGCCAGTGTAACTAGTCTGTGAAGATTAAATGCAGCTGTTAATGATCAAGCTAACACAGCACTTCATCACAAACATGTGGCAGATGGTCACGTTTTTCTCCATTATGTAATCAGGCTATTGTTGTAACCAATGTCTAATATGTCAAATCCAAAATAATGTTACGTTGGCCTGATTAAGATACCTTCATCAGTAACTGCAAGCAGCTGTGTAACGTCTTTACTATGCTGCTGTCGCAGTTAGCAGGCAGCAGCAGACACAGAGTGGCCACCGCAGTTATGGCAGCTACACAA
This sequence comes from Semicossyphus pulcher, assembly GCF_022749685.1. NCBI lineage: Eukaryota > Metazoa > Chordata > Actinopteri > Labriformes > Labridae > Semicossyphus > Semicossyphus pulcher. Next base: position 20,238,739 of record NW_027211759.1, read on the forward strand.
GATGGCGCTGCACACAAATTGGTCGCCAGATTAGTCTATAGTTTAAAGGACCACAACCCGTCTCTTTAAAGTGACAGAAGAGGACGGTATACAGCGACTTAGCTAGCCGAAATAGCTAGCCAAAAATAGCCAAACCAAATAAGCAAAAACACTAAGGGCTTTTGTCTTCTTTCTTCCAGTCACAGCAAATGTCTTCATTACTTAATGCATGATTTGTTTCACGGAGAGGTCTTTGACTTTTAGCCACATTGTCTGCCTGTGTGTTTATGTCTGGGTTAGATTTAATTTAGATTACGTGCTTGTGCTCTCCATATTATGTAAGGAGAAAACATTCTCAACCTTTGTCAAGTTTTGCTTTCCTTCTTTTTGTATTCTTTTTGCTGTTTATTTTGGAGAAGATGGTTAACACTGATGATAATACTGTCAAATATCATTCAATGAAGATGATGTGAGTGAAGCTCACCATGGTAACTGAAGCGCACGCATGTTGTTGTTTGACCCCTATTGCCATAAAAGTCTTAGCTTTAACACTTGGACAAGAAAACAACCTATTAGCTTTGTGAAACTCTTCTAAATGAACCGCTTTACTTAGTTTGTAACTGAATGTAGTTACCGGGCACAGATATTCCCCTCAGGGGCTTTATGGAGACCAATTTACATCTAAAAGCATACACAGGAGAACGGAGCTGTTGGAAAAGCACAGACACCAGGCTGGAAGTTTCTAATTTAGTCCTTACTTCTTTTTGCCAGTTTCATATTTTGTGTACCATATTTTAATTTTTTGTGGTTCATCACAAGGGTACTGTTAATAGTTGGTTTGTCACTTGTTTAGTTTGGACTTAAACTGTCTCCAGAGTGAGTTTCTCTAAATATACAGTAGTTATCACCTTCCTCTGAAGACCTGCCTGCGTGTGAGTTCCCCCATTACAGTATTTTCCAGGAGCACATCTAAGCTGTGCAGAAGTGATATTACAATATTTTTACAGTCTAACCTACTTTATGTTGCCTCTTCAGGACAACTTGACATTCATGATTTGGCCCTGGCCAGAAGCATAAAGGACGTGAAAAAAAAAAGCAGCTGAACGTCGACGTCAGGGCACATTCTGAAGGAAGAGAGGGCCGCAAAGTGAAATGCTGATTGAAAAGAGGAGAAAATCAATCAAGCGAGCCCGTCTGATTGACAGCTTGCCAAGGTGTTTTCTGTGGAGGTGCCAAGAACAGTACAATTGCTCTCCCCCGTCCTCCCTCCCTCTCTCTGTTTCCCTCTCTCTCTGTCTCATCCATCACTTGCCTCTTCACCCATCATCATACTGTCGTCTCCTCCTAAACGTCTCACCAAACTCCCCCAATATCTCTCTCACTTTTCACTCCATTGTTCCTCCTCTTCAGCTATCCCTCGCACGCCCTCCCACTTTCTCTCGCAGTCGCTCCTTCATTTTCTTAGCAGAGATACATTCATTGGCAGCCATTTAAGGCTGCAGACTGACACTCCTTTAATCTTGTTCTTCTGTAACCTTCAGAGGGAAAGAAAGAGCGGCTCCACTTGTGTTACCTTTAAACAACTACACAAAGCCACCCTGTATACCCACACTTTCTCATTACTCAACTAAAGTGAAGTAGCTTTTTTTGTGTTATTTGTTTTCTTTATGCTCTCAGATACATTACAGTGGCAGGATGGACTAAAACAGAGCGGAGAGAAAAGGCAATAGGCCGACACTGAAGCTGCACGTTGAGCCCCAGAACAGCAGCAAGAGGGCATGGAGTGCATGCAGGGTAGCAGAAATATGCAAGGCGTGGATTACAGGCAACATAATTCTGTCGCTAACGGGGGCTTTGGAAAAAGTGCGAGCAGCTTTTTTTTCATGTGTGATTTTGGCTCGTTCGTCTCCTAAAGGGCAAAGTGTTCAGCTTCAATCACTTCTAACATTTCACTTCTAACTTTGTGAGTGATTGTCTGAACCTTCCATCTTTGTCAAGGTTGGCACAGAAACAGGGCTTGTTCACTGTTAAAACCACTGAGGTAGAGCCATGTTTGAAGTTTGATTACACACCATTATATTATATTGTACAATGCTTTTGGTGCTATGATACAAATGTGTATTTTTAATAGGTGTTGTATTGTATTAATGGGCAATTAGACCCCATCAAGGCATCTCCATGTATTTTCAGAGGTAGAGCAGAATATACCCCTGATGGAGACAAGACACTTGGTTGGTGGTGGCAAAGGATCTGAAGAGTTCAACCCGGACACGGGATGAGATGTACTGGGGGTCAATGGGATGGAGGAGGGTCGTAACAAACTGACAGCAGCAGAGAGGAGATCAGATCTTTAGTTTGTCCCAGCAGGATGATTGGCTGTTTAAGGTCGTGGCGTAAGTAAAAGGACGAATGAGAGTGTGATAATGAATAAATTCAATAGACATGAAAACAGTCTTCCTGCCTGAACAATCACAATATAAATGGACCCAATACAAAAGTGAATACTTCATCAATGTCATGCTAAAATGTCTAATTTTGACTCTTTTGTCACATAGTGTACTACCACGGGGTAATAGCTAAATTGATAATACACTGGACCAGTACATACATACATTACATAGGATACAATAGGTGTAAGTAATGCAGCCCTGATTATATTATTTGCTCAAAACAAATCTTTATAATGAACAGAACTGCAAAATAATTGCAGAGACTTCGACTAGATGCTCACTGAGGCTGTAATACGACACAGCATTGTTAAAAATGCTTAATAACCATCCTCAGAGTCCTGCTGCAGAAGTAACTAAAACATTAGTTACATATATAAACCCCAGATTCTAGATTCTAGAGTATAAGCGCAGCCCTTTAAGGCCATTGCTAGTGGGTTTATCCCTTGTGCAACTGCGCAGCACTGAGAAAACTTCCACACCCACCTGCGTGATAGGCCTCACTCACAGTCTCATCCTGACTATATTATTTCCGTGCGACCATACAATCGGCTCGCAAAAAAACAGCTTTTTCTTCAGCCATTTAAAGGAACCAATCATGCCCATAGCTTAAAGGGCTGCGCCTACACTCACAGAATATGGAGTTACAATACCTAACCAATGTTCTATTTCGGATAGGCCTCGACCTTTAAGGCTATCGCTAGTGGGTCGAAGGCGAAGCAGGATGTTGTCCCTGCCTCGCTGGGTCCGTTCGGTACCACAAGCCCAAACGCATCTATTTCAATATCGCTGAAGAAAAACTGGGAGCCAATTGTGTGGTCTCACGGCAATATATAGTCGGGATGAGACAGTGAGTGAGGCCCATCACACAGGTGGATGTGGACTAAAGTTTTTTCAGTGTTGCGCAGTCGTGCGAGGGATAAACCCACAAGCAACAGCCTTAAAGTGCGAAGCCTATATGAAATAGAACACACACGGCTGATTGTTTCAACCTTGTTCAACATTTAACCAAAACCATGATGTCTCACTTTTAGCAACCTGAATCGACTGCTGCCACCTTTACAACTGAGTTTCAGTGAGATTCAGTATTGGTGAAATAGGTGCATTTAATAAGTCGGCCTTCTGGGATACTACCCATTTGTAGATTAAAAAAACAAGTCAATGATCAGTGTCAGTGATGAAGAAGCATGGTTGATCAGCATACTTGCCAATTTCCACACAGCATGGTCTAAATTGGGAGACCAAACCTAACCAGGGGATTTGGGGATTTTAGATAATGGACAACAGATAACTTTCAATTTCAGACCCTGTTTTCTGCATTTGAATGAGTAAATTTGTTGCTGAAATGTGGAATCAGCTGCACAGGAGGGAAGATGGCACTGACAAATTTGACTCTTTGGAGAATCTGAAGGGTTGGCATTTAGCTACATGTACAAACAGTAGCATGGCATGAAAGGTGGATGAAGGAGACAAACACATTGTGTAATGCATTCATTAGATGATGGCGTTGCAGGCCTTTGTTGTAACAAAGTTCTCATTTGCATGGCTGTTGTTATAAGAGTAGCTTTAATGAGAGATAGAGTAGTGTGTGTGTGTGTGTGTGTGTACAGCGAGTGAGTGGCTAATTTAGAGAGAGGAATAGCGAGACATGGTGAGCCGAGATCGTAGGTGAGGAGAAGGTAAACAGTGAAGTAGTTCAGCGGCAGTATATGCGCAGTGTAGCTAACAGTTTTAGCATGAATTAACACTGCAGCTCTCGATGTGTTTTGCTTGCTCTTGTTGCACGTTGTGAAAGACGACACCAGCTAGTATTCCCTCTGCCACTTCACAGCCAGAACCTGTGACTCTATTATCGCCATGTCTGACACAGTGATAGTTTTAACAGTATATATAAATATAGTATTGCGTTTCTGTCACAGCTCCAAAAAGATGTTTTTACTTTTAGAAAATGATTTGTCCTTAAAAAACATCCAAAATATTCCACATCAACATCCATTTACAGCTATTGCAAACCATTTTAGCAGTCTGTAACTAATTGAGTGTAATATTACAAATGCAAAGTCCTGAAAAGGGTGCATGTTTTTCTCTTCAGTTTCATAAGTTTCTCTAAGTCCTTGAAAATGTGCTGAAGGTGGGTTGAAGCAGCTGCTTTCAGTCACTTACCTCCGTAAGAGACTGCAGTGTGAGGAGGAATGGCAATCTGGGAATCAAGCCCTGTTGAAATGACTTGTCAGTCAGTTTGCGCTGCTGTATTAAAAGTGCAGAGAAGACATATTGACTCAACCATCCCTGAGTGCCCTTGCTGGCTGGCTGCTAGACAGAGGGAGCCTGGATGCTAATTATAATGGGAAGACAAAGTCTCCCCAGCGGGCAAGTAAAGAGAAATATAGTAGGATCACCAAAATGATGAATCATGTCTTTTAGTTCCGCAGCTACAAAGAATTCATTATTTTATCACTCACTGCTCCCAGCATGCGGCCGTTTGGTGCTGAAATGATGAATTGTGTTTGTTAAACAATATAAACCGAAGCAAAGTTTTCTTCAGGGCAGAGGTCATGTGTGTTTTATTTCAATGATGAAGCTGACCTTTGTGCAGCACCAGAGCAGAAACAGTATTAGTAATAGAGTATTACTGATGCAAACATGTTTGAATATTGTTTTTGTCATATAGCACACTGTGTTTTCAAAGGCGAAATGTGAGCGATAACGTGAGCTGGAAGAAGTGCTTGTTGATGGTTTAATTTTTTTTAAAACAGTTGCAGAATTTAACTCCTAAAATCACAGCACAGATTAAAACAAACAAAATTCGACACATGGTACACACATATTTGAACAGACAGAGCCAGGCTAGCTGCTTCCTCTGGCTTCCAGTATATATTCTTTTTATAATTCCTGGCTATGGACACTGCATGGGACACTATCACGCTTATGGTAAAAAAAAACACTATGGTCACTTTTTTTCTCTGGCTACGCCTGATGATTGCACTAACACTTAAAAAAACATTCCCATCCCATATGGTTCTACTGCAATGAAAACACGGTTCACTACTCCAGGAATTTAACGGGTGTTAGCAATCAGGCTACTCACAATTGAGAGATTTTCTTATTCCTCTGCACAGCTCATAAAGCGCTTTGACTCAGCTATTAGCCAGAAAGCTAACGGTGTATGCTAGCCGTTTTCAGCGTCACGAACATTGTGTGCAGTTGACATAAAGTAAAACTTATTTGAGAGTTAGCTGAACCACAAGACTAGCTTGCTAACCAGCTATGTCATTGTTTCCAAACAAGGTTTTCATGAACAGACTGATTCGCAGCTAGCACATTGTTTTAGGTAACTAAATTCAGTTCAAGTAAAGTTCAATAATCTGATTGGACAAGCGGCGTTCCATGAGTGCTGATGTAGTGAGCAACATCACTGGAACTTTTCACGATGTGTATCACTCCGCCTCAGTCAGGTGTTCTGAATACTGGAAATAACCATTAAAGCAGAGGCCTGCAGCCTTGTGCGAATCACAGCTGTGCTGATGTTCTGTACAACAGCACTCCCTCTCATGTGATATTGCTTAACAAAGTGAACAGTCCCAGGCCTACTTGGTGTCCAATTATCAGGACTTTTTACATAGCCCTGTTGAATACTCAATTCTGATTGGTCAATTGCAGCTTTCTGCAGTCTGTTATCTCTGCATAGCAGACCTTTGCTATGCTTACCAAATCGTTGCTATGGAGCTCTAACTTCAGACACTAAAGGAAGATTTAAAACATTTCGTGTCAAGTTATGGATTTAAAGTAAGAAGCCATGTAGCTCGATAATGTATAGCCGGTCATTGTTGTGAAATGAGCCCCAACAGGGTGATGCCGGACACTGATCCCGAAGGGTTCATTTCATAACAATGACCCACTTATTTGACACTCTGTAGCCAATCAGAATTGAGTATTCACGCAGACGATGGTATAAGCTAAGCTAAGCTATGCACCTCCTGGCTCTCTGCATTTAGTGTATACAGAGGGGTAATTATACCTATCTATGACATCATTCATCACCTTTTAAATTCATTATAGAACTGCTCAGTCTTGACAACATGATCAAAAATGAAGTGTAAAGTTCATCCGAGAAACCTCACTTTCCATCTCAGCAGCTTGACTGTCTTTTAATAACTGCGCCTTGAAATCGTATCAAGGGGTAATTCCAGGGATGATGGATCTCGTTTTACTAAGAGATGCTTCAATAAATCACTTCCTAGAATCTGCAGATATTTCTAACAAATATGGCGATCATTCTATCTGATTTGGTGGAGCAGAAAATGTGAGCAAGATGTCTGATCTGTAGGCTGCCAAACAGTGCGGTACGCTGCTATCCATTTGCTATTAGGCAAAAAATGTCACATTCACTACATCAGAGCTAAATCTCACTCACTGAGCAAAATAAAAGTTCAAATGCAAGTGCCTTAAAATTCCACATTTTCCTACCATCGCATCTTTAATAAAAAGTAGAAGTCATTTTGTATTTGCAGATGACTGTTTTAAACTCACTTTGCAATTTGATGTAGCTGCGATATGTAATGAGAAATCAATCAAGGATTCAATCAAATCACAAACAGCTCATTAAAGAAGACTAAAGTTGCAGTACAGATGAGGAATGAAGAGCTGAAAGAAAAAGGAAAAAACTTTGGGATGGTTGTCGCATCAAGTAAAAAGTAAGTGGAATGAAAGAGGTAAGAAAAAAGAACAATCAATGAAAAAGCGACAGAAAGGAACAGAGGAGAAGAGACTTGTGAAGTGAAAGTAGGGAGAAGGAAATCAATACGACTGGTCTTCTGATTAGAGAATCCCAACTTCAATGTGATGGTGTAGTTCTCCTGTGGATTGTTTTTAGTGACAGCCTGAGTCTGCCACAGCTGAATCATCAAATCCTCTCAGGCCTGATCATCTTCAGACTCCATTATGCTTCCATTTAGAGGGACGTCTCCTGGCTAAATCCTGGCTGGGCCGCGTCAAGTAGGTCCATTTTTTGGTGGGCGTATAAAGTACGACTCAGCGGTGAGAAGGGGGGGAAAGGGAATGATTGTTGAGACAGAGGATTCGAAGGAAAGTGTCGAGGGTGAGTAGAGGTGAAGGAGCCGTGGGCAGAGATGAGGGTGCGGTAAGAAGAAAGGAAGAGGGATGTAATAGAAATGAAAGGCCACTCCTGCTGTTGATAATTGGAGTAGTGATGTGCCAACACAGTCTGAGAGCTTTTCCACCTGAGGGTACTATACCGCGGGTGCTCGGACACTGAAACCACATTACGGCCCTCCTGTGCGCCCTCGCTGGCTTCCTCCTCTGGCTGGACGAGAGAGCAGAACGTAATACTTGAAAGAAAAATAGACTTTTCTGCTCATTTCTGTCCATTTTCTGCAAGACACGTCTGCCGGGAGTGCAACGTGGAAGGTTTTTCTGGCCAAAGTCTATTTATTGAGTTTGAGATATCATCAGTGTGGCCAATTCGAGAGAGCGCTCAACAAATATATAATATAGATCCTGTTTGCCATGCTCCGTTTGTCATTTCACGATGAATCTCTCTCTTTCTCTCTCTCTCGCTCTCTGTATTGACTGGGTGTAGCACGTCTTGTTCTTTTTGAAGGTGTAATAATGTATGTTAATCAACTTAATATAAGACTTTATTTTGAAAAACAGTAAATGTTGTGCCTCTCAAATCTTACAGATAACTCAATTTTTATTGAATAAAAGATGTACTCCAATTATCGGTCTTCCTCATGGTGACATTCCCAGCCCAAACATCGTTTCCTCTAAAGTGTTCTTCCCCTAAATCTCAAAGACTGTTGCCAAAGAAAAAAGATGGCGTCAGCTCTTGCAGAAAATCCCCTAAAAAACGACATGTTTACATTCAAGTGACAAAGCCCTGAAGCAGCTGAGGATACATGACTCATGTCCCTGGGTGTAGCTCCTGATTTAGAAGATTGCTACCGCTCCACCTTGGATTCTTCCTCCTTCCTATACACATTCCTGTTCACTGTTATGATCAGCCCGATCCACCTTATTCTGAGGAGCGCTGTGGTAGATAAAATTATGGGTACAACTTCCGGTGTAATAGCGGAAGTTGTAGTAAGCTAGTTACTGCCGGCTCATCAACAACGGCGGTTCTTTCGAAATAATTGATTACAACTCTATTTTTTTTAAACAGATCTCTGGCACCTGTTGCGCGGTTCGTGGCTGTACTAACAACCAGACGAAGCTAAATCTGTGGTAGAGGTCTTCACGGGTCCACTGGGTTGGGACTCCTTCTATAACCCCGGGTTCTGTGTCTGATCAACATTATGTGTAATACCCGAGTGGATCCCGGAAGACCCAGCCGTTATTAGAAAGTGTGACGGTGTAGAGAAAGTGCAGCTTTGGCCACAAGGTGGCACTAATGACCTGGCCGAGCGAGTGCTCCAGCTGCTTTTGTTCAAGAGGTGAAGGGTCAGATCCCAGGTCAGACTTATTATGCTAGATGCAACAAAACGGCAATGCTGCTTCTAAACAAGCTGCACATGTGTCATCCGTCTGCATCACAGCAAGTGGACTTTTAATCTGAAATAACAAGTGGATTAGCATCTCTGTTTTTATCAACACGTGTATAATAGAAAACCTGGAAGGATGGTTGATAAACACGACCAGTCACAGGGGAGAAGGCTAGGTCACATTAGCTAGGACAAAAAGTTTTGTTGGACAGCTGACTTACGCTAACTTGTTGAAAGCAATCAGCTGTGAAGTTGGTGCTGCTCGGGTCTCGACATGTCTTAGTTCTTCCATGGGTCCAGGTCCCAGCTTTCAAATTACAGACACATCTGGTTTGGTTCCGGGTCGCACATTTCCGGGTCTCTTTGGGCTCGGGCATGAAATTTTGGACCGGCGAAGACCTCTAATCTGTGGCTTAATCAACAGTGTTTTGAACATGCACCCAGTGGTACACTTTCCATCGCCCACCTTTAGATGAGGAAGCCAAAAGAAAGTGGCTGAAAAACCTTAAACTTAAAGAGACCACTGAAAACTTTTTATGTGTGCTCATTTCATTTTGTCGACAAAAAGCTGACAGAGGAAAACCCGCATCCTACACTGTCCATTATAAAATACACTTAGCAATTAAGTCAAAGCACAAGTCATTTTAGAACTCATTACAAAACACATTACAATAATAAATCAGGAGACATTTTTTACCTTCCACAGTATTTGTCTCCCAGCTGTTAGTATTTCTCTTCCTCCCCCTGCTCTCCATCACTCTTCTTCTTCTCCTTCTGGCGAGGCTCTGTGTTGGCTTTGAGATACATGAGGTTGTGTCCCACCTCCTTTAACAAAACGCGACCGACCTTGCTGCTGTGGAAGTACTGGTACGCCTCAGAGCTTTGGAGTCAATGAAGTAGCTAAATATGCTAGTGTACGTTATCTGAGGCCACTTCTTGAGGTCGTCCTCCCATCCCTCGATAGTAGAAGGCAGCGGTAAGATAACATTATCCCGTTTGAGGTGTGAAATATCTTGTTCCCACATGTTTTATTTCCCGAACGCTTCAGAGAAGAGGATTAGCGTTAGCCGTTACCATGGAAAACGCCAGCTCCTTTACAGTGACTGACGCGCCGGTGGAAGATGCGCCAATAATTCACACAAAGGATCAAGGGGGCTGCGAATAAGGTGGATAGTTGAACAGACCTTGTCTACCCACCTGTTTCCACTTAATTATAAGCCTAATGCCATCTATACCACTCCATTTCCTTTGTTTAGTTGTCAGTTCAGCACTTGTTGCTGTGAGCTCCCTGCTGTTTGGATTTGTGTTTTTTCTTTGAGTTCCTCCAGTGTCCACCGGGGCAGGCTCCTAAAGCGTGCAACATGTGGCACCCATATTAAAAGGCCTAACTTACAGCAGAAATAAACATGTTTACAGACTAGTCTCTATAGGTCATTTCTCTATTCATGACAACTGTACCCAGGGTGAACTGAGTTAAAGAACTCACCTGTTTTAATTATATTAAACCCAAACTTACAAGGGCATGGTCACTTTGAGTGACAAATAGAAACTGCTGGCTGTCCACAAGAAATCAGCACAGCTAATTCAGTCACCGAACTGCGTCTCTGGCTTGTTAGTTTGTTCAGTGTTTCACATACATTTATTTAATTGCCAACCAGTACATAGGAGTCAGGGCTGCTGTTGGCTTTCCCCGGAGAGATTACCGTGGACCGTAGTTGGAAGAAGTTAAGTTTGTGCTACATGACTTTCACCCGCTGTTCGCTCATTAAAAATTTGTGGAAAATGTCGCTCTTCTCCAGCTCCAACCTCTCATCTCAATAACTATTTGCTCCAGGAAATCAACATGGTGGCACACAAATGTCCATGCACCAGTGGGCGACGTCACGGTGGCCACGTCCATTATTTACACAGTCTGTAGTTTTTTCCTTATAGAGAGGAAGAGTTCTTCTTAATCTACCTGTGTCATGAGTTACAATTGTTTAGTTATGTATTTCATTTGTATTTATTTGTTCAGATAATTTCCTGTTTTACTTTGTCACCTTGTCTCCCATGTTGATCCACTTCCTGCTTGTTTGATTATGTGCCCTTATTGTTTTCACCTGCCTCTCGATTGTCTCACCTGTGTCTGATTAGCCTCACCTCCAGTGTATTTAGTCTTTGTCTTGCCATGTCTGTTTGCCAGTCCATTGTCTTTGTCTGTGAAAGCAGTGTACGTCTACCCTCATGATACCTGCTCCTAGTTTCCTCGTGGCTCCCTGTGTTACTCTTGTTTTTTTCCCCTTGGATTATCTGTTACCTGGATTAGTTTGAAGTAAGTTTTTTTTCTCTTCTGTCCTTTGTTTTATTTAATAAATCATCAAGTCTGCACCTGGGCCCTCCCCTTTTTTGTTTGAACTCTAAACCGTGACAACCTGCCTGTTTCCCCTCACAGGTTTGCCTGCCCTCGCACCTTCCAAAGCCTGCCTGTAAGTATAAACTGCACAATAAATCATTGCATTGCACTATTCTGCCAGCCGACTGCTATTGGGTCTTTTTTCTCCTGCCTGCACCCCAAGATGTGATACAATGTTTAAATCAATAGGACAAATAAATGATGACAAAGTAGGTGCTTTCCACAAAACTAGAAATACTATGAAAACCTTGTTATTGACAGCCAAGTAAAAAGTTAAAGTTGTTACTTTTGTTGGCAATTGGTGTTTAATTTTTCAACTATCTTCAATTGTAGCCTGTTTTAGAAAAATCTTGATAAATGAATGAATAAATGTCAATTCCCCTTTTAATCCGAGTAGATTTTCCTTTGAATGCAGCCCCTGCATCTTAATGTAAGGCACCCTTATGCAGCCTGCAGACACAGAGCAACAAGGAGATTAAATTAAATGTATCATTTAAGTGTTTTATGCCTTAACCTAACAAAACCTTACCCATAGTGGTGACAGACAAACATTTATGAAGTTTAGAAAGGCACAAACTAACATGTTCCTGGTTTAATTTGGAGAAATCTCTCAAAATCTTCATGAACACGAATACAATTTGAGAATCAAGAAAACCACTAAACTGTGGGATAAAGTTTAAAGAAGTGTATAATTCTGTTGCGTGTTGCCCTTCGCCAGCTTCTGCTTCTGTTGCACATGTGACCCCATCTTGCCTGCAGAGTTGTGACTCTGTCAATTGTGCTTCATATTTTCTGAAATTATTGTCAGCAATTATGTTTGTGATGACAGCAAACGTTCAAACATAGCATGGTAGTGGGTTAGAAGTGACATCTGTATAATTAACTTATTGTTGTACATATGTGGGAGGCTTAAATAGCGTCAGCGTTATGTAACTGCACAAGGTTCTATAGGAGACATACGTTAATAGATGATGGATACTATTTAGACTAATTTTATTGTCATGTTATTATTTTTTTAAGTTAAATGTGCAGAAAAATGTGTGTAATAATCTGGCATGTGCTTTTTCTTTCTGCTCTCAGTACTGATCTGAATCATTTACACACAAGTACAAGCAACATTGATTTTATTGTCTTTTAAGCCCCTGGAGATGTAAATGCTCTTGAACGCTCATTTGCAGTTGAGACAATTCCTCAAGACTGTGTGGGTGTGGTTGATCCCATTTTGATTGACATCACACAACAATGGCGCATGTAACAATCAGTGTTGTGTAGCATGTTTTAGTCCTCTGAGTCAGAATCAGAGAAAGAAGAGGCCCTGCCATTTGAAATGTATTCACTTAAATGAGTCACTGAGTGGTCGCTTACAGAAAGCTTTGTTATACATGTCAGAGTTAGCAGTTAGCATATGCAATGTAAGCTAATTGTTCTCAAAGCTATGAATGCAATGCTAAATGACTGCTCTGTGCTTTAATGTTACAGAGCGAAGTTAGAATGATATTATGGATTTGAGTTTTCAGGGGCTTTGTGTAACGATGCTGAATAGTGCACACTAACCCATGACCTACATCCATGGCTCTCAATTGGTGGGTCGGGACCCAAAAGTGGGTTGTGGATGTGTGCTGGAATGCTGCGCTTTTACTTTGAAGGACATGGGCTTCCTATGACGTGCATGCAGTAGTAGTGTAGTTTATTCACGCTCCATGTATCCACTGATTGTGTAATCCCAGCTACATTTACATTCTTGAAACTGCATGAGCCCTACAGTTGTTGCACTTTTTTAGTTTATTTCTGTTGATGGAATATTTTCCTCTTATGCACTGCCACCTGCTGATCCTTAAGGCTGACTGTTACACTGTGTTTTGTGATGTTGACAAACTGTCTATGTTTCGTACCATCTCGCCCAAATGGCACCAGTTTTCATTAGTGGTATTACTCAATTTTAATCTATTTTCTACCCATCAAAATGAGCTACCCTGGTTGTCCATATGATCTACCCGGCCTGTCAATATGAGCTACCTTACTTTAAAGAAATTCGAGTGGTTAAAAGGTCTAGTTCAGCTGCAAATATCACAGTAATCTATATCATTTTAAATAAACTCAAACTACTTTTAAACAGGTGCTGTTTTAAACTACCTGTTCGCTCTTGCTGCTCCACACTAACAGGAACATGTTCCGCTTTGAACAAAGCCTGCTGAGGTCTTACTGACACTACAGCTGTTGCAGATTAATGTATCAATACACAAGGAATCAGATGGATTGGGGTTCTCACACAGCAGATGGATATCCATTAAAACATGAAGCTGCCCTGCAGTTTGACTCAGATCAGCCAAGCAAGATACTGCACTGCAAGTAAACGCTTTACCTCCACAGTGTACTCTAGCTGTAAAACACATCTTTACAGCTACATCTCTTTCAGTATAAAAGTAGTTTGCCATCATTGTATACAGCCATAACCCAAAGGTCACATCACTATTGACCTTGTGTCCACACACTTAAGTCTCCTCACGTAAGCTGAAGTGCTGTTGTAGTTACATTTCATTGAGGACTCGTGACATTTTTACCTCTGCTGTGTATTTACTTGATAGAGCTGTTTATTACCTTTATAGTAAATTACAGGGTTTTTCTCTTCTCATTTAATGTTCAAGATCTGTGGAAGGAACCAAGGCTACTCATCACATTTTCTCTTTGAATCACTTTTTTTCTCAACAGCTGTTTTCAATGGTGTGGTCCAAATTAATGTATTTTTGCTCTGCAAACATGTAGCTGAAAGCTTTGAGACCATTCATAATCTCTAGACGGCCTCGGTGAAACTCCTATTATTAATAGTTTCATATAGTTCTGCAATTTTTGACTTGTTTTGAATGGTAGAGGGGCTTTGTGTTTAGAAGAAATAATTAATTCCCACATATACAGGCAGGCATGTTATGGTCTTTGAACTGTTTAATTTTAGATATTTTATTTTCAGCTTTTGGCTCTAAGGCTAAGCCCCCCTAGCCCGGACACACGTACACCAAAAAAGTGATTCATTCCAAATCTTTATTGGCAAAAACTAACAGCAGTCAGCCTGTAGTTCAGAGGTGTGGCCTACAAAGTAGCTACTATGTTTGAATGAGGACCAAGGTATTTGCAGAAAATGACGACGATGGCTACGATAAGATGTTTTTCAGACCTCGAATAATGCAAAGAAAACAAGTTCATGTTGAAACAACAGAATACACATGTTTTAAGTTAGGAAGAGTTCAGAGTCAATATTTGCTGTTTTTAATCACATGCATCTTGACATGCTCTCCTCCAGTCTGTCACATTGCTGTTGAATGACGTTCGGCCACTCTTGCCGCAAAAATTCAAGGCGCTCAGCTTTGTTTGATGTATAGTAAACATCCATCTTCCTTAGATAACATTCAGGAGGTTCATGTGGTTCAGATCAGGATTGTGCTGACCATGACATGTAGAGAGAGATGCTGTTTAAGATGGTCTCTTGAAGTGGTCTCTTAATTTTTCCAGAGCTGTGTATAGTACAACTGTATTGTAAATATATTGGTTGATGTATATTGATTTTGAAGATGACTAGACGTATATTGAAACTTGTACTTATTCTCTACCCACTACCTTATAAATGATTATACCTCTCTAGATTTTCCTTCTATCACAACTTTAGATCCAGTAGATTGTCCTGTGTGATTCTGGGTTATCTTATAGCTCACTAATACAGTAAATCAGACACTTGTGGATGTGGGCTTTAGGATTCCACTGTTCTCAGTCTTGGGCTTATAGTTAGATGTATTGTAGAATCGATTTCTTCAAGCGTGGTAGGCGTCACCTTGTGTTTGTTTTCACACAAAAACCTCTAAGAAAAATATTACCCCTTTCCCACCAAAATTAGCGCGTTGACGCAGGTTCAGACACGGGAAGACCGGCTTATAGATGCTGAATGTCTCTTTTCCCATTGCCAGTGAAGAATACACCCGGCCTCTTTTCTGCTGCGTCACCGCCTGACGTTGCAAATGCACCGGAGACAGGGTTAGTAAACAGATGTTAGGCGATAATTACCCGGGTCTACTGCAGAGTCATTTGACTTCCGGGTCTGAATGCCGATTAACCTTTCCCACTAAGCAAAAAAGCCGGGTGTTAGCGGGTTTTTTGACCAGTGGGAAAGCGGCTCAAGAGTCAGGTATACATACTGAATACAGTATAACACACTATTTTCTTGTACATGGTGATGGTGTGCCCATCAGGTTATCCTGGCAAACACAAATTATGTAGCTGCAAGCTCATACGCACTGATCAAACTATATAATTACATTCAACCCATACACACACGCATGGAATGTGTACACAAAAGCTCAATCCCATATTACCTGTAACACCTAGCTCTGACAGCCGTCGGGATCCTGATAAAGGTCAGGCTGAAAATGAAAGCCCATTAGCTGTTTGTTGTGAGTCTACTTCAGACAGATTTCTTAATTCTTCTTCTACAGAGGATTTCCAGATTGAAGAATATGGCTGCATGGCTCTACGGGACTTTTTGGGCATATGGAGACCTCTGAGACACATACACACCAATGACTGTATATATAGATGGACAATGCATCTCCGTCTGCTCTTTGTACAAAATTGTTGAAAAAATAGCCCTGTGATAGGCACTGCCATCTTGAGATGGTGACGCCATTTGGAGCCAGGGACTGCGCAGTAGAGATCGGCGGGTGGAGCCGCCGTAGCCACTTCCGCTAACCAAAAAACACTTAACTTCTCAAAAAAATAACGGCAAAGATCCCGCACACCGGCGTATTTAACAGCAGAACAGATTTTTGTGTTGGTTTGAGGTTAACGTTCACAGATATGGAAACTTCCATGACTGTCTCGCCGACTGTCCTCCGAATCTGACTGGCTGCAGGAGTCGTATTTGTCAACAGAGCTGTCAATCATCCTTTTTACAGCATCAAATAACTAACTAAAAATAAACTTGTCACCTATTTTACATAATTATTTGAAAATTGCAGTTATTTAGAAACAATGATGTGCATAAGAGACACTTTAACCTGTTTGTGGGCCAGGTCTGCTGTGATTGCTTGTTCATTAGCTGGATCTGGATTTCATCCAAAGTGTAACAGGTTCAACCTTTTTACACCTTTCCACCAAGTTTCATGAAAATGGGGTCTGTTTGTTTGTCAGCAGGATGACAGGGAAACTACAAACAGCACTGAAAACATAACCTCCATGGTGGAGGGAATAATTTGAGTAAGATATGAGAAGTACACCTGTAGGAGAGCAAAACTCAATATATTCTCCCTGAGAGGCAGAAGGAGGACACAGTACGGCTTCGGCGCTGCAGTTTGATGAAACTGCTGATGATTTCATCTTTTTCATTCTATTCCAAAAAGTCTTTTTTTCCCCATTTTTGTGCCGCTCATTCAACCTCGTGCTTCACCGAGTAATTCAACGACCGCCATTTCTTTGCCTCTGTAGCACCTCATCAATGGTCCCATTTGGCACAGAATTAAGTCAGAATTGAAGGAGATTCACCGAGAGACTCTTTGAAATGAGTATTTTAAGGATACGTAGCCTACTCCTGACTCTTCACTCCACATTATTGCAGAAAGAGAGACAGAAACGGCGTATGCTAACAAGTCTGTGAGCGTCCACCAGGCCGATCTATCCCAGAATCACTGACATTAAGATCACACTGGGGGGACATAATGTAATTTACCTGCTTCATCAGCTAATGCAGCACAAATCCATTTTCGCCCAAACAGGAAGGGCCACATACATTACCTTGATGACCGCGCCGAGTCAAGGGGGAACGACTAATGAGACTAAATGTAATTACCGTCCACCTCCGATTTGAAAACAAAATAAACCCTGCTGCACTCCCATTTGGGGCCCAGAACACTGGGACCAGAATAAACCTTCCTCAAGGCGCCACTCAGCGCTACAATTGGCTTTTCCTGTCACTATTTAGATCGGCGTTCAGACTCTTCATCAGGATTCCCATTAGCTGATGGCCACCGTGGACTTCCTGACATCCACGAGCTGATAAAAACAACAACAGAGCGTTACAGACGGTGTGGAGTTATTGACATTTTCAAAGTATCTCGCAGAAACTTTTAAGTCAGTTTGCTGATCTACTTAGTCAGATAAGATTTAAATCAGCTTTTTTTTTCACTGGAAAACAATGTTTTTTAAGTTACTGAAAATCACTTGTGCTACCTCTATTTCCCCCGTCGGCCTGTCCTCATGCGACATTCTCCTTATACAAGGTGACTTCCACACTCCTCCTGGATTATAATGTGCCATGGAGGTTAAAGTAGTGACGTATAAAACAAGCGTGCCCTCCTTTCTCCCCCGCTCTATCCCTCTGATTGTCATATTATAGGCTCTAAGGTGAAATTAGGATGTCCTAAAGTAAACCTGTTGTCATGCGAGCAGTTTTCAGCCATGCAGCATTATCCAAAAATAATGCAATGTGTGCAGGGAGAGATGAATAATTCAAACACGTGAAAGTTGTAAAGTAAGGAGTTTAAGATCCTGCAGGAATTGACATGCGAAACCTTCTCTCCGTCTCCGAATCACAAGACAAGAGTCTCATTTCCAGGGAGACAACTTCACCCTCCAGCTTTTTCAGAGTATGTTTACCCCCAGTATAATTTATTAATTTATCATTATTTTTATTTATTTATGTTATCCCCCGTTCAACGTATCGAGGAGGAGAAAGTGGAGTCGATGATCATGCGCGCGGGGGGGGAATGAATAATTAACAGGAAATAAACAAATAAAAATAACAAAAAAAAGTGGTAAATAATCTTATCGTATCCAACAGCTGCGTTGATACCCAGACACCCCCACACCCTCGCTGCTAAAGAAAAAGCCCTGTCCGTGCAGTTAAGCTGCTTATAAATATTTGTAATTAAAATGGGAGGTGGAAGGCGGCGAGAGTGGCATCTTTATCACTGGAGACACTGCTGCTGCAGGTGTCTTTGATGCCCAGAAAGGCGTTTTTGATCTGACGGTGCAGGAGCGCGCAGGCTCCTATCGGCTTGTCCCACTCAGCAGCCCCCCCCCCCCACCCCCCCCCCACCATCCTCTCCGCCCCTCCCCGAGCACGCTCACATGTTCAAGAGTTCATTACCCGTTTGTTTCGCATTTTCATCTGTTTGTAGCAGACCTCTGAAATATCTCGTCAGCCCAAACCTTTCAATTATTCATCGACACTTTAAAAAAAAAAGCACTTTTTCTATTTTTAGGCCCAAACTTGGATTTTGCAGACGTGAGCACAATGATGTGTCCAGCTTTTTATTACTGAGCTCATTTTTAAACGAGAAGCATTGTTTAATTAATTATCAATATTTTAACGTCAAGGATAGATTAAATGACTGCAGGCAATGTCGAAGAGGTTGTTTGAATTAACAAAGAAAACACACATAAGCATTTTAGCATCTCTCAGCTAATTGTTTTAGCCAACAGCTTAACTATTTGGGCTCACTCTCACCGCTCTCTTCAGTATTGTTTGCTCGTGGCAGGGAGCAGTTATTACTGAAAATGCTCTAAATGATGATTTTAACTGGCCTTTATGTAAAACCATAGAAAGACAAAGTGACTACTAGCTGGTAAAAATGGTAGATTATTGAGTAGCTGAAGAGCAAGATATTTCCCATAGGAGTTGGTGGAGATCAAACCAGAGCTAAAAGGGATGTGAATGTTTGATTTATATCCTTTTTTAGAGCCAAAAAGACGCATGTCTGTGTTGTATTTACTCTCAGATGTATGTTGCTAAATTAAATTGTTATATTGTAACAAAACTAAATTTAATTTATAAAACAGTTAGTTCTGACCAAGTAATCTGATTGGATAAGAGGCCATAAGTGCCGATACAGATTAAAACAGCACTTGGACTTTCTGTGTGCTGAATTGATCGGGCTGGTACCTTGAAATCAGTTTTCCACCAAAGCAACTGTCAACAGACTCTTATTTCACTGGTTCCACAGTAAAGCAAACAGATGCACGTGTGCATGTGTGGTAGCATGTACACACATACAAAGTAGCAAGAGTGCAGGAACATTTTAGTTTTGGTTGCTTGGAAACAGTCCAGGTAAATGGCGGTACTAATTCTGTGGGTGGAACCAAATGAATGATTCAATGAACAAACAATAATGATCTGTTGTTTGCGATGACGGTTAATACTATATGCTGCTTGAGGAACTTTTATACAAAAGCAATATCACGTGAGAAGGAGTGCTGTTGTACTGAATATGAAAACGCCTGGTAATCAAAGTCATGCTGATATTCAGCACAACAACACAACCTTGAGTGTGCTTAAATATCAGGGTGTAAAAATAGGCAGTTTACGTTTGGCCTAAGAAATTGTTCAAGCAATAATATTTCAGTGTTGCAAGTAATCATTGCTGCTTGTAGCAAAATACTGTCATTTTGATGATGAAGAAAATGGCCCATTACATGAAAAGAGCTGTACACTTGAAATACTTCAGATGGGTTCAGTGTTTTCTACAATGCAATAAAATGTACACAACCTTGCAAACTGCACACCAGATGCTGACAAAATCCTAAATCTAAAAAGAATCTTTTTGGCAAGGAGTATTTCATTTCTGATAATGGTTGTTGTGTTGCTCCACATAACACCGGGGTTGTTGAGGAACAGAGTAAGGGAAGATAAATGGAGAAGAGTGGAGGGGAGCGGGAGGCTGTGGTTGAGCTGATGGCTGGTGATGGAAAGCCATACTTTGTTCTCTCTCCCATTGTTCCATGTGTGACCTTCTGTCTACTCGCACTTTTGGCAGCTTTCTCCACTCTGTGCCTGTGTGCTTGTGGATGTTTTTTGTTCCTGATACTGAACACACTATTTACTTGGTGAGAATTACTCTTCATTAATGCAGATGTTGGCTTTTTCTAGTGCAACATCACACAGTTCAAACCTCAACAACATGTAGCTGTAGCGAACGTGCCAATGTGGCGCTCTGGTCATTTTAGTGGTTAAGATTATTTCCAGGATTATTGTTTATCTACGAAGGAGGATTAGGGCCACATTAAAGAGAATTTATTTTTTTTCGAGATTTCCAGAATGAAGTCATAATATAAGAGAATAAAGTTGTTACTTTATTAGTCATAATTTTAGGCTATTGTTAGCCTAAATGCTATAAATATCAGAAGCGCAGCAGCCGCCTGCACTAAAATGAGGAACGCATGAAGTATAACTTCACAGTGAACATCTTGTGAAGTTATGCTTATAAATGATTGCACAGGCGGCTTAACACAACTTGAGCCGGAGCTGTATTTATTGTATTTATGTATTCTTTATTGAACACACCTGGAAGCATGGAAGCATAGCATACACGTACCTCGCGAGAACATGCGAGATCTCCTGCCTAGTAATGCGCAAGCACACTGAACAGTTATATATCAATACATTAATATAGGTTTCACAAATACGAAATATTTAATCTTCGGAACACCAGCACCACTTTGTCAGAACTATCAGGACTCTGAAAAGTGATTTTATTTGAAAATGACTCGTGATCTTGATCATTTTAACGCAGGTGACTGGCTGCTCTTCTGATTTTACCCTTCAAAATAAGATACACGCTAACCATAGCCCAAAAGTACGACTTTATTCTCGTAATATTATGACTTTTGTTTATGTTTTTTATGTCAAATGAGGAAGCTAGCTAGGGCTAGCTAATCTTGACACAAAGAGCACACTAGCTGGCTTGACAATTACAAGCTTAAAGGTTAGTTTTGCCAGCTAGTTAGCCCACTAGCTACCTGTTACTAGGCGACAGAAGTGTAGACCAGACCGTCTCATTTCAGTTCGGCTTTAACGGTCTACGCAGGCTATGAATGGAGCATCCTCCGTGGACCGCCTCCTTCGAAGGCTGCAGCCCGTGGATTGGGACACAGCTACAATATGTGTAAAAGGTAGTTAATATAAGGAGGATTTTAACTGAGGGTAAGCTACTCATTTCATGTCTGGTATTGAAGTCAGATAGTTTTGAGACTGTTCTAGCTAAGATCGTTTCATCGATTAGCCTACTGAGTAATGTGACTGTAAATGGGTTAAGCTGGTAGTTTAATCATAAAGCAGAAAACAGTCGGCATAGCAGCACAGGAAACTGATATTTAAACAAAACTGTCTTTCTGTTATATTTCACAGTTTCAACATTTACCAAGTTTTTGACTGTAAACCGGGTAAGCAGGAAGTTAGTCCATTAAGCATAGGACAGTCAAGGAAAGCTTTTCATACTGTCTTTCTGTTATGTTTGCAGGTAAGATGAGTGCACAAGCGCCAGATACATGTAAGGTTATCTATTTGTGAAGCCATGTTTTCAAGTTCATTGTCTATGTTGATAAATGAGGAAGCTAACTAGCGCAAGCTTGGTAGCTAATCTTGGCACGTGGAGAGCTCTAGCTATGTGTTAGCAGTAGTGTACTGACTCGAATTTAATATGTGTTATATGTTGTTGATCTCAGGAGTATACATTGTGTACTAGGTTATTTGTAACGTAACTTGGTGTAGCAGGAAGTTAGCACAGTCATTAAGCATGAAACGGTCAGCAAAGAAGTACAGGAAGCTCATGTTCATACAAAATTGTCTGTTATGTTTGCACCTGCAGCAGCTGTACATAAAGACACCTCATTGTATGGAACCACATTATCATCATTCAGTGTGCGTACCCCCAGCATGCAGTGTGGTCCTGTTCATTGCTAAAGTGTTGAGTGTATGAATCAACACGTGCATAGACAGGACTTTTTATTGTTTTTCCTTTCAGATAAAAAGTTAAGATGGTTTAATAAGGATAAATAAATATTTAACATCAACATCAATATTTAATCTTTATTCCATGACTCTCAATGACAAAAGCTGAGCTGACATCAGCAAAGTGACAGTGACAGGTTGTTCGTGATAAATTTTGCAACAAAACAGAGAAAAAGGAAGTAAGAGAAAAACAGGAGGCATAAATATCACATCCCCAGAGGCTAGCCACTGGCTCTGCTCCAGCTTTTCACATGCTACAACCAGCCTTTGAAACTGGTGAGTCATTCCTCAGCCAGGCCGAGCGTCCCCGTGTTTGGACATAATAGCCGAGCGGAGCTACTGTTTATGTCTTCTGCTTGGCTGGATATTTTCTCCTTGATACTGCGGAATGAGCCCGTTTTTTTTTTCCTCAGAGTTGGAAAGCATGCAATGGTGAGGAGAGACTTACAAAATAAAGCAATTTCTTCTTTCACTTCAGATGGATATCTTGCAAACACTTAAAACGCTTGCATTTGAACGAATGCTAATCAGTGATAAGTGATCAAGAAGCGAGATGACTGCACACACGTACTGTTACATTCTGCCTGTAGGCTCACGGACACACTCGAAACACTGTCGTCAACAGGAAAGCCTTGCTGCCTGTCAACTGTGATTAATGTGAAGGCCCTCAAAAACAGGGGAAATACATCAGAGAAACTTTCAACTGAAAGGTTACCATCAAAAAAAAAAACTAAATCGCAGTGAATGAGGACGTTGCTGAATTTCATACAGTTTCCCCCCCCCCCATCTGTCCCCAATCATCCCAGATGCTTTGTCTCACAAGAATTATGAGGCCTTTCTCTCATGAGGAAATTGCTTTTACAGCAACCTCATCCCGCTCCTTAGCAGCCATCCAGAGAGTGTGTGTGTGTGTGTGAGAGCTATAGGAGTGCTGACACTACTGAATACAGTGCCACTTCTCCAGGACCTAACACAAGGTGATAGCACTTCCTGTCACCTATTTTCTGTCCTCCAATTTGTTTGTGTCATCCCCTTCCAACTGTTGGTGTCGTTTCATGGCCGAGATTGAAGTTTTAGAGGCAGCTGTTTTTTTTCCCCCCTCTTACCTGATAAGGTTGTTATTAACATTGCTGCTGTTGTGATTGATATTGTGTCAACGCGAGGAGGAAGTTTCCCACTGCCAAATGAATGGTGACTTTCAAAATAAAGGAAATGGAAGGAAGTGTTATTAGAGGGAACATTAGCCGAACAGCACATGGCTGCCATCTGTCTGCGAAGTGACCTTTCAGGGAAAAAAAGAGGATGGTGTCTATCATTAACCCGCATCCCTCTCTTTCCTCCTCTTCCTGCCGTCTTATTTCATCTTTTTTTTTTTTTTCCTTCCTCTGGAAGAGATTGTTTTTTCTATTTTTACTGAAGTGTAAATTCGGTGGTGCTGTGTTCTTTATGTGAACACCTCAGGGGTCTGACCCTTAGGGGGATGATTGAAAGACACTGGTCTGAAAGAGACATAAAATCAAATAAAGACCTGAGCTGACGACGAGCCCATGGGAGAGAGAGAGAGAGCGGGGAGATAGGGAGACTTATATGAAGTGAAGAGCAGCAGGGCGATGAGCGGAGGGATGCAACAGTAAATATCTCTGTGTGACAGGAAGGAGAGACAGGAAGGAAAGAAAGCTGTCAGGATCAAACTACATTTTTTTTAAATATTTGTTGTTCTTGTTTTGACAACAGAGGTTATTTCTGGTTCATAATTTCAGTTTTAAAGGTATAAAGTTTGTCTTTCATTCACTAAGCATCGCACTGCCAGAGCCTTTTCAGACTGACAATCTAAAGACGATAATACTCCTTTTTCCGATGCGATGGCGCCAAAGCGCTGTAATGAGGCTCCGCCATTACGTCGCCTGTGCCATTTTACACTGGACCAAGCAACACCCCAGTGTACGTTTCTACACAGTGTTCTGGAAGCATAAAGCAAGCAATGTGTGAACAAACAGCGCAGGCTGCACTATACACACACGGCGCTGTTTCACCCTGCTGTCTCTGGCATTTACACCGACGCCATTTCAACCCTGTTTCGCCACTGTTTCACCTCTGTTACTACCTCCGATGCCGGCTCGAAGTCCGAGCGACTTCGCCCCACCATTCCACCTCTGTACGATTTACATAGAAGGCGAGGTGTAACAGAGGCGTGATAATCCCACTTGAACTGAAGTAAAAGCCACAAAATCATCAATAAAAGAAATATATTAATAAAATTTGCTTCATATTAAGGCCAGTTTTTTACTACAGTAGAAATGGCTTTAATTTTCCTGCTGTTGCCGTTAGTAACCCCTGGTTTGGCACGATTCAGCGAGGACTGACAATGTACCGATGATAACTTTAAGCTGCACTATCCGACATTGTTTCATTAACAATGGAAAACTATTTATTTGACGTTTCCTTTGGCTCTACATATAATTTGACCTTATTTAAAGAAAAAAGAAGCTGCTGATGAACACAATGAAGCATCAGTCCACTAGAGAAACAGATAGTTCCCTCTGGGCTCAGTGGAAACCAAACTAAAATTTGGAGTCGTGTGTATTTTCACCCTTTTAAACCAGTTCTGTCGTTGCTTTGTGCCTGCTGAAAGGGAGGCCTGCACGATTTAAGAAGATGCAGCTATAAACAAATGAGTGAAGCAGCATATTAGCTGTAGCTAACAGCTCCTTTGTCTCTCTGCTGTTGGCATGTTTTGTCAAGTTTGTCTTTTGGGATGTGTCACTGCACGTGTCCATCCTTTACAATAAGATTTATTGTGCAGCTGTAGCATAAAAGTTTACTGTATCCAACTAATGAGATGATAAAATGTAAATGTAAGCTGTGTCTTCAGACTGCCCCAAACAATCCAAAAAGCAAGACAAACAGCGGCCTGTGTTCTCCTCCTAATCATGCTTCTCTGTGCTCAATCTCAGACGGACAAAGCTTCTCCTATACTTTCGACTTCAACTCTCTCTTATAGGGTGTCATCGTTTGTGTGAGTGTGTGAGCACACGGCCACCTGTGAGGACACTTCTGCTGCAGCGAGACGGAAAAGGAGAGAGAGAGAGAGGGAGAGAGAGAGAGCTCACAGAGCGGGCCACAGGCAGAGCTATTGATCGCTCTCGTCAAGGTTCAGGGATATAGATGAGTTACAAAACCACCATTAATTACAAATCACTTCTGCCATGAAAGTCGATTAGAGGGAAAAGCAGCAAAAAGTCTGTATCAAACAAAGAAAAGTGATAGGGCGAGCACATTTCTCATCCAAAGATGTCTCGGGCTTGGCAGACCTGCTTACTCTGCCCTCCATCTCCTCCGTTTCTTTTCTTACATTCCTCCAAGTCGCGTTTAATTAAAGCTGCTGGCTCCTTTGTGATTATTTGTCGCTGTGTTCGTCTGTAATTAGATGTGTGGATAAATGAATGCAGATGCATGTTTTATCCATATTCAATAAGCATGTTCCCCCGGCCTTATCACTGAGCACATAATCAATACCTTAGGACACATGATGAATTATGGCCCATAATGGTGCATATATTCAGCATGTGTTGAGCCATATGCAGCGTGCATATAAAGCGGCGGGGCGCTGTGATACAGTCGTGAGCAGGTGCGGGGTTTACGATGATCCACAGGCAGGTTCACAGACGGTCCCTGTCAGAGCCACTTGAGAGAGTCCCTGCTGTCTCAGACAGGTTGCAGCAGAGCCGTGCTTTGCATTAAAATTGCAAGCAACGCTCCCACCAATCTCTCTGCTGCACTCCAGGCAAAATAAAGTGTTCTTATACCTTAAACTACATATAGCCTGCACCTTATTTTCTCCCGGTCTCACCCGCTCTTTGTAGTCCGCCCTCTTTTCAATAGCACCTGCCTCTGATCCTGCACAGTGGAAAGAGAGCGCAGTGTGTGATTAATGTTTGCTGTGTAGCTGTGTATGTAAGCAATCACAATTCATCCATGCACTCTCCTCTTCCTGGGTCTGACAGGCAGGCAGGCCGGCCAGCCGGGGCACACGGCGCTCGGGCTCCGCACTGTCTTCTACTCTATAAAAGCTGATTTCAAATACAGCCGTTTGAGAGGAGAGGCACCGCAGTGGCGTGAACAGATCAACAGCTTTCCCTCTCTGCCCCTCTTGTCTCCCTCCGCTCGCATCCCCTCTGTTTTATAGTGACAAGACACGGCGAGTCACGGCTTGAATACCAAGGCGATAATTTCTTGACAGTCTCCCTTTATTTGTCTGCTATCGCCCTGATAAGATGATTTTCACTCGCCGGGTTTGTTTTGTCTTGGCAGCGATGGCTCATCCTCTCTCCCTCTCTCTCTCTCTCACTTTGTCTCTTCCATCAGTTGTGGCTCTCCTATATTTCCCGACCACTCTGCACACACACACACACACACACACACACACACACACACACACACTGCCATGTTTGTATATGAGAGAGAGTCGGAGAGCATAAGATGATTATGGGAAGATGCCACGCAGAGGAGAAATGTGTCCAGCCAAGCTCACACAGAAGAGAGTATTAGGAAATAATGGCGTGTGAATGCTTGGATACATTTGTGGGGACGTGGTGCTTCATCATATAATAAAACAGAGTGTCCGCTATTCTCCTAATTTCCCTTTGTTTTCCTCCCTGTTGACGCATCCGTGAGGGACATCTGCAGGCTTTCATTTTGTTGCCGTCTAGTGTCATCACTTGTGCGTCATATGAAATAATAATTAATGCATCCCAGGCAATTGGCACCATCAGAATCTGCACGCAACATTTACATGCGAGAGAGTGTTTGGGTTTAAACCCAAACGATGACTCACAGGGAGATTAAACTGGGTCAGGGAACGATTCTCTATAAGCTCATATCAAAAATTACGGCCATGTGATGTTGCCAAAGCCCCCTCTGGTTTCTGCAGTGTGTGCTGAGCTGAATAAAACACTATAACAGGTTAGCAGCAGCCTGAAAATGGGATAAATTTTGCTCGATAAGCCCACACAATAGTCCATTAAATTATTGTGGGTCACAAAACAAAAGGGCTCCCAGAGAAGTTTGAAAGCCACTCGAGTAGGGTGGATAGAAATCTGGAGCCCACTTGATAACAGTGCCAGACACATTACACACACACACACACAGGGCTGCAGAGGAGGACTCAGGCGGGATATTTTGGCACACAAACCGGCACTCAGGACAAATCCTATCCATCCACAGAGAGAGATTCCCCGCTCCGTGTCTCCTTCCACCGCTGGAGCGGGAGTTAATCGTTCTCATGATGGTGTCAGGTGGCAGAATTGATCAGCGTTAAAGGATCATTCCCTGTGACATTAGCGCTCGAGATGGAAAGACAGACTGCATGAGGAAAAGGTGCTCTGTTTACGCGACTTTTGACAAGGTGAAAGGACACCCTTCGATTGCTTTTGCTCTGTCGGAATCACAAAATCAATAGTGCAGCGTCACTCTTATAATCATAGCCGCTAAACAGATCAAGCACCGGCGCTGCGCCACAAACTTGACTCCACTTACTTTAATTGAATGAGATTATAATGTAAGAGGACAGTGAGTTTAATGTTTATCTACAGATCAGATTTTTTTGACGAACAGAGAACTGAAAGAAAATCGAACTAAAAACTTTAATGAAGTAAACAGCTAATTTATGTTTGTGTCTTGGAAGCAGTCGTTATGGTGGAGAGATGTATTTAAAAAAGGCTTTCAGACTTCCAAATTAATATATAAATATTCTCATTTTTTAATATGGCTTTT
Organism: Semicossyphus pulcher; assembly: GCF_022749685.1. Classification (NCBI taxonomy): domain Eukaryota; kingdom Metazoa; phylum Chordata; class Actinopteri; order Labriformes; family Labridae; genus Semicossyphus; species Semicossyphus pulcher. Next base: position 20,266,594 of record NW_027211759.1, read on the forward strand.
AATTAGACCAACACACCCAAGCAGGATCATTTCATTATCTAAGGACTTAGAAAGTCTCTGGCCAAAAACACAGATATAATTGTTATGATTTTGTAACTTATTTTAAGAGTACTTTATATCACTTAAGTGTTTGTGTTGAACTGCACAATGTTCCTTTCACTTATACTTGAATTTATACCAAGAAAGTTTGGGTATACATATCTCTGCTCATCTGATGACTCTCTCTGTAGCACAAACTAACTCCATGACATTCCTCACCTGTCTGCCAGGGATCACTGTAAAGTTTCCTGCCTTAATACATCAGCTGCCTCAGAAATCTGTCTCAGTAACTGATATTTGTAAGTCCCTGTTGTTCAAATGAAAGCAAAAGCCAACATGGTAACAATAAATGCAAACTGCAAAGTCGGCTTCTTCTCACTCCCAACTTATCAAATATGGCAGGCTGGACAGAGGCCCGATGCATCAGTGTATGCATGTAGTGTTCTTTTAACTTATTTTGTTTATGTTGTGTTAAGTACATTTGTTATATGACTAGGTGACTATGTATGTTTCTTTTTACTAAATCTAAGTAAGGAAGTTGTTTTGGTGCCTAAATGTAACCACTACATGTTTACATTTATTTATTGTTGTACATCTTAAAATGATAAATGTGAAATTTCTTCAGCAAGCTTTATTTTGAAAGTCAAACTGGATAATGACTTTTTATTTAAGTTAACTTGTATGCTTTATTTTGAAAGTCGACCTGGATAATGATATTTATCTAAGTTAACTTGTCCGCTTTATTTTAAAAGTCAATCTGGATAATGCATTTATTTTGAAGGTCAAACTGGATAATGATATTTATTTAAGTTAACTTGTCCGCTTTATTTTGAAAGTCAAACTGGATAATGCATTTATTTTGAAGGTCAAACTAGATAATGATATTTATTTAAGTTAACTTGCCCGCTTTATTTTGAAGGTCAAACTGGATAATGATATTTATTTAAGTTAACTTGTCCGCTTTATTTTGAAAGTCAAACTGGATAATGCATTTATTTTGAAGGTCAAACTAGATAATGATATTTATTTAAGTTAACTTGTCCGCTTTATTTTGAAAGTCAATCTGGATAATGCATTTATTTTGAAAGTCAAACTGGATAATGATATTTAATTTAGTTAACTTGTACGCTTTATTTTGAAAGTCGACCTGGATAATGATATTTATCTAAGTTAACTTGTCCGCTTTATTTTGAAAGTCAAACTGGATAATGACTTTTTATTTAAGTTAACTTGTCTGCTTTATTTTGAAAGTCAATCTGGATAATGCATTTATTTTGAAGGTCAAACTGGATAATGATATTTATTTAAGTTAACTTGTCCGCTTTATTTTGAAAGTCAAACTGGATAATGCATTTATTTTGAAGGTCAAACTAGATAATGATATTTATTTAAGTTAACTTGACCGCTTTATTTCGAAAGTCAGACTGGATAATGCATTTATTTTGAAAGTCAAACTGGATAATGACTTTTTATTTCAGTTAACTTGTCCGCTTTATTTTGAAAGTCGACCTGGATAATGATATTTATCTAAGTTAACTTGTCCGCTTTATTTTGAAAGTCAAACTGGATAATGACTTTTTATTTAAGTTAACTTGTCCGCTTTATTTTGAAAGTCAATCTGGATAATGCATTTATTTTGAAGGTCAAACTGGATAATGATATTTATTTAAGTTAACTTGTCCGCTTTATTTTGAAAGTCAAACTGGATAATGCATTTATTTTGAAGGTCAAACTAGATAATGATATTTATTTAAGTTAACTTGTCCGCTTTATTTTGAAAGTCAATCTGGATAATGCATTTATTTTGAAAGTCAAACTGGATAATGATATTTATTTAAGTTAACTTGTCCGCTTTATTTTGAAAGTCAAACTGGATAATGACTTTTTATTTAAGTTAACTTGACCGCTTTATTTCGAAAGTCAGACTGGATAATGCATTTATTTTGAAAGTCAAACTGGATAATGACTTTTTATTTCAGTTAACTTGTCCGCTTTATTTTGAAAGTCAAACTGGATAATGCATTTATTTTGCTTAACTTGCCTGCTTTATTTTGAAAGTCAAACTGGATAATGTATATTTATTGCTGCTGACTTGAGAGCAGGGCGCTGCACATTTAAGATTGGTGCCTGTATCATTATATGTTGAAGTGTAGGGCCTCTGACCAAGCGGACATATTTGAAGAGTCGGCTAAATGTGAAGTGTGTAGTTGTGAAATCCTCTTGATGGTTGTAATGGGCCGATTGGAAATGTTCATTTTCCCTCTCAAGTCCAGATAATAGTTTAGATATAGTTTACCTGAACATTTTTTTCGTGATACTCTGTTATGTTGCAGTCCCAAGTCTTCACGGTGCAGATGATGAGTTAAATGTTTGCATAAAACTTAGAATAATGAGGAAAATGTGTTCAAACTTTTGTAATATTATCCTCTAAAGTGCATAAACACAGCCTGCAGCCCTCTGAAGCTATAACAATGACAAAGAGATGAACACAGTTTTTATGCAGAGTATTAAAAGCCATGCATGAAGCCCATGTATAATGAGATCATCCAATGGTGTGCGATCTGAGGTAAAGTTTACAGACGTCGCCATCTGCTGTGTTTCACCCTGTTGTTTACAGAGTACAAAGACTGCAGAGGGAAAACGGTGCATTAACTCTTACAGTGAGACATGTGGCTGCAAACCAAAGCTCTTATTGTGTTTGACCTGTTTTGATATGAACGCTGTGAATTTCTCAGAACAGGTGGCGAGAACAATGCGAGGTACTGAATGTGCCGCGGTATGCATGTGATCTGCGAGTGAAGAAAACATAGCTGTGGGATTCATGCATATTTAAAGTTCTGGTTCAAATGCGAATATGTTTTGGGAAAAGAAAGAACATCATGCCACCCAGGTTTTAAATAAAGCTGCTGCAATCACAATGCACATGGCGGCCTGTTTCTCTTGCTGCATTTACGCTCCATCAAAAATGTATGAGACAGAACGGGGAGATGTAAGAGTGCAGACTACCCACATTCAGATGTTTTAATTCACCAGGAATGCATTCCTCCTTCTGTTTCCTGTGAGATAAATCACATACCTCCATGTAAAAACTGTCGTTACCTTTGTAATAACAACACAGCTTCACTAAAAGCATATCTACTACAAACCCTGCTCCTGTCCCACAACACAGTGCAATGAACAACACTGCAGAGCGAGACCTGGCATTGCAGAAAGCGCGCCTGGCATTCCTCGTTCATCATGTTGATTGGAGAGATCAATTCACATTTGTGCTTTCCTTGGCTCCCCGTCAGGCATATTTCAGGCTTGTGCTGTGTGGCAAACCTTCAAGTTTACCATTTTTTTTTGCCTCAAGGCAGACAGTGAAATCTACGAGTCAGTGGTTAGAACACAATTAAGCTTTTATTGTGTTTAATTTTTTAAGAATACACACAGAAAAAAAGGGAGAAAAATCAGAGCCGGAGTGAATCCAGAAGCTGAGCTGCAGTGCCTGTCAGACCTGTCAGAGGGCAGTGTAGCTCTATGAAACAACCTGCTGCCACCAATGGAGGGAAAAAGATTGGTTTCTGTGAATTCTATCCCTCATTAGGTTCCATGCAGTGCCTGAATTACTTGCTGCATCTATCCATTAAAGTCCCTCTTTCTGTATACTGCTCACATTAAACACAGGTACGCTGCCTGGCTGGATGAATGCAGGCTGAAACCTGACCTCGTTCCCTGTTACTTTCTGCCGCGTCTCATTCCTGCTGAGGTATTTGCTCTTTTTATATTCATATAGTCGCAAAAGTTCCTGCAGAAAACGGCTGTCAGAGTGGACGGCGCAGTTATCTCGACTCCATTTGCGTTCACGTCACATTGCCGGGACCCGTCGGCACATTCAGCACGACACTGGCAAATCAGGGCGACGCATTTGGAATCCAAACCTCCAGATATTCACTCGCTAATGTTATGACAGCTTGTTAACTTATTCATTCTGCAGGAGGCTATGGAAGTTGACAGAGAGAGCTGAGGTTCATGTCTCGAGGCGCTACCCTTGTCCACTTGGCTCCCTGCTTTGTCAAGGAGACTTAATTCATCATGATGAGCAATCCACTGCGGGGTGAAAGTGCAACAAGTGCACTGACCTTTTTGATGGCCTTTGCCACCGAGCTGTCTTTAACCTACGACCTTGAACTCAACCCCTGTTTGATGGCTCCACTTTGTCAGATGAGCAATTCCTCTGTTGACGCGGAACGATCGGCTCAGTCATTTCTATTTTCCAAACCATTCAAGTCGTCGTCTTATAGAGAGAAGAGAAACCTTTCCGGCATACAAAAAAACAACCAGAGAAAGGCAGGAACCAAGAACAATTAAGCAAGTAACCGCATTTGGCACCTGAATCGTCTCTACCTATTTGGATCTCGTTTGTCTCCTTTCATCGAGTGCTTTAGATAACAGCTGGCCTCCAACATGGAGTAAACTCCAGCTGATGTATTGAGATTTTAATTGTGGCGAGTTATTTCGCTGGCAGTCCTCCTTCAGGAGACGGAACAAAAGGGGCCTGCCTGTCGTCCCTCTGCGCCTCCCTTGCGGTTGATAATCAATGGAGGGACCGAGCTGCCAGCTATTGACCGAGGAGAGATGAATGACACCGCTCCCAAAGGGTCCATTTGAATTTTGACAGGCAGGATTCAGAAGAAGCCCTCCTTTTGATGGCGCCAGGAAGGAGGCTTTCCACTGACACACTCAAGGTAATACCAAGTGCTGATGCAGGGCTACGAGAGCACTGAGCTGCAGACTCTTCCAGATCATGCGTAGGCAGTTTAAATCACTGCATACCACATTTACTGACTTTTGCAGGTGCATTGTGTAATTTCGACACGGGAGCTGAATCGATGTTGAATTGAACTGCAGCACCCCGGTAAGCCCATAGAACAAATGTCAACACAGAGAAAAAGGACTCTCACCTGGCTGCTAGTGCGGTGCCAAAAAACCTCCACACAACTGTCATTCTCCTTTCTTTCTCTGCACTTGTGCTCCAAACCTTTGTTGCTGTTGTGACAATGTAGGTCATCTTCAAAGCGTCTGCAGCCGTACGCACCTAAAAACATTCTTCCCTTAGCAGCTTGACCTTTGTAAAATCAAAATGACAGCTATCAAAGCATGTGTTTTTACATGTCGCGCGTCATTTGTCTTAGAAATGACACAGCCGGAATAATGTGGGTTCATACCGGCTTCAATCAGCAGCCCTCGCGTTGCTTTCCGTGTCTCGTGTTCAGTGTTGGCTCCCGAGCGAGGATCTTGTTAATGCTGTAGCAGGCTGCAGACTGGCAGATACACCTGCTTGTCATGGATGATCACACTATTCTGGGAAAACAAACTAAGCTGCGTGTACACCCAGTGATCAAGTGATATTACATATTAATGAGAGCATACAGCATGGGACCCCTGCTAGGATTAAGATGAATTTTCCTTTACTGCATATTCCCTCGCTGGGCATAGAGAGAGCAGAGCGGCTGTCAAGTTTGTATCACGGAGAAATGGTTGGTATGGGAAAACCATTGGAATATGCTAGCTCTCTCTGTTTAACATACTGTATATTAAACAGAATGTGCAGCTCTTATTATGTTGGCAGGCACAAGGAAGAGGCCTAAATATTCATACTTTTGTTCAACAAGACCCTAATGCCACACTAGAACGATAAATTACCAATATTGAGCCATTCTGCACCCTTCTAAATGACTTTCTTTGATGCTGTTTTATGTCCAGAGTACATTCTTATTTTCTAGTTTAAAGTTAAACTCTATGTTTTTATAGTTTTTAGCCATTTGGAGGAACAAGGTTAGGAATGAACACGCTAGCAGAGCTAATCAAAACATCCAGCAGACATGATGACACACTTGTTCACTTGACGAATATAAGTCTATATTGACTGCTTATTGGCTCTGTTTTTGGGTTGCATGGTGGTGCAGTGGTTAGTGCTGTCTCCTCGCAGCTAGATGGTTCCTGGTTTGAACCCTGGTTTGGACGGGGGCCTTTCAGTGTGCAGTTTGCATGTTCTCTCCATGCATGTGTGGGTTTCATCCTGGTACTCCCTCTTCCTTCCACAGTCCAAAGACATGCTCGTTAGTTTCATTGGTGACTCTAAAAATCAGCTCATAGGTGTGAGTGTGAAAGGTTGTCTGTCTCTAGGTGTCAGCCCTGTGATTGACTGGTGATCAGTCCAGGGTGTACCCCGCCTCTCGACCAATGACAGCTGGGATAGGCTCCAGCCCCCCTGCAATCCTGAACAGGACAAGCCGTATAGATAATGATGGATGGCTCTGTTTTGGTCTCCACCAACTCCTGAGGGAAGGGTGGTCCCAACTGCTGTGTCTACATCTTCACCAGTTAACATAATTTAAGGAGTTACTTACGTACTCCTTAAACTACTTACTACAAAAAAGGGGAGAGGACCCAGGTGAAGACTTGATGAAGACTAAGAGCAAAAAAAAACATACTTCAAACTAATCCAGGTAACAGATAATCCACAGTAATCCACACGTATCACAACGGAAGACATATGACGAACTGAGACAGGGGACCACAAAGACTAAATAAGCTAGGGAGGTGAGGCTAATCAGGCACAGGTGAGACAATCAAGGGAGCAGGTGAAAACAATAAGGGCAGGGCACATAATCAAAGGAGCGGGAAAACACACAAAGGCAGGAAGTGAATCAACATGAGAGACAAGGTGACAAAGTAAAACAGCAAATGATATTAGAACCCCGAAATACAATTTAAAACCATAACTAAACTGGAACTAAATCATGACAGAATAAATGCAATTCAAAACTAAACATGATAACTCATGACACTTAGTAAAGTTGCGGGCCGAACCAACTAAAACTTCACGTTAAAAGATATTCTGTTCTGTAAGTTCTGCAAAAACACTCAACTCTACCGTGAGAAAATCTTCCTATCCAGCTTTAAGGTTTGGAAAGACAATGACTGTTAGGTCAAAATCATTGTCTTTCAAAACAATGGACGAGGCATGGTAAGTGCTAGGCAATTAAGATGCTTGGTTAAGTTTAGGGAAAGATCGTTACAGTTGATGAATATGCAGATGCTTATTACAGGTCAACAATACTTCATGCCGATCCACCCACCTGACCTCTACACCTTACTCTCTGCTGTTCTGCAAAGGGAGCACACCTTGCATTGTTGCAGAATGTTTGCAATAGATTAAAATTGTAAGGTGCAGAATTCCCAATATTTCCCAGATAAGCTAGGTGGAGTTATCAAACCGGGACAAACGGCGCTAAAAACGTATTCCTCCCTTGACTAACTTACACACCTAATCGTCATCGCGTCTACATTTGTAGCCTTTGAAAAATGGGACATATATGAGATAATAGTCTGAGTTCACAGATGTCTGTGTTAACTTTCTTGAGATGCATCAAGTTGGAAGAAAAAAAAACCCCCTTCCATTGGAGATCCTGCTGATCCTAATGGGATGTCTGCACCCAAGAGATGATCCCCAGTTAAAGCGAATACGCTGGGGTTTAATTACGGAGGGAGTCGATGAGCAGATTTAATTAAGCATGAACAACAAGCAGCCACACTGTTGTGGTCCCTCCCTGCTCCACCACTGATACGGACTCGGGCCTACTGTTTACAGGGTTACCTTAAATCACTCACTATTTGCCAGATGGCTGCAACCATCTAGGATAAGTAATTAGTTTAAATACTCCTCTTAGTTTAAATGGATTCCTGTGGCTTCAGTATGGCTCGCTACCAGTTTTATTTTAAGCTTCCTTATGAGGAGCAGCGTTTAGATCCAAAGTTAAAGTGCACAACCAAGAAGAGAAGCCAATTGGGCATTGGAGCTACATCTTTCAGTAACGGCTAACAGTTTCACTCGAAAGCTTCACGCTCGGCTTGTGTGAGTGTGTGTGTGTGTGTGTATGTGTGTGTGTGTATTTGTTGCTTAGGGGAAAAAGTGAGAAGAAAATCAAAGATATGCCAATAGATTGAGATCATTTCATCAGCCAATTAACGTGCATCGAGTGTATGATTATGTTATATATGTAGCCTTTATCAAAGACATGTTGTGCTATAAAAGAGGTGCTACATATGACTTTGGGGTATCGTGCTTGATTTACATTCAGAGAGACACATTTTCAAATCAAGAGGTGATTCATTCAGATATGGTGCAACACAACGGCCTTGTTGGAAATATATCACATTTATATTCAGCTTTTTAACCACACAAAGGGAGTCACGAGGTCCGTAAAACCCACACAATCACACCCGACACCTTGCCTGGGTAATAATGCTTATCAAGCATATGTAATTGCAAACCTAAACCAAATTTCACCAGGTGAGTCTAATTGGTTTTGTCACTTATGAGCGATAGCTGACTAATGCTCTTCCGTCATTACTGACAGTGTCACTCTAACCTCCTCAAAGACACGCTGCAGTGCTTAGCATCGCAAAAACAACACTCAGAAGACAAGATACCAAAGCTAAAGGTCTCCCATGTATTTTCAAAGGAAACAATATCTTAGTATGCATATTTCCCCCTGAAGCGATGTGTGTCCTCTGCTTGTTGTTTTCCTGACAGTTTGTGAAAATGTGAGAGGCGTAATCATGCTGCAGTGTGCTATTTTTTCAAGGTTGGATGAGTAAGAATTCAGAGTTTCTGCCAGGCACCTCGTTCCCAATCCCCCCAAAAAACTCAGTAAAACAAAACCGTTTTGGAAAGACAAGGTCTCCGGTCCTTTCACAGCAAATGCGCTGCCCCCTCTTTCATCGCTAATGCAGGAGGCAAATAGCCATTAATCATAGTTCGCAGTGTCTTCCTGCATTGCATTATAGTGAATGGGCTTTTGGAGAGCATGCATGCATGAAATAGCTTTTATTCCAACAGTATGTTTTCTTACAGTATGTGTGAGGCGAGCGCATGTTTCAAATATGGCAGATTTTAAACACAGACACGCTGACTGACCTAAAAAGAATCATACAATATCAAACAACAAAACAAGGAAGAGAATTAAAATGTGCGGGTAAGTGGAGCACAGGAATGCTCACAGTGGTCCATTACTGCACACGGCCCAAGACGCTAATTTTTGTCATAATCCATTTCAAGGGAAATAATTAGGCAGCTAATGCAATTTAATCCCTGCCCTTGCATCCTCCTCTGACAAAGAGGCACATGCCAGCCAACATGAAGTAGGGGCTGTTGCCTCATTACATGGAAAGTGCATAACATTAATTGGGTTAGAGGAGAACAGCTCCATACCTAGAAGCGAACATGGCACAAGAATTGGGGCATATTTGATCCAAAGCAGCTGGGATTGGTAGACTTAAAACTAACATATGAAAACGTAATCTGTTCTGAGGGCTCGTGAGCTGTCCTCTGGAACTATTTGTCTTCTATAGACATGTATAATAATTCCTCTTAAATTCCGTCTGCTTGGCTCAATGGTTAGTTCAACTTCTGCAGTAACTCTACACTATTATTTCTATTCTAATTCACAATTCTCAGAAGAATGCTAACATTTAAGATCCTACAGACACTAATGGGTCGTTAGCATCCCCATTAGCTTTACTTCTGATTCTGGGCCAAATATTTTCACAACTACTGGATAGATTTGCATGACATATGGTTCACACATTCATGTTTTATGTTGATCATCTTTGGCGATCCTCCAACTACAGCTATCATCAGAAAGAAAAACATGTACAACTATTTGGTTTGTGACCAAAGACCTGCAAAGACGACATTTCAGCCTAAAACGTATTTTGTCTTAAGTGCTAATCAGCAAATGCTAAACTAAGATAATAAACATATTAACATTATTCCAGCTCAATAATGGTATGTTAACATAGCATATCATAGATGGACAACATGACAGCTCCCTTAAAGTAAGGCCAAAACATTTCAAGCGCCCCCCTGCTGACTGGCTGCAGTATAGGTCATAAAGCCCGCCGCCTCCATGTTTACAGGTGGGACATGAGTCAAACTATATAATGAAAATACACGTATAATAAAGTAGTTTCTGTCATTATAGTTAGTCATCATCACACTGATTTATGTCTTTTTTAGAAGTTTAAATGAGTTATTTGATGTTGTAAAAAGGATGATTGACAGCTCTGTTGACAAATACGGCTCCTGCAGCCGATCTGTTCCTGATTAGCAGAGGAGGATCGGTGAGAGGAGACGTAACTAAAACAATCACTACAGTCATTGAAGTTTCCAATATATGTGACCGTCTGCTTCAGACCAACACAAGAAGCTGTTCTGCTGTTAAATGTGCCAACATGAGGGGCAGTTAAATGTGTGTTTTGGTTTGTGGAAGAGGCAATATCTCAATACCATGGCTCCACCAGCCAATCTATACTGTGCTAATCTCTATTTACAGATTCTACATAGAAATGTAGTAGAAATGTTGTAATACGTTTGTAGTCCAAATAATATTGACCAATCACGTATCAGCAGGCTGCGGCGTATGTGAAGTGTGAAGAGCAAAAGCAGGCGGAACGTAATGTGCCGTAATGACATCCCAGCTCCCCTCAGCGTCATCCGACAACTATGAACCTTCTTATTAATCTCTATAAACAGACATCTGCAGCAAATTCAGCTAACAATCTGTTCTAGATCTAAAATAAGATAAATTCCCTGACGCTGTGTCACAAAGCCGTTCAGCGTTCAGATTTCCTGACTTCCTCAAACCATCGATCTGACCTCTGTTCAACAAACGAGCATTTTAAAAGTAGTTTTCTTCTCCTCTTGAGGACAGACCTGACAAAGCTTCATTTTTACTTTTTACTTCTGCATCTGCATGATGATGTTGGAATTTCGGCAAAGGTAAGACCCGTTGATTAAAGTAAATCATAAAACAACAGGTTCTTTTTCCATAAACAGTGCAGCACATGGAAAAGGAAGTTGTTTATCGCTAACCGCCGGCTACATGCCCCGGCATGTTCACCGTTGTGCCCAGAGGCTATATCGTTGTCAGACTATGGGATCCAAGATTGATACTGCGCTAACTCTGGCTCCAAATGCACGAGATGGCAGCGCCCACTTCAGGGGGTACATTGGTTTCAATTTTCTGCAACGAGAGGAGACAAGTCGTCCATCTTTACATAGTCAATGATCACAGCATGTTAGCCTACGTTAGCATAATATAACCGTCCCAGCCTTCAAATCAGTCTCCAAAGAGATTCAAAAAGGGCACCTTTAAAAACCTAAACACCCACAGCTGAAGCGCACCATGGCTGATCCTCACTTCCTGACTCTAATGTTTGGGGTATGATTCACTCGTCTCTTTCAAACGTATTTACTCAAAGGCTTGGACTGTTTATCCGTCCTTTCAAACCTACTCCCATTTATCCATTTCAGCCTCTGATCAAAACTGCTCCTTTATTTCGGCTCTAATATCACCCTCTAACCCCTCCATGGAAAATGAATAGCATTATGCAACTTGGAAATCATGGGTAATTGCTTTTTGAAAGCTCCCCGTTTTCTTTCCGTTGATGATAAACATGTAATGGGCTTATTTTTTAAAAATCATGTGACCTAAGCCGCGCGACCTTCGTCTGTAGATGTGCTTAGCTGACTACAGAGGGCACTCAGATCCCTGTGGACCCTCTTTTAGGTCTCAAGAGTGCCAGAAGTACACGGGCGAAGAGCTCCCAGAACGAGGCCTAACAGGAAACAGAGCCTCCCCTGATGGAGCAGGTGTATCTGTTTGTGGTGGCGCTTGCTCTGCGTCTGTGTGTGTGTGTGGTCCGTGCATGCATGTGCCGAGAGACGGTGGTTAGGAGCGGTGAGGGTTGTCGGGCTGCTAATGTTATTCCCATCCCAATTTGCTGCTTTTGCACGTTCATTACCACTGCAATTATACCGTTGGTGTGTATAGGAAGCATGGGTAAATGAATTAGGAAAGAGCATGGGAGAGAGTGGGAGTGGATGTGGGGAAAGTGGAGCAGTCTCTAAACCTTTTAATGAGGGAGAAATTTTGCTGAAGACAGGGCTCTGTTAATGGAATTTGAACTTGATTATAGGATAGCAGAAACACGCGCGCAGTGGAGTCCTCGTCCTCTGAATCCTGGATTATTTACAGTGTTTATCATCAAGGCGTTGGCAGTGTCGAGTGCCATCTGTATAAGCTCCAGTTTCATTATCTGACTTACCTAATGATACTAATCCTTTATTACAGTCAATTTGTTTCAGCAGAGGACACCGGGTAACAAATATCGAGGACGACTTCCTGCACCTGTTGATAGTCTAAAAGTAAAAGTCTCTTTGCTTGCTCTTAATTTAAAAAGTTTGACGGGGACTTTTCTAAGTTGAAAAGTGAGGAGAAACGGTGGGGGTGGGGTAGAGAGAAAGAGAGCGAGGCTTTTTGATTGAAATGATTCCAACTGGGAGAAGAGGCTCTTATGAAAAATTAAATTAACCTCATGAGTAGGAGGAAAAGCAATTAATGACCCTTTTTGTTTTTGAAGTGAAAAGTTCAAGTGAGGTTAAAAGTTAGTCTGTTATCTCAGTTAATTAATGTTTCGATGGACAGAGCGGCTTTATTATTGCAAAATCTTTAATGTCACTCACTGCATTGTTTCAACAGAGCGGTCTCATCGGTCCAAGCTGCATTTTAACCTTCTCTTTCATTTTAAACAAAGCCTTGGTTTGCTTCATTGAGCATGTAAGAGTTTCTTCTGATAAAACCCAGCAAACATATGAAATGCTTTAACTTAATAAAGTGACCTGGCACTTACCAGCAATGTCAGAACACTTTCAGATCTAAATTTAGTTATTTAGTATTTTTATCTAAATATAGTGCTCACACACCTATATCTACATATGCACTTCCTAAAATGACTACACTGTAAAAACATTACAGACAAAATCAGCAGTTCTTAAAGGTATGATAAGTAGGATTTTGCTAGAAAAATAAAATATAGACTTTTATAAATATAAAATAATATAAATCATCACTTGTGTGTGCAGACCCTTGTGAGACCCTTCCCTGCATCTGTTGTTTTGCTTTGCACGGAACGTTTTCAGGAGGGGCGCTGTCGTGGTTCTCTGAGCCAATCACAGCGTATAGGTGAGTGTGGGAGTGGTTCAAATTAGCAACTGGGCCCCATTCAGACCGGCGAACTAGGCGAAAGAGCGATGCAGAGTTGGCCTTCTTTCTGTTGGACAGGTAGGTGGAGGACAAGCTAACCGGCGGTTAGCATGCTAGCACAACAGTAATCGGAGGTTGGCATGCTAGGGCAAAGGTAGCCAGCGGTTACCATGCTAGCGCAATGGTAACTGCAGTTAGCATGCTAGCGGAAAGGTAACTGTCGGGTACTGTTGGTGTTAGCTCGGTGGGGTGGGCGTGTTCTCGCACGAGAGAGTGAGAGTGAGCTTCTGGTGAAGAGCCCAGGAGGAGGGGCCCAGTTTGAATGTGTTGTTGACAAAATGCAAGGAAACATCCGACTTATTATACCTTTATGCATTTAAAAGTTCTGTCAATGACATGTTGAAGGTGCGTCCGGCTAACTAAGCCAAACTAAGTTGGTATCTTTTAAAGTTTCACCCTTTTTAGCATTAAAATTGTTTCCTTGCTGCCAGTTTAGTTCAGCGGTTAGATTGTGTGGCCCATGAACAGAGGCTACAGACCTCGATGTGGCCGCCCCAGGATCAACTCTCACCCTCGGCCACGTGTCATTCCCCACTCTCTCTTCCCCTCTGTCCGGCACTATCCACTGTCCTCACCAAATAAAGACCTAAAATGCATAAATAAATAAAATTCTTTCCTTCCTCAGCTGCGGTCCTACTCCTCTGATGCTCGGACACAAAACTAGACTAGACCTAAGTTTTTTGATCTGTGGTTTGTTGTCTTCCATAAACAACAGACAGAAACAGAATTGAATATAAGACTCCAGTCATCACGGTAGATGAGGATGTACTCAACCTCTGCGGTGCTTGCTAACATGCTAACAATGAAACAATGCTAATATTAAGGAAGGTAAAAACCTTTCCATGTTCATCGTCTTAGTTTAGCCTGGTAGCATGCTAAATTTAGTTAATTGCTGAGATTGATTGAATTTTGTTCCAAGCTAAATTATTGGACAAGTAAAACATTTACCTGGATGATGATGCCAGAAAAAACTCAAAAACCGTCGTGTAATGCAACTGCATTAATGCAAAGGATTACACAACATATGGCTGAAGATGAGAGAGGAGCTGTTTTAACATACTAACTTAATAATTAAGTTTCATATCAAAAGCACGGGCTTTACAGACAAAATAATCCAGAGTCATAAGATAGAAGGTCTATCCCACAAAATTTCATTCAAGAAAAATGGTGTCTTTGAATGTAAAAGTATCTGATCCCTACTAAAAAGTCAGATATTTTCTAACTACACAGGAAGTCAAACATCGTAGGAAGCAGACTGAAAATACCTGGGTTATAGGCACGTTTAAATCCAGCTTAATATGCAATGTATCATTCCTTCTTTAAATCAACACCTCAGATTCAGGACTTCCATTGCACACGTTTAAACAGCAGCTTCATCCTCTTATCCAAATGAGTGAGCTTCTGCTTTTATGAATTCTCTGAAAGCCTGTGGCTGCTGATTGAGACCAAATGAAACTCCTGACTATTTAATATTATCTCGATCATGTGTTTGTACCCAGAGTTCCTTTATCAGGGGTTATCTTCTCCTGTGACCAATGTAGCAAGATAAGTTTGGGAGAAAAGCGGAACAAAATCCTATTACAAGAATTAATTGCGAGTTTTCTTGGATGAGGATATCTGAGTGCTTGACACTAAACTGCAAGTGTGTTTGCACACTTGTTTACCTATCAAACAGAGGACTTCCTCATCGTTACACATTCACTAACGGGGGACTTCACGTCCAACAGGGGACATTTTTGAGGTCCTCTCTTGGTCTTGCTTTAAATCCAGTTTAAATCATGTAAAAACCATTCTGGTACATTTTTACAACTTTTGCCAAGAGGGGACCTGAAGGTGAGTGAGTGTTTAAGTGTGTGTGTTTGCAAAAGAGAGAGAGGTGAAGGTGTGAATGCTGCCCGTCATTGTATCTTAAATGTCAATTTCCATGTTTTTCTCTCGGTTGGTTCCCTTCCAGCAGAGTTAT
Source organism: Semicossyphus pulcher (assembly GCF_022749685.1). NCBI lineage: Eukaryota > Metazoa > Chordata > Actinopteri > Labriformes > Labridae > Semicossyphus > Semicossyphus pulcher. The sequence goes on from NW_027211759.1 coordinate 20,281,750, forward strand.
AGTGTCGCTGTCAGGATGAAATGGACTGTCACAAGCTGTTCAGCGATATTGCACAGGTAAATTTGGGTCCAGGACAATGTCTCGGGCCATCGTACATACGGATGCACACGTTGCACAAAGAAGCGGCTGCAAATTTTCTCTCTATGTCATCTTACACGCGGCACTCGGTCCTCATTTCTGCATGAAGAAGCAGGTTAACACCATTTTTTAACGCCAGGAAAATATTGAAATGTACGTGTGTACCTCACCTAGATGTTGCTGAATATGCTGGGTGTCATTGTGCAAGCAAAGCATTTATTTGTACATTGATTTATTTCCTTAACGTGCGTCTTATCTACATTAATTCTCTACCGCTGTCAATGAACAGGAACATTTGCTTTAGCATGCACCGAACCGGCCTCGGGGATGTTGTGATTAATGCATCCCACTTAGCTCAGCCGCATCTCCACTCCATAGACATGTTTTTTGAGAGGCACAATCATATCATTCAAATTCACGTCTTCGTTGACTAATATATCACATGGAGGTGCTCCATTATGGGTGCTTTGGGACTGCAGCCATCCGTCGGAGCCAGGGTTAAAAGATTTGGTAATAAATACAGACCTGTGAAAGTTGGCAGTCTAACAAAGTGGGGGTTGGGCCGGTGCAGAGAATAGGGGTGGAATGAAGCACTTTTCCTGCGAGTTTGATGGCATGCATCATTGAAGATGACAAAATGTAAAAATTGTTTAGAGGACCTTATTAAATATGTATGAAACTGGGTTTTCAAGGAGGGCATGGACAGGGAAATCCATCATCCCATTGTAAAATGCAGAAATACTATTAAAGTATGAATATTTAGTATCGTTTTCTCCCGCTGCTGCTGTGCAGCGTGCCACAGACAAGAGAACACTGAAAACATGATTTTAATATTGCATGTGACTTCCAAGCAAAGTTATTTTCCCTCCTTTGCTTTGAATACATTAATTATAAGCACCATTCACAGATCTGAAGTATTTCGCTGAAAGCTGTGTCTCGTGGTGCCGTATAGCTCCAAGATAAATAGATTGTCATAATACCTTCGCTCACTTGAAGATACAGCGCGAGGGCTCGTCGACAAACATGAGCAAATTGACATTGGAACAGAGTGGGAACAATAGTGTTTACAACTACTCAATTAGAGAGATTAGTCAACCTCTCCAAGGTCACCGGAACAAAGGCACGTTCATGTCGTATAATCCCTCTAAGTCAACTCATAATTACTTCATGAATGTCTGAGGACTAAAGGGCATTGTCACGGGCCATGGCTTGTGGAAATGTCATTAGGGTTGTAGCAAAAATTTACCAAACCTGAGTCTGAAACCGCATCCTGCACGATTAAAGCGCTGCATCCCTCATCCTGTTCACTTGCTTATGTTGCTTTGTGATTAAGACCTTTTCAATTAATTCTAACCACGGTGTCCATGATGATAAAACTGAAGAATTACACTATGTTCCTTAGCTATACTGAAAATCACAAAGATCGGGCCGAGCAGTCAAGCTGTACAGCAACAAACATACATCACCTGGCACGACGGCGCTGCGGAGAAGCACGGCTATACCACCTCTCTGCTGCGAGCCTGCCAGCATGCTGTGTTGTTGTGAGCGGGGGGAGCCCACACCGCTGCGCAGCCTGGCTGTCTCTGGGTTATGTGAGCAGGTATGGGGGCGTATTTGCAGAAAGGAGAGAGAGAGGGAAAATGAGAGATAGGAGCCACAGCCAGTGAGTGGCCCCTGAGTGATGCTGCTCTGCTCCCAGCAGCTCCCTGTCAACTCCAAATGAGAAATTTCAGACATCCAGTGAGGGAGCTCTTGAAAGTGGAAATGTTTTCCCACCACTGCTGTGTCCTTTTTTCTTTTTTTTTTTTGGACAATAACTTTAAAAGTTAGTTGGCTGACCTTCAAAGAGGAGGAAAGATAATGGATTCATTTCATCTGCAGGCATGTGTTAAGTTGATTGGTGGATGAAACGGTGTGAAAATGCATGCTGTTTCAAGATGAAATAGGCCATGTTGGCAACCTCTGCTTTGACTTATGTGCTTCTGCTTTGAACTGTGGTCTGTGTCTCTTTGAAGGATTAATATCTAACATTTGTTAATGTGGCAAGATACATGTAAGTACATCATGGATCACGGCTCAGACATGTCTGAATTAATGATGCGATCACAGCCAACACCAAGGCCTCTTTGTTGATGATGGCTGCTTGTCAAAGTAGACCTCAAAGCATGAGCAGTGCAGTGTGAGTGCTATACTGCATATGTGTGCGTGTGTGAATATTCCTTCATCACAGCTCATTATCAAGGACTCCACAACATGCATATTATAGAATACGAAATTAAATCGATAAAAGGGGAGCATGTTGCCCCAACCCCGACCTCAGTCCGTCACTGACAACAAGAAAACCCATCAAAGACAGGATCAGACATTACAGTGTGTACTGAGCATGTGCAGACTGCTCCTAAAAACTACAAACAACATACAGCACAAATTTCATAGTAACATAGTCCATGCTCATTTGCAAGAATCATTTACTCCCACCCAGTCGGGCAGACGGGAGCCATCATGTGTGAACAGGTGCACACGGAGCAGGAAAACAGAACAACAAAGCTAAACTCTCATCAGCAAGATCACGAACAGGTGAAAAATAATTAGTCCAAAGTGTCTCTGTGATGCTGAGTCACTCCTGGAAACTGCATAAAGTGGGTAGTTAAAATAAATACAGTGAAATTTTTGTCCATTTGATGGCACTCTGAAGAATATATGGAGCAGGAAATATGTCTCCTGTTTGAAGTTTACTTTTGACTGCTGGGAAGAACAGGCATTGTGTGGCCTATCACTATTTATCACTACTATCACTGCCCTTCATTGCTTTGGGAGATAAGGACCATTAAAAGTGTTTATAATTTGTTCTGCAAACTCCGATCTATACTTTTCAAATCTATCTATTAGTTTGGGTTTCTGAAATTGAGAAAGTATGAGGAAAGGTGGTCTGATATGATTTGCACGAGGGGCTGCATCCACCCTGGTCATGCCGCATCTGGACTGAATGGAATGAACCTCACTGACTGTCTACTACAGATGATTTTCAGCACTGAATGTTCTGCAATGTAAGGCAGGTGAGGAGTCAAACAAAAGACCCAACTTGGACCAAAGACTGCATTAAAATAATCACATAGTAACCTTAACCTTAAAATAAGTCTTATAGTTACCTTATAGTCATGTTATATATGTATAATTTCTAAGATGTCATACAGCACCCGCTCCAACTTTAACTTACCGTTTAATCCGGAATATAAGACACAATCTGTTTTGGGGTGTATCCTAGGGGGAAAAAGGTTTTCAGTAGCTTTTTATTAATAAATGTAAGTACACTATTTACATTTATTTTATTTCAAACGCATTCAAAACACACAGAAATTATAGCCTACCATCTGTTTTCGCCATGTCGTGTTTGCAATCCTGTTACCCAGCTAGACATTTTTTGTTCTAAGAACGTTCTGAGAATGTTACATGCAATGTTCTGGTAATGTTTTGAGCGGGAAGTTTTTATTTGGTTCCCAGAATGTTCCACATTCACATTTCAGGAAAGTTTTATAAATCATGTTCTGATAGTTCAGGCCGTTCTAACATCCTGAAAAGATCCTCAGAATGTTATAGTTAAAACGTTTTCTTAGTTAAATTTTCAACGTTACAAGAACATTATTTGAAATGATAAACATCCTTAAAATGTTTTTTGAATATTAGATTAAAACTTTTTCTTTCAAACATAATGAGAACTTGCAGGTAATGTTAGCCAATGTTATGGGAACCTTCCTTGCTAGCTGGGTAGCTACTGGTGTAGTAGTTGAGCTCAGCCTACGGTAACGTTGAGTGGCCAATCTCCACACTCACAGACTCGTGGACTTTTAGGTGAGTGTGTGAGTGCTGTCCTACTGCCAACTGCTGACTTTTCAACGCCAAATTGCGAACTTTCCGTGAGTCCACATATCTGCAGACTTTCCTTAGGTAGTTACCCAGAGTTCATCGCCAACTTGGTAACATAAATGTTATTGTCCATCCCCCCACTAAATGTATTGAAGTAGTATCCAATAAAGTTTGAGCGAGAAAAACCTGTTTTTTGTGACAACATGTAGTTAATCACTTGTGTGGTTAATTACAGCACGTTTTAAGAGATGTTTTATTCAATTAAATATTTGCAAAAGATTAACATTAATTACTTTCTGACTTTTGATTGTTTGCTATTGTTGTGAGGATGGCGGCTGCACAGGCGACGACAGCGCATGTTCATGAGAAACCTTTAGCTAGATTACAGTGACATCACACACACCACCGGTAGGACGCAGCCCACTTTTTAGATAGGGGGGGGAAAAATGTATTAAAAGTGCTTATACACTGAGTCTTGGGTATGCAGGTATAACGTTTGATAAGCAGACCACTTTTCTCTAAAGGGGTCAAAGGTCAAGATAATATGTGACCATTAAAGCAAAGCAGAACTGCTTAGTGAGCTGATTCAGGCTACTGGATTACTGTTGAGACAGGTGTTGGGGATGGGAAAGATTCAGTCAGCTGCTGTATTGTGGAGGGTTTGAACTCCAGCAATTAGTCAGAGTCCAGTAGGTCAGATCTGTACTGACCTGCAGTTATCAGCTTTTCAATATATATATTTTAAAGCAATATCATGCTTATGTCAAAAAAACATTGCATGGGTTTCTTCAAACCTTATAAACTGTGACTCATGAGTGCACAATATTTCTAACCTCAAACAGACTGCATTTTCTTTTAGCCTGTCACCGACACACCAGTTTTAAAACAAGTATTGAGAGTCTACTTAATTATCCTTCAGTATGTTGACTCATTGTTTGGCAAAGTCACCACATTGCAATCACTGCTGAAGCTGTATGTGCCGGGCTCATTATGGAGACGCTGAAAATTAACACCCAGTCTTCCAATTAGAGGGAGAAATTTGATAAAAGGACTTCTTCTGGCAATGAGTTAATTGGTTGATCTCACTCAGGAGACCCTGCACCCCAGGGTAAAATTACCATGTGCCGTTAATTTACATTATGATGGAGATTAAATACATGTTGAATGAAGTCACAATGCAGAGGATGCACTCCCAAAACTAATATTCACACATACATAACGCTATTCATTTTTAAGGAGGGGTGAGCAAACACCGACCCTAAGCTTCTCTGTGTTTACTGTCTCTTTGTGTAATGCCTGCATTCATCTACCTGTTCTAGTGTGCGCAAACAATGAAAAGGCTGGGAGGGATTTCACATGCTATTGAAAAGGTACCTGAGAGGGAAGCTTTTGTAGGACTTTAGTAACTCTAGCCGGCCAAATCTCCACCTCTGTGTGCTCTAAAATTAGATCAATAGCATTTAAACCCTGGCACCCGGGATTGGCAGGCTCTCAGAGTGAAATGTCACACATCTATAGACTCTTTTATTAAATTCTCTATTAACGGAGAGTGTTGGACCAGTATTTTACACACGGCTGTTGTGTAAAAGATCTAAAATCACAGCACGGGCCAACCTGAACGCTGTAAAACAAACTTCTTTGCACACTAGAAACAGAAAAAAATAACATCATGATTTTAAAAAATGAATACAAACCCTAAATCGGGACAAAAACATACCAATCACAAACATACAATATCAGTGGACAGGACAGTCCCTTCCAGAATCTTTCTTTGGGGGTTCTTTAAAGGGGGGTTATTACGCTAATTTTAAGCTTCATATTTTACTCTCTGATACCTGTCGAGTAGCTTAGCATAATTTACAGTAAAAAGAAAATTCCTAATTTTTCTCACACTGGTGCTCTGTGCAGGCCCTCATGCATTGACTCAGTCATCTCTGTCTCTTTAAGAAACCCCGCCCCTACAAAGCCCACTTTCTTCTGATTGGCTAGCCATCCAAAGCCTGTTGAGGATGCTCTTTGTGACGTCACAACGTGCAGCGTGTAGAAAAAACAGTGTGAAACCTGGCGTTCACAGCAGCCTGCAGCCTGAGCTGAGAAGCCTGGGGATTACTCTAACATACATTTACCTACAGATTTGAAACTTCACCCACGTTTAGTGTGTACATCCAACATTGTAACATTATATATGCGTCTTAAAATGTGAAACAGCATAATACACCCTCTTTAACATAAGTACTGTAAGGAAGGCACTCGATTAACTGACTCCGCAGTGTGCATGAAAGTGCAACCAACCACCGTACTCGGTCTGGGTCCGTATCCAGCAGTGTTTGGTAACGTTACTTTTAAAAGTAACTCGTTACATTACTGCATTACCTACTAAGAAAACTTATTTGTTGGACTTCTTTTGTGTTATGTGTGTATGGGAATATTTCCATGAAGTAAATGCTGAATTAGCAAGCAACACATGCGCACTGGCACAACTGTGTTTACCTTCTGCTGGTACACAGCTACCTGCCAAGAAGTTGGAGAGTACAGAAACAGTGCGTCAGGGATTTTATTTTTATGAAAACGTAACTAAATGACGGATTTCTGTACTTCGTTACAATACTTAAGTAAAGTACAGATACTCAGATGGAGAGGAGAGACGTCACAGCGATCATGTCATTGCGGAAACAAACAAAGTCTCTCCTGATTTTTCCAAACCAGTAGTAAGAGTAAGAAGACCCTGAAGTAACTTCTCCAAACAGACTAATAAGATTATGGACGTTTCTCTTCATCCGAGAAAAATACTATTGATACTTAAGTACAAAAAGGATCAGACACTTAAAGACTAATATTAGTAGAGCTGACTTTTACTTCTACCAAAGTCATTTTCTTGGTTTGATATCTGTATTTTTACTCAAGTATGGCTTTCAGGTACTGTGCGTTACCAACACTGCTATCCAGGGATGCACTACAGGGGGACATCTTATAAATACTTGTCCGCTTGTCAGTCAGAGCGGCTGGCATGTGAACAGCCGTTGCGTCTCCCGTTATTGCTACTTAGTCATCATTTGTACAATTAGTCTGCCTGACTGTAAACTAGTGCTGCTCTTTGAACTGATTTGAAACAGGAAGTAAACAGCAATCTGGTTGTAGGTGTGACGTTTTGTTGATCCAACCATCCTCCCTGACCATCTCCCAACAAAGCTTATGTTGGCCTACATTAGAGAGCTAAAGTGAAACCAGGACTTCTGGGTATTTTTGTCCAAGAAGACGGATGAAAGAAATGCTTTATCACATCATCTGAGGTTTCACTGGATCATCCGATACTGGGAACATTTGAAAGGGATGATGAGCAAAGCAAAAAGTAAAAGCAGAAGTCCATCCAAAAATTATATAATGGAACCAAACTGAAAAATCAAACCTGCAGAAAGAAAAACACTGTCTCAAAGCAACCACTGGAAAGTTCCCAGACACTGCTTTGAGGAGACAATAATGCATGCATTAATGACGATTATAGCTTGACCTTTTAAGAGATCTCACCATGTCGAACAACATATAAAACTACACACTGGAACAAGCTTGTCTGCTGTTATTTGTTGAGGATAATGATTTCTTACATTTCTTACAGACAGAGTCTGAAATGTTTGTTTTAAAGTGAACGGCAATCAATATCCATCACAAGTCCTCCCTTCCTTTTTCTTTAAGGAAACATGTTTCCCTGTGTGTGTAATATGGTCCTCTGCAAGCCGTTACATGGGAACTTTCAGTAAACCTTTTACATTTGGGGTTCATTTGGTGAAAGGCAAAGACACATAACTTTGGATGGTTCACACATTCGGTTCTGTTTTTTTAGACTTAAAAATCTGCAGGAATGAACACTGAAGAAACCTTGCTCTTTAGGAGTTCCTTTTAGTCTGTATACATCTTCAAATCTCACAGTAGTTCAATGGACAGACAGTTGCACATTTATTTGGTGCATGTGGTCAAAGATGCTGAGCTACGTGAGTAAACATTTCAAGGTTTAAATTGATGTTATCCATCCAACCATACATTATCTATACCGCTTATCCTATTGAGGATTGTTGTGGGGGGCTGGAGCCTATCCCAGCTGTCATTTGGCGAGAGGCGGGGTACACCCTGGACTGATCGCCAGTCAATCACAGGGCCGACGCAAAGAGACAGGCTGTGTTCAAAATCACATACTATACTAGCAATACATCCTGATTTGGCCAAAATGTAGTATGTAGTATGCAAACAAAAGCATAATTTACAGTATGCTAAAAATATCCAGATGTCGTGCTGAAAAAATCTCCAGTATGCATCGGTGTTATGTGTGCTGAGATTTCAAAAATAAATCGAACAAGGGTTTAAAGTTATTCGCAATACATCTTACTTATTAGGGTTGTTTGCTAAATACATTGTGTATTGACTTGTGAGACAGCAAATGCATACTATAGGCTACATAGAAAGTAAAATACATAATATAGTATTTCACATTACATATAGTTTTTTGTTTTTCTATACCCATTGTGTCTCACACAGAGACACCAGAGAGAGAAAGAGATTGAATGGGCAATTCCTTCCTGTTGTGAGACGCTGCAAATGACCGGTCAACTGTGAGAAACAACAAACTTTAAGACACACTCTAACTTTCCTTCCAAACTTCCCTTCAACCTTTTTTGAAAAATGAATTAAACGCCATGCTGTCCGGTCCAAAAAAAGGTAACACCTCGGGCCATTTCTATGAGCTCCACGTGTTCATGCTATGAAGGTCTACTGGCCGGACACACAGCAGCATTCCTCATTAACCTTAAGCCCCCTCACCTGATATATTCTCCTTGTGCGCACACACAGATGTACACACCTCTTGTAAATTTCTGGGTGAGTAAAAAGGGAATGAGAGCAAAGTGCAAAAGAGAGCGGGAGTAAAAGAAGACTGAGTAGGCTATTATAGAGAAAAGAGTGAATCCCCTGGAGGAGGCGCCGGCTGAGATGGCGTAAATGAGGGAAGCGTGGCGGCCATTCCTGTAGCCTCATTACAGTAATGGAGACCCATCCGTTCTGTCAAGGCCTCCAGAAAATCTTCTGTGACACGACTGCCTCCCTTTTTGCGCTATTCCACATCAACAGTCCGAGGGAGGAAAAGCGGGACGAAGATAGAGCAGAGGGGCTTGATGCGGGGCTGCACGAGAAGATTTGAGCGCTTGGAAGTGTATTAAGGTCTTGATTAGGTTCTCGGATTCCCTGTCAGAGTCTGTAATGTTCTGCGGTGGTTGATTTTGTGGCCCAGGTGGGAGAATTGCGGTACTGTACGCTTCTGGTGGAGATTGGTCTCACTGGTGTGGAGCCTTGGGCGGAAAGAGGGCTGACCGCCTTGTTTGCAGTGAGAAGGATGAGTCTGTAGGCCGGGTTTTCCTTTCATGTCTTTTGTAGCGTAATTCCGTCGATTAATTATTTAATAATTAATTAGTCGTAGTATGCCTGCACTCTATTTTGACTATTGGAAATTAAAGTTTAACTTAAATTAAAAGATTTAACCTATTGTAGGTATTTATCGGGGCACCACCCTATTTTGATAGAACAGGGGAAACTAATAATTAGTTACCTAATTATTTTAATTCAATCTCATAATCTGAAGGTTGCTACAGTCTAGAATTGAGTTTGTTTCGCGGTGTACAGAGGCTTAGTACTTCACACATACAAAACACTTAAACCAGATCTTTAGAAATGAAGAATTTATTAACTAAACTACTAAATAAACATGAGATAAATGGTGAGGAGCATGAAAACGATTAATACAAGGATGAATATGATGAAAAGATGGACTGAAAATGAAACCTGTAAAGGGAGCACGGTGCAGCAGCTGAGATATTGGGAGGTATCTTTGCTAAAGCTCTACTCTAACCTCTAATACCCTTAATACTACCACATCAACTCCAATATACAGTAAAGCAAAGTTAGACCTACTCTAAATGGAAGAGAGAGTCAATCGCGCTGTAGGTGAGGCGTGTGGATGCCGTCGGAACGGCCTGGCCTGGAGCTTCAGGTGCCCTGGGTTTTAACATCCCAGGACATTTTCTCTGTCCTGGGTTAGCTCTGTTTCACCCCTCCCTTCTCCTCTCTGTGTGAGGGAGAGGGGGAAGAGCTGGTCAGCAGGGACATTCGCACACTCCTGCGTGTCTTTACAGGAGTTTGGGGTGCAAGTTCTCTCTTGCTGTGTCACAGTCCTTTAATAAAGCATGTGGTTAATAATCATACAGATTTTATTCTAAATGCAAATATATAAAACAAAGCCACAATCAACTCAGTTCATTGGAGTGTGTCCCAAAATTTACATCCTGTCTCTGTGGAATGTTGAACCAATAAGGAGAGGGTTGTAAACCGCCCTCTGATTCCATTAGTGTCCACTTTGATCCAGAGCAGAGCTAGCGGTCTCGCTCTCTTCCTGGTGGGGTCAAATTACCAGGTCAGGCCTGGATCAGGCCCATCCTGATGCCACGCTACACTTTTCACATGCATGTTGTGCATTGGGATCTGTCAACACTTAGGTCACTGGCAGAATTTGTTGTCTAACAAGCCAATTTGTCCAGTAATTTAAGCAATTATGGACGTTAATGCTCAAATCTCCTGAAGATAATGTCACCGCTGTAAGTAGTCAATTTCCCCGATCTAGGCGTGTTATGATGTGTTTTCATGTGACTGACTTTTGACTCTGAGGAGTTTTGCGCCTTTTGTCTCAATCTTTTCAAACAGAATCTCCATTAAGGAAACAAAACAGGAAAAAAAAGAACAACACTGTCACTGAATCACATCGGTGGAGTCCAACGGCAAAGCAGCGATCCTTATTCATGGCCAGCGCACGTGGCTGTGGTTATTTATAGCGTCCATGGTGTCATTTATGCACGCATTCATTACACACGCACCTGCAAACTATCAACAGCAATTATACTGCACTTCAATCATCATCATCACGCTGTGGAAAGGTAATCAATACTGATTTAGATACGAGGACAACGGAATTTACAAAGTTATTCACAATAGGATGAAAAATGACATTAGAGAGGTGAGTAAACGAGGAAAAGATCATAAAGTGCGTATAATAATAATGACAATGATGATAATACAGTGAGAATACAAGTGAGCACGCGTTGCATATTGGGTTCAGTCTCTCACATTCTCTTTCTTGCTTCTTTAATGCCTGGCTTTGGAAACTATGTGGTACCTGCACGGTCTTACAGCACATCCCTCTCTTATCCATACCTCTTTCACATAAGGGAAGCACATTGCTTTGTGCATAAGGCCACAGCTGAATTCCCAGAATAACTCTAATCAAAAAGACAGGCCTCTCCATAAACATAACCTTGTGTAATGTCTGGCTGATCTCCTGCGCTACACGGTATTTTTTTTTTTGAACGCTTCGGATGGATGACATCTGTATTATTTGGCAGCATCTCTTCCCTTTCTCAAGGCTTGTAAACAGATGATTACTTACTGCTGTCTGGGTAAGTTTTTCTCAGCAACCAAGGACGAGTTGTAGAGGCCTTGGGGGAGGGGATATCAGTGTTGCACATAAGACCCTGGAGCTACCTGCAAAAGTTGTTTCTTGCAGCAGTGAGAGGAAAAGCTGGTGGATACTCAGAGCCTTTGATAATAAAAGCTCCTCTCTACTTAATGGCTCTGTTTTCAAGCCGTACAAATTGTGTTCAATTGTTCTTTTCTCACAAAATAAGGCATAAATATCACACCAAAATACTGAAGGTATCTGCAGTCTTTAAAAGTAAAATAAGTAGGATTTTCCTAGAAAAACAAAATATAGACTTTTACAAATATAATATAAATCATCACTTATTGGCCTCTATACATGTGTGTTGGTGAGTGTGTGTGCAGACCCTTGTGAGACCCTTCCCTCTGCATCTATTCTGTGGTTTTGCTTTGCACGGGACGTTTTCAGGAGGGGCGCTGTTGTGGTTCCCTGAGCCAATCACAGCGTACAGGTGAGTGTGGGAGTGGTTTAAATTAGCAACTGGGCCCCACTCAGACCGACGAACATGGCGAAAGAGCGATGCACAGTTGGCCTTCTTTCTGTTGGACAGGGAGGTGCCTCAAACCGGGTTGGACAAGCTAACCGGCATGCTAGCGCAAAGCTAACCGGCGGTTAGCATGCTAGTGCAAAGCTAACCGCGGTTAGCATGCTAGCGCAACGGTAATCTGTGGTTAGCATGCTAGCGGAAAGGTAACCGTGACGCTGTCGGTGTTAGCTCAGCGGGATGGGCGTGTTCTCGCACAAGAGAGTGAGAGTGAGCTTCTGGTAGCGAAGAGCCGAGGAGGAGGGGCCCAGTTTGAATGTGTTGTTGACAAAATGCAGGAAAAATCCTGCTTAATATACCTTTAAGTGCAACTGTTTTATTCCACAGAAGAGCTGTCCTCTGGGAGGGTCTTCTTTTTCATTTCTATACCAGGCAAGGACATCAAGTCTCTGTCTCCAGTCTGTTATTTCACATGTATGTTACGCATCTACTTATCTATAAGTAACACATAATAGCCCCTGAGAGAGGATTTACATCCAGGCCGAAGGCTGACTGCACCCCCTCCCCGCCTCTCCTCACTAACCCTCAGTACTCCACACATACCATCTCTCCAGTCCTCCAGGCTTGCAGTACCATTTCCATACTATGTTCACATTCCTTACACTGTGGCATTATCATCAATAGTCATTTAGGAGAGGCCTGCTTTCCACACCACCGGATGCAATGAAGATTCATAGCCACCATTTCCAAAGGGTTGGGGGAGACGTACAGAATGAGGGAGAGATGGAAATTGTGCACATACACGGCTGGCTTTTGGGCTGCGACTGTTTGGCCTTGCATGTCCAGTGAGCTGGATGAGGAAGGGAATGGATGACAAATGCTCACAACTGTAAATGAGTATCTGGTAATCTTTGGAAGACAGGGAGGAGGGAGCAAATATCAAGGCAACGCTGTGCATTACAATATGTCCTGTGAACAGGGATGTGTGCCTTACTGTGTGCGATAGAGAGTCCACAGATGCAGAAACAATCAAAGGTTTAGTGATTCAGACCTGTACTTGACCTGCAGCATACATAGGACGCAGATCAGGGAGGCAAATGCAGCATGAGTGAAGACGTGCTTGAGTCTGTTTGCATGTACGTAGCAGATACTGAGCGGTAGGAAAAAACTTCACAGGTTATTGAATCTTTAGCTTAATATTTATATAGAATGAGAGAAAAAAATTGGCCTTTCACTTCGCTACATTAGCCTTGGTTAGCGTTGCTTGGCCTGTCAAGCGGCTTCATTTGGCACTGCATGTCAACCCATGGTCGTTTTTAAAAACAATTTGTCAGATGATTAAGTCGATGTAAATGAAAACTGTAACTGGTATAGTATTTGATTAGCTAAAGCTTTAATAATGTGATTAAATAAACTCTGTTTACAGCTGTTAATATATGAACAGCCTTACAAAATTATCTTGAATCTAAATCTTGAATCTATCTATGTTATGGTATGATCACTGTGTTGGAAAACATACAGTACATAAATCATGGTATAGATTATACATGTGTATGTTGTGTAATGGGCGAGAGACATTCTTCATGACGCATGTGATGTCCTTGAGAAGGCCGGGATGTTGTTCCTCAGTTTCAGTCAGTAGATCTCACATAACTTTCTATTTTGCTTTGCTGTTTTCTTTTCCTCCTGTCCCTGTGCTTTTTTTTAAGCATCATGGACATAAAAGTACGCTTTACAGAAGGCAAAAGAGATTCTGACATGCTAGTTGGGAGGTTGTGAGGTGTCCCAGGTGCGGCACTGGTTTTTGTCCATAGTGACACACTTTTGGGTCTGGCTATAATCAAGTTAATATACAAGAGATATTCGAGTAAATTTAAACTAACTCTCATGTTTCGCCTTTACATTAGAAAGATAACTCAAGGATCTGAGACCCAGAAGGTCAGCCTAAACTCTGATACTGTATGATGGTTAGCAGTGGTGAAGTGCCTGAAGGCCATATTTAAGAAGAAAAGATATCATACCAGAAAAAGACTTTGGTAGAAGTCCGCTATTCAAATATTACTCGAGTAAAAGTCTTAAAGTATCTGATTTTTGTTGTACTGAAGTATCAAAAGTATTTTCTGATATTAACCACCAAGGTTACCAACGCCACCAACGCAACCAACGCCACCAACATTACCAACGCAACCAACATCATCTTTTACCATGCATCCAGTATCACTGTAGAGTGGTATTATACTCATGTAGTCGCTATTTGCTAACATCTGAAATGTCTTGCCTTGATTTAAAAGCGAAAACTGCGGCTGCGGCTTTAAAAATTTTATTTTTTGTTTTGACACAAAGAAATTCATCCAAAGAGTGCCTCTGTGCATTTGGCCTTTATTGGATAAATATTTAAGGTGAGCTAAGCAGATTGCTAAGCTATGACAATCACTGTTTGGGGTTAGGGTTAAAGGAATTGTCCGTTAACTGTACAATAACAGTTTGACATAGACCAACCTTTACTTGCTGGTTTGTACAATTTATTTTGAAGCTTGACCTTTTGACCTTTAAATCCAGCATTTAATCGCTGACCCGAACCCTTAATTTTACACCTGTCACATTCATTGACAACACTTATAACCCCTTAATGTCAAAGGTCGCAGTGCCTCTTTATCTTACCCTCAGGTTGAACATTTAATAATATTTCAGACTGGACCCTGCTCTTTGCAAATGTCATGTGGTGTAAGTTCAGGGGCAGAATTGTGTGAGGGTGCCTGTGTTAGAGAGAGAGAGAGACCAAGTAACACACACGTCTATACACAGTTTTATTAGCGTACGTGCATGAGTGTTTTGGGGATGAATTATGCTCAGCTTTCAACAGATGTTTTACAGCGTGTGCTGCGTAAGTGCACCGGACTGTCAGAGTGCTTTATCATTCAGTATTTTCCGTAAATGCAAATGTGCAACCTGAAACTTTACTGTTTTCACTCCAGGTCATGTATGAGGATACTTCAAACCTCTGAATTACTTAAAAACTTAATTTTCTAGATACTAGATTAGGTACTTCTTCAGCGTACTCTTACTGGTGAAATAATAAAGAGATTTCCATACTGTAGCTGAACATGCAGAGGGACACACATAAATTCGAGGCTGCCTGATGCTTCCTGCCTTCAGAGAGCAAAAAAAAAAAAAAAAAAAGAGAAAAGGCGGAAAAAGTGAATAATCAAATGCTAAAGAGGTAATTTACTCGGGTAATGACCTTTCTCTGCAGCTGATGATTAAGGATGAGGCATGGTGATGGACCCCGATAAGGGAAATGAGAGCCCGTTTCTATGACTGTGCATACAGAAGGAGAAGAATGCCACCTCAACCATCAGCAGGGGGTTGAGAACAGACGACTCTCGCGCGGATATCTCGTTCACATTCTCACCCCGCAGCACTAATTTATGGTCCTTTTTTTGAGGCAGGCATAGCATGCAGATGCAAAGATCACTCTCTCTGCTCTCTCCCTCAGAACCCCAGTAACAGGCTGGCTCCAGCCCTCTAATAAATCTATTAGAGAGCTGAACACTGTATAATGGCTTCAATTGGTGCTTTGGCTCTATGAGGTGTTGCATATCAAAGTGTTAGCTGCAGAAATAGACTGACAGCTAACTTCCAGCTGCAAGGAGGGGGATCTGTCCAAATTGAAGGCCTGTATGATGTCAATTTCCCACTACAGACATTGCATTAGAGGAGCCACGCAATCATGTCTTTCATCTGCCTGATAAGAACGGTGAGCTTCTGTGATAAAAGACGTTGAACATTATAATTTCATCCATAATCGAAGTTAAGGAGGCAGTTCGAAGATTTAATCAAGTCTGAACTGATTCATTAGGATGCAGGGGCGTTTCCAGGGGGCGGCATTGGGTTGCATGAGGTAAAAAGGTGGTCCACATCAAGAATCATGACTATAATGATAACTTAAGTAGTAATTGAACATTTTTCCAGCAATAAAGTGTACTTCTTGAAATAAACAGCATCTCTCCTCTCTCTCTCTCCTTGTCTCGGTGCTGCAGAGAGAGACGCACCGCACAACGGCTGCGTGGCACACACCAGCTGCAAAATGCATGTCCATGTTTGGTGTAGCAGAGTAATACAGAGAGGCAGAAGGTTTTTTCCATTGGGATGTTCATGTTGCTTACTGCCACTTTATAATGTTAGTAGTTAAGTAAATAAATTGTAGTTGACAGTAGACATGTATGTCTGTGCACACTACTTCATGCCACGCCTGCAAAAGTCAGTGCCCCAAATGGGCCACCCCCAAAACAATTCTAGACACGCCCCTGTTAGGACAGCCTTTTTGAAATGAATGCATATTGTACAAGAGCACAGGAAAACATGGGTTTATCAGTTTGGAAGATAATGCTAAAATATAGCATAGTATTCTGGTCCCCATTTGCCGCTCCACAGGGAAACTTCCAGGCTTCAACCTTTGACCAACCGGATTTGATTTTGTCAAATGTGTCCCCTCTCCTCTGCTCCTCTTCATCATGTTTGAGTCAGTGAATAAGGGAAGAAGGATGCAGGAGGCCAGCGTGAGAATAAAGGAAGGTGTTTGGGGTGAGTGATTGGACCGAATCAAGGCTATAACAGCGGCCTGTCTGAGAGAGATGCTTTTATCATCCCTGGCATCTCAGCATGTGCCTGCAAATGTGGTGTAACTTTCTCAGTCTCTCGCCTTCCCTCCCACTCATTCTCCATCACTTTGTTTTCTCTGTCTCGTTCCTCTGCTGCTGGCTGTTCTGCCAAATCCCTGGGCAGTTTGGCTGGAATATCAATGAATCAGTCTCTATTAAGCTCTCATATATATGAAGCCGTAAGTGAAGCGCGACCACAGAGCTTGATGAGACTGATGTGGGTGAGCAGCGATGCCTCTGGTAAGGAACACTAGCCTCTCTGCTGGAGATCAGCGTGAGCCACTCTGGAGAGTCGGAGCTTAGACTTCATTTATTACAACGCAATAATTAAGTACAGCAAATTCTCAGCATGCCTCAGCGTTTTATTCACAGAGAGGATAGCCAAAGGAAAATGGATGTAGTGTGCAGGTAGGGGAGAAGAAGAGAAGCAGGAAAAGGAGGGGAAGAACGATGTGGGAGGTGGTTTGGAGGCGGGCAGGAGTGAGTGAAGTCCGGTTGTGCTTTACAACACAGCCTGTGGGACTGGAACACCTCTGTGCAGCTTCACATCCCATTTCACACTGGGTTTCTCTCCTCACCGAGTCGTTTAAACCTCTTGAGGCGGCCATATATAAAGCAGAATTTAATGTGGGCCCACTAGAAGACGACAAGTTTTCAGGCTGCTGAGGTAAAAAAGATATAAGATTTAAGAGATTTTGAGAAAAGGGTAATAATGGTTTAAAGGTGCAATAAAGTTTTTATTTATTAAAGATGTCATATCATGAGATATTTAACACATAGTAATATAGTGAAATGTAAAAGTTTGAAAAAGGGCACTACATTTCAAGAAAAACTTATAATACAGGCCTATTCAATTACCTTTTTAGACGGGGCAGATTGGAAAAAGAGTGAAGTGCCAAGGGGCTAGACATTTACTTTTTCTATGTCAAACCTGTGAAAAAAGGAATTTAAATACACCTTCTTAATACTAGAAATGACGGAGGTTGTTGTTTTAATAGATATAATGTTGCTTTTAACACCTTTTTTTCAGTTTCATCCTCCTAATTCTAATTTGTTATGCATTTCTGTTCTGTTCTTAACAACAGACATAACTAATAAATGGGCAAGTTTAGCCTTATAACAAGATCTTCTAAATATCAAACATTGTATTGACAAATAAACTGACATTAGCTGTTTTGTTACATCAATAGCTATTTTTTAATCTTTATTTTTTTTATACATTATAAATCGGGCAGACTGAGGCTGTTATACTCCATCTTTGAATTGTGGGTGTAATGTAAGTAGGCTATGTGCAGTCTGTATGTTAAAACTTAATACATGGAAACAGTTGTTCCAAAACGTGCAGGGATCTAGTAACAGAAAAGCTTAATCATTATAATGATTGTAAAGTCAAATCATACCATGTTACCTGTACCTCAAAGTATTATCACTTTATTCTCATATTATGTTGGCTTTTTGGAAAATCCCAGGTTCATTCTTACTGCACAAGAAAATGTCAGCATTTACCAAAGCTGTCATTAATTCAGAGATTTTCAGAGGCAGACACCTCCTGCTGCTCTGCTGCACTCACACCTGACGTACTCTTACTTCCGGTGACATTAATCAAACGCACCCTTTGCCAAGCAGCGGTGCGTTTAAGCTAGCAGCCCTGCACACTGTTTACCTTTGCTACCTGCGCTTTTGTTAACACTGCTGGAAGTGTAACACCGCCTTAACCTCGGTGCCAGTCTGAAAATATCGCCCGTGATGGATTTCTGGAGAAATAAGTGTTAATAATAAGTGTTTGCGACCGTTTGTGATAACACCTGTCGGTGAAAAAGGCGCGTGTCAGGCCGTTTGTTTTCCCTGCGGTGTTGGTAACTCAGGTGCGACTTCACCCCAGTGTTGCGTGTTCCGACGGTGATACCTGGAAATCATGATTCGTCTCAACAAGGTAAGTGAAGTTTGTTGCTTTTGCCAACCTGCTGTTGAAGTAATTAATTTGCTTTGTTAAGTGTAGTTTGTGTTTTTGTGCCTGGCGTTTTGGGACTGAACTGCTGGAGTTGCTTTTCCACTTCTCTTGAGCTTGTCATGTCATGGCTGGTGTTTGCAAGTTTCTGTCATTTGCTGTGTTGGGTAGGCCTACCTTTGGGGAGCATTTGCATTGCTATTTATTGTGAATGTAGTTCTTGTGGTGGTTGACCTTGTTTAATTGTTTATGTTTAAGGACCAAAAGTAGGGGAGACTGGGGACAGTTGCAACAAGTCTTATTTAAATCACAAACATGCTAGAGATGAGAGAGATGGCACTTTTACTGCACATGCTCATTTCATCATCGATTAGTTGGGTCTTTGTTATAATGCACGGCATGCGCTGTGAAAACATCACTGAGGGCAGCCAGCCAATGCAGCGGCTTGTGTAGCTCATGTGATGAATTACAGGAAGTTAAAACATCTCCGGTATTCTTTGGGATAAACAGTTATTTTTCAATGAGGAGAATCCGTTTGTTGTGCAGTGCTGATGATGTGTGCTGATTAGGGACAAACTCACGATTACGGGTATCTAACATTCATTTATAAACAAACGTAACAGACTGAAACTCTGTCTATTTTCTCTCTTCTCTGTTTTGTGATGGGCCCATAGACGGGCTGCTGATAAAGCATCGGAGGACAGTATACCGTGGTAGTAGAGCTGTTAATAAGCTAACGCCACTGGTAAAGCTAATTTAACGCTAACTCTTGATAAAGCTAATGCCTGGCTTCATTAAACCATCATTTTCTCAATGGAGAGAAAACTAGCAGAAAGTATTTCTGTCCGTCACATTGTGTTTAAATTAACTTGTAATCGTGTGTTTGTACGTCAGAACGGACACTAATCTATTAGCTGAAATTCAGTCAGACAGACAATGGAGTGTAACATAACATTATGGAGTTTTTGAATATTTCATGCCATTAGCCAGAGACAGCCTAAAGTAAATATTTTATTTATTCACAACAGAAACTTGAGCAAAATCTGATCACATATATTTTCGTTAGTTACATTTCCCTATTATACTCAGTTCCCCAATGTCCTTCTTTTAACGTAGTGGCCTTGTCTGTAGATTCCTTTTTCATGTGAAATAATTCAGTAAATCAACGAGATATTAATTGGGTTATATCATTGATATATTAACATTGCAACGTACAAGAAAACAAGATATAATATTTTATAATGATACTAAAATTGAGCTTTTTTTCTTTTAATCCGATTAATAATCAATTAATCCTAGAAATAATCGACACATGTGATCTCTCTGGCCTGAAACATTTTCTCAAACAATGGCGGCCATCAAAGCGCAGTGGACCGAGGAGAAGGAACTTAATGGATTGTGTGGAGAACATCTGGCAGGTAAAAATAATTAAATATAGAGTAAAAACGCATTTGAGATGGTTCATTGCCGTGAAATTTGCGGTCGTACTAGGAGTTGCTATGGTAACGCTGTAGTTGTGACTGGAACGGAGGAGTACAGAGAGCCTTGTTGCCCATAGGCCTGTTGCCCTGTGTCTCATCATGTTGCTTGTTGATGTTAACGTTGTCTGTTGATGTTGACGTAAATTGATCACCACCTTAAGTGACATGGAAAGAATGGGTCAAAACTAGTGTGTCATTTGCAAAGTATTGTGAATGACATGTCATGCGTAATCATCTTAAAATTGTAATTAGCAGATACATGTCTGATGTAGCCTACGTTTAATATAAGCTTGGTTTGGTCTTATCCAAACACAGAGTTTCAAGTCTCCTACTACAAATCCTTATCTTTGGTCCATGGAACATGTCACTATTTTATTGTAACAACATGAATATCATTGTGATAGAGGTGCGCAATATTGTACCTTTTACCCTCTAGTGAAAGTCTCAACCATTTGCAGGCCCATGCACATCCCAGGCCCTGGGGTGGGCTTTTATTAACACAACTTACCACTCTCACATTATCCTTTTGAGCATGTCTGTGTTTACTTCCTGTTTGTCTTCAGAAAATCTGAAAAGACAGATTGCGAGTGCCATGCTGCTCTGAAGTCCCTGATGTAGCACCCATCACACCAAACTTATCAAAACAAAGTTGTCAACCCGCACACAGGAGGAGCCTCGCCTGCTTTTCAAAAGTTAACTTTTCAATTTAGAAACATTCTACAAGATGTTTGCTATCATTAAACAAATAATACATGATGTACATGCAGGCTCCAAACAGGAAAACGCTCTCACAGGCTGTCAGCTCGGAGAATTAATACCTAAGGCATTATTAGATAAAGTTAGAGCACATTTAAGGATCGCTTTTATGAATCTGCATAAGAGTTAGTGTGCAGGAATACAAGGCTGCTCACCCGGCCTCTAAATCTCTTGGCACGATGAGGGCGGCTGGTTGGAGGATCACAGATTTATCGATTGCCTGCTGTAGAGATGCACCTTCCCATATCCATATAAGCTGTAATATTATTGAGAGCCATTGATCATCCTGACAGAAACAAATTGCAGCCAAGGCACCCTTTACTTACAAGTGAAAAAGAACAAAATTGAACGTGTGTGGGGGGGTCTAAGCGGACTATTTTTATATGCTAACATCCAAATACTAATGAGCAGCAAGGGCAGCACGGCACGGCATGGCTTTACTTTATCTGAACTGACACACACAGACACCGCTGTCATCTGTTCTGTTGTTGAGATAAAACATATTAATAATGAATACATTTCTCTCGTCATTTATTTGCCTAGAATAACCCTCTGTTTACTTTGAAAAACTACTTTGCGACTCCAGTAAGACGTATATTTTAACCGAACTTTTCAGCATATTTATTCATTGACTTGTGCTGCGAAATCTTTGAGGTTTGATCTGCTTTTTTTCCCGCTCTCTCGAACTCATAAAGTGATGATTTGTGTTGTTCTGCCAGCCGCGCATTTTGCTCTGAATTTGTGTTGCTTGCACAGTCGTACAAACTCCAGCACATTACACTGATTGTTCTGTTGTACATTATATTGAATTTTTCACTTGTTCAATTGAGTCTTTTTGACGCGGAGCATTTGTTTTGATCCCATGGCAGAGTCTGGCTCTTGTTTATTCTGCTGCTCGGTGATTTCTCAGAGAGATATGGATCATGGAATCTGTCTTGTCAGCATGTGAGAGCCTCCTCTGCCTCCTCTTCAAGCCATTTTTCTCCCCACATTTTGCAAAATGTTTCCTATTGAAGGCCCTATTTGTCATCCGATCCTGTCTTCAGCTGAGCTCTGGAGAAACTGTCCAGCTTGTATTAATTTTTATGCAGGGTAAACACAGAGATCGGGCTATGTATGTGAGGAAATTGGTGTGAAATCAACATATCTGCGAAACACGACTCCCCCTGGAGCGCTTCTGTGATCAATTATTTATCCACTGAAGAGAGCCAAGAAACTATATTTAAAGATCAACTTTTTATTTTTAAGGAAATTAATGTATTGAGTATTTACAGTGATGCTTGTGATGAATGCCAAGTGAGAGACGGAATGCGTTTCAGGAAAGAGGAGGCAGAGATCAAAAGTAAAAGGAGAAACCCCTCAGAGTTGTTGGGATGAGATGTTAATGTGGTAGCATGCTGACGGAGCATGTTGAGTGTGTGTGCGCTCCGCTTTCTAAACTCATCTAACGCATCCCGCCATTCAGCCACTGCTGTTGGACCACCGCAATCCAAAGGGGGGAGGGACCATCATCCTGCCGTTGCACTGGAAGCCAATCAAGGGTCTTTGTAACTCGATTAGAGCAACCTTGCAACCAATAGTAATAAATTAAAGAACGTGCAGATGCAGCAGTTCACCAGGTGAAGACTATGCATGAAGCAGCCTGCAGCAAAGGCCACTCAGCCTTTTAGTTGGTTAGCTTTTAGCTGACCGTAGCTAATTCAATTAAAATATCCTTCTTTCAAAGCTTAAACACTCAAATTGTAAATTTAAAAACACACGTGAATATAGCTTCATAATAATACAAATGATTTGTTCATTGTCCTTATTTCTTCCAGAAAACACTCAACACTTTAATAATAAATAAAACCCTGCTTCCTCTTAACCATCTGCTTTCTGTTGTTAGCTTAATCCACGGGCTCTTCCTCTTATTTCTCCCATTTGTCTGATATTTTGAAAATTAATCACGGCCAACTCTGCTGCCATATTTTTTAATTGATTTGTTTGGCTTGTGTTTGTTGGCAGAATGAGCTCTGGCATACTTTCCACAGTCTTCTGGAACTTGTCCCCTTGCTCTTCAAGGAGGCCGCCATGTTTGTTATTTTTATGACGGCACTAGGAACAATACGGGCAAACTGAATAGACTGAATGGAATAGTTGTTTTTGTGTGTGTCGTAGGGAAGCAACACAGAGGACAAGGACAAGAAATATTTGCAAATTAAAGACACAAAAATGCTTCAAGAATTTTACTCCTCTCTTTGGAGAGACAATCTGTACTCGTACATGACGGGGTGAATAAAAACCTCTGAGTAAATGAGAGTCCTTTTGGTGACGCCTTAATTTTTCAACCAGCCCATCGTGAAAACAATTTAATTTACCTGCTAAACTGACTTTCTCATTAGCCTCTGCTGTATTTACTGCAAGCTAGCAAATGTTAGCACAGTAAATAAGATGGGTATCATGATCAACCTGGTAAACTATAGTGTGCCAGAACAAAACCGCACACCACACACTAACAGATTCCATTCATGAACAGCCAGAGTCCAACTCTCACAACTGGAAATCTCACTAAATCTCGTGGTCAAATGAGACTTTAGAGTAAACAAACATGGCGGATGACGGGCAGGAAGAATTGCCGATGAAAATTCAGGAAGAACATAAAATCTGGACTTTGCTTACGAATGTCTGAAGGGGGGAATCGGGCCCAAAATCGGCCTGATTATCTTGTAGTGTGTACCCTGCTTTAGTGAGTATGTTAGCATGCTAATGTGAGCATTTAGTTCAAAGCACTGCTGTGTTACAGCCTAAATGAGCCTTAATGTTAATACATGTATTTAAACTCTTGCTATTAAAATCAAACTCAAGGATCTGCTGGAGCTGTATTAATAAGACACTATTGATTTACTCCCCCCTTATTTGCAATATAGTACAAATGATATAAAGTCACAATACATTGACAGTTCTGCTTGTTTTAGCAGTGATTGGTTTATTCTGCTAAATATTTTCCTTTATATGCCACATAACTTGCAGATTTTATTATTTAATGCATGTTAATGTCTTTTATTTTCATCAAATGCTTTAAAAACATTTTAAATACATTTCATCAATCTAATCAGCTGGCATATATCGTCATTATTAGATCTACATTGAACGACAATGTAATTTTGCTCCATGGGGGCATTAATATTCACAGTGAAACACATTACCTTTGATTATGAGCTAGCTGACTCCACACTATTCTGCTTGCCTTAAAAAATAGCACGAGTCCACAAGGACATTGACATCCATTACAGCAAAAATTATAAGCCAGTAGGGAGTCTGGTGCTCGCTGGCCGCTAGCTCCTGGCTCCTTGTTTCCTCAACATAAGACCACACATTTGCATTTCTATCCCATTTGAATAATTGTGTTTCCTTACACTGACTGTGAAGTTTGTTTTTATTTGATAGCCTTAGATTAGCCTCATCCAAAAGATAATTATTCCCTTTGGTTAGGTATCTCATTTGGGCTCTCTGCTGTGGTAAGATTTGTTTAAGGCCCTTTTTCTGTGACCCTAATGTAATGTGCTTTTTTCATCCTCTGTTTCTACTCGCGCTCTGAGTTTTACCTAAAGTGTGATACCTGCCCGTATCAGGCAGAAAGAGAGGCGAGACTGAGAAAGGAAAAGAAAAAAAAAACAGGCAGGGGTGGTGTCAGCAGAGAGACAGCGCCGACACTCCAAGGAAAGAGTGAATAATTGAGAAGCCTCCAAAGAAAAGTGTCGAGTTTTGATGGTTGGGCTGTCAGCATACAGTGAAGTAGCGACATGATGCCAAGCACCTTTACAAGCTGTTGAGGGGTCCCTCTCAATGAGATGGTAATAACCAGTCCTCCTAAGCTCTGCGTGCACATGCTGTGTGTGAAAGAGGGTTTAGAGGAGAATGTCTTTGTTCCTGGGGCTTTATTAAACTACACAGGGCTCTGTCACCATGATGTGCCTGTGATTAAAGCATGTGCAACACCAGCCCCTCAACTTTTGACAGTTTCTTACAGCTGCACAGGGAGAGGCCTGGCTGATATTTGTTTGCCGTTCAGTACAGTACGTGCAGTGTGCTGTGCATTCACAGAGGTGTGTGCAATAACAGAATGAAGCCAAAAGCACAGTGGCAAACAGAATGCAGTGGCTTCAGGGTGTTGGCAGAAGTCCTGTAAGAGTCATAGCCTACATGTATTACTTTTAGAGATTAAGTTGATTATATGGTTATAATTAACAGATATATTCACGTATTTTCCAAAAATATCCTAAATTAAAAGAATAAAATTGCAAATCTGAAAAGTAAATTAGAAAACTACTTTTGCACGACATACAGAATTCAAATAAAATAAAGTTTCTGTAACACCAAAACAAATGATCAATAGGAGTGCTGATTTTAACACATGAACATTCTCATCACCCCGGCACAGTAGCAAAAGTCTGACCATCTACTACATCAAATGTGATTATAACCAAGTCAGTCACTGTGAAACTTTTATTACAAAAATGAAACTTAACTAACACAGTGGAAAGTCTGGTAAATTAATAAATTAATAAAATGATGCAGACATGTTTGTGGTGCACTGTGAGCAGCCTTAATGTAAATCAAGTCTATACTTGTCACTGATTACTTGTACTTCATAGTAAGCGGTAACAGGATATATGTGCAGAAAAGCCATCGCGAAGTATATTTGTCACAGCCATCAGAGTTTTTTGTTTATTTCACTATAGCGCGTCCTCTAAACGGTGAAACATCCTCGACATGAGTGAACATAACATGAGCGGTACGAAGTTCTTATACGTAATTGTTCAAATGAAATCTGTGATGACTGGCTAGTTGTTGTTGCAGCTAAACTAGCACGTTGCGAGACTCGTCTGCGCTGATAAGATGCACAGAGGGTTGAAGCAGCGGTGCTCTCACAGCAAGGTTTCCCTTGCAGATCACTGTGATTTTAACACGAGCTTCACCACACATCTTGTTCAAAATGTATCGTTCTGTATGAGAAAGATGAGGTGTGTTCCCTGGAATGCATGGTTAGTGAGTTTACCGCGTCGTTGTATATTTGAATGCGTCAAAGACGCAGGAAGCGTACCTAGCAACATCACTGGAAAGATCAGATTGTTTTGAAGTTAAATATCTGCTACAAAATCTTAGTTCTTCCACATATGGAAAACCTATTTAGGGCATTATTCATACGACTTCATTCACAGCATATATTCAAAACAGTTTTGTTTGCTATCTGAAGTTACACTTGCTATGTCCAAAAGTGATGCTGGCTGTCAGATATTTGGGCCGAGCTTGAAGTGAGTATTGTAAGATGGGCCCAAAGAGGAGCCTCGTCATTAAAGCTGCACTGACTCACAAACATGACTTTGAAACTGGCTTGATAAAGCTGTGAGCTGTTTGTTATCAAGGAAAAGCGTTGTTCCGTCTCTTTTGGGATGAGTGCTATTGCAGTCACATTCTCTTCCAAATACTGTTGTTTTCCATATTTTAGAGAGGGAAGAACATGGAGGTGAATGGGAAGAGATGTGTGACATCAAATGTGGCTTCTATCTACCTATACCTATAAAATATACATTTTTCTATACGTGCCACAATCTGCCTTCCCCTTTTGAAAATATTCCAACCCCCCTGCTGAGAATCACTTCTTGCAGTCGTATGTATTGTCTGTATTTGTCTCAAGTCATTTGACTTTGTGCTTTGCTGTTGCTTGTTGCAGTCGATGAGGTACAGCTGCCATCAGGTAGCCATAATAACGTGTGCGTGACTCGAAGCAGAGGTCATTTTGAGCTCAGAAATTCAGGAGTGCAGACTCGGCTGAAGGGAAGGAACAAGTTCTCTCAGTGTGGCACCACATTAACCTCCCATCCTTCAAGCATTAACATCCACCTCTAATGTTCTCCTTTCTTTTCTACAGGACCCTTTAAGCAATTTAGCCTTTAATCATCGACACTGCTGTACAAAATGATGAATCCCCACAGGCAGATCAAGCTGAGCGGTGAGAGAACATATTCTTCAGCATTTTAAAAAACAAAAGATGGAGCTTGTTTAAATCTGTCTATTATTAGTTCTCATTTAGGTCATGATAACAGATAGCTGTTGTCCAGAGGTTGCACCTTTTTGCTTTGAGATAATAACATCAAAACATGAAATACAAGCTGACAGTAATTAGCTGAGCGCATGCAAGCCAGAACTCCATTTTGGCCCACTTTTTTTGCCTTTGGTGAGTTACTGTCAGAAAAACAGAGACAGAATGTTTTACATAACTATTGTTCTCCTTCTTTTAATCAAGAACACCCATTGAGGATTATGCATATTAAGTACTATGGGGATGGAGATTTACGCAATAACATAAGCACTACCATACAATACAAACTGTAATATGTTGCCCAATACAAAAGCAGTGGGCTAAATCCTACACTTGTGAAGCTTATACTCAGTTTGTCAGTTTACTATGTACCCCATAACATAATGCTGTCCTGCAATAGATCCTATCTTGATGGACAGTATAGAGTTCAGTTTATGTTGGTACTGTTTAAGAAAGGTGTACGTTGGAGTTTATATTCATATAGGAAACTGTATTGTAGTTCAAGGTCATTTTGAACTATAGTGTGTTTTAATTAAACATGTATCTAATATTCAGTCTAACCTCACTGATAAATGGTGAACAAAGTATAACTTCCCTATTGTATACATTAAC
Organism: Semicossyphus pulcher; assembly: GCF_022749685.1. Classification (NCBI taxonomy): domain Eukaryota; kingdom Metazoa; phylum Chordata; class Actinopteri; order Labriformes; family Labridae; genus Semicossyphus; species Semicossyphus pulcher. The sequence continues at coordinate 20,309,244 of NW_027211759.1, forward strand.
ACTGCATTGCTTTGAGCTAAATGCTAAAATCAATTTGCTAACATGCTGATGTCCAACAGTTATAACGTTTTCTTTTTTTTAGGATCTTTGTTAGCAAGTTAGCATGCTAACATTTGTTAATAAGTACCAGATGAAAACCAGATGATCAGACAGACTTGCATGTGAGCTGAATCAGGTCGGGCTATGCTATCAGTTTTCTAATATGGGGGATGTTTTAATAAGATGGCTAAACATTGTCAGTACCCGATCTGTCCCGGCTGCCTGATCTGTTCTGCGCATGCGCAAAATTGAACCTGTTTTACGACACTGCCCGATCTGTTCCACGCATGCATCGCGCGACTCAAGAGAGTTGTGTTCGTGTGCTGCCGGTCGAATTGGCGTGTAACATTAGATTAGAGAGTTGTGTCATTGGGTTGGCTGTCAAATTAGCTAGTTTTACCAAATTAGCTAATTAGTATGTATGATACAGAGTTCTTTTTACAATCAATGTTAATAAAACAAGCAGTTGTGCAACTTTTCTGTGCTTTTATGTTGGCTAATAATGGCCACGTACTGTTATTTGTAGTGCAGTGTAATGTATTTGTCTAATATTGTGTTGTTAATAAAGTTATTAAAAAAAAGACTTGCTGACGTCAAACATTCACATGTGAGGTACAAATTGGGCAGGAATAAGTATGAGCATGCGCAGAACGGATCGGGCAGCCGGGACGGATGGGGTACTGACAACCATTAAGGCATTTCATAAAAAAACAAAATGGCTGCTGCAGTTTGGAAATGATGTAGATCTGGTTTCGCATCAGTTTAAAACATACTGAACGGTAGTTCTTGTGTGTTGAACTTTAAGCCTCAAGCCTTTAAGCTTCGTCTCAGGTTTCATTGCTCTCATTGGTTGTAGGAGAGTCAAGCCAGTTGGTAACGCTCATTGGAAAAGAGAAATGAACTGAGAGGCTCCAGACTGGAAATTGCAAATTGGTGTGGAAATGTCAGGCTGGAGGATGTTACGGCTGTCCTGGGGCTGTATTCATTTGACCAGATGACTGTAGGAGATGGAAGGTTAAGAGTTCACCTAAATTAGTAAAATTCATCTTGAGGAGGACATCACAGGGGGTGTAACTCATGGCTATCCACTTAATAGATGTTGGAAGACTTTATAGAATAAATAAAAACTGACCTGTTGTTGGCATTAGAGGAAAAAATCACCAAAGTCTTTAAGCTACTATGAATTCCTACAAAAAAATCATTGTAGGCTAATCCCTGTGATAATTGTCATAATATTTCAGTCTGGAGTTGGTGGACTGAGCATCCAACAGACTCACAAATAGGTGTAAGGCTCAAATATCCAACACCATGTACTAAACTGTACTATAGAATTGTTTCTTTTAATTTAACTAAGGTTGGAGACCAGTACAGTTAGTTTACCCAGTCCTTGTTACTGCTGTGGCTCCACAGTTTGGTCAGATTGTGCATTACATTGCTTGTCAAGATGAAGCCCTCAAGTGCTCGAGTGGATCTGCCCTTCCCTCTCTGTAAGTGGTAGATCACAGAGGGTGCATCTACTACTCTGGAGTGCTTGTGCGAGTCTGCTCAGGTAATTACAGCATCTGTTAAGAGCTTTGCTGATTGTTTTTCATCTCCACATGGTCACCACTCCAGAAAACCAATTACCCAGGGGAATACTAAATCACCGAGACCCATTTGTTATTCTATTGCAAAAAGCGTAAAAAAAAAAACCTGGATAAGAGTGGTAATGTGTTCGTATTTGTTCACATGCAGGTAAAACACATTACCAGAGAGCAGTACAAGGCGACCTTAATGTAATAAAGTGCTGTAGTGAAGAGAGGAACTTTTTAAAGGCGGCAATATGTAAAACAATTAAGACGAAGAAGAAAAGGTTTGTGGGGAAAGCTGTTGAATCCACAGTTGGACTGAACCACCTGCTGAATTATATGCTCTCACACTTTTTAGTATTCACACTGTAATAAAATGTGTGTTGAAATTTCTTACTATGAAATTGCATTTTAGGTAATAGTTATTTAATATTACTAGGAGTACTGAACACCTAAGGCGACACAAAAAGTAGTAGGCCATACTAGCCAGGGGACAATGAGCACAATTCTCCATGGGGGCCATTAAAACCACTGGCCCTGAAATAAGTTGTTATTTTTTTATTATTTTAACATCAAATTTTGTCTGTCTCTATGTAAGGGTTCTTATTACTGAATATATGTTCAATTGAATAGACCAAAATAATCATATGGGTATAAATAAAGACACCACCACACTTGGTTCAGCAACTCTGACACCCACGTGAATAAGTAGTAATATCTGCAGTTGCGTTACTTATACGGTATGTTACCTACCATTACTGACGCTGTTCAAATGTATGTTTAATTAGCATCATCAGCCCGTGACAGTAACCTTTTGAAGCGAAATCTTACGTCTCCTACTTTCTGTTGGCACAAACAACCTCACGCTGCGTGCGCTGCAGATGTAGCCGTTAGAAGTAAGCAGTCTGCGGCACGTCTGCTCCATGCATGGTCGTTCATGTAGCTAGCCACAGTGTTAACGTGCACCGGGATGAGGTGCCGCTGATAACGGGAATACACACACTTATAGCCACCTCACGTCTGAGTCGATCATCCCGCAGCTTGCTGTCGTTAATTAGCGTGTTCTAGAATGAGAGGTTGTTCTGTCGCGAGTGCAGCGTCTAACTTGTAGCGGGTTGTTGACAGCAGTAGCCGAAGTGCCTTCAGTGAAGCTGACATCGGATGGAGATTACTATGTAGAAAGTAATCAGTCCCGTTCATTGGGACTGTGAATCACGGGAGGGCTACTATATAGTGTACATTGTGGGCTTGTGGAACCTACTGGCCTGGGGACCGCCAGGCCACCAGGCCACTTCTTATATCGAGCCCTGCTAGCAGACCTAGTGTTTGGCATACGTGCCATACTGCTGTTTTCAAGGCTCAGGAGGTACGTGATGAACTCAGATGCAGATTAGTACAGTATGCCTCACTTATAGAGCCCTGAGTTTGAGCAGATGCCTCCATGTTGGCTGTGACAGGCTGTTGTCCTTCTCTTAAGCATTTCAAATGTCAGACTTGCACAGATTCATTACCCCAGTAATGTGACTTGGTGAAACCAGATTGTTTAGATGGATAAATGGTGTGATTCACATTAACTCTTGATTAATTGTTCTCATTTATTGTGCCGACAGAATAGTTTTCCTCCTCCCCTGACCTCAATCTTCACCGTCCTTTGTAACCACCGTGATGACTTTGAGTTCTATTTTCTCCTCTCCGGCTCCTCTTTCGCTCCTACTGCAGTGCTTTTGCGAAAAACCTATAAGCCGATTTAAGTTTCCGTTTTAAGAAAAACACATTCACAATGAGAAAAGTGAAAAGCTTTATTCTCCTGGAGCTGCGCCGGATTGCCTTTATAGCAGTGCTTGAACTCTTTTTATTTCGGCAGTCCTTTAAACTACCGTGTCTAATTGCGATGGCATTTTTAATTAAAAGTCAAGGATATGTGGTTGTTTGTGAGGGGAGACTAATCTGTTCTTGCCTCCACCTCTCTCGGTGCTAGCTATCTGCCATCTATCTGCCTAATGAGAAAATAGAGAAGCCAGTGCAGGACTTGTTGATATTTGCCTTTCTCTAAGTAGATTTCTGTGAATTTACGATTAGCAACAAAGCCTCAGACCACGCTACGCTGTAGCTCAGAGACCTTATGGATTACTAAAGATAACAATGAGCAATTTTCCTCAGCCTCCCTATGTATAGACCCTCTGCATCCTGTCAGTATGGCTGCACACTGAACTCCATTCATTTTAAGAAATCTTGTTTACCAAGTGCAAAATGTTTTACATTGATATTTTCTACTTGATATTCTACAAACAGGAGGTTGATTTATAGCCACAAAGTTTGATCGTATGAACCATTTTTTAGCTAAAGTTTCTTTTTGCACTCATCAGCCGGCCGGTGAGTAGCTTTCGTGGATCGAGAGGTCGGCATTGTGAATAGGGAGACAATTATTCAAACAAAGGACAAAAGTTCAAGCCCTTGTGTTGGCAAACATCCGTCTTGCTGAAGTGTCCGTGAGCAAAAATGCAGAATCCCTGCCAGTTTCTACCTGAATCTGCGCTCTGACCTCCCTGAGAGAGAGGACACACTGAGAACGCGCACGATGATCAATGAATGATCCAATTATTATTTAATTCCTGCCAATGCTTTGTCATCTTGAATTTATGTTTGTAACCTTAAAGTTCAGGTAGTCTTTTTTTTTTTTTCTTACCCTTGTGGGTTTTGTAAAATCTCCACAACCCTTTTTATAAGCTCAGCCTTGCACTTTAAAAAGTAGACACCCATTTCATTTAACATGTCTGACAGAGAGTCATAGGAGTGAAAAAAATATGAATGTCTCTGTGTCAGACTGAAGGCCTTTACAAGATATGCAAAATAAACTAGAAAAACAATGGGAAAGAAGTGAGTGCTGAAGGTTCTTTGGAGTGTGCTCAACATATTTATGAAACATTCGCTGATATGCAAGAAATGTATATAATTTAAAAGAACTGAAAGACAAAGTGGAGTGTGTAGACAAAGTGCAACGCTTTCTCTCCATACAGATTAAATGGATCTAAAGAAGTCCTTGGCTGAAGGGCTGATTTTATTCAAACCACAGGAAGTCCTTCAACAACTATATCATATTGTATAGCCTAACTTTGATTCATTAAAGCAAGAGCAGGCATAATGTTTCAGTGATTGGTAACTGTCGCTGTGCTTCTACCCTTGGCTGTGGAGTTAGCAGAGGTCCTTGCTGCCTTCCCCACTCCACATTAAAGGCTCCAGTGGGGATGCAGGGCCACAGCTGGGACTAAGCAGAGAGGACAGATTACCGTTGTGCTCCACCATTCTGCCTCGTGAAGAGGGACCAGTGCCCAAGCTTACAGCTGAGGAAGCATAGCCATGCCCGTGGGCAAGCTAACCCCAGAGGTGGGCCACAACCGCTGCAAAAATCCAATTGATTCCAGCTCGCGCAACCATCAGCCAGATACAGACTCCAGAGGGCTTTGCAATTGCTGCCTTCATGACACCTAAGGGGAAATATCACCTGAAGTTCTGTGGAGCACAAAGGAGACATCAGGTTATATCTCCTATCCAGGAAGTTTTCCTTTTGTAATTTTTTAGTTCCAAAAGTGATTACACCATTTGATACACAATTCCTGTCATTAGCATAATTTTTCAAGGTCGAGATCAAAGCCCCCCTTTTTTCCAAGACATGCTGCACACTCACAGCCTCGCTGATCCTATATACCATTTCCTGAAACAGAGCACAACATCCCTGACATAAAAATGCCAGAGCCAAGGGAGAACTGTAAACTGGAATTATGTGTACTGAGGAGGTGGTAGGTTGGCAGACAGCGACTGCTGTGGCTATTCATCAGCTACAGTAGCAGCAGCTCCAGGGATGTTGCGCCACGGTTGCCCATCAGCCAGCTGTTGAGCTATAAATGGCAGCAGGCATCAAACACATAAATTCTCTGTTTAACCGCCGTAGTTTTGTTCCGCCAAGACGTATTTTGTATAAGACAAAGTATGTAAGTAATTTGATATATAATTACATGACATTTGTGGGCTTACGTTCTGGAACAATAAGTCTATTATTAGGAGACCTATAGCGTATTTTAGTAATGACTAATGAGGCATATGCTCAGCAGTTGACCTGCCAACAGGTGTTACGGAGTGAAACTAAGATATAGTTTTAAGTTTTCCTGCTAACTACTGCATAAACACAGGAGAAATATTGGTTTCAAGATTTTATCCAAGAAAGAAGGAATTAAAGTATGTTTTGTGACTCTTTATGGAATGAAACATTATGAGAAAGGACAACCTCAAATTAAAGGAGCAATTCTCCCCTGGAAAAAGCCTGTCAGTCAAAGCTGGTGTTCTCCATAATCGATAGAAGCAATAATATTAGAAATAGGCGCCATAGCTGTGGAGGAAGTTGTACAAACAGCTCGTGGTTTCGCCCATTCTACATTCGTACAACACCCAGCATGCATTGCGCCCCTCCCTCTGAAAGGAACGACCCAGCGAGAGATGCTGGAGTGAAATACTACCGTTTCACTGCAGGCAACGGGTCAGAGCGGTACAGAATCCGAAATACGATAAGAATATACATATATAGGACTGAGGTTGAAAATCGGCGAACTGGCCCTTTAAGGGAATGTTAAATTCATCGCACATAGCAAATGCTTTGTGTGGTCCTTATACAACCGGCCATAGGACAGTTGCAGACAGGATCTTAGTCCTAAGCAAACTGAAGGTTTACGGAGAAGCCTGTGTCTCGGCACAAAATCTCCTGAGGTTTAGTGGTCATGTACTTTAGGCTTTTTCTCAGGCTGCAACATCAAAGATAGGGGAGAGGGTAAGTCCCTTTGACAGGCTAACATCTTGTCTGATGGTTGTACAGTACGCTCAAGCTTCCTAATGTTACAACGTACAAGACTGGGGCCTTTCTTTAAAGAACTGTGCCTGGAAAATGGCTGATTTTATTGTACCAATGATGGTAAAACAGTAAAAGTCATTTGCTGGGTTAAATACAGCCTAAGGTTAGGATAGAGACTTGTGTGGTGGGTATGATTTGGTTCATCCAGGCAGAAAATGGTTGAAATTTCCAGCCAGAACCCCCTCAAGTGGCAAAAAACTAGCTCATATCAAGCCTTATTCTGCTCTCTCTCTGACCTTCATAACATTAATTTAGCACCATTAGATACACCGTGCTATCACAGCAGTATAGTGTGTTCTGTCTGGCACTTGAATCAGCTGGGATGTGTACAGTACAGTGTGTGTCTTTTTGAGTGTGTTCTGGCCTGTAGGTGCGTAGAGTAGGATTCAGGGGGGCAGCTGAGCTGAGTCCATCCTCGTCTGGACTTTCAATAGCCTGCGTATAGTTGTGTGTTGAGCGGGAGGTGGGTGGTGTAATTTTTCCCAGCTCTTCCAGGCATCTGAGCCCACTCGCTAGGCCTCTTTGGCACGGAGAGAGGGACCAGGTGTCGGCTCTCGTACAGAGGGCTTTGATGCCAGAGTGCAGAGAGATGTCAGATTTGGAAAGAACCCCTTCTGCATAACTGTGTGTGCGTGATTGTTTGTGTGTGTTTGTGAGAGAGAGAGAGAGAGAGAGAGAGAGAGGGAAAGAGGTTAAAGACGGAGACAACTAACTGCAATAGCTCGTAAAGTTTGAGAGCAGCTTACTGGTTGGTCATTTGGTAACGCCTTGTCAAACCAATGCCACAGATGATAATCCTAATAGCACTTAAAAGTGGTATCTGACACATCGCTTCATGTCAAAAGGACCACTTTAATGCATAATCTTGTGATGATATTCAGATGCATTGAAAGAACGAAAAGTATGACCTATAAGTCCTGATATTTTGTTTACTTTGCATTTGATGTTTTTTTGTGTTAACAGTGGCATTCTTCACTGTGTTGGTTAAAAAAAATGAAGCATAACCCTTCAGCTCAAAGTTAAGGTGTCAGCTGAGCAGACACAATACATTTAGAGATGGGCATTTAAAGAAAAAATACTGTTCAATATTCACTGGGAACTATTCGACTAGTTTTCCAAGATGGCCTGTCATACTGTGCATAGTTTTTGTATACTGATGCGTTACTTTTACCTGGCAACATTTGCACTTGACCTCATTTTCGTTTATTTTTCAAAGCTCCACACAGAAATCTGGCTGCAGAAATCTCATCGCATTTTTCTCCCCTTCCGAATCACACAGCGCCACACCCGTTTTACCAGCACCTGGCGCTGATGCTTTCTTCTTGTTTTGTTATATAATGGTGGTTAGCAAACAGCTTTCAGATGCGCTACAGCCACCGTCTGGCGGAAGCACTGCATTACAACCAGGCGCCGTTAAAAACAATGGATAAAAATTTATTTTTAAGATGAAATTATAGTAGGGGTATCATGATCTTGATTGTAAGTCGGATATTGATCGAAATTACGTCACGATCTCGACTTTCGAAATCAAAGGTGGAATCGAGGATTTAGCCACGCCCCCAGTGTCACGTCCGGCAGGGCTGCCAAGAGGGAAAAAAGCACACACACAGCATGTTGTGGTTGTGGCCATTGTAGCGCGAGTTAACGTTATCTCCTCTAACCTGAAGCTGCAGCCAATTAAAAGACACCATGGCAACTGCTGATTTAGGAGACGCATCAACTGAATTCAAACCCCTTCCTGCTTCTCTGAAATCACTGGTGTGGAAATATTTTGCATTCCCCGTGAGTTATGTCAACAACGTTCACGTTGTCCACAAGAAAACCACAGTTTGTAAGCTATGTGCGTGTAGCATACTCGTCAAGAGGCAACACAACAAATATGGCAGGACATCTCCAGATGACCTGTCTTGACTATGAAAACAAGACAGACCGTTAACACAGGCAACTCTTCCGTCCTCATTTGGGGCTAAACTTACATAAGCCATCTTAAAGGTATAATAAGTAGGATTTTTTCTTGCATTTTGTCAACAACTGGGCCCCTCCTCCTGGGCTCTTCGTCACCAGAAGCTCAGACTCTTGTGCGAGAACACGCCCACCCCGCCGAGCTAACACCGACAGCATCACGGTTACCTTTGTGCTAGCATGCTAATCGCCTGTTACCTTTGCACTAGCATGCTAACCGCCGGTTAGCTTGTCCTACCCGGTTTGAGGCACCTACCTGTCCAACAGGAAGAAGGCCAACTCTGCATTGCTCTTTTGCCATGTTCGCCGGTCTGAATGGGGCCCAGTTGCTAATTTGAACCACTCCCACACTCACCTATACGCTGTGATTGGCTCAGGGAACCACGACAGCACCCCTCCTGAAAACGTCCCGTGCAAAGCAAAACAACAGAATAGATGCAGAGGGAAGGGTCTCACAAGGGTCTGCACACACACTCACCAACACACATGTATAGAGGCCCATAAGTAATGATTTATATTATATTTGTAAAAGTCTATATTTTATTTTTCTAGGGAAATCCTACTTATTATACCTTTTAAATAATACAAACATTAATGTCTCACTAATGGTCGACATCTGGTCAGTTTTCAAACCTTAAGGTTATAGGAAAAAAGCACTAGGTTAGCCAGTAAAAGACACAAAAAAATAAATCGAATAAAAGCATCTAACTCCCAGTTATTTTTATTTAGTAATTATTTAACGATCTTACTATTAAAATATTGCAATATATATTAAATACTGATGCAAGACGGCGCCATGTTAGTTGGCAGCCTGCTGCAGCAGCTCCTGTGTATGTTGTTTTTCTACTTTTTGGTCACTTTATTATTTTCATTAGTGTGTTTATGTTAATTATTGTGTTTTAATGTGTCCGTTAAAATTTTTGATTTCACAATGTCCCAGTTTGGGATCCATCCATCCATCCATCCAGCCGTCCAAAATAATTAACACCCAAAAGCGATGTCTTCAAACTGCATCTTTTGTCCGACCAACAGTATGAAAACACAAAGGAAGCAATTTGAAAAGCTGCCATTAAATAGTCACTCTTGCTTCAAAATAAATGGCTCTATTATCCAAAAAAACAAACAAACTATTAGGCAACCTTTCAGTTCATCTCTCAAATACAGCTGCAAACCATGTCAGGTTGAGTTAATTAATTGAAAACACTTTGCTCGGGGAAAGTAGGCGGATTGTATTTACCGCGATTCAGTTTTGCACTTTTTCACTTTTTTCACTCTGTATCATAATCTGCACTTAATGGCTCCTCTGAACATTTTATCTGCATTCTGAAGAGATGCATTCACTGGGTGGTTACTATATGTGCATTATGGCTCAGAAGAGGTTGATTGGTATTTTATTGTTATAAAATGCCTGCTGAATTTGTCGGCCTAATGGGATGGAAATTGTTTTATAATGCCTGGCTAAGCAGCATAAATTCTTACAGTTAACTGACAACTGGAGGGCCGAGTGGTTATGACAGCATTTGGCAGGCTTTGGACCATATTTATCTCTGCTTCTGTCAGCTTTGTCGAACCATCAATAATGCTTCATCCGTCAGTGCACATTTAAATGACTTCAAGGTGATCTTTAACTGTTTACTTAATGAAAAGTTTTTGTTCAGATGATCTCTTTTTCCTGTTTGCTTAACACACAAAAGCTAAAGGCCATTAAGGATGTGCACCCTCAGTAGCGCATCAGAGCTCAGATAGCAGCGTTTGACGGGCACTCCCTCACTGCCCGAACATGGTCGACAGACTCACTCCCTGGAAGGTTAGACAACACTTAGCATCTCAATGAGGCTCGTCCTGTCACAGGTCAACACTGCGCTGCTGAGTTCAGAAGGAGGAGAAAGGTGCATCCCTTATTTGGACATTCAGGCTTGTGCTTTCTGCACCTGTGCCGCGCTGCCCTTGCGAGAGGAATTCTCATTATGGATGGCAAGGATGCCGGAGAATCACATTGGAAATTAAATATGCTTATTAAAGGTGAAGGATAAATGGATTATGTTTTAATTGGTCTGTTATTATGAGTGGTTGATTGGATTGTCCTTCGCAGGCTATTGATCTCGGGGCTGAGGTTGATTAAGAAGCAAGCAGAGGATGAGTGAGTTTCAGTGTGCACCGTGAATATGTGTTATTTATTCAGGACAAGATGCCCCGAAGATCAGCTGTGGAAAAGTGTTTACATTCTCCTGCTGAAGTAAAGATAAAGGGTACCTCAAAGTACTCCGACAGAAAAAGGCCTCATGCAGATTTGTAGGTCTCTTTGTGTTAATAGACCTTATTTTAATGTTGTTAGTGGCCAAATATGTAGTTAAATATACGCTTATTATACATTTTGAAAACAATCCATCTTCCCTGTCTGTAGTAAATGGAGAACAAACTGTGTGCTGCACCGAGTGGGTCCATGTGGCTCTGAAGGCAAAGGTGACATCTCACTATGACTTGGGGGTAAAGGTGTTTATAAACACACTGCCAGCATGACTCACATTTCCTGCCTCCCTGAGCACAGTCTGTCGAGGTCACACACCCGCAGAAAACCCCTGATTGAAGCTAACCCAACAACGCTGACCTGTGTGGTGCTGAAAGCCGCTCAAAATAACTGCAACAGAGGGCTTTTCCTTTGTTTTTCTCTGATTCTACATCATTATTCCTCCCAAAAAACAGACCTCTGTCTTGTTGTGCGATGATGTTCTGACCTCTGCGTCGTACCGAAACACACAGCTGGCTCTGTATCAACTTTATTGGTGATTATGAAATTATATTTTAGCAATAAAAGCCGGTTAAAAAACAATCATATCACCAAAGATTCTATTATATTAAAAGCCTTGTGACTATAACCGTTTAGCTGCCGTAAAACAACAAAAGAACAGAACATTTTCACATCACAGTATTATATAATAACAGTCTAGACTGGTGAATTAGATTATGTGTTGGGCATTTCAATTGTTGCTTTAATGCAGGAGTTTCATTTTCATTTTATAAAACTCTAAAGCACGCCATGCAGACTCCATGTATTATGCTGAACAATGCCTTTTAGCTATTTTCAAATCACCCTCAAACAGACACGACCACATTGTAGCTGCCAAAAGCCAGGCTGCAGGATACATGTAGCTTAACCTCAAACCAGAAATATCCATTTTAAATCCCCAACTGCTAGCTTTTTTAGCAGTCTCCAGCTTCAGTCGAGCTCTTTGCATGCTAAATTGCATTTTTACACTGTCTCGCCCAGACAAGGGCACAGAGTCAGTTTTAACTAAATATGCAGTTGGTTAATGTTATTATCCGTACTGTGGATAGGTGTCAGGGCTGATGCAGCCATGATTTAACAGAACAATATTAGTTAGTATGACGCTGATCAGACTTTGACCCTTCAATTGTTAGAGCGCTGTGCTCCTGTCCCACAGCTGGGAATGTACAGTGCCAGCATTTTCCTGCATATGAAAACAAACATGGTGACAGTAACTTTCTAAAGCTAAAGCATACCGGTTTGCTATGCCAGTGATTCACTCAACCAATGCTATACTAGCCACTGCAAGGAGACATTCTGCAGGACAGCCATTCTGCAGTCCACATATGTATCTACAGCTTTAACTAGCACGTCATGTGGTGAAAGCGTGCCAGGAAAAATCATGTGTGATAGAAGCTGTGTCATGTCCATGTTAAAAGGCAGACAGACTTTTCTTGTAAAAAATTGGCTATAAAGTAGCATCACCATCACATGACCTGTAATGTAGCTATTGTACATACGCACATCGCTATGAATCTTGCTGCTAGTTAACAGTTAGGTTTGTTTTATCAATGACGGCATGGTTTCCATTATTGCCATCGTAAAATGTCGTTCTTTAGAAGACTCAATTTCCCATGTGTACTTTGAGTAAAATATCTATATACGTTTTCAAAAGAGCTTGCTTAGTCCCGCCCCCCTTGGTTACTGTTGCTAAGCCTGTCAAGCTTTCACCCCGGCATGTAAATATTAGGGTGTTTTCAGCTATAACAGTGAGAGATGTTCCAAGGGAAATAATAGCAAATTTCAGGAAAAATAGTTCCTAAATATCAGAGAGAAGTCGACAGAAAGGACGACAATATGCAATTGAAAGCTACATCCAGAATACATTTAGTCAGAGTGTTGAGAATGAAGAGGACATAAAAATGGAGGCAAAAGCTCACCAGTCCCAATGCAAGCGTCAGGCACCCCACGACAATTCATGTTTAGGACAATCATACAGGAACAATGTTCTTGCACAGCAGGTCAATGTATTGTTTTATTTTAAGCTAATGTTTAGCTATGACTCCCTATAACTTTCATTATCTATGTATGTGTTATGTTTTAGCCCAATGCTAGCAAACTAAATTATCCCACTTTTCATTTAGTTTAAATCGCATTAGGATATTGCTCGCATATCTCGGGCTTGATCAATACACCGGATCTGGATTAACTTATAATTAATGATCAACCGTCTTTGTTTGCTAACATGCTAACCTAGCCGAGTTAGTTAGTGTCGTAACATAAACGATGGATTCGATGGATTAAGCTGCGAGTGAGGTCTTCCACAAATATGACACCTCCCTCTAAACTTTGAGGAAATCTGCTGTCGGACTTGCAGATTTAATATGCACACTGTTACAGCACCTTCTTGAAAGGCCTCCCCTGCCTAGTTACGGTTGCTAACGTAGGATTGGACAGTGGCCGTTCAAGGGAGGGGCTTAGCGAAGGATCAATTATGAGCCAGCACCTTCATTATTTGAGAAAAGCATAAATTTTAAAATAAGATGTGACTGGCTTAATAGGTCACAGCTGTTTTAATATATGTCACAATCAACATATAAATGATATGGACAGAAGCAGAACCTGGAAGTACAAGATCATGTGCAAATGTGTGTGGCTTCTTAGCTTTAGCAATATATTGAGCCACCAAATAATAAGCCTCCTGTGCTTTCTCTGAAGTTGTTGCCAGGGTCACCATCTGTGTTTGGTGGGTGTATTTCTCGCTCTTTGGACGGAAAAAAATCTTTTGTTTTGTCCTTATATTCCGGGTGCTTTGTAATCAGATGTCACTTTTGCTTGGCTGGCTTCATAGCTTTGTTTGCTACATCCTGAAGACACATGACGCATTTTGGTCTCCTGTCACCAAACTCTTTATACCTGTCGTCATATTTTCTTGGTTTGGCTAGTTTGGGCTAAGCATCCCTTGCTGTCGATGTGGACTGATTCAAATATTTCTCCATGCTCACCAGCGATCTAGCTGGCTAATAAGCCAAGCTAAGAAGCTGCAGGAACGGTTCATTGCGACCTGAGCGAGTTGAGTGATTCATGACAGATTGACGTGATGTGTCACAATCATGTCAGTTTCTATTGGTCCAAAGCTAACATGGGTGGGAGAAATGGACACAATATGCTTGTGTCATTGGAGCAAATGGTCCTCATTTATAGACATGCAGTTTTTAATGATACAGCACAATTTCATAATTTACTTTAATTACTTCGAAGACCTCCAGGCTATGTTTCATGGACCCCTTGGGGTCCCAGGACCCCACTTTGAGAACTACTGCTTAATACCTATCTGTGTTTTTATTTAACAAGGCTAAACATGCATAATTATCAATTACACCATATTTATTACAATTAATTAAACAAGGAAGATAACATGGTAGTGGTAATGCAAAAATGAATTAACAGAAAATAGAACCCTGTTGAACTCAATAGGGGATGGGAAGTAATTATGCTGTTATTTAACCAGTTTGTGATTGGTCCCTGTGATTGGTCCCTGTAGTCCAGCCAAATTTACAGTCAGTCAAACTGTATTAAGTGACCTCCTGTTTAAATATAGAAGGTCAAAAGGAATAGGAATTTCCTACCTGTGTGTTTGCTTTTTCCTAAGGTCATGTACTTTAATAAGAGCCGGTGGAGGCCAGATCAAACGTGTCAGAGGAATCTATCTGTAGTTACTGATAACATAAGTATCCAGGGATTTATTTTTTGAACCATACATATCTAAGATTAAAAAACATATTTTTTCACAGGCTGAATGGAAAAAGATAAAAAAGCCAAAAGGGACTTGTGCGGGATCACCGCTCAGAGGCATTCCTAATGGCCATGGGGATAAGCTCTTTGACTTCCTCTGTGTCTAACTCCGTATCCAACTTGCTGAGCGACCAACTTTCAATTCCCTGAGTGACTTTCATCGCTCTGGGCTGTCTCTTCAATCGGTCAAGCAAAAAATATTAATGGGAGTGGACTGCCAAATCTCTGTAAGAAAAAACCAAACAAAACAAAACAGCAATAACAAAGTGAGCTGTGGGCAGTAAACACAGCACAGCAGTTCCTGGAATTGTTTACTCTGTTTGCACAAGACTGGGAATTTTAACCAGACACTTTTTCAAAGGCACAGGTTTACAGCAATGTTTCTGCCAAGGTGAAGGACACACACAAAGAAAGTGGAGCGGAGTGAGATGACAGAACAGGGAGGATGGAGAGCGTGAAGGCAGCAATAAAACAAATCTTGCTCATTACATTGTTGCTCTCCCTCACTATAAACACAAAATCACCAATTGGGGAACTGTTATCGTTTTATTTGAAGAAGAAAAGAGAGCAGGGGATGAGTGAAAACAGCAGCAGAAATAGTTAAAAGTGCCCCTTATCTCCCCTGTTCTCGCCGAGCCTCATGGGAAAGGCAGCAGTAAATGTCACTGCAGAGACTTTCACTTTGAAAAGTGTTTGTCACTCTGCTTATGAATCAATTTATTGGTCTGCATCTCACCTCAATTTGCAGGCTAACTTTTCAATGAAATAAATAAGTGACTCTCCACTCTGTCAACCCCGTCCCCTCTCTCGCCCTCCCTCTATCTAATTTGCTCTTTCTCCGTGCATTTAATTCTGCACAATCATTAAGACTCGGTGTCACTTTGGCTTAACAAGTGAGCAAAACTGTTGTATTCATTAGCTGTGGTGCAGCCACTGCAATGCAGAATTTGCTGAACTGATTTTCATGTCACATGAAAACTGTTTTTAACCACAGCAGCTCCACTCGCCACAAGAAGCTGTGCAGGAGTAAACAAGAAGTAACAAAACAATTCCTGAGCTGTTTTCATGTAAACAACAGAAAAAACTTACACCTTGTATTTCTACCGTTGCCGAGGGGCCACAGTTCCTGACTTGAATTCAGCAATGCTTTCTGTGTGAATCATCCAAGCTCTCAAATACAGGTTCACTCCGGGGCATTGTTTAAGTCCACTGCAGATTCACCTTAGGTACCCTCAGGGTCACCTGCGTCTTCTGGCTGAGCAATTTTTAAAAGAAAAGATCATCTAAGAATACAAAGATGAGAATTAATTGTGGTTTGTGTATCTTGTGTCATTGGATCAAATTAACACTTTTTGATCAAACATGATATATCACTAATTTATCACAAACCTAACAAAATGTAAACCTCTCATGATTTTCTCAGCATTGTACAACCACTTGCATTAACCCAGTGAGCATGTTTCTGTTTAAAATACGACTATGGCCCCCGTTGAAAAGACTGGTTCAAAAGTGTTTTTGGAGAGATGTTTAGACGAGATTTCACTGCAGTATATGCAGGAAAAACAGTCCGTGTGTAGAGCAAAAGCAGGCGGAGCGTAATGCACCGTAATGACATCCTGGCTCCCATCCCCGTCATCTGACGATATAGCTTCTTATTAATCTCTTTAAACAGACATCTGCATGTAAGTTCAGCTAACAATCTGTTCTAGATCTAAAATTCAACTTCAAATTCCCTAGACACTAGCTGTGTCCCAATCCAGGGGCTGCAGCCTTCGAAGGCCGTATTTGGCCGATTGCGTCACAGAAGTGTGTCGAAGGCTGTCCCAATTCGAAGGCACCTTTTAGATGCGTCCGACAAATGCTTCCTCCGTTTCCTCGGCTGCGAAGCATCCTTCATGGCCCACCGTATCACACTTTAAAATGTAAAAGTTTTTGGTTTCAACTCAATCGAATAGCAAGTTGTACATGTTTAAGACAACAAAAGGGCCCTTGAAACAAATTATCTTTAAAATAATAGGTTTACTTGGGCGATGTCAGTAATGCCAACTAGTTAGCACGCTATCTACCTGTTGCTAGGCAACAGGAGCGGTGTTTGGTGACGCAGGGGTAGACCAGACTGTCTCATTTCAGTTTGGCTTTAACGGTCTACACAGGCTATGAATGGCGCATCCTCCGTGGACCGCCCTCTTTGAAGGCTGCAGTCCGTGGACTGGGACACAGCTACTGTGACCTCCGTTCAACCAATGAGCATTTTAAAAGTAGGTTTTAATAGTAGAAAACAACTTTCTTGAAACTGATGAAGTTGAAAACAACTTTTCCTTTTACAAATCTGCATCATGATGTTGAAATTTCGGCAAATGCAAGACCTGTTAAAGTAAATCACAAGAAAAACAGGTTATTTTTCTGTAAACGATGCAGCACGCGGAAAAGTTAGACTTGGCTGAAAGTCGTGAATGCTAACCGCTGGCTACATGCCCGGCATATTCACCGTTGTCCCATGAGGCTATATCGTCGTCAGGCTATAGCCGATGGGATCCGAGATCGCATAGCAGCTAAAATGATTGTATATGTGAGAGCATCACAGTCACCAATGAAAAAAATGCTTTATATACATGGTTGGAATGGGACTAAATTTCCTTGGTATCTGCATTTGGGTCAAGCACTCATAACTGTTGCGCCACCAACACCTCATATGAAACGGCTGTCCATCAGGTATTAATCAACTACGCCAGCATCCAGGAGTCGTTCTGCCTTCAATCAAAATGATTAAACAAAAATGTGTTTCTCACACGTAACCGTAACCGCATTTTAGCTGTTTGAAAAAAGTTTGTAATGAGGCCTTAAAAGTTCAGACCTGTTTTCAACCAAATTTCAATGTTGAAATGCCGTTTGGTGCTCACTGGGAACATTTCCCTCCAACATGTTCTTTCTCCTGTCAGGAAAGTGTGGCATAGGAACATTATTCATGCTGAAGATGAAGTTTGCATACTAAAATATAGAAACATGGAGTTATACAAATAACTTGAGCTGCCAGAACAGTTCTGTTGGCACACTTGATTGTCTGCTATTAATGGTTGGAGTTTTAACAAAATACGTTAAAACTGTTTCTTCTATAAGCAGTTCCTATATTCCTTAAAAAGCCAATATGCAGCAAGAAACAAAAACTCTGCTGCTGGAGTTAACGGCCATGTTTTCTAAACGTAATTCTCACCACTTTACCACCTCTTTTGATAACACTAATAATAAAAGCCCCCATTGAACCTTACACAATTCTGCCTCTAACTCCAAACATGACATCAGTGCTGCACAGGTCAATAGGGAGTTTGAAATTCAGTGTTACTCGAGGATCAACTACCCTGTAAATTCCCTTTAGGCAAATCCAGGCCGACTGCTTTGACAAGGTGATGTCACTCCACCGCTCACCGCTCCTGCTTTCTTCTAGTCACAGCTTTCACTTCCACTGGAGGGAAATAGTGTCAGCTTAACAGCTTGATTGGTCAAGTAGCACATCAGAGACACCAGACAACAGTCAGTCTCTGAGCTCAACGCTGCTGCGCCTTGTTTTCTTTTGTTTGCTCATTCGGAATAAAAGACAAAAGATAATGGGTATTGACATCCTTGGTGGATTGCCTCACAATTTCATTGCCAAGAAAAATAAGAACAAATTGAGCTGGCTTCTAAAAAGCGGTTAGAGGGGGAAAAAAACAAAGGTTTTAGAGTTTCAGTTAGAGATGATGGAGAGGAGAATCTCCCTGAATGTCCCTGCAGAGCAGTGAGCCGAGGCTGTACACCAGAATAACCTCCTGCCCGGTGCTCTGCTGACTATTTCATTTACAGAAAGGAGGTCACAAGGGGGACATAGTTTGGACTCTGCAAGAATTCATTACTCCAACCCCATTACCTTGAATAGAAAATGAAGTGCCCGGAAAAGGTGGAATTAAAAGAGCTGAGGGAAATGTGCTAGCTTCAAAAACATAACCACATTTGGGCTACCAAAGGTTAAAGCTTAACATTTTCCCAGTGGCGGCTGCAGCATCAAGGCGTGCTCGATGCCAATCTGTGAGTAGACACAATGTGTACCTTATGATGTCAGTGACTGGGGAAATTGGAATCTTTATCTCCCTGTCTCTCTCTCTCAGTCTGTCTCTCTCTCCCTCTCTCTCACTGACTGCAGGGTCCCTGGTATTCCCAACATGTCTGGCTTTATTAATTAGACTGAGGGAGAGAGACTGTTTATCATGGTAAGGATTCTGTTTTTGGCAGACTTGCCAGCAGTTTAAACAGTTATCTGGTTTTATGAAGTCAGATATCATCAGATAATGATCTTAGGGTTGCAGTATTGCCAGTATAATATTGCCAGGCTGTAAAACCCCTCTCCAATTCAGCCTTTCCCTGTGTTTCAGAGCCTGCAGTATAACTTAATTTGAACTTCTATGAGATTTCTAAATTGCTTTAAATAAGCTACACAGAGGAAGATTAATGGTGTTGCTTTCAAAGTCAGTTTGCTCTGCAACTTTCTCATACCTTTAAAAAAAACATCTCTTTTAAACAAACTTAAAGAGTAAAATTGTCTATATGTTGTGTATTGTGTCAATAATTATCATCTTATGAAAAAAACAAAACCACAGATAAGCTGACCCTATCCATATGTATTGCCTTTGTAGCCAAAGCCTGATATTGCATACTAACCTGCATCATATATGCTAATTGTTTTTGCTAGGCTAAGCTAAGTGCCTCCTGAATCCTGTTCCAAACCTGACACTGACCTGAGATTGGTAATGATCTTCTCTCAATGAGAAAATGAATAAGCATATTTCATACTCATAGACTGTGTATAAGAAGTGGGCGGAGCCTCTGATTTCAACAGTGAGAGTGATTTTCTTCTGGCCAGCAGGAGGCAACTCAGCTGGTTGTGAAATGAAGTCGGATTGTATAAAACCAGATGGTTAAATGACCCGACTTTCACTTGATTTATTATGTCGGTAAACGTCTTCCTAATGAGTTTGTCATCTCAACCGCTTGTTTCAAGCCTCCTTCGAAACAGCATTATGGTCATTATGTATCGGCCCCATTTAGAGTAAAATCGATGATGAAGCAGCGTATGCTTTAGGGCGGGGCTCCCAGTTATGGAATGGCAGTGACATGCTTTTATGATTAGATATATAAAGTTGGCATTGTACTTTATTTTTTATATCCGTGTTCCTGCTGTTGTAGATATGGACTTACACATCAGATGAACGTTAATCCGCAGATGAA
The DNA here is from genome assembly GCF_022749685.1 of Semicossyphus pulcher. Lineage (NCBI taxonomy): Eukaryota > Metazoa > Chordata > Actinopteri > Labriformes > Labridae > Semicossyphus > Semicossyphus pulcher. Next base: position 20,329,030 of record NW_027211759.1, read on the forward strand.
AATAGTCCCCAACAGATGCACTACTTATTCTCGCTAGGGAAACATCTTCTGAACTAGTGGCCAGCTGTTTCATGAAATAACTTCTTAAATGTCAAACTATACATGTGACCCATTTTTAGAGAGGAATGTCTCCAGGAGGAATAAAGCTTGCCGTTTCTTGTACTCTAGTCATTAAATCACTTTGTCATTATATTTCTGAAAAAGCCTAAACTGCCTCTGACTCAGGTCATTTCATTTCAAACGGTACCGCAAGCAGCAAGTGCTGATTAGCAGCCTTTACATCCAACTTTGATCTCATACTTTTAACCCCACCCCGACTTGCTCTCCCTCCTCGTCTCCCTGTCCCCACCCTCCTCTCCGTGCTCTGGGGGTAGGAGTACGGGGTAGATGGGTGCATTAATAATGCAGTGCTGCCTGGAAACCAAACGCGCTGCAGCGGAGTGCTGTGTAGAATTCTAAAGAGGTATTTGTTTGTACGCCGATGCCCCCACCGCCCCCCCTCCTCTTCCTGCTCTTCTTCGCAGCCTCTCATCTCATCTCTGCCACCCCCCCCCCCCCCCACCCCCACCAGCCTGAACAACCATCCAGCATCACTGTACAGATCTGTTTGTCTCCCCTTACGAGACGCACAGACTGGAAGGGCTCAGGATCAGCCCCCGCTCTTGAATTGTTGCTGTAATCAAGGCAACGCTTTAAGTGCATCCACTGAATTGGCTTCTTTACTACTCATACTTTTCTTCCCAAAAGCAGCTTTGTGATGCAAGACGGACCATGTTTTAGCTCTGAAGCTGAACTGCAGTGAAAGACTTCTGTTGTGTGTTCTCTGGTGCAGCCATAAGAGTTTAAATTGTGCATTCATAAGGGTTTAAATGGATGAAATTGGATGAATAAAGTTACATCCATTTAAAGTATAGGCAACACACACATACTTATAGAAATACATTTACTTAATTTACAACTGCTAATTTATGTAGCATCATATTAATCATCTTGTGGTTTAGGCAATGATGAAACACACTAGCCCTTTTTACACTATGGTTCCACTTCAGCGCCGTAACGAAGCTCTGCCGTCATGCGGCCTTTGGCATTTTACATTGGACCAAGCGGAAGCAAAACGTGCGTGAGGTGTAAACAAACAGCGCGTGCCTCAAATACACACACAGCGCTGTTCAGCCCTGCCGGCTCCGCTGTTTACACAGACGCCGTTTCGCCTCTGTTACACCTCTGTTGCCAGCTCCGATGCCGGCTCAGAGGCATAATGACTTTGCCCCACCATTCCGCCTCTGTGCGTTTTACATTGAAGACGGAACGTAACAGTGGCGTATTAATCCCGCCTTGAACTGGCAGTGTAAAAGGGGCTACTGTTAATATAGTCAATGAAAGAAAAAGTAGTCCCGTCTTTGGAGCTTTCAAGGTCAATCAAAAATGTTAATCATTGCGTCTTCTGTAAGCAGTGGTACAGGATTATTCCTTGAATGGTAATGAAGTTAGAGACACTGTTGCTCAGAACATGGACATCGTAAAAATTGCGTTTTCGGACCCTCCCTTCAAAGCTACTGCCAAATTAAACTACTGCATTTGTATACTAAACAAAGCCTAAAATGAGGCAACCAAAGTACTCTGGTGAGTATTATTAACTACTTGAAAGAGTTGAAACTTTGCAGAAGCTGTAAACACTCTGTGCAACACATCAGTTTTATGCTCTGTTCTGGAACTGTGTTGAATTGCATCGCCCCTAACAAATAACTCTAATTCAATACTTGTTGTCACATCTTCCAGCACATTCAAACAAAGTACTGCAGCAAAAGTAGTGTGTAGACTGGGCTTCAGATTGCTTTTAGGATTTGGACAGCCTGTTGCAGTCGATTAGAGATTAAAAAGCACAATGCTTTATGCTGTTATTATGTAATGTTTTTTGTTACTGGTGGCCCTCTGCCCCTCTGCTTTAGTTCTTTCACATTCACTGTGGATTTCCATATTCATAAGTGTGAGCTCTGCACCTGCTGCCACCCACAAATGAAAATGAGCAGATTAGCGGTGCATGACACCCAGATTTCTGGAGTCGATTTGGACCGACTTTTACTGTGGGAATCGTTGGAATTGACTCCTGGAAAGCTAAGAATTAACCACTGGAACCTGCTGCATTAGTACTACTCAATACGCTAATGTGTAAAGACTTCTGAAAATGTTGCAGAAGCGTTCATCATTTTGCTATTTTATTTTTCATGTTTTTGGTGTGTCTCTCTTTAACCGTAAAGGCATGATACCCAGGGATACTACCTTACCTGATTCATTGGAAAACTGATCAATATATTCAAAATCAATGCTGTTAAAACACCTGCACCAATGATCAAATCACCTGTAACTGTGCATTTAATATATTCCCAATTGTAGTTTTGTTGCATTTGCACATCTGTGTCTGTTTTAGAAAGCGCCCAGTATAACACTCTGCACTGTGGAATACAATATAAGTGCATTTAAGCCAACATTGATGGACACTTTTTTAGAACAGATTCTTTTACATGAAATAATGACTGACTCTGAGAGCTCAGTGAACTTCAGTTTGAGGTATTATATCCGATATCTGTGAACTAGAAGGTATACTGTAGTTAAATCAACAAACCTTGTGTCATACTCTTCAGCAGCTCTTCCATTATTCACTGTCCATAGACTAATCTGCCAGCTGATTCATGGGTTGTGCTCTCTTAGTGGCGCTGCCATTACTGCAGAGGCACAGTCGAACTAAACACAGTTTTACCGACAGTGGAAGCACGGCTGGATTGATCACAGTTGGCATTTCCAGCACTGATGGATGAAGGCAGCCTACGTAAATGTGGATGTTTTTCAATCTCAAAGTACAGTAGTTGGAAAGCTGTCATCATCAGTTTGGGAAGACCTGATAACGTGACCACATAACCACTTTGGACTGACTCCACAGGACGGATGGGAAGGTGCTATGTGGCATCAACCTGCTCGCCTTGGTTTTCATCTCATAGCAGAAAATGATCAACTAATGAACGCTGTAGGGACATGTAAGTATTTGGTGCTTCACAACCACAGACACAATGAAAATGGAAGTACTGCTATTGGTTAAAAACAGCATTTTAACTTAACTTATATTAAGAGAAAATACTGGGTAACTAAATAAAGTGTTTAATCTTCAAAGTTGTAAATATATTTAAACATTTAGCAGGTTCTACAAGATCTTTTTAAAGCATTAAATCGCCTGCTTGTTGTGTCTCAGGCCTCATTACAGATTATATTTAGAATTAGAACACGCCTCAATGAGGCCACCTTGATGAAAGAAGGTGAAAAGCAGTAGAAAAGTGCTCCTCCAGTTGGTTAAACACAACATAACACCCATAAATATCTCATAATGAGCGACTAGGCCTTGCAGACCTACACATTAGCAGTGAATCTACCTGCATCTCATCAGAGGAGGGAGAATGTGGGAGTCGATGGGCTCCATTGGGAGACTGAAGGACTTCAGCTGAGCTCAGAGATGTCCTGGCTGAAAGTTCAGACTGAGGCTAACCACGACTGTAACTAAGACTGATCACCCGCTCTCTGGGACCTTAACGGAGCAGGCAGATGCACAGCCTTTTCCTCCGATCATGCTGCTTCCCTAGACAGCACCAAATCCAAACTTATCGATCAACAAGGCTACGCGGCCTGTGCAGTCCTTAATCTGTAAAAGATCCATTACTCACTGTGCCGTTCAGGGTTCGGCTGTCGAGTCGCAACTGAACTGACTGACGTGTACTTTGCCTGCTGGTGTGTTGTTTTCAAGAAGAACTCCATAATCAAGATGTAGTTCAGGTGCAAAAATCTGTTTGTAAGACTGTACAACCTCAAACATAGAATTTCATGTATTCTTATTACTCTTGAATGTATATAACACTTAAAAAACCCTCTAAGATACAGCCTTGTAAAATGCATTAGCTGAACTAAACCCAGACATTGTTTTTGGTCATTGCTCAGACTCATTGCTATTTAATAAAGCCGTGTGCAAGCAGCTAATGTGTCTCTCAAGGTGTTATTTTCTAGCAAAGACAAATGTTTGTCCTATTTGTAAGCTCATTCAGAGCTTTGAAATGAATGAATTCATTACTCACGCCTGCATGGGATCCCATTACTGCGTATGTGTTGCAACATTTCTTTTAATGTACTGGAGAGATATGGCACCTTTTAAAGCCACTTTAAAGGAAAAGCTTGTCTGGATGATGTATTGAAGACTTCTTTTAATTCATGCGCCTGTTTAAAAGCAGACAATAAGCGTGTGGTCACATTTATTAAATCAATTCTCCCCTGGGACATCCATAAAGTTTCCTGTTGCTTATTTTTTTATTTAATTTTGAATTCACGCTGTTCACAATAAATGTCTTTTAAGAATAATGTGTTTTTAAGTGTTTATGCATTATGCATTTTAATGAAATAATTTGGCATGAATACTTGAATCTGCAGACAGACTCGTGGAGAGGAAAAATACGTTGTTTAACTACGATTACCTTTAACAAATTAAGGTATCTCAGACTCCCAGCATGCCTCTGGGTCTGTTTTTTAATAGAGAGCTATATTAGCTCAGTGTGCTATTTTGTCAAAGTCACACATGGGGTAATATGTAACAATGTTCTTTCAGCTGCTTTTCTGTAGTGTGGTTTAAATAAAATGCACCACTCATTTGCATCTGAGGCAAGCAGACGATACAAATCAGCATGGAAATACACCATCAGCTATAACATTATGACCACCTGCCTAATATTGTGTAGGTCCCCTTTTGCCACCAAAACAGCCCTGACCCATCGAGGCATGGACTCCTCTAGACCTCTGAATGTGTGCTGATGTAACTGGTACCAAGACGTCAGCAGCAAATCCTTTAAGTCCTGTAAGTTGCGAGGTGGGGCCTCCATGGATCGGACTTGTTTGTCCAGCACATCCCACAGATGCTCAATTGGATTGAGATCTGAGGAATTTGGAGGCCAAGTCAACACCTTGAACTCGTCATGTTCCTCAAACCATTCCTGATCCATTGTTGCCGTGTGGCAGGGCGCATCATCCTGCTGAAAGCGGCCACTGCCATTAGGGAATACTGTTTCCATGAAGGGGTGTCTTTGGTCTGCAACAATGATAAGGTAGGTGGTACGTGTCAAAGTAACATCCACATGAATGGCAGGACCCAAGGTTTCCCAGCAGAACATTACCTAAAGCATCACACTGCCTCCACCGGCTTGCCTTCTTCCCATAGTGCATCCTGGTGCCATGTCTTCCCTAGGTCCCCACACCTTCTTCCATTGCTCTGTGGTCCAGTTCTGATTCTCACATGCCCACTGTAGGCGCTTTCGGCGGTGGACAGGGGCCAGCATGGGTCACGGGTCAGCATGGGTCACCGGTCTGCAGCTACGCGGACTAATGCCCTATAAACTGCGACGCACTGTGTTCTGACACCTTTCTATCAGAACCAGCATTAACTTTTCCAGCAACAGGAGCTGCAGTAGCTCTAAGTTGGATCGGCTGACATGGACCAGCCTTTGCCACCCATGACCCTGTCGCCGGTTCACAGGTTTTTCTTCAATGGACCACTCTTGGTAGGTACTGACCACTGCAGACCGGGAACACCTCAGAAGAGCTGCAGTTTTGCAGATGCTCTGACCCAGTCGTCTAGCCATCACAATTTGGACCTTGTCAAAGTCGCTCACGTCCTCACGCTTGCACATTTTTCCTGCTTCCAACACACTAACTTGTTCACTTGCAGCCTAACATATCCCACCCACTGACGGGGCCATTGTTACGAGATAAACATTGTTATTCACTCGACCTGTCAGTTGTCATAATGTTATGGCTGATCGGTGTAAATGTGTTTTTTCGTAAAATGTGCATTAATGGTGAAGCCTTAATTGAATGAGCCAGCATGCTTTCAATGTATTCTCCTCGAAACTTTATATATTTTTTCTTCATCTAAATGTGCATTTCTATACTGTCTGTCCATGTGTGTGTGCACAGTTAAAGTTAATTGGCATGAGCCTCTATATTTATAACAGCAGGAGGTCGGGAAATGTTTGCTGCGGATGCTCTAAACTGACGGCTGAATCGGGGGGTATTGCGATCCTTAACATTTTCACGACTCTATTATTGTCATTCGCCAGCCTGTCACAGCTGGTTCCTATTGAAATACAGACAAAATATTGTAATGGCAACACATATTCAACCATTTATTTCTAATAATCAGCACATTCATGGTTCAGATATTCCATGTGTAGGTGTGTTTCTCTAAGCCTGCTTTTCAAACAGGAACGGCACACATGATTAAATGTTTCTATTCATGTATACAAGAAAGAAAGCCGGCAGTTTCATGTCGCTGCTTCTGCATTGTGTGTGTTTCCATTACATGAGTTTTCAGGTGCAGAGACAAAGCCAGATTAATGGTGAAGAGTGTGGGAAAGCACTCTGAAGGGGGGGAAAAAATATGTATTTTTTGGGCTGTGATAAAAACATGAAGTTGTTTGGCCGGGTCATGAGAGACGAGCGGATCCAAATGTGATTAATTTAGGAGGGTTCATCTTTGTGTGTGAGAGGTGAAGATGTTACAAGTTGAAAGCCTCACTCCTCTGTTCTGTATTCATGGCGAAGCGGCGGCCATCCCAAAATAAATGTCAGGCCGGTGTGAGGAATTCGTAAGTCCTGTCACATATTGATCGCTGTCTAATGGAGTTTTAAACAGATAGCTTCAAAAGATGGCCTTAATATCAGGCATGCTCCCTCTCTGCCGAGGCCTGTAAGATCATGTCATTTTTATTTAATAAGCTGCATTTCTTTGCTAAGCAGATTCCTTTGCTGTAATTAGGCTGTCAACTGTTTGTAATAAAGGCAGATATCAGCTTTAGTGACACATTGTTAACGTCTGTCGCGTTAATCTGCTGACAGTTTACAGTGTTTGATATAATACTGAAAGATATTAACGTTTCTGGTTATATTTACAGTTCACAATCGTCTAACCTGACTCGACTGTTTAGGCCTATAAAGGATGGATGTGTTCTGGCATTTGTTTGGACTTATCCATCCATTTTGTGTGCATTCTGCTATGTGATTGTTTGTGTAATATCTCCCTCCAAGGCAGGGTGACACTATCAAACATCTGCTAATCTGAGTGTGGCCATGAAATGAAGCTGCATGAGGTTTTGTGAGCAATTACTTGTCCTCCTTGTTCCCCGAGCCTCCACACAAACGCGACACTGGGCGACTTCACAGCCTTTAAATCAAAGTAGGCTCTGGAAAATCAGACATCTTTTTTTGTTCATGCCAGCCACATTACAAATGTCAACAATATTCTGTCTTTTCCTTCCTGCCTCTCAATCCGTCTCTCTGTTGTTAATACTGTCCTCTAATCAGGCTGTTATTGCACCTCTTCTGTGGTTTTATTTCCATAGAATCCCCCCGTGGAGTCCTAACCTTTCGAACCCTTTTAATATGCCAGCTCTGCTCCCACTATTGGCAAGCAGAACGGCTGCTTCATTTCTATTGGTGAGACTCTGTTATGTGACAAAATACCCTCTACCCCAACCAAATCCACCAGGGGCCAAAAGGAGTCAACATTTGTTTTACTGCAATTTATTCCTCACAAAAGCCTCCAACTTAAATGTAACAACATTTTGGGATATGTTAGAATAGTTTAAGTAACATATACACTGGGGATAAAGAGTCATTTTGTGGCTTGTAAAGCATTAAAGAGATACAAAACTGTATGAAAGAGACTTTTAGATGTTTTCATTCTCTTAATTTTAGTTCTGATTTTATGACTCACATATGTACTCTATGGCTGAGCTTTATCCACCTATCCAGCAAACCGTGCCCTGCACAGCACGTGTAGCAGCTAAAGAACCAGATATTTCTCTCAAGAGGTGGTGGAGACTAAAACAGAGGTAAAAGTAGAGTGAATCTTTTTTACTTATTTGCCATGTGACCCAAAAATCAAATATCAGTGAATGCTAGTTTTGCTTTGTGTTGGCTAAATGTGTAAATAACCAAATGTTAGCTGTTCAGGACTAATGGGCCTAGTAGATTACTTTACGTATGTATATATTTAATATGATGAAAGGAATGTTAAAAAATTAAACTCTGCATTTTTTATAAAATCAACTGTATAAACACAACTGTATTTTTTTGTATTGTTGCAGGCCACAAACATTGTTTTTTTACTATGATTTCTCGGGACACATGTAAGGGAACATTTTGACTCGTTTTTCTCCCAACATAGAGTTACCCAGTTTAACGGGGTTGCATGTTTTTGTCCTGCGATATTTATTGAGATATAAAATAATAGAGGACATTTTACCAGATACATGCAGTGTGCCATAATGTGCATAATTATTTGGGACTTCTATTTTCTTTGAACAAACCACTCTTGGTTCAACGACCCTGACACCCTTATGGAAAAAGTAGAGAGTTCAGGTGGAGATAAACGTTTCTTTATTGAATAAATACGAATGGACTTGTGGGCAGCTGTTGCGTTACTTATACGGTATGTCATCATAACATGTCATATCATTAATAACGGTGTTCAAATTTATGTTAAATCAATGGGACAAGCGCGGTGACACTTCTTGTTGGCACACACAACCTCACCCTGTGTGTGCATTGCAGGTGTAGCAGCTAAAAGTCACTTCGTGAACGGTTTGTTCGTGTGGCCACAGCATGCACCAGCGCCGGGGTGAAGTGCCGCTGATAACGAGAATCAAATCACTGAAAAGCTGCCTCGCGTAACTGAAAGCCTTGATCATCTCGCAGACATCGTGTGTGACAGTAGCAGCAGCATCGCGTCTACTTTGCACAAAGCCACACTGTTGTTTCTTTCTATGCCAAACATCTCTCCACCTCCTCCTGCGGTTGTTATGCTTAAAATCTTACTTACAGTTTTGTTGCTGGTTTTTATAGGCAAGCTAGTGTGGCTTCATTAAATGTAAGTTCTGTAACAGGGAGTCTGGAGTATTGCTTATTATTTTTCTTCCCTCTCTGTCTTATTATGTAGTTATGCGTGAATTCAGATTTTGTCACACATTCTTCTCCTCACTTCACTGTTCTAAAGATGAAATTAGGCACATTTCTCCTGCATTTTCAAAGTCAGAAATAGTGGCACTTTTGTCTTTTATATGTCTGATATTTTTTTGCGTACATTAAGTGTTCTGAATATGTCCTGTGTTGCTCCTTTTCAGGTATTTAGCCAGAATTCCACTAAACTAAACATGTTAATGTTGTGTCAGCCCTTTGCGTCGCACACGCAGGCACTCACTCGGACGTGCAAATCCTCAATCCTTTCCTCTCTTTCAGACTGCTGTGCTTGCCAGGACATGCTTATGTATTATCTGCAGTCTATATAGAGTACACCGTATTTGATAGACCAAATAAAATGAGCAAAGGAATGACAGGACAAATGTTGATACTGAGGAAAGGTGTGTTTTTAAAGGCAGGTGTGCTTAGATATAGGGATGCACGATATTGGATTTTTTGCCGATATCCGATATGCCGATATTTTACAACTCATTTACCGATATCGATACCGATATTTTTTTCCCGCACACCTAATTGCAGAGATCATCAACTCTCGTCTGTATTGGAATTAGCGTACAGTATAATGGTGATACTCTTATCACATTTGTTACAACGGTCGGGGTGACGGGTCTTGAGATGGTTAATCAAGTTTGTAGTGTTGAAAGACTTTGCCTCGGCTCCTCCTCGCATCACCGAAGCTGAGCAGTCATTGCAAATAGAAGTTTTGCTCTCTATTTCGGACACTTTAAAAAACTGTCCACACCACGGACATTTTGGCTTCTAACTCTGTCATGCTGCAGGTAGACACACGTGACAGCATCACGCTGCGCCGCTCAGGTCTTCTTCGCGCCGGGGACATTGCGCCGAGGTCGGGCATTTAATCAAGTATGCAGCAGCCCATTATTTTATCGGTTAATTATATCGGCGATACCGATAACGTGCCGATAATATCGTGCATCCCTACTTAGATATGAAATATGTGGAAGTAAAACTTGATGCAGTCATTAGAATATGTGAAAAACCTTACAATACTGTGTGCTGGTGCGCCACATACTCTTTACTTGTGCAGCTCTTGTCTCTCCTGTGACTATTTACTGTCTCAGCAGGTGAAACATCCTCCTCCTCCAGAACGGCTCTATAATCCGACAGGTGCCACAGAGTTTCTTAGCTGTGCTATATACGCTACATGCTTCTCTCCATATGAATTCCAAGCATGATGCATTCTTACATTGTTAAGAGTGATGCCACCCAAGCGTACTTTCCCTTTAAAGGCCGTGCACTCTGTCTGTCTTTACACTTTGCTGCTGCAGCTTTTTAGAAGAAATCCATCCTACACTTTGAAAGTGTTTAAGGGTGGATTAAAGGGAGGATTAAAGTGTTTAATACAGCTACCGGTGGTTTACCTTGAATTTTTGGCCCGTTTTTGGATGATATGCAGCATTTTTATTTTAATTCTTTAAGATGAGTGGCCAAAAATAGATGAGGTGACATTATTTAGTGACATCCCACACAGTCACGAAAGCATTCATATCGACCTGAAACTCAGACAGTTTTTCAGAGAGCTTTGCACTTCTTATATGTAACTCCTCTTCTTCCAAAGCTTTGAATATCACTCAGGAATCTACAATAGAGGCGGCAGAGGTTCCATTTTCTTTAACAAAAGCAACCTGATTGGAATGCTGCACAATGTAAACACAAGATGTCTGTCCAATGAGTGAGGAGTACTTAGGCCTCCATTGCTGCTTTGCATTGTATAGGCCTTCTATCATCATTGCCATTTCCTTCTACACAAAGAGAACTGCAAAACGCATACATAAGCGATTACCCGGTTTTCCCCACACATGGACTGTACCTGTGTGGACCGCCCGGGTAGACGTAACTAAAACAATCACTACAGTCATTAAAGTTTCCGTATCTATGAACGTTTGCTTCACGACGGCGTGCGGGATCCTTGCTGTTTTTTCCGTGAGTTAAGTGTGTGTTTTGGTTAGTGGAAGTGGCTATGGCGCCGATCTCTACTGCGCGGACTCTGGCTCCATCACCACTTTGGCAGCACCTTTCACGGGGGCCATTTTGGCATCAATTCTGAACAATGATAGCAGATGGAGACGCGTCGTCCATCTTTATATACAGGCTTTGGGGTATATTAACAGCCCCAAGTACATTTGCCGACCATTTTCAGCATTATTTCATTTTAAGGTTTATTTTTATCGCCACCCGCACCCTCTAATACGTCTCTCGTGTAGGCTGCATGCATAGTTTGAGGTAGTTGTGCAACAATTATCCGACGTTGTCTAAAAACGAATTTGCTTGAATGCTGTGCGCAGACATAACATCCTTTCCTGGAGCTCGGTTTGCTGAGGGGTGAGCCATCTCGCATCCTTACTATCTGTGCTGAGTAGGGCTGTGCCGTATCATATCGTTCAGATTATACCCGTATAATTTATGTGATAACAAAGTGTCATATCACGACATCAAAGATGTACATTTGCAAGGAAAGTGTTACGGCTAACAAGTTGCTCATTGTTTTTCCTGTTCATTATAGAAGCACTCGCCTCTGCTTTAAATCAATATGAGCATGAGGGACGTCTGTCTGTCCGTGTAAGCCCCGCTCCTGCATGCGAGGAGTGTGTGAGTGTGGAGAGGCGGGGGCGCTCAGCTGAGAGCAGAGAGCGCATTTGGCGGAGAGCAGACTTCAGTGTTTGATAGATATTAGCAAAAGAATGAAAGACAAGAAGAACAGCTGCATTTTAATGCAAAGAGAGCGGACATCGTCGTTACGTGTTGCTTCTGAAAACACCAGTGGCAGCAACGTGACACCTGCACGGTAAGCATTAAAAAGTGTTCCCAATAGGCCACGCAGATGTTTACGGGCTTAATGAATCAACAAATCAATGAATTACATTTAATAAAGCCTACATTTCACTTTTCTTCTTTATTTCCCTTCAGATTACCATCTAATTGAAATTTGATATAGCCGTATATAGAGTAATAAAGTGGGCAGCTTTGCTATTTACTGATTTAAAAATAAACAAACAGGGCCGCTTGATGCAGTGGCAGACCTCTTATTAATAAGGAAGAAGAGAGTCTAAGCATATCACAGCTTGTAGTAGCAGCAACAGCAGTGTTTCTATGTTGTCATGTAGATCCAAACGTGAACACTGACTGGACGGGCACAGAGTGGGCTAAAACGTATTAAGGCCTAATTCTCCTTTGAAACAGCGCCAGAAGCGACCGCAGACCCCCCTAGTTCTTTGGAAAAGAAGGGAAATTGTCAAAGCACTTTATTTTGTTTGCATGACTAAATGCTGCTGCCTGAAAACATGATTCAGTTTTCTTTTTTTCATATCGTTACGATATATCACAGAATGTGGGGATAACGATATTCATGATATAATTTTTAGGCCCTATCGGCCACCCCTGGTGCTGAGAGTTGCGCACCAGGAAGCGACAGGTAAACAAAACACAGCAAAATGGCGCGGCTGATGAAAACTAGGAGCATTTCACCCCCAATGCTGCAAAGAAAAGGATCGCCTGCATGACTGCTAAGGTGGACCTTGCTTATCACGGGAGCACGTCGGTAAAGCACGAGCGTCCGAAGAGAAAGCATGATGGACTTACAGACCAGATAAGTTAATAAGCTTCCTCGCTAGTTTACATTAGCTGTCGGCTTTTCACTTTAATATAACACTGTAGTGCTATAGAGAGAAGCTGACGCATCTCTCTTTTAAACAGCACAGTGTGACATTCAGCGTAACAGTCCAAAGTTACAGGCACGCCGTGTGATTTCTCTCTCTTTTACTTTTCAGTCCCTCACCGTAAAACCTTTCCCCTCCTTCTCATTCCTGATTCTTCCTCCTTTTATTTCTCTTTTGTATCCGAAGGAGCCAAATCAGCAGCAACGTTTATTAAAAGACATTTATTTGAAAGACGTCTTTATTGTTGGTTAGCACATGCTTCAAAGAACCTCCAACTAAACTGAAAAGCTGAGAGCTCAAAAAGATTCATTAAGTAATTGTCCAATTAATTATCCGACTAGTGGACGATCAAACTAGTCGCAGCCCGAGTGTGAGGTGTGATCTCTTCTGGTTTATTTAAAGGCTTGTTCTTTGTGCTAATGTCATTCCCTACAACGCTATAACAGGTCTCCTCACACACCTCAACTGCTGCTTAAAGAACGGCTAAATGCAAGTAAATGTTTTGGGCAACTTTATACAAGCTGCTGCTGCTGAAGAACGTGTGAGCAGGTCAGACACTATATAAAGGGGAGATTAAAGTGCAAACACAAAGGTGAGGTAAGAAATAACTTTCTTTGGCCGTCCACCACAGATGCTGTCAGTAGTGGTCTTTGGAGGCTGTCACATGGTACCCTGGGAAATGTAGGAAATCACTAAGCAAACAAGGCTGTGTGGAGAACTGTCTGTGGAAGGTAAATTAAGTCCCTTAATCACAATAAACTACTGAAACACAGTGGTGATCAGCAGTTTATTATACTGTATACAAGAAACAGGCTCAGTGCACCATCTCTCCTGCAGATGGATGTAATTTGCAGCCGCAGGGTATCCATAACAGACCTGCCATCTCTGCTTTTTTATGGGGACCACTGCAATTTTTTATTTTCTGAATTTTTCCGGTGAGATATTTTTTTTCTGTAAAGAGAAGGGCAGCGGAAAAAGAGGTGAGAAGGGAGAAGTTACAGGAAGAATCCCTGCAGGAACAACGGAGTCCCAGCACTTAATAAAAGAAACAATTTTGACTACTGCCTCCTCATTTGCAGTTAGCGGCGTGCCCTTGCTTCATTAAAGCCTCATTATGTAACACAAGAGTAAGAGACTTGAAATAATATGACCTAGTGGTGAATTAAATGAAATGTCAACAATCCACCCTCACCCAGACCTCCATTCCATTCCTGCCAGCCATTTTATTATCCTTGGGAAAAGACATAACAGTCTGTCCTTTGTAGTCCAAATATATTTGCCGTTCCTCTTTCAACGTTTTCCTTTCTCCTCTCACATATTCAATTTTCCTGTCAATCTCCTTCACTTTGCCTCCCCACTCTTTACAACTCACCACAAAGCTTATCTTCCTTCTGCTCTCCCTCAAAGCTCGCTCTTTATCATCACGCTGTTATTTTTTCATTGTATGCCCACAAACCTGCTTCAGTCCTCTTTCTTCCCCCTTTTTCCCCCACTTCAACTCGTCGCTCAGTTCTGCAGATTGGAGCCCCTCCTCTTGATCTAGCTGCTCCCCTCTCTCTCTCCCCCCCCGCCCCCTTTCGCTCCTCTTTGGTCTCTTTTTGCAGGCCCTCCTTCAGCGGCTCTGTCTGGTGTGTCCGCCTGTGAAGCTTCTGCGCTACAGTACATCCTGTTGATAGGAAGCATCCTGTGCATCATCACTCCCAGCTGCCTGTGGGTTCAGCTGGCTCAGTCTGGCCCATCTGTGTGATCCTGTGCCAGATAAGTGGGGTTTGGCTCCACATGATCCGTCTCTCTCCAAATGGTTTGCCAGGAGGAAGAGGTGGGGAGGCAGCAGAAAGGAAGGTGCAGGCTGGACAGCGAGATCTGCATTGACTGCTCTGCCATGGGACCCTCTGTGGCGCTCATAGCGGCTCTCCTGGGATCTCGACGCATTGCTCCTGTATAACAAAGGACAGAGGAGCTTTATGCTTATGGAGGGATGTGTAAGGCTGAGCTCCAGGTGTGGTGCTGACGCGAGTAATCCAGTATGACATTTAAATGCCATGACTACCGTTGATATATGGTTGAAGTGTCTCTCGGGCATTATTCCAGTTCCAAATCTCTCTGATATATTTTGAGGGAAAATCTAATAAAAGAATGGTGGGCGAAGCACCAGGTTCTACATTTTTGTCGTCCTGCCTCGCATACACCGACTCTCCATGTACGGCTCGAAGCGACGGTGCGAATGTGGCTCAGAGGACTTCTTTGAAGGTCAGAGCTGAGAGAGCATTCGGAGGATGTGTACTAGCTGGAGGTGCTGCGCCTACGTAGCCGCATTCACTGTATACGTGTGAGCTTTGCACAGAAGTAAATAAAAAAGCAGCATCAGCAAAACAAAAATGCTGTTCTGATTTTGCATACATTTATCTGCATTTGCTTAGAAACATTATGTAAATACGTGCCAAAGTCTTAGTAGGGAGCTTTTTAACTTGCATGAAAAATACTGAATATAAAACAACTTCTGCAACAAGTCTTTTAAAGTAAACCAAAAACATCTTCTTTCATTCCTCCCAATGTGACACATTCTTTTTTTATTTGGTGCACCAACTGGCAGGATGACATTTTCAATGCCTTCCAAAGCCTTCGTGGACTTTTGTTACAGATTTGCTACTACTGTAGTTTAAGTCTGGTGAGGATCATTTCCTGAAAAACTTTAAACTTTATGTTTGGCAGTTATTGAAGGGAATATTAACATAGACTTTTTCCGCAGACAGAAAAATAAACCATCATGATTAGAATTGTTTAAAAATGAACAATGATAATCTGATATTATTGAGCCATAACAAAATCCTGTTTCCTAAGAAGCAATCCAAAACCAGACACAAGTTCATGAATACATTTTTTGAAAAGAGAGACATGATCAAATCATTTTTCTGCTGTTATTTTCCGTCGATAACACGACGCTTTAAAGTCGAGGTGAAATGAAAAATGTCATTTTCATCCTTTTGGATCACATCCCCGGTTATATTTGACAATATAGGCCAAAAAAAATATAGAAAATCCATTTCTTCGTATTCTTATATCAAAAAACGATCATTTTTTCGTCCTGTAAAACAAAATATCATGTATGCTTACGTAGGCTAGTACCAGCCAATTTCAACCAATAATATCATGACATCCACCTGTCAATCAATCTTCAACATTTAGCCACAGAGCACCAAGAACGCTCGGTCAGTTAGCTAGCTACTGCGCTGTGGAGAACGTCTGTCTACGCCCACTTCTCAATGATCAAATCCCACTAATGATATGTCCCGCCTGCACGTCCTGTTTCACTCGGAAATACTTATGATACGGAAGCTAGATACTCTCGAAATGCCGTTTCAGCTCGACTTTGATAATGCCTAAATGCTCGATGATTCCCTAAAGAAGTGCACTAGGCGTGCACCATGCCTCTTCCGTCGACCATGAAAAAGGGTGCAAGATGTCTGCAGTATGGCAGTTTTTCAAAGTTTCCGAAACGGACAGCAAAGTTGTGCTCAGCATTGGTCATGAGAGAAGGGGCTCAATCTCAACCTCCAAGCCTGTCTAAGTTGTATGAATATAACAGTTTTATTTAAAAACAAAATGTTACATACAAAAACTTATGTACAAAATGCCATATTTATAAGTACTTTTCTTATATTGCCCAGTGAATGTGTACATTTTAAAAAGCACTGTATTATGTTGTTTCTGCATCTGCCGGTGGGCCACTACAATAAGAGTAGGCATGATAGGGGAGACTTGATGTTCTCTGCAATTAGGTGGAAAAAACATGTGCCTAATATATCGGTATCGAAATCTGCAAAACGGGTTGGAAAATATCGGCATATCGGATATTGGCATAAAATCAAATATCGTGCATCCCTACATTTTAGGGACTTTGAGTTCCATTTTGTGCTGCATTCCGGCTTATGTACAAATTTTGCATCAAACTAAGCAAAACGAGGTTCTTTACCTGATTTTGGTGCACCTTTTAGATGCAAATTGCAGTGGTATTTTCGGTCAGTCTTTGGGAGTTGTGGGGATGGGGATAGACTGTTGCTGCAAAGTAGGTGCTCATGACATGACATGACATGACATGCCAGTTCCCCCAAAAGTGAAGCCAAAGCCTCTCAATGGCCCCCTGGGGGAGTGGCTGTTATTTTAGGAGACGCTTAATTTGATATGTAGCAGAGTTTACTACGGACGAAGCACACATTTTAGGTGTTAATCAATTATTTAATGATGGGAAGCCAAAATTGTGATCTGGATTAATATTCAATTAATTTCACAGTCCTATCATGAAGACTTCTACTCTGAAGCTCAATGCAAACTCTAGCTTTGACCATTGTACAAAAGGAAGTAGAGAAACACTGAAGGACATTTTAGCATTAAATAAAGTTTTAACAGTCGTGGAAAGATTGTCAAAGAAACCTGCGTTGTGTGTTTGTGCATAATGTGTGTAAAAGTTTAACATTACGTTAACCACGCCATCAACCCAGATCTCCACCTTATGGCTTTTGTGCTTG
Organism: Semicossyphus pulcher; assembly: GCF_022749685.1. Taxonomy (NCBI): domain Eukaryota; kingdom Metazoa; phylum Chordata; class Actinopteri; order Labriformes; family Labridae; genus Semicossyphus; species Semicossyphus pulcher. The sequence goes on from NW_027211759.1 coordinate 20,346,296, forward strand.
TTGAACATCGTGCTTCAGTTTGTCAGTCATGTGCATAGTCTCTTTAAAACAATAAAAAACACCAAATAGATTGATTCCCATTAATCTATAAAGCCTTTAAATAATCAAGCTTTGCTCGTGCTTACAGCGGTCCTGCCATATTGCATTATTTTAAGTTCATGCTTGTCTCAAAGAGCAGAAAAAGACATGATGAATTTCAAAACAAATTAAGAATATCTGGACTATTAGTTTGAGAGCTTAATGTTGACTCTGAATGAGAGAAGTTTGCCTGTGATGATCCTGACAGCATATCCAGAGGTCACCCGGAGTGATCCTTAAGAGGATTTTAATTAAGCTGCATTAGTGCTACCACACCAGAAATGATTGGGTCAAGTGTCTTTGATGTTTATGGTTAATGATCATGTGGGAAGCACACTTACCATAAGACTTCCTCTCAGGGGAAGTATTCAGTGGTAAGCTTTGCACAATCACCACGAGCTGCTCTAAACGAGGCTTTGGAAATCGAGAAAGAGAGAGAACATCCAGGAGGTTTCCCTCACTTTGGTGTTAAGCGCTTTCCTCACCATTGCTTTTTAATGGCTTCTACAACTTTGTACAAGATGTCACAATTTAATGGAACACGTTTGATGTCATGTAAGAGGTTTGGAGCTGGACTTTAATAAGGCTGTTAAGTGGTAATGAGACTGAACATTGCTCCGTAAGGCCATGATGACTGCTTAAACACTCTTGGTTGAGAAGGCCTCCTGTTCCCCAAGGGCGGAGACACCCAAATGTTAACTGGATTACACTGCCACTTCTTCTTTGAAATAAATATAATCCTCTTCTGCGGCTGCTAAATGGCCTTGTCTTTTTTTTCTCCTTTCACTCTCTCTTTTATACTCGCTCTTTGATTCTCACCTCTGTGTGAATAAAGGAAACGAGGGAAATATGTTCGGGCATCCACTGAGTCAATTTTCTCTTGAATGCTTTTTGGGATTTAAAAATGCCCTCAACATGTGAATTGTGGCATTCCTCCTGAAGTGGGCAGCCATTGATTACTGCTTCAGACTCAATGAAAATGTCAATTCATGATGGGTTCAGTGACCGTTTAGACAAAGAGTTAATCTGAATCTAGTCATAAATAGTATGAAAGCCCTGTCGGAAAGTGAGGTGAAGTTGTTACAGAAGAATCTTTTTGAGAGACACCAGACGGTTCAGCCCTCAAAGCAAATTAATTATAGACCGGCAAAGGGACGCGTCTAGGTCCCTGCATTATGTCTGCCTTTCTAAACCACAACTTTAATTATATTCATTTTGCTTTGTGTCATAAAAAGTCAACTCTGTGTTAAGACCAAAAAGCACTGTGGAGCAGCCGAACAGGTAGCGTACCTCTGGTAGGTTGTCCTTTGTGCAATTAATGACTGCCCCCTCTGCATTCTCAATAAACGCTTCAGAGCTCTCATACTTTTACATTCACCCAGGCTGCATTACGAATAACCAACATTCAACTGTTACATGTGACTCTGTCAGCGTCAGTGCTCCCTTTGCTAACCCTAACCCTGGGGCTGAAAAATGAAGCCAAGAAGGAAGTGACAGAGACTTGTGCAGTTCTTGGAATGGCCACTTGAGTCTTGTTCCAAAACGAGTCATTCCCGAGTCATGTTAAAAGGCCTAACTTAACATCATAAATAACCAAGTTTGGAGCCCAGAAAAACATAATCTATATTACTCATATCACCCTTTTTAATTTATACAACTGAACCTGTTAAAAAAAAACGTTACATAATTACAAAGTGGTCACTTTAAATGACCGGAGAATTCAGCCAACTGTCTGCTAGGCCTCACTTCAGCTAATTTAAGTCACTCAACTTTACCTCCAGGCGGTCTTTGTGGTGCCTTTGACAGAATTTTTCAGGCAATTATTCTGTGCACTGTATAGTAAAAACATGCGGACTAAGAAGTCTGTACTCCAATTTCTTCAGTGAGTAAAATTCTGGTAATATGCCAGTTCTAATTAGTAGTTATCATTGTCTTAGTTCAACATTCCTTGCTTGTTAGCTTGGCTTGTTAACTAGTCTTGGGCATAGACTGCATAACAGCAAAACTTTATAGCTCTTCTCCAGCCTCTGGTTCCAAAAGCTAAAACAAACTTGAAGAATGAAAATGGCAGTCTGCATATCAATGGGTGACGTCATGGTGGCCACGTCCACAATTTTTGCACAGTCTATGGTTTATGCCTTTTGCAGGTTTCCTGCAGGTAGACTGGCAACCTGCAAAGCTCGCCTCAAGCTGTGTCCTAATCCAGCGGCTGCATCCTTCGAAGGCCGATTTGAAAGCCGATTATGTCACAGAAGCGAAGGCTGTCCCAATTCGGTGGCTCCTTCAGATGCGGCCGACAAATGCATCCTCCATTTCCCTGGTCGTGAGGGATCCATCGGATGCATCCTTCGCAGCCCACTGTAACCCAAGATGCATTGCGCGCCAATTCAAACGAAATGGCAGACTTTTAAACAGCCAATGAATACACTTTAAAATGTTAAAGTTTTTGGTTTCAACGCAACCGAATAGCTAGCGTTACACGTGTTTAAGAAAACAAAAGGGCCCTTGGAACAAATTATCTTTAAAATATTAGGTTAACTTAGGTGACGTTTGGTATGCTAGCTAGTTAGCCCTCTAGCCGCCTGTTGCTAGGCGACAGAAGCGTTATTGGCTACGAATGGAGCATCCTCTGTGGGCCGCCTCCTTAGAAGGCTGCAGCCCGTGGATTGGGACACGGCTACTATTTGCTCCTATTAATGCACCAACTTTCCTACCTGAGTCAAGCATTCCAACTTTCTGAGATATTTGCTAATCCTTGGCATTTCTACTGAGGTTTTGTTGTGGCCACAATAATGATATTAAGACCCATGTACCCAAATACCAGAATGTTGTTCAAATTTGTGCTGGGACTCTTGCAGACTAATTACAAAGTAGTCAGCAGTGGCACAGAACACACAGCTTGGTGATTTGATTATTGATAACTTTTGCCAACCCCTACTGTAAGTCTCCTTCTTCCAGACTTTTTCCAGCCATAACAAAAGAATGCCAAACATTCCTGGCGGAAAAATCCACTTGCCATGTGTTGTGCACTTGTGCCAAACAATATTGACTACGATTTTGGCCATTTCTCAATAATATAAAAAAAAGAAAAACAGAGCCCAAACTGTTCACTGTAGACAATTACAATTAACATAATGATCCAATCTGGGTGTTTAGCTCTTGAAATGGTGTTTTATACAAATTAAGTGGTATAATGATGTTGACTTGGAAGAAAAAAGCCTTGTAATTACATTATTAAGAAGTCCAATCCACAAAGCATTGCTTCCCCAGATGCTTGCTAACTGCTCTGAGTCGAGGGCAGCAGATTTCATAACCCATTTCGCCTCAATGTTTTTGTTTACTCTAAGTGTTCACTCACCTGTCACATGAACCAACCATTTACACTGGGGCTGTTTCTTTTTTTTTTTATCTTACTACAGCATTATTATTATATTTTTTCTCTCAGTCCTGATTGATAGCATGCCCCCCAGACACTGAAAACAAATATAGCAAGAACAATCGTGTGTTGCTCTCTGCGCCTGGAGGCAAAAACTGCTTTGAGGCCTGGCCACATTATTCCTCCTGTTTTAAACAAAAGGCAGCTTGACAAGTAGAGAGGGACAGCTGGGATAACTGATGTAGAAGATATAAGCCTGCAGTATAATGGATATTTCAGGGCATCATTTGTCACTAGACCTATGAATAAGACGCACATTTAACCTTTTAAACCGAAGAATGTTGACCTTTATGCACCATCAAACAACTGGTTTACATACCGTTAACCAAAGATCATTATTTCTTGTACCTACTTTACCTAAATGAAGGTCAAATGCTAACCTCTAGTGCAAAAACGCAATTAGCACGTTTTTTCACACATTTAATATACTAAATGACGGCAAACAAATTCATAAGCGGATGCTTATGCAGTGAAGGACCGGACACAACAGCATCTCAGTAAAGTCTTCAGCCCCTCTTGAGGTCTGATTTAAAGCCTGTTGTTTTTATTCCCATAAATACTGTGATCCAGGGAGGGCAGTGTGTTTTATAGGCCGGCCGCCTCCGTTTCCGCTCACCAGGGTTTACAGGAGGACGATGTCATATAAAAATGGTAATATACCAGCCTCACTCATAAGCATTTGGGAAGAAATACTTGAAGCTTTAATTCATTTTATCGCAGTATTTTATCATGAGTGGACAGGGGCAATAATCTGCTGTGTAAATGATTGCAGGGATGTGTGGAGTGGAAAATGGATACAGTGATAAGCAGATGAAGATGAGATGAAGCGGAGGCCAGGAGAAATTAGGGAGAATATTCACAACCACCTGCTGCTTTGTTTCCATACCAGAATATTATATTTGAAAAGAGAGGTCAATTTTTCTCTATTCAGTTATGATGGAACAAAGTGTGTAGTGACATAGGCAGACACAGCTCTATTATAAGGAGGACTTGTTAAAATGGCATCACATAAAACCAGCCTGTCACACCCAGTTTAATGGGAAGCCTTGGAAACAAGGACCCCATTCACAACGCAATTCAATTAACACAGAATAAGCATGTAAGGGTTTATGACGGGGTGACTGTTAAAACGGATAACTTTCTTTTTAAGCGACTCTAACTTGCCTAAAAAAAACATAGCTTACAGTTTTCATATTAGCACATTCTGTGGACATGGAAGCACATTAGCATCATTTCGAGTCACTGCATTTGCTAGCAAACTGCTAATTTTGTCAGTGTGCTGATGTTGCCTGAAAGATCGCTTATATTGTTAATAAGATTGTGGTTACAAAACCCTACTAAAGTTTTGTCCAGGCAAATGCTATGTATGATGCAAACCTAGAATGAAAACAATTACACAACATATCCAAGTAACATTAGCTAGATTGCGGGCTAGCAAAGAGCTAACTTTGTCAGTGTCCTGATGCTGCCTGAGAGATAGTTTATGCTATGTATATTGGTGTTAAGAGTGTGGTTACAAAACCCTACGCAAATTTTTCATGGACAAATACCATATGTAATATAAAGCTACAATGAAAACAATTACACAACATTTTGTAGCTAGGTGAGCAAACGGTTGTTCACTTGCTGCCTTAAGCTAACATTCAGGCAGCATGAGAAGGTTTACCAGAGTCAGCACACAAGCTCCACACAGAAAAACTTAACTCTCCTGCTATTATATTTAAGATCTACAGGAAATCTTGGCAAACTAGAAAGTAAGCTGAAGGTCTGTGGGCACTTACCGTGTCACTCAGAGCCACTTTGTTTGTAGCTACACAGTCCTGACTGTGAATGGGACACAAACGCTGGATGTGTTTTACAGAGCGGACAACTAGAAGACTGCAAAGAAAATGCAATTCTTTTATTTTTTTGGCTTTATTAGATAGGATAGCTGAAGATAGACAGGGAATATGGGGAGGAGAGAGTGGGAGGTGACATGCACCAAATGACCGGAAGACAAGCCTGCGATCAGTGCAACGAGAACTATGGCCTCTGTTCATGGGGCGCCTGCTCGACCAACTGAGCTAAACCAGCGCCCCAATTATGGTGAGTTTTGACAACAAGTGTATTTGATTAGAATCTCTCAACCCGCCCTTAAGTTAGTGCTCATAAAACCAATACAACGAACTAAAAGAGGCTTAAACTGGCTCGTTTTGTGCCATGGTTTTACAAGCAAACCCCCCCATGTAACACAAATGTGAGCCTTTATTATAAAAGTATTTAATGTGTGCAGCTTTAACAGGATAAAAAATAAGTTCTCATCTCTAACATCTTTCACATTTTTTCTTAGTGTTTCCCTGTAACTAATTATCCTCTCAGGACCTCGACATCTTTTTAAATTCAAAAATCTAAGCAGGAAAATCACTCTTGTTGAACTGTATGCAGCCGGTAACACGGGGTCAATAGGGTTGTGAACCTTTATGATTATGCATTACCCTGAGGACAGGAGGCCAAACCATAAACCATCCCTGTGTCTGTTTTCTCTTGTGTTTGAGTGTTAGCTGCTTTCCAAGAAATGCTTTGCCCAACTTAATGTCCTGAAACTTAAATATAAACACTCTACCCGGCCTCAACAATAGAGATGCTTATTAGATTGCAATGCACCTCAGCATGTTGTTCAGCAGGTGTAGCATTCTGATAGGATGTTAAAAAAATATATTAAATGCTGCTGTGATGTTTTTCCCCCCATAAAGATGGATGAGTGAGCATCTCATCGCTCTCGGTTAGGATGTGAGGAGACACGACTGTCCAATAAACACAGGCCGAGGGTGTGAATTACATCTGTCCTCATTGTAAGTGTCTCATTAAGCCATGCTCTCTTGATTGAGGGATACATGGTAGCAAATTATAGGGGGGAGAAGTGTGTGATGAAAATGTAGGGCCCAGGACAAAAAGATAAATAATGCTAGCAACTTGAAGGTGAGCACAATCCATCAGTCCCCTGTGGAAATGAAGGCTTTTTTTTTTAACCACACAAGAGGAGCAGGACAGCAGGGGAGCTGAGAAATCACACACACTGGCTGGTGACAAGAGGGATAACTTAAAGGTTCAATCACAGCAAAACGACTTAAGTGAGAGTTGCAAACTCTGTCTAATGATGAGTCATATTCTGTACAGTAGTTGACAGCAAAGAATACGTTAGCTTGGATGCCATTTAAAATGTCAAATAGAGTATCTTTTTAGAGAAATAATTTCAGCGTCTTTAAAAGCGAGGAGCTGAATGAGAGCTGAAATATCTGACACGCTTCTTTGCGGTGAAGTTTGTGATAAGTAGATTTCGCTGGGCGATTTCTCACTCAAATAAGTGAAAAGTCAAAACGAATGAAAGCTATTCAAGATGCCGGCGTGTCCAAACCGCTTTACAGACGGAAGTGACACGCGGAGATGTTGTAGATTTAAATTTCAAGCATGTTAAATAATGGTACAAACAGCAGACAAAGACATAATTGAAGAGAGGACTAGAGACGAGTATGCTGCCTTTTCAAATGACTCCAAACACTCTATTAGTGCCGGGGAAAGCAAACAGCTCTCACAACAAAGGCATCACTGAGCAGGTTTAAGTGTGCTGTGTTGTTTTTGACCACTTTCTCAGCAGGCGGCGTAAAGGAAGCTGCTCTGTGGGGCCAGAAAACATCATCAGGCAAAAAAGGCTCAGTGAGAATGCGTTTGATTTTCGCTCCTAACATTTCTCCTCATCCCATGTTTGTTATGCCGTTGGATGCTCCATCAAAGAGTTCATTATTCCGAGATAATATCTGACATTGAACAAGCACACAACCCAATTAGCTCGGCAGTTCTGGGATTGTTTGGGAGGCCTCTTTATTTTTAATTCCCTCTAAAAGGAATGTTAGAGACTACTAGCCAAATAACCTTTTGGAGGCCCTGCAGGGAGAATAATGTAGTCAATATCCGATGGCACATTGCTTGTGAATGTGAGATAATGAGTATTTGGGGGGTTTTCTTGTGTGCTTATTTACATTATGTGCATTTGAAATCCTCACAGTGAAAGGAAAAGGAAGCTAGCTTTGTAAGGGCCAGTTTTCCTGCCCCTGTAATAGATGCTCATCTGAAGCCGCATGGAAATTACAGTAATGAGCCGAGTGATGTGAATGTTAATGTGATTCAATTCCTCTGGGTGTTTAGTCAACGGGGCATTTATATTTACACGTGCATGTTCTGTCTGGAATATTAGAAAGGTAGGCCCTTAATAATAATAATAATAATAATAAACTTTCATTATAGAGCATTTTTCAAAATCCAAGCTACAAAGTGCCTCAGAAAGGATACAGGCCTGCACGTGATGCAGTGGTTAGCGCTGTCGTGTCACAGCTAGAAGGTTCCTGATTTAAATCCTGGTCTGGATGAAGGAGGCCTTTCTAGGTGGAGTTTGCATGTTCTCCCCGTGCTTACGTGGGTTCCCTCCAACAGTCCAAAGACATCCTCCTTAGGTTAATTGGTGATTCTAAATTGTTGTTGGTGTGAATTTGAATGTAAAAAGATTGTGTGTCTCTGCGTGTCAGCCCTGTGATTCACTGGCAACCTGTCCAGGAAGTACTCCGCCTCTCGCCCAGTGACAGCTGGGATAGACTCCAGCCCTCTGTGACCCTTGACAGGATAAGCGGTACAGACAATGAATGGATGGACATATCAATATAGAGTAGGAAAAAATAAGGAAATAATTTAAAGGGGTTGGTAAAGTTTGTTTCGTTTTAAAAATTGTATACATATTTTAATTTGCTTCAACTATTTTTCGGAGCCTCTCTCCTTCCTCCTGAAACGAACACGTAAGCCGTTTTGCCATTGAAAGGTCAGACCTTAGCCACGACTGGCCGACAGTATTTGGAGCAACCGCACGTGTGCGATCCTAGATGGGGGAGCAGCCGCACTCCACTGTCACTCCAAAGTTGTAGAAAACATGGCTGCTTTGGGAGCGGTTATTCGGCATTATATGTACGAGCCAGAATCGGCAGGAGGTATCGGAACGGTAAGTTGAAATCTTGACACCAACTTGACTACAAGCAAGTGCAAGAAGGCAGCCTGAGGCGAATGATGGTGAATGACGATTGGTCGATTTCAGCCAAAGCAAGGCTCTACGTAGAAACCTGCAGCTTTGCTGAACGGCCCGTTTCAGATGCTACCTTTTTAAAAATGTAACTCTGTAATAACACAGCCATTATACAGTTTTCACTGTGAACAATAAACACCCAAAAATGTGAAACACATGCAAAATATGAGAATATCAATTTAAAAGATATGGCCCCTTTAAAATGGCACACTACCATGTAGTCACCTGCTGGATGATATAGTTTATGTTAACTCACATTAGAGAAATATCAGACATCTGGCTCACTTCCTTTCCCACTTTTTCATTCAAGAAAACTCCTAAATTAAAAACGTTGAAACATGAAGAACTAAAAATAACCATTAGCGCCGTTTAGAGAACTCTGAACAGAGCCGAAAGGCAAACAGATTTGACTCATTTCATGCTTGAGTGCCGAGCCTGAGCTTCCACTTTTTAAAAACTCCTGACAGAAATACATATTTGAAAAAACATGATGTAAGGTCTCTAAAATCTGTCAGGCACTACTGTAAATCCATTAGCCCTCCCATGGGGGAGACATCCTCTGACAGCTCCCTCTTCCTCCCCCGCGCTGATAGATGCCACAATTACACATTTAGCGACGAGTCAGATCCCATTTGATCAAGCAGCTCTTTGCTGTCAATTTTTCAGGCCCTGTCAGTCATTTGAATAATGTTAAAGGAGTTGGGGTTGATAGGACGTGCTGCTCACTTTAACATTATTTCTGAATGTGGATTTCTAGGTGAAAGTAATCTGATATTTCCACCGTGGTTTTATGATGTTTTCCATTTTCTTGTAACCTTTCAGTGTTTGAAAAGGGTACATGGTTTCTATTCTAGTTCTGATGTTTTGTTTCCCTTTGGAGCTCAGTGGACTAGAACAAACACAGAGTCCTAATGTGGAGCTTTAGTTGAAATTAATAATTGACATTTCACTTTTATATTGTGGCATTTTGCAGCTTTGATTTATGATTTCTGCTCCCTCTGTGGTTAATTTTCTTCTGTAATTTCTACTCTTATCTGATTGATGTCAATAATTTGCCACACAATCCTCTGTGTTTGACATGCTGCTCCTTCCTGTCCTTTGCTAAGCAAACTTGAATAAAGATCTATCTCCCTCACACAGGCACAACAAATGTCAGCAGCGAATGTATTAATTACATTCCCTCAATCAATAGAACACATTAAGCGAAGTCCAATAAAGTATTTTTGACCCTGCTGAACCTCGCAAAGATAATTTGCCTTCCCAGAACAAACATCTAATTTACTCCAACACCTCCTTCCTATGAATATCCAACTTCACTGCAGCTCATCAGTTTGACCCGTCCAGCAGGGGTCACTGTGGCCCTGAGAGAAGTCCTGCAAATCACATCCTCTGAGCTGCTGTACTTCCTCTGCTCTCATGCATCAAGCACACATCACAAGTGAGCCTTATATGACCTTGTATATAATCCAAAGAGCTCATTCGTAGTGCACGTGTTCTTTGAGGTGTTATAGCTCTGTGAATCAATTAGAGAGACAATGGCAGCAACAGATATCTTCTTGTAACAGGGCAAGGAGTGCTTACACGCTGAGTAGAGGTGACAGCATCTTTAGTTATGTAGGCTGGAGTGGTGCTGTCTGTGGTAATGAATCGGAGTGTGTTGAATATGAATTGTATGGTGTGGATGCTATGTTATTTGCTGGAGGCAGATTGAACAATGACCTAATGGGTTCATGACAGGAAATGGAAAACAGCCATTTCTGGTTAAAAGCAGTATTGGCTGCTCGTTATTGGTAAAAAGACATTGCGATCATTTTTTGTTCTGCGATATTTAAAAAGAAAGGAAATGATACCAGATAAATTTTGTTTTCATGTTAATATAAAACAATAATACTTTATATTATTATTAAGTACAAAACAAACCTACTTTTACCAGCGAATGACACCCGCATGAAAAAGGAGAGAAAGTAGAGGTGAAGTGACATGTTTCTTTAGGAGATTAATACATTTATGGGCTGCAGTTGCGTTACTTCTACAATGTGATTTCTACCATTTCGAACAGCGTTCAAATAAGGGGTGGGAATCCCAGGGTAACTCACGATACAATACCTGGCCCACAATAACGATAATATCACGATTCAGCGATAACTGATATATTGCAAGCCAATCACATAAGGATTAGGGCTGTCAAGGATAATAATAAGGCATTAACGCACATTCCCTTTAACGCCACTATTTATTTTAACGTGTGATTAATGCATGCACGTTCTATCATTATGACCCTCCGCCCTCTCCGTAGTTTGTGAAATGAGGAAGCGATGCAGCGGTGATGTTGTGGATAGCAAGCAGAAACAAACCTCCGTGAAAAGAAGTGGATAAAGAAAAGCGTCTTTTAAATGGCAAATTCAGCCTCAAAGCCCTGCTACATGGTTCTCTCAACAAGACAGAAGTTATTTGTATTTACTGTCCATGTGAACGGAATTACCACCGGAGTACGGCGAGTCCTAAATACCACTTGCTGGCCAAGCACACAGCTGATGCAGAGAGCCCACTTTGACTAAAATGATGCAATTTTTATCTCCTACTGCAGACTCAATGACTTATTACTTAGGAATGTTACATTCAGGTCAATATGCTGTCTGTTGTTGCTTGTTGGCCTTCAGTTTGCTGTGTTATGGTTTCAGCAGTACCTTTGAGGTTATTCTGTAGAATATTCTGGACAGTATTTGTCATTGTTTTGGAATGTTGCAATAATAATAAACATACATTTACATAAAGGGAGCATATTTGTCCATTCCCATGTTGATAAGAGGATTAAAAACTTGAAAAAATATCTCTTTAAGGTACATTTACAACAAGTAAAAAGTGTGCGATTAATTTGCAATTAATCTCGAGTTAACAATGGACAACCATGCGATTAATCGCGATTAAATATTTTAATCGAGCCTAGTCAAAACGCTGATACGGTAAAACCTTTACTCAAAAGCAGCCTCGCGTAACTGAGCGTCTGCCTTGATCGTCCCGTCAACATGGTTGCAGGCAGCAGCGTCGCGCACATGTTTACAGGCTGGTGACTCGCAGACTCTGCAGCACAGCGGTCGGTTCAGTCTGTGCTCTGGTGCACTAATGTGATATCACACAGACTGTTCTTGTAGATATAATAAAAATATATATAGTTCAAGGCAATTTTGCTTGAAGCTTTCGACACGGCTTATGACTCAACAGCTGAGATATACCACTAATTCAAGGAGATTGATCCTCTAATAGTGTCAGATGAATGGCAGCTAGCTCTGTTTTTGTAGCTGAAAGCGATACCTTCTTTGATGAGTATTGATTCGTGTTAGTGTCCATATGTCTGACCATGACTGATATTCAATATATAGCCTATATTCAATATTCAATAGGCCAAATGTGGAAAGTAGTAGTTGTGTGCGGGTTTTTATTTTTCCTATGGCCAAATAGCGACTATATGTGTCCTGCAGTACGAGGACCTCCACAGAGAGAGAAGGATTGTGTGTGTCCTCAGACAGCTGTATGCTCAACTGATAGCACACAAAAAAAGACACAAGGACAAAAGCCTGATAGCAGCTTGTGTGTGTACATGAGTGTTTTTTCTGTCTGTGCAAATATGTCTATGCACAGTATGCAGATGCATGTGTGTTTTCAGAAATGTGCATTTATGTAACGCTGAACATGTCTCCACATAGACGTTTGTTAGCTCCTACCAAAAAGCCATTTGTCTCTGTAGCTCAGCCACACAAATACTGAAACATCCCCTGAACAGGCAAGGTCAGCCTGCCTTGTTCCCGCTCACTTCAACAACACACACATAATCTGTGCAATTAGCACCAACTGCCAGCCGTGTTCTGCTGCAGATTAGAGGCAAATGGGCTTTGACTTTTTGTTTTTGTTTTTTCCTTGTAGGTTTTCTGTGCGTCTTGGTAATCTGGAAAGGTTTTACAGAGCTGTAGATCGTGCCAGCATGAAGGCAACACCTTCTCGCTGATGACACACAGCAAAGGAGCCTTGCCTGGAAGCCGTTACAGCCCTGTCAGCTGGTGCTATCAGTGAGCCCTGTCAATGAGAGAAAGCGGCACAGGACAGAGTGATAGATCCCCTAAGAAAGACATGATGAGGGCAGTGAGAGGGACAGGAAGAGAAGGATGGAGGAAGAGATAGAGAACATCAAACCGGAGAAAATCGATGTGGCCTGTTCTTGTCGTGTTTCTCAGGCATGGGAATGATAAGTTAATTGGCTAACGATCTTCAAACCCAAGCTTCTTCCTAATCCCCCGGTGCACTGCTGACCCCAGTGAGTTAGGCTGGGAGACTTTCAACTTGATGGGCTGAGACTGACTACGCGTTCAGTTACATGTAGTTACAAAACACGGGCTCAGGCTGGAACATACAAGTAAAGAGCTGCCTACTTATCACTAGTGCAGCAAAAACCTCCCACTATAGCACATGCATATTTATATATACCGCGATGATGACCTCCTGTTTTCTAGCATACTATTGAAAAAGTCCTCACCACAGAGACGGATATTGCAAAAAAATAGTCCCCCTAATGGCAAAATTCAACTCTGTTATTAACAACTAAATTCATTGTGCCTCAAGTATCACTCTATAATACATTTTACAATCAGGAAATTACTAGTAGTGTGGTGTATTTAAAATTGAGGATTAGAGCTGAAAGAAATAAGGTAAATTGCTCTATTTGCAAACAAATTGCATGATAATGAGCTGTTCTCATCTGACTGTATCACTGGAAATGACTATAATTCAAAAATGTAAGTGCCATCACCTTTCTTAATGGTTACACTTTGTATCACCCATAACACACTGATTTAACATCTTTATTCATCAATCAAAACAAATCACTTTGCAGGGTTTCCCATAGAAACGTAGCCCCCCTGCTGTAATGTTGACTGCCTAATACCTGGCCCACACTAAAAGATATATAATATTATAATAATATAGATGTATACTATATTATATTACACTATAATTGCGATTTTTACCATTATATTACTGCACACTTTCATACTGCACCTTATACTGTACCATATCATAAACCTTAGAGCTCATACCATACTGTATTATGTCATCCTGCATACCATGTCACCTTATCCTATAAACTGTCACTTTATCTTGTCACATACTCCTACTTGTATAACAGTCATATATACCTCCTATTTTTATATCTATTCTTATTTTCATACTGTATTTACTGACTTGCTATTTTGTCTTTGTACTGCTACAACACATAAATTCCTCCCCTGAGGATCAATAAAGGATGATTTTATCTGATCTTAGATGTTGAAAATATGAGCGACCCCACACATGATGATGTATAATCATAGATTGAACAGTTTTGTTCTGATAGTGTGTGGAGAGCAACGATTACACCAGAACAGCACATAACACATGAACAGATTCTACTCACCAAAAGTGAGAGTTTGACTCTCACAAGTGGAAATCTCACAAAACTCTCGCGGTCAAACAAGACGTTAGAGTAAACAAACATTGTGGACGACGGGCAGGAAGAATTGGACTTTTACTGAAAATTCAGGAAGAAAAAAGAACAAATTGGATGAAGTGGTGAAGACGGCAAGAACATGGGCTGTACATGTCACTTTATGATGCCTGTTTGCTTTTGCTGTGCTTCCGTCTTCAGTCAGCTTGCTTTCCCATTGGCCCCATTGTTTCGTTCCATGTGACTCGGCTGTCATCGTTCCCCCCACACAACAGGATATCAGATCGTAAATATCAAACATGTTTAATATTTACGATTTAAAATCGGTGCGGCCACGATGGCCTTCCGAGCAGATCGGGGGAAGTAAAACCTCTCTTAACATCCCTCACACCACAGGAACATCTGGCAAGATGAACTTTAGAACCATCAAAAAATTAGCTTTGCTTACAATTGTCAGAAGGGGGAATCGGGCCAAGAATCAGCGATCGGATACTACACCTTAACCAAACATGAAACTGGATTACATTATTAAAAAGGAAACATTTCACAGTTTTTTGTTCTTGAATGAAACATTGGAAACAAGAATGTTGAATTATAGAACAATCACCTCATGTCCAAAATCCATGTCTGTTACACTGAATTCTAATCCTGGTGAATCTTGATGATCACAATGTAACTTACAATCATTTCTCTACCAAAACATGGCAACACATTATATTCAGTTCATTTTAATACAAATCCATCATTAGTTAAGATTATTTAACATTACTTAAGAAATAAATGATCTGACGCAAAATATTGATTTAGAAATGATTTTATTGAGTCAAAAATGATAATAATTCTTCTGTTGAAAAATAGTCGGTCATACTCATAGTTACAGCTGCGTCCACAGCAACGGTTAACTCTGTCGCCTTCTTAAAATGAGCTAAGCTAGCTGTTATTGCTCACATTAAATAGAAACATTCCCACTGATGGTTGGATGCTTACTTACTGATCTGAAGTTAGCCTAAGTGCCATGTCACTCATGGACCTTTAAAAAACAATATTGGACTACTTACCTGAAGTTAATACTTGAGAAATACTCCTGCACATGAGAAACTACAATTGTGTAACAAGTTCTGCTATGCAAAATGTGCAGGTGCTTTAAAGACCTTGTAAACATCTCCATGTGGTGTTTCTCATGTGCTACAAGACATATCAGAGACAACATAAGCGGTCATCTCCATGTCTGCTTTTAAACTGCAGTGTACCAAGGACAGGCTGAACAACACGTTTTCAGATTGGCAGGTTTGTGACGTCACAAACCTAAGGAGCCAATCCTGTTAATGGACGGGGTGAGGCTATGCATATTATTATGTGCAACCTATGGCAATCACTTCAGCGATGCGCGAGCCAGCTGTAACTGTCATCGTAATTTTTGCAAACTCACTACTGACTACTAACGTTAACGTTACAGCTGCTAATTACTACATTTCAAGCTAGCTAGGTTTCAACAAGTTCCCACTAAATGATGGCAGCAAAGTGTTTTGTTTTCACGACGGAGGGGGCGGTTGGACATGTGCATAGTGGGCGGGGACTATGCAGAGTCAGGAATTTTGAATGAGGGAGAAGGAGGAGATGCCTTGAGTGGATTTTTACAAGGTTATTAAACATATTTAGCAGTAAAAACATATCAGACACAATTTATTACTTCAAGCAGAGCATTTTATATGTCTTAAAACAGGACTGGAGCTGCTCTTTAGTATTTATTTATGTCGCTGCACTACTAATATCGGTACAAATTGCACCATTTCCCATCATCCTCCATTTATATGAGCACTTATGAGAAGGGGAACTCTACTGACTCCTATAAGCCTCAGGAACGGATCAGATTCTCTGAAGAGGTTGTATGAAGTGCAAGAGTGCAGAATATTTCCCAGCTTACAGCCCCAGAGATACTGTTGGCTCCACAGTCATATTTACTATGGGATTTCAACCATCATGCCATGCAATCCTAAGGAAACATACCCTTCATTCACATTTAATTTGAAAGCTGTGTAGATTTCATGGCGCTCGGTATCAGGGGAAACAGGGTGAGAAAGTGAGGGAGGGAGAGAAAAAGAGAGGAATAAACCCAGTTGCTGCTCGGAGCGGCTGCTTTTATGCAAGTAAAGCTCCCCTTTCAAAGGTGGGTGAGGGGTCAGGAAATGAGGCGGTGGAGGTGGGAGAATTCTTCGATAGACGCTTCCTCGACCTTGCACAGCTTATAAAACCAAATGCCCCCCAGCCCCCCACACAAACACACCATCACCACCAGCAGCCTTTCATCTCTTTGTAGACTCTCTCTTTCCCAGACATATTCCCGCTTGGATCTTACAGATTTGGCAAATAGTTTGTTTATTCGGTGTATTTGGTTTCCAGATGGAGGATTTGTGTCACATATGGCTGTAAAAAGACTTCCAGAAGGACAATTAAGTTTATATGAAAGTTGAATTTTCTTTGTTATGCCTACTTATAAATTCAATTCTTATAAACAGCCCAACATATCACAGAAACAACACTTGAGCCACTACCCACTGGTTGTAAACCATTAGGTCACCAGTCAAGCCAAAGATAACAGGCTGCTACCATTAGCTTATTAACCCAAATTAATATGACTAAGACATCTTTTTTCTCTTGGTGGCTGTGTAAGTGGAAGTTGCAGCATTTTTTATATTAACATCCGCAGCTTGTGATCACTTTTAAGGTCAAAAACACTGAGCCAAAATTAGGCTCTCCCTGGTAAGGACATTTTCCCACAGGCTAATTAACTTTTGACAATACTGGTGTTACCAAATACACAGAAACATAACAAGATCACAGACGACACTCTGTATTTGTAACGGCTAAGCTAATGCTGCATATATGTAAATTTAGACAGCTGGTAGATGGCAAACTAGACATCACTTGGACAAAGAATCCGGCAACATGATGGCAGCTGGCATTACCGTCCAAAGTAAAAATAATGTCATTTTTTTGTTTCTCTGCAACAGAATATATAGCCACATGCTAGCTCCATTGCACAAGGAAAACCGAGGCAATCTGGACAACAAGAAGCTAAGGATGTTTGCCGTCTACTGTCAGCCCAATCTCAGAACCCGCTGGCAATCCTTTGACGACAGCAATCCTCTGAGGGCAACAGCCAACTCTTCGGGGCTTCCAATGTAATCAGTGGTTAGCCAAGACTTCGTTTTCTGTGCAATAATCGAGTTAAGATACGACATCTTGTGTGTCGATCGCGGAACTTCATGATTTTCATTTTGGCGTGCATGTCAACACGTTGGAGCCTTCATACCGCCCGTGGCTCAGGAGCTGCTGCAGCCGACATGCAGCCGGTGTGAACACCTCGCCAACGTTATGCATGCAGATATCTGTTTATAGAGATGAATAAAACGCTAGATCGTCGTTGTCAATAATGGCATTAAACTGGACTGTGTGCCGTCCTTTTTACCCCCCACACGGACTGTTTTTGCCTGCATACAATCGCAGCCTGCTGATAGGTGATTGGTCAATACTACTCGGACTAGAAACGGAAACCAGACCACTTCTGGTACCACAAACTGGGGCTGCAGTTTCATGCAGAATCTGTAGACATGGGTCCGGATTTGGGTACCAGAAGTGTTCTGGTTTCCTTTCGTAGTGTGGGAAGTATTGACTGATGACTTATCAGCAGGCTTTTGAAACAGTCCTTGTTAAGAGATAACCGTGTGCCTGAATTCAGATATAGTCAGAGATCTTCTTCGCCATTGTCTTGCTCATTCCTATTGTCTCATGATGAGCAAAAACTGGCTCCTACTACTCTGCTGCTGCTGTAAGGAGTAGACATTTTCTGTTCTATCATCTGACAGTCCAACTATATAATATCAGTAACACCAACTGTGGCACAGCAAGTCAAAATGCGCCATTGTCTGGGGTTTAATTGGTGACCCAGTGGTTTTCTCCCCTTTGATACTGGGTAAAGTTAACCTAATAATGTGTCAGTCCCATATTGACCCAATTAGCGTAAAGTTTATCCAGTGATTTTGAGCTTGTGTTTGACTGCCAACTTGACTGAAACGATTTGAATCCATCTGATCCAGACATTTCCATTCATCTTAAATGCTAACATATGCACAAAGGTAAACACACAAGCACAAGCACAAGCAGAACTGATCTATTCAGAATGAAGAGAGACAAGGGGGGATTGACAATGTGCATGCGCTTAATATGGTATCTTTTTCTATTGCTGCTTCCCTTTTAAAGAGGTGAGCAGGCAACGAGGAGGATTAGCTGCCAAGCTTGTCCCCGCTATCAACCATAACCAGGATCCATCCTGTTGATGTGGCGACGCACTCCCACGCGGCATTAGCCAGCCACTACACTCGAGGGTACATCTGAGCGTGAATTTTTATCACGTCTCCAACATAAGTCCTTTGAGTTGAATAGCGTTTGTCATATCACCTCACTGCATTCGATTTACCCTCACTGGGTCACGCAGTGTTCTTCAAATATGGTGTAATGGAATGACAAACAAACTGCACTCAGGATCAAATTAACCCTCAGAGCCGATGAGACTTCAAATCCACCACCAAATGTCCTGAGCTGTTGGCCTGATCTCTCCGAGCCTCTCTGACTGCTCAAGTCTCCTCAGAGCGCAGACTTATTTATCTGTCTGCTTATTTTTAGCAGGAAATAAAGCACTGATGAGGGATGGGGCATGCAATTCTCCCCAGCACCGCTAGCAGCATAATAGCTCAACATGATGGATTCATCCGAGCAAAGCAGTGTATCTAGGTACTGTATGTGCTCACTGACTACAGCGGGCGTGTGTGTGTGTGTTTGTGATTGTAAGTGAGTGTCGGTGTGTATGCCAACCTCTGCAAAAAGAAAACGCTGTCATTTTTCCCCCTCAGGAGGCAGCTTTCACAGTCCAAACAGGAGCCTATAGACTTTACTCGCTTTCACTTAACGGCACTGTCATGTTGTGATCAGTGGAAGAGCTTGAATTTAAACAACAGTAACCTGTCTCTTTAATGAGCTCGCATGATCCGGTTAATTTAAATCAAAGCTACATTGGTAAGTATTGTCTAAGCTTCCCCTATTTAGCATTTATAACCAGTATACAAACACATAACTAGGGCTGTCAGATTTCGTTATTCCTGTATGGCCGTTCAGTACGAAGATTCGACTATTCGACTTTTATATATTACAGCCTGAGGCCCTGTGATTATACAAGGACTCATTCACCTTCATTAGACTGTAAAAACATTATATAATAAAAACTGTGATGCAGACTCGCAGCGCTGAGCAGGGGAGAGCACGGGCACGGAGGGAGGGAGTGGGCGATCAAGGAGTTTGATCATGAAGTCTGATGCTCCTCTACAGCTCTGTGTGAAATATATGAGCTACACTGCAGACTGGAGTCTCTGTTAACAGTGACAGACAGACAGATAGGTCAGCGTGATCAACACAGAGATCCACGTTATTAAGCGTCTGTGTCCTCCCTGCGCTGCGTTATTATAAACTATGATGAACTGATCGCAGGTCACAGAATGTGGAGATGTAGCGTACTTTATACTTTATAGCAGCTGTGCGCGGGACTACGGACAAATGGCGATGATATTCAGCCAGGCACCGAGAAAGAGAAACGCACAGATCTGTGATCTCTCTTCCGTTAACCAACAGCGCATGTTACGGAGAAAAAACAAAACAAAACGACGGCTCGACTTGAAGAATCTCAAGTCGACTGAGGGGTTGATTCGACTCGTCGACATTCAGGGGGCAGCTCTACACTTGACAAATGTTTTCTTCCACTCTTTAATGTAGTTATGAACAGTTGTAACGACATTCGTGAGTGTTTATTAATGTGCAGTATTTTTCAGCAAACATAACTTGTCTTTAAAAGACGGATTTTATATGTTTACAGCTGTATTTTACCATCTATTACACCAGGCTCCACTTAATGATGCCCACAGGAAGAGATACAGTTGTTGACGAATTCCTTACGGAACACGGACAAAGGTGCAAAAACATTTTTCGATATTGCAAAGGCATGTGTTCATGTTATCTAGCAGTTACAGTTCTTACGTCTTCTTTCACTTTTTAAACATAAACCTGTGCTTGCAACGTGCTGTCTCTTCTGATTCTCGTAAGTGCTGTTCTTTTTCACCACCTACTCATCCATATTTCTTTTGCTCTTCTATACCTCCTTGTGTTAGCTAACCTCGCCACCAAATTGACGCCAATTAAAATGAGAGTAACTGATAGCTAGCTGAGGCGTCGTCTGATACCAAATGGCCTAATGCTTGACCCTTGTATGCAGGGCTCCATCTGATAGGTCAAATGTTTGTATGCTTAATGTGAATGCATGGCTATTAAACTATAATGGTTTTTCTCATTATTGTGTTTCAGGGAGACTTTTGTGATATGTATTTTGCACATGTTTATATCACTGCCGTTAAAATACGATTTATTATAAAGCCCATATTACAGGAAGTAAACGCTTTTGTAACCTCTCTCACATTCGTGCAGGAGTTGCTCCCGATGCTGGAACGGGCACCCATCTCACATGACAATCATATTACCCCGTCAACCATGTGAGACGCTTCACAGAGCATGCTAAATGGAAACATAATGTTAACAGATCTGTGTGTTGTTGGACAAAGCTGTGTGTGCATCAGATTGCACGTGATTAATTTATGATAGAGTGTATAGAATGAACCGTTTGGATCACTTGATTGCACATCACGTTTCCTCTGCAGAGACATATCATGTTAGACGTGTGTGTGTGTGTGTGTGTGTGTGTGAGGTCTGTTTCCGTGCACCTGGCTGCAGCAGAAGAACGACGACACACGGAGTGTTAATCATGGACTTTATCCACTTGCGCAGTATACATTTACTCAGGGGACCAGTGTCTCTTACCGCCTCACATATAATAATAACTGCAACCTGCCTGAGATAAAGCACAGCATCTGTGAAACAGCAGGGTGACTGAGCACACAACACAGACTACCATTACAAACGGACCACTGCACACTGGGCCCTATCTTATACACCTGGGTGACCAGATAAGCCTGGGAAGAAGGCTGGGTGGTGGGTGGCTGGTGTTGCAGGGGGGTTGACTAACCCATCAACCAGTGAAAAAACTCTGAAGGGTTCAGTGATTTAGGGTGGTGGTGAGGGCATGAAACAGAGCAGAGGGTGTATCTGAAGCATGGAGACAGAAGAGACATGAGTCGTTTCTTTAATCTGTATATGTTTCTGATTTTTTTCATTGGTTGTAATTGTCCCTGACTGTTAATCTCGTCTCCTTCAAGGGTCAACAAGCACACGGAGGCAGCGAGGGAGAGACAAAGACACAAACCATGAGAGGAGAGCGGTGGAAGGCACAGGTAATCCTCGACACTCTTCATCCTCTTACAAACTCCAGGTTTGCACTCCTGCTTCAAGCTTTGTGCCACAACTGTCCAGTGTTTGCGGTAAACAATGGTTTCAAGTCAATGTTGACTGAGAAAAGAATCCAAATGTCAGTGACGCTTCACTTGGAGAAACAGAAACACAACTGAATACTGAGGTTTGTAACTGTGGCATTTGATAACTATACAAAGATGTGTTTGTTGGATTTATCATCATAACAGAATACTAGAATACGTGAACTGAACATGTAGCTACATAACCCTACTGAAAGGAGTTCTTGTACTGGTTATGAGCTTCAAAAGCAAACAAGACCGTCAGGAATAAGATTGAGCACAGGTCGCACATGCCTTTGTTGACAATTTCGACACAAGGAAGCAGGATGATATTATATCAGAAAATACTACTTATGCATGTACACAAGGCCTTAGAAAGGGGTCGGGATGGTAGGGACACCTCCATACCAATATACAGAAATGACTGAATTGTCCCCAATAATTTTTCCAAAAATGAATATGATACGTGTAACTGTTGCACTTTTAACCTGCAGAGGAGTTGTTCATATGAGGACAAGGACTCCAGTCTACAGTTCATACACTTCACTAAACTGAAATGTATACAGCATATAGCAGCATAGTGTCTCTGGCTCAAATGACCGAGTCTGCGCTGTCCATATGCGTGCCCTCTCTCTCTCTCTCCCTGAGGGAGTGCAGTTCGTTATAGATATTAATATTAATTAATGTATATAAATGAATATCGCTGTCTGAATGTCTTTGGTTACGGTGGGACATTTGGAATGAAAACACTATCATCAAAGCGCGCGGGATCAAAAGTTACGTTTATACATTATAATTAATGGATACAATAAAGGATCAAACCTATTTACTGCTACGAATACCAGTTCCTGAGGTGGAGATCAAGACACAAAGCTGTGATGAAACAATAATGTGTTTGTGAATTCATAATTCCTTCATAAGGCAGAGAGAGCAGATGAAGCAGAGGGATAGTTCTGTCCTCACTCACTGTCAGCTGAACTACTCCGAGACTACTAGGAGATATAATGACGTGAATAATCATATTTCAAATAATGCTAGAAAAAATTCTAATGAAATAAATGTAATAATTGTTGTCCCCACCAACGTTCAGAGGTGGCAAAAGTACACACATTTAACACTTAAGTAGAAGTACAGATACTTGTGTAACAAAAGACTTTGGTAAAAGTAGAAGTACTGACTCAACTCCTTTACTCAAGTAAAAGAAAGAAAGTTCAGGCTCTGAAATGTACTTAAGTACAAAAGTATAACGTATTCCTCTGAAGGACATTTCACCGACCATTTCTGTGCAAAGCTAACTAAACCTCACAATAATAATAATAATGATAATAAAAATTCAAAGACGATTGAAATAAAATAAAACTGTATACTGCCAATAATGAACATTAACTTTGTTCTAGAGTTTTAACAATACCATATTTTTTTTTTTTCAGCAATACACAATACCTCTGTTGATAACTGGGCATAACGAATGAAGTCCTCTGCACACTGAATAGTTTTCTTTGTTTATTATCACTGGATACTGTCTGGTTTTGCTGCAAGCCAAATTTTCAGACAGAATAATAAAGACTGAACGAACTGAGGTCCCAAATGAACACCTGCATACTTTTTTACTGCTTTAAAAATCAGTCTTGATGTTGGGAAGGCAAATAACCAATAATTCCCCTCACATGCATTAAAACTAAAGTAATGAGCCTGTTTTGAGAATGTAAGGAGTCAAAAGTACAGATTTTTGTGTTCAAATGTAGGGAGTAAAAGTAAAAAGTTGCTAAAAAAATGAATGCTCAAGTAAAGTACAGATACCTGAAAAATCTACTTAAGTACAGTAACACAGAAGTATTTGTACTTCGTTACTTCCCACCTCTGCCAACGTTACAGTAAAAACTACGCCCTTGCATGTACAGGACAAATTCTGCGGTGCTGATTTGTCCGAGGGGGTTTCCAAAATCGACAAAAAACAAATGTTCCTGAGAATAGCTTTAATATTCAAAATAGCTTTACATTATTTAATTTATTTGTGATTTATCTACCTTTGCACAAAACACAAATATGTCATCTTTAAATCTAATTCTGACATTGTGCTAAACAATGTGGGAGGTAAGTTTTGCAGGTTAGCTTTCAATTTCAGATCTGATATTACAACTCGCTTGGCCATATTTCTCATAAGGAATGAACACCTCTTGTATTTTCCACTGGCATGCATTTGGATTTAACTTTAAAATGGTTACTGTGATTGCAATTAATGATACACTATTTTCAGTTCTGACTACAGTATAATTAATTCCACTGCAAATTGACCCCTTATATTTTACTTGCACTTGTGTTTACTTAATTTTGTCCAAGCTTAATTTTTTTGTTGCAACCCAGCTCATCACCGCTCTCCTCTCCTCTCCTCTCCTGCCCCTCAAATTACAGTCCTCTTTCATAAATAACACCCTGCCTCCAGAAAGATGGCATATTGCTTTTACGAGCTCATTAGGTGGACAATATTGTACTTAGTGTCAGCTCATTATGGGGGTGGAATTTAGAACTGTAAACGCATTGTTTGTGCATGTAATCAGAGTCAATGGTGAGGACGAGATGATGAGCAGATTTTCTGGATAAATGAGCAGACAGGAGAATTGGTCACTAATGAATCCTTTTATGGTCATGCAGCGGAAGAAGGAGGAAGCAAGGGTCACACAGGAAGTGAGATGAGTAAAAAAACAACACACAGGAGGGAATTCGATTCTCCCAGCCAATGGAAGACACAGGTGTAGACTCAAACAATTAAAGGCATTTAAATTATACTATATAATGCGTATAAAGGTGCAAACGCTCTTATTGTGAAGGACAATTTCCCCCATGCAGTGGCCTGCATTATAGTTTGGCCTTCTGAAGACTGAAAACAAATCATATGTTTAAAGTATGATCGTTGTTTTGAATTTTATACACACAAAAGCGTGCACATGTGAATTCAAATCTGCACACATTGATCCCCAGACACAGAGACTGACTGAATTTCACTCTTTTTCTTCCTTCGAATTCTCAACCTTGTGTTATCTTTTTATGAGGGATGCACGATATTGGATTTTTTGCCATTATCCGAAATGCTGGTATTTTCCAACCCTTTTTGGTGATTGCAGATTTCGATACCGATGTATTAGGCACATGTTTTTTTTCCACCTAATTGCTGAGAATATCACTACTCTTGCCTACTTTTTTTGTAGTGGCCAAAAACTGCCATACCGCAGACATCTTAGACCCTTCTTCATGCTTGACGGAAGAGGCGTTGTACAAAAGGTCATGTGTCTAATCACTCATGTTTCTGAGCGCACCTGAATGCAGCATCCCCCCCAAAACACACGGCAGTGAGGGAGACATGCCCGGACTTGTTTACTGCACCTACTACAGAGACATCAGTAATCACCGTTGCGCTCTTTTTATCGTGTGTGCGTCCATGAATATTTAAGTTAGTTTTTGCACTGATGTTTATGTTAATCTCTGTTAGCGTCGGCTTTGGCAGCAAGCGTATTTTCAGCGTGCTTGATGTTGTTAAGTCCGGTAAAATGACGAGAATGTGTGCTAACTGTTAGCTAGTTAAGAGTTGTAAAAGTTGTTTAACTTCTATTCATTGGCTCGAGTTTCTGTGACTTTTTAGTGTATATTGCTGATATTAGGCCCATGTTTTTTTCCACCTAACTGCAGAGAACAACAAGTCTCCCTTGTAGTAGAATTGATATTATGCCTACTTTTATTGTAGTGGCCAAAAACGGCTGTACCGCAGACATCTTGCGCCCTTGTTCACGCTTGACAGAAGTGGCGTGGTGCTGGCAGTGTGCGCACACTTGCGTCGAGTTAATGTCGTAGCATTAAGTTAAGCTTCTTTATGGAATCATCGAGCATTTAGGCAGAATTAAAGCATTTTATCTGCGAAACATTACATACCTGCCGATGCCGATAGGTCATTCTCAAGCCATAATCTGCAAATACCGATAACGTGCCGATGATATCGTGCATCCCTACTTTATATGCCCATTATTATTTCTTCTTCAAACCATACTAAACCAAACCCACACTAATTTATAGTTCTTCATGCACAATGTAAAGATCACTCCGGCTACTTTCGGTCTGCGGTATTTATGTGGAGCGACCAAGAGTTTTTATCTCTACATTTCAATATCACAAATCCAAAACTTAGTTGAAGGCTTTACACTCTGTACATCATACAACACCCTTTGTTCTTAGACCCAGAAACATACATAAATACACTGTACCTACCTTGGTAGTACACACTGAGAACATCCAAGTGTATTCGGTCATACAGTACAATCCTAAGGGGTTTCATGTAAGAGCTCCAATCAAAATGCTTAAAGAAATACATTTCCCATCTCTCAATAGAAAAATCTTGGCTCAGACCATCTCTGAGCTGCTCTAATTGGTAAAAAAAAATAGAATAGAATAAATCAAATAGGTGTGGATAGTTTTATACGTCAGCCAGTGTTAGAAATCTATTTTTACAGGTCTACCCAATTATGTACACTTTCATGGACTTCTGCCATGTGTTTTTCTACGAGCTGCTTTAAGCTGTACCTCCATTTAGAGGTGAGTCAGTCTTCAAATTGTGTCAGTTGTCAATCAACACCAGACACACAAGTTTCCATGGTAACTGTGGTCAGGCCAATGATTGCTTCCAACGTCTTTTGAAACAGAGTGCAATATCGTTGTCACATGTTGGCTTGAAACAGAGCCTGTTGGCCTTTCTGATGTTTGTTCCCCTGGTTGTGATGCTTCTAGTTTTCTTTCATTAAAAAAAATACGTCAATAATGAAAAAATGTCGTGCACTATTTCAGGATCAGCTTAGATAAATTTATACCAACCAGGAGTTCACACGAAAAATGATTTTTAGAGCAGCTCCGGGCTCTGCTCTGCCAAAAGTGCAGCTTCATTTGAAGTACAACCCTTGAGAAATAAATACCTGTCAATCGAAACCCATCAGCCGTACCTGTCTGCAGCTTATCGCAGCTCCCCTGTCAGATTCGGATTCTGCATGCCTCTCATATCTCATCAATGATTCAAACTGACCTGATTCACTTGTTCCGCTCCTTCATCCTGGAAGAGAAACAATGCGCAGAGGGAGACACAGAGAGTGTGAGACAGTGAATAATGTACAGTAAGTGAGTTGAAGTAAACTACTAAAATGAGACGGCGTCTATGAAGTCAAGCGCTTCCAACTGAATACATGCACTTCTGGGTAAATTAGAAAAATAATGCTTTTTCCTTTATCCACCCAACGTTCTCATGCTTACCTTGGCTCTTCTTTCTTCCCCTCTCTTCCTCACGCTCACCGTCTCACACTCTCTCTCCTTTTTTTCTCTTTTCCTGCTGACAAAGAGAGAACTAAAAAGTGCCAACCCTGTTCTCTCTAAGCTTGAACCCTGTGTGCAGGCGGAATATAGAGTTTAGCTTTTATTTTCTGTGTGACTTTTTGTTCAATGAGATTTGGAGAAGGTGACTTTTATCCCTGGGGGAAGAAGGGAGGAGAAAAAAAGGAGGATGCTCTTATGCTCTCACACAGAGTGCAGCAATTGGTTGAGTGAGAAAAATAAAAAAAGGGGGGGGATAAAATGAAAAGCTACTGCATGGGGACCCATTTGCTTAGTAACTGCTATCTTTGTATTTGACTCCTGGACTGCTTACTGGGACGAAAAGCAGGCAGAGGGTATAATGAAATACAAAGATGTATTATGGGATATAAGTAATGGAGCCATGCACTGAGATATTTCAAGGCTTACTCTCTACGTTTAATTTCCTCTTCAGAGAATGAAATGACCCGCCGTATTAACCTTGAAGGGGAAAGGGAAGATGCTTTTTCTTAAAGACTAAAAAGAGAGAATAATCATCACTAGATTGCGCACTCACCGAGGAGGAAGCTCCGCGCTGAACCCGGGGTTACTCTCTCTCTGAGCATCTGGGGACACCGTAGAGACTTCTCTACATCAAGGTGCAAACCCACTGCTAAAGTCTCTCCTTTGTCGGAGCTGATCAAAACCCTCACGTCCGGCGTGTCTGACAGAAACACCGCATCCATTTCTAATGAGTCCGGTGGGGACACCTTCCTGAGACGGTGCCTGAGAGGCTGGCCTCGGGGTCACGGCGAGATGGGGCACAGGGATGCTTTAAAATTGTGATTAGCCCCTCGGGTCAAAGAGGGGTTGATCCACAGTGCACCTTGAGGTCCGGCTCAATATACTACTCCCAAGTGGGTGTCCTGTTCTCCTTCATTTCCCCTTTTTGCTGTCCACACAAGCACAATGCACTCTTCCTTAAGCTTCCTCTACTTGGCTGCTAAAGAAATTTGGCAAAAACAATATATCTGTGATTCACAGCTGGTTCTTATGTCTTTGGGGGTTCTGAAAAATCATACAAGAAAGCAAAAGTGATAGAAGTGTTTCTGAACAACTTTTATTCTGACATGGTTTGATGAAGGTTTATGCACATGTTCAGCACCTCTGCTTTGGAGTGTATTACTTACAAAAACAACACTAGGGTTCTGTCACAAGTCCAACTACATCACTACAGTTTGATACAGCACTTTTAAAGTCTTTAAAAAATGTTGAGTAGCTGCCAAGTCTACTCTCCTACTACCAGGGCTACAGGAAATATGTGTTTTGGACTGCTTGTGTTGGTAGTATCATGTGGCTCTGTATCGCTTCAGCGCATCCATCGTCAGAAGTAGCACACACTGGATGCTGCATACAGGCAGGAGAAGGTATATAGCTCAGGTATACTGGTGGGAATATAATAAAGATAATGGACAGCTGTTTCAAATGACGCAGGGGAACGTTACACTAGTCCATGATAACAAGTTGACGCAATGAGACAATGATGGACACATGGGATGATGGTTTGTTTTGACCCAATGTCTGTGTTGCGCAACTCAGAATTAGCCAACCATCCGAGACAGTGATATTTAATTAGCTAAACTAGTTGGGCATCTTTAAAAGTTACAATTGTTTGAGTATGTAGTAATCTAAAATGTTTCAGGGCCCAACCAAACCGTAAGTCACAAAACTCTGATCAACAATTGAGACTAAACTTTAGCAAGTTCTGCGTCAGAGTCGGCCTAAGGCAATAAAGTGCAAAAGATTATCATCCATCCACATACACCCAGCAATTTTTAAATGCATATATTGCATATTTAATTAAAAAAATAATAACTTTGGGTTGATTTATTATCAATGGCCCATCGTGGTTCATGTGGAAATCTCTGCTCTAAAGAGTAACCTTCATCATAAGCTCTTGGTTTGGTTATCTCAGACTCATAAAGCCTTGTATTAGCTTTAATGACTGACCACTGTGGATTTCTTGCACTGAAGTCACGCTGAGATACAATCACTCTTTTAGACAATATGAATGAAAGCAATAATTACAGTGATCAGGAATGTACATATATGATTTTAAATATTATATCACCACAGGCCATTAACTACAGCAACGTTACTTCTACTTGATGAATGTTGGTTAGATTGACAGCTGATTCTTCAAACGCAGCCTCTAAGTTAACCTGTTTTTGATGGCCATGGTATAAGAGCAATAATGCACTCTGAGGTGTCTTGTTCAGGAACATAATGAACCCCTCTGTAAGGGTTGTAAATAAAAAATAAGTGTATCGCTTCTTACCGTATTGCACTGTATTGTGTCCTTTCATATCATATTGTTTCATTTCGTTTCGTATCGCGTCGTATCGTGTCGTGTCGTTTCGTATCGTATCGCATCGCATCGTTTCGTATCGCTTCATTTCGTTTCGCTTCGTCTCGTATCGTACGATATCGCTTCATATCGCATCGTATTGTTTTATATTGTATCGTATCGCATCGCATCGCATCGTATTGTATCGTATCGTATCAGCTGTTCTGTTTTTATTATCATCCATTGTTTTTGGATAAATGGACACCATGTTACATATTTACTCTGAGTATCTCCCACCTGTGCCTGCCTTTTTGGGGGGGCATGTGTGTCTATTGATCTATGTCAGCTTTTCTAGTTTCTGAACCTTTGAAACCCTGAATTTTTTAAGCACTTCCAAGTCTTCATGTTCAGTTTTGCTAGACTGCTCTAGGTGAATAGTCATACTACCTCCAAAAGTGCCAGAGCTGTGCTTTAAAATATGTATTTACAGTATTTGTAGAAGTTTTCTTTTTGGGGGGGGGTTGAAAATATACATATTTTTTGCCTCTAATCTTTCCAGCTGAATTGAATGCAACTGGGGAAGCGAAATGGTAGCAGTAAATTCACCACATTTCAAGCCCAAAAAGTACCGTGATGCAAAAAGTGGAACAATTTTGACTAACCTGAAGAGCACAGGGCCTGAAGAGTGCCCCCCTCCTCCCCTCCCTTCCTGTATCTGCTGTGAGGAGGCCGCTCAGCTCACTGCACTCACAACAACAGCCGCAATAAATTACAAAGCAGCACGCTCCATGTTAACAGATGCCTCTGATAGGTTCTTGTCAAGATTATCCATGCTGCTCTGAGGCTGACTGTGTTTTTTGAAGGGGGGGTGAGGAGTGAAGTTAACAAATGACAAAACAGGCAGAGCCAATCACGGTTCGGGCCCCCTGATACGGAACTGCACAGACACGTCCTCCAGCTAGAGCCCTATGATGCATCTCCCTGGCTGTTTTCTGTTAACTCGGCTCTTTCAAGGCCATCCATTCTACGGTGCTGCCTGACGTCGCTGCAAAGTCTTCCAAGTCGGCCCCCCTTCCCCCCACCTACCTTTACAATCCATTTTTTTTTCTGAAAAGCTAGGAGGTAAAATATAGCCGTCTACTTAACAAAGCAAAAAATCCACCTCTCAGTCGCCCCTGCCATTTCACTGGAGACGTTCTCTAGGAAGGAGACATTATCCATCCCATTGTCCCGTCTTCATGATTGTGTCCTGATTACATTCGAGAAGACTCCCTGCACATGCTTGAGCACATCTCAAATGCTGACCAAACACTTTCCTTTCCACACTGATTCCCTTTTTATTGCTCATTCGCCAACCTCCAGCAATGAAGATTGCACTACACGGCAAGATGGTGTGGATCCTCGCCTATTCAGCGGCTGTCAGGCCACTTTATCATTCTGATGGTTTGGTCAAGAGTAGACTGGTTGGACTCTAACTGCTTTCCTTCTGACCTGCAAGCCACACGCCCAGTTAGAGATAAAAAAGGCAGAGGTTTCATAGATAGAGATGCTGTATTCTGCTGAGAAGAAAACCATTCAGAGAAGACGGTGCGAGGCAAGGATGTTTTACCAGTATCAATATCATCCATCATCGACTTGCTTTTGTCGCAGCATGCAGCAGCTGTTGCATCCAGTCAAAGAACATCAGCATCCAAGTCTTTTTATTTCCATTCAGTCATTCAGGATCGACACACAAATATTTAAGTTGGCCACCACAGCCCACCTGGAATATAGTGTTTCCTTTAACTAAGAGGAAGCCTGAATATATCAACAGACAATGCCCCCGTAGACCTCAGATTACCACACTGGATAGCTCATCCATAACCTTTTATTTCTGTTTATGTTCCACTCTGGTCGCACAGTGCCATAATCTTAGAGGCACTAAAAGGAAATAAACAGCTCTCTTGAGGTGACAAAGAAGCACTTACTTATAGTTTAAATCCCCTTTTAGTATTGTATGCATTTTCATTCCTATTTTCTTTTTCCAACCACCTATCTATGGAATGTTTTTACTGCATATTTTTTCTACCAAGTACCTTAAAGAACATTTCCACAAAATTGGTTTATTCGGTTACTTTTGATGTGTTTCTTTCTAAGATGTATTATAGTTCAAACATAGAAATAGTTTGTAAATGTAAATCAATACACAGGCAACGTGCAGAGTCAGCTGTTGCTTTGCTAGGCAACATAAAGTTACTATTACTAAATCTATCCTGGGACCACTTTCATAAATTATCAGCTACAATGGATCCAATCTACTCTGTTGCTACACAGTGCCATCACATGCACAGTCCTTTGTTGACTTGTTTGATTGCATTTTTAAAAAAATGTGGTTAAAAATACAAACATCTTGAGACTCTTATGTTATATAAAGCGACACATATTTAACATTAACTAGTTGCTTATAAGCATGCGTATTAGTAGCATACTGGCCAGTGGTGTACTCAGGCTGTTTGAGGGGCAGGGGCAAAAAGAAGGGGCACCCGCTGTATGCCATGGGGATTGCCATTATTAATTAAGTGTTTATTAGTCATTATAAAAAGCCAATTAAGGCCTAATTCTACACAGCCATATTCTACAGCTAGGCCTTCAACTTTCCCCTCATTGACCTCCTACCTACTTCTTATAGATTTTAAGAAAGGAAGTTCTTGTTCATAAATTACAACCTTACTATGCTTTATGCTCAGGTTTGGTCTCACAAGGTAGTACAAATGTTAATAGTGTTCAAAACACTTTAAAATAAGTCTGTCTAACTCCTCTAATATGTCCCCTATTCTAGACAGGCCTTGCTCATAACTAATTCACAAGTAATAGACACTTATTAACCAACATAAATGTGTTATTCCAAAGTAAATCCATTCTAGACTCAGTATATCAGTTAAAGCACACAGCTAATGAAATAATAGAATCCATTATTAAGTAAAGGTTACATATTGGATGAACTGATCCAGGTCATTGCCTACATTTTATATCACTGGGATAAACAAGGGACAAGGAGTCACACAAGTCACCAATTAGTTTAGCTTTCTTTTAAGCACAACATAAAGATCAGATGGTAAATTGATAATTATGAAACTTTGCATACTGTACTATAGAGCCCTTTAGTTCATGTATGGCAGGTCATATTAGATAACATTTGTACTACAGAGTTCTTCATTTGCATTCCTGAAAGGTCATACAAAGCCGCACATGTTTTGCAAAATTTCAGCAATGCAGACGGAATAATGATCCTTACATAATGTGCGACACGAACCTTTTTGTATACAAAAACGACCCATCTCAGTATTCCCTGAATAAAAGCATCAGTGAGAGAGTTTGAGTTACTTATGAGATCAAAGAGCAGCGGCAAAACAAGATGCTGGGGGGGAGGCGTGTGTGTGTGTGTGTGTGTGTGGCAAGTCTTAGGGGGCGCACAGTGTAATTTAAATGATTTGGCAGAAAGAATGATATCTCCAAAATTCAAATGAAGATCACAGGCGTGTAAAGATATTTGAATTTCTCCAAGTTCAAGGAAGTTTCCGAATTCGTTTGATGTTCTGATTTATTTAGCTTTCAGTCAAAGTCGAACTTTGCTCACTTTTTTATGCTCAAGTGACTTCAGCCCTGTCCTTTAACTGGAACCAGAAAGTATTCTGCAGTTTATATTCAGATATATCTCTTGTCATGTCCAGCTGCAGCGTCTGATTTCAACAAGGAAATATTTAAGTCTAGATGGATGATGCCCTCAAACTGCTGTTCCATTGTGTCTTTGCAGTGAATCCCCGCACAATGAGTCGCAGCAAAGAGTAGATTTTGTGAAAAGCATTAAAGCAGTCATTATGCACCAGTAATTTCTGAGGCCTTTTCATCAAATCTGACAAAGGACCAAAAAAAAGTCACAATGCTTAAAAAAAAACGATGCAGACAATACATACAGTCTGTTTGTAGTAAAGGCCCAGATTATTACTCTGTGCAAATACTAGCAGGTGCAGCTGTTTCCAATTGTGCAGCTGACTCATTGAGGCTTTCATGCAAATGAAGTCTGCATTGTCTTTTCATCTCTTCCAACAGATGGGAGGATCAAGTTGAAAGCAAAATAAAGTTTTGCAGGTGTATTAAAATGCAGGCATGCTTAATAAAACGCATAATGTGACAGTAAATCAGAGACTTTCTCCTTCTGCCTGTTTTACATTTTGTCAGATATTCTCACTTACTACAAATCTTTGTTTTATCAACTAAATATAACCACTGTTTTATTTTGGTGGGACCTAAACGTATATATAAATCGATGTAAAGCACATATTACTCTAAATAAAGTTGTTCACTCATCTCACTCATCATATGTTCTGGACTAATCTGTTATCGCTAAGTCAGTGAGAAGTCTAAATGCTCTTTTATACTTGCCTGAGTGCAAGGTGAAGATATTGATCTCTTGTTTAAATCTGGCCTTCCTGTCCAAAACCCAGATATTCAGTTTCATATCATTCATCACAAACAAGTGGTAAATCCTTAAAGCAGCTTGACCCAGTTTGATTTTCTTTCAATCCCATCTGTACAGCGCCTCCCGGATGGCAGAGTCTCCAATTTCTTACAAGATGCCAATCAAGCAAAACTGAGGACTCGTACACAAATTGTACAACACACTCCTTGAAACCTATAGGTACTAGACATTATTGTCCAAAAATTATAAGAACCTTTTTATGTAAAAATGTAGAAGAGCATGCATTATTGTTTTGTAATGGTTTAAAGTACATTGTCATTTTTTAATAACAGGGGGGAAGGAACATGGAAACCTAATATAGCCGAAAGTTTTAACCATTGACTATAGCATGTGATCTGGGCCACTCATACACATATAAACGGACATAAAAAGGTTAGTGAATAAAAAAAGAACATCTAGAACACTTACACGAAAGTAATCAGCAGTTTGACTATTGAATTTCAGTCTACAAGTGTGTCATCAGCATTGAACAGATGTACATATTTCAAGGTAGCGATCTACATTCTGAGGATAGAATGTCAGAAGTGTATCCTTAGTTTAGAGCCACAGTCAAAAGACCAAAAAACACTATCATCATGTAGTTTTAAATCCTGCAGAGGGGCATGAAATTGCAACCGAAATACAACCAGAATTAATTATAATCTTAATAAACATAGATAACACAATAATGTTAAAGTATGCACACCAAAGCTTTAATAAAATTAGCTGTCAGCTAAAAAGGCAAGTTTGTAGAAATGTGTCTTAAGACAAAATTTAAAAGCAGAAACAGTCCGCAGATCAAATACAAAGTGGGAGACTGCTCCTGAGCTAAGATTCCATTACGGAAAAAGATTGATCACCTTTTGACCGCAACCTCGACTCCAGTATGGTAAGCAGGCCTTATGTGACTGATCTAAGAGGCCGTCTTGGGCGGTAAGGCGGTAAAAGCTCACTTAAATACTCTGGTGCCAGACCATGTAAAGCCTTGTATGTAATGAGAGATAATTTTAAGAAAAAATATGTAAAATACTCTAAAGATGTCTACTGATCTCAATTGCCAGAGTTTTACCCAGTCTGGGGGCTGTAATAGCAAAAGACTGGTCACCTTTGACCCTAGCCTGGATCATGGAAAAACCAGCATAACCACATCCGCCAATCAGAGGAACCACTCAGTAACAGGGAGTCAATACATCCTTGATATCATTTGAAATAAAAGACATTTAATGCTTTAAAAGTGATCAAAGTGAGCAATATTTAAGCCTGTTAAAAATTAAGACAGCAGTGTTCTCTAATTCATGTAGATGTAAGTAATTATAAAAGGGGAAAAACTAACTTTTTGATTAATCCAAAACCAGCCACACTGTGTTGCGCAGCTGTGATGTTAGTGTCACTTCCCTAGAGGATTTAAGTGGGTTCCATTTCGACCTGTAATCTCTGACCATTAACTTATAAAGAAAGAAATACTAGCTCGTTTACATTGGATGACTGTGGGTTTGGGCACACACACAGTAATTTGTAGCATAACTTACATCAGGCCTGTGTTCTGTATCCAATCAGGGCATCTCTCTCTCTCTGCAAGCTCCATCTGTCGCTGAGGCGTGCCACTGTGTGCGTGACCCAGGCCATGTGGGTGAGCTTTGGTGAGACTGCTCTGAGTTCTCAGGCCCAAAGCATGAGAGAAGGGAGGAGTGGAAGACCTTGGCACAAGAAGCTTCAGAGCTAACAGAGAGGGAAGAGAAACAGATGCCCGGGAAATCTCCATGTCATCTTGAATATTACACCCCACAGACCCACTTGTGTCTTCATCAAGAAATCCTTAGTTTGTGTTCCTAAACATGAGATTTCAGTATGGAGAGATAATTGCAGCTTGATATTTCTATGCGCATTAGATAGTGGTTTGATTGTCCTTTAGGGATTCACATATTCTGCAGTTCTAGTTTTAAAATCAAGTGTGGAATTAGCACTGTGACCTCGTGCACATTTTCACAGCTTTGGTTAGGGTACGGTATCCAAACTACTATTTTCCAGGTATGCTAGGATGGTGAGTTACTGCAACACTGGACAAACAGTGGTGGATTAAATGAAAACTGCACGCAGACAATTATAGATAACTTGTGATGGTGTCGTAGTGTAATGTACTGTATGCTTGATGATGTAGAGAGCATTATATATTCGGGAAGAGTTTGTGTTGCAGCAGCAACTTGTACTTTGGGATGCAGGTTAGCATTTCCGCTAACTATTTCCTTCAAGATTTGCTAGCATGTGGTGAATACATCTTTTTGAAATGTTGTATATACGTTCATAGTGTAATGTTTAGGTTAAAAACAAACGTTCCAGTACCAAGCAAGAAACGGATGTGTTGCACTAGTGCTGTCAAAATTGGCCAAAAATGACGTTCGATTATTCCTTCTAAAGAAACACAAAGGTTCAAACTATTCGAATATATTTCTGAGCAATATGTCCACAAGCGGGCATAGCATACGAGACAAACTTACGTGCAAATATCTCTTTATTTAAACATAAACATGCCTTTTAAAAGATCAACATCATCTTCCTACACCTTGCAAAATAAAGAAATAATTAGGTTACGGTCGGACGGACATACAGGAACAAGCTAGAACACGGGAGAGCTTGCAAGACAGACGCGGTAGTGCTGATTTTTTTCGCATAAAATTTTAATTTTAGTAATCGGATATCCATTTTTTATTACAAATTGGTTATATATTCAAATTAAGAATATTCACTGACATCCCTATGTTGCACAGAGAGTTTATAGCCTTCGCTATTTTTCAACTCTTGTCCCTAGTTGGGCCTTTACATATACAATGTAATAAGAAAATACAGCAGAATTATAAAACCACATAGAACTACAGATTTTAAAGTACAGTTATAAATATATGCCATAATATAACACACAAATACTATACAATAATAAATAATAAATCTAAAGTACAATAAGCTCTGGTTTGTTTTGAGCCAGCGTTTAACCTTTGTTGTGAAAGATGTAATATCAGGGATTAATTTGATGTCAGTTGGTAATGTGTTCCAGAGTTGACAGCTCTTTATGGAGACAGCTCATTGTCCAATTTAGATCTGTGGGTTAGGGTTAGGGTTAGCTTTAGCTCCTGTTCGTCTCTGGGGTTTTCCATGGGAATGTGCAGATTCTCGCTGCTCTCTAAACTCCCAATATTCATTTGCTGTAAATGTTATGTTATTCAAAAAGTGTCTAAAGTGACATATATTGATATTGATATGTTTTAGAGTAACAGTTTTTTATTAATTTTCATGCATACATCTACTTCATAGGGGATAATTGTGTAAAGGCATGACTGCTGCAACCCGCCTCAGACCAGACCCCGTGCTTCGGTTAGCCTCACACCAAATTGGTCTACATCATTGAGCTCACCGTGCCCTGGTAAGATGCAGTAGAAGAGGTTCAAGAGGCTCAAGCCCAGCAGATGGCATCTAGGGGGTGAGCCTGGGATGCCAGGATTCACCCCTGAACCCTCTGGAGGTGTCGTGGGCCAATCAGCGAAACACTGAGGAAGAAGGGCGCCTACTTGAAAACCCTGAAGATGTTACTGCTGACTCGACCACCCTGCGGAGTCTAGGCAGCAGCATGCCTTAGGTGAGCAATGAACGGATTGGACCAACTAGTCCTTGTGACCAGATTACTTTTATTTTATTCATTTTTCGTTCATGCTTTTGGGTATATCTTTCTCTTTGTGGGTTTTCCATGGAAAGGTGCTGAGTCCATGTATGCGAGTGACCCGTGTATGCCTGCTTTCTCCACAACTACAATTGCTTTCACTTGAAGTTGGGGAAAAAATGTCTCTGAGACAAACTGCAGACGTGACTGTGTACCTTTGGTACACCGTAATACACAGTCAGACGCACTACAGTGGAATCACCCAAGTACGTCTATTAGTGGAAACAGCCTGCAAAGCAAATCTGTCTCCCAAAAGTATTCAAGGTACCTCAGACTGCACATTGAGGCCATTCAAAAGCAATAACCACAGTAATAGAAGTGTTTAATGATATGCAACTACTCTTAAAGGAGTGAGCAGAAGATTTAGGCGTGTGTCCAGCCTCACAAACACATTGCAGCCTGTTGAGCTCGTCCTATATAAAATACGACCTTATTTACTCTTTAAACACTGACAGAAATTATATCATCTGCATTTGTTTCACTTTCCGCGATGTTCCAAAATGTGCCCCTGAAACCAAAGTACGACTCAAACTATGAAATGTGTGTACCAGCACAGCCCTTACGTTTATCTATCGGCAATACATCTGCAGTCGGAACAAACCCCTGAATGTGCTCGTCAGGTTGGGATGCCCACAGGAAGACTTTGGTAAGCTGTTCCACACAGTTAATGCTGAATCAACAGCAGCTAAAGTATAACTTCAGGCCTGCTGAATTTGTAATCATGAAGTAGTAACAAGACCTCAGTTTGATCTTTAGGAGCACACAGCGTCCCCTGGTGTGTTCAGTGCTATTAAACCGCAGCTTTTACATTCTCCGTTTGGCCTGGAGTGAAGAAGAAATCACAGTGGGGGTTAAGACCACCACCACTTCTCCTGTGATCTCCTTTTCCTTATGTTAGACTTTCAGCACTATTTGTTGTAGAGTGTTGTATACCAAAAAGCTCTGTGAAAAATAATGACACCAGAAGAGGCTAAAAAGCAATCAAATCTTTATGACTTTGATCTGCCCGCGGGGAGAAAACTTCTCTCTTTACAAGTTCCTCATTAAGTAAGACTGTCTTTTACATCTCTGCAGACATAATTATAGAACAATGGCTTTCTTTTTCTGTCTGTCTCTCCTTTTAGAATAATGCATGTGCAATTAAAAAACCTCTAAGATTTTCCTCCAAATTAATTGCAGTCCCGTAGTCCCACAACACAACTGCAGTGACCCCATCCTATCATGCATGCACTTAGAATTGTATTTGAAGTTTTATGTGTCATCTTATGTGGCTTATGATTTATGCATATGCACTGCATATGAATGAACAATTGAAATAAATAATTACAACTTTTATTTTATTTTACTGTTAAATTAAACTATAGATTTTTGATTATTTATACTTTTTCAAAGGTATAATAAGTAAGATTTTTCCTTGCATTTTGTCAACAACAGATTCACACTGGGCCTCTCCTCCTAGGCTCTTCGTCACAAGAAGCTCACACTCACTCTCTCATGCGAGAACACGCCCATCCCGCCCCTCTTGGTTACCTTTGCACTAGCATGCTAACTGCTGGTCACCGTTGCGCTAGCATGCTAACCACCGGTTAGCTTGTCCTACCCGGTTTGAGGCACCTACCTGTCCAACAGAAAGAAGGCCAACTCTTTCGCCATGTTCGTCGGTCTGAATGGGGCCCAATTGCTAATTTGAACCACTCACCTATACGCTGTGATTGGCTCAGGGAACCACAACAGCGCCCCTCCTGAAAACGTCCCGTGCAAAGCAAAACAACAGAATAGATGTAGAGGGAAGGGTCTCACAAGGGTCTGCACACACACTCACCAACACACATGTATAGAGGCCCATAAGTGATAATTTATATTATATTTGTGAAAGTCTATTTTCTGGGAAAATCCTATTT
Organism: Semicossyphus pulcher; assembly: GCF_022749685.1. NCBI lineage: Eukaryota > Metazoa > Chordata > Actinopteri > Labriformes > Labridae > Semicossyphus > Semicossyphus pulcher. The sequence continues at coordinate 20,385,630 of NW_027211759.1, forward strand.
ATTATACCTTTAAGCATTAAAGGCTCTAAATGTGCTAAAACCTCATATTCTGCTTTATTTTGAAAGGTTTAAATACCCTGTAATGCTCTACATTCCTGTTGAAATATAGCCCATCATGCTAGCCTATTTAACTGAGACTGTTAGTCATTTAAGTGCCAAAAAATAGAAACTAGGGCCCTGAGCTTGCATCTTGGTGTTCAGCATATTTTATTATCCCATCTCACAGGTCGCTGACCTCACTTTCCTTTAAGCAAATGCAAACTTTCTCTGTGAAGATGTACGAGCGACTGCCTCGTCTCTGCTCCAAGGTGAAGAACTGTATCTACAAAGTGTATTTTTACAGGCTGTTTTGAGATTACTCTGCTTCTTTAAGCGTTCACTCTCCTGCTGCTGTATTTTGTCTTAGAGATTTCCTCCTGAGCTTTGTCTTGTGTGTGTGAACAATCGATAAGAACATAACCTGCTTAAAGCGGGGCGGCGGGGTCATATTGCGGGGCTGCTGACATTGAATGTTTAAGTTTTCACTTACAGAGAAAAAAAGAGACAAATGAAAGACAATTTAAAATGTAAATTACTAACATTTGACACTCCAGGTTGTGAGAGAAATAATGTGTGATGAATCAATACACAGGTTGAGTGAATATTGCTTGCGCTTTAATCCGGGGTGAACACTTATACACCAGAGAAGGTCAGAGGTCGATCTGAATGTAATGCAACTTGCTAAGAAGTACAATACCATAGAAAAACATACGCCATCATAAACATTTCATGGTAGTAATCAGCCATTTTCCTCACTTTTTTAAGGTCAGACTACTTTTCGACATTTATTGCAGTGTGAGGTGCAAAGAATGTACATGATTAACCACATAAATGAACCTTCTGCCAGTTTTATGTTTGTATTCGGGATGCACGATATTATCGGCAAGTTATCACAGATAATGGCTTGAAATCGCCATATCGACATCAGCAGATGTGCCAATAAAACAAAGCTTTAATTCTGCCTAAATGCTCGACGATTCCCGAAAAAAGCTTGACGTAATGCTACGACATTAACTCGGCACGAGTGTGCGCGCGCACTGCCTGCGCATAGTTATCAACAATATACAAATAAAGACTAAAATTCACAGAAACTCGAGCCAATGAACAGAAGTTAAACAACTTTCACAACTCTTAACTAGCTAACAGTTAGCTCACATTCTCGTCATTTTACCGGACTTTACATCAAACACGCCGAAAATACACGCTTACAGAGAGTAACATAAACATCAGTGCAAAACTAACTTACATATTTATGGAAGCACACACGATAAAAAGAGTCCGTCTGTGATCACTGATGTCTCTGTAGTAGGTGCAGTAAACAAGTCCAGGCATGTCACACTGCCGTGTTTCGGGGGGCGTATCGATATCGACAAAAAATCCAATATCGTGCATCCCTAGTTTGTATTGCTACTTTTCAGGCCTTTAAACTATATACCCATCTGTCTTTTTTCTACTACAGTTTGAATTTCACATTCATTGCACTTAAGAGTCCGTCTCCCATTTTAACTTATTTCTAATTTACTTGAAAATCTTTATGGAAGTCAGTAAAAGGGGAAATATAGTTCAGGGGTAAAGAAGGTTGTCGGAAGGTTTGGCGGTTTGATCACTTGCTCCCCTTCACAGCTGTGTCCCAACTTAGGGGCTGCATCCTTTGAAGGCGCGTTGAAGGCTTTCCCATTTCGAAGGCTCCTTCAGATGCGGACAGCAAATGCATCCTCTTTTTCCCAGGCCATGGAGGATCCATCAGGTGCATCCTTCGCAGCCCAACATATCCTGAGATTCATTGCGCACCAATTCAAACGAGATGGCGGACTCTTACACGGCCACATTTTTAAATGTAAACATTTTTGGTTTCAACTCAGTTGAATAGCTAGCGATACAAATGTAAAAAAAACAAAAGGAGCCTTATAACAAATGATCTTTAAATTAATAGATTAAGTTACGTGACGTTAGTGCTGTTAGCTAGTTAGCCCGCTAGCTACATGTTGCTAGGCGACAAAAGCGGCATTTGGTGACGCAAGGGTAAGGGCAGGTACAGCTAGTGACGCAAACAGGAAATCCCCCATAGACCAGTAGGCCACGGCGGCTAGGAATGACTCATCCTCCGTAGACAGCGTCCTTCGAAGGACGCCGCGCCTGAATTTAGACACAGCTTACACATGGAAGTGTTCTTGCGTCCCAGATTGCTGCTCCCGAAGGCAGAGCCTATGGTGTGTGAATGTGTATGAAGGCGTAGCTGATTAGTAGCCTTGTATGGTTAAATTAGTGTATGAATGTGTGTGAAAGGGTGAATGCTGACATGAAGCGCCTTTAGTGGTGAGAAGACTAGAAAGGCGCTATTTAAGTGCAGTCCATGTACCATTTATCCAAGGAACGTTCTGTTGGTCATTCACTTTTGCATTTAATCATAACATCATTGATTTGATCTTTCTCCCACTATACTGTATATTGTTTAAAGTGTATGGTTATAAGTGTATGGTTCCTGTGTATGGGTGTATGAGAGGAGTGGAAAATAATTACAGGAGGTTGGAAAATGTACAATCAAAACAAGGTTCAGAGTTCTACATAAACTAACCCAGGTAGGTAAGGTTAGCGCCTAAAATACAAATTGTAAACGATGCACTGGTTGACCCTCCGACTTGAGAAATGGCAATAGTAAGTGACTTTATATTTTCACCATCTTTATTTAATATCTCAATGTTTGTAAAAAAAAACAAACAAACAAAAAAACTGTATCAGAATGCATTTTCAACTATTGGACCTTTTAAGGGGTCTGGGGAAAGAAATAGTTCTCTTTCCTGAGCAAACATTTTGCCTACCAACTCCCCCTCTCAGCGGTGAACACATTTTCTCTTAGTTTTATGCAGTCTCTGGCCACTTTAGTTATTTTTTTCTTTGCAGCTGCCTTGGCAAGAAACTGTAACATTTTTATTAGCCATCTTATCTTCATATGACATCCTCACCACCAACTACTTAGAGGTAGTAACAATAAGTGTCCCATTGTGAGAGCTAAGTGTGAAAAAGTGCAGTGGTAGTTCCTACCTCTGCAGTCTGTGCTGCCTCGCTGTGGTTAATTGTCTTTATACACCGTTCGAGCATGTTCTAACAGCATTTAGCGCCACTCGAACTCTACGTGAATCAAATGCCTCTGGTAATACGTTATCAGATACAAAGACGTGTGCATTAGCAAGGTCCAAAAATACTACATGGGCACATGCATTTTGTGCTTTGTCAACATCAAACCTCATTATTACTATATACCAATTTGAAAACACTGAAAAATATACAGAAAGGAGTTACACTTTTTTTCCTATGTACCTTCAGATAACAGATCTGCATAAAGAAAAAGTCTGATTCTAAATAAGCATCGAGTGTGGCTCAACGTTTGATCACTTGTGCTTGGAAAAAAAGGTAAAAGCTCTCGTGGTGCAGAGAATCACACCAGCAGAGTTTAGAGCGTTCTAAAAGTGCATTATATCCACAGGAAGAGGCCCTGCTTAGACATGAAATTGACTCCTGCTGTTTGCAACTTCTTCCACTCAGCGGGAGTCCTTCAATCTAAAGAGCCTGGGGTTTCCAGAGCCCTCGCTCCTGCTAGTGTTGAAACTGCATCCTAAACAAACAGCAGCGCTGCCCCCAAGAACATCGATGCCAGCAAAAATGCTGAATTTATTCAGAGCAGCAGCTATTTGCATCGTCTTTTGAAGTAAACATGCTGTACAGTATATTTTTATATAATAAATGAACATGCAACGCGGCATTTCGCATTTACATCAGCAGCTGAGGCCTGTACGTCTCTCAGTTCCTTTTAATAGCCGTTAGCATTCAGCTAAAGTGGCTTACTTAATGCCCAGCCGGCTTATTAAAACTCCAAATCAAAACGCAAAGTGATCACTTTGATATTATGAATGCATGAATTTCATCACGGCTTGATGAATTATTCATAATGAAGCTCGGCTTTTGATTCAGATTAGCATCAATAAGCGAAGCTGCTAAAGCGGACATTTTGCCAGAATACCTTTTAGCAGGCGTGTAAACAAACAAGTGCCACAGTACACAGATTTATTCCATGAATACAATAACTTACTGCTAGACCTATTAAGAGAGTATGCACTTAAAGAGCTTGTAGTGCTATTACAGATATTTATGGGAGAAGATAATTCACTTTAATGAGCATTTACCCTGTATTACAATAGGCTGTTGAAAGAAACGTGGAAAATGGAGACAAACATTGTGACTGTGCTTCTCAGAAAAGAGCTTCAGACAGGGTCATGGGCAGCCATGGGAAGACCTACTGTAGCTCAAATTGTTGAAAAAGTTGGTGCTGGTTCTGATAGAAAGGTGTCAGAACACACAGTGTATCGCAATGTGTTGTGTATGGGGACAGACTGGTCAGGGTGCCCATGCTAACCCCTGTACACCGTGCCTACAACGGGCACGGGAGCATCAGAAGTGGACCAAAGAGCAATGGAAGAAGGTGGCCTGGTCTGATGGATCATGTTTCTTGTGCATCATTTGAATGGCGGGGTGTGTGTGCGTGGCTTACCTGGGGAAGACACAACACCAGGATGCACTATGGGAAGAAGGCAAGCCGGCGCAGGCAGTGTGATGCTTTGGGCAATGTTCTCCTGGGAAACCTTGGATCCAGCCATTCATGTGGAAATTACTTTGTACCACCTACCTAAACATTGTTGCAGATCAAGTACACCCCTTCATGGAAACAGTATTCCCTAATGGCAGTGGCCTCTTTCAGCAGGATGATGCGCCCTGCCGCACTGCAAACATGGATCAGGAATGGTTTGAGGAACACAACAACGAGTTCAAGGTGTTGACTTGGCCTCCAAATTCCCCAGATCTCAATCCAACCAGCATCTGTGGGATGTGCTGGATAAACATGTTAATTACTCAATCACATTAAGACCACAAACATTTTCAGCATTTTTAATTGTCATTGCTTTAGTCGAACGTTTCCTGAAGCCTCTCTTGACTATTGTCGTCCTTTTACATCAACTCAATTTACCAGTTTATTTGCACTTCATTGAAATGTTTTCAACAGCCCTTAAAAGGCATCACAGAAGCTACAGTACGATATTAAGTGGAGGCATTACCGCACTTACACTGATGTTTTAGAGCTACACTGAATACATGAATATATTAATGTTGTTTTATTGCATCCGTCCGTGATTTAGTTACACTTAATTTTTCTACTTCAGCTCTGCTTTGTGCAATTAAGACGCAGCGCGATCAGTCCGTCACTGTCGGCTCGGAACAGGAAGTGCAGGGTTAGTGATGTTGTGTTTAAACCTCTCTGGAATAAGAAGAGAAAAGAAAAAATCCTTGACATAAATGTTGCTCATATCAGTTAAGATCACCTGTCAGGCCAAGTACGTCAGGCCACCCTGACCATGTGACACGTGTTCCTCCCCCTATAGAAACACATGATTACACTCAGACGAATGAGTGCTCTCTTACATCTCTTTGCCTCTGGTGAAGGACTTGACTGCAAGAACATGCTTTTCACAACTCTCTCACCACACTTGACCGTTGTTAATGTGCAAGACTGAAGGCTAACAAGAGTGCAGCCTGGGATGACCTATAGCTATAACTCGTTGGATTACTTCTAATATTGCAGCCACAAATAAGCGAATTCAAAGGAATCTTGCGACAACTGAAGATTTAATTCGACCCGACCCTTCAAACACTGTGATTAAGATGTTTGAATAGACAAACATGACATGAGAGCCAAGACCTTGCAGTAAGAAGGTGGCCAATATTTTCCTTCTGTCTGAGTCTGGCTATGAGGTCTGTTTGGTTAAAGGCGCCGAGAGTTTCAAAGCGTGCAGCTGAACAGATGCAGTTGCTTGTTTTAGCTCCTCACAGCTGATGTTTTTTCCATCTCTGTTCTTCTGGGGCTTTATGCTATTGATCTAAAATGTTGCATACATAAGCAAATCAAGGCAAACTTTTATTTCCATGGATTTCAAGATGGTAAATACACACATCTTACATTTAATTAGAATCTTAAAAATGTGGGATTTTTTATCACTCACATAAATAAAATCGAAAATCAAATAATAAAGCAAAGAAATATAATTCACTTTGCTCAAATCATCATTAGCTGATTTTGAATTTTAGTGCCTATCACGGCACTCGATTCCGTACAATGAGAGCAGATGGAGACGTGTTGTCCATCTACATATACAGCCATTGCCTCACTCCTAGAAGGTTCCTGGTTCAAATCCCAGGTCAGATGTAGTGGGCCTTTCTGTGTGGAGTTTGCACGTTCTCCTCGTGCATCTCCGGGTAGCTACTCCGGCTTTCTCCCACAGTCCAAAGACATGCTCGTTAGGTTAACTGGTGACAGTTAAAATTGCCAGTAGGTGTGAGTGTGAGATCGAAAGGTTGTCTGTCACGATGCGGCCCTGTGATTGACAGGCACCATAACCGGGGTGTACCCTATGGAGTCAAATAAAGGTCAAAAAGAGTTTGAGCTTGCAAAATAAAGTTCATGGATAATTTCACAGCCCACGGCTGTACTTCACATTTTGTGCACATGTAAAAAAAAAAAGTGACATTTGTGAATGCATAAAAAAAAAAACCTGTCATCACACATTCAAGTTTGTGAATTTTCAGATAAGTTTTTCAGGTGTAAAAATATTTTGTGCTCACAGATAAGATTTGCAAACGTGTAAAAAGTTGTTGTTGCTGTAGAAACTATTTGTGTGTGTGGACTTAGAATGTGTGCCACAATATTTTCAACTTTGAGATTTCACAAAGTCGGAGTTTCAGACACACACATCTCTTATGTGCATGTGTGAACCCGAAGTTATAAGCAATGAGACCTTTATTTGACTCCATAGTACCCCGCCTCTCGCCCAATGACAGCTGGGATAGGCCCCAGTTCCCCCTCGACCCTCAACAGGATAAGCGGTATAGATGAAGGATGGATCTTATGTTGTGACATTGAAATGTTACAGTCTTGAAATAATAGGATTTCATCACTAAATAAAATAATTTTAAGCAAAATAATTCGCTTTTATTATCGTTTAACTGCTTATTTTTGTATTTGATGTCAGTGTGTTTGAAATCTACTTATTTGTGATACCTGTAAAATCTATTACTAGCAGTACTCTTTGCATTAAAAAAAAGGCTCCTTCCCCAAATGTTGTTATAAATATTTTGGTATTCTATACAGTTAAACATAAAGTACATTTTACATTGCACCATATAATGCATACACTTTATGAGAGCATTTGGAGTATGTAATTATCCAGATGGAGCATATACTCTTCATTATAGAGGAAGCCTGACCTGATTTTTCATCAACATCAACGTGTACATCTCTCTCGGTCTCTCTGCCACAGACATGGACTGTGGCCGTGAGGCAGAAGCAGCTGTGTTTTATAATGCAGTTTGCATTCTCTGTTCCCCATTAAACCCATTCCTCGGGACAGACTCGAACTTGTGACCCCTCTATTAGCCTTCATGCACCCGGCCTGGTGATTAGAGGAACATTAGGAAATTAAAGGCAAATTGCATTACCAGAGAAACAGACGGAGGTGCTGCTGAGGACCCAACATGCATGGAACCTGCTGATGCTCAGACTTTCCATCCCTTTCATCGGCCAATGTGTGATGCTAAATGTCACCCCGCAGGTAGCAATTTCTCAGGTGGCACATCCTGATAAAGGATAAGGCCTATTAGCGGTGCCAGGGCTTTTTAATCTTAAACTTGGGTAAGGTGTATGGAAAGACTGTAATGTTATTTCAGCCCTCAAACTACTCAGGCATATTAATAAGATGCAAATAACTTGAAAACATGCAGAAACTGTGCTTACACACACTCTGGGGTTTTGAGGAAATGTGTCCCTCAACTGGAACTATTTTAGGCAGATAAAAATGTGATGAGCCAGCTGAAGACATGTAGATTGTCCTCCGGCAGAATTAATTTGTTTGGCTTGGTGGGGAAATACGTGTTGTAAGCACTACACCAACAGGTACTACCCTCTATGATATGCACCCTTATTACTCTGTGTAACATTCAGAAAGTAGCAGAATTTCTGCTTTAGTTGGAGTGGACGACAAGAAATTAAAGAGGTAGGTTACTCTCATGTCCCCACATTAATCTCTATTTACAGATTATACATAAAAACGCAGGTCCGGACTTTGGTATGAGAAGTGTTCTGGTTTCTGTTTATAGAACGTTTATAGTCCAAGTAGTGCTGACTAACCACAGATCAGCAGGTATCTGTGTACGCAGGAAAAACAGTCTGTGTGGAGAGCATAAGCAGGCGAAAACCCGTAATAACATCCAGGGCTCCCATCGGTCATCTGCTACGATTTATTTATCTCTATAAAAAGATAGCAGTGCAGCTAACAATCTGTTCTCGATCAAACGAAGAAAGCAATCAGCATTTAGATTTCCTGACTTCCTCGAATGCATCAGAAATGATCGATCTGACCTCCCTTCAACAAAACGAGCATTTTAAAAGTAGTTTCCTTCTCCTCTTGAGGACAGACCTCACAAAGCTTCATTCTTCCTTTTTAAAAATCTACATCATGATGTGATTTCGGCAAAACTTAAAACCTGTTAATTGCGAGTAAATTACTCTGCAGCCTCTGTGTAACTTACTGTTTACAGTGAAACTGAGACTTAATAGGAACAGATGATCTGAAACACACTGTTGCTTCTCAAGTTGCTAACTGGACTGTAAACAATGCAGCACATGGAAAATGAAGGAAGTTGTTTGATCGCTAAATGCTGGCTACACCAGACATACAGAGAAGTTGGCCATCGTTCCCAGAGGCAGATGGGTTCGGAGTAGGGATGCACGATAGTGGATTTTTTGCTAATAACCGCTATGCCATTATTTTCCAACCCTTTTTGTCGATTTCTATACCGATATATTAGGCACATTTTTTTCCATCTAATTGCAGAGAACATCAAGTCTTCCCTGTGAAGGAATTGATATCATGCCTACTCTTATTGTAGTGTCCCACTGGCAGATGCAGAAATAACATAATACAGTGCTTTTTAAAATGTACACATGCAATGGGCAATATAAGAAAACTACTTAAACTTAGGTTATATACAAAATTATTTCAAATAAAACTGCAATATTTATCAAGCTTTTTTAGGGATTCATCGAGCATTCAGGCATAATTAAAGCATTGTTTTATCAGCGGAAAATATCTGCAGAAAAATAACATATCACATACCGATAACGTGCCGATAATATTGTGCATCCTGAGCTCAGAGATGTCCTTGACATTTTTCCATGTAATATACATAAACAGATAATGGTGCATTTAATGCTCTTAAATATTTTCGGCAACTCATCATAGTGTGTCCTTAAGAAAGTCCTATTACCTCAGTGGTGGGTTTTGGTTAATAAGAAGCAGAGGTGCCGTTTAAATTACAGAGACAAGTTAATACACAGGATATGGTCTTCAATCTATTCGACCTTATATCTTAAGAGCCAGACTAGATTTTAACCACTGTCATAAATTTGGGAATAAAGCACCTCAAAGTTTAACCTACATAATTTATTCCCAATTTTCTCCCCTGATTGTCCATTCCCCTCCTGGGATGTCTTATGAGACTTATTAATATTTTAAATGTTGCCCTAGTACAGATAGGGCTCATTGCTCATCTCCAGATGGCACAGGCATGGTAATGAAAGGTGCCCTGTGAGCCTCTGAGGTAAGAGCCTGTATGACATGCCCACATATTGAACGAGAAGATGCTTTTTATAAATGATTTACCAATGGCAAGGTTTAATTCATTCAAACACAACACTCCATCCAGCGATTACCCCACATATATTCCTCCGCCTGGCTGTGCTCTTCAAAACTGCTGTTACTGCTTAGTTTCCTCCTCAGACTCGCAGGGAGCAGAATCTTAAGTTGTGTAGTTCTGTGCTTTTATATTTCACAGAAACTAATAAATATGTATTTTTTGTACTCTCACTCTTGGCCGATGCTCAGCGCCTGGAGATATGGGAGCTGTGCGGTTGCTTTGACAGTGTGACAGGTTTAGTGCTGGAGGATTGTCAGATGTCTCTCTTGCCAAATATTGTCCTCAGTATCTACTCCCAGATTTCCCCTGAGCACAAGTCTTCACAAAAACAAGGCTCACACAGAAGCAGCACCAAGGTGACATTTGTAAACAAAATGCCAGGGACTCGTGTAATCATGGCTGCCATAGTTTAAATGCTACATATGTGCATTTATAGCATTATGTCATCTAGTAGCTTGAATGATGAAGATGAAACCATGGCTACAATCCTGCTGCTTTTTTCATTCAGACATTCAGACTGGTTCGGCCCTTCTGTGTGGAGTCTGCATGTTTTCCCTGTGCGTGCGTGGGTTCTCTCAGGGTACTTCAGCTTCCTCAAACAGTCCAAAGGTTTGATTAGGTTAGGTTAATTGGTGACCCCAAAATTCCCCGTATGTGTGAGCGTGATTGGTTGTCTTTCTCTGTGTGTCAGCCGTGTGATTGACAGGCAACTTGTTCAGGGTTTACCCCGCCTCTCGCCCAATGACAGTTTAGATAATGGATGGAAATGGAGGGCAAATGGAGATTGCATAGGGATGTGACGATACACTCGACTCACGACTCGATACGAATCCTGATACTGGTTGTATTGTTTATTTACTGTGATGTAAAAAAAAAACGTCGTAAGAAGCCTGGTGACGTTAACTTATAAGTCTCCTACTTCCTGTCGACACACACAACCTCACGCCGTGTGTGCAGCGGCTACAATTAAACACTCTGCGGCACGTCCGCTCCGTATAAGAGGCCATAGCGTCAACCAACACCAGGGCAAGGTGTCGCTGATAATGGGAATACATTTACTGAAAAGCTAAACTAAAAAGCCCTGAAAGCGCCGACGTGCGACAGCAGCAGCAGCATCACATGCCACAGTTAAACTAATTATTTACTCCTCTATTCAGCTACAGATGCAAAAGACGTGATGGCGTCGAACAAGAGAAGCCAAAAGCAGATAGCGCCTTCTGCTGTCTAAAAAATAGTATTACAATTAATCCCTCTATCTTATCTATTTGACTCGTCACTTATACGTATCGATTTTTAACTGCATTGCGAGGTATCGTTACATCCCTAATGTTGCAACTATAGATCTATTCAGATCTCCTTTTTTTTGTAATGAGATCGACACCTTCTCCACCTTTTCCATTTATCCATCCATTTTCTTACGCTTATCAGGGCCAGGTCTGCAACAGTTTAACGTTACGACTGCTTGCAAATGTAGTTAAAAAACGGACTTATTTGACCATCTTTACATGTAAACACATTCACAACGTGGGTGTAAAGGCAGTTTGTTTGCTGTGCATTAGTCAAACAAAAGACTGTCTATCAAAATGACATAACTTTAAATGCTGATCACATACTTTGGCCACTTTAAGGCAGAAGAACTCCACAATAACCTGACAGATACGTGTCCTTTCATTATCACATTGGAGAGTGTTTGTGCTTACCAAACACCTTAGCAATTTGCCATATGAGCAACGTAAGCATTCATTTTGGATCCTGTTTTCTTTGTCTGACTTTGCAAGTTTTATTTTGGTCTCCACAAGTTTCTGAAGAAAAATATCTGGTTGTGAAACTTTTCAACAAACTTTGACTGTATGCTGTTTCATGTAGTGCAGCAGCTTGACAGTCAATTTAGAGCTTGTGCTCTGAAATGTGGTCGATGAGATGGTGGGACTGGACCATACTGTACCTTGGATGGAGGATGGGAAACGTCCTCTTTAATGTTTCAGGTTGATTTACTAAAACCTCACTAAACCTTTGCATGTCACTGTCCAGCCACTGGAAAGCAGTTGAGTTGATTACAATATGTATACTGTCATCTAAATCGCTCTGACCCTTCGAATCCACAGGATCCGTCTACCTCCGGAGTCGATCGCGCCCATTCAAGTCAATGATCGTGATTCCACAGCACGCGCCGCAGTTCGTCTCCGGCGCATCCCAGAAGCGTGTCTCCGCTCTGCTCCGCTAAAGAAACACGCCGGGTCTATTTTTGACGGAGGTCGCTTCAAACACGCGTCAAGCTCAACAGAGCAGATCGTTCCAAAAGTCACACACCAAAGCAGCATACAGCATCCGGTCATTTCAAAATAAAACACCATGTTCAGACCGGTACAGACTCCCGCTTTTTCCGTTTATTTTAAGATCAACACACTGAAATCTCGAAAAAAAGAACACTTTTAATTAAGTAGTGTACTCCTCCATGGTAGAAGCACAAAAATCCAAAAGATCCAAAGAATGATTTCCAAATGAGCAGATAATCAACCTCGGATGTGCAAACTGAACTGTAGTTTGTGTGTTGCTCTGCTAACATTGATGTTATTGCGTGATTTCTCAATTCTTGCGTGATAATTTAATTCTCCCGCGATCTCGCAAATCCAGCTGCTTGGGCCAGCGTTCCACTGCGCTGCGGAACAGACATGCTTCCTGTGGGCGAGGGCTCGCGCCGTTGACAGACCAGAAACGCCGCGCAGGCAGAACGCGCCGGAGACGGATCCTGTGGGATAGAGGGGTTATTCCGTACCTTTTGCTCAAAGCAATAAGTTTGCAGGATCTTTTTGCCCTAAGTTTTGGCTCTCAGGCCACATTGTTTCCTGCTTTATTGGCACAGTTTGGTGGTGTTGAATGCAACCTGCTGGAATACCTGCAGAAACTTTTCAAGGCTTTTTTATGTAAATCTATGATTACACCTATCAGGTTAGAAATATGGCAGTTAATGTGATGTCACTGCACATACGGAAAAAAGACATTTCTCAGCCGAAACACACATTTCCAGTCCACTGACTTGCACACTGTGAACGCCGAGCGTCAAGTATCAGGGTGCATAAAACCTGATATTTGAAAAACAAAGCAGATGTTCCCACTGTGTGAGCATGCTTTAGTGATTTTCAGCACGTCTAAAGGGATCGCGGTGTACATGATTTAAAGCGTAATACAGTAGTGCTCGATGGGGAATATTATTCATTTATTCAAATGTACGTTTGGTATTTATCCAAACCTGTTACGTGACAAAAGAGCGGACATGTGTCTCATTTCCATGAAACTAAAGGGAAGGAGCTGGAAGAACCAAAGCAGGGACACATGTAGTACTAAACGGGGAGGAAGATATAGGTTATAGTTGGGAATATGCTAATAATTAAAAACAGATGGCTTCTGTACACCGACCATGTTTCTACAGCTTCATGAGTGCCCCGAAAAAGAAGCATTAAATCCACATCTGCTGCAGCGACGCATGTGGGAACAAATACAAGAAAGTCAGGTTAAAGAGAGGCTGACAGATTTGTACCTCGGCTTATTTTAACGTCGGAGTGAAACAGATTTGTCTCCCGCAGCTATACAGGCGATGCGCATAGCTCGTGCGGTAAAAGCTGGTGTCAGTCTATGTATATCACAGCACTCGTGGGAGACACTGAAAGGGACTCAAACCTCCCGTTCTGAACGTGGTAGTTTCTCTGCAGAGGCTCCCACTGATGGACAAACAAGTGAGAGTAACATTGTCATTTTGTCACACTCTGTCTGTCACTAAATAATAACTCTGCTTTGATGAAAGACACGAAGAATGGGAAAGGGAGACGTATTTTGAAAGCGGCAATTTATATCCATCTTTTGAACTTTTAAAGGCACCCACAGACTTTATATATTTTTCTGCTTTTGTTTTCTTTTTTTTTCTCTCTTCATCAAACTCTTCTTTTTATAATCTCTGGTGAGCCAAGGAAGGACAGGCTTTGATAATGATGATTGACCCAGTATGTGGGTTTCAAGCCGCCAAATTCTCACAGATAATTCTTCCTCTCTTTCTCTCTGTTCCTGATTAGATAGCTGGCACGTGGAAGCTCGTATAGTGCCCAGAAATTTGATTGTGCTAACGCGATTGGGGTGAGGTCGGGGACTGCAAAGACCCATGGTAATCACCACACAGGGATAAGTGAGGGCTTCAAAGTAAATCAAAGTGAAAAGACCTCTTCTCTCCTTAACATGTCCCTGCTGTGATTTGAAGCCATTTTTACGGGGTTTTAAGACACATCACAGGAGGCTGTTTTCTTCTCCCTCTTTCTCCCGCTCTCTCTTCTCCCTCTTGTGTGTGTCAGGTTGATCTCAGTTAAGAGTTTTGGTGCTTAGCATTCATTTTTTTCTGCATTTTTCAAGCACATAGGGCCATTGTATTAAAGTATTAAGTCTCCCTATCTGTCCCAGAGAAGCATCTAATAGCCAATTTCATGCAAGAATGATGAAGACAAAAGTGGAGGGTTATTAGGAGAAAGGAGAATAGTTTGGTGTCACACCTCAGGGATCTTTGATAAGAAGTGAACGGGGATAACTGTGGGCAGTGTTAGACAGTGGCAGCGGCTCCTTGTATCTTGGTGATAAAGTAAACAAACCCACAACAAGGCAGAGGCATGTCTCTCAGATTAATACACGCACGCACAATGTAAAAAGGATTGACAGTCTTATTTGTGTCGGAGCTTACCCACGCAAGAGCCACGGACCGGGTTGACATTTCAAATGTTTACATCAAAGCGGAAAAGCAGCGCGCCTGCCTGGATGAATGGTACACCCATTAGTCTCTTTACATATGTCAACATTCCTGGGAAGAGCACGCAGAACAAAGGGAAACATCATTGAGGGTGCTTAAAAAGAGGGGCTCTTCTTTAAAGTAGACAAATGAAAGGAAAGGGAGAATAAGCTTTTAACAAGAGAGGGACACTTTATAAAAGCTTTTCAATTTTCCACCTTGAAAAAAGCTTTGCTCCTCCACCCCCCATCACCAGGCTCTGAGATGCCTTTTGTCCATTAGCTCATCTGATCAATTTAAGAGCTTTAGAGAAGAAATGTAAACAGCAAAGCCAGTTTAGGGCCGATATTTAATTGAAATGTTCTTTAAAAGCGATTAATGAAAGGTCCTTATGGAACAGTTTATAATATATTAAATGTATAAAGAAGAAGGCCTACATTTGTGCCATATGTCAGCAGGATAATACAAAAACTACAAGGCCCATTTTTTTTAATGAAACTTCGTAGAAAGGCTGTAGAATCTGCCTAGGAAGAATGCATTTCATTTTGGAGCAGATCCAGATCAGATCAGATTCCTGCAGGGCCTTTGCTAGGTCATACAGCTTCCTGTTTGTATTGTGGTTTACATCTTGTTTTTGTTGCAGCAACAGTTTGGGAGGTAATAGAGGGAAGTTCTAATTAGAAATTAATTCTGATGACTGTATATGAGCTACCAAAGCAAACCAGACCATCAGCGACAAGACTGATTATTTCTATATCGTCATTTTTAATGCCTGAAACTGCTGGCGGGGGGTAGGTGTCAGACGAAGCAATTAACTGCACGCTGCCTTTGTTTACATTTTCCAGGGCAAAAATTTAAAGTAAGTGATACATATGACTGTTAAAGAAAGCATGACAAAAAAATGTACGAAAGCCACTGCAGAATTTGAGAACTCAAAATATTCTGGGGCCCAACCAAACTTTAAATCACAGAACTCAGATCACCACTGGAGAGGTGAAGTATTCCCTGATATAATTTTATTTCATAAACAGAAAAATATGTTATGTCAAAGTAGGCCTGCAACATTTAATTCATATACACGAAAAATTTATTGAGATCCAAAATATGGTCAAATAGTAAATTTGAAAATTGGACAATAACTTATTCTTTCTATATTATGACATCTTACAGCCCACCGACAGCACCTTCAAGGCTCAACAATGGGCTGAGTGTTTATAAGCATTAGACCGTGTCTCCCACTGTTTACTTTTGTAAGTGTGTGCACAAAATTGGGGTCTACATAATGATCCACTCCCTCCTGCCCACTACGCTCTGCCAATGAAAGGCTCCCGGTGCTCCCATCACAACAGGGCCCTAAGTCGCAAAGTCACTTCACACATGAAGGAAAACAATGTCCTCTGGTACCCATCGTGAACGGCACTTTGTTGTTTCCATAATATTGTATTTTCTTATATATTTACATATTTATGTATTTACTTTATAATTGTTAATTTTGTTTTTTTTCTTTGTTCTTATTTTGCAGTAATGTTAATGTCTGTCTGTCCCTCTGTCCGTCCATCCGTCTGTTGTCTATCATCTTGTGATGGGGGGTCTGTTTTTGGTTTCTTGCTTTTTGTTTGCTGTAAATACACTCTGTCTTGGTTCTGGAATGGTGAAATCTTGTCTGTTAATGTAAAAGGGGTGAATAAAAAAAAGAGAAATATTGTATTTTCTTTAGTTAGTTTGTTGTCTCTTTAACAAACCGCTGACACAAACAGCTGATTCAACACAGTACGCTGCAGGCATAGTAACTCATATGTGTCGCGGTCCACACAAAGTAGTGCCAAATAAAGAGGTTCTTACTTAAGAGTGAAATGAGGTGAATTTTTCAAATATAGCATACATTCGATACTATAAATTTTTAGGTGAGACGTCCTTTTAAGTGGATAGATTACATGTGGAACTGACCCTATCTGCAGCAGCATAGAGCCTAGCATCTGTGCCGGCGCTCTGGCCGTGCTGACCTGCATCCACTGTATGTAGTACACTTGCTATTGATAAGTATCTCATACAACCCCACTTCAAACAAACCGAATTCCCCCTTTAAGAGAGGCTTTCCAGTGTGTGGGTTTAACAGTGAAGTGGAAATTAAACATGGTGTCAATGCTAGCTGTAGCCTGATTCTAGATGTCCAGATTTTCCAACAACACTCTTGGGCTCAGTGACAGCTGTGTCCATGTTTGGTTAAAAGAAAAAACCCCATAAAGCCATATTTACTAGAGCCCGACCGATATTGGATTTTATGGGCCGATGCAGATTCCGATATTAGGGAGTAAAAAAATTCTGATATCAATATATCGGCTGATATACATACACATATGTTCAAAATGTATCTGAAATTAGAATATTAAAATATCAAATCTGAAAAGTTATTGTCACATTTGCACGACATACAAAATTCAAATAAAATAGAGTTTCTGTAGAAGCTTTAATAGCACTAAAATAAAATCTCAAATTAAATAGAAGTGAGTATAACACAAAAACACACAAAAGTAGGAGCAAAAATTATTTTCTTGTTTTTCCCACCTTCACAGAGTGCTGCTACAGATCAAAGTCACTGAACACAGTCCAGCTCATTTAATAATAGTAATAAAAGGTTTCATGAGCAGGATTTTCCATATTAAATATTCCCTCTTAATCAACATCATAATCCAGGAGAAGTGTGAGCTGGTGTCTGTATCTGCAGAGGATCTGCCCTTCGTCTGTGTTTCTTTTCTTATTATTCTGCTCTGTTTGGGACATTTTGGATGTTCTGTGAATGAGAGCAGTCCACGCGCGTGTGCTTCTCACTGCTGTAAGGTGTGACAGAGGGTGGAGTAGACACACACCTGGCAGCAGCGCTATGGTGGCTTATTAAAACAAAACCCTGTATCTTCCTGCGGGGTTGTACGGTGGTATAGATGTGTAAGCTTGTTGTTTAGAGCGTAACCGCTGTGAAACTAGCAGACAATAAAGCTTAAAGCTCCTGTACCTTCGTCACTAACAAACTTCAAACTAACTGAGAGCCTGACTGTACACACGGGATCTCGTCTGCGCAGAGTGTAGAAACAGCGGTGCTCTGAAAGCAAGCTTTCTTTGACTGATTACTGTGATTAACATGAGTTTGTTGTTCACAATGTTCTGTATGGGAAAGATAATGCTTCCTAATGCTTCCCTTCGCTGCTCTGCTCAGCTGTGACGCGCACTCTGGCAGCAATAGGGACGTCCTCATTTCCCATCCCATAAGTTGTTAAGTTTGCTATTTATGATCCAAAATGCATAAAATATGTTGTTAGCGTTTTTAATGTGTCTGTTTAGAACATGTGTTCTGCATAATTGTCATTTTTGTGCTGGTTTATAGTTTAACCGTGAGTGAGGTGGCTGTTTCATTTCTTCACTTTAACTGTATTTTGTTAGAAACATTGAGAGTCTGGCTCTCGCCTTGTCAAAATTAAAACTGCGCCCTCTGTTTGTCAGGAGGTGCAATGGCTTCTACCCACAGCACTGCATAAAAGTAATTTAATACAAATAGGACATATACGCTGATACCGATCTATCTGCGAAGTGTGAATATCGGTTGATAAAATCGGTTGACAGATAAATGGGTCGGGCTCTAATATTTACTATATTAGCATCAACAAGTATAAACTTGTAATACTTGACAGCAAGGGTGATTAAACGCAGACACAGAGGCAGCTGTGGCTCAGTGTTCAATTGTTGTTTTATACGAATGTGACGTGTAAAAGCGCTTTGAGTGGTCAGAAGGCCAGAAAAGCGCTATATAAGTGCATTATCCATTTAAAATCCATTGGTTATGGAATTGTGCGATTGCTTCTACTCTCTCAGACATTTCATTGCAGCAGCTTGACTCGTGAAAATACCGTAATAAAATGTAAGGATTGTGTTTGATAATGATGCCACCACCAAGAACTCAAGGTCTTGGTAGTATTTGGATACAGTAATATTCTGAGCAGAGAGAAATCAAGTGCAAATGGAATATTATTCAGTGGGGAGTAGGTTGACATTGAATTTTCAGATGTGCACTGCAGCTGAAGATGATCTTTTTAATTCTGGATGGAGAAGGACGGCCATCCCACCATTGGGGTGTCAGGAGGGTGAAAAGTCAAGTGGGAGGGGAGCAATGGGAGCAGTGCTGGAAATTGAGAGTCAAGCTGAAGTGTTATTATGCAGTACACTTTTGCACCTTACAGCTTCCAACGGTCCAAAACACTCAAATCTAAAGCTGTAAAATATCAACAGAGAGCAGCATAATGCAATTCATGTTTAGCTTTTCAACTTGCAGAAATGTCAAACACTTTACATCTTGAATAACACCAATTTTGCTGAAAGAAGTTTGGAGATGAATTCCATTTTAACCAAGAAAAACCACATAGCATAGTTAAATGCAGCATAGAACCACCCCATTTTGTATAAAGTGAGTGGGCAACTCTCAGTTGTGCAAAGAATAGCGTGAAATGCAGCTGCTGTCTGTCTGAGAGAGAGCTGACAGGATTTTAGAGCGTGGAGAATAGAAATAAGAAGTGCCATTGGAAGAGGCTGGTTCCTTCCTGGAGGAGTTATTGGTGTCTTCTGTCTGCCTCTGATTACCTTTCCAGCCCCATTTCCACTATTCTGTGTCTATTTACTACCCAGTTCTATTAACAGGGATCATCTAGGTCATATCGCTTGGATTTCTTTAAACAATTTCAACAAACGAGTATGAGATTCATGTGGCAACGTACAGAAGATAAACAAAATGTTATTTTAGTCGTTGCTCTTGTTAGAGTAGATTCCGAGCGTCCAAATGGAATGGGTAAGTCAACATTGATTGTATGTAGGGATGCACGATATTAACGGCACGTCATCAGCATTGGCAAATACGGAATTTTTCTGCCTATATTTTCCGCCAATAAAACGACTCTTTGATTCTGACTAAATACTCAATGATTCCCTAAAAAAGCTTGACGTAATGCTACGACATTAACTTGCGCGAGTGTGCGCGCGCACTGCCTGAGCATAGTTATCAACAATATATAAATAAAGAGTAAAAAGTCACAGAAACTTGAGCCAATGAACAGAAGTTACACAACTTTCACAACTCTTACCTAGCCAACAGTTAGCTCACATTCTCGCCATTTTACCAGACTTAACAACATCAAACACGCCGAAAATACACTCGCCGCCAAAGCCGACGCTTACATAGTGAAACATAAACATCAGTGCTTTATGGCAGTTTTTGGCCTCTACAATAAGAGTAGGCATGATATCAATTCCACTACAGGGGAGACTTGATGTTCTCTGCAATTAGGTGGAAAAAAAACGTGCCTAATATATCGGTATCGAAATCGGCAACCGGCAAAAAGGGTTGGAAAATATCGGCATATCGGATATCGGCAAAAAATCCAATATCGTGCATCCCTAAGTGTATGCCATCCTACTTTATCAATGCAGTGTAACCATATACTCGGCTATATCATACACAAGGAAAAACATTCCTAAGCTTCATTCCCCATGTTAAAACAGGAAAAGAGCAGAGGACACGAAGAGAGGACCAGTGCAGGTGGCATGGAAAGTATCTCCTCTCTTTTACACTAACCTTTGCATGAGAGAGGGCTCTTACTCTCAATTATTTTCATGAATTTTTCATCTCTCACATAAGCAGCTCACTTCAAACAGCTAGAAAGCACCACTAGAACTATACAGCCCACAGGCAACCATCAGCCGTCAAACAACCTCCGCGCTTTCCGCAGATCTGTCTTGAAGCAGTGAATGCAGATCATCCCGAGGAGAAGGCGATGACAGGGTCACTTCAAGGAGGAGGAACATTATGTGGGAATATAGATATTCTAATGCCATTAATTACAAACCATGCCTTTTTGTAATTAATGCAATTTGGTTTAAAAGCCATTAAATACCACTTCAAACAGCTCATGATTGAGACAAATTAGAAAATTACAAAACAAGATAAAAGTGGATCATTAGCTTTCGGCTGAGAGTTGCCGATGATATGATCTCATCTTTTACTGACAGCTGCAGAAGGATCTGTTAATCATTCATGTCTTCTTCGAAGCGTTTTGCCTCCCTTGTCTTGAACTGTCTTACAATTTCCCTTAAGCATGAAGACATCAGGGAATCTCAGTGCCTTCAGGTAAGAAAACACTTTCTGTTTAATTTGCGGTTTGAAGACTGCTGGAGAGGGTCAAACTAGCCTCCCAGGGATTCTTCTCATGCGGCTTTAACAGATGAAGGCAGCCATATGTTTTTCCTCTCTGTCAGCACTTGACAGAAACCCCTAAGAGAACGTTGTTAACAACAGGTGAAGGGAGGCCCAGGGGAGTAGCCTTATTGGCACAACAGAATGATCAATTTGACCGCATCATTAGGATGTGGATATGCTCTTTGGTGAGTTTGTAACCTTAATATTCAGTGGAGAAAAGGTCTAATATGTGTCTGATGCTCCTGCAAATAAATACCCTTTTCTTTTGAACATTGGACACACAGCGTAGGAAAACATGCAGATTCAGATTGGCACATTTAATTTACTGGGTACTGGAGAATATAAAAATCGGACTCCTTTGATTACCGATGGCAACATGAAGATGGTTTAATACAGGCCCCAGAAGTCCATTCAAAATGACATGTCTGCCAACAGTGGGTCTCAGATGCCAGAGACTGAACATGTGAGTGTTTGATCATTTACTGTGCTGTATCTTGTTTGTACTGACCAGCAGAGGTTCATCAGAACGCCAATGAAATTCAGCTATCTTTAGTTTATGACCGAATGCACGTAGTTTAAATTACAAAACATGCACATTTTATTTTGGAAATTAAGGTTGAAAATATCAAATGCATGCATACACTATGTAAATTATAAGAACCAAAAAGAATCACAATCCAAATGTATTATAAGTTTAAATATTTATTAAATAATATTAAATATTTGTGGATTTACAAAATACTGTGGTAATGACCAAAAAGGGCTGTACCACTGAAGCAGTTAGACCATGTGCTGGGGCGCCAGTTAGACCTACAGACTAACAATACTGAATACAGGGTTCGATTGTCTGTCAGTATCTCTTAAATTCCTGTGATTTATCACGTGAGCTACACAAGCCGCGGCATTGGCTGGCTGCCCCCAGTGAGGTTTTCAAAGCACATGCCGTGCATCATAACAGAGACCCAACTAATCGATGATGAAATTCGTTGCCATCTATTTTAATCATCAATTTTAATCGATTAATTGTTGCAGCCCTACTGTCATCATCACTGTATATATATATAAATACCCACACACACATAGAGAGAGAGAGCGAGAGAGAGAGAGAGACAGAACAAGCAAGTTGTCATTGTTCCTTTTAGTCAAAACAATAAAATGGGTTAAGATTTTGGGTGTAAATTAATCTGACTTTTTCATATTTTTCAAGTTTTAATACACTAAACTTGTTCAAATCATGATAACACTCTCAATCAATTCCTCATGCCAATTAATTTTGTCACAAATCCTAGATGGCTGCAAAAATGGCTGCCAAACGGACCCTTGGGACAATGTTTTGAGTTGGGAACATCAAAATTTGAGGATTACAAAAAACTAAGTAAGAAAAAAATATATCTATTGGGTGCATGGAGACCCTATCTTCCTACTAGACTAAATATAGAATCCATAATGGACATAACCAAACAGCAACACAGACACTCAACAAACAATAAAGCACCACAAACAGAGTTATTATTTCAAAAAAATGTATTCCTTTCCTTAGTTCATTTCAAACATAAAACAACATTGCAATCCAATGCGAAAATCGTTTATGAAAGGAAAAAGAAACAATCACGCATCCATCAAGAGTACAGTAAGTCCAGTCCAGGTTTTCCATCCAGTCTTTAGTCAGTCTCCGTCTCAGCAGCCACTGTATTTCCACAGTGAAGGATATTCCAGTGGATAACAACGCAACAGTAACACCAACTTAAAACTGACAAAAACGATTGCCAAACAGCTCCGGTGGGACAGACATAGCCTACCTCTCTCTTGTTGTTACCAACATCTTGGGCCATGGCTCATCCCATTTAAGGTTATTGTATGACTGAACTGCCGATTATGAGTTGCGTCAGTTACGTGCATGGGTGTGTGTGGAGTGAGCCAATTGTATCCAGACATGCGGTAGTGATTCTAGCTGTCTAGCGTTAAATTGGGAAAGTTGAGCCATCTTAAATTACTTTAGAAAAAGGAATATACAACCCGTGCTAGCTAGCATCTGCTGGGCAGCTTTAGCTAACGTTAGCCCGAGGAACACAGCACATGACAGAAGTAGGCTATACCTCAGCTATCAATGCTAATATTAATGCAGAACAGTAAGTGACAAGTTTTCGAAAGAAAAGAAATTGCTACAAAATCACAAACTTAAATATAACAAGTCATTTAAAAACTGCATATGAACATAAGCTGGTTTACTCACCTGTCACAGGAGAACGATCCACCTGTTCTTGTATCTGTAGCGATACAGTCAATCACTGCTTGTAGTCCAATTCTTTGGTCCATCTCGGATTGATGGCAGGCACTCCTAGACAGATGGTTCGAGATTCTCAGCTGGTTTTCCTCAGAAACGTCTCGAACAGGCGATCACAAGAAAAGTTCCTATGACGCACACCTAATGTGACAGGCAATGTCATTAAGCACACAAGTTTGTAACAATCCACAAAAGCATCCTAGAATGGCTTTTATAGCACAAGTACATCAGGGGTGTTGGTGATATGCCATTTAGTTTTTTCCTTTCAATAAGACGCTTTGTCTGGTTAAGTATGGCAGAGACGTTTTAGTCCATCAACACATAGTGTTTAGCATTGGCAAAGCACTATTGTTGTCCATGAATGGCTGGTGCTTGAGATTGAGGGCTGTTCCTCTCAGGAAGCTTTTAGACAAAAAGCCTCGTTTCAATTTACCAACCAATCATTGAATTACTGAAAAAAAAAAACTCTAGTTACAGTAGTCTGAAGATTCCAATCTCTCCATTGACCCTGTGTCGCTGTTCACCGCCAACTCCTGCAGGTGGCGAGGCTGTGCTTTTCTCCTCACCTGTGAGAGCTGCATTTCAATGCAAACAGAAGCAACATTGCATTTCTCATTGAGAATATTGACATAACAACACACCAGATCAGTTGCAGATGCCAGCTCCAGATCTGGGGCCAGTAGATGATCATATTGAAATTTGGTGGGGTTGAATCTGCTTTCCAACACAGTGAGGTGCAGAACAAACTGTCCATCAATCAATGAATTCAGCGATTTTGCTTTAGTAGCCTGATGAGCATCTTCAAGAATCACAGAAATAGCAGGGGGCCTCCTTTTTATAGCCCACGTTATTGATTGTTGGCAGGCTTATCAAGTTTCTGGTAATCTTTTCAGTGCCACCAACAGTTTGTGAAGCGGAACCAAGAGCTTGAGCCACCACCAAACAGTTTGTGAATAACAGACCCAGAATAACTGTTGTTGAGTATCTGCACTGTTGCGAAACAATCTGCAACTAGTTTCACATCATGCACAGTCAATATGTGAGAGTGTGTTGTTGCACCCAGACATAACTGACACCCCAATGCAGCACTGGGTAATGCTTGCTTTTTGGCTATGTTACACTTCAATTTGTTGTGAATGCCATGGTGCATTTAGTCCGCGTTTCCAGGTCCTCTTGCTAACTTCTTTGACACAGAACTCTCTTGATTGCATGTGCCGTCTGTGCCCCAACTAATCAATCCTTTGACACGTTGTTAAATATAGTAACTCAGCTGCTGCTTGCATGTACTGCCCCTTTTCTTGTACAACTAGGTTTCTTACTGCTAGTGACATCAGCTATAGCTGTGGAAGGTTATTCCCCCTTTTCTTCTTCTTCTTTATCCTCCTCATTCTTATTATCCTACTGGTGTGGCATCATGATGTCATCCACCATGTTAGCATTCGCACTGCTCTAATGAGCGATCTCTGAATCCCTTGCTGATGACATCATCTGACCTTCCTGGGTTTCTTTTAGCAATAACAAAGGCGGGCCATCACCAGGTAATTAAGCAAGCTTTAAAACACTAGAATGAACAATAATACACTAAATCTATCTGCCACTTTAAGTAACATTAACCGGTAGACTAGAAACTGCTAGATGCTAGAGTTATCCCCAAGCTTAAAATGCAAGAAAACAACTAATATGATTTGAGTTTCTTACATATAGTTGGGTAAGAAGCACTAAGACAATAACTCAGTTTTAAAACCAAAATGTCTGGATGTCACTAGTGTTGCATCACGATTGCAATATTGCATCTGCCATTGGGGAGAGATTCATCTGGCTGTAGAGGATTTGTGGTGGCTAACAGTAAACACATATATAGTGCCATTATTCGAAGGCCTGCTCACAACAGAAACCATCCAGAAGGAAAGAATTGACCAAAAGCCAATCCACAGAAAGAGCCCGTAGATGTGTTTGCAAGTGGGAGACTGGGAAAATGAAATTTAACTGCATCCGAGCCATGTTTTCTGAAAGCGTCTCGGCTGTGAGGGCCTCTGGGCGAAAGGACCAGTTCGGTTGCATCACTTAAACAGCCCTCTGCAACAGTAATGTGTGACTGTGTGTCACACACTGCTGTTAGCTTTGGCAAGGGATGCTAGCATGACTAACTGAGGTGACTATATTGTAATCTGCACCAAAGTTCAGACACATCCAGTCTTTAGGCGGACACATTTTCATTTGGTTAGCGGTTGAACCAGACCATGTTTAAGTCTTCCGCGCACATTTGTCAGAGTGTTCAAAGGTCTTAATGGCTTCTTGATGTCTGAGCCCAGAGATCAATGCTATTTTGAATCTAATACCCTTAGGTCAATATTAATTATTGTTGAACGCAGCAGTTGCAAGATGTCAGTTATGAGTGATATAATGTGCTACCTTTGTAATGTTACTCAAACTGTTAAGTCATCTCAGACTCCTGAGATTCATAGTCAGAGCATGGCTTACATTCAAAGCAAAGGCTTTCAGATATATTATTCATACATGTTTCAGCCTTATAAACATGATTATATATAGTAAATAGTTTGGATAACATATCAACAACATGGTTAAGACACAAGCCACCAGGGACTTTGGGGACTTACTGTGGTCACATCCTGATTGAGAGCCAGGCCTCAGCTTGACAGTGTGGCATCCTGATCACACGTGCGGATAGGTAGGCCCTGGGGAGAGCCAGTGCTAATTGGCCTGGTGGTTAGCTGTGAGGTCAATTGTGGGCCAGGTCTCCAGGTCATCAGGGAGGCCAGTGCTGAGCACAGAGCTGTGGTTGTGCTCCCTGGGGGGCTGTGGTTGCAATTGCACTCCTCCAGACATCAGTAAAGTATTGATCTAAAGGGCAGGATTCAGCCTGAGCATCAGACTGACAGGGGATTTGTTTAAAAAGGAGTTATTTTCTTTTAGACTTCCTTGAAAAAAATCTCTTTAGTAAATGTTTGTCTTTTGTCAGACTTTAATATATTAAGAAACTGGGATAATAACCACTTGAAGTCATCCAGTCCTTGTTGATCGTGTCGAGTCCTCATCCTTCAGACTCGCTCCTCTTAACAAAGAACAATTTTCTCCTTGTTATTCAAAAACATAGTGATTAAACAAAAAGCTAAACTAATTTAATGCTTCATTAAATTAGAATAGCTCACACAATATTATTCCTTTGGGATTAATTTGTATACCTACTTAGAACAAGATACATTGAAATAGTACTAAAACAACATTCTTGTACTCTCGTCTTAAGGTTTTAATTTGTGCTTTAGGAGACTGTGATGGATAAAACCCATCTTTGCCCACCAATTAGGACTGAGGGACCGATACATCCAAGGCCTATTATAATGCATCCCAAAAGGACCTGAAAGAAAGCGTCCCCTGAGGTTTAAACAAATCAATGAGGATAAATGCTCACGGTATGGCTGACCCACCCAATACATTATCGAACAAAGACCAACCCCCCTGTCATGAAAAAGGTGTGTGTGCGTTTTTCTCCAGCAATCAGTTCTTTGAGGGCAGTATGACAGAATATAACATTTGTAAATTGTATTCATCATTGGTGTGGCTTTTGTGATACGTAGGGTAAATCTAGCAGTGTGTAGTTCTAAGTTCAGGCTCACTACAAAATCAAAATATGTAGCCAAACCTTTCTAACCTACTGTCTGATTGGTTATGCCAATTGTAGTTTAGATATTATGGCAATAAAGACCCATACCAGCCTGATAATAACACCAAATTGCCTAATTGTGTGATTGATGATTTATGCTGAGAATCTGTTAATTGTTTTGCATTGAACTAGTTCGGGGGCAGGGATGGCTGAAGTATCCAACCAGCCAATATCAATTCAGTTGACATGGGACCTGTGCTAGCCATTGATAGAAGCAGTTAACTTACTCTTTTTTTGACAAAAGAAAATGTTGATTTAGTAGTAGTTAATCCTATAAGCCTACTAAGAAAATCTAGGGGCCATTTACAACAACATTTTCATGGGCACATTTTATAGCACTTAGGTAATAAATAGTGGCAGTATTTCAGGTAAATTTGGGCTCTTCTTTGATGATCCATCAGATCTATCCTGCTAAAAACATGAGAAGAAACAATGTCATGTTGCATTTCTGCTTGCAAGTTGCAAGGCACGTTGTCAGTCTCATCTGTTTGGTGGAATTTTTTGGGACATTTTTCTGTGCCTTTTCAGAATCGGTGTTTATTGCCAAGTAGGTTTACACATACAAGGAATTTATTTTGGTTATTTGGTGCAGAACAATTAACACAGAACTAGAATAAAATTAAGTAAAAGACTTAAATAGAATAAGATAAAAAAAATAGGAATAAGAATAAAAATATAAAAAGCAATACGTATAATACAAATTGTACAAAATATGTACAACGGGTGCGATTAAAAACCGTACAGGTGTGCAGGATATTGAACAGTGCAAAGAGCTTACAGTATTACTTTAAAAATATTGCAGTGTATAGACAATATAAGTCCAGTGTGCGTTAATGTAACACTCAGCCGATGTTCAGCTCCCACTTGAGGTCCTGGCTGATGATGGTCCCCAGGAAGCGGAAAGACTCCAGTGGAGTCGCTGATGGTGTTGTGGGCGGGTGTGGCTGCTGTCTTTCGAAAATCCACAACCATCTCCAATGTCTTCAGAGCATTAAGCTCCAGGTTGTTATCACCACACCAGGTAACCAGATGGTCAATCTCCCACCTGTAGGCAGACTCATTCCCACCAGAGATGAGTCCAATGAGGGTGGTGACGTCCGCGAACTTCAGGAGCTTGACGGACTGATGACTGGAGGTGCAGCTGTTGGTGTACAGGGAGAAGAGCAGAGGGGAAAGAAAACAGCCTTGAGGGGAGCCGGTGCTGATGGTCCTGGAGTCAGAGACTCCAGCTTCACGTGTTGCCTCCTGTCGGACAGGAAGTCTGTGATCCACCTGCAGGTGGAGTCGGGCACATTCAGCTGGGAGAGCTTGTCCTGAAGCAGAGCAGGGATGATCGTGTTGAAGGCAGAGCTGAAATCCACGAACAGGATCCTGGCATAGGTTCAGTCCAGAGTCCAGATGCTGGAGGATGAAGAGTAGGGCCATGTTGACTGCGTCGTCTACGGACCTGATGGCTCTGTAGGCGATCTGCAGGGGGTCCAGGAGAGGGTCTGTGATGTCCTTGAGGTGTGAGAGCACCAGGCGCTCAAAGGACTTCATTACCACAGAGGTCAGGGCGACGGGTCTGTAGTCGTTAAGTCCTGTGGTCCTTGGCTTTTTGGGGACAGGAATGATGGTGGAGGCCTTGAAGCAGGCTGGCACGTGGCAGGTCTCTAATGAGGTGTTGAAGATGTCTGTGAACACCGGAGATAGCTGATCGGCACAGTGCTTCAGGGTGGAGGGGGAGACAGAGTCCGGTCCGGCTGCTTTGCGGGGGTTCTGTCTCTTAAAAATCCTGTTGACATCCCTCTCCATGATAGAGAGGGTTGTTGCTGTGGTGTGAGGGAAGGGGGCCATCGAGGTGCTGGGGGAGGTGGAGGTGATAAGCTGTGGTTGTTGTTGTTTAATGGAGTCATGGGGGATGGTGTCAGGACTGTCCCATTGTCTATCAAAGTGACAGTTTTTCTGGCAATTGCACGACAAGTAAATGGTAAATGGACTGTACTTATACAGCGCTTTTCTAGTCTTTGCGACCACTCAAAGCGGCTTTTACACTACATATCACATTCACCCATTCACACACACATTTATACACTGATGGCAGAGGCTGCTACGTAAAGTGCCCAACTGTCAATCAGATATCACATTCATACCCGATGGCTTTGCCACTGGGAGCAATATGGGGTTCAGTGTCTTGCCCAAGGACACTTCGACATGTAGCCTGAGGGAGCTGGAGATGGAACCTCCGACCTTCCGATTGAAAGACGACCGACTCTACCACTGAGCCACAGCCGCCCAAGTGATGTCCCCATTCTTAATTCTGCCAAAGCTCTGATTGGATATGGTTATTTTTCCCACCACCAAAGCAGCAGTGAATGAGCCTGACCTATTAAAGTTTCTGAGAAAATCATGACATGTGGGCAGCAATTCAGAGGGTCACAGCTGGGTTATTAGCTGAGCTTCATTTCACCAGAATTGATGGCTGGTTTGTTCTTCCATTGGAGTAACTCCAAAGATCCAAACTGCACTTCAAAATAAAACACTGAGCTGACTCAATTTTCATAACGTAAGAGGTCATCAAAGAGAGTTTGGTGTCTTCTCATTTGGGTTTTGAATTTAAAGCTTTGGTACAATCAATATCATGCTGAGTAAAAGTTGTAGTGAATGTTGTCCTGTGTGTCACAATGAATTACTGTATATAAAGATGGATGACGTGTCTCTGTCTCCTCTCATTGCAGAAAAGTGAAGGCAAAATACCCCCGGAAGCGGGGCATTTGGAGCTCGGCCGCTGTAGTAGAGATCGGCCGCTGGAGCCGCAATATTGACGTCTTGCTCCTTCTGCCAACCAAAACACACATTCAACTTACTGAAACAACAGAACCCTCATGTTGGTGCATTCAACAGCAGAGCACATTCTTGTGTTGGTCTGAAGCAGACATTCACAGATATGTTAACTTCAATGACTGTAGTGATTGTTTAAGTCTCCTCTTGTTGTTCCTCCTACTCTGCTAATCGGGAACAGATCGGCTGCAGGAGCCGGATTTGTCAACACAGCTGTCAATCATGCCGTTAAGAGTGCTTTTTATACCATCAAATAACTAATGAAAACTAAACTTGTCAGAAAAATGAACACTTGGACATAAATCAGCCTGATAAGAACTAACTATAATGACAGAAACCATGTTTGAGAAAAATGTATTTGGCGTGTATTTGGATTTTATAGTTTGACTCATGTCACATCTGTTAACATGGAGGAGGCAGGCTTTATGACCTATACTGCAGCCAGTCAGCAGGGGGCGCTAGAGATGTTCACTTTTAGGGAGCTGTCATGTCATCCATCTTTTTATACAGTCTATAGTCATGATATACACATTCTATCAAACACATGTTATAACAAAGAAAGGCAGTTTCCTTGGGGCAGCTGTGGCTCAGTGGTAGAGTCAGTCGTCTCTCAATCGGAAGGTTGGTGGTTCGATTCCTGAACCGCTGTGTGAATTTGATTAGTATCGAATGACAGTTAGGCACTTTCCGAGCATCCTCTGCCATCAGTGTGTGTGAAAGGGTGAATGTGACATGTATTGGAAAAACGCTTTGAGTGGTCGCAAGACTAGAAAAGTGCTATCTAATTGCAGTCCATTATAAGCCCAGAAGCGAATCAACTCACTAGCCAACCTGTATTTCAAACACAGTGTGTGCCTTTGGATAAAATTGCTCGGCCTTTCAAAATGGTTAAATCTCTTTATTCTACCACTGTCTGCTGTTTACTCGGAGGAAAGCCTACACACTGTATATGTCTAGTGTAGGTGTCCTGTGTGTGTCTCAGCTGGAAACATAGGCACTGCTCTTCATTTTGATTAGACAAAAACATGTCTTTGCACTGCATGGGACAACAAAGCGGATGACATAAAAGTCAAATTGTAATGTAAGAATTGAGGTTTGTCATGTTCAGATCAATATGTTGTTGACCGAACATTGATTTTGTCTTTTGTGACACAATCACAGTGTAACTAAGATGCATTACAGTGTGGTGAAAGGCAGCTTCCTGTGGTTTTCTCCACCATTGTACTTCAGCTGGATTGGAGACAGTACATGACCTCTAGTTACAGATGAGGAAATGATTCTCCGCCTGTCAGTAGTGTCCCTGTGATGAACTCAAAAACAATCTGCTGCTGTCCATCCTTCCTTCCACTGTGGGCAGGGAGAAACTTGATTAACACAATGATGCTGCATGAGTGTAAGCAGGTCAAAGTGTGAATAAATGACCTAATACACTAAACTTGTGTTTCCATTCACAGATAGATGATTTGCGCTGCTGTTGTTGTACAGCATTATTGTGCTCGTTTGTCTGCAGGAGAGTGAGACAGGGCTTCACGTTTATGCAGGTCAGATGATAGATTTAGCTTTTAATGGTCTTGGAGAAGCTCATCTTGTGTGCTGCGGCCTTCGTGTCTGACTCATTATGGTGGCGAGATTGTTAAATATAAATCATTTTTTTCCATGAGAGGTTCAAAATTAAATAAATAACTGTTATGTTAACTAGTTGTACTAGGATCTACAGCTAGTTAATGGAGTTTCCAACCTGCTTTTACTCTCTGAGACATATTAAATCTAAAGCAGGATAAGATGTTATTTAAAAACCTTTCTTTGTCATGAAGTGCTGTTCTGGCAAAAATAACATGGGCTTTATTACTCTGAAGTGAGTAATTGCTGCTAATTTTTATGTCTAATTTTATCTTATAATTAATTGTATCATCTTTGCTCTCTTATTACATCAGCCTCACAGTTTAGCTCCGCAGTCCCAATGTTTTGTCACCATGCTGTTGCAATTAAATCTCCCGTCAGTTTATTTAAAATAAAAAAATTTGTAATTAGTTTGTCAGGAATTGAGACGTGAAATAGAGGAAATGTGATACAACTGAAATCATAATAAATGGTGTCAAGGACAATGCTGAAAATGTTCAAATGATCAGTTGTGAGAGTGTATAATTTGCAGAGTGTGCAGGGGGAAAAAACATCCTCACGCACTGTATATGTAATTTTGTATTTCTGGACAGGGCTTCAAGGAGTTGGGAGTGAGCATTTTAAACGTTAGTAACTGGACCAATGAAACGGGACCATGAAGGGTACCTCTCACCATGCAGAGTGCTACAAGTGAATATTTCCATGTCATACTTAAAAATGTAGTGGGTTTATGAGAGGTGCTCCTGGCAAACCGTTTAAATTCTCATATTACTCAGCAACTTTAATGTCATTGAAATTTCCACTAATATCTTTATTTCCACACTTGAAAACCAGGATGGTTCCTAGTCAAGTGTCGGCCTTGCTGGTCTGTGATAAAAATGATGATGAAAATGTGAACGGTTTAGAGTTCAGTCTCTCCTGAAGGACGACATTTAGATAAAACATATGTGTTTGTTATTTTTCATGTTACATTTCTTATTGTTAGGGGTCTAATTCATCCCACTCCTGTATGTGTGAGAATATTACTTTTCTTCTGATCCATATGAGACAATTTAAGTGGTAGCTTCCCTAACCCTGCCACATACTAGGGTCGTGCAATTGGTGAAGATGACATTAGCTAGTTATGTTTGGTCAATTAGACCCCAGTGAGGTATATCTTTCTGTCAGATCACTTATACACTCAAAATACACACATAACGAGCATAATAAAATCCCTATTTTAAAGCACATTTAAGAGCACGAGTTTCTGAACCATTATGTATCACCTTATGTAGCTCCCATGAGGGAAAGCCTGTTAGCTGATCTCGCCTGTATTCATTAAAGTTTAATATTATATATGATGATTTTGTCCTTGCCATTAAATCTGGAACTCAAGGGGTTAATTCCACCTGTAACATCCTATTACAATCATGAGCATTTCATATAGGCATACCAAACCAAATACATAAACAGATGCATGAAATATCTATAAGCTTTCAGTTAGAATTAATCACCTTACTTATTTAAGTCTTCAGTATGTCATGTTTTCCTCCTGTGATTCAGTGTGTCACATTTCCAATTCAGCACAGCACATAGTCACGATGGATAGAAAGGGATCTCTGTAATGTTGCTATGATACACAAAATAAAATCTCACAGAAAAGCAGTACTTCCCTCTGTGCTTTCTGATTTAACAGTTCCAAACCAGCTAAAGAGGTACCAAACCAAAACCAACACATACAGAACATGAACATTGTGAGAAATGAAAAAGAGCAAGATTATTTATTCACAGTTGTCGTGGGCTCGGATTCTTTCACTCCCTTCCACTACAAATGCACAGCCTATCCATATCAAGATCCTTACCTACTTACAGTACTGTACTGTACCGTACAACACCATACACCATGTCTTTAAGCTGTACTATAATATAATAATATAATATACTATACTATAATGTATACTATATTATAATAATATAATATTCCATATCATACTACATGATATATATATACATACTGTAATATACCATACTGTTTTCTTGCCACTTTTATAATGCACCTTATAAGGTACTATATCTTATACTTTATACCTCATATCATAAAGTGCAATTTAGTTTTAGTCATACTTTAGTCATCTGAATTACTTAAGTTTTAGTCTAGTTTTAATCGACGAAATATGAAGGCCAGTTCAGATCAATGATTCGCAGCTCGACAAAACAGTTTTAGACTGTTGCAGAGAAAATTGCAGCAGTGTGAATGGGTAGTTGCAGAGCGACTGAAGCCATTGCCTGGAGTTGAAGAAGATTTGACTTGTCAAATCTCCAAATGCAGTTTTAGAACTGAATGGTGTACCTATTTCACTTCAGCCAATCGGGAAACAGCATAAATTGGCATAGGCACCCTGCCTCTGGCGCTGCAGTAGCCAAAGACGGCTCCAGATCCTCTCTTTCCAAACTCTCTGTCTTCGATGTTATTAATCAGTGTTACAGCTGACATTGCGAACATGTCACTGTCATCCATTTCTTTTAATAACGCTAACTGAAATCCAGCTAGTTAATTCATGTAACCTAGGTCTGATTCTAACGTTATATAGTATTAACGCAGAAGTAGTGGGGTATGTCAGTGCGTCGTTGCTATGGAGACAGTCAGCTGTGTCTGTGTGCGTTGCGTTGCTAGAACGTTTACGATCAGATGTCAGGGGATTCTTTTGGCAGTTGCATCCAGTCTCGTTGCGAATCATTGATCTGAATGAGAGGGGGATGCAACAACATAGTTCAAACGACTGCCAAGTAACAGCTCCATTTTGTTTGAATTAAAGGATAGCAACACACAAAAACATTGTGCTTCCGTTGCAATAAAGTGCAATACACTGACAGTCAACATTTTAACAACGGCCAGTTTTATCTTTGAAACCAAAAATCAACTCTCTCAGCGGTGACAACAGAAGTAAATTTCACATTAAAGTAACAATCATTAACACAGTGTGGTAATAAATATATATGTTTTAGTTGTGTTGATATGTCCGCTCTTCTTTTTCCACCAGGTGTTGACATTTCTGTGAGTTTAAAGTATTACGAGACATGAGAAAAGTTTGCACGATGGCACGGTTAGTTAGCATGAGTGGTGTTCCTGTGGGTAGCTCAAACTGGCACACGGAACTGCGTTACCACACAAAGAGACTCGCTCTGATTGGATATCGATACGACGACATTAACACTGCATATCATACTGTATTATTTCATGCTGCTAAAATGTTGAAGCTATTAACCCTACCTGTCACTTTAACTTGTTACTTTTGTATACCAGTTGTATGTACCTCTTATTTGATGGTATTTATTTTATCAATTTTTATTTTTATTTGTATTTACCTTCTTGCTACTTTGTCTTTGAGCTTTCTTGCAAGACCTGAATTTCCACTCTGTGATTATCTTATATCATCTTATGTTGCGATTTGAGTCTTTGTCCACAGGAGGCGCCAAAATCAACACATAAAGTGCCTCACAGCTGCTTTAAGATCAACAAAAAACTGAAAACCTTTTTTTTTTTTTTAAGTACTTAGTTGCAATATTTATCTTTAAAAGCACACTACGTGATTGTTCATGAAAAAATCTGTAGCACAACATCTGAAGTGAACTCTGAAAAACATGTTTTTTACCATGAAATGTTAGTTCATTTGTTCTTGCAAGAAGAAACGGCATAAACACAAGAGCTCTTCACCCTAACCTTGGCCTTAGTTGCGTAAACAGGAGCTGAACTCTCATCGTGAAAGGAAGACATCAACGCTGAAACCTTTTCTCTTACACATGCATTCATTCCTCAATACAAAGTAAAACCACAGCAACACGAACACGCCGTTTTTATTGTCTGTCTTTTTCTGCTGTTTTGCTGAAATACATAAAAAGGTGGATGTTCAGAAAAGGACTATTTAGGAGCATGTTTGCTTTTCGTTTGAAGTTTTCTTAAGCACTCATTTCTCCCAAAAAAACATTTAGTCATCTCTTCAGGTCTGAAAGCAGAGGATACTTTAATAGGTGCCAGTAAAACCTGATAACCCACTGAGCTTTGTAGTCAAAGAGAATCCAATCTTTCAGCACCATGTTTGCAGAGGCACATGAATAAACGGCACCATTATATAAATAAATAAATGAGACATATTCCACGGTGAATTAAAGTTCTATCAGAAGCCTCAGACCGCTGCTTTTTTATTGCGGCACACATTATGGCCGTCACATCTCTGGGATTACTGCAATAATTTATTTATTTACCTTTATAGAAAGCAGTCATCAATCCTCTGTGACAAACATACAGTGTAGTCAGCTCCCCTAAGGCTCCACGTCTAATGAAATATACCATATACCTGTCCTCAGCTGCTTTTTCCCTCTGCCAGTGGCCATTTGCAAGTGCTTGGGGTAGAGCAAAATCATTCAAAAATAAACTTGAGCCATTTAGTCATGTTTTCATGGCCCGGGTTTTTCCTCCCCTCTGTGTGCATGACTCAAACGCGAGCATATTTACTGTCAGGCTTGAGATTAATCAGCTTTGGTGGTGTATAAATGCCAACATGCTGTTATCACTGTAAAGCTGATGGAAAACCAAGGAGCGGCAGTTGCTGTGTGGGCAGTTCAAATGTTAACTTACCTTGTAATACAATACTCTGTCAGCGAATCAGGGCTTACTGCTGATTCATTTTTAGGTCAAAAGGAACAAATCCTCATGTTTAATGGAAACACTTAAAATCCTGCTGAGACAATGTTGCCACTGTGAAGTGTTTGTCGATCGCAGAAGCTGCAGCGAGAGAGCCTCACTTCCTCGCAGGCTGCAGCGCCCGACTGTCACAGAGCCAGAAGGAGCCGGAGAACCAGGTGGCCTGCTAGCTCAGCGTCTTCCAACATACACCATCATGGAAGCAAGAAACACATTTGAATAAGACTGTTTGTTTGATAGCTCTTATCCCTGAGCTGAGCTGTTTTCACTAGGCTTCTACAAAAGCATGCTTCCTACCTTTAACTCTACTTCAAATAGACATATCCTAAAAAATCCATTTTGACTGCATCTGCTGTCATTGGGCGAGAGGCTTGGTACCCCGTGGACTGATCGCCAGTCAATCACAGGGAGACAACATTAAAACCTACAAGCAATTTAGAGTCACCAATGAGCATGTCTTTGGACTGTGGGAGAGGGACCCGCATGCACGGAGGGAACATGCAAACTCCAAACAGAAAGTCCCACTTCATCCGAGTTGGGATTCGAACAAGGAACCTTGTAGCTGTGAGGCAACATCGCTAACCACTGCACCACCGTGCAGCCCATTTCAGCAGATTCTGCATAAAAATACAGAATCTGTAGGGACAGGATTGTGGAACTGGAAGTGTTCTGGTTTCTGTTTGTAGTACGTTTGTAGTCCGAGTAGCATTGACCAATCAGGTATCAGCAGGCTTTGGTTGCTCGCAGGAAAAACAGTCAGTGTGGAGAGTAAAAGGGCTGAACGCAATCCGCCGTAATACCAAACCAGCTCCAACTGGCGATCACCTGACAGCGATTTAGCTTTATATTTATCTCTGTAAACAAAAGTCTGTATGCAAGTGCAGCTAACAATCTGTTCTTAGATGTCGTATCTCAACTCCAACTCCCATTCTTGATGAAAAGTTGGCCGTCCTTGGCAGACGTTAGCCAATGGGTTGTGAGATTGAGATCCGTGGTAAGTGCTAAATTCCCTTTAAATAATTTTACAATGATAGACAATAATATGGGTTGGGGTTTGTGGTTGCGTATTTTTGAACTAGGTGTAAAGAATAATACATATAAACACATAAACTGACCCACCAGAGAAGCTTCAAGGTGAAGTCGTGTGCAGTTTCAAAGAGGTCCTTTCAGCCAGTGTGACCTCAGATACAACACCCAAAAGTCTGCCACGTCATTATCTTCCACCTCGCTGTGCTCCAACATTTCTGCTTCTGCCAGGACACTGTGCCTGCATGATGCTATATTCCTTCCACCGCCCATGAGAACATTTTAAAATGGTTCTTTATTTACCTTTAGCTTTTAACGTAAAACAAAAAAATATGTGCAGCTTGGCCAAAAACAGGAGACACCCGATAAAAGTCGGATGACCCCGTGTGATCCAGCATTAAACGTGCCTTTGCTATGTCTGGTCCGTCACGCTTCGCCTTTAAGCGGGGAATTGTTTCTCCAGACCACTAATTCTGTCCTGATATAGCCTCATAATGCATGAGCTAGTATTTTTGTAAACCGAAAGTTCAGCTGCACCCTAAAGCCATGAAAGATTAGGGCTGCTCTGATTGCCCGGTGTATTTTGTATTACCAGAGCCGTACATGCTTTTTTTCTCTCTCTCTCTCTCTCTCTCTGCCTCTCACTCGCTCCCCTTTTCTTTTTATTTTGATGTCTGTCGTTCAACTCCACAGTCCTCCTCTCTCCTCCAAGCCTGGATCTTAATGATTACATGTGCTGCTAATATGAACATGCCCCTTGTTTTATCCTGACAAGAGATAAACACAAACAGTGTACAGTATCTGCACTTGTTAATCAGATGCCTGTTACTTCCTCATAGTAGTGCAGCTTGTGCTGTTGTTGACACTGCGCTGTTCTCTCATCTTTGTTTCTGTAATCTCTGATTACACATCAACACGCCATTGTTTTCTCACTGCATCAGTCCTAGGCCTCGATATCATCTGAAATCACAGCATACTTTGGTTTATCGTAGTGATATAATTATTATTTTATCTGAACAATAACTCTCTGGTGGTTAATATAAATAGGCCTCCCTATTTTTGAGTGATGTCATTGCTGCCTGTCAGACTGAATCATTTGTCAGTGTGCCGTAAAGAGGAAATATCCTTAATGACAATGTAACCATGACATCTGACACAATCTGCATAATTGATTATTATGAGTTCTGCCCTGTGATTCATTTGACTTTTGATTGGCCGAGAGCCTTTGACTACTAAATAGCCTTGTTTGTTATTGTTAATGTTAACCTACTTGACATTAAATGTTCTGCACATTGGAGACTGACCATCATTTTTTCTGCAGTTAGAATGCATGCAGCATATTTAATCATATTTTATTTCATAACTTGTAATATATTAGTGCAAATAAAAAGTTCCACTTTGAGACCACCTCTGGAAATCCCTCTGCCACCCCTGGGCCACCACTTAGAAATTCCTAGAACTGCCTTTTGGGTGAAGTTGGACAGTTCGGACAGTCGAGGACTATGACTGTGAGTGTTTTGGGGGGGAAGGATGTCATGAGGGAGGGCTGATCTTCAAACATCAACAAAAACATAGCCTGCCTCTGTGTGTCTGGCTGCACAAGTCTCCGGGGGAGTTGCTCTGCGAGTTGTTATTTTACTCGCTAACATTTATATTTTTTAGTCATACAGTGCTGCAGGAAATTCAGGAAAATATACAGTACACCCTGTTAAACCACAAAAAGTACATTGCCTTTGGAAAGCAAACTCGGCCTTGTCTGATTTTTTTTGTCTCCCAAGTCTCTCTGACAATCCTCAAAGTAAAAGTCCCACAGTATAAATATGAGAGTGTTCAGCAGAGAGACAGCCGTGATTGGGTAAATTTACCTTTCATAAAAGAACAAAAATGACCTAAAATATAAATGAGGGCCAATATTACACATTTTACTGGCGTATGAGACCTTGAAATGAAACTTGTTAAATAATGTAACATCACACATTTTCTTTTTAATGCTCTCATTTTTACAGTAAAAAAATAATTCTCTTTATATAGTTATAACCTATAAAGTAACAGCACAATTTTTTTGCTTTAATATTTGATGCACATTTTTAAAAGATGTCATGTTGTCACCATACACTCAGCTAAAGATGACAATTTACCAACGACAGGCTGAGTATGAAGTCATCAAAATGTAATACCCACCCTCTGAGGTCATGTGGCAAAGAAAACAACCCCCAAAAAACCTACACCTAACCACCTTAGCATATGCTAAAACTTTTGATCACATCGAAAGCATAAATGTTCATCCTGTTCAATTGCTCAACTTTATAGATCCAGGTACTTGTATGGTTTCAAGGTACATGGCACTTTCATCTCACAAATGTCCGCTCATGCCATTCCCACCTTGCTCCCTCTCGGTTTTTGGCCCATCCAACTCCGATCAAAATGACAACCCTGCCATAAGTTGAATTCATTTAGGTTCCAGTGAGCCCGGCACTGTAATTGAGTATGAGGAATGGGAGCTATAACCATTCCCCATGTTCCCTTGTCCACCTCATCACCTGCCATCTATGTAACTGTCCATCTATTGTCCCCACGGGAATCCTTTCCATCATTGCTCGTAATGGCTTTCAGGTTGTCCAGATAATGGCTTAACTGAGGGCTTGAGTGTAATTTCTCCACAAGACAGGATGAGTGGCAGGTCTTAAACTATGCATGCAGGCATATATATTTAAGGTCACTTTATTAATGAGACAAAACGCATCTAAAAAAGAAATAAAAAGGAGAATTGTAATTCATTTTTTAAGTTATCTGAAATGTTATGGGCCTTCGACATGTCTGAGACCAGATTCCACTTTGCTGATCGAAGAGGCTATCGATAAAAACCACACAGCCGCTGTCTTGGTTAAACCTGAGCTGAAAATCAATATGGCAACCACATAATGGGATAGGACAGATCATGAATAGAGCATTAAGGTAATATCGAGTGCTTTTTAACCTCATCCTAAAACCTTTTTGGTTTTTCCAGTGGAGTGAAATGTCCCACACATTCACTATCATGTCACAAAAAAACACTCCACAAGCTAAAAGTGTCATGTTTTTTCTAAGTACTCTTTAAGTATACCATTTATGTTGGAGTCTTCCTACATGGTGCATAGAAAACATAAAAAACAGCTCAAATAAACCCACTTTGCCGCCATAAAACCCCCCTTCCATACAGCAAACCCATTAGATTAGATCAACTGTGCGGCCTGTAACTATGCTAAGTACCAATTATAACATGTTGGTCATCTTGTTACAAAGCCATTTGTGTGTCTGGGATACGAGACCTGTGCCCTCTGAAGACAAGGACGCTGTATGGTGAAGGACAGCACTCAGAATCACTTAAATTGACATAAAACCTAATTAGAGTTTCCGGTATATGTCCTTGATTTAATTTCTTTAGGGAACCGGACATGACCCATAATGTACATAGTAGCTTTTCCACTGCCATGGAAATGGTAATAGCACAAGGTAATGCTAAAAGAATGAACATGAGAACATTTACCTGAGTAAATGGTCTTATCTGAGCCTCTTCTCCACCTGACCAATATGTGGTCAATATCAATTTTGTCCAAGCTG
Source organism: Semicossyphus pulcher (assembly GCF_022749685.1). Taxonomy (NCBI): domain Eukaryota; kingdom Metazoa; phylum Chordata; class Actinopteri; order Labriformes; family Labridae; genus Semicossyphus; species Semicossyphus pulcher. The sequence continues at coordinate 20,426,180 of NW_027211759.1, forward strand.
CCGTCTAAATTGTGTTGACTTTTCCCTTGTGCACTCGAAAACAGAAAAGCAGTTTTGTTCCATTCTCCGCTTGACAGCTAGTGGCATTTTGTTTCTCTATAAGCGCTGTCATCCTGTCAAGTTTCAAGAGGAAGAGAAGAGCAGGGAAAAAACGTGCCCGTGGTGCGTGCCGTGAATGTTGGACGCAGGCAGAAGGAGGGTGGTCAAATTGCAAACATTCACACCTGTTGAAGGGCCGCTTTCCAAGGGACGAAACAGGCACTGATATTGCAAACTTGGTGAAGCAGAAATGTAACTTTTAGATTTGATATTGTATTAAAGTTGAACACATACATTTTTTAATTTATGTGTTTGAGAAAGTGTGTGGGTGCAAGGCTCTTCACATCTAAGTGTGCGTGTCATGTATCTATTCATGTACATCCATTCATGTACTAGGTTTAATTTACTTTGGGAAGTAAAAAAAGCTATTAAGTGGTGGTTGAATTATGATTAAATTAAAAGCACTGTAAAGGCTTAATAGGCAAAACAGTGTACAGTAAATATTAAAGATACTATGTTGCAAACGTCACTCAATTTAATCAGATGTCTACAGCTGGCTCCCTTTGTCATGGTTCTAACTCTTGATTTTCCTCGCTTTCCTTTTTAGACTGTTTGCCTTCATCTGAGCGACAAATTTGTTTCTTTTTCTTTGGATTTTCACTTATTTTTGAAGTTGTATCTGTAGTCATCGATCTTTTCTTGTTTGTTCAGCCATAGTAGATTACTGTTTACTCACAATGCTTACAGAAACCGGAACTGCAGCCGCTTAGCTCCGCCTACCCTCTCTGGCAGACCAACCACTGCTGGGTGATGGAAAACATGTCACTAACGGGGCGCAGCTTGTGATTTTTTCCGCAAATGTTGCCACAGACACCCAGATCATAATAATAGTATATACTGCAAATGCAAAGCCTTCATGAGTGGGCCAGAGGCTCAATCACCATTGTGTTACCTCATTCGGCGATAGATAGTGACTTAACAGACATTTATTTACATGAAAAAGGTTAGAGATTGTTACTTTAAACATGCTACACATTACCATGTGGTTACTGTGTGGGACTTTTTCTACTGTCTTTTTATATCATGGTAACATCTTATCACTGTATAATTTAAGTCCAAGTGCAGCAGAGGAGGGGCCATTCATAAGTAGTTTACGTATACATTATACTGTATACGTGAACAACATAATCACTAAAACAACAGATTAGTGATTAGTGAAGTCTAGAAGGAATATGATAGGTCTTAAAAAAATACACAAAACACATTTTTTTTAAATTTATTCGTCTCTATAATTAACCATGAGGCAGTAGAAATAATTGTGTCTCTATGATTGACAAGATGATAATCCTATACGACGGAGAAACATTGTTTCAAACTCACCTACTGTTAAGATTCACCAGGAATTATTACCAGTTCAGTGCCAGAAGGTCTAATAACGAATAATACGTTCAATAACGAGGAAGGTTAGAGAAGCAGCCGATAAGAAGATAATAATTCCAGCATCAGTTTTCATCTTTTTATTGCATCTTTGTCAAAGCCAATACTGATGAAATGCTAAATGACAACCAGATGAATATTTAAACTGGCGGTATCTGAGATGATATTGAATGCTAATCAGAGTTGGCTTTTGCACTATAGTGGCGTGTGTGTGTGTGTGTGTGTGTGTGTGTGTGTGTGTGTGTGTGCGTGTGTTTGTGGCAACTTCTTTTAATAATTAAAAACCACATTTGAAGTAAGATTATGGTAAAAGACCTTTAAAGTAAATAATCTATGTTATTTCTGTTTTGTTTTTTTTTAAATGACCAGAACTCCCCACTTGGTCAGTGAAGAGTGATCGTCCCCGGTCGGTAGGGTTGGTAAGAATGTGTGTGTGTGTGCGTTTCACTTAATTTTAGTGCCTCAATCAGGTAGTTCTATCCAAGAGGGATGTGAGTGGTAGTGAAAAGGTTGTAACACCTTAATCACATCTAAGAAAAACATGCTAGCTTCCAGAAAAGTACAACCTCGATGCCACACTTAAACGTGTATGTCACCGACTGTTGATCAACACAACATCAAAGGTAAGGCATCTGCATCTTTAAGCGGTATCCTGATGAGTGGAAAAACGTATGACGTGCAGGATTTTATTTGGCTGTTTGATGCAATATGGAAACTGAGCTTTAATATGTAGATTTAATACAATTTAAAATGGAGCATTATCTTTTACTCACATTACAACTTCATCTTTAAAAAACTGGAGAGCTAAGAGTTGCTTGTTAGCTGCTATCTTGGACTGAGACAGCTGTACTAATATGACTCTATGATACTGTGATAATATGACTATGATATATCTCATTCCAAAGGTTTCAAACTGTTTTGCATCGTCCCGGTCCTGATTGCGACCTTTGGCTTACATAAATTTTAATGAGAAGTGGTTTCAGGATCGACTTACAACAAATAATAGAGAATGCTTCTGCTTCTTTTGCGTAGCAGTGGTATTTGTGTGTGTGTGTGTGTGTTTGGAAGGAAGAGGAGAGAGACATGAACTGGCATAAAGCAATAAAGAGCAGCTTAAACTAAGAGATAGAGCAAGTATAGTAGGCCAAGAAATGGGTTTTTGTACTGCAGGGGAATCAGTGTGGAGAGAAATGATTGTTGGATAAAAAAGGCGACAGAATCGCTATAGAGATATGTAAACTATATGCAGCCCATATCCATGAGAGGAATCCTGTTCAGTAAGAAGGGGTATTTGTGCGCACTAAAAATGTGATTCGGTAGAGGAAAGTGGCATGCAAAAAAATATTACAGAGGTGTCCTCTAGCTTAAATCTTCTAGTCCCCTTGCAGTCTGCTTGGTGAGGCATCCTTGTGAGCTTTTACTTATCGACCTCTTCCTCTCTGTCCTGCTTATGTGCAAAGATTTATGTAATTGGATTGCTGTGTAAGGGCTTATATGTGAGGTTATTAGGAGTATAAGATGCATATTTATGAAAATAGTTAATGTATCACATACACCGTTTTAATGCCTACTTTATATGTCCCTTAAACATAATTTTATTCGTGGAGCTGAATAAGGGTGTGAACTCCAAATTTAGACAGGATCTTCGACCCTAATTGTCAGAGAAGGCCGGTGATGTGCAAAAAATACTAACATAAAATGTATGATGCTGTGTTCTCCTTCTCCAGAAGAGGGCAATGAGGTTATACACTGTTTATTCCATCATGTATGAACAAAAAAAGGTGGAATAGTGAGGTAATCTAATGTGTGGCATCCCCAAACAACAACTCGGCAGACCTCTTCTAATCTAACAATGTTGTTAACTAAACAAGCTATCCCTACCTCTCCCTCTTATTATTACCATCCTGTAATCCAACTGTGCATCCCAACATCATTAGGCAGGATTCCAGAAAGGCCTTTCTCGTTATCTCCAGAGGTTTTAATTGTGCTTGACTGGCAGGACCTCGGTGCCCCCTCACCAGCATTTGATCTTCAAAGAGTCCCCTCCATGTCACCACACAAAGAGCCCTCCATGAACCCCACTCACCTCTCCATTTCCTGGGTGCTGTCGTTGCGTGGGGCCAGCTCCTTCATACCCGTCCATGCAGTGAACTGTGTACACTTCACAGCAAGGTTGCACAAGTAGATCATAATGCACAGCGTGTCGACTGTACCCAGCACCTGTGAATGTGTAATATTGAAAGGAAAGAAAGGAAGCACGGCTGTATGGGTGTTAGGACATACTCAGGCTTCAGGATCAGTTCACAGACATCGTATAAAATAACAATGACCTTAGACATAGGAAGAAATAAAAGACACTCTCAAGTCTGAAGTGTCCTCCAATTCAAATTTAGACAATGAGGCCTTAGTGAGACAATATCTGACAAATCTGCACCAGACGAACAGCCTCAGGCAGGATAACATACATCCACAGTGTCAAGGAATAATACCTCAATTGAGATGTCCACAATTAGAAAAAATCTAATTTTATCTATTGTAGTCTTTGACACTCACAACTACTTTGCATGAGAGTTCAAAACAGGTATATGTGTCCTAAAGACATAATGGAAACATAACACAAAACATAAAACTAATCCAATGTGTAGCTGTGATTAACACCAGTGGTTCTCTGATAATGTCCGACAGTCAGTCGGTTGGCAGTGTTGGGCAAGTTAAGAGAAAGTTATAATCAAGTAGACTCCCCTTTTTAAATTCCTCTTTAAAACAGTAATTACATCATCATTTCTTAACAGCTGTATTTAACATGTAGGAAGAGGAAGGAGACATTGTGCAACAGCTAGCTTAACATTAGGCCCAAACTGAGCACAGTTTTGCCCCGGGGGCCATAAAAAATGAAGCCACTGCACTGGGCTGGCTTCCCAAATGAACATTATGCAACTTAACAGCAGAAATAACCAAATAAGACATTGTTTTTGATGTCAAGCTAATTTTCCCATTCATGATAAGTGCACGGCAGTCAATTTTGATATAGGATTAATTAACCATTTAAAAAGTATTAAGTTTAAACGTATGTGTAATGAAGGGCTTGGCTGGTTTAAGTTGCTACTTTCTCTCTGCTTCAGCTAATTCCAGTCAGTGACCTCGACCTTGTGTTTGTGGTTATGTAAGTAACTACGGCTTTCTGTGTGTTAAGTTGTATTCATAGATCCTCCAACAAGTCTGTTCTCAAGTTTTTTTTAGGTGCGTGCAATTTAAATGTTAATTATTTTCATGTACGTAATAAGCTGCCATTCGTGTCCAGCTTGTTACCTCGGTCATTGTTTCCCACATAACGACGTATTTGGGCCGGTCCGAGTATGTGATAGAGAAACTGTGTTGGATTTTCCCCCGCAGAGAAGACAGCTTGCTGTAGTGATAAACCGAATCGATGTGTGCGAGCTTAATAGCAACGTTCCACGAGATATTTTATCTCATTTAGCCTAATAAGTAACAACTTGCTACCCACACAAATATTATCTAATTATGCGGGAAACGATACTGTAAACTGGCTAGTTAGCTTGTAAATGAATTTCCCTTGGGCATAGACTGTAGCTCTAATAACTGTGTAAAATGGCAGTCAACAAACCAATGGCGGACGTCATGCTGGTATTTTCTCAGCAGCTGCCTAGCCTGGTATCATTTGTCTGGCACTTTACAGTTTTTCCGCTGACCTGACGCCTCAAAAATAACGCTTCTTTGTACGTTGTCTGAAAACCGAAGGTCAGGTCTGAGAAATGTGTGCCCTTATTTTCCGTGTCTTTAGTTTGTGCAGGATATTGATTGTTTTTCGGAGGAAGTTATGCATTTTTCTTTTACTGCCGTTCGATACAATGCTGCCTCCAATACAACTCTGTTTTTTTAAAGATCTTACCCACTGTTTTCACCCACTTGCTCTTTCAGTGGGCGCTGTCTGCGACAAGACACAAGCATGAGTGACAGCTTGAGCGTAAGAAAGAGAGCAGGCTGGGTGAGGAAATTGCAGTGCCACACCTGGAGGTATCTGCGGCGAGGGCATGACATCTCCTCCGTGAGAGGGAACTTTTGTCTTTATGGACAGTATTGCTGTTTGCAAGCAAAACCTCAAATTTATGAACACAACATAAGGCTTGTGAGCAAAGTTCATTCTCTGCACCCAATTACTAAGAGCACTCTGAGGCATTTTCCGTGCTCAACTTTAATTTATTTTTAGGCTTAGTACAATGCCCCTCAAATACTTTGGGTTGGAATGAAAGCCTGCACAATCATGGCATATGGCATACAGTTGTTTAGCCCTGCTCTTAACAATCATACAAATCATCTTTTTCCATTGCCTTCCTATCTTCTTGCACCTTGGTGAAAGCATTTAGAATTATTGCAGGAACTGTTTAGATATTTAGAAATCAAAATCAGCATGCTTCCTAGATTTTCCTTTTTTCCTGCTTTGCTGCATTGAGTAGCATCGAGCCACAGACGGCTTATAACCTTGGGTGGTGAAATCCATGGCATTTTACTCTGCTCCCTCCTTTATCACCATCCATCTCCATGGGTTCAACAAGGATGGTTCTGAACTGAATAAATCATTTTGTGTATGCATCCTCAGTGAACTGTACACTGTCGACATACATAATACGGCCATGCCTGGAAATGTTACACAGCCCTCTCATGTGGAGCAGTAAGAGAATTGCCTAAGGTGGAGATAGAATCCTCCGCTCTCGGAGAAGCGGAGAATTTGCCTGGACAGGTTGTTTCTCTATTGGTGATTTGGATAGAGGATAGAGAAGACATTTAACAGTAATTCTTATTTTATTTGGCGGTAGACTGTTGTGTATTTGGTTGTATACGTACAATTTTTACATTTGAATTAAACAAAATGACTGTACATGACTATTAAAGAGGGGGTATTATGCTGTTTCACATTTTAAGACATATATATAATGTTACAATGTTGAATGTACACACAAAAACGTGGGTGAAGTTTCAAATCTGTAGGTAAAAGTATGTTGGAGTAATCCCCAGGCTTCTCAGCTCAGTCTGCAGGCTGCTGTGAATGCCAGGTTTCACACAGTTTTTTCTACACGCCTCGGCAGGCTTCAGAGAACTGGCCAATCAGAAGAAAGCGGGCTTGTAGGGGCGGGGTTTCTTAAAGGGACAGAGCTGACTGAGTCGTGTCAGGCGGAGGCTGTATGAGGGCCTGCACAGAGTACAGGTATCACAGAGTGAAATATTAAGCTTGAAATTAGCATAATATCCCCCTTTAAAGACAAAAAAAAACACGAGTTCAGATTTTAAAATAAAACTTTTTTCTTTTAAACTTACTTCTTCCAATAAAAACCGAGGTCAGCGTTTAACTGTCTTTCCAACATATTAACTTCATTGTATAGAAAAGGCTTATTTTCACTGCATGTATCAACTCAACTGATGAAGATGTCCAAATTATTATCATCAAAATGTTTCATTTATTCCTGTAACGGTCATGCTCATGTACTCTGTCACCTTATCCAACCTTTGCACTAACAGCGTTGGCTTCTTGCAAGACTGACCGTGTCCATGCTCCATCCATGTCCACAGCTGGAAGAACAGTCTATTCAAGTGGCAATCTGACGGATCTCCAGCCAGACACTGTGGCCAAGTGGCACCTTCTCTGTTTGAAAGGGGTCCAGAACATCTCTTTTGGAAACACGGGAAGCCAGGACAGACAGAATGGAGTTCCAGAGGAGGACTAAAGGAGCAGAAAGGTGGTAAGCTTCCAATGTTTGCTGGGAATCTAGTTACTACATTAATTGGATTATAAATGGTAATATCACAGATATAGATAGATAGCTGTATTACACCATTAACTTCATGCTCGCCCCTAAGTGGCAAACTATTTTGGATCATGGTCCCAAGTGTTTCCAGGAACTGAGCACCCCCAGGAACAACATTATGCTTCCTTAAGTGGACTGATGTTTGAGTTCCCCCGGGAACAAACATTTGGATCCCTGACTTCACTCTTGAGTGTGTTCCAGCACTCTTGAAGATCTTTAGACTTTAGGCAGATTAAAGTTAAGGGCCAAAATAGGGTTCTAGCTATTACACAACTGTGTGCTTTGTGAATGCATACTGCAAAGTGAACTTAAAGATAGATGGACGAAGATGTGTGTTTTTTTCTGGTTGTTCTCTCCTGTCACTGTAACATCTGACAGCCACATTCATATTCCTTAAACTGATACTTGCGGCAACCTGTGCTTGCTTGCTGTCTGAATGGAGTCTTTAATAAATGCTGTGTGCTGGGGGCAGGAACTATAACCAAGGCCTTTTAGCAACAACAGAACTTAGCTTCTGCAGCTGGTTTGAAGGCCTGAGTTTCAGAAAAAGGTTCCTGTTGTCCAGCCTTCAAAGAGTGCCATTGGAATCATTTGCTGGCTCATACAACTTGTTAACATTACTGTAAGAAAGAGGCTGTTGCACATACAATGAGATCATGGTACCATTGCTCTTATCTGTTATTTTGGTCACTTCACAACTCAACACACTGTGAGCAGAACAGAACATTGTTGACAGGTGCCGGTGAGCTGTTTGCAATATGTTTCTTTTGGGAGACTTTGACAGGTGTGACATCACCACTATGGGTGCCAATTTGGATCAGAATAAGAGATTTCAGACGAGACAAAGCTGCGTACCTGTGTTTGAAACTAGTTCCAATGGCAGTGTTTCCAAGGATCAACCATCCGTTGGTCCTCAACAAATAATAGCAGCTATTTTGCAGAGAGCGTTCAAGTGGAGTGCTTGTTTTGTATGTCTTTGCCCTTAAATAATCTCAGTCAGTTACCATTTTAAAATTCCTACTTACCATGACTAGTTTCATTATCTATATTAGGTTACTCAACTCCTTGAATAAGTGGCATAACGTGTCAGCTCCGGGCCCCAGTGCAAGGCTAAAAGCGGGCCCTGTCAGTCACAGTGCATCATAATGTTCTGCCTGCTTGACAGTTTGCTACGTGCTTCTCCTATGCCTCTCCCCCACCCCCTAAGAACAGATTGCTCAGTTACAATAAGAGACTCATTCTCACATAAAATTTAGTTTGAATACATTTGAATGAAAGTCATAAACATATATATGAATGTTGGGGACCGTTTCATGTCCCTTTTTCTGCGCATTTACAATTTCAGCACCTCATACAGCGCCTGGAAGCTTTTCTTTCATCATGACAAGTGAATAAAGCCTGATAAATGCATAGATCAGCCATCAGTGGCCCTGTGCGCTGCTCACCAGCAGCTTGCTCAATCTCAGAATATCACCATCAGATGTAACGTCCATCCGATTCCGGGCCCTCCTCTGCCGCGGGCCCTTACGCAGTTGCATTACCTGCATGCATGCATGCTGCCTTGAATGTCTCAAAGCAAACAGAAACCAGCGTTGGGGACTAAGCATCTATTGTCTCTTGCCATTTGATGGTTAATGATTAATCCATTCTCATACAAAAACCATGCTTTCATGCCTCTTGGACATATTTATTGATTAATACATATACATTCATAATCTTTTAAAGCACCATCATTAATCATTTCTTAGTTTTATGATAAATACTTAAAAATCGTATCATCTATTTCTGTTCTGTAGGAAACAGCTGACCACAGAGCCCACAGTTTATCTGAGTTACTATTTGCTTATCCAGTATCTAATTAAAACAGGAAGTACTTCCCCTGCGGCTTGTGCAATTGAAAAACAACCCTGGAGGAAGCTGGTCGCTCAGAGCCACAATAATGTATCACCAAATGTTTGTAAGCCAATACTTCCATTAATTCTCACAGCAGCATTAACATCTCCCTTGCTGACTTCAGCAGAAATGCATTAGCGCCTTGAATTCTCAGTGACTCTATGTATCTTTTTCCACCTCTTTCAATGTGATCGGCTATGTGTGCATTTACATAGTAAGCGCTTGTGATTATGTGAGTAATGTGAACTTTAGTGTCCGGGCCCCGGAGAGAAACTCCTGACAATAACAGAAAGCAACAGAAAAACGAGAAAGGGCTCACCAGAGGTGGGGCTGGTCGGGGTTTACAATAAGTGAAATGACAATACGTCAGTGCTACCTCGGGGGCTCGGGTTACAAACATGGAGAGGGTGTTATGCAAAAGCAATAGAGCATAGCCCCGTATTACAGGTTGGATTAGATAAGTGTGGCGCTTCAGTTGACTGGCAGATTCAATTTGCTCAGCCGTGTTGCAGAGGCCTGTCTCAAGAATAAGGGCGTGGAGCAGGTGAAAAGTGACTACAGTTGGCACAATTGAGGTAATACCGATCATACTGTACAGCCTTTAAACCATAGTGAAAAAACACAACTATGTATTAGTTTTTTAGATGTAAGCAGGCAATAATTATGCACTTATAACAAGCTAGAGCGGATTTCAGGATCTGCTGTTCCTCAGTGAAATTAGTTGGAACATCTGGAGAGTTTGCATCCACACAGTTGTGCATGCTTACCCCAAAGGATGAAGAGGTAATGAAATGATTACACAGTCTGTCTCGCCCCCCCCTGAGTGTTATTAAGGGAAGACTTGAGGGTGTCCTTCCAGGAGATTGCCAGGGATGGGAAACATTTGCTCCCTCACCAATACCTTTTAGAGACATGAATATGAAGCAGCCCGGGATAATAAAAGAATGAGTATCAATCAGATATGTTTCTGTTGTTAGAGCTGATTTAGTCAACCAAATAATCCCACCAAGTAATCATCTCTTATTCTACTTGAGGGTCTGGGCTATATGTTATATGCAGTGTAGGGTAATGTTGATTTTAAAAGTAACTTGTTACAAAATTACTGCCATTAAAAGGTAACTTGTTACATCAGTGCGTTACCTACTAAGAAAAGTAACGTGTTAGATTACTTGTGCCTTACCAAAAATTAAACCACGCTTTGCGACTTGTTTTGCATGTTGGTTATACTGTCAGGACAGCATGTAGACTACTGTATGTCTACCTTTGAATGTATTGACTCTACTGTCATTGCATAGCCTCATTTGCGGCCCATAATCTGTAATTCTATATCCTAATAACAGGAATGACAGATGTAATATAACCTTGACATCTCTTTATTATGCTAACAATCTGACAGTGACAGTATTAGGCACAGCTGTTTCAATGACAACAATACAACACAGGCTCTTATTCCCACCGGTGTTGCGGAGCTGCAGATATTAGCTGCAGATGCTTCTTCACATTTGAAGTAGAGCTCTTCACAGCTGACAAACACTTATCCTCCAGGCACAACTTACATTTCACCGTCATGTTCTTCTTGTCCCTTTCACCCAAAAACTAAGAATAATGGGAATATTTCCACCAAGTAATTGCTGTCCTCTCTGCCATCTTGCTAGCTCAATTAGCTAGCTACGCATGCGCATTGACACAACTGTAGAATTACCTTCTACTGGTTCACAGCTACCTGCCAAAAAGTAAGAGAGAAACAAAAACAGTGCTTTTTCGTGGTGACAAAAGGAAAAAGGAAATAAATTACAGATTGCTTGAATTGCAGAAGTAATGCGTAGAAGTCTGAGTGCTCTAATAAACACTGCTTATATGTTGTCATTCATGCGACGCTACCACCAAGCTACTGAGAGATGTAGTTAACTACTAACACCGCTATTTCTAATGCTACTACTGCATATCACTACATACTGGCCATATGGATAAACAATTATTGTTTTACAAACAGAGGCATATAAACCTGGTCAAACCTGCATGTAAGTATGACCTCAGGGTTCTTAGTTATTTAAATGTAATTCATAACTGGACAAATCCTTAGGCACCGGGGCAGCTCTGCTCCGTGATTGTTGTCTTGAAAGTGGGTTGGAGGGTTGACCTTTGACCTGTTTTCACAGAAGGGAAAAGAATAAGCCTGCCTGACAGCAGCAAGCTAGCATTGTGAATGTAGGTATGGTAGCATGCTGACAATGGAAGGTTTCTTGCAGGTCTCTGTGAGGACAGCAATCAAACTCTTCTCCTTATGCTGTCTGACAAGATCTTATCCTCTGAATCTGAAGCTCTGGTAAAATAATCACAGCCTTGCTTTTTTTTTTAGTTTAGAGCTCTGCTAGGTCTGGTAACTGCAGTGTGTGCAGCATCTCTAGCTATCACAGAGGCTCAGTGCAATGTAACTTATTAGCCTACCTATTTTACAGTATAATTGTAAACACATCCACACACTTGACTGCAACTTATTTCCGCTGGCATCGCCTCAGGTGGTGTCCACTCATTTAAAAGATTTTTTTTTTAAAAACACACCGGTTACCAAACAGATCATTATGGATAGATGCAGGGTAAAAGGTCTGTTGGTGCTCGGGGCATACCCTGTGGCAAAGACTGGATATAATTGTCTTGTCCTGAATTGAGATATCTAAACTTTGACAGACCTGTGTACAGGAGTCTAACGCGGGAGAGTCGGGTAAGAGGAAACAGCAGGAGAGAAAAGAGGAAACATTTAAAGGTCTCGGAAAAGACTAATTAGTGTGTTGAACTCTAAAAAGGAAACTAATGGTCAATAATGATGTAAAGCTGCACTTACATTTATAAATTTAGTCTGTAAAGAAGACATAGTGTAGGCGGTAAGCGACACATCCTGACAGGAATGAAGCAATACATATGTGAAATGTATTTTTTGAAAGTCATCTTTAACTGCATTTTAATCACTCAATTACACAGCTATGTCTGAGCTTTGGAGTGGCACAGCTAATGGCTAATCATTAGCTGAGTGAGGTAAATGTGGGCCAGAGGATAACAAAAGTCAAGACATGAGCGTACAGAATCCCCAATGGGCATGCATTATACAGCCATCTGTATCTGTACATCAATCTAATGGAATGACATCCAGGACGTCTGTGAAGGAGACATTTAATGCCTTGTCAAAACATTACCCCTGTGACTGTTCTCCCTAACTTTGACAGACTACCTTGTCAAGGCATGGAGCGTTTTATGTCTCCCATCTGCCTCTTCCGGCTGACAGGTGGCTGAGTCAGACAGTCTGGCCCGAGAATGGATGCATAGCGCCGCACTCGAACACACACACTCACTGACCCATTTACCTTTTATTTGTTCACTTACACAATGCACAGCTCATGTCGTATATCACTTTTGCGCGCTATCAATCTGGTGACCCCCAAATTCTGTCATAAAGCCGTGATTAGAGGGCTACAGGAACAGACTTAATCACGGTAAAGCTTCATGTATAAGGAGAATACGACACAACTTGTTCTCTGATGCGTGTAAGCTCTTGACATTGGCATGATAGATCATAATCTGTGCTTAAAGGACAGTTTAAGATGTTCTCAAGCCTGCCTTAATACAACAGTCTAGTGCCATATGTGCTTTGAGTGAGTTACTGGTTGCTGCCATCAGTCTTCCTGCTCTAACTGGCGGTTAAGCCAAGGCATCTTCCTAACTCTTCTTGATGTTTTAAACCTGCAATGACTGATTTTTTGGCCACTCATGAGCACTGGGAACAAGCTGCGAACACAAAAAAAGTTGTCACCTGTCAAGTTGATAATGGTGAACGTCTGGCAAACGCTTGCTTATCTACACATCCAGCAGTTACGGAGCAACAGTCATTTGAAGTTCTTGTCTACTAGTTGAATGTAGGTCTAGCATTTACTCTTTTAGCTCCGTTTTTGTTCCCGACCAACTCTTAAGGTAAATAACTGAGCTATACTCAGTTATGGTTACGTTGGGTATCCTTACTGCCGTTGGGTGCAGATAGATTACTGATATTTTATTTAATGTAAAACAGTTGCCTGATGTGGCTGCAAACGACCCTAAACAGTGATAATAGATTATGCTTAAGTTGCTAAAGATAGCTAAACAATCATTTCAAGCTTACTGCGCTGTAAAGCAGTATCACAGTATCATCTGATCCAGCTTCATTATGAAAAACTATTGATTACAGCTGTTTTAAAGGTGTGAATTTTACTGCTCCACTGTTTGTAAAGTTTGTGTCTATAGAGGAGGTGCTTTAAATGCACTGACTCTTTCGACAATGTAAGCTAGCTAGCAATGTGTAGTCAGCGCATCACTGTTTGTTTGTTTAGCCACTCCATTCATCTTGTTTTCCATTCATAAAGTCTACATGTTTATAAAGTAAAGCAAGATTTTAAAATATTCCTGGGATGAGCTCAAGTTTTATAGCCTACTTATATAGCCTATTTGCATTTACCCGCATCCCTCCACTAACATTAAAAGCAACTGCATTGTGTAAGGAGTAAAATTCGACATGCTTTTTCATGGGAAATATGCACTAAATTCTGCAGTCTGAGTTAACCAAAGCAAAAACCAATCTTGACCTTGATCACTTCATATTTAGTTATATTGCCAGTGTTCTGTTCCAATAAAAAACACTAAAACTCTGCTGCAGCTCAGCCACGGGACATTGTCAGAGGATGCATAAAAGGGAATGTCGCACTGAAAAGATTTTTAGTTTGGAAGCATTGCTTGATTTAGCATACTCAGGCTTTTAAAGCCTCATCTTAGTCGAATCATTGTTACCAACCTGCCCTCTAATTATGAAATAAATAAGGGTGGGGTAAATCATTTCAGACCAATTACACCCTGGACAAAACCTCCTCCAGCTTCTCCCCTCTCGTAGGTGCTGCAAGGCGGCGAGTCGACACGTAACGGGAGACTTAAAATAGCCGATCTTCTCATCACTACGGTCCGCTGTAATCTCTCCGGGTGAAAGCCAACAACTCCTTTTTATTTAATTAAATAAAATGAAATGTTTGATAAACACTGAACAGGCTAACAAGCCAGCTGTTACAAGCACAGTATACCTGCTACTTAGGATGTGGATGGATGTGTTATAAAAAAAATGCACCCCCCGTACAGTTATCTTGAACAATAAAATTAGCTTTGTTTTTTTTTGTGATCAAATGTTTCTTTTATTGATGTTCGGTTCATAACACATCACAGTGTCAGACAAAATGTAATTCTGGACATGAGTAACAACAATGTACATAGTCAGTATTCAAAAGAAAAAAAAACATAGTAACTGGAGATAAATAAAAACAAACAAAACAAAACAAAACAAAACATAAGCAGTCCTTCCACTTAAGGGCCACCACCCATCCCCCCACCCCCCTCCCCCCAGGGATCCAGGTCATAGCTCCTGACAAAAACTTTATTCCAAAAGAACTTTAAGGTTCAGTGAGACTGAACTCCACATCTCTATTGTTGACTCATTTGCCCCGTGCACACGGGCTGTCGATAGCTCCAAATACACGATATCCAGGTACATTAGGACCCACGCTCGAAAAGAGAGGGTATGAGGTGGCTTCCAGCGCGTAGCAACCAATTTCTTTGCTGCTGTAAGCCCGGCTAGTAATGCCCGCTTCTTGGTCAGTGTCAAGCCCAGCTTGGATAGATCATTTAGAATGAGTATAACGGGCGGTTAAATAAGCTTTCTATAAGAAACCGTTTTTTGTACCAGGCTGTAAACTTGTTTCTGTTGTAAAAATTGGCATTTTCCAATCTGTTTTAATATTATTTCTCGGTTTCTGGAGCCTCAAGTGGACACTCGAGGACCTGCAGTTTTTTGCACTTCCGCATTGGCTTAATTTTTCAACAACAGAGTTAGCCGCTTGGTTTTACGTGATCTGGCGGAGGTTTTCCAGGGTCCATTGGAGAAGTGGATAGCGTCCTCCAAATCCACAGACCACCATGATGGCATTAGCTCCCCATAATAGCATAATAGGACTGAGGTCGAAAATCGGCAAACTGGCCCTTTAAGACTAAAGATCCTCTGTACCTACACACTATAAATAATGTAAAATAATTATGAGTGCAGTTTGTTCTGTATTAGTAATATTATTCATGGTGTAAATACTTTTTTTAACATGAACATTTCAACAATATTGGCACATTAAATCAGGAATGCTGTATTTACTGTGTCTTGAAACATGCATTTATTTTATCTGTATTCATTTTCACTTTTACTTTAACCTTATCTTTACCTTGGTAAGTTCAGAATTCTCCAGCGCTGCTTGCACATTTATTTCCTCCAGTAACAATGTAAAAAGACAAGAAAACATTCCTTATATGCACATAAAACAAAATCTGATTCTGATTCTGAGTTTCATTGCAATTTTGTGATCGTGTCCTCCATTCCCTGCCATGAAGTCACGCTTCAATCTGTCCAGGCAATCTCCTCTTCTCAGTAACATTCTCTCTGCATCAGACCATGTAAGGTAGGAAATATACGCCTACCCAACACCACCACAACACATAAACACACACATTTGTATAAGTTGAATGAGAAGCAAACTGTTATACGTGGACTCACAGGAACACTGTTTGTAGCTTCATGTATAAACTCTCATTTGACTCACCACTTATTGTCCTCTTTCTTCTCAGGGCTTTAGATTGACAGTGTAAGCTCGGGCCTTTGACTCCACTCTCAAAGCAAACAAACATGGTTCAAGCAATTAACCCTCATCTCTTTTCATTTGTTTCCAGGGTACGTTTATTCCCCCGAATTTTGTTGACATTTGTGAGTTTCACCTTTTGGTTTAACAATTGAAACATGGGAGGTTATAATGTCACCTGAGGGGGTAACCATATCAAACAGACTTTTGGGTAAAAAAAACAAAGAAGACGTAGGCTACAAATAAACACAAGTGACAGACAATGTTACACTGATTGTCAGTGTAATTTATTCTCTTTTGCAGAGAGGGTGAGCATTTCCATTAGTGTTCGAATAATAATGCGTTGTCTTTGTTAATGCAAACAACCACAAAATGATCTACTAGCGTCAGAGTAGTTGAAATTAGCCGCCATACTTCTTCTAATGAATTCTCTTTGATTTGTTTGCTGTTCTTTTTACTGCATAGTGAGAGGGAAACAATTAACTTCCTCTCCTAATGAATGACGAATGAAGCAAATTCTTTGTTTTGAAAAGCAAATATGTCGAGACGAGAAAGGTTGGGGAGGTCACAACAGCTCTGAAAGCATGCTTTAGTTTTTCAATAGACATTCAATGGATGACAATTAAAACAGGGTTTTAAATAGACGTATTAACAAACATATCTAAAGTACATGGCTCATGTACAAAGTGTGATAACGTGTGCAATGTATTGTATTTAAATATGTAGGATTTACTGTAAATACCTCTTTTACTGCAGTGTGACCAGAAAAATGTTATACATATGTATGTATTTAGGGCCCCCTTCCATCACACGTTAAATAAGTTGGGTATGTGTCCTTTTAAAACTCCAAACTAACTTCTTGTGTCCCTATCAGCTCTAAAACAATGACCTAAATGGAAAGAGGAGTATTGGTCTACACCGCTACAAAACCAATACTAAACTCTCTGAAACACTCAGAACTGCTTGTTGGATGGTAGAATAACCCCTGAAGCCCCCACATCTTTCTGACGTCGGATCATGAGCGCTATGTCCAAATTCAGCAATCATGCTCTCTTCATGCCATGATTGACCAGCTGTGTAGAGTTGAGAACGGAGCCAGGGTTTAAAATTCTCTCTTTTACTCTCTATTTTCAATCCCAATCAATCTTTCAGAGCGGCCATTTTGGACAGCTTTAAACACTTTTGATTTTCTATTCTGGCACTATTTCTGACTGAATCGCTGACCACTACTGAACACTTTTACCAAGACATAGTCCACGCAAAGGCAAGAACATCACATTTTATCCAACTGCAGTATTGAAAGCTATTGTGCTGGCAGACCCTAATGGCTTCAGACCCACTCAGTAGTTCATGAACCAATTTTTACTTGTAATAAAAGAAGTTCAATATCACAAATATATGAATGAATCAATCCTGAATTAGAAAGCAGAAAGCCCACTCACTGTACAACCATTATGGTAACTTCTTTCAGCCTTTACACAAAGTACTGGTACCCTTCCATCAACTAGAGCCAGTGGCTGTTTCTAATAGCTCCTTTGTGTCATGAAACACACACTCATATTTCTCTGACATTCCATGTGCACTGTGGTTTTCCAGCTGTGCTCAATTGTATCCCCTACATATTATGATCGTATACGTTTGCTGCTGCTTTACTGAACATAAAACATGTAGAACTTTAATATAGTCCACTGATAAATTTCTACCATTAAGTGTGATGCCTTAAGTAAAATCTACCTTTTACATACTTAAGTTGCTTATATTGTCTAACGATCCTACCTCCAGTAACCGTACAGGCAGCTGATGGTTTGTTTTGTGCAGGGTTAGGATTAGAATAGCAGAAACCTTGATGTGATGTTGGGAATGACCACACTGGTATCATGGCTCAACACTTACTGGATAGACTTCCACAACATTTTGGAAGAATGTTTAAGGAGGAATGATTTCACTGGCATTAATGTTGGCACTGTTGTTTTTTAGTGAACTGTCTCAAAAACTATTCAGTGGATGGCCATAAAATGTGGTACTTTTAACCATGTTGTTAAGAATATAATTTATTTTTTACTTCAAACATCAAAGTTAGAATGTCAATCAATATCTCAACATCTACAGCATGAATTAGAACAACGTATGCACATACACTCATGGATACCAGCCAATGTATCCTATACCACTTTCCCACCGAAATTAGTGTGTTGACGTGGGTTTTAATAAGAAGACCCGCTTATAGATGCCAATGTCTCTTTTCCCATTGCCAGTGGAGTATCCTCCTGTCGGTCTCTTTTCTGTTGCATTACAGTCCAACGTCTGAAAGACAGGGTTAGTAAACAGTGGCGATGTTACAGTGGTTAGGTCTTTTTTGTATCTATTACTCATTCAGTCTGTGTAGCAAACTTGGCACCGCTAAATTTGGAACCATTTTCGAGTGCTGCTCGGATGGAGACGGGCGGAACTTGTAGCTGAGATGACAAGGAGTCACAGAAGTTACAGACGGAGCATAGCACCGCGCCGGAAAGGGGGCGGAGATTAGCGTGTCGACACAGGTTTTGTGTTCCCATCAACACCAATAGGAGCCGAGGCGATAATTACCCGGGACTACTGCAGAGTCGTTTGACCTGGGTCTTAATCCCGATTGTAACCTTTCCCATTGAGCAAAAAAGCCGAGTGTTAGCGGGCGTTGGTGGGCTTTTTGACCAGTGGGAAAGCGGCTCTAGTGCCTTCTCTTCAAGTGCTCCCCTTTGGGTCGATATTTGTGGTTATGAGTGAAAATTCTAGAAACTATTGGATGCATTGTAATGAAATATCATACAGATTTAAGTGTATTCCAAATGATAAGCAAAATATTTATTTGCTTATCATCATAACTTTGGTCTGTTAAAAATTGTCTGCAAAACTAATCATATCCATGCAGCCTCATCTGTACTTCGGTAAATGTAGCATGCTAACGTGCTATGAGATGATGAACATATTTTGAACATTACACCATCTAAACAAGCATATCACATTTTCATTTTGAGCATGATTTATGATGTTTTCAAACATTTCTCCTTAACTACAGTCTGAAGGAGCTGCTAGCATGGCGAAGGCCTCCTTAGGCTTGTTTATTCTGGCATGTTTCAACGCCTTGGACTGGAAGACAAATCAAGCCTGAAACCCTCCAACTTCAAATGAAAACATACTTAAATCTTGACTGTTGGTGTACCCTGGCTGCTCTTTGTAAAGTAACCTCTATTCCGTTTTTTTAGTTGGTGAACATGATTTTTCGTTGAAACCGAAGAACTGCAGGGATGTGTTGGAAAAGAATGTAGTAATGATGATGATAATGTTCAGTGGGATATCACAGGAGCACCAGGTTTCAAGTGAACATGACCACGAGAAATTACACTGTAATTTCAAATATCAGTATTGCTGCTGCACCAGTTCACAGCATGCTAGATTTAGGTGAGAAATTGAGATAATAGCAAGCCTTTATGGATCTAATGACAGGAATTATAGCACACCTCCTATATTATTTCTCAAGTAAGTTTAAAAAAAAGAGTGTGATTTGTAGCGATGAATGCCCGGCCCTCTATGGTAAGTAGGAGATAATGCCACAGGCATATGAAGGCTGAAGGACAGGAGCTCTCAAGACTGTCAACCTCAGAGCACAGCCCGGTCCTCTGGGATGATGAGCTAAAGCAATCTCTTTCCTCGCCGTCCTCTGCCTCTGATCCTCTCCCCGTCATACCCCACACTTTACTCGCCTTCCTTATTTCCTTCCCTCTGTGTCTTATCCTCCTCGCCGACTCCTATCGCTTTCTCCTATACCTTTAGTTCTTTCCATAAGCCTTTCTCTTTCGCCCTCTTATCCTCCTCCTTCTGTATCTCTCCTGTTTCCCCAGCACCAGCTTTGTATTGTGGCTGCCAGGAAATGAGAAAGGCACTCAATTACTGTGCTCATTGAATCATTAATGTCAAGGTTGTGGTGTGTGCTCTGCTGCCCGACAGGCAACAGCTAACAGAGAGTGTGCCGAGTAGCAAATCTTACGTGTCCCAACAAGACAGACACGGTTTGATATGGGTCTCGCAGATAACAAAGGCTTGGATGGAAATCATGGCGGACAAAACGATAAGAGCAGTATTAATGATGGACCTGGCCAGGCCTGGATACACAATGATAGCATGATTTGGGCTCCTAACAGGAGCAACAGGAACCTATCAGATGAGAATAGCCTGGCAAAGAGACTTATTACAATGTAACCTTGTAAACATGTCCCTCCTCTGGACATGACAGAGCTTTTAGACTACTTAAACACACATAGAGGATCTGCTGATCACTTGAGGGGATGTAAACAAAGAGCTGTTGCTTGGACGACGTACAGTATATTGCAGTTGTAATCAATATTGCTATATTGTTGCCGAAGGGCTTGGGCAAAGAGACAAACCCACAGGGAGAGTTTCAACATATTTTAACCTGCCTTTTGGTTTTTGAGGGAAGCTTTTGTCAGTGAAAAAGCTTTAAAACCCCACTGTGCACTATCGGTTCAGGGCCAAAAGGCAGACAGACGAAATACAAACTGGTTGAGTCATAAGAAGTATTGTCATTAGGAGTTAGTAGAGGGCTTTGAGTACTTTTTCAGTACACCGTATCTGACATGAGACTGCCTTGCTTGTTACTTTTAAATGTGATAATATCGAATGGCTATTAAGATTATTTTTGGGGCTTTTTGTCTTTATAAGAGGACAGTGGAAAAAGTCGGAAATAAGGTAGGAGAGAGTGGGGATGAGCTGCAAATGACCGAGGGTCGAAGTTGAACCCAGCGCCACCATATCAATACATATAGGGCGGGCGCTTTGACTGCTGAGCTAAACCGGCTTCCTGTATCTAGGCTTTAAAAAAAACAAACAAACATCCAAGTTCAGATATTTAACCCATCTGCAGCTCTCTTCCTATATCGGCTGATCTATGACGCAGTCGCTCTCTGCGTCCTCAAGATAGCAACACGCCACAAATTTGACCACACCTCATTTCAAGACCAACAGGCCCATGGGCGCTAACGTGGGCGCAAGATCACGTGCTATTATTGTTTGCTATGACTTGGTCACCGTACTTTAGTGTGCTGGGGGAGATCACATGACATAGATGTGAGGAGTGTGTGTGTGTGTGTGTGTTACGTCTGCAGAGGGTAAAGGATTGGGATGATGGCTATTGTGTTCGTGTAACACGAATGAATGTGATATGAATGCACGTGTCTCGTATAGTGTGTCTTATATTTTGTGTATGTTAATGTATTAATGTTTCATGTTAGCCTGACAAAGATAGTGCACACTATTGTATACTACCTTATATATCATGATATTATTATATATGTGTGTTGGTAAGCAATTGTAGGCAAAACCCCATGGTGGAAAGCATGAAATTAAATAAAGACAATTATACAAAAAATTTTTTATATATATATTATAATTATATATAATAATAAATGTCATTATTTGTGATCAAGTTCTTTTTTTTAATTAAATGCTATTAAATAAGTCATGACTTGTTAAAAAGATGGGTAAATCCACATTATGACCCTGTCTGTCAAAGTGACAGACAACGAGAAAGTGTAACGCAACCTCTGGTCATGAGCTGAAAACTCTTAGCTTTGTGCTTTACGCCCCGGCCCAAAGATTACCGCCCAGGAACGTTCATTATTCAGGAAAAAATGTATTAAATTCACAAAATAAAATAAAGAGAAGAAAATGTAGAAACGCAGTCTTTGGGCAGGATCTTTGCCAATAAGACATGCACACACACACACTTCTAGTGGGTCATAATGAGGGGGATTATTTTCTGGGTCTATTTTGGAGTCTATACATTGTGTTGAAGAATATTCATGCCTGTCAGTATTATAACTATATTACAAGATGTAAATGTACAGTGACGTTGTCTGTACCAGCACTGTTTGCAGGTTGGTTTAAAAAGAGGAGAATTATAAGGTATGGAAGATTGTTACTAGTATAGTAACATGTTAAAAATACCTAATGACAAACTCAATGTAACTATTTCTACACATCTTAAATGGAAAGGTCAATAGGTCAGTTTTCATCCGATCATCTTCCCCTCATCCATGTCTGCTATTTTATAAGGCATATTATAAAGCTAGCACAAGCACAGTGAAGTGCCTTTTCTTATATTACAATAAATATCCTACTTTCTGCGATCAACTCCTTTGAGAATGTGATTTTATTTCAGTCTGTTGTGTTGGCACACACACGCACACAAAGTGATGCACTGTGTGCCTCCATGAAATGATGAACCACCTGTGCCAACACACAGCATTTCTATTTCAGGAGAAACATGAACAGAGCTTATACAGACATGTTGGACTTCAGGTGGTCTTCCTCAACACCAACGAAACCCAGTCACACTGTCAGTTCCTTGGCTCATCTCCAAGCTCCTATTCCCTACCACCTAGAGATATGAGGAAAGGTTAACTGGGCACTGGTCTGCAGCGTTGTCCTCATTCAGCCTCTCCTGGCTCCCTTCACCTCTCAACCCCGAGCACGCTTCTGCTTCTCTGTTTCCTCTCAGTGAGCCGGCTGAATACCTGGAATCAGCTCGGTAAAATATTCAAGCGACTGCACAACATATTCCTGTGCTCAATTTACTGTCAGAGAGTATCCACTTTTTTTAACACAGCCAACATTCCTGCCTTTGAATTCAGTTTATATGTAAATGTTATTCAACAGTGATGCACGCTCGCTGGCTACATGCAGGAAGCAGTGTGACGCTAGTCCTTGTAAGGAATGGTGTGATGGATGGTGAAGACACATGCTTGACTTTGTCGAAGAATACTGAAGGTTATTTCAGGAATTCGTGGTTCGAATCCCGTTTCGGCTGTAGGAGGCCTTTCTGTGTGGAGTTTGCATGTCCTCCCCGTGCATGCGTGGGTTCTCTCCGGGTACTCCGGCTTCCTCCCGCAGTCCAAAGACATGCTCGTTGGGACACTCTAAAAACTGTTGGCGTGAAAGGTTGTCTGTCTCTATGTGTGAGCCCTGTGATTGACTACCCTGGACACCTCTTGTATGACGACAGCTGGGATCGGCTCCAGCCCCCGGCAACCCTGAACAGGATAGGCGCTAGATAATAGATGGATAATGGAATCAGCAGCCATTGTTGTTTGAAAGCCCGTTCCCAAGACCCCCCCCAGTGGCTTAAAGTTATTGGTGACAAAGACTTTAAAGTTGCAGGACTTTGCTCTGACTTTAAAGTGAACTATGAACATCTTTACATGGCCAAAGCCTTCCAATCATCTGTTGTCTTTTGCTTCACGTAGTATTGTTGCCTAGCAGCACTCACATGCTTCCTTCCCTAAAAAATGGAGCAACTTATAAATGCATAATAAAGACGCCTTCCAGATCTCCAAATTTGCCTGAAACAACAACGCACACGACAGCTGAACTCATGTTCCCTCTAAAAAAAAATGTCTCCCCACACTACGACTTCTGAAGTAATGATTACATGATGCCGTCAAATTGATTAAAAATGATGTCGCCCGCAGAAGAGACTCCTGCTGTCTTGTGTGGGTGCACCAAGACCACCCTAAATATTACACTGATAACTTACCCAGAACTGCTGCCAAAATCCTGCTTGGAAACAGGACAGAACACATAATTACACACTTGCTCCCTCATATAACGAATCGCCTCAGACTTCCACTGCCTGTCTGGGCCTCGTGCTCAAGCCGAGCTCACATAATCATTTCTAAAAAGTCAACAGATGGTGGGGCTTTCTCCTTCACCTCCCTTGACTCATGGAGTGGTTTGAGTCTGTCGACCCATCTTAAGGAATCACCACCAGTTTCTTTTTTTTTTCATACATCAGGCTCAAAATATCACTTACGTAATATGCACTACCATCATCCCCTCCTCCATTCTCCACAACCCTGCCCTCCTCACCTCCACCCCCCTAAGGCTACTCCATCCCCCTTGTGCCATCCACAGCACCACCCAAAGTGAAATGAAACATTTAGACTGAAATGAAAAAGGCTGGATTACAGTGACTCATTCTTGGCGTGAGTTTCTGCATGTTCTCTCTCCACCTCCCTGTGCCCTGTGCAGCTCATGCCCTTGTCTGTGGCCTTCCCAAATTGATGCATTTCACATTCATCCTGTTTTCCGTCCAGCCTCTAGGAAGCAACACACTCTCATCTTCGTGCTGCACTATGCGTCTTCTGGGTGTGTTGCTCCTCCATCCTTGTGCTAACCTTTGACCACCTGGCTGCAATTCCTCCCTGTCCTAGCTCTCTAATGACATCTTATCCCCACAGCAAGGGCTGAGGAGTCACTACTGACATGCCATCACAGCATGAAAACCTATCTCCTCCGAAAGCACTCTTTTCCCAGCTAAACAACATTTACTAACTGTACGAAAATGTGGATTTGGGGTTTCTCATAGTATCATTGCCACACACTTCCTTTCACAGTACAGTGTTTTCTTATCTACGACCATATTTCAACACGTCATCTCTCCAGTAAATAGAGATATTTAATGCTTTTTTTTTTAAATGCTGTGTTTATTAGAGGAAACACCCATTAAACAAAATGACAATGCCCTTTAGACTCCATATTAGTCTAATAAAATATGTTTTATGTAAGCATATTCTTTGAAAGATTTTGAGTGGCCTCATTTGTCTTTGGCTCCCTTTTTCCTCTATATTTTTCCTGTCTCTCTGCTTGTCAGTCCTTCTCCACCGTGGCAGAATGAAGAGGATAAGGGTTGTTGTTCTACACAAAAAGCATTTCAGCCATGTTTTTAGTTGTTCATCTCTGACCATTAGACTTTTACTGGCTCTCCCCTAATGGGGGTGATCTACACTCAATACTGAGCCTGACTGCATAACTTGTTGGCAGTTAGTACTTAAACTGCTTTTCTACTATTGTACAGATTTTGCTATATAGGCAGTGTGAACATTACAGTATGTATGGCCGCTAACTGTTCCTACAGTTTCCATTGTGACTTGGTTTAATATTTCCTTGCAGACCCTGCAGAGTCCAGAGCCATGCTAGCCTATCAATTTGCCTGTAACAATTATTTCATGCTCATGTAAAGCAGGTTGACTTTTATTTTATTTGCTCATACATTATAGTATTGGACAACTTATTACTCGATAATAGTGCTCTTTGAAAGGTTACAACCATTATTACGCTTCCTCCAGATGGGAAGTTTATGTATCATACCAAATATCACGGCAATTCAACCAACACCTATTGGGTATTTCACACACACAACATCACCAAAGTGGAAACAATACATCATAGATGGATATAAAGTATACATGGATGGATGGATGGATGGATAGATAGATATAAAGTATACATGGATGGATGGCTAGATGGATAGATGATATAAAGAATGCATGGATGGATGGATGGATGGATGGGTGGGTGGGTGGGTGGGTGGATGGATGGATATAAAGTATGCATGGATGAATAGATGGCTAGATGGATGGATGGATGAATCGATGGATATATACATGGATAGATGGATGTATACAAAGATGGACAGATAGATGATATATACATGGTTGGTTGGATGGATAGATGATATTTACATGGTTGGATGGATAGATGGATATAATGTATATAGATAGATGGAGATGGATGGAAGGATAGATTTATATATAAATGGATAGATAGATGGATATACAGTATACATGTATGGACGGATAGATTACTTATTGGTGATGCTTTAATACATGATATCAAATATAAAAATGATTCTAGCTGATCTCATGACTTTCTGACTAAACAGCAGCAATATAAACATAATTTAGAAGTCATTGTTTTCTTTGGTTAATACAAGATATTACAGTTATCACTCTCATACTGATATTAACAGAGTAATACATATGTGAGCTGTGAGTTTTTTTTCAAGTCATTTTCTTAAGAAGCATATAGAGAACTAAACATACCAAAAAAAAAAGTTATTTGCTAAAATGGAGCCAAATAAACAGCAATTAATGGGGCCTGAGTGGAGCTGGCATGAGGGAGATCTGAGGCAATGATTCCTGCTTTGAAGGGGGCTTCTAAGAGCCCTCAGCTCCTTTCATGTATAATAGAGTAATAAAGCAGGCGCTCTCTGAAGCAGGTACTGTGTTTTATTACTATTCCCCCCTGGGCTAATCAGTGTGCCCCTGGGAATATTCCCCCCATATTTACCCAAAAGATTGCAAAATAGTACTGTCTGATACTGCGATAAAGAGGGTCAGACACTGCTGAGATTATAGGGGGATTTGATTGTTATTGCTTTTTTAAGTACAAAATTCTTCAATCATGCTCTTTAATATGAATCTAAAAGCAGTGCTTCATCGCTCTAAAATAGTTGCTGTTTTCTCATTCCAAGCTTTTTGTTAGTGTGTGTATTTTCTCAAGTATTAATAGAAAGAAGTACAGATTTTTTTTCCAAGGACAAAATCAATAAGACAATTCAAGCACAAAGTGTAAAAGGCTCAGGTAGTAAAGAAAGTGATTACAAGACTGTCAGCTGATGATGATGCCAGTCGCCAGGGGATGTTGTAGAACTTAAAAATTGTACTGAGTGGCCTGAGGGGTGCTGTTTTATTGATTTCACCATGTGACTTGTGGGAATGATGCATCTCACCACTGCAATCTGGCCCAGGTCTGAAATTACCGCCTGTCAATATCAATAAAATCTTTAACTCCTCTGAGTCATCGTCAGATGACACACTACTGCATGACACAAACAACATTTAAAGTATAGTACTCATAGACTGAGCATGCATCAGGTTTAACTTCATATTAATGCAAACTGCGCCAGTAATTTCATGTGACATTTGTTCCTGTATGAATAATCAGTTGCTTGCAGCAGGGGGCTTATATAGAGCTCCACATAAAGGCAAGAAGGAGATGAGTAATACATGCATCCTAATGTAAGCAATCATCAATATAGGGTAGGACTATAACTCAAATGACGCACATTGCTGGATTAAAGTGTCAAATTGAACAGTGAAATTGCATGTTGACGTACTCAATGAAGATTTCATGATGAAGTCTCTGTGGTCAGAAAACAGACAAGTACATTTAAAGAGGCATCATGGCTGCTTATCAAGTGTCATTAATATGTTCTTGCACTTCCTCTCAATCAACATTTCCCATTTCCACAAACAGCAACATATGCTCCATTATTATGTCTGAAAAGTGCATGAAACTTGCAATTACATTTATACTTATGCTGTATTAGGTGACGCATTGTCTATGAATGTTTTTAGTTTAGCTTTATCTCCTTTACAGATCACTTTGTTGCTTTATTAGTCAATATTTCTTTTATAAAAGGGGCCAATTAATGGGTCCTATGACAAATGTGTAAAGTTGAATGAATTGTTAGTATGATGACCCCGTAGAGAACGCAAACCTGTCTTTGTTTTAGTTTTACAACCAGCAGTTGGTTTGGTTCACTCAGACTGGTCTTGTAATTCTTGAATGCAGCTGCTTATAACAGTTGACATGCGGTCAGAGCATGAATCGGCTCTTTAGCTGTTATTCGATGAGACCAAAACGCAGCTTACAGGAGGTTGAATAATTAACTTACATCCATCTTCTGCCCATTTGCTGCTGGAGATATAAATTGGAAAGTGGTTTTGCGAAAATGTTTTTGCTATATCAACGTTAAAGAAAAATAATGTCTTGTTTCATCTTGTTTTCCATCCATTACTGCTAATCCTGTTCAGGGTCGCCGGGGGTTGTCATTGGGCGAGAGATGGAGTACACACTGGACTGGTCAGTCAATGATGAGGCTGACACACAGAGACAGCCAACCGTTCGTGCTCACACTCACGGCAATTTAAGAGTCCCCAATTAACCTAACAATCATGTCTTTGCAGTGTGGGAGGAAGCCGGAGTACCAGTACCGGAGGGAACCCAAAGGAAGAACACAGGAAGGCCCCCTATGTCAGAACCGGGATTTGAACCAGGAACCTATTAACTGTAAGGTGACAGCCCTAACCACTGCACCACCATGCTCTCCACCGTGCAGCCCCTTTTTACACAGTCCTTAATTAGCAGGCGAGTTACTTTGGCAGAAAAACAGACACAAGGGTTAGGTAAGGGTTAGCACCATTTGAATCTCAGCTGAGCATACTTTGGACTGACATATAATAGGTCAAAACAATTTAATCTAACCACTTAGTAGTCTGCACATGGCGAAAAAACACACTTTCCCCAAAACAGTTAGAGCCCCATCGCAAGTTTTGTTCCAATAATTATCTAGGGGCACTCCTGCTTTTCGGGACTAAATTCAAAATCTGTTATCAGGGTGAAAAAAGGGTTAGAGCAGAAGTCTCCCCTGCATCTAAGTTTAAATATATACAAAAAGGTAGACCTCTTACCGATCTTCTTTAAAGCCATCTTAACTAATTGTGAGGAAACACGACATTGTAACAAACGTGATCATTATGTTGTCGGTAATTATTAAACCCGCTCTTATCCCTCGCAGTGAAGATTTTGGCTTTTACCATCTGGCAAATCACTTTTGAGCAGCACAGAGTTGTGATCAGTCATTCCAGCTTTTAAGTGCCGTCAGAAGTAACCTTAATAATCCATGCACTTTGCCCTTCATGTTGCTTTTGGGTCTTTTACACCCTGTTCGACATCACATTCTCTGCAGAAAGCTCGAGTGGGCCCAGAAGTTACAGATGATGACAGGCAGATTTGGTTTGAAGTGCAGGCCCTCTGATAAGGAGACAGTTCCAATTAATGAGGACTTTATGAACTGTGCTCGGTTAATGCTGTCATTAACGGTGCTCGGCTGATTGATTGGCAACCTCTTCCACGAACCTTTGCCCACACCGCAGTCGGTCTTGTTAGTGAAATTACAAACCGTGTGTTCGATATTCATCTTTGGATGTTTCTGTGTGTATTTGCGCATGATGCCATGACTTGTTTACAATTTATGGGTGTGTTCCAGGCTGCCTGTATGCAGCGGGGCCCTTCACACTGAGCTAATGTGGGAAGAGGTGGTTTCCTCCATGATGAACTGCTCCAAAACTGATCCCATTATTTCCAGGCCTGTGCCTGGCAGCGGCTGTAAAAGACATAAAGTCTTGGTGCTTAATCCTGTTAGTGCTGCAAACCTGACACTGCTTATTGGCTCTGTGGTGGTGTGTGAACATTCAGGACCGAACTGTTTGCCCTCTAAATATACTGTATGGAATTAAATTATTACAGTCATATTTTACTGCCATTACACTGATATGGCCTGTTTGCTGAGACATTGGGTTGAGAAATACCTTTTTGGTGGCATTGAGTGCAATTTAATACATTACTGTATAAAACAATCAAAGCGATTCCAAAATTATGAATGAATGAAGCAAAAATGACATTAAAGAGACATTTCTGAACCATAGAGGAAGTGGTGAGTGTTTTAGCATATCTATTTCAGTTCTCCTTGATAGAGGGCGGGTGCTGATGACAAACGGAGAAAAGTTACTCTGCAGGTGAAGATGGATTGGCTTGTCAGCCGCGGGGATCAGAAGCAGCTGAGGTTTGGCAGGTCTTTGTCAGGACTGGGATCAGGGGACAGTGCCAGAGGAGGGACACCAATGGTTTAAGGTGGTAGCAGAGTGGAAATAGGACGGTAATATTCACTGTGGCGTAGAGACCACACACTATGATTGCTGAAATGGCGATTTGTCAGAAGTGCTAGCTTGAAAGACAGTCGGCGCTCACTTTGAAACAGTATCAAGGTCCTGTAAAGTCAGACTATTGCTGTTACTGCACAAACCTCCACAGTGATTACAGGAAAATCACGGCACGGTGTTGTTTATTAATTGAAATAGAGTGGTAGAGGTGGTTCAGTTTAAGGCAACAGGGCGATTCTTGACCAAAAGTTTTAAAGCCGCCCACTCTGACAAAGAAAATCACAACATCTCACTTGAAAATAAGTGTCCTATTGCAGAGGATAATGGACCAATCTGCATGGTAATGGATATATTTGGAACGGTAAGTGAGGAGTTAGACAAAGCTGAAATGGCCTGTCATGGTTTGGTAATTGTGCCGGGGAAAGCATACAATTGCTTCACATGGAAAGATGAATATAGCATTCAAGAGCAGGGGACTCTCAAAGACAAAAGAGACTTGTCTGAGAGCATTGACTCTTGGATAAATCAAGGCTGGGAGACTTGAGCTTTTAGAATGCAGTTTGTTTATTAAATGTTTCTGTCTGCCAGAGCGCAAAAAACAGCTTCTCTGTTAATACTTCTTTTTGATGGATAAAAAAAAACATGCACTACTATCTCTTATCATCTAGCAGTGAGCATATTTAACATATATTCAAGTCAAAACATTAATTTCTGGGACACGATGTATACTAACTTATAACTAAAAACTTATTTTTTATTAATACGTCAATCACTATGCTGTGGAAGGTTAAATTGGAAGGTGTATGTTGGTGCATTTGATCATAATGTTTCCTGCCCAATCTGCTGGTGATATTTGTTCATTTAATCCCTGTAATAATGGTTTTATTGGTACATGACCTGTACCCCTTAATGGGCACTTTGGTAAAAAACCTCAAGTTAAAAATCAGACCACAAACAGCAGAAGCCAAGTCTAATCTTTTAGTAATGTTACGTTTCAACCAGCCAATTTGAGGCTTAAATAAAATATGTGAGAGTTAAATTCTAGTCTAGCTGAAATAATACACTTTTACAGAAGGGTAGAGATGTGACTCCCTGACACACACACACACACACACACACACACACCTGGTCTTTTGATACTAACGCCATCCATGTGTAGCAGGGGCGAATCCAGACTTTTTTCACTGGAGTGGCCTAACTGCACCTTATGCAGGGATGGCTTTTATTTTATTTACCCTTTCTATCTCCACTACTAACTTTAAAGAATCTTAAAGATGTTATATTCCTGTGTATATTTTTTTAACTACAACATATAAATCTTCTAACTGTGCGTTCACACTGCTACTCGCAAGACCGGCGGATCAAAATACGTGTTGAAATAACAGGCGAATATTTGCCCTTCGCTTCCGGAATGGAGGAGAAGAAGCGGGGCTTATCTCCTTGGTTACCAACGGCATCAGGAGAATCTGGGTGTTGATAGGCTTTCGCTACACCACGTGACGGGAATTCCCCGAGGAAGTTCAATTTTTTCAACTCACGTGAATATTCGTCATTCGCGTCACGTCATTCGCGCCGGCCGATGCCAATTCGCGTCTACTCGCGTCATTGCATTGACTTTGTAGGGAATCTCGCCGCAGATTTGTGTCTATTCAAAATGACTCAAAATGAAGATGTTTGTCGAGGAACAATTTAAAATGCTAACAAAAGGAAATATGCCACAATGAAATGCAAAGAAAGCTACTAGCGTCCTGTTGCAACGCGGCCCAGGCCTACCCTGGCCACCCCTCTGGATCCAGCCCTGATGTGTAGACCATATGCCATATTATATCTCGCTTGTCTGTGTTTCACTCTGAACGTACTTGCAGAGGAACACAGTTAAATTGTCAACAACACAACAATTAGTGAGATTAATTCTGAAATGCTCTCCCCCATTTTCCATAAATTCAGTAGGTAATGCACCACTGTTAGTTTCAAAGTCTGCCTGTAAACAAAGAGACACATAAATATTGCTAATTTATTCAAGTGACACTGATCTGCCCCACCATTTATTTTGAAAGCATTTCCTCTACATCCCAACCTTCCAAGTTGCCTTTATGCATTCCAGTTCGAACCATCCCTGTTTACCTGTTAAATCTTCTTTATTTCCTAGCCTGCACCATACATCACATGCCAATTGTAATCCTGTCATACGACTAGAAACCCGCGTTTCTTCTCTATCTGCCATGGCCTGGGGTCTGTGGCGCCTGTATCTACAGTATGCTCTGCACGCTTGTGTCACACTTCCTGTTTAAAAAGCAAAAGTTGCATTTCATACTTTTAATAGACAAGAAAGCCATGAACTTCAAAAGTTAGGGCAGCACTGACGGCACCGAGCAGGGCTGATTGTGATTATAGTTTTGAGTATGTTGCTGTCTGTTTTACTGATGAGCTTGACACGTTATTATTACTGTGTCATTAGAATTAATTGGTAGGCTGAAAGTGACAAGTGTGTACTGTTCACCTTTAAAAGCAAATGTTATATTGTGCTATGCATTATATCTCAATAATAAACTTACTGCAGTTCTTAATGGATGTTGGTTGGCCTGCTT
The DNA here is from genome assembly GCF_022749685.1 of Semicossyphus pulcher. NCBI lineage: Eukaryota > Metazoa > Chordata > Actinopteri > Labriformes > Labridae > Semicossyphus > Semicossyphus pulcher. The sequence goes on from NW_027211759.1 coordinate 20,458,264, forward strand.
AATTATATTCAGGTAAACATAAAGACCCACAAGCATATTTTTTCAGATGGCTTAGACCAATATAATTAAAGCTTTTGCACTTTTTTGTGAAATTGTGACATGAGAAATAATATCAATTATTCGGTTAAACCAGTGTTAATTTCGTTAACAAAAATAATGATGAAAAATGTTCGTCAAGGACCTTTTTTAAGCAAGAAGAGACGCTGAAGAGCCAACAATAGATTGATAATAAAAACTCTGACGACTTGATGTTCTGTTTTCGTTAACGAGACGAGACGGGACTAAAATGTTAGTGTTGGGCTGTCGGACGTTCAAAGTCAGTGATATATTCCTCCACTGTGCATCTAATCTGTCTGTCAAATTACAAGCAGTGCATTCCTGGTCATATGTTCTCAAGAGTGAAAACATGACTAAAATGTGATGACTTTTTATTAACTGAAACTGAACTAAAATGTATAGAGTTGTCGTTGACATCTAAAAAATTAACACTGAATTAAACATTTTGTGAATATTATAAAAAAAATGAAACCATAGCTGCATAAGTGGGTCACAAATGGGAGCAAAATATAATACAAACTATAATACGAAAGATTGTTCTTGACCAAAATGGCATAAAAACACACTTATTCTAATATGGGTCATTTTTGACCAACTTATGGCAGAGTGTAGGGTCCAATCACTCGTGCATCTAAGGGTTAAAAAAAACGGATTTAAAGTGTTTCCATGTTTTTAGGCATTTGGGATGAAATCAAAAAGCTTTCCGGATATTATTAATGAATCGCCAATTTGCTGTTGTATTAAATCAAACAGGATCTCACCAAACAGTCATGCATGCTCTCCTAATTAGGTTGGATGACGTTCCTGCTGAGTGATAACCTGTTTGATCCTGATAGATCCCTGTTCTCTGTGGGTGTTTGTTACACACAATCTGAACCAAGCTGTGTTCAGCCCTTTTCTGGCTTGTTTGAAAGACACGTCTCTCACAGACCACTTGTCCACTGAAAGCATCGGAGAAGCCTTGTTAACAAGCCGCACAGTGTGTTATCTTTTTATCATTATTGAATCCTTCTTCTGCTTCAAAAACCTTGCCGGAAAGTGGCACGAACAAACAAGTAAAAATGTATGTATGTAAAGAGGAGAATGAGTCAGTATTCATTTTCAATTAATTGTTCAGACCTAGTACGAATGAAATACAGCGTTGAGTGCAGAGCCCCTCTCACGTGTCTGATGGGCTCTGGCACACTGTCTATAATGGGAGTCACGACAGAGCCGGAGAACAGTGCAGCCACATCCGGTGGACACTGGAGGTTAAGTTTAATATAGGCAACATCAGGTTTAATATATTCAATTGTAAGAGATGACATTAGAGCAGGGCTCGTCTCAGATACTTGACCTGTTGGATTCCTGTTGCATATACTATACTGCAGTTATGCTAATCATAAGGAAGGTTATTATCCATTTAAGCAACCTGAAAACGCACAAATACTATTAAAGCAATTACTTTGCTCAATGCTGGTGGATATACTTTGAAAGATAGCCACAATGTTGATTGAATCCGTGCAGATTAATCCTTAACATCCTCAGCATTGAGGTTACAGGTTAAGTGATTACAACATAGCTGAACATGTTTTATATGGATACATAGGATCAATGCCATAAGATATTGGCTTTGTTTTATGAAATGCAACACAAATCTGTAATACAGAGTCACAGTATTTAGGGAATGCTGAAGTATATCATGGCAGACATATGAGGAAGGTGCTCTCAGCAGAATTGCCATAGCAACTGTTGAGATAATTCAGTTCAACATCAACATAAAGATAAATCTAATCAAGTCAAACAAGCTTGAAGAATTCTCTGCAAATGCCAGAATGCTTCCAGTTTGCATCAGGTACATTCTACATTATTGGTAAGCAACAACAACAACAACAAATCAAATAGATGCACGCATGTTAGGAGGTAAAAATACTTTGCTGCTGTTGTGTTTGTTTGTTTCGTTTATTACCGTTATTGTGCTTTATGTCCATCAAGTACATGTTGCTCCTGCATATGGGCATCTGCCTCCTGTTTCCGCCAGTCTGTGCCTGTTTTCTAAAGCATGGAAAGTGGAATTGCTCTGACCTGTAATTAATGTACTCAGGGAATACAATGCATGTGATCTAAGGAGGTTCTTGGCAACTAATCACACACACAGAGCTATATGTTAGGAGGCCAGATGCCCCAACTCCTCTCCCTCTCTCCAACCTAATTACTCTTTATTTTACAAACAGAGCATTGTAAATAGTACTTACACATTATTCCTTTTAATAACTATGCTTCTCCTGCACGTCAGCCCCCCGAAACAGGGCGAACGTAGCAATTACAGGAAAATCAATGGACTTAATTATTGTGGTGGAGGGTATTCTTATGAGTTTGTTTAGGTTTGGATAGAACACTAAGTGTATGTGAAAGGTGCAGGAAGGTTTGTAGCTTGACATAATGTCACCATTAAATAGCATGGTTAAGCTGAAGCCTACGATACAAAGAACTGTAAAACAATAATGTTTCCTCCATGGTTTGCAGAAATGCTTGTTTTGAAAGGGTAAGTGTAACAGTACAGTACTGAACATATTGAATTACGGTGGCTTTGCTGGCTTAGTAGCTCATGGCAAAGGACTGTTTTTGTACAATTAATAAGCCTGTCGCTTTTGCTGCACTGCAACAAGGTAGCAAGGTGGAAAGCTTTTAGGACAAGGGCTGATGATAGAAGGCTGAAATGGTATCACCAAAGTATTATAGCAAAAGATTGAAATTTAATGTGTTTCATTGCTTGGCATGAAACAATGTGAAATTGACAGAATGAACTTGGGAAGATCTGATTCAAGCCACACGCGGAGAGATGCCTGGAAATCAGCCTTTAGAAGCATCTCAGAAACGGTTCTTACCAGATTCCCTAGTAAAACTAAACATCGTCTAAGGGTAGGACATGGCTTCCTGGACACAGACTAATCAGAATTACAGCAATTGAGATGGTCTCTACTACTCTACTCTCTTTTATTGAGTCGTTAAATATGGTTTCTTTGCCTGGTCAAATTGGTGATCTGTTATCAGATTATTTGTATAACAAATCATGACAAACACAATCCTGACTGCTCATGCTCTTTTCATTCAGGCACTCTGTATTATTGGGTTTGACTGCAAATTCAGAATTACCTTTCTGATTTCAGTGTGTCAAAGCTGGAAACATCAACTCAAGAGTTTTTACCATTAACAAAAGGTGTTCCACAAGGATCAGTTCTGAGCCCTGTCTTATTTAAAATGTATATTGTTAACACTGTCTCCTCTATAACTGACAGTAACAGAGTTTTTACCATTAAGGTGTTCCACAGGGATCAGTTCTGGGCCCTGTCTTATTTAAATCTATACTGATAACACTGTCTCTTCTGTAACTGACAGTAACATCTGACATATCTTCCGTCTTTATGCAGATGATACTATTTTATATTCTGCTATATTAATGCTAGAAAACCAAAATAATTCTTTTCTCCAGAGCAAGATATATTAATTTAGCAAAGGCAACACCGAAACTTTGGCAAAAACTTCCCCCTGAATTTTAAGAAAAGTATAGTTGAAGCAGTCTTTCTATCAGTTCTAGATTATAATTTAAAGACATGCTGCTGCTCCCACTCTCAATTCGCTAGACTCAGTCTATCACTCTTCTTACTGGATATTCAGCTCCCAAAATTACACCTATGCTAAGCCGGGAAACTTGATGCAGTGTGCAATTTATTTTCACTATTTTCCTTTCTGGTTTGTTGTAATTGTGCTTTTTTTGTATCTCAACATCATAGTAAATAAAATTAACCTCCATCATTTTTGAGTCTTAAATAAAGACCTCCTTGCCTAATGGCTACAACCTTCTGAGTCCTCATTCTCATTGTTGAATGTTTAAGCCAAGAGGCCGATTTTCCCTTTAAGTGTTGTTTTTTTCATGTCTAGACAACGTTGACTGACAGTGTCCCCATGCCGTTCCTTTGTGTCCTCTTAAACCAGGGGGGAAGAAAGGTTGTTGAGCTCAGCCGACTCTAGTCATCAAATGAGCAGTTCAAGCCAGGTGACTGAAGCCGAACGGCCGCTGCTACAGCTGCTATAGGCACTCGCTCTTGTTTGCAGCCATCACACTCTGCCGAAAAAGCTGCAGACACAAGCTGTTTTCAAGCCTGATGAGCAGCAGGGAGGCCTATCAGTGACACGCAGATCAAGCGGCGCAGGGGACACACCAGGGACCGGCTGAAATGACCCGAGCTATACCAACATTTTTGCAAAGTTAATGAGCTGGTACATGGAAGCACAAAGCATAAAAGGACATGCAGAATATTGGCAGTGAGATTCACCTAGGTAGTCATGATGGATTTTAATTGCAGGTTCCATTCTGTCACACGGGTATTAAGATGGATAGCATGAGCGGAGACCTTGTATTTTATCCAAATCTCCCCTCTGAATTACACTATTCTCTTCCGCTCTGAGGTCAGGTTACTTAGTAGAAAGGTATGTGCTGTATTGTATAGTTGCTTACTGCTTTACAGAGCATCATCACTGAGAGAACACTGTACAATATGAAGCAATAATAAAGCAAAAAAAATAGTGTAAAAAGAGCAAAGCTAAGATAATAAGCAGGCTGTTAAAGCATCTAAAAATATAAAGGGATTTTGGACAAGTCCACCTGGGAGTGGACCCCCATGTAGACCCATAATACGCTGGAGTGATTACGCGTTCCATCTGGCCTGGGAACGCCTCGGGATCTCCCAGGAAGAGCTATAGGAGGCGTCTGGGGAGGAGAACGTCTGGTAGAGTTTGCCTAGCTCCTGACCTGGATCAAGATGAGGGGGGGGGGAGACTTTCATTGTATTTTTTATATAGCGTTTTATATTAAACCATTATAGTTTGTTTCATGAAATTTGACTCCCATCATTTCTTTCTTTTTGGTTGGTTATTAAAAAACAGACAAAAGACTTGTACTTCCTGTCCAGCTGAACATTTGAGTGTGTGTGTGTGTGTGTGTGTGTGTGTGTGCCACCCCTGAGGAAAAGAAAAACAGAAACCTAAAGGAAAAATGTGTATTTTACATTTTTTGGTTAAATGATGGCGACTTCTAGTCCTGCTTTTATTCAACACTGTTTTTGTGCTGCTTCTTTTGTACTTGTAACCATCAGTGTCGATGGAGACCTTAATCCAATACAGCCAATCAGTCCTGCATTAAGCAGCAAATTCAGCGTTCTATCACACTGAGCCAGAAGCAGCTTGATACACAAGAGCCACAGACTCTGAACAATAAACACACATCAGTGTTCCCACTAAAGGCCTTTTTATCTAACGTACAAACATGAACACACGTACCATCCTGCACCTTTGCTTGTAGAACGATCGACAAACATTCGCTTGGGAAGAGCAGCTTGCAAATGTCAGTTTGCAGGCTAGATAGCTAATTAGCTGCTCAGCTGCAGCACATTAAACAGCATGTAAATGTTCCTGCAAATGTCAGTTAGGTCCGGTTAGATGCTCGTGTGGTCCCTGCTCTTTGATACCACAGGCTACAGAGCAGGTTCAGTACTGTCTTTCATTCCCAATGGTGTCACACTGACACTTTAGCAGCCTGCCAGCTGCTGTCAATCACTCCAAGACACTGGAAATACCCAGTTAGCTTAGACTGTAAAGACCTCATCTGACTTTTTTTCTTCACAGAGCATTTCTTCCTTTTTAATATAAAGAAATACACAATACTGCAAAATGTGAAGTTTTAATTCCAAATTTTTTCTTGTAGTTGAACAGGAAGAACATGTGGTTACTGTTGCCTATAACAAATACAGTTTAATACTACAGATCCCAGAGTTCTTGAGGCAGGAAACACTTCCTGAGCCACTTTTTCAGAAACACTACATAGCAGCATCTGGTGTGTGTGTTTACAGTGCAGCCGAACAAACACACATTCTTTTAATAAAGAAGAATGTCAATAATTGGAATTTTTCCGGCGTCCCACGAGCAGCTGCAATCTGATTTCATGCTGTGCACAGTGCAAGTAGTTTTCCACACAACAGCAGGGCACAGCGGAGTTACCCAGAGGAGTTGGAGGTGTGCAGCCTGTCGCCTGCAGCTCTTCATCTAACCGCGCACTGTGCAGCTCATTCTTGTTCCATTACTCCCTGCAATATTTAAAACTTATTTGCTGTCATGAGGGGACCAAAACAACTTCTGCCCAATGTTGCTTTGTTATGTATGTATGATGCATTACTGAGAAACCATCACAGTCAGCACTAACCTCAATAGCAAATGATAATAATTTCCTGTGATGGCTTCACAATAAAAGCCTCAACATGTTTTGCTTGTTGAATGCTTTTAATGCAAAACAGCAGGAGAGAAAGTTTGCTTTGCACCAACTTTACACAACTCTGATACAGCCAATGTCAATGACATATTTAAAACTGTGATACTGGAGAAGTGTATGTGTCCTATAATTTATTGTGCATGTGAAGCAGATTTGAATTCAACATGGCAAAGGCGGACAAAGCAAAACAAGAAAAAGAGAGGTAATTACAGAATGAAATAAACCAAATTATTTCTGAGGAGATGAAATCTGAAGTATTTATCTTTAAAGAGTATAATGAGTAGATATAAGATGACTGTGTTGAAATGCCCCTTTAATTATCTGTTGGCGTATTTAAAAGTTTTGGTCCCTGCAAATTAAATGAGCTTATATTTAAAGGGCCAGGTCGCCGATTTTCAACCTCCGATGTCATGTCTCGTTCAAAATCGTCAGGTATGAAATGTAGACTGCAGACCCGAAGATTTTGTAGACGATCCACTGGTGTATTGTGGTCGTATTTTGTATTCTGTACCACTCTGAGCCACTGCCTGCAGCAAAACTGTAGCATTTCACTCCAGCGTCTCTCGCTGGGCCGTTCCTTTCAGAGGGAGGGGCGCAATGCACGCTGGGTGAAAACCACGAGCTGTTTGTACAACTTTCTCCACAGCTATGGCGCCAGTTTAAAATATTATTGCTTCTATCGATTACAGAGAACACCAGCTTTGACTGACAGCGGCTTTTTCCAGGGGAGAATTGCTCTTTTAAGGTAAAATAGTCAAAAAACTTTTCTCAACCTAATTTGCATGAAGGGTATGAAGTATTTGTGTGTGTGTGTGTGTGTGTGTGTGTGTGTGTGTGTGTGTGTGTGTTAAGAACAGGAAAGTATTTACTGGAAATACCAACCTTCAAATTAAAATGACACACAGGGGCTGAATTTAACAAATGCAAATGGAAAACAGAAGCGAACACAAGTTCACTCATATTAAAATTCAGCAAACAGTGATTTCTGCAGAAGCTGTAAGCGGACATGCATCCATACATTTTATTTACTAAGTAATTTACGCTTGTTTTCTCAATATCTCGCTCTATTTATCTCGTTATCTCAAGATGACAAAGCTTTTTTTCCCATTATAATGGATTAACTTATGTCATTATCTCAAGATAAGCTTGTCTTTGTTTCTCATAATAACTCTGTGGATACGAGTTATGATCATCTGACGTTATGGTGGTGCAGCGTTGATTGATTATCTCGTTATCTCGAGAAAACAACTGGAAATGACTCGTTATCCTGGGAAAATTGAGTAAATAAAATGTATGGATGCATGTCTGCTTAGGGTTTCTGTAGGTTTCTATCAGGTATGTATTATATTAAATACTTAATTTGTTGCATGCTACTACAAATGTGTGTTTACAGCTCAGGGAAAACAAATGTATTACTAATATAACATCACATTATTAAATGAACAGAGGTATGATTACTTCGGAAGTGTCACTTTAAATGCTGAGAAACATTTGTATCAAACTGTAAATCTTTGATGAGAGCAGCGGAAGTACAGTGAAGCTGAAAACAAAGACAGTGACAGTAAACAAAGATTAATGGCACAAGAGATCTCTGGTGAGAGTGATTATAAAAGATAGAAAGCTTATCTATAATACAGCTCCCTCTGAGTTGTGCATTAAGGCTGCCGCGCGACAGGTTGACACAAGCCGATTGTAGGGAATGTGTAGATGCTCCATTATTTACAACTTGTGCAATGCATAAATCATCTGCTTAAGTTGTAACATTACGTCACGTGGGCTGTGTTTTGATTTCAGGCAGTGCAGTATGCCAAATGATAAGCTTAATTTTGCGTGATGAACTGTAGCCTCGCTTCCAGATCTTTCTCCCCAAAATAAACTTGGCACAGTGTATGAATCCCTCTCTTTCACTTAAGTGCTAATGGAAGGGATGAGTAAATCAATAATGCAACATAGTATTTAAGATAATCCAATTCTAGGCCCTACTTTGAGCCAGAATCTTCTTTGAGAGGCAGCAAAGCCTGCAACAAAGGAGGGAGGATATTTTCTTTTTATATTAACACTCCGCAGGCTCTCGCTGAATGCGGTGCAGAGAAAAATCTGAAAAGTGACTAAAAATCAAGGAATTTATAAAAAAATAATTCCCACACGTGACATGAAAAGTGGCTGCCATGTCACTTTAAATCATGTATAAAAATGGATTTCACAGACATAAACTTTGTTCTTTTTTTTTAGCTGTGTTGACGTCTTCGAAAGTGTTAAATTAAGCATATTGCACGTTGCTTATTCTGAAAATAGAATCCCGAGAAATTTTGTTGATGCCAAAAGGCAACATGTGTGAGTCACGTGACCTGATTCCCTCGGAGAGTCTTGTTTAATACAATATCTGCCGTCCTTTCTGCAACCAATTGCTATGGATTTATGTCACGACTGCAGGCAAGGTCATAATTAACTGAGCCAATATATTAACTCTGAGATTCCATTTGTACTTGACCGCATGTTTTCCTTCCCCCTCCTCCGCGAAATGAACACGGGTTGAGCGCTATGTTGTTTTATCACAAACCCTCACTCCATTATCATAATGCATTTATAATTCAGGCAAGTGTTTTATTAATGCTCATATTTGTTTCTAAGGGAGAAGGAAAAGCTCTTGAATTACAATTGTCTTTCTCCGCATGGATGAATATTCCAGACGAGGCCCCCGGGGTCAAAGCCTGGTGCCATGCGGGGATTTCCAGGAGACCAAAACTGCATAAAAAATGGTGAAAGGTCACGGCCTGTGTTGCTATGTACAAAACACCACCCTGTGGCAAGTGGTCAGATCTGAATCTCCCAGGCCCCAGCGTTAGATCTCCACATTTACCACATCCCAAGGATGAATGCACCACTGAGTACTCAACTGATTTCTCCTTCACAACTATTATCATCACATGCAAAACAGCCCCGTGTGCATCGCTGGGCTGCTTAATGTATGTTGAAAAGACAGGGAAATTCAGCCCCGTTGCCGTTGGGTTTAAAAAGTGTTCAGGGAATGGCTCTGCGCTGTCGCACAGTCTCCCGAGTGTATAGAAGTACAACATTAGTTAAAGGCTTTTCATTGAAAGTCTGGTCATGAACAGCATTAGAGAATCAGTGGAGTCTATTAAAAGAGAAGACTGAATGAAATCTTGGCAGATCAGTGGCTCTTCTGTAACCACCGTGTTTGCTTATGCACTTTGGTTAAGATGGCCTTAAAACCAAACCTGTATGAGCGCTTGCGTAACCCAAAGCATAAATAAATGCTCCCCCACAGCACTCTTTAAAAGCCAAATTATGCATGTTTGTACATGTAGAAAAAAATAAATGCAAAAACATTAAATCAAAGAAAATAACAAGGCTAGAACTGGCCAATTTTCCTGAACCAAATCCTTTTGATTACACCGGCAATTGTACACAGCGGTGAGCTGAGGGAATCCGCGAGCGGCGACATTCACTGAAGCAAACAGCAATATATTCACCCAGTACAAGCAGATCAAGGAATGCAGTCCACGCAATTGAGCAAGAACCTGTGATTACGAGGCCCATTATGGAAGGTATTCATGGGCGGAAATCATGCATGCAATTTGAAATAGTGACATTAAAACGTTTATGGCGGTAAAGCTGTGAAAATTATATAGATTGCATCTTTTTGTGCTGCAGGACGCTGAGAGCTCCGCTGAGGTGCAAAGCATTATGGATACATGTCAGATTGTCATCCAGGGAGCGTGTCACTGGGACGCTTCATAACTCTCAACCTCTGAGTAATTATACTGAGGATGTGATCACAAGTTATGATGGGAAATACCCCCATGATGCCGAATGAAATGTAACAGAGACAGTGTCATTATGCTATAGATTACCTTTGTATTATAGTTCAGCTAATCATATTGGATAACTCCATGACTGTCATATAGCAAAATGGTGTCGACTTTAAAGTGGTAGGGCAATAGTTTGAGTTGTGTTTTTGCTGAGCTCTGCAGGAAGCATCAAATCTACAATATGCTATTCCAGCCAGGCTTGGCCAAAGAAAAAGGCTCTACTTCCTGTTTGTCTATTAAGTTAAATCAACATAAAAAGTAATGTACCAATTTTCAAATGCAGCGTAAGTTAATTAGCACGTTTTCTTATAATAAAGTGGGTCAACAAATAATTTTCATGGTTTCTATTATATCCAATTTGAAGCACAAGCGCGGAGTCCTTCTTATTTTAGAAACAAATAATTGGTCCTGTTGACCTTTTAACTCAGAGTCTGCAGAACAAATATGATGTTTGCACAAAAAGTAATGGAATTGCAGGATTCACAGGAAAGCTAATCATCCAGCCATGCGAGCAATTACATTGTTATTTTTATTTCATGTAATGCCACTCTCTCTTTCACTGGATTTTTTAATGGTCTTTTTTGAAGGTGTCTCACAGTCTAAAAACCAACACAGCTCCGTCTATAGATAGCTACGTGAACTAGCTGAGAAGCTAATTATCTTATCTGAGCCAGTATCAGCCAAAAGTCCAACGTGCCTTCTTTTGAAATGCTCGCGCATTACTGACAATGCTCCCGTGACAAACAAGGTCCGCTTTACAAATCGTGAAGGCGATCCTTTTCTTTGCAGCGTTGAGGGTGACATGCTCCCAAAGTTTAGCTTCATGACACAATGGTTTTGCATTGGCCTCCGCCGTTTTGTCTACCTGTGGCTTCCCGGTTGCTGTTTTGCATGCGCAACTCTTAGAAGAGATAGTAAGGATGCATGATAGCTCACCCCTGTGTTGTGTCCGTGCACAGCATGAAAAACGTGCGGTGACGTAACCGATGAATTATCAACAATTAAATTAATTGGCAACTGTTTTTGTCATTGTTTTTTGTGCACAATGTCGACTAATCGTTGCACCCTTAGTCTATAATACTCCATACAAAGTGATGTGTCTCTCGGCCTGTTGGAGCTTTTCTATGGCAGCCTAAGGGTGCTTTCACACCTAAAGTCCGTTTGTTTGATTCCAATCAAAGACCAAATTGTTCCAATGTAGCATTTTGCCTAAAGTTTAGTTTGTGTTCATACTGCAGCTTCAATGGACCAAAAGTTTTGTTGCCAAAAGTTTTCCCATGTGGGAAAACTCCCTGTAGTAAAAACAAAGCGAGAGACTGACTCCTCAATCACACTCAACACAATCGCAGACTTTCATGTGTTGTTGTTGGATTTTTTTTTTATCTTAACCGACGCCGTTCCAAAGATTGATCAGTTCCATTCTCCTGTTTGAATACCTCCCTGTTCTTGTGTGTTTCCACAAGCATTTGTGAAATTGTTTGGTCAGCCCATGTCTCTCTTTCCTCGTTGCTCCCCCACGTCTGTCCTCTACTCATCTTGCTGCCGTCAACATCAGTTACCAGCCATTTATATTCTCACCAGAATCGAACCAGACCGTGGTTCCTTTGGAAATGGACAGAGTCCCATCTTTTCTGGCGGACCATGGTCGGTAGTTTGGTCCACACCAGAGTGCGAATGCTTGTTCTCACCTGTTGAACCAGACTTTCCGAGTAAAGTCCGAAAGTCCGGACCAAAGCTGTCAGGTGTGAAAGAACCCTAACAAGCTGAAGTGTTTTGGGTGTTTAGAGTTTAATACCACTGTGAACAGAGATGTTTGAGACTTAATTCAATGATATTAAGTGCACCTTTATCCCCTGGCCCCACGGAGCAGAGGCAGTGAGGTCGAAAAAGAGAGAGCATGCTGATGGACAAGCGTAAAACATAAACTGATCATTAAATCACATGTGAATGAGAAGGTACGCAATAAGCTTTCGCTTCATTGAAGGGAGCAGGTCCTCTTGGACTGAGCTCGCCATGTTTTACCACTATATTTGCAAGGCAACCCAGAATAGACAAACTAAACACTGGCTTCAAAATGCCCCTTTTTAACCTCAATGCTAGATCCCACTAAGTCCTACACACTGATCCTTTAAAACCATTTTAAATGACTTTCTTTGTCTCACTTTATTTACTTCAACTGTGTGAATCCATATGTGTGTGTGTGTGTAATATAAGCTACCTTTTTGTGTGGAAAGTAAATTCCACTGACGTCCTCCGTGTGGTTATTAATCATAAATAATGACTGTATGTGTCCCGGTAGTCTAAATTTCGGTGTGTGTGCTTATGCGGTGACACATGACTATACTAAGGAACTGATGGGTGAGTCAGCCCGAGAACCAGTCAGGCACGATGAGATGATGTGAAGCTTGGGTCAAGGTTAAAGCATTTTATCAGACGTGGTTTAAATTGCAGCGAAACCCTCCGCCAGTGTCTGCCAACATGGAGCAGAACGTGCGCTCCCTCCCCTAACATGACCTTGGTTTCATCCATTTTTCATGAGACAGAACGGCAGACGGAGGAGGGCACGCCATTCTCGCAGTAATTAGTCAGCAAAACCATGGCCAATTTCACCCCTGTTCTTACACAGTGCTTCCATCCCTGCTGGATTCTTGAGAGGATTTTACTGAGCAAAGTGTGGTGGTATGTTGAAAATATCAAAGTAAGGTCTGTGTTTGAATATAGAAAATTAGCATACATGAATTTCAATCTGTGAGTAATGTGCTCGAGCCTTTATACTTATTTTTAACATTCCACATTTTTTCTCTGTGTTCTGTATGAAAATTAGCAGCAATTTGTGGGGGGAAAAAATGGAGTGGGATGCTTTTGTTGGGGCGAGAGACAGCGAGAGAGAGAGAGAGAGCGGGAGAGACCCACACACAAGGTCTTTGCAAAGCAGAAGCTGTCAACCAGGGATTAGCAGAATGAGCAGAAAAACCGACAATAGGCAGCAGCTTATATACTTTAGAAGACAGGATTTCAATTTTAATCCACTATAAATGTGGAGGAAAAAAACATTAAATACAATCACCACTAGTAGGCCTAAATATGTACTCTCAGGAAGCTTATATTAAGAATGAAAAAGATGTTCTGAACAATTGAAAGAGGAAAGGAAGAAACAGAGGACAGAGCTAAGTGAAACACTGGCAGCTGTGATGGGCAAGCACACATATGCCTACTGACTAAGCAACATCATTCAAAAGACTCATTACCTGGAAAGAGTGATGTAAGTGTCAATAATGTCTTTTCCTTAAGCATGTCCAGCAGAACCTAATTCCTCATTCTGGCAGTTCTGTGAGCTCTAAAAACTTGGCAAAATATAAACTCACGAGGCCAATAATGACTTATAGGCCTAAATCTATTTTATATTCCACATGCCCAAAACACATTCCCCTTTCGATTTTCTAAATCACAGGGCAGGCCTCCTTTTATCCCTGCATCATTTTTTTTTCTGCGTCAGCCATGGGCTCAATTAGCCTTTTGTTCTTCAATAATAACCTATAACGCTGCCATCTGCTCACCGGCCTAGTTATTCACAGAAGGCTGCAACAATATCAAAAACCTTTGCCTCGGAGTAAGGAGGAACGAAAAAACAGTAGGGAGAAGAACAGAAGATGAGCAGTCACTTTTAGGTTTGGTTTTGTCTGATAGGCTTACTTAGCTTCAGACAGATGTTGCATTAGCTGTTTAAGTACTGAGTTGGAAATGTTTGGTTGTACTAAAAGACCCTCTAAGGAACCTGTCTTTTAAAGTTTTGGCAAGCAAAGTTTTTTGGAAAGTTATTCTTAAGCAAAACTTAGTATCCTAAACAACATCACAGTTACCGGTAATCTTGCTAACCAAGCTAGTGTAAACTGTTATTTAAGCGTTTGCTAGCACCTAGGTTCTCTCCAGCTACATTGTAAGGAACAAGTATTTTGTTTTTTGGTAAGCACATTTTTTTCAAAGCCTGTTTTTTGCTAGCAAATATTATCAAGGTTACCCAAAATTTGGGATGCATCCTGCTAACCGAGCTAGCATAAGCTGTTGTCGTAGTGTTTGCTAGCTCCTACCTTCTATCCATCTCCACCTTAAGGAAATGTATTTTTTTTTTTTTTCGGTAAGCAAAGTTTTTGTAAGGCCTGTTATTTTGGTAAACTTAGCATCCCAAATAATATCGAAGTTAGCCTACCTGAAATTAGGGCTGCATCCTTCTGACCAAACTAGTGTTAGCTATTATCTTAGCGTTTTCTAGCACCTAGGATCTCTCCAGCTACATCATAAGGAACAAGTATTTTGTTTTTTGGTAAGCAAAGTTTTTCAAAACCTGTTTTTTGCTAACAAATATTAGCATCCCAAATATGATCAAAGTTAACATTAATTTGGGATGCATCCTGCTCACCGAGCTAGCATAAGCTGTTATCTTAGCATTTGCTAGCTCCTACCTTCTCTCCAGCTCCACCTTAAGGAACCATACTAACCATACTTTATTTTTTTGGTAAGCCAAGTCTTTGTAAGGCCTGTTACTTTGGTAAACTTAGCATCCCAAATAATAATCGCAGTTAGCCTACCTGTAATTAGGACTGCATCCTTCTAACCAAGCTAGTGTTCGCTGTTATCTTAGTGTTTGCTAGCACCTAGCTTCTCTCTGGCTCCATCCTTACCCTTAAGATGAAGACGTTGAAAATAACAAACTCAAGGCTTCAAAACGGTAGTCCACACATCAAAAGATGATGTCATGATGCCGATGTCCACTTTTTGTCTGCAGTCTCTAATCCTGTGACTGGTTACCAGCTGATGCAAAACCCCTGGTATTGAGAAACGCTGGTTGAAACGATACTGAAAATATTTAGCTGTGCCTTACAGAGGCTTTACTGAAAAATTAATTTCTTGGAGTGAAACTTTCCAACTCACCCTTTTACCCATGAAATAAAAGCTGAAGTGCAGAGAAATCTATTTCAATACAAAATGTTCTCAACTTATAAATACTTTCATAGCACCATAAGGTAAAGCACAGCCTCAAATTGCAGCTGTCATGACAGCGTGACATTAAGGCTTATAGCGTTGACATGGAAAACACCCCCGCTTTCAACTAAAATTTGTTTTCTGACATAAGTCTGCTTTGGAGCATGGACACACTGGTTTTCTCGGCACAGCCGGGCATATCAGGTTCCATTAACGTCACTGTGATTGCTAAACCACTTACTCATTGCTCGCCAATTTGCTTTGAAATTGTGTAAAAATGCTCCAGCCTTGCTTTTAGAGTCTCAGCGTGAGCGCATCTGTTTTCAGAAAGATCAGCACACAGACAGATCCAGTTTGATAGTGTCTGCTAAGTAAATCTGTCCTTAAATAGCAGTGTACAGCCATGAAATAAATCCTGTCCTATCCAGCAGACGTAAGGATTTGTTAGCTTTCCATCTACAATTTATTTCACAAACCTTTACTTGAACACACATCAGTATGGGTTTATATGTAGCAATTGATGGGTGTGAAAACCACCACATTTCCCTCTTCAAATATGCATCCCCTGTAAATATTGTAGCTGTGCTTGTTATACAGCAGTTGAATTTGGATGCTCATAAATTTCTGTCACTGAAAATGGCAAATACTAAACATCTTCATCCGGGACAAATTTAGCCTGGTAAAATATATATTACAGCCCGCAACGTATAGCTTAATTACACCAGAGTTATAGTATATAATCGTGTACCAGTCTAGTAACCCACGTAACAATGTAGGCACTGTGAAACAAGATGTAAAGTTAAGGATCAAGGATGTGTACGAGTTACTGCTTAATAATCTAGACTTTTCTTTTGTTTTGGTACACCATTATTACAAAAGATTGCACTGTGACTTTTAGGTATTGCCATTAAAGAGCATGGCTCATGGAACAGGAGTGACCAGCATAGAGAAAGGATTTGTGGCTAAGGGTACATCCGACCTTGGCCAAAGTAAAAGAAACTAAATTTCATCAGACCCTTTTAAAGTCCTGAACATCACAGAGTGAAAAGAAAGTGAGAAAGAGTACAACAATATTAAGTACTGAGACAGAGGAAGGAGAGGTAAGGTTAATTCCAGTTCAACCCAGCCTGAAGACAGCACACATTACAAGGGTGCTCTCTAAGCACATGGGAGACAAATTGGATTCAAACTCCCATCTTTCACTAAGTCACCTGACTGGGCTTTTCACTCGCTTTATAAATCACCTGCGAACACTGATAGGGGGAAGGCTGAGCAGACACTTGTATCAGCCTTCAGGTACAGGGGATTGTGGTGTACAAAATAAGAGTGCTCAAACGCGTGTATCTGAGAAGGGGTTTCAGCGTAAAGAGCGTGAAACGAAATGAGACGACATTAGCATAAAGAGTATGAAATGAAATGAGGGTATGAAGCCAAATGGTCACAAATGCATCGAAAGTTGAGGCAGAGCAGCCATCAGAGTTTTTCTTCCAGAAAATATGATTCAGTTTCACCGAAATCAGTTCATGAAGTTATAAATGTGTGTTTTTACACAGTTTAAAGTTTTCTTTTTCTGAAAATAAGTTAATGAGGCCCACCAGCAGAAACACAGATGTACACTGCTGTTGGCTTTTTAGCTGGACTGCCAGCTAACAAGCTTATTCAGACCATATAGTCACATTTAAGGCCAACATACAGGGCGGAAAGTTGGTAAATGTTTTTGTAAACAATGGGTGACAATAGATAATATATATCAAGAGTGGACACTTGTCACCGTCATGTTAGTGTTTTAAAGCCAGACGTCACCATACTTGGACTTGAGCTAGAGAGGAGCGAATGGTTAAGCAAAAGCTAAATTGTCAAAGTTCTACTGTCTATGTCCAAAGCAATAGCACTATCTATTTAGTAGTTTATAGTCTTTCTCTCATTCTATTGGTGCTGGTAGCGAACAAAAGTAGTTACTTATTAGATTAAAAGAGTGTCTAGAGTTTCTAGAACGCAGTGAACTCACATCCTGTTCAGGACCAGCAGGTGTACTAAATGAAAGAGGGTGACTAAAAAGAACAAATCTTTTCATCACTACAGCCAGCTGTCATCTCTGAGGGGCAATCCAACAACAATGGTAACTCCCATGCAGGGGCAGCTGCTAATGATCATCGTACCAAAAAAAATGAACGAGCTAACACGCCAGGCGCCAAAAGTGAGTAAATTAATACGGGAATTTAATTCTGAAGAACAGATATTTTAGAACATCTTGTTCAAATAACCGCATTTAAATTACACATTTATTGTTTTTTCTAATATTTGCATGAACATTTTTCTAAAAGGCAGCAAACATCTAAAGAGAGGCAAGATATGAAGCTCTGCAACTCATAGCTCATTTAACACTTTGCAGACGGATAGAGGTACCTGCCTGTCTTTGGGAGAGGTCACACCACTTATCATTTTTAATTAAGCCTTTGTATAATCTAAACATGTGAGTTGTTATAAAAATTCAGCATACAGCTGTTATGAATGGAGGAATTAGCTATAAAGACCAACACCTGATTATTTTACCAAGCGTCAACACGTTCATTTCAGACAAATGCCGACCAACTCCAACTGTCGGGTCAGTGTGCGCTGAAAGTCTGCGTTTGTTGGAACGAGTTGTTCGAGTTTCACATGTCCAGTCGGGTTTGGTGGAGATGTGGAAAGTCGGACCAATGTGCGCCTTTTCCAAACACACCACAACGTTTTGAGAGCGCGCTCCCTTGACAACTATACTCGTGTGCAGGGCATCAGTATGCACAACCTTTGTCCATGTAAAATAAAGCAAACGTTTTTCGGAACATTCTAAAGACTGCAACCAGCCAACTTTAGAATGTTGAGGCGAGTTGTCTGGACAGTGTGCAGCCACCTTTACCAGGATACTCACTGACTTTGGAGCCAGCCTCAAGTGGCCATTCAAGGAACTGCAGTTTTTGGCACCTCCATCATCGGTTTCAGTTTAAAACCCCACATGTTGCCACTTGCTGGTGGTGAGCTACACCAACCCTGTGATTTCCTCAAAGCTCTAAATATCACAGTAAAAGATCACACCGGTTTAGCTCAGTGGTTAAATCGCGCGTCCCCTAAACAGAGGCTAAGTCCTTAATGCGGTGGTCTCCTCCCACCTTCGTCCCTATGCCGTGTGTCATCCTCACTCTCTCCTGCTTTCGACACTATCCGCTGTCCTCTCTCTTATTAGAGGCATAAAAGGCAACAAAAAAAACTTAAGATTTTCTGTGATATGCTTGGATGTACGGTATAATTTCTGCTAGTTAGCCAGCCTCTGTTTGTGTTTAATGCAATATGGAAGCCCCTTTGATCCATTTATTTATTATTTAAGTAGAATTGTTAAATGCAAACGAGCTTAAAGTATATTATGTGTTCAAAATGGCAGCAACATACAGAGCTCTCCTGAGCTGGTCCCTCTCAGCTTTCCAGTCAGCAGCATCAAAATGTATTCTTATTGCATTTGAGCCTTGACTGTTAAGAGTAACTGGATTCTGTTCACTGTCATCATCAAGCAGATTTACACTGCGCTGCTGATAGATGTTGAAGAGATATTTCCATTGTGATGCTTTGGGTTGACAAAAACAACCACTCGATTTCAAAGATAGCGTCTGAACAGCCGGTTACTGCTTTCATTCCAATCACTATGTGGCAACCTTTGTTTCACGCTGCACATTCCTCTAATCAAGACCTCTGCGAGTCATTGACAGTTTAAGTACATTTGCTTTCTCAGCAGCATAGAGTATGTCGATATGTCCCATTCCTGAGCTCATATGTGATTCAGCAGGCCTGATTGCTGATAGCCTATTGCCCTAAAGCTGCGTCTGATGGTCTATTATAAAGAAAAAGCCTCCCAGAGGAGTCTCAGGAACATTACCAAGCAACTTCACCACCAGCCCGGGGTCTGTCCTCCTGAGATACAGAGGGGGAAAAAAGCACTTGTCTTTTCAGTGTTGTCGGATTCTTTTTCTTGCTGCCTACAACAGATATGTTTTCAGTTTCATCACATATAACAACATGAAAAGACATACCAATAGAGGGTTCCGCTGCAGGCGTTTTGCTTTCATTTTCAGTATTGATTTTTGGAAAGGTGGAGTACAAACAGGAAGGTCTTACCAGCGATAATAGAAGCAGGGACGCCAAAGGGACAATGGCAGATGGATAAAACATAAGACCTTTAATGTTCTTAACGTATATATAACAGAGGATGATAACACACTCTGTGCCCTATATCAGATCATATCATATTAACGTCCTTTATTGATTCCTGTCACAAAAAGATGTGGGTGTAATCTGTAAAAATGGATTTTAAACTAGAGCATGAATATATTTGTTGGACCATATTATGTTAAATAGTGAAGAGTTAAGAGTACCAGCTGCAGTAACTGGCAGATATAGTGAATAGCAGAGAGAGCAGGAGGGTGCTTGTCACAAAAAAGGCATGTAACAGCCTTTTTGGGGGGGGTTATAAAAATTCACAGGAAAGCTGTTCAAAACAAACTTTAGCATCGACATGAAAAAGAGAAACTGTGTTTCAGAAGATACAAACATTGAACTCAACCATGCAAAGTGTTGTGTCTGATAGAGGCTACATGCTTGTCGCTCATTTAATGTAACCCTGCTGGCTGTGTTTGCATCTTACTGTGTGCAGTTTAGAGTAAGATCAAGATTTAGAGATCAATGGATGGACTGTATTTACATAGCGCTTTTCTAGTCTTGTGACCACTCAAAGCTGCTTTTACACTACATGTCACATTCACCCATTCACACACACATTCATACACTGATGGCAGATGGCTGAGATGGCCGTGTCACCGGGAGCAATTTGGGGTTCAGTGTCTTGCCCAAGGACACTTCGACATGCAGCCTGAGGGAGCTGGGGATCTACCACTGATCCACAGCCACCCCAGGTCAACCTCTAAACCCTCAGGGAGGGTCGACCATCTTCACGTGGCTTCTGATGCATCCAGCGGTTAGCGATAAAGGACTTCCGGCCAAGACTTCCTTTTCTGTGCCCAGCATGGTTTACAGTCCAACTAGCAACTTAAGAAGCAAGAGTGGAGTTTGAGTGAAAGCCCTCTAAAACCCTAGTGGACAATTACACTCAGACTACAAAGGAAACCATACGCTTCCAATACCCCAAATTGCCTTCAGATTCTGCATATTTATGCAGAATGTGTAAATAGAGATTAGGAGGAGTCAGTGGCAGGTTTCTGGATGCTTGTAAACAAAGAAAGGGACAGGGGCTCTTGTGAGAGTTGTTATAAAAACACACATATTCAGCTTGCAACTGTCTATTTGATAATGTTTGTAATGTTGTTTGTTCAGTCATGGACCCCGTTTGGCTCTAGGGACTCAGTTAAAAACTGTCTGCCAGTGTTAAATTAACTGATAAGTATGAACTCTGGCAAAGAGTTATTTTTTCAGTATTAAATTAACAGTGACAGTTTTGCTTGTTGAACAAAATATTGACTCAAGGGCCTGGATGTTTATTTAAATTAGACATTTCATCATTTCATATTCAGTGAATTATCAAATAAAAAAATGTTTTCTTGTCTTTATGGAGAAGTCTGTGTAGACGGAGGAAAGATGCTTCTTAAGAGATTACAAACAGCAATATAAAGTGTATTTAAATGACTATGGGTCCCTATTGAGAGGTAAAATAAGTGTTTGCATTCAATGTATCTTCTGTACTGAGTACCCAGTAAGACTTGTATTGATATCCTTACACATGTACTATACGTGTGGTAAATCTGCCTCTCTTGCCCATATTCTCGAGTGGTTCTTCAGCATGGATCATGTTATTCTCACATAAGCACTGCAGAGCCATCAACCCACCATCCACTCTGTGCAGGGCTAAAAAACAAACAAACCCTCCTCTGCACAGACGCCTGCAAAAGCATCGCCTGCTGCAGAGTCTGTGGAACACACATACAAACAGAAGGTAGTTAGGGAGCATGAATATGGATTGGTGGACAGGCAACATTTGAAACATGCTGCATCAAAGAAAAAATCTTTGGAAGTATTTCTGTCATGTGTTCTTCTGTCAGTTGGATCCATGTAGGTTGCGGCAAAAGTGAATATTTTTACACCTTGTTGCTCGTTTGATTTTACACCAGACTATAAATCTTTTTCACTTCTTATTATAATGAACTCAAATCAAATTTCAGAATAAAAGCTCATGCAAGAAACCGTCGCTGATTGACAGGGGACAGTGAGTGCACAATTATTTGTGGAGTTTCTTTGAATTAATCAAGTTTGCAATGAATATATTAATATAGTTCAGTATGTGACTTTTATTAAACAAACTAATTGTGCAACTTTACCTATTTGTCAGCGGGACAAAATGGGCAATTGATCTGAGAATAAATATGCTAATGATCACAACAACCTTCAAACACAACGCTTAGAATCAACACTTTAGATGCATAAAGGCTGTGATACCACAAGTCGAGCAAAATGCTGCAGTTATCAATATTTTCCATGTCTTCCTGTTTGAGAACATCCATCAGATATGACAGAATATGTTGGTCAGTCAGCCAGTTAACAACACGCTCATGTTTACCCAGGCCAACATCTTTTATGGTGTTTTATTAGAGCGGACTCTGCAGGTTCAATGTATTTCTCCTCTGCAGATACTGCTACTGCCTCATTACAGTCGGGGCTCCAGCCAGTGTGAAATCCCCCTGAGGAGGAGAGGCACTGAAGCAGAGGCTAGACAAGCCCGAGATATTATTGGATGAATAAAGACCCCCGTAGCTCTGGGATCATCATGTAACAAGATACTTTATGCCCTCATTTAAAAAAAAAAAAAAAAAAAATGTGGCATTTAGAATCAATTTTGTTGTTGTTTTGCTCCTTTCTTCCCTTATCTGCTTTCTTTCATCACAACTCAGCAGTTTTCTTTTAAAGGAAAAAGCAAAGCACATTTTAAAGGGTTCCAAATACTCCTATTTGTGACAACTCTGCTTTACATAACACAGTGTTAGCACTTGACAATATTGGTTTAAAATTAAAAAGGGTGGCCTTTCCCGACTAATATACATAAACAAATCATCTTTGTGTTCGATGCACAGAAAGTCTGTTCCTGTAGAGATTATTATATAATGGATCATGTTTAGTGAGCAGGTTGTTATTGCAGAACGGAACCCCAACAGGGTGAGCAGAACTTGTCTCACAAGGGGTTCTTACGCAATAACAACCTGCTCAAGATACATTATCCCACTTATTACACGGCTAATTACAAAAGAAATCCTAATTTGACACTAAATATTGATTTGGAAATGATTTTATTCAATTAAAAATTATTATCTCTTCGTTTTGCCTTTGAAAGTAGTCTGTTACACACACAGTGAGAGTTGTGTCCATAGCAACGGTTAATTCTAACCTTCTTAAATGAGCTAACCTAGCAGTTATAACTCACATTAAAATGAGCTTAGCTAGCTGTTATATCTCACATTAAAATGAGCTAAGCTAGCTGTTATTACTCATATTAAAAGGAGCTAAGCTAGCTGTTTATACTCACATTAAACGGGAACATTTCTATTGATGAAGTAAGACATGGTGAACTGGACCGGAGGAATCAGCGCAGCACCTGATTGAGGTTTTCTATCTTGTCACTGTCAGAGTCTGTTGATGTTTTCTTTTGCATTCTACGTCTTTAAACACTGCCGCACCCCGTACTGTGTTCAGTTTCATGTTTACTTCATGTGCTCTCTTCAGTTTTGTAGATCTCTCTGTCGTAGCCTACAGTTTTTGCATCGTTCAACCTTTATTGCTTTCTCTCAGCTGTTTTTGTCTATGTTCTTTTTTTCCCTCTTTGAACAAATCGGCGTCAAATTTACCGACTTCTTTCGGCAGATTGATATGACTACAGTTAGTCCTCTGGATTGTGTCATTAGAGCTGCATCCCTACCAACGGTCTGTTATCGAGAAATAGCAGACCTTGGTGTGCTGCAATTAAGTATTTAACACAGTCGGGTAATAAATTATATTATATAGATCACCACCTCAGTCAGGTTAATGTTTGCGGTACCTTGATGTTTGAATCATTTATGTTTAGTTTGAATGCTATTACTTGTCGGTTACAGGGAAGCCAGCTTCCTATATTGTAAGTTTTGTTGTTTTGTAACAGTTTATTGTATGGTGATACTACTTGGTGCAAGAGTCAGCATCAATTAGTGCCCTCTCCCTTCCATGGACTCCTCTGGTGTTTCATAGTGCCTGCACCCCTCATCCATCAGAACACTAGGCTATAGCAAAGCACTAATGGGTAATGATCTGTGGCTGTTTTGGGTCCTTTTTGTATCCAAATACTCTCAACAGATACACAGAATAGGTATTAAAAACCGACAAAACACAAGTATTTCACTCTATTTTCAGTATTAACTTTTTATCTAACTAGAGCAAGATGGTTGTTTTCTGTAAAACACAGAACACACACAGGACAGAGAGCTGCGTGGGCTGTGTGCTACAGACAATGCATGCGTGTGCGTGTTTTGATCACCAACCTGATAACAGTGACACCATTTAATGAAAAAAAAACCCTACGGTTTTCTAAAAACAAGTGACGAAGTGAATCTTAGATTATCCATCAACCTTTACCACTGGAAAACACCCGACCAGATGTGTGCATCTACAACAGCAGTGAAACACTGGTTTATACAGTATATAGCATGTTAATCTTTGATGTTGGAATTGAAACACACTGTTTCACCATCATGTTAGACCTGTGAGAGATGGTGCGAGGAGGATGCAGGGAGCTATGATTCATATCGAGGTGCTCTGAAACAAGTTGCAGTTTCTAATGTGCGTATAAACCTTCCGCACTGTCTTCAATCCGAACAGTCACACCGAGCAGCTCCTCACATTAGTGGAGACAAAGAGGTTTGACCCCCCAGGCGGTTGTGTCCTATTTAACTGAAACGCTGACAGGGCATAAATGTTGACAATTGCTATTTGTTTCCCAGCAGGAGACTGTGAAGGTGTTACATCACCATCTTAAGAGCTGAATCACTTCCAAAGGGAGAAGGTTTTACAAAGAAGATGTCCAATGTGTTTTCCCATTTCAGATGATGATTGTTTTCTTCCCCTACTTAAAAGCTGTCAGTGTGTGACAAAGAAGAGTTCAGAATCCACATTAGCTTTGAGGTTTTATTCCCGTTTTACCAGACATTACAAATCATCTCAAGTATGTGAGAACTAATATGCATGCATCCCAAGTAACTGATTTCTGATCGTTGAAAATAAATCACTACAACTGCTGAAGGATTTGCAGGAAGAGACATTAATGCCTGAAATCTGTATTAAAGTGATAGTAAATGTCTGAGGCTAAGGCCTGTAATAATCCTCTATGACTCTGGAATATCTTCCATTTCTTTTTACAACAACTTGTAACAGATTTAATTGCTATCATTGAGTGTGAATATTGTAAATGCCCAAAAGAGAACAGAAACACTAAATGCATTGCTTTGCTCACGAGCCAAGTGCTTGTAGAACCAACTGGCCTGTGGAGTTAGACAAATCTGCCCTGAGGCTGACCTCGGGCTGCCTGGAAATGATCTACCGAGGGGTAACAGGGACCTAAATGTCACAGACAGTCATGGGGTCATGGGTGCTGTCATTATGAGACGCAAAGGGGCTGCCTCTTCTTCATCTAAACAACCTCCCCCGAAGGTGTCACTTGGGTGGCAGAGAGGCGTGCTTGCAGTTAGCAGTCATGCCGTGCCACAGGTTCTGTTTACGCACAGCTTGTCTTGTGTCATCAGCTCAGACCAAAAGGAAATTAGCTCAGCGTGGTAAAAAAAGCATGAGAATATTACTCCATTTTTAGATTAAAACTGGTATTGAGGGGAAGCATTTGGTCGTGTAGAAATGACATGAGAATATGACGGCTGGAATAATTAGCAAAGAAGGCAAAGGAGTCGACTGTGACCTGTTTTCTGCTGACACATTTGGCACGAGACTTTAAAGCATGAGCAAAGTCCCTGATACAATTTTTGTGCTGAGACGTTGACGGAGCATAAAGCACACAACATTGATGAATGTTGCGTTTTGATATCCTCATTTGTCTTGTGGGTGTGTGCGACCTTTAATGGAGATCTACACCGTTTCCAGGAACTGCGAAATGTGACCGTTTGATATTCATCGCATGTTGTCAGAGCGGCCGTCACATTAAAAATAAAAACACAAATCAATACAAGTAATGTGTGATAATCACTGTCATACATCAGAATTATCCCAGCGCAGATGATGACTGATAATGACTTTGAAACATTAAGCAATGCAACATCATAATAGGGCTGTAATTCATTTGGACTGAAGGGAGCCAAAGCTTTTACTGTGGCGTCTGATACGTGATGCCTTGGAAGAATCCGACCATAGTGCTTCAATTAAAAGTGACAACAGGTAGTGCATGTAATTTAAGGCTGCATTTGGTGGCAAACTGTAGTGCTAAAAGCCCATCTGGACTCTTTTCTCCTCCAGTTGAGCCATTTCCATCACGCTCAGCTGCTTAAAAGGTATTTGATGAGTGACATATCTGAGAAGACGATTATTATCTGTCACTTCTTTTTTGTACATAGTGTGTTGCTTCTATAGAAATATACACATTTACTTGCACCTTGGCTAGAGGACATGTAGGCTGCACGGTGGTTAGCTCTGCTCCCTCAGAAGTAGAAGGTTCCAAGTTCAACTCCTGGTTCGGACAAAGAGGGCCCTTCAGTGTGGAGTTTGTATGTTCTCTTTGTGCATGCATGGCTAATCCAGTTTCCTCCCACAATCCTAAGACACACTCGTTTGTGTCTGTAGCCCTTTTTACACTGCCAGTTCAAGGAGGGATTACTCGGAGGCTGACTGGTGAGGTGAAGTAGCTCCGCCTCTGAGCCAGCATCGAAAGTAGTAACAGAGGTGAAACGGTGTTAGTGTAAACAATGTAGCCGTTAATGTGTAGTTGAGGCACCTAGCGCACGTTTTGCTTCCACAATGCCAGAACGGAACGTAAAAGCACACACTGGTGCAGCTTCACGCCGGCGTGGGGTTAGGAGGGTCAATGTATAATGACGAAGGCGACATGCGGAGCTTCGTTACAGCGCTGTGGCCGAAGTGCAACGAAAAAAGGGCTTATGTTATCAGCCCTGCTGACCGGCGATTAGTTCAGGTGTACCCCGCCTCTCGCCCAATGACAGTTGAGATAGGCTCGAGCCCCCGCGCGATCCTGAAATTCTACACACACACACACACACACACACACACACACACACACACACACACAAAAAAAAGACTTGATTTTCCACTATGGTAGAAGGGGTTCTGGTCCTGATATTAAAACTGATGCTATCTGCCATCTTTTGTAGCACAGAATAATTTATCAGAATAAAAGCATTACATTTTTACTCTTGTGTGTGGTTCTTGTTTATTCAGTGTTTCAGAATAAAGCCAATATTTCATTTGCTTAGATTAGTCGCTGTGAGGCCACCACATCCAAGATTCATAATTTTGCCTGTGAACATGTTGGTTCTCACCTATGACTCACCCATGAACAATATTTGTCACTGAGCTTTAGAAGTGTTGATAGATGTGTTGTCTGTTCAATTTGGAGAAATTAATCTGTATTGATTG
Source organism: Semicossyphus pulcher (assembly GCF_022749685.1). NCBI lineage: Eukaryota > Metazoa > Chordata > Actinopteri > Labriformes > Labridae > Semicossyphus > Semicossyphus pulcher. The sequence goes on from NW_027211759.1 coordinate 20,485,087, forward strand.
CTTGGATGTGCAATCTTGTTGAGTTGTTGAAACAGCGCATTATGAATACCACTTATCCTACGAACATGATCCCCTGTGAGAAATTCCCCTCCACTGCGACCACCCTCTGTGTGTTCTCCCACTTCCTTATGGTCTTCAATAAAGTATGAAATATTAATGAACACAAAGTTATAAGAAAGGGGTTTTAAAAAGTTAGTACTGAATACAGGTGATTGAAAAAAGTCATTAATGTCCAAAAGATCTAACAAGTTAATTCAGTTATAATTCAAAGCAATAAAGCAGCCTTATTTAATAGTGAGGAAGCGGGCCTGAAAGGATGTGCTTCAGACAAATCTCATAACTCTCTTCCTGAATGTGAATATTATCTTTTGTATAATCTTCTGTGTTGTAGATTAATCATAATATCTCTGGTTAATGTCTGAGCAGAGCTTCCTCTCCTCTATGCACGGAGAAAGGACCGACAGATGTACGTTACACAAAGCGAGAGCACAAGGTCACGCAGTGGATTATTGAAGGAAAAACAATAACGCATCTTTCTCCCACGGATTGTTACACTGATTTAACCTTTGCACCTCGACTTGTTTAAACCGCTTTGTTGATCATCAATTGATTAACTCGCGGGAACAACTGCGATAGATTTACTTCGACCACCGTGACAGTCTGTAAGTGTGGAGAGAATCCTTATCTGACTTTTGAGGAGAAATCTTTGCGCCAAGTTACTTCCTGCCTTTTCCCTTCCTCCAAACTCACAAACAGTAAGTCAGCAGCAGAAAAGAGCATCTGGCAGAGATGTAGAAATATGCCAAGCAGTCCCCTGTGTCCGCACAACAAGTGAAAAGACTGTTTAAAAAGTAAAATCACAAACAGGATGTATCAATGTTTGATGATGTGCAGTGCAGAGGACGCTGTAGATAACATATTAACATGTGAAGGGTTGAAATAAATACAGAACAGATATACTCTAAAGGCTATAGCACTCTAAGAAGATGATCGAATTATATTAAGAAAATAAGAACTCTCTCTAACACTAAATTGCCGTTTCGTGTCTCCACAGATAAGAGAGACAGTCGTCAAACTCCATTTAATATTAATACCAATTAAGCCCTTAAACCAAGACCCCTGGCAGTTTACTGGGACCACCCATCATCCTGTCAATGGGATGAATCGAAGCTGAAAGCAGGGGATATTCAGAGGGAGGTTTCCAGGATAGGATTACAACTTTGTGTCGATAAATCAGAGTGATATATGGTGTGGACAACAATATGAAGGTATGAATGGAAATGTACCACTTCACAGATATGGAGGGAGTGTTTGCTGTATTAAAAATCCTTATGTTATCAAAGACTATTGGAAAGGGATACATGAAGTCCTACAAGACATCCTTACATGTGAAATTTCCCTGGAGCCGCGTGCACCAGCCGGGCGTTAGCCTGGTCATAACCTTACGTCCGACTTAGAGCTGAAAGTTACAACGGCACCAGTTAGACTTAAGCCTAGGATGGAGCAGGCGTAAGTTAAGAAAGTCAGACTTAAATCAACGGTAAAACAAACGGTAAAAGTAACAATCACAAAACCTAAATGAAAAACACCGTGGCCGTGCGTCTTGTTGTTTTACAGGATTACTAAAAAGGCGACGAGAGACAGTTATCAGTGACAGTGAGTTGATCGAAAGGTTTAGTTTTTGTTCCTGTTTGAATTAATTAAAGAGCTCTCCTCTCAGCTACGGCATGTGTCAGACAGAAACACGGCGCTGTCCCTGCCTGCAGGTGCTGGTTGAACTCAGGTTTTGTTCCAGTAGGGCCTTTCAAAACACAGAGGGAGACATGATAAATGTACATCGGACAACGGCATGCTTGATTATTAATGTTTCCTCATTTCACTGTTCGTAAAAATTTATTTTTCTTTACTTTTGTTTTGTCAACTATATCTTCTGTTGATCATTTGATGAGATAAGTTAGTGAGCGGAGACGTGTGTTGCTTGGTAACAGTCACCGCTTTTCAAATGTTCACCTGGACGGGCATCATAAGACCGGGCGCAGCTACGACCGGTGTCAGTTAGATTTGGTGCACTCGGTGTAAATTCCAATTAAAAAGTCGGACGTAAGAGAGCAACGATATGACCAAAACAGCACCACACACTAACAGATTCAATTCACCAACAACCAGAGTCCCGACGCTCTAAAACTATAACTGGAAACCTCGCAAAATCTCTCGCAGTCAAACGTGACTTTAGCGGAAACAAGCATTGCAGGCGACGGGCAGGGCGAATTAGTGATCACATGGGCTGTACATGTTACAGTGCGAGTTGTGCTTCCTCCTTCAATCAGCTTGCTTCCTAACTGGCTTCATTCCACGTGACAATCTGCAGACTGCGTGCTTGGCTGTCCTCGGGGTTCTCCCCCACACAACAGGATATCAGAACGTAAATATTAAACATGTTCAATATTTACGCAGGTCTGTGAAAGTAAAATCGTATAGTATACCTCACACCACAGGGAAATGTGGCGAGATAATCTTTAGAACCATCAGAAAATGTGGACTTTGCTTTTGTTGGAAGGTGAATCAGGCCTGAAGTCAGCCTGAATATCTTGTAGTGTGTACCCCGCTTTAGAATTACTGAAAAAAGATGAATATGAATATACAGCTGGTGGCGGGTAAAAAGACACTCACTGTTGTGATGTTCAGACAAACCCTCCTCCAATCTAGTATGTGATCATTTTAACGGAACAGGAATAAACAATTACTCAGGTGACACATGATACTTAATTATAGCGATGAAGGTATTCAGCATGCTTCCAACTACGTACTAGTGCATAATAAGGACCTAATGCAGAACACTGTGTTCTTCTCCAGCTCTTTAAATAAAAGGAGGAAATTTAAGGACTTGTTTCTTTTTTTGACCCAGCATTATATTAATACCACTTATCCCACAAACATGGATCCCCAGTGTGAATATCTAGTCAACTGTGACCCCCCCTCTGTGCATTCAGTCATTTCCTAATAGGTATTCAATACGTTCTGAAAAATTAATAACACCATGTTATTAGCAAAGGGCTGCACACGACGAAGGGCTCGATACAGGTGGAAAGAATCTCATAAATTCAGTCTTACTTTGTCTTTGTAAAAAAAAGTATTGTCATTTATTGCATCTGATTTTTCAAGTGCATTGCAAAAGACAGTGTAACCCTTATTATTTAAGGTAACAAACAAGTGTGATGCTTTTACCCTTCAATCAAAGAGGCTGATAATCAGCCGCGTGGACTCGTGGCATTTAAGGAAGAGCATCAGACAAAGGTCACACCTCTTCCTCTGGTGAACGTGAACAGTGAGCTTTAATTGCATGATGATGTTTTCTCTTCATGTTTTGTGTGGTGCACTGTAGTCCATGTGTGGAGTGACGCAGCAGGGTTAAAAGTTATTTTTTTGGAATATATGAATGAAAAATAAGATAAAATGTAAATCAGAACAAACAAAATGAGAGAGAAAAGTAAGAGTAATAAAGAAACAAAGGTCTGCAGCCACGCTAATAACTAACAAAAACAGGTTTATAATACATTTCAGCCATACTACAAGAAAAACAATGTCCTTAGTTTTTCCAGAAAATTTCAACACTGTCTGCCACCTTTTTTCTTCCAGAGCGGCCCTTTCACTCACGTCCCTTACAGAGGGAGATCTGTGATGGACATGTGTGAAAGGGGAGGTCTCATGAGGCCTCACATGACTTAAAAAGTCCCCACAACCGGCAAACAATTTTGGCGTCAATCCTCACAGCTCCTGAATCTCTTCACATCGTTGCTGATGTCGTCTTGAAAATGATAATTTTTCTTCTGGTATTGCAAAGTCGCATGATCATCATCACTCCACCCACTCGCTCGCTGTGAATGTTTCTTACTTTTACCTGCTGCATTCACACACAGCTTCATTTCTTTCTATTTATCCCCTTACAGGTAAGAGCAATTATTCCAATAAGTTTAACTTTAACAAGTAATTAAATTATATTTTCAGAAAGTGAATTTAGTTAGTCCAAACATGTACACTGTCGTCTGACAGCTGTGTGTTTGCTAACTTCAGCCACGCAGCTGGAGCATGATGGAGATATGCCAAGCACCATGTGTTTTATGTGTAGGTGATAACCACTAATTAAGCTGAGGAAGAGTGAAGTGGAGTTACAGCAATGTGTTAAGTATCGGGAAAGGTGCAGCGCATGTATTTTTGTCTCTTAAAGTGAAAGTACATGTTTGTTTCCTCTAGTTCATTTAGGGGAAATGCATATTTCTTGTAGTGTTGGTTGTTAGGAATAGTGCATGTATTTGACTTTCAGCAGTGCAAGTGAAGTACAGACAGCGTGGTGTGGAACCTGGTGACATGTCTGTTTTTGCTCCTGCATTACATGTTAAACTTGAAGCAACTGCACTGTGTTCGCTGCGTTCCTTTCTGGATCTTTCCTTTAAAAGGATGTAACATCAAGTCAAGTCTCTCCAGTGCACAGAGAGAAAGGTTTCTTTCATATTTGACTGCTCTGATTATCATGGAGTCGGAAACTCTGGAAAGTTAAACACAACTCACAAGCCGTCTGATGGAACACATGCTCAATATGTGCTTTGGAATTACCTTGAAAACAAGCACAGTCAGCGATCTCTACACTTGTGTATTCAGATCATCTTGGCCACTTGATGTGCATGCCTTCCAAACTCCCGACAAGCAGATCAGGGAGAGGCCCTCAGCCAGGCATAACAAGGCAGCGCTGTCATACACCTGACACTGATGTGCCTGTAGGGCTGCCAGTTGGGTCTCTTGTAATCTCAGATTTTTAAGTGATCTTACTGTCAAACAGAAAAAAAACATTGAAAGAACAGCACTGTTGTAAAAGCTACAAGATTTTATCAAACGGCTTTGCTTTAATGATGACAGCACTGAAAAACGACCTGACTGTTATCTAGTATATCTTATTGGAATGTTTTCCTACCAAGAAGGAATGCTTAATAAATGTGAACTAAAGAAGCCTTACAATGAGAGGTGAAACGTCTTCGAGAACTTGAAGTCCAGTTGCCTTTTGGAATAAAACCTTTAAACTTAAAAAATGTTTAAAGTTTAAAGGTGGTTGTGTTTCTCTTTTTGGATGTTTTCATCTCTTCACAGTAACTCTTGTTGTCCTTTTGCATGTCTCCGTGGTTGTTTTGCATCTCTTTGGGCCTTTTGAGTTTCCAACTAGAAATGGTAACGATCACTTCATACTGAGTCTTTGGTAGAGGAGTCAGGGATTTGTACCTAGAAGTTGGTCCAGTTATCCATCCATCCATGGCCCTATTTACACCTGGTACTAAAATGTGTCCTTGGAGATCCAAGTGGACAGCTCATAGTACAGGTGTCAATGCATCCCAGATGGATTGAAGACGCATCGAGGATGCAATCAGGTCAGGTCGCTTAGACTGCATATAGGTTATACACTCACTGATAGACCTTTAAAACTGGAGAATAACATAAGACTTCAGTGTCCATATTCTGCTTTCTCTTTTGTGCTCTCATATTATCTATTGATGAAAATGATAAAACACTTTTTGTAACTGGAGACCCATGCTGAAACCACCTGAGACTGTATAAATAATGGACGTAGTCTCAGTGACGTCACCCATTGGTTTCTGAAGAAGTGTTTTGAAGCCCTAATTGCGCCGCTGCTGGGGGTCGCCATATTAGAAATGCCAGAGCCGGCTAATCCAGAGACGGGCAAAGAGGCGGAGCGGGACCGAGCTACAGCCTATGGCTGAGGACTAATGGGCGGGCCACATGAATCAGCCAGCTACGGCTATGAAGCTAGGCTATATGCGGTTATTAGCCATAGACTGTATAAATGATGAATGTGCTAGTTTGACTCCTGGCAAAGTCAAACTAGCTCATTCATTATTAATAGTCTGTCGGTGACTGACTGCAGGTGTTTAGTTATCAGACTAAAGAAGTAGCGGCGAGCCAACACGTAACAGGAAACGTAAAATAACCGATCTTCTCATCACTGCAGTCCGCTGTAATCTCTCCAGGGAAAAGCTAACAACTCCTGACTCCTATTTACTGACCGACGATTAAATAAATGTTTGATAAACACTGACCAGGCTAACAAGCAGCTAAAGCGAGCACAGTATTCCTGCTACGAGTGCTAAAAATATGTCAATACAATAATACTATAATTCAACTCACCGAAAAGCTGGAGCTCAGACTTCTTGCACAGCAATAATGTTCCATTAATCCCAGAGAGAGATTATTTGTCCAAACTTTGAATGAAAAAATCCCCAAAGGTCTCCAACAACACAAACAGGTGAAGTTAAGCTCAGTGTCTGTGTCTGTGTTGACGTCTAGCAGACAGCCAGCAGGATCCACCTGTCACTCAAGTGATCCGGCCCCTATGATTTAAGGCTTAATATAATTAAAACAGGTGCGTTCACAAAAATTTACCCCCCGTACAGTTATCATGAACAATAGAATTAGCTATTTATAACAAAACCATTTTTTGTACCAGGCTGTAAACATGTTTATTTCTGCTGTAAAAATTGGCATTTTCCCACCTGCTGTAATGTTATTTCTTGTTTTCTGGAGCCTCAAGTGACCACTCGAGGAACTGCAGTTTTTTTACAGTTCCGCATTGGCTTCATTTTTCAACACCGGAGGTTGCCGCTTGGCTGAAACACATTATTATGCAAGTTGTGAACTTGTGTATTGAGAGTAGTCCACATGTGATTTGATCACCCAGGACGCATGTAAATGCCAGGTGTGAACAGGACCTGCAATACTGACAAGCCAGCTCCCCTTATCTTCTTAGTCTGGTAGCGGCAGTGTGGGCAAACAATTTTCAGGTCCCCTGGTCCATTTATGAAGTCCAGTACCGATGAGACATGTTTTTTAAACGTCCAAGATATTGATGTTGGCACTCCTCTGTAGCCCAGCTGCCATCAAGTTCTTCGGTCATGTAGACGTCTCCCCACCCCAACATATACCTGTCTGGGATAACCGGCATGTAGGAAGAGACCCAAGCTTTGACCCATGTGTTCATATCATTTCATTGATTCCTTGTGTATGTACAGCTGCCCAGGTCTACCATATACCCATGGGACATGGACTCCCATGTCAAAGCAGCATTTCAAATGTTGTCAAGAGCATGACGGATAGCATGACTGTGTTTAGGGCCCCAGGGAGGCCAGTGTCGGCTCTGATGACAGTGATTAAATCCAGTATCATTCCTTATTCGATTCTAGAAGTCAGAACATTACCCTGTCCCGATTGCCAGTGGAAAAACAGTTGTTTCTGTTTGAGTATGGCCTTTATGTAGGATTGACCAAATTTGTGTATGAAAATACATTTCAAGTAATTTCTCTCAATTTAACTTTTATTCTAAATAAATGTGAATGAGCAGCAGAATTTAACTGCTGACCACTTTTATTGCTTTAGTTATTTTGGGAGAAAACTGCAGTTCAAAAAACTACTCTATTACATACACAGAGAACGTTTTAATGACCAAAGTTCAACAACAACTGTTCCGTAGGGATGTATGCCCACACTATTGGAAAAGAGTCACACATTTCAGCAAAGCTCTTTAAGTGGTAAACATCCACTTTTACCTTAAGCTTCTCTGCAGACATGTTGGAGTTTGCAGGCCCAGCTGCAAACTCCAACAGTTTGGGAGTATTTGTTCTTTGTGACGCAACATACATATCCATTTCAAACATGGCGCACAGTGACAATAAAGAGATACATATATCTGGTCATCAGTTCTGTAGATACTCCCGTTAAGTCACGTAAAACATTCCCATCAGAACACTAAGCGCCGCTTGGCAGGACACTGCCACATTAACTCGTTAGTATAGCTCAATAATATGCATAACTGCTCAGCTGTCCATTTGATAATTTATATAAGATCCATAACATCATTTAGAAACATTTGGCTGGCTCTAGGATGAAATAGGACAACAGATGAACAGAATGCTATAGAGTATGTGTTATGTGTGTAGCATGTGAAGAATCACAGTTACACAGATGGCAGTAGGATAGTAAGATAGAGTTCTTTCTGTAGTTCCTGTCTGTAATGGCAGACCTGTGACAGAACCTGACATACACTGGAGCAACCGAGAGAGAACGAGAGCAAAAGAGCAGGATAATCTCCAAGACAGGGTCAAAATGGATCAGAGATTTACTGGCGCGCCTCACTGATACATATATTTTCACTCTAGGACAGCAGTCCCTAAATGTAATGCCGGGAAGCTCCATATCAGAGGGGGCATCTGTTAAAGTAAGTAGCGTAGAAATGTTACTATTATGGTTTCTAACCATTCATAAACGTGACATGGGAGAGCACTATTAAAGGAACATGTCCAAGGTAAGGCTCCGAGACGAGGGTTGCAGCCGTGTCAGGATGAAATCGATGCACATCGGGGGAATAAATGGGCCAATCACTCAGACGGTCAGCCATATTGAGCGGGTGGCAAGAGGCCACAAGCTCATAACAGCTAAGAGACACATGAGAGAGTGCAGATTATATGACATATGGGACCATGGTTGCCACTTTACATTACATGTGTGGGTCTCAGGCTGCATGCACCATGGGAGTTGGGGTTACATTATTTGAATGGACCTCTTCGCTGTTTCAGTGTAGAAACCATAAGATGACATTTGACATATTTTATACCTCACATTTAGTTTCAAAAACATAAAGAGATCATATACTTATCCATCTCTCACATGTACACATATTCCAAACATGAGCTAATGTCCTTTATTTCAATTATAACAAGGTTGCGTGCTTCAGACATCAGTCATTAATCTAACTGCCAGGTAATCAAAGGCTTAAGTAAAGACAATGTCAAGGTTTGACCTGCAGAGTCCAGGGTGACTCCCTAATCATTATGTTAGTGGATTACCTGCATTATTCCTTTCAGTAATGTGATTTTTCTTCCAAACACATTTCCACCCTTCCCAATAGCCCCCGTCACTTAAAAGAAACAAACTCTAAAAATAACAGTCGGTATAGCCTCTGGGGAAGACGATGAACATGCCGGGCGTGTAGCCACGGTGAGCGATAAATGACTCCCACTCTTGACTTAAATGAGGAGAAGAAAACTACTTTTAAAATGCTCGTTCGTTGAACGGAGGTCGGAGCGGTCATTTATAAGGCATTCGAGGAAGTTGGGAAATCTGAATGCTGAGCGGCTTTCGTGACACAGCGTGAAGGGAATTTATCTCAAGTTGAATTTTAGATGTAGAACGGATTTTTAGCTGGACTTGCTGCAGATATCTGTTTATAGAGATAAATACGAAGCTAAATTGTTGTCAGATGAACGCTGATTGGAGCCGGGATTACTTTCCGCCTGCTTTTGCTCTCTACACAGACTGTTTTTCCTGTATACGCCGCAGCCTGCCTACAGATCTACATTTCTATGTAGAATCTGTAAAAAGAGATTACAGTCCACTCAATACATGCTTTATAACTCAACTGCTTATAGAGGCAGGTATAGGGGTTGACAAGCTGTACGGTTTTCTTTTGTGACTTCTAACTGAAAGCCAAGAGCATGTCAAGTCTTTTCAATGAATAAGGATACTTTACTGTATGGATTCTACCAGACGGCTCAAGTGGTGTCAGGTTTGTGGAGCCTTTGACATCAGTTATCATGTTTGGAGAAGAAAAGTAAAGCCGACCTTATTAAGGTCATAAGAAATAAGAAAACCATATTTAGAAACCAAAGTAAACAGAACTAAACAACTCAACGAACAATAAAGCACCACAAACAGATTAAATTCACTGACATACCACCCCCAGCATTTTAAGTTGAATTAATTCCGATATACAGTAAATGCAAAATGACATTGTGTTCCAATTAAAAAGGTCTAAGAGAGAATAAAAGAAACACAACGACGAAACAGTATAACAATGCAGACTTGAATTAACGAGCGTACGCCAAACAGCTCCATTGGGACGGACGTTTCTCATCTTGGCCAACGGTGTCTTCCATCTCAGAACACTTACAACTCCAATGTCTTTTAAAAAGCTGAAATGTTCTCTGGCACGTCCTGTTTTTATTAAACAGGTGTTCTCATCACCAAAACTGATGTTTATGTTCCTCACAGCCCTACAAAAAAACAAATACAGCAGTATGTGTATTTTAGTGATTTCCAGGGCAGAGCCTGGAAAGCCTGTCCAGTAGATTCTTTGGGTTTACAGCAGCAGTGGTTAAACAAAAGATAGCTTGATAGTAAGCAAAATACTGTTATTTCTTTGATATATTAAAGTGAGTCTCTATAAATGCAGGTAGGAAACCAGATTCTCTTTCATCCACAGTAGAGATACTTAAGAATTTATTTAAGCTCTCCTTACTGCCTCCGCCGTGTCTGTCTCTCCAGCACAGATCCCATAAAGCAACTTCTTTTGAAAACTGGCATTTATCTGCAAAGAACTACAGAAGGATGTTTCGATGCATACAGATTAAGGTCAATGCTAGTGGTACGCTGTGACTGTGAGTACACTACGTGTATCAGGTCTGCCAATGCTAACAGCTTTCAGAGAAGGCCATTGAATCATGGAACACCTGTGGGGGATTGAGAAAGGGCAGCTACTGCTGTGTTAGACATTTGCCTGCTGAGGCACGGATTTTCTGGCAGACAGACGGAAGATATGAATGCAGTTTTTTATATGTTAAGCAAATTCATATCGCCGTGCAATTGCTAGAGATATGTGCACAAAGCAACGGTAAGAAAAGATGATATTTCAGACAACTGTTGTATAATCTTGGGTGTTCTTTTATCCCGTGAATAAACTGTCAATTCCTGCCTGAAACAATTTTTACTTTGACAAAACGAGGAATGAAAAATCAATGGCGCACAAATCAAAGGCTGTCGCACTTATTTCTATCCTTCAAATTCTTCGTCTTCCTAATTCTTTTTTTCCCTTTTTAAGTGCCATGAAACAGGAATGCATTGCATCCCACAGATCAGATCACAGACTCCAGGCTTTGTGCTTAGCAAGGTTGGAATCAAGACTTGATTGATGGATTCCTGGATCAGCAGATGCTCTCATTTCAGGTTGTCTCTGTAGAACAGAAAACTAGACTTAGTGCCAGCTTGGCAGGACACGTCCAGGAGCATGTTAGCTAATGATCACCTCTGCACCATCATCCAACACTGCAGATTTTTACTGATGGCCTCTCTAGCGAGGGAAGTATCCATGCTCTGAGGCCTACATTTCTAGACTCGTATGTCACAAGGGGCTGACAAGGTCTGTCCCATTCCAAAGGCTCCGCAAAATGCAGCTGAGAAATTCTGCCAGAATGTGAAGGACACAGTCTGTCACTTTATCCTCTGCAGCCTTCAGTATCCAACAGACTATTGTCACTGGTCTATTGTTAAATTCAGCCACTATCCAAAACACTAGTGATAGACTAGTTTCATCATAAACTCTGGGTTTTCCAAAGGACCCACGTGTGGGCTGCATCCTCTTTAGTGATTTGATCTTTCGGGTAATTTGAAGGTTGACACGTCAACAACACACTTTGTGAGATCACATTTCCTGTTTTTGTCTTTCCCCTGGAGTAGCAACCAAGCAGCAACCTCATGTTAGTCCATTCGGAAAAATGAAGCCAATGCGGAAGTGCAAACAACTGCAGTTCCTCGAGTGGCCACTGGAGGCTGGCTCCAGAAAACGGGAAATAACATAACCGCAGATTGGCCTTTTGGCGATTTTTTCATTCAAAGTTTGGACAAATAATCTCTCTGTGAGATTTATGGAACTTTATGGCCGTGCAAGAAGTCTGAGCTCCAGCTTTTCAGTGAGTTAAATGCTAGTGTCATTGTATTGATACATTTTTAGCACTAGCAGGTATACTGTGCTCACTTTAGCTGGCTTGTTAGCCTGTTAAGTGTTTATCAAAAATATTTTAATTGTCGGCCAGTATATAGGAGTCAGGAGTTGTTGGCTTTTGCCCTAAGAGATTACAGCGTACATTGTAGTGATGACAAGACTGGTTATTGTAAGTTTGCCGTTACGTGTCGGCTCGCCGTTCTCTCACTGGGCGAGGGAGCAGCGAGTCCGCTACTTCTTTAGTCTGATAAATAAACACCTGCAGTAAATCACCGTCACAAACAGGATCTCCACCTGGCAAAGTTAAACTAGCTCATTCATTATTTTCATTTTTCATTACACATGGCTATGGCTAATAACTGCTAGCTACGCTGAGGAGCATATAGCCTAGCTTCATAGCCGTAGCTGGCTGATTCATGTGGCCAGCCCATAGTCCTCAGCCATAGGCTTCAACTCGGTCGTGCTCTGCCTCTTTGCCTGCCTCTGGATTAGCTGGTTCTGACATTCCCAATATGGCGACCCCCAGCGCCGGCGCAATTTGGGCTTCTAAACACTTCTTCAGAAACCTATTGGTGACGTCACTGAGACTACATCCATCATTTGTACAGTCTATGGTAGCAACATGTCTCCAGCTGTATCTGATCCCTTCTAACCCGAATAAGTTGAGCTCAATTTTCTACCACCTCAAGCATTAAGACACTATGCCTAAATTAGTGAAAATGCAACTCAAAAAATACCCATCAGGTTTATTAAGTTGAAGAACAAACAACAGAGTTTAATATATGTATATAGGAGTATAGAGACAACCCACTGGTTCTGCCTGCCACCAGTTTATCTGCCTAAAATCCAATTCCAAGCAAGAAATCTCTCAAATCTCAAAATATTAACAAATTACTGGAAACATTTTTTTTTCTAAATAAAAATAGTTGTCCTTGTAAAACGTTCTGGCAATGAAGGTGCCTTGCTTTCAAAGAAGAGAGAATCATTTGTCTTCACTAAAATAGTACTATAATTGTCAAATGGATTGAATCTTAATGACTTTGGTGAACCCCTTACTTTTCCTCTCATACAACCAGCAAGTTACCGTTTTCAAATATCCCGTGAAATATTTCACTCTTGACTTCATGGATTGGGACAACATTTGGTAGAGATAGCCATGCTGCCTAGGCAATTTATCCTGCTGACTTTGGTGATTCTCTCACTTTTTTCCCTGTGCCACCATGAGGTTAATTGTTTGGTTCTTGAGTTGAATTGGAACATCTTTACTTGTATCTGCCATTCATCTGAAACACTTGTCCTATGTTGTCCTTGTATTTTGTTCTTCTGTATTTACGCGACAGCGACCAGAACTCCAATGCATGTCACAGCATGGCGCCAGAAAGGGAGCGGAGATTAGCATCTCGACCCAGATTTTGTGTTCCCATCAATGCCGATCAGAGCCGAGGCGATAATTACCCGGGTCTGAATGCCAATTGTAACCTTTCCCACTAAGCATAAAAGCCAGGTGTTAGCGGGGTTTTTGACCAGTGAGAAAGCGGCTTTAAATTAAGAATTAATTCACCTAGTTGGAATTATTGATCTAGTTTTCAGAACAGAAAATGAAACTGATAAGTGTAACACGGACATTGGTTGATTTTCAGTCGGTGTCACTGGTTGTCTGTCACATTCTTATCTTCCTTAAGCAATGACACTATGATGACAGTAATGACAAAGGAGGGTATGAACCAAAAATAGGTGAGCACTGACAGAAGGAGACAGGAGGAAACCAGTTGCAAGTAACAATTACACGGCTCCTCAACCTCACATTACTGGTAGAATGGACTGACATGAGTAAAGAAAAAAATAGGAGATAAAGGATTAACAAGCAGGGCCCACACACCTGAAATATGTTTGAGTAATCCTGCCTTGGTTAATCTTGGCATGAAGGCCTCGAGACTCCCTGTAAACATCCAACATCCAATTCAAACACATATAAGACTGACTTTGTAGGTGGAAGCTCTTGATTTATTATTGTCTTGTCTATAGGTATTACAAAATCAAGATAAACAGATGTGTACTTAAACATTTAGAATGTGAAAATCCTGGCATAGAGGCAAAGACATGTTTTAGGCATGGAGATAATATGAAGCAGCTTAGATCGCAAGTTTATGACACTCAGCTAAGGTCAAATGTTTCCCAATACAGGCAATACAGCATCTACATATGATTAACTGGAGTAGTCAGTGAAGAGGAATTACAATGAAGGGGGCTTACACAAAAGTTTATCAATGCCTAATTAGCAAGAAATCCTCACGTAATTAGTCATAACATGGTTTCTATTGAACTGTTACCCACTGCAACAGACAGAATACATACAGTCAGTTCATTTACATTTGATGCCATTGAATAAAAACATAAGGGCGATGCATTCAGCATTTAAATGTAGAGATATTACACTCTTCTGTCATGCTTTAGGATAATGCACATGGTACCATTCTATCATATCTGGCTAAATTACTTGATTACTTAATTGTGAGTATTGACACTGTTTGCACAATTGCAATTTGTGAGTCAAAGCATTGATCGCAGACTAATCTCTAACACTATTGATCAACTATGTTTAACAGAGGTTACGTTTTATACTGACAATGGTGGAAATTATCCGTACAACCAAGGGGTTGAGACCGTTTTTGCAACAACTTTAAGTGCGCTTCGAGTTTGTATAAAATAGATGGGTTTTTTTCTGGTGGTAAAAAGTGACAGCAGTGCAAGTCTGGTGTGTCTTGAGTTCCCTCATACGGCAGCCCTTATGCGCCCATCTGGCTCCTCCTGTTTGGTCGATGGCGTTGCAGTGATTTTGACAGCAGAGCGTGGGCTGCAGTCACTCGTTCCTATAGATCCATCACTCAAAGGTAGAACTGTGTTTAGGAAGACAGTGCTTTCCAGCCACAGGCAGCATTGACTATATGACTGAGGGTTTTTTTTTTAGTTGGTTGCTAAACAATAGAAAAAGAGAAGGTTCATCACAGGAACAAAGCTTTGTGCTTTAACAGATTGGAAAGAAGTGGAGTGCTTTACCTCTGTCTAAGATTGTCAGTATCTGTATCTGTGTTGAGATCACTGGCCAGGCCTTTCCAGGAATCTGCTGAGCACAAAGTTGGTGAATGTTCTTAGAGGATAGAAACAGCAGAAGTCCCTGGTTAGCAAAAAGTGCTCACCACATCTGAAATCGCAACCAGGCTTTTCCAGGAATTCTCACAGCTCTAAGTTGGTGCATGCTCTCAGAGGACAGAGACAGCAGAGGTGGGAATAGCAATACTTTTGCATGGCCAGTTATATTTTCTCCTCTGAAAAAGCAACAGCAACCGGGCGTGCTGCCTGCTTGGTTGCACAATGAAAAGGTTGCATTGTTTTCATTGTATATTCTCATTACTAGACCAACATTTTTTTTGCACCTCCAAGCAGGCATAATGAGGTAACACTAAATTATCCTGTCCAGTGTCTTTGCAGTTTCGTTTCATCTCCCTTTCTTCTCTGATGCCCCTTTGAGAAAGGGGTCAGAAGGTCAGGGCGGGAATTTCAAGAGAAATGGGGAAACCTATGTTTACATCCAGTCACCAAAACACCACTATAGTATTGTAATAAAATGATGCACCAGCTACTAAATTTCAACTGGTATAAGCCGTCTGTCAAGAGGATATTTTTCATAATATACTGCAACAGTTGCATAATGGCTTTTTGTAATGACTCTAACACCATGATTCCTCCAGTTCGTCTTCCAAATGGCTTCAAATCCCATCGAGTGTGTCAGAAGCGACGTCTATTTCCTGCCCGAGTTGATTACCTTGCTCCCATTTTCAGAATTTTAGATACTTCTGCCATTTGCTACTTCGTTAGATGTTGATGAAGTCGTGTTATATACAATCACAGTCTGCACAGAGTGTTTTAATTTGGAGAATTGCCTGGATTCTCGGTGGTGCTGCCATGTCCGACTCTCTTCCATACAGCGATCCTTCTGTTTCTGAAACGCAGCTGAAACGTGCTCATGGAAAACATAAAGAAACCTGCACGAAAGTAGTTCAACCATTATATTGCACTTTGACCTTGTATGTCTTAATAACACAGTTGAAGGCCTATATTTTGTGCAGGTTCCCCACTGTTAGTCCCTCTCGCACACATACAAAACCATACTTTGATGTCGGCTGCTGATAAAACGTAAACTGGGCGCCAATTAATGAGAGCTCTGCCTCTTCCTTTCACTGCTCAGTCACGCTTTGTCTGCTCTGTATGGTGACACTCTCAACCGCCTCGTAATGGTTTGTTGTCAGCCAGCTGTGAGACGCAGGATGTCATTGATGTCCACACGCACTTTCATCCACAGACACACTGAACAGGTGCATTTGTCGCTGGAACAGTTGCTGGATGTTTACATTCCCCACCATTTCAGGAATGTGCCACTCAACAGTTCTTGAAGGCAGAGGCTTTCATCGTGGATATGATCGGCGTTACGCAGCCGTCCTTTCAAAAAGCTTCTGCACAGTTCAGGAGAGCCTGCTTTATGCATCTCAGTCTGTGGATAGTGTCCTGTGTTTCCTGCACACATAATCGCATACCTTTAGCCTGATTTTTGGATGTACACAGTGTTTTCAGTGAGCATGTTTTTGCCACATGCTCAGTCAGCTTTTGTACTCATCACTGACGTTTCTCACATGCTTAGTTTTATAACGACTGAAACTCAATGCTCAACAAACTACACTTACTAGCATGCACTTATGCCCCAATCTTTTCTTGCAATGAACCTTGACTTTGTTTGTTGTCTAACTGGACTGAAATGGCTTAAAAAGGTAGTACGGTTTTCTTTGCAAGTTACTGGTGACAGATTAGGGGCTCCCCTAATCTCTATTTACAGATACTACAGAGAAAAGTCGAATCTGTAGGCAGGGGCGTGGATTTAAGGGCTGGCAAGTGTTCTGGTTTCTGTTTGAACAATTGTAGTCCGAGTAATATTGACCAATCTGCGCTGCAGGAAAAACAGTCCGTGTGGAGAGCAAAAGCAGGTGGAGCGTAATGCGCCATAATGACATCCCGGCTCCCATCAGCGTCATCTGACAATGATTTAGCTTCTTATTAATCTCTATAAACAGACATCTGCAGCAAGTACAGCTAGAAGACCTAAAATTCAACTTGAGATAAATTCCTGCTCACATTTCCCGACTTCCTCAAATGCATCAGAAATGATCGCTCCGACCTCCGTTCAACTAACAAGCATTGTAAAAGTAGTTTTTTTCTCCTCTTGAGGATAGACCTGACAAAGCTTCATTTTTACTTTTTACAAATCGGCGTTGAAATTCCGGCAGAAGTAAGACGCCTTAAGTCAATCACATATTTTTCTGTAAACAGAAAAGGAAGTCTTGATTGGAAGGAGTTTATCGCTAACTGCTGGCTAAACCGAACACGCCCGGCATGTTCACAGTTTACCCCAGAGGCTATATCGTCATCAGACTATAGCTGATGGGATCTGAGATTGGGGGCTTCCCTAATGGGATATTTAACAAAGACAAGTGTCAATATGGTAATATGGTATACGCCACTGACTTTGCAGGCCCATCTCGTACACACAAATAACTACCACTGATGTTGTTATATTACTGATTAAAATCATGCTGTGAGAGTTGGCATTAAAAAGTCATTATATCACTGATAAGCTAATGAAACTCAACTAACTCGCTTTACGCTAGCTTCCGGTTTCAAGCCTGTTTACTTATGCCTATTTCTGAAATTTGACCACAACCCAGTTATTGAAACACTTTTACAAAAAAAAAAGTGTGAGAAATTACAGAAAAATGTAGCTCAAAAAAAGCTTGCAAGACTTGAGTACACAGTCACATTATTGACCAGGCTAAAGATCTTGTTTGTAAGATTCACCTCTGAGCTGTTAGAGGTTAACACGAATGTCACAGCCTCGGTGACACAAGAGAGCATGATAAGCATTTCCTGCTTTATTAATCTAATTACAGCCCCGCTCAGCTTCATACTGCTTCTGGTTTTAATGTGTCCTTTCCAATAACCCAAAAATAATTAGAAGAGGCATATAATTTGTGATAACCTGGTTGCAGCTTATCGTGTATTAGTCCAACACATTTGCTGAGCCCAGTCCTGCAGTGAATGAAGATGAACACCCTGCCGCTCACACATGAGAGGGATGCTTCAGCTCTGGAAGTAGACATAAAACATGGTAACCACAAGGCTTGAAGAGTCTTTCAGCTGTGTCCTATAATGCCATGTTCAAGAAAGTGTTTCAGAATTCTCAGGACCCCCTGACCAAATGACTGACTGACTTATACTGGCCGCTGGTCTCCACTAATACTCTCTTTCGTTCCCTCTCTACGCCTCTCTCTGCAGTAAAATCTCCCCCTCCAGCTTACTCCTTCTGGGCAGTGTTGTCTCAAGTTTCTGTTCCACTTCATCTCTCTTCCTAGAATTTCCCTCTACCAGTAATAATTGCCCCAGACAAAATCCTTTTAAATGCATAGATCTGTGGAAAGTGTAGAGATAAAGGCTAGTGGTGTTGGTGCAGTGAAACCTCGTATGCATGAAGCCTGGAAAAGCCCCTTTACAGCTTCCCTGCAAAAGCTCTGATAACATGTTATGTTCATGCCCATTATTGCCATTGCAGCTGCCCTCTAAATAACTTAAGCAAGTCGCGTGCTCAATCAGATGACAATGAAATATTACTGACATTTTCCTTCAAACAGATTACATATCTGTGTCCTGCATTCATCGTAAGAAGTGTGTCAGCAATGATTTCCACAAAAAGATGACCTCATGCATCTCCTGCACGGGTAACTGTGGAATATAGATACATTAATTTCTCACATATTCCCCTATGTCTGCACTCAAAGGGAAGGTTTTGACCCAGAAAGGTTACCATACATTGAAGATGTGGGTTGGTATGTATATGAAGCTACTCCATAGGGAGAGATATAGTTGGGACAGCTGAGGAAAGATGCTTAATACCTCGATTTGGATGTAATTCACTGCTCACAGTGGCACATATTTTTCACCACATACTATACTGTATGTTGTTATTTGTTCTCAGGATTGTACAGTTTTTCAGGGAGTGTTATCTTGCAAAAAGCAAAACTAAAATCAGGGGACAAATCAGTAGGACAATGAAATGGCCCTGGATTTTTTGACCGTCCCACAACCAGTCACTATTGACGGCAACATGGGTGTAAGTTTCAATGTAAACAATGTCTTCATTTATGTAAAGGGAAAGCAAAATATAATGGAATATAATGATGTAAGGCTCTGTATTGCTTTTAAATATTTATTCATTGATTGAAATGTCAATGAAATGTAAAGTATAGCTTATGAAGAATTGACCATGTTGATCAACACTTTATTTGATTCTGATGATGACCGCATAGGGGAGGAAAGTAACAGCAGCAGGAACCTCCTAGTTTGACCATTTGCTGCACCTACATTTCAAAAGCTATGAATCGCTATTTAAATGAGACTCCTGAGTTTTTGGTGGGATCCATTTACAACTCAAACCTGGATGATCTGAAGCAATGAGCCACGTCAAACAAAGCAGATCTTTAAGAGGTAAAGGTTGGCGGCTTGAGTGAAGAATCTAACCAGTTCAGTGGGGTTCTCTGAACTGTTCAGAATGGGCAAAAAAAGGCCATGGTCATTCCTGTAAGGACAGCTGCTTGCAAACTGAAGCTTTTTCTAATTGAAACAGGTGAAAAAAAAAAACATCACACACCACAATGAAAATGAAAGACTGAGTGACCTTAGGTTGCTAGGTGTGGTTGTCCAAGAGAGCCAAGGCCTTGGATGTGTTCATAAGGTTGCTTAGTAGCTGACATGGACATCACAAAATACTGTGGTTTTACAGTGTTTGTAGCTTGTAAATGATTTCTACTGTGATGATTTGACTGCTCCAGTCATGTTTTAAGACAAATAAAATGCTCTGCTTTAAATGATCAATTGTCTGATATTCTGAAGTTTTAATAATTCACAAAACTGTAGAATCCCCACTATGCACATTTCCAACCACGAAAACAAAACACGCCTCTGCTATCGTTTAGAGGCAACTTGTTGAAACGTAGTAGTTAGCAATGTTAGCGTTAGTAGTCAGTAGTCACTCAAGACTGATGACAGAACCCTCAGATGTGTACAGTACAGAGCTGAGCACTAATATCTGATTGAGAAGAAAGAACGTTGTTGTCATTGTTTTCCATTTTTACGGTGAAAATGTAGAGTGGTTCTTTTTTGTGAGAATTCTTGTTTACTGTTGAAAGTGATTGCTTATCATTATTCAGAATGATGTGCAGTGATAGTCTACGGGGTTGTAAACACTGATACTCTTCTACAATACATGGCACACACTCATTCTGCCTTGGTTTACTGTATGTGAGTTTACTTATACAAACAGAACAAATAATTTAGCTTTGGTTTAAAACTTCCGTCTGTAAAGAAAAGCATGTTCCTGCTTGTTGGATTTAATGGCTTTTTCGCTTTTCCGCAGAATACACACCCTGATGCTAAAGACATCGCCATGACACACTCTGTTTTCATGAAAACCTCATAAATCCCATCTGCCACGTTTCTCACCAACAGGTCTTGACGTGTGGGAGATCGAGGTTCCGCCAGTAAGCAACTCAATCTATTGATAGCATCTGTTGTTGGGTACATCATCCTCCTTGACATTAGCCCTCTCCTCATAAGCTGCCGTCACACTGGTTTTCCCTTGGCAACACTGAGAGAACTAGTGTCTTGAACTTTGCTCCAGCCATTGCACAAGTCTTACAAGGTCTCCTTAGCTACATCAAGGTAAAGCCATTTGACATTCAAGGTCTGCAAGTCATATAGGCTCCATTTTTAATACAGCTATACATGCATACAACCAATATGTCATAAAGCATGATTGAGTTAAACAAATAATCATCCTCCGGCTGTCTCAAACATGAAACGCCCACCAGGCTTCATCCAGGATGTTGTGATGGAGCCAGGTCTGGTCTAGATGTTTGCTCAGTAGGTCTTATTTCCCACTGCTGGCCCATTTTGTCCACTCCATTTTCCTGTGAAAGAACATAGGCCAGGAGTAGGCAGGATAGTGTAGCACCTGAGGTCCAAGCTTGGTTAGCTTAGCTATTAACCTGACTCTTCTCCTCTTTCATTGGCCGATCTAACCCTCCTGCCATGCAGCTTGGTCCAGCAGGACTTGCATGGTGGTCAGAGGATGAGCTGTAGACGGCATGTGGAGTAGAAGCAAGACTTGCTTTCAGTTTTAGAAATGTTTTTCCTCTGTAGTATTTGCAACGCTTGATTCTTTGTAGCTAGCTAAGATAAGAAATCAGAGGGTGGTTGTTTGGGTTGTTTCTTGCTAGCTTGGGCAGCATGATAGTGTTAGCAACATGCTGCTTATCTTAATATGTTACTAGCTGTTTTTTTGTAGACAAACATATGGAGATGTTATTTAACAGGGTGAGTATAGGTTGTTGGAGATCCATTGACTTTATTGTTGGTTGCCATGGGTCCCATTCAGCAAAATCCCGTCAGTGAGAGGGTGAGATAAGATATCACCCTATTTGGGCGACTTTCTGCTATAACAACACATTGGCTGTACATTTTCCCTAACTCTATTTGACGTTAAAGATGTATCTACATTTCATCCTGCAATGCAATCAGTATCTCTTGGTCCAAGAGGTCACAGTGATGCCTATCTGTGATGTAGTTTTCCCTCATTCGGAACAGGGTTGTGTTGATGCGTCATCAGTCGTTTGTGTGTATCGATATGCACGTACAAGAAACATGTATGCATTTGGAAACACTGATAGCAAAGCAAGTTGACTGTCGTAAAAATTGACCTTTTATGCTTTCAATTCCACACAGGTCGGATAGTGCGGTTTTACGGCTCAGAGGTCACATGTTGCAGGAATCTGTGGACAGTAATCTCAGATAAACGATGTGACCTGGTTCAGCAGTTTCTCCAACAGACTATTTGTAATAATTAGGCTTGCTCATTTTAAAATGTCCAAAAAAAACAAACAAGTAAGTAAGAAACTCCTTGCCAAATCTTTCTTTATTTACCTGCTTTGGCTCTTAAAAGGCTTTGAAACTGCCAACTGTCTAGTGGCACATGTAATCCAGAGGGCAGCTACACAAAAAGACACTACTCTATTATTGCTGAACTCACTCTTGACTAAAAAACTGAATATGTAAATCCGTGAACCAATATGACTGGCGAGTCTAAGCCACCCAGTCGGATCCACTCACCGTGTTTACATTTCTCAAGCTGGAGGTACACAGCTAGATTTCCTGTGGATGCAGGGGGGTTTTGTGTGTATAGATGCTTGGTTTATGCTCCTAATCACCTGAAGTGTCTTGTTAAGATTAACTTTACAATCTCACAGAAACAGGCTGAAGGTAAAGCCAAGCCCATCCATCTTATTACAAATCTATAGCTTTCAACATTAATAGGCTTACCTCGGTATAATCCAGATTTTTCATCTCTGCCTCCTAAAACATGCAAATCCTGTTTTGACTGAAGAAACAACCAGGGTGAAGTGAGGATCTTGTAAACAAGGAATGCATTTTCAATTTTTAAAGGTGTAGGATAAAGTGGCTACGACTTGCAACAGTGTACAGACTTTACTGTGCTGCTATTAGAGATGTCGTCTGCATAGGGAAGACCAAGTCAAACGGTCCTTGATAAAGCAAATTGGTGATAATGACCCTCCTTACACAACCGTCTCTATAGGCTCAAATATTCTTGAGTTTGTGACACTCTTTTTCAAACGTCCTCTTCATAGACGGTGTCCCAGCGTTTCCCTTGAGCTCCTTGTGGTCGGGCTGTCGGATCACAGAGAAAAAGTTGTAAAAAAATAAATTAACAAGCAAATGAATATGATCTATCCTGAGGTAGGGGCTCTCCAGGACTCTATATATATATACAAGTACTGTATTTTTGTTTGTCCCCCGAGTGCAATGGATGGTTCCCCAGACCGTGATGAAATGGAATGCATCCGTTAATTAGTTTTTCTTGGACAATGCCATGGATTCTACTGTAAGCTGGCGGCTTGAACATAACCAAGAGGGACTCTCCTTAAAATCCCATTTGCATCCCTTTATTCTAACATAACTAGCCCAGTACACCAGCTTGTACCGACGGTGACGGGGCACTGCTTATTTTACACCAATTCAGTGGCAAAGTCTGCCTAGTTTACACAACAACAGCGTATGCGGGGATGACATCCACTTCGACCAACTCTCTCCCCATGAATTGCAGACAATTTGGGATGAGAGCGGTCTTTAACTACTAGAATTAAGATGAGACGCTGGCCTTAAAAAAGCAGGACGTTTTTTTAAAAGTTTCCATTTCCAATAAAAGAGTTAAACATTGGTGTTAAAAATATGCTTGCTTTCACGGTTGGAAGCGCGAGACGCAGGGGACGGACCCAAATGCAGATGGTACTGGCAGGATTATGCACCTTATTTATTTATTTATGGTTATGCACTTTAAAGTAGGCTGAAAGGTCATAAAACGACAGGTAGACAAACAACAAGCAGGGAGGAATGTAGGTACTCTTCTGTTGATGGACGTTAAAATGCAAAAATACAAGGCAGGACAGGAGAGGATAGAAAACAGACGAGCAGGTGACAGGAAATGTACGTTGGAAAAGTTTGAGGGCATCTGGGACAGGGCTTGGAGATGTCAGGTTACCACTTGTTTGGCAGAATGATTAAGCAAAGCATGATTTCTATTTTAAAGTAGGTGGTAGTACTATACAAAATATCAGGCTTTGTTTACAACCTACAACCTTGCCTCAACAGTACTTAAGTGCTAAACTGGATTGTTTAACTGGTCAACCTAATCCAATGTGGGATCAGTTTGGGATAGAAGACCTGTGCAAAACTGTTATTTCATTCAGAAATAGTGAGAAACAGATCACTATCATGGCAAATATAATTAACTTTGATGTAATTGCTACATTTATAGCAGCTTTCCTGCACTACATTGGACCCAATCTTATGCTAGGTATGGCAAAAGTGAGACTGTATTCAGCAGGGCACAGGCATCACACTGATAACTGCAATATGACACGTAGATGTTAAAATGGATGTTTTAATACATGTACAATATCACTAAATAACAGAGTGATGGAAATGCGTCCTTGAGTTTTAATGCAGCAGTTTTGGTGAAAATCATGATTTCCACAGGAATGACCAATTTACTGCAACAATGGGAATCTGCTCATTTCTTCACTACACTTATTGTACACACGTATAACAAGAGGGATGTATGAGCAGATTGAAGTGCTGAGGGAACAATGACTTGTACGCTGAGAGAGTGGGAGTATTACTGATAAATAATAGTCGTTGTAGTCTTTGCTGTGAGAAGAACAATCACTCACAATGTCTTGCAATAACTAAAAGGCAAGTCATGGCAAGTTTATTTATAGAGCACTTTTCATACATAGAGCAATTCAAAGTGCTTTACATAGTTAAAAGCAGAGCATTGAAAACATTAAGAGCATTTAAATAGATACAACAAACTAAATATATTAAGATAGAAGTTCAGGTTCAGTCAGAATAATACAACAGTATATGCTTCTATGTTCTCTTTAATTATAACTTCTCAGGTGTAACTTTCCTTAGTTTTTGGTATTCCCAGAATTCTCTTGAGTCCCAGAGCCTGGAGTCCCAGACTCCGACTGTAGCAATATTCAACCTTTCCCTTTATTTTAAATTTGTTCAAATTAATTATAATGTAATAACTATTCCATACAGACTGAAGGAGCGAAAACATATATGTGACAGATGGCTGAAGATCACAATGGTGATTGAGCCTATGGCCCACTGAAGTAAGCCCTTTGCATTTACAGTATTACAGACTGGCTGTCTGGTACAACCTTAGCAGAAAAAAATCACAAGCGGCGCCCGTTTAGTGACGCTCACCCAGCAGTGGTTGGTCTGCCAGAGAGGGTAGGCGGAGCTAACGCAACTTACACTTGTGTGTAAAGCGGCTGCTTTTCCGGTCTCTGCAAGTGTTGCACATAAACAGTAATCTACTGTTTTCTGAACAAACAAAGAAAAGATCGATGACTACAGATACAACTTCAAAAATAAGTGAAAATCCAAAGAAAAAGAAACAAATTCGACGCTCAGATGAAGGCAAACAGTCTAAAAAGGAACACAAGCCAACCGTGGACTTCATACATAAAACACTGTCTGGATATCTGGGAAGTGTGCTCCCACAATTACCGTTTATCGCCCTAGTTGCCACCAAAGAGGAAATACCTGAGATCGTCAAGATTACAACTTTAAAGTTCAATTTTTACAGAACAGAAAGTTTAACGCCCAAAAATACATACATATATTTGTTTTAAAGTGTAAAAATTACAAGTGTCATGCCTTTAATTATGTATTCAATCTAGTCAGTTTGTGAAAGCACACACATTTAAGAGGAATCTTAATGCATCTTGAATATTAATGAAACTTTAGGTGGAAATTCATTAAAATAATGCATGTTTATTTCCAGTTTATGAGGGAGGTGGAGACTGTGTGAAAGGATTTGGGCACAAATGTCAGCCAATTGTAACAAGAGGCAACACAGCACAATATATATTTAATGATAATTAATGATTTTGGTTTGAAACATAAAGGGCTCTCTAATGGAGACTGCAGTCTGAGAAACCTTTAGAGGACGAGGTTACTAGGTTGGCTGGAGAGCTTTTGAGAATCAGAGAGAAATAACCTTTGAACAGAAAATTGTGCTCGTAGAATCTGACTTTGAAGTCCGTCTCCATGGCCGAGGTCACTGGGGTAAATCAGTAAGCTCCTCTGTGGCAACGAGGCAAGGTTGGGGAGATTCAGGCTGCTATGCTGAAGGCTTTGTGTAATGTTGGGGTGTCATGGTAGACATATCACTTGTCAGAAACATTGTCCCCAAAGTGCCAAAAGGACGAGCTACAACAAGTTAAGAAAAACGGCTAGAGGGAAGTTCAACACACTGCAAAGAAAGCCTATACCCACCATAAAAATGATATGTCTTACAAAAGTGCCCCCTTATCCCCTTTCCAGTTATTGATATTCTTTGACACAATGTGCACAGGAGCACCAGTCACAGCCTGGAAAGTGTCTGGATCGGTGACACTGTAATGGCAACTCTCCCATTTACAAATGAGAGTTCAGACAGATTTTGACAAATAAAAATGGAAAACAAAATATTGTCTCTTAGTAAGTTGTTGTGCCACCACAAGCTGCCAGAACAGCTTAAGTGCTCCTTTTAATAAATCATACAAGCCTCTAGAACCACACCTGCAACTGTCAGAAGAATGAATGCCATTCTTCTTCAACGTATTGCCTCTTTTCGGTGTTCTGATATGAACAGTGGAAGGTTGGGTCTAATGTATCAGAGGTGTGATCTTTATACAAAGTTTGAAGCATATAGATACATACAGTTCAGTTTTATTAGTTTGTATTTGTAACTGAAGACACAACATTACTTTGCTGACCTGAAAGTACATGCGCCCTTCAAGAGGAGTTAAAGAAAGTTGCAGGAAAGAGTTGGTTTGTTCCCTCACAACGACCTTGACCAGGACAATCATCTTAAAATTTCAACAACGTACGAATACTTTTTCAGCAGCACTATATTTTTAGTGTGAACTGCATGTAGGATGAATTTCTGCCATTTGTCAAAGTCTGAGGGTGCATTCAGACCTGACAGCTTTGGTCCACTGCCCGCCAGAGAAGACGGGACTCGGTCCAAACAAACCATGGTCTGGTTCGATTCACGTGAGAACATAATCAGGCTTCAAGTAGGACCTAATATTGGAAGCAAACCAAAAAACTGTGCATTGTGGGTTGTTAACGGATGTGTAGCAAGATGAGTAGAGGACAAATGTGGGGGAGCAATGAGGCGAGGGCTCCAATGGAAATATGGGCTGACCAAACAATTTCACAAACACTTGTGGAAACGCACAAGAACACAGAGGTGTTCAAACTGTTCAGTGAAAAACTAAAGGAGAATGGAATTGATAAAAATGTGGAACAATGTCGGTTGAAAGTTAAACAAGACTGGGTCAAAACCTAGAATGTGGCTGAACGTGTCAGGTCAATGTGCACTTTTGTGGAAGCGTGGCGTGTGCGTGACAGCTGCGGGACGTGTTAATTTTCATTTTAAAAGCATGAAAATAGATAAGAGTCTTCACAATGCTGGCGTGACATGTATGTATCTGACGCAACTCACACGCCGAAAATGTACAATACATTTAAGTCTGTGATTCTTTGCGGAAAATTGGTAGCTCGGCAGAGGAAAAGGATAAATTTCCGTACTACGTGGCTGTTCTGACCAATCAGAAAGCAGCTTCCTCGCGCATAAAAACTTTTGGTCTGCTGGTAAAAGCTGCCGTGTGAACACAAACCAAACTCGAGGCAAAATGCAACATTGTAACAATTTGGTCTTTGATTCAGATCAAACAAACGGACTTCAGGTGTGAAAGCACCCTCAATTGCTTGAACAGTGCCTGAGATCTCTACTCAATGTGTTAAAGTGGTAAAACAGCTGGTATATTCTGGGTTTAAAGACTGCTGGTTGATGTTAGCTGAAGGCTTTACCAAAAAAAGGCCTGCTATTCTTAGCTTTCTATCTGAATTGCTCTATAGAATCGGGGCCAGGGGCTTAACCTAAACTTCCTGACGGAACAGAGAGGGGACGATTAAAGGTGAGAAGGCACTGCATTGTGGGCGATGGATGCAGTACTAAAATATCACCTGACAGGTCTATAAGAAATTGAATCACCAGGATTTAATTGCGAAGTGAGATTTGAAATCCGACAAAATCATCCATTTACTTCCTGGATACTTGCCACTCACTCTATTATCACTGCTGAAGGCAAGTCTTTGGTAGCAGTCATCAGTCATTTAGCGTCCCTTACCTGCTAACTTTCTACTCCTTCACTTTCTTGTCCTTTACAATAAAGTTTCTAGAAACATAAGCAGTTTATGAATGGTAATGATAAACTGTACGTCTGAAAGAAAAATCACCTGTTCTAATAGCATACATTGCATTAATAAGAACAGTTAGAGCTTTATGTCAGTTTAATTTCATACCTTTGGGGGTGCAAAAGCCTATGATCTGGACATTCATCATCCCAATACATTTTGTTCCTGCGCTGAGCCTTAGATTAATGAATTGGCACAGTTAGGAGGTTTTTACCCCTTAAGACCTGACCTTCAAATGTGCACCTTCCATTTGCAGCAGCTCCACTGTTTTACAGCAGCATGCAGACTGTATAAGAGCTTTGTTTTAGTGCTAAACTAATGTTATTCTATATGTTCATTATGAAATATACCTCATGTTAGTATAAAGTGATTAAATTTTAATGTAATATCTCCTGAGCACTCTTTTTTCTTCTTGACAGATTTAGATACTCATTATGTAATTACTGTATATAATAAAGTACTGTTCTTAATCAGAGAGTTTAACCACATTAAATGTAATAAAATCCAAATTGCATGGTGTGATTTACTTAAATTATGCTCTCATTTATTCTGCAGTCTTATGACTTACACGTGGCCAGATTTACATTAGTGCCAAACAATGACTGTATATATAGATGGAGGACGATTAAAAGATTAAAGACAGGGAAGTGATCTGCTCTCATGAAATTGATGCCAAAATACCCCCTGTGATAGGCGCTGCCATCTTGCGATGGTGACGTCATTTGGAGCCAAAGTCTGCGCGGTAGAGATCTGCGGGGGGAGCTGCCATAGCCACTTCCGCTAACCAAAAGCAGACGTTCACAGATATGGAAACTTCAATGACTGTAGTGATTGTTTTAGTTACGTCTCCTCTCCCCGTTCCTCCTCTACTCTGCTGATCCAGAACACATCGGCTGCGGGAGCTGTATTTGTCAACAAAGCTGTCAATCATCATTTTTACAGCATCAAATAACTAATTAAAAATAACTTTGTCAGAAAAATGAACACTTGGACATAAATCAGCATGATAAGAACTAGCTATAATGACAGAAACCATGTTTGAGAAACATTTATTTGACGTGTATTTTGATTTTATAGTTTGACTCATGTCCCATCTGTTAACATGGAGGAGGCGGGCTTTATGACCTATACTGCAGCCAGTCAGCAGGGGGCGATAGAGAGGTTTTTGCTTCACTTTTCGGGAGCTGTCATGTCGTCCATTTTTTCATACAGTCTATGGTGCCAAATTTTTGCATGTGCAAACTACGGAAGCCCTAAGCGGACATGTGTCTCTCAATTTTATTTACATCGTGTTTTCCCGTGATGACGAGTAATTTACGGTCGTGTTCTTGACTTATTGTTCTCATTATATCGGGATAACAAAGCTTGTTTTCTTATGATAATGGGATGCTTTTATAGGCTTACTGACCAGGACATGCCATGCTGCCATTGCCCCCACTAATGGGAAAGTTACTCTAGAAACTCTGGGGGATACTCTGGGGATACGAAGTTATGACCATCTGGCGCTATGGTGGTGTCGCTTTGTTATCTCGAGATAATAAGACAAATAAGAGATCTCAAAATAACTCGTTATCACAGGAAAAAGGAGTAAATAAAAATGTAAGGATGCATGTCCCCTTTGGGCTTCCGTAGCTTACTGTTGTATTTCACTCTGACCGCTCTCATCAACATTATTTCTGGGAACAGGTAATTGCATGACTTATTTTCACAAAAAAAATAGCACGTGACCTTCCCATCACCAAACTGTAGACAAGCAAAGTCAGGGGTTAGCTTCTGAATACATTGGAACAATTAGCTGCTTAGGAACAAGTGATTTCTGCCAGCAAAGAGAAGCAGAGCTAAAGGAAAGTAAATATTAGACTCGATCCATCAGGTGGCCAGAGACGCAGTTTCAAATGAATGCTAATTGTTGTGTGAAGTGTGAAGAGGCAACGGTTTGCGAACACATTTTTCATATTAACTGAAAAGCTGACGCTAAGGTCAACAATGTGTTTACTTCAAACTTTGTTTAATTAGAAAACTTCGGCCTTCAGTGTTTTGAGACAGTCTTCTCCACTCGTCTCATCGCTCCATTAGCTATTAAAGGCAACATGCCAGAAAGAGTTTTATATTCTAAGATTAGGGCATGAAATCACAGGTAAAGTCTTATTTCTTCTTTGACTATCCCAGCTGCCTGAAAGCACATTTGTGAAAACCTGCAAATGACAGAGCGTGTCATCGTCCTAGGCCACTCATACTCACTGCTAGTATCCCACCATAGCCTTGCATGTGACAATAAGCTCCAACAGTATCAAATCACTCAGTGTGTATCATTATGCAGGAGTATTATGCACACATATTGAGAACCCCTTAAGTTGAATTTATAACGCTTGAATAATTCAACACTGTAAAATGGTCATCATTGTTGGTTTGCATTACTCAAAAGATTTGCATGACTAATGAATTCAGTATTTTCAGTCACATGGGGTAACCTAGATACTGTTAGGCATACACTAGGAAGAGGACATAGTGCTAAAAACACAGCTCTGTGTGTAACTGGGGAACTTGTCTTAAAAAACAATGACAGAATAAATTACATTAAAAAGAATCCCTGTTGTTTATTACAGTGTGGAGTGTAAGTGAGGCAAACATGCTGCCAAATGCACCCTGAATGCATTCAAAATCAATGGAATGAATATAATGAACAACAGCAGATGCTGATGGACTCCCAGTGCTATATCAGCTGTCTGGGAATACAACCTAAATGCTGAAAGGTCAAGATATATCTCCAAGCCATAGACACATGCATAAGTCATTCCAAGTGTCTTGCCCTTATGCGTTGCACTACCAACTGATTTACATTATGGTGCAAAAAGTGATGCTTAAAAATCACTTCCTTCTTCCAGCATTGTCAATACCCCCCAAGCTTTCAGGGCTTCCTGGGTTGCAGCGTAGCGTGTTAAATTCAAGGTCAAAGTGGGGGCAGAAATTTCAGAAATGAATAATCTGATTCAGTTTACTTCAATATGTTTAATATCCATTTGACAGAAACAGATGGTTTCTATTTCAATGTATTGATAATTCCTTTCCAGCAATGACCCAGTTACCCTTCATGACTATAAATTACTCACGACCCCTGCAGCACATGAAAGACCATGGTGCATTCTACGTTATGTGTTAGTTCAATCACAAATGGTGCTAAAATATAATGTTTCAACTTTTTTAAAATGTGCACAGCACTGTTTATAAAAGTCCAATTTTCTAAGCTCATCACCAGGTAAACTAAACTATGCACATTTTTAATTGCTTTGGATGAAAATGGATTTTAATGCACCGCATTTTACAAAGTCCTGCATTAGGAAAATCCCATTAAGTGATCATCTAGCAAATTTACATACTTTCAAACTGTACACTTTGTTAGAAAAAATCAGACTCGGTTGCAGTCATGTTTTAACACAAATACTGTGTAACCATCAACCCCATTTTACAACTGTAAAATGTATGAGCACTGTCCATGCCGTCTGCCCCTCTTGTTTGAAGAGATACTGGATGCTTGGACACGCACATCTGCAGAAAGTGACCAGGAATTGTACACACAGGCAATAATTTTTCTATGTGCATTACAAGGCAAAACTATTTTCAGTATTAAAAAGTGCATTTAAAGTCACTTCCTTTATAACATAATCCACAATAGTTACCGTGAGATGTACGTATGAGAGAAAGAGAAGATACCACCCGCAAGCTGCTAATCACCTGATTAGTGAAAGCTGTGTCTTGTAGCTCCCTCACTGGGACCACTGCATAGATTTTCACAGCTGTACAGATTACTTGCAGCTGTGCATTTCCATACCACCCAAAGATGTGCGCCGTATGTGGTTCACTGTATCGATCACATCCACTTGTGAATGTCAAGGAAGTCTTGTCAGCTGCACTAAGGTGAGACACATAGTGTTTTATTGCTGTGAGGTTCAGAAAGAGGAGCTGTCAATCAGCGGCTCTGAGCCTGTTCAGTTGCTGATAAGAGTTCTGATAACAACACAAGAACTATCATCACTTTCAGTTTTAGGAATATTCAATCAATCAATTTTGATTCATATAACGCCAAATCATAACAAAAGTTAACACAGGACACTTTACAAATAGAATATGTCTAGACGCAACATAAATCCACCCTGAGCAAGCACTTGGCAACATTTGGCAACAGTGGCAAGGAAAAACGTCCTTAAAGAAAGAAACCTCGAGCAGAACCAGACTCATGGGGAACAATTGTGTTGGGAATTTCTTATGGATCTTATGGCTGTGTTACCTTTCAGAGAGCCAAGTCATTGTTCTTTGGTCAGACTCGCGAAAGTGCCTGCTTTATATACTCCTGTGTCAACACTTATATTTGAAATTCTGCACTTTTAAAATGTAAAAGGAAACAGCAGAATAATGTAGGAACAATTAATCAATGTCATTGATTTGCCATTAATTTATGATACACTGTATGACTACAGAGGTGACAACAAAAATAACGAACTTGGCAGAGGGTTATAATGTTGTTCACGGTCTGTTATGTTGTGGTGACATGATTCAGCTGCATGTGACCTATAGTGGAGTTGCAGTTAAAGCTCCTGTGAGGAGTTTTTCGCTGGTTATGGAATAGATTGAAATTAACTCTGATGACTCTATATGCGCTACAAAAGCAAACCAGACCATCAGCGGCCAGATTGATTATTTCTATATAGTTATTTTTAATGACTAAAACCTCTGGTGGCGGGTAGGTGTCAGACAAAGCGATTAACTTCACGCTGCCTTTGTTAACATTTTCCAGGGCAAAAATTTTAACTGAGTGATACATATGACTGTTAAAGAAAGCAGGATGAGATTTTTTGTTACACACCACTACTTAAGCATGTACAGGACAAAATGAGCAAAGAGATAAGAGGTACGGCTTTGTCCACAGGGGGCGCTTAAATCAACACAAACCGAAAGTTCCTCACAGGAGCTTTAAAAAAAGCTGCCTGTGGTAATTTGGCATAACGGGGAGTGGATTTGGGGCAGGCACTGAAAATTGGGCAAAACTATAAAAAGAACGGCTCTCTCCTACGACTCGGTTCCCGTCGTTCGCACCGAAGAGCCGTTCAAAAGAAGCTGATCGTTCGCGAACGTCACCACACTTGTGAACAGCCGTCTGCCTGGACTGGATGGGCAAGAAAGTGGGCCACCTTTTCCCCTAAAAACAGGCCTTTAATGGCTTCTGCATGCACCGGCAGAAAAAATGTCATACATTTAACTTTGATAAATCCAAAATGCATCAGCCTGAATGTTAACCAATAACAATAAGAGGTAATAGTCATTTAAAAGAGCTGTACCTTTTCTTCAAATTACACTGACCTTACAAAGGCGTGTCTTTACAAGTGCACCCACATCAATTGAAAATAAAGTTTACTCTGCTAATGTTTGACAGGAACAATTAGCTGTTTCACGGAGATTGAAAAACACAATTTAATGACAAACATTAACCGGCCTAAAATAGAGAAGATGACAAAGCAATATGACTGTGCTGTGGAAGAAAAGGCTTAACGTTGCTCTTCTTCTGCAAACCTTTTGCACTGATGTAGTTGTTGCCTGGCACTTCCTGAGGACATTTGTTTAAGAGCAGCATTTGGTGTCAAAGTCTCTCCTCCCAGAAACAGCCTGCCAGTCGGCCTTATGACATCACAATCTGCATAGTCTCAAGAGGATTTGTGATGTATTCGAAAATTAAATCAGATCAACTCTAAGTACCATATTTCCTTTACCGCTATCTTTAGTCGCTTTTATTGTGCTGCCTTTAAATGCATCCTTTTTCTTTCAATTACAATATCTGCTCTTTTTATCCCTCAGCAATTTATTGTTCTGCATGTCCTACATCTATTTTTTCCTGGAAGGTGCTCTGCATATAAATCGCGCTATGATAAATTAAATGAAGAGACTGAAATGTATAGTTGTAATACTGGAGTGTTGAAAATCTTAAAGAAAGGGTTTCCGTGCATGGCTAATTCTTGGCATGCTAAACAGGGTTGGTAGTGCATCCCGCTATCACAGTTTCCACGGGAACACAGACACAGAGCACTGCAGCAGCTGACGGCGCCTCCAGTGATCGCCCACGCAGAACAAGGCCCGGCCGTTAGAACACTGTTTTGTGTACATGTGTGCATATGTGTGCGTAATAAAGAAACAGAGAGGGACAGTGGGAGTTGGTGTCAGAGTTTACATGGCTGGTTACCCACGCTGGGTGGTTGCTTAGTTCAACGCACACGGCGAACGCACCCTGAGGAGGGGATTGTCCTCATAGGGAAGAGAAGCACAGTAGCTATTGTGTGCTGTTCTACTTTTACATACGTATCCAGGTTATAGGACACAAACTGCTGTCAGACATAACAATGACCTGCACCTGACTAATGTCTAAAGTTTCACAAACATCCCAGTGTTCCAACTGCACACTTTTAAACCTACAAAACACTGTGGCTGTTATGACTCATGTCAAATGCCCTCGGGCGTAGTGTTGTGCACATTCTTAATCAAATAAAGTGGCACTAAAAAACTTGAATCATCTGATTAGACGTTCCAAATAAAGCAGTAAAGTTAGGAATAAATAGGCAACATCTAGTTAGATTTTCAGACAAACTTTTCAAGTTTCATGAGTATTTTGTTTGCAACAGTCATTAACACGTAAACTTTACTATAAGGTTGCAGTTTGGTTATGTTAAGGCAACAAAAGTTAGCGTACAGTAGTAAGGTAGCGTAAAGTAGCATACATAGATACTTAGTTGCATAATAAATGCATACAAACTAGAAGTCAACTTAATAAAAGAAGTCAATAAAGGCTGTTTGTGTCGCAGGGGAATCAAACCATGGTCTCCTCGATGAAAGTCCAGTGTTGGTTTGAGCCTTCCATCATTACCAGCCACCAACTGAAGCAGACTTTTGTGCTCTTTATACTACGTCAACTCTAATGCCACATAAAAACAATAAGGTAAGGGGTCCTACAGCATTATATTTTGATACATCTGGCCACCGACCAGGCTGCCGTAAATAATGATGGCAGTAAGAACGGACTGTAATGTGGTTTTTGTGTAGAAGTAATCATTAGCTTAAATAAAGAGCTACATTGCAATGGTCAATGGACTGCACTTGTATAGCGCTTTTCTAGTCTTCTGCACGACACTACTACACTACATGACACATTCATCTTTCACACAAACATTCATACAAGGGATGTGCATTTGGAAAAAAACTTTGACCGGTTAAATGACACTCTTAGCGATTAATAACCGGTTAACCGTCAAGATTAAAATGTACTTTTTGAATTGGATTCTTCAGAAAGAACAGCCGGACACCGACAACAAGCTCTCTATTATTATAGTGCTCTCCGTAATACTCGCAGAAACACACACACACGACTAAGAAGTAAATTTATTATGATCCTCAGACCTATCTACCTGTGGCACCAACAATCGTGCCCTCAGACATTAATACACCATCCAGTGTCCATTACGCACGCACGTGAGTCTACAGCCATGTGATCCAGTAGCAAAAATAAATAACTAAACATTTACAGCCGACCTTTCTTTGATGGTCAGCACGCAGAACTTTAATAAACATAAGATCCTGTCTGGACCTGACGGCGTGTCTGGAGTTATGAAAAATTAATGAGTAACTGCTCTCCTCTCAGGCTCAGCTCAACTAATGACAACAAAACATGTGTTTGCCAAATATATATGTATATTAAAAAATGACAATTTATGCATTTATGCTCATTCATACACCGATGGCTATGGGTCCAGTGCCTTGTCCAAGGACGCTTCGACGTCTGACTGCAGCCAGGGATTGAACCACCAACCTTCTGATTGAGAAACGACCAACTCTACCACAGAGCCACAGCTGCCACCTCGTACTTTTTAATTTCTCTTTTCTCAAATCTCTAAGCTACATTGTCATATGGGAAAACAAAATTGGCATTGCCATTTGTTTGCATTCAAATTTCTTGTCAATTGTTTAAGGGTTTTTCTGTAAAGTAAAGAGGGTTACATTTCAGATTAGTTGTTTGTTATATGTAAAGGCATATGGTCGTGCAGATTCCTTTTCTGTGTTCTACAAAATGATGTCCCATTGCTTTCTGGGGGCTTGAGTCTTGTTTTCTTGGCACTCAAAATGTTCCCAAACAATTGAATTTCATGCACCCTCAGATTGCATCTTTAGGTTTACTCAACTTATTTTAATAAGGAGGATAAAAAACATATGCTTCATGTTTTATATCACACAGACTTCAAAGTGCTAATAGCTCTGCAGACCTGCTCGCTCATGCCTGTGAAACACTAAGCACTGCAATTTGCATGTCCTAGATCAGACAGTATGAACCCACCAACCCGACACACTACAGGCTGTATAAATAGAAATCATGCCAGTAACAAGACATCCGCTTTCTTCAAGTAACTTAAAGAGCAGCATGGCAAATGAGCTGATCACCTTCTCGCCTTGTCTCCCTCTCCTTTGATGTGACGCCACCCCTTCTGTCATACTCTCACTGCAGTGGATCCACCACTGCAGCCTGCATCCGCCTCAGTCCTTATCTGATATTGAAGGCCTGGAAATAGGGAGCAAGCAGCTCTCCCTCTCTACTAAGTGGTAGCCATCTCGACAGTCTGTGGGAGAACTTGGTAGTCATTAAGTGATGCTATATGCCATCAGACTACAATACAGAGTGTGCTTAGCATCAGCAGAAACACTTCATCAGGATCTGTCAGAAGCCAGACTCTGCCTGACTCACTTTCCGCTCACCCAGCACCTCTTTCCAACATCAGCTGGCTTAAAGCCTCATGTTTTTCTAATGTTTTCAGTCAGCAGTTAGTCACTGAGTCACTGACTCGCTGCTTCCCAGGTACCATTTATACATCTGTCTGATAAGCTCATAATAACTTGGGGCCATACTCTGCCATCCACTGGTTCATGATACAGAGTGAAACTTTTGCTAGCTAGTACATGCTAATAGTGTCACTTCTCCCTGATCATATAGATAACTATCTTGTATGTGCTTTTAACCTCAATTGCCATCTTAGGGCATGTTGCAGCTTGAGGAACAAGGGTAGAGGAGGCAGCGAATATGGGTACACCTTAGTTTAACTCTCTCTCCACTTTCATTCTAATATCTTTGGGGCTAAACTTTTATATGTATCTGTACCGACATGGAGGGATTTCAACCCTTTTTAAATATGGTGGTCACAACTGATAAGCTAGGATGTTTGAGCACTATAGTGGAGTGCCGCTAGGATACAGCTGCCCAAGACAACCTCTTTGCGAAGAGGCCTCTCCTTCTAGTATTTGCAGGACATTGAGGTGCTATCGTTAACAGGATAGTTTGGATTTTTGGACACCAAGTTGTATGAAATACTTGCTAGTAGTGTAGTGGATACAAACCTATTAGCTGACTCACCGAGTCCCGTGGTTGGAGTTCCGGCCAGTTCCAAACGTACTTCCCGCAAGATGCCCGGGAAACCAAAAAGTTTTACACTACAAAAACAACACAAAGGCAACGTTGATACATTTCCAACGCAAAATCATCGTCCTAGGATTTCACATACGGCATTTTTTGGGCATTGTTTTCTCTCTTGAGAAATCCAGTATCACTACGCCTGCAGCAGGCCGGTTTCTCAGGTAACCCGACCTAGTAGCTGTTTCACGTTGATTCTGACTGATTTATGTCATCGTTGAGGTAAACATGTCGGACTGTGAAAGTGATGACAATGAATCCAACGGGATCTGTATGAACCTGAATATACTGATGCTGAACTTCATCAGATGGACATAGAACAGGCAGAGAGAGAAAGGAGAGAGAAGCCAAACACAAGTTAGTATTACCTAGTCTGTCTTACCTGGGGTGCGGGCACAGCCATGCACTACAAAACATGCATTTTCTTCTGTCCTAGACGTGTAGGTTTAAAATCTTCTGCACTGCAAACATACTTTTTTTTTTTTACCCTCATCGCCTTGGTACCTATGTTCAAACAGACTGCAACAAACCAAAGTTCTCCACGATCCATGTCAACGATGAAATACGTGCTGTGGAATATTTTCATTACTACAGCCATTAAAATCACAAATTTGCACCATTGTGACATGTATCTTCCTCTGTGACATCAAACGACATCTCCAAAGTCACCAATTCCAGTGTATTCTCTTAGAAACAGCTGATGGATCACGTCACCTGAGAAACCGGTCTGCCGCAAGTGTAGTGATACTGCATTGTTCAAGTAGTGCCCAAAAAAACGGCGCAGTATATGAAATCCTAGGACGATGATTTTGTGTTGAAAATGGATCACCATTGCCTGCGTGTTGTTTTTGCAAACATTTTGGTTTCATGACCCTAGCATCTCGCCAGAACCACTTATTCTACGTTTAGAACTGACCATGGGACTTGGTGAGTGAGCTAATAGCTTTCATCCACTACACTACTAGCAAGTATTTCATAGAACTTTGTGTCCAAAAATCCAAACTATCCCTTTAAAGCAGACTGTTGTTCTTTGTGCATAAAAGATGCATTCTGTCTTCAGGGCAGCAGTTTGAGTACTGTGGGCGCAGTAGTGAGTCAGGCTTCACAAATGAGTGTGAACTATTTTCTCATCAACAACTGGATATCTTCTAATTAACCTCAAGTAACTCAAAACTGCATGCTTTCACTGTGTAAAACATCTGGTATGTACAGGGTTACAAATGTTATCCTTCTGTATTGATATGTGATGATATTTTTTCCATTTTAAATGTGACCTTGGGTCACATCACAGCGGCCTTTACAACTGTAATTGTGATGTAAACTGAGGAAATAATCAATTTAACTTACTTATAAACCTTTTTCCTTGGTGACACACTCTTCCTTCACACTCTCCTATATAAACTCAAATATGAAACGCATAAGAAAAACACCGGCAGACCAAACAGTGCGCTGGCATTAAGCACACATTAATTTACCCGAGCCTGAGGAGCAGAATAAATAAGAAAATGAGGAGTTTAATTGCGCATTAGCGAGGAGCCGGTGGAACAGGCTCTGGGCTGTGTTCTGAAAAGGCAACAACTATTATGAAAACTAACCTGTCACACACTTGAAAGAGCAGACCGGTTGGCATACATACATTGTAATGCTTTGTTTGCCTCAAGGAGCGGACTTGTTTATTCATGGTTGACACGCAGCTAAGGTGAGAGGGTTGCATGAGTTAACCTAAATTGGTAAATAGTTATTCAAAAGCATACATCCAAAGATGTGTAATAAACCGTGTGCATGTTGTTGCCATGTAACGTAGTTTCCACTTCTCAGAATAGCTCAGCAAACATTAATAATCAATGTGGGCATGTTTCACAGTGTTTTAATAAGCGCTTTATTAACAGCTGCCTGTTAAAACAAACCTGATTACAGGTGCATTTCTCATATTACATTTTCCTCATGCGGCGGGATCTTCTCCTTACTTCTCTCATTGATGTTAACAGCTTTGTATTCTCACGTCGCGCTGACATTTATATATTTATATTGGCTTTGATTGATGCTGTTCGCACCTCTGATGGATACGTCGAATCAAAGCCTCCTGCTGTGAAAAAAAAAGCAAAACTTCATTGAGCATCCCTTCTCATTCTCACACACATACACTCACACAGATGGAGAACGGCGACAATATTGATGATGCTGAGTAAAGAGTCAGTGGGCTGAATGCGAGCACATCTGATGGATTGGTTTTTTAATTGATTGATGTTTTACCTGAAAGCTAGCTCACCTTACATTCTCTGTACATTGCCGTTTCTTACATATGTTCTGTGTATATGCCCTTACGAGTTGATGATACAGTAAATCTTGAGGCCTTAATAATGAGACTAATGAGAGTTGATACCACTGCCTTACATATAATTTAACATAATTTTCTACATTATAGACATTTTGCAGGATATTGATCAATCCGCCACCGCATCTGTTGTTTTCTTGCTACTGGTTGGCCTCAAGGGAACGTCTTCACTTGTGGGTCCAGATTTTTGCTATTGCCTTGTATCAGTAATTTGATCACAAAATAATGAAATTGTTATTTCATTTGGCTAATTACCGAGTGGAACAAAAGCTCATGAATGCTAATGATGCAGAAATTAATTAGAAAGTGCTATCGTCGTGTTTGTGTGGTGCTGCTCAGGATAAGATACAAATCTCATGATGTTTAACTAATGCAGTTTTATTACCTCTTCATAAGCTAACACTGTTTTTATCCTGCTGGATATTAAGCATTGTGTAGAGATGTACAGCTTGTAAATGACATCACTTAGAGTTGGATGAATTATAATGTATGGCTATGAAGTATGTAATTTCTGCCGTTAGATGAAATCATGAAACCAAGTACATGACATTAGCAGAACAGGTACTTACCTGTCAAGTAGAACATGAGAGAGCGAGATGGGCGTCTCTCTTTATTCCAAGCTTGAAGCGAAGCTCCCATTTCCCGTTTTAGAAATGCAACACTGACACTTACACTTTTTTCAGCTTTCTTCTTGTCCCAAAATCCTCAAGGGTCTTTTGGTTAACTGTACATTTGAGCTTTACAGGGGATGCCAACAGTGACAAAATGCTTAGCAAACTGCAATGGAAAACTACGATTTATCACAACAGCAATGGAAAAAATAATAGTTCACAGACTTCTTCTCTCACTGCCTAAAGTTGTTGTTTGGTATTTGCTGTGTTTCCTCTGAAGACAGGTTAACAAATGAAACACCTTTACCAGGAATAAAATCAGGATATGTCTGGGTTCGGATATTGTTGGAAACATGTGGGATTAAATGTCAACTCACCAAAAGATAACACTTTGAAAGCAGAAATGTTAAATAATATCCCTTTGTTTAAGTAAGATAATTATATTTATCAAAGGTATTTCTTATTAATCTAAAACTCTGTTATCTCTATAGGGTTTATTTGACCAGCACCAATTTGAATTCTTTTTAGAGAATGTAATATTCTGCATTATAGTCAAAAACGTTTACAATGCATTGTGAAAACTTCTTCAAAGGTAAGACTAGTTGTGCTTAATTATTATCAGTGTTTTTTGCTGCCTGTCAATTTTACAGTTAGTGTCTGCTAATGTATATGTACACTGACAGGCAGGGGCTGGACGACATGATTGATTGTAGCCACCAAACAATCAGCAAGATTCCTGGTACTTATGCGACCATTTGTAAAGTGACAACCAAGTCTAAATGGAAATGTGTATTTCAGTTGAAATAAAGGTAGAAAGCAAATGTTTTTCTAATCATATTTTTAAGGGTTTTAGTTTTTATTCTCTAGGTATAATACGTGCATTAACATTGGAGTTAAAAAGTTGTGAGGTAGTTCAAGCACTGATTTATGTAAAGACTGAGCGTTAATGTATAGTTATGCATGCATCTACATTTTGATCAACACAATACAAAGCAAGAGTCACTGATAATTAAGTTTTAAAGCTGCTGTGAGGAACTTTCGGTTTGTGTTGATTTTGGCGCCCCCTGTGGACAAAGCCGTACCTCTTATCTTTAGCTTATTCTGTCTTGTACATGCTTAAAATCTCCTCCTGTTTTCTTTTTAACAGTCGTATCACTCACTTTGAATATTTGCCCTGGAAGATGTAAACAAAGGTAGCGTGCATTTAATCGCTTTGTCTGACCCCTCCCCCCCGCCAGCAGCTTCAGGCATTAAAAATAACTATATAGAAATAATCAATCTTGTCGCTGATGGTCTGGTTTGCTTTTGTAGCTCGTATAGAGTCATCAGAATTAATTTCAGTCTGTTTCATAATGGGTGAAAAATTCCTTACAGGAGCTTTAAGTGTTGGCATTTCTGATAATTACAGTTTCAAAGTGTGTGAGTGGAGACTATTGTTGTACTGCAGCTTTGTCTCTTGAAGTATGAGCCTCATTGTTACACTGTGATATCTTTATCAGTCTTCATGTGGCATAGGATAAAAACAAGAATCAGACAATACAGAAAAACAACAATAGTTTATTTTAACCATATTTTGTGTATGAACTACAAACTCTGGTCTCTATAATCGATCTCCATATCTTTTAAAGGTCGTTAAAGAATGCTTACATGAAAATCAATCTGGTATTCTTTTACAGCATGTTTCTCTTTTTCACTTTTTTGAACAGGTTGTTGGCACATGTAAAATCAAAATTTAAAAATTTTTGTTTTGTTTTATTCTCAAAATGTGTTTTTATATAAATCTACCACTAGAACAGCATTCAATCTCAGAAAACAAAAAAGAAAAGAATGTGGAAAAACAAAAACAAAATATTGACCAAAATATTTAGATATCTTACATACATGAGACAGCTGGACTAAAATGCAACAAATTTACGATTTAAATTTTCAGACGATTTACCTCCAACTAAAGGCAAAAAGGGAGGATGGTTACACTCTCTCACGTAAACTGAGCAGAACTGTGATCCACATCCCACCACTAGGGACTCAAACACAGACTAAATGACACACGCCCGGGTCATTCCATGGTTTACAAATGTCCCAAACTCCACAGAAGTGCAGTTACCGAATAAATCGTGTCCAGGTGACGAAAAAAGCATGACATGGGATAATCAATTACTTCATTTAGTGCTTGGGGACCTCATGTTAAGTAGGAATCTACCAACCATAACTGTGTTGAGTGCAGCACATTCAAAGTGATAAATAAAGTTATGTGTTTCAATCTCCAGAATTATCGTGATCATCAAATTACCTTAACTGTGGGCCTCCTGCATTTGCAGACAAAAGTCCTATTAATAGTTTCCAATTATTCTTAACCTTAAAAATAAACAGGAAAAAGAAAATACAATGATGTACCTTCACACAGGACTAGTTTTATCCCACTAGCTCTGTACTACATGAACTGTGGAGGGCAATTTGCATTTTATTTAACAGATGGAGCCATAGATTCTTCACATGTGTAATCTATGTAATTATTCTACTACATAGAACAGGTAAACCCCAGGTACTACCACTCCTGTGTGAATATGGCTTAAGACTGTAATCTTGTTCAATTTAATTCTCTTTTCACATTCCTAGTCATGGGATACTGAGATAAACCGCTACTCTCTGATATAGGAGGTGGCCTACTTGTCTTTGAGGGTCAAATATGTGCATTTAAAGTTTGGCCTGTATGATGATCATTTCTTAATGTGTCTTTATTCATACTAGTAACCTTATTTGCTCAGCTGTAGCACAAGCTAGTAGGTAGGCCCTGTGACAGTCATGGACCAGCTGAGAATCCATGCTGACCGAGGGGGTAATGACTCTGCAGTTGGAGCAGCTTAAGAAGTGTATTTGGATGTGTGGACACTTGATTTTTTGCTGTAAGAAAAACAAAGAGAAAACATTGGAATCCACTGCCACCAACACCAATCCCAGCTGATCTCGGCCTCCGTCCATTGTAAAGAGATAAATCATATATTTTTCACAAACACCTTTCAAGACGCTTGAAGATGAGAGTTTGAAACTCACAGCATACTGATGTATTTTTTTCCACAGAAAGCCCATGGCACTGTCTGTAACAGAAGTTCTATGTGGCATTCTGCTCCGACTGTAAGACCTTGATATAATGAAATCACCAAACTGAAATGTCAATAGGATGACCTTTTTGTCTATTTTAAGAGGAGGAATAACTCGCATTTAATTGCTAAAAATAAACCATGAAAATCTCCCCATTTGTTGAATCTGACAAATATCTGCCTAACCTCTGCCTTCATGGTGCCTGGCTCTTTTCTAAATGGAGGGGACTTTGAAATGGTTTCCAGGGCTTGAGCGAATGGAGCGCTGTGTCCATCCACAGCCCATGGGCACATCAATTAAAATGGAAATTGTGTTGTCGTTAAGGGATAGAGGGAGAGAGGCAGGTGCAACCCCAAACATCTGGTTGATGCCGGAACCCACACGTTCACCCCTAAAGCCTCCCGCAGAATAAGCCCTGCAGCTAAGGGGCCAAGTCCTGTGGTTTGGCAGGGGCAGGGTGTGAATCTGGGGCTGCCAGACGCTGCCCATGTGAAAATGTGGCACGCAGATGACAGGCAATGTGATCAGACAGCTGCATAAAGGGTTTACGCTCTTTTCTCCGCTCATCAGTGGAATTCTGACAGCGCTCAGTCCTGCCGTTCTGCACATGAGGTAAGGTGTCCCCAGCATGAAAAAGGGTGGCTTCAAAGCTATCATCTTCTTATGCAACAGTACAAAGCTCTAAGGTTAGGGTGAGGCCATAATATATTTGAAACATTTTGAGCTAGTGGGCTTTTTTTTTTAATAATTAAAGACATTTTGCACAAGCCTTCATCTTCCTCAATTTCCATCACAATTCTATTGATTAATGCTGCTCTTGTATAATGACTTTTGGAATTTCAAATCGGCCTTAATGCAATTAATACAGTGTTCTCTATAATAATCAGAATACATCTCAGAATAGCTGGGAACTTGACTCAACACAAGTGGGGATTAGGGATAAAATAGTAATTTGCATATACATTAGGAACACAAAGACAAATGTGACTTTCTTTCATAGTTAATCAATAGAATTTAATTAAACTAAAACGTACTTCTAATAGTGAGCCTCAACGTTTACAATAGCAAAACGCAGGACATATCCCCCTCATTTAAGGTCCTCGCTCGACTGATAACAGAGCAGAGAGTGCCTAATACGTATGTGACAGATATAATTAAACAGTGAATTGTGATCAAATTCCCATACTGACAGTTCTGTCACTCACTGTAAAAATAATGAACACGTGTTCATTCATCTCGGTTACAGATGGTCACAAAAGATCTCGTCACTTAATCCACAGCTGGAGAAAATCACTAATGTGCTCTAGATTCCTTTGATTGACACAGGCAGAATGAGGTTACTCTCTCATCTGATCCCAAGTCTGCAGTTTACCAAGAAAAGAACACTAATTTGCTTCAGGAGTTTTTTTTCTTCGACACGTCTTTAGACAGAGTTTGAAGGCGTATTAGTAAACCAAGCCCGTGAAATGAGAGGGGGGAGAAAGAAAAACATGACTTAAGTGCTGAAAAAATAATTGC
Source organism: Semicossyphus pulcher (assembly GCF_022749685.1). Classification (NCBI taxonomy): domain Eukaryota; kingdom Metazoa; phylum Chordata; class Actinopteri; order Labriformes; family Labridae; genus Semicossyphus; species Semicossyphus pulcher. Next base: position 20,529,969 of record NW_027211759.1, read on the forward strand.
AGAATACAGTTTTTTCTTGATTTAACCACAATAGTTTTTTCTTAAATAAATAACTTCTGTTTTGTAAAGACACTTTTTGAAACAGTAGACATACCCTAATTCCCAAAGTCATTGAATAAACATCACCAGCCACTGATTTGCCAAACACACGAGTCTGTTCCTCCATGTTTGAGCCAAAGACCACACAACCAATTGTCTGTAATGTCCCGTTGCTAATGTCTTTATGTAATTCCTTCAGTTTTATAATGTCTCATTTTGAAAAAAGTGTTAGATCTGGGTCTCTTGTACATTGTCTTTTGAGCTGGCCCGGATTAACAAAGGTTCGTGCACTGAGCTGTGCATGGAGTTGATAGTGGCATGGTTGTATGTAGTCTTATAAGTGTTATAGTGGTTGAGGTGCTCGTGCTCAAGAGGAGGCAGAGTCAGGTGGCCCTCCATGCCCGGGCCTCCTGTTACGCAGTCCTCATCCACATTGATGATCTCAATGGTGCGCGTGGGTGCGTGGTGGTTCTGCTGGTGGTGCTGTTTGCGCATCTTGTAGAAGATAATCAGCATGACAGCTGCCATGAGTGTGATTGCAACAAAGCAGCCAATGATGATCTTAGTGGTCTTCATTACCTCATCCAAGCCGTTCAGTGAGCCCTCACCACCCTGCTCCGTGACGGGGATCGTGTAGGTCTTCTCCGTTGCACGTGTAGAGAGCGGGGTCCGGACTGTGGTTGTAGTCGTAGAGGTGGGTGAAACAGACTCCCATGTGTCAGCAGAGGGTGTAGGACCCACCTTCTGTTGCACCGTCGTGGTGAAGCCTTCATTATGCGGCGTTTCGATGGTCTCCACTGTGACCGTGGTGAAGTAGCTGAAGCTGCTGTTCTCTGTAGACGACACATTGAGCGTGGCAGATGCTGTTGTGTTACCCGCAGAATTACTCACCATACATGTGTATGTGCCCGTGTCCTGCATGGTAACATTGGTGAAGTTCAGAGTGCCATCATTCAGCACAGAAATTCTGACCTTGTATGCACCGTGTGTCATGATGGAACCATTGGGTGTAATCCAGCTTACAGAGGTCAAGGAGCTGGCTCTGCATCTCAACTCTGCAGCGCTTCCCTCCGTCACATTTAGATCCGCAGGAGGCTCCACAATAACAGGAGCATAACAGTGAAAGTAGTTCTGGTCCAGCTCGCCAATGTATCGTCCCTTATGATGGGTCGGTGAGCTGCAGCGGGCGCAGCAGCTGGTGTTTGCTGGTACCATCTCCTTAAGCCACCAGCTTAGCCAGAGGATGTCGCAGTTACAATTCCACGGGTTGTGGTGTAAGTGCACCCTCTCCAGGTGATGTAAAGGAGTGAAGAGATCATGGGGCAAGAGGGTAAGGTTGTTATGGGCTAGATTGAGCTCCACTAGTGACTGCAGGTCATCGAAAGAGTTTCTTTCTATGGTCTGGATCTGGGCGTGCATCATCCATAGCTTCTGCAAATGGATAAGCCCTTTAAAAGAGCCAGGCCGGATGACAGATAGCTGGTTCCCCGACATCTCCAGTTCATCCAGCTTCACCAGGGGAATAAGGTTGGGAATTTCCTTCAGATTGCACATTCCCAGATTTAAGTAGCGCAGATTGCTCAGCCCTTCAAATGCTCCCTCAGAGATGTAGGAGAGCCGTTTGAGCTCCCCAAGGTCCAACCGCCGCAACGAGGGCACTCTGTTGAAAGCATAGGAGGGAATGCTCTCTATGGGGTTATTTCTCAGCCAAAGCTCCTTTAGTTTGGACAGGTACTCAAACGCCCCATTTGGGATAGTAGTGAGGCGATTATCAAAAAGCTCCAGGGTATTGAGGCTGGCCAGTCCATTGAAGGCCCCCAGCTCAATTTTGCGTATGTGGTTTTTGCTCAGCTGCAGAATCTCCAAGTGTCTTAGGTGCTTGAAGCTGTCCACCTTTATGACCTGAATGAGATTCTCTTGTAGATTCAGGTAGCGTGTGTTGGTCGAGATGCCATCAGGGACTTCCCGCAGGCCTCGTCTGGTGCAGATGACTTTGCTGAACTGGTTACTGCACGAGCAGACGGAGGGGCACGTCTGAGCACGTACCAGCCCTGCCACCACGAGCAGCTGGAGGGCCAGAAGCAGCACAAACAAAGGGTCGGACAAGGCCCGGTTCCACCTAGGACCTCGCATCATCTGCTGCTGCTGAGAGGAGGTCATCTTGTTTAACATTCATAATTCATTGACTGGTCTTCCACTCTTTGGAAAGAGGATTTGGACTCACTGTAATGAAACAAGAGAAAAAAGAGAAGGAAATGCGTTAGATAATTGCACTTTTAATCCTTATCTCTACAATCCAAATCTGTTGCAGTGACTAAAGATCACACGTACACATATTATACCCAAACTTGCCACCTTTATGCAGTAGTTTGTATTCATGTTTTGTTTCTGGGTGCACTGTCCTCTCCTCTCAATCTTTGTCACATGAAATAAAATCACAATGAAGCCACAGACATCTGTGCAGTTTCTTTGCGTGAGAAGGAAGGTTGGGAGGAAAATCAGCTATGACTGCTGTGTTGTGTGATTTATATTTTAGACTTGGGGGACATAAATAATAAGAAAGCTCGCCATCCACCAGACCTTCAATCGAGTCATGGTATCTGGAAACGTCTGATTACAACTCGCAGTTCCTCAAAGGCATGTATGTGACTGGGATGTCAAACAAGCCTGAAAAATGGGACCAGGGAATGTGTTTGTGCAACTTTTTATGTATCAGCCAGAGAAAACTGCGGGAAAACAAACAATAACTCTTTGATTAAGATTTGCAAAAGATTACTCTATGGCAGTTTGACTATATGACGGTTGTTTATTAAATGTACTCAGTGTATGTTATCTTGCCGTTTTCCACTCAATTATTCCAGAATTCCCCAAAGTCGTTCATGTTTATGGCTGCACAGTGAGCAACGGTTAAAGGAGGTGCAACTCATACATTATAAATAATAAGCCGAAACAGGAGACAGCAGAGCAACACTTCAGCTCGCAGAAGTAAACTTAGAAATAAAAACTTTCACTTGAAAAGCAAAAACTTTAGACCTCAGTTTTAGAAGTGACAGCAAAGCAGTCTGCATCAGTCAGAAATTGCTAGAAGTGAACACCATACCCTTAAGTGTGTCTAAATTATTGAGATGGCGCTTAAGATTGAATTAAATCCCAGCAGACGCCCTTTTATGACTGAGTCATGCAGAGCTGACAAGAGTACGTTTCTGGAAGGAGCTGATTGAAGGGTTCTTGTATGAAATATAAAAATCCAGCTTTCCTGTGGAAATGCAGATCCATTAGCTTTCTGCGCTACTACTATGCTAATTACATTAGCTACTATCGAAGGTAACTCATCAGTCTTATAATTATGAACTATTCTGGGGAACAAATGTTGAGAACATCCCCATCTGAGAAGAGCGATGACAGTCTCAACAACATTCTGCTTATCGTATTGTTGTCAGGATTCCTTCCCACACGTTATTTTCCATCACTGTCACAGAAAGCAGATTCTCTTTCCTCTCTAGGAAACACTCTGGGCAGGTCGGAAGTGAGTCACAGCGCTAACACAGATAGAGAGAAACATTTATAGAGTCTTTAATCTACCTGACCTGAATGTTTTTGAATGTGGGAGGAAACTGGAGCACATTCAGAAAATCAATGTCAACATGAAGGGAAAAAAATCTGAACTTCACACAGAAAGTGCTAGAGTTGCAACTGGCGGAGAAATGACGATGATAAACACTGCTGTCTGTGTGGTTAAGCTACGAATAGCTACAGTAAATCGCAGAATTTTTCAGGAAGAGAACTCTGACTAATACCGTTTAATCTATAACCGGAGTATTGGAGACCGGGGATCTCTTGGGATGCTGTTTGAAGTGTAACAGCTGCCATCAAAATAAACAGTTTTTTTTATTGCTAATAAGTTCATTTTTCTTACACTCACTAAAAAGGATTATAGTTTCTATAAATAGACCCAAATACTTGAGCGCTAATCGGGGAAATCCTCTAAATGACGTGCCTTAACATGACAAGTAACCCTCGTGTCTTTGCAGTGCAACAGCATTAATAAGTCAGCTGATTCCTCAACAGAAAAGAATACATCAGATACATGAACGCTGTTGTGGGATTAGGGTATTCTCTGCTTCTGTAGTGTGTTCAGCACGCTGCCTAATCTGAAACAGAAAGCTCTTCACTTATAAAACCAGCAAGCTATTACTGTAACTACTGATTAATTGCTTGATTACTGACTCCATTTATTCTTCAATTACAAAATTCAAATTCCGAGCAGCCAAAGCCTGAGGGTGGAGCAAGAATGTGTGTTCATGCAGGGGACCAACAAATGTGACAGGGATCACACACCAGGCTGCAGAACACTTTCCATTAGCGCTGCCTTCAATGTGTCAGGAAATAAAACACTTGAATATGGTACAATCAGAATACTTGTTCTACTGACCCTGTCAGACGTAAGAATTAACAACAAGAATTTCCAGGTATGCACTTATTATTCAGACAAGTACGATGCCTTTCAAGGTGAAATCCCGTCAATAACTTGAAAAAAAAATCCTGCACGGTTTGGATTTGTGAATAACTCTCCCTCGGATAAAGAATCCCTGTATCTTATTCCACTATTTACTCATCCTCTTCCACGGATCAAACCTTGAAAAGATAAACAATGAATCAGCAGAACGGAATCCAAATTATGGCCGGCGAAAAGATAAAGTTGATTTACAAAGCAAAACAATACGTCCTCACGCTGACAATGAAAGTAGGAAAATTGGATTTACGTGTGCAGTGAAGGAATTAGATGGAGAGAGATAAGGGAAATGAGATTAAGAAAAGAAAGCATTTTGAAACTTTTGTCCTCACAGATTATGAACTGCCGGCTGCCTCTTTGTCTGCTGGAGAGTACTAAAGCGTGACCCAGATTAGCAGACAATTGAAGAGCAAGATCTGCAACTTTTCTGAATTAATTTCTGGTTTCTGATACGGAAATGATTCACACTGAAACCAACCATCCAAAATATCTCTGCACATGGCTATATACGGCTGTTTAGCACCAGAGATGACTCTGTGTTACCTATTCCACATTAAATATTAAAAGATGCCAAAACATGTTACCCATATGCATTTTATCAAACAGGACATTGTTTAGTTAAAGCTATTATTCATGTAATAATATAAATGCCAGATTTAAACTGCTAAATCATAGTTTAACATTATTACTTCCCAAAGTTCCCCAAAACGTAGTCATAAAACATCACTGTCTTTTGATTTAATCAGGGAGATAAAACTGTGTGTCATCCACATACAATCGAATAAAATGAGTGTGTATGTAAAGAATAATGCTGAATATGAGTGTGTAAATGTGGATATAGACCAAGAGTCAATGGAATAGTTTATCAGACTCCTTTATAAGGTCACTAATAACAGTGTTGGGTAACGTGTCTTTGAAAAGTAACTTATGTTACAAGATTACTGCCATTAAAAAGTCACTCATTACCTTACTGCATTACCTACTGAGAAAAGTAATGCGTCAGATTACTTTTGTGTTACCAAAAATTAAAACCCCTTTACGACTCGTTACATGCCCGTTATATTGTCAGGATGGCGTGTAGCCTACTGTTCGTCTACCTTTGAATGTATTGACTCTACCGTCACTGCATCACCTCGTTTACGGCCCATAATCTGTAACTCTACGGCCTAATATCAGGAATAACAGACACAATAGACAGTCTGACAGCGATCTGGGCAGAGGCATACAGTATTAGGCACAGCTGTTTCAATGACAACAATACAACACAGACTCTTAGTCCCACCAGTGTAGCGGAGCTGTGTTTAGCTGCAGATGCTTCTTCATATTTCAATTAGAGCGCTTCACAGCTGACAAGCACTTAACCTCTAGATACAACTTACATTTCACCGTCATGTTGTTCTTGTCCCTTTCGCCAAAAGGTTCAAAATAATGGGAATATTTCCACAAAGTAAAACGCTGTCCTCTCTGCCACCTCGCTAGCTGAATTAGCTAGCAACGCATGCATGCTGACACAACTGTGTTTACCTTCCACTGGTACGCAGCTACCTGCCAAGAAGTAGGAGAGAAACAGAAACAGTGCTTTAGGGTTTTTCATTTTTTGTGGCAACAAAAGGAAAAGGGAAATAGGGCCATTTTTTTTCAGTAACAATTACTTTTTATGAAAAAGTAATTGCAGAACTAACGTGTTACGTTACTCTTATCTCGTTAAGTTATCCGAGTACTCTACTTTGTAACCCCTTACTCCCAACACTGCTTATAATGGAGTGCAACATTAAACCTTCATATGTTTGATAGTCTCATAAGTTAAAAGCCCAAAGATTAAAAAAAGGCTTTCTTTGGGTAAATAATATTAAGGTATACAGTCAGCAGTTCATGTGTAGATGGGTAATCTGCCCCACACAAAAGCTGTTTAACTTTACTATTGATTATATCACACAACTTTGTCTCTGTTGACAACGTTGTCCATTTAGTTAAATGCAGTAACAGTGTTGCATTGTATGATTCAACTTCTGTACTAAAAATATCTAACAAACGTCTCTGCGCAGAATCATAGGTGCATTATTACTGCTTCTGTCAGACTGCACTTACATCAACCACCTCTTCACTCTGTTTCCCAGAACAGCCTCACTGAGGATCTGCCATCAGACCACTTAAAGATAGCCAGTGGGGAGATACTTTGGCAGCCATAGAAACAAGAGACTCACTCGTTTGGTTGACACAACCAATCAATACTCATACTGCATAAATACAAAAGCTTTCTTGCTAATATTACACATCTGTCTTTCTCATTCAGAGTGCATACACACTCTTTCCGGATAGATTTGCATTTCACCCTGAGCAACGTGGCCGTATTTTCAGTTTAGAGAATGAACCAGTAAAAATCTGTCCTTTTTGTCAGAAAGAATTTCAGTCTTTTAAAAATCTAACCGGCTCATTTACATGCAATTGGGGCATTACAGCAGAAGTTATCACAATGGTTATTTGAGGGAGGTGTGAGTTTATCTCCAAAAGCATTGACCCTAATGGGGTACCAGTAGTTTTGCAAGTGGTAGAAGTCTACTCAGGTAGTGATGTGTGTCTCTAAACTACTTACATTCTAAATTAACTTGCTTACACTCATTATAAGTTGCATTTTTCATCATTAAATTACTTCATTTATGTAGCTGCACACACAGAAAGAGCTCTGTAGTTGGTTACCAGAGTGCACACAGTTTCCTCCGGGTCCTACTATAAGCCTCTTTTTCAGGAGTAGAGTAATTCTGTAAAATGTATCATATTTTTTGCATTATAACTCAGCCAGAAATGGCAGAATTAATTATTTAGCAAGGCTACTGGAAATTCTAGTGGGGCTTAAACCCCCTAAAATAGGTCTGATGACGCCACTGCTTGTCAAAAAGCACTGAGTGATTTTATTCTGCTCTCTTTCCAGGGTCAACAAACATTTCTGCCTTCAGTTTTTACAAACACATTCATGGCCTTCTTTGAAAGGTGAGAAAAGTTAAGACAGAACTCGCCCCAGGTTTTCTTTTTTTTTTTCAGTTAATGCTTGATTGCACGCTGCATATGAACTTTATGGTGAAGAGTGACTGACAAAAGCTTTGACTTTCACACTGCATGTGAAGCAGAAGGATGGACGATGAGAGATTGCAGAGTGACAGAGGAAGGTCGGCGTGTATGCTATAGTTAGAGAGAGTGAGAGAGAGAGAGAGAGAGGGGGATTAATGAGATATAAATCAAATCAGGTCACTTCTTAATACTGCCAGGAATCTTACAACAACTCCAAATATAAACCAGAATCCTTCATGGATTTCAGTGTGGGAGGGATACCCACCACATTCATCTCAAGCCTTTCTCCTCCTCCTCTCCTTCTCTCCAGCCGCACAGCAACTACATACAGTAAAAAACCATTAATAGATTGGATTCGGGAAGGCCTCTGTATTGTATTTATCATAAAATGCATGTAGTCACATTTTGCATACAGCATTTTGCCACTGTTTGTCCCAGTTTATGATTTCACTTGGATTAAAACAGGACATCATCCCCTTGAGCCGGTGTCGCAGGCTGCCGTATATCTGCTAAAGCAGCTGTGTAGTATTTCAAAGATGAAACCTTGTTGTCGACTTGTGATTAAAATTTGCTTCCGTCTTTGTAATTAAATACATTTTCCTAAACCCTTTAAAGATTACACGTATTCTCAGCCTTCTAACCAAGATGAAACTGGTTGTCTTCACTGACAGCAGCTTAAATTGTAACATATACATTAATTATGTCTACTTATACAGATTTGTTTTCCTCTGTATTTATAATACTCCTTATTAGGGGGGGACAAATACTGATATGGCTAATATATATATATATAATATACTAATATATCGTCGTCCTGACTTGTGCAATACATTTACCGATAGCCTGGTGCCAAATATGGATACTTTATTTTACAAATATATGTCGCTCTAAACAGACTTCACTGCAATTTTGACTCACTGTGTCACTGATTCATGAGTCCTTGCGGCGGCGCTAATGACATGAATGAGGGTGACTTGAATGGAAATTAATTTGCAAAAGAAGAAGTTGACCGCAGGATAAAAGAAGAAGACAGCAGGATAATGTCGCACAGCCATGAAAAGAAGTTAAGCGATGCACCAGCCACTTTCAAATCCAAAGTCCTAATTTGTTCTACTGACAACACACCTATTGTTTCATCTCAGGTTGTGTCAACTTCTGTGAGACTGTCACCAAATTGCAGCGAATAAATACATTAATCCTGCACTAAACTTTTGAAGGGGCATTTTGTATTCCTTTGTTAAACAGATGTCGTGATGTATAAAGATTGTCTTGCAATATATCAATTATCGCTGTATCGTGATATTATTGTTATCGTGGGCCACGTATCGCGTATCGTATCGTGAGTTACCCTGCGATTCCCACCCTTACTCCTTGTATTTTTTGCTTATTTGCCTTTGATTTATGTATTAGTCTCTAAATTTCGTAACAATTTGTTCATTAAAATTCTGCGACACACTGACCAGTTACAGCAAAGTTATTTGTTTCCCATCACCGGGAAAAGCTACAGAACTAGTTAGCTAATACTGGTCCTTCTAAAACTGCTAATTTTGAGTGCTTTTCAAACAACAACTTACAATATTGCTTTAACAATCAGCTGCATGAAATCTCATCCATATAGCACCAGCACAAACCAACACACATAATAAACACGTAGTAAACTTCCTTAGCAGGCTGTGTATTAGATAATCGATGCATATGTACTAAATAGCCAGATCATGGAATCATACAGGTGCATTATTCAGGACTGCATGCAAAGGGACACCTCCAAACCCCATCATGTGTGGTTGGGTATGACTTGTACGCCGCTGTGTCCTTAATTCCCACAGCTTAAGAAACAGATCACTGCACTGCACATTTTAAGCCACCATCAAATAAAGTGTTCAGCGATGCTGAGAGGGAAAAAAAAACTGAAGATGGTCGTACTGTAGCTCTTTTCAGTCTCTTTTGTTTCAGCCAGCCAAGTGAAACAGACAAGCCGAGTACTTTGAATTGGTGCTAACTAGCCAAGTGAGACAAACTGACAGCTGCTCCCCTGCCCACAGCCTGACATGCTTCCACTCACAGCTTGTCTGTCTCCTCCATAACAAGATGGTGAAATTGATTCGATTCATCTAACAAACACTGATTTAACAAGCAATTTCTGCGAGAAATTTAGGAGGAAGTTACAGTACAATAGAAGCCTAACATTTTTTTCATCTTTATGAATCAGCTGGTTTTATATTTTTCACCGACAGAATGCACGTGAGTAAAGCACAGCCGTTTACAGCTGGCTCGTCTCGCTATATTTCAACATTACTTGGAATGAAAAACAAGAAAATATCACTAAAGGTTGGAGATTTCAGTTGTACCTGGAATAATCAATGATTTTCATCATACGTGCATCGATAAGTGCACTTCTGAGGCTCTGTGCTCCAGGTGCTGCAGTGGTTCCTCTCATTTGCTCCATCCTCTCCATTCACAGATTGAGTTTTGCGTGACAATGGAAGGAGCAGAAAAGGTCTTAGCCAGCTCGTTAACATCAACATCCAGTCCTAATTGGAAAGTACACAATGACGGGGAAAGGGGGGGAAAAAAAGCCATTAGCAGAGCAAGACGCAAGCTCATCTAATGAGCTGTTGTATAACGTCAGCTACAAGTAAGCATTCACTGTCAGCCAGGCTGCCTGTGAATGATTTAAGATGTAGCCAGTGTACAGACATACATGCTTTTCAAGATATGTATAGATTTTTGTGTTTCCCTGTATTTCCTGTCTCTATTGAAGTGTAAATATAGACATGAGTGTTTTAACATGAACTGAAGGAGCCCATGTTTAACCAGGAGTGTTGCCTCCGAGCAGGCTTACTTTTAATTATCACTTTACTCACATAATAAGCTCATTTTCAACAGACTGCTGCGTTTACCCAGCTGTTTATCAGACCGTGGTAATTTACGAACCTTAAATGAACTTTTTTGGTTTTCAAAGGTTGAAAACACAAATCCATAAATCATTTGGAGACTAATGGAAGTAGTGATCCATGTGCCCATTACTCAGTAACAACACTTTTGCTCGTACTCAGCCTGAGAACAGTTCTGCCTGCACGATTATGTTCAATACTCAATGCAACATGAGTCATGTGCAGCAGAAGTGGCAGATATAGTTTGTTTTTCTTTCAAATATTAATGTCAAATGAAAGGACCTTTATTTGTATTGCTGTGTGTGTATGAGTGCTGTGTGTCTCCTTGGCAGTGGAGACAGGAAAGCTACAGTCGAGGGTCACAGGCACCTGAAACTGTGATGCTTTTCAAATCGAAACGATGGGAACAATAATTAATAAAGAGATCACTTTCGTCAGCTACTCATGGGTCTGTATGTGACTGACTGACTGACTGACTGAGTGAGTGTACTTTCACAGCCGTAGAGAGAGAGAGACTTGCGACATCGCAATGGCGGATCATGGAGCATATTGGACCTCCACTGGCGCGACTCTGTCTATACTGCTCTGGATACTTTGTACGGGGAGTAGGCGGGGCTGCTCCTCTGCTGCTCATCAGCTGCCCTCACCTGGATCTGCAGCGGGCACCTGCTTTCACACACGATGTCATTGACCTCAAAGGGACAGCAATGTAACACAAAAACATTGACCTAATGCGGTCAGCCACCTAATCTTGTTAAAATATTCTGTTTGGAATAACACTTTGTTTATAATCTGTTTTGTTCCTTGAGTAAGGTGTGTGAAGACCACAATTGGCTTTAAACTGTGCACCGAACTTCAAACATCCAAATGATGAGTAAAGGGGGACTTTTGTGGTTTCAGTTTTATTAAGACGATATAATATGGCTGCACAGTGGTGCAGTGGTTAGCGCTGTCGCCTCACAGCTAGAAGGTTCCTGGTTTGAGTCCTGGTTTGGACGTAGTGGGCCTTTCTGTGTGGAGTTTGCATGTTCTCCCCGTGCATGCGTGGCTTCCCTCCGGGTACTCCAACTCCTCTCACAGTCCAAAGACATGCTTGTTAGGTTAACTGGTGCCTCTTATATTCTGTGAGCATGAAAGGTCGTCTATCGTCATCACAGCTGGGATCGGCTCCAGACCCCACACGACCCACAACAAGATGAGCGTTATAGATAATGGATGAATGGATAATCTAACATTAAGAAAACTTGGTTGGTTTCGACTTTGTTTCTATATGTTATGCCTCAAGAGAAGAGAAGAGAAGAGAAGAGAAGAGAAGAGAAGAGAAGAGAAGAGAAGAATGTAAAAATGAAACCTGGTTCTGATTGCGACTCTGCAGATGATTCACGCTAAGCTGAAACTGAGATGCTTCATCGTGGTGCACTATTTCAGGTGTTAAAGTTAAGGTTGTGAGTAACGACTTGTTGTCACCTCATCAGCAGGACAGGGTTACCTGTCAGTTTGTGTCTCAGCAGGTTCCCTCTGTGCTTCTTTACACAAACACATGTCATCTCTCATTCTGCATCATGACTCATCCCTCTCTATTTCTGCAAGACACCAGCTCTGGCGATGATGCTTTTACTTGTGAGTCAACCTTCGAGTATCTGCTAGAGAGGCTGGTGTGTCACCCGAAGAGGCACGATGAGGACGGTGTAACATTACTGCGGGGCATCGCATTTTGGATTCAGGTACGTGCCAGTTTTACACGGAGACAAAGCAATTGGCCTCCCCCTCAGTGAGAGCGTGACCCCCGGAGAAACGCATTTTCCTGATAAATGAGGCGCAGTAATTTCAATTGGCCTCTTCGGACAGAAGTGGCCTTCCAGGAGCTGCTTTATGGCTGCTGGCCTTGGAAACACACGCAAGGATGCAGACACGTTTGCATTATCTGGCACATGCGCACGTCTTAAAATACACAAATGCAAATGTTCACACGTGTTCCAACACATACAGTATAGGATATGCGTGCATTATTATTAACAACCACATGACTGTGGTTTCTATATGATTTCCTGCACCATCCTCTATTATTCCAGAAGAAAAAACAGGATCTATACCATCTGCACAGATTTTCACCAGCGTGTGCGCGTATCTGTGTGAGAACGTGTGCTTTTCACAAGCCGTGTATGTGACAGCCTTCTGGTTTCACAGCGAGCAATTGTCAGCGGAGGGGGCTTGTGGGTGACAAGAGGTATTGATAAAATCATTCTTCACCCTGTGAACATTTCAGAGAGGCTGTGAGCAGAAAATGGCTGCTAACTACTCTTGGAGGATGTAGGATAGAGGAGTCTGCGCGGAATACAGCTGTCACTCCGGTGTCTGGTTGAGGTCAGGGTTAGCATGCATCACTTTTGAGAGCGGCCAAGCCTCGCAGAGGTCATTCTGAGGCTGCGAACCCGGACATGCAGCCAGAATGGGCTCCCTGTGATTGCGTTCAGTCTGGAACATGTGAGATAAGAGGAGCAGAGGACACACGCTGATCGTATCTACAAACTGGAGAGGAACCCGGAGGCTATGGTGTCAGAAAAAAACATTAAAACTAAGAGTTAGCTAAGATTGAACGTGTGAATTAATTCAGCGGGCTTTGAGTTTAATTCATGTTCCTCTATAATCTGTATGGACTGCTGCAGTCCAGCAGGAGCCTAATGACTGATTAACACAATCAATAAGCGTTGTGGTTTTTACGGTAAGCCACGGAGCTGAATGATATCACCGCAACGAGTCGATGAGTTAAAAGAGCAGAACTGGAGGACTGAGCAAACACAACACCTCCGTTCTCCTCCTCTGAACACATCGCTGCTTTTAACATCTGTTCGGTGTTGACATGTTCAAGGACACTCGCTTATAATGTCTCCCTGATTGATGTGTCAGTATACCTGAGTAACAGCAGCTGCACTGAAGGTCAGCTCTGCAGAGGATCTGCTAACAGACAGACAGCTGTAAGAAGAGCTGCAGTAAAGTATAGTAACAGTAACAGTAGTTGTAATGGTAAACACTGAGGTGGGGGGACCTCTGCTGGTCTGGAAATAAAAGCCTTTCAGTCGTCGACTTTAGTCTTCTTATAATTACAGATATAAATGTAGAATCTGCAGGCAGGGACTAATCTTAGGGACAGCAAGTGTTCTGGTTTCTGTTTGAAGTACGCTTGTAGTCCGAGTAAAATTGACCAATCACGTATCAGCAGCCTGCAGGAAAAACAGTCTGTGTGGAGAGTAATGCACCGTAATGACATCCCGGCTCCCATCAGCGGCTACCTGACAATGATTTCACTTCTTATTAATCTCTATAAACAGACATCTGCATGCTAACAGCTAACAATCTGTTCTAGATCTAAAATTTAACTTGTGACGCTGTGGCACGAAAGCTGTTAAGATTTCCCGACTTCCTCGAATGCATCAGAAATGATTGATCCGACCGCTGTAGCATTTTAAAAGTAGATTTGTTCTCCTCTTGAGGACAGACCTGACAACGCTTCATTTTTACTTTTTACAAATCTTCTTCATGACTTTGAAATTTCGGCAAAGGTAAGACCCGTTAATTAAAGTCAGTCACAAGAAAAAAATTTGTTGTTCTTCTGTAAACAATGCAGCATGTGGAAAAGGAAGTCTTGACTGGAAGTCATTTATCGCTAACCGCTGGCTACACGCCCGGTACGTTCACCGTTGTCCAAAGAGGCTATATCGTCGTCAGACTATAGCCGATGGGATCTGAGATCGGTCTTCTTTTAATTACGTAACTAGGGTTGTCACGATACCAGAATTTTAAACTTCGATATGATACTAGTAAAAAAGAACGATACTCAATACCTGTTAAGATACCACAGCAACAGAAATAGAAGTCCTAGGAACAGAAAATGAGGTAACTTTCTTGTTTTTCACAGAAAAAAGTCACATACCAGCTCAATTTATATACTGTTAATAAACTGTGAATCGACAGTATCATAGCTTTTGCATCTTTATGAGACAGCCCGTTGTGTCGTTGCTGTATGAAAGCTCCAGGTGTGTCAGAGGGTGGAGCAGACAGGCAGGATGAAGCGCGAGTTCGGCCTGTAAAAACTAAATCCTGTACCTTCCTGCGGGGTTGTAATGGAGGTGTAGACGTAGTCAGTTAGTTAGAGCCTAAGCGGTGTAAAACAATCAGTAAATAATGTCTAAAATAAAGTCTGTTTTACTGCTTTATTTATATTTTTTATTTATCCTTTATTTTAGCAGGGAGGACCCACTGAGACTGAGGGCTCTTTTCCAGGGGTTCCCCTGCAGCTATACGAGTAAAAACAGAACACAATATACAAATAGTTTCATATACTGTGTGTTCATAAACACATATTCATACTTGCAACCACTTACAATCACCTTCCTTTAGTAGTTCAGACACTAGCTTTTTAAAAACATGATATGGTACCAGAGAGGGCAGCTCGCTCCCTTCACTTCCTGTCTATGTCGCTCAAACCCAGCTGCTCTCTCTCTGTTGCTCACTGCAGCTTTGGGTTACACGTCGTATCAAAATGTATTGAAAATGTTGACAACCCTAATTGCAACAATACTTCACAGAATACTAATGAAAAGACGGCCCAATTAAACCTGTTCCCTATCTCTTTAACCTTCTCCCTTTACACAGTCTGCCTTATATTTATACACATGCAACATCCTAATTTGGAGATGCTCACGATCACATTTCAAAGGCAAATTCACACAGGAAATGGTGAGAAGGCAGAGTGACGCTATTTTAACCAAACAACATTATCACTTTTTGCAGCACTAAAGAAACACAGGATATTAAATTACAACATTTTCCCGGACTATCTTTGTCTTTATTCGTGTCTGAATCCATCACACTGAGTTTAGATTAAAAGACGCCAGGATTAAAACGAGGAGCAGTGACGCTTATATTCAGGAAACACAGAGGGACTCTCTGCAGAGGCGCATTGTTAGGCTGCGGTCGTGATGGCCCTGTGATACAGTCGGGTAATGGTGATGTTTTTCATACAGTAACGCATCTCCACACACAATGGGAACATGTTCCTCACCTGCTGATTTTCTGAAACGTGCTGCCACAGTAAAATGTTACATTTCAGAGGTGGTTAAAACATGTGAATGGATGTTGCGCAAATTGAATGTAATTTAAAGAAACCCAATCTCCCTTTCTCCTGGGATGAATATAAAGTCTGGACAAAATAAGCAAAACACCGCATGAAAAGGAGCTTTCAACTAAATGAATCACAAAAGCAGCTATTCATGCGAGTCGTTTCAGATATTCTGAATGCTACTGAGCTTTGTGACAAGTTCGGACAATCACTACTTTTATATCAGTTTCCAAAGCAACACGGGGAAACAAAAGATGACATAGTCGGTGTAAAAACTGCAGCAGGGATAATAAACACAAAAATTATAACAACATATGTCCAATGCAGGCATTCAGCATCTCCAGCCTGGAGAGGAACAGTGGTTGCAAGTGAAAGCACCCTGACACTGCGACCTTAGTTCACACCAGAAGTGGAGCAGACATGTAGTGGAAGTTACATGCATGAGTTGCAGCAGGGCTGTTCACACCAGAGGCGTATTCCTGTGTGCACTCCAGCACCCCTCTTTGAGGGGGGGGGGGGGGGGGGGGGAAACAGCTGACACAAAGGTGAAACGTCTTGTGAAAATAGACTTCCAACAGTGTGAGCAGAGGTACCAGCGCAGAGGCGCTGCTGAGAGTCATAAAGTTCCTCTTATTTTTCCACTTCGGTAACCTTATGTGGTACTTTCTTTCCATTTTCTCCGCAGACTCGCTCATGCGTGAAAGCAGCCGCATGTCATTTCTCATTTAGTGCTCGGCTGTGATTTGGTAAAGCTTATAAGAGCCATGAAATCTTCCTCTGTCCTTGTCTATCCATCACATTTCATAACACTTTATCCTTAAGTTACTGAGCTGTCATTTTGCATCTAATATTTTAAAAACTGAAATAACAGTAATCAATAATGTTTTTTTTAATTAATCGTGTATTTCTGTGAAATGTAGACCTTATTTTTTAAAATACATTTTACTCAGTTGGAGGTATAAGGGCTAAATGATTGAGTCTGTGCTGTATTATGCTGTTTCATATTTAAGACATGTATATATAAATGTTACAATGTTGGATGTCCAAACTAAACGTGGGTGAAGTTTCAAATCTGTAGGTAAAAGTATGTTGGAGTAATCCCCAGGCTTCTCAGCTCAGTCTGCAGGCTGCTGTGAACGCCAGGTTGCACTTTGTGATGTCAGAAAGTGCAGTAAGCAGACTTGGGAGAGCTGGCCAATCAGAAGAAAGTGGGCTTGTTGGGGCGGGGTTTCTTGAAGGGACAGAGCTGACTGAGTCGTTTCCGGCAGAGGCTGTATGAGGGCCTGCTCAGAGCACCAGTGTGAGAGTTTTTTTAAACTGTAAATTATGCTAAGCTACTTCACAGGTATCACAGAGTGAAATGTGAAGCTTTAAATTAGCATAACACCCCCCCTTTAAAATGCAAAAAATTTTGGCTCAACAATTAATCAACACAGTAGCTTTATGTTTTACTGTCTCAGAAAGTTACTACAAACCTCGGCCTTGTCTGCATTCATGGATGAAGACACATAAAGAGCAACACTGAAGTCTAAAATACTCCAATAGTTATTAATGTAAAGTTGCCATTCCTTCAGCTTAATGGATCTACATTGGGGATGAGTCAAAGGATGCCCCAGTTATACCCACAGCACCGTCTCCTTCTGTTAATCATGATGGCTAATGTGTAGCGGTATGGTTAGCCATCTTACGGGAGCCATTGTGTTTAATAATTGCTCACGATCGTAAAACATCCAAAGAGAGTGAGGGTACTTTAATGCACCCAGAGCACTCCATGGTGCATATACTGTCCCCACATATTGTCACCATTTGCCGAAATGGTTATTCCTCCATAGACAAGCTGCCAATAACTCTCAACAGATCTACTAATTATTTTGTCTTCATGGATTGAAGACAAAGGGCTTTCCTAAGACGGCGTATTAGGGCCATTGTAAAGAAAAAATCGGAGTTGGAGGAGAGGAGTAATATTCAGAGAAAATACTTAAAAAATCTGAGATTAAAGTCATAAATTTGCCAGAAAAACACTCGGATATCTCTGAGATTAAAGTGGTAAATTAACCAGGATAAAATGGTAAAATTTGTGAGAGAAAAAACTAGCAAATTTATGAGATTATAAAATCATACATTTCATCAAAAACTAGGAAAATAGTGTTGTGGTTCACTGCCCCCTCCTCTTTATTCACCTTTGTCTCTTCAGCTCTCTGCCATATTGGCACTGCTGCTTACACAGGTGCGCATGGCATGGAGGTTGGCGCATATTTAACCTGTTTTCTCTGTGCATAAGAAGCAGACTTCATAGCGTTGAGCGACCTTTTACTGCAAAAACAAACGTTTCTATGCTCCCTGTTTACCTTAGGGGTTACGATCACACATGAGAGTTACCCTACGCACTCATGACGGCTACTAAAAGAAAACAAACTTTGCATTACGGACCAGAAATATACAAAACTACTTTAAATCAGTTTGGCTTAATTTACAATTCTACATTATATTCAAGATCCAACCGCACGACTCATTCTGAAGGAGACAACACGACTGCTTTACAAACGGAATAATGCAAAAAGTAGGGCCAGAGTAGTTGCAGAGTTTTTTTCTGGCAAATGAACCACTTTAATTTCAGAAATATCTGGAAAATTTACGACTTTAATCTTGGACTTTCCATTTTTTTCTTGCACTATTACTCTCCTCCTCCTCTTTTTTGTACAATGGCCCTTACGCGGTCGTACATTCCACTCTTTTAGCAGAGTCCAAATATTCATGAACGATATCCCTGAACTTTCAAACCCATATGAGAGGCAGCAGCATTTCAATCTTACATTCAAAGAAGAAATATGATCAGGCGTTAATTTAAAAGGGACGTAACATAAATTCAACGTATCCAATCACTCAGTCCTGAAAAGGCTTTAAATAAATTGGAACAAACAACCCAAAATATTCACAGTTAATTCATTTAGCCATTCATTTACTTTCCCTGCTAAATCCCTTTCATGATCACAGGGCGCTGGAGGCTTATCCCAGCCCGCATGGGGCAGCAGACAGAGCAGCACACTGGTGATTTATAGTTTCCAATCCAGCAGAATTAGACACCTTTGGACTGTGCTGTGTTCCCACACTTTAAGAAGTGTAGCAGCGGTAGTGTGCTGAGATAATAAGGATGATTTATTTGGGCTGAAATGGTCCATTTTCAGGGAACACACTGAGTGAAAAAGGCAGGTGTATCCACCCTAACAGTCGTAACAGTTCTGTTTAAAATTTGATGTTAATGTCCAATAATTCTGAATTAGATCGATCACTTTTCTGACGTGTCTTCTTCCGCTCTTACCTGCCAATTCAATCACAGTTCCAAAAGGCTCTGTTCATCCTCATGTTAACTTCCAATCCGCCGTGAAGCTGTCCCTGAAAAACAAGAGGCGAGCTGTGAGAATACTTAACAACACGTAACAGTTTAAAGTGATGCAGTCTGTGGCCACTCTGAGTACAGCCCATGAATAATGCACCCTTTTGGAAAGATGATGATGCATCTACTCAACCACCAGAAATGCCTCTTTTTTTTAAAAAACCCCCAGGATAGAATATATCTAATCCAAAATTCTCTTTACTGTTTCTAAATAATCATTGAGTCATCTTGTTAGTTTTCCTTTTAACCGCTTCCTCAGCACTCTCTGCCAAGGCTCATATTTTAGTGCTGTTGAGAACCTCTATCTAACAGGAGCTTTACAGTATGCTGCTGCACTGTAAGGCGGAAGAGCTCGCTCCCCGGGGACGAGGGGACAGTCGAACACACACACATGTAGCCTGTACACACACAGGCGTGTGCACACGACACACCCTGACAGGGACAGACCCTGCTGAATAAATTATCGGGGACAAAAGCAAACGGAGATAAAGCTCTCCATCTCGCCTGCCGTCCATTAGTGCAGTGCTGGAACTGAGAGTGCAAATAAGTGTGTGTTTGATCCACCAAAGCATTATTTTGTGCGGGCCTATCATGAGCACATCCTTTGGTTTATGATAAGGGTTTGCTGTCTCTGTCTCATTCATGCAGCATTACTAGTGAGTGCTGTTTTCACATTACAATGACATTACAGCCAGATGACCAGCGTCTAACTGCTGTAAACATGCAGACGCATCCTGATAGTTTCGCTGACTAAACAGAGAAGAATATGTTTAAAATTAGGGACAGATGCTTTTGAATTAGTCAGTTGGAGTCAAATGGAACCGGTTTTTTGGGAGCTGTTTTAACAGAAGGTCTTTTAACACAAGTTCAGGACAATTTTTAAGTAAGTCATCTGGAGTGTTAAAGGAGCAGTTCGCCCCTGGAAAAAAGCCGCTGTCAGTCAAAGCTGGTGTTCTCTGTAATCGATAGAAGCAAGAACCTTTGAAATTGGCGCCATAGCTGTGGAGAAAGTCGTACAAACAGCTCGTGGTTTTGCCCATTCTACATTCCAACAACACCCAGCGTGCATTGCGCCCCTCCTTCTGAGGGGAACGGCCCAGCGAGAGACGCTGGAGTGAAATACTAACGTTTCGCTGAGGGAAATGGCTCAGAGCGGTACAGAATCCAAAATACGAGGAGAATATACCAGTGGATCGTCTAAAAAATCTTCAGGTTTGCAGTCTACATTTCAAACCTGACGATTCTGAACGAGACATGACATCGGAGGCGGGCGTCCTAGATTGAGGAAGTCGCCAGATGACGTCTTTTACAAAGTCTGGCGGAGGTTTTACTGGGCCTATTGGAGAAGCGGATAGCGTCCTCCAAAGGCACATAGCAAAGTTGCATTTTGTTTCTACCATAATGGCATTAGCTCCCCATAATAGCATGATAGGACTGAGGCGAACTGGCCCTTTGAGTCCTAAGGCTAATCTAAACCAAGCTACAGGTCTTGTCCTTGTGTTACCAGGCCTAATGATTTAAGGAGTATGGTTGTGCAAGGCCTGTTAGACCAGCACCAAAAATGTATTCTGTCTCTCATTATCTTCCGACATCCTCAGCTTTTTGTGTCACAGAGCCTGAACCTGATTTAACCCTACCAAGGATGTAAACTTTGAAAAAGTGTCATTGAACTAAAACCTCTTTTTCTCTCTGTCTTTTTCATAAGCGTTAACGGCACAGTTGATGGGGATTGTCAGGCACAGATTTGTTGCTCCAGCAGTATTTAAGGAATCAGGACAGTGAAAGTAAAATAAGTGACATGCCCATGATGATACCAATTAGAGTTTATGTCACACGAATGTTGGCGTGGCAACGGAGGTGCATCATAGTTTCATCTAATGTCATAAATTCAATGTCCTTTTGTCCTTTAATGAGATATGTTGATATTAAGAAATATATAATGTCACCAAACAGATGGACTGCACTTATATAGCGCTTTTCCAGTCTTCAGTCAATTTATAGTGCTTTTACACCACACACCAGTGGCAGAGGCCATGCAAGGCCCATCGCTATTTTATACAGTCACACACATTCATAGCTGACAGCTACACCTCAGGAACAACTGGGTTCAGTATCTTGCCAAGAATACCTCGACTTGTAGACAGAAGGAGCTGGGGATCGAACTGCTGACATTCCAATTGGAGGGCGACCCACTATATCTCGGAGCCACAGCCGCCCTTTGTAACCCAATTCGTTCCAATATATGTTTGACCTGTATTACAAAAGTTAAGTATCGTACATGGCAAGTGCCAATCAAGATGTGCAGTTACACACCAGTTGCAGATGGCTGTGCCTTCAGGAGCAATCTTGGGTTCAGTGTCTTGCGGACACAGCCGGGAATCGAACCACCAAATTCCTACCACTGAGCCACAGCCACCCCTACCTTCAGTGCAGGTCTGAACTCTCCAGTCAGCAGCTCTTAGCTTTGCAGTGATAAAGATACATAGAAAAATAATGGTGCAATGACAGTAATAAGAAAAAAAGAGCCGTACAGGAAACATATTTATAAATGATCTGTAAACATGATGCGAAGTAATTGTAATATAATTGACATAAATGGTACAAATTGTAAAATAAAATGAAGTGCAGCACAATAAGTTGAAGAAAAACTACCCAATGCTCTCTGGCTGAAACTTCACAAAGAATGACAAATTATGCCCACAGATAGTGATGATGGATATGGGCTTTGCTGCTGTAATCATTATCATTGTTGTTATTATCAACAACATCAATATTGCACCTCACGCACACACACACACTCACTCACACTGAGGCACAAAACACCCTCTGGCTTTCCTCCTACTTTGACAAAACACTGAATTATTCCATTTTTCAAAGCATGTCTGGAGTCAGTGTTGAACAATGTGTCTAAAAGATGTATGTTCTGTCTAATTAAAAAGAAAGAAGTGGAGCCATACTCAAACATGCAGCCAGTCTGCTCTGTTAGACACAGCTGCTGCTTCAATTGTGCACGGGTCTTTCTACAATGAGGGAACAAAGTGTAATTCTATGTACATATACAGTGTTTTGTATTAACTACATTGTAAGGCAAATGCACGTCTGACATTCGTAACAATTTCACTGGCACTGTCACGCTATGAGATGAACTCATGAGATCACATCAGCAAAACATCTCAGACATTGCTGTCGAAATGATATGGAATAAAACATCATAGTTACAGCAGCTACATTTCCAGATATAAATGTACATGTTGCATGGACAACATTTCTTATCTTCAGTCCAATAAACTTCAAGTTGTATCTGTAAGGGTCTGCAGGACATCAAAGATCTACTCAGCCATTTGTTCTCCTCTCTTTATCTCCCATGAACTCGCACAGATAAAGTCCCCCTCTGAAAGACTACCAGTCCAACAAATCAAGACTAATGCTGGTGCCTCCTGCTCCCGATCGCAGCATATTCTGACCCACAGGTCACACTACATCACCCGCTGGAAATGACCAGAGATGCACGTCAGGCTGAATCAATTGGCTGCACGGCCACTCGTTCAATTAAGATCTTGGGTGTGTGGGGGGGTGGTCAGTGTGGTTTGCGGTGTGGTGAGCGCAGGCTCCCAAAGGAGCCGTAAGTGCTGAAATCAGCTCGGCTGAGCCCGCCATTTGTCATTATCTAATGGTAAATCCATCTGTGTCTGGTTGAAGGTCCACGCCAGGCTGAGGACACCAGGTAGTGAGGAAAAGGAAACCAGGATGGATAGATGGATACAAATGTTTGAAGTCTAGTTATTCTAAGATACAACATGTTGTTAAATGACTACACCTTTGCCCTTACTAAAGTGGGGTCCACACTACAAGATAAACAGGCCGATTTTGGGCCCGATTCCCTTCTGACAATCGTAAGCAAAGTCCCGATTTTTTGATGCTTCTAAAGATGATCTTGCCGGATGTTCCTGTGGTGTGAGGGATGTTAAGAGTGATTTAACTTCCCCCTGATCTGCTCGGAAGGCCGCACCGATTTCAAATCGTAAATATTAAACATGTTCAATATTTACGATCCAATATCCTGTTGTGTGGGGAGAACCCCGATGACAGCCGAGCATGCAGTCTGAGGATTGTCACGTGGAACGAAACAATGGGGCCAATGGGGAAGCAAGCTGACTGAAGAAGGAAGCACAACAAAAGCAAACAGGGAATATAAAGTAACATGTACAGCCTGTGTTCACTTCATCCACAGTTTGTTCTTTTTTTCTTCCTGAATTTTCAGTAAAACATTGCCAATTCTTCCTGCCCGTCGTCCGCCATTTTTTTTACTCTAAAGTCTCATTCGACCACGAGATTTAGTGAAATTTCCAGTGTTAAGAGTCGGACTCTGGTTGTTGGTGAATGAATCTGTTCATGTGTGGTGTGCTGCTCTGGCGTAATCGTTGCTCTCCACACACTATAGGAGCAAAACTGTTGAATCCATGATTATATATCGTCATGTGTGGCGTCTCTCACATTTTCAACATCTGTTAAGATTTGAAAAATCTTTTAGTTTGGGCCAGGCATTAGGCACACAGATCATATCAACGCTTAGTTTAAAAAGATGCATGAAATCCCCAAGGTTTGCTTTTACATGATGCAACTGCACACAGAGATTCCATTCCACGTTCTCGATTTGAGTTAAAGAAGAAGTAGACGATGGCGACGAGATAAAACAAATTAACGGACTTTGGAGTCGGCATTAAGATGGAATACAATTATGTGGAACAAAGAATGCAATTTTGTAATTCTCTCAATTACATGATCTGTGTCTTAATTAAATTAGAACGCGGCTAAATCAGCACTTTAATATGATTTTAATTAATACACGTCGCAGCTACGTACACCATTTGTCAGTAGACAATGTGAGAGCTTACAGGCTTTTCAGGCGTGTTCTGTTTATCTCTGTGCGCTGGTATGTGTGCGCGCACGTGTGTGTGTTTGAAGAGGAAAGAGTCTGCACTGTAAAATGAATTTACTGTCAATAAACACTGACAACCAGACATCCTTGATATACAGACGGATACGCCGCCATGTGTCATTCAGCTGGAACAATTCAGGACTATTTCTTGCCTGATTTTGTTAGTTGTAATTGACAAAACGCTGCAAGATGAGGTCTATTTATTTTTAATATGATGGCTTCATACTTCAATACAGACAACAAACACGACTATTAAGTCCAGTGGAATTGAAATAGCTGTAGGGCTGACTGATAACAGCAGAACATGATAGAACACAGTCTGCCACATGCTGAGTTGTGTCTTACTTATCATCCTTGCTGTGTGTTTGTTGTGAGCACATGGGCTCCTGTGATTTAAAGCCGTGCTTTTCCAGACCTTGGTCAGCAAGACAGTTTTAAATGTCTGCTGCACCAAAGGGACGCCGCAGAGAAACTCACTGCAGAGTGGAATTAGTGCAATCAGGGGAGATATGGAATTAATATGTCTGATTAAGTGCCTGACTGAATTAGCATTTGGAGTCCAAAGAGAGTTCAAGCAGGAGGGGAGGGATGAGATAGTGTATGATCTGTGCAGAGGGAGGAAGATGAGCTGCAGAGGAAGGAAAGAGGAAAAGGTAGAGAGCGATATGAAGCGTTTCTCTCAGGCCAGTCTCGTGTTTGATTAATTATTTTTGACAAGAAAATGTCCCCCCTCTTCATCCGCCTTTGAAGCGGATTCACGGTGATCTTCGTGTCTGAGGTTCCTCCACTACACACACCAGCTGTCTGTTGTTCCTGATGGGCGGGGTAATTGGTTTGGCCCCATCAAAAATGAATTTCAAATGGGACATTGTGTTCTGTTTTCATTATGACCCTCTCAGTGGGGATAAAAGTTCTGCATGAAGATCCTTACATGGATGAGAAGACTTTGGGGGCGACACAGAGAAAGCCGAATATCGACACAATGCCAGCACACGAGAGGCAGAGGGAAAGTCAGGCAAAAGGTAGTGTGAGGAGAAGCGTGGAAGATGAAAGACACAGACTGCATGGTTACCTCCAGAGAGGGAGAGAGGAGTAAATTACCGATATCAAATCTCTACCTTGAAATGTCTGACTCTTATGAAAGGCTGGCAAAAGCCTCTGAAGAGAAATGTATGAGAACAGATGCATTGCAACCACGGAGTGATAAAAGAAGCATCTATAATGGGACGCAATGAGAAATCAATCTGGGATTATAAATTACGGGCTAGCTGTGTGCGGCTAAAGGCTAAAATTAAGTGTGTTTTTGATGAATATTCGTGAAAGAAAGGAGGAAAGAAAGACAAGATCACTCTTTAAAAAAGACAGGACGAGAGAAATGGAGTGGGGTAGGATGAGAGGGCAAAGAAAAAAGTGTAAGGTAAGGCTAAGAAATGAAACCTTGAGAGTGGGAGACAAGGAGAATACGAATTAAGCAGAAAAGGCAAAGTGAGACATGGAAATCTTTTTGTGGAATGAGTGTGATATGAGAGCAAAGAAGGTGAGAGACACACGGAGTGCAGAAAGAAGAAGAGACAGGAGCGCTGCCGAATTTTTTTTTTTTTGGATTATCATTAATTTCATTTCCTGGTGTGATGGACATCATGGTGAGTCACTGGGTGTGTCCGTCTCTTGGAGATGAAGGCCCTCACTGAAGTGGCGAGCGTGCTGCACATCAAAGGAACACGGTAAATTAGAGAGATATTCACCCTGCGGTTCTTTCTTCATTTGGATCTTACTCCAGGAATTAAATATCAGGCCTCAGTTGTTTTTCCCACTTGATCCACGAACTGACTCCTTGGCACAGTCACGTTAGGTTGTTTTATGATGAATGCCTGCGTCTAATTATGCTATAAAACCAACTCTGAAAATCTGGAACATTAAGTATTTAGGCGCTAAGAGCATGCAGACTAAACTGCATGCAATATTTAAAAGCCTGTTGTGTCAGCACATGCACTGTCACTTCTGTTTGTTTTTTTGGCTCTGTTATCACGAATGCCTAAAATCAGAATGTTGCTTTGTTGATCAGGTACACAATCTTTGAAACCACTGATGTAACTTTTACTTTGAATATTCATGGTCCAGGCCAGGATTTCAGCGGCTTTTGGAGAACACTCGTCACCTTTGTTTAGCACTACTGCTGGGTCAGACTAGCTTTGGATATCCATGATGCTCAGAGGAATTATTTCGGTGACTCTTTGACCTTTTTTCTAGCATTAGCTTCAAGCTTAGACTGACAATCTTGAAGATTTCAGTTCCGTTCTCTTGGGCGCCACCTTTTGGCGATATACAGTAATTGTGGGAGGATATTAATTTAACCAGACGTTTAACCTGACTGGCTCCCTTTATCACGGTTGTAACTCTTGATTTTCCTCGCTGACGGTCGCTTTCCTTTTTAGACTGTTTGCCTTCATCTGAGCGTCAAATTTGTTTCTTTTCTTTGGATTTTCACTTATTTTTGAAGTTGTATCTGTAGTCATCGATCTTACTACTGTTGATCTGATTACTGTTTACTTGCAACACTTGCAGAGACCGGAAAAGCAGCCGCTTAGCTCCCCCGCCCTCTCTGGCAGACCAAGAGGCTGGCCATGAATATCGCCAAAGACCACCAGTCCATAATAATACAACATACTGCAAATGCAAAGGCTTTCATCAGCAGGTCATAGGCTCAATCTCCACTGCGTTAGCTCATTCGGCGACAGTGACTTGACAGACATTTATTTAAATGAAAATCTTTCAGATCACTTTAAGTGTCGATTTTTCCCCAAAAATGCCAGAAATATTATCAAAATATTTCCATGAATTTAGCTTATTTAAGCACCCCAGAGGATGAACCTGTTCTACTTTGTGGGTTTTTAATCTTGTTCTACATTTCATTTTAGTGTGGAACTTTAGACTTTTTAAAAATTGCTTTGTTAAAATTGCTTTGAATAATTTTGCTCCCCCGGTGGTTGAATCTTGTTCTCAGCTCTATTTCTGTACCCTGTTCTCTACTTGACTTCCTGAACAAACAAAGCCTCATTTACTGCTGTTTTCTGCTGCGATGAAGCAAATACTGTATGTAACACCGTGTGTATGTGTATGCTAGCTGCATTTTAGAAGTTCTGTGTCGCTTGGCTCATGCTGGTCTGTTTTCACACTTCCTCTGCCAATCTAACTGTTTTTGTAACCTTGTTTTCTCCCTCTTGTATGTGGCATCATGGTGCTGGAGAAAACTCATCTCATGTGTATTTATATGGTTGACATGACATTAAAGAAAACTTGGAAAAAAATCACATGTACTGCAGGAACAATGAAACCCTTGAACCCCTAGAAAGACTGCAACAACTTTGAGCAAATGTATGCTCCCCTGAGGATCAACCCTTCCCATTTCAGTGACCCCGTGACCTTTGCTGTTGTGTAACCCTGTGCATGTGTTTAAAAGAAACTTCACTGAATATATTCATGATTCCAAGAAGATGAACCTATTACATTTTAATGATCCTAAGTCATTTCCTGACACACGACCCTCAGGACAAACTTAACATTACATTTTTCTCTTCATCAAATGCTTCAAAGTGCTCGGTGTAATGAAGATACCTAACTGTGACACACACAGCTGCAGGGCTCCAGACGTTAGTGTTTGCTTAATGCTTGCATGGCTGTGTTCAATTGTGTCTACACAAGTCTATGCAGTATGTAAGCTTGAGTATAGATGAACTAGTTGCCATAATTTCACGAGCCCCATAACAACCTCATATCTTTTCCCACTTTCTTTCACCTGCTCTCTGACATGAGGAGACATCTCCTTGTGATATGCACAAGCACACAAAAGACATCAGGCTACCGCGATGAACCATGCGAGAGAGTGAGCATCCAGGAGTGCAGCTACCGCACTCCCTGTTGGGCTAAACACAAGGGATCCTAAGCCGATTTCCAGTACCATATCAGCCCAAAGCAGAGCGTTCATTACAGGTATCAGGAGCTGAAGTCGATAGCAGAGTTAAGAAAGGAAATGCTGACATGCTACCGGAGAGAAGAGGTAATATAGAGTCCAGATTAAAATGCTGAACATTATCATGCTAAACACAGGCGGGGGAAGATAGAGACAGAGACGGAGGGAAAGAGAAAGTGAGCGTCGGTATCAGAATATAAATGTGTCCTCCTGGAGCCAAGTTAGAAAAGTGTTGCACAAAAGAGGAAAAGGTTTCAGATGTTCCCAAAATGTATAACGTCAGCATGTGAATTAGCTGCGAGTGAAGTGATTCCGAAAAACAAATGATTATGTAATCGGTTCGACAAGTACAAAGTGGACATACACATAAAAGACATCCATTTTCCCCGCTCATATTTTTGCATGAAAGCCCAGGGAGTAGCATCAGATAGCAGCGAGCGCTCGTCATGCACAATCGGCCGTGAGTCTCTCTCTTGACGAGGCCATCAGCCTGACAGCGCTTTCCAGAACAATCTTGCACCAGACCATCCTTTAGCTTCAGTGCCTGGCAGCACCAGCTGCTATGCTCCGCCAGTCGTGCCTGCACATCGAGCAAATGCTCCACTGCAGAAGAGATAAGTGAATGTTGCTTCTGTGTACAAAGCAGAATGGTAGTATGGGGTGATAACACAGGCTGCACTGGAAGGGTGGAGGCAGAATGACCATGTTTACACTGTTGTTGCTGTGGGTTTAACATGTGGATGCATGCGCAACATTAGCATGCTGTGGTCATCTTCATCTGCAGTAAATATGGACTGAGTGTACATGTAAGAGTATGGAAAAATATTGAGTTAAAGATGGGAGACGGAGAGATAACTACATGGAAAGCGACGGCGCTCTTGGGAAAGCTCGCTTTCTTTCTCAAAGGAGAGGGAGGCCGTCTGAAGAGGTTATTTATTTTTCATCTGGAGATGGAAACTTAAGAGCGGTGGGGGGAGAGCCCCAGTGGAATTACTGACTGGAGATGTAGCCTCCTGAGGGCTACTGTCTCTCTCTTCTCCCTCTTTCTCCCTCTCCCGCTCACTTTCCATCTCCCACCTTTCTGATCTTCACCGGAGAGCTGCCACTGTCTCTCTGGGAGAAGAGGCGAGAGGAGAAGTAAAGAGAGGGGCTGCTCATTCTTGATGCCATCTTTGCCTGCCTTGCAGTCAAACTCGATTCTTCCCACACTGCCGTGGTCTGCTGAGCTGCGCTCGGCTTCTGCTCTGCTCTAACTGCATCGAGCAGGCTGAGCCGAGTTGTTCCACGGGCTCCACCCCGGCTTGTGTGTCTCTACGTGGGATGCATAGCTTCTTATCCCAGCCCTCCTCATTAACAGCATTCCCATCACACTCCAGAGTCATTAAAAGAGCCACTTGTCCTCCCCCATCCCCTCTGGTGTTTTCCTTTCATCCTTCCATTTCTGTGTGTGGATGAACCTGCGATGTGAATGTCTTGGCTGACACCTGTACTCCACCAGGACCTGAGTGAATTATTGGGAGGCAGAGAAGTGGGGCTGCATAAGCTTTGTAAGGCTGCCTCTCCACGGCCTTTTCCTGGCACTCCTGTGTTGTCGTGGGAGCCCATGAAAGGCTGCCTTCCTGCTCCCTATTTCTCTTAATGAACAAAGGTGTCAAATGCATCCTTACATCCAGGCCATTTGGGAGGTTCCCCATAGCTGCAAAAAGTCACGATACTAAAAATAAGAGTGCCGCAGCAAATATGCAAGGGAGCTCATACTTTCAGGCCAATGTGAGGTAATCCTTTCCCCTTCCGAGCATCCAGGGAGGGATACAGCTCTTGTGTCAGCGCAGGTTTGGAGCAAGCACATAATTAAGGTGACATTGTTGCCACAGTATAGTAAAGTGCTCCTCGGCAGCAGAGCTCCTCTGTAAGAATCCTCACCTGGTGAGCGTGTGCTACCCCAGGAGTTCGCCGTTTCCACATGACTTTTCCTCCACACGCTGACTGCAGTGCTGCAACGCAAACTGCACCTGCTAGCTTATTTTAAAAGCTGCAGAAAAACAGGATGACAACGATTGCCGATATGCCAATATTTTCAAATTTTTGCTTATTTCGATACCGATATATTAGGCACATGTTTTTTTCCACCTCAATCCTGAGAACATCAAGTCTCCCCTGTAGAGGTATTGATATCATGCCTACTCTTATTGTAGCGGCCAAAAACTGCCATACCACACACATTTTGCACCCTTCTTCACGCTTGACAGAAGAGACGTTGTACAAAAGGTCACGTGTCTGATCACTCACGTTTCTGAGCGCACCTGAATGCAGCATCCCCCCGAAACACGGCAGTGAGGGAGACATGCCCGGACTTGTTCACTGCACCTCCTACGGAGACATCAGTGATCGCCGACGGACTCTTTATATCGTGTGTGCGTCCATGAATATGTAAGTTAGTTTTGCACTGATGTTTATGATACTCTCTGTTAGCGTCGGCTTTGGCCGTGAGTGTATTTTCAGTGTTTTTGATGTTAAGTCCAATAAAATGACGAGAATGTGAGCTAACTGTTAGCTAGTTAAGAGTTGTGAAAGTTGTTTAACTTCTATTCATTGGCTCGATTTTGTGTGACTTTTTAGTCGTTATTTGCATATTTTTGATGCTGACTTAATGTCGTAGCATTACTTCAGGCTTTCTTAGGCAATCACCGAGCAGTTAGGTATAATTAAATTGTTGTTTTATCTGCAGAAAATATCGGCAGATAAATGTCATTTTCAAGCCATAATCTGCAGATACCGATAACGTGCCAATAACATCGTGCATCCCTAGAACCATCACATTCTTTCTGTGCAGGAGAGACGTGTGTGTGAGGAGGAGGAAGGAGGAGGGCTAATAAAGGACCGGCTGCATAGCAGAGCAGGGTTTGTATAGGGACGCACTCTTCATTATTTCTCAAATAGAAACAAGCCCGGCCTCTGCTAATCTCCCTCACAACAGTAACGAGAAAATGGACTCAATGCCACGAGCTAACAATGGATATAGAAGAAATCAAATTTGCACCCCCTCCCTGCAATAACCTCCTTATTTTCTCCTCCTTCTCCCTCCCTCCCCTCTATCTTCCTCTGCACTCCATCCCTCGCCTAGTTAACTTCATTGGTACGAGAGGAGGAATGCTGAGGATGCAGGACTAAAGAGAAACCAGCATCAATTAGACTCTAAAGTGCACTTTATTTTTTTGCCCCCCCCCATGCCAAATTAAATTACCCTATAAATTAAAAAAAAAAAAGCGCAATGGAAAAGCAATGAACTTTAATTATCGAAACAGAACCTCAGCATGGGTCAGTGCTCCCATCACTCCGGTTCACTGTGCGCTCTCACGCTGCACGTGTGCTGGCTTTGGGCCACTGTTTTTGATCGGCGCGCAGACGTTATATTCATAAAATCAGCCTCACTTTAAACGATCAAAGCAGCTCAGGATTAAAAAACAAAATGTGTGATATAATAAAAAGCTAGTCACACTAAAAGGCTTTTTATTGTTGCTTTTTCTTACCCTCTCCTTCTGTTCTTTACACACTGTATGTTACAAAAAGTGATCAAGCCGCTTTGATAATTCAGCCGAGAACACTAGAGACACAGTGGGAAACAAATTAAACATGATAACTAAGACTGTGCTTCCCCCCCATGTGGATTGGAGAGATGGGGTAATGTGTGTGTGTGTGTGTGTGTGAGGGGGCGAGACACACACAGAGAGTGAGGGGAGAGAGAAAGTGCGAGACAGCAGCTGTGATTCTCCTCTATTTGTTTTTTCGGGAGGCCTGCCAGGTCAGATGGCACGGCACGACGTGACCTGTGTAAAATGTTACTGCCATTTGCCAGGGTTTTATCTTTCTGTTTTAAGTGCGCCGTGTAAATTCTGACCCGGACTGAGAAATACGTGTGAGATCTGGATAAATACCAAGAGTGTCCTTTTGTTTGATTCCACTCATCCTTCCTGCTTGAGTAAAGTGTATATCAAGAGCTTAAGAAACAAAATGGCCTGATAGAGGTTATAAGATACTTTTCTTGCATGAGGAGTCATTATTGCAGCAGCACAGTTCCAATAAATAACCGCTCTCAGGAATCATACTTTCCATTATTTGTTGCGTATTACCCGATTGCACTCGGATTATCACGGTGCATTATCTAAATACAGTATCTAGACACTGATTATTTGGCGTCATCAATGTGGAGCACTCAAAGATATCAAGGACATCAAGCAAAATCAGAGCGACAGTTTTAAAAAGGAAGTGAGATGAGAGGATAAAGTAGGTCATCAGTCTGTTGCAGGTCAGCAGATAAGCTCGCTGAAATATCCTTGTTTACATGTCGCTTCCACATTCGGGTATTGGTTTTAGTTTTAATGTAACTATTGGGCTGCTTATGGGGCCAGACAATAATACCTTAAGGTATGGTTTTATGAAACATTTTATTTATAGCCAGTGAATTCATTTTGTTATGTTGATTTTTTCAAGGTTGTTTCAATCTTACACAATTAAATAACTTCAAACTTCTGACTGAATGGTAAAAAGGGATTTTCAATTAAGATGTTCAGGACATAGACGCAAAGTTTCAAGGAAAAGAAACCAAGCATCTTTAAACAAATACCCTACCTGAGAAATTCCTCCAACTTGCATTTTTTCATCTTAACTATTTATATTTTTGTCGAGTATCTGGCAAGTTTGTCAATCTTCTTCATCAACGTCACAGCACCATATTCAGAAAACCACATTTTTTGTGATGTGATATAAATAAATTCTCTTATTATCTTTTAAGTGGTAATCTCGAAGATCTCAGATTCATTCTCTTTTGTGACACCTATGCTGATAAACGGTAATTGCGGGAGCACACTTCCCAGATATCCAGACAGTGCTGCATGTGTGACGTCCACGTTTGGCTCCAGTTGTAACTCTTGATTTTCCTCGCTGACAGTCGCTTTCCTTTTTAGACTGTTTGCCTTCATCTGAGCGTCGAGTTTGTTTCTTTATTGTTGAAGTTGTATCTGTAGTCATCGATCTTTTCTTTATTTGTTCAGCCATAGTAGATTACTGTTTACGCGCAACACTTGCAGAGACCGGAAAAGCAGCCGCTTAGCTCCGCCTACCCTCTCTGACAGACCAACCACTGTTGGGTGATGGAAAACACGTCACTAACTGGGCGCTGCTTGCGATTCTTTTCTGCAAAATTCGCACCAGACACCCAGTCTGTAATAATACTATATACTGCAAAGGCTTTCATCAGTGGGCCATAGGCTCAATCACCATTGTGTTACCTCATTCGCCTTAACAGACATTTATTATTTTTAAGTTTAAATAACAGTTTTATACATTCAGCTAATATATGCAGTGCTGAAGTATGAAGTAGTGTGAGGTTATAATAATGTTTGCTGTGGATGTGTGGGATGTTGGAAAGGCATACAAAGCATTTGATTTCAACTCAGCAGGCAAGTCAACAATGCTTCCCTTTGACAATGAAAGCCAACCTTTTGTAACTTGTCCCAAGCGTTTACAAGTAAGTTAGTATACATCTTTCCAATTATCCATTTTGTCCACCTGCTCGGCCTTATAAGTGGATAATAACCAATGGCAGGTTACATTCTAACTATAGATCATCCCAAAAAGAGGAGTATTTCAGAAGAGGAACCATATGAAGAAACAAGACTATCCCCGGCATTGTCACTTATGTTAGAAACCAGCAGTTACCATTAAAGCATACTTAAGGTCAGCATGGGTTACAGCAGCACACCTGGCTAGAAAGATAAAATGTATCAGAATCAGGTTTATTGCCAAGTAGGTTTACACATACAAGGAATTTGTTTTGGTGGTTTTGGTGCAGAACAATTAACACAGAACTAGAATAAAAATAAGATTTGCTCGTTAATAGTATCACTTTAAGTACCCTGATGCCCCAATCACGTTCAGTCATGTGATCAAATACAGCTGGAATGCAGATTTTGATTGGTTCTGACAATAAAGAAGTATACAGATAACGTCTGACTGCGCTGAAGAGATACAGGATATAGATCCTTCCACTTCCACCATCAATCCCCTACAGACAGTTGTACTCCAGAAATCACGTTACCATTGAAACTCACGTTCACTACACAAACTGTTTCAATGAGCAGGAAATGAATCAACCGCCGCAGCCCTACCCGTGCACGCTCTCACACATGCACCACCTCTGATTTCCTCATCGAAATAGGCCTGTTATACAATTGAATTATGGTGAATCATTATTCGTTGGTGTCGTCTCCTGGCGGTTTACATAACCAGGATTTAATAATAGAACAAGTGCGCGGATGCTCTCCTACAATACTACTGGTGCTCCCTGACCAAGAAACGGCACTCAGGTTTGTAGCTCTATTTCCAGAATGATCCAGGCAGAGAGCCATAGGAAGACACGGAGAAAGAGAGAGAGAGAGTGGAGAGATGAAATGAACCGAGGAAGTACATTTCCCCTGCCGCATGCCTGCCGCTCACCCCGCCGAGTCACAGGCGTCTTGGCCTCTGCGGTTTCACAGATGCAGGAATGTCCCAGGGGCTCGTGCATTTAATTTGGCATCAAAAAGCATGGATCAAAACAACGGCGTACACAGCTTTGTTTCAGATTTGCTCATGAGACAGGGTGCTGGTTCAGTTTGAACTCGAACACAGATCCCATTACAGAAGATGCCGGAGCACTCAGCGCTACAAGCTGCACGCAGCACTCAGAGCCGCGTCTGCAACAAAGCATCGTTAGAGAGTGTGACTTCAGCCAGTAATGAATTCTTACATACTGTGTGTGTGAGGAGACCAAACACACACACACACACACACACACACACACACACACACACAGAGTATAACTATGTGACTGGGTTAGAAATGAACCGGAGCATTATAGATTCTAGTGAGATTTTAGATCTCCACACAGATAGGCTCACACAAATTATTTGCTTCTCTCGACCTGCTTTCAAATTAAAAGCGCTCTAAAAATGTGGTAAAATATTCAAAGTGTGTGTTTTCGTGTCGGACTTGGCAACCGTTTACCTTAATTCCCGACAAATTACTGGCGGACAAATTACAGAGCTTCAGCTGGAGACGAACAAAAGCCTGACTGAGGGACACGCTCAGCTGGCAGACATTTAACTTTAGCTGGAGACCCCGACGGTGCGTGTGTGTGTGTGTGTGTGTGTGTGAGAGAAAGAGAGACAGAAAGAGACTTCATGTTAGCAGTCACATCACATCACAGTTTGCAACCACATTGATTAAGAGAGTCACCATGCAGACTAATTTGGACACGGAGCAGACAAAACGATTGCTTGCAACGGCTGATTTCATGTGAGACTTTAATGGCTGTTGCACATAAACACAACTCAGTGTTTGATTTCTGTGCAGCTTTTATTTTTTACAGCCATGTCCTGCATGTGTAGGCCTTACTGAATAATGTATTCTGCATGCATATATGTGATTACAAGCCTGTAGACATGTTTAACCAGGTTTGCGTGTGTGTGTGCATATCTCTTTGTGGTTGCATGTCCATGTGCTGCATGTGTGTGGGGGTGTTTTATTTATCTCTCTCTATTTGAGGATGCGGTCCTTTGAGAGACTCCGAGCAAATTCTATTGTAAACCCCGAGCTACTGAGGGACTGCGGGAGCCAAAGCCATCCATCAGAGCTGGACATCTCCCCCATATGCAAACAAATAAATTAGCGCACTTGCCTCCCACCGGGGCCCGCGACACCGCCGAGTAAAATAGGGTGCACTGATGTAAGCAGAGGTGAAGGAACGCCATATAATAAGATGAAGATTAGAAAAGCCTCTCATGGCGCCGGAGGGAAAGGACAGGCAAATATAAGGATAAATGAAGAATAAGGTCAAGTGAATTGGTTCTGTGAAAAATGAGAGGAGGCCGAGACAGAGCTTAAAACTCTTCACCTCTTTTGAAGTGCAGAAGACAGTGTCGCTGTAAGATCTGTGGTTATCCTTTAAAGGGTCTGTAATCACTGGAAGTGGGTGCACAAGAACCACACAGCTGTGTGTCGGGTTTTTTTTCGTGGAGACGCAGCGCTGTCGTCCTCTAGGAATGATTAACCCAGAAGGGCTTAATATAGAAAGAGAGGAAGAAATAGATGGGAGAGAAGGATGTGAGGGGGAAGAGAGGAGGGCATAGAGGACGTTATTGTATTCCGTGGAGAGCGTACTCTTTACCTCTGCACATCAAACCATGTTCACCACCGTTTAGCAATCTGTCTGCTAATTAATCATGCACTGTAATCAGTCAGAGCGCTGATTTAGTGTGTGTGTTTGCAGGGGCTGCGGAAGCATCATGTGTGTTAGGAAACAGGTACACAGTGAGAATAAAAGAGGCAGACTGCATGTCATTTGCAGTGGCAGTGTTCCCGTCTGTGGTTACAATGTTCGTGCAATCAGGCTTTGACATTTAGAGTGTGCATCTAGTTTTCTTGTTGCTCCCTGTGCTCGGGGGAAATACAATTCAAAATTCACTATTATCTTCTTTTCTTTGAACACATATGAACTAGTTTATGTTGATCGCTCACGTCTGGATACCTGCGTCTAATGTGAATTTGTTAGCCTTAGAAATCAAAGCACAAACGATGCATACTGTATCTCCTGAGTCTGGCTAATCTCGCAGGTGAAAAATGGGTGCAGCATTCACAGTGATTGGAGATGGATTGCCTGCACTGCCACCAAGACGAGCAATCATGTCTGCAGCCATTTGCGCTAATTGTGACATGGTGGCAGAGGCAGCAGGGGTGGGCTGGGTTAGCATCAGACACAGAACACCAGCCAAGCCTGCTAGCTCACATACAGCCATCAGCGCTAATCTCCCGCTATGTGCTAACAATAGTGCTGATGTGCTTGCTTTCTGGAGGAGCTTTGCTCTCCCCCAAGCCTGCCTTGTTTGTGCGATGCCCCAGCAGCCAGCCGTCTTTAGCTTTCCCCATTACCGGGGGGAACAGTGGAGCTGAAATCAGGCGGGGTATTGTCGCTCTCCTGCATTGGCTGAGTGATTGAAGGCACACAGGTTACGGGATTCTGCAGCACACGAGCTGCAGAGTGCTGGAGGATGTGGATAAACAGGTCTCTGAACCAATTAGTTTGCATAAAGGACAGTGAGATTAGCTAAAGGGAAAATGCAGAGATGAGAGATGAAGATACAGTACTTAGAGTTTAACATAGTGGACAGGATGGGAGAGTTTGGAAGGAGAGAGAGAGAGAATAAGAGGAATACCCCTTAAAGATCTTTTAACCATTAAATTCATTAGAAAAACAACTAAGCATACATGTCTTTTCCATCAGTGTTTCGCTTTATACTTTATAACACTGTATATTGAAGCTTGACTTCTTTATTACAAGTATAATAGACCCCTTATTTTATCATTTAAGAGCTTAACCATGTTTAACGGTAAAAGTAGGATTTTGCTAGAAAAATAAAATATAGACTTTTACAAATATAATATATAAATCATCAATTATGGGCCTCTATACATGTGTGTTGGTGAGTGTGTCTGCAGACCCTTGTGAGACCCTTCCATCTGCATCTATTCTGTTGTTTTGCTTTGCACAGGACGGTTAGCATGCTAGCGCAACAATAACCGGCGATTAGCATGCTAGCGCAAAGGTAACCGTGATGCTGTCGGTGTTAGCTCGGCGGGGTGGGCATGCTCTCGCACGAGAGAGTGAGAGTGAGCTTCTGGTGACGAAGAGCCCAGGAGGAGGGGCTTTGAGGGGTTTGAATGTGTTGTTGACAAAATGCAAGGAAAAATCCTACTTATTATTCCTTAACAAATAATCAGTGTATAGATAAAAATAGGACTCACTGTTTTCTGTTTTTACCAATCTAACAAAATATTCTTTAAGAAACTGATTGGTTGAAACCATAGACTGTATAAAAAGATGGACGACATGACAGCTCCCTAAAAGTGAAGCCAGAACATTTTGAGCGCCCCCTGCTGACTGGCTGCAGTATAGGTCATAAAGCCCGCCTCCTCCATGTTAACAGATGGGACATGAGTCAAATTAGAAAATCAAAATACACGCCAAATAAATGTTTCTCAAACATGGTTTCTGTTATTATAGTTAGTTCTTATCATGCTGATTTACGTCCAAGTGTTATTCCTAGTCCAAGTTATTTGATGCTGTCAAAAGGATGATTGACAGCTCTGTTGACAAATCGGGTCCTGCAGCCGATCTGTTCTGGATTAGCAGAGTAGAGGAGGAACGGCGAGAGGAGACGTAACTAAAACAATCACAACAGTCATTGAAGTTTACATACCTGTTAACGTCCGCTTCAGACCAACACAAGAAGCTGTTCTGCTGTTAAACTTGCCTTTTATTCCCTGGAAGTTAAGTGTGTGTTTTGGTTAGTGGGGGTGGCAACAGCGGCTCCACCTGCAGATCTCTACTGCGCAGTCTGCGTGTCAGCGCCTGTATTTGGCTTCAATTTTGTACAATGAGAGTAGATGGAGACGCATCGTTCATCTTTATGTACAGTCATTAATCTAAACTGATACTCGCTGGACTTTTTTGATCAAATGTTGTTTCCTGCTACAAAAAGATACTTATTATTATTATTATTATTATCAGCACACTTTTCTCTAAAGAAAAGCCACCACATAACCTTTCCTTGGTAGAATTGGACTGTAACATGCACAGTATTTGCACCAAACATAACCTGCATAATGTATCATACACTGCACGGTGTCTCATTAATCATATAGCAGTAAATAAACTACTAGTACTTGTTGCTTATTTCAAACGTAAAAAACATTAAATATAAACTACTGCTTTAATTAATTATTGATGGTTAAAGAGTTTTTTCTCCTCCTTGCTACTCTGCAGTTTAATGACTTCCCAACACACATCCTCATTTCCCCCTGTCTAATTGGGATAATAAACATGTATGTGTTAAAGGGACTGTCCTGTATGCTACCCAGGATCTCTCTTTGTCTCATTCCTACACTGTGTTTACTTTATTTATAAGCACATGTGGTCTCGCACATTTCTTAAGGTCTTTAAATCCTGTAACAGCCCCCGGGCATTGAGCTTAAAACATG
This sequence comes from Semicossyphus pulcher, assembly GCF_022749685.1. Taxonomy (NCBI): domain Eukaryota; kingdom Metazoa; phylum Chordata; class Actinopteri; order Labriformes; family Labridae; genus Semicossyphus; species Semicossyphus pulcher. The sequence goes on from NW_027211759.1 coordinate 20,568,979, forward strand.
GTAAATTACATTGGACCTCAGCTGCACTGAAAAAGGGGGAGGGCTCCCCCCACGCTATGTCAAAGTGTAATCCTGCATTTTAACACACTCCCTCAAGCTCTCTGTAGTCGTCCCAATGTAATTTTTTCTCTCTTTACTTTTGGGTAATTCGAAGACATAATCGTGGGGTTATGTCTGAGACGTGGGGGGCTTCTGCAAATTTCTTTCAGAATCTGCCAATCATAGAGCTGCAAAGTCTAGAAGCAGGAGCATCAGGGCACCTCAGGACGGAGAAGGTTTCCCGGTCCTGCTGAGCTGAATGACAGCCAAACACACAGTTGAAGAAACTGGTGCAGCAATGTTACACGACAGCAGGTCAGTAGGAAACTGGCAAGCGGACGTTAACTTGATGTCTGAGATCGTGAGCTTGTCAGCGCCACACAGCACGTTTGGTGCACAAAGAAGTCTTCTTGGTGTGTTGCCCATTTTCAAGGTGAGGGAGGTATCAAACTAAACGGATAATATATTTCACAGTCAAATAAAAGACTTAATGATGTGGCCACAAACAGTTTTATTCATGCATCTATTCAGTGAGTAAATACAATATACTGACCCTGTTCCTCAGGTGGATGGAGTTGCTCATAACTGCCTGAGCACAGTCCAATTTCTGGGATTTATTCTGTTTGATTAATTTCAGTGCTGCGGATGGTATTTACAGCTGAAATAAAGTTTATATCACACAATACATTATTCAGTTTAAAAGGTCATTTCAAGTTGGCCTGATGTTAAGCCCAGCAACTAGCTGGTGGGTGACTTGTATCGCTACACCGCTTATCCTGCTCAGGGTCGCAGGGGCTGGAGCCTAAGCCAACTGTCATTGGAGCGAGTGGCAGGGTACACCCTCGACTGATCGCCAGTCAATCACATTAGCAATGAGTTACCAATGAACCTAACGAGCATGTCTTTGGACTGTGGGAGGAAGCAGGACGACCTGGAGGAAACCCAAGAAAGCACAGGGAGAACATCAGGATGGTACCAGGAACCTTCTAGTTATGAGGCGCTAACCACTGCAGCACCGTGCAGCAAGAAATAACATATTCTTCCTTTTTTAGATGAAGTTTAGATTAAATAGTTTCAGTAATAAGCTTCAAACACACCCCGTCTCTTTTCAATATTAGGGGTGGGAGACAATTATATAACAATACCTCAAGATATCTGATTCACTTCTTTGGCCAATTTATTTACCCTCATTCACGTCATAAGCACCACCTTGAGTCATGAAGTAGTGAGTCGAAATCGCCGGGGAAATCTGTTCAGAGCGCCAAATGTTTGTAAATTAAAATATCAATAGATGGCGTCAATAGATAATTGTGCTGACGATATATTGCCGCATCGATGTTTTGTCCCAACCCTATTCAATATCATCAGACGATTAACAGCTGCTCTTCTTTGGAAACCTTAGCTAGATATTTCTGTGCAACTGGCAGCTCAGTTCACACGCTCATGCACCTTTGTCTTTCTCACATTCAGCAATGTAGCACCGCTGCAACGTGTGGCCACAACAGCAACAGTTACATAGTCCTGTTATAAAGGTCCACTATATGAATTGAAACATGCAACACCAAACAATTTTCAATCACAAGTTGCTAATTCAATTAGCGAGCCTGTATGTTCACGCTTATTAAATGTAGGTCCATCAGAGCGCACACATTTTCTTCCACCTTTACATTAACAGAAAAGCTCCATGCTGGGTTTTTCCAGCCGCGTGGAGCGACCATGCTGATATTGATGGACAGCAAGTGTTTCCTCTTTAATTCAAACAGCTTGTCAATATTTCAAAGAGATCTATTTGCCAAGGTCCTACTTTACATAAAAGTGTGTATCCATGGGCCAAAGGGGAGAAGGTTGTGCTACATTTTGATCTATAAACACAAAAAGATGCTTCTGAAAAAGATTTTAATCCACTTTAAAAGATTCATGCTGAACTTTCTCACTGTAGCGCTGAAACAATACAGTTCTTGTTAGCATCTTCTAGCATTGATCCATCAACTCATCTGGATTAGGGTCCACTTTGCAGAGACTCTTGTCACAATGCAGCTGATCCTTTGATGTGGGAACAAACGAGTCGAAAAAATGGCAGAACCATCTTACGGAGATTTGTTCTCCTATTTCACCGCTGAGAACACTAGATCTCCCCTAAGTCAGTGAATCTCTCTTCCTTCACAATGATGAAATCCTCCATTGTCAGGTTAAATGAGGGGATGGAGGATACTCGCTTTTTGGGGAGATATTACCCTCCTTACGCACTTCCCCTCTTCGCCGCGGCTATCCATTGAAGTCTATTTGCATCTCTTGACGTTTATAGGTTTGCTCCTTATACTCGCAGTGTAATTTATTTGACTTCTACAGCTCATTTACAGATTGATAGCTGCCATTCTTAACTGGCTTTAATGCATGCCTCATGACTGCCTAAAACTTACTGTGCTGGGTCTGACACTGTGCCAGAGCCTCCACACAGCCACTTTCATTCTTCATTAAAATCTCATTTGTCTTTGGCAGGCAGAAGCCAGCGCAACACCCTCTGCTTTTTGTATGCATCATTTTACTCGGTACAAGGAAACACAATTTGCCATTAAGGTTCATCTTTCAAAACCGAACACCAAAGGGAAACAAGTTCAAATGAGGGAGAAGTGCAGAGGGGGGGAGAGTTTTTCGCTCGATTGTTCTCGGCTCGCGCGGCCGATAAGGAAAACGGTGGAGCAGCAGTTCCTGACTTATACATCACACAATCAGGATGTGACACCAGTTTGTCCTTCAGAAGACCTTGCTCTGCGTTATCACCCGTGTCCATTGTGATCTCATCCAGGCTACAATAGGAGGAACTTGTTCCTGTTCTGCTTCTATACTGACGAGGTTTAGCCTTTTTTTTTTTTCTCGCCGTAAGGGACACCTCACATTCATACGACCTCTTTTAACTACAAAACTCCAGTTCAAGCATTGCTTAAAAAGAAAAAAAGAGCGCTGCAGAATTGTGCCCTAGAGACCTATGCAATATGATGGCCCGGACATGATAGGGCCTTTATAGAATAAAGAAACACCTAGAAGATGAAGCTAGAAAGAATGCGACTCTCTTTTATGCTTCGATTAGTGTTATGCAAATGCAGAGCGCACCGGTTTCAGGGGGGGAGGAAGAGGAAGGATTGCGTGCCAGTGACTGTAGGGGTCCCACCTGTTTCATCAGGCACAGAGGACCCTTTTAACCTGTCCACGCTGATCTGAAAAAAAACACATCTCCCAAAGGGCTTTGTCATCCTCCGCGACAACAGCTCACAGTGGATTTGCTTTTGAAACGGACGATTTAACAGAGACCACCTGGTTCCAAGGCTGTTTGTCCCCGTCTCTTCTTCCACGCAGATTACCCTGCATGCGACACTCGCCTGCAGATCAGATGCAGATTTAACTCAACGCACTCCTTTACATATCAATGGCGCTGGGAAAGGAGGGGAAACCCACATCATAGACGTTTGCGCTCGCCGCTTTTGAGGAACACAAAAGGATGCATTGAAGAAGGGCCGTCCACAGTGATCAACCTTTATTTCCCGACACCCACGCATTCTCACGCACACACACACTCACAAACCTCTGCAACACTCAGTCCCAGAGAGAGGCAATCCTCACAGCTCATGAATATTACACCGAGCTGGATCTGGGTCATTAATATGACACAGTCGTTACACTGGAGCCCAATTAGCAGTCAACATAGAGCCTGGAATGTTCCCCTGTTATAATACATAATCACTATATCACTGCGACAGACTCCAGAGCAGGGGAGGATCAAACCACACAATCACATACAAGAAATATCAAGGACTCTTCTGCGGATAGGTTGAAGAGAAGAGGAGGTCGTGGCTGCTCATGAATATTCGCCAGGAAACCTTTATGAAGAAGTAAGCTACCTTTTCCCTCTGACTTCCTCGCTGCATGAAATCCTCGGCTGTAAACAAACACAATTATGTAATGTTGTGGAAACAGCCTTGTTTGTGTGCTGCCCCTGCAGCCAGCAGGCCATCAAGCAAAAAGTCTCCCAGCGGGGGGGCAAAATGACGAAACACATTTTTGGGAAGTGTACAAAAAATATGGACATCACAAAACGCTACACAGAGCCATTAAAACAGTTTGCATCTTAACATACTCAACAAATCTTGAGAAATTAGTTCTGTACATAGATAATTTGACCTTTTCTTTCAGCGCAATCTGTCTGTACAGTCACCCTGCACCCATGCTGCAGCAATGACGCGATCCCTCACTGGCTTCCCACCCAAAAATAACAGGCTAAAATCATTTACAACCAAGCCGTAGCTGCTGGGAATCTAACTCGGGTCATGTGGGTATGGGTTGACCCCTGCTGTGTGTCCGAAAGTGTTTAGACTGTATACAAGGAAGGACGACATGACAGCTCCCTACAAGTGAAGCCAAAACCTCCCTATCGCCCCCTGCTGACTGGCTGCAGTGTAGGTCATAAAGCCAGCCTCCTCCATGTTAACAGATGGGACATGAGTCAAACTATAAAATCAAGCATGGTTTCTGTCATTATAGTTAGTTCTTATCAAGCTGATTTATTTCCAAGTCAACGCCATGATTGACAGCTCTGTTGACAGCTCCTCCATCGCCATGAATATCTGCTTCAGAACAACACACGACGCTGTTCTGCTGTTGAATGCGCCAACATGAGCGAACTTTGCTGTTTTTTTCAGGCAGTTAAATGTGAGTTTTGGTTGCCAGAAGGGTTAGGGTAAGATGCGCAAGATGGCAGCGCCTGCTTCCAGGACTATTTTGTCCCTTTGAAAAGGTTCATGCAACCATCAGTCCAACAGGATAACTTAAAGCATTCCCTAAATTCACGCCTCTCCCTTTAAAAGAGAAAACCCAGTTGTCCATTTTGATGTATTTTGTGGAATAAGTGATGCTGGTCCAACAATCTGCCTCATGTAGAAACATTCTTGGAAAGTGTTTATTTTTATTGGATATTATTAGACCCAATCTCGCCTCTTAGAAAACAACTCAATAAAAGACTACATGACATCAAAAAACAGATTTTTGTGGGGAAAGTTTTGTAGTTGATTTAAAACAAAAAGCTTTATTGGTCAGGAAAAGAAAGACCGTAAACAAAACGCGGTATTGTATAACCTGCATACGTAATCCATTTATACACAACACAATTGCACCCTACTTCCTTAAATACATTTCTATAAGTGCATACATCTGACGCAAAATATACTGACGTAGGTTTACGCTCAAACGTATCCGCCAATGATTCAATTATGTTAATTTATTCACTAAAAGGAAATAAAATATGACAAGGCCTTGAATGTTCCCATTATCTCTCCTCAGCGACAGACGGTCTGCAGCCAAAACGCTGAGGAGTCTGGCACGGGCTGCAGGAGGCTAGCCACTGGGCTGTGCTAATGCAAACAACACACACACACACACACACACACACACACACGTTTCACTCCTCCCATCAAGCATCATTTGCTACCTCTCGACGACCTCTTTTAACTACTTGCATGCATCAACTGAGTGTTGTTGTTTTCATTACCTGCGACCTGATTACCTTGTGAAAAATGTGGTTACTACGACGATTTGCATTTAATTCTTTGGCGTTTGTGGTTTATTTCAGGCCTTTATAACAACCTTATTATAAGCTCAAACAGCTGTGACATTCAAACTTTTAAATTAAATTGTCACCAGTATGGAAATAAAGCTTTTGTTTTTCCCTTTTTTAATTTGCTCATCCTGATTCCTGACAAGCTGCCTGTTTGGAAACAAGAGCAAGCGTTTCATTATATGAGGGCGGCATCTGCTCAAGATTAATTCTTGTTGTGTTGGTGGGAGATTACCCATTAACCAGGCATGCGTGAGCTCTCCCAGGCCCCCTTTTTTTTCCCCGCAGCTAGCGTCTCAATGCCCAAAGCATGTCTCTCTCCTCCCGTCGCGGTAAAGGAGCCGACTGAGAGCCCCTGTCACAGGGCCTTGACCTGAGCGGGGAAACAGACTGGTACCTCGGCAGACTCCGCGGAGACAACTAGGATTAAATCAAGTGTAAGTCTATCCTTGTCAGATCAAAACTATCATCGTAGGGCAGCCTTGCCTACATGCAGGTGCCAGGATGAGTGACACATTAAGGTCAGAGACTAACAAAGCGAGTGGGTAGCGAGAGAAATGCACACAGATACCGACACTCGCGGTGCTACACGCTCAGATGAACACACATCACGTTCACATGCATGCACGGGCGCTCATGAGTGAAAACAGATAAATAATTGTGAGCGCAAAGCAGAGGAGGAAGTGTGTCCTTAAACTGGAGCAATATTTGAAGGTTAAGTAAGGTTTTTGAGCAATCAGAAGTTTTCTTTGTGATTTAACGTACCGGTGTGTCTTCATAGATGTTACAATCTGCACGTTACCTGCTCAACAGTCCGTGAACGTGTGACTGCTGGCCGGGGTGCGACCATGCTGTGTTGCATTCTGACCGATGACCAGACTCCTGCGACAAAGCCGAGCGACCGTCTCATTGCCAGCCAGATCAGGTTCAATGTGCTAAAAAGCGGATCTGAGAGACAGACGGCGAAGCTCGACCCAGATGTCCAGATCCGCAGACGCTCGTTCTGCACCCCTGGGTCTGCAGAAGGCGGCGGTTTAGGAGGGCACGAACACACAGAGTTATGTCTGTGTGGAAATCATCAGAGAGATGAGGGGTGTATTAGCAGCGCTGTCATTTTGATGGTTGTACTTTTTGTTCCTCCAAGAGACACATTATTGCACTGTGCATAATGAGCAAAACTGAATTGAATGCATAATCATGGAGGCCAAAGCCACCTTTTCTATTTTGCATGTTATCCTTCATGCAAAGGTAATTTAAGTACATTATGTACTCGTTATGAATATTTGCCTTTGTCTTTGTCTCTCTCCAAAGAGCTTATTAGATTTGATTTTAAAAGAAAACCCTGGGGAGGTAATGTGAGTTTTTTTCATGAATTAGCAGCCACCTGTTCAGAGCAGTCACAGCATGATGAGACTAGTTGCTGGTGCAGCCTCGCTCAGGGTCAAACCCTGATGAATGCGACTGAAATGCATTGGTTTTTACTATTACAGCTTTGTGAGGCGTTCTCAAAGGGCACCTGAATTTTTCATTCCGTTTTGTCTTCTGCTCAATTTGATTCATGCACATTGCAGGAGCTGCAAGGGTTGGACTGATTTCTTGTCCTTCTGCACCCCCTGCTTCCTCTGTTTCCTGTATCATGATAGTTTCACCTGGAGAAACATTGCTGCAAATTAAGTGAAAGGCTTTTTCCTGTATTTGTTAGAGAGCCGAGTACAACATCTTTGCGACTCCTCCCCCCCTGCAGATAAAGCTCACAATTTGTTATGGACAAAACAGTGTATGAAGGAAATGCCTCCTCTCCTCTGGGGAGAAGCCCATCAGCTCTAACAGGTCAAGTATCCATTATAGCTACAGGGCATTTTCTTTCATCTGAAAAACACGACGAGTTTAAAAGGTAAGCAGTGCATCCTCCTGCACGCACATGCACATGCTTGTGTCTACTGTTGTATAACACAGCCTCTCTTTGTCTCCCCTCTCAGACTGAGAAAGTGACTAACGTGGCTGACAGGATACTGGCAGCGTGTGATGAAAATTCACTTTAATGAACCTGGATACGAGCGTCATTTCCAGGAGACAAACAGTCGGTGCATTTTTTAAATAGCCTGAAGTATTAAATCGAGATTCTTACTGGTTTTGTCACTGAAGGCTCGTGTCCACTGACAACCTCTATTTTAGCTAGAAGCTCATAAGCTGCCGGGGGATGCGCTAGTTATGGCTCTGTTGCTATGCGACCACTAAAAACCTGTTTGAAGGGCATCTCTCCAGTTCAAATGTTTTTAACTTTGAGTGTTTAGAGCACAGAGCACCCAGCGTGCTCAGCTCACTCTAAATTCCACTGTCAACAACAAGAAGATTGAGAAGACGGCGCTGGAGAGGAAGGTCTTCTTTCATACCCTGCCTTCAATTTTCTTTTTTATTATCCTCTTGTTTTTTTCCAGAGGACTTAAATATCTTCGTATACGAGGCACAATCTGGAGAAAGGAAAAGGGGGGGCAGTAAGAGATAGCCTGCCACCTTTTCCCAGCCTGTTTAACCTTTTAATTTAGCAGCAGGGATTACTGGCCAGGGCCAGTATCACTTTAAACAGATGCTGCAGGCGCCCCCAAGGCAGGATGAATGACAGAGGCACATATGTATATATTTCTGCGAGCGTGCGTGAGAGTATTTGTGCTGTACTCCTGCAAAGCTGTTATTAAAGGAGCAGTGGAGTCGGAGCCTACCTCGGGTGCTGCCGCTCACATTTGAGCGCCATGTGACATTACAGTGAGGTCAAGAAAAGAAAAAGCTGGCAGCGCAGAGGAAGGTGAAGACTACTAAGTCGAAAAGGCACCCTCATCATGACTGGCAAGGTGGGTGATGCAAGGCAAGTGGTGAGTAATGATGCGCCCAGAATTCAGGTCGACGCTCTTAGCTGAATTGTACGAAGGAGGCGAGGAAACAGAGAGATAGTGCCGGGGTTGGAAGAATTCCTTTTTAGCCCTGAGTCACAGCCGCAAATACATTTCAAGGTGTATTGTTCCAAAATAGCAAAAACACAAGCAAACACCTCCAAACGTTGCCATGCGGAACACTTATCTATATTCCATTTAATCCACTGCTGTTCCTGCGATAAGGGAGGCAGATGAGGGAGGCAGAGAGAGAGGGAAGCAGTGCTCCCTGGCCACTAGAATGACAGAATGGCACTTTTATGATGTCTCCCAGATTATTCCCCAAGATGGATGGGCCGAGTTGGAACGCCAATTGATTAATCCATCGACTGACGGAATGTGCTGCGGCCGTCCCCGTGCTCAGCTGTTCTTTCCCTGGACAGAGGATTCGGCCAGACATGCTGGAGAGGATGACTAATGAAGGAGGCTACTGAAGATACTGTGTCTGTGTGTGTGTGTGTGCGTGATGCATGCTTGTGTCCTGCTAATATAATAAACAAAATAAAGTCTGGGGTTTTGGACGATCATCTAAAGCAGACTGAAAAATACTCCCAAATAAAGACTATAGCTGGATGCTTTTGTGACAAATTGCGACATGTTTACAGCCAAGCAGCCTGACCACAGCTCTCCCCTCACAGCAGAGCCTGCGTCACCCACCAGCAGCTCGGTTTAAAAAGAAACTGTTTTTATTTTTATCACATTCACAAAAGCTGCCTGTGATGCAGATTTACAACAGCGTGACAGTGACCATCATCTTAGAGCTTACTCACTCTCGGCTTTCACAAGCCAAGAGTGAGTAAGCTTCTAAGGTGACTCTCTTGTTGCTGCAAATATGCGTGATTAATCCCAAAAATACTGACATCATGTGTAAAAGCAGCAATTTTCAGTCATGATGCACTTTGCAACTTAAGTCACTGCGGCTATTGAACAGACATCAAAATTCATGTCATTATGTAAGGGATAATGTACAGTGAGTGAGTTATTATAGTATAATGGAACCCCAAACACCCTGAATTATCCTGCATGTTACACTTACTAAAAAAATCCAGATTTTGATTCAAAATTTTGACTTGGTGTCTGGGTGACATTTGCGGAAAAAATCACAAGCAGCGCCCAGTTAGTGACGCGTTTTCCATCACCAAGCAGTGGTTGGTCTGGAGGGTAGGTGGAGCTGAGCGGCTGCTTTTCCGGTCTCTGCAAGTGTTGCGAGTAAACAGTAATCTACTATGGCTGAACAAGCAAAGAAAAGATCGATAAACAATAAGTGAAAATACAAAGAAAAAGAAACAAACTCGACGCTCAGATGAAGGCAAACAGTCTAAAAAGGAAAGCGACCGTCAGCGAGGAAAATCAAGAGTTACAACCACTAAGACGCCACATGCAACACCGTCTTGTTATCTGGGACGTGTGCTCCCGCAATTACCGTTTATCGCCAAAGGTGCCGCCAAAAAGAACGCTCAGGATTAGCAGTTTAAATAAAGTTTTGATCTCTTCCGCTAAAAAGAAAATAATCCCACAGTAAATGAGCCAATATCAAGTTACACGACTTCTTTCTGCGGTTTAATATGAAAAAAGTTAGTCCTCCAGTTTCTGTGAGAAATAAAAGACCTCAGACTGCAGAAATTAACCAATCAGAATCGAATATTAAACACAGCCGTGTAATAAAAGATTCTAATAAACTGGGTGCAAGATACATTATATTAGGAAGCACATTTATCGCCTTTGGTTTGTGTTGCATTAGAAACCACAATGTTTGAAACTGCTGTCACTCCAAATACCCAAGGGATTAGAATCATATAGGAATATACTCTGCAGGCTATGTTATGAAATTAAATGCAACACACCTGATATTTCAATCTGGGCTCATGGGCAAACCTACTACAGCTTTCATATATAATTCCTTCACTATATATTGTTTTGTAATGTGGTGTCTCTAATCCATTATGTGCATGAAGTCAACCTACAAAGGCGTCTTTCACCTCCAGCAGTACAAGGCCCCCAGCTCCTCTCCGCTCCCCCACTCCAGACCCCCTGCAACACAGTGCTGGTCTTCCACACAATAGGCAAGGGAGTAGATCACTGTAACTTCCCCTCTTCTCTTTGAATGAAACCCCTTGAGTCTTTATACCCAGAGAAGATGAGAAATGTCGGGGTAGCTCCATTATTGATACAAGTCCCCAGCAGTGAAAGAAATGAATGCTAATGGTGTCCTAAGCCGGGCTTTACTGAGATTAATCCGATTTAAGAAATGAACATTTTATTATAAGGCACAAAGTGCTGGGCCCTGATCTGGACTGAGTCACAGGCTGAGGAGGACTGAAAAAAAAATGATATAAGGCATTGTGGGAATGGAACATGGGTATACAGGCTGTCGCTTTGCAAGACCCTGGCACCTCATTGCAGTCGTGCCCTTTTCCAGCTGACAGGTTCATTAATTTTCTGACACGGCTGCTTGGAATGATGTGAAATAGATAAGTCAGACAACAATGGCTGGAGAAATTGGACATAAAACAGATGTCTGAGGAAGCAACATTATCGTCTGAAGACTGAGCAGCAGGAAGTCCCTCTCGGTCCCTGTGCTGCACCTGCTCTCAGGCTGTTTCCCACTGCTTAGACGGACTAATAGGGACACGCTGGGGATACAGCTGTTGTCACTCTAGCATAGAGAAATAAACAAACACAGCTCCCGAGTGGGTTCCCAGCGAATCAGTCAGATTTAAAGTCATTTTCTCCTTATGTTGGTGTCATATTTTTACACAGCCTATGACATCCCGCACCTACAGCCCACATTCATCTCCAAGAGAGAATCTCTGCAGGGATGAGTAGGTTTGAGAAGTGTTAAATGGGGAGGAGAAGAAGTCTCTCTACTTATTCCTATGAATCACTCTGCGCCAGTTGCCAACAAACAATCTGGGGAATATGTAGGGAGGATTTATCATGCTTCAGCCTCTGACAGGGCAAAAAACATAAAAATCAGCAGTCTAATTTGTCTCCCCAAGGTGGTGTCACTCCATCATTCGGAGGGCTTTTCTTTCAGCGGGTGAATAATGTTCGCCATGTTTCTCACTTTCACAGGTGAGAGATGCAATCCATTCTTTGTCTGAGGAGTGACAGCCACCTCTATTTATGCTTTTAACACCAACACTGCTTCATCAGCGACATGACTGACGTCTATTTTTAAGCCCACTTGAAAAATCCAACACATCTGATGTGTTTGAGTTGACCTTTGTTTAGGGAAATTAGCAGCAAATGATATCTTAATCCTTAATTTATAAAGGCACGTAGATAGAAGTAGATAGATAGATAGATAGATAGATAGATAGATGTACATCACAGGCATAAACCCTCTCATGTGTCATCTGTTGCTTCACAGCATACTGGGGAAAAAGGATTATGTATTCAGCTGACTGGAGGCTCAGATTTTTCAGCCAGGAACTACAACATCCATGTCCTCTCCAGCTGAGCAGAGGCAGATCTAAAAGACGGCAGATTTTAATTTCAGCACCACGCAAGAAGGACAGCTCCCTCCCAGGCTTCCACTGAGGCCGTGAACAAGCGCCTTCTGTGTGCGCCATGCCAAGAAAAAGAAGAAGAAGGAGAAGAAACGAACCAATGTGCAATGCTTGAATTTTAAATTCCAATGCTAAATATTTGATATATATCATGCATCATCCCCCTAAAGGTTACCACAGCATACAGATAGTGCTACATATGGCAGGCTGTCAATGTAGGTTGAGAGTATCCAGGTATGGGTAAAAGTGAATTGGTGGGTTGCGTTCAGCACGTTAGACGCGTTATTTCTTTCATAAATATGCACTTTGCTCTTCTTTGTAGAAAGCCAAAGATTTTTATTTCACTCTTGCATGACGTCCACGTTTGATGCCACGCACTCAACTCAAGGGCGCGCGGTGAAACGCAAGCAGCCCGACGCGAGCGCGCACATCTTCTCCTTATCTTCTAAATCAGCGCGTGATTACAGATCTTTTATTCAGAGGCCGCAGTGTGAGTGACGGGGAAGCCTGGGGATTCATTTGCCCTGATTTAATTCATATCAATGCAGTAATCAAAAAGAAGATGGAAAAACTACAACATTTGGACATCCAACTGCTAGAACAGGCGGGATTGGGGTAGTTATGTTATATGCACGAGTAAGACAATCACACCGACAGAATTTCTTCCACCACAAACACAAACTTACTTGTTCATAAAGACGCCGAGGTCTGCAGGATCTCTGCTCTGCACGGAGACGGGTCCCTCTTCCGCTCCCTCCCCAAAAACTGCATCGAAAAAACATCCGCAATTCTCAGGCGATTTTGCAGAATCCGAGGTGATATTTTCTTGTCAGACACATTTTGCTCCTTCTCTTAAAACGACGTGGTATGTAATCCACACATCAGTCTGTATGACATGCCTTTAACTCTCACAGTGGCTATAACACATCCGATATTTCCTCTTCTTCTTTTTTCAGGATGCAAAGAACACGCAGGCACCCACAAGTGCCATTGTTGAAACTACTCTCCCGATGCGAAAAAGATACCCACTGTGGTCCCAGATTTTCTCCAATTGATGACTTAGGTCAATGTGAAGCTACACTGTTTGTATTTTCTCTAGAAACTATATCAAATCTTTCAAAAGTAGCCTCTCCACAGCGTGTAGAGCGCAGAGAACCTCGTGTGGTCAATTTCCAGGTAGATCCATCCTGAAAAGCTCGTCATTGGACACTAGGCTATAGCAGACAATCATCCATACATAGCGGGGCAGAGGTTGGTTATTTTAAAGTCCAGCTCGCTCTCCTTTCCGAATGTAACTTTTCTTCAAGTCCCTTTTACTTCTTAGTCATCAACGCTGCTGAATCTGATTAGATTTCACCTCACAACCCAGTGCGGATTCCAAGACGCTTATTTCTATTTTCCCTCCTGGTTATAGTTAACGATTGAACTGGTATCCTATGCGTGGGAGGATTGATAAAGTTTCCGAGAATAAGCAATATCTCTCTCTTCTCTTCAGGTTCTCCATTTTCGAGAGGAAAAATGCTTTAATCGAGGATGCAACATCGAGAGGGGAAAAAAATCCAGCAGGTATCCTCAAGAAGCCTTTAAAACCCCATCAGGCATTCAGGCAGCGTTCGCAGTGAAAGAAGCCTTCGTTGTGCTCAAATTTTTTTTACATGTTTTCCGCGCTGATCCCTGATTCAGACTGTCTGGACGGGAGTTATAGTTCACCAAAGGCGGGCATCACTTCTGCGCTCTCGTTCCAACCGTGTACGCATCTCGCCGATTCAATTCTCGCTGATCCATCGATGAGACACACACATAAGGGGAGGTAAAATGTGTTTTAAGGGTTATTATCCACAGAATACTGATCGTCCGAGCCCCCACTTCTCCTCTCCTGTCGACTGCAGGGTGTTTTAAGCTTCTTGTGCTCACAGATGATTCCGCTCCAATACGCGCGGGCAGGCTGTATCCATCGGTGCGCTTTACAGTACCTTAGTGCGCTCGGGCATTTACGTACATCCCTCCAAAAAACGCACGGCGCAGCGATAGACGGACACTGAATTGATTAGTGCACGAGGGGGGCTTCATGTAGGTTACCTCCCACTGACAAGCTGCTCTCCCCAAGTGAGCCTGTTCCGCCAGTCACTGCTGGTGGATCGGAGAGGCAGCCGCAGGACTGGAGCAGCGAGGGCAGGAAATATTGTTCCCCCCCCCCCCCCCCCCCCCTCTCTTTCAGACTTCACGTTTCTCTGTCGGAACTTCTGCGGCTGCCAAAATGTCTCTACTGCAGGAATCTCACCCAGAAGACTGGCTTTCATTAATTGATTATTGCCCTCTGTTCTTCTCCTTCATTGGTCAGTTTTAAAAGGTAATGGAAGTTGTTGTTTACGCGCGCACTATTTTTTTGTGCGTGTGCGTGTGAGAGAGAGAAAAGAGAGGGTTAGAGAGACACACAGAGAGAAAGATTCCTCCCATGTGTCTCCTGCAAACGGGACACGACTGCCACCTACCGGCTTCCGTCGCCTGCTTGCTGTATGATAGTGGCCTCAGGCCGATTGTCGCATAGGATTGCTCTCCCATGACAGACTGCGCTGTGTTTATATAGGGTTATATATACACACCATATCTGTTTGTATTCTAAAAAGCTGCAGGGTACAACATGAGACATATAGGCTTACATAATTGTTTCATGGTGGAGAGAACAGTAAGCACAGTGTCAGGATAGAATAAGTGTCAAAGCACATGAGGGTGGGACTGTGACACGTTTGGCAAACCAGCAACGGTTTAATATGTGTTGTAATCTCTCTCAGGCGTCACCGTTTATAAACGCTAGATTTATGTTATGAACTATGAAATGCTCATTGCACATTTTCAACATGAAGACTTCACCTCTTCGGAGAGATTATTGCTTTAAAACGTTTATCTCAAGCAACCTGCTGCACACCACGTAGCATGCTAAACTCTGCGCTGTGAGATGCTTAAAAAAAAGGATGAATTTGCAGACAGAAGAGTGCGAGAATGCCCCCATCTGTACGAGTACGCATTCACAGGCCATGCCATGGTAGATGTGAGAAAACATTTGAATGCCAGAGCAGGGATGTGTCCATCGAACTGTCAACATCCCATCTCATTTCCCTCGGTGCTGAAAGCGTTGCATCATTCATCCGTCTTCATAACTGTCGACCTGCCCTGTCTGTGTGTCTGCCATATGGTTGTAAAGAGCGCCGCCCTCTTGCTTTCCAGTCGAAGGAGACATCATTAAATAACTCCTTTTTCACCCACCATTCTTCTCGCCTCACGCTTTCCTCGGCCCAGACCAAGCGGGCGAATGAAACCTATTAAACCCACTTTGCTCGCTCTAAGATCGGCCAGCAGTGTTTTTGTATAATTCCCCTTTCAATCCATAACGTCTCCACGCCATTCCCATGTAACTGCAGAGGGTCACTTCTGAGTGCTCACTTACGTAATTGGTGTCATGTTGCCATATGACAGCTTGGCTGAATGGTTTTGATTTAAAGCTTTTGCTCTTCCACCTGCTGAGTGTCTGAGGATGTCTGGTGATGCTCCTTACTTCTTTACGTCTTATTCGCTGTGTGGGAACCATCAGTGGAGGCCATATTTTGTTGATTTATGTAGCTTTTGAGACTATAGAGTTTTTGCTTGTGGATAGACAGATCTTTTTTACCATGAACCTATCACCTTAAACACATTTCCTAAAGGAGTAGTTCAGTATTTTTAAACCTGGGCCCTAATTTAAACCTGGACGAGCAAAGCACGTCCACTTAAAGCGCTCCTTTTTCCCACTGACAGGCTCAGATTGTTGCTCAAGGTGTCCAACAACATGACGGAAATGATCCCTACAAGACTAAATTCCTTTTTGTGTAACCAGAAACAGTGACATTTCTAGGTAAAGAATTTGTTGAATAGTTGCCCGTGTGGTCCCTGTGGTCTTGGCCGCCTGCTCCAGTTTATTCTGGGCACATGAACGAACGTCTGCAGCACAGCCCTGTTGATCAGAGGGGGGGAAACCCTCCGACGTGGTCACACTGCGTTGTGTAGTGTCATACCTGGTCACCCCTGACCATGGAATTCAAATGCCTTATCTTCATCGTCAAAATCAGGTAAATATATTCGGCCATGGCTTTTGAAATATATTTCTGCTGGCGGTCGTCAAATCCTCTCTCCAACTCTAACTCACGCTTCCACCGTCCTGTTCAGGTTACATCTCACCAGCCTTGAGATTTCAGAGCGAGACTTCTGTTTCTGGTTTCACAAAAAGGATCTTACTCTTGTAGGGATCATTTCCGTAATGTTGTCGGACACCTGGAGCAACGATCTGAGGCCAGTCAGTGGCAAAAAGCAGCACTTTCAGTGGACGCACTTTGATCGGGCGCAGTTGCCCGGCAGAGGCTATCTACTGGACTGTTTTTGTTCCTATGAGTCATAGCGAACTTCTCCTTTAACTGTAAAAAAAATGATTCAAAATCTTCTTTCCGCTCACATAAAACCAGGAATCAGGTTGTGCTGATGCCATCAGAGGTCTCGCCCACTATTGGAACATGACAGTAAAGATCACCCTGTCCTTGGAGGAGCTTTAAGCGCTGTTGGGCTGCCATTGTAAACAATGTGACCTTGTTCCTGAAAGGGCAAGAAACATACAAGACTCTCGGGGCCAGTTATTCTTGGAGTGGCAAGGGCAAGTAAAAAACCTTACTTAAGGGAATGCTCCCGTATAGATTATTGGTTATGCTTTCAGCGTCCTCGTAAAAAAGAGGCTTGCTCGACATTAATAATGAGAATTACACACGCAGCAGCAGTGCTGGTGTAGGCTTTAAAATCATCTTTTTTTACCAGGCTGCGCTCTTTATCATCACTTTACCAACACCACCCCGAAAAAGCCGCTGTTTTGACAGAGGAGGGGGAAAAGTAGCGAGGAGGCATTCAGGGACGGCTTAAGGCACTCAGATCTCTTCCCTTCCCTGAGAGTGTTATGTTGTCAGGGCCTGAATAATACATGTGTTGGGATGCAATTAGATAATGTAATAATCATGTTGGGTATGCCATGTAGGTCTCCACCAGTGATCAAAAGGAATATATGGACACATGGCATAGGTTTATCCAAACATAAGGAGTTAAGAGCGTAAGCACATGCAGTGCTCCAGATACAATCTCAGCTTATCGCTCTGATCTGCAAATGTCAGCTGAGAAAATCTTTCACACTTCAAATCATGTATCCCACCAGTTGGACTTTGTTATTCTTAAAATTCAGTGTTATTTTTAAAAAGCACACGCTTTAACACCCCTCCGCCTGTGTGATCTTCCTCCCAAAAATAGTTACCTGCTCAGAGGCTGTGCGAGAGCGGGGGTACTGTGGCACCTTCAGCCGCCCCTTTTAAAAGGAGGCTCTGAATACATTAATAATGTGTGTTTTTTATTTTGAGATCTGCCATTTATTATTCATGATGTTGTTTCGGAGGGTATGAGACATCACTCCTGATATCCTGCAAGGCTCCGAGGCGTCGGAATAAAGAAGTCAGGTGTGCGGTAAGACGGAGAAGCGAGTGTGTGAGTGTGTCACACCCCGGGTTGTGTTGTCTCTCTCTCTCTCTCTGTCCGATGTTTGATTTCCACTGTACTCTCTGTAAACACCTCCGAAATTAGTTTAGTGCGGAGTCAGTGAGAGAAATTCCACAAACACAACGGTGACAATGTTTCATCAAATACCACAGCCTTGATAATCAGGTGCATCGATGTGTTTGCCCTTGTTTTTAATCTCCCCTTTGATCCACTCTAATCTCCAACTGTACTTCTTATGCAAGGCTTCCTTCGGCCCACAGGGCTCGTGATTGAAGAGTGATTCTTAGTTTCCATTCTGCGCCACTCTTGGCTCAGGTTCTCGATTCACCCCTGTATCTAGGGTAAATTAAAATAATTCAAAGCACCCTAATAAAACTCCCTAAGCTACTTCTACTGCATAATATAACTGTGAGAGAGGCAGGGCGGCCGGCTGAGTCGTTGGATATTGGCTGCGGCTCAAAGCGTCGGCATCACGAGATGAGAAGGCCCACACTCAGGGAAGGAGGAATCAGCTGATGATCAGTATTTGATCAGTATGTTAGTTATCGTATCATGGAGAATCATCATCTGTCAGTGGTGTCCTTTAAAATGTAAAAGTGAAATAAGCATTAGTAACACGTGCACAAATTGTTTCATTTCCAGCTGGATGCGTACAAGCATGCTTCCAATGGGGAAGGTCGGCATCAGCATAGAGAGCATATACCAGCAAATCTGATCCAATTTATAGCACCTAAAATACATAAATAATAAATACATGTAAATTGAGATTAATGTTTTTAAAGGGGGATTTGTGAGTGTAAAGGATTAAAGTTAAGATGCTTGTTTTAATCAAGATTTGCATGATAATTGTCCTTATTAGCCTAATTTAAAGTCTGGAAGAAAATTTAAGGTTCAAGTTTTTCTTTGTTCTTTTTCATGTTGCTTTACGCATGTTGGCTGTCATATATTTTTGTTCATTTGTATGGCCACAATAGGCAGTTTGGACCATGTTCACCCACTTCACCAACAATTCTCAAAATTAGTCATATTTGACCGTAAAGATCTCAAAGACTTTTATTTAAATAAATGTCTGTTAAGTCACCATCTATCGCTGAATGAGGTAACACAATGATGACTGAGCCGATGGCCCACTGATGAAAGCCTTAGCATTTGCAGTATATAGTATTATTACAGACCGGGTGTCTGTGGCCAAAAAAGTGTGTGGTCCAGTGTCACCCAGTTAGTGACGCGTTTTCCATCAGACAGCAGTGGTTAGTCTGCCAGAGAGGGTAGGCGGAGCTAAGTGGCTGCTTTAACGGTCTCAGGAAACAAACAAAGAAAAGATGGATGACTACAGATACAACTTGAAAAATAAGTGAAAATCCAAAGAAAAAGAAACAAATTCGACGCTCAGATGAAGGCAAACAGTCTAAAAAAGAAAGCGACCGTCAGAGAGGAAAAAGCTACAACCGGAGCCAACTGTGGACGACACACGTGCAACACTGTCTGGATATCTGGGAAGTGTGCTCCCGCAATTACCGTTTATCGCCATAGGTGCCGCTAAAGAGAGTGAAATGTGATCTTCAGGATTACAACTTTAAAGGAGGACCCAACCACAAGATCCAAATGGTATTCAGGGAAAATTTTAGTGCCAATTCTCTTTGAGAAATTCAGTTCAAAATTGCACGATAATTATAAATAAGAAAATTGGAAATTCCTTCTGTTTTATTTTGACAGAATACACAGTTTTAACTCATTAATTTTTTGTTGGCTATGAAATATTATTGTTCGTTTTTATTGCCAGAATAGGCTGTTTGGACCATGTTCGCCCACCTTCGCCCAATTCGACCTTAAGAAGGACCCAAAGACACGATCCAAATGTTATGCCAGGGAAAAATAAAAGTTGAATTTACAATTTTGGATGAGTACCAATTCTTTTAGAGAAAACACGAGCTCTGTCAGAACAGAAGACATATTGCCACACATACAGCCATTTGAATCTCCGCCACAGCTTGGCCATACGGTTAAATACAGCTTAAACAAATATGGACAAACTTTGAGGCATGGGGGCACGTTTACGGGAGGTCTGGTTGCTGTAACGCGTGGGCATTAAGCAATTATGTATTCCTTTCAGCCTGTGTGCAACTTCTTTGTGGGTCATGACTCAGTGCAAATATCACAATTTTTGTGATGCAAAGATGATGTAGGCAGTTGAAATGTACTGTGTTAAATTTGATGGAGAGGGAGGCAATACGGGAAAATGATATTGGCGCTACAGAGAATGATGAAATGTACAATTTAAGGTCCGTCCAAAATTTGAATGTTTGTGACTCGAGCAAGCTTGGTAGTTCGGTCTCACTTCATTTGTGCACAATGAGCTGAACGTTTTGTTCAAATCTCTGGGATTGAATCACATGTACTGTGCGTCTATTTACGGCAAGGTGAGTGCAAAACAGAAAATATGATGATGAAAACACCTGAGAAAGATGTTTTATTTGTAAAGCTCTTACAGGAAAATTACCATCTTACTGAACAGAACTTATTCAATTCTCCGAGGGGTTTAATCAGACCTGCTTCAAACCAATTACTGTTACATGTTCCTCAAGTTAGGACAGAACTGGGAAAGGCTGCTTTTTGTTAGTCAGCGCCTGACTCCTGGAACAAC
Organism: Semicossyphus pulcher; assembly: GCF_022749685.1. Lineage (NCBI taxonomy): Eukaryota > Metazoa > Chordata > Actinopteri > Labriformes > Labridae > Semicossyphus > Semicossyphus pulcher. Next base: position 20,589,265 of record NW_027211759.1, read on the forward strand.
ATACAACGTCTTCCTTAAGTAAATGGACTTTTAAGTGCACCTTATTTATTTGTTTTACCCATTTTAATCACTGAACTTACTTAAAGGAGCAATTCTCCCCTGGAAAAAGCCGCTGTCAGTCAAAGCTGGTGTTCTCTGTAATCGATAGAAGCAATAATATTTGAAATTGGCGCCATAGCTGTGGAGAAAGTTGTACAAACAGCTCGTGGTTTCGCCCATTCTACATTCCTACAACACCCAGCATGCATTGCAACCCTCCCTCTGAAAGGAATGGCCCAGCGAGATCCGCTGGAGTGAAATACTACCGTTTTCCAGTCAAGGACATTGATCGCTGCAGGCAATGGCTCAGAGCGGTACAGGATCTGAAATACAACGAGAATATACCGGTGGATGGTCTAAAAAAACCTTCAGGTCGGCAGTCTACTTTTCAAACCTGACAAATTTAAACAAGACATGACATCGGAGGTGGGAGTCTTAGATTGAGGAAGTGTAGTTTAGCGAGCTCCCTGGCCTCCGCCAGATGACGCGTTTAGCGTTTTCCAGGGCCCGTTGGAGAAGTGGATAGCGTCCTCCAAAGGCACAGAGCATTTTCTTTCTACCACAATGGCATTCGCTCCCCATAATAACATGATAGGACTGAGGTTGAAAATCAGCGAACTGACCCTTTAACTATTTTACTACATTTTAGGCTTCATCTAATACAAAATATTTTATTTTATCTTTTAATTGTCTTCACGTTTACACTGGAATATATCCCCCGTTTGGTGATTTGATTGGCCTTTTATCAATCGTCATTCTTCTGCTTCTTATAATGCTTGTTAAAATGTCTTTTTATTGTTTCTGTAATTTACTCGATATCATTGTAAATGAGGGTTGCCCCTCAATGGTCTCTCAAGTATAAATAATGGTTGATTTATTGATACCAAAGCAATATGTAGTGTAATGTAAGAGATTATAAAGTAAGGTTAAACATATAGAGTTTAATCCCAGATATAAAGTATGTCAAAGGGCCATGAATACTGTCTTCTGTGTTATGAAATGTTATGTCAATGTTTTTTTGTATCCTAACCTCAAGTTTTATGTTGCACATGGAGCTGCTGTGATGCAAGAAAAAGTCAGACTTGGTCTGACAATGAAGAATTATCTATCCGTCTGTCTCACGTCAATTGCCTGGACTTCCTCATCTAACACACAATTGTTTTGTTTCTTTATTTTATTCTTTTGTAGTTTGGGGTGACAAAGCCTGTCTATACAATGAGAGAGTTTCACATTGTTTAAGGGGAAAGAAAGCGAAATCAGTCCTCACTATACATGAATACTGCATAGAAACATCCTCTATTTGCTGCAAGTGAAGAACGTATTGAGAGATTATCACGCAGTGACCAAAGCTATCCCGAACACTTTTATCTCCGGAATTAAGCTGGGATTTATTAGTCATTAGCAGTTTCCTCCATCATTCATCACACTTTTTTTATATCCCCCAATGAATATTCTTAATGTCCTCATCTCAGAATGTAGAGCGCTGCCTGCCCGTTCATATATTGTTTTTATCTGCTGCTCCATCCATCAAACACCGTGTAAAACACCCTGTCCAAAACGCTGTAGAAATCGATAACAGCTGACAAGAAAGTTGATGCTTTAAGCAGGTCAAGTTTACGAATGAATGTCTCTGTTGTATCGCAGTGACGGATTTAGAAATGTTCTAACCTCAATTGTGTATCCTCTGAAGAAATGATGTTTCAAGTCAAGCATGACTGGCTGTTTCCTCGCAGGTGAACAAAAGCAGAGAGAATTACTCTATGCATGATAAACCAAAGAGGGTACGTAGGTGCAGATTTTGACGGGACGGTTTTTAAGTGGGTTTTGTGATTATGATAAGCAAGGCATCTATAAATGCGTCCAAATATGTGTTATTATGATTAAAATACATCATGCACTGCAGGGTTTTGAGCATATTTCACACATAGAGCCCATTCTGAGCCATATTCTTGCAACCATCCGACCACATACAGTTCAGAGCGCCTCCTCCCACTCATAGTCCACAATCAGTATGCTGTGCATCTTGTAACAACTCTCCTATTCCTGATAGAATTGTCTATTAATGCACAGCCATTAAAGGCTTACTAAGTTTGCTACTGAGAAAATCTTGACTGACAATCAGAGGATAAAGCTTTAAGCATGACATAAACCTTGTAATCCCGTATCATAGCAGATTTAGACTGGGTGTAACCTCACTTTCAGCTTGTTTATCTCCTCGGCTGTTTCATGCAAAGCGCCGCTCCAGACAATGGCGTACCTATTCACATGTGAGGCAGGGAGCAGATTTGCAGCATCTGGATGTGACGGCCGATCCCCTTTTCCCTCTAATCCTCCGCGCGCTTGTCTTTCTGCTCAGACACATAGGGGATCGAGTGGGCCATCCATTCACATCCTGCCTGCCATAGGGCAGATAAACAGAGGAGGAAAAAAAAAGCACAGAGTAAATGCCCATATAATCAACGGGAAACATTAGGAGGAATTGCACATTTTATCAGCTTTGTTTGCTGCCAATAGTGTACCGCTCATAATAAGTGGGATGGAGGTTGATTAGCTCTTAAATTAAGTGTCCATTCAGGTAGGTATCACAAACACACAAATGGAAAAACAGTTAATTGTATGGGTGTGTGAGAAGTCGTGCCAAGTAATGGATTGAAAAGAATACAGGATTTTTGCAGTGGCTTGGCTTCGGCTGTTTATTCATACATGGCTTAGTTCAGATACTAAAAGATTTGATAATACACTTTCACCTTAAATAGATCAGGTCTTATCTGTTGCACTTGAAATCACCTTATTTAGCATTTATAAACATGTAATAAAGGCTTTATAACGGTGTAACACAGTTGTATGCAGATATAAGGAGATTTTCTGATGTCCAAAATTATAAACTCTCTTATGATTATTTTCATTTTCTTATGTCAGCACAACTGTGATGATTGCTGACAATCATTAACACATACACCAGATTTTTCTATAAGGCTTACAGATGCATATAAGGGGGGGCTTTTACTGTATGTCCCAGCTCTCAGGAAGAACAGCTGAAATCATAAAGCCTCGTCTGCTAAGAGAAGAAGAATGAAACTTTAAAAGGGGATAAAGAGTCCAGTCCGAGCTCTATTTGCCTCTGTAAGGTATCACCTTGAAAGGTTTTTAAAAAAAAAAAAAAAAATGAAACACCATGAGCTCCACTCTGATTGCCTTCATTATCTTTCTCCCAGAAAGGTCATTTTACAGTCTGGTTAACTACGGACAATAAGAATCAATGAGTGGTAAATGATGACATTCATAAGAGCTGCTTGTGGTAATGTCTAATGGGCAAGCTAACACTATTTTAAAGAGATTAGCGAGATGAGCAATAGAATATGGAGCCAGATGTGACATGGCATGAAAAAGTGTGACCATTAAACACGGAGGATGACTGGAGAGTAATTCACCACCTCTGCTCTTTCTGTGCTTACTAAATGGTCACTTCATGATTACTTTTTAACCTTTTTTCACAATTCAAATCAATCTGACAAATCAGATGGCCCCCGCTAAGTAGTTCCAGTCCATCTGCATCAGCGATGTATGGTTTGGAGTTAGCGCAGCAGATGGCTGGTGTCAGGCAGAAACCTCGTAGCTGCAGTTTTGACGGTTTTCATGTGTTATGTTGCCATGGTACAACTTGGGGTACGTTGTTAAAACTGACTAATAAATGTGACAGTCAAGAAAATGGGCTAATTTTTTTAACCCTTTGATGCACAAGCTACGCAAACCCTTTCTAACACACAGCATGACCCATATGTACTCACTATGGGATTTGATATTTGTAAATGTTTACAGTTAGGAACGTATTTACTGCGGACAACTATTCACCTGCCATACATTTCACAACTCAACACGGCTGCCTTTGCACATCTGATGCATGTAAGTCTTATTGTACAATTGTTTTACCTAAGAAAGCCATGTGTGCAAACTTGATGTAGTCGTATAAAAACTATGTTTGTTCATAAAGTAAAAAAGGGAAAATAAAGTCGGTCTAGACCTGCTCTTTCTGTAAAGTGTCTCGAGATAACCCTGGTTATGATTTGGCGCTATACAAATAAAATTTGATTGATTGATTGATTGAAAAATAATGATTAGTGGCAATCAAAAACAGGATATTTAAGTTTTTCACGTTTGTGAAGGCAGGAGGCCTCAGGTGGTCATTGTATATCAGGCAATTCTAATACAGTAATTATGTGTGATACAGTATGACAATGATATAAAGAAAAGTACGTTATTAGCTCTTTTTAGATAATGAATGTATTTGTAAATGGACTGCACTCGCACATACAGCGCTTTTCTATTCTTCTGACCACTCAAGACACACATTCATACGTTCATGTCCGTTCCATGCAAGGCCCATCACCGTTTTAATGCATTCACACCCATTCATAGCCAATGGTTAAGCCTCGGGAGCACCTCGGGGTTCGGCATCTTTCCAAAGGATACTTCGACAGGACATGGGGATCGAACCATAGACCTTCCGATTGGAGGGCGACCCGCTCTACCTCTGAGCCGCAGCTGCCGTTTGCAGCGCAATACATTACAATATATGTGTCAAAAGTATTTATGCACTTCAAACACAAGGCGGAAGCATTTCTAAAGGCGTTTTCGTGCATCTTTAGCTTTCCACTCAAGCATTGTACTCGGTGAGTGTTATTCTCACACACACACAAAAACACCCGCAGCACAATAAATCACCCCTGCACATTACAATAAAATTCAATTGCACTGATCTGTTATTGTTCTGTCATCAAAACAATTTTTCATCTCCGGCTAGACGGCTGCGCGGGAAATATATTTAAGTGATATCCTTCCTACAGTCCAATATATCCAAAGCGGCCTGCAATACATGTCCACACTTAATCCAAACACACATGCAGTGCAGCGCTGCAGATGTGTGCGCCTTTCATTCTGAGTATACATTACTTCTGCAAATGGACAATCAATATGATGAACTGGAGTTAATGTTTAAAGGTGCTGACAGAAACGTGGAGGGTATCTTGTATAGTGTTCCCTTTGAAATGTAAAGATTGTTTTCAGACTTCTTTGGGGGGTTAGCTGCAGCTCGACGGCTGCTTCCCTGCACTGGAAAAAGCTGCTGGCAAAAATAAATAGAAAATAAAAAAAAACACTTGATCTCTACCACTTGCTGTATGAATTATAAAAAACAATATTAAAATGCTGTATTTCTGTTTGGAAGAGGACGAAAGTGGGCTGGGTAAACACATCCCTGTGCCAAAAAACTTCGCAAGTGGGAAGTGAGGACAGACCACACAAAGTCATGAGTGCAAAGCAAAAACTTTGAGCTGCTTTCGTTGACCTGCAACTTTCTATCAGTCAAACTGCAGGATGCTGTTCTGCTGTATCTGCATCAAAGTAAGCATTCATTAAAACCGAAGGACAAAGTATCACACGCAATTCAATAAAAAACGGCATTCTTGCTATTTAGAACCTCAACACAACACTTCTCTAATACTGTGACTGCATTTCAACACCTCCCTATCAAAGTCACACTAAAACATTAGCTGTGTTTAACTAATATAGCAAGTCATTGAATCGTGGTGTCGTGACTGTTTGAACAAGTAACAGTGGAACAGAAAAAGAGAAAGCAAATGTCAAGGCAACAAAGAAAAAGACAGAAAAACAACTAATCTTCTTTGCAGCTTGAGATCTGCTTAATTAATAAGGCTCAGCAGTCTGAGATAAACAACAAAACCACATACCGGAGGATGTGGTTGGATGTGTGTCTGTGCTAAATTTAATCTAAGTGCGGGAGCTCAGTCTGACCCTGTGTGGATAGCATTGTACAAAAGCCCACAGACACCAGTGATAATCTTTTCCTCCAAACTCTCTGCCAGCAATTTAAGCCTTGCCCTTTGCCATAATCCCTCCCAGACTCACTACTGGCTGACATGCAGACGAGTATCTACCCTTACTGAAGTTCTCAAAATGTGCCCTGCTGATAATGTTCTGCAAGCCAAATGCCAACCCAGCCACCGGCGAATGAAATGTACGCGGTTCAGTAATACTCCTTAATTGTAAAGGAAAGCGTGCTCATTTCTTGATGATATTTTGGACATGCTTTTAAAAATGGGCCAAGTATGTTGGAGCAATCCCCAGGCTTCTCAGCTCACTATGCAGGTTGCTGTGAACGCCAGGTTTCACACAGTTTTTTTTTTACAGCAGGCTTCAGAGAGCTGGCCAATCAGAAGAAAGCGGGCTTGTCGGGGCGGGGTTTCTTAAAGGGACAGCGCTGGCTGAGTCATTTTAGGCGGAGGCTGTATGAGGGCCTGCAAGGAGCAACAGTGTGAGAAAAATGAGTTTTTTTAACTTTAGATTATGCTAAGCTACTCCACAGGTGTCACAGAGTGAAATATGAAGCTTGAAATTAGCATAATACCCCCCCCCCTTTAATGTAAGTGGTTTGGGAACAAAATGCAGTCCAATTATTTAATCAAATATATATTCCTAAGCTTAGTTTAGCCGCAGCAAATATTTGGCATCAGTGGTGGGATTTGGATAAATGAAGTGGCTATCCTCCAAAGTTACAATCTTTTTAGCACTAAAAATCCTTCTACTTGTTTATATCCCTCATCCAATCCTCTAGAGAGATTTGTTTCAGTGTGAACACTAACTCTGGAAGATATCCACTTGACTTGAATATCTCATATCACCGAAGCCTCCTATTATCCCCGACCAGTCGTTTTCATTCTGAATGAGGTCTGTTTCTTTTGGCAGTGAAGTTGTTTAGGAGGGACCTCCATTTGGCCAATGAGGACTGGAGGAACTTTTTTTCTTTTACAGTAAAATAATATGAACAAATCTTTTTAGTGGTGTAACCTCTTTAGGTTTGAATGCAAGGTTTGCAAGGAAAGACACAAATTATAATGATTGTAACCATAGTGATAACTGGCACTCAGCTAGAAGGTTCATGTTTCAAATCAAGGATCGTACATGGGGGGCCTTTCTGTGTGGAGTTTGCGCGTGGGTTTTCTCCAAGTACTCCGGTTCCCTCCCACAGTCCAAAGACATGCTCGTTAGGTTAACTGGCGATTCTAAAAATGCCCTTAGGTGTGAGTGTGAAAGGTTGTCTGTCTCTATGTGTCAGCCCTGTGATTGACTGGCGATCAGTCCAAGTTGTTGCCCGCCTCTTGCCCAATGACAGCTGGGATAAGCTCCTTCGATCTTGCTGATAGGCTCAAAACTCAACTTTAATGGCAGAGTGTCTCCTACCATTACTGCATTCCTGATATCAGTGCATGCATACCTAACAACGGCTTGATTTACATTCACATTAAACTGTTGCAATCAACCGAATTAAAGCTTTTGTCTGAATAATTCAAAGCACTTTCACAATTTGCCCATTCCTAAATTTGAATGGAAGGGATCCAGAATCGTTTCTAATAACCAGCAGCAACACCTCATTGAAGCAGCAAACTACAGCCATGTATTTCAGGGGGATTAGTGTTGTGCTTTTATTGACACCAGTGATTACTTTTCTCTCACTCCCAGTAAAAGCCACCTATGTGGCTACTTGTGTATCCAAACACCTCTTTGCTATTTACCACCACTTTACCCCAGGAGTGAAGTGGAGACAGAGAGGTGGCGCATGCACAGACTGAAAACACAGAGAGAATCGATGTTTAAGATCAGGGTTTAAACATCCTGCAGTATAATTTGACAGACTGATGTGTATTTAAGCTCTGTTGTGTCTCTCATTTCAAGCTTAGAGTGTTTTGACTATGAGGATAAGTAAGGATTTACCTTTGTGACTGAGTAGTATGGATGCAGGTCTCTTAGGCGGTAAATACAAGTATCAGAAGTCTGGATCTAACAGATCATTTTAAACCACAATGCAGCCTGATTTTCTGGAACACGCAGCGACAGTTTTGCTGCATCTCTAATGCTTGATTCCGCTCATTTCAGACATCCCTGAAGGACGTGTGAGAGGAAGAAGAGGAGCCTGTTTGTGTTTCATGCTGCCTTTCAAAATAAATATGCATTTCTTATATCTTTGAGGCTTTCCCTCAGCTTTAGCAGAAAGACAGTTGTAGCGATTGTTTATCGCTTCTGTCTGGTAATAATCATATCTTTAGCCTGAACGTGTTCTCATGGGTCGCAACAAATAATTATTTTCATCATCGATTAGTCTGCAGATTGTTTTTTTAATATCTTTATCTTCCCTTGCAGATTGATGCCCCGGCTCTTCTCCACCATTTCCAAACCCTGCCGTCTACCAACCATATAAACACCATCAGGCTCGAGCTATTTACATGTGAAGCATAACAATCCAAGCATGTATCCTGTGCACTTAAGCTGGTCAATCACAGCGTCTCAGTCGAGGACTTACACTTCATTTTACACATCAATTGCACAATTTGTGAAAAAACAAATTCAAATGAACATCTTTCAGCTGTTATGTGTGGGACCCATGGTGATGCTAAGCATATAAACGGCACCCCCCCACCCCACCCCCAACCTCATGTTTAATTTTCATTATTTTGTATATCTATTATATATATATAGATATATATATATCTATATATATATATATAATATATTTGTTTAGTCAGAAGATGATTTATATTCATGTACAAAAGCATCAGTAATATTTTAGTAGGTTTATCTCTCTTCTGGGCAGCTTAGGGGTCTTGCATGAACGTTGCATATGCGTCATCCGGTAATATGCAGCCACGATGAGCTGATGTACTTGTCTTTCTGTATTTCCAGGTGAGCAAAAGTGATGAAACAATGTACAAAAGTAGCGACACAAATGTATATTGAGTGTGTGAGAGAAACGTATGACTGTTATTGCAAATAAGTCGGTTTTGTCAAAGTTTTGCAAGCTAATTGATTCTCTTTAAACCGCCGCACCTGCCGTGATTGCTAGTTAGGAAGTCAGTAACGTAACCACATGTGCCCTGCTAAAATATTAGCTGTGTGAGTGTGATGAATATTGTCAGAGTGTGAGCGAGAACTACAGTGCAAGCGAACATTAAAAGCCTTATGTTTGAGTGAGCGAGAGTGTGAAGCATATGCGTCATTCAGTAGACTGAGATGTCCGGTAGTATGCAGCCACGATGAGCTGATGTGCTTGTGTCTCTGTATTTCCAGAGAGAGGATTAAAAGTGTTAAAAACCCATGCACGCCTGGAAGTCCCTTTTGTGTCCAAGTGTGCAACATATGTTTCACTAATCTTAGGAAAGCCATGGAAAAGGGCAAGCTGGAGTCTATTTCTTTAGTCTAAGTGTTCTTCGAGTCAGTATATGTTGAGGGACTGCTGTTTTTTTTAAATTCATCTTTTATAGTATGCTTTGGAAGCACTCCTCTCTGTGTCTCTGTGGCCCTGGGAGACAAAGAACACACATTAGACTCACAGCTTGAATCTGCTCCCTGTACAGTCTGCCAAAACTATTACTGTATATAACACTAATGCATCATTTAAAAACATGTGGCATGTTCAGTGAGCAATTTTCCAAACTTGAATGCATACAGTACACACGTGCGGTCACATCTGACACAGAGCATACGCACACACAATCGAGTAACTAGGGAATATAACCAGGTTACTTTAAAATAGTAGGCAAACAAAGGTAAATTGGCGCAAAAAAATAAACTGTATACACCTGAAGTATTATTACCTTCAGTTAACATAAGGGCTCTCTGTTTTATATGCTGGCATTGTATCTTGAGGAGTAACAAATGGAAAAAGATGAGGAGATGCTGAGAGGCTGGCAGACAGAAGGATCAGCACCATGGACAGCGTCTATGACAGAAACCAACATAATGATACAACATATAGTCTCAGCTTCCACAGTCCTTTAACCTTGGTGGCATAGCCTACAGGGGGTCATGTTTCATGCTATTTAGTAATAATGTTACAATGATGTTGTTAGGCAACTCTGTACTGCAGTTCTCTGTGTGCATACACATATATACAGTATATATATATGAGCTACCACCATATATAGTGTTGATTTTTTACGACTTTTAAGTTCAAGATGGTTCAAGATTTTCCTCCGACCACATTTCTTCCTTGACGATGATGGTTCACCTCTAACCTTCAAGGTTTTAATAATGTTTTGGAAACTTCTTAACCCAATTTTAGTCGTTTCAGCATCTCCTTCAGCCTTCTGAAACAGAGTCACATCTTTTCCACAACCACAGGATATGTCTTCCGACATGGTTGTTGAAGAAATGAGAGGCTACTCACTGCATCTGTTAGGGTTAAATAACTTGTTGCCAGCTGAAACATATTAACCACTGCAGTCATTTTCCAATGGAAGGCTCTTACCTATTTGCTTAGTTAAATCCAGGTGGATACTTTTTTATGTAGCAAGGCAGTGTAAATATATATATCTTCGTGATGTATCTAAGTGGCCATCACAAAACCATGAATCCCTGAATCCAATTGCAAACTGAAATGAAAATTCATGTCAGAGTAAGGAGGCCCACAAACCTGACAGAGTAACATCAATTCTGTCAGGAAGAATGGGAACATTTTGGCACAGTATTTGAAGGCACGTATGGGTTAAAGTGAAGCAATTAAAAGTTCATTTCAACAAATACTAGAGTATCTATAAACTTCTGACCCACAGAAAATCTGTTTTAGTCAATAAACATTGTATAATTTGAAATCTCTCTACTATTGAAATAAAGTAGAATACACTATTTAGTTAACATGAGAATTGTAGGGCAACATGAAGTACAGGGAGTAGCAAAAAATTGAGTTTGAATTTTTTGAGAGCAGGTGTGTCTAAATATATGACCTCAACTGCATTCACAATAGTTCAATAGAGCAGCATCAGTCGACTCCAGAAATGTCAACAACAGTGCATCAAAGTCATTGGTATTTCTCTGAGTAATTCCCTGGCTCAAATGTATTAAATGCAATAAAGGGCCACATTAATAAACAGGGACAGTGGTGAGACAATCCTCCTCCCCTCTCTGACAAACATGCCCACAGAAACACACACACACACACACACACACACACGCACACACATGCTTTGCAGCGTTGTACACTTAGCAAAGCAGATTTGTCTAATACTGTTTTCCCACAGCCACAGCTGCAGCCATGCAGGGCTTTTATATAAAGCGAAGCAATGAACTCAGATTTGCTAAGTCACAAGCTGAATCACTTTGCAACAGAAGCCCAGTGGCCCTTCTCCTACAAGAATCCAGCAGCCTGCGACAGAAACACAGCCTCAGTAATCTTCAGCGTGCATGAGTAATGTTTTTCTTTTTAGTTTAGTGAATGCGCTCTGGTTGATGAAACACATTCACTCTAACATTAGAGGAGATTATCTAATGAGCATTTTTTTGTTTTCACCTGTTTTATGATTTTTATTTTTGGGCTATTTATGCCTTTAATTTTAGAGAGAGGACAATGGATAACGGTGGAAATGGGGGAAGAGAAAGCGGGGATGACACGCGGCAAAGGCCGCCACATCGAGGACTATAGCCTCCGTATATGGTCGGCGATTTAACCGCTGAGCTAAACCGACGCCCCATTGTAAATTATTTAAACCGGTTTACCTCTGTTTCTCAATCTTCACCCCTTTGTGAATCTAAAAATTATTGTAAAATTGCAATTGTGGCCTAATTTCTATTCTATGCCTGGTGGGAGCTCCATGTGGACTACCATTATATGTAAATGATGTGTTTTCATTCCATAAATAAACATAAAACAAATGTAAATGTAATTTAATTAGTTTTACTAGAAGCCCTCAAGTAACCTCACATGAGGTCCTAAACCCCATGTGTAGTTTCAGGCTGAAGAGTATAGAATCCCCATTGATTAAATATATCAATTAATTAATCAAAATAAAATATGAAATCTGGGAGAACTTGGTATCAGTCTCAGGACTTCCCAAAGCTCCCTAAGGTGAAGCAGGAGGGATATAATTATATCAGGAGATGGGTGAAATTCCTCTGTCCAATCCAGCACTGATTTAACTGGAGTCTAGAAGCATGGTACACATCCCTGTTTGTCTAACAAGAAGAGTGTAGTTGCATTGCGAACCCCCCTCTGTAGTTGCATCTCACTATGTGAATAATGTGCTTTTCAAACAGGAAAATATGGCACCAGGTTTTTTGTCAGTCAAAAGCGGCACCAAAAGTTTTATACTTTCACAACTTAAACCACTTAAAGCAGGGGCGGTTAACCCTGCTCCTGGAGAGCTACCTTCCTGCATGTGTTAGGTTTCTCCGCACTCTAACACACCTGATTTGAATGATCTGCTCGTTATCAACCAACTGAAGCGTCTCAGGGGATCGGTAACGAGCGAAACATTCGAATCAGGTGTGTTAGAGTGCGGAGAAACCTAACACATGCAGGAAGGTAGCTCTCCAGGAGCAGGGTTGGCCACCCCTGACTTAAAGAATGCATGCGCAGGGCATGGAAATGACTGCGTTGATCTGAAACTAACAATGACAGTTGCTTTGCACACTGAGCTGCTCTGTGCTACATGTAAGATAGGGCCCAATGTGTACAGGGTGTGATTGGTATGCAGTGGACATGCCCAATTTCAGACTCTGGGGATGTACAAGTCCTGAATGAAGGGCAGGCTGGCACCAGGGATTTCTTTCTGCAGTCATGAATGTCCATTGTAGTCTCATCCAAACCACACAGAGAGGGATGTGCAAAGAACAGACTGGATTATTGCAGAGTAGAACTGGATAAGTAGCTCCAAACGCAGGTTGAACATTGAGCTGGCACAGAGAGTACATCCTCTGCTGAGAATTTTTAGTAATTGCGTCTGTGTTGGACGCCAACTTTGTGTGTCCTGGGTGATTGCAAACCCATGACACCTGAAGGGTTCCACAGCAGATTTAGTCTCCAAAGTTTTGAGTAGTAAACTAGTTGTTAGGACCAGCTGTTCTACCTCCTGTCTGTATCCATTTCACCATTCTGGGGGGGAAAAAATGGGTACTATCAGTTTGTCTGCAAACTTCTCCTGAGACTCCTGGTCTCCGGAGGTGCAGTCGTTTGGTTCAAGAGAAAGAGCCGGTGCTAAAGGGAATTTTCTTCCTGACAGGTTCAACAGGGAGCTGGGTGAGTTTGGTGTGAAGGATGTCTGAGATGATGGTGTTGACTCAAGTTAAACTCCACAGACAGGATCCTTGTCTACCTCCCCAAGGTGCTGAGGTGTTGTGAGATGTAGCGAAGACGCACTTCGTCAACTGACATGCCTGCCTGGTAGGCAAACTGCAGGGGGCCCAGCAGGGCTCCTTCATGTGTGTGAACACAAATCCCTAATAGGATTTCTTGACCACAGTCAGGGGAATGGGCCTGTAGGCATTTAATCCTGTGATTGAGCGTTTTTTTGGGGGGACAAGGGTGATTGGAGAGCGTTTGAAACATGAAGAGACTTCACACAGCTCTGGTGTTTTGTTGGAGATCTGCTTGAAGATAGCAAATAGTGTCAGGGGGAGGATGAGAAGCCATCTGGGCTGCCTTCTGATCTTTTGTCCCTGAAGGAGCTGACACACATCCTGTTCACGGATACTGATTGTTGGTGGGGGTGATGGTGGATAGTGGAGAGGGATGTTGGGGTTGTAGTGGATGCAGAAGGTTGTTTGATGAAGTTTGGGTTAAGGGGTTGTGAATGTGGGCTTATTAAAAACCTAGCGAACAGTTGCCTATGTACTCGGGCCTTACATGCAACAGCAGTCAATGAAAACTTTCCTCAATACTCACTGCAATTATTTTTTTTACACATTGCAGTTAATGAAACAGATTTTAAACATTTTTTCTTTTTACTTAAAAGAATTATGAAGGGATTTTGGGGGCTGCAGGAGGGGTGGGGAATTCAAATGTAAACACATATGTTGCTGTGATATTGCTTCCCCCGCAGGTGCACAACAACATATGGTTGAATTACATGCTACATTACTTCTTAATTTCTTTTGTTGCATTGTCATGTGCCTCTGTCTCTCCCTAACACATAAACCCTTTGAACATTTCCTGATGAAGTGATGCGCTTCAGAGCTCTCTTCTTTCTCTCTCTCTCACTTCTTCTCCTCCGCTCACACAAACAACCTCAAGAGAGACACGTCATTGGTGATAATAGCTTACCTGTAGTGTCGACACTTCATTCATACCCTGACCAACAAAGTTGGCCGATAATCACTACACGGTGTGGGCAAACACTCCACGGACATTATCCTGAGGGCCCGGTGCCTCGCGAGTAACAGGTAGTGCAAATCGATATCGCCAAATGGCAGCTTGCAGATCTCACATAATTAGACAGAGACATGGGGAGAAGGAGAGAGCTCTGCTAGGCCAGAGAGACGGTCACGAAACAAGTGTTTTCAGGCTGCCTCGTACCGTGTTTCACCAACTTTCACTCGCCCTCCTATCGACTGGCAACGCTACTCCCAAAGTGATGATTCACCGGCAATTGGAGGTGATCCAAGGTATACCTAAAGAAAGCAGCTAAAAGACAGCTAACAGCAGGGGTGTAGCGTGGAATGCTAATGAGTGTTATCTATTTCACTCGCTGCTTTTGTCTGCAGAGTGATTAAGAGTCTCTGGGCATACTGGAGGCTCAGACGGCTGCATGTCGACCAATGAGGTTTTCTTTCATTGTAGCTGACCCTTGGAAACCGTCACATAAAATAGTCCCCAAAAACATACAAGTATATGTTATTCAATAACAATAGAAGCAAACGTCTTAGAAGCAATATGAGTTTCCAAAAGTATCACATTAGTGGTCATGTATGTGGTTAAAATGGGCGCTAAAGTCAGAACAAGCAGCAACATTTTTAGTCACATTTTACAGATTTGTATCCACGACTTCTTTTTCCTTTGTGAAGAGAACTTTGGTAAAAGTGCCTGGATGTGTCTGTACTTGCTGCCCCTTAATGCCCCGTCTATTATAGAAGGTGTCACTTAAGAGCTACGCTGCTAAAGGTACGGAGCAAAGGCCTTATCCTTAGTTATTTCTCTGTCTCCTTCCATCCCTCTTATGCCACTGCAATCCTCCCACTCACTGCAGGACTGTCAGATCTGACAAAGGATGAGGTAAGATGAGAATGTTGCCAATCTGCTGATAAAGCACAGAACCCTTCACATGCAGTTAAATAAGCACATTACCATAAGTGCTTGTCGGTCTATAAAGTTGGGGCTTCAACACAGGAAATAATCTGGCAATGTAGTGAGAAGACCAATGTGTCCTCATCACAGTTTCCTTTGTTGCAGGAGTCCTGCAGAGATGCCTTTAATTAATGTTTTAAACAAGATGGAATGATGCAAGCGCTCCACAGGTATCACGGAAATGACAGAGAAGCCTTAGAACAAGTTGATTTTTATTGGAAACAGGGGAAATGATAATCCCCCGCTGGCTATTATATTCGCTTGTTTGAATAATCTTTTAGTACTCTAACTTTAGATGGTTGTTTATGTAGTTCAATGAAGGGATGGATGAATGAATGGGCCAATGACACAATGGAGGAAGAAGCGATAAAGAGGCAGTCTCTTGTGTTATTTCCGTTATGTAACTGTCCATTCAGCACCATTATGTGTCATCATATTGCTGGTGACGCTACAGGAAAGCCCTACCCGTTCAAACGCCGACCTGGCGATGAAATGGTGTTTCATTGTGTGGTGTTTGACAGCAGGATTTCGTGTGTAACTTCCGCTGCTTTGTTTTACTCGTATCTTCTGTTGGGGTTTTTTACATGCTTGGCGTATGATTCCAAATGAACCAGTTTTCTGTGGTCCCACTGCCGCTGTTGAGTGGACTGTACATGTTAGCATTTAAAGGTAGCTCCAGAACAAACTGATAAAATGCTGCCATAAGTGGTAAATGACGCACTCTGTAAAAAGGGAAATGAAGCAGCATACTTGAAATCACTCGAAGAAGGAAAATGTGATTAAATAAAATTAGCAAATACACTTTGGAAGACGTGCATACCTCTGGGTCTCACTCAGTGTATTTAATCAGATTAAAACTCCTTTAATTTTACCTATTTGATTACTGAATGCTCCCAATTCTCCAGAGATATTGAGCAAATGTAGCTGTAGATTTTGTACCCGTTCCGACACCTGCATCTCCACATTAGCAAATTAGATGTTTTTTTCTTCTTCAACCTCGTGGAATTCCCTCAGCGCTGTGATGAATGTGGAACTGAAGACAAATCCGCACAGGTAATGCAGATTTGTACTTTTTCATGTCTGATCTGCAGCTTTTGATGATCACAGCGCCTTAGAGGGACTGTAGATGTAGATCCACTGAGAGAAGACGCTGGAGAGAATGCTCTGGTATGTAAATGTATATGATGCTGCCGTGTGTCTTCAGTTTGCAATAGCTACTCAACTTAGCTATGACCTGTCAATGATCTGTCTGAAGAGAAAGTCGAGAAAACCTTCTGTGCATTTACCCTAACCCTAATCCATGTGAATGCTATATAAGAGCACAATCATCTGGAAAAGGACACAGAATTCAACTAGACCGTTTAAGTTGTATCTATGTTGTGTTTCATTGGGACTTATTGTATTTGCATTCCATCCAAGTAGATGATGGAGACCTAACCACTCAGAAAAACAAAGCAAAACAAAACCTTTGGAGCAATTCTTTTTTTCTAAGTTGATACTGTGCATATTGCTATTTGTTTGCCACAAACAACAGATGCCAGCAATCTGCTGCCTGGTTTAATTATTTCAAATAACTTTGGAACTGTAACAAGTTGTTCTGTTTAGACTGTCAATTAGTTGCTGTTCTGCTAGCTTGGAAACGGCAGAAAGATTTTATGCGACTTGGAATGCATAAAAAATTGAGTCATTTGAATTAGAAAACAAAAACAAACTAAAAGTGTTTTGTTTTTTTTAGCTCATTGGCCGATAAACAATCCAATCCAATGGGGGAATGTGTTTCCTGTATAGTGGAATCGGACGTGTCTTGGCTACATATACTGGGGAAAAACAAGTTGCAAAAATCATCAAGAAGATATATCCTGTGGTCTACAAAACTTTGTATAGGTCTGTTTATAAACTCATCACTAGATTGCTATTTTGGTCTTGGTCGCAATCCAAATACATATAGTGTTTGTTTGCTTCCCATACTTTCTTATCGTTCTTCTATGTTATTTTTTTTAAAGATTATTTTTTTGGCCTTTGTCTTTGTTTATAGGACAGCTGAAGATAGACAGGAAATGTTTGGGGTAGAGAGTGGGGGATGACATGCACCAAATGATCGGCAGAGCGGGAGTCGAGCCTGCGATCAGTGCGACGAGGACTGTAGCAGTACATGGGGCGCCTGCTCTACCAACTGAGCTAAACAGCGCCCCAATTCTTCTTTGGTTTTTAATCCATTATTTGCTGTAAGAGCTCTCCACGATTGTTCGACGACATGCTGTGCGCAAGCCGGGTAAATCAATACGACTATTTGTTAGGCATTTATAAACAGTCTCTTGAACCATATGGATGGACAGACGGACATGGCACAACAGGGTTGGAGACCGATTTATATAAGGAAACAGGCAAAGACTCTCCTGGAAGCTTCAGAGGAAGGATTGCTAAAGCATATAAGAGAGGGTAGCTGGGCTTGGATTCAAACCTCTCTCGTTTCCCTCAGCATTACTGCTCTTCTAAGGAAATGACCTTTATGTGTAAAATGAGCAGGCAGGTTTCAAGCTGGTCATTCTTTATTACCGTCATACTCAGGTATGCTATTCTCAGAAGATTTCATGATGTTGACCTTTTTCCTGTAATCATAGGCTGCAGGTAAAGTGGCAGGTCCAGGTTAGCTACTATTTTAATTATGCAAAGAAACGTAGACAGAAGTTTCTGAAGTTAAGAATCATTTTACTGACTAGTTGCTGCTAACCCTGCACCCAGTGCTCAGCATCTCCAATCTTGCAAGACTTTGACGCTGACCTTTGACCTTTTGAGAGCGCAACGTTAGTGTTAGGACGCTTGCAAGAAGAAAACACAAAGTCAGCAAAGTTCTCCACATCTAAAATCCAGCCAGGAGGCGTTTAAACTTTACTCCAAGGAAGGGAAACGTACAAAAGTCTGTCTCTTCATTTGTATGCTTTGTAGAAAACAGCAACGGCAGCGAGACAAATTTTAATATTACTGATACTGCAGGGAGAAACCTGGGCAGGAACAAGCAATGGATGGTAAAAGGACCTGAACTATAGCGCTTTTCTAGTCTTCTGACTGCTCAAAGCGCTTTTACACTACATGTCACATTCACCCATTCACACACAATCACACGCTGATAACAGAGGCCTAAGTGTTAATCTCCAATCAGGATCTATACATTCATACCTGATGGCTATGCCTTCAGGAGCAATTTGGGGCTCAGTGTCCTGCCCAAGGACACTTCGACATGTGACTGTCAGGGGTCGAGTCACCAACCTTTCAATCAAGAGATGACTGACTCTACCATTAAACAACAGCCGCCCACAGCAAGCCCAAGCAAGAACAGTCAAGTAAATAGCTGTGTCCCAATCCACAGGCTGCAGCCTTCGAGGGAGGCGGTCCAAAGAGACTTGCAATGACCGTTAAAGCCAAACTAAAATGAGACCGTCTGGTCTACCCTTGCGTCACCAAATGCGGCTCCTGTTGCCTAGCAACAGGTAGCTAGAGGGCTAATTAGCTAGCATAACTAATGTTGCGTAACTTAACCTTTTATATGTTTCAAGGGCCCTTTCGTTTTCTTAAACATGTGTAACGCTGGCTATTCGATTGAGTTGAAACCAAAAACGTTTACATTTTAAAGTGTATTCCTCGGCCGTTTAAAAGTCCACCATTTCGTTTGAATTAGCACGCAATGCATCTTGGGATACAATGGGCCACGAACGATGCACGCGATGGATCCTTTGCTGCCGGGGAAATCGAGGATGCATTTGTCGGCTTTGATGGCTTTTGTGACATTGTACATTTTAGCCGAGTTATAATACACTAAGCAGACAGCAGTCTGCCGACAAGTCCATGCCAGAAATGTTAATCAAATTAAAGAATGAAGTTAAACAACAACTGTCAGATGCAGAGTGAATGGCAATAAGAACCAATGCCTGGACGTCATGTGCAACCACTTTTTATGTGACGATCACAGCAAAATTATGAAAGTAGAAAATGGAAATGCTTGTTTTGTTTAATTTTTTTGTTGTCATTATGATTATTTTAAGACATGCTCTCCTATCTGAGCAGGCACACAGCGCTCTGTCCAACTGTGTTTTTCTTCCATCTTGTTTTGTAGTTTCTTTGGCTCATATTTGTGCCATTAGTTGGAACAAATGCGAAGAACATAGCATTGAACCGAATGGAATATGTTGGTCTTCCTTACATGCATTTATTTTGAAACTCTGGAAGCAATAAATCAATACCGCTGATGACATCATAAAATCAAACCCATGCACAAGCTATGAATGAATGAATGAAATGATGCAGCATTTAAAACATCAATACCGCTTTGTAATGGAAAACAGAACGAACATTTTGTAAAAAAAAAACTGCACATGATCAACATCAAATTGTCGGGAGAGGAGCAGCCTGAGATCTGATCAACACCACCCATCTGATGCAGCACATGTCCTTGGGATGAAAGAGTGTTATTGCCAGGTGTTATCTGAAGGAACAGGGGACGGATTGAAGCAGCGTGATCTAACCATGCAAATCATTCCTTAAAATGATCCGGTCCCTGTCTGTGAAAAGACATCTTGCACGAGATGTCTGTAAAACTCAGCATGTACAGACAAATTCTTGGCATTCTCTTTGGATCCGAGTCGTGCCATCTGTTTCGATGATTACTTTTAATTTCAAGTAACATGAGAGATGGACTCGTGCATAGCTGCGGGTTGGAAAAAATAACATCAAGTAGAGGCCATGGCTGACAATAGAAGGCAGAAGTTATAGGATACAATACTGTATCAGATTCAATATGGAAAAAGGGATTTATAGCAGTATTTTAATGATACAATGGGTTGCTTGCATAGTTTGTGGCAAAAGTAGAAATTGTTCATTGAAAGGGTGCCCCATACTTCCTGAATATGACATCTAATAAAGACCATAAGCTTTTCTTTATACTATAATTGCATACTACTGCATATAAACCTAATTCAGGGGGATATTAAAAGCTTTCAGGATGTCTGACTCAATAGTCCCATTCCTTCGCCATATGGTCATAAATCTCTGTCTTTCACAGCTCTTACGGAGTGTCTTAAACATTTGTTCAGAAGCACGTTGGATTATGATTGAATTCTTACAGGAACTTCCTTTTGGACTAGCAAAGGCCTTTTTTCACAAGGGATATAAAGCTCAACAGAGATCATACTGAGCCTGTTCAATTGCTGTTGTTACCATACCATACAATACAACCAGATGAAAAACACCTTTCCCCTCTACTCTATTTCCTTTCTACCTCTGTGTCCGTCTTTTAACAATAGCTTTCCCAGGAAGACTCAGAGGAGTAAAATAGAGGACACAAAAGGTAAATTATTTGTCTTTACTGAAGACCTGCAGCATGTTCTTACTCGCAGAATAAAAAAGGGGAAGAATCTGAAACCTCGGTGCTCAATCAAGTTCAAATATGAAGCGCTTGACTCCAGGCCGTGAATATTTGTGATACAACTCTAATGATGTACTATCCGCACATTCAAGGAGTTATACTGCTGATTCCCAAACTGATCAATGCCGGTTAAAGCTCCACTGGAATGTTTAATGTGAAAACAACTAAGTTGGAAAAACATTTGAACTTTGCTTAACGAGGTATTTTACTAGCAAGCGGACAGCAGCGGAGCGATTAATGCACAAGTGTAACTGCCTCTTAAACCAGCGCTTGCATGTGTGGAATACATTACCTTGATGAGTCAAGGAGTGCAAGTTGTTATGTAGTTTAAGAAGAAGTCTCGGTGCAGATTTATCTTCCTCAGTGGAACAAGTTCGTACCACAACATCGGAGGGTGCATTCAGACCGGGCAGCTTTGGTCCAGTTCGTTTGGATAGGTGAGAACAAGCATACGAACTCTGGTGCGGACCAAACTACCTGATGAACCACCTTTCCAAATGAACCACAGCCTGGTTATACAGGTGAGAACATAATCAGACTCAAAGTAGGACCCAATATAGAAAGCAAACCAAAAACTGCATTTTGCTGAAACTTGCAGACACACCCACAGCCAGGCAGCAAGATGAGTAGAGGACAGATGTGGGGGAGCGACCAGGTGAGGGCTCTGATAGAAATATGGGCTGACCAAACTATTGCACCAATGCTTGAGAAAACGGACAAGAACACAGAGGTATTCAAACTGTGCAGTGAAAAACTAACGGAGTAGATCAAAGTGTGGAACAATGCTGGTTAAAGTCCACGATTCTCTCTCTTCTTGTTCTCCCTCTTTATTTACTTCAGCGAGTTTTCCCAAGTGGAAATTCCGACCAATCAGAGAGCCGTTTTCTCACGCATGAAAACTTTTGGTCCGCTGGTAAAAGCTGCCGTGTGAACACAAACCAAACTCGAGGCAAAATGCAACATTGTAACAATTTGTTCTTTGATTCAGATCAAACAGACTTTAGGTGTGGAAACACCCTGGGTCCTTCAACAGATGAGGCAACTTTGCACAAGACATGTTGAACACAGGTTAAAAGTTACAAACTAAAGCAAACAACTGTAGCTAGCAGAATAAGATTTGACATCTGACCTTTACACAACTTCATTCAC
The DNA here is from genome assembly GCF_022749685.1 of Semicossyphus pulcher. Taxonomy (NCBI): domain Eukaryota; kingdom Metazoa; phylum Chordata; class Actinopteri; order Labriformes; family Labridae; genus Semicossyphus; species Semicossyphus pulcher. The sequence goes on from NW_027211759.1 coordinate 20,610,996, forward strand.
AACAGGACACAAGTCGTTTTGCATGTGGGTGATGGTCTGTTTGTCCTACAGAAATAACAATGTCTGAATATACATTTTAGACATTCTTAGTCTGTTTGAGTCAATTTGTGTGTGTTGACATCTCAAGGCTCTGAGTTTATTTCACATGTTGCTGTTCCTCACAGTGCAGTTTCCATAGCAGCATTGGCGTGTAGAGATAAATATGTTTTGGCTGTGACGCACTGTCCTAAACCTCCAAACCTGTTGTACAAAAGATGGTATACATCATTAGTTGTCGGTGCTGCCTCTCTAATTAAATCCAATATCCTGCACATATATGAAAAGAGAGTATTCGGCTTACTGATTAAGTTTAAAGTCTGTAATTCCTGTGATGCAACTTGAAAGAAACTTGGCAGCAGGTGATATGGCCTTCTGTTAACATGAATGTAACTGTAGACAATACAATCAGGGAGTAACTCTGCTTGCTTTGGTTGTGTCACTGAATACTTACAGCTTTTTGTAGCATTTAACAAAGCCACAAACACCACTGCAGGTGGAAGCTTAATTATTTGATGGACCGCTCATTCAAAAACGCCAAGGACAACGCTGTGAAAGCTCCGCTAATGCATCTGAGACACAATGGCAGATGCACAACAGCTGTTAGTCTTGTCACTCACATTATGAATGTAGATGCGCGGGACATGACCTAGAGCCGAGCGGTCTGTCACGCCTTCTTCGCGGTCCATCATGTGAAACGACCACAACACTCATGGAGGATTTTCCTTGTCATGATAGGAGGAGAAAAACAAACTGCGGTACCCCTGCAGAGGGACTGACACATATTTCACTTTAAAACTGATGCCTATCTTTTCTCCCGTACTTTGCAAGCACACTCACACCTCAACAAAATCACTCAAAAGAGGATGTGAAACGTCTCTGTGACAAACGGATTGAGGAAGCTTGAAAATGCTACTGCAGTCAAAGTTTAAACATGCGCAGCCCCGCTTTACAAAGACAAAAAAGGCAATGTCTTGCACATTGCCGGCTGGGTCAGGCGGTTTAAACTTGTTAACAATTACTTTCTTAATTCAATCCCTCATGAAAGATGGTGCTATTTGCTAATCACTGCTTTGGTGCTTGAAAGAGCGATGCTTTTAAGTGTGACATTGTGGAGTTTATGTGATCAGCGTAGGCCTTTGCTGGAGAGAGGACTGACTAAAAGTTTTGTGTTTTAAACTGTAACACATTTTGATATTCATAAGAAAAAAACGTGTGTTTATGGCCATCATATAAATGTGTTCTCATCAGAAATGTTTTTAGAGTAGCAAAATGACGAACTGTGAAAGTCTGACATGCACACTGAAATGAACAACAGAAGGAGCTTGCCAGAGGGTGCTTTTTCTGTCTGAGTAGAAATGACTTTGTTACAAGGGTGGGATCTTAAAATAGAAATGACTACAGTGATTTCAAATATTACATCATGCAGTCAGACTCAAGTTTAGTCCATATTTGTGAAACTATATGCCAAGTTGCCAAAACCCGTAACAAGAGATCCAAAGACTTAGTCAAGCAGCGACGTTGTCAGCAGTTAGTGTTGCAGAGCAGCAGTGTTGTGTTCGGGCCTATTTTCTGAATGTCTATATTTCAGCTCTTTATCCCGATACACCACGCACGTTTCCCATTGTCAACTCTGGCTCACTGGTTTGGAACTGTTGGATATTTGTGGGATGGAGTCCAAATTCAAATAGCAATTCAAATGGGACAATCAAAATGAAGTGAAAGAGCTTCAGTGGCAGCAGGCCTTCGATGCACTCACGCTTGGCATTTTGCACCATATTAAATTCACTTTAACCCTTTTAAACTTTACTGGATAGTACTTCAACTAACTCAGGCCGAGCACCGTGAAGAGACGGCAGTGTCCAACCAATTGGCGGCCAAAAAATCTTTTATTCTTTGATATCCTGAGTTTTACTTTGATTGTTTCTCACACAAAGCTTAAGAGCTAAGTGATATATACTCCAGTTTCCTGCCACTTTAGGAAATACAACTGCAGAGAATTACTTCTTTAGTGTAACATATGGGCTTGCGAAGGGTTGTCAGAGAGACTTGAGAGACGGACTGAACACAGAAGAATGCTAAATGTGTCGTTGGAAGACATCTGTGTTTCGAGCTACTCTGAAAAGTCTCACTTGCGGTTGGGCAGAAAAGCTTGGTGTCATAGAGAGAGTGAGAGTCTGTATTAATCATACAAGTAGAGGGGCGCCAGTTTAGCTCAGCAGTTAAGCATGAGGCCCATGTACAGAGGCCCAATCCTCCATGCAGCAGCGCCAGGTTTGACTCCAACCCTCAGCCCTTGGCTGCAGGTCATCCCTACTCTCTCATTCCCTGATGTCTGACTTTATCCACTGTCCAATCAATACAGGCAAAAAGCCCCCCCCCCCCAAAGAAAATCATATCATACCAGTAGGACTAACAGCGCACATTTATCAACTTTTCTTTCAAAGGCATTCATAGTGTTGCATCCATGAAGAACGGAGAGAGAGCCTAAGAGATAACCCTGAACACAATGCTGGTTTTGATCTTTTCATGAGATTTAATAAGAAAAAAAATAGGTACTAGGATAACACCAAACTAACACTTAAAAAAAATCATGTTTTTTAAACAATAACAAGAAATTAATTGGTTCAGAAGTTGTGTCATAGCCTCTGCGGCCCCTGAAGCTAAACCTATGGAATGCATCCAACGTTGTAATTTAACACTGTCTTTTGAGGGAACACTGTGATCATTTCGGAGATGCACTTAATTGCTGTCCTCCTGCAGATGAGACGATCAATATTAGTTTAGTTTGTGCTCAATCAGTGCACAGATGCTTGGTTAGCTTAAAACAAAAGGAAGCAAAGGGAAACTGCTAGCCTAGTAAAAAGCCTGCCAACAACTCCAAAGTGTTGCTCTTTATACAGCGTGTCTGGCGTATTTAAATGAGGAGACACTGAGTTTTAATTATCTTGCAAGCTCTTGTAAAGAGTCAGCTGTTTTGTTTAAATGTGTAAGCTAGCTGTGAGGACAGGACTTTTGACATGAAATTGGCCTACAGCATCAAACTAGTAGCTTAAACGTTTAAGCTAACTGCTTTGTCTGATGTCTTTGTAGTTGTTGGGATGTTTTCCTATTTAATGGCAGCTAGCCTTTACCCTGTACTTCTAATCTAACCTGCACTAATGTCCCTGTATAGTTCTGTATCTCTGTAGTCTTCTACCCTCACGTGGGCACCTCTGCTGAGCCCTGTGGCATGAATATTAGCTCATAGCTCTCCTATAGCCGCTTTTTCAGCTGGCCTCTCAGTTACCATACAGTATGACTGCTGGCTGTTACAGTGTTAATAAGTTACTTTTCTCTTCCTAATGCTCCTGGCCTGTTTCTGGCCGAGCCTAGGTTGTCCTGGTAATCACTGTAAAACATCCTGGAGCTGTTCTTTGATTGGCCAACCAGAGCAGAACTCTCGGCTGTCATTTCTTATTTGGGAAAGAGGGGATGCTCATGCCCACAGACAGGACTGGATTTGATTGGAATAACACTGGTGTGCACCGAGCAGGCAGAAATGTCTGTCTTGACAGTGACTGCAGAATGCTTCGTGAGATGCGGCAGAAATAGAAGCAAGGTACATGGAGAAATCATGGAGAAAAATGCCTATATTTGAGGAGGAGAATACACACAAAAATACAGATATCAGTCACATTAGACACCAAAGATTTGAGTTAGCAAAATCTAAGACATCTAGCACTTCTGAGGCAGGAACACCTAGTTTCTATTGCACAGTATTAGTTTGTAGGCTTTAAATAGAGGGATTCCAGTTATAGTCAGGGCTATTGTGTGTTTGTGTTGAGGTATTTTTGTGCATGTTGTGCGTAAATGTGAGAATATTGGTTCTGAGCCTGACAGTATGAAGCTTGTCTATTCCTACACACAAATTCACCAAACATGTTCCGTTGTCCGTATGCACGATAGATATCTGCATGTATTTTTGGTAATACACCGGAAACCTATTGTAGACAGACTGTGACACACTTCTCCAAAGGGCAAATACCCCATGACTTTGATTAATCAGTCTCATTGGAATGATGTCACATGTTCTTTATTTTCTCATACAGAGTGCAAACAGAACAGATGGTATCTGGGAGTAACATATTCTCATTAGGAGGTCCAGAATCTGCATATCTGAAAGGGAAAAAGAGAGAAAAAAGGGGAGGAGGGGGTAAAATCCTCTGAGTTTTGGCACAGATCAACTCTCTGACCTTCTGTCCGGTCTGCTGGCCGACAGGCAGGAATAAAAGGATGGAGCGGGAGAGGAAAACTGACAACCTCTCAGTAGCAGAGGGCTCCTGATCTGAGTTGGCCTAATCAGTAATCACTGATATGTTGCTTTCACCTTTTGCAGGGCGTTTGTCACAAGGAAAAATCAATATGCAGCGCTACTCTCCATACAAATTTACTCTAGTTTAGTCTGTACTGTAACCACATTCAGAATAACCACTGGCCAATGTACGTGTTTCAGTGTAAGTGTGGGTGAAAGATAGAAACCCATTGTAGCCTGAATCAAACAGATTCTTTATTAAAAGACTTAATTGCAATAACGTGGTGCAGGCCTGAAATTTGCTCTTGGCCTTTGTGTGTGTGTAAGGATTATGAGTGAGCTATTTCCAGGAGCATGTGGTGCTCTTTCGTCTGTCTTATAGTACCTGGTGGCTAAAGGGCATGGCATGTACCTTGACTGATGTGTCAAAATGGGAAGACAACTGTCTGCTCCAATCACCGTCTCGCTTCCAAATTCATAGTACGCTTACAGCAGGTTAAGTCGTCGTTCCACACAGTGACAAGTAGCTACAATAGTGGCACCTTGGCTGTGACTGCATCGTGGGTATATAGGTCATGTCTGCTCTCAGTGGGATTTGGTCTCTGCCAAGGTTGTGCTTCGTCACCTGGTGTCTTTTAGACTTTCATGGGCAGAGTTGTTCAGTTTTGCGGTTGCAGAGCTGCATCTCTGAAGTAGTCATGCTGGCGTCATAAGCCCTGCAATATCAGGTGCACACAGGGGCAGCTGTGTGTACAGCAGCTGGGATAGAGGGCAGAACCTCTGACCTAAGGGTAAGTTTGTCTGTTGTGAAAAGGTGCATTTCTCCTTCTGGTTTGGAGTTGCCTCAAGTAAGGTTAAAATGGAGCACAACAACAGGCGAACAGTGAAGCAGCTGCTGTCATGAAAGCATGGCCAACAGGAGACGGGCATAAAGATTCCAATAGAATCTACTGTAAGTCTTTAACCTTACAAATGCTTACCATCTGTTCCTGAACAGATAAAAAGTTGAAGAATGGACGGGAGCGACTAAAGTTAGTTTGCTAACAGGTTGTGAAAGTATCAGCTTAGGGGAAGTGCAAGGAGCTCAAACATCCTGAAATAGCTCAGAGGAGAGATTCTGCTCATTTGCATTGAAAAGGGCCGTGAGGGGTGAATCCGGCATTGATTAGGATGCCTTCCAGGCAACTCCCAAAGGAGGCATTCCAGCAGAGCCAGACAGGCTTGGAAAAACCTCTGATATCCCCACGAGTGGATAAGGCCATAGGGTAAAGGATTTCTGGTTTAGTGTGCTGTCACTTCAACACAGACTCCAGTAATGTGGTTAAAAATGGATGGATGGATAAACACGTTGTACACTTTGCTACTGATGGCAATCAACAGTGTCTCCAGCTTCCTGTTTAGTGTGCTGATATAGTTTCCCAAACTGCCATGGACTAGTCTCTTTGCCTTAAGTCAAGCATTCAGCCATGAGAACATCAGGTCTGTCAGTGAGAAAGACCCACAGAGGATAAACTTCCTGTGTCAGTTGAAGGAGTTGAACCTCCTCCTTCCATTGGTTCAGACTGCATACGATCGCCTGGTCTGCAGTGAAGGTGACTGATTGTAACCAGATTATGATCTATGATTCCTACCTAATTTTGATGACATCATTGAATTAATTTCCTCAGGCCACAGCAGCAAGTCTGTGAAGATGAATGCCTCGTGCCAACACAAGTGCTTCTGGAAACTGGAACTGAAATCATATGGTGGTATGAAGTATCGCTTTGGCAACATACTGCAACTAAGACTAACATGCAGTATCATGCATCCAGCACAACCACCACCGTATTACACACCAGTGCACACCGACAAATCCACGATTCAAAGAGCACCTGTTCACTGTGTTTGTTTCTTCTCCTGACCCCACAATCTCTGGAGAGAAGTGACTTTCTGCCCCGGGAGCTGCCCGTGGGAAAGTGGCCTTGCAAAGCCCATGTAGTTGAGTCTGACTCATTCTCGAACCACAGCCACAACAACAGCCACAAACCTCAGGCTCTCTCAGGTAAAAGTCAGTAAGAAGCTTTGGTGCCAGAGGGCCAAAGTATAAACACCAGTGCTGACTGCGGGAGAGAAAAAAGAGAGCCATCTCTTTTCTCCGACTGTAAAGTTGAAAAGGGAAGTGTCTTTTTTTTTCTCTCTCAGAGACTTCACTGAGGTAAAACTAAACAACCAAAGGTGGTAAGGGGCATTCAATTCAAAGCAGGCAGGTTTTGTTGGTGTAGATACATAGTAAGAATCGGACAAAGTACAACTCTTTACCTCATGCTTCAAGGGCAAAACACCCCTTTAACAGCCAACCAGCCGACCATATGCTACCTTTAATACCTTCAGCTTAGGAGACAACAGATCATCACAAGGAAGGTTGTCATTAGTGAAGTTTGAATCGGAGGATAATGTATCTTTATAGCCCTGTGTTGACTGGTGACCAGTTAGGGTGTACCCTGCCTTTCACCCAATGACAGCTGGGATAGACCCAGTCCCCCGTGACCTGGAACAGGATAAATGGTGTTGAAAACAGACGGACGGACGGATGAATGTATCTCGGTTGCTCTTGTCAATTTGACATTATAACTTATTTTTCAACAATGGAAGACAATGTAGGGACATTTTAGTGATTTCAAACATCCAAAGACCTAAAAGCAAAAAGCTGACACAAAATAAAGAGTTTTTTAAAGAATTCAACGAATAAAACAACAACAAAGCTCTACCTGCTTAGTACACCCAAGGCAAGTAGAGAGTTCTAAGATGTCGCCAACAATTTTTAATACATGTCTAACACTTTGGGATCTAAGTTGGTTGCCATTCAAAAGCATCAGAGAAACTACTATATACTTTGTATGCTATATATAACAACTCTTTAGTGTTTTTTGTTCTTGGACCCCTGAAGTAGACTTGTCATCAACTTACATGACATGACAGTGAAAATTGTCTACATTTCATGAGTACAATCGCTGAATTCAGGCCCTCTTTGGACACCATTCAGCTTTAAACATTTAATAAAGCCAGTATTTGTCCCTTGAATCTCTTTGAGTAGCCACAGGGCCTACCTCCTAATCCTCTTTCACAGTTCTAGAGAAAAAAAAAAAAACTCAAAAGAGCTACAATAATACCTTTCATGACCCTCCACAATATTTTTGAGAAAATCTACAGTTTCTAAGACAGCCCTTCAGGCAGCGCCGATCCCGGGGTCGTCTTTTAAGATAAGTAACTGCTGGACAATAATTGAATCATTTCGAACCTGTGTGGAAATCAATAGAATAAACTCTGCCATTTTGCCTCCAAACATGTAAGACTGGGACCAACAGAGCACTTAAATTGTTTACGTCCCAATTCACCTGCAGAACTTTCTTAGTAGCACCGAGAAAGTCTCCATTATCATCTAATCCTGTGCATTGCACTGCGTTGGCCTTTCCATTTAATCCTGTTATTGTCAAACACAATATAGTTCATTATTGTTACGCAACCTATACCTTTCTTTGTTTAAAGACAGAGATCAGAGCATCTGCAATTCATGCCTGGTTATGAGTTGTTGATATTAACATGAGAATAATTACTGATCTACACACTTTACCTCCTTCACTTTCTGCATCTATTAATAGATGTGAAAGCTGCTTTATAGTTCCATGTGAAAAGGATCTAACATAATCTATGTAGAATAAACTTTAACTTTAGTTTCCTCCGTCTCTCTCCTTCGGCTGGCCTTTTTTCCATCTTCTGCTGCAACAATACTTTCACCAGAACTTGGAGTTGTGATTACATAACCTCCTTTTCTTTTCAACCCCCTTGCCGCGCTGGCTTTTAAGCCCAGAAAGTGATTTTACATATTCCAGAGATTATTTTTAAGGCACTACTGTATCTGGCTGCAGGCTATAATAGACCCTTTAATCCTGCAGGAGCCGGGGTATTGTGTGAGGTTCAACCAAATGCAACATAAAAAGGTAAGGCATGGGAAATCACTGCCTCATATGTCTTCTATCTATAAAGATGATGATAATGGAATAAAAATAATAATAAAACTGCTAAATTCAGAAAATCATTTCATGAGAGCTCCTTTGGTGACATGATGTAGCTGCAGCCTAACCAGCGTATCGCTGCCTTCACATAAAAGTCTGAAATTCTGCAGCTTTTTAGCTGGTCTATGATAAAAAGGAAATTCGTCAAGGGAGGCTGAGAGATGTCGTTTCCGCCCTAATTGCATAATTTTGATGGCTCTGATCCTAACTTCTGTGGTTTGTGTGCTTTGTGTTCACCGCTTTTATGCATAGCACGGGATAAATGTTCTGAGAAAGGTTTGTTTTAATGGGATAGTTTTATCCTTCAGTTGCTTTATGAAAATGCCTCTTGTATTGCCCTCAAAAGGATGAGTCAATCAGGGCCTCCTGCAAGGAAATGCGGTGTTTGAAAAGCAATAAGTAATCGCAAACAGATAAACAATAATTATCACAAATGGATTAAAATATCATAATATTACGGCTTCACTGGAGGTACAGCTCGTCAGGGGCAAACGTGTTTGTTATCTCCTGTGCTTTCTGTTCCCTCGCCTCCCATATTTCAGGCCTGAACTGCTGCCAATTCTAATAGCAGTCCTCGCTCTGGAGGGGAAATTAGCACTGCGATAACTTTGCAGCTGTCCAAAGCCAGAGGATGTTCACCAGCGGCTCATCACAGCTCTAATCACATAACACACCTGTATAAAGCTACATGCCGACTCTGTGGGTTACCTACTTGCGTGACTATCCCTTAAAAAAATACAACCCGTCTCTGACAACCTAATCCTAAAACTTAAGCCTGGCACTGCTGAGTCCATGCAAGTATTAACATCTTTTTTGGAGGCAAAAGGAAAGCACAGGGGGGAGCGGCAGCAGACGCTTTTGCTGACCACAACCTGCTGAAGTATTATTTATTTATTTCCTTGTCAAGTCATTGCTGGCTCACTCTGGTATTTTGACAGCCACCTTATTTGGAGCATGACAAGTTTAATTTAAATAGATGTGGCACCGGAATGCAGAAAAAAAGGAGAAAGGGCCAAATTGCACTGTCTGAACAGATGGAATCTGTGGGTGTCAGCTTCATATACAAATGTTAGTGCTGCACTTTCTCTCTGTCAAGCAGTAATATACAGCATGCAGCTTTTCTAAATAGAGAGTGTGTGGCAGATTTAACGAAATGATATGGTATTTGTGCTGAAATGCTTACCTCGGACGGAATAACTGGCCTGCCTCGGCTCGTGTTATTCTACATTTGACACGTACTTAAAGCCGCTCACAGCCTGAATCTACACACCGCGGTAGGGGACTCTTTGAATTCCACCATGGCTAAAAGCCTACACTGACCTGTGTCGGTGGAGTTCCACTGATTTCACCTAAACCTTCGGGCTTTACAATAAAAAAAAACTGACTTAAAAGCCTGAACAGCTGGGGCATGTCCATCATTTTTTTGGCTAGGATGGCCATACGGGAGCAAAGAGTCGTGCAGAGGTCACCTGAAGTGGTGTGTGCTCACACTGATGTCTGAATAGCATTTAGTCACCATACTGTCTCCACTCATCTTATTGACTTTAACTATTGAGGTATCGTGCAGTTGTTTCGGCTGCACAGCGGTGCAGTGGTTAGCGCTAGAAGGTTCCTGGTTTGAATCCCAGTTTGGATGTAGTGGGCCTTTCTATGTGGAGTTTACATGCTCTCCCTAGGTGTGCATTCCCAGTCCAAAGACATTCTCGTTAGGTTAATAGGTGACTCTAAAATTGCCCATAGGTCTGTCTCTAATTGTCAGCACTGTGATTGGTTGCCGATCAGTCCAGGGTGTTCCCTACCTCTCACCCAATGACATCTGGGATCAGCTCAAGCCCCCCGCAACCCTGAACGGGATAAGCGGTATAGATGATGGATGGATGAATGGACAACAGAGTTTCAACATATCTTTCGTGCATAATTGTTGCAACACAGCCAAAAAGTTGGTTTGCTCTGACCAGGCAGATTTATAATTTGAGTTTATGGGGTGGCAGCTAGGGTGGCCAATCAGATTTCAGGGGAGTTAATGCCATCCCCTGGAAACGCCCCCGCCGAGCAGACACCCATGCTTACCATGGTTTACAAACTGTGAGTTAGCTTTTACGTCAACATTTTTACACAGATTTTGTAGGTAAATTTACATCCAGCAGAAGAAAAGAGTTATTTCTCATGTGCACCAATTCTTGAAAACAAAACACGCTTATTTGGCTGAGGTGCAATTTAGTCAGTGTACTGTTTTGTTATGGACACCTGGAGGACGTGTGATGAGGCTGTGAACCTCTTCCAGGAATAATGTAACCACAAGAATATCATGGATAATTACTCCCTGTGTGAGCGGTAGCGGAGTCATGGCCTGTGTGCAGTTTTCTTCATTGCCCCCACTGAGCACTTTGCATCACTATAATCACTTTATGAGTGCAGTTTCTTTTTTAAAAACGGTTTAGTCTTTTACTTCTGACTTTTAGTTTCCATGGTCCCTGGTAAGTTTTTACCAGTAGAAACACATTTGCCGATAACTTGTAGAAGATTACAGAGACAGTCAGTAAAGATGTAAGATGTGCCTTTAGGATAAGTGGAGCTTAAATTTGAAAAATATATTATCCTCTGACCATATGTTACAAACTGTGATCCAAAACTATAGCAACGGCCATATTGAGATAGCATGATTGATGTTCATGCCACAGTTCATATCCATAGACTGTATAAAAAGATAGACGACATGACAGCTCCCTAAAAGTGAGGCCAAAACATGTCGAGCCCCCTGCTGACTGGCTGCAGTTTTGGTCATAAAGCCCGCCTCCTCCATGTTAACAGATGGGACATGAGTCAAACTATAGATCTATTGTCCATCTATTGTTCATATCTTATTAACAACTTATCTTTAACAAGGGTTGTAAAAGGCCTAAGCTGAACTTTACAAGAGGCTACAACATTGGATAAATACATTAGACCAGTGCATCTACAAATACTTCTATTTGCAACCGCTGCAGGCATGCTACATTGTTCCCCATATGTTCCAACCATATCCTCCAGCTTTTAAATATGAACATCTCCCAAGGCCCTCTCATATTTTCCACCATCATTGGAACATACATTTACCATATACTTAATGGTGCTCATGTTTTCTCTTTAATGGCTCCCATCATATTTATTATTCAATTCAAGGTTCTTGTAACGGCATAGCGACGGTCACGGCATGGTCAGGCACATGCTTACATTAGAGGTCTACTTAAACCCTACATTAGCAGCGGTTCTCTGTGGTGCTCTGATCACAGTCTGCTGGTCGTTGGTGAATTTAGGCTAAACATGAGGGGGAATGTGCTTTTGAGGATTTGGTTTTTGAACTTTTCAACTCTCTCCGTTTGATCTTCAGGGCTGCAGAATGTGTGGACGTGTTTGAAAGCAGCCCAAGACCCATCTGTTTACAGTTGCCTTTGTGTTATATCTCTATCTCTTTCTATTTCATTGTGTTGTACGTCTGCATACTTGTCGGTTGCCATTTCATGAAGGACTATCTGACATGTGCACATGAAAAGTGCTACCAAAATCAATGTACTTGCTTTTCTCCTTAAAGTCTTAAACACTCAAGTATCCTGTTTTCTTCTACTCTTGTTGTCTAAACAGTTAACTGAACTGTGAGCAGAATAGTCTCTCTTAAGACATTCCTGAAAGGCCCTCATCACATTAGCTACCTTGAGGCATAAATATTTATCAGACCTCACACTCTGCCATGAAACAAGCAGAGTTCACAGAGGAGCAGAATAGAGGAATGACATCAGGGCTAAACAAATGGACAGCCAACTTGTTATCCAGCAGCATCCAAGGCCCGGATTTGAATTCCAAACAACTCCTCTTTTTGTTTTTCTCTTTGCCTTGTTGATCTTTCACCGATGGATGTGCGAGATTGCCCCAGGGACCAGGAGACATTTTGGTTTAATTGTATGTGATTGGCAGGCTGAGTGTTGATTTCCTCCTCTGTCTGTCTGAATTTGGGTTTCAGTGAGCAAGGGCCCATACAAAGTACCTTTGAAGAACCGAACAGACAAAAAGGGTGGAATAAAAAATGCTGGCTTGAACTGGAAAGCCCTGAGTTGAGCGGTGATATTGAGAAAACTGCAGCAGTAAATTGGTATATTACTACTGATAGTTTGAGATATGTTGTAGATTGGCAATTCACAAGTTGTATATATACAGGTACTGATGTTTTAAAATAAGTTTTGGGTGCTTTCTGCTTGGGTATATTCTCGATGATTTTCATGTTAATAAATGTCTGTTAAGTCACTATCTATCGCCGAATGAGGTAACACAATGGTGATTAAACCTATGGCCCACTGATGAAAGCTTTTGCATTTGCAGTATATAGTATTATTACAGACTGGGTGTCTGGTATGACTTTCGTGGTAAAAATCACAAGCAGCGGCCAGTTAGCGACGTGTTTTCATCACCCAACAGTGGTTGGTCTGCCAGAGAGGGTAGGCGGAGCTAAGCGGCTGCTTTTCCAGTCTCTGCAAGTGTTGCGAGTAAACAGTAATCTACTATGGCTACGCGCGGACCCAAACCCATCTGGGTACCGGGCTGGGTCCCGGGTCCTCAGGTTTCGGTAGACCCGTGAAGACCTCTACTACAGATACAACTTCAAAAATAAGTGAAAAATCCGAAGAAAAAGAAACAAATTCGACGCTCAGATAAAGCAACCTTCAGCGAGGAAAATCACCACCATAGGTGCCGCCAAAAACAATGAAACTGAGATCTTCGAGATTACAACTTTAAAGAGAACCATAAAATTGAAGAGTTTCATAAAATACATTTTACTTCATATCCTATCATTAAAGATGAAGTAAAGTTTTGAAAGTCACACGAAGATCGTAGCAAAGAAAAAGCTGAGTAAATTATTCCAACTTTCCTTTGGGATGTTTTGGCTTACTTATTTTTCCAATGATCGAGATATAATCAGTTGGCTAAAAGACCAATGTCAAATTTAACCATAATTTACCATAATTACTGTCAAATGAAACATTTAAAAAATCATAAACTGCAGCTCCTCTGGGACATTTCCTCTTGGTTCATCACAGTGTTTAACCTAGCGCCGCCTTTGATGCAGAACCTTACAGTGTCGTTCTAAAGGGAAGAAAGCCGGATATAACCCAAATTGGACCCAATGAAAGCCTGACATAGCTAATCTAAGCCGCTGCAAAGGAAACAATTACTTTTATTTCATTGCATTAGGATTTGTCATCGCAACAAATGTCCCATGATGAGCGGAAAAGTGAGGTCCTGTTCTAATGTGCGTGGTGCGATCATCTGCATTCAAGCTCTTCAAGTCACAGCGGGGGAGAGTGATTAATAATGACTTCAAGGATGAGGGCACAAGAGACCGGGTAGTGAAGAGAAGCACAAAGGGAATGTTGTTACATTTGATCTCCTCTTCTCAGGGAGACCAAATGTCATTCCAGGCCCTGAAAAGGACACGGTCCAATCTTTTAATGCAATGAGGTGAGGGATAATTTAGGACAGATGATGGAGATTTGGATAAATTAAATTAGACTTGATACTGATGATGGCAATGGTGTGGAGCAGATTTTATGTCCCCTAAAACTGTTAAATAAAGTGCACACCTCAGAGGAGAGCACCATAAGGCTTTCATCTCACACAAAATGAACACTTTGGTTTCTGAGTGCAGTTTGCATGTGTCGCAGTATCTATAATCATGTTTTTAACCTTTAACTTCACCTGAAACTTTTTATCTCTTGAATTATAACAAACTCTAACAGAATAGTTTGTGGTGAAATTTCATTGCAGACTATGTGCAAATATACAGTTAAGCCTATTTTCCATTTAATTTCCCTTCTTTTTAATTTAATCACTGTGATGCATCTTTTCCAAACAGTTTTTAATGAATATACACAGAATTCATCTATTTTTTTGTTCACTGCAGAAGAGCCATTTGCTGAAATCTTCTGTCATGAAACCTAAGTCCTTGTCTGTTAATATTGTTGTTGTGTAAATCACAGTATATTAGACAAGGGGTAATCTTTATTTACAGATTCTATATAGAAATGTAGAATCGTGGATTTCTGGGAAGGCAAGTGTTATGTTTGAACTTCGCTTGTAGTCCGAATAATACTGACCAATCAAGTATCAACAAGCTGTGAGGAGAGCAAACCCAGGCGGAACTTAATCCGCCGCAATGACATCCCAGCTCCCTTCAGTGTCATCTGATTACGATTTAGCTTCTTATTAATCTCTATAAACAGACATCTGCATGCTAACAGCTAACAATCTGTTCTAGAGCTAAAATTTAACTCGAGATGAATTCCCTTAATGCTATGTCACGGAAGCCGCTCAGCGCACAGATTTCGCAACTTCCGCGAATGCATCAGATCAATCCGACCTCGGTTCAACAAACGAGCATTCTAAAAGTTTTCTTCTCCTCTTGACGACAGACCTGACAAAGCTTGAATTCTTACTTCTAGTACAAATCTGCATCATGATGATGACATTTCAGCAAAGAAGACCCGTTAATAACAAGTAAATCACAAGAAAACGTTTTCTCTATCTGTAACAATGCAGCACGCGGAAAAGGAAGTCTTTACAGGAAGTCGATTATCACTTACCGCCCGGCATGTTCACCGGTGTCCCCAGAGGCAATAACGTCTCAGACTGTAGCCGATGGGATCTGAGATTGGACAAGCGGTGGACACAATAACATGAATCAGTGGCGTACTCAGGCTGTTTTAGGGGCAGGGGCAAAAAATAGGGGGCACCTGCTGTATGCCATGGGGCACCAGCGTGCAGAAAGTTGTGATGCGAAACAATAACGTGGGCATTTTTAGCTATAGAGGCATACCATGAGGGCACATTGTCTCACAAGGAGGAGTGTGCAGAGGCCAACTAATTTTCCAACATGTATCATTTATCCACTGGAAGGACACCCAGAGGGCACTTTATCATTTTTTATCACCGACAGGGGCATCTTTCACTGCGATTTTTCAGACATGGGGGAACCAAGGGTGGCAATGCCCCCGCACCCCACCTTGAGCACACCAGTGACATGATACCCTGTAACGCACTTTTGTAAGTATCACAGTCTCTGTAAACTTCCTCAAACACAACAGGTTGAACCATCAAACCTGATGCTGTTTAAGGCTTCACAAAGGTAGGATTGTTTGTGTCTCAGTTGCATTGCATTACACTGTCACGGTTGATGATTTTTATTAAGATTTAATGATGAAAAACACACACACACACACACACACACATTCTTAACTACCCTACAAACAGTGGACTGTCATTCTACACCAACCAAGTGAGGACTTCTTTTTAAAACCAAAAATAGAAAAGAACATTTATTTTTCCATAATATTAATTCAAATGTGGATTTTCATTTAGTTACCACAAGTGGACTGTGAGTGATGTCTACCTATCTCAGAGGAGCCCCCGATATACTGCAGTAGAACTGTCTGTACCTAATGAGAGCTCACACACACAGACACACGGCTTGCCAATAACAGCCACTGTTTTATGCAAATACAGTTCAAGATTACGTTTTTTAACAAGCTATTTGCAAAGTAGTTCTCCATCTTTAGATACACACAGCAAATAAAGTTTCACTGCTAACTGGACAGACATAAAGTATCACCATTGGACCAAAATATACACACAAAAAGACAGGTTACCTAATGTACAAACAGCTCATATGGCATGGCGGACAAATAACATACATTTTAATCGTAGTTGGAGTTTAAAATGTTAATGCTCCAGTCTTATAGCCTTTTGTAGCAAGAGGACAAGTCAATCATGCATAATGAGGATGTACACACACTGCACACTGACCGAGTTTGTCTGAATTAACAGAGAGCCAAGGCTGCTATTAATGCAGGGCTGTATAAGCTTGAATTTAAAGAGAACAAAATTAACCAGCATGAGTCATACACTGTAGGTGTGTTCAGCAAGATTTAGTGTGCAGAGCCACATTTTCATGTCAGATCTTTGTTGCACTTTGATAGATGCTAAACTTAAAACGTATGTCTCTGTACCAAGAGTAAACAGTACAAATACTGTGTGTTATTATCATGTCATACTGCAGATTATTAATGCCAGTATTTGGAAAATATAGAAAAGTACATAATTGACTGTGCCAGACACTGAGGTAACAATGTCTGTTGCCTCCTCCACAGTAAGATTTCAATATAATTGTTCAATTTAAACCTCTGCACCATTAACATCTCTCACATGTGATCCATTCCACCAATTTTCCACTTTAATACATATATCAATCCCAGCTCATAGGATATTTAAAAGCACCCTGGGACATGTAAAAACCATACAGACAAAACTAAAGTGTGTAGGTTTGCGTCAGAATTAAAAAAAAATAGAATCTTATGCACACAGACCGAATTATTCGAAGCCTTACATCAAGGCCAAGCTTATAATTTTCTGCCTGTTGTGTTTTTCCTTCCCCCCCCCCATTTTGCAGTGAATCTGTAAGCTGTGATTGAAACCTGTAATCATGCACAGATTTCCAGTAGAGATAAGTAGCCCTGTGAGACTGAAGCGACCATTTCAGCAAACAAGCAATTTGAGGAAAGATGTTGGTAACCGAACAGCGTGAAACTGCTTAGATTGTCAAAAATAATCTCCAGATTTCTGTTTCTATCCTTTCATCATTTCATACAACAAAATGTATGAATCAGGTTGTTGAATGCGTGTCAGATTGTGCATTTTTTCATTACAGAGAATTTATTTTTCTGAGATGGATAGAACAATTTATGCAGATCGGCTGGATTTAAAACTATTTAAACCCTGCTGGTGCTACTGAGAAGTTAAGCTGGATAACCAAGGTGTGGATTTTATTCCATATCCTCTGCTTAGACTGGCTGATGACATTAGGCCTGAGATCCTGCCTACTAATCTAACATTAGGGATCAGTTATGTCTGACATATTCCACCAGAACAAACCACATCTACTGATTTAGAAACCCAATTAAATGTGGTTACAGGAAACTTAACTCCAGCTTAAATGTCCCTGGAACTTATCCAGACCAACCCCAAACTCTGAATAGAGATCTGTAACATTATAATACCAAATCTTGTCTAGGATTTACAGCCCATACTCAGAGGAGCTTAAGTAGTCTGGGTTGTGGATATGTTGGCCCAATAAACCTTGAATTCTATTACAGCAGCCTGAATGGAGGGAAAAGTATTTTTCTTGCAGCTTTTTATTGGCCTCCATCTTCAACAAATACACCCAGTGGTATTAAAAAAGTGGCTGCAGACGTGCAACAGAAATAGGTGAACAGGAAGAATACATCAGGAAGCAATTTGCACCTGCATGTATTAGAGCAGGTGAAGAGGATTAAAGTGCATTACTTGAATGATGAGTACATCTCTGAAATAGCTCTTCTGCCAGCTTTTTTGATATGCAAACATCGATGTATAGGGACGCTAATAAAAGCGACAGAATAAGGCGGGCTTACAAAACAAGACCCACGGTCACCTAGAAGAGTCTTTGTACACTGTGTGCCTTGTTCAACATCAGTTCTCCATTATTCATTTGTTTAACCACAGCAAGGATCGCTGTTTCATTCTACGGTAAGGCAAGAAGGAGCTTTAATATTAGGGGAAAAAGAGAAGATCTGTCTTCTACCTGACTTTTGCTGTCTTCTAAACACCTGGGCCCTGCTGAGAACAGCCGAGTCTTGGGCTCAAGAGAGCATTTCTCTTTTTCAGCAGAATTATGGATTAGCATCAAAATGAACAGGGGCAGTCATTCGGCTGGCTATGTTACATGAAGAGAGAGAAAGAGGCAAATAGAAATGCAAAAGAACCAAGTGTAACTGTTACAGGATTGCTATAATGGCACATTATAGGGAAGCAGGCAACAACTCGAATAGAAGACAGATCATTTACATCCAAGTTGGGGTTTAACATCCTTTATCCTCAGTCCTGAAGGCACCAGAAACACAACTGTCTGAAACCAAGGAGTGGACGCAAACATGAGTCACCACCCACATGAAAGAGTTCAAACTGCTGCATAAAGTCACGGAAAATAAGGTCCGTATCTTTCGTTTACCGGCGACAAATCAACTACAACCAATCCCCTAATTTACTGACTAAAGTCCCATTCAATGTGTTTTTCATATGACCTACATTAATGCAACAGTTAGCGCCTTCAGCACGTTTTTGTTTTTAGTAAATAAATTATATAAAGTTAAATTATCCCACAAAAACATGATTTCCCCAAAATTCCAGGCAATCCTCTCGAAACAGACATCACATAAGCCCTGAGCAAGACCCTTGAAGTGCAGCGGGGGTCCCAGAAAAGCAATTTCTCCCTTGACATCACCAACATCACTAAGTGTGTGTGCACACACTGCTCTGGTATGCACAGTCTCCCCTGGTCCCTCGAAACTCTGATAAATGGCAACATGTGTGAGGAGAGACTCAGAGCTCCCGTGTTAGTATGTAAAACCAACAAGGTTCACTCTGCTTCCAGTTATTTGTTTTAGCATGTGGAGAATTACATGATTATATGACAAATATACTCATTCACTGAAGGAGAAAAAATATGCTTCGCAATTTGTACAGCTAAACACTCAGAATCCAACGTGAGTCCATGTTTCACAATGATATCGTCCTCCAAAGTTAAGCTTCCCATGCTCAGACAAGAACCAATCATATTCATCCAAAGCCAGAGTGATCTGATGCTGACACGAGGGAGTATATTCCCCCTGTGACAGAGGAGAAGTAAAAAGAGGTCAAAGGTCAATATATTTATGTAGTTATGTAGTTTGCCCGTCAGTGTGAGTGAGGGTGAAAGGTTGTCTGTCTCCGTGTGTCAGCCCTGTGATTGACTGGCGATGAGTCCAGGGTGTACCCCGCCTCTCGCCCGATGACAGCCGGGATCAACCCCCAGTCCCTGCCCAACCCTTAAAGTCGAGGTGAAATGAAAGATGTCATTTTAATCCTTTTAGATCACATCCCGGGTAATATTGTGTATCTATTTCACAATATAGGCCAAAAAAAAAATACAGAAAATCCATTTCTTCGTATTCTTCTATCAAAAGCCGATCATTTTTTCTTCCTGTAAAACAAAATATCATGTGTGCTTACGTAAGCTAGTACTAACCAATTTCAACCAATAATATCATGACATCCACCTGTCAATCAATCTGCAACATTTAGCCGCAGAGCACCAAGAACGCTCGGTCAGTTACCTAGCTAGTCTGTCTACGCCCACTTCTCAATGATCAAATCAAATCCCAAATGATATGTCCCGCCTGCACGTCCTGTTTCACTCGGAAATACGTCACGATACGGAAGCTAGATACTCTCGAAATGCCGTGTCAGCTCGACTTTAACAGGATAAGTGGTATAGGTTATAGATGACATGAAGTTAAGTAAACTAGATAGTTCAGGTCTATAAAGAATTGAAATCCAGTTGAAAGAAATTGAAACACTGTGGTCATAGAACATGATAACTCTATGGCTACAGTGTTCCTTCTCACTGGATTTCTGTAGTATGCATAAGCATGAAATTTCTGCTGAACTGATGTGTCATTTGTATTAAAATTGGTTGCAAAATTGCTACCCAAGCTCAGCTCCCATGCAGAAATAAATTCATCACTAAATAAACACTTACATTGGAGGAAGCAGTGTGTCCTTGCTATTTGGAAAAACAAAAACAAGAAATAATGATTTAGAGCGAGCCAATTCAAATTGAATCAAGTAAAGATGACACATTTTGCTTTGTTCTTTAATTCCACCGTCACGCTTCAGAAGATAATAACGTTGCTGGGAACATTTTGCACTTGTAAAGTCTGACTTGTAAATTAGAAATCAAAGAGTTTGAAATATTTGTTAAATTAATTTGACTTGTAATTTGAAGAAGAAACCTCAATGTTACTCTAACTGTCCTCAGTATGTGGGAGTAATGACAGAGATGGGTAAACTGGAACAAACACTACAGTTTTAGTACTGTAATAATAAACAGCATATCTGTTGTTTATTAAAATCAAACAATACAACATACTTCATAATCAATCCTCTGAGTTTAGGTAACCAATGGGGCTCAATAAATATATACAGTATATATGGATGTTTACACTTTAACAGCCTTGAACTTATAAAGTGACTATGTGAAATACATATACACAGCAAGTGTACAGAGCTCCTTGTGGTATGAACCCATCAAAACCTTTTTATAAAAGATGATCTCAGCTTTGGGTGGTTTGTATCTCACCTTTTAAAATAACTGAACAGAAAACCTGCAATAACTTGCAATATTTTCATTGCTTTTCAATCCAGCCCTGCAGAAGATATGCACCTTACAGCTCATTCACAGGACTCGAGGTGTAACCATTCAGAGAAAGACTGTTTGCTTTGGGTGCATTTTCACTTTTTTTTTTTTTTAACACAGAAACATCATGAAGCATCATATAGGAAGTTATTCAATGTACCCAAGGAGGAGGTGGAGGTATTACACCTTATTACACACATTATCTATGGCTCATATTTATAAAATCTCATTACATTGTAATAATAATAGTGTGCTCTATAGAGATAAAAAAAAGTAGACCCCTTGAAGGAACTGTGTGCTTGTGAAGTAATGCAACTCCAGGGAGGTTGGCTTGAAAAAGGAAAACAACTTAATGGAGTCAAATTTAATAGTTTTAAAATATACTTCACCACACGTCTTTTATTCTAAGGCCCAAAAGGAAGGAGCAGACGGGAACATATGGAGACAAGTTGTACCCCAACATTTTAATTTCAATTCTTCTCACTTCATGTGACAGAAGATTTACAACATTAGAATCATCAAAAGTAAGGATGCACGATATTATCGCCACATTATTGGTATCTGCAGATTATGGCTTGAAAATGACATAATGGCATCGGCTGATATGTCATTTTTCTGCCGATATTTTTTGCCGATAAAACAACACTTTAACTTGCCTAAATGCTTGTTGATTCCCTAAAAAAAGCGCAATGTAATGCTACGACATTGACTCTGCGCGAGTGTGTGCGCGCACTGCGTGCACCACCCCTCTGACGTTAAGCATTAAGAAGGGTGCAAGATGTCTGTGGACAGCAAGGTTGTGCTCAGCATCGGTCATGCGAGGAGGGGCATTAAATCAACACTACTATCTCAAGAATCTGCCAGTGGGCCACTACAATAAGAGTAGACACTACAGGGGAGACTTGATGTTCCCTGCAATTAGGTGAAAAATAAACATGTGTCTAATATATCGGCCTCGAAATCAGCAAAAAGGGTTGGAAAATATCTGCGAAAAATCCAATATCGTGCATCCCTAATCAAAATCTCTGGAATTCGATTGTCATTATTAATATGTTATGAATTTGTATGGCCATGTTTTGCTCAAAAGAAGAAAGAATCAATCTCGACAACAGCACAAGAATTTATTCAGGAATCCATTTTCCTGAACAGAGAAGGAAAAGTTTAAGCCAGCATGATGAAAGAACGACCCAGGAGACCGTCTCATCCCAGCCCTCTGCAGAAAGACGTCTTTGTTTTACATGTTTGTGGGTGTTGTTTTACATGATTCAAAAGTTCTTCAGCAACACTGACAAAAACAGTCGAAATGAATCGACGTGAGCAGCAGAGTGAGAGGGAGACAAATAGCTGGTTAATGCTCACACTGTGCCTGTTGCCGTTTCAGTGCACGGTGTGCTCACTCGGGGATATGTATGCAGTAATGAGAGTGTGTTTGTTGGAGGAGGCGTTTCCACATTGATTGATGCTGCCAGGGACCGAGTGGTGCAGGATAAAAGATTGCACATTCTGCCACTTGTGAACCCTTAAAAAAAGTGTGTCAGAGGTGTAGATGGAATTGGAGGAGAAAATATGGGTAGAATCATGGTAAAAAAATCCAGCAACTACTGTAAAGGATCTACATTTCTGGCAATCACATTGGTAGGACAGATACTTCAGGAAGGGCATAGTCATAGCAGTGTCCTTTTGTTAAAGATGATCCATACAGTAAATGGTTAATGAGCAAGATAATTCGCCACGCCAGACATCAGAACACTGTAACCCGAACCTGTTAATGAATTTGCACTGTTTAATTAGAATAAATGTGGCATTATTCTACAACAAACACACTGTGGAGTAGCACTGTAGCACAGATGTTGGGCCTTGAAAACAAGTTAAATCCTCACTTATCCGGTGGAGATGACTGCAAGAGCCCTTTGCTGTCTGGTGATAATAACTTTGGATGTCTCGTGTTTGTTGCTTGGTCGCTGGAGAATTGCAAATATTCATAAACAGAGTCAGAGAAAAACTTCCAATTGCAGCATTTTCTTTATTTTCCAGTTGAAAATGTTCCATGACAAGCACCCAAACATCAGCAGCCAAGTGAAAAATAGCTCACTTTGAAATAAAGTCCAAGTATGGTTGTGCATCTGAAACATTTGGTTAATCTTGCTAACGGCTTTTCAGCATAGGATGCCAAAGTCAAAAACAGTCTGGTCCGGTATCCACTATACTGTAGGAAACAGCTCCATAGCTCTACCAGAGGACAGAAACTCCACAGAGAAACTGAAAGTTAACTTGTTCATCATTTTATCCCCGTCAGGTCATATGAAAGTCATTAAAAAAAGACATCGGCCTCAGAGACGTGATGAACTTCTGACCCTGCACTTAAATACTGTATAGAGTCAGTCTGCAGCTGAACTACACAACATGGGCATCCATACAAATCCTGCTCCAGATGGCCAGATCTTTCCCTGCCCTCGCCACGTCTTTTGGCTCTTTTCCCTGCAGGAAACCTGCAGTGGCTCCAGTAGAGGTGAAGCAACACTCAGCCAATCCCTCCACATTGCCTCAGCTGCTAAGTGCAGCTGACTGAGAGGACATAAACACAAGGTTAAAAAAAAGACTTTGGTATCTTGAAAGAAAGCGCAACCATCCATTTGGTGTGTTCCTCCTGCCAGAAGGCAGACAGAGATGTGCAGTGGGAATACGAGCTCTGACATCACAGCCAAGAGAACTACTGAAGCAACCAAACTCAATTGAGATAGGCTCAAGAATAACTGGACCTAACATACAGAAATCTGGCGCAAGGCAGGTCTTCTTAGTAGTGGTTTGATATTACAAAAAAAAATAGCAAACACCACATGGAAGAGCCAAGGTCAGACTTTTTTATGTAGTTATTCTGTGAATGTTTGTGTGCTTTTTGGGTGAGAGTCTTCTCATAAAGATGAAGGGCAGTGCAGGATAAAATATGGTTACCAGACAAAAAGTGTCAAGTGAAAGTCTCCAAGCATTTATTTATCACATCTTTTGTCAAAATGACTTCTGAGGCTTTTACAGAGTGACATTTGATTGATGGTTAATTTGAAAATTGCTTCAGCAGAGAGGTGAAACGGAAAGTATAAGAAGGCAGAATACATTTCAGCGCAACAGTTAAATTGTGACATTTTTAAATGTATAAAAAAAGTTAATCAACTGGGATTATTTCTCTAATCAAATGTAAAACCCTGAAAAAATATGTGTGAATACTGTATGTTATGCAGAGAGTAATGCCAGTGCAGGAAGCTGAATATATTTGGGCTGATGGGTTGACTCAACGAACACAGACAGTGTTAACATAGTACCTGTGTGTGAATGCTTCTCACGTCTGCCCTAAATTCAGGGATGTAAAAAGGATAGGATGGGACACTGAGGAACAACAGAAAAAAACACTCCTATTTCTGCCTCTGCAAATGTTCAGCAATGCAAAAGGTTTGCTATATATATAAAGATAACCTTAGAGTTGCTGTGCAGCACAAATAATAGAGCCACAACAGATACTAACGTGTTCAATAAACTTTCCAAGAACCTGAGAAATGTTGGTGTCTCCAAAAGTATCATACACGCCTCTATTTACATCATTCCCTTGATTTGTATAGGATAATATGAAAAGCCTTGCACACCATAACGTCAGTTTTTAAGTATGATAAAGGAAGCATCCTGGTCAGTACTGCTCTTAAGGGCAAAATGATGCTCTTCACCTAAACAGGCTTTAGAACCGCAGTGCAGCCCACACTAAAGAATCAGTGCCACAGTGGACCAATTGATCCATCTTCTAATTATTACCTTAAGATGTTCTGTGTGCAGCATCATACCAGTATCCAATCAAATCCAATTAACACTGGTGGCCCCCTCCAGAAAACTGCATTGTAGAGGGATTACACAGCTATCTGTGCCGGTCTGATTAATGGCCGCAGTAATTAATGCTGAAGGGGTCTGTCCGAGTGCCTCAGTGTAGAGGAGCATACAGCAGTGAGCCAGCTGCAGCGAACAGAGCCTGCACTCACACACACACATGCACACACGAGCGCACACATCAAACACCTGGGTCCTCTCATGTGCGCATATGTTGCACACAGTTTGAGGCTTTTTTTGGAAAGTTTTACAGCACTGGTACACATGAAGATTGGCAGGAGGATGAAAGTACGACATGTAAAAGGCTGCTCTTTATCACGTTCTTACTTTGTCCTTTTGACCTTAGATACACACACACACACACACACTTGCACACAAAAAATAAAATAAGATTAATATTAGTAAAAGATGTACAAATGAAAGGGCTTTAACAGAAAGCTGTATTACTTACTCTCATTTTCTTATTCCCTTATTTCTACATTTGAAAATGTTCCCCCTTTCAATCTAAATCAAGAATACGAGTGCCCATGGCATTAAATGCACTCACATACGGGTCTTACAACAGGGGACTATTGTGCTAAACTGACCAAGTGAGGACATCTGTTTCATGTCTGTATCAGACATGACTAATCAAATCAACAGCTCTCTTTACCTTTAATCATTCAATACTAATTTTCTAATTCCCTTCTCCAACAACGTTTGAAAATGTCCCCACCTTTCAATCTAAACATATATAGCGTAAAGTGCTCATTGTATTAAATGCACACATATACACGTCTTTAAGACCAACACGGGACTATCATGCTACACAGACCAAGTGAGGACATCTGTTTCTGCTCTTTAAAAAATAAAAAATAAAATAGAACATTACTTTTAAGGTCTTTTACCTTAATATTACTTTAAATGTGGATTTAAGAAGTTGCCAAGCGGGGACTTGGAGATGTCTGAATTAGAAGTTGACTCATTCAACAGAAATGCACACAGTCAGAGGCAAGGTGGGGGAGGCACACTAGGTGAACAGATAAAAGTTGGTCTAAACAGAGTTAGAAAGCACTTCTCCGTTTGGATCTGTGGCATATAATTCAACTTCCTGTTTCATGAGATGCTGAAAAATGTGCATCAAACAAAACAACAGTTTGTGACACACACTAAGACTGCCTTTACTTATGGTGTTTTATATATTTCTAAGATATATAAAAGTTTCCATATCACTCCCAATACAACAGCTAGAGCTGGTATCAATAATTGACACAGTTGAATGCAATTATATTACAAGTCCCAACTATGTAATTCAGGAGACAGGAAAATCCGCAACTAACACTCCACTAGAGATTTGTCAGGCAGATAAACTGTAATGTATAATTGAAGTATTCCAATCCAAATAATTTATAAAGCAATCTACTTGCAGCATCCGCTTCCTGAGATAACAATCATCAGCATCCTCAGCTCAGAATTATCACAGGTGGTTGAAGGCCTTAAACCTAATCTCCAGGATGTCGCATGCAAATTTGGAGACTCTTCCTGTGCGTCACTCGCCGTGCATCTATCAGTCTTTTTCAACATCAAATGCTCTCTATCGTGCAATGTTATCTCATATTTCAAAGGCTGTGGTTGATATGGCATGACTCCAGCCTGATAAGAGCACAAACACCTGCTTGCTCTGCAGGCATGCAGCTTGGAAAGCCCTTCTTTATATTGGCTCCGGATTGCTTTACTGAAATATATGGTTTAATCTCTCTGTTTTCCACCTGCCTTTCCAAATCCTCTCCATGGCTTCTTTCTTGTACTGATGTGTCGTAATTTTCCGCGAATTGCAGCACAAAGGAGTATGAAAGGCTTTGCAAACACTTTGGGGAAATTGCTTTGAGTTTATGTACGTTTTTCACGCGTCCTTTTGTCCTTTCATTTCCCTGTTTCTGATGCATCTTTTTGAGTCTCTGAATGGATGTTTTTTTTTAACATGCCCGTACAAGTTTGACTTCTGAATTGATGCAAAGTACTATCACTACACTCTATTTCGCTCTGTTGGTTAACCACCACAACGGAGAAATTCACAATTCATGAGGTGCAAATACTCAACACTGCGTATTCTCTGAAGGCCGCTTGAAGGGGAGGTGAAATGACTCTCATGAATGATGAATACAAAACTGTTCCCAAAATAAATGTTAATCAATGCTGGAGATGTCTGTGGAAGGGTTGGAAATGTAATACACGCAATGCTTCTGAATGCCTTTGTAATTTTACACTTTTAATTTTGCTGTCCAGAGTTTCAAGGCAAACAGTATGACCAAAGCAATGAGATAGGGGCTGTATCAGACATGACTAATCAAATCAACAGCTTTTTTCCTCCCCTTAATCGTTAAACGCTAATGAACCTCGTTCTCCAGTACTATTAACTACTCCTTATAAAGAATATTAAGGTTGATTTCAAGCTCTCCGTCTGGACTGTCAAATAATTAGACTGACTGCACTGAACGGCACCAATAGAACAGAAAAGACGAAGCAGCCAAAGGCAGGTAGAACAAACTCTGAAAGGATCGACTTACTTTCAAAACTTCAGATGTGGTGGTGGTTGTCATTGATAGTCCAAATGAATTTTAATCTGATTCTTCCCCTTCAAGGACCTACAAAAACAGGAAGAATTATGTTAGTGTCAAAACATTTAGATAAGAATTGCACATACAAATACATTGTTAAATATTTGTGAATTATCAATTAGCTACACAAAATTTGGTGTATAAGGGCGTTTTCACATTAGGTACGATTGCTTCGTACCTCACCCGAGTACAGTTGCCCCCCCTCTCCTCTCCTCTCCCCCACCGGTCAGCGCTTTCACATTATTAATTTCGTTCCGTACCCGAGTACACTTGCGGTAGGACTCTGAAGAAGAAGGTGGTGGTAATGCACCTCAAAACAAGGAGAAGAAGAAGTGCAGTTCGGAGAATGAGATCGACGGTGCTGCGCGCATACGCGGATTTCAGAGGAGACATTATAAAAAGCAGTCCACATCAGTGTTTTGGTACGGTTAGCTTTCACATCTCATGCGTATTCGAGTACACATGAACCGTACTCCAGACCACCTTTTCAAGTGGACCCGGGAACGGGTCAGCAAACCGTGCTCGAGTACGGTACACAGTGTTCACACTAATCACTTTGGGTTCAAGTGTACTCGGACCCGGGCTTGGGTCTCTAATGTGAAAGCCCCCTAAGACGCACTTTTAATACATTTTTTTCCACCTAAAAAGTGGGCTGTGTCCTATATACTATCCGCATATATAAAATGCAGAGAGATGTATTTTATTGTAACAATATTTTACCCAGACGGTGGCGCTATAATCTAGCTAAAGCTTTGTCACGGACATGCGCCGTCATGATCGCAAGTGCAGCCTGCCTGCCTCAACAATTAGCGTTTCCAGTTCAACTACCGCACCAGTAGCTAGCAGGATTGCAAACTCGACATGGCAAAAACAGATAGTAGGCTATAAGTTGTGTGTGTTTTGAATGTGTTTAAAATGGAAATGTTAAATAACTTTATACATGTTTTTTATATTAATAAATAAATAGTTATTAACCTTTTTCCCTCTGTGTACCCCCAAAACAGACTGTGACTTATATTCTGGATTTTAAGGTGTATCTTTCATCCTCACTGGAGGGGAAAAGGCTGTACAATAATAATTCTACTTGGCTTGTTGTTGACCATTGTTTGCATCCAAACATGCTGACTGAAATACACCTTTCTTATGGAGCATTGATTCATCATTACAAATTCATATGGACCTTATTTTTTTAAATGATACCTCACAACACAATACAAGATTCTTAGAGCCAAACTGGTCCCTTACAATAGAAATGAGATGGACATTAGGCACACATTAGGCCTTGATACAATCCAAGCAGTGATAATTTTGTTGCTGTTCAGGCTGGAAATTGGCAGTAATAAGGATGTTTAAAGACATGCAGAGGAGACTATTGACGTCCCAGGCCTTTGAGACCAGCCAATAGATTTTTTTTCACTCGATTACCAGCTCCAGTTGCCAATCTGCTATTATTATTAAGGCTGTCTAGTCTTTACAGGCACTGTGGAATACAAATGAACTGGACTCTGCAGAGATAGTTATCACCAAGCAACCAGATTTGTGCAGGGATTTTAAACTAACTTGAACTTTCTCAAATGTCAACCATCCCTGCATTAAGACCATCATGTATGTGCATGCAGAGCATCAAAGCAGCACTAACATTTTCCCAAGAACATCTCCGCCCACTCATAGTGTTTTCACACGCTCAAAAACAAAGACACACAGGACAACACAAGCACACAAACATGGTGTATTGTAGAGATATTTTCCTGCTGGTGCATGCGTAGGCTTCATGATGAGATAGCACAAGGCGGAGAGCGAATCCGTTCAGTTTGACATGTGTTTTATTATTCCTCCATTATGCAACCATTGCTAAATGTCATGTAAATGCTTCAGTGAATTTCAATTTGCCATAAAGCCACTAAGCCCCAATTTGTACTTTGAGTTGATAAAGTGAAATTGAGGGATGAGAGAAAGTGGCACGGTAGAGAGAAGAACTGCATGGGACACTTCCCTGAGAGTAGTATTATCCAACCATGAAAACAGGATGTCACTAGCAGTAAGGGAAAAAAGTCATTTGTCAGCTGTATCAGGACTCTGAGTGTAATTAATGTAGAAACAGCACTATTGTGATTAGCCTTGCTGAACAACTAAGAGATAGGAAGTGTCCAAGGCTGTGTTGATTAAACATTAAACATTCACAGGAGCTCCAAAAACAACATTTGCATTCTTAAGTGTTGGAGCTGAAAATCGGATTATTATCTTAATTTCATTTGCTGATGAAGCTCTGTTCATAATGGTATGTAAATAAATCCAAGTTCAGAGTTGGTCACATTTAAATTTAATTATTTCACTTCACTTATCCAAAGAAATGGACAAATGTTGACATTTCCCGGAGCGATAGCACACCACAAAGCAAATTTTCTTCAATAGTTTCAGTTTTCATAAAGCAACCGCAACTAATTACACCGGACACAGAGGACATTAGGTTTATTGAGATATTGACTGAGTCACGTTGAGCTGTAAGCACAAATATACGTATCTGTTAGGCCTCTTAAGCAAGGATTAAAGCAAAACAAGATAAGATATGCTGTGGTCCAAACAGAACAGGAGAACTGAGGCTGATGGGGGAGTCATTAGTTTGGCAGATTTCATAAACTAAAGCGTTGAAGAAATTACATCTAAGACATTACATTAAATTTTGATAAGTGAAGGGGTTTGTACCAAATTTATGGCCATTATTCCAATAACTATATCATAGGAAATGATGAGTTCCTAACAACTAGAACATACATAGGGATGGAAGATTATAATGAAACATTTGGTAAAGAATATTTATGAATATCTATGAATCAACATACTGACCGTTTTATCCATGACTTGTTCCCAATTAAATCTGGCGCTTTGACATTTTGAGTGTCTACTTGCATGAGCTAATCACACTAGTGCTGACTTGCGCATGAATAATATGACTGCATGTTGATTGATCACCAATAAAAGACAACAAGATGAAGGCCTGATAAAAAAAATCTCCTGGTAGTTTGAGTAAGCAATGTCCTGAATATCCCCCCTCGGGGTAAAATGATGATGGGCAAACAAATGCTGAGGAAAAAAAGTGTTGACTTGAATTGTTTCAAAAGTGGTTCTTAAATTGGTTGTGTCAGCAAGAGTATTGTACAGCAAGTCCTTGCCTTTGGGAGAGGAATAAGAAAGAGGCCAGAATCTAAATCTGGATGTGCGATACTCAACTCTGCACCTCAATGGAACCGACTGCAAAATCAATTTGACAGATGAAGGATAAAACTAGGCAAGCCTCCTGCTGAGAGGTTTTTGGGTAAGTTACATTCCACATAAAACGTCACATCTCTGCATCTTAGACATATTTCTGTAAAGTTGTATATATGTACTTTCAGATAAAAGTTTCAATAATCCTGAGGTTAAAAGAAGGTTGGAGGTATTACAGCTTGAATTTGACTGTCTATCATTAGAGCCATAAACATAATGCCAGCTGGCTGCTCTCTGCTACCTGGCTTTTCATTCCACTGTCATTCCATGACAGACTCCAAATGAGCACAATGAGTTGAATTTCAGTAACAGCAATTACTGATGAACAATTAGTGCAATTAGAGGATGAAATATTTGGCAGGAGCAAATGTAAGTGGATAATGATATGAAGCTCAATTGCAGAAATATTGTAGACACAGAACAGAAGGACAGAAGAAAGATTAACTTGCATTACAGCGGTGCGTATTTAGAAACTGCAGCGTTTGCATCCTCTTGTACTTGAAGGAAGCAACAACACAAGGTCATTGCATTATTCCATAAGATGAATGTTCAAGACTGAGTATAAAAAAATCGTGTGAAAAGCATTTTAACTACAGCCATAAACTGCCGTCATTTCACCCGCCCACGTACGCAATGTAACAGCCGCATACTAGCAGGAGGACGTTTCATTGACTTCATTCCCCACAGAGCTCACCACAACCACTACACACTTGATCTTAACCCAAATCCCTTACCCTCTAGCATCGAAGCACAACATCTCATTATTTTAGGCATATATTGTGTGGGAGGGGAGTCCCCGCAATGTGACTGTGCAAGCTGACTTATGTTGATGTAGCAGCAGATTTTTGAATCAATGGAAACCAAAAATATTTTAGCTGTGGTCTGGTGTATGTTAACATGACAGACCGCAGAAATACATCCACACTTGTTATCGTCGCTTGACTTGGGAGATCAAATTGCCGAGCCTGTTAAAAAGAGTTTCCCTCTTCTTCATGGATCAGAGGAAAGGATTCTCCGTCAGAGGAACGTTTTTTGAGACTTGGTATTAAGTTGATACAGAGCAGACGCCAGGGATTCTTATCTGTTTATGTCATTCGGATCAAAAGAGATATAGTTGTGTGTCGTCGCCATAGGTCTGCACGTTCTCTAACCTTGCCTAATTAAAGCATGTAGTGAGTGAAAAAGTAATTAGTTTGCTGAATGATTTACGGTTCAAGCTTCATTTTCATAATAAAACATTCACATTTTTTATCACTCTATTATTAAGTTTGTTGGCCCTCAGGTATACAGGAGCAAAATATTCCACCTAATTGGACTGTGGAATTTGATAATCCCTTGCAGTTCTGTAGGGTGTAAATAGTTAAAGAAGTATCTTTTCCAAAGAAGCAGAGAAAATCTCCATTGTTAAGAAAGGCCCTGTTTGCTTTGCGCCAACAAAAGGTAGCTTGTCAGGTAGTTTTGCAGCGACATAAAGATTTAGGGACGTCTGAGACAAATGTGTCGCTTTTTGGGTTTAATGTAGAAGGAAACATACAAGCGAGCATAAAAGTTCTACAAAAGCTAAAAACCTTTGAAGGCTCTAGTCATGGTGTGATGGTGATTTATGCTGGAATGAAAGCCTTGAGGTGTCAGCGACAGACTGTGTTGACAATACACAACAAGGAACAATGGGTCGAAGATGCGGTTGTCGCAGAAAGATTTATGTCTATTACTGTGAGATTACGTGCAAAGTCTTATTTTAAACCTTGTCTGCACAGAACATTAAAAAGGTCAAACTTATAATGGAATATAATTATGTTCAGCAATATGCAGAGGATAGTTTATCTACAGCTGTGGTTGTTTTCCGGCTCTGAGTGCTCCTTTGACCATAGGGAGCACTTATGTACCACTTCCTCCTCCAGTCCCTGATATTTCTTAAACTTCTCATATTCTTTCTTGTTGATGTTTCTGAGCCACATGGGACTGGAACTTCCATCAGTGCGGCTTTCTGTTCCTTCTCCATTACCACAATGTCTGCTTGGTTGGCAAGAACTTGTTTATCTGTCTGGATCAGCAGGACCCAAAGGATCTTACCTCTGCTGATCTCAACCAGCTGCGTCTGACTTGGGTCCTGATGGCTAGATTTATATATATCTTGTAGTATAGATAAGGTATAGGCTCATAACTACTGCTTCAGTAATTACATAAAAGTGGTTAAGCCTGCAGAGTCTGACAGAGGGCTTCACCTTTACTCATAGAACTATGGTTACGTGTGTGACCACTGTTATAAAGTTAATTAGCTATCAAACCTGCGCTGTAATATTAAAGTCACTTTCCATATGAGCACAACAGCCATTATGGCAAGAGAATAGAAGGAGTTAATGCTGGTCTGACTGCTGTATTTTTAGAGACATTGTACGCATGAACATCCATCACTGAGGCTCACTCTGGGAACAGTGTTGTGTATATTGTGGGAGACATAGTATCGGAGAGAATGGAGACCGAAGCAAAGGGGGTTCTTCTCTGTCAGAGGAAGCATGTGCTCTTCCCAAAATGAATTTCTTCTCATATGCATGCGTAAATCTCGTCAGCCCCCATCTCTCTCTCTCTTGGCGGGAAAAGCCGTTCGGTTAGACAGCTGAGATAAATCAGCGTGTGGGGCCCGATGAAGCCTGTGTGGGCTGGGACAGAGATGAAGCCACTGCGAGCGGCCTCTGGCTTTAATGATGTGCAGTGAGCCAGTGGAGGCGTGTAAATCTGCAGCTGGCATCTCATTCTCTGCTGCCTCAAATCCTCCCCAACCTCTGAAATATCTCTGTCAAAGTCACCTCTGTGCACCTGTGTCGGGTTCAAGTGTAACAATCTCGACAGTGGGTAGAATAGATACCGAAAAAGATTCTACGGATGGACAGAAAGTGTTGGCACAAGTCACGACCTCACACACATTCATGAATAAATCATGTTATATTCTAACTATAGAGATATATTTTTTTAAATTAGAAGGTTGTGTAAAAGAGAGCAGTTAAAGAGAACAGGTTTCCATGAAATTAACCTCAGGAGGCAGTTAATCCAGCTGCATCTAGGGAACAGCATGGGTGTGGTAAATCACTTAATCATAGCAGAAGCGACGTGGGAAAAGAAAAACAGCAGAATACCAGTGGCATACATCAAACATCCCTGTAAAAATACTTCCCCCTGGAGTAAATAGAAGAGGAAAACACACTTACTTTAATTAAAACAAATGATGGGAATAACGATAAAGATGACACCGTGTTGTAATCAGGTTTGTCGTCTCTGAAGCCTCAACTCACGATGAAGTCATTAATCAAACTAAGAGGTCACATCAGTCCAATTGAAGCCATGTTTTAGAGATTGTTTATTGGAACTATTGCAAAAACTTGCAACCCTGTGATCAATTAGGTCACACAATGCCGATATTGTATTGCTGTAATCAACTATAAGAGATTTGTCTATAGATTGGAGAGTAATTACAGCCTGGAGGTCATTGATTTGTTCGTGCTAGAACACAGTGCAGGATTATTACGGTAAACATATGGACCAGGTGTATACGCTCTGGGAACGACGATACTGGCAACAGTTCAACAGAAGAAGACATAAGACCTGTATATCCATCAAGGTTTAATCCATCCATCCATCATTTATTACCTCTTTATAACAGCTTTTTCTACCCAGGGTCACAGGAGGACGAGAGCTATCCAAGCATGAGCTGGGTGAGAGGCAATGAAGCATCACAAACAAGTAGGTGGTCCGCTGCAGGCCCGGCATATTGACAGACACGCTCACTCTCATCTCACATGTATTGGCTATAAAGTCTCCATTTCACCTGACCCGCATGTGTTACGACATGCAGCAGAAGGACAGCCACACAAATATAAGAAGAGCCAGCAAACTTCACACCACTTCACACACAAGACTTGAGACGTAATTCTCCTTTTATTTGACACCTCTTTGTGTTGCTTTCAGTGCTAGCTGTCAGAGCTAAATGTTTCTTTTAAAACAAAAGTGTTGTCTTCAGAATAACAGCACCATTGGTTATTTGTTTGTAACATCTGAGAAAAATAATGATCCTCTTGTTCTAGTAGGAAAGGTGGGAGCAGTGTGAGATTGTTAGCCCATTACAAAAGGGAGATTAGTGTTGATTGTTGGGCACGAACTGCTTTGTCTTTGCGACTCGTTCTGAACCCTTTTTATGTTGTGTTTCTAAAGTCCCTTTCCCACTGGTCAAAAACCCCGCTAACACCAGGCTTTTTTGCTTAGTGGGTAAGGTTACAACCGGCACTCAGACCTGGGTCAAATGAGTAATACCGGGTAATTATCGCCTGTGCTCCGATCGACAATGATAGGAACACAAAACCCGGGTCGACACGCTAATCTACGCCCCCTCTGATAACTTCTGCGACTCCTTGTCATCTCATCTACAAATTCCGCCTGTCTTCATCCAAGCAGTGCTCGAACATCGTTCCAAATTTGTTGCGCCGAGTTTGATAAACAGACTGATTGAGTAATAGATACAATAAAGACTTAACCACCATAACATCTTCCCTGATAACTTAGCCTGTTTTCGGCACGTTTGTGACGTCAGACGGTGACGCGGCAGAGACCAACAAGAAAGCACTCGGCATTGACGGGTCTGAAAAACCTGCGTCAACACGCTAATTTTGTGGGGGGAGTGGTATAAAAGAAAATGTCCTGTTGTTGCACCACGCTCCAACCATGAATTTCAAACATGACATCAAGCCCGTAGCAGTAATACATATTGATTGATCAATTGAATACGCACTGTAAACACAAACTTCTTGAACAACTCAAGTACGCCGTATATCAGACGCACTTGATGGACTGAGCCATGTGTCATTTTAATGCATCCTAATATTTGCCTATCAGTAGTCTGAAAATCAACTTAATACTGTAGTAAAATATAATGTACCAAGAATCAAATCTGCACATGCACCAAATTTGTCCTTTCTGCAAACATATGCAACAATGTGCCCTGTAGCCCTCCTTCTACACAATACAACTAAGGTATTTATACAACTTGTGACCTTGTATTTCTCAAGTTCTATGTGTGATTTGAATTCTTTGTTGAGAGTTTTAAAGTTTTCATTTTCTATAAAAAATCTCTTTCAGTCAAAAGTTCACCTTAAAAGTACTATGAAAGTAAACTATCAAAGCGTAATCACATTTTGAATAAAAATGACTGAACTTATTCACTGTTTGGATTTGTATCTTTCACCTGGAAGAAATCTGAAACAACAGTTTAGCTTTTATTCATTTACAAATGTCGACTGTAGACAAATGTTAGTCATCAAAGATGTTTTATATTTCTACAAAAGATTTACACCCTTTGTATTCCGTAAAATAGATTTCATTTGGAATTCACACGTACAGACAATAAAGTTAAACTATGCCAAGGTGTCTCTACAAAATGTGTTTTCTGTCTGGATCACGCAGCCTTGACTTTTGAAATAAAGTTAGAACATAAAATATATGAAAGCATGAACATCATGAAAAAGAAAAACACATTCACCTCAGTGTTGGAAAATACAAAAGCTATTCCTTTATATGATGCATCTTCTGAGATCGTTTTGGAGCCCATATGTCCTCTGGAAGAAATTAAAGCTCCAATATACGACACTGCTACAGGGGGAAAAAAACATTTATTTGCAAAAGTTTCTGGGCCTCTTTTAAAAGACAGGCTCAGCTATTCAGTACCTGTTCTCCCGAGGGTGCCACCCAGAATGAGCTCGAGTCTCCACAGACTTCACCTGCAGACGGAGGGTAAGAGATACACTCGGCTCCGGTGGACAAGCTTTGCTGTAATTGAATTGGCTTCAACACCATTCTGGAGGAATGTGTTGTGATGTGTTTATTTATTTTGGGGTATAACCCTGAAAATTTAGCATGCAATGCAGTTTTTGTAAGCAAGAAAATGCTGCCGATGCTTTCGAGGAATGAAGTGATTATCAGCATAAACCAACAGCAAGTGTTTATCTTTTCTTAGGCTGTATGTGAGCTGACATCGTTCTTTATTTAATGCCCTCTAACATTACATCAGTTAGTTACTTAGTTATTTGAAATGTCTGCAACCATTTGAATAAATGATTCCCCAATAATACATATGATTAAAGATAAGTCTTATTTCTGTCAGGGGTGTGGATTTGGTTTGGTTGAATTTTTGATCTCGAGCAGATTGTTAGCTGTTAGCATGCAGATGTCTCTTTAAACAGATTATTAAGTAGCAAAATCGTTGTCAGATGACTCTCCACAGACTTCACCTGCGAAGGGAGAGTCACGTGGGTGGACTGATAGGAAAGTTATTCCTCAATATCACACTGAAGTTAGTGCCATCACAGTTTTTGGCACGTCCGTCATTTTGCAAGGAATGTCGCCTCCTTTGTGACGCCTCATAAAGGAGATAACGTCTCTGTGGAAGCAGAGTTTCTAAAAGGCCAAAACGCAGAGAAAACGTTTTGAAAAATACCCTTGTATGTGTAGCGTGGCCTCAGTCAATACAAAGCCATGACATTCTAGTTATTACTTTTAGTCGAAACATTTTCTGTTTTTAAACTCAATCACTTCGCCTTATACGGTTAACAGAAATTGGTATCCAGGTGAAAGCCTGTAAATAAATAAAATGTGTCCATCTGTTTTTGTTTTCCCCGACCAAACCCGTGTTGTGTGGATGCTGACATGTTGTTGTCCAGCCAACGCTTTGGGACATCGTCACCTGTATGGCTGGGCTGAATTCAGGAGTATCTGCACACACCCCTAAACCAAAGCAACCAGTTAGAGGAATGCACTGCTTGTATTTTGACAGACAGATTAGACAGATAGTGGAGGAAAATATCATGGATTCTTAATATCCGACAGGCCACCACTAACTTTTTAGTCCCGTATCGTCTTGTTAACGACAACAAAATACGTATGGTCTTTATTGTCAACTATCTATTTTTAGCTCGTCTACATCTCGTATTCATTGTGGAAAAAAAGATAATTTGGACACTGGTCTACATATGAATTCTGTCATACAAGCAGCCAGGTGTGTTTCTATTCTTTCCCTCAATGCATGCTGGGTTAGACTTTGGCTCCAAACGTGACCCAGAAGGGAACGATCAACTGCAGAAATATGATCAACAATTGGACTCTAAAGCACTTTTGCCTTTCATGTTTTCTCTTACTGTATTATTGTGCATCCTGTTCTCTGGGAAAATAAGTTCAATACATCAAGAGAACACGGTATAAAAGAGATTATTGAATTTTAAACTTTCTGAAAATATATATTTCGGCCCGTATATCTACAAAGTCGGTCTCTGAGCTTCCTGTGTTTGTGTACGCAGCAGCACAAAGCAGATTTGAAGCAGAAACCAGAGAAAAGGAGCTACATAAACAGGCCGTACTGCCTGCACCCTAATACCTCTTTAGATTTCACTTATTGAGTCCCCTGTAGTGTTGTTAGGTGCACAATGAAGTGCCCAATTAAAGCGCCGTGCTCTGTGGCTGCCCACATCTTTCTCTCGCTAACCAGAATTGAGACAAAGCAAAAAAAGATGTTTTCTCCTCTCTCTAAAAGTAAAGCCACAAAGGACAGGGGGGAGAAAACAGCAGTGGTAGGATAGAGGAAGAGAAAAAGGGAAGAACAAATTGCTGGTGACACTAATGGGAATAATTAGAACAGCTGGAAGAGGAATAGAAAATGAAGTAATTGACAGAAAGGCAAATGGTAAGGGAGAATAAGGATTAATAACTGGGTGTTATGAATGCAAACATTTTCACTGTCACATCTTTCTCTCAGAATGAGTTCAGCTAGAGCTAATTTGTCGGAGCAGGAGTCGTTAAAAAGAGAATTAAATTCTGATTGAAATATCAGAAACCATTTCAGCATACATGGTAATGTTGTCTTTAACTACTGAGTACGTTTTAGAACTCGCTCAACTATTCGTAACCTCGCCTGAAAGTATGGTTGATACTTTGCTGAGCGATTGTGCACAATGTAGGTGTCTAAGCTGAGGCAACCTGCAGCAAAACATCTTCATATTTAAGAAGGAGTGGGTCCAATAAACAAAAATAACACCTACTATCCCTTTTGGAAAATAACAACTTTTGGAGGTAACTTTTGCTGGCCCAACAGGAGACGATTGTTGGCAAGATTTTAGGTCAGATTTGCACCTCCTGACAGCTGCGGGGGTGTCCTGGTCTGATCCGAACGTTTTATTTGGCCAAATCACGCTGTAGCATGAGGGGTTCACAGACAAAATATTATTGTCTGACTGCAGCGAAGCCTCCCAAATTTGACTTGAAATCGTGCAGTGTGAAAGGAGCATTGAAGGAACAAAAACAGCCGAGGAAAGTATTTCGAACAGGAAGTTTCACCAACTTTCTTGCATTCTTATTTCCAACTCACATCCATGTCGTGCTGCAAAAGTACAGATTCTATCTTCCAGGCATTGACTTTTTCAACAGTAGTTTGTTTCAAGTTTGGCTAGAGGATAAGAGTGCCATCATACTGCAACAAACTCACCTAAACATTTGAATTATTTCAAACTATACAGCAGTTAATTCTGACCAAGTAATCTGATTGGATAAGAAGCATTCCATGAGTGCTGATATACAGTATAACAGCACTGGGACCTTTCACTCTGTGTGTCACTCTGCCTCAGCCAGGTGTTCTAAATGCTGTTCATTAACATTACAGCGGACCTTGTATGTCTACATTGATCAAGCTGGTACCTCTGAATCACACAGCAGACTTATTTAACTGGTTGATGATAAATTAAAACAAACAGATAAATGTGCATGATAGAAAACCACTGATCTGTGGTAACCTGAAGACACAAGCTGTGTCCCAATCCAGGGGCTTTGTAGCCTGTGTAGACCCTTAAAGCTGAACTGAGATGAGACGGTCTGGTCTACGGAGGATTTCCTGATTGCGTCACCAAATGGCGCACCTGTCGCCAAGCAACAGGTAGCTGGCAGGCTAGCATAACTAACGTCACGCAACTTAACCTATTATACTAAAGATAATTTGTTTCATTCATGTTTTGTAATGCTAGCTATTCAGTTGACCTGAAACCAAAAACTTGTACATTAAAAGTCATTTCTTCGGCCACGTAAGAGTCCGCCATCTCGCTTGAATTGGAGCGCAATGAATCTCGGGATACGTAGGGCCACGAAGGATGCACCCGATGGATCCTTCGTGGCCCAGGAAAAGGAGGAAAGCATTTGTCGGCCGCATCTGAAGGAGCCTTCAAATTGGGACGGCCTTCGACGCGGTGCTGTGACGCAATCGGCCTTCTAAGGATGCAGCACCTGGATTGGGACACATCTACAGAGTGCAGGAGAATGGGTTGCTTGGCAACAAAAGTCCAGTTTTAGGTAAGTTGCGGAACTAGCTGAATTGGTGGAGCAAAAAGAAAAAAATCTGTTGTTGATTAATACTTTTTACTACTGTTTGCGTTTGTACAGCTGTTGTACAAAAGTAGTATCACACTCAAGGTCATGATGTACTGAATATCTTCACAGCTGTGATTTGGTGGTTTGAAAAGATTGTCACCAATAGCCTGTTGCATTAGTCATCCAGGCTAAATCTAGTTAATTCTTTACTTGTACGTTGTATTTATAGTTCATCTATAGTTCCACCAGAACATAAAACAAAACCCACTCTGTGCTTCAGGAGTGGGAGAACACTGAAAGACTTAACGCACCATCCTACAGAGATACCTGTTTGTTAATGTCGGATCATTTATGCTTATATAGTTTGAAGTTGGTTGCTTGATCTGTGATCATAAGGAAAACATGCATACTTACTGAGAAGTGTTTACATTTAATTTCCCATCAGTTATTGTTATATGATTTATCTGCTGTGCAGCGAGGTCATTTTAGTGACTTTGTGTTATTAGTGAATGAGTCATTAATGGCTGTGAATGTATTTCACAGTTGAAAACACTCTGCTGAGTTTGTCTAGGCTTTTAATGTGTACTATTTTCTGCATTATGAGACTGAACGCAGCTTCATAAAAGGATTAACTAATATGCTTAATGCTCCTGAGACTTTTGTGAACACTTGCTGAGAAACTGTATAAGCCCGTTGTTTGTTCCCTGCGCTGTGATCAGCACTGGATGACTGCCAACGTAGGTGTCCTGAAAACATAACAAACCCCTGTGGTGACCCGGAATCAATCAGGGCACTTATTTATCACTGATACTCACTAATTCTCTTTCATCAGAGATACAGGGGTCGCGTTCTCAATAAATCCTCAATGACATCCACAGCCAGGGGTGAAACATCATATCTCGTGGAGCTTTTGCTCCTGTTTCCAGAAAAGCGAGTAAAGCTCAGCAGCTCATAAAATACAAGACGTGTGATGCAGTGCATCTCAAGGACAAACAGCATTACACTTTGTGCTATACGCCTTTTTTTTTTTTTTTTTGCGGTGGTGTATGAAATATCTCAAACAGAGAATGGCTCCGCTCTGCCTTCTGTTCTTTGTTTTACAATGTTTCCCAGACAAACACGCAGAAACAAGCAAACACAGAAACAGGTGAGAAGCCTGGTATCAATGTGGAGGAGAGGCTCATCTAATCCTGCTGTTTTTAGCTATGTGAGCTTATCACAACTCGCAGAGCCGAGCTGGCAAACAAAGCCGCGGTCGCATGTAGATGCAAATGAAAGTCGTCGCGTTGCGAGGCTCTCGTTGCTGTGCCGAGCCTCGCTGAGGTATCGAGTGCGGGCTGGTGAGTCTCCTGAGGTCCGGCGTGAACGCAGGACGTTCTTGAAAAAACAACGTGATCTTTGAAGGGCATGTTCGAAGTAAGGCGATGAGTCACTTCCTTTCCAGAAGTCTGTAAAGTCTGGCAGGTATTTTACTTATTTACATCCTGAAACTCCAAAATAAAATAAATAACACCGACGCAAATTTCTCTTTTGGCATCAGAGTGAACATAAAAAAATACTATTAAGTTGTTTGTTTGTGAAATCATTTAGAAGCAAGCTCACTTTG
Organism: Semicossyphus pulcher; assembly: GCF_022749685.1. Lineage (NCBI taxonomy): Eukaryota > Metazoa > Chordata > Actinopteri > Labriformes > Labridae > Semicossyphus > Semicossyphus pulcher. Next base: position 20,652,397 of record NW_027211759.1, read on the forward strand.
CCAATTCCTTTGATACCTGTAATGAAAGATCAGTATTTTAATTAAAATCTTGAACGATTTCCCACTTTGCAAACATAACAAAATAAAAAACATCCCACCAGGCATTAATTCCTCTGAATCTGTGGGCAGAAAGAAAATACAGCCACTTCATCTAATCCTGCACAGTTTCTGCTCAAGGTGCCAAACAAAGTTGTAGCTGCCTTGATTTATGCAGAGATGCGGCTGGCACTCTCAAAATGCAGCCCTGCCTTTATGCAATATTGAGCAAAAACGGAGGTGGGAGACAGAGGAGTGATTTTAAAGGTAGCTAATGCGAAAAAAAAAGAGAAGCTATAATTAGAAATGATCAATTATTCAGGCTGCGAAAGTGTTACGCACTGGTGTTTGGGCACGGAGAAAGTACATAATTACAATTACGTTAATTATGGAGTAGTTATCACAAGAGGTTCCACATGCTGGCAGGGATAAAAGGAGGGACAAGAGGAGTGAGCCCGCGATGACACGTGCTTTGGCATTCACAGGCAGCGAGCACCGGCTCAGCTAAGGCTGCTGATATGTTGCACCTGTGTCAGACTCCATTAGTGTAATCACATGAGAGCTAAGTCGACAGTCCAGAATGAGGATGGGAAGAGAAGGCTGCATAAAACCCGACATTAATAATGACAATATCAGCATTTCTGTCGGCAGCAGAGAAAGTGAGAATAGCATCGAGTTAAAGAGAGCGGATTCTATAAACACAGTCATAAAGCAGGTATGTGCAGTTCTGGTCTTCTCATTCGAGTGAGACACTACTTCAGTCACCATTTGTGACCTTCCTGTCACAACACCTCAAAACACTCGACAAAGAAGCATGAAAACATTTCCTTTTTCATTCTTTTAGAAGGCGGTGGTTTTAAACCCTTAATGACTCAGACTTTAACGACTTAGAGCAGTGCTTCTCAAACTTTTTCTGTCAAGCCCCCCCCAAAATGTCACAAATGGGTGAAGTTTAACTTTTATTGAAAGAAAGTCTAGATCGTGACCATTCTTTCCACTTTTCTCTGAGTAATTTGCTGTGCAAAAAACCCCCAATTATTTCAATTGCTCCATCAGACTTTTTCAAATAGAAATATAATAAAATGTGCAATAACTTTTTCAGAACAATAACAATAAAGAGAAAAAAATGGTGTTTCCGCTACATTTATTTTGCAGTGGCGGCCCTGAAACAGTGGCAGGAGTCACAGGACATCAATCACATGTGAAGTCATGGCAACCAAATAAACAACAGCGGGACCCGTTTACTCCTCACTGTGTTCTAACGGTAAAAGAGGGTCCGACATCGGACGCTCTCTGTCCACACACAATCATATGCAGTTCTGTTACGCAATCTAATCTAAACAATCATATTGTGTATCTCTGCCTACAGTAAATGCATTGATTGTCTCTGTTTATAAAGCTTATAAAAAGGTGCAGATGTCATTTGGTAACAATCGATCGATCATTTTGATCGCTACGTCGAAACATAGTTCTGCCTGCTACATTTTCCAAACAAAAAAAAAACACACAGGAGTGGTGGCGCGCCCCCCCCGTCATGCCGCCCCACAGTTTGAGAATCACTGACTTAGAGTAACTGTAACTAGCTTTGAATAAGTCATTCAGTGCATCATCACAGCAGAATCTTGCGATTGCAGTTCAAAGTTCATATTTCCTTTCATTGCAGCGAATCAGTAATTCATGTTCTAATTTGTACAAAGGCTATCCATATTTCTTTGTAATGGATGAAGGGATATAAGCGACGAGTTAATATTCTAGTGGGGTGACCAGAACTTCCAAGGACAATCCTCCGATTTGGTACTTTGTCTCGGGATGGCAGGGTCCCTGGAGAGGTTTCGCCCTCTCTGCATGCCATTAATATCAGGGAAGGGGCTCCAAATGTGTTGCAGAAAGTTTTTTCTTAACTCCAAACTAAAGGTGCTATCTTTTCAAATGATTAAGAAACACCTTAATGATAACTGGTTCCTTGCAGTCTTCTGTGGTTGTCTGTATTTATGTCAGACCTCTGCTGGGTTCAGCCCTAAGCTGAAGTTACTCCTTTGCCTTTGTAAAACCCTGATACTTCAGTAATTGGTGTCAGAGTTTACAAATTGGTTTACCTATTATGACTGTAAATGGGGTTATTGAAGTGAACCAGACATTTTAAATAGTTGTTAACTGGCTTTTACTTCTCTGAAATGGGTTACGTGTTGGTCTTAGCTTTATTTCTAAGGTGGAAGAGGACAAGTGTTATACCCCCACCCTTCCCACACAAACACAGGTTTTTCAGACCCGGGAAGACCCGCTAGTAAATCCTGATTGTCTCTTTTCCCATTGCCAGCGGAGTATCCTACTTTCGGTCTCTTTTCTGCTGCGTCACCATCTGATGTCACAAATGTGCTCGAAACAGGGTTAGTAAACGGTGAAGATGTTATGGTGGTTAGGTCTTTATTGTATCTGTTACTCGGCGGCCACAAATTTGGATGTCAGTGGGTTTTTTGACCAGTGTAAAAGCGGCTTTAGTGTAAAAAAAGACACTCACAGACGTGCTGAAGAGTCTCTGGAAATGAAAAAGCAAATGTGTGGCAGAAACACACCAATGTGAGGTGAGGCCTGTACCCAATCAGCTAGAGTACATATCACTTCCTTAATAACTAGTCATAGATGTGGACTGGAAATGTGCACTTTTAGTAAGATGTTTTTTTAACCTGTATGAGCATGTCACCTCTATCAAATGCTCCTTTGCAAGCTATGAGGAAAACTATAATTATCCCATCGTGGTTGTATTCCTCCGCCAATCAGTCAAGTTGCACACTCAGTGTTTCCCACAGAATGACACAGTGCTTTTGTGTCCAGGACGGGGGATGATGGATATATTTGTACACTGAACATATTTGAAGAATACATTAATCTTCAAAAGAAAATTTGCATAAGAAGTCCTACATTAAGTCATGTACAGGAGGGACATAACACCATGGGATAACTCTCTCTGTTCCTGTTAGCTTTGCAAACCTTTCTCTAAGATCAGATATGTGAGGGATAACGCGAGGGGGGATTGTCCACTAATCATTACTGTGTGGGCTTTGTTTTCTCACAAAGATTATAAATGAATAAATTCTACATGGAATAAAAGTCCCACAAGCTGAGATGTCACTTTTATCAGAGTGGGCTGATTGTGAGGTCAAAGATTTGACCTCTGACCCCTGACCACCAAAATATATTTAGTACATCCTTAAATGAAATTGGACATTTAAGTGCCGCATACACTCACAGGCACACACAGGAAACAGGATGCGAAAGAAAGTGCGTCTATGAGTCAACGGCATGAATTGAGAACATGTCACTAAAGTATCTCAAGAGATAACCGAGGCAAACCAGCCTGCAGTCAATATGTTATCATTCATTCATTCATTTATTTGTTTTTATTGGCAAGACAGCACCAATGTAATACTTATATAAGTGAAAGACTCACAGCTTACAGTCAAATACTTTCTGAATGACGTCAGTTCTCTCTCCATGTCTCCATATTTCTATTTCCAACTATATTTTCCCACAAGTGGGGCCCCATCTTCCACTGTCGAGCAAACCAAAACAAACCCTAGGGTAGAAAACTCGGAGAGGGAAGAATGAGCTGGCACCATGAGTCACGCAGCAGCCCAGCGGAAGGTGTTGTTTGTTTGGTTAAGACTATTTCTTGTCATAAATTTAAAGAGTCATGATTCCTGTAAAGGTCCAGATCAAGTCTAAAGTCATCATAAAACCCTACGGTCTAGCTAAACTACCAGTAAATGGCTGGTATTTTTCTCCATATAGGAAAAAGTGGCTGATGTCACGATTCACTCCAATGAGAATTTTTTTTTCGCAGAAAAACTAATAAAACATCCGTAGAAACTTCTGAAACCAGCCCAAGCTGGATCCTCTTCTCCACTGTCTGTCCACACCCTAAGCAGAGTTCTCCAAAATTGCTAAATGCAGTGTTTCTGTGTCCCACCGGTGCCTCCGTCCTACACCAGCTGTGGCTTATCCTTCCACCACGGCCTTTAACAATCTGTCCATGCTTCATGTATTCTTCCTATAGTCCTGCACCGTCCTCCAAAAAAGAGCCAAGAGGGAAATGATTTGCTCATTTTTCACTTTCTTATAGTGAAATCTTCCTTTCTTCTCCCTGTTGGAGTTTTTGAGCAGGGGGAAGTTATATGATGGAGTAAGAGGGCTGGTGGAAAAGGGTGTGTAACACTCTTTGCTGATATTTCTCTCTGACCCAGACCAGGACCATTCATAACAGCTCTGACCTCAGGACTGAAAAGTTCATGCCGATAGCAAAGCCCTCTTGTGTCTCTGCTCCCATCCTTATCTAAGCGGGAGCGGCATATTGGCGTTGAAGAGCTTCGGGGCGGAGCAGAGCTGCATCAGGGGAATGGACGGGAGCCTCGAGGTCAAGTCTGTTTCACTGTGCTGCACTTTTTTGTACATGTAGATTTGCTGTTTCTGACTAGCAGAGGCATGCAGTCAGTGTGTGCTCTCTAGGTGTAAAACAGACAAACTAAAGGGTCAGACGCTGTTACACATTGAGATTACTTTAAATAAGAGTATTTAGTAAATAAATTAATGTTTAATACAGTATACAAAAACTAGGCCTAAAAAGATGAGCTAAAACTGATTGTTTTCGGCAGAGGGTGAACATGGGGGCAGCATAAAAGGCCTGTATAAGATAAATAAGATTTTTTTTAGACTATGAATCTTGCAAAGCTACTCAAGTTCAGTTCCAGGAACAAAATATAGAACTAGTAATTAGCATATTACGACCCCTTTAAAAACCCTTTTTTAAATCAAAACGTTTCAAATACATGCAAATACTTCTCAGTGGACTTGTCTGTGCAAATCTTCTGACTTGTTTGACTCCTCCCAAGCAACCTCAGGGAGGACTGTAAGCTTGTGTTCCCAGTAAATCCTGGTGTATTCCACCATTACAAATAAGGGAGCAAGAAAAAGCAGTGAAACAAGCCACCAATTACAATGACCCAAGGCTGAGAACCTAAAAGCAAACACTCTTATACACAGCTAAACATGATTCAGTCTGTGACTATGGCTACTGTGGATAAAGGGGATCTATCTCGGGGAGATTTGGTGCTTTCATACTCTAGGTTTGAACAGCAGTGTTTGCAGGGCCACAGTCTGTAGGCAGGAATGTACAGCTCTCACTTAATGCTCTGCTCTTTTGGCCACTCCAGGCAGAAACAGAGGAATACACTCACTGCCTCCATCAAAAGCCATTTGTCAATGTTTTTTAGTGCACATCAGTACACAGAGCTGAGAGGGCCTCACCCACTGCCCCCTCACCAACTACAGACATACTGCATCAAGTAAGAAACGGGCTTGAAATGTGCAGTTTTCTGACAAACACTGCCAGTATACTGTTTGTGTGCCAAAGTTGTGCATTGGATTTTTAAAACAGTTTATTATTTTCTTTAATACAAACAAAAGGAAAAATAAGAATGAATCAAAGACAGGGTTTGTGTGGTCTGCTCTTAATCTTGCACAGTGATAAAAAAAAAAAAAAAGTGGCCCTTTTGATGATGTTTGAAGTCTTTTCTTTAAAGGACTTTAAGGAAGAGGAAATTTGAAGCAAATTAGAATAAGAGCTCTTAAGTTAGGACCCCCATATCTGATTAAAAACTGACCTCTACTTGTAAGATTATAATGAGTCTTTAACATGAAGCCCATCAAAACCATTGTTAAATAATGAGGAAAACCATCCAATAGTAAAAAACACTTCTATCAGCAAAAAAAGGAATGTGTAATTTATACAGGTATTTAGATGCATAAAAAGATGCATAAAACATGTATTGTCAACTTCATACAAAGCAGAAATAACAATTTGATAAATTACAGTTACAGTTATAAAAGAGATTGATTTACCAATTGTTTCCCCATTTTCAGTTCTTAATAATGCTTAACTATTAATGTACCTGAACAGTTAGTACTTATTTTTTTTCTATCGTCTTAATTTGTTGCCAGTCCGGACGTTTGTCAGATGTAAGCGCAACCTTTTTTCAACCTTTGATGATAATTTTTTTTAAATTTTATAAATGACAAAAAAAGAACAAATCAGTTACCATTAGGACCTATGTCCACTTACAGCGTATTTTTTGCGCTGGCAGCGCCCCCGACTTCAATTTCAGAGCGCTGCTCACCTGCGCTTACTGTTGCTAGGTAATGAAAATTGCCTGACGGCCGCTTGGACCTTTCAGTCTGTTCTAAATCACTCTGTATGCTTAATGTTTGCTTTTTTTTTAATAAAGAAAACTTAAAAACAATGTAAAGAAATTGTGTCCTGGCATTAGCAGCAGCTCTACACCTGGAAATTGTACCCTCGAAAGGAAAAAACGAAAGGATTAGCTTCTCCTCCGCCATTGTTGTTGACAAAGTTAGTATCGTAAATCCCACCCCTTCTTGATTTCAATTGATTGATGAAGAAAAAGTGACACTGATGAGCGCAGCGGTGTTCCAAAAGTTGAACTATTTTCAACTGAGAGCTCAGGACGCTGAGCGCTGAACTGCAAAAAACACTGTTATGTTAGGCCCTTATATGTTACCATTATATTGTAACAGGCCAGGTGACATGCTGATGGTTATTGTTGTGCCATAGTTAGTGCTGTTATGTTCCGTAAAAGAAAAGGACTGTTCAGGGTATTTACTGAATTTTCCAGAGGTCAGTGAATGTGTCATGAGCCTGTGTCAGTCTCCGAAAAGTGTTTGTTTAGTAGGCGTTGGCTACAGCCCTCAATAGCCTGTGTGTGAAGTTGGAAGAATAAAATAAGGAAAAGCTGGGTAACGTCCAGTAACCTGTTATTTGTGGAACGTTATGGAACAATATTATAAAACATGTTCAGGCAAATGCTTTAATGTCTCTGTCACTCAAACACTCTCTCTGCAGCCACCTCAAAGATATTGGGATGGTAATAGGGCCTTAAACAATGTGACAGCTAAGCAGTCTACATGTGTCCAATGATGTGTGTACTTATGATAGTAAGTGATCATCAAAGCAGACTGTACTACCCATGCCGCCACATGATGCCAAGAATCTGTGTATACTTAATGTATTAGACAGCGCAAGTTTTTCTGGATGGATTCCTAAGCAGAAGCATCTCTTGAATGGTTATGTGCAGAGCTACACCTCGCCGCTGACATCTTCACCATCAAAGTAATGTTCACACTCTTCATCCCGGTGACAGGTGCTGCATCAGCCCCACAGGATGTCTGGGGATTTTGTGGGAATATCTTCAGCCTGCTTGGTGCAGCTCATAACGGTAGTGAACAATAAATACGAGAGACGCAGATGCACCGAGACGCTTAATCTAAGTCAGATCCCACAGTGGTTTGGGATTCTCGAATGTATGAATGAAAGCATGGTAGATTTGAGCTTTATAGGATTGGGAAAGGTGATGTTCCACGAGCGAATTCAATTAGTGAGAGATGCAGAAACGGTCTGAAACTAAGTGTATGCATGAGGTTTCTAGTTTCTACCTGGAATGGTTCCTGCATTGCTGACAGGTGAATGTGGCCTGAATTATTCCAATTTTTCTTACGGTTGTTTTTGCTCCAATTAGTGTTTCAAGGCAAAATGTCAATTCAATCTCGGTGTGTAGTCATCCTGAGCAAACACAATTAAAAAGCTCAGGTATTTAAAGGCAACGCTTTAGCAGGAAGACATGAGAAGGATAGATGTCTGTTGTTGTTTACCTTTTGAGGAACATCTTAAGTGTTATTTAGTAAAAGTTCTCCGATATAAAAGCTCACAAACTTGCAGCTTCTATTACATTATTAGTTTGATTGTTATTTTCCCCTCTGAATCCAGACGCCAATGTTGGGTGTTTGCAGTTATCCCTAAATGAAACGTCAGTCTTGTAAGAGCAAATTAACTAAACTGTTGTTGTTGCCAGTGCATGTATAGAAAGTTGAACTGTGATTGCTGGTGTTAAAATGAGCAGAACAAATACATTGTACTATTCAGGCCATTGATCTGACTGCACCCAGCATACTGACATATGAGATAGGAACCATACTTACACAGTTGGCCTTGATAAAAGCGCTCAATATAGTAGCATTAAACACTCCCTCTGGTGAAAATCAAGTGTTTAACCTTGTAAACATCTCAATGTGGAGTTTTGTATGTGCTACAAGACATATCAGGAACAACCTGTCTGCTTTTTAAACTGCAGTGTACCAATGACAGGCTGAACAACACGTTTTCAGATTGGCAGGTTTGTGACATCACAAACCTAAGGAGCCAATCCCGTTAATGGACGGGGTGAGGCTATGCATATCATAAGGCTCGTTCGAGATGAGCGAGGCCTGCGTAGAATCTATCGTCTATCTATCATTGCCTTGCCGAGCACATTGCATGAAGGTTAGATTGTTGTCCGACCTGCTCTGAAAACCTGACTGCGCAAGGCTTTGGAGTCTCACGGAAGAGAGGCCGTTGCAGTTTTCAGGGCTGTCAAAACTCCTGATTAAACTATAATGAGAAATTATTTAAAGACGGTCTTGGTCTACAAACTCATGTATCCAATTGAAATCATAATAATAACAACAACAAATTAAGACTTTAGTCACATCAATTTACAATGAGGTGTTAGTATTATAGATGCTAGGCGAGCAGCAAGCTGGTCATTAAAGAAGTGTACGACTTTATGACTCCTACCCCCGACGGCAATCGACTACTCTGTCACCTGTTGTCGAGTGAACCTATGGCAACCACTTGGGCAATGCGCGAGCCAGCTATAACTGTCATCGTAATTTTTGCAAACTCAATACTGACTAGGAATGTTAACGTTACTACTACTAATTACTAAATTTCAAGCTAGCTAAGTTTCAACAAGTTGCCACTTAACGATGGCAGAGACGTGTTGCGTTTTCGGCTGTAATTTTAGGAAAGGAGAAACGTAGCACATAGTGGGCGGGGACTATGTAGAATCAGGAATTTTTAATAAGGGAGAAGGAGGAGATGCCTTGGGAGGATTTTTACAAGGTAATTAAACAGATTTTGCAGGGAAAACATATCAGACAAAATTTATTATTTCAAGCAGAGCATTTTATATGTCTTAAAACAGGACTGGAGCTGCTCTTTAAATAAATATGTAAGTAACTAAATGTGTAGCATGCCTGCACTAAATGACTGGAAAGCCAAAATCAGATTAAATTGATGACAAATATAATACTGTATTACTAATACAATACAATCTTTGCAGCATTCTACACAATCTGTATGCAAACGGGGAAAAATTGGTCTTTTAAAGTGATAAAAAAGGGCAAAGAGAGTGTGCACCACTGTCCTTTTTAAGTGTAATTTAAGATGTTGAAATTTACAGTAGACAACCATTTCAGTTTTTCCTCTCTGCAAAACTGCTGATAAACGGCCTCCAAAGCCAGGAGGCATCTCATCTTCATACATGCATTCTATTAAAAAAGTTCGGCTTTATGTAACCATAATATGAGAACATTTTGTCTCCTGCTCCAGTTCCTTCATCACCAATTAAATGCAGCGTGCTTGGCAAAAAAGATGAATAAATTAACAGCTTTAAAACGCAAAATGCAAGTGACAGGCAAATACAAGAGTGACAGCAACAATGATAGGCATGTAGGAAGAGGGCTGGAGTAGATTGTTGCTTCCAGGCTTTTACACAGGGAGTGGAAATCAGAGGCTTGGTGTATCCATTGTGCGAACACCACCTGCTGAAAAGTGCAGTGCTGCAGTTCGCACTCCGGGCTGCTCGATCGCAACAAAACACACATAGAAATGTGTATGATGCGCTACATATACGCACACATGAAACCTTTCCATCAATGCCAACCTTCAACTGCCACAATAATAAACCCCACCTTATGCAACGCTACCTCAGGTACCGTTGTACTTTGCACTCTTCTAAATTATGCAATTACTGCTTCACACGTCCGTATGAGCCAGAGTGCAGCAGATGGGGAAAGGCTTGCTGAGCACATGTGTTGCAAGCTTGTGTGAGGTGAGAGAATATGAAAATGAAGTGCTGTGTGTGAGAGCAAACTGTAAAAAAAAAAAAAAACAGACAAATATTCAAACACTGGATGTCTCACTTTATTCCCTGATTTAAATGCGAAAGTAGGTTACCTGAACAATAGGGACCTCCAAATACAATAGAGGATAAGACCATTCTTTCATGCTACCTTTGTGTTTGAAAATGTTTGTCCTATTTTACCTTGATTCTTATGTGTCTTGATTGACATCCGACTGAACCATGGGAGAAAAATTGGTAAACAGCAGCAGACCAATGGTATTTAATATTCAGAAAATACAGTCGGATCATTTAATTTTACATGTGAATACAGTGTAACTCCCTTTTAGCATTTATAAACAGTAAACACTCATTAAATATTTATCTAAGACACTAATGGAGTTGTAATGAGATTTAAGGACATTTTATAAAGTAATTGTTTATGTAGAGCTATTTTTAGTCAGGCAATATTCACATTTGCCATCTTTATTTATTACACGGCTGTGTTAAATACTTGATTCTGATTGGTTAATTACTAGGTCTGTTATTTCTCGATAGCAGGCCGTTGCTATGAAGAACAGACCGTTGCTAGTGATTCGGCCCTAATCACAATCCGGAGGACAAACTCAAGATCTGAAGGCTACGACAGAGAGAGCCACAAAACTGAAGTGTCAGATTATTGATTTTGTACGTAAATAGCTGTGTGATAGGCGGGGTAAAGTGAGCAGGTTGTTATCGCGGAGGATCCACTTCAGGGTGAGAGAAGACCTGCGAGACAAGTCCTGCTCGTCCTGTCAGTGTTCCATTACGCTTTGTTCACTGTACAGAAGGGACTTCAGGCTGCAACGGTTGAAGGGACTACTATGGCGTTGGAAAAAAAGAAGTTCCACTTCGCGCACTCCCTGTTGTTGTAGCCCAGTTGTCTACTACGGGAGAAAGACTGGTTTGCTGTAGTTAGTAAAACGTCAAAGTGTAATCGTATTCGACACTGTTATTTTGTATATATTTGATTCTAACTTTAGTAGTTGTATGGATTTTATGGCAAATTATTTTATGGCAATTTTAAGAGACATTATAGCAGTTTTCGCAAGCAGAAATAGCCGTTGTAAGAGGTACAGATCGTTGCTTAGTGACATTAGATTTCTAATACTATGGCAACCCGCTGGAAGTCCCCATTATCCCTTACAGAAACCTGCCTCCACTTACCTTGACTTGTATCTGCTTACAAATGCTTTTTAATTTATTATAAAGCACGAACCGTAAATTGTTATCCGTGTTCCACGTTGTATGAACACAGCTTTAGATGTGCACCACGGTTGTTATAGGAACTCAGGGTGTCATAGTTACTAATAGAGGCCGTAATAAAAAAGATAAAGATTATGCTTGAAAAGCACACTGTGTAATAGGATTTTCCATATACAGCCATTATTATGCATCACAAGTAGGGGATAAACCATGACAGCATGTGCAGAAATATTGAACAATGCGGTGGCTAAGAACCCTCAACCCCTTATAGCTCCTTGACAAACACAGTGTCAGCACTGTTAATGCATCTTTTCTATATTGAAATATTAGCACTGCTTCCCTCTCTGCCCCTTTTCAGAAATGCAGCACCCTTTGTATATTCATCTTTTGTGGCAACTACTTGGCAGCAAACTATGCATGACTGGTGCCAGCTAGCATGAGTTAACATGAATAAATATGCATGAGCGCTCTGCTAGATATTGTTGACATTGAAATATGTGTTTCACTGTTTTTTGTATCCATAATAGATTAAGAAACAGCAGAACAAGTGTCTACAGTAATGTATATTTTATGGACATTTAATCAATGAATAATGCTAAATAACATGAATGAATAAATGCCTTTAAAACCACTGAATTAGTTTGCGATTAATTTAGCTGCAAAGTGGGGAAAGTTCACACAGAATGAATGCCAAGAGCACAAGCTGCTGGCTTCCAGGGAAGTTTAGATCTTGATAGCCAGTTGATTCAGAGGACTGTAATTAAAGGTCAGAATTATTAATTCATACCTGATATATCAAATACCACTGATCTTATATAAGATAAAGCACAGGGTTGGACCTCAGCACTGGTGTTGCATTAGTTCTCAAACAAATAAATGACATCTAAAAGACAAAGCTTACTCTTTACTCTGCAAGGCTACACTTAATGCATGCACTTAGTGTTCTGTTTGTCTTCAATAATATCGTCACCCTCAAGATATATTGACTGGAAAGGTGTTTTTTTATGAGACAATATTCATTTCTACTTCAGAGTAAGATAGCATCGCCTCTTGCATGCAGAGTAGCTGATAGTGAATCACTTGTTATTATGAGGCTTATTGTGATGCACAGTTTGCATTGTAACAGCAAGTGAACTCCACTGTGGCTACTTCTTTTGGAGGCTTGAGTTTGTGACTGGCACTAAGAAAATACTCCAATAAGCAAAATTTAAGATATTTACTGGGCTTTTATTTAACACTATGGGTGGCTGTGGCTCAGTGGTAGTCTATCAATTGAAAGGTTGGTGGTTTGATCCCCGGCTGCTGCAGTCTATATGTTTAAGTGTCCTTGGTAAAGACACTAAACTCCAAATTGCCATCGGTGTATGACTGAGCATGAATGGTTAGACCCTGTTGGAGATTGCCACTTTGCATAGCAGCCTCTGCCATGAGAAAGGGTGAATGTGACATGTCGTCTTAAAGCGCTTTGAGTGGTCTGATGACTAGACGTACACCGCAGGCTTTTACATTTACCATTTACATTCATTCTGTCAGTGCAGTTTTTTATTTGTTGTGTCTTCTACAAACCGCTGACCCAAACAGCTGATCTGATACCGTGCGCTGCATGCGTAGGGATACCGGGCTGTTGTGCAGAGTGAGACATAGTGCCAAGGGTTGTCTGACACCATGGTGAAGCGGTGACAAACCCCCCCCTAAAATACAGCGTACACTTGAACTGAAGTGTTTGTTCAAATGTAGCACTCTTTTAAGTGGCTAAAGTATGTGGCACTTGTGACCCCGTGTAGGAACTCCAGACAGCGTCTCCTAACATGGGCTGTGCTGACTGTTATCTACTGTGCGTAGTACATTAACTATTGATAAGTACTTCATACCACCCCACTTCAAACAAACCGAACTATCCCTTTAATTAAGGTAAACTCACCTCAAATTGTAGCTATGGAGAATGTATTTTCTTTGACTCCAGGAGTTCAGAATTATCCCTTTAAAAAGCATAAGGTCATTTATTTAAGATCAAAAAAGGCTAAATGTATGCATTGTATTGTTATGGTTTCTATTAGGCCAGATGGAGATGAATAAAAGCAGGTAAACTGCAGCAGTAAAACTGCCATTACATTTGCATGTGTGCACCCTTATTTTGCTGTATATGTTTTGGCCTTTTCAAACACACACGCTCTCTGACAGAACCTCTCTCTTCCACCCAACCCCCTGTTTTTTCTGCAAAGCTACCCTGACCTCATATAGTCATAGTCTGCTGCCTCTCTGGTATCCAACCAAAGGAAATCCACTGTAGTGACAGTAATCTCTAATCCCCGGGTATCAGTGTGTTCTACAAAACCTTCTTATTGAACACCTGGAGACAAGGATGAAGCCATTCATTGGAGGGCTTACCTCTATTTCCTCTTAAATTAGCTATTTAACATATGCCAGTGCACACTCGCGCCGCGTTTAAGTTCCATTGCATTCATCATGTAGTGAGTGCATGCATCATTAGCATCGTTGCTCCCAATAGGGATTAAACTCCTAACCCTCACAGTGTTGGTGCTTTGCAGTATCAACACAGCACAAACACACCCACAAAGACACACACAGATAAGAAAGAATACTAACTGGGTGTATACACATGACCTTATGTATCTTTCCAACGATGTTAGCCTTAGTCAGTCATATTAACATGATCTCCTCAAGCATTCTGCAGAGAGTTGCACACTTTTAAATATGCTAGCAGGAGATTAAACCAGGGGAGGAGGATCTGTAAAGTTGGCTTATGGTATTAAACACATTAAGCACTGAAAATTACTGAGGTATGCTTGTCAAATATGAAGGATTTTGAAAAACTTCTTTAGAAAGTGTATAATCTTTAAATGTTTCAGTGTAGTTTGATAGTATTTTATGTGCCCATTCAGTTCCCGCATCACGTCTAGTTGCATGCATTCAATATCAGCTTGTTTTCCAAATGGGACTCATGACTCGCGTGTGGTTTTGTCCATGTTTGCAGGGTGCAATCCCTCAACAGAGAAAAAAATGAACAAGAGAAGACCAGTTACCTCTCAGAGAAGCAATTACAGGAAGCAATAAAGGCGTAGAAGTGCATTCAAGAGAAGCAATTTTTGGTACCTCTCTCCCTTTGGCAGTCCACTTGTTCTCGCTAGCACACAGAAATAGAGAGAGAGGGAGGGGGGAGAGCAAGGGGGTTACAGTCTCTGAGGTCTCATCCCTCGCCTCTCTCCCTGCCTGCCATTTCTCATTGCAATACTGCATTGTTTACTCTCCACAGATGTGGGAAGAAAATGGTGAAACAAAGAGAAGTAATTTGGACTAACTAGATACTGCTGAGAGAGCACAACAAGCTCAGCGATAAGGCCTGACGAGCCGTGGCCCACTTTCGAGCAGGGCTGAGGCTGTCTGCCTTAGAGGAGGTCCAGGGCTCCTGGTAATGGTACAAATACCACGAGTGTGGCAGAATTCAGTGCATTTACAGACAGAAGTGTGTTCTATAGTAGCAGAATCTTTGATACAATACAATGAGGATTACACTTTCATGTATGGATGATTTTTTTCTGTTCCACCTGTGCATTGAAGACAGTCAAACGTCCTGTTATTCTTTTTTTAATGGAGGTCTGCTCCACCCAACATTGTGGACAACGTGTTTTATGTGCTTTGATAACATTTGAGTACACTAATAAATGAATACTAAGTCTTGTATTTTGTAAAATCTTAAAAGTTGAACACTCTATCATTTTAAGCCCTTTATAATATTCATTGGATCTCTGAGAACATACGTGGTACAGTCTACTTACTAGGGGTGTAATGGATCAAACAGACTAAACTCACAGTTTCGGCAAGAAACATGAAGGATATGTATAATACCTTTTACACTTCTCTAACACTGTTACTCTTCATCTAAACTGAATAACATAGTTGCAGCTTAGTGTAAAAAATCAGGCTACAACAGTCTTATTTAAAGCTCCATATTTTTAATATCAGTACTATATCAGTGGGAGCCACCCAACATCAACTAAAACATGAATCCTTCTGTAGGCTACAGCATTATAAGTGTGCTATAATCTACAGAAACAAGGTTTTTACAGATAAGCTTTGGCTACATTTAACAAACTCAGCGTTCACAGCGGACGTGTGTGTATTTACCAATGACTGTATATATAGATGGACGACGCTTCTCCATCTGCTCTCATTGTACGGAACTGATGCCAAAATAGCCGTGATAGCCGCTGCCATCATGCGATGGTGACGTCATTTGAAACCAGAGTCTATGCAGTAGAGATCGGCGGGTGGAGCGGCTGTAGCCACATCCGCTAACCGAAACACACACTTAACTTACCGAAAAAACAGATCCCGTGTGACAGTGTGTTTAACAGCAGAACAGCTTCTTGTGTTGGTCTGAAGCAGACGTTCACAGATATGGAAACTTCAATGACTGTAGTGATTGTTTTAGTTACGTCTCCTCTCGCCGTTCCTCCTCTACTCTGCTAATAAGGAGCACATCGGCTGCAGGAGCCGTATTTGTCAACAGAGCTGTCAATCATCCCAGCATCTAATAACTAATAAAAAATAAACCTGTCAGAAAAATTAACACTTGGACGTAAATCAGTATGATAAGAACTAGATATAATGACAGAAACCATGTTTGACAGAAATGTATTTGGTGTGTATTTTGTTTTCATAGTTCGACTCATGTCCCATCTGTTAACATGGAGGAGGCGGGCTTTATGACATATACTGCAGCCAATTAGCAGGGGGCGCTCAAAATATTTTGGCTTCACTTTTAGGGAGCTGTCATGTCATCCATCTTTTTATACAGTCTATGATATTTACTGGCCACACCTGCATTAATACTGCTGTTCAAGTCACAAGCTATAAAACGTTGTCTCTTTTTACTGTAACTCTTCGTAGGGATTTGGAGACATTAAACACATCATGATGTTAAACTTTGCATCGGCCCGCAGACCACATAAGTGCCAAACTGTGGCTCCGTATAGATCATGGATAAACTACGATCAGTTATACCACTACTGCTTACTGACAAGCTAAAAATGTAGTGCTACTTATTAAAGTGCCTTTTTCTAGCATGTTTTTTGTCTGCCCAGATCAAGCACACCTCCTTCATCTCCTTCTGTAGCCAGCATTATTTTTGTATTTTATGTATGTGTGATCATGTAGTGTTTTTTTAAGCAGACAGTTGATTTTTCCTTATTTACCTATGTGTGTTGATGCTCAGTGCTATTCAGAGCCTCTCTGTATAAGACAGAAAGGATTTGTATGCCTTCTGCAGCAGCCAAAGCTAAATGGAGGAGGCAGAATATTCATGTATTCACCACAAGCAGCCCCCTGTTACTGGCCTTTATCACTGAGAAAAACTAAGGCCTTGCAAGGAAATAATACGCGCAATAATGTGCCGAGCAGCAACTTCACCATCATTTCAGCACCAAGGAGAGCGCACGCTTCCAGCCTGAATTAATCAGTTAACAACAATTTATACTGTAAAACTAGAGAGGAAAAAAAATACCTTCCTCACAGGCAACAATTTCAGTAGCCGACTACGTGTTGGATCAGAAATATGATCATAAACTAAATCTATGATGAAAAAAAGAAAAAAAATCCCACAATAACAATAACGGAAGGCTAGGCCCGAAAATCTATTGTCCATCTTTTTATTATTATAACAGATAAAGACTAACTCTTTGTTGAAAGAAAACAAACAACACACAAAGGATGTTCGAGCCCATTGTGTCTTTATTCTAATATGTTAAAGATGATAGTTTGTCAAATCAGTGACTAAAAACAAACATGAAATATGGCGGTGAATGCAGCATTATCCTTTGCACGTCCCCTCAGGCTTGTTTCCGTGAGAGATGGATGTTTGTACCTCTGCTTGCACTTTCCCTTTGGTAATATTCATCAGAAGTGCTGGCTGCATTCACTCCATAACCTCTCCCTCTATCTCGCGCTCTGTATCTTTCCTCTGCCTCCCTCTCCTCTAATGGCTTAAGTCTTCCCTCGGGGAAAGATAGCCAGGGATGATGCTTCTGTGGATGGCTTTAGAGTTGCTGAAGGTCTTTCTTGTCATGGGAACAATATAAAAATGATAAAGGTGGATTTTTTTTTCAGGGCTTGCTTGATGTATTTCATTTTCTCAAAGCCAGATGACTGCTTTCTGCTTGGATATGGCCCTGGTCTGGTTTTGAATCATATTCACAAGCTGTCTCTCCTAGTTATCTTGTTCTTTATTGCCTCTTCTGTATTACCTCTTGCCTTAGCTGAATGCTCAGATGACAATCACAGCTGAAGTCTTCTGAAGCGCATTTATACCTTTCCCCCTGGAGGTGAAGACGCTTCTCTTTGTATCACGATTATTGGCATTACAAATTTAAACACGTTTCCTTTTTGACAACACGTCAATATGTGCTGCCTCGGATTCTAATTTACCAAACCTCTATAAAAACAGCAGACATATTTTGTATTACCTCTAAATAATGATTTACCGTTAACTAAAGCAAGATTGACATAACCGTATTCACATATTCACATTACACGATGTACCCACAGATGAGATCCTCTTCGCAATTAATTACTTGATAATAACAAACTCTCAGCAAGAGAAGAGACTAATGAGCAGCTTTATGAAATGAAGGTGGGTCGACTTTTTAATTTAAGATGGCAACCAGCCGGGCAGTAAATGAGCAAGCACTCCTGATAGCGACACGCAGAGTCAATACACAGCTCTAAGTGAAACCTGTGACAATAGGAGTGTGACGCTGGCTTTTTTTGTGACTGAAACTAGGCGTGCAAATGTCCATATAGAGGCTTTAAAATCTTTAATTTAAAGTAAAAAATCAGAACAATATTTCCCAAACATCTCAAAGTACCTTAGAAAACCATATAAAATATAGATATACCCTTGCTGTATGTATGCTGTTCTTAAAGCAATACATACTATTTCACTGTGAAATTAAAATTGACTGGAAAAGTCCAATAAAGTCTTCATTAATGCAAATACTTCTGCTAAGGCACAATTTCGAATGCAAGGCCTTTACTGGGAACAGAGTGTTTCTATACTTTGTAAGGGCTCTTTGGTAAATGGTAAATGGACTGTACTTATATAGCGCTTTCCTATTCTTGCGACCACTCAAAGCTGCTTTAACACCACATGTCACATTCACCCATTTACACACACATTCATACTGATGTCAGAGGCTGCTACGTAAAGTGCCAAACTGTCAATCAGTCATCACATTCACACATCGATGGCTATGCCATCGGGAGCAATTTAGAGTTCAGTGTCTTGCCCAAGGACACTTCGACATGTAGACTGAGGGAGCTGGGGATTCAACCACCAACCTTCAGATTGAAAGACAACCGACCGAAAAGAGAACGCAGTTGAAATCTTCGCAAGGTTCGCAGAGTCTGTATAAAAAATCTGATGACAATAACCTTGACAGCCTCTTCCCACTTCAATTCAATCAAATACACAGATGTCCCACCAACCAAAATACAAAACAATATGATCTATCAGCTGTCAATAAAAAACAGTGATGCTCCTGGCAAGTTTGTCAACATCTGGACCTAACCAATCACAGCAATGTTGCAGCAACCATAGACAGGTCTAAAGTTAAAGTGTTGAAAGATGAAAAAAGATTAGAGACCCCTGTTATAAGGTATGCACCTGGATGTTATAAGTCCCATACGTTTTGTACAGTTTTGTTTTAGCAGTGACATGTTCTAATTTCTTACATCCTCCAGTTCCAAATTTGTGTTGCCATGTTTGTGTTTTGTGTGTAACATGTTAATACCGTACTTGACAGCAGTAAATTATCGGGGCGACAGCACGGTCACGGCCATCTCTGCTGATTTGTCAGATGATGCATGTGTTAGATAGCAGCAGGGAAAATGAGATGTCACACTTTAAATGTGACTGAGGCTGGCTCTCTCCAAACGCAATAAGGTTTGATGGATGCGGGTCACGGGGAAAAACACAGAATTACCATAAATGTTAAGAGACTTTTCTTTCCCCTGAGCACTTTATAGGGGGCAATATGAGTCTATGCAAGACTTTTTAACACCGTTTTCTTGATCCAGAGCAGCGGTAAAGATCAACTGAATCCTCCCTTTGTGTTTTACACACTAACTTTTACTCCAAGTACCACCTCTGCCTTCATGACAACTTGATAGGACTGAATATAGCATATATTCCAGAAGGTCACATTGACATTTTGAGGTCATAATTTAAAATAAAAACTTATATCTAATGTTCAAATGTGGAACAAAATGGAAGGGTTTTTTTCCCCTAAAGTAGCCGGAACATGAATTTTGTTTCACATGCTTTTATGTCTCTTGTACTGTCTCCCTCTGTCCTTCGACTTTAGGAGAAGTGACCGTCAAAGTGCTCCACAGCTGGATTCTGACAAACATGTCCATGTCACAAGGACATAATCCTTCAGCATCACCCCATATCTTATATAATGCAGCGCTAAAAATAGCCCCGCAGACTGGAATGTCATAAAAAAAGACCTAAACTTTAGAGTACTACATTTGCAGTAATACAAAATGCCGTAGGTATTTTTCAGCATGACTCACTTTGCCTGCAGAAAAAAAGCACAGAAAGCTGTCTAACCAGTTCTGCAACACGCCGACATGTGGGACACTCAAACACACACATCAGTGTGTAAGTAGACACCATGTTTAGAGAACATTCGGTCATTGAGATGAATTATTTTTGTTCTCTTTTTTTACAGCTGATGAACACTGCTGCACATTTTTACAAACTAATTATGATACATATATCAAGAGTGAAAAAAAACGTATGGTGGTTATTTAAGCAATATCACATGAGAGGGAGTGATGCTGTCCTGAATATCATCACGGCTGTGATTCGGTGATAGGCACGAGGCCGCAGATATTCAGTATCAGATTATGTATGTATACGTCTAGACTCTTCTTTCACTGGTTGATGATACATTAAAACATACATGATAGAAAACAGCTGATCTGTGGTGACCTGCAGACACAGAGTGCCGGAGAATGTTTGGGTTGCTTGGCAACAAAAGTCCAGTTTCCAATTGTGTTAACTATTACTTTTTACTACAATTTGCTGCTTGTGTAACTGTTGTATTAAAGCAATATCACACTTAAGGTGGTGATGTAGGACTGAATATCTGTGATTTCACGGCTGTGATTGGGTCGTAGGCTCCACGCCGCAGATAATCACAACATCACTCCCTCTCATGTGATATTGCTTAATCATTGAGCAGAACGCACTACAAAATATTGATTGCACAAAGTTCTGCGTGTGGTTGTGATGGGCGGTGAAAGCTAGCATGGTGATATGCTGGCTCTTGCTGCCCATCTAACAACAAGTTGTGGGGGCCAGTAGAAGCCATGTGGTAGGGTAGGCAGTATCAGCGTTGTCAATACCTGGAGCTCGCATGAACAGAGCCTGGGTCTGTTGAAGGTGGCAATGCTGCTTGGGTTGCGGTGACCAGTAAGGGTCATGTTGAGGGTTAACTCTAAGAATTGGGATGAGGGCACAAGGGGAGGGTTTCTTCACTGAGCACTTGTCCTTGTCATTAAGGTACAAGTACCTTGTGTTTAATTCAAATGACTTCCTTACAACTAGCGCTTGCTCAATTTGAAATAGCAACAGTGCTGTTTTGGTTTTGCCTCCACAAGTCGAAAGAACTCTTGCTCTCATTAGAGTTTAAAGTCACGACAACGCATTGCTAATTGGTCTTAATGTAATAACAGTTTGACTTTGCTTAGTTTAACATTCAAATTGATTTGACCCCCTAAAATCTCTGTCTTCCTTTTTATACGACAACTTTGCTAACTCCTTTCTGTGATGCTAATTGATTCTAAATGTTGTGTGACCTTTCTGACGAGTGTGACCGTGCCTTTATACTGTTGTTATACTTTCTTGGGCATTGTGGCGCATGCTGATTCAAATGAACCTGTCGCTCCTGCAAAACGCATACTTAAACATTAATTGTATCACTGCATGGTTGGAAAACAGCAGTGATCATTTGTACAGTTGAAATTAACTTAGAATAGTGTGTGCAGCCGCTTTGCTTGGGCTTGTTTTTGAGTAATGATCAAATATAAGTGTTAACTCTTGCAAGATGAGGTCACAATCAGTGATGAAGAAAGAAAGATAAAAGCACTAGTATCTCTACTAAGTTCAATGTAGTCAATTTCTGTGTCCTATACTTAGAACACGACTCTTTGTTGGCACAGTGGGATTATAAGGGAAATACGGTGCGTGTTCATTCGAAATAATGGCTGCTTATTGAACATGATTGTTGCAAAGCTGTTTTTAAAAAGCTTGATCATTTAGTATTTAACAAAGCAACATATAAACGTTGTGCTAAATCACATATTCAACAGAGCTATTTGAAATAGTCTAAAGCTTCCTTTGATCTGTTCTAAGTTGCACAGTCCTCCCCCTTTTTCTTCTATAACACACTTTATGTAACATTATTTCCTGCATGTCTGCATAGCGCAGTGTGCAGAGGAGATTGATGTATTTGAACTTATGGAATAAAAATTCTATTCCCTTGTGTTCATTTCTTCCCTTGGCATCAAAAGGAATCCCATTTGCTCCTGAAAAGACTCGCACACCAAGAAGGACAGAAAGTCACGGGGACAATGACAAATGTAGGACATCTGATTCAATATGAAACATGGGAGGGCCTTATGGGAAAAGAACAATCAAGGCGGCACAGTTACAGGGCAGAGCATCCCCTATAGGCCCTTCCCATGATACCTCTGGGCAGCGGCTCCACCGCCTCACCTGTTTCTCCACAACAGAAAGGTAGCCTCCTAACCTTGCCCACACAGCCTTAATCTTCCAAATGCTGCTTGAGCATTTGAATTTCTGCACATCAATCTCCGGGCGGCCGTCCTGCCTTGATTAATGGTCCCCATCTATCACGGCACCATGTGGCGCGCAGGCCTTGCCCCGCCAGACAGCTTTGCTTTAGAATAATGGGCGCACTCCATCCCGGTCCCTACCATGCAATGATTGTGCATCTTTGTGATCTATCCGTCAAGCCGCTCTGTCAAAAGGGACAACAGGGGACAGGGCAGGTGGAAGCAATCGGGACGAGGGAGGCATTGCGGCGTGACATTTATGTACAGTATGGAACAGAATGGCTTTTATTGTGGCGAGCTGTGCCGACTGATCAACAGAAATATTTTCTCACAGACGACGGCGTCCCTCTCATTCTGTCACACATGGGAGCACGAAGCCTTGGAGACATTCTCCCTGCCATTAATAACGTTGGCAGGGGAAGCAAAGTCGCTAATGGGGACTCCAGGTTCTATTCATGTATGGTCGATTTCTTTCTCTTCCAATATTCCAAATAAAATTCTGCATTTGCTCGATTGTTTGAACGCCACAAACTGTCTCTCGAACACACATGGTGTCTAAACAGTTTTCTCCCAATCAGAAACATACTGCGGGGATTCTGTTTTGGAGACACTTGTTTTCATCAATATTCTGGAAATAATTAGCTGCAATTATGTCTGTCTCACACCAAAGTAATTACATGCCACATGATCAAGCCCCCTTAAATGGGCACACCGGTATTCTGTAGAGTCAAGAGCTATTCATGCTTTTAAACAAGTCGTTCATCACTGTCATATGAATATTCTTCACTCTTGATGGAGCTTTTGTGCGTCTTATTACAGGCAGACAGGAGGACAAAAAACTCTCAGTCCCTATGGAAAACACACAAACCAACCATAAATGTGCCTTTTTTTTTTATTGAGAGCTTGTTGATAACGGCGATAATTAAAGTGCCATCACACTGCAGCATGTTGCCTGGCAAAGGAACAAGTGTGACCGCAGTTACATGTCGGATCCAACAGCTACATCTCGCTAGCTTGGTATTCTCCAGCATTGTGTTTTAAATGTCGCAGCCCTATTACATTGCCCACTGGGATCTGTGCCGATATGTGGGAGTATTGTGTTGCTGCCTGTTGCTGACATTTCGACCGGCTGGATATTGCTGCTGCATTCCCCAAACATCCCACTGGTCCACTGCTCGTGTCAGTCTTTTTCAGGCGTGAAAATAGTCTCTCTCTCCCCCCCCCCCCCCCTTACGCCTTACAAAGGATCATGGGAAAATGTGATGGAGTGGAAAGAGAGGGAGGTTAAATTGTTCTTAAAAACTTTACAGGACTGGGCTCTTGTTGCAGAAACCTGAAATGCTTTTGAAGCCTTACAAAATGTAGCTTAATGTAATTAATTTGCAAGTAAAGCAACAAGCACACAAAAACACAGCAGCCTGTAATGTAATAGTGCATTAGTATTAAGAGCAAATAAGTTAAATTATATTGAAATTATGCAACAAATGCACCAGAACCCTCGACTAATATGCAAGTTTTAGTTCAAATACATGGTCAGGTCAGCAGCTGCATAACTAAATATAATACAAGATAAAATATCAATATTAATATTAAGCATGCTCATACATGTGTGTTTTTCTTTCTCCCATCTTGGTCATAAGTTAGCTTCTAGGGGTTAATATGTTTCTATTTCCACTATCTACTCTTAAGTGATGATTTTATGTTGTTTTTAAGCTTGCAGGCTTATGACTAATGCATACCATATATAAAAGCATGACAAGCACTGCACACATGAAATGTAGTTTTTGTTATTCTGTATGTCGGCTCTCGTGGGGGAAAAAAGAGTCTAAAACATGCATGCATTCTCACTTGACCTTGCCTGAGCTGGAGTGCAGTGGATGGTACATATATCATAAATTCCTGTACCGCTTTGGCGGATGGAAAGTCACTGAAATACTTTATGTGTGCGGGTTTAGAGAAAACATCGCTGTGCACCTGGAGAGTCAATTTTCCAGCTACGCCTTATCCTGTCTGTATGAGACTGGGGTCACGAGGGTCAAGAGAGAATATGATTATCCACACACAGATAGGCTCTGGGATCACTTACAGTCATATTGCTTTATTCATGATAAACAAAACTGATTTAGTTTATCTGAAAGAGAGAAAATCTGAAATAGTCTGAATATCCAAATACATACAGTCTATTTTTACTGTAATGAGATGAAATAATGGGAAGTGGACATTTTTACACAAGATATTAAGAGTTAGTTTTGTATTTGAGTATTAGGGCCACATTAAATTAAAGATTACGAGAACAAAGTTGTATTTATTATCCGAACATACCTTTTGTCTGGTATTATTACAACTTTATTTATTTATAACTTTATTCTCGTAATATTTTGACTTTATTCTCTTACGACTTTATTCTCGTGATATTACGACGTTATTCTCTTACGACTTTATTCTCATGATATTACATTATTGTCGTAATATAACAACTTTTTTCTGGCGTTATTACAACTTTATTCTTATAAATTACAACTTTATTCTCGTAAAATTACGACTTTCTTTTACAACTTTATTCACGTAAAATTACGACTTTCTTTTACGACTTTATTAACGTAAAATTACACTTTCTTCTCTTGCGACTTATTCTCATAATATTACAACATTATTTTGGTAATAAAGCAACTTTTTTCTGGTGTTATTACTTTTTTCTTATAAATTACAACTTTATTCTCATAATAATATGACTTTCTTCTCTTGCGACTTCATCATTGCGATATTACGACTTTATTCTTGTAATATATATTCTGGAAATATTACAACATAAATCTCATAGTACTACAACTTTAGTCTTGTAATCTTCCAACTTTCTTTTCTTAGGACTTTATTTTCAACAATTTTTTCTGGTGTTATTACAACTTTTTCTCGTAAAATTACTACTTAATTCTTGTAATATTACAATTTTATTCTTAAAATCTTAGATTGTTTTCTTTAAAGTGGCCCTAACACTGCCATCGTACTTTTGCTAAAATTGTTTGATATACAGTAAATTGAACATTTGCTAGTATGAATGCAAACACAGCTAAACACTTTACTCCGTTTTATTTTCTGAGCCTTGTGCTTTTGCTTTGAAACAGATTTGGAAAAGTGACAGGCCTAATGAGCATGGTATTTAGCTTGCCAAAGACAAATGCAAAATGCATGGCGTTTATTTTTCAGTGTGGGCTCTACTTAGTTTTTATTCAGAATTCATTAGGCTGGGGCATGTGTGTTTTATAGGATGTGGGGGGCATTACTTGGTAAATTCCATGCTACTACATAAGTCATGCAGGAAATAATGAACAGGACACAAATCTGGCATAGTCTGAGTGAGCAATGAACAGCAGGCTGTACAACTCAACAGATTTGATAGAAGAGGCAGGCTACTGATCCTTGATCAGTGTATTTTAGAGTTATTTCCACAGGGAGAGATGATATCCTTTAGAGAGTTAGATGATTAATGGAGAAAATTATTTATTTGAAAATGTGTGAATATTTGTAGGATTTAAATAAATTCATAAGGTGTTCTTATCACATTTTTATCTTTGCATCCAAAGTATTGCTGAAATTATTAATGAAAAATCATCATTTGACCGGGTTAAGTCCTGGTACACCACATTATATACTATACACAATAAGCTCTTGCTGATCTTTATCAACATGCATTCCTCTGCATCCCCTCTATTGTTTGTTACCCATAGCTGATGCTACAGGTTAAAGTTGTAACCCTGGTTCTGGAAAGCCATCCAAAAGACATTTACAACAACACCAGTTCAGCTAATCAAGACAGATCCACCGTCTCCCACAGTATGAGCTGTACAAATAGTTGTAACCTAAGTCAGCAGCCGTGCAGCTCGGCGACAAGGTAAATTAAAGGTTGCCTGTTAGTGTTCTGCCTGTGCTAACAGAAACGGGGTTACAGTATGTAATCATTATTCTAATTTTCTAACGCTTTTCTACCAGGGCTGAAGTAAATGCCTGCACTGACAGTAATGATCCCAACACAATTAGGGTGTCTATAAATAAACTACCTACAAGTTACACTGTCCATCATTAGACTACATCCTTCCTTAACTACTTAGGACACCAGAATGGACAGGCCCAGTTACCAGAGCAAGATCTGTGTACATTTTCATGCAGAAATATAAACGCAGTGGCTAACACTTGCTGGCTTGACTGAAACTGCTGTGCTACAAAACTAGCCTCTGCTGCTGCACAGACACACCATAATGTTTGCTCCTTCCAGGCATCTGTGGCACCATCATTTTCATCCTTTGTGGTTTCTATCTGTTCATAGTAGAACAGCTTCTTTTCTCTCTGTCTGACATCTTTAAGTTCATCTTGTTTGGGAATTTTCACAATGGACAAAACCAACTGTTGGCTCGGTTTACACTCAGTGTAGCTAGCAACGTTGCCGTCAATTGATCCGTATTATGAAAGCATAAAAGAAGCAGGTTCTGACCCTGCAGAAAGGGAGCTTAAGAGGTTGAGTGTGAATGTTTTGTACTGCTGAATGCGCAAACAATGCAAACTGCTCCGCTTTAGAAGCTTTAGTTCAGGCATGAGCTGTGGAGCTCTCCAAGGTCCTGACTGTCAGCAGAGAGGAAACTGTCCATGGAGCATTAGGTTCTATTAGTGCAGAGCTGGGTTTATGACAGTGTTTTTGTCGAACTCTTAACCCCTCTGTTGCGGTCACACCATGATAAGGCCTCTGGGAGAGACCTTCCTGCATTTCGGTGTAGCCGGCGGTTAGCGATAAAAGGACTTCCGGCCAAGACTTCCTTTTCTCTGTGTTGCATTGCTTGCAGTTTGACTAGTAACTTGAGAAGCAAGAATGGAGTTGAGACACGCAGTCTAAGAGCGGATTATTAGCTGCACTTGCATGCATTTTTATAGAGAATAAGAAAGCCAAGTCGTCGTCAGATTGGAGCCGGGGCGGCATTACGGAGGATTGTGTTCCGCACTGACTGTTTTCCCTGTGTACACTACAGTGATTGGTCTATTACTCAGACTTTATCTGACAGACAGTTCAGACGGAATCTGTAAAAAGAATCTAGCTGCTGCTGTTATTGGAGCAAAGTTTGGCCCCGTTTCCTGTGAGTACAAAAACTGTGTGCACTTCACATCCTTTTGCTGAGTCATAGAATTTGTCATCAGTCTCCCCACCCAGGTTGTATGTTTTCCCGCTTATTTTTTGCAGCAGCTTAGTTGTAAGCTAAACCAGTTGTGTCTCAAGGGTTGAATTGTTTACACTTTTCACCTCAGTCATCCCATGGTTTATTCATGAGACATCAGTGAACCTCTGTCATCGCTCTGAACTCGGGTCAGTATCACAACACCTGCTGTCAGCCTTAGTTTTCCAGACTGACACGGCCTCCGCCATGTTCACAGAGAGGAAGCAGAACGGGATGACAAAGTGTTTCATCTTCACGTTACTCTATTTGGGATGTCAGAGGATTAGGTGAAAAATAGGAGCAGGTCATAAAGTCATACAGTTCTATCTCAGCTGGAAGAAAATAGTCTTTGTATCAGGGATTGAGAGAAAGCTTGCCAGCCAAACTTTAAGCAACCCTTCATCACTCGGCCTTGAGGTCTTCCCCGCAGGCAGCAGGGGTGTCACAATCATTCTTCACTGTCTGGGGTACTACAGACAATCGTGCGGGAGCAGGCACAACAAGAAGTGGATGATCTCAACAACACACAGTGAGTTGATTTACTCGCCATAGCAGGAGTCCCAAATGTCAAAGCACAGTTCAGTCAAAACTTGGAAGGATGGAGGAGGCAGAGGGGGAGGATGGAGGATGAGGGTGACTGTGTAAGAAAAGGCTGCATTATTCTCTTCTTATAGATGGGGGAGACCTTTGCAACCTTCCCCAGTCAATAAAGGTGCTGTCTATTCAGCAGTCCAAAATCCTTGTGCGGCTTTAATTAATGGCTTGAATGAGGTTCTTTGCATTTTACAAGAGCGGAGTTAATGGATTCAGCAGAGCACTTTCCTTTTTCCACTGTAGACTTAAAGGTGTAAAACGGGTAGTAAACACTTAGCTTGAACGATAGCATTTTGTGCAATTAACGGTTTATACAAGCACATATTTGCAGTTTTGACAACATCTGTAAGCTCAAAAATTCACAATCAGTTAATTAAGTGAATGATACAAGGTGATGGCAGCGGCGATACACCAGTATCTGCTACTGATTCCAGTAGAGCTAATGAGCCTGTATTTCCAATGTGCAACGAACAAAAGAGCTGGTTTTAAAAAAGAAACAAATTAAGAGTTTCTATTTTTATACTGTGTGTGTGTGTGTGTGTGTGTGTGTGTGTGTGTGTGTGTGTTTGTGATGATGCAAGGAGGCCGTCTGTGGCTGAGCAGTGAAACCCCGTTGGATTCCCTGGAGAGGGTCTGGCTGTAAATTCAGTGTGGAAATGGGTGCAGATTAAAGCTTCATTAGTCAAGGCTTTAGCAGCTATGTGCTGTGCATGCTCTTCCCCCCCACTCTGCATCTTTGTTTCTCTCCCTTTGCAAATGTGTATTCAAACACAATGTAGCACATATACAGGAGATGAATGGCATGACTTAAATTGTAACAAAGGTAACACACACAGAGACATGTGGACACATGTAGTGTGTTGTCCTTTTATGTCTTACATCATCGTGCTGCAACATTGTCATGCAAAGTTATAATTTATACAATATTATTTTATGACTGGGCTCTATTAAAGTCTTACATTTTCAAAATTTCAGAGTAAACACTGCGAAATTAGTCGCCTTAAATTTCCTCTTGATGTTATTTAGTGTTGGAAATACTTGGCTTTCTACCCTGAACACGCTATCTATTACTTCCTATGTATTTACTACATAATGATACTTATGTTTACTTAAAAATGTATATTTATCACTATTTACTTCACATACACACATGCAAAGACAGGTCTTTTTTGCTGCCATCCAATAAGGAAAGAGTGATGCTGAGATGGAATCAGACACTGACGCCAGTGATGAAGATGCAGATGCAGATGATGGTGAAGTGGACAAAGACCAACAACCCGCTGACTCTACTTTCAGTGATTATGTGGATCTGGATATGGCTCCAAACACACCATGATTAATGACATGTCAAAAGGGATTTTATCAGTCCTTCATTAGTGCTCTATGGTGGCTCACTGTGATACGGGATAAACTGCACTCTAACATGCACATAAAGTGCAGGAAACATGATGAAGGGATGCCTAAGGTATCCTTTATGTAAAGTAAATGGTAAATGGACCGTACTTATATAGCGCTTTTTCTAGTCTTTGCGACCACTCAAAGCTGCTTTTACACTTCACCCATTCACACACTGATGGCAGAGGCTGCTACGTAAAGTGCCCAACTGGTGATATCACATTCATGCCCGTTGGCTATGCCACCGGGAGCAATTTGGGGTTCAGTGTCTTGCCCAAGGACACTTCGACAAGTAGCCTGAGGGAGCTGGGGATTGAACCTCCGACCTTCCGATTGAAAGACGACCGACTCTACCACTGAGCCACAGCCGCCCCAAAAGGAATCCACAGCTAGCTGAAAACTGGAACTAAGATGAAATTCAGTTTTGTACATACACATTTACATTTATTTCTTTTGATTGATTTTGTGTGATTATCATCCATTATATACTGTTATGGGGCTACATGAGCAATAAATCCTGAAAATTAAAGGAGCAGTTCTCCCCTGGAAAAAGCCACTGTCAGTCACAACTGGTGTTCTCTGTAATCGATAAAAGCAATTATATTTGAAATTGGCGCCACAGCTGTGGAGAAAGTTGTACAAACAGCTAGTGGTTTTGCCCATTCTACATTCCTACAAGACCCAGCGTGCATTGCGCCCCTCCTCAAAGGAAGTGAGATGCTGGACTGAAAACACTGCCATGACGCTGCAGGCAATGGCTCAGAGCGGCACAGAATCTGAAATACAACGAGAATATAGCGGTGGATCGTCTAAAAAATCTTCAGGTCTGCAGTCTACATTTCAAACCTGACAATTTTGAACGAGACATGACATCAGAGGCGGGCGTCCTAGATTGAGGAAGTGTAGTTTAGCAAGCTCCCTGGCCTCCGTCAGATGACACGTTTTACGTAGTCTAGGTTTTCCAGGGCCCATTGGAGAAGCGGATGGTGGTCTCCAAAGGCACAGAGCAAAATTAAATTTTTTCCGACCACAATGGCATTAGCTCCCCATAGCAGCATGATAATCGGCGAACTGGCCCTTTAACCCTTAGTTGTTCTGTGTAATGTTTAAGTCAATTTGAGCGCATACAGAGAAATTCTGCTCCCAGTAAGACCCAATGTTGCAATATTACAACTTTTTGATAAAACTTACAGAACCATAAAAACAGAAACAAACAAACAAAAAAAAAAGTATTAAAAGCAAACATCCCTGCATCACAGCCCCCCCAGTTTGCTCCATTTTCCTATATTTGGGTCTCACAGGGTTTAGGCTCAAATCAGTGTTAACACTCAAATGATATATTCAGTGTAGAATGAATGATGTGACTAACATCTGGTCAAATATTTGTATCCCAATAACAAGCAGCTATGACCGCTTCACCAATAATGTAAGCACTATGAGTAATATGAGTTTCTGATATAGGCCTTAATTTACTTTTAACTGTACTTCAGAAAATGTTATTTCAGCTGAAAAAAAATGTGTCTCAAATCATATGTCAACATAAAAGTACAAAGTTTCACCTAATTACTGCATCAGCACCGGGAAATGCCTGTTCAAAAATAGTGAAATGTGTGCTCCAGTCACCCGTATGTTTGGAAGATGGTGTTCTCACTTTCCTGAGGCATTTTGCTTAACATCACATACTCCTCCACGGGTGACAGAACATACCCCGTGGCACACTTTGCAATTTTCCATGTATTTATTCTCTCCCACACAGAAGCTGCAGATATTTAGCTTCCTGTTCTTTGTGGTACTTTTGCAAACTCTTGCGTTTGACAGAGGGGCTTGAAGAGGAGGCAGAGGCCATTTTTAAATCTGAAGCTGACTCCCACTACCTGCCAGAGACTGCTTTATATGGCAACAGCCAATGTACACACAAACACTGCAGAGCACACAGAGAGAGGAAGAGAACGGAGGACATGGAGCTGCTCGCCTGCTTTTGGCTCTAAATTCACTCTCAGTTATAGATGATAAATGGCTGTTAAAAATAAATTAAATGTTGGATTTACACAATTAAGTATGTGTATGCCTCACCTCTGCACCTACAGGATAATAGTTGCATCGGGAGAGGGAACATCAAAGGGAATGCAGGCTGGCTTCACAAGCCGTGCATGTTTTAAACACATGCATAATACAAGAGTCAAAGCCGGAGAGAAGATTGTTGGAGAATGTTCAGGGTCAGGTTCGACACAAAACAGCATGAGAAGGCATAGCATCCTTCAGTCGTGTTCTTCACTGCGTGTGTGTGTGTGTGTGTTGCAGATTTCAGTAGAAATTGACAGAAGAGTCTGTATTTTGTTCTCTACTG
The DNA here is from genome assembly GCF_022749685.1 of Semicossyphus pulcher. Lineage (NCBI taxonomy): Eukaryota > Metazoa > Chordata > Actinopteri > Labriformes > Labridae > Semicossyphus > Semicossyphus pulcher. The sequence goes on from NW_027211759.1 coordinate 20,684,100, forward strand.
CTGCTTGATTTTGTTTCAGTGGATGAAACAGTACCTTTAATAGAGCTAATTTATCATATGAAAACATGGAGCAACAACAAAGCCCTATTAAGCATTACAAAGCCTCTTAAAGGAAAATCAAAATGACACCACACACCTAAATTGTGCAAAATCCAACTCAACTTTCGACTCACACAGACTTTATCTTGCCGCCTTTTCTTACACAACAATAGAGGAGACTGACAGGAAGTTGGAGGGAGGGGAGAGGTGGGTAAAGTTCAATCGGAGTTCAACCCAGGAGCTTGCAGATGCATGGTGTCACTAATCTATAACTTCAGTTTAACTTCTGAAATGATATACAATTGTGTTAATTGTGAAGAAAAATGCCGCAGAGCTTTAAAGGAGAATCAGGATTCTGACATTGTTCACACAAAGTGGCTCAGTTGCTGCAGGCGTTTGATGAGGCAGCTGGATTGGCCTACATAGGTGTCCAACAGAGTCTGCATTGTCTTCTTTAACAATCACTGGAATTAGTTCTTGCATTTGGACCAGCTGGGTGTCCCAGCTTACATCAGTAATGTATGGACTATAGCTCACTCTATGCCTCTGTTGTGTGAGGACTGCATGTTTAATTTTGATCCAAAAGGAAGACAGAAATCAGCAGAGTCTGATTGTAATGTCTTCCTTTTCAGCTGAGAGGCTCCAACAGGGATAGACTCAACTGAAACTTGGTTATTGTATGATTTTTGTTAGAAGACATGATTTATTTTCTTTGCAGGGAGCTGCAAAAAGCAAACAAAAGACACAAATAGTAGAGTATAACTCCCAATATAACATTCAGGGCCTGGCTTAGAGCATTAATGAAAGTCCCAATAATAGCAGTGGCTGGCTTCATTATCCAACAGCAGCAGGCTGGTTTGAATGAGTGTAAACAACGCCATGTAGACTTATTCTCTCTGCTAATTAAATTCACAACTTGATTGAAAACTTTCAATAATTTGAATGTTTATTTTATGGTTGAATTATTTCTCACTCTCCAGCAGGCTTGGGGAGTAACAGAATACAAGTAACGGCCTTACGTAATTAGGATACAAAAAAAGGCAACTGATGATGCGTCTCTATCTGCTCTCGTACGGAATTGATGCCAAAATATCCATCATGACAGGTGCTGCCATCATGCAATGGTGACGTCATTTGGAGCCAGAGACCGTGCAGTAGAGATCGGCAAGTGGAGCCGCCGTAGCCACTTCCGCTAACCAAAACACACGCTTAACATACTGGAAAAAAACAGCAAGGATCCCGCATGTCTGCGTGTTTAACAGCAGAACAGCTTCTTGTGTTGGTCTGAAGCAGATGTTTAGATATGGAAACTTCAATGACTGTAGTGATTGTTTTAGTTACGTTTCCTCTCGCAGTTCCTCCTCCACTCTGCTAATCCAGAACAGATTGGCTGCAGGACAAGTATTTGTCAACAGAGCTGTCAATCATTATTTTGACAGCATCAAATAACTTATTAGAAATAAACTTGGACGTTAATCAGCATGATAAGAACTAACTATAATGACAGAAACCATGTTTGAGAAACATTTATTTGGTGTGTATTTTGATTTTATAATTTGACTCATGTCTCATCTGTTAACATGGAGGAGGCGGGCTTTATGACCTATACTGCAGCCAGTCAGCAGGGGGCGCTAGAGATGTTTTGGCACCACTTTTAGGGAGCTGTCATGTAGTCCATCTTTTTATAAGACCAACCGCTAACGTCAGCTGCACAGAATTTCAGTTAAAAATCTTAGCTAACCGGTCGTCTTCTACTTCTACTACTGAAAAACAGTTTGTGACTCTGGTGTTGGCCGCGGCCGGGATGGTGTGGGTAAAAACACAAGCCCTAGCCTGGAATAAGTTTATGACAGTTTACTTGAAGTTTGAGTGTGAAGTTGTGTGAATAGCAAACTTTTTATTTAAATGGGCATCCGCACATTACAAAGTATTAAAATGTCTTTGTCTTTATTTGCAGATTTAGTGTTGAAGTAATCTAAAAGTAATCCGTTACGTAACTTTAAAATGATACTTGGATTAGGTTACTGATTACATTTTTTAACAGTTTATTAGTAACATTATTGGAATACATTTTTAAAGTAACCCTCCGAACCCTGCTGTCCAGTGTACAGTTTCATGTTATATCTCTTAATTCCTTTACAGTTAAATTGTTTTCCACATGATTAGAAAAGTGCAAAACAGGAAGTGCTGACTGCAAACTCCATCAAGTAGAAGCTGTGCTCCCTTGTGGATGACTGCATTATCTTGGGACGATAACCATGATTAGTAAAGTGGTTGCATATTCATCTGCGGTGCAATGTGCGACACCATTGCTTGGAGCTTCCTGGTGAATCAGCGTACATTTGGCCCCAATCCAAATACAGACTTTGCATACATTATAACAAACGTGCTTGCTCCTAACACTGTGAACCATGCTGGTTGCCTCACTTTCAAGCACTGGCAAGGTGACATTAACTTGCTCCTGCCGCTCGGGCTCAGATGGACTCCGGTGACACCATCTTTTTTAGTATTTTCTGCTTGAGTTGCAGTGAATCTTATAGATTTTCTCTCTCTCAGGTGTGAGGTTGACCACGATGATACAACTTAACCTCATGGTGGCTCAACAGAAGGATTCTATCTACTGATATTTGGAACATATTTTAGTTTAGTCTGTAAGCTCTCCTGCATGTTCAACACTTTTACAACAAAGCATGTACATTCAGGGATTTATAAAGAGAACCTTTTTTGTACACTATTTGATCCCAGAGGAAAACTGTCTTTTTTGAAGTTATTTTGGATAACAAAAGTTGTTTTTTTTCAGTCTTTAGAAGGCAAAAAAAAAACTGTAATTCAACACACAAAAGCATTCTTCGCTTTCTTGTTTCTCCCTGTTTGACTCCTGGAAACAACACCTGAATGATGTCATTCTTTTCATGCTTGCTGTGAAACTTTAAGGCGTGTTAAAGTTTTCGCCCGTGCCTCTGCTCCAAAGGGTTTATCTGGAAAACACTGGCAGCCGAACTCATTTGAACAACACAAATGAAGGTGACCTCTGAACAGCACGGCGCACACTGCAGTGGCAATGCTTCAAACGCTGTTTAAGTGAAGATCAGACGTTCCTGCGTTATTGACATCTCGCATACAGGAGGTAGAGTTGCAGGTAGTTACAACGCCTTTACTGCAATCTTAAAGCAGATGTTTACCTATATAACTGCATACAGTTGTATCTGTTATAATGGCACTTAAACATATCTTCTTTAATGGAAATTGTTGGTCTCATACTGGAATAGGCAACTCTCCCTCTGCACATGTATCCTCTCTACAAAGTTTAGCTTTACAGTTCGCCGTTAATGACTCTTTTGTAACTGCTAATGATGGCAATTAGACAATCGCCTCCTCTGCTCTATTCACATCCCACAACAAACCTCTCACAGTCCACTCACTGTATGCACAGCGAAAAAAAAAAATGGATGAGAGCAGCGCTGCACTCGATCCCTCTATCCGTCACTATTTATAGCCCAAACAATTAAGCGGAGAGAAAGACCTTCATTAGCCTGCTGCTATTCAGCGGGACCCTGAGTCGCCTTGCCAGCCAGCCAAACAGGTGTTCTTTAATAATCACTGCTGAAATGCCAGCAACACTGGTTTGCGATTTTCCCTCCATATGTTTCAAGCTGTTAGCAACGCTCTGCAGAGAAATGAATGACTTTTGAGGCCTCATTTCAAGATCTTACAGTGCTTACAGGTGGCTGCGGGCTGCCAGGCTGACCCTGATGTATGACAAACTGGGAGTGTTTGTGATATTCAGACAGTTATTATAAAAGACCTATCACAGGGTTTGTTTCCTGCAGAAGTAACTTATATGTGAGCAGTATTATGAGCAGAGTATAAAGTCATATTCATGCCTGTGCTCTTACTACAACTATCTTTATTCTTGGAAGATTGCATGCATTTGTTTGCCTCCAAAGGACACAAAAATCTGTGTTTTTATGACGGTGTGATGATATGCTTCGGTAAGGAATACATATCTTCGACTGAAAGGGATGACTTTAAAGTTGTAATTTCGAAGATCTCATTTTCGTTCTTTTTGGCGGTGTTCTCAGCGGGAGCATACTTCCCAGATATCCAGACTGGTGCATGTGTGACGTCCACGGTTGTAACTCTTTCCTCGCTGACAGTCGCTTTCCTTTTTAGACTGTTTGCCTTCATCTGAGCGTCAAATTTGTTTCTTTTTCTTCGATTTTCACTTATTTTTGAAGTTGTATCTGTAGTCATCGATCTTTTCTTTGTTTGTTCAGCCATAGTAGATTACTGTTTACTCGCAACACTTGCAGAGACCGGAAAAGCAGCCGCTTAGCTCCGCCTACCCTCTCTGGCAGACCAACCACTGCTGGCTGATGGAAAACGCGTCACTTACTGGGCGCCGCTTGTGATTTATGCAAAGGCTCTCATCAGTGGGCCATAGGCTCAATCACCATTGTGTTACCTCATTCGGCGATAGATAGTGACTAAACAGACATTTATTTAAATTAAAATCTTCGTGGTTATCATTTTAAGGCAAATAAATTACCATTTTTAATATTGCGGATGAGGTCCAGGCTGCAAATCTCCACTGTCTGTGTGCCAAAAGCCAGGAGGCGAGAGGCTGCCAGAGGTTTTGTAAATACCACAGTGCCAAACCAGCACTGGCTCCAATTAGGCTTCGGTTCATTTGTTATCTCATCAGGCAGTGATAAAATATAATCAGTGTGGGTTCGGATATTGAGGGGCTGGTTTTGGTTTGGTAGTCCTCATTTTTCACTCTTCTATCCATAACTGCGCATGCATTCACTGCGATAAAGTATGAAAGGCCAGAAAATAATGAGTCTTTTGTTTTTATTATTAAAAAAATCCACAAATGGATTCACGACGGCTTGGTAATGCATGAATGCAAAAACATAGTTAGGGAATTATACTGAAAGACATGTGCAAAACAGTTATCTTATCTTTAAAAATAGAGTGTTTTAAAAAGGGCTCTTACTTTATTAGTTTCCACTCTTACATATTCTAGCAAGGAAGCATTTTGACCTTGTTAAACTTTTGAAAAAGGTTACATTTTAGAAGTGCAAAACATTTTTTAGACCTCCACTATCCCAACAATGAATTTGATGAACTTCCCTCATGCACCAAACGAAACTGACGCAGAACAGTATCTGAATATAATCCGAATAAGAGAAAGGAAACCTTGGCAACATAGTTGTGGTGCTATAAAGTCGTATATAACTCTGCTTCAGTTCTTTGCAGCGACTACAGTGAACCTTTCCTCTATAACAGGCCAGCACTCTCTTCCTCTCCCATTAGGAAACTGTCTGCAGCTTTTAAAGGGGATGAGAGGAGTTAATGTGATTGGACACTATGACAGCCGGCCCCAACTTCATCTGCTGATAATATATTCCTCCCACTAACAATGCATTCACTCTGCTTCAGCCCTTTCTCCAGATTGTTCCGCGCTGTGCCAGGATGCCTGGTAACCAAAATTAGACGGACACATCCACTTGTACTTTCTCCTTGAGTTTGTGTTTGCTATTACTTTAATAATCTCTTGTATATGTGGGGCCTGTAAGAAGCACTTTTGCTGCTAAAACAGGAGCCATAGGGCATATTGATAGCCTAGCTTCTTGTTGGAAAAGCTCATCTGGCTGTGTTAAGTAAGATGTTTATATTACATTGCCATAGTAAGCTTTATTTAGATGCTTATTTGCTCTTTTCTCTAGTTTTACAAAGCGCTCATCATATCCAAAGCGTCTCTGTGCACCAAGGTGAAGAAAAATTGTAGGTTCTGATAACACGTTGTCCACAGGAAATGCCCAAAAAAACAGGCTCGACAATTTAGAAATTAATGACACATTAATGACAGTGCCAATATCCTTAACATCAGGAAACGAGCCATTACCAGTATTAAGCGATATCCCCCACCATTCGCTCAGTCACTATCTACCTGCAGCATTACACGATTTAAATAGAGCTGTCAGTCTGCAGTCTTGCTGTAATTATGATGAAATAGTAATTAGTGCACACCTGACCTGTGCTGACATGCCCACGCGCTCCAATGTCTACTCCAGATGGCAGCAGGTACAAAGCATGCCGGGGGAAGAGACCTTCTCTCGGGGGCCGTCTGCATTAGCATAGGGAGAAGCTGTAGCATTAGGTTAAGATTCAAAACATGTCTCATTTGTTTTGGTTTCAAACTAACCATAGGGCCAATGTGCGAGGAGATGCTGTATGTCGAAGAGAACTGGGTGTGGGTGTTGTACGGGATCCCGTGGGTGCTTCGAAGCACACTAGTGACACTGCAGGTGGTGTTCATATGTGCATGTACATATTTGCCGCAGGAGGATGACGAACATCACCACAACAGGGGAGTTCAGAGGCTGCTATTACTGAGTCTTGCAGTGCTTGGAAATACATTGTTGTCGAGTGAAATGTAATTCTATAAATACATTTTTCAACCAAGTGTTTCCAATTTCCTGACCCTGGAAGAATGTAGCTACGGGATTATTTTGCAACACATTCACTGCAGTTCCCTCATGTCAAAGGTTAACATTTTACACTTTCAAAAGTCAAAAGTCTCCTTCGACAAAGTCACATCATCTTAAAAATGTCAAGCTTGTTATGAGTCATAAATCACTGGCATCAACTCTCAGAGACACAGCTCATTGTATGCATTTGACCAAAGAACTTATGCTGCTTGGTTTCAAAACAGTTCACTCACACATACCAACCTCAGGGTGATTTGAGTAAAAATCAGAGGAACGCAAAAGGTACTTCTTAGCTTAATTCAAAATGCCTTTCCAGGCTTGCTTGCATGATGGCAGGAAGTGTCAGCCTGTTAGATGGTCTTCTACTTTGGTCTGAATTGAAATAGCTCAAAACCTTTTTGTTGGATTGCGATGAAATTTTGCAGAGACCTTCATGGTCTCTAGAGGGCCGCCACTGACTGTGGCAAGGCAACTGGACTTGGTTGAAGTTCTTGAAGACGTTTTGGATGAGAGGTGAAACGTCCCATAATGCAAGCAAGCATGGAAAGGCATCCTCAAGCTGTACTCCTCTGAGCAGGCCTCTATCATTTAGCAAGTGGGACGAAGGACACTTGTCTCAGTGGTTGACTGATTCAGAGGCCTTGTGTAGGGAAACTACGTGGTTACAAAATTGAGCATAGTTGCACCTAAAGCTTAGTTCAGTGTAAATTTAAAAGTAAAAACAATCAAAGTAAAAAACCTGGAAGATTTTCATTTAAATAAATGTCTGTTAAGTCACTATCCATCTCTGAATGAGGTAACACAATGGTGATTGAGCCTACGGATACAGCAGTGGCAGCGCGCACAACTCCAAAAATAAGTTACAAAGTATCGTTTTGGGTGCACGGCAAAAAATGAAATCCAGAAAAAACAGAAAGCTCCGGCACTCACAGGATCAAGTAGAACTGACTTTAATGTGGGTCACAGATGAACGCGAGAGATCCTGTGAGTGATTGAGCCTCCGGCCCACTGACGAAAGCCTTTGCATTTGCAGTATATAGTATAATTACAGACTGGGTGTCTGTCGCAACTTTGGCAGAAAAAATCGCAAGCGGCGCCCAGTTAGTGGCGCGTTTTCCATCACCCAGCAGTGGTTGGTCTGCCAGAGAGGGTAGGCGGAGCTAAGCGGCTGCTTTTCCGGTCTCTGCAAGTGTTGTGAGTAAACAGTAATCTACTATGGCTGAACAAACAAAGAAAAGATCGATGACTACAGATACAACTTCAAAAATAAGTGAAAATCCAAAGACAAAGAAACAAATTTGACGCTCAGATGAAGGCAAACAGTCTAAAAAGGAAAGCGACCGTCAGCGAGGAAAATCTAGAGGTACAACCGGAGCCGACCGTGGACGTCACACATGCAGCACTGTCTGGATATTTGGGACTTTTGCTCCCGCTATTACCATTTATCGCCATAGGTGCCGCCAAGGAGAAAAAGATCTACCAGATTATAACTTTAAAGACAAACTTAAATGGTACTGTGACTTTGAGGTTCAGTTTGTCCCAAGGTCCCTCGCTTAAAAGTGTACAGAACTATCCCTGATGATGGACAGAAAGTAGTCCCTAATGCAGCTGGTTTGAGTATGCTGAACCTCACCCAGGCTCTTTAACGCTTACCACCTACATATTAAACTCGATAAGAAATGCCATTACAGGACGTGTCAGTGTGGTCGCAGTGAGTCTTTAAGTCAGCTCATAAAGGTTACATTTTCTCATTTGTCACCTTTTCACTGGAATTCAAAAGCTTCCAGTTTAGGCTCCTAAAACTTCACTGCGTCTGTTCCACACCACACGACTAGCCGGCTGGCGAGGGGAAAATCATCTGCGAGGCATATAAAGAGGAGTGAACAGGTCAGTTCTCTCTTTCTCTCCTTCTGTCTGCAGCTCCCTGACAGCCTGAGATACCTGCCACTTTACTGTTAAACAGGGGGAGTGTAGTGCATAGATAAGCACTGAGATGCTCACAGGAACATCCACAAGCCTGGGTCTGTGGAGCCAGTAACTGAATGAATGTTAAAACTCTTTCAGAACCAGGTGAAAAGCCTGCTGAGAGAGTCTATTACACATCCTAACCTCAGAGACATCATTTACCACAGTATCAATGCGCTACTTTGGAATATAGATATCACTGAAAGCAAAGAGGAGGCAAAAAGTCACACAAAACTTGTAGTAGTCATCATTCTGATCAGATGAATCTCCCAATTATTTTCTTAGTGATTTATGTAATATATATTTTAGTGGCAAAAAGCTTCTCACAATTCCGTAGAGCCCAAGGGGTGACCAAATAGTTTTTTCTGTCAACCAAAGAGTCTAAAAGCCAAACATATTCGTTTTACAATGATGACAAACAAAAGAAAGCAGCAAATCATTACATGAGATAGCCGAACCAATGGAAAGCAATTGGCATTTAGTTACACCTGCCCCTTGTTAAGTGTGAAGGAGAACCTACGGCTGTGTGTCTGTTCTGGGCTACTGTAGAAACATGGCGGTCAAACCTGGGGAGCCCTGTGTAAGAAGACCAGCTTCCTTGATGTACTGTAAAGGGCTCATTCTAAGAGAAGGACAATGCAATGATCTAAATAAATATAGTATCAAACACTTTATTTTGCAACCCATTTCTGTGGAATAATCCCCGAATCAATTTATAGATCGTAGCTCTTCAAACAAATTTGCAACTTAAACTGAGGTCACTTTCCTTTTTAGACTGTTTGCCTTCATCTGAGCATCAAATTTGTTTCTTTTTCTTTGGAATTTCACTTATTGTTGAAGTTGTATCTGTAGTCATCGATCTTTTCTTTGTTTGTTCAGCCATAGTAGATTACTGTTTACTCGCAACACTTGCAGACAGCGGAAAAGCAGCCGCTTAGCTCCGCCTTCCCTCTCTGACAGACCAACCACTGCTGGGTGATGGAAAACGCGTCACTAACTGGGCGCCACTTGTGATTTTGTCAAGAAATGTCGGCACAGACAGCCAGTCTGTAATAATACTATATACTGCAAATGCAAAGGCTTTCATCAGTGGGTCATAGGCTCAATCGCCATTGTGTCACCTCATTCGGTGATAGATAGTGACTCCACAGACATTTATTTAAATGAAAATCTTCTAGATTATTACTTTAAATTAATTTATGGCGAATACGCCCAACACTTAAAGCTCCTGTGAGGAGTTTTTCACTGGTTATGAAACAGAGTGAAATTAATTCTGAGGACTCTATATAAGCTACCAAAGCAAACCAGACCATCAGCGACAAGATTGATTATTTCTATATAGATGACTGTTAAAGAAAGCAGGGTGAGATTTTTTGTTAAAAACCACCACTTAAGCATGTACAGGACAAAATCAGCAAAGACAGTAGAGGTACGGCTTTGTCCACAGGGGGCGCCAAAATCAACACGAACCAAAAGTTCCTCACAGGAGCTTTAAGTTTTTATTCATTTGTAATATACAGACTGACTTCTTGTTCAGCTCTGACCGACTGGTCCCATCATGGATTGCGCCCCAAGGTAGGATTACTTTTCAATCTTTCAGTATTACCTGCAAATAAAGCATTTAAGTTTGCATAATAAACAATAAAAATGATACTCAGTAACAGGCTGAAGTTGTAATCAAATGATATGATTCTCTAAACTGGAGAGGTGCTTCATTTGTTTTGTCATTACCCGTTTCAAATATGTCTTTTATTGCATTTGCTCTTTGAAAAGTACTTTCTGATAAGGATAGATAAACACTTTACTAAATCAGAACCAGAATAAATTACTTGAGATAGCTCTATATTAAAGAAATCAATGCTAAATCAGCGTCAGATCTTTCATCAGTATTTGAAGAAGTTGGTTTGTAGACAGAGTAGTACCATCAGTAGGTTTAGGTAAAAGCCAGCTGCGGCTCACTCCAGAGGTCCACTGGTGTGCTCCTGTTCCTCGCTTGTTTTTGATGCTGTTCCTATTGTTTCCCTTGTTCAATAATATATGCCACATATGCTTGCTACTGAGACTAATGTTCTTGGTGTGGGATTTGTGCTGGATTAGGCTTCAAAAGAATGGCTGACAGTCTATTGTTCAAGGCTGGCATGCTCAGCTCCCCATAGGGCCGCTGCTTCAGTGCAGTTTGGGTTTGTAGGGAGAAAATAGAACCAATATTATGCAATGTAGTATTATTTACTATTGTGTGTGAGAGTGCAGTCGGAAGCGTGCTGTCTGATGGCTAAACAGTGCAAAGTGAGAACAACAACCCATGCGTGTTGATTATAATATTGTGCCGCTCTGCCACAATCATCCATGCATTCATTTCAGACAGACTCGGTGTTGTTTACCTCGATGATTCGTGACACAAACGCTCTCAGAGCGAATGCTGAAAATGAATTCTGCTCAATTTTTTTCAAGTGATCCCGTCTTGATGGAAGGACTTCATCAATTGAACTAATTGAAGTGTGTTTGCTCTGATTTTGATGACGCATATAATTTCATTATGCACGGCTGAATGCATTTTCTAATATCTTAATCAGGAGCAATTACCAGCCTTTCATCACCACGTCACCGCTAAGAGAATCACAAGTGGCATCGAGGGTCGCGCACACATGGCTCGTCACCGCGCAGCACCCTCAGGGATACAAGAGCCTGTCCAGCTTCGTGTAGAAGGCCCCTGATTGCATACGAACAGATGAAGGTCTAATGTAAATGTGTGTGAGATGCTGCCTCATATCTCAATGGGCCTTTGGGTGACAGAGGAGTGTGACTGCAGTAAGTAGAAACCGCCCACCCGCACTACTCGAGTGCTTTAGGACAGAGGCCACATCATACGGTGCACTTGATTCTTAGTGTGTTTGGAACTCCACGATTACGCTAATTTGTAATTATAGCTGATGCAGTTTCATTTAAGGCTAGAGGCAGGGGTGTGTGATTGACATGGAGTTACCTGGAGGGATCACGTGACTTTTTTCATGAAGTTAATAAGACTGAAAAGGGCTTTATGTTCTCAAAGCTGCAACAAAATCCAACTCTGAAGCAGTGTAAACAGAGCAGTAACACAGAGTTCAAACACTCAAACTTTTTGCCTTTTACCACAAACATCAAACATACCCAATGCCTAAATATGCATGTATATTGAGCTGTTGTGTGTACCCCCTCCACTATGCACCGCTCTGATAACGGCAGAACACACAGCCTCCAAACAGCAGAAGAGAACTCTGAAGGACGAGCTAAACGGATGTTTCCTCCCCGCATGTGGACACAACTGCTCAACACAAGCTCCCGCACCACAGTAATGAATTATGCTGATGTTCAAGCAGGGTAAATCATGTCATTCCTGACAGGTAGCGTGATTACTCTCGCAGAAGGGAACTGTAGCTTAGCAACAAAATTACAAGAAGTTGCTGTTGGAGGAGCAGCCTCGCCATGCGTCAGAAAGGCTGTCAATTTTATGTTAGTGTGACTGTGTGCCATCGATTTCTGCAGCCAGGGCTGTTCTCTGTTCTCTAAAAAAAATCTTCAAAAATATATATAAATGCAGTTTTAAGATGATATTCTGGAGGGAGAAGCCATGATAAATCAGGTGTTACAAATCAATATTTACTCTGCAACATGAACCTTATCCAATATTGGTTCTAGTGAGGTCAGAGGGTTATAAACACACGTGTTGTAAGATTGTAACTGAGGTATTGATGCACTTAATAGCAGATGTCTTTTCAACAGCAAGAAAAGTTGGAAACTGTAACTCACCGGTGTGCTTCACGTCTCCTACCCTCAGAAGAAATGCACAAAATTCAGTGGAAGTAAAGCAAAAGGGAATTCTGCAGCCGCTTTCTTCTTCTCTGTTTTCCTTGTCTTTGTTTTCTCCCCAGATTGCACGAAAAACTCAGTAGAGGTTCCATACAGGAGAGGAAAAAAGAAGAAAAAGCTGAGGCCTTATTGCAGCACAACTTCTCACATGTACTTCTCAATGCACATAACTCCCAGACTTCCCTCCACCGGATGAGACGCAGCGCTGTGATAAAAACCCCTGGAGATCGCAGAGCAGTGCTCAGGAGATTTGCATAATGTGCAGAATGCCTCTCGAGTCTTCTGCTGGTTTTAATGTCTGACCTGTAGAGAGACCGGCGCTGATTCTCATTCAAGCCACGCTCTCCTTTGGCATGAATACCCCTTCAAATCAAGACAGAGGAAAGGGTAATAGATGGACTGAAGAGGGAACTGGCATGCTGCAGGGTAAAGCCAATAAAGTATTCCAGAAATCATATTGCTGGTGGCATAGGAGAGGGTTCTGTGCTCCTGGTGTGTATCCACCCGTGCCTCCGCCTCTTCGTGTCCACCTTGTCTCCAGCTGTGGTGGAGGCACTGAGTGATAGAGCGGTGCTAAGCGCTGCTGCTGCGTCCTTCCTGCTACAGCAGCAGTCTCTGCTCAAATAAATGCCCGGTCTGTCACAGTTCTCTGCTGCAACGCATTAGATTCATCCTTCCTCTCTCTCAAACACTCCCTCCCCTCTCTCCGCTCTCCTCCCTCCTCGCTCGCTCTCCTTCGTTCACTTGCACTCAGTCACACGTGAGGAGACACGGTGGGAGCCTGGAATACAAATAGGCTGTCTTCCTTAAAGACGTGATTGTGCTCCTTGACTGTGATGAATTTTTTAAGCCAAAGTGAGGGGATGGATGGAGCCGATGTGATCTCCCAGATCCCTGATTCACTGTCTTTGATCTCTCTTACCTCCAATGAACTGAGCTGTGTGTGAGGGTGGCTGGGACTCTGAACTGTAAAAAAGAAAAAAAGAGAATGTCGAAGTAAAAAGGATTTTTCTTTAAAGATCACAGCTAGCTGAGCGATCCTGTTCTGACTCTGGGTCCGCTAATAGTGTCACTAGTTTGGAGATAGTGCCATCTCTGTCGCTGCTGGGGAAAAAAACAACTCAACACAGCCCCAACCATGAAGTACGCTGAAAAGCCACATTCAATTAATATTTCATCTGGGAAATGGACTTGGAAAAAGTGGAAGAAACCCATATGCTGTTTTTATAAAAAGGAAATGTGGCAAAGGAAACACGTGACAAACATTTCTGATAAATATTTTAAAGTTTTCATTGATAAAAAAAAGCTGCAACTGACAGACTGTAGTGTTGGTTGAGCAGAACAAGCAATTTCCAGATGTGTCCCAAGATGTGTGAAAAAGCGTGATGGGCATTCTGGCAAGTTTTGTATTGAAGAAATGCATAATTTGAAAAACATACTGTAATTGCCAGTGAGAAATACTTTTATTAACTTTGCAAGAGGTGTTGTGTTGCTGCACATCATTTCATGCAGCTTTGATCACCAAACAACTCACTGTGTCTGACAAAGGTAAACACGCTGCAACGGCTCAAACAACGCAACAAAACTGCGTATTTAAAAAGGAGGAAAAAAGCAACAATAAGATGAAGAAAGTAAATGCTGAACTGCAAATGTGCTCCTTCTCCAATGAGGAGAAGAAGATTAGGCCCTGAAACTAGTGATCATCAGACAACCGAATGACAGACGGCGCCAAACTCTACTGTACAAAAACAACTGTTAAACACGTAAGTTAACTTTAGCCTCCATTTTAGTAACCAAAAAAAAGACCTGTATCGTATTTTGTGGAGAAATGATTTCTGATTGGAGAGGCAGCTCTGCTAAAGAAACAGCTTCTAGTTTAGCTTCTAGTTTAGCTTCTGTTAGCGATGGAGCTCCGTTAGCCGTGCAGCTAGCGGTACTAGCAGCTCAGTGTTTTTGTTAACTCTTAACTAGCACTGCAGTGTCGGGCCTAGACGGGGTGAACCCAGCAAGAATTGCAGGCAGAGTTTGACGGCAGGGAGTAACATTGTAAAAATCATGCGGTTTAGATTGGCTCTGACCACTCCGATACCAGGGACGACAAAGACACAGTGGGGATGGAAGAGGCGTGAGGGAGATACCTTGGGCAACCCAAGGATGCCAGGAGCCAAACCTGGAAAGAAAACACCCTCGCTACAGTACTCCCTGTCGTCAAACTGACCTCTGCTGGAGCAGTGTGCCAGTTCAAAGTAGCGCGTCCTACAAGCCTGGAGCACTTCCTTTGATATGACTGGATATGCACTGTTTTTCTTTTGCATTTGTTTTGTGTGTTTTTGACTTTGCATCGTTTATATATTTGCAACACGTTTGCTGTTAATGCATTCATTTTTGCAGCACGTTCCATGTTGCTTATGCCTCGTTCATGTCAATAGTTAACTTGAATGTTTTGATGAATGCACTTTTACACTTTTGTACCGCTTAGTTCCAAGCCTTAAACATGAAAGTACAGTGCTACAGCTGTTGTATTGGCATACAGAAATGTGATACAGACTTTATTAGTAGTAGATAAAGTTGTGCTTGACTACTCAGCACTTCTTAGAGAAAGCAGAGAAAGAATAGCGGTCTCCCTGGACAGTTCACTACCTACAGTGCTGTACTAAGCACCAGCTTAAAACATGCTCTTAGTGTTTGACTTACTCTAGGTACATTGTTATCTGATTTCAGTCCTGCCAACGCTCTGCCTGCCAGCCGATCCTACTGGGCTTTGTTTTCCGTATCCTGCCTACCTACTGCAGACTGAAATCCTCACTATCTAGTAAAGTGTCGGCTTACTTTAGCTGCCTCATCTGATAGGTCTGCTCATGGGCCTGAGTCCTGCCTGACTGTATCACAGACAGATGGAAACCATTTAATTTCTGCTGTGTACTCAAATGTTGAACAACCGTTTGTGGAATATCGATCGAGACTGTGGGTGTGCTACAGAAAGGTTTTGATTTAAGAAAGCTTATGAGATGCATGGTCCAGCCTGAGACACTATAACGCTTTGAACATTCAGATGTTAGCAGACAATAGAACGCGCATTATTCTGAAAATATCAGGGGGCACATATCTTACGCTGTAAGCTGCCATTATCCAGCTGTCAAACCAATAAATCCTTCACAGGAGTCTTAAGATGTATTTTTTATTCGGTATTTATTGAGCTTCTATTCCCCACCTACTCTGCCTTTCGTAGTTTTATCAAAGCAGAAAAGAACAAGAAGTGAATATAAATAAGAAATGGCCTTTTCTGTTTGCTATTTATTTTCTATGAATAAAGGGAAACAAACAATCGGCTGATCCTTTAACAAGCCGAGCTTGCGAAAGGAGAAAGATACGAGTGGAGGATGTTTTGTGCCGCTCGGCTCCAACATTTACATTCATGTGTGGTTTCATTAAAGAGGCAGCTCCTCTGTTACAGCTGTATGAAAGTTAAAGGAAGATTTCACATCCAGGTTGCGAAATTAATGGAGGCACAGCAAAAAAAGTACAGATCAGAGGTCTGAAATGACATGGGTGATTTCCTGATCTGTTTCGTCTCCAATTATCCAACATTGTTTCCATGACAGCTAAAGCTCACATGCTTGTTACAACTTTTATTCTTTGCTCCTATTATAGTGTGGTGCTGCTTTACTATCACACAAGCCCTGTTTTATTACTATGAAACATTCATGAATTTGTTTGATCTCTTGCCTTAAACATTCTTGTACAAAAGGCTGCCGACAGATGGCTGTTCAGAGGAGATAACAACCGTACATCACTACTTTTTATGAGTTAAAAAAGGAGAGTCCTCATTCATTAGAATTTTTCTGACTCACAAACACACAAAAAAAGGAGAGATTATATTTTTTTATCATAAATTAGGCCTCATTACTCGATATGCAAGTGTCCTTTGGTTAAAGATGCATGTGTATAACCACAGCGATGAATTTGCTGAATGGATTACGTTTATGTAGTGGTACAGTTATTTCTGCTCTCCTAAATTTACACAGCAATTGTTTATAAAGATAGATTACCTATGTTGACTTCGACATGATGCAATAACCTTGTTAACCTTTTCTTTTCTTATCAGGAATAAAAAACAGTAAAACTATAATTGCGGATTTGGATTTCCAGCCTTTTACACATGTGTCAGAAACAAACAAGCCATCCACTTGGAAAAAACCTGGACCCACACTATCTTGCGAGATATCAGTATTCCTTCAAGCCAAATACTCTTCACTATCTGCATCAATGTGTGATCAATTTTATGTTGGCATGCAAACGTGCACATCATTTTCAAGGTTGTTCTCTGCAGAGTGTTGAACTTGCTTGGAGGAGGCGAATTAAGTTGGTTCTTCCAGCAGGTTCCTTTGAAAAATAAAAATATCCCTGACAGAGAGAACAGCTTTACTTTACTGTCTTATCAGTTCTGTTGCAGCTCTGTTCCAACAAACCCAGTATGTGGCTGACCGCATCAGGTCAATATGCGCTTTTGTGGGCAATGTGTTACAAGGACTGTCGTCGTGAGGCCGATGACGACGTGTTTGAAAGCAGGTGCACGCTGCGGATGTAGGTGAGGACAGCGAAGGAGCAGCCCCGCCTACTCCCTGAACAAAGTATCCAGAGTCGTATAGACAGAGAGTCGTTGTGCAGTCACGAAGTCTGCAGCTGTAGGCAGCAAAATAGCCTTGGTCTTGAGTTGTATTGTCCACAAAAAGTTGGATATCCATTCACAGCCTGAAAAACCTTTAAAAGGAGATGAGTGAAGTGGAGGCACTGTCCTTGTGAGGCCGATGACAACGTGTTTGAAAGCAGGTGCACGCTGCAGATGTAGCAGCGGAGGAGCAGCCCCGCCTAGTCCCCAAACAAAGTATCCAGAGGCGTATAGACAGTCGCGTCAGTGGATGTCGCAACTCTCTCTCTCTCTCTCTACCGTCACTCAGTCACTCACTCAGTCAGTCACATACACACCCAAAAATGGGTAAAGATTGGTATATATTCATTCCTATGTAAACTATTAGCATTACTAAGGTACTCTGAGCATTTCTGCAGAAGCAAAGTTTTGATACAGACGGCCTCCTTTTAACCCTTCAATCATGATGAGATTGTCCTCGTTTGTTAAACACACGATGCAAAAGTGGCAATCAAACTGGTGAGAAGGTTCACGTATTGTATCCCTGCTGAGACCATTTAACAAAAATGACCAACAACAAACTAAAAGAGGTGCATCAAGAACCTTACGCCACATAAACCTATAGGGTTTCTGCAAAGGTAATATGTCTCTACCAAGCAGTCAAGCTGCACTTTAGATCCATCAGTCTTTCCCACAGATGTACACTGCAACTGTGGCCGGGACCAGGAAGTATATTTCTATCTTAAAAATATTTCACATAATAAATATGCTTAATACAAAACAATGGCATAAATTGTTCCATAACAGAGAGTTCCCTCTCTGTGTATTTCTCTGCAGAAATGTGATTGTCAGTAGACCCTTCTCATTACAGCAAAGCAAACAGTACAGTGATTTAAAAAACACTGAGCTTGTCTAAACGTCATTCTGCAAAGTCCTAAAATCTCCTCTATAGTTTGAACGGCTCTGCTTGTTCATTCTTAATGCCTAATATAAGCAGTCCACTCGATATCTCTGGTGCTGCTGCACTCCTCTGCTCAAAGCTTTTTAGAAACGTTTTAGCTGTGTGAGCCTCTGCAGTCACAACAGTGAGAAAACAGCAGAAAGGCCTCAGAGACCCAGTTCAAGAGTTTCTAAATGAATGTCGGAGCTGGAGGATCCAGCATGTGCATGTGAGGCAGACCCATGCATCTGTTGGTCATGCATCCCTGTTAGTGTTGTTGATCTGGGTCACGTTGTGTGGATGCTGGGGGGTGCATTAAATCAGGGATTTACTCAGGGAACTATTATCATTCAGAGACTATCTTATGAATATAAAATGTAGTAATTATTAAAAGTGTATCAGATAAATTCTACTTTGTATTCCAGTTGTGGTCAGAAACCTATGCAACAGCTAAAATAATCATAACTGCACTTCATTACACTGCCAAACTAATGCAGTACGCAACTGCTGCAATCAGAGGGTATGTTCAGTTAAGTAAACCAGGAACCTCTATTAGAAAATGTTTTTAAATGTAATTAATAAAATATTACATCTATGCTGGTATTACCACCCTTTAACAAATTACACTGCCTTCAATATAAAGCATTCAATTTTGTTTCAAAGAACGCTTTAAAAATAAACCAATTTCTTACACAAACGAATGAATCATATGAAAAAGTTCCTGCCTTGATTTGCTTCCTTAGTTGTGTCATTGAGTTTCTTGTCCATTCTTAGTTGTGAGATCAGTAATGTCCAGGGTCACTTTTAGCTCTGGCTGACCTGTATCACCAAGCAAAGAGCATGTGGGGCTTGTGACGGTCTCACCACACGGGCATCTTCAAAATGAGGGATCAAAGGGAGAGATGAGGGAATGAGGGAAGAAGAGGTTCAACAGTGGCTCACCATCTCTTTCATCAAGGAGAGACTTCAGAATCCAGAGTCCGTGGCACTTTAGGGGGATCTCAAAAATCTTGCCTGTAAAACAGGGCTGTGGCTTTAGTCCATTCACCTGGCAAGACAAATGGCAGCACAGATGTCCCTTTGATAGTTATTGGTTGGTTTTCTTCTATATTATTTGTTTAAACGATCTCTCTTATTTGCTCTTCACCCTCTGCATTGCATTGAACTTGCTTTTTTTTTTGTTTAACAGAAAATGATACTTAAAAAATGAACATTACATCCTCTCCACTAAATTATACATTTAGAACATGTCTCCTATCAGCTGAGTGCTTTAGGGCACCTCGCTGAATGTGGAGTTCCTTCATGGCAGCAGACACGCCAGCTGCTTCTTGTTCAACTTTTACAAGGGTTATGTTATTTTCAACTGACATTTGTTAAAAATACTTACTAAAAAACACACAAATAAATAAAAGTGAAGTTAGGTCGGTAAGTTTCGGTAAGTTAAGTGTGTGTTTTGGTTAGCGGAAGTGACTACGGTGGCGGCGGCGGCACCCGCCGATCTCTACTGCGCTCCAAATGACGTCACCATCGCAAGATGGCAGCACCTATCACGGCAGCTATTTTGGCATCAATTCCATACAATGGGCCTCATTCACTAATATCTGCGCAGAAATGTTCTTACTCTCCGCAAAAAATAAGTACTTGCGCAAAATCACCATAAGATTTATGACACGTGCGTACCGGCCAATTTTGTTCTCACCACAGTGCGTATGTTAGTAAATCAGAACCATTCTAAGTTGACAGGAGCGTGTCCGCGATCTGCAATTAGCATACTGCCACGCCTCTATTTCTCTATATAAGGACATCCGTTTGGTGCCGCATGAAGAGAGCGGTGTTACGGAGAAGCTGAAAGAATGTGAAAGATGGCCTCAAAAGGTAGAAATTCATCAGCAGAAATTGAAACAATTGTGGCAGAGGTGGAGGCCAGAAAAGGCACACTGTTCTGGAGCGTGCACAGGCAGCAATATCTTCCAGCAAGGCCAATAAACAATTTAATAAAGGCCAAAAGTGTTACATTTCAATATGAACATTTTCATATGTTCTACTCTATTGTAAACTTAATAAACTAATTCAACTGCTATAATTGAAGAGGATGATGAGGATGAGGATGACACGGCATTTACGTTTGGTCCATACATTAGTAAATTAAATTATTGTTGTCTATTAAAGCCTTTTTTTTCAATAAATGAAGTTTTAATATAGTATGCATTTAGTTAAAAGGGTGTGTGTTAATATTTCCTAGGACATTTCTTTCATCATTTGTGCGTACGCATGGTCTGAGGGAGTTCTAAATTTGTTCGCAGAGTACGAAGAAATTTCGGTAAGAACAAATTGATGAATACCAGATTTGTGCGTCAAACGTGCGTACGCACAGTTCAAGCACAGATTTGTGCGTACGCACTGTTCGTAAATGAGAGCAGATGGAGACGCGTCGTCCATCTATATGTACACGTCATTGGGCTGAACATTGTGACAACCCAAAGTGCAGCGTGTAGAAAAACCTGTGTGAAACCTGGCGATCACAGCAGACTGAGCTGAGAAGCCGGGGGATTACTCCAACATACTTTTACAGATTTGAAACTTCACCCACGTTTAGTCTGAACATCCAACATTGTAACATTATATATATGTCTTAAAATGTGAACGCATAATACCCCCTCTTTAAATTAGAAAACATTGTTCAAGTTCTCAAGCAGCAGCTAATCATGACCAGAATAGATCTTCCTTCCTTTCTTGCTTTTTCTGTTCCCTGTAGATCATGCCCCAACTTTAAAGCAATATAATACAATGCATGTTGTCACCTGATAAAATTCCTTTTTTGTAGTCAAATAATGTAAAAGCCCATATTGTTTCTTTGTAATGAAACATAATGTTCCATGTTTCAAATATGGGTGAAGAAAGTAGAGTATAGTTTGTCAGCCTTGACCATTTCACAATCTTTCCAGCCATTACACCATATTCCCTTGATAATGATTTATTGAGGTTAATGTAATGCAAGTAGGATCTATAAGTAGGAATTAAAACTTTCTTGCTGTTGCATTCATTAGGAGTCGCCCTTGGAAATAACAGCAGCTAAATGGCTTAGATATAATATGTAAATGTAAGCTTTATACCACTGAACCATATCTGTTACAGCCATTTATTCCTGAACCCAGAGTGGACCCACATTTATCAGAATCACTCCACGGGATTGCAGCTCAAGTTTGAATCTGGCTAAAAATAGTGGCAGCTCCCTTTGAGAATAAATGGCATCAGAGCTTGATTCTATTGAGAGCAGGCACACAAATATAGCCTATGGACGTCTCTCCAAATTAGCTTTATGAAAACTAATTTGTTCTGAGTTTACTTACATTTGTATTTGAACTGATATTTTAACCATGTGATTCTCTCTATTTCTTTGGGGATTTCTGGAATATTTTTTTCCATCCACAGTTTTGGCCAATAAGATCTTATCATATTCCCAGCCCTGTCCAAAAATCTCATCTTTGCCAGAACAAGATACATGTTTGCAGGTCTGTTTGCAGAGAGGGATGCAATAACTCGCAAAATGTAAAATTGTATAGTAATATATTTGTGTTTTAGTGAACATTTTAGTCACATACAATATTTCACGCTTGTTTTTTTTTGGACTGTTTGACACTGAATGTTTTATCATGTAGAAGCATTTAATGACTGCATTTTTTAATTGCACAATATAGGCCCTGCACACACGCAGGTGTTTTCACTTCAGTCTAATTAGGAGCCATTCCATGAGATCACCAAGCTCATGAACCAACAGGTATGTTAAAGACATGAGCTCAGAAAGATATAAACATGAACAGTCTGTTAAAGCCCACACTGGCCTCAGAACAGGTCTAATCAGGCCAAAGTGAAAACACCTGTGCAGGTGGATGCGGTAGCCACAGCAAAAACTCCACTTAACACTCTCACTACCTACACATGCTCATCTACATTTGCAGTGAACCACACCCAAACAATCACACTTTGATTTAGAATGAGCTATTTAACATTTAAGCTAACACTGTTTAAAATGGAGTTAATGCACATTTTAAAACTTCAGGGTTTTTTCAGTTACCTTGGTGGTTCGAGCAGGTCCCTTCTTGGTTTGACAAAAGATGTGACTGAAGGCTGAGGACTCTTAAATCCAGAAGCCAGCTCATTGGGTCGAACCACGTGCTGCAATGTCACGGGGGGATTTTGGTTCAGTAAGTTTTGCTCAGTATTTGGTTTTAGTTAGTGCCAATGTTGTTCACCCCTTGTGTTCTGCCAAAACATTGCATATGCTTCCTTGTGTATTTTATGTTGAGTCAGATTGTTTAGTTAACACCTGCTTTTTTTTTTAAAAACCTCTTTTTTTTTTAAAGTTTTTTCTTTTGGCTTTTGCTTTTATTAGATAGGACAGATGAAGTGAGACAGGAAATGTGGGGAGTAGAGAGTGAGGGTTGACATGTACCAAACGGATCAGCAGGCCGGGAGTCGAACCTGCAATCAGTGCATCGAGGACTGTAGCCTCTGCATATGGGGTGCCTGCTCTACCAACTGAGCTAAACCAGCGCCCCATGACCTCTTTATTTAGGCTTGCCAAAAATATATAATTTTCTTATCGCCTCTCAATAAGAAGACAGGAACAAATATCAGAAAATGGGATTCAAAAACTGTGCGTTTAATTGAGGCAGCAACTTCTGGGGCTGAGAATTGAAGCCTATGCCAAATACTGCAGTTCCTTAAGTGGCCACAAGAGGCTGGTTTCAAAAGCAACTCAATCCTCATTAAGTCCCAAAAAGCGTGTTTGACATGTTACAGCTTTGGTGTCGCTAGCTAATTTTTCTATTCATGACAACTGGAGAGTGTTTTTTTTTTAATTAACTCATCAGTTTAAACTATTTTAACCTTTAAGTTATGCATAATTAGGGGAGTGGTGGCTGTGACAGGTGGTTGCTGCAAGCTCTCTGCTTGACATCAACACAGCTTATTCAGTCACTGATGTTAACCTCTCAGGTGTGTTTGTGTTGTTTTGCTCCTTTTCTGTGATCAAGTGCTTCTGTGTGTGAAAATATAGCATTATTTTAGCACTAATTAGCAGCTGTAGGTGTATGTCTGCTCTCACTGTACCTGGCTTGTTAGCTTGTTTAGCTTGTTTAGAGATGATGGCAGGGGCCATAGTGGTGAGAAGACCTGTTATTTTAAGTCACTTATAACGTTCACCTGGCCCTCTCTCACTCGGCTTCTTTCCACGCGCTCTCTTAGCTTTTCTCAGTTAGCAACCACAACATGTAGAATCTCATTCTGGTTACTAGCTCATTTACCAGCAAATAAATTAGCCACGGGTGTAGACTGTTTGCCAACCCCACACTGCTCTCCAGTGCCACCCTCTTGCCCAAAACTGGTCACTTGTAACTCCAGAAAACCAACATGGTGGCGACCAAATGCCAAACTAGAGGCTTCAAAAAGACAGTGTTTACGTCTATTTTTATACTGTCTATGGTTTAAACACTATACTGTAAATACAGTCTATTTTTAAATCAGATTTTCAGTCCTCTGAAGGATTCTACAAAGAGCATAATAGGCACTCCACTACAAGTGCATTTCTTCAACATGCTACCACCAGACAAATCATTGTAAGCGCCCCTTTGTAGGCAGAATACATATTTATTTTCTCCCAGTGCTAATTACTTATTAGTAGGACACATATGTTTTCCCTTAAGTGGTTTATACATCATTCCCCCCATTTTCTAAGTTAATTACATCAGAGGTTCAGAGAAATGGTGGAAATGCTAATGTGGCCCACTGACACTGCTGCGGTCGGAGCCTTAGAATTCAGGTCAGAGGAGGGCATTTCTTTAGGCACCACATCGAGACTCTTTCTGCCTATGTAGGAGAAGTACACACAGAACCACATGCTAATGCAGAGCCAGATATTTAAAGATCATTAACACTAAAATGCTTTGACAAGATGTTGCAAACTAGACAAATTACCCTCATTAATTCCCATTTTTAATGGTCAGTATTGGGGATTATATCTAAGATAGGATAGATTCCTGCTTTGTGGGGCTTTAGTGCAATTAAAACCAAACACTTCACTGTGTCACAGTAAATACCGTCGAATAAAAGCTTGGCTGAATAGTACAAAACACAACATAAAGTAATGTTTGTGCTGCCTCGATACTTTTCTCACATTTAGAGATATAAAAACAAAGCCATTTACTTTTGGATGTTGTTCAGACGCAGCAAATGCCCTAAAGGCCCTGGATGTGCAGCCATCAGGACTGTCTCACAGCTACAGCAAGACAACGTATTAATCACATGTTGTGTCCTGCGAGTGACAGGGAGGGAGTGCACTGAGTGAAACAAGGCCCTCGGTGGAGATTTGCCAGTGGGCTAGTCCCTTCAAATGGCATGTGATGATAACCTCCTTGTCTTTTTGCTCAGAGATTAACAAGCAGGCGGGCTGTATGGATGGATATGCTCTGGTGGTGTGCTTGGACTTGAGAGACATAGAGGTCAGAGTCTATCTAAACAGCAGATGGTTTGCCGGGCCTCTTTGGGAGCGTGCTGAGTTGGATTGAATGCACAATCAAAGTATGCATATGAGCACTCTCTTTAGCTGCAATAGAGGCTGGTTGTAAAACTACATGAATGCATTGAGACTGGATTTAAATCCTACACATGCATTGATCAAAAGTACACAAACATGAATATAAACTAGAAAAATATTGAACTTTAATCGCTTTAATACTTGGAAAAACAAGGGAGGAGTGTAGTCAGACAGTTCGAGTAGCAGCAGTGCTGATTACACAGACCAAAGCCATAAACAGCACAACAACACACAGAATGCACTTTCCCTTCCAATAACAGCTGACATTGAACCAACAGCAATTTGGCCCGTCTCCTATACCAATAAAGGCCTGTTACTATTATAATAAATACATTATAACCATGGCCTTGACTAACAAAACCAAAATGTAAGGCGGCACCTGTCACCTCATTGTAGCATGAGTTGTTGCAGATGTCGTTTCCTAAACCATTCCATTAGGGGGAGATGAAAAGTACAGCTGAGTTTTTAAAATGAAATGCTCCTCTGAGCTCCTATATTTCCAACATCTGGAGTCTGAACAACCCCATCAGAGAAGGCAATTATTACAGAAGGGGACCATGCGTGAGTTGAAACAATAGTGGTTCTACATCATTAACACAGAATGGAAAAAACAGAGTGAAATGATTTCGGATGCACACATGCTCCCACAGTAAACCCACACTGAATGCAAAGCACATTTTACACAATTTACAACATTGTGTAAATCACTTTCCACCTTTAATGTTGTACTAAATCTCTTGTGTACTTTACTGTCCACTGTTTTCTGAAATGACAATAGTTCATCTTACAGAGAGACCTCGCAATAATACCCAAGAGAAACCCACCATTGCTCTAGCTTTGCTTTTTTTCACTAACCCAAAGAACACTGTCATATTACTTTTCACAGATGTTGATATGGCTCTCTTATCTGTACCTCAACTACCTTAACTTCTGCATTATTGGTGGAACAACATTGCCCTGCTAATCTGTCCATACAGAAGGGTTAAGCGGAAAAACCACCTTGAACAGTGTGAATGGGACACAGATATGTAAAGATCTATTCTTGCAACGTGTTTATGAAAAGTTACACAAATGTTATACGGTCTGTGAAGGTTCTCAGTCATCCAGGTCATGGTATTCTAAGTTTAATCCAAAAGGCAAATGGACATGGTTGAAGTTTTGAAAACGTTTCGCCTTTCATCCAAAAGGCTTCAAGGCGAAATGTCTTTAAGAACTGCAACCAAGGGCCGCCCTGGTTTAGCTCTGCTGTTAAATCACATGTCACATGTACATCGGCTCAGTCCTCAATGCAGCAGCCTCAAGTTCAACTCTGACCCTCGGCCCTTTGCTGCATGTCATCCTCACTCTCTCTTCCCATATTTCCAACTCTACCCACTGTCCTATCGAATAAAAGCCTTGGCCTAAAACATAATCTTAAAAAAAAAAAAAAAAAAAAATCGAACTTCAACCAAGTCCAGTGACCTTTCGGATTAAACTATAAAGAGCATGTGTGGGTGTGTGTCAGTGTGTATTTGTTAAACGAAACCTCGGGAAGATGATTAACCCCCAACCAGGACACACCTCCCCTTTAACACAACACAAAAGCTGAGCACAGAGACGGTCGTCACACCACGTACAATCTCCGATCCCATCAGCTGTAGTCCGAGACGAAACAGCCTCTGGGGACATCGGTGAACGTGCCGGGCGATAAACGATATACAAGTTCTTGTCAAGACTTCCTTTTCCTCATGCAGCATTGTTACAGAAAGAGAAAACGTTTTCTTGTGATTTACTTTTATTAACAGGTCTGACCATTGCTGAAATTTCAACATCATGATGCAGATTTGTAAGAAGTAAAAATGAAGCCAACGGAGGTCGGATCGAGCTGATGCATTCGAGGAAGTCAGGAAATCTGACCGCTAAACAGCTTTCGTGACACAGCGTCGAGGGAATTTATCAAGTTAAATTTTTGATCTAGAACAGATAGTTAGCTGTTAGCATGCAGATGTCTGTTTATAGAGATTATTAAGAAGTTGAATCATCTTGAGATGACGCTGATGGGAGCCGGGATGTCATTACGGCGGATTAAGTCCTGCCTGCTTTTGCTCTCCTCACGGACAGTTTTTCCTGCATACGTTGCTGCCTGCTGACACGTGATTGGTCAATATTACTTGGACTACAATTGTAGTTCAAATGGAAACCAGAACACTTTCCTTCCCGCAAATAAACATCCCTTCCTACAGATTCTGCTATGTAGAATCTGTAAATAGAGATTACATGCATCACTCATAAAGTTAGTAAGTAAAGATGAGTTTGTTGTTCTTTGGTATTTGAGTTGGTCGGCGCTGGAAATAGTTCTGTTGAAGTGCAGTAGAAAGTAAGGCGAGGAGATGGCGAGGAGATACCGTACATAAACAATCAACATTCAGCAGGCAAACGAAGGCTGTGTAATATTATGTTTAGCACAGTGCAGTTCTTAAGGATGTCCCTAAAGGCCAACAAACTATGACGTGTTTTTAATGCTCCACAAGTCACTCAGACTCTAATCTTGAAAAGTAAGCAAAGGGCATCTGCAGAATATTATCCGCTGAGTTAACTAAAGCTTACTTAATCAAAACAACTTCTAATCCTGATATAAGACGCTGAAGATCTGTTGGGTATTATGGCACACCTGCAGTACATACAGTGAGCTGACTTGTGATGTATAATACAAAGATTGACAAGAAACACTCACAGAAGAGACAGAGGAAACTGCATATATGATGATGTTGGAACGTGAATGTTCCCATATGCCACTTTTTCTCCGAAACAGAGGGAGCGTTCCCTCGGGGAGGCTCCCACAAAGACTGACAGACAGCCTGGTTCTTCAAACATCTGATATTTCCTCAATTAAAAGCAGTCTCTAATGGCTTTAATTCACTGAAAAGATGTGACCCAAGCTTCAATTTATGCATCCTCTGAGGCAGATGGGTGTTTTATTTTTCTCTCGCTTAAAGTTAGAAGAAGAATACCACAATTTCACATTGAATATGAATGAAGTGCTCTACTCCCACGACTCCTTAAAGAAACAGTTAACTTCAAATCAAAGTAAAATAGAGTGCGTCACAATCGACCTACCTCAATCTCAATTCCCTCATTGTTTATGAGCTTGAGTGTTGCTTAATTAATTGACTTTGATCCAACTCAAGGCTGCTGAGTCAGTGTACTGAGAAAAGAGTAAAGTAAAGAGTACTAAATCCACAATCCTTGTTCGGTGCAAAAACGTCCGACCAAAGCAACAGTAGCATGTGATCAAGTGGAGACCTTCTACTTACAGTCACAAAGTATTATTGTTGGCTCATCAACAAACCATCATGCAATTACTAGCAACTTAGGAGATAAGCACTAAACTGGACTGGCCGTGCAGGCTTCAGCAGTCCAAAACATGTCAGCAGAGTAGACAGCATGTGAGTGTTGAATTATAAATGAAATGGAAAAATCAGGGCCATAAACTCTCCCCATGTAGAAACTTCAGTAACCATGTTACGGTACAATCTATCCATCCATTATCTATACCACTTATCCTGTTCAGGGCTATGGGGGGGCTGGAGCCGATCCCAGCTGTCATCGGGCGACAGGGGCGGATCCAGACTTTTTTGACTGGGGTGGCCCAACTGTGGCACTGACTTATGGGGTGGCATGAAGTATGTATCCACACACACGCAAATGAATAGCATTTAATCAACCCTTCCTTCTAAGCTTAATTCTTTAAGGACTGAAACAGAAGATGTGTCACAGTAACAATTTAAAGTACTAAAGGAAAGGTGCCACATTGAAATGGAAAGAAAGCTACTAGCAGCCTGTTGCAAGTCCCGCCTCTGACAAGGCAAATAGCCAATCGTAGTTTAGGATTTTGGGGTGAAACAGCATCTCTGTTGGATTTAAGTCACTTTGTCTTATTTAAGAATTTAATATTATTTTATATCTAAATAAATCATCATGCAGACATTTGAGCCTCATGGCAATAAAACACCAAACACCAGTGCTAACAGCCGTCTGCAGAGAGCTGGTGGAAACTGCAGTGGCGTATTTATAAGAGGTGTCACACTCAGACTTTCCAACCATCATGGGAACAATTCCACCTCTGAATCACAATCCTGTGTAAATAATAGTTTGGCATTATTATATGTAAAATCAGGGGTTACACTCGCCCCGGACAGTCACACTTTCCCCGATGCTTGGAGACAGTATGGAGCCGTTACAAAGGAGCCGTTACAAAGAGTCCCAGTTTCCGACAGGCAGCCCCGCGTCCTGTGTCAAGGTACAAGGAGGAGCGTCATGCCATTATCTTGTGTTGCATTTACTTGCACTCGGACATTGGAGTTTCACTCTTCTGAATTTCAGACAAGCCTCAAATACATGCATAACTACAGTACGTTTGTTTTGGATGATGTTTAATGTGATCATTCAAAATTGGGGTGGCAGCTGGGGTGGCAAGACGTTTTTCAAGGGTGGTAGCTGCCACCCCATGCCACCCTGGTAGATCCGCCCCTGTTGGGCGACAGGCGGGGTACACCCTGGACTGATCGCCGTTCAATCACAGGGCTGACACATAGAGACAGACAACCTCTCACTCAAAAATCACTGGCAATTTCAGAGTCACCAATGAACCTCACAAGCATGTCTTTGGACTGTGTGGGGAGTACCTGGCGGGAACCCACGCATGCACTGGGAGAACATACACGTCCGTGCTTAACCTCCTGGGGAGCATTTCAACTGCAGGACATTACTCTGTCTGATTTTTATTTTCCTTCACAATAAAAGACTTTTGAATTGGATGCATGGGCTGTTGTGGTGCGTACTTTTGTGGCATTGCCTTGCTTATGTTTTAGTCTGACATGGATTTTATACATTACATTTTAGCTGGGAATGATCGGTGATTGGCAAGCCTAGCCAGGCACAAGAAGAGGAACTTTTTATACTGTAGTTTACAATGTCTTTCTATACAATATACAATATTGTGCACAAGGTATGACAATTCTTGCAAGTTGGATGACCAAAGCCAGAATCTGATTTCATTACTGTTTTCCACATATTTTGGTCACCAATGTGATGAAAGACATCACCATGTTAGCTTGTACACAATTATCCACAAAATGCAACAATAGTAAAAGCTTTTTTAGCTTGTTTAATTGTGTTTAATGATGAAATAAACTGCCAGCTTGTTGTGATTTTACTTTAAGATCTTTGACACAATTTAGAAGGTGTCTTACGACACACTTGTTATGATTCGGTGTATGAATTTGAAATTTGTGTGTTACAGTTCACCATTTTGATCAGCAGAAAACCAGAGGAGGTCAGGCACCTCTCTTGTAAAATCTCTGTTCGGTATCGGAAAATTTGACTAATTAATTAGGTGCCCGTGCTGTTTGAACTGTGCATAATTACACGTAGTGCATCCGTCAAATTAGAGATTGCAGATGGAACGCATATGTTAATCCTGCTGCTGTATGGTGACTACAGGTATTTTAATCAACTGAGGGGGAACAACAATATGTCTACTACAAAAGGGGATCGTTTTACTGGTAAGAATCAAACATTAATGTACGTCAGCACAGACTTCATTTAAAATGTTATGTTCTTTAAATGTTCAGCAGAAAAATCTAAATCGTGGTGATAGAAGCAAAAATATGACAACGGTTTGCATGGCAATTTGAGTGTGTGTGTGTGTGTGTGTGTGTGTCTGTGAGTGGCAACTTCTTTAAGTAAGTAATATTCTGGTAAAATACTTTTTTTCATTTTTAAAATGACCAGAAACAGAAGTCCTCACTTTGTCAGTGAAGAATGATAGTCCCCTGTTGGTAGGGTTGGTAAGTATGCGCGTGTGTGTGTGTGTGTGTGTGCGTGTGCGCGTGTGTGTAAATTAGGTGAAAGACTGGCCACAGACAGTTCCACTGCATTATATGGAGGTCCCCTCTTAGATAGTTAGACAGCAAACATGTCCCCTCTTTGCAACTTTGTTAAACAAAAAAATAAAATTAAATGAAAACCACATTTGAAGTAAAATACCATAAAACTACTTACTACTCTCGTTTTGTTTTTTTTAAAATGAACAGAAACAGAAGTCCTCACTTAGTCAGTGTAGAATGATAGTCCCCTGTTTGTAGGGTTGGTAAGTATGTGTGTGAATTAAAACCAAATGTAAAGCAGCATGTCTTGAAAGTACAAAAGTGCAATACTGTATTAAAAATGTGATCAAATTAAAATGGACTCCTGCTGCATATGAACACAGCAAAAAGTAGAGCTATTGTAGGCCACTGCACATATATCAATAAGCTTTGCAGTGACTAACCCAGGCTAAGGCTTATACAGTTGAAGTGTCTATAGATTCTTCCCAATGCCTGAGTGTAACACTTGATAACAAGCATCAAGAAAGCAGAAATTTACAGAGATATGAAAGTAAAACACAAAGACAAAAAAAGCCACTCAGCTGGCAGTTTTTGAGCAGTCTGGATTAGGTGTCTTATTGCCTTGAGCAAGGACAGATACTGTCAATGCGACCAATTCCTGCTGGGCCGACAGTGTCTGTCTGCAACTACAAAGCAAGGCTGGTGCCAAGGTCTTGTTGAAGCCTTGTGGCCATCAGATATACATTTCTATTCAAATCTTATATTTAATGATCAGTTGGATACGTTGTTAGACAGAAACAAAAGTCTTTTTAGTATTATCTGTCAGACGCTTACAGACTTGTAGATATAAATATTACAGATTTGTCTTTTGGAAATGCAGCCACACAGATGGGTCACTAAAATCAATTCAAATTTATCAAGGTAAGACAATGAATTAAACCCAACATGACGTTGGAGAGCCCGCTGTGCATAGAATGTTAATGGGTCTGACGGGTAAGCCTGAGCTCTTATCTGCCTAGATGGTGGGAGGTTTGACCGCCTAATGACCACTGTGCTTAGCAACAATCAACTCAATACACAAACTCCCAGGTTGGCTATGTGTTTGTGTGTGCCTGTGTCAATAGACAAACTCAAGAATAAAAGCCATTCTTTAATCCAACAACGTGCATGCAGGATGGATGGAAAGGGAAAACATTTGTGATAGCAGAATGGGAATCTCATGAATTTTTAACATGGCACCTCCCTCCCAGTGCCTCTAACCTCGTGTATTTGTAAAGGCTCTTTCATCGCATATGTCAACTTCACCAATGGATAACCAACAGAGGATACACGTACCTTCCTTTTGTGTCAAATTGTCTCGAGTCAGATGGCTGCCATATGCAGAGAAAGATGCTGATCATCCGATATGCATATGTTAGTAGGAGGAAAAAGTGAGTCAGCCACTTAATACAATGCTGACAGGTTTGTCACTCAAAGCAGGATATACTAAACAGTGAATTAAAGAGAATGTTTGGCACCAAAAGGGGTCTGAACAATGAGGTGAAATAAAAAATACATCTTCATTTCCATTTGATTCACTTGTTCCCTAAATGAATTATGTGGAATTCATCAGAGGACTGTTCTTACGGAAGCATGAACGAGTTCAACAATGAGCATCTGCAAAACATCCTCATTCATTATACTCGCAACTGGCATTCAGGGATTGTAGAAGCGGTGCGTCGTCTCCCAGCTTGGGACGCATCACAGAGGTCAACTTTCCTAGTTTCGTTTTGAGCTTTGAATCATGATGTTTGATTTTAAAAAAACAGGATGAATGACACACAAGAGTAGAGGTCATTGTGCACGATGGTACAGCACAGAATCATGGCACTGACAAAGAGAGCGAGTGAGATTGTTATGCAGTTTCTTTCCATTGTGTCTGCAAAATACAAACATAATATGAAAAATGAATAAAACACACACACAGTAGGCAAACTGGGTAAATGAATATTCATGCCCTGGATCGCACTAACAAGCACATTAAGTCTCAAAATGTCTTTTCACCGTCTGCAGCATGCATTCGGTTCTTTTTGTATGCTAACTGCATTTGCCTGATTGCTTTTTCTGTTTGTGAATGGTTTATTTGGAGAAAGGCCTTGGCATGGGGTATAAGGCATCACTTAATCCTCTGGCAATGGGAAAGAAAGGATACGAAACAATGTGAAGGCATGGCAGAATAAGCATGCAAGGATGCTTCTCAATGGCGATCATTCCGGCATTCTCTGGCACAGCATGCTCAATGGATTTTCCGGTTATACAGTACGCCTCAGTTACTGCCAAAAGCCATCCATCCGAATTGACAGAATGTGTCATTTCAATGCGACCTTTATTGAAGATGTATCCTTCTCTAGGCTGGGTCTTTTTTGGGTTGTTTTGTAGAAGGTGAGAGCATTTAGAGGCAAAACAAGATAAATAATATTAAATGTCGCTCTACTTTTTGTTGTCATTGTTCAGTTATAACCCCTGGATTAAAAAGAGAGATTAAGCTTATTATCTGGATCAAACTCTTAACATTTAAAGCTGCAGATTTTAAGACTTTTAGTTACACACCTGTTAACAACATTCTCACGCTATGAAAGGTATAATAAAAAACAATTCCAGATGTCCAAAAACCTTGAAACCATATACTGCTGAGTTGTCCATCTATTGATCCTTCTATCAATTCTTCTTTCGCTTATCCCAGGCCTGGTTGTAATGGCAGCGGGCTGACAACATTGTAAGTACACTGAACAGCGGCCCTATGCCAAGCTTGTTTCAGCAATCTCATATTTTCGTTCACAACTCAAAGCTCAGCCACATCAGACAGATATTGAACTGTTTGACAGTTTTATGGCTGGGAAGGCATTGCTTCTCCTTTATATAGGGATTTAACAATTTAGCCCAAGTCTCCTTTCCAGTACTCTGGAATAAACTTTGCCTGAGTGGCGGATCAGTGTGATATCCCAAAAACTGAAGCACACCCTTCAGTCCCCATTTTTAAAAGATGGAAACCACCACCCCGGTCTGCCACTCCACAGGCATCCCAGATCTCCAAGTGACAGTGAAGTGGTCTGTCAGTCAAGACAGATCAAAAATGTCCAGAGCCTTCAGCATCTCAGAGTGAATCCCATCACCACCTGGCGCCCTGCCACTGAGGAGCTTCTTGACAACCAAAGCAATCTCTGCCAAGTATATGGGTAAGGCTTCCCCAGGATCTTTGAACTCTGCCTGCTCGTCAGAGGACATGCTGGCTTGTTTTAGGAGTTCCTCAGAGTGTTCTTTTTATTGCTCAATGATAACTTAAGTCAGGAAATCTCCAGCAGTCCACCTCCCCAATGAAACAGCCTAAGCCAAGCTCTGCTACCCCTGCTAACTTATCCAACAGTTTCTTCAAACTCTTCCCCAAACTACACCCCCACCCACACTTTTCAAGCTAACCAGGCTTGAAAGATCTCCTAAAAGATCTTTAGCCTGGTACCTCCTTCACTGTCAGTGTCCACAAGTGGATTCTTAGACAGACATCTCAACTTTCTGTCCACAATATCTAGCAGCCAGTTCCCCTATTGACATTGGCCCATTCCGAATCCATGTCCCCAACTTCCTCTGGGATGAATTAGAAATTCCTGCAGAGGTAAAAGTGGAAGATCTTGCGAACATGGGCTTTATTCCAAGTTTACCCTCAACACGTTTCAGCTTAACAGATCTGTCCACAAGCCTCCCCCACCATCTGATCCAAATCATCACCATGTAGGGATTGGTCTTCTTCACCTGTCCAAGACAAATTGACATGGTTCTGATGATACAACCACAATGCTGATCATTAATCTTTGATCTGGGGTGTTGTGGTACGAGGTAGACTAGAGAATCAAACTATGCTTGGACATGTTGTTTTAAATGGCCAATCGATGACTATCACAAAGCATTCCATTTCCCTTCTGGTAACTTACAGAGTATGGCCTGTTGGTGGAAGGTCTCCTGGTGGCAGAAATGACATCTTGTGTGTTTAAAACTTGACCAAAGGCAAACAATAAACTTCAATCAAAAGGATTTATAACAACCTCACACTGAAAGTTATTCCCATATATAAACCCTATATGAGAATGGTACCATTCTGAACCAGGGCAAGGATCCGAATGCAAGACTCAGAGACAGGATGCAAAATCAAAGTCTGTTTAATCAAAGCAGGTTTGTTTCACAGGAGGTCATTTAAACAGGCAGAGATATCCAAATCGTCAGACAAAAAGGTCAGATCAGAAGCTTACACGAACACGAGGGAACGCTTCAAAACTGTCACGAGGGAACAAGACGAACTGGCACAGAAGGAGGGAAACATAGAGACTATACTGTATAATTTAGGGCAGTGGAGACCCAGGTGAAACGCATTAGGTAATCACACAACGGGAAACAGAAGGGCAGGGTGAGTATCAAATTAAAACAAGAAAATTAACGCCCTATTTCATGATATTTTTTGGTGAATTATGCCTGAACCAATCTTTAACCTACAGAAAATATGCCTCCATCATGTCCATGGCAGTGGTGTACAGGGAGCTAGGATGGTTCCTGATGCATTTACAAGTGTTCACTCTCTCATCTCATCACGTGGAACATTGTTGTTTGGTTTAGGAGCAGTTCCAAAGCTACCCATATTCAGATCGTCTGCCTCCAGCTGTATCTGCCTTCTCTGCCCTTGACGTCCATGTTCTGCATATTTAATCCTCCACTCACCCCCTCACTTTGCCTTTTCCACAACACTTGCCTCTTCTCTTACTGTCAAGAGCGCCTCTGAGTGTGAATTTTACAGGTTCAAAGATCAAAGCGGAGAATACCAATGGAGATAAAGACAGAGAGAAAATGAAAGCAAAGATAAAGAGAGTTTCAAATCCCCTCCAGTCTCCATATTTAGACGTTTGTCATCGCTTTGTTTATGTGTTTTACTGCAACCTCAGTTTCTTCTAAGATTTCAAAGGTTTTGCACCCTGCAGCCTTGTTTGGACTGCTTAAATAACTTGACAGCTACTTAGTCATGACGGAGCATCAACAAATGTTTACCCTTTGCAATATTTCTCTTTGGTAACAAATCAAGTAAGAAGCACTTCTTGATAATTTGAAAACCTTCATCTTTGCAGCCAGAAAAGGTCCAAACATTACTCAGAATCAGGAGAAATTGCGTGAGACGCAATCAGTAAATGGCTGTCCTAAAGGAACAGACAAACCTTAGATCCTTATGAGATTTTTATTAAAGTTAATGGTTTCTCCCATGTCTTTCCTTCAAGGTTATCAGTAATGTGCAGATTACTGCATCTCCGTAGGGCCACTGTTGCACCAGTGGAAAGAGTAAATGAAAAAAAGATGTTATCAGTTACTAGATCACATCATGTACATTGAAAAGACAACTGTTAGGCCACGATATAATGGCAGAATTAAATGTTATTGTATGGCCAGAGATATAGTTGCTGTTAACCTTGTGTTCACGTACACAACCGTCTGTG
Source organism: Semicossyphus pulcher (assembly GCF_022749685.1). Taxonomy (NCBI): domain Eukaryota; kingdom Metazoa; phylum Chordata; class Actinopteri; order Labriformes; family Labridae; genus Semicossyphus; species Semicossyphus pulcher. The sequence goes on from NW_027211759.1 coordinate 20,720,004, forward strand.
TCATCAACGTTATTATTGTGACTGGAGGATACCTCTAGATGGCACACCAGAGAGCAACTACCGTATGTGCGGGATGTAAACAACAGACATGGCGACACACAAGGAGGTTACTATGATGTTAATTCTGAGATCACTGCAGAAGAAGCGACAGCTTTTGTATGTTCGGTGGACAGAACACACCGTTGTCATTGTCCCCACCCCGTTTCTCCAACATTGTCCTCCGTACACAGACGTAACAGTCCCGGACTTTCATTAAGTTTTGCAGGTTTCGTCGTCGACTTAATGGAACTCATGTCTTTGACAGCCGTGTTTGTCGCTGTGCAGCGGCAATGACACATCGTATAGATGTGGATATTGCGGACTTGGTCCATTAGCTTGTCTTCATCGTCACATCCCCTCTGCCCTTACACTGCCCCTACTGTCAGTGTGCATACTGCATCTTGTATTTGCGTAGCGTTAATTCTTGAGGAGGTGCAAAGCCGACGCCCTAAACAGATGCAGGGGACAAGCGGCAGCCATCATGCGCAAGCAAACGAGTAATTTAAAGCAAGTATATCTCCGGCTTAAGATGTGAAGCCTGTAGAATCAAAGTAAATTAAATCTGTACGTGCTATTTTCAACATGCATATATTGTCTTTTGATTCCAGCTAGAACCTTCAAACAAATACAAAGTTATTTTAAAAGCTGTTGTTAATTTGGAAAATGTGTGAGGAAGAAATGGAGGCGTGTTTTTGGAAAGGTTACAGAGTACTAAAGGTCACCAAGAAAGCCTGTAGATACTAAATAGATACACATTTCCTCACTGCAGTAGTTGTCTCATTACCGGTTAGTTCTGTATCCATTTGACTGGCTCTGCACAGCAGATGGTGCTGAGGAATGGGCAGGGAACAGTTGGTCTTAATTAACCTTTCTATTCTGTAGTGTCATTAATGTCAATCGGGTGCTGTCGCCAGAGATGAGCTCGGGCTGAAGAGAGCGGGTCAGGGTGCAAACGGAGAGATGAGCAGTGAGGAGGATGTGAGGGTCAGAGAAGCAGACAAGTGAACAGTGATCGGGAGAGAGGAGGGTTGAAGGTCTGAGCAGAGGACGGGGAATAAGAGGGGCAAGGCGAAAATATACTTTGACCCTGCTGTGTGAATGACAGATGAAGAGTGGGACTTAGTGGTTGGTTGGTTAGTTGTTTGTTTCAACTTTAAATCCCAGCTGCTGCCGCCCTGTGGAAGCCAAGAGCAGGGCTGAGTCCGAACTTTTGACCTGCATTTTGATGAACAAAACTTGTTGTTTGGGGAACCAGACAGAGAACAGATTAGGAAAAAACAAGTATATCAAAGCTTCTATAATGCCATGCTCTTGTTTTCTCTTATATCTCTACAAAGTAGGGCAGACAGTGTTAATGGCTTTTCTTAAAATGGGCTATTGAAGTGTTTGTCAGCTTCTCCAGCCAAATCCTGGGGCAAAAAACCCCACATAGATTAGAATGTGAGCATCAAAGAAATCTCAGCTTCCCTAAAGTACTTTAAAAAGCTTAGCATAAGAAAAAGTATATTCACAATTCTATTCACATTGTTCAATAAATCAAAACCGACTCTGATTTAAATATATATTAGAAAACATTAATGTGACGAGGCAGTTTCCACTTTAAAATGCCAAAGATGTGGAACACTCCATTAAGGAAAAATAGTCCCTGTTTGAAAAGAGAAAGAGGGGAGATGACTTAAAATGCTTTAATATATAACTGACTAGAAGTCAACACAGCAAAACAACAATTTAACATTTAGCAACTGGCCAATCTCGGATCCAATAGGCTATAGCCTGAGGGCGATATAGCTTCTGGGGACAACGGTGGACAGGCCTTTTTTGCGTGTTGCATTATTACAGAAAAATAAACAGTTTTCTTGTGATTTAATTTAATTACCTTTGCTGAAATTTCAACATCATGATGCAGATTTGTAAAAAGTCAAAATGAAGCTTTGTCAGGTCTGTCCTCAAGAGGAGAAGAAAACTACTTTTAAAATGCTCGAGGTTGGATCGATCATTTCTGATGCATTCGAGGAAGTCGGGAAATCTAAACGCTGAGCAACTTTTGTGACTCAGCGTCGAGGGAATTTATCTTGTCGACTGTTAGATCTAGAACAGATTGTTAGCTGTTAGCATGCAGATGTCTGTTTATAGAGATTAATAAGAAGCTAACTCATCGTCAGATCACGCTGATGGGAGCCGGGATGTCGTTACGGCGGATTACGTTCGCCTGCTTTTGCTCTCCTTACGGACTGTTTTTCCTGCATACGCTGCAGCCTGCTGATACATGATTGGTCAATATTACTCGGACTACAAGCGTACTACAAACGGAAACCAGAACAGTTGGCATCCCTTTCCATTCCTTCCAATGTAGAATCTGTAAATTAGCAACTAGCAAACCTATTACAAGAGAGAGTCTGGGATACAGAGTTTTCTCTGTTGAAATTTGGAATGTCTCCCTTCTTCACCGATAAAGTCTCTCCTTTGACCAACTTCTTACTCCCTTCAACACAGCACTCTTAATCTGATACTTCAGGAAGTAGCAAGTGCGTAAATCTGAGTTTGAATTGAATGTGCTTTTAAGAGTGAAAAGATGTAAAGAGGGATTTAAGAGGTACAAAAAAAACAGGTTTTACTTAACCCACTTGGCCTTTTGAAATCTTTCCATTCTAGAGAATATATAACCTTCAAGTCATGGCTGAGCAAAATCCTGCTATAACAGGAACACTGCAGCTGATCCGTCCTCAGTAAGAAAAGTGTGATCCTCACACAGTGTTACTCGCTTTTACATTTTCCTCTTTATATTTATTTTTCTATTAATTATTTTTTATTATTCTTGCGACATTGCCGTATGGAAAAATGATCATGAAGCCGAGTAGAATATTCAAGCATTTCTAGCAAGATTACATGAAAAATAAAACGTAATTCAAATTAAACATTTATATAAAATAAATCCTATTAAACTTATGGATAATACATATTTCATTACATCAATGCCACCCAAGGCGCATCGGCATTAAATTTAGTCCGCAGTTAAGCAACAGGTTAAAACTATTCCCATATTGCTGCCGGCAGATACGAACAGACATGCTGCCTGCAATGTTCCCTCGCCGCGGTAATAGTGAGAGACTGATCTGCAAGACATGCTCAACAATTAATTCATGAATTGATTTTCTGCTTCGGGATTAGTATAGCTGCCGCCTTTCAGAAAAAAGCTGGGGCGTTTCGGGCCTGGAGCAAATTTTGCTCACTGATACGTCAAACAGAAAGGACACAAAGGTCAGGGAGCGCATGGCAGAGTGGGGAATGAGTGAAATGAAGGGCAGATGGAACAGATGTTGACATGAGGAAAGCATGTTTGTAAGTGATGCTACAGGCTGCAGAGCTCTGATGGGAAATACAAGTAATAAAACTATTGTTTTTTACATCCTGGCTGCACGTGAGATATTGAGTTTGAGAACTTTAGCATGCTTAGCTCTCAACTTTTTAATTTATCACTCGGCTGAAAAGTATATTATCTGATGCAGAAGCACCTGTAGCTCCGGTGGTGCTAAATCATGCCTGTATGCAGCACTTTTTATGGGCTCATCTCCATAAAACTGGCTGGTGATAATGTTGTTTCCCATAGTCAGCTAAGTAGAATCCATCAATTACTGGGTTGCACTGAGGCCCCTTTGCATACTCCGACTGGTTACCGAACGATTTAATAAGCTGTACATGAAGCACATTTCCCAACATTACTGATTAATTGGTTTTAATTCCTGCGCCATGCCTCATTGGAGTTCCGGCCATATGGACTTAGAAGACATAACTCATTTTCAGTGATCAACACTTTTAGTCGATCTCCCTCCTAACAAGGAAAGCCTAACAGCGAGCATACTCTCTAAATCCTGACATGTACAAAGATGGATGATAATGACCAGCCTTTACGTGGCTGTAAAGTATGCAGCTGCATGGAGTGCCCTCTCCTTCTGGCAAGTCATTAAGAGTGCATCACCGGGGTCTTCCTTCACACCTGGAAAAGCAGGTGCGGGGGGCCGCAACCTCGTAATGGAGTACAAGGTGAGTTGAAACAGTAGACAACTCCCTGTTCTGTTTGGGAAGTCCAGGACGGAGCAGGAGCTGCAGGAGTGTGTGCGGGTTTATGTAACCGTTTGCAAAGCACTTTTTAAAAATCAAAAATTCACTTTGCTGTTAAAATTTTAAAAGCAAACAAACAAACGAGCACGCTGCGGTGCAGAGCTCTCGCCAATTATAGACAGCGGCTTGAAATCGTATCCGCTTGATATACAATATTGAGGAAATGCAGCACATCCCACCAATCAGGTGATATTTTGCATACAAAGTGTTATTGCCTCTCATGCAACTATAAATCATTTATTTAATTACCAGTTTAAAGGAGAGGCTCAGATTAAAGAACTCATTTGCATTATTGAGCATCAGACCACTCTGCTAGGAAATATACGTACTCCGTCAGAGAGATAATGACTCAGTCGAAGAAACGGCACAACAAGACGGTGCCACATTTTACTGTACGCCATAAAACGAATCAAGGGCATAGATTAAGTTGCTCTAAAGCAGCACGGTCCCATGAGGACGGATTGGCGATGTGATGAAAACTAGGTTTTTACGTGAGGAGACGTCGTAATGGCTGTTGATTCTCAAGTGTCTATTTGACATTGGTTGCGCCCCTTAAGAACAAAGCAGAATACTTATGCAAAGCACTAATCAAGACGTATCAAAATTCCCCATGCCAGTCTTCCTTAAGTGCTTTCTTGGCAGATGTGTCCGTTTGCTGTGTGTGTGTGTGTGTGTGTGTTTCAGAGACAGCGAGAGAGACAGATAATAGTTTTCACCTCATTTTAAAAATCGCCATCACACCAGCCTTAGGAAACGCTCCTCACGTGGCAGTTGTATTGAACGAGCGCTCCCAATACTCCGCTCTCCCCGACATGAATATAAAACAGCAGACCCGTGTCTGTAACCTCGAGCCAGCCATTTGCCATGGCATCTGTGAGGGTAATGGGAGAGGACAAGAGGGGTGGGGTGGGGATGTGACACTCATTGCATGCACCTCTGGCTATGGCGGGCTCGCCTGAAGAGGTATGTGAGAGTGAACTGATTCAGGCTGCTAAGACTAGCGAGCGTCCGTCACACCCGCGGCAAAGTAAATTTCAGAGAAATGGGCCTTTATAGATAGTGTATTGGTCCTGACTGCGGGCAGTCAGCATCCATTTATGGTAATGGTGCAGCACACAAACCAAGGTGCCTGCCCGGGGTTCTGCTTTTCCCTTTTTCTCCTAACTGCACTGTTTCTGTGTTAAACCACCTTTAAATGACTCTTTTTATCTGTATTCTTATGCAGAATTAAACTCAAAACCACTTACTATAACACGGTTTGAGTTTTATTTCAGTCATGACTGCTGCAAGACTTTTAATCAACCCACCCTTTAAAGTTCATCTTTTTTCTAATTGTCTTTTGAGCTACTTTCCCTGTTTCTCCTACGTGCGTGATTTATGAGCATATTTGACTAAATCTGATCTAATTCCACAATGTTGAAACATGACCCGGGGTTAACATCATAAGTTAATATTTCATTCTCCCCCGCTGTAACTTTGGTCATTGAGTCAGTGTTGATAGGCCATTATTAGTGAGTGATGGAGTGATTGCTAATGAGGGGGATAGAGTGTGAAGCCAAGCCCTATTTGATGAAGTATGATAGATAAAGGAAGAAATTGTCCTGCTAATGTGTAATTGAGTTTGAAAAGACATCATCATCTGGAGGTGAGGGGCGATTATAGATGACCCCTCTATCATTTTATTATTGTGGCAACTTCTCAGATATGGGAATATTCATGTTTCCGTGTCACTTCCTTTTACGGCTAATGGCTGGATTAGTCTGAAACATGCATACGTGTTCATTTTCTCTTTCTTTAAAAGCCATTAAGTACTGAAAGAGTACAGGACAGACAGGTTGATAATGCTGTAGAAGAAACGACTTAATGATTGGTGGAGCATATATCTTGGTCCAGAGCACCACCATAAAGAATGAAGCTTAAGATATGCGGGCGTATATTGCTCATATTGTGAGACAGGAAATGCTTATAAAAATAGCGCAGAGCTTAAAGGCAGGATGTGTTTCCTTAAAGAGGCCTTTCATACACTAAAAACACAATGTTTATTTAGCATTTGCATCACACAAGTAGTGACCTCACCATCCATTCTCTTTCTTCATAAACAGCCACTTAGCTTGATTACCTCCCACTCAGTCCTCTCCAACACCAGCAGATCCGTCAGAGCCTTTTCCACAACAGCGTCCCGCTCGCTCCGTTGTGACACTGTCTGGAAGATTAAACGTATAGATCACACTTTTCCCGGGCCAGACCACCTGAGTGGCGATGAGTCCGGATAGCATCACCTCCCTATCTGGGCCACGCCACAGTAGACTGAGGTTCCAGACCAGCGGGAGTTGATCAGTCAGCGAGCGAGGCATTAATCTGCTGTGACACACTGACTCTCTCCCCTTGGAGGACGTCCGGCGCTGGGAAGCGGTCCAACAGCAGCGCCTATTGCTGCTAGAGTAATGCAGGGTGTCAGAGGAGCTGGCATGGATGGAGGGACAGGGTGCGGAGGGATGGAGGCGGACGGACAGAAGGAGGAGGAATGCTGAGAGGCTGAGATGCAAGATCAGCGGAACAGGGAAGAAGGGTATGGGAAGGAATAAGAGGGATGGAATGTGGCACAGAGCAGATAAGGACTATAAGTTAGTTTGAAAAGAAGCTGAGTTAAGCTCAAAAGGAGAGTGAAATCTTCATTGGCCGGGCCTTTTCCTGTTTTGTGCTCAGACTCTGAGGAAGTGGCTTCTATCTTTTCAGGCATCTGAATCTTGTTATCGCAGTATTACAGTGGAGGGTTCTAATAGTTTATCAGCCATAGGCAGGTATCAGGTTACCATACGGTAGATTATCTCGTTCCACAGAGGCTGATTCATTAAATATGTGATCAGTCCCAAACTGACAAGACTTATGCTACAGATTAACACACAACTTTTTCCATCTGGAGGTATTTTAATTGAATGGAAGCACTGCTACTTTTTGTTCGGATCCTTATAAGCTGTTCAAAGCAACAGCAACTCTCCCTGGTGTCCATTGTTTCATACACGTACGCATGGTGGGGCAGTGGTATGAATAATGTAGCCATCACTTCTTAAAGGGGCTATAATGGGTATTTTTATAATAACAATGTATTCAATGACAATGTGAACACAGTGTTGCAATGTGAAAGGTAATCCTACAGAGAATTCTCACCTGAATCTGCAGCTGCCCTCACTTTATAGCGAATTTCAGGTCATTGTTCAGCTGTCTGGCCTGCAGCGTTCTGCTGTCTGCTCTCTAAAGCACTATTGTACACTGAAGTTAGCAGCTATAAGGTCAATGGAGTGGAGCATGTAGTGGCTGAAGAGACAAAAAGTTCCTTAAGGAGTTGGTGGAGACAAAAAACAGAGGTAAAAGGGAGTCGACCTCTTACATCTGTCAGGTGACCAGAAACTGTTGGACATTTGAATAGCTGTTTGGTTTAGTTGAAGTTAACAATATCAACATAATCCATCAATGGACTGTAATCCAAGCTTTTATCTGTCGCCCCAAGTGGCAAAAATATTATATAGCTTTGAACATAAGAGCTGTGATGATTCCTTTGAGCACCCATCTAGGGGGGCAGATGCGCAACATAACGGTACACACAAAATGTTCCCTCCCGGTCCCCAAACCAACAGGTGGAAACTAAATTTCCAATATATAGAAATTATTTATTACAATAACTCACAAACACAAAGCAATAACACTGATTTAAGCAAACACAGTAGCTGAGGGTGAACCTAAGGCCAAAAACAAAACAAACTCCTTTTAAAATACGTTCTAACCCTAAATGAAACAAATTCAACCAAAATACATTAGACAAACCTAACTCACTACCTTAAACAAAAACAGGAGAAAAGAGATGAAAGAAAACTTTTAACTCGAGGAATTATCAAAAGCAAAAACTAACAAAAAACAATACTGACAATCAATACAAGGTTATCCTAATTAACAAGTTGGAGACCGAGGACGAAACGTTCTTCTGCTGTCAGTAGGTTGCCCAGAATCTGTTGGAAAAAATGGTCTTCTTGAAAGTTGGGGAGGATAATGATTGAGCAATCCCGCAGAGTCTCTCTCCCTCGACGCACTCCCTACTCCAGCCACTCAGGATGCTTCACCTGCGACAGACAAAACATCTACACAACAACAGAACACACACTTGCACACAAACACAGACACAGTCTCCACATAAAAAAAAACTGAAATTCCTCTATAAAGATTGTTCTAAACGCATTATAGTCAGACGGTTATTAAACACATCAAATCCCATACTTTCTTCCTCAAAGACAAGGATATTCCTGCACGCAGTTCTTGATTTTATGTTGGATCAGCACGAGCCTTTCACTTAGTACATCCAGCAGTGTCAATGTAATAAGTGCTCGAGCAGTGTACAGGTAATAATAGCACATAATGCTATTTGGTTTTCCATAGGACTTCATAAAGATGAAGATCAGGAAACCACCTTGGTAAAGTTGTTAGGAGAATAACAGTAAGACCTTTGTGGGATTGTAGTTGAATTTACTAAACATGTTGTTATTCAAGGAGCTCTTTAAGTTACCATATACAGCTGCTGGATAAGCAACATCTCAGCACACTTATGGTCAAAGCATATACACATAAATAAACATGCATACATAGGCAGAAAAATGCATACATCAAAAAATATTAGCGTATAAAATAACTCACTTGTAGTGTGCATGCACAGGTATGCAATATGACACAAGTATATGTTTACTTGTACAGGTCTGGATCAGCAGTCCCTAGTCAGCTGTGTATTAAAGCTTTGCTGTGCTAAGTGGTGGGATAAATCAAATAGCTCTTGTCTCTAGAGCCCCTTCTTCCTCCACCGCCCAGTTTGTCTCCAAGGAATGCTGAGCATAAACATCAAAGCAGAAATTACATTAATATAGCACTCTGATGTTGAACTTTCCTCCAGAAACTTTCTTTCATATGAAAATACAGAAGGAGTCCCTATGCTTCCCTACATGCTAATGGTTCCAGCCTCCAGTTTACATAATGAGCGTCCTGCACTGGTGCGGTGACACCAGGGGGGAGGGTGGGAGAGTAATGGACCTATGCATATGCCATACAGGGGATCAGGTGCAGGGAAGTCATGGTTGCTGCACTCCCCCAGGGCTTGGAAGACAAAGGCTGAAGACCCGCCCCACAAATGTCAGATAGAGCACCTGCTGCCATGAATAACTACAGAGATAACAGAGACAGGACACATGCCCACCTGCTGGGAGGGCACGCACAGGCCGCAGTGCTTCACAGAAGAGTGAGGACATAAAGGGAAACAGGGAAGACATACACAGCATGGTGGTTAATTACCATAATATACTACAACAGAATGTAATTAAACATTATGTTCTAAGCTATGGTTTAAAATAGAAGTAAGGAGCTTGGGCCCAATTTTAAGCCGACACTACTGCAGCCAAAAAGAATACCAACTCTAAAAAGTTTCATTGTCCTTGGTGACAAGGTATTTTTCCCCAATTTGTCCCCCATAGGCTTAACAGAAGGAACTGTAATTGGAGGCCGTTAAATTCATTATAGTTCATGGTTCTCATTTAAAACAGCCTTGGTCGGGTTCTTAACCTGCTTGAAGTACATCATGTTCAGAGAGTAAGAGGTATCCTCCATGGATGGAATCGAGATATTTCAGAGCATCTACTGACAATGCAAGACTCTTTTTCCGATATTCAAAAACTAAGAAAGAATTGTTGAAAATAAATTTTAAGTACCTCTAAGATAAGGATAGAAAGATAGAAATCCAATTATAATTTAAGTTTGGTTCCACTAAAATATAATGTGAATTCACATTCTGTTAATAGGCTCCCAGTTTCTCTGAGGAGGGTCGAATTCCCTGTTGGGGAAAAAGTGACTTTCCCTCTTAAAAGACTGAAGCGTTGTCAGTTGAAAATGAACACAAATGGAAAGTGTAAAGTTTCATTCTTTGCAGGGAAACAAACCAAAACTTTGGTCATTTTGATGCACATTAAAGGATGTGCCATTTACAGAAGCTCTTTGTTCAACACTATAAACCCAATCTAACACAAGGCTGACGGTCAGAGGAAAAGAAGTAGTGGTCGGCGGCGTTTCTTGGGTCCCTTGTCAAAGATGGCACCAGAAAAAAACAGATACGGCATTAAATCTTATACGAAAAAAAGCCATCCTTCAGCATCTATTTGTGTGTGTTACAGTGTTTACATACTGTGTTTAAACAAACTATCAAAAGTCAGAGGCCTATTTGTTGTCACCTACTGATAAACGTATTTGCAGTTCCGTCACTGTCGCATTGTTTACATTTAGTTGTTTTTGTTCAAACTTTATTGAATACTACTTCAATTTACGAACATTTGCTACATTTAGTCGGGGGCTGGCCATTCAAGTTGGTGTACATCACCAAGTTTGCTATGAACTCTTGCGTAAGTCCCACAGGAAAGTCTGCAGATATGCGGACTCATGGAAAGTCCGTAATTTGGCGTTGAAAAGTCTGCATCAGAGAGTCACACATTTACTAAGTTGGGACAGCACTAAGCACTCACACACTTACTGGGAACGCGCCTCAAAGTCCATGAGTGTGGAGATTGGGATTGGGCCGATAAAAGAGATCATGAGTTTGCATTTCTTCTCTACTGGAGACAGACAATGACCAAAGGGAGTAGCATAACGCATTACTAAGGACATTTAAGGATAGTCTTTTTTTAAGTGATTGAAATACAGTTAAGAACAACTCTACAGTAAAACACAACCAAGGGAATTCATTTGATCTGTCTTTGCTATTCCACCATGCAATGCTTTGGCTGCCAAAGCTGTGCTGGGAGCAGAAGCAGTTTGCATGGAGAGAGGGTGGGCTCAGGAAGATATTCTTGGCAGATTTTATACTGGTGCCACTACAGTACTCCCACCACTGCTAATCTAAAACCTTGAAGAACACCCAGATTCACACCATTAATTATTTGTTTCTAGCAAAAAATAGCAATACTGTTCCTCCCTTCTCTGTAATCTGTTCTGACAGAATCACCATTGTAGAAGATTATGGGAAGCTTCTATTGGTAAAGGGTGGGACTGTTCTTGACAGTCGAGGACTTTCATTAATTAGCCAAACCGAGTATGCCTAGAAGTTACTTCTACCACTAACACTGCACCATCTCTCAACTCTGGAACTCATTGTGAAAAAGCAGGTCCCAGCACAAGTTTTGCGACATTGAAAAGTCTGTGTTGAATTTAAAAGGGGATAAATAAATTGCTTAATAAATTACAAAAAGCATACCCCAACTGCCACTGCCTGCTTGGGAAATCTTCTGAAATCTCTGCTGCATTGTCTTCAGCAGACCACCACCATGTATTTGTCTTCTTTGAGGACACCAGATAAATAAATGGCTTTGTGAAACATGGGTAGAAGATTGGAAACTTTGTTGTTGGCTGGAATGAAGTCTTACGTTGGACAAAGAACAAACTGAATTTGGTAAGGAATGCATAAACAAACACCATGTACTTTTTCAGGTACGCAAGAAAAGAGATAGACTTCCCGACCCTGAACATGTACTGCATTTGTTTCGCTTGTGCTGGTGTTTCTGAAGTCAAAGTAAAGTTGTCGAATGTCCTTTTGTGTAGAGTCACCCAAACATAATATTGTACATACTATTGGTATACTGTATAGATTTCTAAGGATGTTATGGTTGACTGAGGACACATTTGTAGTAGCGTATCACAGGTTGAATTCAAAAAACCATAGCCTTGGTTAGACAGCCCTTAGGCCATGAACTTGACAACTTCCATGTCTGAATGGTGACATTTGAGACAACCTCCTGAGTTGTACTGATTGGTTTAAGATCGCAAGAGAAAACCAGCACAAAGAAGAAAAACTGCTGAATTTTTGTTTTAAAAGCACATTCTTATCCCAGATGTCCATCCTGTCTGAAAACTTCTGTCTGGTCTGTCTGCCCTTATAAACCACCACCACGATTCTGCAGCTGGCTTCTGAACAGAGATTGTTTGTTTTTATATCTGCTCGGCACAAGTGGGTGGTAAGTTGATGAGTGTTCAATGCTCATCTGAGGATACAGCATTTACCCTGTTCTGCTATCCAGAGTTTGAGTCTTGACTGACTGAAAGGATGTACCGACACAACACACATGCAACATAGTTGTAAATACATGCGAAACAGTGCATGCTCACCACAGTGGTATCTACTATTGCAGCGATCCACGTCCCTATGTGCACTTGATCATTGAGAGGGACGGTATGGGTGGTTGGCACTTCATACTGAGTACAAACTTTGCAAATGGGGCCTGATGGTGAAGACAGATAGGAGTGCAGAGGGCAAGAGGGGCACCATAAATCAACATCTATCTGGGCTGCCACATTTAGTTTGGAGTGATGTCTCTTCAGTTTCCCAAAGGCAGTCGCTTCAGACCTCACAGCACTTCTCCTGCTCCATGACAGTGGGCATGATTGCATGTTTCACAACAACATTGGTCAAAACAAATCTTATTTCATTTATCTCTGTCATGTTGTTCTTTCTTTTTTTTAGGTGTGGTATTGCCTTGAATTGACTTGTAGCCTACTGACACTCAGGCCTCGATAGCAACAATACAAGCAGTAGTGCAGGTTCAATATAAGTGTGTGACTGGCCAGTGTTAAAAATAAATCTAAATACTTTGATAAATTAATTATTTTGTGTTCTGTTTGCATGAATTGGATTTCAGGCTGAGTAAAACCTTAAGCAGTGGCATGTATCAAAGTGAGATTAGTGAGTTGGTTTACAATCTTTGGTCTTCATGTGGAAGCCTGTTATTCAACCACTTCCTTAGTTAAAGGTGGCTCTAAAAAACCTAATGACCAAAATAAAATCATGATGCTGATCCAGATACATCTTCTGTTGACATAATGAAGAAATGTTGACACCAAATATATCACTATATGTCATTTTCACATTACATTTTCATGCAAATAAATGTCTGTTAAGTCACTATCTCTTGCCGAATGAGGTAACACAATGGTGATTGGGCCTATGGACCACTGATGAAAGCCTTTGCATTTGCAGTATATGGTATTATTACGGACTGGGTGTCTGGTGCAACTTTCGCGGAAAAAATCACAAGCGGCGGCCAGTTAGTGACACATTTTCAGCCAGCAGTGGTTGGTCTGCCAGAGATGGTAGGCGGAGCTAAGCGGCTGCTTTTCCGGTCTCTTCAAGTGTTGCGAGTAAACAGTAATCTATTTTGGCTGAACAAACAAAGAAAAGATCGATGACTACAGATACAACTTCAAAAATAAGTGAAGGCAAACAGTCTAAGAAGGAAAGCGACCGTTAGCCAGGAAAATCAAGAGTTACAACCGGAGCCAATCATGGACGTCACACATGCAACACTGTTTGGATATCTGGGAAGTGTGCTCCCGCAAGTACCGTTTATCGCCATAGGTGCCGCCAAGGTGAACGAAACTGAGATCTTCTAGATTATAACTTCAATTTGACCATTCTACACATACTGTGAATAATGCATAATTAATCAAAGGTAAATCTGTAATTTCAAGCTTCCACATTTAAAGCAGTGTTTGGCAAGACAACTTAATGTACAATCGGATGAATTTGAAGTTGCTACATTACCCCCTGGACTGCTGTGCTGTTGTGTTTCCCTTTCATGTTAAAAACGTACAAAAAGCAGCACTTTGCATTACTACAAGCATGTGTTAACATAAAAGTAAATTATATTCTCACGCTTTCTTCAGGAGACAGAATGGTGCCAGTGGTGTTTTTAGCGGCACACATACGCATGTTTTAATCCTGGTTGTGATTTGTCTTCTGTTCAGGATCCCAGGGAATAATGTCTGCTGTGATATACAGAGCTTGGTGAGTGCCAACTCATCCTCAGTCTGAATTACACAATAAGATACATGCTGACAGAAACTGTGTGAAAGTTGTTATGTGTATGCACATCTGTATTTGCGTGGGAGTAAGAAATAACTATGTTGCTCCTACAGCTTTACCTTCACTTTTACTTTTACCTCAGGGGAGAGGTTTTGGGAAGAAAGTTGGAGGTTACGTAATCAATTTGTTGACTCAATCAATTTGTGGGTTCAATAAATATATAAATATAAACTCTGCACTGCTGCTTCTCAACGGCCCATTAGTTAAATCCATGACCAGCATTTTGCAATACACTCAGGTCAACTGCATCAATATTAATAAAAAAGTAAAAATCCTAATGCAGAGGCCGCTTCTGCAAATTCAAACTAGAATTCATCAAACATGTTGACATTTCTGCATATTTGGCACAAATGTAACAGTAAGGTTCTCTTTTACACATGTTTCTTCAAATTAGAGTATGTCCAAGTGACGACTGATTAAATGACTAAATGAATCTTAAAAGCTCAGTGGGACTTGGGCAAGGGTTTTGGGATGGAAGGCAATTTAAAGCAACAGAGTGCAGACAGTGAATGTGCCCGAGCTCTTTGTCATGAGGAATTAGCAGCAGCTTGTTCAATGTCTTTAGGATTATGATGATGTGAATGGTAATTACGATCATGGTAATGATGATTAAAATGTGGATGCCTCCAAGGTAAAACAAAATGGGAGAGAAAAATGGGCTGTAAATGAATTGGTTTTTAAATGATCGACTGTTGACTATTGGAATAGTAGCTATGCTACAGAGTTATCTTTGGTTTGTTCATCGCAAGGCTACACATGTGGGTGTTGCAATCCTGCAGCCCTGCTCTCTATACTGTACATTTATCATAGAAGGTGTCATCTGCCTATATTGCTTTTCGCTTCTCTCTGGCTTCGTCTTTTCTTCTGCTCCACAGACCTACCATTCTACACCTTGTCCCTTCCTTCTCTTGTTTCCTGTTATACCCTGCTTTAACCACACAAAAGCCTCTTGATGACTGACTCGACTAGAGCTGGACTGTCTGTGCTCAACAGTTGTTACGTTACATATGGGCTGAGTCATGAACCATTCATTTCAATTATACTTAAACGCCAAGAAGAAGAGCCAGAGGTGACGGCTGCTTGAAATCATTGAATCAAATCCAATATTTTTAAGCTGTGCAGATTTATTTTTTACTTCTTCACATTTCATAGAACAACATAATCTGGCAGTAGCAGTTTGAGATATTCACAGACACCCAGGGTGAATGATATAAATGCTTTGTTACAGCCTTTGATTCGGCAGCTCTAGTGAAGGGCTTGTTTTATAAGGCAAACTAGGCAAATTCCAACATTTGAATTTCTTTTTATACTAACTTGTTCTCATACGATGTCTTGAGAACCTAGAAATGACATTCATTAACGGCCAAACACATCAGCAGTTTAGGATGAGCATTAAAAACATTTGAATGCACTTTTTTGATTTCTATGTAAACCAGCAAATCATCTGCATAAAGGTTTATTACAGGTATAGAAATTAGTATGCACCGTTATCCATCCATTATCTATGCCGCTTATCCTGTTCAGGGTCATGGGGGAGTTGGAGCCTATCCCTGCTGTCATTGGACGAGAGGCGGAGTACACCCTGGACTGATTGCCAGTCAATCACAGGGCTGACACACAAAGACAGACAACCTTTCACGCTCATGCTTCCTATGAGCAATCTTGGAGTGACCAGTGAACCTAACGATCATGTCTTTGGACTGTGGGAGGAAGCCGGAGAACCCGGAACACATGCATGCACGGAGAGAAGATGCAAACTCCACACAGAAAGACCCACTTACAAACCAGGGATCTTCTAGCTGTGAGGCAACAGCGCCAACAGCTGCCCGGTGGTGCACCATTATCCTATATCCACACTTCAACACACAGTAACTCTCATTTAAGCAGCAATTTTATTGCTTTTTCTCCCTAAATTTCCCCTAAAAAATATGTACTACTCCTGTACTGTATGTGGTCAATGTTTGCTAGGTAATTTACCAACCATCAGATGATATTCTACTAGTTGAATGATGATATTTATTTAAGTTGATGGCTAAAATAAAGCTGATCTTATGTCCCTCAAGTTCCTCCTAAAGGCCCATTGGCATTGAGTGCACAGCCTTTTAATGCAATGCATATAGATCATTAATATCACTGTCACATGGTTTGTGCATGTAGTACAGACTCTGTGTCAATTGTATTTTCTATACTCTTGGCTGTTCTTATTCATGTGTGCAGTTCAAATAGCAGGTCTGTCCTACCCAGAGGTCCACCTAAATAAATGGGAAGAGATGTGTTTGCCAGTTGGCCGTCACAGGCGGGAATGCTTTAGTCAGTCTTGAACACTGTCAGAGTCACACACACATCAGGAAGTTCACACCCAACAAGTCTGCTGCTAAAGGGAGATTCCAGGGGTTTAGCAGCAAACCAGTTAGCTGAACTGGGGGAGGTGCAGGTCAATCAGTAGATTACACAATAATTTGAGAAATTGAAAGAAGGGACCCTGGGAAAAAACTGGTGAATAAGGGTCAGTTCTAGCGAGAATTATAGTCTAAGCCAATGTTGAATTATTTTGTTGAACCCAGGAACCTACTTAAGCACCGAGCAGAGGAACAAGTTTGTAGTGGGCTTTGTTTTGTTTTGTTGTAATACATGATTTCCTATTTATTGCTAGCATAGCCAAGTTTGTGTTTAAATATTAAACCAGTCCAAAAAAGAGCAAACTCGAGGCTGCAACATATTTGAGAAAAAAACATTATTTAATGTTCAGCAGGCTCCTTTAAAACACAGATTCAGTCACCACAGATGCACAGTATTATAATATATAGTATAACATAGTACAATATATAAACTATTTATTTTAAAGGCAATGCTCTGTGCGTAATTAATACATTAACTCTTTATGGTGAACAAAAATGAGTCATTCCTGATCTGCAAGCTTGCATACTTTGTAAGGACTGCATTCAAACCAGCATCTTCTGACAGTCCTGGCTCTATTTCTTTATCACACAGTAACATAGCATCACGTTTCTCTTTAAGGGGGTCGCACAGTGGATTTAACACATTTAAACAGTTCGCCGGCTTTTTAATATACACATCTGTTGTAAAGCCACATTCTGTCTGTTTAGCACAGAGGCCTACAGCCTTCCTTCCCTGTCACTCCTCTTATCCATCTCTCACATGCTCTGTAGTTGTTTCCTGAGGCCTTGAACTCACCATAACCCAAGCTTGTCTTCCTGTTAGCTGGTGCATTGTACCTCCCAGTTTTGACCTCATGGGAGTGATGTAATATTTGTCGATGAAAGGGATTTTGTTGGACAAAAATGTGTCTTGATGTCTTGTTAAACTTAAGCAATTAAGTTTGAGAGGCTTCACTGCAGGGACGTTCACCATCGACAAACAGTGATAGCTTTGCAGACCAGATGTGTGTGTATCCCCTTATTCTGTCACTATTTTCCTTTCTATTATAGTGATACTGAGTTTTTCTTTCTTTATCTTCATTAATACTGCATGCAGTCATACTGTTGGGTTCCAGTACAACCACACATGACCACATGTAATAAATGTAATCAGATGATGCTAAATGACACTAAAAACTCATGAAAACCCATAAGCACTAAATTTTGCATGAACTAGTCCCTACCTCAGAGCAGCTTTTATTGGCAATCTCTGTTCATGTGCCACCTGATAAAAAAAGCTTTCTCTGACTTGGCATCATGTAAAATCGTGAAAGCAAACATTGATGTCGTCTGGCCCAGGAGAAAGAGCAAGCAGATGCGGGAGAACTGTGCCAGGAGCAACACGACGGTGCAACTGTAAGGTGCGACGGCAGCAGGAAATGGACCAGGAGATCCCTTAAGCAGGAAAACAATAAAGCTCCCCAAGTAAGATCCTGATTTTGAATGCAAGATCTTTAAGTATCTGTTTTGATATAAGGACCTTAAGACTTGGTAGGTTTTCCACATAGACTTAGCGAAGCAAGAAGGAAGTTGAAGTCGCCTCACATGCATCTGAAGGAACAGATACACTTCTACTTTAATCAGTCCAAGTGATCTGAGCGGATCTGAGTGCCGCCAGGTGACCTATAATTCCATTCTGCACCTGAATGCATCCTGTGACACGCACTGAGCCTTAAACCTGCTGCCACAGCTATGCTAGTGTTCTGCTTGTGCTAGGTCTCATGTGCAGACACAGTGTACATTTTTATTGGAGGAGCCAGAACAACAGATTTATGGTATTGGCACTTTGACCACCTACACCAAGTCATATTCTTTAACATGAATATTCACAGCAGAGTTTTGACCTTTTAAACACTCATGCATTTTAAATGGATTTATATTTAATGGGTTAACATTCATATGTAGATTATCCTGTAAAGGTTCCATTTATTAAGGATAGGATTTAGGCTTGTTGCATGGTGTTGTATGTGGTGCTGTTTTGTTCCGCACTCTGTAATGATGATCTGCTAATTATTTCCACAGTTACAAATCTTCATGAATGCAACTAATTACATGCCAAGCTCTGTGTACCATCCAACCTGCAATTATGAGGTGTTATCTGTGTCCTGAAAAATGTCTTACCTTATGAACCAGCTGTTCAAGGCTCGTTCCCGGCTCAAAGCAGAGAGCGAGCGCGGCTAATGTGAAATGGATAGAAGCCTGTAATTGTGAGCCTCGTTCCAGCTGGCACGTCGCCCTGGAAGAAGACGCATCCCCTGCCCCTGCTCGGGTCCTCAACCAGATCTGCCTGTTTCCCCTCTGCACACAGCTAAACGTTTAACCTCTTCAATGACTTTTCTGTTTGGAGAAAAAAAAAAGAAAAATTCTGGGCATTGCTGGCGCTGCAGTGGCGCCACTCCAGGCAGGATCAGTGGCTGTCGCTCATGCTCACAGATCAGTAGGAACTAAGGGCTGTCAGTCTGTGACGGCACCGGAGCTCAAGGGGACAGAGGGCACTTTTTTTTTCATGCTACAATCCGGCAAAATAAATCATATGTTTTAGCTTTTGGACATGTCTGAGTCTAATGTATACAGTATGTATTTATAACGTGGAGGTATGTATGAGTGGTTTGATTTACATGTACTGGGACTATATTTTTGCTCTTGGCTCTAACATAGCAGGGTCATTCCTGTCATGAGTCACCCTGTCTCAGATACGTCTCCTCTTTATTTATACTTATCTTTACCTCATGTTTACTCCATACTCAAGAGAGCTGGCATGATATGGTGGCACTGGCTACAGCCCAGCTTTCCCCAACTTAAGAACAACAGTGCCTCCTAGGGTAACAAATGTCAGTGCATAATCTGTGCCTCCCTCCCTCCCTTCTCCTTCTCCGTCTCCATTTCTTTGTTTCTCTTATTTTGGGGCAGAGCCTCCGGGCTTTCTGTGAGACGCATGACGCAGCTCAGGTTTTTGCACATGTGTAGGAGGCTTTCATACGACTGCCTCTGTGCAGAGTTGCACTGACTAAAGAGAGCGCGGGGATGCTGTTACAGTGTTTGGAAGGTAAAGAAAAAACACACTGAAAAGGAGGGTTTGAGTAAGAATGGAGTATTTTGACAGAGAGAGAAGTACAAGCTTTTTTTCTGGCAGTACAAATGAAGGCAGCGTGTCAGTCATCTTTACACAATGACAGTGTTTTGATAGTAAAGCAGTGCAAGCAAATACTGTAGCAACCGAGCTATTATATTCATGTCAGAACATATTCTGCATATATAGTGCTTCTGAAAGGGAAAGCGAAATGCTAGTCAGTCGTAGCATTGATTAAACATATAATCAAACCGTTACATCACTATCTCCGTCTAGTTTCAGATCAGAGCCTCTCCTCTTGGTTGCAGAATCTGATTGGATTTCCTCCTCTTACTTCCAGCCCTCCTGCTAACTTATTTACTGCAAACATCCTGTTCACATAATTGCTATGGGACTTCATAAAGAGGTCCTCACAAGAGCAAGTGGATTCATGATTGGAGTAGCACATTTGGGTGCTTTCACTGAGTTGGTTTTGGATCTCGAAACTCAAGCTCTGCACACCACCGCTCACCCCGCCAAATCTCGCTAGGTCCCTCTCTCGCCCGGAGAGCGTTTTTATAAGGCTTAGCTGTTCCTCTAAAGTCTCCTTTCTTTTTTTCTGACAGTGTCACCAGGTGGTGTTTTTGTTTAATCTCGCCAACGACAGCCACGGTTGTTTGTCGTTCCTACCTTTAGAATTTCCTGAAAGGTTTCCAGAATATCTTAGGACATCTTCTATCGCCTTTCCAAACTCCTGCCTCGCCGGGGCTTTTTCTCCCAACCCTGCGGAGGAGACAGCTTCCCTCACCCCCCGTCAACAAGCAGCTTCTTGGGTTGCCTTGGCAAGAACTCCGGGCACAGCATGCTCCAGCAGGCCGTATGACCCAGTTTCTTGTCTCGTTGTCTAGACCTTCTCAGATTTCAGGTCTTATTTCGAGTTTTTTAGTACTTTAGCGCTTCAAAATTATTTATTATATATAATACATGACTGATGACTCAGATCAGAAGGTTCTGCCAAGAGGAGTATTGAGTCTATATTTTCTTAGATCAGTAAGAACATTTTGTGAAAAACAGACGTTTTTGTATTTTGGATCCGACCCAGCTTTAAAAAACTTACTCCAAAATGTGAACCCTGTCAGCCACCATTGTTTTATGGATGTGGTTTCTGTAGTGTTATGCACCTAAAAACAAGATAGATATTTGACCCTTTTTAACACATATCCGGTAGGAACAAAACAGTTCTGTCATATTTTAAACTGATTGAACTCAGGACTAATTCCAAGTCTGCCAAGGATTTCAAACTCCATATTCTATCAAACAAGCGCATGCCGACTATAAATCACAAAAGAAAATCTCAACATGCCGTATACTGAGGGGAAAAAAGACTCTTTAGACAGGTATGAAAAATGTAACCGTCTGCTTTGTGAAGGAGAGCCTCTCTTCGAGGCATGTACGAAGATGAGAGGCAAACTACCCAAGGAGAAAATAGAACTTTTGCGAGGCGAAGGGGCCGTGCGTCTGATGTTAGAAGCACGGCCATTTGAGTAAAGGCTGCAATGAGAAGCTGCGCTGACAGGTGTGTTCCCTAATGCATCCTGCTGTTTTGCACATGACAAAGGGAGATGATGGAGGTGATCAGATGGGCGACGATTACGGTCACAAGCAATCAGTCACCGGTGCTTTGTTCTGTGTATAAAGTGAGACTTGTGGACTTGCCTCTGGGAGTGCTGGTAAAAAGAGATAAAGCAGGGTTTATGCATGCAAACACTTTATATGCTTTTCAGAATAAAAGCACCGAACAGAGATAAATCGGATAGTGAAAGGACAGCTAAACCTATTGTCCACAATGAAGTCATTAAGAACATATAAAATGCATGCTATAGAATAAATCGTGAGCAATGACTGTATATAAGGATGGATGACGTGTTTCCGTCTGCTCTCATTGTACAAAATTGAAGCCTAACTAGCCGCCATGACGGGCGCTGACATCCTTTTTTTGGACACAAAGCTGCGCAGTAGAGATCAGCAAGTGGAGCTGCCGTAACCACTTCTGTTAACCAATCCACACACCTAACTTACCTAAAAAAAAAACCAGCAAAGATCCTGCGCGTCGGCGTGTTTAATAGCAGAACAGCTTCTTTGTGTTCACAGATATTTAAACTTCAATGACTGTCGTGATTACGTCTCCTCTCTCTGTTCCTCCTCCACTCTGCTAATCCAGAACAGATCGGCTGCAGGAGCCGTATTTGTCAACAGAGCTGTCAATCATCCTTTTGACAGCATCAAATAACTAATCAAAACTAAAAGTGATCATCAAATGTAAATCAGCATGATAAGAACTAACTATAATGACAGAAACCATGTTTGAGAAACATTTATTTGATGTGTATTTTGATTTTATAGTTTGACTCATGTCCCATCTGTTAACATGGAGGAGGCGGGCTTTATGACCTATACTGCAGCCAGTCAGCAGGGGGGCGATAGAGAGGTTTTGGCTTCACGCTTAGGGAGCTGTCATGTCGTCCATCTTTTTATACAGTCTATGAATCTGACATGCCACTGCACCTTAAAGCTGACACTGAAACTGTCAGTCAACATATGGCTGAATCTACCCTTGAGAGCTCAGATCCCATGCCATGCCATAGTCATATACTTGTCAAAGAAGAGGCTGTTTCGTGACAGGACAACGGGACAATTGGTCATTGCACATCAAGTACTTGTAGCAAAGCATTTGACATGGTCTTTAGTTTCTTCTTCAGAATACCTGGCAGATAATGAGGTCATCATGTCACTGAACCCCCGGTAGCAGATAATCACAAATGGCTGTGTTACCCTGATCAACAAAAACTACACAGATTACACCTAAATTACACCAATTTTCTTAGATGATGAAAAATAGACGTTCAGATTAACCCGAGGTTTTGTGAGATGTCATGTGAATGCACAGCACCTTAAATATAATGATTGCCCATTTAGGTTTTTCTTCTTTGCTGAAGTGGAAAAAAATGCGTCTCACTTGAATCATGTAAAGCATAAAGGAACCATATCTTTTCCCTTCTTCCAAAGATACATCCTCACCAAAACGCTGTAAAAAGAAATGTGTCGGCAACTCCTATCACCAGCTGAAAACTCTCGTCTGACTAACGCGCAGGCAGCCACCGCCCTCACTGTTGCGGGCGAGATAAGGTTGGAGGGGAGTTGACAGAACTTCAGATAGCTGTAGCGATGACTTAATTCTCTTTTCTGTCTCAGTCCTGCACTCGCTGACCTTTCTTTCTCATCCCTTTCTTTCTCAACCCCGAATATTTGTCAAAAGCCCGGGTGCTTCCCATGATGATAAAATCAAATGTATTCCATTCATGGGCGCCGTCGCCGCCTGCATCCAGATGCCCTAACAAGAGTGTGTGTAAAGTAGTACAGAAGCGTCATATGGAGTATAATGTGCATTCATGAGGTCTTTTTGTTTGTATTTACGCTATTTTTAGCTTTTTTTCCCTGCTGTGTTCCTCAAGGAAGGTTGTATTAAAAATTAAAATAAGTCCTATATAGAAACGAGAGCAGGATTCATGTGTATGTAATGTGCACTGAAGTGTTTCTGGCCCCTGCGTCCCTTGGGTGCATGCCCTCCACCGTCTTGCACCCAAAACACATGAATGCAGGTGGAAGGAGGTGTGTGTGTGTGTGTGTGTGTGTGTGGGGCGGAGGAGGTGTGGGTGAGGAGGGGGGGATAATGTACGCTGCATTATTTATCGGTTCTCATCCATGTCAGTGCTTTGTGCTCATTTCCCTGTGACATTTCAGAGGTTGAGGAAAAAAGCAAGAAAACAATGTAATGGAGAGAAAGACCTTCAGCGCAGCACAATAGAGCCGAAAGAAGCGTGACAGATGAAGCAAATGCCTCGATTAACACTCACAGCTCCCTCCCTCTGCTACCTGTGTGTGCAGCCCCGGTGTGCGGATCACATGTACAGCAGACTCGGAACATAACAGCGAGCCAGGGCTGCTTTATTACACCAGCTATTCATAATCATATGGGAGATATATTATGCTGGAACCGCTCTCATCCTCCTCATCCCGTCTTCATTGGCTTCTCTTTCATCTGTCAAGTCTAATGAACAGATGTTGCTCAGCTGCTGGAGTCAACATGATGGACTGAGTCGCTGGCAGGCACATCCTTCCGCTGAGAGAAAGTGAGAGGGGTCATCTGGACAGTGAACAGCGTGCCAGGGTGCCGCGAATCTTCTGTGTTTCACACCTTCTTTCTTCCTCGCCGCTGCCCTCGTCTCTGACATTCAGGCGTCTTTCCTCCCCGAGCCCCACCCTCAGCACTCTACCACCCACCGGACTGTCCATCTGAGCCCTTGTCAGCCATTCTGTTCGACTGATCACCTATCTGTTATGTGCCCTCGTCCACAATCGGAGACGGCGGCCTGCGAAAAGGTCAAAAAATTTATAATAAGGTCAATGTGGCGAGTGAGGGAGGAAGGAGAGAAGGCGTGTGATAGAATGAAGGTTACATGAAAAGTCACTCAATACTTTTGAGACAGAGAAACCATATACTGTAAGCTATTTTGTACATGGTTTATTCGTGATATTGGATCATTCAACACAGATCTACAAACATGAACTACATGATTTATTGAGATTTTCAGGCAAACTAAAATGTTTCTTTTTTCTTTGGTGAACACTACATCCATTCATCATGGGGCGCTGGTTTGGCTTAGTTGGTGGAGCGGGTGCCCCATGTACAGAGGCTACAGACCTCGTCGCACAGTGCTGCATTTCATATCACTGTCTCAATATCATATATCCTTTTCATATGTGATTTCAGCAATTAACTAATTGTCAATATTGCTTTCTTCTTCTTATCACCTTTACTTTGGTCTGCGTATTTGTTGCGCATAAGCAATAAATAAACGCAGATCCTCATTACAGCCTCGGCCGGTATAGGCTACTTGCTTTTGGTCATGGTCAGTACCGAAAATCCGCGCTCACGTCACCTTCAAGAGCACTCTTACAGCCTTTTTTGGAGAGATGTGTACGTGCGTGACACGTAATCATCACGGCAGCATCTATTTTGTAGACCACTGACTACAGCAATGATGAGTCTCAAATTTAGCCAATGGTTGTACGATTCCTGGCCATAAATAGGGGTGGCAGTGACGCCAAAATGAGTGCAGTCTGCCGGAAACAGTAGAAGAACACAAGTTTGCAACTGACTTAAAGACTTATTTCTTACCGATTTCTATTTAACATGGATTCCTTGGTTGTGGGCAAGTATTTACATAGCAGTCAATGATTTTCTACGCTTCACTGACGCGCAGCATCAGGGAAAAAATAGTCAGCAGGAGCAGCAGAAAATTACTAGTGGAGATTGCAGCATTAATGCGCTTCAAATACATTACCGGTGTAGATTCCCCGTCGGTCTCCACAGACGTCTTGGTCTCAATATGACGGCAGTGTTAACGTCTCACACTGTCATTCTGCTCGCTCCATTATCAGTCTCTCTCTCTCTCTCTCTCTCTCACACACTAAAAATCGATCTATTTTGCCCCACGCATCGCAGAAGTTCGCCAACCAGATGTTTCTAAGTTATTTTTTCTGGTCCGCATCACACTTTGAAAACCGCTGTTCTGTAGTAATAGTCACACTTTGCTAAACAATATCTGCATCAACAAGCAGATTCAGATAACAGCAGGCTTTTTACACAACTATGTAATGACTCCTCATTTACAGAAGGGGGCAATATGTGCAGCAGCACAGATTGTTGCCTGATTAAAATGCTAAAAACACAACTTGGATCATATTGACTGTAGTTTGTACGACAATAAAGTCGTAATATTACGAGAAAAAAGTCGTTATTTTATGAGAATAAAGTTGTAATTTTAGGCTATTGTTAGCGTATATGTTATTATGAAGGGGAATATCAGAAGTGCAGCCAGTCGCCGACACTAACAAGAGGAACGTGTGAAGTATAACTCCACATTGAGCATCTTGTGAAGTTATGCTTGTAAATGATTGCACAGGAGGCTTAACACAACTTGAGCCGGAGCTATATTTATTGAACACACCTGCTGGCATGGAAGCATAGCTGCAGCTATATGGAGCACCTGGGCCAATTGCTCCATGGGTATTATTAGTTTGGTTCTTTGTGTTAGTGCACTCTTCAAACATCTCACCACACCATACTCACACACCCACATGTACACTACTGATAATACACATTTGACCCATCTCATAGTATTTGTAAACTCCTTAGTTAACTTACGTTCTTTTTGTAATAAATTAATTCATTTACTTTTGAAAACTCGTGTCTCTTCTAGTTGTTTGTCATGGCCTTACGGGCCGGGTTATGACACGAGCATGTGAATTGCATGAACACATTACACAGCTTAACATGACTACTATGAATACTTGAGTAGAGGTTTCGCAAATACTAAATACTTTTGGCACTTCAGCACCACGTTGTCACAAGTATCAGGACTCTAAAAAAGTGATTTTATCTGAAAATTACTTTAGTCATTTAAGCGCAGGTATTGCATGATGTTCCCTTTCAAATAGGCCTAAAATTACAACCTATATTACGACTTTATTCTGGTAATATCATGACTTTATTTTCTGAAGCCTTTCTTCTTATAATCTCAGATTTATTTTTCTTTAATGTGGCTCTAATACTCCGTCATAAGTTTGGGGAGTGTTTTAATGAGTAAGATGATTCAAGTAGAAACCAAAGAGAAGTTTCACTCTTTGGTTGGGTGTTCAGAGCAGTCAGCGCTGGAACACACCCTCCTTCCTGAAGTATGTTAACATTCAGAACAGCTCTTTAAGCTGTCTTTCTCTGAGTGGTAATTGAAGGCAGAATTGACACAGAGGAAAGTAACGTTCGAAATATAATCAAACCACCATGTGAGGAAGACAATACAGGGTAATTACAGCACCCGGCAAGTTGGCTGTTGTAGATTTCTGTGCATTTGGCAGTAATGGCCGTTCCAGGCAGCTACTTTTGTTTTAAGACTCAGAGGTAGGTGTTTGAAATAATTAAAAACCATGTTTGTTTGGAAAGCTGGAGGAGGCTCATGCAGTTAGATTTTAGGTGAGTCATTGTTTCCTCAAATAAACCAAAGCTGTAAGAGTAAGTGAGCATGAACCATAAAGCCAAAATTAAAGATTAGGCAACATAAACACAAGGCTATGGTCAAAAGAGGGTTGTGCTCACTGCTAAAAAATCAGGCAAATATAGATGACAGGTCTGAAGAACACTCATTTTCCCATTATCCCAAATGAAGGATACACGCTGGGACACAAATTACCAAATGTACCCATTAAAGTACAGTGGGCGTTTTAATGCTGCAGCTTACTTCTTACACATTTATTAAGTTAGTAGTACTTTAAACCCGATGGAGGTGAAGGCAGTAGGTCCAACACACTCTCTGATAATCTCCCAGTAATGGGACACTGAGTGTGTGACTGTCAGCTGGACCTTTTTAAAACTCCTTGGCCGGCCTCTCTGCAGTTGGAGACGCTGCTCTTAAACCAAAACAAAGGTCCATTAGAAAATGGACTCTGCTTAAATGGGCTGTCATATTAAAGGAAATCTAATCAAGTTGAGTGCACAAGGAAGAATCCTAAGCAAAATATAGTTGAGGGGCAGCTGAAGAAACTCAGGCTGAAATACAAAAGAGGGAAGGTTTGACAGACTTTGAAGAACAACCTGCAGTGCTCACACACACATATGGATAGTTCTTTTGCTTCAGGCCTCCAAACAAGGGGCATGATACGCTGCAGTACGTTACCTGACACAAGGTGTAAAAAGTACGCCCACTTTACCTACTACTCTCTCCTTTCCCTCTCTCTCAGCTTAATTCTCTCCTGAGGGGCTTTCTGCTCTTATAGTGCAGTGGAACCAGCAGGTTCACTGGTATTTACAAGAATACAGCTGTAGGAGAAAGCCTTACACTCCATATATCGGTTTATAGGTAGGTGGCAATCTCTCCCAAGGGGTCATACAAAACATAAGACACTGCTGGAGCCCAGGGTTTGCGTTCAGTGAGATATATATACAACCCACTTAAATTGCATCATGTACTAAAGTTATGTAACTAACATGGTTAGTCGTTTTACGCAGACCATAATCTTCCTTTAATCTTAACCGTCGAGATTAGTGCATTAAATTAATCAAACTGACTGTTCCACAAAGTCAATCACAGTCTGCTGCTAGTATTCTCAATATATGTTACAAATGGTTCTGAAAAATGGTCATGTATGTTGTTTTGGGACTCCTTGACAACAGTTATTTAGAGAGGAAGATTAACCTCTCCAAATCCACTCCAAAATTAACAACCAATTCTCATTCGTTAGTCGTCAAATATGGCAGCTTGGCTCTGGGCCCAGTGTGTGAAATCACGACAAGTGGATTTTTTTTTAAACTTTTGTCATGAAAGTAAGTTTTAAAATATGTTCAAGTATGTTAGTAAGGTAACGTAAATTTACGTAGTACGAAGTACAAAGTACTTTTTGTAGCTACATAACCAAACCGTGACCGGCCAGGTGTTAATGCCTGTTACACGTCCAAAAGTCACTCATCCCAATTAACAGATTCTGCCACAAATAGGCAGGCATACGGAGTGTGTTCCCGTTTGTAGTCCAAGTAGTATCATTTATTAGCATTCCCACGGGCTTGGGTTGTATGCAGGGAAATAGTCCATATGGAGAGGGGAACCGTAATGCAATCCCGGAACCCATCAGCTATCATCAGATTTAGCTTTACATTAAGCTCTACACAGAGACATCTGCAGGCAAGAGCAGCTAACAATCCTCTCTTAGACGTTGCCTCTCAACTCCAACTCCATTCTTGCTTCTCAAGTTGCTAGTTGGACCGTAAACGATGCAGTGCACAGTTAATAATGAAGTCTTGACCGCGAGTCCCTTTTCTTCAGTCGCTGGCAACACCACGTAAAATCGGCCACCCCAGAGGCCATATTGTAATCGGACTGTGGTAGCCGTTGCTAATGTGACTGATGTATTTTGAGGTCTTACTGGAAGTGGCATATTTGCTATTGCTAACTTGACCCCGGAGCCCAGCACGTGCCAAACTGACACTAGAGTGTTACCTAGGTCGTCACATCTTGAAGCTTAGGACCCCAGAACAAGCTGCTGTATTTCTGTCACAGTGAGAAAAGCGGGCTAAGACAGTCGTGAAAAGTTTACTCACAGAACACGGAGCCCATACGTTCCTGCCGTGCACCGTAAACTGCATGCGAAGGAATTCCCAGTGTAACGGCAGATGTCGCACGGAGGAGCTCACAAAGCTCTGTCTCTGTCCCTCTCCCCTTCCCTGTCAGTCTTTTGCAACCCATGACAGATGTGATCCAGAAAGAGGAGCTACACAAACGCTGCGCTGTGGGAAATAGAACTAGATCACGTCAGACAACAGGAGGCAACAGAGCAACAAAGGTGAGAGGAAGGAGGTTTAAATCAGTCAAATTAAACTCTTACTCTACCTTCTACCCAATCAGTATCTCCTGATTTTCTGGTCTAATTCAGCTCTAAAGTGGTTATAGTTTTAGCCACCCAAGCCACATGGTGTTGTGTGTCACTGCTCCTTTCACCTGTCCCGTTCCTGTCACGAAACAGCCTCTTCTTTGACAAATATATGACTATGGCATGGCATGGGATCTGAGCTCTCAAGGGAAGATTCAGCCATATGTTGACTGACAGGTTCAGTGTCAGCTTTAAGGTGCAGTGGCATGTCAGATTGCCCTGTGTACCACAAACACAACATCTTGGGTGGTAAGTCAAACAATCGTCCCTCTTTGCAAACATGCACTTGCAGTTGTGCATTCCTAAATCTAAAATCTAAACTACTGCAAAAAATGCGTCAGACGCCAGAGTTGAAAGACTGACTTGTGAGGCTATCAGCCTGACTGATAAGGCCTTTCAATTTCCTCTGGACTTTCATTGGTCTCTGCATGAAGTCCAAACGATGAGGGGTGAGCGAGGGGAACCCATGTTGTCCCTTATTCCCAATTCAATATGAAATGCAATTGCTTTGTCTCACATTTTACTCCCAATCTGCCACACTCGACCACCTAACTCCCCTAATCTCATTCCCGAGCAAAGAGCTCCCCTGATATGGAGAAAGGGAGATTGAAATAGGGATAAAGCGATAGCGCTGTGTTATGTGTGAAAAGGGATAAATAAAATACATGTGGGTGTCTATACAGTAAGTTTTCTGTTTAAAGCTCTAAAGGCTAAAACACCTGATTAGAGATGTGCCAAACAGGCCAAGGATCAAGGATGTCTTTATTATCCCCGAGGGGCAATTTGTTTTACAGCCAGCAGTACCACACAACAATCACACCAACAAGAAGACATTAAAATAAGAACCACATCAATGATTAGAAAAAGAAAAAGTTAGTGATGTCTGAGGATTAAAATAAATGTACTTTTTAGTTGTGTGTGTATGAGTGTGTGTCTCTTTCTGCGTGTATTAAAGGGAGCGTGAATCAAAACCAGCTCGCAAGATCACTTGCTGTTTACAGAGGTGGGCGCGGGGTGTGAAAACGACAGCTGCCGATAGGGCCCTACAGCCGATCATGGGGCGTCCGTGGCTCAGTGGTGGAGTTGGTCGTCCTCCAATCAAAAGGTTGCCGGTTAGATCCCCAGTCTACATGTCAAAGTGTCCTTGGGCTAGACACTGAACCTGGAATTGAGTGTTTTTTTGTTTATGTAAAATGTAATACAGCGAGAAGGTCAGAATGTGATAAAAACATAGAGGCTCATACTAAATATGTTTGGAACACAAATTGATCTGCAAAAACTTCCCTGCCAGCTTTCTGCTGAAACGTTGATGTGGGCGCTCAGTACTCTAAAAGCACGAGCATTTCAAAAGAAAAAAAATGCCCGTTTGCATCTCGTGCCCAACTCCAGGAAACATCTCACTTAAGTCGGAGATCAGTTGGCTCAATGACGAGTTCAATGAAAACAGTCTTTGCGCTATCCAATACCTCAAAGTGAACAGCACAACGTACTCTGCTGCAACCATGCAGTTTCAAGTCTCACTGTTTTTCATCACAGCATGACACAGGATCACTCATTACCAACTGTAGCTCACTGGGAATCTCCATATGGATGGTAACCCTCACAGGAATAGCTTTACAGAAGGAACAGACTGTGCAAACCCACTCGCTCACATAGAATATGCATGGGGCCATCATGTCAACAAAGAGAGATTCGATGCTGCATAATTTTGCAAGAGAGAAGAGCACCAGTGAAAGAGCCCCTGACTAAATGTGGTCTTGATCTGGCAGAAACAGATCTGCTTTTTTTGGAAGCCTGGCCAACACCCTGAAATAAGCTGTACCTAATAATTAATCTATACAATATAACACAGGAACGCCTAACCCTATGGCTTCACAAGCATAACAAATATCTAATAGAATAAGCTTTCCAAAGGTGCTATGATAACATGCAAATAAAACTCATCTGTGCAGCTGCAGAGGCCATTCCCTTCCCACATGCTGTCCAAGTTTGAGCAGTGCTCTGGAAGGTCACTCCCCTGATAAGGATTTTGCGCCCGCTAATTTGGGATGACAGCCCATGTCATCGAGAATGTTTTTTTTAGGGCCCGATTATCATCAGAGCTGCCCATGCAAATGACAGGGAGACCTTAAGGGATATCATTTTCTATTAAAATATGTAAGAGTCTAATTACAGATAAATGTCACATTAGCTGTGTGAGATATAGAGACCTGGAGTGAATAGGTGGTTCGAGGAAAAGGGGAGAAGAGGCCAAGCGCCCTCATAAAGTGATGTGTGAAAAGAGCAAGGGGAATCAGTGGATCTAATAACACTGTCCAACATCATTAATGCACTTCAGCGGGCTGATTTTACAGGTAACATATGAGAATATGAATGCAGAATGAAAGCAGCAAATGCAAATGATGTATAAGAATATGTTTTGAATGTGAAAGATATAAAAAGCAAGAGGACAGTTTTAAACTCACCACTATAGTAACATTATACTTTGACATTTCTGCCTCTAACTAATGCAATCGCAGCATGACGCTGCACCAATGACAGGACTAGAAAACTGAACTAAGTTCCCTTTAATGGATTCGTTTGTTATTATTTATACAGAAAAGATTTGTTTTTGAGTCACCAAGCACATTAACTTGAAAATGGAATATGGGAACGTGTGAAATCCACCTGAAAAAAGTCAAGGTGTAGCCTCTACAGTAACTGTAGAGATGAGCCAGGCTTTAGTCTTAAAAGAGAAATTCTCCCCTGGAAAAAGCCGCTATCAGTCAAAGCTGGTGTTCTCTGTAATCGATAGAAGCAATAATATTTAAAATTGGTGCCATAGCTGTGGAGAAAGTTGTACAAACAGGTGGTTTCGCCCATTCTATATTCCTACAACACCCAGTGTGCATTGCGCCCCTCCCTCTGAAAGGAACGGCCCAGCAAGAGACGCTGGAGTGAAATACTACCGTTTTCCAGTCAAGGACATTGATCGCTGCAGGCAACAGCTCAGAGTGGTACAGAATCCAAAATACAAGGAGAATCTTCAGGTCTGCAGTCTATATTTCAAACCTGACGATTTTGAACGAGACATGACATCTGACGCGAGATGCAGCATGCTCATGAGCGGTAGGGGCAGTGTAGAGGCAGAGAGGATGTGACAGGGCCAACACAGCAGCAGGGACAACAATAGCAGAAAGTTTTGAAGACGAGCTGATAAAAAAAGTCTGCAGTTATACACATTTGTGCGATGTGTCATTGCCACTACACAGCGACAAACATGCCTGTCGAAACAGCTGGTGACTGATAAGTTACATTTTAGAAGTCGACGTGGAAACCTGCCAAACTAAATGGAAACAAGTCCGGGGCCGTTACCTCCGTGCACGGAGGAAAATGTTGGAGAAATGGAGTGGGCACGGTGCCGACAGTGTGTTCTGTCTCAGAATTAACAAACTCCCAGAGTGTCACCATGTCAGTTGTTTACATCCCGCACATATGGCAATTGCATACAGCCTGAGCTCTCTGGTGTGCCCTCTAGAGGTATCCTCCAGTAACACGTATGTATGTGAACAACTGTGTTCATGATGCAGCCTGCTGTGCACACGAACACAAGGTTAAAAAACAAGTATATCTCCGGCCTTACATAGCCTGACCAATCACAAACATCTTATGGCAGCACTTGATGCAGCGATTGTGCTATTGAAAAATCTAGACACTGGGGGACTTCTCTGGTGGAGCGTTATTGGGAAGGTGAACCTGGGACTTTAAAATGGGTAAATCTTAGCATGAGAAACACCACATGAAGCTGAAACTTCTTTGTATATCTCTAAAACAATAAATTAAGAAGAAACAAGCAGGTCTGCCTTATTATGTAATCCGAATCTTTGTCAAACCTGCCATTTTCGGCCTGTGGGTCACTGGCAAGGATGTTTATGTTGGAAGGAAACTCAAACTTTCAAAAGGAGAGCAGAATTCTGTCTGAAAAAGTGGGCCAATGTCGTGTTCATATGCACAATTTACATCCTGAGAGTCAGACTAAAGGCTTTTAGGCCAGAGTGTAGCTCTGTGCTGCAGCAATGGAGACACTCCCATTTCCTGATTTTTTTCTCGCCCTGCATCAGGCCTCTCAGACGCCACTTATTCCCATGCAGTATACCTCACCAAACATCCAGCACTCTAAAGGTAAAGCTAAATTGAAGTTTCAGGTAGTTAAGTTGCTTTCAGACCTCAGAAAATAATCTCAGGGTGGGCTAAAAAAAAGCAGTACTTGGAGAAGGGTTTGAACCATTAGCTGGGCGACTTAGTATAACTAGCAGACAACCATCACAAGTAAAACATCTTTTAGCACTTTGTCTTTACTGTCATTGCACTTATCGTCCGCCATGCCTGACAAATCTTTTAACAGCAGGCATTTTGACTAGTCATAGCAGGAAACTAAGAACAATGATGACCTGTAGTTGTGTGCTAGTTTAGACAGCAACATTGCCCTGCACTTAGCTCAAGGGGAAGAACCTGAGGTTTATGGAGCAGAGCCAATTTCATGTTGAAGTCTTCGAGAGCGATGCTGCAATGCAGTTTGGAGTCGTGGTACTGTAGGACTGTACAAATATTGTGCAAATAATTGAAACTATAAGCAATTCTACGAACAATAACAGAAGAATATGGAGCCACAGATGGCTGGAAGATGCAGACAATATGTCCCGTTCCACACTGAAGTTCAGCTTTAAATCACAGCAATCTCAAGACCACAGCTTTTGCCACAATATGAGAAATACTCCTGCAATAATATTAAAACAAGCTCACTCAGGTTTATAACGGATCCCTTGACAGCAGCCATGTGGGAAATTGGAAAAACCTGACATGCCAGAAATCCATCCCATCTTTCCCAGCCAAATCATTGATCATTCGGGCAATTAATCTGACGTTGTGACCTCTTTTAAACTGCTTGTCAAACGTCTACCGATCTGGCAGAAAATTGCCGATTCTAAAATTAGTCGGGGGCAACCAATTTGGGGCAGAAATCAGGCCTTATCCCTGCAGCGTCTGTCTGGCTTTATAATGCTGCCATAACTTTAAATATATGAGCGCCTATGTTGGTCTAATCAAAAATGTTTTTTCAAAATAAAAGCCTTTTCTGAAGCTTTCATTCTCTTAGCTTTAAGTATATTATTTCTGTGCACTGAGCTGCATATATTTTGTATTTACATTGAGTCAGTGTCTTGATAACTTGACAGCATAACATACAGGGCCATAGCACCTTACAGCCACTATAAGCCCCCAATGCAGTGCAAGTATTACTGTCCTTCGATGCATGTTGATCAGGTTTTAATCAGCTGTTCTTTCTGAAATGTGTATTTGACACTAGTGTAAAAACTGAAGACACTGCAACACACAATACTTCATCATTGTGAAAAATCAAAGACACAGAGTACACCGATCAGCAGTAACATTATGACCACCTAACTAATGTCACTCTTGTCCCACTTTATACCGAGACGTTAGCAGCAGATCCTTTAAGTCCTGTAAGTTGCGAGGTGGGGCCTCCATGGATCAGACTTGTTTGTCCAGCACATCCCACAGATGCTCGATTGGATTGAGATCTGAGGAATTTGGAGGCCAAGTCAACACCTTGAACTCGTTGTCGTGTTCCTCAAACCATTCCTAATCCATTGTTGCAGTGTGGCAGGGCGCATTATCCTGCTGAAAGAGGCCAAGGCTTTAGAGAACACTGTTTCCATGAAGGGGTGTCCTTGGTCTGCAACAATGTTTAGGTAGGTGGTACGTGTCAAAGTAACATCCACATGGCAGGACCCTCTGCCGGCTTGCCTCCTTCCCATAGTGCATCCTGAGGTCCGTTTCACAAAGAAGATTCAACAAACTCTGAGTCTAACCCTGAACTCTGAGTCAATCTACTCTGAGATAGGAAACTCTGAGTTTTCGGAATAGCTGATCAGAGTTAGTTCAATCAACTCTGAGTAGGTTCACCCGGAGTTAAGTGCATGCACGCTGACTGTAAAAAGTCAGCATTAATGGAGCCCCGACACCACGATTCACCATGGCAACGGTACACAAAAAGAGGTCCTCCTACGTCACACCAGTGGAGCTCGAAATCCTCATGCGGACGTTCAGCGAATAAGAGCATGTTTTTAGAAAAATAAAGTAACACGGCTGCAGCTGCAAAAGAGAGGGAAGCGGTGTGGGAAGAAACTGCTGCTCGAGTTAATGTGCAAGTTTAAACTGGTCTATTTTTTTAATACTTAATCATGACCGGAAGCTAAAATGTATATTAATTTAGGAGCAATGCAGCGGGAGAAAAAAACATACATGGAAGCACTTCAATCATAGTTTAAATATTAAACTAATGAAATATCATTCAGTGGCTGTTTTAATGTGCATTAGCTTTATCCCTAACATGATGCTGACTTCACATACATTATAATTTATGTTGATTAAACTGAATGTGTTAGTTTAAATAAATACAAAAATTCCAATAACTTAAGGTGTCTTATTTGAGTGCTCTCGGCGGTGGTGGAAAATCTAAAAATGATGACTTTGACACAGATTTGTCTTTTGATTTTTTTAATCCTAATTATAAAAGACTTTTGCAAAGGGGTCAGAGCAGCACAGCGCTATGGGGCGAACAACAATCCACAATCTGCCCCAGAAGTAACAACATGAAAGACCATAAAAAGTCAAAGGGATTTATTATTAATTGACACACAAAGACCTAAATCATCAAACAAAAGACACAATTAACAAAACACAACAACACAAAATCCCTGCCTGAGAAACACAAAGTCTCCACTCCCGAAGCCTTTGTACTGGGTTTGTAAGCACTGTCCCTCTACCAGGTGCACCTCGTTAAGCAATCAGCTGGGGAGAAACAACAGGAGGGGAGAAGGGACAAACAGTGCGCGGAACACATACTGCTGTTACAATCAGAAATTCTTTCAAGTTCTCTCTCTCCCAAGCCTTCTAACCATTTTTGGACATCATTTTTCCCCTGTGTTTTTTGATTTGATTGGTTATGTTTGCTTGTGAGTATGTGTGTTGATGTGTTGCCTGTATTAATAAAGGTCATGTTACCTGACTTATTTTAGCCCTCTGTGTGATGTTGGCAACTCAAAGTGAACTCCATAGAAACCAGCACAAAGATCATTTTCATATATTTGAATGTTCATGCTGTTGTGAGTAAAATGATGCCAAACGTGTAGGTGAATGCTACAGCGGTAAGGCTAATATCTCTGTTGCATCCTTGTATTTGCCATTATATCTGCTCTGCATGAAATTCTCTCCACATTTTATAAGGAAATTGCTACATTTTTAATGAACAAACTCATTAAAAAAGGGGGTTATTTTCAGAAATATCCCTGTTGGATTCCACACACCAGATTGAAACCTCTTTTCAATTACCATCTAGCCCCAAAGAGACAGCTTTTAAGGCCCTCTCTGAAGACACATCATTAAAATGTAATGAGAGGCTGTCCAACTGAACTCCTGTGTTGTGCTAGGACACTCATACACTGTCCCTATAATGATGAATGATATCAAGAATAAAGTAAAGGGATATTTACTAGTTTGTATTTCCATTCCATTACGAAAATGTGGATTTCTAGAAAGCCTTGGCATCCAGTCTATAAAGGGGACTGAGCAGGGGTGCTAATGCTCACTAATTCAATGTGGGTGTTCAATATCTTATTGGATTAAAGATTTGTACAACTTGTAATTAACTATACATCTCATTATTGCCACTATAACATCATTTGTATGCGCCTTCAAAAACACAAACATGTGATGAAAGCTGTGGTTAAGGATTGGTTAGGTTTGGACACCAACATGTCTTGGTTGGGCTTGAGGGAAGGTCATGGTTTAGCTTTATATTGTCAAAACTGAACCAAGTAAGGACTTAAATGAGATTCAACAACAGGATGTATAATCAAAAAGCAGGATTCGTTACACAGGAGGTCAAAACGCCAGGCAGAAGTATCCAAATCGACCAGTCCAAAGTCCAACAACTACAAAAAGGTCAGATCCAAAAGGCTACAAAAACACGGGGGAATGCTGGGACGCTGTCACGAGGGAACAAGACGAAATGGCACAGAAGGAGGGGAACACAGAGACTAAATACTCCAGGGGAGTGGAGACGATTAGACGCGGGTGAAACACATTGGGGCAATCACACAGGCGGGAAGCACAGGAGGGCAGGAAGTGGAGGATGGAAAACAAGACACAAGGTGAGTATCAAAATAAAACAGGAAACAGGAGACATGAAACATAAAGGTAACAAAGGGAACTAACTAGTCATTGAAGTTGGTGAAACTCTCTTGCTGTGGTTTCATTTCATTAATAAATGCATGTTTTAGTTTAGGGAACAATCGGGCAGATGCTTTGGAAAAAAACAGTTGACTGTTAGTAGGAAATTGTTAACGCACAGCAGTCTAGTGTATACTGAACCCCAATTCACCCCAACCTCCTCCTCCAGACTGACAAAGCAACCTGACTTCCTCTTTGCCTGTGTCATAATTTCGACTGATACTAAAGGGCTTTGTCATGTCAGCTTTTTCGGGACATTTGCTTTAACCTCTGATGCTGTTTGCTCTCACAAGAGTCTCCAAACAACTACATTTAAATAGCTATATATTGCAATCAGGGCTGTACAGTGGTTAGCGCTGTGGGCCTTTCTGTGTGAAGTTTGCAATGTTCTCCCCATGCATGCATGGGTTCCCTCCGGGTACTCCCACATGTTCTGTAGGCTCATTGGTGACTCTAAAATTTCCTGTAGATGTGAGTGTGAGAATGAGAGGTTGTCTGTCAGCCCTGTGATTGACTGGCGACCTGTCCATGTGTAACCCCGCCTCTCGCCCAATGACAGCTGGGATAGTTACTGTTAAGAGATACCTCCTCAAAGATCAAAGATGGGATCAAGTCAAAGTCAACATCTCTGTGTGTGTTAAGTTGTTTTAAAATTCTGCAATAGCAAAAACTGTCTGTATCATCAGAGCACAAGCAGGGATTCTTGGACAAACAGGGATGTCCACTGGCAACATTAACAGTGCGATTTATTTGAATAAGCTGGTTGTTTGGATGAGATTAAGTCATTATTTAGCACTGTACAGGCAACACAGAGAGTTACTTTGTCAGAGAAGTCTCTGTGAATGCACAAGGACTTTCATGTCCGCTGGAAATATGCGCTGCAAGCCGAAGCCTTGAATTATAATTTTTCAATGGAGCTCGTCTGACTTGTTTTACTTGCAGACACTGGTGCAATGGAATCAAGAATTGATGCAACAACAGGAATGTAAATTAGATTTTTAGAACCTTAAGTGTAACAAAACCAAAAGCTGAATCTTCTGCTTGTACACACAATAACACGGATGCCTCGAACTTATTTCCAGTGCATTCAGTCACAACAGGCTTTTCAGAACAGCGGATCAAGAAACTGTTGAATGCCACACATCGACTCTTGTCCCAGAAAGCGGGGAGGAC
Source organism: Semicossyphus pulcher (assembly GCF_022749685.1). Classification (NCBI taxonomy): domain Eukaryota; kingdom Metazoa; phylum Chordata; class Actinopteri; order Labriformes; family Labridae; genus Semicossyphus; species Semicossyphus pulcher. The sequence continues at coordinate 20,758,588 of NW_027211759.1, forward strand.
TGCACTCCGACTCATATTTGTTCTCTTTACCATGTTGTGGCCACAGATGGGGTGGAAATCTCCATTGCAGAAGGAGTCCATAGAGGTTTGGCCAATGCTTCACCAGTATGTGGACACAGCACACAGAGAGAAGCTCCCAAATCCTGCGGCAGCCTCCTCCGAGACCACTGAAGCTGCACTGTGAGATCCTCTCCTCTTTGCAATGCTTCGCTTCTTCATGGCTGCATGCTGATGCTTCAGAACCCTTTTACACATAAGAGATGAACTAGGGTTGCTTTTTCTTTGCAAAGTTTTGACCAAGTTGCTAAGAAAAAAAAAAGTATTTGGCTTAATTCTGGCACTGGGGATTGTTCCCTTTGGCAGCAAAACAAAACCATTATTCTGACCTTGATTGTGTGAGTGCTGCAAAAACATTTTGTTAAAACAGAAAACGGGAAACCAAGAAAAAGATGACCAGTGTTTTAAAAGACTATGCTGTTGTCACGTTGCAGTGACCCAACAGCAGACTTTAAAGATTTATTGTCCACAAAAAGGGAAAAACATAAAGCATACTTTGAATAGTCCAGGGAATAGAACATCCAAAAACATGAGGAACAAGTGCAAGGAAGGCGTCCAACATGGAAGAAGGTATGACGAACTGCCTAATGCCTGGTTCACACTAAAATATTTTATAAATCTTAACAGATGTTGAAAATGTGAGAGACCCACACACATGACGATATATAATCATAGATGTAACAGTTTTGCTCCTGTAGTGTGTGGAGAGCAACAATTACGCCAGAGCAGCACACCACACACTAACAGATTCATTCACCAACAACCAGAGTCTGACTCTAACAACTGGAAATCTTGCAAAATTCTCGCGGTCAAACGAGACATTAGAGTAAACAAACATGGCGGACGACGAGCAGGTAGAGTTGGCGATGATTTTTGCTAAAATTCAGGGAAAAAAAAGAACAAACTGAATGATGATGAAGTGGTGGAGACGGCGTGAACACGGGCCGTACATGTTACTTTATGCTCCCCGTTTGCTTTTGTCGCCATGGCCGCGGTTGCTGTGCGTCCTTATTCAGTCTGCTTGCTTCCCCATTTTCTATTGTGTCATTCCACGTGACAATCCACAGACTGCGTGCTCGGCTGTCATCGGGGTTCCCCCCACACAACAGGATATCGGATCGTAAATATTGAACATGTTTTATGTTGACAATTTGAAAGCTGTGCTGCCTTCCGAGCAGGTCAGGGGAAGTCAAATCACTCTTAACATCCCTCACACCACAGGAACATCTGGCAAGATCATCTTTAGAACCATCAGAAAAATCGGGACTTTGCTTTCGATTGTCGGAAGGGGGGAATCGGGTGCAGAATCGGCCCGATTATCTTGTAGTGTGTACCCCACTTAAGAAACAGGGGACAGAGACTTAACACACTTGGAGGTGAGGGTAATCAGAGACAGGCGAGACAATCTCGACACAGGTGAAAACAATAAGGGCAGGATGCACAAACACACATGAGGGACAAAAACACAAAGACTGGAAGTAGAACAAGGGAGAAGAAAGTGACAAAGTAAAACAGGAAATGAAAACTGAAATAAACTAAATACAAATCTGAAAAACAGGGATGAAACATGACAGCTGTTATTTTAGCCTAAAGCAGAACCCTGAGATAGGTCAATACATTCCCATCCGAGTAAGTACGCTTTAAAGATGCCACCTTTGATCTGGAGTTACATCCAAATAGGTTGACAGTAAAGGTTCTCAGTCATCCAGGCAGTAGCGTAACATAACTGTGATGGGCCCCCGGTGCAATTTCCTTTGGGCCCCTCTCCCTTGCCCACACTCATGCTCACATACATGCACAGACACACACAACCGCTCCAAGACTCATGACGCAACTCTCATCCAAACCAGCCAATGATCAGAACCACGGACAGCAGCGACACATTTATCAAACAGCCTGCCTCAAACCACCACAGCCTGATTCCTTTAAACTACAAAACATCAGAAATAGCTTTTGACATACTCTGTATGTTGATAAGCATAAAACATACAGCCAAAAGAAAAGCACAGAAGCTTTATACAGTATATGCGTACACATTATGGATGACAAGCCACTGATACAATTACATGCCGACTTCATCATTAACGGCACGGTGGCCAAATTGTATTACAGACACACAGCAGGTGCGCATTCCCCAACATATGAGAGGTAACAATTATCCATAACAAAGAGAAACCTGTACTCCCCTATTAGAAGTTCATCCTGCGGGCCTTGCCCTTGGCAAAGTCTGTGGCAATGCTGTTTTAGTTCAATAATAAAATTGCATTAGTGGACGTTCATCACGGGCCCCCTTAAGTGTACCTTACACGTGACATAATTGATAAAGTGGCAGCAGTGAACGCTCCTCATGGGCCCCGGTGAAACATCTATAGATCTACAATTCATACAGTCAGTACGCTGTAGCAGTTGGCAGATAATTATGGCATGGAAACCTATAATGCAAGTAACATATGTTGACAAGTCAATATGTCCACAGAAGGAGTCACCACCCTTTGCGGGTGTCTTTCATTAATACAGATTTTTCAAGTAAAAAACAGATCTGCTCAAAATTTGGTTCGTCCCAAGCTGCAGTGATTAAGAGTTGAATCCCTTTCTTACCCCCTCTGCTTGTTTTTGTTTGATTACATTGCTTTGGTGTTACCAGCAAGCTTAAATTAATTTATCTGCAGATACCCTGTGGTTTATACTAGTTCATTGGAATATATCAAATGGCCCGTAATCAATGGGATTAAGAAGGCCGGACCATAAGCCAAACCTCTCTGCCAGTTGGAGACCTACGACAGAGTGTAAGTAAAAACTAGGCTTTAGGATGGATCCATACCTCCTCATCTGAAGCAAGTATAAATATCGCATTGATAAATAAGCCCCCCCAAAAGAAAAGATGGGATAATAAAAAAGTTGGCTTATAAAAAAGTATAAATAGCAGGATGACGACAAGGGTAGGACAATCTGTGTGCCAGAAAGGGCACACACAACACAGTGTCTATCAGCTGGAAAAGCTCCCTAACTTGGAAGGACAACAGGGGTCGGGATTTGGCCATCAAGAGTACAAGCTGTCAGTGTTCTCCCTTATCCTGTCCCCTGGTTCCCTTCACTAAATCCCCGAGTTGGACATCAAGGCCATTGTGATCTGATTTCATCCTATTTATCTGGTTCAGCATACCCAGTTTTTTCCTCCCTTGACTGTTGGAAAGTACTCCTGTTGTAACCCAGTTGGTTAGAAAAATAGAGGCTGCTAAAACTGAGCATTTGTTATGTCAAAAAATACATGCTTTGTAGTTTGCATTTTCAGCTTAAAAGCACAACATTTTTCTCTTTAATTAAATGTATTTTGTGCATTGACAAATCCTGCTGTGGTGAGTCCACTCAATGCTGCACAAGCGTCTCACACCAACGCAAATGCTTAACTGAGAAAATAACCCAGCAGATGGGATGGAAGGTGTAAGTGCTAAAAGAGGATAGAGGGAAAAGCTATTTGAAATATGTCCCTTTTTTTTTTTTTTACTACGGGCTGAGTTCCAGATAAAGGCCATTGAAGATTTAACTATAATCATGTCAGACAGGACACCAGAAAGTCACAGCTGTCCCTAAACTACACACACAAAGTAGAAAAAATACTCAGATCCGTGTCTTTGCTGAGGGTTGAGATGCTAACACTGGCAATATAAACCATGTTTACACACTAGAATTGTACTTGCTGGAACGGAAGAATGCAATGTATAAAAGGAAAACAACATGTAAGAATTGTGTTTGTCTTTTATTTGTTTCACTGAATGCATCTCACTGATGCATTTCAAGAGACACAACTTGAACACACACGGTCCTATACGATCGACCTGGCATAGTGTTTGTGGAATGAATATGAATCAACACCATGCATTATAAGAATAGGTCAAAACCTAGTATGTGGCTGACCACTTCAGGTCAGCTGGAAGCGTGGCGTGTGCGTGACGACTGCAGGACTTGTTCATTTGCATTTTAAATGCATGAAAACAGATGAGAGTCTTCTCACTGTTGGCATGACACGCGCGCGCCGAAAATGTAGAGACTTGGAGGCTTGCCTATTTTTACTGTGAGCCGCGTACGGTTCACAGTGAAAATGAATTGTGATGAGTCCTATGGATCTCTGACAACAACATTAACATCTCTTCCTGTAGTAAAAGCCACAAGCATGGAGAGTAAAGTACTTGTGCTTTTTCAAAGTAAAAGCCCGATCTGGAAGTCTGACTCCCCTCGTTCATACACAAATTTTATTTTGAAGTGTTTCCCGAGCCGTTGTTTTTTTTATTTTATCTGTAACTTTTCCAGGAAGTTATTTGATCGATAAAGTCACTCACAGGTTCCTTGTTGCGGTTCCTGCTTAATTTCCTTTGAAATAAAAACGTAGTCATAAGTCTCCCATGTGTTGTTGTTAGTATGTTAGTAAAAATAAATAAATAACATCATGATACAGACCTAACTTGGGTGCGATCTGTCCCTCTCTCTCCCTCACTCGCTCCCCGTCTCGTTGTCTTGGCTCACAGGTTGTTTTCGCTGTGTGTTAATTAAGGTACCGTTTCTAATGTATATAAGATCATTCTCTGTTAAGACTAACCCACGGAAACCTTTAAAACAAAGACCAGAAACTACCCCTGGACATGCGCGCTGCGGACGTAGGTGAGGACAGCGGACGAGCAGCGAAAAAAGTATCCAGAGCCATGTAGACAGAGAGTCGCGTCAGTGGAGGTCCAATATGCTCCATGGTCCGCCATTGCGATGTCGCAACTCTCTCTAGGGCTCTGAAAGTTCCGTCACTCACTCACTCACTCAGTCCGTCACATACAGACCCATGTGTAGGGCTGACCCCGGCGGTCGGCCAAAAAGTAGATCCTGGATCTATCTGGTTATTTTACGGCTCACACATACATGACACCCACATACCCTTTCATATACATTCAGTGCCTGGGAAAATAAAGCCTATATATAGGCCTGCCCTTGAAGAAAGAATGTGCATCTCAAATCGATTTGCATATGTTTATTTACACCAACAGGTTCATGCAACAACAGCAGCCTTATTTAGCCTCTGAACGGGTGACAGAGAATGAGTTTTGGGATCTTTTAAGCTATGTAAAAGCCACGATCATGGTGTCAGGAGGTTAGGTATGACATTTTCAACATGTGCACGCCTTAATGCAAATACAGAGTACACTTTAACAAAGCAAGCATTATGCATAACCTAAAGAGCTGAAAGCAATGTAATGTAATGTAATGATGCATTTATTTCTTGGCTGGTAATTAATAAGTGAATAAGGTTTGATGCCTTTTATCCAGGAAGTGGCGAAGGCGTGGCGTCTGTAATCAGTCACACAGATTGTATGGCACTCCTCCTCCATTGCTCAGAACCGCTCCTCATCTACATATCAGCAGCGTTTGGTCTCCGGAGAAACAACTCTCCATGGGATGCTCATGAGCTATGACTACATGTAGTTTTCTGCCCGGGAACCAGCAATAGAGAAAGTGACATGGGTAGATTGTGAACAGCAAAGACAACTTAGTTCGCCTGTGTGAAAGTTGTTATCAATTAAATCGGGTTTTGATTGGGAGAACAGGAAGTTAATTAGCACATGTAGCAAGGTGAGAGGAGGAGTTTTGATTTGTAGTTTCTGGACCTAGCAGGATGACTGGTAAAGATAATGTCACAGGGAAAGGTTTGGATGGGAAAAGTTAATTGGTTTTGCCTTGACAATGGAATTTTCCCTTTTTACATCTTCTTATGTAGATATGCAACTCATGTTGGAAAAAACGGAAGTGATGTAATCTTAACAGTTAATCTTTGTGCAATTCTGACTCTTGAGCCCAAACTCAATTAAATCAATTGTTAGTGGTAAATGATTTTACTTAATAATCAGTGAATTCCTCTTCAAAGATAGCTTCTTTTAGGGTTTTTGTAGCTTAGCGGAGAATGTATACACCCTGACCTTGCGAGTGTGCCTCACAAACACATTGTTACGCTGCATGCTGGCTCCTTTGACATCTGTGTGTCAGTGGTGTGAAAGTATAGCAGCATGAATCTTTGTAGTCTAAGGTCGTCTGTTAATCTGACTTTACACTGGCTGTAAATCTGCACTGCGAGATTTCTTTCCAAGTATCCTCACGAATGAGTCTTTAAAACTACCACCTAATAGATGTTAAAGTATTCACTGTGACAAAGGCTGGCTGATCACATGCTTTGTGTCTACTCAAGACACCTCACTTTATGTTTTACATGAATGCACTGCAAATATTTCTTGGGCAGATTGGAAAGATGTAAATGCATCAAAGTTGCATTCAACATATTCAGAGGTTGAAATATATTCTATCCACAGATTGAAAATGTGTAGATGCTTATCTCTGTAAGACATACAGAATATATAATTTACTCCTCTTATAGTGTTGCTACATCCATGTGAAAATTGTCACATACAAAGACAATTTTCTGTGTCTCAATAGCTCCAGCAGTTTTACACATGTGATTCAACAACAGCGGCACACCAAGCTGCTAAAGCATTTTGTTTCAAATCTCTGATCAGAAAACCCTTTTTAAGGATACAGCTTGCTCATAGAAATATATAAATATATATATATATATATATAATAGTCATTTATACACTGTATTTGTGTTACAGCAGGTTGTGAACAGATAGTTGCTAAGTTTGTAACAGACAAAAGTAATTTTCTCTCCTTGCAGACCCTGATTTGCATGCTGAACAGGAAACCAAGACTGATAGCAATCAGATTTGTAATGAGATAATAAGAGATCGCCATTTGGCTGTAAAATAAATCTGTTTTTAATCTATCAAGATATTATAAAGATACAAGACACTTACAGTTGTATCCTCAGGGAACCCGGAATGTCTGTGCCAATTTTTGGGAATAACACTGGGAACAACACACTGTTGCTGCACGAGGAGAAATCAGTGGATCAACAAAGATTTCATGAAAATCCAACCATTTGTTGCTGATACGCTCCATGGGTTCCAGCCTAGTGTTTTGTGTTTGCTATAGGGTAGTCTCTTTGATTTGTCAGTTAGATCTGAGTGACACCTCAACTGCATCATCGAAGGGATTCCCCCCAGGGCAACACCTCCGGACCGCCCACCTTTGGCTGTCATCCCGTATTCACGCGGTTCCGCCTCCCTCCAGCCTTCTGTCCTCATCCATCCTCAAAATACCCGCTCTGTGCGCTCGCTGGGGCAGCTGTGATTTTGAATTGAGTGTAGCGCCTCTGTCTCTCGCCTTACGTTAACTCTGTTTGATAGTTAACTGTGGTTAACTCGTAATGAGGCACTGGTTTTCTTTGTGAATTGGGCATTAGGTTTAGTTGGTTTATTGTACTGTGTGTTTGCACAACATTAAGTAATGTCAGTAGTTATTAATACACAAGTTTACGGGTGGCTGCTAATGTGTGTTTTTGTTTGTTTTTCGATCAGGTAAGTTTGGAGAAGATTTTAATTTCTTTCCATTAAGCTGTAACTGCACCCACAGGTCTGACCATAACTCCACCCACTGCACAATTTTGAAAAATGCTCAAAGTGAGCAAGGGGCTGAGAGGGGGGTGGAGGGAGGTGGGTGTGTCCGGCAGCTCAGTGACGTCCCCTCCCCTGGCCAGAGAAAAATGGAGAGCGACACAGAGCCACAAGGCACATATGCCATATGCCGTCTTTTGAGGTGGAGGACTTCCCCTCCAGAGTCCCCTGAAGGTGGAGGACCGTGGTGGTCCCGAGCCCTATCAGTTCGAGCCATTGGCTCCAGCCCCACTAATGCCTGAAGCCGGAGCCGAGGCAATGCAAGTGCACATGCGCTGACCGCTCGTGCACCGACAGGCATAACATTCATTTTTTAAAATACATTTCATGATGTAATTTTGTCCCAAAGGGTCGACTCTACGTCAGCATCAGCTGGCAAGGTCCAGGGCTGATTTAAAACAGTAGATGGCGTGTTTGAACCATTTCCAAACCATGACTTTTACAAATTTGGTAAGAATTTTTAATATTAACACCAGCATTGATGTGTTTCATCATAGTACAGCAATATAATTTAGATTACAGCTCAAAAAACATGTTTAAGTTTGCAGTTACTCTTTAAGGTAATTATTTTATTGTAGTAAGTCAGTGTGTAACACAAGGATGTAGGACGGTGTTCTGTTATGTTTGTTTTATGATTTGGTGCCATCAGCAGCTCTTCCATGTTGTTCCCTGCCTCATCTGACTGCTCCTTTTGTTGCATCTTTGTATCGGTGAAAGCTAAAAAAAAAAAAAGTGCCATTTTAATTTATGGTTTTAAACAATGGATGACCTTGTTTGCCTGAATACACTTGCTGTATGTTGCTTCCCTCATCCCCTGGACTTTATTTGGGTTGTTTCAGTGGCTGAGATATTTCCATCTGGACCAAAGTGACCAAAAGAGACTGCTTTCATGACTACATACACGCACACAAAAAGGAATGAAAAAACAAAAAGTATCCTACCTGTAAGAAAAGGAACAGCATTGACAGCTTGAGAGAATGAATGGACAACTGGCACAAGTTTTTCCTTCTTTGCAATGGGATAGTCAGACCTCTGGCTTTTGCTTGGAGGAGCCCACAAATCAGTGATGGCCCAACAGGGCCTGACAGCAGAATGACAGCTGAGACTGTTCACAAGTGAGAACAAGAGTCATGTGGAGCAACAGGGGTTAATAATGCAAAATTTAGGGAATACTCTCCATGAATGAATATCTACAATGAATTATACCTTTAAAATGCATTAACGTATCCATAATGCATTAAACACGATGCATAATGTATATTGGGAGTTACTATAAAAGTCCATACAGCATTTTTAGCGTATGTCTTATAAAAAGTCATGAGGGTAATACAAGTCAAGTAGCTGTTGCATTATTTAACCAGCTTGCCTTAACACGGCGATGTCAACTCATTGTCTGCTTCAAGTCGAATAAAAATGTAGTGAATACAGCAGAGCTCTGACAGAAGAGGGAGAGGACCTTCATGCTTTGCAAAAGACTCCATATTTAAAGCCTTGAGAGCGTGTGGCACACAGAAACTCCAGCCTTGTTATTGAAAGACGATCTCTCGCTGCCTTCACAGACAGGAGTCACATTTTTCTTTGCAGTAAATTGATTTTGGATGAGTTTTGGAGGATACAGTTGGTGTTTTTTACTTGGTTTCAATTTTTGTTGGTTAAACTGAAAGTCAGTTGAACTAGTGGGCCGAGCCGTGGCCTGGCGTTTCTCCTTTCTTGGCTCCCCTTCTGTCATTTGATGATTCTGAATCCTTCCATTTAGGAGTTCTTAAATTGAAGCTCAAACTTCTGTTACTGCAGAAAAAAAAAGCAAAGCTGTGAGGCCGATTTTACAATACGGCTCGTGAGCATATGAGGTAGAGTTGCATACTGATAAGATGCATAATGAAGCATGGTTTCTCTGATTGCAGAACCGTAATATTTCTGCAGAGGGGTATTAGCATCGTGTCGGAAATTGAATCGAAGTCTTTGATCTGGCTCAGGCCTTTCCCTTTCCAGCGCTGGACTCAGACTGTTCTTAGATAAGATTCATTGCCAGCCTCTAAAATGTGTAGTTCATGATTTATGGCTGTTATACCAAAGATATGGATCATTACTTTACAAAAGTACCTAAATATGTTTTTGTTTTATACTTTTTACTCTGAAAGGGAAACTTTAAGGCCTTCATGCAGAGAATAGGGCTGTGTGTGGACAGCCAAATATATGAGGAAGTTAATGTGATGATCACAACATATGTGTTTTGTTTTCAATATAAAATATTACATTTAGTGGATTTCTTGTAAACAACTACCACTTTAAAGATTTGTTTCTAGCACATATTATATACAGTTAGTATGTAGTATGGTACGGAAGCCCTAAGCGGACATGCATCCATACATTTTACTCCTTTTTCCCGTGATATTGAGTAATTTCCAAATGTTTTTTCGAGATCTCAACTTTTTTACACAACTTGTATCCCCAGTGAAGCACAAAACAAAACTTAACTTACCTCATTAGTGTTGGCAATGGCAGCACGGCATGTCCTGGTCTGTAATAAAGTGAACAAAAACTCAAGAGGAGCGATGTCGGACATGGATTATAAATTGTGGAAGACCGCATGCGCAGCTTAATCCATCGAATATCAACAAAAACTCCTTTGTTTATGCTCCAAATCACTAACTAACTTATGTTAGCAAACAAAGACAGTTGAACATTAATTATGAGTTAATCCAGATCCAGTGTATGGATCAAGCCCACAATATGCAATTTAAACAAAAGATAGAAGTGGGATAATTTAGTTTGCTAGCATTGGGCTTAAACATGTGTCACGATTTCAATTTAAACAAAAAGGTGAGGACCCAGAAGCAGACTTAGATAAACAGATTTTATTAAATAAAAGGCAAAAATGCACAAACAAAATCTAACTCCAACAAAAGACAAAAAGGAAAATCAAAAGACACAAGGGAAGACAAAGACTAAATACACTGGGGAGGTGAAACTAATCGGGCACAGGTGAGACAATCAAGGGAGCAGGTGAAAACAATCAGGGCAGGGCACATAATCCAACAGGCGGGAAAACACACAAAGGCAGGAAGTAAAACAAGACAAAACATACATAGGGCAAGAACTACAAAATAAAACAGGAAACACTTAAAACCAAACTCAGGACTGTGATAGCAGAACTCAAGCAGAAAATCTCTAGACAATGAAACACAAATGAATTACATAACTAAACTAAAGACTAAATCAAGACAAGAACACAATATATTACATACAAAATTAAACAATAAGAACTCATGACAACATGTTAGATAATGAAAGTTATAGGGAGTCATACGTAAACATTAGCTTGAAATAAAACAATGTATAGACTCACCCTGCTGTGTAAGAACATTGTTGTTCCTGTATGATTGTCCTAAACATGAATTGTCGTGGGGTGCCTGAATTGTATTCTGGATGTAGCTTCAACTGCGTATTGTCTTCCTTTCTGTCGACTTCTCTCTGATATTTAGGAACTATTTTTCCATCTCTCACTGTTATAGCTGAAAACGCCTTAATATTTATATGCCGGGGTGAAAGCTTGACGGACATAGCAACAGTAACCAAGGGGGGCGGGACTTAGTGTTTTGTTTTCTTAATCTCTGGAAAATTATCCTGTTATCATGATAAAACAAGCATTGTTATCTCGAGGTAACGAGTGAAATAAGTCGAGATCTCAAGAAAACCTTTGGAACTTGCACGTTATCACAGGAAAACAAAGTAAATAAAAATGTATGGATGCATTTCCACTTAGGGCTTCCGTATTATGAAACTGAGACATAGCAAATAAATTCCCCAATAGCTCCAGCAGTGATGTTTTCTGTCCCACCCTGAGCTCTGGCAACTGGAGGCCCAATATCAACACTAAGTTTGGTATTGTCTGTGAATGCACTCATACCTTTACTGAAAATAGTATCTAAATCTGTAAAGGAAAGGCCTCAATGTGATGGCTGTAGTATAATAGCAGTTCTTTATCTCGGTGTGGGTGGTTGTTTTTATATCTGTAAGATACATATAGAATGTACGTAGGTTTAGTCTCCTAAAAACACACACATCAAGCTGTCTGATTGATATAAGGCCTTTGGTTTGGCTGAGGAATATACATCCAGCCTACTTGTCCCCCTGCTGTGTTGCATTTCTTACTCAAGAGCAGCAATTTGGTGGTAAAATGTTGCAAATCCTGGAGCCAACACAGCTCCCCGGGGAGAGGCACAAATAGGGGGTAAGCTCATGTCTTTGATGTCATTACATACTTAGTCAACTCAGTCAAACTCAATTATTTCTCTGATCAGGTTGAGTGTCAAAATGATGTTAGAACACTTATTTTACTGTAGTATCTCAAGAGCACAGGCTGAGACACCCCCTCACCAGGATGCGCTCACAACCCTCACATCATTAAGCCCTTTAAGCAACGCGGGGAAAGCACAAATTGATTAGGACTGCATCTCCAGCCTGAACCGAAGCAACTGAAAACTGGCAGGGCAAAGGAGGAGCATTTCAACAGGTAGGGAGGAAGCCCCGGCCCCATCTCGCCCATGGCTTTTACTAAAAAAAAAAAAAACTGGATTTTTATCCGGTGAGAAAAGCAGAACCTCATTTTAAGCACTGACTCCCGCTTAGGTTGGGAGGGTGGAACACTAGCCGTCAAAACTGTGACACAAACACCAACTAGTACAGTGTGTCCTATGTGTTAGGAAAGAGGCTTTTTGGTCCAGGTCATTTCTTTTGCCCTCCTTCTCTTTGCATCTTACAAAAGTAAATTTATCCTTCAGGATATACCAGGCATAACGTGACAAAGCCTTAAAACGAACAAAATGTACGCACTCACACTTTGAAACAGGCACAAGCTTTTCTGCACACACACATACAAACACGCATACTGTATATTCACACAGCCCTCTGGGGTATATCGGTCGGCTCAGCTAACCCATAAAACCTCGGCTTATCGCCTCTATGGGCCTCCTGGTTCTGCAGTTCCCCCAATCCATCCCAAGGCTCCTCTGATAATCAGCCGTCTCTGTTTGGCCCGCAGTCTGGGTGAATATCCCTCGGTCGAGAGATATGAGATCCAAGCCCAGGATTCAAGGTCTCAGTGTGCAAATACAGTGCAGCGAGAGTGAAAAGATGAGACGATCCGCGCAAGCATCCACGCCGCGAGTGTGAAAATACATCCCGAAGTGCAGTTGTTTACTGCAAACGTAATGTGTGACATTGCACCTTATAAAAGACTAAGAGGCCCTAGATTAGAGATCAGAGGCATGTGGTGGAGGTGTCATTTGTCTTGGTCTAACATCCCATGCTGGCACACTGCTATAGTTAAGCCACCCCCTCCTGTGAAAACCAGAGCAGAGCAGTACGGAGAGCATGTTCAAGTAAGGAAAAACGGCTAGTGGGGGGTAAAGCAAAGGAAAATGGAAAGATAAGCCACATCAAGTGCAGGCTTATCCTGCACCCTGCTATAATTGACACTGCTAATGCATTACAAAGACAGTGTAATCCTAGGTGTCAGGAAGCAATTACAAGTGGCTAATTACGAAATAATTAATGCAGTTTAACCAGACAGACCAATCTGCAAACTTGCCTTGAACTGACTTTTGTGTTTGTCCCTCTTTAGGGTGAAGCTTTATGCCTGAGGGCCTCATGACACTGGAGACAAGCCCTTATTATTACAATTTAAGTTTGTGATAGCTGTCAAAATGTGCACTCGTGTTGACCTTTTCATGGGACAGCTTTACTAGTATTCGCGGACTTTGGTAGGCCACAGTGAGGAATTAATGTACAGTCCGAATCTGCGATAACGCAAGTTTTGTTGTGAATTGGCTCTATATAAGTATCGGTCGGTCGGTCTTCACAGACAAAGAACCGTAAAGTATGTTACTATGTGGTACTTGCTAGGGATGCATGATAATGGATTTTTTGCCAATACGGATATATTAGGCACATGCTCTTTTCCACCTAATTGCAGAGACCATTTGGTCTCCCCTGTAGTGGAAATGATGTCATGCCTACTCTTATTGTAGTGGCCAAAAGCTGCCATAAAGCAGACATCTTGCACCCTTCTTCACGCTTGACGGAAGAGACGTTGTACAAAAGGTCACGTGTCCGATCACTCACGTTTCTGAGCGCATCTGAATGCAGCACCCCCCCGAAATGCGGCAGTGAGGGAGACATGCCCGGACTTGTTTACTGCACCTACAACGGAGACATCAGTGATCGCCGATGGACTCTTTTTATCGTGTGTACGTCCATGAATATGTAAGTTAGTTTTGCACTGATTTTTATGTTACTCTCTGTTAGCGTCGGCTTTGGCCGCGAGTGTATTTTCGGCGTGTTTGATGTTAAGTCCAGTAAAATGAGAGAATGTGAGCTAACTGTTGGCTAGGTAAGAGTTGTGAAAGTTGTTTAACTTCTATTCATTGGCTCGTGTTTCTGGGGCTTTTTAGTCTTTATTTGTATATTGTTGATAACTTTAATATGAAATAAAAGTCTGCTTAATATTTGATAGGGATTGTCTCACAGCCCCCCGTAGCACAGAGGAAAGCTCCTGAATCGTTGAATGTAGAAATCCAAAAATGACATCAAAAAGCGTTTAAGAGTTGAAGAACAGAGCGTCAGTATTTTTATTAATATCTTCTAATGCTGTATATATATCAGCAAGTTGGATTTTTAGCTTTCAGAAAGATATTGTGACTTAATTGACGACAATGATCACCTGTGCTGTCTCGCAGTGGCTGCTTCAGACACTCTGCCTTCACCTCTCACCTCCACCGTATTATTCTCAGTACCTGCAGATATGGATCGTGTAAATGTTACAAATTCAGACGCTTTTGTCCAAAGCGGCGTACATCTGAGAGTTAATATGACACAAGCACTGTTAAGACAGGAGGGAACAAGTGAATAAATATATAAATAATTACAATAAATGAGCAAAGTCTACCAATAAAGCCAGTGACTGCTCTCACACATATCCCTTTAATCAGTCTCAAACACTGTGCAGGCCAAGTTCATCATAGCTAAACCACATACATTAAAAAGCTCGCGTTTCACTGATCAAACTTCTATCAGATAGTATCCCGGAACAGAGGAGACCTCTGACTGATGCGAATATTCAGCCATATGTGAAGTAATTAATGTGGTTTCTGTAAACATATTTATACAGAGGGGATGCTCTTGCATAATGCTGTTGATGGGTGACATACATGATGGCTGTAACACCTTGTTATCACTCTTTTCCTCTGTTTGTGACCCCCGTCACGAGCAGCTCGAGCTGTCAAAGAGTTCATCACCTTCGTCTTCCTTTGAGCTGTTTCCGTGATTTACTGTAAACAACCACCTGTGATGGGGCGCTTGTTTAGCTCAGTTGGTAGAGCGGGCGCCCCATGTACAGAGGCCACAGTCCTCGTTGCACTGATCGCAAGTCCGACCCCCGGTCTGCCAATCATTTGGTGCATGTCATCCCTCACTCTCTACTCCCAACTACTCCTACTCCTGTCTCTCTTCAGCTGTCCTGTCAAATAAAGACAAAAAGGCCAAAAAAATTATCTTTAACAACCATGTGTGATCAGCCGGCTTATTTCTATGCATTTTCCATCCACGTAATGTGGGCTTGTAGAGGGCAGTATAAGAAGCTAATTCACATGCGGACATTTTCCAGGTGGATTGTGATTTATAATGTGAAAGAGGTGTAGGAGGTGCGTGCACACGGTTTTTATAAATCAGAATAATTTCTCCGGGTTTCCTCCGTACGGACAGTTTTAGTCTGGATTCTACGCACTCTTTTAGAAATGAGACCCCTGGGCACTGAAGACTGAAGTTGCTAGCATTTCTGAAGGAGAGAAAAAAAGTGCTTTATTGTGTTTCGGGGGAACTTGTTATCCATGAAAGACATCGACATTATAGTCTTTCAGTGTACATTCAGCTTTAAAAAACAGTATCAGTATTTTACGACGTTTTTGTGTCACAATTTATTAACTTTAACTATTATATTCTAAGTTATCATTGAGCTGACCTTTCTAGACCCTCTATTTCATTACAGAGCTGTCAGTACGTTACAGAGCGGCAGCTCTGCTTATAAGGGGGGTAAAGGAACCGATGTGACTGGCCATCATGTTTCAACCCCTAACACACCCTCACATAATGTATGATAATGGATTCTTCCTCATCCCACCCTGTTGCCACGGCACAGTTGGCTGTGCTGAGCGCAGTGCACTTTGATTTATTACAATAAGGGCCTCAAAGTCAAAAGAAGAGGGTTTAAATGATACAGAACACCAAGGGAAACTTATACAAGAAGAAACAAACGTTTGAAGATGACGAGAGTTTTTGGATACTTTTGCCTTGACCTCAAGATAAATTTTATTCCGTTTTACAGACATCAACTGTTGTTACTGTTGAAACTCAAACCCATAGACAATAATAGCTCTCCAGCGTAACTCCACCCAGCCACAATGTCAGAACCAAGACACTGTGACACAGTATGTGTAATTCGTACGCTCCTGATAACCTCTGTGGTACCTGTTCCTTCCCTCAGAGATTCAGCAGGTCGAACACATCCCTAAGAATATAGTCCCTGCTGTTCTTTATGGTAATATTATGAAGAAAGTCACCTTTTTACCACACAGTTCAAGGAAAATACTATATTTGATCACCTAACGTGTTTCTTTTTTTCCTTGTGCATAATTGTATGTTTCTCTCTCTTTTAATTCTCTACTCCCCTGGAAGTTTCGTCATCTAGGTCAAGGGTATTGGAGGGAGGCAAAATTGCTGTGACTGCTGCGTGCAGCTCGCCTCACAGTAAAGACTCTTTCAAAGACACAATGACTTTCTCTTATATTTCTGTTTCCATTTCATCAATCTGAGGTTAACTGGGGAGGCGAGATGAATACTTAATCTAATACAAATACACATAACAAAGCCTCCAGGGATCAAGATGCCATTATACTATAAAGAAAAGCCATTGAAATACAGTATTGTGAAGATGTGAAAGTATATGAAAGAACCAATGACAAAGGAGTGTAAACAGCCAGCCTCTGGAGTCGCTCATGCAGGCTCCATCCTGTTGCTCCGGCCTTATAAATGTGGCACTAACGGCCTCTGATCAGGCTCTAATGGTATTCATAGTTGCCATGGGTCCTTTCGCTGAGATAATATTAAGATCATTTTTATTCATGATATCCTCCCAAATTGTCCTTGGAAGAAACAGCAGATTATGGGAGGCTGCTGACCCGTGGGTTGTGAATAAACATGAAAAACAATCAGCGTTCCATTTAAAGGCAGGATGGCGTTCAGGCCCGAGCCTCTGGGGTGAGATTGGAGACGAGGAGGCATCAAAGGAGTAATGAAATCATTAGACATGAATTGATGCAAGAATAAATAATGACGTCCTCTAACATTTCAGCAGCATTTCAGCCTTTATCTTATGTACATTGAAAATTAGAGGGGGGTCATTTAGCCGTACAAAGGACGAGGCCTCTGTTGGTATAGAAGTCTAATGTTCATAATCACAGTGAGCACAATTTATGTTGTGTTTTTTTTTTCTTTCAGTAAGCAGCTGCTGGGATTTCAGCACTTCAGCTGTGACCCACTTCTTTTGTTCAGTTTGATGCAATTCGCAAAGAACCTCGAGACAGTTTTGGCAGATTGCTTTGCTTCTAGAGCTCTTCACCTCGCTCAGTTTGTGCACTTTTTTTTATTTTTTAAACATTTTTAAAAGCTCACAGACACACGCAGCATTGTCTACCACTGGGACAATAATATGAAATGGGATCAGGTGTGTGAGCCTTTTTAAAATCCCCAAGCCTTCAACTATATCCTACCTCTGTGCATACAACAATGTGAAACAGTCAACTTTCAACCTCATATTTCTTCTTAGCAATTAAGGAAACCGCACTGCTTTTGTGGGCTTACATTAAGATTTGAATGAGTATCTTTCTGAAGTCAAGTGTTTCTGTATGTGCTCATAATTTTCTGTCTTGTTTCACAAGTGTGGAAATCAGTCTGTAAAAGATGCACAATGGTGATTATAATTGCACATTATACTGAATGATTCTAAAAAATATGTAACTATGATTTTAACATAGGTTCAAGAACACTCCATCACCTGTGCCTCCCTAATGCAATTACCTGTGGGCACATAAGCCTGCCTAACCCCTCCTCAAAACCCTCCCTCCAAACACCATTCCTCTCCCCTCCTATCTCAACACAGGAACCACTGGGGGATGCGGAACCAGAAAGCGCATCGAGACGTGCCCCCATCCTTAATCTCGACTCCCGGGTTCCTGACGGCTAAAACTACCTGAACCTCATTCGACCACAGGGTTGCCAGGTCCGCGGTTTTCCCGCTGAATTGGGCTGCTTTGTAAGTGTTGCCGCGTGCGGAAATTTTAGTCCGCTGGTTGGGTAGACCTGTTTTGCATGCAAATTACATGAATAATAGGCTATCTATAAATAGAAATCCTTAATTTTTAGTATTATTTTAGATTACATAATTTATTTATACCCAAATCCTACCAAACGGACTCCAGATCATTCAGCACTACACACAATGGACATGGGACATGCATGCCCACAAAACAAACCCACAGACTCTACTTTGCCTGACACAGTTAGTGAACTTAAACAGCACACAGTCCGCATCCGTTCGGTGCACTGTGTGTAGTCAGCTAGCCAGCTATTGTCTCCTCTCACCCACCTTTATGACCGACTGAGTTTAATTAATCTGTGTAATTTATAATGCATTTGGCAATGATAGCAATGCTGTTAGACTTTAAAAGCAGTGTATATGGTTTGACAGGGGTACATTTTGCGTTCTAGTATTGGGCTGGTTTTGATTGGCCATTGGGATGATTTTGTCACACAGACCTGGCAACCCTGTTCGACCCCCCCTCTCATCCCACCTTGCCTCAACCCCTTCTCATCCCACCCTATACCTACTTTTTATACCACACAATGCTTTCCATATCTTCAACTATGATATTCATCCATCAATTTAGAGTCGCCAACAAACCTGCAAACATGCAAACTCCAAACAGGCCTGAACCGGGATTCGAACTAGAAACCTTCTAGTTGTTAGGCAACAGCACTAACCACTGCACCACCCGTGCAGCCCTATGACATTCAGACCTTTTTCAGATGTTTCAAATGAGCTCATCTCTATTTTCTCACTTCCTTCTTGTAATTCATAGCCAAGCCAAGCTTTTCCATCTTTTGAAATATCCTCTGAAATTCATGCTTCCCCCAATACAATGGAGTTGATTTCAGATTTGTTTGCTGTGCACTTAAATTATATCATGCAAAATTAATGAGATATATGTGGGCAATAACTTCACAGATCTTACCCTGGAAAAAGATAATTGGGAGGATTTCTTGAGTAAAAACTAGTTCCAAAGAGAGTTTTTCTTGTTGTTTGGTGATTATGCAGAGTAATGGGGACATAATGTGTGCAAAGAGAATATGTAAAGAATAAATGGGATTATTTAAGGCTGTACAACATTAATTCACCCTTAATGTATTAAGGGCAACAGGAATCTTGTGCCAAAGAAACCACATGTATTGTATGATAAGATGCCTCCACGAGTGAGGAAATATTTTTGTTTGTTTTGGGGCAGGCTGATCTTTTTGACCTGGGAATGCCGCATCTTCACCAATAGTTTTTCTTTCCTGTCTCTCCTGAAAGTGTCTCAAACACATCTCTCGTCTGCCACACTCTGCCGTGTTTTCTTCCCCGAGAGGCAGAAACCTATTGATTTTGTTGGTGATGACATGACCTTTTCTCTGGTTCCAACATCAGGCCAAACGTTTGCTACCAGCTTTTCTTCTCCGTCTTCAAGTCTCTGCAAGGGTTTTCCAATCCGTCAAATAAGTGATTTCAAAGCTCTGTCACCGTAAGACCAAAACAGTTCGGATCTTCCTTTTAGAACATCAACCCAGCAGACCACGCGGGTCAGCCGGTAGCGGTCCTGTTATTGTTCCCAGAATGAAATCCAAACATGGCTGAGCCGCTTTTAGTAGCTGTGCTGCAGATTTACTGGTACAAATATCAAAGATTTTATATTAAGCTTTGACACTTGTTGAATGAAGTCTACAAGTGTTTATTAGTAGTTTTTTATACCTGTCATTCATTCTGTTTTTTTGTGATAAATATGCATGTTTGCTTTCAGCACCTTATGTTAACACACTGTGAAATTATGGTTATGTAAATCACTAAAAGTTTATCTTTAGGGAGATAAATAAGGAAGACTTCTTTTCAGTGTTGGGTAACATTCCTTTAAAAGTAACTTGTCACACAAAATAACACGTTAAAGTACTTGCGTTAGCAAGAATTAAAACCCCCTTTACGACTCATTAAATGTTGGTTATATTGTCAGGACGGCGTGTAGCCTACTGTACGTCTACCTTTGAATGTATTGACTCTACCGTCATTGCATAGCCTAATTTACGGCCTATAATCTGTAACTCTACGGCCTTATAACAGGAATGACAGAAGCAATATAACCTTTACAGGTTTTTATTTTGCTAACAATCTGACAGCTAATGGGGCAGAGGCATACAGTATTAAGCACAGCTGTTTCCATGACAACAATACAATACAGACTCTTAGTCCCACCAGTGTAGCGGAGCTGCGTTTAGCGGCAGATGCTTCTTCGCATTTATAGTAGAGCTCTTTGCAGATATCTTCCAGACACAACTTACATTTCACCGTGAGGTTGTTCTTGTCCCTTCCAAAAATTCTAAATAATGATAATATTTAAACAAAGTAAAACGATATCCTCTCTACCACCTCACTGGCTGAGTTAGCTAGCTACGCATGCCCACTGACACAACTGTGTTTACCTTCCGCTCTAGCGAAGCTACCTGCCAAGAAGTAGGAGAGAAACAGACACAGTGCTTCAGGGGTTTTCTTTTTATCTAGAGACAAAAAGAAAAGCGAAATACAGCAAATTATTTTTTATGAAAAGTAACGAAATAACGGATTACTTGAATTGCAGAATGCGTTACATTACTCATTACAACAACAAAGTAATCAGAGTACTCTAATGGATTACTTTGTAACATGTTGCCTCCTACACTGCTTCTTTCATTGGCAAAATTCATTTAGTGCTATTCCTGCTTTTAAAGTCTGTTTACTCTTGGTTTAAATGAAGAAAGAAGCACAGACCGGTGTGCCTGATGAAATCAAGGAGAGGGCGGATTTGGCTGTATTGTCAACTAGAGTCTGAATCTGTCCTCCACATCCTCTTATTGAAAGAGAAAGGGATAAACAAGTGGAACGGCTGCCTGTGGGCACAAACCGTTCAGGAATATCCATTGAGAGACAAAGGCGAAACCGGCACGACGGGAGGGAAAGGGGTTGAGTGACAATTCAGAGCAAGAGCAAACAGAGCAAAGGGATGCAGGCAGGTGACTCTCGCTCTTTGAAAGTCTGTCTCCTGCAAACAAATTGAGCTGTAGCCGTGCACCTCGGCACAGTAACAAGAGGCTTTTTGTGTTTTGGATCTTGACAGTTGAGTTGAGTGCCGGGCTTAGGGCACGGAGTTGGCAGTTACCGTGTCGAGCTGTTATATATTTCCCATCAGTGCTTTCCAATAACATAGGAGAGACAGCAAAGGGCTCGGTGTCAGAAGATATAGGGAAACACTGGCCGCTGAAACGACCAACAATCACTTATAAAGGCAGTGTTTCTGCGTGTGCACCGAGCGTTCAGGCTCAGTCAGGCAATTAACTGTTTATCCCCCACATGCTTTATGTGCAGGTTTAAGGCAGGGGGTTAAACCGCAGATGAGACAGTGGCACGTCTCAGTGGATTTAAGTTTCAATTATAGCCTTTTTACACAACACATATTATTCTGCGTCTTCACTAATTTATGCACACATCATGGCACTTGATTAAAACATAATAGAGTGTAAAAGAAAAGGCGAACAAAATGGAGGAATGCAATGAGAACATCAGGGGAGAGACTTGCGTGATGAGAACAAATGTTTTAGTCTTGCGCTTGCACAAGGGGGCTTTGTTGTTATATAACCAAGGTAAGACTGCATGAGTAGACAGGTTGAGTATGTACAGATAGTTATTCAGACGTTCAAGTCTCATGGAGCCATGTGCAATCATTGATAAAATTGTTTTGCATAAACACAATCGCAATATTCATTTTAACAAGCACCTGCCACCTGCTCTGCATTTTCTAAATCCCTCGTGGCAAACAGCTATTTAAGGAGGCATCGCTTTGCATGTTTGTGGGGAAATAGGTTTGTGCGCACGTCTATGGAAGTGTGGCTGTATGACAATGCATTTTGTATATGCATTTAACTCTGAAAATGCATGCAATCCTGGGGTTTGCAAATGCATGCCCAATATGCTCTTTTATTTCCGCCTCTGCTGGTAATATGAGAATAACGACAGCCTGGGGGCCTGATGAAACTGACCCCAGTGTTAATGAGCTTTTCACAGACAGACAGCGGCCCTCTATGCACCTTAATTGACACGGCATCCCTGCATGCCCAGTACCACTTACCTGTGTCAATCTTAAGAAGACTTCCCGGCCCATATCTGCTCTCGCCATTTGTTCCAGCCGCCCTCTCGAGGGATGCCACAGCATTCTCATCATCCTCTCTTAAGTGCTTTTCTATTTATTCCATCATTGGACGAGGCCCGAGTTTTAATTTCTACTTTTTCACAGTTGTGCGCCCTTGGTAAATTAATGCACTTAGTGGATTGTGTTCAACAATGAGCACAACAATTGCAAGTAATCATTTGAAGCTGGTGAATTGGGTAAAACTTTTGAATGTTAAAAAGTGTCACTGTTGCAACAGAAAAGGCCCATTTTGGTGTGCAGCCAAGTAGGTAAACTTTTTCTGACCCTGAGGCTTGTCAACTCCATTATGCGCCATATTTGTGATGCATTACCTTTATACAACTTCTCCCGTAGACACGCGCACATATATTAACTCATAAATGTAGCCTCTATAAACACCACAGAGGAGCCCACAATGAGAATATGTCTTCATGTGGGGGTCTGCTCGTGTGTGCAGTCACATGTGTGCGCACGATACAACAGGGAGGTCTTGTGAAGCCAGAGAGGATAATTCATATTTTATGGACAAAACAAGTCGAGTGTGTAAAGTTCAACAGAAACATCAAAGAAAATGAACAGAGGCAATGACATTTTAATCGAAACGACCACCCATGTAAAAATAGCATTGTTGACAGAGGCGTTTCATTTATCCAGAACCCTTTTTTTTTTGTAACCCCAACCACTCATTGTAGCAGGGAAGACAAATGGATTTGTGTTGGTACGTGAAGGTCAGATATAAAGAGGAACAGAGGGAACAAATAGCTGAGACACAAACAGCACAAATTAGCCAAATACTGCATATTCAGCGTAAAAATTATGTTTTTATGGTTACAGTTTCAGTCATTTGAGTGTAAATTGCACCCTGGTAGATTTATATGAGTAATTATGCAGTGAATAGGACTAATCAAACAGCAAGAGACGTCCTCATGAGCGATTCTGATACCCAAAGCTAAATGCTAATTTTCTTTAAATGTCAAAATTACATCGACAAGGTGGACTCTAATATCTCTCAATGCTACATTTTATTAATTTTATTCAAATATAAAGCAACCTTCATTTCACATCAGAGACGTTGGAACACAGCTACGTGTAATAATTATTACATCTCTGAAAATATCACTTTCATATGTGTGTGTGGGGGGGGGGGATCGCGGTGCCTCTGGCTGCGAGGCGAGTTGGTCATGGGTTTTTGGACCATTCTTTGAACATCAATCACGGTCTGACACTGGGGGGAGCCTTGCTGCTCTCACATCAGTCACTGACTCCCTCCTGCCCTTAACACTTCAGCACAGGACATGTTCATGCACTATCAAAGTCAGAGAGCTCCCGTCTGATGACAGTAATGGCTGGAGATGGGAGTGTAAATGGGGAGAGAAAAAGAGAGACTGTGCTCCTGTTCAGAATGTTAATGTACAGTACACCTTTACCTAAGGGTGCCACTATTGTATGTATTTGACAAGTATAATTATGTGTTTTGAACTGGAGCTATTTAAAGAGGATCTTAGGATACAAGCCATAAGCATATTTTGTCAACCAAAACTCAGAGTATTCATATCCCTGTACATATGATTGTGACGGTATCCATGTTGCCGACTCCTTCAAATCTAAACGACTTATTTCTGTACTGCTTGCTTTTATAGGTCATATAGGTGCATCAGTATTAGTTTCATTCTGTTTCAAAACCACCAAAACACTCCTTACAGGAGCTTTAATGTTTTAAAGGTGAAGTGTGTAACTTTAAAAAATTCTCGTTGTAAGTACCATCATTGGTCGTTGAGTGAACTGCAGTCAACCTTCTTGCACGCGCTGATGTTATCCACTCAACGGTATTTTGCCACGTTGGCTAACTGGCAAATCATCAAGCTAACGTTTGCTAACGGTAGCTTGTTGCCAGTTTACAGCTAGCTGGCTAACCTTACCCTAGGCAGATAATGCAACGATATTGGTTAATAGAAAACAATCAGTAGTTTTACACATTTGCCTTGTTCTGCTACATAATTTGCTGTTGGCGAATATCAACACCATTTGTCATGTTAGACAAATGCTAGACAACTGACATACACACTCAGATAGTATTTTGGTAGGCATAACGTTAGCAAGCATGCTAAGGTTAGCCAACTATCTCTAACGTAAATACACTGCATGACTCAAGCATTGTGCTTCGAAACCAAATGGCAAATTAGACCGGGGAACCAGCAAATCATCTCAAGCATTAGCTAACATTAGCCAGCTAAAGCCACAATATCACAATGATATATACTAAACATGCTTTGCAGTGATGTCAGCTTACCTGTCTGTGTCTGTTCCCAAAAGCCCCAAAAGCAATCGAAGGACTGGCAATGGAGGAAGTTGGAGAAGGTCTCAATTGTTCAGTTGCTCTACTATGCCTCCACACATTGGCAATATAAAATTATAAATGCCTTTAATAATGCCACTGAATTTTTCTAATAAATACAATTTAAAAAACAACATATAGAAAACCGCATTCACTCTGATAGTTTCCATTCCACGTGCTGTAACCCGTGCATGCCCCTATCATAGATGGTTAATAGGATTCTGATTTCTTGGATCAGGTAATAAAGCACTGGGAGTAAGGTTGTCATATAGGTTAATATTCTAATTCAGTAATACACATGGCCAAACTAATCTGCAATTAAACACCTTAGCCCCAAACAATTTACACACTGGGATGCCCAGTCAGCTGTGATTGACTGGTGATCAGTTCAGGGTGAACTTGGCCCTTTTGCCCAATGACAGCTGGGATAGGCTGCATTCCTCCACCCGCGACCCTGACCAGAATAAGCGGTATAGATAATGGATGGATGAATAGATGAATCCTCGGTCAGCTGCCCACATTGCTGGCCTTTATACAAAGCATCTATCAGACAAATCGTCCAAAGGAAATTGAGGCAAAGGAAGCACCTCATTTGTTCTCCAACCAAACCCACAGTGTTTATTATTTTAAATGAAATATAGCACATAAAGACTTTAAATGAACCAATGCTGATGTATGTATGCCTGAATCTGGTCCAACTTGAATTTAGGTCCACTTATAAAATCTGGACCGCTCCATAGTTGGAGAGGATTTTGGTTTGAACTGTCTTTCAAAGGTGGGACGGGCAAAATATATTAATATCATTAATGTGCCTTCATATATTAGAGGTTACCCAGTCACTCTCAATCATCAAATCTGCCATTAGCCCTCCAGAGCTCTCAGCACAAGCACTAAATATCACAGAGGAGCCTTCACAAAACAGAGGGGGATAGATTGCTACATTATGGAGTTCCTCGGCGTTGTGACAAACAGGGTCAAGGCGTCATTGTGAGTGACAAAATCACCATTAGATGTTCTTACTGCAGAGACCTAATTCATACTTGTTAGGTAGTGTCAGCATGTGTAGGCATTTATAAGGGGTTTCAGTTATAATGGGAATGTTTAATAACTCAGCTCACCTTCAGAATCTCATGCAATGCAATATTTCAAGATGGCAGTAAGGTGTGCCTTGTGTATGTATTTATTTGCATCAGTGGAAAATCACGACACAGGAGTGATAATGACATGCACTCATGCGTGTGGTAATATAATGGTGTCTGATGTTATGACCAGATCAGGTTTCTTTCTCCACCTGAAGGTAGGCCATATCTTAGGCTGTACCAAAACCAGCATATTTCACATGTGAAGATAAAAAATCATCCGAGTGTTTTTGTTGTTGTTTGCTTTAAATTATGACTCTACTTAAATATAAAAACATTTTTTTTATCCTTAAGGTAATAAGCAAAGGTGATGCTTTACTTCAGCAGATGTAATTTTTATGGTTACTTTTTAATAATAAACTATGTTAAAATATTTAGTTTTAAGATTTGTAATTGTCTTGCATCTAATGCATATGACCCTAAATAGTGCACTTGAATGCACCTTTACTGTCCTTGCATATGTGACCTGGTGCTTTATGCTGGTCCTTGTAATTTCATCCCTGAAATAGAGCCTCAAGTCTCTGTCCTCCTGCCGACTCAGCTGTCCATCAAACACCAGCAGTGGGCTACAGCCTAAAGGCATGGAAACTAATGGAGAATTTCTGCTGTCCTCCACAAAAAAAAAATAGCTATAAAAGATGTACAAACAATTTATTTCTGTTTGAATCAATTTTGATTGATGAATTTTACCACCTTCTTGTCTGATCAAACAGAATTGGAAACCTTCCACAAAGTCAGGCAAGATTAAGAAAAGTAAGTGTGGATTTAAAATACACCATTTATGTCATTTATAGTGGTAGCAGTTGTTATTATTACTCCTTCTGGCACACAGTTTGACAGTGCTTGATAATGGTGTTAGTGACTGTGGCGCTGGTTGGGTATTCAATGCAGTATACCTACAGTACAATTCAGATGGAACCCAGTGTGTGTCAACAGACGTTCTCAAATCAAGCAACATAAAGGGCCCTATTCAGACGGCGGAAGGCGCACAGTCTAAAGCGCATGGCGCTAGGTGATTTAGGGCGTGTCTGAGGCACTTTTGCTAGTTACATGGCGCACAATCTGGGTGCAAACTGAGGCGTGAGGCGCAAAGAGGTTGGCTTAACTAGCTGGATTATTCTTAGGCGTGTTTTCGGCATAACATGAATCAAACCAATCAGAGTGTCAGCTATCATTCCCTTTAAGAGACCCGTGCGCCTGCAGGCAGGCATGTTGCTATTTACAAGGCAGATTTCAGTCATTCTTCTTACATAAACCGGACCCTGACCGGCATATTCAATTCATTTCTTTCCACTGTGTCCTCGAACACGCAGAAAAAAACACAGGTCACTGTATGATACATGTTGAATCACGGATTAATGTTCAAGCATTAATGATTTAAATCTCCAGGCAGACAGGATCTTAAAGTTGTGTGCTGACCATCTAAGAAAGGTCGGCTGTAAATTTTAATTTACTTGTTGCTGCTGGATCACATGGCTGTATTTCGCGTGCGTAATGGACACTCTGCGTAATGGGACTAACTGGACAGTGTTTTAATATCTGTGGGCACAATTGTCGGTGCCACAGGTAGTTATGGTTGAGTATGGTAATTCATTTACCTCCTAGTTGCGTGTGTGTGAGAGTGTCTCGGTTTCTGCTGTATTATAGAGAGCGTGTGTCTGAATGAGCGCGCAGTATGGAAAGCTTTGTGTCGGTCTCAGTAGTTTTTGGCCCGTGGGCGGCTGGAGCTGGAATCTCCCTGAGGTGAAGCAGGTGTGTGTGTGGAGGCAACAGTGAGCTTGTCCACATCTTCCTGCACTTCTCAGCAGATCGGTAACAAACCGAAAGCAGCATCATGATTTAAGGAGACGAGGGAAACAAAAGCTTGCAGTCTGTCCCTTAAACAACATTTTTTCACTGTATCTGCAAATACACTGATGAGTAGAAGCGCTGCCTTGTGTCCCCACGTGAGTGACAAGCAGACTCTTAAACTCGCCGATGTTTGTCCATAATCCATCCTCTAAATAGCAGAGACAGACTGCGCCATAGACTTTAGACCAGGTTTTTGTTGGTCTAAGGCGCAGTCACTTTCTGCGTCTGCTAGATAGCAACGTACCAACCGTTTGCTTGACCACACCTCATATCAAAATCAACACGATCACGGGCGCTAACGGTGCCCCATGATCACTTGCTATTTACACAACGTGGCCGCTGGGCGTGAAAATGACTGTGCCGGGTGGAAGATAGCAATGACACTTGTGCTGCATGCTTTGCGACAGGTGGACGATAGGGCCCAAAGATCTCAAAGGGAGTCCCCCAAGGTTCATGTCTAGTCCCTCTTTTATTGTCTATTTGTATCAATAACATTGGGAAGAAAATTCCTACCACTAAAGTGCATCTTTATGCAGATGATACAATACTCTATGCCTCCTGTGGACTTTCTAGTTCAGTAAAGGTAAAAATATATGTATTATTTAAATGAATCATCAGTCCCTGGGGTTTCTCATGTCTCGATGCCAGTAGAATCAGTGCACTTGGTGGAGTGGATAGATTCAAGGTCTGGAGGTCCGGCAAATGCAAACTCCACATGCAAGTAAAAAAGTATTGTGGTGCTAATAAAATGATACAGGTGACAAATGACATATCTCTTGTGAGTATCACTAAAAATATTAGCTTGAACAGTTTAAGGTTGGAAAAAAAATATTGTTTTACTTCTAAAACAGAAATTCAGTGGGAAAAAAAACAAAACTGTAGTACTGTTCATTTACTTGTAAAGGGGCTTCCTGCTAACTTGTTTTGTGCCTTTTTCTTTGAAGGTCAACATTGTGCATTTCACAGTTAATCACTGACAATATTTATTATTCATAATTTGGAGAAAAAAAAAAAATGTTGGTCTAGAGACATAATTGAAATACTGTGTTAAGCCCCACATCAGCACTTTGCACTTGTTTTCTCACTTTGTCGCATTACATTATAAATACTTATTTTTGTATCACACTTTTCTGCATGATTTTTTTAGTGTATTATCAGCTGTAAAATAAATATTTGACTGAATGGTTACCTTTTGGGAATCCCTGATGATCATACACAGACATAATACCACACTGGCATTTGACAGCGACACTCATTAGTGGTATGTTAAGCTTCTACAATTACACAGCATCTTATTATCTTATTATCTCACCTTTTGAAGGTGATTACTGTTCAAGTGTCCTCTCGTAACAAAACAGTTTGATGAGCTACAATGGATCGATACTCTCTTAGTACCTGAGGAGAGTGCAATGGACTAAACACTCTCATTTGTAACCTTTTTATAATGCCCCCTAATGTCGGCCTTGGAAGATCACCCTATTGATCCAATATAAAAAAAAGGCTGGAGAGGCACAGTAATTCTGTTTTACCTACATGAGGGATCTGCAATTTTCGTCCAAATGGGAAAGGTCCTGAGGATAAAGGTAGACGGAGTATAAACACACAGGGAGGGAGAAAAAACAAACTTGTAGCTTGGAAGGAAGCCGGAGGGACACCTATGAAGGCCATCCATTGTGAAGCACGAACTGCTGCGAGCCATTACAGGTGCAAATGAGCCATTGTTCTCCCTTTGAGCTGGCTTGTGTTCCAAGCAGCTCCTGCAGACACTTGATATGCTCAACCTGAATGGAAGTAGAATATGTTACTTTAAGGCTCTGGCATATTTCACCCTGTGTGCACAGCAACAGTGCTACTTCATAAAATTGAACATTTGTCCTTTCTTGTTTGTTTTTTACCCCACTCTATTATTTCCACTTTTTTTCCCCCCTCCTCTTGCTCTGTGGCTCTCTCCGTGCTTGTATTTATATAGGTGGAACAGCATCGGAGAAGTGATTGAAAAGCTGTCCTGTAGATCAGGGTGGTTTGTGGGGCCTGTCCATGCTCTAATCCATCCTGCCGCCCCGCCACACAAGTAGAATATCAAACAGGCAATCCCAGAGGACAGGAAGAGAGGAAGATGTGGAGGAGAGAGAGAGGAAGAGACAGAAAAAGAGATGTGAGAGGAGGTCTCAGGAAGAAAAAAACACCGGGACTAAAAATGGAGAGCAGAAAAACAAAGGGAGGCTTAGAGGGAGAAAATGGGATAAGAGAGGTAGAAAAAAAATTAAGAGAGGGAGGTTGGGGAAGTTTAACAAGGGTCTGTCAGTGTGGCAGCACTGCAAGGGAGGAGAAAAAAAAGGCAATTCCTGCAGTCTCACTCCACTACTTTTCTTCATTTGACTCTGATTAGCTCTGATAATGTATCTGTGCCATTATGCTGCTAATAAAAAGGGGGTTGGTTGCACAAAGTGAGTGGGGTCTAAAATAAACTAAGCAGTGACAGAGCTATAAAGAGGGGACAGGGCAGCCTTAAAGAGGAGGGAAGATGGATACCTGAGCTGTCAGTACCTCAAACACCACTTGCACTAGCGGAACTATAGTGTTTCCAAAATATATGTATAGATGTCGATAAAGATATATATAATATACAAAGATGAACTGATAATAGATCCACAGATTGAGGCTGTCATGTGAGTTTAATCTCTGATCGTCACTGCAGAAAGACAAAAGCAAAACATAAAGATGAAGTTGATATGCTCAATTGGACTCCGCCTGCAGCCATATATTCTACAGATTGCATGCTGACATGTGCTCTCTATGACTCTGAGTTTACAAATCTAAACATGCACCAATCCGTCACTGTACCAGTTAAACCCACGGGTCAGGCCTCATCTAAACCTCCATCACACATCGCTGCAGTGCAGCTCAGCTCTGCTTCACTCTTCCTTTGCCCTGGGCTGCAGCAGGAAGTTCATCGAGGACATTGCAAAGATAGAGTAGGGATGTTTCCCCTGTAAGTTCATGCTTTTAACAGAAGGGGTGAGACTGAGATTTTCTTTTCTTTCGCTGGCATGGTACAGCAAGAGCCCAAATAACACTGGTAATGAAAGTCAGGCTGAGGTTGGTCTGTGCACTGACAGGTTTATTAATGGCTTTCCAATGTGATGTATGTTCACTGAACTTTAGGGCAGCTTACGGCTTTGTGCTTTGTAGCGAAATGTGATTTTAAACTTTGATTCTTTTGTTGTTCTACTAGATATACACTCATCCCTGTGTGAAATTTCAAGACACTATACTTCAGACTTGATCAAGTGCTTCTGTTACAAAGGGCAAGGGACATGATGAGCACAGGCTGCTGCAGGAAGTTCTACTTTGACTGCGGAATGGGTCAAGAACTGTATGTCTCCATGTATTCCCATTAAATGACACTTGTTACAGACTGTTACAACTTTCCTAATAATAGCACTAACTTCACAGCATATGATGGTGAACATGAGCCCCAAATGCCTCGACAATCAATCACTCTCTCGTTCACTTCTGTACACTGTTAGAGCCCATTAGGATTAAGGGCAACGTGTCAGTCTGCCTGTTTGCATTGAGAGTTCTGACTACACATAAGACCGGTGTGCCTTGGTAATCAACATCGACTCGACCGTTGCATTCTTTGCATACCGTTTGAAGCACAAATGTTGAGAATATGTAAAAGCACGGACAGCTCTAGCTTTGCCACCATGTCCAATCCATGTTTGATATGCTAGCGGGAGCTAACAAATTACGTCAAACGCTATGCCAGTGGGAGTTGTTCAGTAACCATACTACCATAAGATTAGTTTCATACATAACTCTCTGCTGACTGCAAGAGATTAAAGACGGCCTCTGTAGTTGTTGAGAATTCTGGGCTGTCGGTTCTGTCCATGTCTCCTTAATCTGAGCGTTCAGAGTTATCGTCTTACCCTAACCAGTGCGAGTACACTGAAAGGAGGTTGATTACGGAGGGGTCTGGAATTGGCTACATTGGTTACAGTTTGTTTGTTTTCACATCATATCATTATAAAAGGTAATTTATGAGACACACTGTTTCAATTTACTTCGTCGAGGAGACGCAAAGTAAGGAGAAGTTCCCGCCTGACAAAACAATGGTAATGTCACCCTGCCATCTTGATGAATTGTTGATCACCTGCCTACTCACAATGCGACACTGTTATTTTAAGTCTGAACTTCTCAGAAGAACTGTTCTGTCTCTGATGAAATAGGTGGTTTACGGGGTAAAATGGTGGCAGTTTGGTAGGTTTAGGCACAAAACTACTAGGCTTTAGGAAAAGATCATTGTTTGGATTTAAATAGGAACATTATTTATGTAAGTTAAGTTACATGCTTGAAATAGTAGTATGTAATGTAACACGGAACATAAACCCGAGTCTCCTGGCTGAAAGTTACTCTTTAACGCTTTGGATTAGCTGTTTTTGTTCCACTACCTTGCAGAGAACATCCAAATAGTTTCAGCAGTTTGTTGCTAAAATCTTGAATACATGTTTCAATACTAACATGGTCACTCCTCAGAAAGTTTCCCATT
This sequence comes from Semicossyphus pulcher, assembly GCF_022749685.1. Lineage (NCBI taxonomy): Eukaryota > Metazoa > Chordata > Actinopteri > Labriformes > Labridae > Semicossyphus > Semicossyphus pulcher. Next base: position 20,790,648 of record NW_027211759.1, read on the forward strand.
AGTTTTGCACCCTTTGGCTTGGCATTTTACAATTTTGTCCTGCTTATTGTGTCTCTCAACTCCCCCAGTGTATGTTCTCTTTTCTGTCCTTTAGCACACACTGTAATAGGAGTCTCACACGGCCTTGGCTTGCACCAGTTGCTACAGATAAAACAGGCTATTTCCAGACTTTCAGTCAAATACTCTCACACTGCTCTGCTCTATATTTACCGCCTTCTGTAAGAGTAAAATGGATCTAAGGCAGGTATCTATTGATGTTACCTTGCTCCCTGATGTGTCACCAGGGACAAAAACCGCTACCAGCTTCAAAAGCAGCCTCTCGATTTGTAGCTTTTATTTAACATGTATTACTTGCCCGTAGTGGGTTTAAGTTTTTGGTTTCATCATATTCCTCCTTTTAACTTTAACCAGCTGTGTGGGCTAATGCCCAGTGTACACAAGATTCCTCTTCTGCACCATCTATCATCCTCTTCAAGTCATGCAAGTCATACATTACACCAAATCTCCATCTTCAGAGCTCCAGGCCTCCAAAAAAAGTGTAGAAGATGAGCTTGAATCGATACAACCAATACCTCAGAACCCAGGGAACATCAGAGCGTTGAGATGGACGGGGGATTTAAACAGAGGATAAACACTTCCTCTTACAGTTGGTACCCACTTCAATAAGATCTGAAAATTTGCAAATAGAGTTTCACCGGCCTTTCCTGCTATCTGCCACAGTGTGCCATCTGAGTGTATCACTTGTAGTTGCTAAAGTTAAATTTAAAACACAGCTCTATTGAATACTTGTTTCTTATTGGTCAGTTATGGCATTCAGCAGTCTGTTATTCCTGCAAAGCACACCACTGCTATGAAGGTAGTTGCTGTTCCTAGACTTTTGCGGACAATGTTCAATCATATCATCCAGTCTGGTACTTTTATTGTCTGGCACACAAAAAAGAAAGAAAGGTATACGTACAAAACAGCACAGCCCAAGTAAGAGCAGTTAAAAGAGATGACAAGTCAATATAAGAAGACAAATTTAGTAACAATAAAGAGAACGTGGTATGGGCTTTGGCTGGTTTAAAAAATGGCATCTTTGACAGTTATGTGCAGAACACCTCAATCAGGTGATCCAGAGACTACTTTCTTCATCAGCAATGGTCATGTTCAGTTAAATGTGAAATATAACAGCTAAGTAGACTTAAATAGGTTACATTTTTTTAGATTGCGAAAAATGCTAATTTTGCTAATTGCTAATGCTAATTTCAAATGAATAAAATAATTTCTAAATCAATATTCAGCATCAGATTATTGATTTCTAAGGTAAGTTTCAGTGAGATAATGTACAGCAAGCAGAAAAAAACCGTGCAGGGTGTTACAGGGCCAGTTACAGTTGGCAAACTCATGTCACATCATATAAGCATTGATGCAGTTTTTGGGAGTATCCCTGAGGTTTTCTATGAATATGTATTAATAAAAACGTGTACAAAAGTTACTTCAACACTATTTCAATTAACTTCCATTTAAAACACATTCAAAACACACAAATTACAGCCTACCATCTGTTCTCGCCTTGTCGAGTTTGACGCACCGGTACCTAGCTGCCTACATTGATTGTCGTAAAGGTAGCGGCTGCACTGGCGATCATGATGCCGCATGTCCGAGACGAAGCTTTGGCTAGCTCATAGCTTATATCGTCAGGGTAAAATACCGTAAAATACCACTCTCTGTATTTTATACTGGTATATTGGTCGCAAGGGTGTATAGGATGCAGCCCACTCGTAAAAAATATGTATTAAAGTGCATCTTACACACAGCATTTTACGGTATTAGTTTAATATTCTTCTGTGTAACGTAATATTCTTCCAGTCTGTTCTGTGGTTGGTTTTTTTATCCGTTTAATTCTGGATCAGAACTTTTCAAAGGGGGACACATTCTTAATGAATCATTTTTACTGAAAACTTGCAAGCAAATCAGTAGCACATATTTCTGTTGATGTTGTGTAATATAACCACTAAAATTGCAGGTGTAGTAATTTGATTTATGTCAGTTTATCACAGTCAAAATGAACCTGATACATGCTTCGCTTTTATAAAATGTATTCCTTAAATGGGCGATAGGAAATGCAGCTGCTATGAGGCCACAACTAACTGCTTACAAGCACTTTACAGCTGAGTGTGATATGATTTTGACTCAGGCCTCGACATGCAAAATTGAGACACTGTCACTCATGACTGAGCTACAGTGGCAACTTTGTGCGTGTGTGCGCATGTGCTTGATTGACATGCTGATGTAAAGCAGTGAAAAATATTCCTATAAACTAACTGTGTGCCGACATAGCGATGAAGTATTGCCCCCAAAAAACACCTGAGACAAATACTCAGCTGATGAATGTGGCCACAATCGTCTCCCTCATGCTCATCTCCATCTTTGCTTTTTCTTGGCTCCTCAATGAAAAAAAAAACTCACACCTTGAAAAAACTAGATTTTTTTTTTTTAATCTCAGACATGTATATGTTACCTCTACTGTCATTATGATCATTGTCCAAAAACACAACATTTACCAATAGCACCAACTGTCAATAATGACATTGGTTCCCTTTCAAAAGTGCAATTAATCACATTTCACGTGTCAAACGTGCAGCAGGATACTGTGCAACCACAGAAACTGATCAGGTCTCACCGGGAGAAGCACTTCCTCCTTCTTATAGCAGGTGATATGATACCATACCAACAATGTGCAGTAGTACCTACAATGTGCAGAAGTATTTCTTTCTGATGGAATCCATTAAAATGTTGTGTATGAACAGGCTTTTCAGAGGATGTCTTACAGAAACTTCAAGGCTATTGATTATGGTGTCTTTACAAAGAAGAAAGACGGGAATACTTCATGTAACTCCCCCACACACGTGTTGGGCATGCACTCTAAACGACTCTGCTTGTTCAACACTTGTACGCACATTCATTGTAAAGCTTTTATACAGACAACCACAGTTCAGCCTTTTGATCCTCAGGCTTTACAGATACTGTACATGCACAACAAAGTATTAACATGGTGAAATAATTGAATTTTCCCCTCTTAAAAATGAGCAGCAAAACGAACCTCAGACCCCTGTCTTTACCCAAAGGGCCTCAGCCAGAGGGACAGGAGATCGATGTAAGAAGCCTTTTTCTGCTCCGAGCTTCACTTTCACAAGATCATTCAAACTGACATTGTGACACGATAGAGAGCTGAGCATAAAAAATCATCTAGTATCATAGATCAATACATTCCTGTAGATATCTGTGATGTGTGTTGCTAATATGCACCACGTCCACCTTATGCACCAATCAGGCCGCTAATAGCATGTCTCATCTCATTGAAGCATCAGATCAAAATAGATTTGAGGGATGTTGAGTGTGCTGCTGTCGAATGTGCTGTCTAACAGTAAGCTGTCACATCGAAATCTCCATGGATTTTAATATGGGTAAATAGGGATAGAGCCAATTCGCCACGTGTTTCCGTGTGTAGGTTTAACCTCTGCTGTCCACACTGACTGATTTCTCCCTGAACCTTTCTTGTAAGGCTTGTTGTCTCGTGTCCCTGAGGTCCAGCGCCAACTTGCCTCTGCCTGTATTTGTATTCCTGATCACGTGGCCCCACATGATCCACACAGGCTGTCATCTGTAGTGTTTGCATTCCAGTATAATCATATCATGTTTGAACATAAGCACCAGCTGACCCGCGTGCTTGGCGTCTTCTTGAGAGGGTTGTGACAGTAATTAAAGAACAAATGTTTACGATGTTATGATGCTGAGGAGCTGATAAGAGGTGAACTGAATTGTTTAAAGTAGGAGGATCATTTCACTTTTCACAGTGAACTTAGCATAACGTTAGCTCAACACGTGTTAGCCTAAATAAAATGTATCTCATACTTCTGCTTGCATATCCGCACACGTAGGATTTTCATCTTCAAAGTAGAATTCAGGCCTTTAATTGTCTTGGCAGAATGACATTACTGATAACCCAGACTGCTCCTGTGTCACTCCTTTTTTGTCCACTTACAGTGACAGAGTAGCCCGAGTGTGTATTTCTGTTTTCTTGGTGACCCAGCAACTACAGTTAATCTTGCAAAGATTTCAACTTGATGAACCTCATTGATTTGCTCATTGATTTGTGTTGAGGGTTTGCAGAAAGGTTGAATGTGGTGTTTTGACTCTTGGAAAAAAAATGATTATTTCAGAAGTCTGGCCTGTTGGCTAAGAAAGCTGCGCAGTCTTAAATAAGCAACATGTTTTCTTCTTATCTTTGGTGGAATTTATGGAACTAAAAGAGATATTGCATAAATGTGATTCTCTGGAAAACTCATTACCATGTAAGTGAGTAGGTAACATAAATGTATATTGTGTTTATCACAGACACATATATGAACATAATACGACATACAGAAAAAAAAGCATGCACGATAAGGTGACAGCATGACACAGTAACCAGCAAATTATTCTGGAGCCTGACCGTGTAGACCTCTATAAAGGAAAATTACTATTTTAAACTGGATTCTAAATGCAACTGGGAGCTAGTGCAGAGTAAGTATAGGGGTAATGTGACACAATTTGTCCTGCTAGAGCGTTCTGTATAGACTGCAGGCGATAAGTAACGGACATGCTAAGTGAAGACAAGAGTGGGCTACAGTAGTCGATGCGAGATGAGATAAAGGCATGTATGAGTATCTCAAGTTCAGCATTAAAACTACAGATCTCAGTTTACTTATATTTCTTAAGCGGAAATAACATGAAAGGTTAGCTGTCAAAATTATGACTCTAAATTATGAAGATTAATTATGGGAACATCCTTATCTTGGTTTGGTCAGCATTGAGCTGTTAATTGTTTTGTGCCCAGTCCTGGAAAACCTGAAGGCCTCACTAGATTAGATTATACGTATATACTGTAGATGATATGCAATATTAAAACCTTTTAGGATTTGTCCTAAGGGCAGCAAACAGAGGGATAATAGCAGAGGACCCAGGACCAAGCCCTGTGGGACTCCACAAGAATAATAAGGAAGCAGAGTTCCAAATAGAGACAGCGAAACTTGGCAAGATATAATGAATGTGCACTTTGTGTACTATGCCCACCATTTCCATTAAAATGTGCAATACTAAATTGGAACCCACATTAAAAAGCACTCTGAGTATTCCCAAGTTTACACATGCACTGGGGATATTATAGGATACTTAACTTATTCACATTTTAAGGCTGTCAGAACACTTTTACTTGCCAAAATCTCCTGCTGAGAAGCTACAATAAATAGAGGCAGCAGACCAGGCTGCCAGAGTGTCAGCCAACCATTTGCACTGCTAGCTGGGACAATAAACTCTGCTAGGGAGGGAGTCAGTATACTGTGGCAAGTTTAACTTGTCTGTTTTAGTTGGATTCTGTTGCTTACTCTTCAGCAGAGAGAGAGAGTGTGTGTGTGTGTGAGCTAAAGGGGAGCTTGAAACAGTCATAAAAAGATGCAGCAAAAGAAACATCCAACAGCAACAGGAAACAGAGGGCAGTTGGCTAATGAGTCAGTGTTTCTGTAGTTTAACTAGCACTGCCTGCAATGAATATCATTGGCAGATGTGATGGTTGCTGAACCTAGTTAGGGTGGCTTCTCTGCCTATTAGCTGCTGACTGAGCAGCTTTCTTTCCATGTATGTTGCACTGACATGGTTGTAATAAATGGGTTTAAATACTACTGTAAGTGCTTAATTGTCCTATAGTTGGTAAAATGCATGAACAGGACAGGTGTACTGTATGAGGCCTGCATGGTATTATATTTAACCTGAAGGCAACACAGCATTTAGAGTCGAAACAGGAAATGAATTCATTAAATCAAGAGCAAAGGTGCAGCAAACTGTATGTATGTTTAATTCTGTAATTTAATCAAATCTATTACAAAACAATAACAATCATCATATTCCACCTCACCAGCTGCATGTTTGCAAACTAGTGTATATAATGAATTCCTCAATTCCCTCACCAGCGTTTTCAGGCTGTTTTGGGGGAACACGGTTTAATTAAATACCCCTCAAGCACTGGAGCACCTTGTTTCAATTACACATCATACCAAATTAAAATATCTTAAACATCATCACCCACAATATGCACACCCACATTCAAATGATTACAATCACTGTGGGAATCTCTGTACTTTTACCGACAGTTTAAAGGGAGATGGTTAAAAAGATGGCAATTATGTGTCTTTTCATGCGCGCAGGTTACTCACCACCAGGGATGTAAGGAGCCGAAGTGGATCTGTACATCCCACTGTTATTCTGACTGAATATGATTTGGTTAACCATGTAGAACAGAAATCAAAGGTCCCTTTTATTTGTGACAGCGGCAGTTTATATATCCTTTTTGATCCTTAAATGCTTAAGCAGTAACAGTCTTTAATGTGGGAATACCCTGCAGACAAAATGCTGCTGCTTCTTGACACCATTTGAAATCAATATCTTAGTTTTAACAGGTGAGATGTGAAATGAGTGATAGCAGCTGCTATTGGTGGTGTGCCAGAGTAAGGAAATGTAGCTAAACCAATTTTACAATGCAAGCATTCCCGATGGATTTAGATTCAACATGCCCCCTAACACCCCTGTGACTGACTGCTGATCAGTCCACGGTGTACCCTGCCTCTCGCCCAATGACAGCTGGAATAGGCTCCAGCCCCCCTGCGTCTGTGAACGGGATAAGTAGTATAGATAATGGCTGGATGGATGCACAATAACACACAACGACTAAAGATTCAGAGAATCATTAAAAAAAGGTTAAATTGCTCAATTTAATCCACTTTACATGCATGATTGTTTTGGGGGATTTATACCGCTCATCTTTGTTTTGTTACACCACTGCCTACTTATATAATATAATAGGCCCTCGATGTTGATGTGGAAGGTCTAATGTGAAATCTGAGCTATCCTTCAAATGACTGAACACTACTGAACAGTAATTGTCCAAGCTTCGCCACCCTACATGCTAAGAGGTGTTGAGCTCGTTGGACATTCACAGTATTAAGGTGACGAGAGGCATCTTACTTTTTGCCATTCCTTAACCAAAACACCACAAGAGTAAAAGAGTAAGAAAATCTTGGACAAAGATAAGAAAATAAACTTTTATGCCTATTGCAACAAATAAAAAAAGCAAACACAATTATCCTATACCTATCTAGCCCCATTAGTTGTGGTAAATAACCTCCTTAAATCCCCAGTGCTGTTGTGTAGAAGTGCCTTTTAGTGAGAATGATATCAACCTCACAGAAAAAGAAATGCAGCAGCCATGATCTTAAAGATGGGATCACTCAAAAGGAACGCTGGGCATAAGCACAGATCTCAGCTTGATGCAGGCTGACTACAGCCGAAAATTGGCAAGTGACCCTTGAGACGGGTCAGTCCCAATTCACAGACAGCAAATTGTGTGGAAGGCATTGATTAATGGGGAAGACACAACTCGTTATGGCCTTGTGGTGTCATCCTCTGCCTCCTCACTATCTCAAAGCCTCTCTCACCGCTGAAATCGGACAAGTGGCTAAAATAACAGTTCAACAATTGATCTTGGCCCATAATTAATGGCACCACTCAGGTCTAATTTGTGAAGCTTATAACCTAAGAGGAGGGCAGTTAAAGACGAGCCAGAATTAGGTGCACCTCACAGACAGCTCACCGCGTGAATTATGTCAATGTTGTATTTTATTTTGAAGGGGATGTTTGCCATTTCTTACATTCAGGATATAAAGAACTGGAGGCATGAATGGTCGTATAGTGATAGTAGATAACACAGAAATGTACTTGCACAGAGGGTAATACAGAGGATTTGTCCAATTGTTTGGTTTCCTCTTGTTGTGTTTCTTTAGTTGTTTTAATAATGACTTTGAGCATCATGAAAAGCGCTACATAAATAAAATGTATTATTATTATTATTCTTACCCTTTTATTCCTTATGTTGCTGCTATCAAGTTGGTATTGAATAGACTAAGAATTCAATTTGTGTTTGATAGAAGACTTCAGTATTGCAGCACACACAGTTCCTGGTAATGCAGAACAATGTATGGTAATCCACAGGCTATTAGCCATTATACAATGGATCTATAAAAAATGTCCAATGGCATTTGAAACATTGTGAGGAGACAGTCACAGTAATTAGCTTAATATCAATTCCTGTCCTTCCCTTTTACACAATGAAGTGACAGGTGACTTATCATATTAGTTTTGTCATCTCCGACGAGCATCCTGTGTCAGGACGGAGGTACAGAAGAGGACATGTTCAGAAAGGAAAATGGCTGGATGACAGATGGTTATCCATCATCTCTGGTGAATCTATGAGGCAGATCCTCATGAGGGTTCATTTTTCCAGGAAACAATAGCAGACAAGACGGTCCAACTTTCAGAGTAAAAGCAGTAAGCTAATGAAGGGGCCTGGCTTCTGGATATGGATATGATTTAAGCATACTAAGGTAACGTTTGTTCATAGTTGTTAATTTTTTTTAACATTAAACCGAACCAAACACAGTATGGGATATGGTGATGTTTAAAAACAGTGAATGGAATAGAAAATGTCCACAGACTCTGACAGTGACATGAGAACACCTCAATCAGGTGCTGCACTGATTCCTGCGGTCCTGTTCACCGTGTCTTACTTCACCACGAGAGGAAATGTTTCCATTTAATGTGAGTAAAAACAGCTAGCTTAGCTCATTTTAATGTGAGCAATGACAGCTAGCTTAGCTCATATTAATGTGAGTGGTAACAGCAAAGTTGGCTCATTTTAATCTGAGTAATAACATCTAGCTTAGCTCATTTTAATGTGAATAAAGACTGCTAGCTTAGCTCATTTTAATGTGAGTGTTAACAGCTAATGTTAGCTCATTTTAATGTGAGTTATAACAGCCAGGTTAGCTCATTTTAATGTGAGTGGTAACAGCTAGGTTAGCTCATTTTTATCTGAGTAATAACATCTAGCTTAGCTCATTTCATCTAGCTTAGCTCATTTTAATGTGAGTGGTAACAGCTAGGTTATCTCACCATTGCTATGAACACAGCTCTCACTGTATAACGGACTATTTTTAAACGGAAAACAGAAATATAATCATTTATAAATTTAAAAAATCAACCCCAATCAATATTTTGTGTCAAATAATTGATTTTCTAAGTAAATAGCCATGTTGTTGTTATAGCGCAGGAACCCCGGTGAGACAAGACCCGCTGGCTTCACTTCCGGGTCCTACTCACCCTGTTGGGATTCCATGTGATAACCACCTGCTTACTATCACATTATAGCACAGTGCTCACACAGCAACATTTCTCTTATGTCTGTAATCAGGACAATTGTTAATAAATATATATATATATTTTTTTCTAAGTAATGGTCTCGGAAGTACTCTAAAAATGCACTCCAATTTAGAGACTGTGATACATTTCCTGTGTCTTGTAGAGAGCAATGAATTGTACTTTAGTAGTGTATTGTATGTGAAATTGCAGGAAAAGCAATTTCAGAGTTGGTTTAAGTTATGTTGTTTATTTTTTATTACAGGAATACTAAAAAAAAGCACATTCATCCTCAAAGTTTTTCACTCACTAAAATCTAGCTGGTGTGTTTAGTAGGCTTCAAAGTTTCCCATCATCATTTATTTAAAACAATGTTGTCACACAACCCTTTCCTGTATGAGTTCTATAATAATATAACACTTTCCATGCTGCTATCTAAATGTATCAACACACACTGCACAGATTTACTGCTGTACTTTAAAATGTTCAGCAAGTTCGCCACAGTAAAATGTTTCTGCCCTGCTGTCCACGATGGCAGCACCGCAATGAAGACAACTCTCTCTCCTTTATTAGGTTATTTTATCGGCCCTCTCAACAGCTGTGACAGCTCCAGCCGTGATCGAGTTTGGCTTGTTTTCACTATATCCTCTGTAAACTTTGACATCTGATTTCATTGAGGGAGATGGGATTTGAAAGGTGGGGGACACGGGTCGCCAAGCCCTCTTCTCCACATTGTCTAATATAGTGTACCTGAGAAGCTGCTTGTGAAAAATGCTTCAGTGTCCTGCTCTCCTCTCCTATGCCTTTCTTCTATGTCTTAAGTTTCACAGTATGCACTTGTTTTTTTTACCTGTTCAGGTATCCCCCAGGTTGAACAGATGTTATTTTTACAAAATATTAATGTGATGCGATCACATGTTGAGGCTTCTTTAATTTTCCTTTTGATTAACAAGCCTCACATTTGCATACAATACACAGAGGGCCCCTGTATAAAAGTGACATAACTTACATGGTAAATCAAGGAAATCAAAGGAAATGCAATAAAAGTAAGGCTGGTTGAATTACTTGATCCATTATCTATACCGCTTATCATGTTCAGGGTCTCGGGTGTCATTGGACTGGAGACCAGGTACACCCTGGACTGGTCGCCAGTCAATCACAGGGCTGACATACAGAGACAGACAACCATGCACGCTCACAAACACACCTGGGGGATAATTAGAGTCACCAATTAATACGACATGCATGTCTTTGGACTGTGGGAGGAAGCCAGAATATCCGGAGGGAACCCACGCATGCATGGGGAGAACATGCAAACACCGAAGGCCCCCCGCCAGCCAGAAGATTCAAACCAGGAACCCTTCTGCTGTGAGGCGACAGTGCTAACCTCTGCACCAACGTGCCTTCCATTACTTGTTCCATTACATTTCTTTTAAAGAAGCTTAACCAGTCTGTAGGTATTTATCAGAGATTAAATCAAATCAAGATCTTAATTTGAATTCTATTTGGCCAAATACAAAAGTTATTTGCATTCATTTTTCCTGAAGTGAAAGTACCTGACCGAGCTGCAGTTCCTGACTTTACTACTGAAGTTGTGTATTATTTGTTAAAGTTTAAGAGTTGTACTGTGTGGCTGTTACATTAGAAATGAACGTGAGGCACTGAGAGCGTTCCGTGTAATAAAATTAATACATTAATTTACGTATTGACACAATACATTTCTGGAGCATTCCTCTTTTGTCTTATTTTGAATGTCCGACAGCCCACCACTAACCTTTTAGTCCCGTCTCTATTCGTTAATAAAACGAAAGCATAAGTGTCTCAGAGTTTTTATTATCAAAGATCTATTTTTAGCTGGTCAACGACTCGTCATTGTTATGGAAAAATGATCATTGACGGACACGTTTTGTCATAATTTTCATTAACAAAATGAACACTAAGAGCGTAGAGCGTATAGGCAGAATAATTACAAGTAATCAAACAAAAGGTGAAGGGAACATATGACACAAACAAGGTGAATTGTATTGTGTTATGTCTCAATTCAAACTATCCCACTGAGCAACAAACACAAGTTATCAGATGATGCAAAAAGCGGAGGCGGGCTGGAAACAGCAGGACTTTGTATACAGTTTATTCTACCGTGCCAATTTTTCTTGGACTTACCAGAAGAGTGTAAAACAAGCTTCATTGATTTAATATCATGTGATGGTTGTTGCCCCTAGTTGCAACAACAGGTCAGTTGAGGACAGCATGAATGGCCTGGCTCCAATGGGAGGGCGCCTCGCCTTTATTCACTGATCTCAAAGGCTTTGGGGCAAGCTTCTCCATAGGAGCTCCTCTTTGACCAGTGGGTTCCGAGCTCCTAGAAGTGTGTCTAACCAGCCATTCGTTTCTCTACGGGGAGACAAGCGAGTGCGGACAATGCCTTAAGGATCAGTCCACACAGGGAACTCTCAGTGCTCATGACTTAAGCCTGTTTGGCCAGTGAGATGTGGGCTCTGAAAGTTTACCTGCTGCTTATCTCTGTTGTGAAGAATTGACACAGTGAGAAATTGCAACAGTGAATGACAACCCTGCTTGCTCTGGCATGTGGCACATGCTGCAAGCTTTGTCCCAACTGTGTGCAATGGAGTACTTTATTGTGCAGTATTTTGCAATGCAACATCAAAGTTGAACATAGTGACAAGTTCAACAGACCACTCCAGGCCTGCTCTGTCATACCACTGGTTTTAGTCAGCCAGACTTTGAACAGAAGCATGATTTGACTCTGGAAGACGAACAAAGCCTTTGTGAGGGCATTTGGATTTCCATCTACTGAAAGAGAAACAAGCAGTTAAGTCAGAAACATCTCTAATTACCCACGGTATTGATTACTCCTGACAACTGCCCCTTTTGCTCAAGTTGCGGTGGAATACATCGTTAGAGAAACCACAAGAAAAGGGTAGCCAACATGTAATTACGTCTGTCTGGAAATACTCTGGCTGATGCCGTCTTCTTCTAAATGTTCCACTTTTCCAGGGACCTCACGCCACATTTGTGGCAAGAGTGTGATGCCAGCACTGCCACCAGTCACAGCTGAAAAAGGCCTGAATGAATACCAGCTGGTCTTCTGAGACAAATAAAATCAATGCCATTGATCAGACTTGGACATGCCAGGCAGCTTTAAGTCTGAAAAGTTTTAGACAGTCTTGGCCAGGTTGTCCTCCTAAAGTCTGTAGAAAAGTGAAAGCAGTGTTAAAGTGTGCTTAATATGTATAAAAAAATCAGTGTGATAAGGTGAGTGATTTAACAATGAAGGAAGCCCTATATAGGGTTAATTACCAATATGATGACAGCCAAATGTTGGTAGATGAGACACTAACATCCAATCCACATACCCAGCTGGACATTTTCTGGGAATGTTATGTGCGATCTTCTGGTAATATTTTGATTGGGAAGTTTTTATTTGGTTCCCAGAATGTTCCTTTTAATAGTAGGAGAACGTTCTCTGAAAACATTTTCAGAAAGTTGCAGTGAGAATTCTTTTGTTAACAATACACATTTCAGGAGCGTTTTATAAATCACGTTCTGATAGTTCAGGCAATACTAACATCCTGAAAAGATCCTCAGAATGTTGTAGTAAGCATGTTCTACCTTTGTTTTTATGTAACATTGAGCAAATGTTTTATAAAAGGCGTTCTGACATCCCAGGCCTCAATAAAAAGGAAAAACAGTCCGTGTGGAGAGCAAAAGCAAGCGGAACGTAACCCTCCCTAATGACATCCTGGCTCCCATCAGAATGATCTGACGATGATTTAGCTTCTTAGTAATCTCTGTTAACAGACATCTGCATGTAAGTGCAGCTAACAATCCGTTCTAGATCTAAAATGTAACTTGAGATGAATTCCCTTGACGCTGAGTCACGAAAGCCGTTCAGCGTTCAGATTTCACGACTTCCTTGAATGCATCAGATCGATCCGACCTCCGTTCAGCAAACAAGCATTTTAAAAGTTTTCATCTCCTCTTGAGGACAGACCTGACAATGCTTGAATTTTTACTTCTTACAAATCTGCATCATGATGTTGTAATTTCAGCAAAGGTAAGAACGCCTAATTAAAGTAAATCACAAGAAAACGGTTCCCCTTTTGTAACAATGCAGCACGCGGAAAAGGAAGTCTTGATGGGAAGTCCTTTATCGCTTACCGCCCGGCACGTTCACTGGTGTCCCCAGAGGCTATATCGTCTCAGACTGCAGCCGAGGGATCCGAGATTGCCCTGTCCCTGATTACCCTCATCTTTAGTCTTTATCTTCCCCTGTGTCTTTGCCAGTTCATCTTCCGTCAGGCTGACTACCCTTGCTCTTTGTGTGGATGTTTCCCATGGCTGTACCAGTTTTTATTGGACCTTGTAAGTTTTCTTTTGGGTGTTTATTTCTGCCTACTCCCCTTGGACTCTTCAACCATAAGCCTTTTGTTTGTGTAATAAATCTTAAATCTATTTTGTCCCTTTGTATTAAAACCCCAAACATGACACTTTGTGGCTATCATTTACCATCTCAGCAGGAGCCTATGTGCGTGCTTTGTACATAATCTAATAATCACATTTTCATAAATTCTATCTATTGCAAGGCTAAGTTTAGTTACGATGAGGAAAGAAAAAAAATATTATGGGTTGATGCAGTGTATATTACTTGGTGTAGATACTAGCGGAAAGGCCTGATTTGGACTAAGGAGCGGTTGTGATGAAGCACACAGGTGCCATAGTTCTGAGCATACTACAAAGGTTTTTGCAGGATACAAAGGAAAACTTGGACATTAACCGCCTCTGGGGGGTCGTCAGTAAAACAAACAAAGACAAAAATCTATTAGATTCACCGGAGAGCTGATAATCCACCAGATCAATAATATTTGCCTTGGTATCACCCTGGTGGTATGACCTTGTTAAAGTATCTCTGGCAGATCTCAGTTTGGTATTACAAACTCTGTGTGACCCCGTCCCACCCCTGCAGGCCATCTTTTCAAGATTTCATTCTTTGAACTTAAGATCTCAGTTTCTCTCTGACCCTGCAGCTATCATCAGGCACAGATCTGATTATCACAGATTAAGAATGAAAAAAACACTGCTGTGTGCACATTGTATTTTATCTTAGATAAACGGGGCCTTCGAGTGGGGAAATGTTGGAATACATGGGAGTTTTGCAAGAAGAAAATGAGCTCCATCACAACCATCTCGGAAAAGGCTGTTCTGAAAAAAAGCTGAAACGTATAGTATCAAGGTTTATTTCACCCTAATTGATGCTGTTGATGTCATTGATGACACTGACTCAGGAGTTACGAGTCCTTATCTCCACTAACTCGTTCACCGACTAACCACTCCTATCCGCTACTAGCCACTGCAAACTGCGAATTTGAGACAAGACCACCGTATAAGCCAAGCTCTGAAACAAAAAAAACTACTTTGGCGCTTGTTTCAACTCGGTACTCACTCCCACAGTCCGGCGCGTGGGGCTGAAGGTCTGACTCGGGTTACACTACACCACTCACTCAGTCAGTAGTCACCCGATGAATCACTCGTCTCTGACGACAGCAGACTGACTGACATTAACTACACAAAAGAGAGATTTAAAAATAAAACCTAATCATGTGTAAATCGTGTTGGCAGCTCTGAAACTGGTTGAGTGCGTCAAGCTTTAAACAATAAAATATAGTGGTCAAACCGTGTAATTACGACGTCCTGGTCCAACAGGGCACAAAAAGCACTTTTTCCGTACACAATCATGGAGAAAACGAGCACCACAAACCCCGCCAAATGACTCAGAAATAGATCACTAAGGTCAAAAAACAATCAGAAGGTCTAGAAGAGCTGCACGATGGAATTTAATCTCCATTAATGTTAGCGGAGTGCTAAACCGGATATAAAGCCTGATCGGTCGAGGGAAGTCTCTAGTGCGCATGCTCTATGGGCGCTTGGTCTGGTGGGGGAGTCAAGCTTATGGTAACTGACTCAAGTGACTCAAAAACCCGACTCTCTATAGTAAGCGACTCGCGTTAGTAAAAAAGAGTCTAACCTCCCATCTCTAGTCATTGATGCTTAAACCCAATGTGTAAATCAGTTGTTTTATTCTTTCCATTTTATTGTTTTCCTGTCGTTTGAATTGATCGATGGTCGACTACAATAACCTCCCACATCCCAGCAGCTTTTCTCACAGCTCAGTAGATAATATCACCCGGCTCCCTCGTCTCTGAATCTTAAGAGACAAACAATAGTGCTGTACTCACTTCATTTCCCTTTGCCTCACTTAACCTTGGACTCTGAAGCCGCTTCACTTAAAGTGACATTGTAAAGTCAGCTCATCCTCTGAAGTTCCCTTTGCATCAAATCCATTTCATTAGGAGGTCTTAGCTGGACTGTTGCCATAGTACAAGAAAAATAATAAAGTCATCTGATGGCCTCTAAAATAAAAAAGTTATTCATGCTTTCAAGAGCTGCGACGTGACAATGATCGTGTGTTTGTTGGAACAAATACTTGCATTGCATTGTTCTGCTTGACTTCCCATTTAACCACTTGTCACACAATGTCGGTGCCTGCGTAAAGTTTCAACACTGCTCGGTCTTCACGGAAGAAGATGGCGCACATGTTTACTTCTCCTGTCTCACACACAAAGAATCTGGGCCATTGTGCTGCAAACCAATTACTCCGCACAGCCCAATTATGAATATTCAGCGAAAACATTAAATATTGATTGCTGAGTGTTAACTCAGAGCTGGAATGAAATTAAAACAAATATTAATCACATGCCTGCACGCAGGCAAACTTTATTAGACCCGTAATGAATGCAAACAGATAGCTCACCGTTTTGGAGGACCCTCACCCCATTTATCCACGTCAATTTACATTTTAAATGCCGTGCCACCAATTGCTTCATTTCAGCGGTTCAGGTTTGTATACGCACTCCGCTTGCTGTGTGAGGAAAGGGGGGAGTCAGAGCCACCACTCGCTGTGTAATTGTTGACCTTCCAGACTGGGATGAAAATAGATGGCTCTCCATCTTACAGCATTTAAAACTCATCTCAGCTTCTCACTCCGGCCGGTGTTAATGGACCTCTTCATGGGCCATCTGTGAATCGCGAGAGGAGGGGGAAAACCAAATGTGAGGAGAAGCTATAGGGTGTGAAACAGCCACGCTTTTATGGAATGTAAATTCAATGTGCGCAAAAACTGTCAAAGTTCAAAATGTGCTAGGATATTTTTCTTTTAAGCATGTTAGTTAAACTATGGAGAACTTTTTAGATTCATATTTTTAATATTTTCTAAAAGCAGGAAAGAAATTTTAATTTTAAAGACACTTTATTTCAGATACTTTGACCTCTCATTCACCAAATAGAAGGGCATCTCTAATCTTATTTTCTCATTGAGTAACGCAATTATCATAGAAGGTGAACACTGATGACTCATGTAGGCCGTTGGATAGGCCTTGTCCTCCTCTGCATTAGTTGTTTTGTAAGCTAAATATGCAACACAAAAGGTTTGTGAGGAAGATTGTGGACAAAAACAACTGTATTCAGATCTACTGTGATTAAAAAATACTTTAAACTGTACTAGAAATAAATGTTAATACATATGTATTTACGTTAAAAAAAAAATGGTCCAGACCTTGTGAACCAAAGCACAAATGCAGGAAGATTGACAAAGATATCGCTAATTCAGAGCGTGACTTAATCCCTATTTACTGATTATTCATACAAATGTAGAATCTGTAGCAATCAATCAGATTTTAGTGGTTTCTGTTTGTAGGACACTTGTAGTCTGAGTAATATTGACCAGTCACATATCAGCAGGCTGCAGCGTATGCAGGAAAAACAGTCTATGTTCCGCCTGCTTTTGCTCTCCACACAATCAGCAGTAAAGACATCCCTGCTCCCATCAGCGGCCAGCTGCTTATTAATCTCTATAAACCTACATCTACATGAAAGTTCAGCTGACAATCTGCCCTAGAACTAAATTGTCAACTTGAGACCAATTTGCTTGATGCTGTCACGTTTACATTTCCCCACTTCCTCGAATGCACCAGAAATGATAGATCTGACCTCTGTTCAACAAACGGGCAGTAGGTTTCTTCTCCTCTTGAGAACAGACCTGACAAGGTGTCATTTTTACTTTTTACAAATCTGCATCATGATTTGATTTTGGCAAACTTCAGACCTGTTACTTGCGGCTAAATCACAAAAAAAGCTATTTCTGATTTCTGATGATGGCAAGTTGCTAACTGGACTGTAAACAATGCATGGAAAAGAAGTCTTGGCTGAAAGTCCTTTATCACTAACCGCTGGCTATGCATGAAATATTCGCCGTTGCTCTTAGAAGCTATATAGTCCTCAGACGATAGGTTCCGAAATTAAGACAAACAAATAGTACTAAGCAGTTCAGGTGCACCAGTGTCACGTTGGTGGAAAAGGTTGGCTGTGCATTGTTGCGCGCATTGTTTGCCATGCACCCTTACCAGCTTCCGTTGTAAACAGTTCCAGCAAGGAGTGTCAGTCCTGGCTAGTCAGTCGTGCTGCTAACGTTAGCTAGCTCTTGGAGTCGGTAATGTTTGGGGGGAAGCTTTGACCAACGCCCACATAATGGCTCTTACCTGTGATGTTTGGACCTCTCGAGCCACCCAGTCATTTGTGACATTCACTGCTCGCTACATCACGGATGCCTGGCAGCTCGAGTCTCATATACAAGCGTGACTGATGCACGAAAGCCACACGGCTAACGATAACATGAATCTGCAGTTGTCCACACACAAGCTTAAAGCATTATTGTGTGATTGTTTTGAAAAACATACAAAATAGGAGTTTAACTGTGTTATTTGTGTAAAAATATTAATATATTAATATTAAGATTAATCGATTTTGGATTGAATCCCCTAACTACGTGGAGTATTAGGGCCACATTAAAGAAAAAGATTTCGAGAATAAAGTCATAAAATTGCGAGAATAAAGTCTTAATTTTAGGTTAGCCTGTATCTTATTTTGAAGGGTAATATCAGAAGTTGTGAAACCTATACTAATGTATTGATATACAACGGTTTAGTGTGCGTGCGCATTACTAGGCAGGAGATCTCCCATGTTCTTGCGTATGTATGCTATGCTTCCATGCTACCAGGTGTGTTCAATAAAGAATACAATAAATACAATAAATACAGCTCCGGCTCAAGGTGTGTTAAGCCTGCGCAATAATTTATAAGCATAACTTCACAAGATGTTCACTGTGAAGTTATACTTCATGTGGTCCTTATCTTAGTGCAGGCGGCTGCTGCGCTTCTGATATTAATAGCATTTAGGCTAACAATAGTCTAAAATTATGACTAATAAAGTAACAACTTTATTCTCGTATTTTTACGACTTTATTCTCGTGATACAACGACTTTATTCTCGTAATACTACGACTTTATTCTCGCAAAATTACGACTTTATTCTCGTAATACTACGACTTTATTCTCGCAAAATTACGACTTTATTATCGTAATACTATGACTTCATTCTCGTTATATTATGACTTTGTTGTCGTAAAATTACAACTTTATTATCGTAATACTATGACTTTATTCTCGTTATATTAGGACTTTATTCTCATAAAATAATGACTTTATTCTCGTAAAATTACGACTTAATTCTCGAAATCTTTCTTTTTTTTTCTTTAATGTGGCCCTTATACTCCATCGTACCTAACAGTTAGCATAGTATACAAAAAATGATCAGAAAAGAAGTGAGTATAATGGAAAAAGCACTCTGCAACTTAAGGGGCTGCATGTTTCACTGTTCACCCTAACCCTAATCCTATAGAGGCCTATAGGTCAAACGTTTTTTACCCATCATCAGGATCGCTCCCTTACTGGAAGTAACTTAATATCGATTTCACCTTATCGACTTTGAGAACAAAAAATAGAATATCTTGTACATGGCTCTTGCTTTCTCGGGCACCTGAAGACCCCGCTGCAGTCACAGTCATCTGAGCCCCGCCTGGAGGGCAACTGTTTGTTTGGACTGTTAATCATCATCGAGCCGCAAATGGCCGCTCTGTTGTGTGAGCGGAATCTCCGAGAGTAATCTCGCCATGCAGGACATAATCAGACACAAGGTTAATGAGAGTTTGATGGAAGCATATGCCTCGCACACGGCAGTCGTATTGCACCATAATAACGGGGACAATGAGTTAATGGTGCAGGTCCAAAGGCAAACATAAACAAAACACAATCAAGAAAAATGTTGGGACAATATCAATTTAGTTAATCTCACTCTCAGTTGTCAACATCAGCCTGGAACGGCTGCCCAGCTGTCTGCTCACGTCATGCTGCATCTGATGGGAGATACTTTAGCGCGAGCACACGCTGTCGTGATGTCTCATTGATTACCATTTCCTGTCACATGGTGTCGTACGTGCATTTACGGTTGCATAAGTAGCATTACCTATCTCTACAACAATGTGACAAATGATGGTAAGTCAAGCTTGACAGGAAAGGGTCCTTCAGGTGAACGTGACGTAACTCCCTTCACTTCACTGCCTCCCACTTCCTATCAGCCTTCCTAAAGCCCAGCTGTGAGGACGCTCTGCTCATCCAAGCAGAAACTTAACAACATAATGACCAAACTCTCCAGATGGATGCTGCGACACAGAGGCATGCAAACAATTTTACTCTCAAATCAGAGCGGCAGTGCTGAATTTTACACTATAGCTTTAGCATTTAACAGTATTCTGATACAAGGCCTTCTAATCGGTGTGCATCACCAACTATATGACAACACCTGTGTTCTCCAGTGGGCAATACAGCAAGAGGCTCATCAAACCAGGCAGCCATGACACAGAGAGACACATCTGAAGCACAAATTAAAGAAGACAGCTTCATCTCACTGCCTGCGACACTGTGCCTAACAGTGACACTGGAGACACAGTCAAACTGCAGCTCGCATCAGGGCCATGAGGAGGAAAGTAGGTGACACACTTCCGAATAAAAGCAAAGCAACCACATTTGTATACTTAAACAGGGTAATAAATATAGACATGCAGAGGAAAGTGTGCTTTACAATAACATTTGAAAACATTCTCTATATAGGATGTATAATTTCAGTGTCTTATACACTGTTGGGAGTCTAGAAAAAAAGCAGCATAGCAGCTAGGGCTCATAGTAAGCTTTATTTCATACTTAAAGAGGATGTATTATGCTTTTTCACTTTTTAAGACATATATATATATATATATATATAATGTTACAATGTTGGATGTCCAGACTAAACGTGGGTGAAGTTTCAAATCTGTTGGTAAAAGTATCTTTCAGCTCAGTCTGTAGGCTGCTGTGAACGCCAGGTTTCACAGTTTGTTTTTTTTACACGCTTCACTTTGTGACACAGGCTTCGGAGAGCTGGCCAATCAGAAGAAAGCAGGCTTGTAGGGGCGGGTGTCCTAAAGGGACAGAGCTGACTGACTCGTTTGTGTCTACATTGATGACATCCATGGGAGCATGTATTGTATTATATCTATGTCTGTTGTTCTTGTGTCTTTTCTGATGTGTATTGCTTGTGTGTACTGCTGTTGCAAACCAAATCGCCACCTGGGGACAATAAAGATTTTCCGATCCAATTTCTTATTTTAAAAAGAACTTCTTTGTCTTTGTCCTTTTTTAAATTGTAAGTTAACACCAACAAAACAGCAATCGTTTTTTCTGTATCAGTCAGTAAATCCACTTAGGCCCAGGCTGATTATCTCGGGTATTGGATATAGTATATCTGTCAGTAATGAAAGGATTGTTATGAAATTGCACTAACAGGAGGAAAGCGGGATCAATCGGCCTATCATCCGCTAAGCGGACGGTTCGCTCTAACCTCTGAGCCACAGCGGCTCCACAGCTGCTTGATTAGTGCAATCAACAGTTTGTAGTGTGTAAAGACAAACTGTGATAATTAAGATAACTTTTACTTTGGACACTTTTATCCTTTTCAGTCATTGTCCAACACCAGAAGTCATTTGTACTGAAGCTCAAACGAAATGTATTTTCTGTAAATGTCCTTTAATGTGCCTCGTATTCTTGTTGTTCAACTCAAATGACCTTTTTCTTCTTCCCTTTTATAGCTGTGGAAAAAGGAGAATCCCAATACCCCACAGGAACTATTTCACAGCTCACCTTTAAAGCAATGTCAATAGTAATTACTGAGAGGGCTTATCTTTAGCCACTGCATCATTGTCCTTCAGAGGAATCAGTGTTAGCTGCCCCACTGCCAATTAATAGAAGCAAACACCAACATCAATTATTCAAGTGGTACATCAGGAACAACAGTCTGCCTGCACCAAACCATCCTTGTATTAATTTGATTATTTGGAGACAATGAAAGTATATTTTTCTCCTCTATTTCTCTTTTTGTCATCCTAGTTTGTCTTTATTCACTGAGGATGTGAGGCAGCAGAGTACCCACAGCGTCACCCATATGTGGGTACCTGCTCTGCACTGATTCTGCTCTGGCCTCTTCTTGGCTTTTAGGAAGCTTCTTTTTGATCTCACTGCTTGCCGTAATGACAAAAAGAATCGTGTGCCATAAATCCTTGGATACGTAGTTGAGAAATGATGGCGAGCGTGACAAATTTATGCCTTCATTAACGTGGGTCAGCCTAAATAACAGTGCGGCGACATTTAAAGCGAACTTATCAATACATCAGCGACTGTTTGGACGGTGAAATAGTGGCTGCCTCTTCGCTGCCAGCGTAGTGCTGAGTTTACACCTGGGATCGTAAATTTGATCAGCTGCAATTCCAAAAATCTAGTAGAAATATATTAAATCATTGCAATTATAATGAATGAACTGGTCATTTTCACCCTGCAAAGTTCTATTATAACAAGCAAGAGGGAAAAATACAAGCTTTTCACTCCGGTGCGACATTAAAGTGTGCACGTCAGCACCTTTCAAGATAGTAGCCACATGTAAATGTATAATTACAGAAACACTATTTGACTGCCATCGACTCCTGTGGGGCCGGCATTAATCCCAGAGATCAATGTTTCCGACCCCAGATATGCAGAGCGCAGCAATCCATCTGTCAGCCCGGCCACCTTATCAGTCTACAGGGAGCGCCACCATCGATAATTACCTCTCCCCGCTAACATAATACAGACGTTTGCAGGGGAAACTCACACCTGGTTGTACCTGGCTTGACAATTGTAAGCGACTTGTCTGACAAAGAAAAATGCTGTTGTCATGAATTTCTTTATCTGTTAGAGTCTAACTGGGATCACTTTTATTACTGTAGGGTTCGGGGCTCGTTAAAAAGAGGCGACTAGGTTTACTTGTGCAACTTTCGTGTCCATAACTCTGCTAGTTTTTGGGGTTTTTTATACTTCTGCTGCTCAATCTTTGAGTTAACTTTTAAATTATCCTATATTTTTGCATATAATGTGTCATATTTATCAAACAATGGTTACTTTTTTGTTTAAAGTGAGGTTTCAGAGCTAAAGGTTGCAGGGGACTTGTTAGAGGAAGGAGACAATCATGGTTAACTAACAGGAAACGGTGAACCAAAGCGTGAAGAGGCTCCATTTGGCACTGATTGCCCCCTGACAAACTAAGTCCCTTCATATCCATCGCCATTGTGAAACTGATGAGCTATGTCTGTAATCGGCGCCAGTGATTGGAGAAAACTGCGTAGAGGGAAAATGTGGCCTTGATTTGGATAGGCAGCGACAGCTGGAAGGAGCTCATTCTTTCCACTGTTACCGCACGAGGCAAGGTGGTCTACTTGTGTTTCTCTTGGCAGGAGCAGCGGCGGCAGCACATTGTGTGTTGGGTTTACAGGGGTGCAACTGAGCCTTACACAAACATTAATGATCAAGCTGGAAGGACACTGAAACACATGTTAGCTGGAAGTGAAAGCTGAAACACAATGCCAAAATGGGACTAAAAATGTTCTTGTTCAGATGTCTCTTAGGGGGGAGATTACCATTGTTAAATCCAAATTCATTGTTCGGAAGCAACTGTAAGTACATGAGGACATGAAGACAACAGGGGGAGGAGGAGATTATTTTTTTCTCTGACAAGTAACACGAACAACATGTGACAAACAAGAACCGGTTAATTGAAACTGCTATTCATGTCAGAAACTCAGAGGATTCATGAGGACACGGGGAAGAATAGAATTTGAAAATCGAACAAAATGAGACGCCTGAACAAAAGAGGGTAACACAATCCTGTGATGTGTAACTGCACTGTGCCTCAGTGGTGATTGGTGTTAAGGATGTTAGGGTAAACGTATAGACTTACAATACTGAGATTTTAAACACTGGTGGCATTTTGGAGCAACATTTCTATTAGGAAAACCCTCTTCTGTTGAATTAAATGCTTCTCCGTCTGACGTTTCCTGCAGAATGCGAAAGGCAGCAATGCAGTGAAACATTTGGGCAGAAATAGGGACACAGACTCCAGTGTACTGTATGTTTTAGTGTATGACTAACCTTGTACATTTTTTGTACACTATGCTTGTATTCTCAGCGGCCTTGCATGGCTGTGGTACCTATTATGTTGCTTGTTGAAATCTTGTTTCCACTTCTTGTTTTAACCAGGGACAACTTCAGTTGTTGTCACGTTAGTGTTGGACAGATTTGCAAACCAAAAACAAAGCAATTGTGGTTTATATAGATTTTATCAGACATGACAAAAAGGCTCATTTAAAACCTTCAATAATGTCAGACAGCGCCACTTCTGGTGACGATTAACTGTGCAACTTTTTGGTCGACATTACAGGGCTGTGTTCTTGCTTATAGGTATTAATATACCTTGAGTGCCTTTGTAAATTTTGCACAAAATTACATTGCAACAGGCATTTCCATCAGGCTACAAAACAAGCTTTACTTAATCTGTTTAGCAGGGCCTTTGACTTTGCTCGTAAGCTAACATCTAAAGGAAAGGTTGGTCTCATTTTAAAATGGAGCATCTGCAGATTAATGTTATGATCCTTAAAAGTTAGCCGACATAAAATTAATTAATCCCAGTTTTTGTTATGTCCATGCCAAGCCAGGAGGGACAGTTAAATAAGTTGCAATTTCTTTATTAGTTTAAAGTGTTTTATGGGGTCATGCTATGTGACATTCTGCCTCCCTGTCCCTCCCTCAAGCCACAACTAACTTCCCCCGGCTCTTGCCATTCCCTACCTGTCCACCAGATGTCCTCAGAATCTCCCTCGTGCCCCAGTCACCTGACTCTCATATCCACCTTCTCACCTGTTTCCACTTTTAGTCATTATCCCTGCATTGTAAAAGTACCGCATTAGTCTAAATAAAAGATGCTTTTTGAGTCTTGTGTGCCTCAACAATCCTACCTCTACTTCCCAAAATAACCCCGGTGACACATCAACCCTCAAGTAACCATGGTGTCAAACCTTGTCAGATAGTTTCTGATAAATCAATTCAATTGTTTCTTATATCTGTCTCTTCACAGGCAGGGAAGGCCTCCATCATAGGGTTTAGGCTCTTGCATGTGGGTGGCAAGTGCCATAGCCAACAATGGCATCCTGCATTTTGCAGAAGCATTGAGAGGAAACCAGAGTTGTTCACTGTCCTGAGAAACTGCCTCACTTTTCCCATCGTGCTATCCCAAAACCTCTTTACAACGTGTACTGCGCTTACTCCTCATCGAATCACCCATGCTACAACTTGAGCAAGCATTGCTTGAAACGGACAGTTGATTGTCACTCCAGGGCCGCCCAATTTTCCTCCTGAGACGGGACCTCCGCTCTTAACTGCAGAGTGAATCTCTGCGGTCAGGAAATACAAGCGTTTTATCACACAGAAAACCTTGTTGTACCGGCTTGTTCCACAGCCAGGGCCGTGTTCTTTATTGTCCACCTGACTGAGCACCTGACCCCAGTTCAGTTTTACTATAAACTGAAAAAGACTTGCTTTACAATGCAGCCAAATAATGCTGTCCTTCCGCTGTGAAGCTGGACTTTGCTGCGGTTTAGGTCGGGCTTCATATAGAACATTCATGACATAGGAATCAGTTCGTTGCAGCAGAGGTGTATCAGGTGAGTGAATGCAGCTGTGTGTGTGCTGTGTGTACCCTGCCAGAAATCCCACCATGGCCTCATTTATTTATAAAAAAACGATTTCATTCCCACTTCAGCACATCCCCTCTTTATCACTATGCCAACTTTTCTATCTCAGTAAAGCGAATGAACTTTTTATGAACCTGATGTTTACCTTCAAATTTCCTTTGGCACACGTTCAAGTTGCACATAAAAATAGTGGATGGGAACACAGGCGGCTCTGATTGTAATGCACCTCCTGCCACTACAGATGCCTGCAGTGTGGAACAACCTTTGCTCTGCTGACTTTACCCTCGATAGAAATGTGTTAAAAAAGAGTCATTCTGAAGAGCCTTTCACACATTGGGGACATAATGGCGCCGATTGCAGTGCCCTTTGCACTTGCTGTCATTATTAACATAACAGTCTTTTTGATTGACCCGAGTGCTACACGTGTAACCTCTGAGAAATTGGTGCCTCATCTTCCAAGGTGTTATTATCTTTACAAGTATGGTGAACTCTGGAAGAATACCGAAGTGAAACTTAAAATGTATAAAATGAAAGTATATAATGAGAATTGTAAGAGAGATATTATTCTGTGTTACGCCCGCTATTATTTAGTTTATATATTAAAGATCTTCCACAACAGTGTCAATGGATAGATTTGCATGTATGCAGATGACACTCTTATAAACACACAGGCAAAAACAGTGGAGCTAGCAGCTGAGAAGTTAACTGCTATGGATATGATCACAGAGATGCTCGATCGCTCATGTCTTAGCCTAAATATAGGCAAACAAAAGGCATGTTTTTTTCCGAAACCATCAAATATACGGTGGCCGACAAGGGCAATCGCACTGCACTGGCCCAAACAGCAAAAGTCCAAAACAAATGACATTTTTCTGCACTGCACAAATGCACTGCAAACTAAAAATATGTGCTGCAAAAAGCCAGAACACATACAATAACAGCAAATGCGCTGTAAATAAACACACAAACCCAGAAAACACATGCAGAAGTAAAATGCTGCAAATTCAGCCAAAACAACAGAAGTGCTCCAGCCCTCTAATGCACACTTATATAGTTGGTGGGTTTAAATATCTCTGCGTAATAATAGATACAAATCTTGATTTTAAGAAACATGTATAAAAAAAATTCAAAAAAAGATCGAAACCATCAAATATAATTTGGCAACTTTTTTTTTGACAAATTGGAAACAGCAAAGATCTTTACTGCTTTTTTGGTGAAAGCCACAGATCAGTGAAACGCCAATACAAGATGATATTAAGAGCCTCAGTTCTCTCTGCAGCTTTAGGGCCTGTGTCCTGGACGTCAGCTGTTTTCTGTCACAGCGCTCTCGGTTAAAAAAGATCAACTTAAAAGGGAAGAGGGAGTGGCTAGACAACTTTCATGACCTAGCAACAGTAAGGGCTGGTGAGAAGCGCTCTGATATTGAGGTTGTGGGTGCTGCCAGTGCTGTAAGTAGACACAGGCCCTTAAAGTCAAACCGAAAATTCTATTAAAATCTGCTCATCTCTGTAGCTTGACTAATATATTTTTGTTGATGGTGTGTGTGTGATGTATTGCTCTGTTTAACTCTGTATTGTGTGTCTTGTGTTGTAGTCTAGTTAACTTGGTGCAATTTTATAACCATGTGATGTCCTGATTGTGATAACTCTAGTACAATGCCTCAAATGGCAAAATCTATGTTTAATATTGTACGGTCCATACGGTCAACAGAGTTAAGGTGTCAAACATTGTTGTATTAATACAAGTAACTGGGCCAAATGAGATGAATGGCCATACAGTATACCTAAACACATCTATGCAAACACAGTTGCATGGAACAGTTTCTGCACATGGTCATGATCATGGTAATGGGAAATACATTAAGGTTGGTGAGGGTTAGGGAAAGAATAGCATATGAATAGATATGACAAAGCTGTTGGCACACGGTTGCTCATAATTACATATCTTACAGATACGGAGAAACATTAGTATCCATTTGCAGTGAGTCCAATTTCACTTTCACTCTTCGATCTAATCTGGTTGTTGGAAATATGAGTATTTTATAGCAGGAAGGTAATCCGCTGATGTGTTCACTAGCTAGTCTGCAACTGTGTTTGTCTGCTATTTGGTGCTGGACAGGAAGATAACGGTGTGTTTATCAGATTGTCTGGCAGTAAACTGTTGTGTCTGCTGTGTCAGAAAGTGACATTGATGAGAGCAGAGAGAGTGAAAAAAGTAAAAACCAAAAGAGACAGTTACAGATATTTAAAAGCTTCAGAAGTGTGCATCAATATCAATAAGATCAAGGTGACCCCAGTCATGTGATCCATTGACAATACAGAGTGTGTATTAGGGCAGCTTACTACTGCTTTTGTTTTAGAGAAAGTAGAGTTGTGAAAGTCATTGTACGAATGGCACTGGGACTCTTTGAACTGCACAAATCTTTATTTAATTCTAGAGGTGATGTATACCTGTGAGTGTGTGTGTGTGTTTCAGAGCCTTCAACAGTGCACAGTGCTAGAGGGTCTCTGTCAGTGACCCGCTCCCCCCAGAGTGCGGTGGCCTCGCCTCGTCCTCCTGTCCTTTCTAACAATGGGAAGGGTAATGGCCTCCCCAAGGCCTCCTCATTCAGCCTGATTGTGCTGCCAGCATCAGGCCAGCCGTGCCATAAAACAATTAGCTCCATTTATCAACCTTACATCCACTATGTACGGAAGGGAGGAGTGAAGGTAAGAAGGAGGAGGATGAGAAAGATAAGCATCAGTTGTCATTTAGCTGATCCTTTCTAGCTGCTTAATTCCGCTTCTTAACGTCTATATTGCTAAAACATCCTCAGATGTTTACTTGGACGTGTCGAATTATCCTGAGCGAGTGCCGCAGCAACAAGCTTTCACCTTTGAATAATTACGATTTTAACTGAGTCAGTATTAACAGCAACTCATAGCTCCATCAAATGAAAGCATTTCAAAGACGGGAGCTCGACTGCCGGAGCTGCAGGAAATTATAAAACCTGAGATGTGGATGACATCAGGAAAACATGAGGGAAATGAGGAAAAAAAACTGTAATTGTACGCCTGAAAGCATCACAGCGGGATCCAAATTCATTATTTTTTAACATGTTCTTTCATATTTTCTTACTACTACTACTACTACTACTACTGCTTATTTATTAATGTAGCCCCATGTAATACATAAACATGGCAGCAATTCTGCTTCCAATCCCGTGAAAATATCATTGAAATTCATCAGTGTGCTTTGATGATTTCACTCAGCATCTGCTGCCATGTGCAAGAATGTTTGAGAAACCTCCCAATGCAAGTCATTAGACGAGGTCAAATCGTGATCATACACAGGCTCCACACATCACGGCAACATGTGCAAATGAATTGATGCCGGACAGGAAGTGTAAATAAAAATAAACGTGTCACCAGAGATGAATAGCAGCCGGAGCCACATTTCCACAGGCGCCCCCCCCCTTGAGGGAGCGAGACGTACAGTGCGGCTGTTAAAGCCGAGGGAGAGTGGTAGAGCTTTTATTTCCTCTTCCTTCATTCCTCTTGTGTAATAGATTGTACCTGTGGTTTCTCTGAGCGATTGTCTGCTTCAGAACAACATCTGTCATGTGTAGTGCATCTCCATTAAATAGCGACTGTACAACAGGAGGGATAAGAAAGATGCACACATAATTAAACCGCGTTGGCCTTCACAATAAAGCTCCTGAATGTCCTTTTTCAAGACGTTATAAACAATGGAAGTCAGCGCGTGGTGAAATAACACATGTATTATTAGCAAACTGACTCTTCTCCAGACATTTACATCATGTTAACGTGTGCAGGGTGGTAATTATCCCACAGCAGAAATAGCAACTCATTACGAGAGTCATAAGAGGCCACAAGGTCCCCTGAAACACACCCAGTTGCCGTGCCCCCATAATCCTCAGCTCATCGCCGATGTCAGCAGGAAAGCAGTATATCTCTGGCCTTAAATCATGCCCTCTACCCCTCAAAGTCTTTAATTAAGTCCTGATCGGCCTGTCCTCCGTTCCCAGTATTAGTGTGTTTAATTTCCTGCTGTCATATTGCCTTCCCCTTTGGATATATTATTCATCAAGCCTCCCTCCACTTCTCAGTGTTTCCAGGGGCAGCGAGTCTGCTGCGACAGGATGACTGCTGATTTCGATCCATCGGCTCGACCATTAAGGGCGGCTTACAACCATAATTCCTCCAGATATTACTCGCAGGTTCAAATGTCAACATTTAGATAAGAGCCAGGTTGATTCGGCTGCCTCTGCGGCTGAGGGATGAAGTTTTAAAATGCCTGCTGTCTTTTGTTTGTGTGTTTATCATAAGGTATTTCAGGGTATTCCCAGAGCTAATAATGCAGACAGAACATAAGATGGTTTTAGCAAGAGAGGTGGGAGTTGTGGAGTAGAAAATGTGAAGCTGTGTACAGGACTTCTGGGTGACTAAAGATGGTTGTTGAGAAACGGTATTTTCTGGTACCGGTACGTGCTTAGTCGGTACCAAAAGTACCGATAAGCTCATGGACAAACGGTGCTCCTAACGGTATTCAATGTTCACATTCCATCTTATTTAATGTTTCATTCAATTGTTTAATCCTATGGTAGCTGGCATCCATCCCCTTGTGATGACAAAGCCGCAACGACGTCTCATCCTGGAGAAAGCCTAGTAGGTCAATATGGCGGACAAAGCAAAGCGTTCGAAAGTTTGGGCTCACTTTACGAAATTTAACTCTGGTGCACCTTTTGCCAACAAAATTAATGCAAATTGACGCAGGTTTTTCAGACCCGCACATAAATGCCGATTGTCCCTTTTCCAATTGCCAGTGGAGTATACTTCTTTCGGTCTCTTTTCTGCTGCGTCACCGTCTGAAGTCACAAATGCGCCAGAAACCTGTCAGAAGCAGGAGAAGCTCTCTCACCTCGCAGTCTAACTGCATCTTGCACGAAACAAAGAACAAACTCGCTGTTACACTTCAGTTATTAGCACTTATAGGCTGTTCCAATTTAATCCATAGATGGCATCAGTCGAGCAGCAGCTCCAGCTTCATCTGCAGTGGGTAACGTTAACGTCAGACACCAAAGTTAAACCCATTCTCCATCACTAAACCGGAGAAAAAACGTAGAATGTCACAGAGCTGTTGTCAAGGTTACTGTAAAAGATTTACTTCACTACAGTGGAGTCCAGTTGGTTTAGGTACGCTAGTAACTGATAGCTTGCCTAAGTGTGTCTGAGTTGCCATGACAGCCAAAAAACTATTTTTGTATTGCTTATGATTGTAACTGTTATTTACTGTTAATGTAGGAAGATGACCACAGCCCTTAACCCCAGTTACAACCCCCTTCCAGAGGCACATTATCAGACATCCTAATAAAGACGTCTTTGACGGGTGACTCACATGAAAGTAGACCAATTATTTATCCTTAGCCCCCGTGCCGAACAGTCTGTCTACGGTGGCCTACATGTCAAAATTCCCCACTTTCCTTCATGCAAAGTAGAACCACAGCAGCCTATCCACTGAACTCGCCTTACATTATTTTTCTGCATGTGCATCTCAACAATTTTTCTTCTTTCCGTTTTCTTCGCCACAACATTGCAGAAGTATCTCTGTCTGCTCAGAGAACCAATCGAGTGTGGCAACCGGCCACCCACTCCAGTGACAACCACAGAATGAAAAACACTCTCAACCATGACACATAGAGTTAGGTGCCACACGTCAACAGGTTGTCTTATCGCTGCGCTGCGGACCGTGAGCACTTGAGTGAAATGGGCAGAGAGGCTCTCTGCTGTGAGATGAGCGGAGGAGACGGTGTTGCTTCTGATCTGGTTGGGTGGATGAATACTGAGGGGTCGCAGCCAAAGCGGAAGCTCGCGGGTCAACATGCCCGCCCAATTTTACGGCTGAGGTGCGTTCGGTGCCGTAGATGCTGGTGGCCGGCGTAATGCTCCAAATGCAGCATAATTTGAGTGGCACTCCAAGCCACTGAATGTGTCAGAATGTGGTCACTGGAGTAAGTGTTTTTTTTTTTCTCTATCATTTTGGTCCCTATCCTTTGTTTTTACGGCCGGGGCTTTTGTTCAGCCATCACAGCAACTTGATTTGACAAAGGATTTCTATTGTAATGTCTCACTGTGACAGGTTTGTGGATGAAAAATGGGATAAAGAAAATGAGGAATGCCAAGAACCAAAACAGGAGAAAAACTGAACTATCGGTGAAAGTTTTCACAAAATTACGTCCATATTAAAACTTGATCAATCCCAATCCAATGGTTTTGGACAATGTTGCATCATCGTCTCGCATATGGAGTCCATGATGGATCAAATTTAGCCAATTGTACAAAAAGCAGTGTAAAACAGAGCCCCCTGGCATGAGGTGATGATTAATGAGCCTATAGCTCCAAAACCTGATCGAGTCAGTGCCAGAAGTTTGGAAAACTTTAGCTAAATTCTGTATCTTGGCCTCAGCCTTAACGCTCCTTTCCTGCATCTGGACATGTATTCGTGGCAGATGTGTTCTGTAGTTGCCTCTCTGTTGTTTTGTTTTAAACCTGCTGTCTGACCGGTATTATGAAGTCGTAATTGCCAATAATCTGAGACATGTTGTGGGTATGAATTTTGGATGGAATTTAGTCGATGCATAATGAATAACATCAGTTAAAATGTCACACCATACCTATTTCATTCAGGAGATTATTTTGAATTGCAAATGTTATTCATGCGCCAGTCGGCAAAAGATGCATACATTATTTAACACTTGCACACACCTGCACACATTAACAGACAGGTTTAATTTCTCTTTGGTTCAATCTGAATTTTTTTTAAAAACGCATCACTATAAATTAAACATGTTTTTAGCCAAAAGCAAAGAGATGGATTGTCAGCATGAAGCCCAAAAAAACGTGTGATTTGGTTGCTTACAAATGTGTGAGTAAAAACCATCAGGCCCATTATGTGTCTGCTTTGTATTTTGGTGGCTGCATGTGTTCATGTTGTCGGCAGTGACTCTCATAGTAAGTAGATGTAGTGTCATGCTGGTTCCTCCATTTACACATAAGATCAAAGTAGCC
Organism: Semicossyphus pulcher; assembly: GCF_022749685.1. NCBI lineage: Eukaryota > Metazoa > Chordata > Actinopteri > Labriformes > Labridae > Semicossyphus > Semicossyphus pulcher. The sequence continues at coordinate 20,823,042 of NW_027211759.1, forward strand.
CGCATGCTGTTGTGTAACACTGAGCCAAGCCCGGCAATCGAGTGCAGACTGAGGGCTTTTGAATATATTTAAATCCTCTATAAGCCGTAATCTTAAATACACAACTCAATTTATGGAAAAGAAACACTGGAAACTAAACAAGAAAAGTCGCTGGTTGCATTAAAGTTCAATCTTTTTGGGATGAACACCTGATTAACATTTTGAAAGTAATCAGACCAAAGCACTATAGACATTAAAAACATTCTGGGAAATATGCCAGTCACGTTCTCGTAAAGACTTAAACGCGAAGATCAATACATCTTTCATTTTCTGTAAGTTGAATATAATGCTTCAGCTAGCAAAAAACAAACTGTAAAGACGTCTATTTGCTGTTATACAGGCTTTATGTGTGTGTGATATATGTCTAGTCTGGATTCAGTAACCTCCTGGCATCTCTGCTGGTTGCCTGGGAGAAGCTGCAACAGTGCACATCATTTTTACACTTCAGTTTTTGTATGGATTTAAAATACAAGAAGTAATCAATAAGGTTTACAGGAGCTGGTAGGAAGATTGTATTACCTTCAGACCAATCTATATATTTTCTAGCAAGTATTTAAACTCTAGAGGCGACAGCAAATATGTCTGGGCTTCTGGTGTAGCCGGCAGATACCTGGCTCCCTGGGACAAGGCCATTTTTCTCTCCACTGGTCATTGTTAACCGTCCAACTCGCAATTTCAGAGTTTGAGTAGTGTTGTGACGTTTGTGACCGATCCGATTCTTTTGAATGGCTCTTTGGTGCGAACGACGGGAACCGAGATGTAGGTGAGAGCTGTTCTTTTTATACATTTCACTGCCTGCCCTAGATCCACTCCCCTTTATGCTGAATTACCACATGCAGCTTTTTTCAACTGCAACTCTGCTGCACTACAGCGGAGTCATGTCACCACAGCATCGTGCCGACGGTGAGCAACATCATAACCCTCCGCCAAGTTTGTTGTTTTTCAGTTGACATCTCTGTAGTCAGAGTTGTATCATAAATTATTGGCAAATCACTGACGTTGATTAACTGTTCCCGCATTATTCTGCGGTTTCCTTTTACATTTTAAAAGCGCAGAATTTTAAATAGGCCTATGCGTATGTGTTGACACAGGAGAATATAAAGCAGGCACGTTCGCGAGTCTGACCACTCTCTACCTTGTAGATTGTGACGTTCACTAACGACTCTCTGAAAGGAATGGAGCCATAAGATCTGGCTCCCTTCAAAGAGCCGTAATTCCCAACACTAGAGTTGAGAGATGACGTGTACTGATAATCTGGTTGAACAGGTATATGCATACAAATGCAGATACTTGCTGAAAGAAAGCTTATAAAGATGTTTTGGGAAATTGCATTTCTTCCAATGCGTCGCCTCTTTGGCTCTTACACAGACTGTTTTCCTGCATGCACCCGAGCCCTCTGAAACATGATTGGTCTATATTACTACAAACAAAAAACAGAATGCGTCCGGTACCAAAACTTTGTCTGTTAAACTAAAGTTTCTGCATACATATGCAGATATCTGTTGACATATTTTACCGTCAAACAAAACTAGTCCAACTGTTTCCAGGTTTTATGCTAAGCTAAGCTATGTAGCTACTGGCTCTACCTCCATATTTACCTTACGGACATGAGAATGATATTAATCTCCTCTAAATCTCCATAACAAAGCAAATATTAGTATAGGCTAATCTTGCTTTTAAGATGCTATAAAACTATAACTAGACCATAGATTCACATAATGTAATACAAATGAAATGCTAAATACAGTAATTAAGACAATACTATGCCATACGTTTGTATATAACTGTTACTAAATATGAAACAGGCATTGTACTGAGAGTGCTGAACAGAGTCCATATTTCTCAATGAGCTTACCTTGTATAAGGACGTCGGTAATGTTCTGGTGCTTCAGGTCCCTGATGTGTACTACTCACCCCCAACCCCTGCTCAGTCAGCATTACTCCCCGCAGCTGACAGCTCACAGGACCTGCGCCCTGGGAGTCCTGGCACCTGCCCCCCGAGCTGCTTGTGGGTGACAGCGGGCGCTTGGAGAGGCCAGATAGAGATCACAGTGGACGGTGCCGGGCGTATTCTCTGTGTACTGTCTCCCCTGTTTTGTAGTGCCACCTTATTGTCACGCACCCAGGGGTCAGTGTTGCCTTTGTTCCCTCTCCGGTCTCCAACCGTGCGCCGCCCACAGAGGCTGCAGCTCTGTTAGCGGAAGCCCGGGTGACATCAGCTGGTATTTTTTGCCCACCCCGAGGCGCTCCCAGGTCGCCCTGCAATCCTTCACATTCCTGCAGGTTTGACACTTTGTTATATAAAGGCAATACATCAAGGGGAAGGCATTTTTTTTTGTCCTGTAAAAAGTTGGACAGAGTCGCAAAAGATGTGGAATATGAGGAGAAATATGATGCAGAATTACATGTGAGGAAATCTTTCGACTTATTCTGAGGCGACTTAGAAAAAAGGAAATAATCTGGGTTAATTATAAGAGCATAAACCAGGCTTCTCCTGCGTGTGAAAGCCAGTTATGACTTTCATCATGTAACCCTTAAATCTACATGCAGGCTTCAGTTGTTAAACATAGGAATTTCCTTTGATCAGACGGACTTCATGAATGTAAAATGTGAACTTATTTAACTGATATTTTAAAAATGAATAATTCATCGGCAGAGACACGTGGCCCATCGCACATATCATCTCTGTGGTATTTAAACCTTAACAGACTGAAAGATGCTGCTCTGTTCGAGACACTGCGAAATCCAGAAATGAACCAAAAATGAAATTGCTCCAAACTTGGAAATGCTTGACAGTGATTGAGCTGGCTGAAATGGGCTGACACGGCACATTTGGTAATTTGCACACCTACCTGCTCTTCAGAGCAGCACAATTACAGAGTGTCTCGGGGGCCGTCAGTGCCCCGGCTGCACCCGAGCCGCTCTCCTCTCCCACTGCCCTGCTCGGCGACCGAGGTGCTAGCGTGAAATGGCTGTTAATTCCTTCCGCTATCTGTCCCGCGCAGAGCCTGTTTTAAGCCTTCATATGAATCTTTTTGCCTGCCGACAAAATATATAAGGAATAAGGAAATCAGAAAGTCAGAGGAGAAAAAAACAGAGTGAGTCACCAGAAATGAAAACATCTAACAAGTATGAAATGCAAAATAGCGTGAACCCTGCATTTTCCCCCCATCAATGAGATTTAATGAGTATTCTACCTCCTGGCACTGACCGCAGAGAAACAAACAGAAAGGGGGAATAACTGATAAAAGACAATCGCAGCTAAGAAAGAGTTTGTCAGTAATGCTGCACGTTTGACTTCTCTTACTTCGACAACGACTTTACTGCTTTTTACTCTAAGGTTTCATCAGGATCTCTGAGCTACGTCTTGTCAACTTCTAAAGACTATATGATGTGGAAGTTTGTGTAGATTTGGTTATGAGCGCCGTCCAACACGATCCACCTTGATCACTTCGAAGCTGTCTCGCATCTCATGACACCGTACAAAAACTTTGATGTTTCCGTTATCAGAACACTGTTCCAAGTTTTAACAGTCCGCCGAGCGTCTTTGTAACCGAGCCAGTCCCTTTTATATCCTGCTGAAAATGCTGTTTCGACCTGTCAGGGCTGACTGATTTGGTCAGCTGTAGAGGGGCTGCAATGGGAAGCCCGGGCCTGACATGTTGGCGCACTGCAGCAGCATGCATATCAACACAGTGATATGATGGACATTGGCACCTGTCGTGACGTATTAGTCTAACTCCTGCAAGTGTTCGCCACTCTTTCTGGGATTTTTAAGGTGCGAAGAAGTGAGGCTTTCTCTGAAATCTGGGTCTAGATGGTTTCCTACATTCTGCTCCTCACTTTTGAGCCAGGTTGGATGATCGTCAAAAGAAGAAAGACCTCTGTCCTCGAGGGTGGACAGACAAAGTGAACCTGTGACCTTCAATAAGCTCCCAACTCTGTGGTAGTTTTGAGGCTGTATGTGTTGTTATCCTGACCCGGATTATATTATAATGTGTTGCTGTTATTTTGGTCTCTCCCTTGATATCCCCATCACCTATTACTTTCCGTGCACCTTCCTTATTGTTATTATTGTCACTCTCTGCTCAGCTGGAAGTGCGTGAAAACAAGGCATCAAAACGAGCCGAGTAAAAATAGCCGTCCCCTAGATGATGTAAAAGATGATTAACAACTTGATTGTATGAATAATGCATCCAGATGATGTGCACTACTTAAATAAAGTCAGCGACTGGTGGAGAGAATTAACCAACCCCCTTCTTCTTCTTCTGTTGCTACAAGGTCGCAGGTCAAAGCACTTAAACACACGATGTTCCCTTTCAGTTAACTCGCAGAGTATGTTCAGCGGCGCATAAGACAAAAGAAATAGAGGAGGAAAATGATAAGGGTGAAAGGAAAATCTTTCTCGCATTGTGCAGATAACTATAATGAATGGCTCTCTCTCCATCTCTGGTCTGATTCATTTTAAATGCATTGCAGAATAAGCTTTCGCACTGGAGAATGATCACCTGTACCTCTTTCACTGCTTAGTGGGCTGGAGTGAGTGATGTGGAGTGTGGCCTCTCCCCCTCAACATAATCTCTGGCACTGGGAAGCATTACACTGTCATTTTGCCGGACCCCTTTTACACTGTTTTACTAGTTTTTCTCAAAGCAAAGCATGATTTTTACCATCGTAAATATATTTATTTCCTAATAAAAATATGGTCGAACAACATAAAATAAAAGCACCCTGTTTTTGTTACGCCTCATAATTCGTGGAATCTTTTACAAGCTTTAAAAAAAACACACCTCTGTGGGTGGAGGATGATAAGGGACTCGAATGGTACGCTTGTTGCATGCGTGACAACAGCAGATGAGGGCCACCATGACAGCATCTGCACTGAGGGAAATCACAGCGCTTTGTTTCCCTCTACTGGCCGACGGCGCAACCTCCACCTGCACCAGAAGGTTTAACATTTGCATGTCTGTGTTCTGGTGCATGTTTGAGCGCACACTTAAAAGTGTCCGTGTGCATGAGTGTGATCGTGTGTCGGTGCAGAACGGAAAGGAAGTTCTGCAGGAGATTGAGAATAAGGCAGAAATTGAATATCAGTGGAAGGGAAGTGGAAGGGGAAGGAGGGAGGAAGGGAGGGGGAGAGAAGCAAATGGTTTGTAAATGCTGTACTCAACAGCAGTTCATCTCTGCGGGTGATGGATGTATGGCATTCGCCTTAAATAGAGTTGTTGGCAGAAGAGCGTAGGGGTTCAGCGCAACGGATCAATTGTGACAGAAATCATCTGCTGCTAGGTCGAATCATCCAGCAGCAGGTAAGCTACGTCAATAGGAGGGAAAAGAGGAGCGTTTATTTCAGTTTTACGGCCTGTTTTCAAGCACTCAACCCATTGTCAGCTTGCAGTGTTTTCTCAAGGTAACACTTCAGAGAGACTTTGAAGGTTTCCCATGAAGCCCCTGCAGGGCTGTCAAGTCCCATGCAATCGTTCTGATGTTAATTGATTGGTTGATAGAGACAGACCAAAACATAGAATACCACTTCCTGCTGGGTTCTCAGAGGTGCGATTCCCCCCTTCCCCATTGTCTCCCTTGAAACTTCAACTCATCCCGGGGAGAGTGCCAGCATCTCAGCGTGCAGTGAAGTGAGCTCTCGTATCATTTTTTCAGATCTCACTTGTTGTCCTGTTTGACTGGATGCCAAAGAGAGTACGCGGGTCTAAGAAGAATAGGTGGTCCGTGCTGTTAGGGCTGCCCTTGCAGGAAGTGTTTATGTGTGAATCCATCTCTCTATTTTCTCCTTACAGCTCAGGGAACAGCACGTATGTGAAAACCGCACACACACGTAGACAACCCAAATGTGATGCGCTGATGCCAGAGTGGCTGTGCGAGGCCAAGGTCACGCAGTCTCATTCCTTTATTCCCATAATCCCCAGTGTTGGCTGGGTGAGAGGCCTGCTAATGGCTAGCACTCTCAGTAAGGGAACTACTGCGTTAACATAGACCCTAGGGACTCTCACAGCCCACAGCCCACCACCCTGCGTAAGGAGCGTAGCACGCGGTCTATACAATCCATCAACATGGCTAATTAGGCCCCAATAAATCCCTGAGAGAAGCATTAGGAGGGGAACCAGAGGTGCAGCTGTAGCACCAGTTGAGATACTAAGAATACTATACTGTTAGACCACAGGGAAATTATCTGCCTGGTTTAAATCTATTATGGAAAAAGCTTGGGTAAAAAACTTGATCCTACAGAACTACTGAAGTAACATGAATTTTCAAGTCGAGAAAGATGCGTGTAGAAGACAGGCGGCAGGGGGGTTTTGGATTTGACGTTGGCATCCCCTTAATCACAGCTGTAATTTGTCCCGATAGATCTGTTGCCATTATAGAAACATTGGTCTATTTTCTTTTCGAAATGGAAGCAAATGAGTCGACTTTAAAAGAATAGACAAACGTTTACCTACAGCTCTGATTACTACTAGACTGTGCCTTATATTAACCAACCTGCAAAAGGCAGTGTTCAGAGCAAATATAGCCCTCTGTGTAAAAAAGCAGCCAGTCCATTTTCACAGTGGGATTATCAACTCAGAGCGTTTGGGACAAAATGTTACACCAGGCTCATCCTTTATCAGATAGCTGGGAGGTTCAATAACTGATCTGTTACTCAAACAAGACGTCCTTTATTCTATTGTGATTGTACATGTCTTGTAAAGTCCCAGCAGCAACACACCAACCTCTGTCGTTTTAATACAAGGCTGTCTGAAAGCCAAAGGAGTTACCCAAATGTTATACCTCTTTATACAACAGTTCCAATCAAGTAATCTGATTGGACGAGAGACATTCCATGAGTGCCGATACAGATTATAACATCACTCCGCCTCAGCCAGGTGTTCGGAATATGATTATCATTAGAGCAGACTGTGTATGTCTACATTAATCAAGCTGGTTCCTCTGAATCACACAGCAGACTCTGATTTCTGGTTGATGATAAATTAAAACATACATACCTGCGTACACCGCTAAGCCTGAACTGAAATGAGACGATCTGGTCTACAGAGGATTTCCTGTTTGCGTCACAAGTTGTTCCCGCTCTTACCCTTGCGTCACCAAATGTCGCTCCTGTCGCCTAGCATCAGGTAGCTAGCAGGCTAACTAGCTAGCACAACCGTTTCAAGGGCCCTTTCAGTTTTTTTTTACCTTTAAGTTGTGGAACTAGTTGAGTTGGTGGAGCAAAAAATAATCTGTTATTGATTACTTTTTACTAGTAGTATTTGCCACTTGTATAACTGTTGTATAAAAGCACATGAGAGGAAGTGATGTACTGAATATCAGCACTGCTGTAATTATCTTCAGCATGCGGCCTCGTGCCTACGACCCAATCACAGCAGTGCTGATATTCGGTACAACATTACTCCCTCAAATGTGATATTGCACATAATTAACAGGTAAACATGACATTGTTACTTATGTGCTGTTATCAAAAACATCACACTGTCAATGCCTGTAACTTTATTTCAGAGAGTCGCACTTATTTTATTACATTTGCCTTTTGTGTAGTATTTCCCACACACACCAGATATTCTGCTTTTATTTTGCATATGTAATTATGTAATTATGCATTTTTCTACCTCAGAATGTCTCAGTTTAAAATGTAGCTGTGTCATCCCACTGAATATACAGTAAAAGCATATTGTTCTCTATTGTGTTACGCAGCTCAGTACGAATGCAAATGCATGCAAAAGCAATTTTTTAGCACAGGATTAATTTCATGTGTAGATGTGATCTCAGCCGCGATATAATCAACAATCATCTAGATCTTAATCATCAACACTGGAACACTGTGAGGCTTCACAGATCTGCATGTCACCGTGTGTGCTCACTCTCAGCTCATCTCCGCCGATTTCGCTGCATTTCAGATATAAGACACAATCTCCATCCGTTGATAGATGTCCTTAAACTGAGAAATTTAAGACCCTCAAATAGGATTGTCTCTCTGTTCCCTATTTCGATCCTTCAGATCAACAATCTGTCCTCTAGGTAGGTGAGAGCAGGCAGGCGGCCGGGAAAATGGTGCAGATTAAAACGAGGTAATGGCACATTTGCTAGGCCCTTTGTGTGAGACGCGCATGCAATTTAAGGGGCTGCCATACAGGACGAGTTAATATTTCATTGCACGCCAGGGAATGGGAATTGAGAGAGGGAGAAAAAAAATGCATATGTCTCATTTTGCAATCTGATTCGTCTCAGCAAATCAGCCTGAGTCAATGTCATTCCATAATGAACTCTCCTCCGCTGTTCTCAGCGCTCTGCTGCCGTGCGGCTGCCTGCTTTCACACCCACTGAACGGGGAATGTATTGTGATCTACAGCCCCTTCGCTTTAAGGGTCTCTCTCTCTCTGTCTCCTCTCTCAGACAACTGTTTCCCCTCCTCCTTTCTTCCCTTTTTTTCCTCTCTCTCCATCCAAAACCTGTTACTCCTCCTTTCCAACACAACCTGCCTTCCCTCACGTCCGCCTCCTTCCTGCTCCGGGTGAGAGATCGAGATGATGGAGGGAATGGGAGGTTTTGATTGACTAAGATGCTGAGATGTAATCTTGAGCAGTCTGAGATGTGAAGTGTGTGCTCGTTTGTGTGTGTGTGAGAGAGAGAGAGAGAGTGGGAGAGAAAGGGCTGGGGCAATGTGTGATGCTCAGTTTATTGCATCGCAAGCTCATTTGTTTGTATTTTATACCTCATTTCGGCTCAGACGAGCCGGCTCCACATTCTGGCTGCGGTGACCCACTTTCACAACACTGTGTGACTCTCTCTCCCCCTCTCATAATATAACACCCCCTTTTAATACATTACTTTTAGTAAATATGCTGCACTTTGTGGATATGATTTAATGCAATATACCAACAAACTAGATCACAGAGAGGAAAATACAAACTCAAGCTAGTTTCTGCTCTGTCCGCCCTCCGGCTCAGCTATGTTGTACGTTAGCATGTTAGCGCGGCGCGTGACAGCACTCTAAACATCACAAGGGCTAAAGCTCATCTGGGCCATCAGGGATATAAACATGGGGTACATATACTTGGAGATTTGAACATATGGGTAATGCAACATTAACATGTTTCTGTGGAAAAAGGCGCATTTTCAGGCGCGCTAAATGGTGGCACGATCGCGTTTGAGTTATTTAATAGAAAATGAAAATGAGGCTCCATCTACATGAGAGATCAGAATGTCTAATACCATCCAGATAACAAGGATCCGTCTCTGAGAGGAAGCTGTAAAACACAGCTTAGTTAAGAGACTATCAGATCACATTAACTCACAAGCTTTATTCTGGTATTATCCGCTGTGCAAAAACCCACAGTTCGGCATTACCTGCTGTGCTGCGGCTTTGTTCGTCCTCCAGCAGGTGGTCCTGAAGATTTTCCGTCCTCCTTGGATACCGAGAGTGTGTGTGTGTGTGTGTGTGTGCAAGCGAGTCTCGCTCTTTCCGTCCAGGTGCAGGCGGAGCAGGTGGACAGGGGCCGGGCTGCAGGGGGAGCACATGGAGGGGCAGAGAAGCTTAGTGGGTCACAGTGGGGAAGGGTGGTGCAGCTCAATCTTCCTCTTACCCTAAGGGCACCTCGGAGCTACGCAGCTGTGAAAAGACTGTCATCTGTGGAGATTCAGCCTATATACGTATAGTGAAGTATTGTGATCAGCATTCAGTACATGTTTTGACAGACTGCGTCCGCACAGGCAGCCAAGATATGCACATACAAGAGCTGACACATTTTATAGACTAAACACGGATCCTCACTGTAGAGATCCTTCTTCTCTCGCATTGCTTTGTCCACGTGTCCCCGATATGCACCCCCCCCCTTCTCATTTCTGCACCGCTCCCACCTCCTGCAGCAGGGCCCCGGCAGTAGCCGGCCCGTGCCATCCATTATTCCCAGGCAGGAGTGCATTAAAGATTCATCTCTGCAGCTCAACCTCAAAGGAAAGACTATGACCCCTGGTACAGCTGCTGAATTATGGAGACCGCCAATAAAGTTGTTTGCCTTTGATCTCATTCTCAGCTCTCTCCCCTCCCAGGTGAGCGTGGGACAGGTGAACACATGGTCACAAGCAGACACACACACACAAAAAAAGAGTGCTGTCGAGCACTTTGTAGTCCATTTTTACAAACTCTCACCACTTTCTTTTTTCTCTCAGACAAACACAAATTTGCACTCCCTCGCAAGCACATGCTGAAAAACAAAAAGATAAACCCCTTCAAAATAAAAGCACATGATTAAGGACAATTACGTCTCGTCCGGCCCTTTCCCTGCTATCTGCCGCTATAAATCTCACCCCATCAAGCACAATCTCCGCCTCCCTCTCCCGAACCCAACGTGGCGTGCCGCCTCAGTGGCAGTGGTAGAAACACATTTGCTCACACATGCGCATTGTTTATATTTAATCGATGTCGAGTGGAAGGTCCTGTTCCGAATGGCAGTCATTTGTCAAGTATTAATAATTCAGCCTCACGAACACAAATACGTGCAGGGAAAGACACACACACACGTTAGCTCCCACGCTGGATTGCATGAAGTTCAGCCTCACCTGAAGGTGAACACTCGCACGCAGCTTTCATTCTCTTTTGCAGACAGCTCCTGTTGTTTATGGTCTTGCAGTAATCATGAGGGGAGAGACGGCTGTGTGGCACCTGCAGAGAGACCGGTCGTATGTGAGGATTCGCAGGAGGCGCCTTGAACCGAGCTTTAAACAAATGCACGGTCAAACTTCCTTTTATGATGTGTAATGGCTAATAAGCGTCTGTTCTGGCGAGCATAATGGGACATTAGCTTTTGCCTTATAGGTGCACACACACACACACACACACGGGAAGCTTGTGCGCAGTTTTGAAGAGCCGGAACAGATGATAGGTGAAGGTGAGGTTGTGTGTGCGTGATGGGAACGTCCCATTATGTACGTACCCGACTGTCCCACCCTGGACCCAATTATAAATCTAGGCTGACCTGGACAGTAGCCACAAGGAGAACACGAGGAAGGACAGAGATGTGGAATCTGTGGTTAAATCAAGCTTGTTTCACCTTCCTGCTGCTGCACATGACAAGCTCTCTCTCCCTCTCTCTCTCTCTCACACACACATGCCTGACAGACCAGTTCTTGTATCTTCCCTGCATGTTGATAGATTTGTAGAGATTGTTACAAAGGATACAGGTGTATGGCAGCGAAAAACAAGGATACCTGCTTGATTAATGAGGTGTGACCAGCCCTCAGTCTTGTCTTCTTAGATAGAGTGAATGCTTTTTCTCTGGGGATTTGCAGGGAATGAAAAACACATACACACACACACAAGCATATATTGAGAGTGGGTAACTCCCTGCGGACTTCCTTGCCAGCCTCGTGAAAGTGCTCATGTTGACTGGAGACCATTAGTGGTGTGTTGATGCCATACCGAGGTGTTGCGGCAGCGGCAACTTCGGGAAGCAGAAGACTTCGTTTGATGGATGCTGAGTGGCAACATCGCCGGTCAAGGGCAGGTGCATGTTTTTAGGACAGCAGGTGGAAGGAGGAAGCATACGGTGTCTGCAGAGGGAGCGACAGAAAAGGGACAAAAAGGTGGACAAAGAATACGTGCGAAGCAAAGTGGTGGTCAAGTAATGTGCGTTTGCACATCACGAAAAACAAGGTGGTAAAAAGGAGAAGAGGTAAGTCTCCTGCGCCGGGGGAGTCAGAAGTTGTTTTCACACCGGTGTTGACTTCTCTTCTCTTGAAGGTTGCTGCAAAAGTACACACGCACAAAGTTAACTTCTATAATCGCATAATGAGTAACAGCACAGCCTCAAATAAAGTCTGCTTTATTCAGTAAAATGTGATTTATTCAACGTATTCTGCCAGAGAACGCCACAAAGACGATGTGTTACAATCACTTATCTCGGCCTAATGCACATTACCTATAAAAACGCATTTTTCTACAGCATGTAGATGGGATGCAGGACCTGATGTGACACTCTATTCGCCGCTCTTGATATCATAATAGGTAAACCATATTTCATGCACAGCCAATTGTGAACTGTGCCTTTTATCTGCGAGTATTATAATATATCAACCATCCAAAAAGCATTCGCATAATACTGAAGGCGCAGAGAGCGCTGATGTGTGAAATAAAGGACAGCTTGACAGCACTTGAGCCGTCCCATACGACCCATGCAGAATCGTCCACATTAGAAGACAATGGAATTCTCCGGGAGAATAAAATGCAATACATCACACAGGCTTCAGTGCCACAAAGAGAGAGAGACAAAGGGTAATAAATCACTCAAAGCTTGTGTGACCCTTTACAAAATCCTTTTCGGAGTTTGTCATTGCACAGCAACCCAAAGTTGGCCCCAACATGTTGTACCTGTGGAAGAAGTTAGCTGTCAGAAACCATAGAAGAAGAAATGTTAGCTTAAAGAGGGTTTTTTGTTTTAAGAGATAAGATAATGTTACAATGTTGGATGTCCATACTAAACGTGGGTGAAGTTTCAAATCTGTAGGTAAAAGTATGTTGGAGTAACCCCCTGCTTAAAAAAGTCTAAGTCTGCAGGCTGCTGTGAATGCCAGGTTTCAGACAGACTTCTCCAGACGCTTCACTTTGTGATGTCACAAAGTGGAGGAACTCTATATTTGGGCATCTGCCTGAGACACAGCAGAACTTCCTGCCCCTGGCACAGTTTAAGGACACGTCCACCCAGCAGCTCAGTCTGCCTCAGAATTTTTTTTCACTCCACCAGTCTGCTCAATGGCTCTGCTCGTCACGTTGGTTAAGCGCCCAATCAGACAGGGCGGGTTTTAGCAGCTGGGGGCGGCTTTTCTTTAGTTGTTTTCAATCAGAGGGACGCTTTTTGCGCGCTGCTTTTGTGTTGCAGAGTGCCTCACATTTCTCCACTCTGTGCGCATCGCGTTTTTGAGGAAATGCTCTGAGCGGCTTCAGTTGAAAAAAATTCAACTCAAAGCAGAAAAGTGCCCGACATCATTACCGTTTTTTCTCATTGTCCAATTGGATAAATGTAGAGGCGGGCCTTCTGTCAGTTTACAATATAACGGTTAGGTTGGACAGCTAGTATTTTGGTAGTTGCCTTAACAACAGTAGGAAAAAAAGGCGCAGCAAGCTGCTCTTTTTTTTAACCGTAGGCTTCAACAGAAAAGGCAGTGCCGTGCAGCTTGCGTTTTACTTTAAAAAGTCTCTGCCAACAACTCTGTAACACAGCCACAGGGTAAGAGGTGTGCCGCAAACATTAGCCCCTTTTACATAGCCCCTTCCGCCAGTTCAAGGCAGGATTATTACGGCTTTGTTACGTTCTGTCTTCTATGTAAAACACACAGAGGCAGAATGGTGGGGCAAAGTCATTTCGTTTCTGAGCCGGTTTTGCCCCTCGGCAGGCTTCGGAGAGCTGGCCAATCAGAAGAAAGCGGGCTTGTAGGGGCGGGGTTTCTTAAAGGGACAGAGCTGACTGAGTCGTTTCAGGCAGAGGCTGTACAGAGCACCAGTGTGAGAAAAATGAACTGTAAATTATGCTAAGCTACTCCACAGGTATCACAGAGTGAAATATGAAGCTTGAAATTAGCATAATTTCCCACCTTTAATAGTTCTGAACTTCCATGTCTGACATATTTAATGTCATGAGCTGCTTGATAAAAATAAATGAGCAGTCTAGTATGATCATCTCAGATGAGTGACTGTTGCATGCAACGCACATGAAACATCCTCCCCATCAGTCATGTTTGTTAAATGCAAATTAACTGCTCAATCAGTCATTGATCTTCATTACCACGACAGCTGAAACAGATAGTGACATGTTTTAATCGTGTCACATCAGAGAGCTGTATCTTCACACGAACATGCCACACAGACATCTCTCACTTTGAAACTCTAAGCTCAATCAGGGTCACTGTTGTTAACAGTCTGTGATGTTTGAATCAGCAGTTTACCTAATGTAATTGGGGTCACGCTGAAGTGCAGATAAATAGAAACCTAAAGCTAGCCAAGCTGTGTTTAATGTTTCACATAAATGTACCCCTGGGATGGTTTACAAGAGGCTCGTTGAAAAAGGCCTGATGGATTGAGATTTTACTGTACTGTACGCGTGTGTGTGCGAATCAAGTCAGGTGAAGCTGCGGTGTCACTGTCAAGGTCATAAACAAAGCTTTCGATGCTGCTTTTTATTGGAGGCTGTTTTTCTTCCCGTTACCTTCCCCTGACTTTATTACATCTTTGTGAGTATGTTAATGCATGTGGGAGTAAGGTCTTTAAAATAGTGTAGTGTGCATACACTACATATGTGTCGAGTGTTTTCTGCATGCATGTGTGTGAACATATGTGAGTTTTGAAGCCCTGCAGGAGATGTTCCTCCAGGGTGCCGTTTTTATCCCACACCTGTTCTTTCTCCTTCATAGTTCTCTCATTATCCGGGCGTCTAATCTGCAGAGATGCCACCGAGCACGCACACATCTTATTTGATTTCTGCAGGCAAAGCTCCCGGATCATTGCCATCTCCTTTTGCAGTCAGATAAAACAAGTGTTGCTGTTTAGTCGGGTGAGCCAAACTCAGCCAATCATTAACAACCCGAACTGTCTGCCTGATGATTACCACACCGAGAATCCTGTTAAAGGATGCTGTTGTTCTTATTCAAATTAATGTCTTTATTTCCACATTCTTCGCACATTCCAAGGTAATGAATGGACTTCTATTAGGCAGGGAAACAAATCGGAGCATGTAATTAAACATTTCCAGGTCAGTGTGCAAACAATACCCCATAATGCTTAGCTGCTCAACTTTGAAATAAATGAGCGCCATCGCCGAGTCGCTGAGTTATTGCCCTCTAACCGGTGAATTTCATACTATCCCTATAACTGCTCTGCTACATTATATTTTTAGCATTTTCCCAAACGAGGTAACCTTTCACTAGAACAACACTATCTCTCCTCTACAGCCACACCACTGCTTACAGGCACGGACTTAAATTAGAGCTCAAACTACTATGGGGCTGGTAGAGGGCTATGTATTCACAACACACAGCAGCACGCAGCAAAAATCAATACAATAACTGCATGAGGTCTGGCATTAGTTCAAGAGTTAGGTGGCAGTAAACAGAAAAAACTCCTGGAAGAACGACATACGAAACAGATCCAGATCTCGGGGGAGCATTATCTGCGTTTGAATTGCGCTTTAATTGGATAACTAGTCAAACTACAACCATCTTGTTTATGGATTAAATCAAGCTCTGGTGTAATGAGAGCTAGAGACAGAAAAGAGAAGACATAGAGTCATCTGTGCACTATATGAAATTCCAGTTGGAATCCATGGTAACATGAGAATGATGTCATCACAAAGCTCTGTCACTTATGTGTGATCTTGTGAACCATCTTTTTTTTCAGAGAAAGAAAACGGCGGTAGAAATGAGAGGAAAATTGTTGCACGTAACCTTTGCTGTTAATTATTTGTGTAATCACATGCTTTTTGCGTCATCATAACATGAATGCAGTCAAAAATACAGACTCACAGCACTTTTCAAAGAGGATGTACTAGATGCACATTGTGCTGAAAGTCATGTTTTAAGACATAAAATACTGTGCTTGAATTTTTTTCTTTTTAGCAAAATACGTTTAATTACCTCCCAAAGCATCTCCTCCTTCTCCATCACTAAAAATTCCCCAATCTGCATAGTCCCCGCCCACTGTGCACATTTCCAACCGCCCCCTCCTTCGCCAAAACAAAACACATCTCTGCCAACGTTTAGTGGGAACTTGTTGAAACTTTGCTCGCTTAAAATTCAGTAATTAGCAGTAGTAACATTAAGTTAGTAGTCAGTAGTGAGTTTGCAAAATTACAATGACAGTTGGCTCTCGTATCACCAAAATGGTTGCCATAGGTTACACATAATGATATGCATAGCGTCACCCCGTCCATTAACTCGGATTGGCTCCATAGGTTTGTGACGTCTCAAACCTGCCAATCTGAAAACGTGTTGTTCAGCCTGTCCTTGGTACACTGCAGTTTAAAAGCAGACAGGCCCAGCCATGGAGATGACTGCGTATGTTGTCCCTGATATGTCTTGTAGCACATGAAAAACACCACATGTTTACAAGGTTAAAAACTTGATTTTCACCTGAGCTGTTCTTTAAATGTTCAGTTAAGGAGAAGCCTTTCACTTCAGGACCTTCTGAAATAAATTCCTTTTGTGGCTATGAGCACTTAAATAGTCATTGAAATAAAACAAAGTTTAAATTCTAAAGTTCTAAAAACACTCTTCAAAACAATCTTCAAGTGCAGAACTGATTTGACAAACTAGATTTAAACCAGAAACCACCATTTCTGTAATCACAAAACAAAGTCAAGCAATGAGCACAGAAAACAATCCTCCTCTCTTAATTGTTTCTGACACCACTTCAGCTTTTGTGCCTCAGTAGGACCCTCAAACTAGTGAGTCTGAACCAAATTACACATAACACTTTCCCCTCTCGTTTGAACAGAGAGAGAATCACAAAGGAAAATGCAGCGCCATGCAGCTTTGAAAAAACACAACAGAGTGGCAGATTACCTGACTATATAGAGTGGCATTAAATACAGAACTACTCTAACAAAGTACAGAGTCAGCAGGCACAGCCTGTCTGCGCAGCCTGGGTGATATAAGAAAACATGGCTCCCTACAGCAGAGCGACTCAGCCAGCTGTAAAGAGAAAACAAGAGACACAGCTACACTTCAGAACAGAATGCACTAAACTCCAGCCTGTGAGAACTTATTATTTTAGCTAATTCACACGCAAACAACTCCAGCTGTACTCCAAAGTACAGCATAATTCCTCCAGTCTTTTCTCCTATAAGTTTACACTCATATGCAACTCGTTTGCATCAGCAAAATACATTTTGGGCGAAACACAACGCCTTACAGAAAACATTTTTATCAACTTATCAAACAGAACGGTCCAAGCATTTCTGCCAAATCAAACATCAGCAAAACATGATTAGGGTATTAGCTGTGTCCCAATCCAGGGGCTGCAGCCTTTGAAGGGTGTATTTGAAGGCCGATTGCGACACAGTGGTGCAACGAAGGCTGTCCCAATGTCGAAGGCTCCTTCAGATGCGGCCGACAAATGTGTCCTCCTTTTCCACGAAGGATCTATCGAGTGCGTCCTTCGTGGCCCAACATATCACGAGATTCATTGCACATCAATTCAAATGAGATGGTGGACTGTCACGGAGCAGAGGAATACACGTTTAAATGTAATGTGGTGTAATGTATTTTGATTTCAACTCAATTGAACAGCTGCGTTACACATGTTAAAAAAACAAAAGGACTCTTAAAACAAATTATCTTTAAAATAAGAGGTTAAGTTATGTGACATTAGTTACATTGCGTTTGGTGACACAAGGGTAAGGGCGGGAACAGCAGGTGACACAAACAGGAAATCCTCCGTAGACCAGACCGTCTCATTTCAGTTTGGCTTTAGCACTCTACACAGGCTACGACTGGCGCACCCTCCGTAGACCGCCTCCTTCGAAGGCTGCAGCCCCTAAATTGGGACACAGCTATTGTTAACATAATTCCACTAAAAACACAAAGCCAAGAATAGGGACTTGGTTACAAAAAAAACCCCCGTCCACACGACCGAGGTTATAAAAAATCCGTCCAAACAAAAAAACACAACAACACAACAGAAACGCTGTCATGAGAATGCCACACCAACAGGTGGCAATATAACCCAGTCATGCAAAGAAGAAGAATCGCTGCCAGTCAAAAGTCTGAAAAAATCTATCCCGACGCCTTTGTTCCTCAATTTAGTAGACAAGCAACTATACATATACTGTGTGTGTAAACATGTAAAAAGTCCTGTTAAGCATCACTGTTTTTGTCACATCTGTCACTTTGCAAAGAAAGTCACCTCATAAGTGACGCCTCTCAAAGGAGATAATGCAGCACAGCCTGACATCACAACCAAAAATGCCATTTACCCCGTCTACACATCTCCGCGGAAAAGGAGTTTCTAAAAGTCTTCACCCTGGCCGGAGTTTTATAAAATATCAGTTTTCAGTGACCTAAAAGGGCGTTTGTGTGTGGACGAAAGGCCAAAACGCAGAGGAGAAGCTGCGTTTTGAAAAATACCCGTGTACGTGTAGACATGGCCTGAGGATATAAATACTGCTCACTCTCAAATCTCCTGAAATCCATGTACCTTTTTTGCACTTCGACTTTCACATTACATTCTGCATTGGTATTAAATATTTCAGTGAATGTAAACCCCTAACGTAGACTGACTGAGTGAGTGAGTGAGTGACGGTACTTTCACAGCTGTAGAGAGAGAGAGTTACGACATCGCAATGGCGGATCATGGAGCATATTGGACCTCAACTGACACGACTCTTTGTCTTTGGCTCTGGATAATTTGTTCGGGGAGTATGCGGGGCTGCTCCTCCGCAGCGCGCACCTGCTTTCAAACACACTGTCATCAGCCTCATAAGGACGGTCCTTGTAACACATTGCCCACAAAAGCGCACATTGACCTGATGTGGTCAGCCACATACTAGGCTTTGACCTCGTCTTGTTACAGGTTAAATGTAGAAATGTCCCATTTTAACTTAATACATAAAAATAAATACACATGTAGAAGGATGGTCTTTTCTACTGATTGTCTCATGCTATCTTGTCTAAAAAAAAGCTTTGTGTCATGTTTATGTTTTTATTTCAAAATAACAATGAATGCGTTTCATTTTCTTTGAATAAGCTTTTTGTGTTTTCCTCTGCCCTCTTCCACAGAGTCTGCCATGTTGCACCGTCATGTTTCTACAGTAGTCCAGAATAAGTCTGTCATGGGACAACCCCCGGGCCCTCATGAGTAAGGTGCACACTTAAATGAAGAAATGCTACACTGCTCTTCTCTTTACTTAACATCAAGCCGGCTGGGAGGACTGTGCTGAGTGTTAGCATTGCATGAGTTAGCATTGCCAGAATCGTTACTCTGTGTGAAGGCCTGACAAAACATTAACAACTTACTGTAAGAAAAACACAAACACTGTAGCTTAATGAAAGAAAACGCACAAAGACATGGTCAAGGATACAATTGTTTGTTACCTGTTCCTCCTCTGCCATGCTCACCTCTGTTCAGACCAGGAAGTGCCAATCGGAAGGGAAGCCTGTGATTGGCTTATCAGGAGGGTGTTCCCAGTGAAAGGCTCCAAGCTAGGTGGAAGAGGTGGATGGGGTGTTTGTATTGTAGCAAATAAGAAATGTTATTTCAAATGCATTTTGAATATTAACTTACCTCAAATGTGTTTGGTAGACTGTATTGTTGTTGCTCATGTTTGGTAATGTAGCACACTGTGTATTTATGTCCTTTTAGTTAATTGATTTGAATTGTTGTTGGTATCACCCAACTCTTATAAAAGAGAAGGCTGGGAGTCCTGGAGGCAGTTGAGTTGTGGCAGGAGTTGTGGCAGTCACAAGTGAC
Source organism: Semicossyphus pulcher (assembly GCF_022749685.1). NCBI lineage: Eukaryota > Metazoa > Chordata > Actinopteri > Labriformes > Labridae > Semicossyphus > Semicossyphus pulcher. Next base: position 20,842,546 of record NW_027211759.1, read on the forward strand.
GTTAAGCGAAGCAGAGAGAGCATAAAACTGCAAGAGCCCTGTTTTTTTCATTTTAATTTTTCCAAGTTTTGTTTTCTCCAGTTTTAATACATTTTTGAGCCTTAACCACTAGGCCATCCTTACAAAGTCCATTCACAAGTGCCCATTTGTCTTTGACGTTATGCTCAGGTTGGGAGGCTCAGATGCTGTTAAAGTCAAGTAATAGTGAAAATCCATTGGGATATTGTGCCATATTTAAAGTTAAAACAACATATTTGATAACTCATAAAGTACTGACAGCTAAGTTAAAACAGCTAGCAATAGCATTCACCCCCCTCCTAGCTTTCATTAGCGTTAGCTTAACATTTCCTATCGTATCCTGTAACTTTATTAAACAGTGTTGTTAAATAATGTCTCATTTTAATCTATAGAGTTAATTGTTAATTATATTGATACACACAGTTTAGGCTGTCAAGTAACGCAAGAAGAATCTTACTGCAAATATCAGAGTGGTGGAGTGGATGGTAAACTTCCAGCTGGCCTGGCCCGTTAAAAAAACAACAAGATGGCTGCTGCTGATGTAGAGCTGTAGAGCAACAAACTGGACAATAGTTCAGTTTCAGATGTACAACAGGAAAGTGTTGACTTATAAATCATGCCATAACAAAACAGTTGTGTATAATGTTGAACTTTAAGCCATATGAACTGTTTGAAAGAACTAGCCTAGCAGCCTACAACTAGGTCACATGCTATGTTGCTCTGATTAGTTGTAGTTCTATTCTTTGGATTTAGACGCACTTTGGGTTTTTGTATGCTGATAACCTCCATTGGAAATAAAAAATAAACTTTCCAGATTATTTCACATTTGGAAATTGGTCCAACTGTGCCAGGCTTGGAAGAAGGTATACATATAGTGCATTGTTTATGTTGATTTGAATATGTGGCATTATTAATTAGACTTTTTTTTTCTTTTATGAAAATAATCAGAGCACAAACTGCATCGTAAGCTAATAGTGTTACATTACAGTATTCGTACAACAATTGCAAGAGGCCCTTTTCAATCAAATACCCAGCACAGATTTGCCTGTTGACTGTGGGAGCTCTCTGATTTCTACAAAGAAAAAAAGACACTTTGATTATCCAAACAATCCCTGCTGATGCTTATAAAGCCAAAACAAAGCAATGAAGCATGCACAAAGCCTTTGGGTTCAAGTAATGGCTTTTAGCCTCTTCACAATGGGAACATCGTATCCAAATGTCATGTAACATGTGGTGTGTGTGAGGAGGCTTTCTTCTAAACCCCAGTGACCTGGATGTTATCTTGCACCCAACTGGTAGGCTGCCCTTCAAGGGGCACATCAATGAGTAAATATGTGGCTTTTGCAGAAAAGAAAATATAATCCCTGTTTGACGCTGAAGAGGCCTGATTACTTTCCCTGCTCTGCGGATTCTTTGTACGAGTGGGGGGCTGCGAGTCTTTCCCCAGGAGAGGGGGGACATCAGAAAGCACAGCGCCTGTCATCTTACAGCTGTCCTTCCCAACCCCTTCCCCTGTCATCGACGATTGGATCAGGGATAATGACTCTCACAGGGACCCTTTACAGGAAGGTGGTCATTACGCAGATATGGTGGAAGAGCCACAAATACAGCCGTCCATGTCATGGTTAACAATACGCTACAATACAGCATGTGAAGGAGAACAGGATCAGCCACCCGCCATGTAATGCATTGCATCATTTCCTCACCCTTTCCCCCCTCACCATCACTATTACACATCATGTAGAACGGAGATTTGAAGGGACAAATAACCGCATCCGTCATTCATCCTCTCGCAGATACACAGAACACATAGCTTGTTAAATCCCCACACCGGCCTTTTTACAACATTTGCATTCATAAATCAGCGGGAGGACTGCGAATAGCCTCGATTCCCTTATTTATTATTTTCCCAGCTACTTGAATGCTTCCATCTGGATTTGAGGGTCAAGACATCAACAGCATAATGCAAAAAAAAAAAGTCAACACATGCATAAAAGCACAGCAGCTGCTTATGATGTTCTTGTTTTGGCAGATGGCTCTCGGCCATTCTTCTTCCTGGATCACGCTGCTGTACGCATTTATAGCCGCTGGAAAACAAGCCTTTTTTAAAGCCAAGGCTTAAGAAAGACTGTCTCTCCTCAGCACTTTGAACACAGCAAACATCATTATTGGCCAGACTGTGAGAAATGCCAAGATAAACTGAGAAAACCTCAGACAAAGAGAACGGGCGTATGACCAAGAATTCTGAGATCTAAATAGACAGAATGTACCCGTGGTATATTAGCTTAAACATGGAGATACATTTAATTTAATGTACCTTTTATTTACATGTTAATGGTAATTTAAATTATCATAAGATATTGCAATAATCTACTGTGCTGTAAGCTATAGAAAAACATGTTTGCATAAAGAATGTCCAAAGAATGCATCAGTCAGACATTAATGCTGATTTACAGCCTTCATATCATAAAGCCTTTCTTTCATTACCTCTCTCTCTCTCTCTCATACAACTAACACAGCCTGCATTCTGTTACCGCCGCTGCTCAGAAGTTGCAGCTTGAGCCACAGGCAAGGCTGTGCCACTTACACTCAGGTTTATAGTCTTGGTTTTATTATACACCTCCCCATAAGGCAGCCCTCGGAGACGATGACACCCCAGACACCTATTTAAAGGGCTTGGTGAGCTGCAGATGACGGAGCCCGGGCGGTGGCAGGTTGTCATCTGCAGGCCTTGTCTCTGTTTATGGGCTGTTAGAGCGTTTTGAACCGCAGGGTCAGACCTGCTGCGGAGGCACCATCACACTCCATAGGCGCACCACGAAATGAACAAAAATAAATCCTAATGAACCTTTTAAGCCCGCTTGCCCGTCCCTAGGCTAGGAGCGCCATGTGTAAAGAGATAATGCAAGGGGACAGGGGGAGAAGTGGTCTGCCAGCAGGGACAATGAGAACGGGCAGAGAGGGGCCTGTCACTGCTTTGTAAAACCTGGTGATCATCCGCGGAGGTGACAGATGCTGAAGAGGTGTTAGTTTACTGGTACACGAATCACAGGGCGACGCTGCTTGTTTGTGTAAGCATGAAAATGTGTGGGTGTGTGGTGTGTACTTCTCTGTCTGCTCTCAAACTTTTACGAAACAAACACCCCTGGCAGTTAAATAATGGCCAGTCTGTAAACTACAAAGGTACATGAACCTGACAACAATGGTCTGAGGGCGCTTCATCTTTTTCTGTGTTTTCAGATGCCTGCTGTCAGTTTTGAAACTTCAAATTAGCAAACTTCCTCAAAGTTCCTCATTCTAACCTCTCTGTGATCGGCTTTTAGACCTTAAATCAAGCCCTTTATCCTGCTTTCCTGCTCCGGTGTGGTCTCACTACTTATTAGACGCCTGCATCAGAAAGCCTCTGCTGAGAGAGAAGACAGCAACACACAACTCAAGGGAATTAGGAAACACTTTTTAGAGGTAGGAATGAGGAAGTTGAGATTGACACGATTAAGAGTGTTTTTTACTGTAAGCACGTTGGAGGTTGCTGACTCCACCTGGTACCAAACCTTGATTTAGGGGATCTGCCAGGGGAAAGGCGCAATTATTTCCCTTCTGTCGCCACTCTGCCACCTCTGGACATCCCCCTTGACCCGGAGTAGGCTGGGATCCATTTTCAGCTCTGTACAGACAGACGAGACAACCACATCCAAACATGAGCCTAACTGAGTTTGGTAACTGTGTCATGTTATAAAGTGTTGGGCAAGCTACTTGTAAAATGTAGTGACCTAAGCTGCCAGTTACCCCACATTCAATTTAGCTTCACTACACTAAAATAACTACTCTAAAATGATATCTAACCATATTTTAAGCTAACAATATTGACCAAAGGCAGACACTCAATGTCAGTGCCTTAACATTGTGTAAGTTGCACAACGAGTTCATTCGGCTAACTTTGCCACTTAGCCACCATTCTGGCTGTAAAACTTAGCATTAAGGCTAATCTTTAGTTGAACATGCCATGCTTGTAAATCACCAAGTTTAACATTTTTATCAAGATAAATCAGCTTACATTGTAGTAAAAAAAAAAGTAGCGTTTGTTGACTCGACTGCTTGATAAAATAGGTTAACTACTGAAACGCTATTTGATTCAGAAAACAATGACGCTACCACCTCGCTGAGAAATGACGTTAAATGCTAATGCCGCTACTTGTAGCGCCTGAACTGCCCAATGTTGCATAACTATATGAGGGGATGTCGTACTAGCTCTTTGGTTATAGTACATGCTGTAAAATGATTGGTATGCTGGTTAGAAGGGCTTTGAAGAAAAGATAAATTAATTGTATTCACCCTCTATTTTAATATCCATTTCGTTTAATTCCAACTTCATTGTATTAGAGTCTTTTCATCACCCTCTTGACTTGAGGAGTGCAATAGTCGCAGTCTTATGACAAAACCTCAGCTGCACCCTCACCGCTGTCATCTCCCTCCACGTCTATAGGAGAACATGTGGACGGAGGCTCAGTGAAAGGGGGCACTGCAGAGAGCAGGCAGGCTGAGGAGGAAGGTAATTTCTGCTGTCTCACCTCAGCGCTTTCCTCATTCGAGTCTGATTAGCTCCAATAATGTATCTCAGACTTTTCAGCTGTTCAAAAGAAAGGGGGCTGAAAGGAAGCGAGCGAGAGGGGCAAGATGGTGAAGAATACGTCCCCTCCCTCACAGCTCTTCCACACCATTAATCTTTCTCTTCTCGCTGTCGTCTCGAGAAAGTGATTATGTCGACTTAATTGTATTTGAGGAGTTTCTCTACATTGTATTTATTTTACCTTATAAGAGGACGTGTCAAACTTTGGGAAAGTGGCAGCATTTCGCCTGCACCACTTAAAATAGGACTTCAAAAATATATTTATAACAAATACGGTATTTAACAAATTTATTTCACAGATTGTATCAGTTTTGCTTGTTATTTGCATGGCTGTGTCTACAAAAAAGAAAGAAATTGCCCCCTCCTGGCTAAATCATGAGAAATTTGAGAATTGATTGAGCAAAGTTCTCATTTGTAAACCAGCCATTTTTGGTTATTTATCTTCTTTTTTTAGGCAGCAGCAGGAACAAGTTTGAATAGTTACACAACCAGTAGTGACAGCGAAACAAAACCATTAATTTCATTTCTGGTTACCTGGCAAATCGGTCCAATAACGGCCCTCCTTTTAGCTCTGCCCTTGGCCTCAACCAACTCATCAGGGAAATATCTGGTACAAATAGCTGCGTGAAGCTTCCATATTTAACAGCTTGTTTCCAACACTGTCTGTCTGCAATTTGAAGCTGAGCTGGCACTGTAAAGTTTTACCTATTTTTCAGTCAAAAAAGTTTCCTGCTGCCGCTAAAACAGCAAAGTTGTAGGCTGGAAAGCTGAACTAAGTACAAAGCTTTGCTATGCAGAGGAGAAAGTGTTTTTTTGGGGACAAATTCTCTCTAGGTCTGTCACTGTGAATGAGAAAATGCAGACATGCTCATGTTAATCAGGTGTAATGTTTATTGTTGGCATGCTAACACTTTCTAATTTGCACTAAAGGGTAAAAACTACAGCTGAAGCTAACAGGGATGTCATGAGTTAAAAATTGAGGGCAATATCACAATTAAGTCACATCACACCATACGTCTTATGTCACTCAAAACCACAATTGTTGACCTGATGGCCTATGTAAAGAAACTGAATAAGTCTGGGAACGATAAATGCCTCTTCTAAATGTGCTGGCCCACCAAACCTATAAATGTTGAGATGTTTCGTGATATGATTGAAAACGTTCAATCCAGTTGCTCTCAGCATGGCAAAATCTATCAAATGTCAGCTTTAATCAATCCTGCTTTGTTTTCTTAGATTCAACAAATGCCATGTGGGAGACCTCAGAAACAAAGATACTGCTGGCTTCCTATAAAAATATTGGCCATGAAAATGTTGCAGCCATGTTGATAATATAGTGGGGGGTTTGAACAATGATTTAATAATCATTATCTATAAAGTCAAAGATTAAAAGTCCGAAAGTCTCTTTAGACTTCCAATCCATACACAGCTGTTTGTTGCAATTTGCAAGCTAGCTTCCACAAAAAAAGCTCAATTTAGGTTCGCTAAAATGGAAGGAATTAAGTAATTTAATCTAACAAGGACACATTAAGAAGTGGAGAAAATATAAAGACCTCAACACATGCTGGTACCTTCTCACCTGTTAATGGAAAACAATATAGCATTACAGAATAAGTGATTTATACAGAGCGATTTGCTTCAGTTAGTCAAATGGAGAAAATGGCTACATGTTTACACTGTTTTGACAATAAGCAAAGTTTCCGAATTGTTAAGCAGTTTGTCAGTAGTCCGAATCATGATGGACATGTTGCTAAAAGTAGTGATTTTTGTAACCATGGCAGAGTAGCGTTAGCTTGAAAACTAGCTAACAGCCAATAGTTAACTGTCAGGCTGTGTCTGTATCAGACTGGCCCTGCTAATGGCTAAATTAAGGTTAGCTAAAAAAGGGAGAAATGCAAGTAATTGTATTTAACAATGCTTGGAATTGCAGAGACACATCAATCTACATGTCTTTAAAATATCTAAGGTTAATTCATTCAAAGTATGAACAAGAGCCCTAAAGCAAGAATAAATGTGTAACTATGGAAAACTAAAACAATTTGTTGAATGTTTTTCATGTTAGCAAGAGTGAACGACTGTTTTGTCATGAAGAACTAGCTTATTTTCAATCACATACACACTCCCCAGAGCAAATGGTCTCGCAAGCATGCAGACACGCAAAGGGACACGCGTTACAAACACATTGAACACGCACATTGTCCGATAGATACCCAGTGGTCATCAAGAGCTGTCTCTTTCCTTCAGCTCAGACAAAAGCTAGTGACATGTTCATTAAGCAGCAGGGATCCCATTACTGCACTCAACAGCCTCCCTGTCACAAAGCTCACACATAATTAGTTACACATGCAGCCTCAGGAATGCTAATTGTTGCTCTCCTCCCCTCACTCGCTCATCTCTCTGGATACAGTTCCTCACTTCCTCCTTTCTTTTCCCTCGTTTGTTCACTCTGCAGGTGGCATAGTGTGCCACTTTTAGACTGTCAAAGTTGTTCAGAAAAGCTTTCAAATTACAGTCTAAATTTCCCTGCTGAGAGCCTATTAATTCATAATGGAGAGAGTCAGAGAGAGTGAGACAAAAAGACGAGGCAAAGTATTGGGTGGCAGGCTGGAGGGCTTAAGACATAAGTGACACTTTCACATGTCCTGGAAAAACACTCCCTTTTTCCCTCCTCTTGTCACTTCCTGTCTCACTCTCTCTTTATTATCCATCATTAGCTGCTTGTTAAGGGGGAAAGGTCAGCGAAAAGTGTACACTGATGAGGCGACGGACAGTGGACAGGGGTGTCACTTTAATTGCATAGCTTCTTAGTCTGCAATTATTGATAGATAAAGCTGAAAGTTTGTTCTGAAACATCATGAAGCAGCAGAGCCTGGAAACACATCATTAAGTAATAGTAAGTGAAAAACAAACTGTGGACTCATTTTTGATTTTTTTTTCTTTGTTTATTTGTCTCTGCAAAATCATTCTTGGTTCTGTCTGCAGCCTCCCTTCCTATCTCTGTTAATTGGATCTTAATGAACTATGAAGACACTGTTACACAGATCAAGAACAAAACCCAATAGACATGGCGCTTCTGCTATTTTTGGCTGGTAAATTATCACTGTATTTATAGCAGTGTTTGTGAACTTTATGGGAAAAAACGCATCCATTACAAAGAAACAGACTATTAGATTCTAATAATACTAAAATCAAGAGTGTGTGCTATTTTGGCAAAGGGCTAACTACTTAGCGATGAGTGAATGTTTGTGCTTGACGGAGGCATAAAGGTCAAGTCAACACTAAGGCTATGTTGGGAAAAAAAGCCTGGGGTCATGTGAAACTTGGTTTAAAACCTAGTTTTTCGACTTGCATAGGCACATTACATTTATCTCAGTACAGTACACAACATTTATATATAAAAACACCACAGACTACAATGAAACGCACTACAAAACAACTTCACACCTTCATACTCTCCTGTAACAGGTCAATTTCTTCTGTCATAGAAAGTAGGCCTACAGATATTAAATCTCCAAAACAGATTCCCTGCATGCAAACAATCACACTAATCTAATTAAAAACTTCTGAGTAGTGTCAGAAACTATATCCAAATTTGGAGGAATCAGTATTTGGAACCATGCCACAGTTCGGTGCCAATAAACCCTTCTCACGAGCATATTGGTCCAGCAATGCAATGGAAATAAAATAACTTGCGCTGCCACAGAGGAACGACCACCAAACAGCCAAGACAACAATGGCATTGTGTCTGTTAGTGGTTGCCAATTGGAACATTAGCATTGCTAACACTTTAACCAAAAGAGTAATGTTAATGTTTTAAGGTAGCTAGAAATCAATACCACAAGCTAACGTTGCTGTAGCAAAGTCACTGGTAAGTAATTACAAATATTCTGATTGTTGGTTTCATTGTTTTTAATGGCTAACCCTCACTGTATTTTAGCTAGCATTAGTGTCTAGCCTATCAGCTAACGTGCTAGTCAAACAAAAAAGGGGCTTAAGCGGCATTGGACTTGTGAGTTCAGTATCTTTCATAGTTATTCTCCTTGCGCCGAGACTGCAATGGAGGGAGAGTTACACTAAGTGACAATTTCCATCATATAAATCTTTAACTTTGAAAGCTTTTTGATTTAACTAAGCTAACTTCAGAAAGCATTATCACACAGAAAAGAACTGAATTTCGTCCCCCATCTCTTACATCGGAGCTGCACTAGTGAGGGTTAGCTTGAAAGCCAGTATGGACACGATGAGATCTCCAAAAAATGACTCTTACAATTAGATTTGTTCGTGTCAGTATTGTAATTTGTAGACTTCTTATGTTGTGAAGTTAACTCTATTTTCCATAAATGGCTGTTGAGGGCCCAAAATTCCATAGTGTGAACATATTTCCCCACAGTTTGATTAATAAGTACGACGTACGATGCTCTCCAGTTTCTCTTTCAACAATAAAACCTGACAAACTACACTTCATTAACATGGAACCATACGACTGTTTTCTATAACTTCCTCTCATTCATATTCACATTAAAGTGTGGGAATTGATTAATGTGACCTCCAACGTGCAGTTTTACAGAATAATCACATTACCTCAATCATACATGCACACGGTGAGCGGTCTGTGGTAATTTCAGTAAAAGGTTGACAGCTCTGAGAGTACTACAGCTAATTCACTGAGACCAGAATATCAGCCCCCTGCTTACACAGGTGGTTAGCTGACTGTACGGCTCAGCCTTCTGCTTCAACAACTGCTCTTTCCCAATTTAGCCACTTGTCACGTTTCTGCTGGTTCTTAACGGCTGACAACTTGTACCAAGAGAGGGTTTTGTTTCATAAGGAAGGGACAAATATGAGATGCATAGTGTTTCTTTCCAAGGCAACCACTATCCCCTTAAGCTTTGCTAACGCCTGATGTCTGCGTCTCTGTCGCTCTGTTTTTAGACTTAATTTCACCCAAATGTGTGCTAGTCGTGTGCTCTACAACACCACCACTATCCTTGCATTGCATACACTCTTACTGCCTGTTGACATAGTTATTTAAGACAAAACAGGAAATGATTACCTTGGAGATTCATGGAGTATCTTAGCCTTGTACACTTACAGTAAGTAAATCTTTAACCAATTCAACATTCTTTTCAGTTTTAAACTCTTCTCCATGAAGCCTCCATAATATTGAAGCCATTGAATGAGTTATTTTTAAAATCTTTGGATGTAAAAATAAAGCCCTGTATTAATTATATTTTTAGTTCAAAACCTCCTTGATGTTGATAATAAAAAGCATTTTTCAACTATAAAACAGTAAAACAGTGTGCAGTGCTAGCAGTCAAGTATATACTTGTCTATAAAAGGGCTACTCAGTGATCGTGTCATGTTTTGCTTGTCCCGACTTGATTAGTTGGTCAAGAACTCTTTTACATTTTAAGTTAAACCACTTAAGCCATAGCAACTAAATACTAAACAATGCAATGCTGAATATGGATAATGGCAGGTCAGTCTCATACTAACATTATTATATAAAAAGTATATAGCATGATGCAACAGTTTGGTTATGTTATTGTATATGCTTTCAGCGGTGGACAGGGGATAGCAGCCCCATACGCAACAAACTGTGATGCCCTGTGTGTTCTGACATCTTTCTATTAGAACCAGCATGAACTTTTTCAGCAGTTTGAGCTACTGTACAGTTAGCTCTTCTGTTGTATCGGACCACACGATAGGTGCTACTGTAACGAGATAATCAATGTTATTGACTTTTCCTGTCAGTGGTCATAATGTTATGGCTGATCTGTGTGTTTTGGCCTTTAATCATGTTTAATTTTCAAATTTCAGTTCTGCCAAGTAGGATTGTTATGGTATTGCACTGACGTAGTGACGTTTTCATACAGAACCAATTATAATACTTAATGTTACTGTTCTATATTATTCACTGTTGCCCATGTTTCCAGGTGTGTATCCTTATACCATGCAGACATATAGTGGTGTCAATCTTGTCACCTTATTCTCATCAAGAGTGCAAACAAGCATTGTTTTTCTCTTAGTAAGAACAATTTAAACTAAAGCAATAATGAAAGCAGCAGAAATAAACTGGAAACAGTGACATACTAGTCAAATTTCTTGTTACCTGCCAAATATTCATCTCCCTTCTGTAAAAATGCAGGAGTGAAATATCTGACTCTTTAGCTATTAAATGCCCCATTGTATTCAACAGCATTTTGCATGCACATCGTGTTGTTTTTTTTTTTTCAAAACAGCTGCCTGCTGCATCTGGATACGATGCTGATGAGAGCAGGAGATGTGAAACCCAGACAATGAGGTCATAGTTCTGCTGTACATAGCTGAGGAGATCTGCAAAGAGATAATAATTATGTTTGGGACTGCCATTAATAAAATCTTGAAAAAAACACAATTTGGAAATAAATGACCTCTGCACAGCCTCAGTGTCTTGTTTGAGCCTGCAGTAGTTAGGATACTGAGAGACAAGCAGTCATTGATGCCCCAGAAGAACTATGTAGGTGGATCTCTGAAATGCGCTAATTGAAACACAAGGGGCTGCCACTAGCTGTGTCTAACCTATGATACAGTACAGCCTTGTCACAACAAGCTCACACTGCACTCTCTGCAGTCTGGTCCGACCCTCCTTTCTTGTCACTCACATGTCTCTCTCTCTCACATGTATCCTTCTTACACCTCTGCAACATTCCCTTAAGGAGGTATAGGAAGTGTATGTAGGTTATTTTAACCTGTATGAGTGGCATGGCATTCACTAACCATCAGCATGCATGTTCCATCGCCTACACACTCTCATATCACATCTGTGTTACTCACTCATCACGTAACCTTGCTCCCAAGCGGTATATGAGACAACAGTGTCACCTATAGGTGGAGGAGGGATGTGCACCCTGCTTTGTCAAGAAGTGAGAAGTAGAAGTGAAAGGTATTTTTTTTTACATCATTCACGCCACGCTCTGGCATTCCTTCACCTGAACGCACCACTCATGAGATGTGCAGAACTTGTGCCCTCCATGCAGAATGATTAACACCGCCGATTGGTTGCCAATCAAACAGACGTGGAGGAGTTCAAAAGACCAGGAGAGGAAGAGGAATGTGAATAATTCATTTCCTGTTGCATTTCTCATTACTGTAATTACACAGCCATTGTTCTTTGACAGGAAGGAAATGTAAAATTACAATTTAGGCAGTGAAATTGTCATTTGTAGCAGTAATTGACACTAATAAAATGATTTTTCCCTCTTCCCCCTCGGATCATATGCTAATCAAAAATGTGAAGTATCAAAGAAGACACTAACGGGCGTGATAAGCAGCTAATGAAAGAGGGGAGGCAAGTGGGACAGTAATAGACATACTCCTGCTAATAAGTTCCTGTTCATTAGAGCGTGCAAACTGTACCCTCCTCCTGTCTTGTCTGTTTCTTCTGACTGACAGCTTTGACAGCCTTTCCTGTCAAAGAGAAACTTTTGACCGCATCCTCAAATGAAGCATTAATATTTCACAGTGCCGCTAAGCAAGTCATAAGCCTCTTTATAAATGGATCAGTAGTGTACTATTATTGGAGGGTGACATAAGCCTCTGCTTGACTCTCCATTTAAAAATAGATGACACTGTCTATAATGCCAGCATTTTGATGACATTTTCTCGTGTCTGGGAGGATGTCTTCAGTGCCTCTCACCATGTTGGTAGCCTGACTCACACAGAGTGGAGTTGAAATGACAGACTTTGATCTCTCCCACTCTGTCTCTCCTTTTTTTTTCTTCTCTCTATTCCCCCAGTGGACTTCTGCATATGTCGACCCACATCCACCCTGAAAAGGCAGAACGAAGATCCATGAAATGAGATGCCAAATACTTGGCTCTCCTGGTGACATAGCAAAAAAAATAAAAAGTGATAGAAAAAGAACAAAAAAGAAGAAGTTTGAGAAGCAGGCCAAACCATTGGCCATGATGAGAATTGTGTGACTTCAGCGCACTGCTGATGGGCCTATTAATCTTACTGCAATAAAATCTGGTCAGGCATTCATGGTAGGACGGCGCCAAACACGGCTTAAGGCCCAAATTACACCCCGGAGGCACTTTACCCTTTAAAAAAAAGGTTGGGGAAACTGCTCCAAAAAATCCAGCAAAGAGCACCTGTGTTACAAACAGGCAGCAGACGGGCTGCAGGGAGAGCCAGAGGCAACTTATCCAGAACTTGTGTAAGTGATGAGCGGTGTCAGAGAGTTGCAGGTGGATCAGGAGGAGTGGTGGGCTTTGCCATTCAGGGAACTCTCTGAGATAATCATGCTAACACTGAATTCCCTCATTACCTCTGAGGCTGAGCTGTGGGCAGCGGTCCAAGTCACACAAACACTCAGTGAAAGAGAGTGAGAGCCTCCAAAGTGAGCTCAGTGTGAACTGCAGAGGGCAGAGAACTTAGCTGGTATGTTGATAACATGGATCTATAGAGTGAGGAATTCAAACAGTAGCAGCTTTCTACTGATGATCACACTCAGGGAGGGAAGTTAAAATGGTGTTATGTCTAACTGCTCTGTTCTAGGGTTGCAAGTTATAGAGAATAAGAAAAACTATTGGATTGGTTAGCAACTACAAAAGAGAAGGATAGTGATATTCCAGAGGGACATATTTCAGACGGAAACAACAGCTGTGTCCCAACTCTGGGGCTGCATCCTTCGAAGGCCATATTTGAAGGCTGACTGCAGCGGCGCATCGAAGGCTGTCCCATTTCCAATCAAAGGCTCCTTCAGACGCGGCAGACAAATGTGTCGTCCTTTTCCCGGGCCGCGAAGGATCCATCAGGTGCATCCTTCGCGGCCCAATGTATCCCAAGATTCATTGCGCACCAATTCAAATGAGATGGTGAACTCTTACGCAGCCGAAGAAAACACTTTTAAATGTAAACGTTTTTGGTTTCAACTCAATCGAAAAGCGAATGATACAAATTTTAAAAAATACGAAAGGGCCCTTGAAACAAATGATCTTTAAAATAACAGGTTAAGTTATGTGACATTAGTTTTGCAAGCTAGTTTGCTTTCTAGCTACCTGTTGCTAGGCAACTGGAGCGGCGTTTGGTTACGTTAGGGTAGGGGTGGGAACAGCTGGTGATGCAAACAGGAAATCCTACATAGACCAGACCGTCTCATTTCAGTTTGGCTTTAACGGTCTACGCAAGTTACGAATGGCTCATCCTCCGTAGACCGCCTCCTTGGAAGGCTGCAGCCCCTGGTTTCGGACACAGCTAACATAGTACTGACAGCTTAGCTACCAGCTAATGTTAGCATTCAACCAAGTCCTATATCCTTCTAGCTTTTTAGCTAACATTAACATTAGCTAGATTTACCTTTCCTATCGCATCTTGTAACACTATCAAATAGTATAATGTCTCTTAACTATAATGTTAAATACCTACATTGATACACTGTCAAGTAGCAAAAAGTTCTCTCAATACATTACAAATGTATTGGAGTATCCAAGTGGGCAGCTTATATCACTTCACTGCTTCCCAATTGATCAGCAATTGAAAACACAATAGATAGTAAAAAGCTGGAGACATTGGGCCACATTTCAAGACAACATTTAGACAACAGCTTAAGTTAGCATTCAACCACTCATATCACAATTAGCCTAAATAAGAGGCTACAAGAGGAAATGCTAAAATCCCTTGCTAACGGTAGTGTAAGCTACGATTTTTTTCTGTTATCAACCTTTTTGGCAAGCTAAATTTTTAGCAAGCCTATCTAGTTATCAAGCTAACAAGCTAACTCTGCAGTAGCTAACAGTAATATTAGCTAGGAAAGTATGCTTTTCCTGTTATATAGCTACGAAGTGTTTGATGCTAACTTCAGCTGTTGTCTAACGTTAGCCAATGGGTTATCAAATCTGTTCTCTATCTTAAATATGCCCAACTTTTTTATTTTTTTTCCCCTATAGACTACCCTGTCTTTTTGGGTTCTTTTGAGGTAAAAGTTTTTAGGACTTTTAAACCTGAACAACAGCAGTACGACATTATAACAGCATTTGCGCTTTACAACCTGAGCGTGACATGCGTGAATAATGGCTATGTAAATGTGGTGTATGCCCTAAATGTTAGCCTCATGAGGTGACTAAATATTAGGACTTTGATGTTATTAAATATGAATTCATTGTTTTTATAGTTTGACATTATATACGGTTAAATTAACAAGTTTATTTGTTAAGTATCACCTCCTATTTCCCTTCACCTGATGTGCTGAGGAGCTCTGAGAGAAACCTAACACACTTTCTGACAGACTTCTTCCTGCTCCAACCTGTTATACAGTTCAACAGAGCTCAAAGTCACTTCAATTATCAACATAATATTGTTACTGCCTCTGGTCCCGAGAGGTATTGTAGTGGTACAAGGCTACAGATCAGATTTAGATCTCAGATCAAAGATTTTTTTTTTCTCCCCCAAACCCTAATTGGCGTCAAGCAAAAATAGAAGTTTTGAACTCCATCGGATCGCTGTCAGTGTGGGGCAACAGCGGAAAGAAAGAGTGACTACATTCAGTATAAAGGCTTTTAAGACACATTAAGACCGACATCTACGTGGGTATTGTTTGTTTAATCCGTGCAGTTTTGATTTGGAAAGACATGCTTTGCATTTGGCAGATGTGAAGTGGAAAAACAACAAAACAGGAAAAACATGTTTTTAGGAATTTGATGAGCTTCACATTCATGATCTTTTATTTTTGCACTATTTGCTCACAATGGCTGATTTAAATTGAAACACAACTGTTCAGTACTTTTATTGTCTTAACTCATTGTAACATGTCATTTAAAGTACTTTTTGATGTTCCTTTAAAGAAAGCTTATCTTGTCACCAAAGGATGTGTATGATCCCTGACAAGAGATTACTTAACCACATATGAACACTGTTTACACAGAAAGAAGCCTTAAAGCTTTTGATTCTCCACTCCTGTCACTGTTATGTGCGTCTCAGTGGGATATGTAAGCGGCATACCAAAGCTAATTGTCATCTGTCAGTTTCCACTCAGACACCTGTGGTTCACAGCATGACAGTGGAAGCTATTTTAAGAGTTGATCAAAGTTTAATGCGGCTGTGATGAGGCGAGGTCATCCATAACTCAAGGTGAGACTGAAATAAGCTCAACCTATGTAGTGAAATCGTCGCTCAAAGAGGCGCAAAGTGGAAGCCGCTTTGGTATTTGAAAGCTGAAAGAAACCACAGTAAAACGATTAGAGACATTTGTAAATGTGTTACCCAGATGAAGGCATTTTCTTACAGTCTTTTCAGGAACACAGTTTTTGCAGTTCCAGCGACGTTCAGAAAGAAAAAAGTCTCTCAGGGCCTCTTACCTAAACTGTCAGCACCTCGTTCATCATGATGAAATAAGGGAAAACAAATGTTGTGCAACGCTGTAACACAGGGGAAATTTTCTCCAAAGGTTAAACACTATTTTAAGCAACTACATGAACAATGATTTCAAGCAGTTTAACGTTTCCTCCATGGGCTTATGAATGTGTTTGGATCCATGCCTGTGTATATATTATGTGTTTCTTGAGTGAGTGTAAGAGAGAGCACGTGAGAGAGAACAGTGCCAATAAGGAGTATGAAAGTTATGTCAGGTGTGTGTGTGTGTGTGTGTGAGAGGAGTGGAGGGTTGTTGGTGCGTGTGGGTGTGTATCATGCAAATACCTACCTGTTATGAGCATGGACAGGTAGGTTAACCGATTGGTGCGGTATAAGGAAGTTAGGAGAATAAAACAGCCATTGTGATAGGGGAGCAACTAGTATGACTGCATGCTTTTATGAAGTAATTCAAAGATTTGGGACGCTAAAGGACTACGTCTGACTGTAAATACTAGTCCTCTTAGGGTATCAGGACGGCCAGATACTGTAGCTGCTCAGCAGTGTTTGGAGGGGATCTACGTGAGACATTGATCAGGCCTGGTTGGATTCATTCTTCTGCCGGGGTAAGCTGTCTTACTGGCATTGCTTTTTTTTTTCTTTTAGCATTATTTTTGCCTTTATTTATATGACAGCTGAGAGTGGGGGATGACGTGCAGTAAAGGGCCAAGGACGGGAGTCAAACCTGCGGCCACTGCATCTCGGACCGTAGCTTCTGTATATGGGGAACCCGCTCTACCCACTGAGCTTGTGCTTTTTGAATTGACTGAATGCTGTACGATCAAACTGAAACTTGCTGTGATAAGCTCAGTGTGTTAATGCCATTTAATTGTAAAAAAAAAATATGGTGAATATTTTGTTTAACATGCTTTTTAACTCGTTTAATTCACTGTGCCTGAACAAGTGTCACCAAAAAAAATGCTATTTTTTTCACAATTCTGACATTTGTTTTGTATTAATGCACATAAAGGTTTGTGGATCCAATCAGTTTAGACCTCCAATGACCTCCGTGGGTCTCATTCTACAGACTGATGATACATATAACAAGCTAAGATTATCTGTGTAACAAAACCTAAAAACTAACCGATTAACCCTCAATACACTTTTTGTCCAAATTCCTGAAAAACATGTATTGGGACGCACTATTATTATGCATTAACTTTAACATTTTCCCCTGAGCTTGCAATCTTTCAGCACACTTTCACACAGTCAGCAGTGCACATCCCCGCTCTGTTTCAGCAGTTTGGAGTTGCAGAAAGGTTGCACATTTAATGCAAAGGAATAACGCTCAGTTTTAGTTACAGGTCAGTTTAAAAAACAATACTTAGAGTCGATGCAAATGATGGTTAAAAAAATGTCTGAGTGAAATGAAACTGAAATGAACTCACCTGACTGCTTGTGTAAACTTCTTTATATCGCCTTATCTCCTCAAGTCATCACAAAGACACAATGGACGGATTATTTTACTACCTTATGACTCAGTTACGGGATATTAATTCATAACTTGAATGGTGGTAAAGACATAACCCTGCCTTTGTTCCTTTAGCCGTGCTGCGTGACTGTTGTGTTGTCAGACAGTACCTGCTGCCTTGTTGGTGAGACACCTGCCTGGCGGTAACAGACAGTGTCGAGGGTTAACGCACAGCATACGGCAGTCTGAGCAGACTTGACAGACTGTCAGCTGAGGAGCTGATCTACCTTGGCATAGTGGCATGTGTCACCTATCCCCGGAGGAAATCTCACTCGGAGCTCTTGACTTTAGGATGTTATGAAACTGATATGGCAGATCTTAAAGGAAAACGCGTTGCCTGCCTGTTCAGATGTGTTAGAGTTTAACTTGCTGTTGAAACGTGTGTCATAGTTTGGTTTATAACCTGTCATAAAGGTGTGATCTTCCAGGGAAGAGAAGAAGTGGGTCACTGTAAGGAATTTATGTAACCTGGAACAGATGGCAGACATTATATTGACCTTTGATAGCTTGGTTAGCTTGGTTAGGATATAAAACTAACATTTACAACACCTGCGTTCACTGTGACTAACATCTTTTTAAAATGTCTTATGTAGGGCACTTTTTAAGACAATTTAAGTTTACTTCCAAAGGCCGAGAAGATCTTATTTAAATGTTGGAAATGTTATCGCTTCCATGGAACTAAACACAGTAACACAAAACCTGTTGTTGGCAGTGAATAGTGTCAGAAATGACTCAGCTGTTGTGGATGATTCTCCACCTCCTGCCGGGCCAAACAGAGCCTCTGCTGAAATTTTGACAAGCTTTATTTACATGGGATGCAAATATGCCTTTGGTTAAGTCTGAAACATGCCATTATTCACCTCTATATTTATACAGCGCTGCAAACCTTTTAGAGTACGAGCAAAGGTGCAGCTTAAACACTACAGGAAAGAAGAGGTAATTATGTAAAGTCAAATACATAAAATATAATATTAGTAACTCAGACAGGAAAGGAATTAACTGTAGATTTATTTTGCTTTAATGTTACTAAAGGATAAAAATAAGCCTCCAAGTCCAAAGAGCAGCTTTTACAAGCCAAAAACTGAGATGACCTGTATTACTATTTTCTATCGACTAATTTACAGCGTTTAAACTTTACGCTTAATATATTAGGCCTGCTTAATTTGCTGACACCTATGGCTACTGTGGAAAAAAGGTTTTAAAATACAAAATTCTCTTGGTTTCGCATTAAAAGCCGCCCCATGTTTTGACTTTAACGTGAAGCAGCAGCAGTTTCTGTTCGAATTAGCAGGGAGCTCTGATAAAACTGTTAACTTGAAAGGAGATGTCATTCAGATATAACTGCGCCATTTGCATGCATGCATTGTTTTCCTGCATGACTTCGCTATCAGTAATCAGAACTATTATATAGTTGGGGCGCTGGTTTGGCTCAGTTGGTAGAGCAGGTGACCCGTGTGCAGAGGCGACAGTCTTACCCTCTGATGCATATCTAACCCCACTCTCTCCACACATTTCCTGTCCATCTTCACTGTCCTATCTCATGAAGGCAAAAAAAAACAACCTGAATTGACCTTGATGTTTGTGGCAGATGACTATCGACCAATGAACCAGGAAGGTTTCTGCCTTTTTCAAAGGAAATGTTTTCTTGCCACTGTTGCAAATAACTCGTCCGTTTGGGGAATTGGCACTTGCTCTTTAAGTAAAGTGTCCTAAGATAACTTTTGATGTGATTTGTTGCCGTGTCAGAAAATAGATTTATTGATTCTAAGCAATATCTTATGTGTTGTTTTAAAAGTTATTGATTTATTTTAATCTATCTGTACAGTGAATTCCTCCTCTCCTGCTCAGCCTCTGTGCCATGGTACAACAGAGTGAAGCAGCTACAACATGAGCGTAACTCCCTCCACCACCCTGGACAGCCAGCTGACCTCCACCTGGGGCCCCACTAACTCCTACCCTGATGGTGAGGCCTGTCACCCGCGCTAACGCGCTCCTAATAAAGCCTTTTGTGTTCCTTCCTGGCCTCGTGTTTGCACCCTTCACTGACGCAAATCGGTTAATTAAATAGTCTGAATAATATCCTAAAACGCCTCGAGAAAATATGTAAATTTTCTCTGCTGAAGGATTCTGATTGCTCTCTATTCAGCAATGCGTTTGTTGTTATGAAACGGCGATGCAAAATGAAATCATTTAACAATTAACATCTGATGTATTGCTCACCTGGTGAGCCCACAGATCTGAAACACAAGGCACGAATTAGAGAGTCCCAGCTGAGAAGCTCTTTCAGTAAACTGCTCCGCCGATTAATTATAGACAAAGACCTTCAGTAGACACATTTCCCTCATCAGACGCATATTTACATTCAAGCGAATTAGTTTCCTGATGTACACAACTGTTTAACGATGTTTTCATACACAACCATCGATGTCTGCAGTTTCCATGGTGATGTCGGGTCACACAGGTCGCCTGTGGCCTCGGGACTCCCAGCCTCAGTACTGGACGAAGTTCCAGGTGTGGGAGTGGCTGCAGCAGGTGATGGACATGCACCAGATCGACGCCTCCAACATTCCCTTCCAAAACTTCGATATAGACGGCCACCAGCTCTGCAGCCTGACGTACCAGGACTTCCTCCGTGCTGCCGGCAGCGTGGGACCCATCCTCTTCCACAGCATCACGGATCTCAAGTGGGGAGGTGTGTGACAGAGAGGGCTAAAGGGGGGAGAAAAGGAAGAAAGGTTAGTCCTAATGAAAAGCTGAGATAGGTCTTGAAAGAAGTCTTGCTGAAGTGTTTTAGGGAAGGGATCACAGAGCCGATCAGGGGTCGCACTGTACGGGGCTACAGGAGGGCGAAGGACAGTGTGAAGCGAGGGAGATGATGGATTTGTTGTTTGCCTTTGCCAGGGAGAGTCTCTTAACAAAGCGCAGAGAGGATGTGAGGCCAGGCTGAGGACTGGCTGTTTTGTAATCAGGGTTATTTTGAGTTCATAGACCAGAGGTATTTTGTTGTTGAATGTGGGTTAAAGGAAAGTAAAGCAAAAAAAAGAAAAAATATTATTAGCACTTTTTTTTATCTACCATCTTAAAGTAAAAGCCATTTCAAAACAACAGTAACGCCAGGAAACCAGGCACAACAGGTTTAACCTCCAGGTGACACAGACATTTAAGGTCTCTGTAACTGAAAATAGGTCACAGTGCTGCTATTGTTCTCACTGCCTGTAACCCCAGCTCACTTTAATGGGTGTTTAAGGTGTTACACTGTCACACTGTTTGATAGTATGATACCATGAAAACACGAGGCCATAGCAGTCGCTAACACTGTGAAGTTGTTATCAAAAATAAGATTAGGTTTCCGAGGAAGGCTGCTTCCAGTTGAAAAATGTTTATTCTTTCTTATCTCTATTTTTCTACCTGATTTTATTCTAGAGAACAACACAAAGGAGAGTGCGGTAATTTCTGTTATCTCACCTTTTGCTATCCACTGTAATGAAAACAGTTGAAATGCTTCCTATTTGGGTAGTAAAAACATTATCTGCATTGGCCAAAACTGACCAAACACCTGCATCACAGTAACTGTAATACAGTTTGTAATGTAGGGCTCTGAGGGGGCTTTCAACATAAAAGTAAAAGGTTTGTTTTATACACTGCTGATGTGTCTCAGTATGAATGTGAAGGTGATCAATTCATCTTCAAACATTACACAACACTGACTAAATTCCCCGAAGCTAATTATTCACTTCCTGTTTCCTTCTCATCCCTACACAGGACAGTACCCTGTGGAAATCGGGCAACTTGACCTCAAACCAGAATGTAAGAATCTCTCGAACAAGATTATTAGTCAGAAAAAAAATAAAGATAATTCATACGTCCTAATGAACTCTTCTTACCTTTTTCCTTCATAGTAGACTTCTCCTGTCCATTTCCAGATGTCAGCTATCCAACTGGAGGTACGTTAAAGTGCTACTCTCGGCGATCTCAGTTTCATTCTCTCTGGCGACTGTCGCCACAGACACCCAGTCTGTAATAACACTAAATGCTGCAAATGCAAAGGCTTTCATCAGTGGGCCATAGGCTCAACCAACATTGTGTTCCCTCATTTGGTGATAGAGAGTGACTTTAAATATATTAAACTGCTGTTTTTATTGTTTTTATTCAAACAGATCATGTAAAATGCTAACTTTGATTTTTTTTCTCTCTGCTTACTCAGAAATCTTCGACCCCACAATTCACCTAGGACCTACTGCCTCGCCCGCCCCCTCCAGCCCTGGTGAGGAATTTAAAATAAACACAAAAGTACATGTTCACACTTCCTGTCTTTTAATGGAACTGAATAATAAGTAAAAAAAAAAAAATCAATAAAAACATTGAAAAATATTCGTATGTCTTTCTTTCAGATATCAAAAGGTCTTCCTTTCGTCCTCATCAGGTCAAAAAACACAGTAAGTCACAGCAACACATGATGATTTCTATATGTTATCTACTATATGTATATTCCTTCCATTCAATGTCCTCTCTCCACCAACAGACCCGAGGGGGACCCACTTGTGGGAGTTCATCAGAGACATTCTGCTAAACCCCGACAGAAACCCGGGGCTGATCAAGTGGGAGGACCGGACAGAGGGCGTTTTCCGCTTCCTGAAGTCGGAGGCCGTGGCACAGTTATGGGGCAAGAAGAAGAACAACAGCAGCATGACCTACGAGAAACTGAGTCGGGCGATGAGGTAAACCTGCACAGCTCTTACACATAAATACAAAATCAGGCAGTGTGAAATCTTTAACAGGATAAAAATACAGCAAATATAGTTCTTACTCAGCTTTTTCCTCGTGTCATTTTTGAAACTTGTCTGCAGGAAAATCCTGCCCCTTCAAAATAATCATCCCACGTGTACACAGCGGTGTTCTACTTCTACTTTTGCAATGGCTTGTAAAATCAGTGATAAGGAAGAAATTTCACCCTGCATTGTTTCCTAATCCAATTTACTTAAGCAGCTTTTAATGCACTTCCTGCAGAAAAAAACACACACTGTAACAGCTCTGAAATTTACTTTGAAATAACTTCAGGTCCTTAAAGATGGTATCAGTGAAGGTCACGCATTAAAACCCAGTAAACTCAACCATATAAAACACATTCCCCATAACTGATCACCTAATGGACTCGTTTCAGAACTGCCTCATTGTCACTTCTTTCTTCTAAATGAACTGAAATGGCCTTCTCCTCCTGGCTCCTGCTACAGTCACAGCTTTACATTCAGATGAGCTAATCTAATGAGCTTAATTTCATTGTGGTGCAAACCACTGGGAACCACAGAATGTGCCCGCAGGTATTGTCACTGTGACCACAAAGCTGATTTTCTCTTTACTGTGTTGCAGCAGCAGAAGGATTTGCAGCTTGATGGCATCACCGCACAGATTGGTGCTCTCTGTTATGCATAACAAAAGCTAAGGGATAACAACCAAGCTAACTTAGCTTCCTTTCATCTGAATTCCTGCGATGGAAGTTTATAACACATTGAAATAAAATGCTGTTTGCCAAAGAGCAGGGAAACTGAGGCAACTTGTATGTCCACTGAAAAAGTTTTATTATCATCCTTTTGGTGTACATACAATACATCCATCCATCATCTATGCCGCTTATCCTGTTCAGGGTCGCGAGGGGCTGGCATCTATCCGAACTGTCATTGGGTGAGAGGCGGGGTAAATCCTGGACTGATCGGCAGTCAATCAGACAATCTCACGCTCGCAGTAATACCTATGGGCAATTTGAGAGTCACCAATTAACCTAACGAGCATGTCTTTGGACTGTGGGATGCACTGGGGAGAACAAACTCCACACAAGCCTATTCCCCACTGGTCGAAAAATCCGCAAACACCCGGCTTTTTTGCTGAGTGACCCCGGTAACCCGGGTGACCCGGGTAATTATCGCCTCGGCTCCGATCGGCATTTATGGGAACACCAAACCCAGGTCGACACGCAAATCTCCGCCCCCATTACCGGCACGATGCTATGCTCCGTTGGTAACTTCTGTGACTCTTTGTCATCTCAGCTATAAATTCCGCCCGTCTCCATCCAAGCAGCACTCAAACATCTTTCCGAATTAGTCGGCGACGAGTTTGAGAAACAAACTGAATGAGTAATAGACACAATAAAGACCTAACCACCGCAACATCTCCGTCACGTTTGTGACGTCAGACGGTGACGCAGCAGAAAAGAGACCGAAAGCAGTATACTCAACTGGCAATGGGAAAAGAGACAATCAGCATCTATATGCGGGTCTTCCCGGGTCTGAAAAACCTGCATCAACGCGCTGATTTCACTGGGAAAGTTGTAACAAGAGCCCCCTGCTGGCCAGGGGTTCAAACCAGGAAACTTTTTGCTGTGAGGCCACAGTGCCAACCATTGCAGAACTATGTAGCCATGGTGGGAGACAAACAAATTATTTATTTATTTATTTATTTTTGTTCATTTTTATATCTTTATTCAGAGAGAGAGGAAAATGGATAGTGTTGGAAACAGGGGAAGAGAGAGAGTGGGGATGACACGTGACGAAGAGCCGGGGGAGGGAGTTGAACTCGGGGCCGCCGCATCGAGGACTGTAGCCTCTGTATGCGGAATTATGTAATGTAATGTATTGCGATTTAACTGCTGAGCTAAACCGGCGCCCCAACAAAATTTTTTTTTTTAAAAAGATTACAAAAGTAAAATGATATGGCTGCGATCGTCAACACGAAACATGAAAAGCTCCAAACAGAAATGCAACTGTCTTCCTCACAAAGCTCTGACTTCTGACTCCAGAACCTGTCTGAGGCTGTTGGCCCAAAGTCCACTGGTTCCCACTGATGACATCACTTTTTAAAAATTGCTGAAAATATATAATTCAATTTTAAAAAGTCATTGAAGCTGAAAAAATCAGCTTTATCTTTTGAGCAAACATTATTTAAACAAGAAGCGTTTTTTCGGGACTGTTTCAGCTGTAGATGTGCACCATGAGTTGTTGGTTGGATCCACAGACAGTACTTGTTAGCAGGATTAAGTCAGCACACCCTTGGAAATAATTAAAGTTCTGATCATATCCCATCACAAATTGTTGTAATTCATCTTATTCATAAAACATTTATTAGATGTGCAATTTAATTGTAAGATGTTATTTGCAGCTGCCGACGTGCTTCAGATGATTCGTAATTAATTTTCACTTTTAATGAATTTACGAGTCCCTTCATGTGTCCTCTGTTTCAGATATTACTACAAAAGGGAGATCCTGGAGCGAGTAGACGGGCGCAGACTGGTGTACAAGTTTGGAAGGAACGCACGAGGATGGAGGGAGTCAGAGAAGTGACACTTTCATTAAATTATGTTTTCTTTGATGTATGATGTTTTTTGAATTTACTGTTTTTCATAAAGATATGTTTGAATTGTTTACACATTGTTTATAACTGTATGTTTTGCCACGTTTTGTGTGTTTGGTTGTTTCTTTGAATCCATCCCTTTATTGTGACACTGCACTGAGACGTTCTATACTGTGCCTTATTAAGAACTCGCTTATTATACCTGCATGAAAGCACTGCTTATGTGTGTTTACATAAGAACACACTGAAGAAAGGACATGAGAAACTGCCAGAAGCCAACATTAGACATTGTGAATACTGTTTTTCTTACATTTTTAGACATTAAAGTCCCAGAGGAGCACATGCTGATAGCATTCAAACACATGTGCAAAACATGTACGTTGAGTGTTGTGACACTAACACTGTGAAGTGTCCCTTGGGAAAGATGCTTGATGATTGCAGAAAAACACCATTAAAGAAAGATAAAATAGATTTCCATGAGCACAGAGCAGCAATGAAGTACACAGATGCATAGAAGAAGAAGAAGAAGTGATGCATATTTACATGAAAATAACAGTTTGGTTTGTCTTATTTCATGCTTTGCATTCATTAAGCTGTAAAGAAAGTGTGTAAATGTTTGTTGATGTTTCTTACAAATAAAGTTTTTTTCTATTTATTTCATGAAGTCATTTCTGAGTTCATCAAATCACAGCTCATCTGGAGCTGATCGTCTATCTCGAGTGAATCTGAATCTGTTGAGAGCTCGATGTTAAATAGCCGTCCACTTTGAGATAATGCAGGTAAATTCTGTTTTATCACATGATTGTGAAATGCCACACAGGTATGCGTTAGCGAGTGCGTGCCACAGTTGTTCCTGCAGTAAGTAGCCAAATGAACGGCCCTCGATGGCTAACAAGATAACAGCAGAGTCAATGAAGGCCTCCTTTCTCCGGCCTATACTCCACAAGCAAATCTGCGTCTAATCTCCTCCCTGATTTATCTGTCAGTTTTCATGCTCTCCTCTCACACACATCAGTGTCACTAACCAACACTGTCATGATGCTAAGTGAGGCGAATGACAGCACATGTCACTATCAAGAGCCACATCAAGAACAATCTTCCAGTATGAGACTAACGGAGCGTTTCTTCCTGTTAGCCGGAAACCGTCCCTGATTAGAGACTGTAATTTTGTTTTCCGTGGATACAATAGGGAAAATTGCGTGCGGAGAGACGTTATAATAAGTGACTGCTCCTGATTGGATCGATATAATAGCTTCTGATTGCCATATTGTGATATAACATGGAACAAGCTAGCAGGGAAATTAAAATGCAGTGCATCTCCATCATGCTCCATTGTTTAGCTTCTGTGTTGGAGCATTATTCCCACTCTCTGAAGCAGCCATGACGCAAATGATCCACTTACATTTCAAATATAAACATAATCAAACAGTCCTCTGATTAATGTTTCACGGAAATAAACGTTATAATTAGGAGTAAAATAAATATAATCCTTAAATAATTACAGGAAATTGGATATTGTGTTTGATGGCTGCAAAGCAAAGGGCAGCCACCAACAAAGGAGGTACAGAATTATGTATAGGAATTATCTATCATTTATTCTATACCTCAAATGATTCATTGTATAGGACTTAACATTCAGACTTGTGAACACTAAGTGCTCTATAAATAAAGCTTTACTTACTTACTTACTCGATGCATTTTAGAAGATCATTAATAAAGCACGGGGAAATTAATTAATAGAAGTTAATGCCTGTAGATGAGTGTGAGCGTCTCTATGTGTCAGCCCTGTGACTGACTGCCGATCAGTCCAGGGTGTACCCCGCCTCTCGCCCAATGACAGCTGGGATTGGCTCCAGCCCCCTGCGACCCTGAACAGGATAAGCGGTATAGATAATGGATAGAGGGATGATAATACTACTTTCCATTTAATTATACGAGGCAGGCAAACATGGGCAGAGTTGCCTCAGCTTTACCTCTGAGCAACGTGGCTGCTGCTCTGAGGTGAGATACGGGCGCATGTTTGATGTAACTGCATGCTGATAAGTGAACTGTTTTAGGCAAATCGTCCTCATGTAACCTCTGCAGCACAAAGAGACCGGAGCTTGATTTTCCTAACAGACCACTGACAGTCCTGTGAATGCAAACACCGGCTTTACATACCCCCAGAGTGTTAGGATCCATGACGGCCACTGCCATCTGATATCAGCCTTTAATATGCATAAGTGCGGCCTTTGTATGTGATTCATCCGGGCCTCTGACTCTGTCGGTTTCTTGAGGGGGTGTATTGTTTTCAGAAATTTGGAGAAGCACCGTTAAACCAGCATAACAAGTATATTTACAACTCTTGCTTTTAGGGCATCAGAGGCAAGCAAGGTGATGGCACACGAGCAAACATGCACCCAAACCGGTTGTAATCTATCTGAGAGAAACAGAAACACACACATGCAGCTGCAAAGTGATATTTAATCCATGTGTCTCTCTTAAGCAGTGACTGGTTTTTGTTTTGCATGACAAATTATGCCAAGAATAGTGCAGACGACAAGTCTAGGGCACTGACAGCAAAATGTGTGAACAGGTAAAATCTATTTGTGTTACACCAGGGTGCACAGATGATGCAGGCCACCTTTGTTTCGCTAAAAACAATACGCAGTATCTGTCCACGAGTGTCTTTATCTCTTATTGTCAGAAAATTATTCTCAGATTTGAATGAGCCACGCAAGAGCTATTTTATTATTTAAAAGGGAGAACATTAATTCAATCAGATAGATGCTGGAGGACGGACGGGGAAGTGATGAAAGATAGCCTGATCACGGGCATAAAGACAGCCAGCTGGGATTTTGTGTCTGTGTCCCCAGCTGCTCAGTGGGGCTATTGTGTTCTCTCAGCAGATACACAGCCGCAGCTTATCGTGCCCCCTTATCACTTTCTCTTCACACTCAAATGAACCTGTGAGGCATTCAGTCCCAACTGTGAGTTGGACAGATTAGAGCTGCGTCACTAATGCAGCTTTACTTTTTGGGGAACTGTGTCACGGCCCTGTTAGAAATAACACACTGCTTTAATAAATAAAACGTGACATAAAGTGATCCAACATTAAAGAATGAATGATTCAATGTTTATTTCAAGCAAAGCCAACCCTGAAGTCACGGTGCCTACATAAACAACTGATAATGAAGGGTGATTTACTACCTTTTCTGCCTTTTTGATGACAAAACACGAGGAAGTATTCAAGATATGTTGTAATGCCGACCTGTTATGAAGCCTATTTCCTGCTCAGATATTGGGCTTCTCATAAATGTTCATTTTCCCATGTACTTATGGATATTTATGCACCTAATAACTTCCTTGTTTGCAACTTACAAAACAGATTGAGTGTAGATGGTTATCTTGTCACATATGTCTTTTTTTATATGTGAAGTTTGAACACGTATTTCTAATGAAAAATTACATGTTCACATTCAACAAACCATCATGTGAATCAGTGAACTTCAAAATTATAAACGTCACTTTTACATGTAAAATCAGCTTAACCAGAATTTCTATTAACAAGTGAAAAATTAGCAGATGGTACTGTTTGTGAAGTAAATATTTTGATTTAAATGACCTATATTTATAAAAATATGTCATGTTGTTCGGTCTTACAAAGCATAATTGTATGTATTTTTTTAAAAAAAAGTCTGTGACTGTACTTTATTATTACTATTATTTTTTTTAAAACAATTTCAAAAAATGTCTTAAAAATTGTTATTAGGGTGTTAAATAGTAGCTGTATTACGAGCATTAGCCCAGTTATTCCTAATACAGCATTCTGAGCTTGTTTTTAATTTACAGGCATTAAAAACATAACAACTTTGTACAGAAGTATTGAGGGCAGCTGACGCCAACAGACTGCACAAACTGATCCGCAAGGCCAGTGACGTTGTGGGGTTCGAGCTGGACTCTCTGACAGCTGTGTCAGAGAGAAGGATGCTGTCCAAGTTACATGGACAAGTTACATCTTGAACAATTTGTCCAACCCACTCAATGATGTGCTGGTTAAGCACAGGAGCAAGTTTAGTGCAAGACTCATTCCCCCAAGATGCACCACAGAATGCCACAGGAAGTCTGCCTGTGACCAGCAAACTTTTCAACTCATCCCTCTGACTCTCTGACTGTCTGACACTCAGACACCTACTTTAAATGGTTACACTAATGTGTATACAATTCAGTGTGTATATAATTCACATGTTTACTTCTGTATATATAATTTACATATTTTGTTACATTTCCTGTATATATAATTTACATATATTCTTACATTCCCTGTATATAATTAAGATATTTTTACATATTTTTACGTTATTTTAATTTTTAATTATATTTTCTATATTTCCTCATATTTCTAGTTTGTATTGAGCAACTGCAACGCACAAATTTCCCCCCGGGGATAAATAAAGTATTTCTGATTCTGACTCTGATTTCACATTCCCTCCAGCAGAGTGCAACAGCGCACTGAGTACAGGGAACTTCGACTGCAACAGAATAACAGTAATAAGGACCTCGAAGGACCCGAAAAGAGTAACTCCCTTTTCGCCTGCTTGTAAATGTTTTAACAAACCAATAAAACATTTTTGTGCAAATTGTACGATTAAAGAATCACTGTATTTTTTTCAAGTGTTCTATAGTTGACTGTTCTCAAAATATTCACTTAAATGTATCAATAATCAAATCTTTGCCCCTCCCCTCCTTTTTATCGTCAGGCTTTTGTACGGACACGTCTCACCGACGGAGGACGACAACATGGCGGCCTCCTTGCGTCTCGGTCGTCAAGGGATTTTATTTGGCCTGAGATTATCTCAAATTAATAAATGTATATGGGCCACACATCCCTGGCAGGAGCATGTCAGACACTTCTTTCAGTCACCGTGGTTTCTCGGTGAGTGTTGACAGTTTAATAAAAGGATAGTTTGTTGTCCTTGTGTGAGCTGACAGCCGCTGACATTTGCTGTCATCTTTTTTTCCCGCTGCTGTTAATCGTGTAATTAGGTTACTTCGGTGTCGTTTTCAATGACTCGGTAACTAATAACGGTGTTGTTGAATGGGGTGAATGTTGTGTCGCATTTCAACCTGAATTTTGAGGGATTTATTCGGCCTGTTATATCAGGAAGGCGGGGTCCAGTCGTGATATTTATATCATGCTGGTCAAGTCAATATCCATAACAGCGTGAAACCAACATCTCTGTAACAGTGTCACAAATTTGGACTCATGTCATTCATGAATTTTCGAGAGGTTTTGACTTGCTTGGGAAACGGATTGAGTGTTAGTTAAGAATCAAATGAAATAGACATCAATAAATAGCAACGTGAAGCTGTTTGTGATGATCTTGCTTCAAATCAGTTAACGTTTTTATTTTATAAGCGTCCAATTTGCGATTCCAAAAAGCTGTCCGTTACTTGCCATTACATAAGTTATGTGTAAAAGCCCTACAGGCACATCTTGATTTTTCCCTGACAGAAAGCCTCAGCAGTCCGAGGTGCAACCAGTGTTATTCGGCCATGCATGTCCCTTCATGTCATCTGTCAGTGTGAAGATGCTTTGATGTAAACTGTAGTTTCTCACACTGGCAAGAGTTGTCACATCCCAGATAGTCAAATGCAATGAATTGCAAAAGTATTATTATATATTATATATTATATAATCAGTTCAAAACTGAAATTACTTTTCACAGTAGACATTTTGACTTCTAATATCAAGAAACCACAGGTGTTACTTATACAATAATGATGGCTGGCTCTAGTCAGACGCCCCACTAAACCCTGACAGTGAGCCAAGCATGCACAATGCAAACACATTATAAAACCAAAGCAGGATAATAAAAGTTCAAATGCAGCCTCTATTTATTAAAAAGGCCTATTGTATCCGAGGTCAGACTAGTAAAATCTTGCCAAGAATACTGACGAGGTTTTGTGCAACATAATTAAGATGGATGATGTTGGTTAGGGTCAAAACAAATCAATAAGTCATACCCACTGTGTTTTTGGTGTTTTGTTTTTTTACTTACACAGCCTGTAATTTACTACTGTACTAAATCAAGTGTGTGAATGACAGGTTGCCTCTTGGGATGCATGATATTATCGGCACATTATCTGTATCTACAGGTTATTTTCTGCCGATAAAACAACGCTTTAATTATGCCTAAATGCTCGATGATTCCCTAAAAAAGAAAAGAAAATGTTGCATAAAAATAAATATGGCATTTTGTACACAAACCAAGTAGTTTTCTTATCTTGCCCAGTGAATCTGTACATTTTAAAAAGCACTGTATTATGTTATTTCTGCATCTGCCAGTGGGCCACTACAATAAGAGTCGGCATGATATCAATTCCACTACAGGGGAGACTTGCTGTTCTCTGCAAGTAGGTGGAAAAAAACATGTGCCTAATATATCGGTATCGAAATCTGGAAAAGGGTTGGAAAATAACAGCATATCGGATACCGGCAAAAAGTCCAATATCGTGCATCCCTAGTTGCCACTATTAGGATAGGGGAGAACATTTTCATTTATATAGCACCAAATCATAACAAAGGTTATCTCAGGACACTTCACAGGTCTAGACCGTACTCTTTGCTATATTATACCATTTCACAGAAGTCTTATAGATCCAGAAATAATGTTAGGAGCACTAATTATCTCTATTTAGAAGTTTAATACTTCAGTTTTAAATTGTCTTTTATTCCAGGTCACTGCTGTAACACGTTATACACACAGAGACATGTGTTAAAGAATGATTCATGTTAAGTCTGAATGATAAATAATATCGATTTACCTTCTGCTTTTTTCAATAAATATGTTGATGTGT
The DNA here is from genome assembly GCF_022749685.1 of Semicossyphus pulcher. Classification (NCBI taxonomy): domain Eukaryota; kingdom Metazoa; phylum Chordata; class Actinopteri; order Labriformes; family Labridae; genus Semicossyphus; species Semicossyphus pulcher. Next base: position 20,874,234 of record NW_027211759.1, read on the forward strand.
TAATGAGGGTCAGAAAGATATGTGAATACGTGTTTTAATAAGGGGTTAATGGTAAAGTTTATTTTAGATGTTGGGGAAAAATGTAAAGCGTGAAGTTTCAAAACAATGTTCCTTATAAAGTCATCCAAGTTTTGTGACATTCCCAAATATCCAGCAGATGGCAGCAGCTCACAACATGAGCAGAGACCACACAGGATCTGCACATTGTAGTGGAAACGTTTACTGAGTTGAGGCAAAGGCAGCAAACCATACATGGTCATTAAGACACTGTCAAATAGCTTATTTAAAAAGTGTTTTGTTTCCATGTATTCAACAGTAGGAATCAACTGCAGGGTTGAAAAGACCAGCTTTTATCATTTTTGATTCTTTATTTATCTTACTGAATTAACAAACCGGCTACATGTAGAGCTGCGACTATTATAAGAGTTTCTACTTTTTCGCAGTTTTTGGAGTTTGTTGGAAAAATGATAAGCAGATTAACCAGATGATAATAATCATACATTTAAGCCCTAATAATGTTTAATCTAGTGTTTTTATTTAACAACATCTTGTCTCAAGGACGCAGTCTTTATGGGCTGTGTTTGAAGTGTTGGGGTCACATCCAATAGTTAAGAAAATATCTTTAAAACACTTTCATATCCCCTTTTATCTGCCTCATCTGTTTACAGAACATTCCTCTTTCTGTACATCATCATAAATGTCTGCAACATGTGAGCAGTTCACAAAGAACACATTGAACAGTGACGTCTTCCTTTCCGGTCCTGCCTATTCTTCACTTTGCAGCGCTGCAGGCTCGTTGTAGTAAAGCAGTAGTGCCTCTGGCGGCCTGCGGACCCAGTGTCCAACACAGTGCTGTGTGCCAGTTGACCTCTGACCTTCTGAGTGACTGCTGCTGGTGACAGCGAGGGGGCTGTGATGGTAACTCAAAGACCAGCCTCTGCAGCCTCTGGCGCAGTGTCACACAGGATCACAATTACATAAGTGAACCTGCCTGCGTTCTTGCCAGCATTCTACTGTCATAGCGGCCCTGTCTCTTCCTGTGATCTGCTCCTAAGTCGAACATGTTGCGCACCTGGAGGCCTTGTTGCAGCCAAACACTGCTACCTCTGTGTGTGTGTGTGTGTGCGTGTGTGACCTGGGTGTAGGTAGGTTCTGCATATGATTTTTAAGGAAACACCCCTGATGTAAAAAGTGTTTTTCTCTCTCCTTCCTGTAGGTGTCAGCGCTGTCAAAGTGCAGATGCCCGCTCTCTCTCCCACCATGGAGGAGGGAAACATAGTGAAATGGCTGAAGAAGGAAGGTAAAAAGACAACCTCATTTTCCAGCTCTCATTACTTCATGTTTCTGCCTGACTTGTTATAACTACACAGCTTAAAGTACCTATTGGTTTAGGCAGGGTTGCCTAAATGACTGTAATTCTCACAGTTCCACCTCCTGCACCTGTGTTCATCAAATCAGAAAGCTCAGTATTTCCCCTTCCCTCCGTGATGGACCAACACTAGCTCTAATCATCTACTCGATGACATCACATATCGCTCCGTAAAGGCAGACGCCTGAGCTCTGGAACACCTGAGGGCCTCCTCTGGTGGGTAATTGGCTCAGGGAAACAGTGCAGTCACTATTCATCAATGCTTAGCAACTCTGCTCAGCCAGGCGCCTCAGCCACACACTCATTTATCAGGAGGCGGTATGCTGAATTCTGATTGGCTGCCGCGCTGTGTTGCCATGTGCTTCTGTGGCTCGGGGTGAGATATGTACATGCGTGTGTAAGTGAGAAAGGGAGAGATAAATTCTCAGTGACAAGAAAAACACATCCGGGATGCTGCTTTTTTTTATGCGTTAATTCATCATTATGGATTAAAAGAGCGAACAAAAACACTTATTTTTTATTTGATGAACGGTTCTACTCTGGAAATCTGTTTGAAGAACTGTTTTTGCAGTGTGTAAACACCTTTGTTTTATCTTCCTGCTTTATTTATATGTTAATAAAACCATGCATGTATCGGTGAAAGAGGCTGTTTTTCCACTGAAAACAAAAATAGCATCTTATTTTTAGCAGATTTATACAGTGTGTGCAGGTAGGTTAATACAGCCCTGGCCTGCAAACCTCTACAGACTAACTATCTTCTCTGTTGTTTTGCCCGTTGCCTCTCTGCCAGAGCAGAGGTGAAAAAGGCCCGGGGTCGCCTGTTTAATCTTTAATATTGCACATCGCACCTAACCCCTGGGGTCATACGGCGTTAAAGCCTCATACAAATCCAATCTTGACTCCACTACCGCCTGCTCTCAGGGGCCTTCCCACGTCAATACTCCCTCTGCTCTCTCCACCTTCCCCTCACCCATCCTCATCTCCTTTTCCTTTGACCCACCCTGATCCTCCTTCACACACATCACTCTACCTTAAACATAGCCTAAAAACCTCACGTCTTTTTCAATTAAGGCTGTAATTTGAGGTTTTACATATTTGTCTTGCTAATTTTCCCATCTTTGTTTTTCCTGCTCTTTGCCACATGCTCAGCTTCTTCCGCCAGAAGATTAAATCGTGACCAAATTAAGGATATGGATAACCCTTGACCTTTATCTCGTATTGCTTACCTCCTCTCATTTTAGCACATGGGCACATGTCCCAAAGAAGATTCACTCTTTTGTTGCCTGCAAATGCTACCTACTAGAAATTGACAGTGCTGGGAGGTGACATGTAGCATTTCTACTACTCTCCTTTTTGTCCAAGCAGATAATAAGCTCCATTTGTCTGCGTAATTTCCATTAAAAACCAATTGGAGTTGTTGCACGAACAGGTGTAGCTCCAAATAGATACATAAGCATGACAGAACCGAACCATTGGCTCCTAATTGCTGCCCTCTTTCATTGCTAAGCAGATGCTAATATATTCCAGCTCTCGTGTGGTGGACCAGTGGGAATCTACTGGAATTCTAAGGAATCCTGAGGATAAGGAGAGATCTCGCCTTCCATCAGACACGCTGCGTTTCCATATCTCACATTCTTTCCCATGAAACATTGATTAGGCTCCTCGTTTGATATGTAGGCCAGAGCCCGAGCAGATATCTTCTTGCGTAACCTTTTTTTTTTTTTGTCCCTTCAATGGGATTCTTCCAACCAATTTGTCCTCAGTGTGTGTTCCCCGTGAAAGAGCAGTTGTTTTGAACATGCTGCTGATGATCGTTATTCATTCATGTCCAATCAGGGAGAAAATTAATCAGAGGCCAGAAACCCCTTCAGAATACACAAAAATGTTGGGAATTAGATGCTTAAAATGTCATGTAGATGCTGTAGTATAGTCAAAGTTGTAGGATGTGGTTCTAAAAGGGGCCGTTCTTTTAAATGGATAATCTCATTTTTTGCATTGGTTTTGATTTTTTTGTGTGTTTATTGAAAAACTGAAAACTGCATAATTCTGTGTACATGTTTAAAAAGGTCGCCTCTGAAATGGGCCGTTCAGATCAGCGGCAGGTTTCTACATAGAACCTTGCTTTCCCCGAAATCGACCAATCGTCAGTCACCGTTAGAGCTGGGCGATAAATTGACCCAATTTTCACCTAACTTGGGTGCACACGGCAGGGAACCGCCACAGCTTTGCAGAACCTCTGAGCTCCCGTAGTTCATAGTAACGCCCCCCCCAGACACAGGCAAATTGTCAATATCTATCCGTTTGGAAGTGGTTCAGGGTTTGCAGTGTCCGACAGCGAGCAGACCATTCCCTGCTGTAAGAAAATAAAGTTGAGTTTGTGCTCATGTATAATTTCTTATATATAGCATGCAAAAATATTTTTAAATTTGTTTGCAAAAGTTTTTTCCTTCAGGGTATCCATTCTTTTCAAGAGTTTCCTTTTTATTTATTTATAAAAGTGAGTTTGGTTAAAGTTAGGTTTAGCACTTTATTAATCCCTATTGGGAATTTCATCTTTGCTTTCATTTGTATTGTAAACAAAACACAATGTAAACAAAATGTATCTGAAATAGTTCCTTCATCTTTTTTAGTTTGTTTTAAAGAGAGAAAAAAAGATCTAATAACATCGTAAAACGTGTTTGGTGTTATTTTTAGGCCATATCGCCCAGCCATATTCACCACCATTCACCGTCATTCACCTCAGGCTGCCTTCTGGCACTAGCTTGTAGTCAAGTCGTTGTCAAGATTTCAACTTACCGTTCCGATACCTCCTGCCGATTCTGTCCGCACAGTGCACTGGGCTTTCGTGTCAGCCAATCGTGGCTAAGGTCTAACCTTTGAATAGCAAAACGGCTTGTTCATTTCAGGAGGAAGGAGAGGCTTCGTAAAATAATTAAATTAAGATATGTATACAATTTTTAAAACGAAACAAACTTTACCAACAAGATTCAAAACCACATTAGAACAATAGAAAATTGATTGCACAGCTAAAATTTGCCCACTTTAACTTTTCCAGGTGAGGCCGTGGCAGCAGGTGACGCCCTTTGTGAGATCGAGACGGACAAGGCTGTCGTTACTATGGAATCAAATGACGACGGCGTATTGGCAAAGATACTGGTGAGTGAGCACACGCACCTCTTCTCTCTCTTAGACTTGGTGCGTTACCGATGAATGTGTTGGGTTGAGTGAGTAATCAAATGCTGCTAAGTGTGTGTCAGTATGAGAATTGTCGTTATATCTTCAAACCATGTAAATTCAGCGTTTTGCATAAGTTGTGTTTTAAAATGAGTTAACATTCAGATGGAAACACTCCTGTTAATTAATGCGTAAATGTTGCATTGCTCCTTTTTCCCTGTGCTAATTGGCCACGCTTCAGCGACAGCAAAGCTTTGACGAGGTGTCTTCAGTGACAAATATTCCCCTCCTTCCACCCCCCTCATTGGGCCTGTTTGTCTTCTGAATTTTTAATAGGCTGCCAAAGACAGGAACGGTCGCTTGTCTTTCATCAGTACTCCGCCACATGTTCGTCCCCCCCGGAACAAAAAGATGAAGATGTTTTATGTTTCTTCCGCTGTTTGACTGACGTGCCATAAATCTGACTGCTCTTTAGGAAGTAGGAGGGAACGGCGGTTATAATTTCACAACAGTTTGTGCTTCCTTTTAAGTATTTTTTCAAGGGTGGTGGAGGTGTTGCTGTGCTTTTGCTGTCCTTGCACAACAGCACACACTCTTACTCCACGCCACAGAGACTTTCTTATCAAACAATACATGTTCCCGGGCTGTGTATTTTTGGACACGCTCACATTCTGGACAAGCCTGAGAGCAGCCATGTTTAATTAGGTGTTTTATGCAATCTTAACAAATACACAGCCAATCACGAATGCGTTTGTCCTACACATGTCTTGTCATACATGCGCAGGCACAAACACAGTAATGGCTCAATTCATTCATTAATAATCAGAGGGATTAGTGCCAGTTTGTCAGCCAAAGGTTCATGTGTCTTTTTCCTGCCTTTCACTTCCCATGCGTCCATTCCTCCACATTCCCTTACTCCATCCTTGTGTTTGCCGCTGTGGGGATGAAGTAGTTTCCATAGCAACCACCCAAGAATTGGGGGTAGGGGGCTTTAGAGCTGAAGCTGGCAAAGAAAGATGGTCTGCATTAGATAAGCCCCCTAGCTCTCCCTCTGTGTGTGTGTGTGTGTGTGATGGAGAGTATGTGCATCATTAATAAGAAAAACAGCAGCTTGTGGCAGCATGTCAGAGATTTGTACACTCCTCCTTTACACGGCTTGGCCAATGTTGCATCCACTTTGTTTGGGTCAGAGTGCATTAGCCCTTAGAGGTGTAATTGTGGCTCTCCAAGCACCCAGTAGGTTTCTAATTTAGAGGCGGCCGTAATTACCTCCTGTGGCCAAACGCTGGACGGGCTTCAGTAGACGTGGGACTTCCTGTGCTCCACAGGGGTTATTTATGGGGGTCAAGCTCTGCTATGGCCCTCTACCAATTTCCAACCATTGCTCATGGGGGTGACCAAACAGGGGATGGATCCTAGATGTGGAGGTTGGGGGTTGAAGCACCAGCACCATGAACACAGATTACTGTATCTCATCATACTCTTACTGCTTCGCTCTACCCTGACCCGGGGGCTTCAATCGGAAAAGCTGCCCTGGGTACGATCAATCATAGCAGGAAGTGACATGCGTGTGTTTGCACGTACATGTAGCTCCTCTGTGTTCAGACGTGTATGTGAAGATGAATGTTATACAGGATACAGGTCCAGAAATGGATTGATAGGTACATCAGAAGGTAGTTGAGCGCGGATGAGCTGGTGATGGATTTAATGATTTACATGGCAGAAAGGACCAAATGATCTATGGATACATTGATGAAGATATCTAACACATCTTGCAGTGCTAACCTGTCAGATTCCCATTCATCACTGCCTTTCCCCTCCTCTTCATCTCCACGCCCTGTCATCCAAGGGATCAATTTATCAATCGTTGGTTTAAATCACTCTCTAACCTTCCTGCAGTCTGAGGTCATATTAGGTGAAAGGCTTGTGTTGACGACTCAAGAATTTCTAACCAAGTCATTTCAAAATAGCCTGTAGGCTGTTGGCAGAAAGCTGAATTGAATTAGTCCATATTTTCCTTCCAGAAAGACCCGCAGTGAGCGCGTTGGGGGAAAATGGCAGGGATTGAGAGGATAGAATATTTTCAGGGCATCGAGCCATTAGAGGAAACAGAAAGTGTAGCACAGTTGAAAATATAGCAGCGATGAAGAGAAGTGACATTTAATACGAGGTTTAAACCCAGAATATTGCGGTTATGCGGTTAAAAAGCCAAACAAACACGATCCTCGGGAGGAATGAGCTCAGTCGGGAGCTGCAGCCTGAATCGTGTGTTTGTGCCTTTATGTGTGGGATTTTATTGGGCCGGCAGACTGTTATTGGTTGGAAGAAGGATGTGGCTACAATCCTCTTTGTGCGATATCTGTCATGCTCTATTGATCGGTGACGAGCCCCCTCTCACTCCCCGAACAAGGGTTTCTATCTTTTTTTCTGTTTATGCTTTCTCAGGTTAAATCTTGAAAATCTACTCCTTAAAAAGAGCAACAATCTTATTTTATTGTTACTGAGCTGTTAGACTCTCAGGGGGCTGGTATGGCCGTATGATAACAGTTTCTGTAACAAGTAGGTTAAACCTCATAAATTGGCTAGTCTGACTTTGTAATATGATTAGCGTAGCTGATGGGCTCTGGAGAGGTCCCTGAAGAGCACTATGTGAGATCTGTTCGACTTTTCACAGAGAGGATGTTGCCATAGAAGAGGCTAAAGACTGGATCATGCTAGCAGACGGTCTGTATCCACAGCTGTCAGGGTCTTGTCCAAGGGAATAAGACAGGAAGATCACACATTACCCAATTACTCTAGGTTTATATGGTGTACCGTTAAAGACACGAGTACTGGAAGACTGTTAAGATTAATTGTTGCTTCTTATTTGACTTAATAAGACTGAATTTTAGTACTAGCTTTCTTCGTAGCACCTCCTCGAGCGGTAGTGAAGCCAACTCTGACAAACACAGATGATACTGTATTTCAATCACTGTAAAAGCTGAGGTGTGAGCATCACCCATACTTCCCATAGGTTTCAGTGTGTCTTATAACCATTTGATGGCAGTGTTGAGCCCCACACCATGAGTGCGTTCCTAGGCACCCATGCAGTCTGTAAACAGTGCAAGTGATTTAACTGAGAGATTCCACCCAATTACAGTAGTAGCAGTGTTGTGATGGTGCGTGTGTGATGGTGTGTGTGAAACTGCTTTTGGATTTCCTGCTTGTTCTTGTGTTTACAGTGTGGTGTACACTGTCATGGATTTCACCACTTCCACTTTTGTGAAAAATGCACTCGCCTTGCTGTCGCTATTAATGCACTGCTTATTGCTCAACCTACACATTGTGTTCCTCAGTACTGATAAGTGTAACATCGTTAGGTCCTCATCGCTTATAAATTGCAGTTCCTTGTAAAATATTGTACGTCCCATCAGGCTGTCTAAATTTACACCGGTCTACAGTTCATTGGGGATAGCATAAATATTTGACAGCATTCCCAACATGTTTGGAATATGTTTGTGCTGGTTGAGAATGGGAATTAGGGTGGGGGAGCAGCAGCAAACAGGAAGGAGCACAGAGAGCCAGATAGTGAGTCTACCATTCTATTAAAGGGGCCAGTTCCTCTATATATTCTACCATATTATATTTCCTCACATATTTTACAAACACAAGATGCAAATAACATTTTTGAGTAGGTGCAAATCTCTGCTCCTGGGTTTTCCTAGACTTGATATGATGTGTTATGTGTCATGTGTTATACTTTTTCTCATGACTGACACTGTAAGGTCCCGATCCGACAGAGCGCACTTTAGCAGCTTTTTTGTAGTTGTTTTCAATTCGATTTTTTTTACATTTTTTACGCTCTGTGCTGAGTTTTTGGGGAGACGCTCTGAGCGCTGCGTAAACTCAAAGCAGAAAAGCGCCCGATGTCATTGGCGTTTTCTGTCATTGTCCAATCGGGTGAATGGAGAGGCGGGCCCCACACGGATCTCTGTTTCCCTGTGTTAAATGTATTTGGGAACAGCCTGAGCAAGTGTCCTCCGCCTGTCCATTTTTTAATTTAGATATAACTAATCTATTGAACACAAAGTTAAGTATTTTAGCTAGCCAAAATAAACAGGAACAGATCTGTCAGTTACAGTAACGGTTAGGTTAATGACAGCGAATGATTCAGTGGTTGCCTTAACAACAGTAAAAAACAAAAACACGCGCTCTGTCTGATAGACACCTGACTGTTCTGCATTCTGTCAGCCCTTTTGACATTTTGTGACTGTTGGTGATAACACTTGATCATCATGGTGTTTTTAAGCATGTCATAGTGCTTTGAGTAAATTGAGTATATTATGGACCTTGTATTTTCGCCGTTGGGTCTCTTTAGGGATCCGTTTCCTTTAGTCCCACGCAGATATCTTAATGGTTGTCTGACAATATATCACATATCACAGCTTTGCTTGTGTCTTGATCGCAAGTCTCTAAATGTGGAAAAATCCCTTTGGAGACTGAAGAGAAGGACTTGTGTGGAAATTTACAGAAGTCTGAGAGGACCTTACACTTACCCTCATCCATCACTTCTCACAGCAGCCACACATCAGACCTATTGTTCAAGATTCAGCTTATCAATACTAATTATTTAATTGGTATCAGGATAGTTAGCATTTGTGGCTAAACTTGCCAGTTGATTTGCAGTTTCTTTTTGTCCTTATCTCCATATCCCTGCTGCAGGAGTCTACATTGAACTAAATGAGCACAGGATGAGCGTGAAAATGCAGCTCTTTCTACCAGTGAGCGCAGGTGTTCGTATATCCTGCTGTTCTTTCCAGTTAGCTGGCTATGATTATTGAAGTGCTGCTTTTGATTTTGCCAGCATGCTAGAGGGAGGGATGGGGGTGGAGTAACTGTGGGTATGCTAATAGTGCTTCCAATTTGCTCCATTTTATAGTGAAATATTCTTTATTTTCTCATTGGATCAGGTGATTCAAAGTGCAGGTTATCACCTCTTTGCTGATTGGTTGTGATGCTGGATGATGAAATACAACAACACAGCCGGGATCCGTCTGCCTTTATGGGCAGTTCTTCCTTTCCTCCTGCCTCTCTCCTCGTCTCGAGCTACACCCTTTGGGGGCAGCTCTCTAAGTGGATACCTTTTGAAAAGAGATGAAGTGCAGCAGCCCGGCCCTGTGTATTGTGCCTGGCCTTTCATTTACACTGATCAATATTGACTGAGGAACAACACCTTGCGCAGCTTGGGGAACGTAGCAAGAGGCTTGGGATGGATCTGGATTACTCCGTAACAAGATAGTGAATCAATAGTTGACAGCATTGAGCAGCATGAAAATACATCAATTGCACTGCAGGAGCCTATTCCAGCACAGGCAGCTTTTTAAAGTTGACAGGAAGAAAATAAAATGATTGAAATTGATGTTAATTGAAAGGCATTTTTCTTGAGTGTCCTTATTAAACACTGTCTATTTTCTTTTTTATTCTTTGCATCCTTATCATGCAGTCCTTCACCTTTTTATTCCAGCAATTTCACTTGCACTTCTGAGGTGGCTGAACTCACTTCGCTAATGCTCTCTACATACTGTCTAAGCGCCTCTCTCGCCCTCTTTACAGATGGAGGAGGGCAGTCGCAACGTGCCCCTTGGAACTCTCATCGCCCTCATGGTGGATGAAGGGCAGGACTGGAAGCAGGTTGAGATCCCCCCTCCGGATGCTGCTGCTCCATCCGCAGCTCCACCTGCTACGCTTGAAGCCGCTGCCCCAGTTGTGCCCGCTGCTGCCCCCTCTCCACCTCCGCCGCCAGCAGCCACGTCAGGCCCGTGAGTGTCTTCTTCCTTCTATTTAGCAGCTGAAATTATACCCGTCTATTGTATTGGTATTAAGCAAAAACAGCGGATTTGCTTAGACCTCCTTCAGGTTCAGGTACCACCATCTAACACGCTGATAAGGATAATCCCTCTCTGTTTATGTGCTAAAATGTGTGAGATCCTTCTTACCTCTGTTTACAAAATACACACTCTTGTGGAAAGCAGAAGAGCTCCCACAGGGCAAACAGGCCCTATTTGTTATGCAAACATTTAAAGCTAACTAATCCCACAGATCCAGATTTGCACCTCGGCGTCTTCAGTGTGACAGAGGTGAGAGATGAAAGGTGGAAGTGCTGTGCAGCAAGCATGATTATGAGGGGATAGTTATGGGAATGGGCTATATTAAGGCTGTCATGTCAAGTGGAACTAAAACCAAGAAGGAAGATGTTATCTTAGCTAAGCTATGAGGCCTTTCACCATGTTCTGGAAATTGACTTACTATCATATGAACCTGAACTAGGATTAGTTTATAGAGTAACTTCTCCTCTTTAAAATGCAAGAAATGTAGAGCATATTTAATATCTTTCCTAGAGTTAGAACCAGCAAGATTAAGGTTAGGCCTTTCAAACTGTATGCCCTTCATTTCCCTGTCCCATGCAACACATCACCCCCACCCTCATCCACCTTCACTGGCCAGGTCCCGCATCTCCTATAAAATCCTCCTTCTCACCCACAACTCCAAAGTACCTTTCTGACCTCTATACCCCGTCCCAGAATCTGTGCTCCTCAGACACATGCCTGCTCACCATTCCCCACACCCGCCTGCAGACTTTTGGGCAGAGAGCCTTCAGTGTGGCTCTCCCTGTTGAGATCCACAACTCAACAACCATTGACTCATTTAAAAAACTGGTCAACAAGATCAACAATCCGTAACAACCACCTCCCAGCTCACTTTGTTTTCTTTCCTTGTACTTGTGTTTTGGTTTGAATTACCATGTAAAGTGGGTCCTTGGGTTTCTTGAAACTAAATCTATATAAATCTAAGTTATCATAATTATTATTATTATTTGTCCAGGTTACGCCTGAGTCCAGCAGCAAGACACATCCTGGACACCCATGGTATAGACCCAAAACTGGCCACGCCCACTGGACCAAGAGGACTTATCACCAAGGAGTGAGTATGAAATGATTTGGATTTAGCCTAAAGGCCTGTTTATATATTCCATGTTAGGTATTCCCTCCTTAAAGGGCCAGTTTGCCGATTATTCAACCTCAGTCCTATCATGCTATTATGGGGAGTTAATGTCTTTATGGTAGAAAATAATGCAATTTGGCTCTGTGATTTTGGAGGACGCTATCCGCTTCTCCAATGGGCCCTGGAAAACCTCCGCCAGTTCAATTTTATGAACTGCTACAATAAATAAAGGCCATGCAGATTGGTTAAACTTCAATTCAATTATAGAAACTATTATATATTATTAAATATATTAGATATAGAAACTTTTCTTTCCAGTGTTCCACTGTATTTGTTTACACAGAAAGTGATGTTTCATCAGCAGGGGCTGGTTTGGCATTAGAACAGGCCTTAGGGCTCAGATAGAAAGGGTCCCCTTGTGGCCTCCATGACACACTGGTGTTTCTAAATGACAGAGGTGTCAGTCGGAGCGCGGCAGGTTAAAGCCACTGTGTAGGAAGTGTGAAAGAAAAAAATGAATTTTGATAAGTGAAAAAAGACTTCAGGTGCTTTAATCCCGTTATATGGTAATGTCACACTACATAAAGCTGTGAACACACACTCGCACACACTCTGCTCTAACTGCCACCTGCTGTCAGTAGGGGACCTGATTGAATGCTCTCGTTACCCACCTTACACCCTGCTGGGGAATCTCATTAAGCAAGTTAGGTCGCCATGGTAACCCAGTCTCCAGGACCCATTGGTGACCATAGAAACGCAGACCATATGTTTTCGATCACGAGGGTCTTAGACGATTTAAGAGAAATGCATGAAGATGCCTAAACCGAACCCTGGGTTAGCCTTTCATCTTGATAATTACTTCGTTGTCAATGTAGCAAAGTTTGCTCATTTAAAGCTGCGAATTATAAGTTTGCAACCAACTGTCTTATAAATCCCATAACCAGTGTTTACAGCTTAGAGAGTGTCTCATATTAAGCCAATTTAAATAGTGTACTGTCAATTTAAATAGTATGATGCCACAGTGCTGCAGAGAGAAAATGTTTTCTAAAAAGCATCAAGGGAAGACTGAAAATTATGTTTTTTTTGCCTTTTGTTCCTTCAGTGTAAAGCTGAAATTAATTGTCAGGGTTAATAAACACGAGCATGTTCCTTGCTGCAGGGCTGTCAACATGATTTCCAGGTTCTGAAGTTTAAACTGTTTAATTAGGGAGGCAGTTTTAATTATACCTTTATGTTTTGTTGTGTCGGTTTGGCAGTTTGATCGCTCAGTTACCTCTCCCGCGTTGGTCTCGGCTTGCCAATTCACTCGGTGACACCTAGACTAGCTAATTAGCCCTGCAAGTCTTCAGAAGGGAAGGTCGATGCTGAAAGAAAGCAGAGGAAGGATCTGCTTGATTTGAAAGAGTCCTGACGCAGAGACGTTTTAGAAAAAAAACGGTGTGCATCTTTGCAGAGAGGCAGAGTGAATCAAATGATGTGCTTTTCCGAAACCGTTTGCTGGCCAAGCCACAGACAAAAAGAACGACACAAAGCTTCACTCTTTAGGCAGCACCTTGCTCAGTAATGGACGGTGTGTCTTTCTTCTCTTTATCAAAGTGGATTTCCTGTTTGGAAAAGCTGCAAATGAAGATGGTGAATACATAAACTCAGGAAAGGACACTGAAAAAACACTAATCAATCACAAATAAGTGGGATATTCAAAAGAATCACACACAAAAAAAATCTTTATTGAAATGAAACCAATAAAATACAGTCATCTGTTATCGAGTTATTTGTAAATTAACACAAGTTTATAAGGTTTTTATATAAGGCCTTTTTCTTTTAACCAAAATCCATTACTTTGGATATTTACCATAAAATCCGTGATTTAAGTCGCAGTCTGTTTTGGGGGGTATCTCAGAGGGAAGTTTTTTTATAGCTATTTATTAATAAAAACGTGTATACAGGTTATTTCAACACTATTTCAATTTATTTTCATTTAAAACACATTAAAAAAACACACAAATTACAGCCTACCATGTCGAGTAAGCAATCTTGCTAGCTACTGGTGCTGTAGCTAGCGGTAGCATATTGTAACTAGGAGACGTTGGACCCGGAAACATTTTAATGCGGAGATGTGATGTCACTACTTAACAACCGGATAGCGTCATCTTCTGGGTAACCGTAACACAATAACATACCTCTCTGCATTTTATACTGGTATAGTGGTCGCACCCTATACATGAAAAAAAGTATTAAAAGTGTGTCTTACACACCGGATTTTACAGTAGATATGTTTCATTATATATGTCCACATAATTATATAAGCTGTATCTTAGGTATGCCGAGAGACTGAAGAGTTCTGTTCTTGTTGGAAACCAAATCTCCTTGCACATTATAGCTTCATATAGGCTTAGCTCCTTTAAGAGAGGCCTAAATAGACCCTATTTCCCTTCCTTTGTCCTTTGGCACATCAGATAAGACTGAAACCAAGGAGAGGTACCCCTCCCATTCCAACCTCTGCTCCACTGAGGCCCCTCTATAGTGGGCATGAATGACAGAGGTCACGCAACCCAGGGATGAGATCATAGCATGTTACATAATCAGTAGTGAGGGTTAAATTCAGATTGTGTACAAATAAAGACATTTATATTGCTGCTTTATTTCTTTTATATCTCATCATTGGGGCCCTCTTGTTATATACCAGTATCCCTGTACCCTGTGTAAAGGCTCGGGAAATACTACTATTTATGTGGAGAGGATAACTCTTACAAATCTATGTATTTATATATGTATAAAGAATAGTTAAAGCAGGATACACCTGGTGAAACTTGATCAATTAAGGCCCTTTAAGCAGGCTAGGTGTGTTATAAATGTTCAGTAATTACATATCTAAGTGCTGTAAGATCAGTTTAATTTTTTGCTTACTACTGCTGCCGTACTGTACTATTAAATTGCCAGAAACATTTTCTCTGTTTTAAATTTGGATGTAAAAGACATGCAGCTCCCACGCCCCTTTATCCATCTGTCCTAGGTGGCAGTAGAAGGCAAAGTTTATTCATCTGTGTACATTCGGTGCTCATTTCCTGTGTGCGTTTGAGCGTGTGCGAGAGCTGCCTCGATCCCTTTTTAATATTCTGCTCACCCTCCCTCAGTCTTTCAGAGGCTTCTTTGCCTTGGCTGTCAGTACGGGTGTAAATGGTTGGTGTGAATAGCACTTTGTCAGCCTGCTACACAAAAGGTATCTATGGTGTCAATGCCAAACGGCCGCTGTAGGCTGCTGTTGACTTGACTTCCTCTTAAATGTATGTTTGATATTCTCACTAAAGAAAAAGTCTTTTGCACATCTCAGCAGTTTGGATCCCTTTTTGTAGTTTTTCCCTTTTACATTTTAACTTTCTATTAATTTGAATCCGTTTTTCTGTTCTTCTTCTGTCCTATTTTATGGTGCTGCTTCTGCTTTTTCTTTTCTTTCTGTCATCATGGGACACTCAGTGTGTTCTTCTCAGGTTAGCTGGGGGATTTCCAAGTTTCCTCAGTCCCTCCACAAACAAACACTCCTATCAGAGAGAGAGAAAGGGAGGAGCTAACGTGCTAGGGGACATAAAAAGATGCAGCTCAAAAGGGAGAGAATAGCTGTGGGGCCCAGACAGTTCCCGGCTACACGGTGAGGTCAGAGGCAGCTGGTCCAGACAAAAGACTGGATGTGTGCGAGTAGTTGGACCCTAGTGCATTGAACTGGAACCAGAGCGCTTCAAGCAGGCGCACCTGATACCTGCCCCTCCCACCTCTTTTGCTGCTGAGACCAAAATGAATGGGTAAAAATAAAATCCAGGACAGATCAGTCTGGTGTTTACTGTACGCTTGAGGTAGAAAGAATCCCTCATGTTAGCTGTGTGTTAATCTGTGAGTTGGGAATCTACTCTCATCAGAGATGTAAAAGGTGTCTTTTATAGCTAGATTCCTTTAACAGAACTGTATTTGTCCATGCTGTTTTATTGTAGTCCCTTAGGAAAAAGATGATGTATGAAGATTAGGGAAGTCCATGCCAGAGGGAGGTGTAATGAAACCAAGGTTTTGAATAAGCTGCAGCTGACACCTGATCCGGCCCGGCCTTACCCTGCTGGGGTTTGTTTGTGACTAGCAAATGATTCTCATGGTGCCAATCCGCTGGAGGACAACCCAAAGTTACCTCTCTCTGTGGGAGCCTGACACAAATACAAACCAGATAAAACTAGCAGAGTGCTGCTTCCAAGCTCGCCAAGTGGGAGCAAATGGGTGAATAATGCATTATTGCTGTCATGAGATGCGCCAGTGTTTTCTACCCTTGTAACTTTCATCTATAATGGTCAAAGCGAAATAAAAGAAATGACGTTTCAAGCTGGAGGAAAAAGTTGTTTTTCACAGTTAAAATTAGGCCGTCATTAATACAGTCCACAAATGAAGACTGAAATAGATCATCGGTTTAACTGTGAATAAACCACCTCGCTTGGGCACAACAAAATGAGCTGAAAAAAAGTATTGTTGTGGAAAGGCTGGCTGGAAAGCATTTGTTTATGTATGTGTTTGTCCTTGAATGTGTCTTAACATCATGAAATTTTAATCTTTTCCAGATTTAATATTTGTCCTCTTCTGAACCAGCGCTGTGTTGTGTTGACTGCCATATTGGTTCGGTTATATTTACAACTTCTTGTCCATTTATTTCCACCCACGTCAGCTGTCCTCGAGTATGAAGTATGCAGACTTAGATATACAATAATAATGATTAAAAAATAAATTAGCCTAAATTACTTTGTATGTCATCATAAAGTGGGCATATTTATCTGGGTTCCAGACCAATAACTGTATATATAGTTGAATGACACATCTCCATCTGCTATCATTGTACGAAATTGAAGCCAAAATAGCCCTGTGATAGACGCTGCCATCTTGCGCTGGTGTCGCATGTGGAGCCAGAGACTGCGCAGTAGAGAACGGCGGGTGGAGTTGCTACTCTGCTAATCCGCTACAAATCCTCTGCAGGAGCCTAATTTGTCAACAGAGCTGTCAATCATCCTTTTGACAGCATCAAATAACTAATTAAAATAAACTTGTCAGAAAAATTAACACTTGGGCGTAAATCAGCATGATAAGAACGAACTATAATGACAGAAATCATGTTTGAGAAAAATGTATTTGCCGTGTATTTTGATTTCATAGTTTGACTCATGTCCCATCTGTTAACATGGAGGAGGCGGGCTTTATAACCTATACTGCAGCAAGTCAGCAGTGGTCATTCAGTCTATGGGACAGACATTAAAATGACTATATATAATTTCTTTTTACTTTACCAGAGATGCGTTGAATCTCTTGAAGACGTCTCCTGCCACCAAAGCAACCCCAGCCACAGCTGCCCCAGCTGCCCCGAGTCCTGTCCCCACCCCAGCCGCCCCGCCTCCACCCCCAGGCAGCAGGCCCAACATACCTCCCCTCTCTGTACCAGGGAAACCAGGAGCACCGGTGAGCTCTCCTCACATTATCTCTCTCTCACACACACAAACACTCTTACACACCACAGTGCATGTTCTGTGGTAGCACTAAAAATATTACAAGATACCATTAGCCACAGCTAACTGCCCATCAACCCACCAATGGTTTGTGTCAGAGTCTGGGTCTATAAATAACAAGATGCACACATTTTTTTACAAAGCCAGCCAGCCACTCCTAACCAATCATTAACTCATTGTAACAAGCTTGTCAATAGCATCTTTACATTGTTACCCCCATGCCTTCTTGAGTTATTGATGGCCGCTGAGATTTGCCAATCAAACATCCTTCTCTCCTTGTTAAATCACTGCCCTTCTTTCCATTTGCCCCCGCTTTAGGGTACTTTCACAGAGATCCCAGCCACAAATGTCCGCCGCGTGATCGCTCAGAGGCTAACGCAATCCAAGACCACCATCCCCCACGCGTACGCCTCTGTGGACTGTGACATGGCTGCCGTCATGCACCTCCGCAAAGACTTGGCCAAAGGTAAAAATAGAGTAGTAGTGTTGTGAGTGTACGCATTAGCTAATATGTTTTCCATGCCTGCAGTGTTATCTTCTACAGTGAAGGTCTGATGGCGACACTTGGAGGGAACTTTTCCATGAAGATGTGGATTTCAGGCTTTTCACATGACTGCTCGTTCGACAGAGAGGACAGTCTGTTGCATTGAAAGAAGATCTGGTGCATGTACCTGTGCTTCTTTAGATACACATAGTTTGGGTGGAGTTAATATCTTTCGTGGGTATGAATGGGGATTAAAAATGACTGAATGGGACCCAGAGGCCCGGCAAACCGTGTGAGCCAAATGGTGTGTGGACCTCAAAAACATGCATATCTGACTCTGATCACATCTTCCCTTTCTTCACACCGCACATTACAACAAGCTGATCACATCTTGATAACACACCCACAGTTAGTCATGCACATAGCATGCTACTCTTATCTTTATTTTCTTCCTTTTGTGTGATGGGTTTGCTGGAAATGGCTCACTTAAAAAAAACAACCTTTTTGAACCCACAACTGGGATTGAATTTGTTCTTTGCTGCCAGCGCTCTGTCAGAGTAATCATTTCCCTCTGGTCCAAAGGGTTTCAAAGGGATTCTTTAGAGTGTTTTGATGCGCCTTACATAATTTATCATGTAATGTATCAAATCAAGTTTATTTATGTAGCACATTTGATACGACAGACGCAGACTCAAGTGCTTTAGATTAAAAACATGGATAAAAATCAAACATGACAAGCATGTAAAATAGGAACACAAAAACATAAAAAGACACTGTGTACAAAAAACAGATTTTAAAAAAAAGCACTCACAACGGCAAACCCCGCACCCGAGACCCACCCACACAACCGGCCACCTGACAGCTGAGACACGATCAACCAAACACAAACACCCAAATCCTCCCCAACGAGCTCACTTCAAACCTGACTAAAAGCTTTTGAGTAAAGATATGTTGTAGGTCTACTTTTAAAAGAAGACCTTAATTCAATTGGTAGAGAATTCCAGAGAGTGGGACCATAATGACTGAAGGCGCCATAAGCAGATTAAGAGTTAATTCTAGGTGTAAGGAGGAGACCTTTACTTGACGGTCTAAGGGATCTGTTCGGTGTGTATTCAGTGAGCATGTCACCAATGTAGGAAGGAGCTAAGCCGTGCATACTGTACATTTAAAAACAATGAGAAGTATTTTAAAATCAATTTGTTGTTTTACTGGGAGCCAGTGAAGAGATTTTAGAATGGGAGTGATGTGTTCAAACCTTCAAACCTCTGGCTGCAGCATTCTGGATAAGCTGGAGTTTAACGACTGCTTTGTCAGTCTAGCAAAAAGTGCGTTGCAGTAATCTAGTGCACTTGAAATCAACTCGGATCCCATCAGCTATAGTCTGGCGACGATGAAGCCTCTGGGGACACCTGTGAACATGCCGGGGCGTGTAGCTGATGGTTTGCGATAAACGACTTCCTTTTCCGTGTGCTGCACTGTTTTTACAGAAAAAGAAACTTTTTTTTTTTTTTCTTGTGATTGACTTTAATTTACGGGCCTTAAGTTTGCTGAAATTTCAACATGATGCAGATTTGTAAGAAGTAAAAATGAAGCTTTGTGAAGAAAAATGCTCGTGACAGTAAACATCTAACTTAAGCTATATTCATAAGATGATAAAAGAAGGATAAAATCACGCACAGGTTTTTGGTATGCTCACATAGTTTTGCCGATTGGGGAGTTAACATAGAGTGAATGTGGTACCTCAAAGCCTTGGGGCCTAGAATGTATGTATATAAGCCCATGGAAAAGAACTCGTCCATGCGGTATCAGTAAGTTAGATGCTGTACTTGAGTCTGGTAGTGCCTAAATAGTAACTACAGTACTGGCAGACCTTTCCCCTTGTTTGTAAAGCTGTTCCTTTACTCTTTCAGCCACACTGACTTCCCTAGCAACTGTTATCGAGCTAACCGCAGCCCCTTGTGAAACCCCCTGATATGTCTGCTTAAGTTGAAGGGTGGTTCATACCACAACCAGAGAAAGGGAACATTGCCAACGTGTCGCAACAGTCATTTTCCAACTGATTGCTACATTAAGCCAAGAAAATATTTGTAGTTAACGGCTGCTTTTTGAAGATTGTCTAAATGTAATCTGCGCTTACTTTGGGCCTTTTTTTAACATTCAGTTCAACACTCTGTCACACATTCGGCTTTATTTAGCTTAACTTTGCCTAGCTGTCAAACAAAAGGTAAATCTCTCTGGGTCCTGTCTCTGTGATGGAGGAAATGGGACGGCCATTCCAGACCTATTAGCGAGGTCGTGTGTGTATTGAGGGATTCTCTCTCCCCGGTTGTTTTTGCGGGGCCTCATTGTTCAGGAGCAGCGCGATTTCACGGTTAGCTCGTTAATCATCCCGCTCACAGCATTCATAACGGTCTGGCACTGCACTAATAGACACTGGTAAAAGTTGGCAGCGATGCCAAGCTCGCCTCGTCCACTGGTGTCACACACAGAGTGGGGAGTGGGGAAAAGGCTTGTGACTGAGGCTATAGGCTCGGACTGATTCTGATCAGCTGGAGTCTAGGTCAATAGGAGATGAGGTATCGGACATTTTTCTTCCATGTGAGGGAATGCGTAGTATCACTCATATGCTCATCACACTTCACAGGTCTTGTACAGATAAATGCCCATATGTCCTTTTGTTTTCACCTCCACCCCCCACCCAGGCTTTAAAAGCTATCCAACTATCTTACAGCCTTAATAATGGTGTTAAGCAGAAGTCACTTGTGTTGCTCTGATTAGAGCTTGAATTTAGCTCACTGGCTGTTTCTTCTTTGTCTTTTCAGAACAAATCAAAGTGTCCGTTAACGATTTCATTATCAAGGCAGCTGCTGTTACACTGAAAGTAAGTACTGATCACAATCTATGTTGTAATGTATCCTGTTTGTCTTTGTTTTTTTATTACCTAATCATGGGTGTATTTAGAGAGCAGCTCCAGTCCTGTTTAAAGACGTATAAAATGCTCTGCTTGAAATAATAAATTGTGTCTGATATGTTTTTTCTGCAAAATACGTTTAATTACTTTGTAAAAATCCTCCCAAGGCATCTCCTTCTTTCCCGACTCTGCAAAGTCCCCGCCCACTATGCACATTTGCATAGTGGGCACAACTCGTCTCTGCCATCGTTTAGTGGCAACTTGTTGAAACTTAGCTAGCTTGAAGTTTAGTAATTAGTAGTAGTAACATTAATGTTAGCAGTCAGTCGTGAGTTTGCAAAAATTACGATGACTGTTACAGCTGGCTCGCGCATCGCCGAAGTGGTTGCCATAGGTTGCACATAATGATATGCACAGCATCACCCCGTCCATTAACAGGATTGGCTCCTTAGGTTTGTGACGTCACAAACCTGCCAATCTGAAAACGTGTTGTTCAGCCTGTCCTTGGTACACTGCAGTTTAAAAGCAGACAGACCCAGCCATGGAGATGACTGCTTATGTTGTCCCTGATATGTCTTGTAGCACATGAGAAACACCACATGGAGACGTTTACAAGGTTAAACACTTGATTTTGACCTAAAATGTTATCCAAGACATGTGGGGATCATTTGACTACTAAAGCCAGGTTTCTCTCTTTTTTCCTTGTTGTTGTTTTGGATCGACCGGTTGCTAGAACCTTGCCTTATATGCTGAGGCTAAATTTAGACGCAGACTCTACTGATTTTGTTATTTTTTACGGCTGTTGATGGAAATTCTTAGGAAACTCTTGAACCATCCATCTTCATAAGCAGCTTTAGAAAACAGAAAATACCGGTACATGCTGTGAAGAAAGTTCCAGATTGATGACGATGGATGTAGGAAAAATAGATCCAGTCCTCTGGTCAGTTTGTTATTCTAGTCAGGACTGTGTTGGCAAATCTTATAAGAAAAGCACTTCATTTAATCTACTGATGTTGTAATAGTGTATGTGCTGTACTTTAAGCACTAACATGTTCCAAACATCATGGGAGCTCAGCAGCACACAGACAGTAGTAAGACATGTATGAAACACTGCTTTATTAGAACCAGCAGCAGCTGAGAAACCTGCCTGTTTGTTGCATGTGTTACAGTTAATGTGAGGAATGTGGAACAAAAACGTGTTCCAGTTCATGTGAGTTTTAAACGCCAAAGCACCACATGCCTCCCTCATAGTCCAGGCACTATTATTTTTTTACTGTACGTATTCTCACAAGGCCAGAATACCCCTTTGGATTGGCTTCAGCTCTAAACTGAGAAATGTGATTCTCTTGTGTAACACTGTTAAATTGGCAGAAGCAGTTTTAGCCTGAGTTTATCTGAGGACGCCAGGAAGTGGCTTCTGGGGCCAGTTTGTTTAGACTTTTTTTAAGCTGTACTTTTTATAGGTAAATGAAATATTTCTGCACTACTACTCCAAGAATTATACATAAATATTATCCTGTGAAAAAATTATATTTCATTATTTTAGCTCCACCGCCGCAGACTCATCCATATCGACTCCTCTGATTATTTACGCATTATCATTATCCACCTAATTGATCAATGATTTTCCCCATATTCACTGATATATAATGCTCATTTAACTGCCATCCTAATTGCTTTTCCACTCTCATTAAAGTTGTAATCTCGAAGATTTCAGTTTCATACACTTTGGCGGCACCCATGGCGATAAACGGTAACTGCGGGAGCACACTTCCCAGATATCCAAACCTTTTTCCTTCATCTGAGCGTCAAATTTGTTTCTTTTTCTTTGGATTTTCATTTATTACTTATATTTATTACTTTATACTTATTTTTGAAGTTCTATTGTGTCGATCTTTTCTTTGATAGTTCAGCCATAGTAGATTACTGTTTACTCGCAACACTTGAGGGGCCGGAAAAGCAGCAGCTTGGCTCCGTCTACCCTCTCTGGTAGACCAACCACTAACTGGGCGACGCTTGTGATTTTTTCCACAAAAGTCGCACCAGACACCCAGTCTGTAATACTGCGAATGCAAAGGCTTTCATTAGTAGGCCACTGGCTCAATCACCATTGTGTCACTTCATTCGGTGATGGATAGTGACTTAACAGACGAATCTTTGAGATCATTACTTTAACTGCACAGACACAGTTCGTAACCTCATCAGGACAGCTTTTTTAATCTCTTTGTCTACTTTTCATATATGTCAGAATATGGACTGACCTCTGAAGTTTCTATCCTAGGAGATGCCAGAGGTGAATGTGACCTGGTCTGGTGAGGGACCCCGTGCCCTTGATTCAATCCACATTTCAATAGCTGTGGCCACTGACAAGGGCCTCATTACCCCCATCATCAAGGATGCTGCAAACAAAGGAGTCCAGGAGATCTCAGCTAATATTAAGGTAAGAGCAAATAAGGACAAGAAAGCATGACAAAACCACAGTGTTTAAAAAAAAAAGTAATACATGGTTAAACTTGTCGCAAGAGCTGTTTCTTTAAGGCATATTTTTCATGCTTTTTTGCAGTGGTAAATTATAGCCGTAAGCTGTGGGTGCCTTCAGTGTCACCTCAAGTAAAGATATGCTGTTTGGGATAATAGATAAGGGAGATGAGACCTGAACTTAACCCAGCTGTCTGGGAAATCAAACTCTGAGGACATCCGTAAGGTTTCCCTCGCCCTCTGGCTCCAACTTCACTCCATACAAAGTCTTTTCTAGTCTTTTTTTCCCTGTTGTCTGTCACATCGTGTAAAATAGGGAGAACATTTTCAGATATGCTTGATAGATCTGTAGACGGCTGATTGTATTTGGGATTGTTTGATTTTATGGGTTGTCAGGTTGCAGGTCTCAGCTGTCACAGGCCACAGATGGAGTTTAAAGCAACGTTGGGAAGCTATTTGTCCTGCTCGCTGTCAGCAGCTGAGGACAGACAGTTCTTCATACATCTGATCTGCATGTACAGACAGAAACATGATGATTAGTCTCAGTCTCCTTCTCGTTAAAGAAACGCACACACGCAGTAAAAATAGATACATTTCTCAAGATGAGGGTTGTGAACGTAATTTCTCTCACCAGCAGTGACCTGGTGTCTGGTCAAACAGCATCTAGCAACAAGCATGGAAGAGTCGTGTGTATCCTTAAAACAGTGTTGTAGCAGCAGCATTGCTGCTCATTTAGCAACTGAAGGGTCAGTGGCTGATGTTATGGTAGTATTTGTTGTAGTGACAGTATCAATTTCACACTGGCAGCAGTGATGAGTCAGTGGCAGTGTGGGTGTCAGTGAGTTTTGGTGAGAGAGGGAAGGTGAGGGTGGGTGTGCAATTTAGATTGAGACACACTTCTACTCTAATTCCAGCATTTATGACTAAGCTGTAAAGGCATTATTCGTGCAAATAGATGCAATTGCTTCAGGTATCGTCTGTGCGTCTGGACAGATATCAGAGTGCACTGATGCTTTACAGCTATGATGTTAGCAAAACTAGCGTTGAATATGGCGTTTCAGTGCTAATGGAACTGATGTGTTGCCTCAACCTGCTGTTATGTAGATTTCTAGTATTTGATTACAATTGGAGACAGCCTACATATTTACATTTACACAGTTGTTTTTCATTAACTCGTTATTTTTCACATAGAGTACGTGTAAAGTGCAGTGTACAATGTTTTCTTGTTATATTCATAATTTATACAAAATAAACATACAGTTTTTGTTTTATGTACTTTACTCACACACAGTAAAGAAAATGAACTAATAGTCGTTCATAATAAGACAACAAAAATTAAAGATTTGCAACAAATCTTTTAAACAAAGTGTAATTTTCGAGGCGCTGTTTTAGCTCAGTTGGTAGAGCACGCGTCCCATATACAGAGGCTACAGTCCTCGACGCAGCAGCCGCAATTTGACCTTGTTCAATTTACTCAGAATCAAACCTCTTAAATTTCTGTTTCCGTCTAAATAGTTGCTCTATTTTTGGTTTGTATGTCCTCTGATGCTTTAATGTAGTTAGTCAAAAAAAGTTCCTACTATCATGTTGAATTGGTATTTTGATTCGGTATAATTAATATAAATGTTATGAATGGAGGGATGATTCATCCATCTTACTTGGCGTCACCAACCATGTATTACAACTGATGTAAACAGGATAATTCAATATAGTTGGTCAGAGGAAAGTAGTACTATGAAGTTGAATGGGTATTTTGTTTTGGTAGAATTGTAAGTGTTGTGGCAGAGAAAAATATAGTTACAGTCGTGCAATTAAACCTTTTGTTTTACTTGTTAAAAAATGTGGATTATTTTTAAGTCTAATAATGCAATGTTAGTTTGTGCTAAGCAATGAAATCACTGCAAGAAAAAGCCACAAAGCCAGAGTGCACACACAAACACACAGAGACAGCAGCTGCAATAAAGCATGGGCACTTACAATGCAAGCAGTCCACTTAAGCCTTCAAAATGTGCTTTGCCACCCACTGCTGTTGAGTTTGGTTATGCTGCTGCCTTGAATTAAATCCACGTTTCCGAGTCCTGATTATTCTCAAATTAAAATCAACATGTGGTTTGAATGAAGCGTAGAGAGTTCTCTGCTGGCTATTGATGTGATGGAGCGCTACATGAGACCGCTTTGTACTGAAAGCTCTCATCTCAAATGTGCCCACCGTGTCCCACTGAGTTTCATGATCCTGTGAGTCATTCTCCACTTTCTGTGTCGGTCGTGTCCCTGCGTTAACCTTTGAGCACATTTCCATTTGAATAAAGTTCAGGTTGAATAAAGATGTTCTGGATATCCGGCAGTTGCAAACTAACCTAGAGAGGAAAGCTTTTAAAAGGTACATTTAATGTTAGCTTTTTAACGGTGGCCCACTCTTTATTCCAGGTATAATGTAGCCTGAACAGATTAAAAAGTGCATACTTGATCTGTGGGACCACTGCTTTTTAGAGAATCACTGAAATACTACTTAGTAAAAGTCTAGTATATGCACACATTCTGACACCAGACATGACACCATCCATGTACTCGAGTCTTTAATGACAGGCATGTTGTGTTTTCCCCAAAGTTGTCGTTCCCATTCATGCTCTGATTGAACATGAATTCACAGAACCTGGCTGCAGTAATGTGTTAGTTTTCCCGGCCAGATGTCTCATCTTCCCTTCTGGGTGTTGTCAATTCCCTCCCTTCATTTTACCAATGCACAGGCTGATAGTTTCCATTTATCTCAGTGCTTGCTACCGGACATTTAATCATTTTCTTCAACAAGATATTTGAAAATTGGCCCCTGCAGCCTTTCACTGAAAGGTCTGAATGATATGAAACTGGGACTTGGAGGCTTTCAACACCCTAGAAGAATTACTCTGGATAGGAAATTAGTGTAAAAAAGAAGTCTGTCGAAGCTCGTTGACTCGTTAGACTTGACAAGGTTCGGTTTCCAGACAGTACTTCCAGTACATCATGGAATTGATTTGGATATTAAGTGGTGTCTATGTTTACTCGGAAACTAGGTTATTTTTTGGGATAGCATGGGGGAATGGTCTGTCGCTCAGTTTGACCACCACTTTTAAAATGTCATGTTATCAGATACAATAACTTGGGACCAAATATCTGCTAAAATAATGCCGTTATCTCATCAGCCTTAACTGTCCTTTTCGTATATGCTAATTAGCAAATGTCAGCATGTTAATACTCTTTATGTCGATGGTGCTAATTAGCAAATGTTAGCATGTTACTACACTGAATTTTGATGGTGCTTATTAGCAAATGTCAGTATATTCATACTCTTAATGTAGATGGTGCTAATTAGCAAACATTAGCATGTTAATACAGTAAATTCGGATGGTGCTAATAAGCAAATGTTAGCATGTCAATACACTAAATTAGGATAGTACTAATTAGCAAATGTTAGCATGTTACTACTCTAAATAAGGATGGTAAAAAGTAAGGTTACAAGCTAACTTCAGCATGTTAGCCTGAGATTTGAGACTGTTAGCATGCTGACATTAGCATTAAGCTCATAGCACGAATGTTCCTGTTCCTAAGAGCTGCTCGCATGGCCGTCGAGTGTTGTTGACACGTGTTAAATTAGGGTTTCAGATGTGTGTGTTTTTTCACAACAATGTTGACTGTCGTTGTTAGAACTACAGTGAAGACAACGAAAAAAGAAATTGCTCCCATGGTTAGTTTCGGAGTTTGTTTATGAAGAGCATTCAGCCAAAACAGATGGACAAACCACAATTACCAATCTTCTGTGTCAAATAGCTTGTGTGCCCTTTATATATGCCATATATATGCTAAATAACCTGCTTGGATCTGTTCTCTCTTATAATAATCTTAAATGTTATAGTAATGTGTAATGTTTCCATAGGCTCTGGCCCAGAAGGCTCGAGATGGGAAACTTCTGCCTGAGGAGTACCAGGGAGGCTCATTCAGGTAAACCACAGACAAGACACGTCAACTCTCGAATACAAGAGTCATACAGAAAGTCATGACCTCATAAATTGTAACTTTATTTACCAGTCCTCCTTCTCATATCTTTAGTATGACTCAATTTCCTCAATTCAATGGACTGATTTTTTTCTGTGTGGGAACACTGGTGCTTTTATTTCACCTAATTCCATCTCCCAATTTCCTTTGTAGCTCAGCGATAAGATAGCCATCATAAATTTCCACCATTATGACTTAAATCCGGTTTCACAGATAGTCAATACATTATGCATATTCTACATTTCATGGGGGCCTGAACTGAACGTGGTCTCAGGCGACAAGTACCATCCGTTACTGTGCCATCAATTGCAGAAAAGTGGAAGGGAGGCTTTTCAACTCATTAGAATTAATGGTGTCATTTAGACATAAATGGGGTTTCTGTGTCAGGCAGGAGCGATGAATTCCTATGGAGATGCAGCCCTCTTTGTACTCCTGAGGATATATGTGTACGCCCTTCCTCTATTCCTTTTTCCATCCCCCTGAGCTACAATTCTCATTAAGGCAAACAGCAAACTGCCCTCGGGTCAGTCTTGCTCAACATACACAACATTAAGGGAGACGTTTGGAGGCTGGAGCTGCTGTGATAATCTATACTCATCAGTGTTTTATCTGTGAAATAAGAGGTCCACAGCCAATGATATTTATATGAGATCTATGTATATTTAATGTTGTAATTATGTTTCCTGTATTCATTTATATACACTTTCTAAGCTGCTCAGCTTGACTAATCATGTACTATATATGTCTTTTCTCTTCCCTCTTTTCTCTATTTGTCTCGGTTGCAGTATATCTAACCTCGGGATGTTCGGCATCAGTGGCTTCAGCGCCGTCATCAACCCTCCTCAGGCGTGTATCCTCGCCATCGGGACCTCGAGGTCTGAGCTGCGACTGAGCGAGGATGACCAGACCCTGCGCACCCAGCAGCTGATGACAGTCACTCTGTCCAGCGACGGACGGCTGGTCGACGACGAATTAGCCTCACGGTTTCTAGATAAATTCCGCGCAAACCTAGAAACACCGCAACGCATGGCGCTAGCCTGAGAACAAAGTGAGATAGCTGTACGCAAGTGGCAAAAAAAACACCTGCATTTCAAAGCCTGGCTCGTGCTTTCACAACCAGAGTGATCTTAAATAATGGTGATCGTAAATAATAGATTAAGGCTTGTACATAGTATAAACCTCTGCTTGTGGCTTACGTCTGACAGATAATCACCAGGCTTTGTGATGGAGGAGTTAAACTGGCCTTCAGCAGATGGAGAACTCTAGCAGTGTTGCCAAATATAAGACATAAAGGAGCATCTCACGACCTGTAAAATCACACCAGTGTTGTACATATAAAGTGATTATTCTAGTTCAAGCTCTATTTTTCAGTCCCAGTGCATCTACCTTGTGACACTACTAATAAACATGCAAATATTACTGTTTAAACTATGTTCATTGGTCAAACATATTTATTACTGAACATCAGTGGCAATGCAGTTCCTAAAAAGACCCAAATCCAAACTGATTCCAACGACTTAATCGATCGTTCTTGTTGGTATGTTTTAACTTATTGAAAACAGATCACAGCGCTGGAACTTATCCTTCAAATCCATGTGTGTACAAATAACAATAGTTTAGCTTAGATGCCAATAAAACGCACTGTTCAACCTTGAAACGTCTGCGCTCTTCATTAAAACATGTTTCTCCCACCTTTATTATGTTACAGCTACCAGAGAAACCACACATCAATGTGTCCGTGTGTGTGTGTGTGTGAGTCCTTTTCTATTTAATTAGAATCTAAAGAGATTACATAATAAATGTGCTCTTAGAAGCCAATTAGGATAATTTGCTGGGCTGAGTATACAGGTCAGGCTCTGCTGGCAGATGTTTGTTTTTGCTGTAAGCGCGGGCAGCACAGCTGTTTACATATGTATCGGCACCAGTCGGACACGGCTTATCCTTGATATGCATGAGCAGGGTTTGTTTCTTTTTTTTCAGATGAAGGGAAATCAGACTGAGACATGATGTCAGTCTTTTTCTTGTCTTCAGCTTATATTTCTATTTTATATATCACACACTGCTGCAAGGGCAGCATCTACAGTGAGAATATCGGTGCAGTTAATGCACTTTGACAAGGCAGAGACGCTGCCCTTGAGGCACGTTTGTTTTTATGTGCTGCATTAACTGATTTTTCTTTTCTGGGCTTTCTTCATTTTTATTCAGAATGTAAATTACTTAAGGTGAGCTGTGTTTTATGTGTATTATACATTTAGCAATGGAATAGAGGTACAAGAACATAAATATTTAATTCTATTACGGCCAGGGCTGTCGTGAAAATCACTCTCTAACTCAAATAACCGTCTTTTCCCCTACTGCTCAGCTTTTATTGCAACCCCTCACTTGCTCCAGTGACTGTGGCGTGAGGACATTTTGTTCACTGGTTGCTGTGGTATCAGATAGAGATGTGTGCATTCTGCGTTTAGGAGAGGGAGACTTACAGGCGGTAGTACAGGCAATTGGCACGGCCCAGCTGTTTCCTACAGTATGCCCACTGTTCGGCCGGCCATTTGCAGACACACACATACACCTTCCTCGGGGCTAGTTGCCACAGCGATGGGAGGTACACTCAAATAAAAAGTGAGGAGAGGACACAAACGGTGCCCTTTAACATTTAGGCTTGAGTCATAATGACCATACAACAATGTGGGCATGAGTCAGAGATGTTCACATGCAGCTTCGTCATTGTTTGTGCATGAAACGTCATATAAACATACGTTTTTTTGTATTTTAACACCACATTGGAGGCCAAATTCCACCGTCTAACATCTCCTCTCAGACCCAGACTTATCCCTCTCTTCCACTTATCTCCTCCTCATAGAATATAAATGTGTTATTGCTCGATGAGCCGTGCTCATAATCCAACCGCAATGTTGTGTGAGTCTTTATCTGCGAGCGCAACTTCCCCGGCTGCCAGAAAGAGATACAGCAGCTTCACACATTAACCTGAGATCAGGGTAAATGCAGAAATTGACACAGCTGCTTAAGAAGGCAGAACTGGCGTGCAAGCCGCCATCAAAGCACATGAAAAAAAAAGCACAAGATGAAGTGACAGGAAGTGAACACAAATGTGTATATACCGCTACACTGAGCGGTTTTAGTGTGTTAATTTTCCTAGAAATGTAGGTTGCTGTCTCGTCTGTTTGTACCCGCATGAGATGTTTGTGTTGGGGAAAGTCTCAATTATTCATTTGGTATGCAATTTCCTTCAGACCTTATATGCACGATGACATACACAATTCTTACCGTTGAGGCAATATCCTCTTTCTTCATTGCTTGTAACTAAATCAAGATGGTGAAACCATGTTCCTTTATTAGCCTGAACCTGCTTTACCTCATTTTGCTATCAACTCGACTGCAACTGTTCAGCGCAGCGCTTGAACAATGCCCTTCCAAATATCAGCTCTGCGAATGCACCACAACAGATCCTGACATTTCCGCAGCTTCCTGCCGCAGTCTGACATTTACGCCTCTGACTGCCGGGCCGCCAATCTCCGCCCGGCCATCTTGTTCTGAGTAACAGCTGGATAAGAGAGTCGCCAGACACAAGGCATCAGATTTGTTCCGACCGAGCTTTTGATGAACTGTGTGCAGGGTCTTGAAGATAGAGTGGGGGCTCTGGCTGGCGTGTAGGTCAGACTCATGGACGCGCAGCACAGCGCAGAGTGATGGAGGCAGTTGCTATGGAGACCAGTGTGCACTTCTGGTGTGCTGATATTTGGACGTCCTTCATATCCGCTGTTGACACATAAATGTGGTTATTCCAAACAGCAGAAATAGTGATTGAATGTCTGTGGGGTTTTGAAAACACATCCAATGCCAGGGTTGGAAGCACCTCATGACTGACAAGAAAAACAGGGTGTGGTTTGGGTGCACCCCACCCTTTTCTCTATCCAGCCCCTCCCAGGAACACCTTTCAAATTAAATCACATATATTTTGGATGGAATTCTCTGTCTTTTTAATCAAGTTTTGTAGCATGAAATGGGGAATAAATGATGAATAATTTGACTGATTCCAAAGGAACTTGATGGTTTTATCATCCCATAATGAACCATTTTAATCTGATTGGCCTCAGGACTCCATCACTGTCTCTGTCTCTGCTCTCGCACACAGAGAGAGACACATATTTCTTTGTGTGAACAGGCTTTGTGAGTGATCAGGGTTGGTGAGAGGCTTTCTCTCATCCACATTATCTCACGCTCAAGTTTGTTCAACCATTGTTGGCAGGATTTCCTCTGGTCTCCCCATTTTCCCTCAACACCAGCACTTCTCCATTCAGCCATCTTTTTAATATATCTATTTTTTAAACAATATATCATTTTCAAACTCAGTAGGTGTTTTAAAATCATCAGTAACTATAGCGATTGGGAAACTGGGTCTTAAATTCAAAGCCTCAAACGTGTAGAATAATCGGCAGTAGGTTGTAAATTAAACAAGCTAAGCTCTTCTGTTTAAATGAAGGTTATAATAAAGTGGGATGCAGGCTGTGCTCACAAACCCTGCCATGAAATAACCGCCTCCCACTTCCTTCTTCAGGCTGAGTTACACCATGATGTCATTTCTTTAAAAAGCTTCCTTTACACCCAACGTCAAGCTTCCTGTTGAAGTGTTTTGAAAGGAAGCACATGTTTATCAACTACAAACTGAATGGCATCCGCAAAGACTTCACCTGTGAGATTACTCGATTATCATCACCGTGCTGACTGAGAGTATATGAGCTCGGGGGATGACACAGGACATTCCTGATGGCTATACAGTACTCTGTGACACTCACTGTCCAAACACGCCCGCTCTGCTGTCCCAGCACCCAAACACAAGCGAGGCCCTACTTTGTTGTTATTGCACAAAGCCCGGCCTTTTGAAGCACTCCAGTCATGCTCCTATGACGCCCGAATAGCTCACTCAGCCTGGGACTCTGCATGGTGAGACAAAGCTCACGTATCGGCCAAAGGTAGAGGACAAGGACACTCTCCTGACCAGGCCCGCCCATAGAAATGGCGGGGCCCCTTAGAGGTCCATCCACTGGACCCTCCTCAAATCTAATTTATTCATATCAATACATGGGCTTGGTCTCTCAACATGCTCTCCTACATTGACACATGTAAAGCCCCTTTCCCACTGGTCAAAAAACCTGCTAACACGCTTTTTTGCTTTTGGGAAAGGTTACAATCTGCATTCGGACCCGAGTCAAGACGGTCTGGTCTACTGTTGCGTCACCAAACGTTGTCCTGGCGCCTAGCAACAGGTAGCTAGTAGGCTAACTAGATAATTTGTTTCAAGGGCCCTTTCGTTTTCTTTAACACGTGTAACATTTGCTATTCGACTGAGTTGAAACCCAAAACGTTGACATTTTAAAGTGTGTTCCTTTGCTGTTAAAAAGTCCACCATTTCATTTGAATTAGCGCACAATGCATCTCAATGGGCAGTGATCCATTGCATGCATCCTTCGCAGCCGGGGAATCAGCGGACGCATATGAGGGCTGCATCTGAAGGAGCCTTCGAATAGGGACAACCTTTGACACGCTTCTGTAACGCAATCAGCCTTCAAATACGGCCTTCGAAGGATGCAGCCACTGGATTGGGACACAGCTACAGAAGAATGACATACAACGACGAATTTGTTCTTTGTTTCGTGCAAGATGCAGCAACACGGGCAAGACAGCGAGGTGAGAGCTTCTTCTGATCCGTGGGTAATTTTGTTGTTCCCCCCTGTTTCAGGCGCGTTTGTGATGTCAGACAGCGACACAGCACAAAAGAGCCTGAAAGGAGTACACTCCACTGGCAATGGGAAATTTTGCGGGTCGTCCCGGGTCTGAAAAAACAACGGCAATGTGCTAATTTTGGTGGGAAAGGAGACACAAAAGACAGGCCAATACTCTAACAGCATTTCCCTGCCCTTGTGTTTTTCTGGCCATTTTTCTGGATTCACCGAGCTACAGGAGTCAGTATACTTTTGCAGCCAGCTTCCCTTTCATGTCCAAATTAGCAGCCTGTGTTTTGGGTCCGGGCTTATAGAAGTAGACTCAACAACATCATTAGTATCCAGAGAAGTCGATTGGTTTAAATTCTGCCGTTGGGGTTAAAAAAAGAAGTTAGTAGTGGTAGTGCCTTTACTGGTGCTAGCTACCTCCTGGTCAGTCACATTAGCTGTAACGTTGGCTGCCACCTGGCTGTTGTTTGTCTCTTCAGCCTGTCTCGGAGCAGCTTTCTGAGCTTACTGAAAAAAGTTGGTCAGCACATTAGTGTTGGGTCAAAAGCAAACTCCCATTTATTCTTCTCCTTAATTTTTCAATATCCCCATTTATGCACAGGTGCTAGCGTGGCTAGCACTCCGAAATAGCTATCCTAGTAGGTAATTAGTGCTTCACACTGGACATTTTATATCAGTTTTCATTATTAAACAGGCTATTTTTTACTAAAGAAACAATTAATGATATTTTTGTTCTGAAAATTGTTTGGGCTCCTGTTAAATATTGGTTATTGTTGCTTATATTTGAGATGAACAAAATTTACACTGGTCTCAAATGGGCGGCCCTGCTCCTGACCACTTCCCACACTTCCTTAGAGACCTCCAGCACAGGCAGCAAACATAATAAATAGACTTAAAGTAGTAACAGGAAGTTGTCAGATAAACACACAAGCACCTGTCTATAAATTCCCAAGAGGTCACATGTTCTTCCTCCAGTGAAATGAAGTAAAATTTGCGGTTGCTTAATGTTATCGTTGTCGCCAAGGGATCTTGCACACAAATATTCAACACCAGAACCATTTAGTCCTCACTATTACACCACATCTGTGCAAACACTCATATCCACCACATGTTTAGACAGTGATGGTGTGTTTCATCCACCTCTGTGCGTATAAGGACATCTTGCAATCTCCTCTAGTCACATACCAGTGAGTGTGCCGGTCGGAGGGAAAAAGACGCACAGCCGTAGAGGAATGCTGAGGAGGTGCCACGCCACAATGATTCCCAGCCACAAGGCAGTCTGATGCATGTGTGTGTCCTCACTGAGTAACCATCATGGAAACCGTTTTATTTTTTTTGTTGCGTAGCGGCTGACTCAGCTGTCTGATGTTTAATTTAGGATTCAGTCATGCCCATTATGCAGCTGTTTTCTTTTTTTTGCTGCTGTAGCGTCACGCAGATAATAACCCTGACACCTGGGTTAACTGTTAACTCGCTGAGGTTGAGTTTTGAAGCCACTTTACACTTGAATGATAAATATCACCTGCATTCATGTTAAACAGAGTTCAACTAAGGTCAGCAATTTACTTAACCTCTTTAGGCTGACAGTGATTAAGAGTTTTGTGCATTTTGTCGTACTCAAGTGTTGACTCTTTTGTCTGTATTTTTCAGTCTAGCCTACATGGGACTGTGTGCTTATTTAGCTGTTTGAAAAGAGATTTATCAATCACAGCAAATGTTACACATTGACCCAACTATTCATTAAAGGACTGGGCTGTCTTTGTGTCAATGTTTTCTCTCCAGAGACAGAAACTAGGACGGACATTGTTCAGAGAAGGAAGAGAATCAGGCTGGATAATCATTTGTCTTCAGACCCTCTTTTACTTCCTTTCCGTCTCGCACTTCTTTTTCTCCATTAACTCATCTGAGCCCATTTTACATTTTTATTTCCAGTCATACCTTATTAGATTGAACTTTAAATTATATTTAATTCACTTTCACTACACTTCATAAAAGAGAAAATGCATTAAAAACAGATGACAAGGTAAGGTAAGCTTTATTATTGCAGTGCATGTCATACACAGGGGGGAATTCAAACAACATTGGTTTGCATAAGAAACCATGAACTAACCTTTGACATGTTTGCTCATGCCATACGCAAGCTTGTATCTTTGTTGTTATTGCTTCGGATGTGCCACCGTGGCAACAGCTAAAACAGGAAGTGGCTTGTATCTGTAGGATTAGAGGTGTGAATCTCTCTGACAAACTTCTGTTTCGACCTTTAATTCTGGGGTGAAATCATGGGTGGGTGTGAATTCAGTTGTCAGGGGAAAACAAATGTGTGAATGTTGAATCTGCGTCCGATATCACGGCTAACACTCAGTATGACATTTTTAAACTCTTCTCTAACATGTTCTCAAAACCTAATCTAAACATTCTCCAAGTAAATATTAGTCTTTGTATTTTCACAAAGACCATCTCTGTTTTTATTTATGAAACCACATGACCTATTGCTATAATCATTGGTTTGCCCAATAACAGGGGTCAGTAGAGGCTAAAGGAAGTCAAGGTAAGGTTGGTCCTACAGTTCCACTGGGAGTAGGCTTGTTATTGTTCTCTGTGTCTTGCTTCACAATGAGTTGCTTCCTTTTCCTGCATTATGTTTAGATCATGTGTGATAGGCATTGTATCTTTGTCTTTATGTTCAGGTGTAGGCTATTCTGGTGTTTTTAGCCATGCTAGCGACATGACTCTAGGGATGGCAGTGTCGTTCTGTTGGAAAGTAGATTGTTTCACTACTTTGGTCCATAGGCTACTGAATATCTCGACAACTAGAAGATGCGTTGAAATGTTGAAAGTGATTCTTTAACTTTTCATTTTGAGTCAACGCCAGTTTTACTTTTCCAAAAGCCTAAACTTAATACCTACAAAGCTAACACCCATTCGCCTGTACTCTGTGTTAAGCATTACATAGGAAACATTAGCATGCTAGCACATGAAACGAAGATGGTAAGCATGATAAACATTGCTTAATAACTGTTAGCTTTATCATTTTGAGCATGTTAGCAAGTTGATGTTAGCACTTAGCCAATGTGCCTAAGCACAGCTTGACATTGCTGCTAGCATGGCTAACTTCAGGCTCGATTTACACTTCCTGTGTTTCACAGCTAACATGCGTTACAAGTTTCTGGTTAGGAACATCTTTCTGGTGTTTGTCCCGTGCTCATACAGGCTAAATGAGCTGGAAAAGCTGTAATGTGATTGTCATAAGCTGCCGAGTGAAATAGGCCAGTTAAGTGCTGTCCCCATGACCACTAAAGTACTGGCCATGCTGCGCCATTAGACATCCTTTACGGCTAGTTGGTAAGGAAGTCACAGAATTAGACTGCCGTTACACGCAGTTCTTATCACAGTTGTTTATTTGATTGCTCAATCACATGCAAACGCAAGATACGCTGTTGTCGGGGAGATTCCAGAATCCTGAGATGGCTCCATCTGTCACCTGGCGAAGCAAACTGTCGAAATTCGAGATAAGAATAGAGGCAATTCATTTATTCATGATGGAAATGGAAAATACTGGAACATTATTGGAACAGGTTTTTATGACTATTTTTGTCTCTCTCTTGGCCAATCAATGCAAGGAGATGAAAGCAGGTAAAAACAGATGTTAGACACAGAAAAGTTTGCAGTATATCAGAGTTTCTTTTAATGGTTTGATCTATAGAAACTGAGGTGCCTCTCCATGAATCGATGTGACCTCTTTGAATTGGACACACTGACATATACAGCAAGAGCGACAGAGAAAATCTGATGCATTGAAAATGGAGTGCGGACTGAACAAAAGACCAGATGGGCTCTCAGAAACTGTTGCTGTCAGGAACATGAAAAGAGGAAAAAGGGAGGGAGAGCTGGAGACAGGGAGGGAGGGAAGGATAAGCAGCCAGACAGAAGCAGAGATCACCTTCTTCTTATCCATTACAAACTGTAGAGGCAGGAAGAGGAGAGAGAAAGAGCAGAAGAGAAGCTGTGTGAGGTGGGTCGGGAGGCGAGAGGAGGTGGGGCGAGTGTGGGAGAGGCAGAAGGGTGTGTGTGCTCACATGAACCGCTCTTCCCCTCCAGTGTGTGTGTGCCACTCGCTTCTGTGTCTTTCGGGCAGTGAATAGAAAAGTTGGAGCAAAGTCTGAGTCAGCTCCAGCAGCTACCAGACACTCACAGCGACTCCCTCCCCAGTGACAGGTTCCTTCTCTCTCTCTCTTTTCTAACTGCTCTCTCTCTCACTCATTCAGTCTCTCTCTTTTCAAACACACACACACACACACACACACACAACTTACACACAAACCACCCGTCTCTCCTGGCAGAGGGAAGACAGGACCACTGGAGAACTGTTACACACCTTTACTCCCAGCTACTCACCCAGCCATCGCCAGACTCTTCACCCAGGATGTGGACGCTTCTCTTGGGGGTCACCTTTGGATTACTGGCCTCCTCCAGGTCGGAGGAACTTCAAGGTGAGGAGACTCTGACTTTACCCAGCGGATTGCTCTTTGTTTGGGGATTTTTTAAACCTTATTCTGCATTCATTTTGCCTGGCTGATTTCAGGACTAGACTATATTGTCCCTTTTTCACTGTTCGAGCCTTGTTGAGAGTGTAAGTGAGCGCTCATGTGAGGAGAAGACAGTGAAAGAAAGAAAGAGGAGGCTGTGCTTGTTGCTGCTGCTGCTGCTGCTGCTTGTAGAACGGATGAGTGGATGCCGGCAAGAGAGCGTGTGCTACACCAGCGCAGACAGGCTTACGTCTGGCAGTCTGAGACTCCTGATAGACACAAAGGAGACTCCTGCTCACTCTCTGTCTGACACACATTCGCACCCAGGAAAGTGAGCCTTATTTATCAAGGTTTTTGGATGCCCTGCGAAGCTTTCTTCTTTTCAGGTAGAAGCAGAAATAGAGAGTTTTTATTCTTTTGCTGTGCTGTTACAGCTGGGGTCTTTGCTGCCACGCTTAATGCTTTATTCCCTGACACAAAGGATGTTCAGCAATCGCTCGCTCCCCCCCCCTCAATGTCTCCCTCTTTTCCCTTTGTCTCTTTCTCACATGTGCTTTCTGTGTAAGCTTTAGATTGGATTTGTAGCTCGGAGCGATATATCTCTGGAGGTGTAGTTGGTACTGAATCAAACAGGTCTGGGTTCGTCTGGCTCTGTTCCCTGAGGAGGTGGTATAGTGGGGTTGTTCACAAAGACTCCCTATGGCAATGCACCAAATAACAATCAAGCTATAAATTTGACCAGTATTTAAAGGCAAATAAGAGACAAGCTAGACAGCCTGTATGTGCACTGTATGTAGGATGAGGCAAGGGGGTGCCCCCCTCCTCGACTCACCAGTCTTTCAACATGTGCTCCTCGTGTGCTGGGGACTTGTGAGCTTTCCTGTGTCTTTGTGGGTGTAAGTCTATGCTTGACTTTGTGAGTAATTGGTGTCTGGTAAGAAGTGTCCTGCTGTGGTTTCCACTTGTCCTGATCAATAAGTTGTCTTCAAACCTTAAACCTGTGGCTGTGTTTTGACTCAAGCACATCATTAAGAGCAGGTCTCATGGACTTGTGGTCAGGCCAGTTGACCAAGAGCCTACAAGCCCAACAGTGCGTCTGTTTACATATTTATGTTTGTTATTATTTTATTTTAGTAGTACTGCTGTGAAGACAGCTGGATAGGTGCAGCAATCGTGTCTGAATCAAATTTCCCATTAGGGACAATAAAGTGTATCATATCCTATTGTTTCTTACTGCATGGTATGGTATCGTATTATACAGTAATGTATCGTATTGTATCAGACTGCATCGTGCCATACTGCATTGTATCTTGCCGCACCGCATCTTATCATATAGTATCTTATCATATGATGTCGTATCATATCGTACCACATTATATCAAACAGTAAAGTATTGTATCGTACCGTACCGCATCGTATTGTAGGATGTAGTATCTTATAATATTGTATCATATCGTACCGTATTATATCATACAGTATTGTATCATATCGTATCGTACCGTACCGTACTGCATCGTATCATATAGTGTCTTATCCTATCCTACCGCATCATATCATACACTATCTTACTGTACCGTATTGTACCAGAACCTACCATATAGTATCATATCATATTGTACTGCATCGTATCATATACTATTGTACTGTATCTCACCACATCGCAATATAAACTATCGTACCATACCGTACCGCATCGTATCACATAGTATATATCATATAATATATACTGCGTCGTATCGTATCATTGATAATATCGTTTTAAATTGTATAGTATTGTATAGTAACGCATTGTATCGTATACCCTAGCATGTATGATTCAACAGAAATTGTCATTTCAATACAATTCTCAATAAAAGTTCCCCTTATGCATTTTAATTTATATGTATATGCAGTCCTGCGAGAAATGTAACAAAATACCAATTTAGAATAATCAAAGGTATTAGGGCACTCCAATAATTTTGTTTAGATTTTGTATTTTGTTTGTTTTGAGACTTAATGTCTATTATCCATCTATCATCTCAATTTTGATACTATATCACAGTATCATACTATCATACTATATTTCAAACTCAACTGTCAGTGCTCTTATGTCTTTTAAATTTCCAATAATGCCCATAAAAGTCTACAGATTCTCCACGCAACAACATACTGACCATCAAGTCCTGCTTTTTCCATGCAGATGTTAAGACACTCTCTCTCCCTCACACATACAAATATAAATGCATGCACTCGTCCAACCTGACCGCTGGACTTCCCGCAAATGTGGCCACCATTGCCATGTACCGGTGTCATGTTTCAAGGTGAGGGGTGGTCAGGGGCCCTGTGGACTGGTACCGGGCCCTGACAAAGAGGGCTTGTGCCTGTACGTGCTGAGTACCATCTAATGCCACCTGAGACTCTCGGACACGTGTTTGCCCTCTCCACCTATGTACCCTCCTCTACAAACCAACCACCCTGAAGCTGAAAAGCCCTCCACCACTATCTTGTATAACTCCTTTCCTCTTTTAATTAATTCCTCTTTACCCAGATCTTTGACACTGGCTGAACTGGTCTTTAACAGTGCAGGGGTCCTCGTATTCCAGGTCTCCTCTGTCTCTTTGTGTGCTTTTAAACCTTGTAATTACTTTTTTAAAACCTTTTTGTGAGTTTCAGTCTCCCTCCCCACACTCCCCCCCTGTCTGCTTTTCCCTCTCGTGTACACTAAAGTCTTTGTGTCCTTGGGAAAACTGCTCAGAAAGATCTTGGTAATGTACACACATCCCTGAATGAGGCAGTGATTTTCTAACTCACTGTATCATCAGGCATAACTGCAGATTATACTGGATACACTTTGATTTTAGGCACAAAGGCACTGAAATGTGCATGTCAGGACAAAAAGGGAAAAGGTTCCAGACGCTAGTAGGATAAATGAAACACACAGTTACTTCAGAGGAGTAGTTTGACATGTTGGAAAGAGGGAATTCTTTCAAAGAATCATAATTGTGGAGCTACAGGGAATGTTAGCTTAGCCACAAGATTTAGCGCACTTAGCAAAATGTTGTTCTAAAATGTTTGTATTATAGTGTTGTATGTGTATAAATCTTAACAGTTAGCTTTAGATGTGTTGTTGAACATATGAGCTATGGCGAGAGGTAGACGCTTGTCCCTTGTCCTGCTTTTGAGCTAAGCTAGGCTAGCTGCTAACCTTTTTGAAGCAATAAGCATATGTAAGGCAATTTCTTCAAAAACAAACACAGATATTTTCATAAAATATGTGGTCCATATTGTAGAAACATCAGTAGAACATATCACAGTTTGACAGTTAGCTTGTTGTTCTAACTAAAGAAGGCAGTGAAAGACTTCTGCTGCGCAAGGTCTCTTGTGTGCAACTCTGCTAAAGTCTCCTTTATCTTCACATCTAATTGTTGAAGGTCAGGTTTCTTATCACAGATCATCTATTTGGATCCACTGAAACCTCCGTTTTAATTTAGAGGAGAGCTTTAAGGCTAACATTTAATAAAAGGCAAAGGGAAAAAAAGTGCCCTTGCCCCTTTCTATTGGAAAGAAAGCTGGGCTTGCTTTACAAAGTGTATGTCAGGGGTGTAGGAAGGTGCAATGTGGTGAATGGAAATGCCACAGTAGAGGGAAAAACAGATAGTTAAGAGTCCTTATGGTGACCTTCAGGTAATGTTCTGAGTGTGTGTTTGTTGTGTGGGTGTGTGCGCACAAACACGCTTGCACCAGATCTCATGTTTCGCCTGTCCCACTGGCCTGGCTGACCTGTGACCAGCAGAGGGAAAGACAGGCCTGCTGACAGAGCAACTTCCCTCAAGCGTAATAATGTAGGAATCTGGACACCAGCTGATGACTGTGGCTAAAAGGATTTCACAGTAATAATGGGAGATATACTGTAGATTCTCTTTTCCAGCCTGGGATTCCTGCACTCAGGACACATGAGAAAACTTAAGTGAGAAATGTCTCAAATGCAGTAAAAATGCAGGTTAAGAAGCCATTTATTGTGTTTGTTACTAATCTTGACATCAAGACACTAAATTTAGTGGCTTTCTTGCTGTGTCTAGACCCTAAAAAGGTTAGAACTGAAGACATTTTCAGCCACCTTTAAAGTGTGTGTGCATGTGCGTCTGTTATCTGCCGGTGTGTTTGCGCATCTGCATGCAGGGGGTACTTTGTACTTTATTGCTGGCATAGAAAAGACAAACAGAGGATAATGAGAGAAAACAAGAGAAGCAGAGAGAGAGAAAGTGAAGTGGGAGTGGAGAGTCGGGCTTGTCTATTACTTCTAGAGCAGCTGGAGGTTTTGGCAAGACGCTTTGTTTAAGCTCCCTTTCTCCCGGGTTCTGCACATCCAGCCTGTGCAGTCTCCTTGGTTTCAACTCTATTAGGTGACAATGGAGCCTTTGGGAGAGTCAGTGCCTTGGCGTAGAAGGCTTCTCGACTGTATAAAGACACCCATGTCTGTCCCTCTGCATACTAATGATAACTCCTCGGATTCATGTCAGGCTTCTTTTCAGCTCACTGATGGTTAGCCGTGCTCCCTTTGATCTCTCTGGGCAGGTTTGCAAGGCCGGGGCTGTTGTCTTGTTTTTCACTCCTTTTACTCTCAGGGACGCTGCGCCATGTGGCAGCAAGTGCTGAGTTTCTTTCAGGTGTGTGTGTGTGTGTGTGTGTGTGTGTGTGTGTGTGTGTGTGTGTGTGTGTGTTAGAGATAGAAGCAAAAAACTCCCTTAGAAAAAAAAGTGTTGGCACTTACTGGTGTTGCCTAACTGCGACTTGCTGCAGAGAGCTCCACTTCCTGCTGCTGCTTGCTCTGTGTTTACTCATAACAGCCAGTGGAAAAACATCTTTTCCAAGTCAGCTCTCTCCACAGCAAAGTCATAAACATGGCTGCCTTATAACAAACA
This sequence comes from Semicossyphus pulcher, assembly GCF_022749685.1. Taxonomy (NCBI): domain Eukaryota; kingdom Metazoa; phylum Chordata; class Actinopteri; order Labriformes; family Labridae; genus Semicossyphus; species Semicossyphus pulcher. Next base: position 20,916,362 of record NW_027211759.1, read on the forward strand.
GTAATTAACTTGATATTTGAGTCATATAGCTTCTCCAGTAGGGATATAAATATCTGCACGAGGGGATAACAACAACAACATATGAGACCAATATTGTGCCAATGTGTTCTCAATATTTATTTTTTATCATGCCTCACTACAGGATGCAGCCTATGAAATCTGTAAAGATGGTTGCTAGAAAATGCACTTCCTTCTTCAGTGCGTAACAGTGTGTCTTCATGGAGCATGTGATAACTGTGTGTATGTTGTTCTATAATGCAGAACAACAGCAACGCAGACCACAGCAACAATGATTGTCGGGTAGATTTGATACCGCTGAATGAAGCTTCACAACATAATGTATTCATACATTATAGGACTGATGAGTGAGAATACATTGTGTTATCCAGGCAGTGTATTTAATTGGTGTGATGGTATATATTTGTTTGGAAGAGGTTACAACTTTTTCAAGTTAAAGGCTTTAAAAAAAGAAAGAGAAAAATAACCGATATTGTGAACCATCTTTGGATTTTGTGCCAAAGCATGATCTCTACTTCCAACTTTAGTCTTCTTCCAACTTACAGTTTATATTTTCTGTTTCCCCCTGAAACTGTGAGCAACATCATCCAAATGAGAAAACTTGTGAATCAATATTTGTAATGTAGGGGAGGCATGAGAATCTTGAGAAATATGACATTTTCAGTTGTTTCATTTTCACAGCTGTTTTCCTGTACAAGTCAGTTGTCGTCGCTCTGTGACTTAGCCCAACACTTTCACAAGCTGTGAATGTGTCACCATGGTAGCACATTTAAACAAGAACTAAACAGATATGGATTTCCTCTTTACATGAAGTAAATCTTCATATGACATCCGTGTTCGTGGTCAAGCATCCTGCTTATGCTTTTCTTCTTGAAAACAATATTGACGCTCTGTTATTTGCTGCAAAGTTAGTCAGAACTGTCTGTTAAGCCTCCGCAGACTCTGGAGAAATCTGTTTCCTGAGCAAATTGTGTGTGTGTGTGTGTGTGTGTGTGTGTGTGTGTGTGTGTCCCTTGGTAATTTGAACAACTCTTACTGGGCGTTTTTGCTATTTATTTCTCAAAGCAAATAATCACCTGGTCATATTGGGAAGCCCCCCACCCTAAAATCTATTTATTGCCAGCTTTAAGCCTTCTTTTGTTTGCACATGCCGCCTCTTCACCTGTTCGGCCTAGTTTGCATTTTAGTTTTCATTTCAGTGGGTGGAAAGTCGTTTGCCTGAGGTTTCTCCTTCATTCAGGCAAACTTAAACAAATAGGCCGAACAAGGGATTGGATTGGTACAAAGTTTTGAGGAGTACCAACTCAAGCCAATACATTTCCAGGACCGTTGGCTGCTTTTGTTAAGACTATAGTGAAGGTTTCGATGCAATCTTCTAATCTAGAGAGTCAGTTAAACGGAGGAAAGCCAGGACTAGTCAGAGAAGGATATAATGTTCTATACAACAGCCAAGAGGATATTTCGCAACCAGGCAAACCAAATGTATTCTTATTAATGGATTATTATTGATGTATTGAGAATTTTTTATGCCTTTATTGATAGAGGACAGTGTTGGAAACAGGGGAAGAGAGAGTGGGGATGAAACGTGGCAAAGGGCCAGGGTTGGGAGTCGAACCCGGACTGCCGATTTAACCACTCAGCTAAACCAGCACCGAAATTGAGAATTTTTAACATGCTGCAAACACCAATAAAGCTTTTTTTTGTCCTCTCCTTGTTAAGTATACACTTGTTTGCACACTTTGGTTAGAACAAAAAAGGCTCTTAGTGAGGAGGCCCGGGGAGCTAAACTGTAGATAAGCACGAGCATGCTGCCGTCCTCATGATGCTCCTCTCCCAGACCACTCATCTGATTTAACCAGTCAACTCATGACTCACAACACACCTAACATTTATACATCAGGAATGTACTTATTATACATTTTATGGCTGTGACACTTTAAAGTGCACCATCATGATGTTGAATAGAAACAATAACCCATATACTGTATCTAACTTGTAATTAATCCTGTCAGACACTGACACTGAATCTTCTCTCTCCCTGCAGTGAATTCTCGCAGCTGCAGCTTTGCCAGGGTCTTTCTGGTTGAGGGAGCGTCCCGTCACTCCCTGAGCTTTGACATGGCTGTAAAGGTGTGTGAGCAGCTGGAGAGCACCTTAGCAAGTGAAGAACAAGTCAAGGAGGCCTACGCTAGTGCCATGCAGACATGCAGGTGAAGCCACACGCCTTGTTTACTTCACATCTGTATTTATTGTTTTGTTAAAAGACTCAGAAAGTGATTTTATCACCCCATCCCATTAGCTCATTATTGCACTCTATTGGTAGATGTGAAACCAGAAAAGAGGAAAGAGGTCTTTCAGTTTTAGTACACAGACACGCTACGTTTGTCATGTGATTACAACCACGTAAACTTCCAATGAAGGAAACCACCATTTGTTCCTCAGCTTTGTCTCTACTTCTCTTTTGTATGTTGAAATGTGTTTAGACGTCTACTACTTGGAGACAGATTACATCATGCAGTGTCCCAAAATATGTTTCCTTACAGTAATCTCATTGTGTCCATTCAGGAACGGCTGGACCAGCAATGTGAGCACGGCCATCCTCAGACACACTGAGCATGAAAACTGTGCCAAGAACGTGACTGGGTTCATCACCAATGCAAATATAAATCCTGATCAGCTCTTTGATGCCTACTGCTATGATGAACAAGGTGACTATACGCACAGGAAATGGACAGCTACACTTTATCAGACATATAAATGTACAGTCTGCATCGCACAGACATGTTGTATTGGCTTCTTTACATTGTGATGACGTCTCCTTCCTGATCCTTCATGTTTCAGTCGGGCCTGAAAAAAACTGCAGCGCTGCATTCAATTTGAATGTAAACTTGCCCTCTGATGAACCAGGTTAGTGCAAGAGGCCCATTCACACTTACCTTATTGTAGTTACAATGTGTCACCATGTATCCAAAAAATATATACAGTAATCAAACCAAAAATTGAACCTGATTCTGCCATTACACTGACTGAAATACAACCTTAAATGAACATAGGATAGGATGTCAACACTTAAAAACATGCAGAATGTCCAGCCATTAAAACTTATGCATAATGTTTTCATATTAAGCAACCATCAAAATATTGAATTCTAAACAATAAAGTTCCTATAATAAAATCTTTTGGACATCACCTCAGTCTAGTTATCCAATGATGTCATCTCTATCGTCAACAACAACAACAAGACAACTTCTAGCTTAGCTGGAGGCAGATATACAGTTAACTAGGGGCGTAATCGCAGGGTAACTTACGATACAATAGGATACGCGATACTATGCGTGACACATGGCCCATGATAACAATAATATCACAATACAGTGATTCTGCAATAATTGCTATATTGCATTGCATATTTGTAAATTAGCATCACATCACTGGAATTCAGTACCACAGTCAATAAGAGAGTCTAGTATACTAGTATATATATATTTTTTTTATCTAAAGCTAATATATTTCTTACTATTTTGTCAATGAAATAGTTTTTGTTGTTTTAAGATGCCACTAACATCTAGCAAAAGGGACTACCAATGAAAACTAGCCTTTCGCCTAACTCGGGTGCATTTACATTTTGTTTAAAAGTTGATTAATGTAAATTGTCCCTTTTCTTCAAGTCAACTATTAAATTAAAACATTTAAATACTGATATTTGGCGCCAGCCTATCGATAACTGTATTGCCCAAGTTGCACGAGTCGAGGATATGTCGCCATGTGGATAATTGTATTGCCCGAGTTGACGATATGTTGCCGTGTCGATGATAGTATTGCACGAGTCGACGATATGTTGCCGTATCAATAATTGTAAGGCACGAGTCGACGATATGTTGCCGTATCAATAATTGTAAGGCACGAGTTGACGATATGTTGCCGTGTCGATAATTGTATCGCACGAGTCGATGATGTGTTGCCGTATATTGCCATATCAATATTTTGTCCCACCCCTACAGTTTTTGTCTTTGGACAAACAATATCACAGCTGGGTGAGGTTACCTGTTACCTGCCTCAATATAGGAGTCAGTTGCTCCAACACTGTTAGTACAAGTTAGTCAATGCCCTGCAAGGAAGAACAGATTCACTTTTATTAAACATTTCTTACATTTCAAAACATAATCAAAACAATGAAATAAAACAAACTATAACAAGCAAGATATGACTCACTTTATGCCACGTTTAAATAGCACTTATATATATTTATATATATATATATATATATATATGAAAAAAAAAACAATTGGATTCACTTATTTCATAGAAATACACTGATACCTTTGTTCTGTTAAAAATGAAAAAGTTTAAATATTAAAAGTTATGTGTGGTTGTAACAAGCATCTATTCTCCACTCAGCGGACCCCTCGTCACAGCCTCCGGACCCGACAACAGCAGAAGGCCATGAAGAGAGCACCCCAAAGGCACAACCTGAGGATGCCTCCGATAGCGAGGGTGCTGATACCACGGTATCACCTGGTGAAGACGCTTTTAGGGATGCCATGGAAATCACTCCATCAGCTGCTACTATTCCCTCAGAGCTGAGTCCAGGTGAGGCCTCCACGGGGGATCCTGCAGCGAAGGAGAACGGCAGCGTGGGGCCCACTTTCACTCCCGGACACTTTGAGCAGCCCGCTGGGTCTGGGATGCTGCCGGAGGGAGCCTCTCCTACGGCCCCTGTTGGAGAGTCGGAGGAAGCACATGCTACCACGGAAAATGGGGGACATGCCATGGGGGCTGAGGGAGAGGGTTCAAGGACAGAGGGTAAGAAAATCACAAGCAGACACATAAGTGCACCAAATCAATGCACAAGTAGAGCTGTTTGTATGATTACACCAACGTATACAGAAATTTAAGAACCAACAACAACTGACAATATAATGCATTGCTCTACAATATTTGAAAAACACATTTCTGTAGTGCTAAGAATGTTTATATGGAGACTGCATCAAAGAGAATGAGTGCAGCAACCTCCTCTACAGTCCTTTTTGTATTTTAATGCATTGCAAGATTCCTGTTCTGTTTACACGAACATGCAATCATAGAAAATGAGTTAAAATAGATGTAAAAGGAAACATTGTTAAAGGGCAGCGCTTCCTGTCATGAGATGCAACAGGTTTAGAGGGGACTAAAGAAACTTTAAGATCACATGACGCCCCCTTGTGTTAGCTTGAGCGGTGGAGTGAATTCATAAAAAGCAGGCCATGGTGCAATTGTCCCCAAGAGCAGTTACAAGCAGGCTCAGCATGTTAATATAACATGCATTGAAACATACAGCATATATATGCAATTCAACTTTCAGTAAATCCAAGTACAATATTCAAATTATATCCATAAGCAAATGAGAAACAACCTTCTGTTTATAAAGAGGGATCTGGTTCAACAAAGCCTGCAGCCTCATGTAGGAATGAAAAAGCATCATCAGGCAGGAATTATTTCCTCTTCTCTTCAGCCACCAAGTTTCATGTTTTAAATATACTTAATTTTGGAAGAGTAACCGTGTCATTTCTAAGGGCTGCACGGTGATGTAGTGGATAGCGCCGTGGCCTCACAGCTAGAGCTAGAAGGTTCCTAGTTCCAATCACGGTTCGGATGAAGTGAGCCTTTCTGTGTGGAGTTTGCATGTTCTCCCCGTGCATGCGTGGTAATTTAACTCCTCCCACAGTCCAAAGACATGCTCGTTAGGTTCATTGGTGACTCTAAATTGCCTGTATATGTGAGTGAGCATGAGAGATATCTGTCTATGTATCAGTGTGATTGACTGGCGATCAGTCCAGAGTGTACCCCACCTCTCACCCAAGAATGACAGCTGGGATAGGCTCCAGCCCCCCGCGACCCTGATCAGGACAAGCGGTTTAGATAATGAATGGATGGAGGGTACTTCTAAGTTCAATTCATCAGTGAGTGACCTGTACAATTACAACCTTGTTTTTTGGCAACACGCAGCTCCACCCCAAGAGCGCCCTGAAGGCAAGGGTCGTGTCCTCGGTCCTTCTGGGCCTAAAGATGATCAACCTAAGAGCAGCGATTCTTCAAGTAAGAAACCACGCCAGTCAATTTAGAACATGTTGGGAAAAGTGGACTCCATAGCTTATTTACAGTGTTTCTCATGTCTTATTTCTCCCTCCAGACTGGTTGGTAATCATCGGCGTGATTGTTGCAGTTGCTGCCATTCTCTTCGTCTGTGTAGCTGTCGCTAAAAGAAACACGTATGGCTATTTATTTTCCACCTTACGCTAAAAGAGCTGTCATGTATTCTCCTGTTTTTCTGTCTTACTGTGCAGAGTAGTCAATAGTCACTGTTCCAATTCTCACATCATTTCCTGCCGTCTCCGGCCTGGCGAGAGAATCGATAATAAATAAATGTGCCTGAATGTGCTTTCCCCAGCTGGTGCGGCAGACAGCAGACCCTGATGATCACACCCAAAGATGGAGGCGAGGGGAACGGGGCGGCGGCGGCGGCGTCGGCGTCCGGCTCCCACGCCCAGGAGAGAGACCAGGAGATGGTGACCCTCATGAACAAGGAGAAGATCCAGGAGAACGGCAACACGGAGGAGTTCACCGTCATCACGCTAGAGGAGTCGCCGGATAAAGAGCAGCTGGCATGAGAGAGGAGTGGAGAAGCAGAGAGTATAGATGAGGAAAAGGAGGGATGTAGAGTGAGGAGGTGTTTGGGTGATTGGACGGGTGGGGGCTCCAAACACTGGGGGTAAAAACTGCTTACACTGAGTGAGGATGTGTGTGTGTCTAACTGAGGTACAAAGTTTTGTACTGGGTGGGACGTGTCACACCAACATGTGCAGCATTTTGTTTGTGTGGTATGCCAGCAGTCAAAGAGCGTCATGCATGGTGGGGCATCATGCAGGGGGTGTGAATGTGCTCTGTGTCAGTTTGTGCTTTGTTGATGATGGGACTGGGCGGGTGTGGGCTTTTAAAGGAAGGGGTGCTGGAGGACACACTGAAGACAAATGATTCTCCTTTTTAAAATAGGGGGAAATAATAAATCAATGATGAAAACTGGGATATTACATTTCAGATATCGCAAAAAAAATACGTAAATCAACCCTTGATGTGTTCCATATGTTTCATTTATTTGTCATGTTGTTGTAACCTTGTGTATATTTCAGACGTTGCCTGTGGACTTTGGTTTCCCCCATTTGCAAGAGAACTGGGGATGTCACTACCTTAATTTATGCAGCTTTGTTTCCCTTTTTCTTGGTCTCTGTATATAAAGTATATGTTTTGGAAATGCCTTAGCAGTAGCTGCCTGTGCTTTTTGTTGTTTGGTAGAGAAAAAAAAGGGGGCTTTGTATCCTTTTTTAAATAAAGGAATGTGTCATTTTTTGAGAGTTATTTATAGGAAACAGAACAGGGAGGATCGAGCTGATGTATAGCATCCAAAACTGAGCAAATGATGCACCACTGAAGTCAGTAAATATGAATTTATATGATATGCATGATGATATGAAGTCAGTGATGTTATCCTGAGGATAAGTAGAATGACAAGAAGGATGTATACATAGTATTTACACAGTGTGTACATTAATTAAAGAGTAAACAGAATTGGATTAACCATTTTTAATACAACATCTAAGCTCAGTGGATGACAGTGAGTGACAGCGGCCCAGCTTTAGGCACATATGATAATGTGGGGCTCGTGTGCTGTAAACACACAGCAGTGTAAAGGTTTCTCCGTACGAGAGAGGCCGTGACAACGTGGGGGGAGGGGTTCAATGAATGAGTCTTGTGTGTGCTTGCCCGGGCCTCAAAGTGCCAGTCACTCTGTACGTTCACACATGTCAACAAAATGCTGCAGTTTTTTCTACTGACCTTCTCATTGGTGAAATATATCATCCATCATGTCATATCAATATTAGTCCACGTGTGGCCGCTAATCTCTCCTGGTTTTCAGTGTAACGCTGAATTATAATCAGCCGTTTCAGACCGATTTTTTGTCTCTGACTTTTTCCTGCTTTCGCTCCTAAATGATTGACGACATGTAGCACGTGTAGGCAGGTTTTTATGACATATTAACAAAAGATGTCTCTGAATGGATTTGTAAAGTCATGACAAAATAAATGTGTATAGAAGAAGATGTGCGGGAATGTGGCGTTCATTCACTGATTGCTCTGTGTGTGCGTGCGTGTCTGGAGACAAAAGGGAGCGAGTGAATGGTGTGACAGGGGATGTGAGTGGTTACATCGCCCCCCCCTCAACACATTACAGGAAGTGAGGTTTCCATGGAACCGGGGTCACGATGCGTGGACATGTTAACGCAGGAAATGAAGACTGAGATAATGGCAGCCATTTTGAAAGACAGAGTTGGCATGTTTCAGTGTTACACTGCATGTTGTCAAACTGTCTCTGACAGAGCACAATTACTCCTTATTTATTATCTGTTTAGTAAGCAGCGTGCGTCTTTTAATACTAGGAAGCTGTTTAGACGTAATGCTGCCATCGAAAAAGACTGATATGTAGGCTAATAAATTATTCACATTTAAGAAGAACATGCATTACATGTCCTAATGACATTTTTTTCTTGACACTTTTTTCACGAGAAAATGACATTTATATGATGCAGCGGAGAAGACTGGGTATAAATCAATTAGCAAATGTGCTATAGTAAAAATATGATTTTTCTTGTTGTGTGTGTGTTTTTGGCTGAGATGAGGCCAATTATTTTATCATCGTTTTATTTTTCCTTTCCTCCTTCAGATGTTTATTGCCAGTGGAACTTTTTTCATCCCAATAATAGTAGCATGTCTTTCGAACAATTGCTTACAATCACCTGGACCCAGGGACGTGTCTAGACTTATTTGGCTGGGGTGGCCCAACCTGGGCTCTCACTTATACAGGGGGGGCATGAAGTGTGTGCACAAATACACGCCTGCAGAGCATTTATTTACCATTTCTATCTCCACTCATTATTTCTACTTTAACTACTAACGTTAAGGAATCACAAAGACGATGCATTCCTTGGTATAGGTTTCATTCAATGACTGTATATCAAGATGGACGACGCATCCCCATCTGCTCTCATTGTACAAAATTGAAGCCAAAATAGTGCCCAGTGTTAGGCGCTGCCATCTTGCGCTGGTGATGTCTTTTAGAGCCAGAGCTGCGAAGTAGAGATCGGCGGGTGAAGCGGCCATACCTGCTTCCGCTAAGCAAAACATACACTTAACTTACTGAAAGACTGCAAGGAACCCGCACGCCGGCATGTTTAACAGCAGAACAGCTTCTGGTGTTGGCCTGAAGCAGACGTTCACAGATATGTGATTGTTTTATAGTTTGACTCATGTCGATATTTTTATACAGTCTATGTCTTTATTATTTAAAAAATAATACAGACTGGCACCGTGCAAATCTTCCTCTTGCTTACTGTAATTCTTTAAGAACTCAGAAACAAGATGTATCTCCAAACGTTGTAGTTTAAATACCAAGAAAATACAGCTTGTTACGTTTAAATGCAATAAAAGCGTCTAGTTAGTTTGAACGTAAATCCCGCCTTTGACTGGACAAATCATAGTTAAGGATTTTGGGATTGAACTTTTCATTGGGGGGACCTTCGACTACATAATGTGCACATTTCTATTTTTATACTTGTAATATTTTATGGTTTTAGTTCACACCCACATCACTGATCTGAGAGTTTTGGGTGAAGTTCAGACACAGTGCATCAGCTGGTTTAAATAACAGCACATTGGTACAGCAAAGCCCCTCTGTTACTGTCATTGCATGTTCATGATGGCTCTGGGGATTTAGCTTAAATGACAAGGTAGTCTGGAGATGTGTGTGTGTGTGTGTTATGTGACAAGATCCACACAGGCAACAAATCCAAAGAGCCTCCATGTTTAGTTATGAATCAACATTTATTAGTTATATTTGTATATGTACACCAAAGGTACAACACTTATTGATATGTAGAAACAGATTTATTTTTATGTATACCATAGACCGAGGAAAGAATTCATGTATTTTTTTGTCTTTTCTTTTCTTGATAGAGTATCTCCCGCACACATACGCTCTGCCTTTACATCAAAATTACAACAGCTTTACAAAGAGGGAAGGCCTAGAAAAGTAAGATGAGGAAAGCACGTCGTAGGCAGGAGTGAGACAAGTTATCAGCTCGGTTTAAAAGACACGTTTCAGTAGAAAAGATACACTGGCTCTTTGTTGTAATACTGTCAGTCAATTCCCATGTCATCATTTAGCTCAGCAAGTTCCAGGTGTTTGTGCATAAAGTTTCTGTGTAGAAAGCAAAGAAGGCAAGTCGAGTAAAGGCAGTTTACTGAGTGGGATTACTATAAAACCTCCGTGGCGTGGATGGCAGGTCAGAGGTCAAATGTGTGAAGATGTGGCATGAAATCTGAAAGATCCAGTTATCCATGTGTTGTAGCTTTAAATGCACAATGACGCCTGAGACTAAAGCCAGTTTCTCCCCTTTGAAAAGACAAAATGGTTCAGATGAGTCACCTGAGGAAAGTTGCTCTATACTGTCACAGGCATTTGAATGCATCTGATGTTCACTAGGCTGTTTGACTCCTCACTCTATCCTACATACAGGGCAAATATGACCTCTTTCCTTTATGTGTCTCTCTTTTCAGCAACCTTTACAACAGTAATTCCTCATGTTGGCCCCCTTTATCAAACCAGAAACTTCTCTTTGTTCTCTCTCTCTCTCTCTCTCTTTCTTTCATTCTCTTCATGCAAACAGTGTTTGCTTCAGGAACACCGTCATCTCCGGAAAATTCTGCATCGCCACTGAACAGAACAATTATATATTTATTTATGTACAATGAAAATGAATGCACACGGCTTATATCTTCATGGAACAAACATTCAGAACGCTTACATTAGATTAAAAAAAAAAAAAGATATTTATATATTGGTGTGTGACAGGTAAGTAAAACAGCTAGTTAACAGCTAGTAGAGAATAAAAAAACAAGCATTTTATTACACGATTTCCTCTCTATACATTTTTGTCTAATCTAAATTTACTCAGGACATAGATGATATTTTTTCTCTAGAGGATTACATTAAAAATGTCACAGCAATGAACCTATAATCCTACGTACCATTTCAACGCCCCCCCAAAAGAAAAAAAGGGAACAAAACAAACAAAAAAAACATCTGTTACCTACAATATATACACAAAGTGCAAGGAGGCACTTCAAAATATCATGCTTTTAAGATAGTGGTGCAAAAAAATAATTATACTTTTATTTTATTCATGCTTCTAAAACTGTGAGTTTGAACATAATAGTGGTCCAACACTCAATCCCCATCGGTGACGCTATACGGTCTGCATTTTCTCCTTTTCTTTTTTTTTTCCTGAAGATCACAAGGTCAAAAGGTCAGACCTGAGGGGCCTGTTAGGGTGTCAGTGCTGTGCTCTGCAGCGTGCAGAGTATAAATGTAGTGACCTTTGTAGCTTAAGAGTGTTTGCATGTGTGTGCATTTGAAAAAAATCTGCGTGAGTGTGTGTGTGTGCATGCATCTTTTTGTGTGTGTGTGTATGAGCAGAACAGCAAGCGTGCTCTACGTTGCATCAGAGCACGCTCCTGTTAGCTGGTATCAAAAGACGTCTTCTGAGCGCGTGTTTCAGGAGGTAAAAGGACAGAGTGCTGCACTAAGTGTTTCGTTTAGTTTCCTAGTGTTACTTTAATTGGCATCTGTTTTAAGCGAACATCTCCAAGGCAAGGTCGAAATTAAGAACGGTAACGAGACAGGAGAGAAGGTCACAATACTGATAAGGAACTTAGACCAGCACGCACATCACTTTCACTCACACAGGCTAAAAAAGATTAACAGCCAGAAGTCCGGCTTTGTTTGTGTGTCTGCAGATCTCTTTAAGCCATTTGGTCCTATGAGAGGAAAATACTGTGTGTATTATTACCTGATAGTTGGCAACATTCTGGCATGTGAAGGGTACATTTGTTCTTGTCTAAAACGCCTTCGCACCTGTACGGACACACAGCTGCAGCATCTAAGGGTTTGTAGAAACAGTCTTGAGCTCTGGTGGCTAAAATATATTGTTGTTTACTTTTTGTAAGGTCTGGTTAAACAAGAAGCTGGCATGCATCCCCGCTGAGTGTTATATCAATGATCCGTCTCTCTTCGTGCAAGCCAAGAATCCGTTTGACAGCCGAGCGCTGCACCGCTTCTTCTTCTTCCTCTGTGTCTTTTTTTATACATTTTTCCTGTGGTTCACCTCGTGTGTTCTTGTCAGGAATAACCGCGTTTGTGCTTTCAAATAGTAGTACACCACCACTGGAATGTCGTCTGAAATATATATGTGTGTGTGCGCTTTAGGTTTGTGCTAAAAAAAACTTTACTTCCCAGCGGAATATCATATTATAAAATCTCTGCAGTAAACTGTCAAAGTAAAAGCTTTCAAATGAGCTGTTAAGAGGCCATTTTCACGAAGCTCCAAAGAGCAAGTAAACATGTCAGGATGTTTTTATCCCTGTTAACTAGTAAACATACAAGCCTGAGTGTCTTTTTCTGTCTCACATTGTGCCTTATAAATCAATTTCAGTGTCGATATGGAACAATAATGTGCACGACTAATTTTCCTCACTGGCTTTATTTGTGCTTGTGCTCTATAAAATCTCATTTTTGTGCTTCAATTTATTCACGTCAATTATTAATCACTTTTTTTACGCTAATTAAATTTTAATTTCATTGGCATCACACATTTATTTTTGCGGGGAGAAGGGAATGTACTGTATGAAGTTCCATATTTATGGCAGTGCTTTTCTGTGCTTTTATTTTGGAGGCTTGATCAGAAAAAGGGCCGATATCCTCTGCAGTTCCATTCAGTAAAAAATGGACTTCAATGCAGCGAAACTGAGAGATGTGTCGCGAGTGACGTCACAGAGGCAGATCCAAGGCCTCTGCGAGTTGATTGATTTTCTGCCTGTTTGGTCCCTATGACTGACTTGGTCATGTTCTTAATCCCAGCTCTCACACACTCTCTCTCTCTCTCTCTCACACACACACACACACACACACACACATGTATTACATCGCTCTCAACAGGTGACACCAAGAAAAAAAAAAAGTCCCTTTCCTTTACGGTTGATAAAAAATAAAAATAAAAGGGGGATAAAAACGAGCTCCATGGTTTGATTTGTGCTTCAGCGTGAATGTGCTTTCATAGGTTTGCTGGACCTGTTTAAGAATCAAAAAGATGTTTGAGACTAAGCTGAGCAGGAAAACACACTGTGATGTCACTAACAGGGATGCAAAGCAGGAAGTTCAGTATGTTCGTTGATGTGATTAATGCTCTAACTCCCACTCTTCTTCTGGCATTAGAATAATGAATCACCTGCATGAGACTTGGAAGATGATCTCAGTGCTTCCCATGTTACGCAGCCTCTCATCTTATTAATGTAGAACCAACATGTATTGCTAGAAGCAGCTTATCTAACTTGTTTTTCTCTTCCTTCCCTCCCCAAGCCTTGAAGTATGTTGTGCAAGTATCTGCTATAATATAGGACATATTTGTGCTCTAACAGGTAAAGTATACCTCTGTTATAGTTTCACGGTTAAGTGAATTAGTATTACATATCAGTCAGATAGACAGTTACAAAATCTTTTTTTAAAGGGACTAATAAAAAAAAGAAAACTAAACTACATAAAAAAACAATTAGTAGTTCTGTTCGTGTGACTTTTTTTTTTTCATTCACTCGTTTTTTTATCACCAGGTAGGAAAGCTTGTGGAGCCCAGGAGCAGGGGATCTCTGTGCTGCCATTATTCATGTTTCCATGGTTCCTCCTCAACAAGCGTGCACTCCGCAGCAGAGCCGTTTGTGGCTGAGGTTACCTGCAAGCAGTTAGCATGGAGATCTAAACAGAGGATCCAAGGCACAAATGACATTTACATAAAGCTTTCATTTAAAGAGATGAAAAATAACATTGAATTTATGAGATAACAAAGCTTATAAAACCTTGTTTACCATGATATAGCCTGCGCTTCAGCATCTTTACCAAAAAGCCTTGCTATTTCCTAGTTTTAAATGTCATATGGTGAATTAAACCTTTAAAATAACACATATCTGTAAACATGTTCTAACTGTAAAGCCAGAATACCATTTAGGATATTCTTTACTTGTAATTTTGGATGCTGTAGCAATGGTAAACTTGGCAATTAAAACACAGCCACTTAGGTTTTATAGCTTTTTTGCAACATGCAAAAACTACAGAGGAATATTGTAACTCCTGTACGACCACAGGTGATCATGCATATGGCAGTCCTAAGAGTGGAGTCCCTTTAAACTGACCTGGGAACAGACCACAAGTTTTTGATGAACAAAGACTCAACAGTAAGTAAAAATTAAAAAATACAAATGAATAAATAATAGTAAAATAGAAAATAATACATAGAAAACAAGGTACAAACACTAATGAATGAATGCATTGTTAAATTATAGCTAATTTGCAAGCACTATACAGCAGATTTAATCTTTAAAAAGGGGGTTAGAGATGTGAGTCAGACTATTTACTACAAAAACAAACCAGAAAACAGAAAGAAATTAGTCATGGTGAATACTGGAAATAGCAGCCTTTGTGTCACATTTATATGCAAATGTCAGATAATAAACGGAGGGAAGAAAGAAGGATATAACTTTAAACTATGGACTGATTACTTGTGTGACAGGTTGCTGGCGTTGCTAGGCAACACCTTTCATTCTTTAATAAATGAATAGGCTCATCAGCAGACCTTTTCCGCCCGTGCGTGCGTGCATGCGTGTGTGTGTGTCTGCCACGGAAGAACAAGCACTCTGAACTCACGCACATTATTCTAAAAGCCTGAAAGCTACATTCAAAGCTGGGATTGAAAGGGCATTATGTTTTACATTATGGGAGCTATACTTCACAGCTTTGGATTTCACAGCACAGTTCTCACAGTGGGCAGAAATAGCTGGTGTCAAAACGGGAAAAAAAAAAAACTGACTGCGAATGAGTCACAGACAGCGTGGAAGATGTGTGCATGTAGGGACTGTATGAAATGCTAATTAGCTAGAGCGCTTTTCCTTTCCGCCTTTTAAAACCTACAGGGAAAGATTTGCATTTGGAAATTATCCTGCTAAACATTTAAGATAATTGCAGAAAAAAGAACCTCTCTTCTATCCTGAGGGTTTTTCCTTCCTGGAACATGGATGTAGGTTGAGCTTTTGATAGATGGGAGGGCTGCTAAATAATTCCTCAGGGTCATAATGAGGATTATCTGGCTCTGCCTTTTGAGTTGGAGCCAATCCTCAACAGGTTACAGTCATCAGATTAGGCTGACTGATGAGCAAAAGCTGAGAGCAGATCTCTCAGTTGCATGCACAACACTTTCTAACGTCTAAATATGTTTTGGTCTGTTTATTTCTGGAAATATTTGGCGAGAGCGCTTCGCATTTTTGGACGTTCAACACAAAAGCTGCTATTCCAGAAGAACAAACATACATACGTGCACATGCATCTGTTGTTCTCTTGCTTCACTTCTGTCATAAAATAACAGTGGGTGTATTTACATGATTATGTACAGAGATGCAATATATAAAACAAACAAGCAAAGGTGCAGGGTGAGCATGCGACAACAGAGAGGGGTTATATACAAGTCTCTATGTCTGTAAGCATTAATTGTACCTTGCATTCATCTACTACGACAGAATTGTTAGCAGTGGCGGTAGCAGTTGTGCTAGCGGTTTCGGTTAAGACGCACTGGTTGGAATTGTTTTCGTGGTGGTTCTTCATGTCGTCGTAATAAGACTGGGTCTTCGTCATCATTTCGATGTCGTCCGATTTAGCCGCGTGCGCGTCCAGCTCCTCAAGCTCCGCCTTGGACATGTGGTACACGATGCCTGCACCGTAGGAGTCACCCACCACGTTCACTGAGGTCCTGAATCGATCCCTGAGGAGAGAGAAAGCAGGGAAAAGGGTGGGTTTGAATACTTTAGTAAATGAGGAATTAAACAGAAGAGGCAAAGGGAAGATTCAATGTGCATTTCAGTCTTGTCAAACTCACAGCAGCCAGTCAACAGCAACCAGCAGACTGATGTCCTGGGTTGGCAGGCCGACAGCAGTCAGGATCAAAAGCATAGTCACCAGACCGGCACTGGGAATACTGGCAGCTCCAACACTGGCCAGGGTGGCTGTCAGACTGCATGAAAACACAGTAAAGCAGCACTCAATCACTCACATTCTCCAAACTCCAATCATGCCTAACCCATCCAAACCCTCACCTTACCTCTTTAGACAGCAATAAACCTGAAATCACTTCACTCCACAGCTACATATGCGGCCATACACTCTCTGTGGTACTTGTATAAAGAGCAGCAGAGTGCCTCCTCCATCGCACATGAAGAGAGGTGTAAATGTAAGAGATGGATGTTTAATTTAAGGGTTCATGGATTGATAAGCCATAAAAATGTCAGGCTAAAGGTCGTCCATCCTTGACTCACTCCATTAACAGAAGAGCGTTTGGGAAAGATAGTTACAGATACTTGGTCGGGGTTTGTCTTCCTGTTAAGCGTGAAAAACGGTGCTGGCACAAATTGTTGCTTCCTCCTGGTGGTTTATTAGCTCCACTGTAAATTTCTTCTCTGAAGTTGTTGCCACAGAGGCTTTCCTGTGCACTGATAAATGCCTCTACAACGCTGCTGTGTTGTCCTCATTTGTTAAGAGGGAAATGTGTTAGCTGAACCACATCCTCTGGGCTCCATTTAAACCCTCTTTAAATACTGGCAATTACAATACTTAGCACTAAAATATTGCTTTCTCTTAAACACAGTGTGATTTTTGTGTACAGTCCAATTCGAGTTCATTTAAGAAGCCAACTTTTATTGAGGGATTACCAATCATTTTTTCATACAAAACAGTGGCACTGTCTACTGTGGACAGATACATCCAGAGTCCAGATGTTCCATTACCTACCTTTCCTTACCGATACTGGTTCTATTACCAAGAATTGAGCAGATACTGAGTAAACTTTTGATACTAGTTGGATAAAAATATACCAAATATTGGTGGAAAAACTCTTGCATCACACTCTCTGCGATTACAGCACAGTTATTGTCTGTTGTTTTCACATGATAATTTACCTGAAAACACTTTTTTTTTTAGGGGGCAAATAAATTATTATGGATCAATCAATCAGCAGATACTGGTAATACTGGTATCAATGTCGATACTGGTATTTGTATTGGTTTTGGAACAACTCTAGTCTAGTTGTTATATACTGGTATCGATATCAGAACAACTCTAGTCTAGTTGTTCCATACAAGTACTGGTATCGAACAACTCTAGTCCAGAGACAAAAGTAAATTTGTGCATTGAAATTTCATCTTCACCACACAATATTTAATTTCGTTCAAACTGTCAACATAAGCTTTTAAAAGTGCTTGAAGTACAAATAAAAACGTAAAAATATAAACTTTTATAGTCTCTTCTGACCTGACGGTGACGATCTGACCAGGGTCCAGGTGGATGCCGTTCATCTGGGCAATGAAGATGGCAGCAACAGCCTCATACAGAGCAGTACCGTCCATGTTGATGGTGGCACCGACTGGGAGCACGAAACGGGTAACTCGTTTGTCAATGCCCAAGTTCTCCTCAAGACAACGGAAGGTGACAGGCAGTGTACCAGCACTGGAGGGAGGAGCAGAAGACGGCAGGTTATAGTTTGAGAAAATATTTCAAGTCACTAGTTTCCATTTATTATGATGCAGACCTGGAGGCTGTCCCCAGGGCAGTGATCCAGGCCTGGAAGATGCCCAGGAAGAAGGTGAAGGGGTTTTTCCTGACTATAACAAAGTAGATGCTGGGCAGGAAGATCACTCCATGGATGATGAGGCCAATGATCACAGTGATCATGTACATTCCCAGCTGCCTGCCCACCACCTCCAGGTCCTTGATGGAGATGATCTTACCGCAGATGAGACAGGCAATACCAAAGGGAGAGTACCTGACAATAGAATAAAGCTTAGTTATACCATACATTTAGCTTCAGATACAGAAGACAAATCAGGATACTCAAATTCTGCTTCACATAGCTGTAACCTCTTTAATGTTGTAATGACTTGAGAAATAACTTGGCATTTACAGTTATTTCTAACTCAGATTAATTAGCTGAGTTTCAAAATGGATCAATGAGATTCTTAGGTGATACTAACCACATGATCATGATGACAAGTTTCATCACAATCTCATTGAGGATGTTGAAGAAATCAATCATGAGCCTGGCCTTCTCTCCCATCTTGCCCATGCAGATGCCAAATGCAATAAAGAAACCAATCAGACCTGTGACAGAAAATCATAAATGTATCAAACTTTAAAGACCAGTGTGGACAGGTGAAACTGCCACTTATTATTAGGGGATGAGATGTTTCAGATTTACAGCTTAAAACATTAGGTTTGCCCATATGTTTGTAATTGGGAAATTCTGTAAATGTTATACTCTTGATATTTCTTTATTTGTAACCATGCCAGCAGCATGGCGCTAATGATGGCAATGTTGGCTGTTTGGTCCACCACTTTGGTTCAGACGGAAATATCTGAATGACTAAAAAATGAATAACCATGAAAACTGGTAGATATTTTAATTTCCATTTATTGTATAAATTGCTTTATGGCCAAAAAATACAAAACTAACTGTATGTTATATTTTATGCTAAATAGCAAACGCTAGCAAGCTCAAATGCTAAACTAAGATGGTGATCATGCTTAAAACTAAACTTGCTAAACACCTGTATGTTAGCATTGTCATTGGGAGCATGTTAGCAAGCTGCTTTAAGCATTTGTTTTGTGCTAAATATATAATGTTAGCATCCTCAAATGCTAAACTAAGATGCTGCACATGCTATAAACTAAACCTGCTAAACATCAGTATGTTAGCATTGTCAATGGGAGCATGTTAGCAAGCTGCTTTTACCATTTGTTTCGTGCTAAATATCAAATGTTAGCATGCTAAAATGCTTAACTAACATGGTGAACATGCTGAAAAACTATATCTGCTAAACATGAGCATGTTAGCATTGTCATTTTAAGCATGTTACATGCTCCTTTTAGCATTTAACTCAAAGCATCCTTCAGTCTCTGTGTCTGTCATGTCTCGTCATTTATGTTAAGTTCACGCCTTTCAGTTCAGTCATGTCTTTTGTGTTTCCCGTCCTGTTTTATTTTGTAGTAATATCTCTCCTCTCGTTTCAGAAAACTTCACTTCCTGTCCTGGTGTGTTTCCCGCCTTGGTGATTGTCGTCCCCGCCCTCATTGTTTCCACCTGTGTCCCATTACCTGGTGTGTGTATATATAGTCTGTGTCTCCCTTCGTCCTGTGCCTGTTCGTCTTGTCATGTTAGGAGATTTCAGAGATCAAGTTGTTATTTAGGATATTTGAAAGACCAGCCTTGCTGTGATTTTTTTTTGTTACTTTTGCTTTTTATGCCAGTTCTATACTGTGATTTTTGGTTAATACTTTGGCTTGTTTTTTTTACTCGAATAAAGAGTCATTTTGGTTGAACTTTTGAGTCGTGCGCCTGGGTCCTTTACTTGGTTCTTGTCAGTGTCCAGAGTCATTAACAGTTCTGTCGATGCTTAGTGTTTAATGTTGGTTACATACCCAGAACATTCATGCCACTTTTGAACTGCAGGGACTTCTTGATCACGAACTGAGGCTCCTTGGTGATGTTAGCCACCAGGCCCTCCACAGTGGTGGCATTGACCTCCTCCTCAATAACCACCTCTACCTTCTTTGTGACCGTCTGGATCTGTTTAAGGAGGAAAAGGTTGCAGTAATACAGGACATTATGTTAACTTTGACACAAGGCCACTAAAATGTCAATAATGCAAATCTGCTTCTTATTTTTAAATAATCATTTTATTAAAATATATAATAAATTGTATTTCTCTGTTAATAAAACATCAACTAGTTCAATTTCTCAAGACAAAATATTGTGATTCACTTTAACTACCAAATTAAATTCCTTATTAGTTCTGCTGCTTATCTAAGGCTAACAGTCAGATATCGCACACGTACTTTCAAAGCATCTAGCACCTGCACTGGCAATCATACTTAAGCTTCCCTGTGCTCAATCTTGTTATCATCATCTTCCATTACCTGTTGGAAACACGCCTGCACCAGGTTCTCTGGGAACAAGTTCCTGATCAGATCAAAGAAGGCATCCAAGCTGGACACCTCATCATTTTTCTCGCCCTCGCCCAGATTCTCCTTCAATTTGGGGTTACCAGGGTGGATGACTAGCACTAGGATGACTCCCAGGACAGCAGCAATAATAGTGGTGGTCATGTAGTAGACCATGGCTCTGGTGCCAAGGCGACCAGAGGATTTGGCATCCAACCCGGCCAGACCTGCAGCCAAAACGAGCATGATGGTGTTTACCTGGTTAATACTCACAGAATGGAAAGGTTGACATAATACTGTGACGCATCAGGGTTTGACATGGAATATGTTGATTATCATTTCAGAACCAGCATTAGAGTAATAACAGGGCTTTTTTATGGTGGCTATTCTTAGCAGCATCACACCAGTAGAAGGTGTAAATGAAGAATTATGAGTTTATAAAATTGTAGTCCAGTTTTACTGTTCATGAGCTGCTGACTCTTAGTATCAAGGGTGTAAATATAACAATAATATATGTATTCAGTCACACTGCACCTGTGATTAAACTGGAGATGATGAGTGGCAGGATCAACATCTTCAGCATCCTCATAAGGATGTCTCCAGGAAATGCAATCACCATGACAATATCCGGGTGGATCGGGGAGGCGACGCGGAGCAACATCCCTGCTACAGCTCCCAAGATCACACCTGTGAAGGAGCAAAGAGGAGTGTGAGTGTGTGAAAGTGAGTGTACACTCCTCAAAATAGACGACAATCTGAAATGAAGTCAGACATAATAAAATCAGAATTGGATTCTCTTTTATGGGTATTGTCAAGTAACAAATTGAGTAACAAATGGACTCCTTAATAAGTGACCCCTGCTTTATCAGCTGAGCTATACAACAGGCTGTCTGTTACATGGGTTGGGAAGATAAAACAGAAACCTGCTAAGAGAGTAAAGCTCATGGAGGATTAAGATCAGATCACTTTGAAGCAGCAGGGAGGAGGCAGCATGTCAGATTCCCTGGTGAAGAATCTATAATCTCTGGAAACCCAAAATGCTTTCGAGGATTTTTACACTTCGAGGCAGGGCAAGTAAAAGAGACTACTAGTGGGATTCAAGAATAAGGGGAAAAGGGTTTTGTATCTTTGAGCCTCAATCTAGTCTCTAGAAGCCTGAAGACAGTGATATTTAAAAGATCACCCCCTCTCTAACAAAGGCACTGTTGACCCTTGACATATGTCTCTCCCAACTAACACTTCTTTTCATGCCATAAAGCGTTTCTGCGCCAAAATAAAAGGTGACCTCTGCTACCAGGCCCAAGAGTTGGCCTGTCTGCCCGTCTGTCTCATACCATACAAAACTCCAGCATCCCCCCCCAGGGCTGCACTTCCTCTGCCACCACCCAACTGCCAAAGATCACACAGCCCGAGATGTTGTTTAATAACACACACTGCATGTAAAAGCCCTCCAGTTTGTTTTTTTAGGGGAGGGGGTGTTTAAATTATAAACTGTCCTCTGTGCTTCGATCTATCCTCCAGTCTCGCAGCATCCTGTGGATTCTGCACACCCAATGCTTTTGGATGCGACTTGATTTCCTGTGCCTTCTTCTTTGGCCCATTTGCAAGTTCTCATTCAGGCTCTTATCTGCCAAGTGACAGATGATCAATGATCATGCTGGCTGTCTTGCTTTGCGAGAGTCCTGCCAAGTGGGGTGAGATGTACACATTACACATGCTCACACAAACACACATCCACGCAGGAGGGATACAGACAGACAGACAGGCACACACGACTAAATAAAACATACACATACTATATGCATTTATGCATTTTTAACAGGTCACAGCCTGTGATTATGAAATAGGTGGACATAAAGCTCTCAGATACAACACAGTGTACATAATATGTGCTGTATTAACAGCTGATTTAAGACCTAGAAGCAGAAATTGCATCACTACTTCCATGCCCTTTCTTCTTTTCATTAATTCCCCTCCCTGTGGCGCAGTGAGCTAAAGCTATAATGACGATATTTTTCATGCACCACCACAGGCTGTTTGGGTGTCCAGTGCTGCAGAAAGCTTTTGATAGCAACAGGTGGCACAGAGCTGGGGAAGGTCAGGACACCCAGTCATCTTACTGTCTGGTATACTGAGCAGACACAGATGGCATCTCCTCCTCATCTGAGGAGCAGGCTGTGTAATCGAGCTCAGAGTTAACACAACGCTGAGCTCAGCGGTGGTTTGGGCCCATCTTTAGCACACTCTGTCTTTTATTAGGTCCTTAGGGAAGAAACACACACACACATGAAGAAGGAGGCGACTTACCGAGGACGGTGAGTGTAAGCAGAAGGTTCTTGAACAACTTGGAGCAGATTTTGGCACATTTGGACTGAGGCCTGGCCTCAATGGGCTCCAGGTGGCTCTCGTGCATCCTCACCTCCACTTGTTTAGGCATACTGTTGGCACTGCGACAGAGAGGAAGAACAAATAAAACACTTATTCACCAGAAGCAAGAAATGTATTCATACCATCTGGTCATTTTGTGTCACATGTGGTTACTGTGAAGACAACAAGGCATCACGCCGACTCTACAGAAAAAGAATAGCACTGTGATATTCATGTCAGACCATTTGGATGTCCATACTGTCTCTCAGAACCATGATATCGTTAAACTGCAACTGCAAAATGTAATGCATTCAAGTGTGCTGCCAAGCTGTCACTCCTCAGCACTGTTCATGGTTACTATGGCATCAAACAGATGGAAGCTGACTACAAGCTGCTGCTTTAAACACTGCAGTCCTTTTGAGTTTAAAAGAAACTTCTGTCGTATCTTAAGCATTATATTCTAGTGGAGGAAAGTTCATCTGTATTTTAACAAAATAAGTCATCTTGTATGGGAGAGTCTTGGAAGTATTTACAGACATTTATACAATGTGCACAGAGGGGAGAAGCACACATATTGCATGTTAAGGCTTATACACCCACTTCTACATTCTCCTCTGATTGTGTGAAGGTAAATTTAGAAGCACACAAAACCTCAAATACAATAGTGTGAAGAGGGGGCTCAGTCACAAAGCCTAATTAATTGAATGAGAAGTGATTTCCCACCACAGAGCAGCAGCTTCCTGCCATCACGTTTAGGTATGAATGAGTCTGTTAGTGTGAAGAGAGCCAGCTGTGTTTGTGTGTGTGTGTGTGTGTGTCACATGCCCGTCAGGCAGGTGTTCACTAACTCCGTCAGAGAGAATGGATGAGAACGAGGAAGAAAGTTGCAGGAATAATCTATCAAATTATCCTTCTGTGTTTGACATCTTTTTTTGTCTGTGAGGGAATGGAAGTGTTTCTATGTTGCTTTTCATCACCAATAAGCCCATGAAAATGTCCGCTGTGATGATTTACAAAGAAGAAATAATGTGGCTCCGACCTTTGACCTCACCCCCCGGGGTTCATGGCCTCAAACTCACAAACGGAAGCCTCAATGGTAATTTTTTTGTCCTCACACCCTCCCCCCATAGTCCGAGATGAAGTCACAACACTTCATAGATATAAATCATGCTGGCTGTCAAGTCTTTTTTCAAAGCCCGATCCGGATCAAAGGCAGGACAGGGAGCTCAAATCAATAGGCCGCATTTGGAAAACTTCCACGCAAACCAAAGACTCTTATGGTGCTATTGTTGTTTTGTAAGCACACGCTAATAATTCCACATGAGCACACACACACACACTCACACGTTTACACACACCTCCCCCAGCTTTGTGTATCGCTGCGCTCGCATATATATACGAAGACCAAATGGTCAGCTTCCAGGCACACAGATGGACCAGTCCTATCTCCTCTTATTAAATTCAAAGTGAAGTGTGAAAAGCACGCAAACAGCAGCAACCATTGCACCCTACCTCTGCACTATTTCATCCCAAAGATAAGAGCTGAATGAATTAGTAAAACCCCGGGAATAAAAGGGTGAAAAATTACCATTACCATGTAATCCCATTCCACAAGAGTGATGAATGCTGCTAATTGAATTTTCACCCTTTTCTCTCCCTTCCTTTATTTTTAGCTCAGAGAGAGAGAGAGAGAGAGGAAGCAGGCGTTAGACATCACTGAGGTCGGATATTATTCTGTCATGATCCTCTCATTAGCACTCCTCTCACCAAGTCAGAGACAGATTAGAGAGTGGGGCTTGTGCGACCAAATGATGAAAATGTCTCGCAAAGGGGACTCAGCTACAGATGACAAGTGTCAGTTCACAACAGCAGGAAAAAACAACGTGTTTTGGATCTTACAGGACAATTTAACCAAGTGGAAATGTCTCCTTCCTCTGCATAATTTAAGCTTTTATTAACATGACATGAGGTTGGAATTAATCCTCTCTGCCCTACAGTAAAGCTCTGAAATATTAAGCTCTAGCACCCATTGAGGAAAAATGGATCTTCTTCTTTTAGAATCTGCAAAAGCAGAAAAACTGCCGCTCATGAAGTTTAAATGACTTAAAAGTCCGACAGAACCTCATCATTCAAAAGTCAAAACATCCACAGATACACACACAGAGTTTCCTCACTGCAGTCTCTAATGGGATGATCTTATGAAGCGGTTAATCTTGGCCCAGGGCTCAGTCAGATTAATTGCATTACAGCAGCGTTAAGCCATGAAGAATTAATGAAGGTCTTCATAAAACAACACCTGGTGTCGAAGCAGATTACGCACAATCTAGAGTGAAAGATGTTCTCCCAAAATGTAATGTCTATGCAGGAGAGAAGTTAGAGAAGTTCACTCATATTTTCTGCTCATGTACTTTAGGAAATAATAACTTCAAGCTTTGTAACAAAAATCAATTGCTTTAGTTCAAAAGAAAGAAAAAGTATATTATTCCCATAAAGGTAAATAACAGCATCTACTTACTTCATTTCTGGTGGAGTTGAGGTAAGCGCTATATACATCGGCTAGAATCGAATCTCCTTTGGTATTCAGAGTGATCAGCACAAGAAATAGTAATTAGGCTCACGACTGCTCCATCCAACAATGTTCCCACAAGTCTCCAGATTAGGTCCCGGGTTGAAAAAACAACAACAACACAGTAGCTCTGCTGACAGCTAGCAGCTCTCAGCTGTCCAACACTCCCACAGCATCCAGAGAGGAGCGAGTCAACACAGCCCAGACCACAGACCCCATCACAGCCACGGCAACCTGAAATGCCCCATCCTGAAGTCTGCAAACCCCCCTCCCACCACCACCACCTACAACTAACTAACACCCCAATGCACACCCACACAGATCGCACACACACAAACACATCAGACAAACCTAGAAATACATAAAAAAAAACAATAAATGGAGGGAGGAGTCAATAACTGAGCTTAACAGTCAAATCCCTCAGAGACCCTCCATTCCCTGGATACTGTAATCCCCCCAGAGAGCGCACTCCGAGACTCATCCGGCTACGTGGGAGAGCGAGGGAAAGGCCAGGCCGGTGGAGATGAGCGTGATGATGCCTGCTAATGGCACAATGCGGACAGTAGTGCTTTGCTAGTAGTCTGACCTAAACAACAAAGGAAGGATGAATGGAAGATTTAACGTCCATAATGGTGCTGTTTGGGGGCTTAAAGGTCATCCTGATGGACGGCAGATGATGTTTACAGCTCTTTATAGTTACGCTACAACATATGTCACTCTTGAGCATATATTATGAGGTATACTTAGATCTATGTGCATCATTAGATCTTAAGATAATGTTCTAACAACCTCAAAGAAGAAAAGGCCGCAAATATTTGTCTTTTCAAAATAAAGGTCCACACATTCAAGTCACACACACTCTAACATATAGATTTAGCCACCATTCAGTAAAACTCCAAAGCGCTGGACTCCACGGCACAAATGACCAACGTGATTCATGTGACGACGGTGTCACGCTGATTTCCCTCTAGTCTCCCAACAGCATGGGACTTCACATCGTATTGAGCAGTATCACATTATTCTAATTAGGGAAATGTGTTGGAAAGCTATTTCCTCTTCAAACAAATGACCAACCGCACAACAAAAGCCAGAGGAATCCCAGCTCACTCGGCAAAGGTTGTGTCATGAGAAATCACTCATCCTAAATCCCTTGACATGTCATACGCATTCAAAGGGCCACTCACAGGGAAGAGAGGGAGCGTTTACCAGGGATGGGAGCGAGAGAGTCGGACAGAGAAGAAGGGGTTACAGAGGGGGAGGAAGAGGGACACTAGGGGAGAAAGGGGTACTGGGGTCACAGCAGCACCTCACAGCCAAAAGAGGGGCCTGTGAGGGGAAGGCCGAGGCAGCCATCCCTGCTCTTGGCTGGTACCATGTGAAGCTCTCTGCTTCCTCTCTCTTCCTTCTGAGGGGCTTTGTTTCACACGCAAACAGTGGCAGTGGCCCCAACTCGCCCGGCCAAGCGCCGCATCCAAACTGGCAGGGGCGAGAAAAGAAGGGGGGGGGTTCGAATGGGAGGGGGTGTAAGGGTATAGCGAGGGAGGGAGGGCACTGGGCATGTCCAGAATGCTAGCTCTTTCAGGCCACTGATGTCATGCCTGTGCCCACCGTGGGAGAGCAGCGGAGGGACCAAGGCGCCCCTTTCTCTTGCCCCCCTCCACAGTCTCTTTTTCCAGGATGAATGAATCTTTCACAAGCGGCAGCCCATTGTGTCCCATAATCGACAGCGATTATCCCGATTTTATGCTGCCTTCCCAGTGCGAGGAGGTTCCCTGAGTGCTGGCATTGAGGGCCGCCGCGATGCAGCGAGGACCACGAGGGGTTGTCCTAGCAACGATGTGCGGCTTAGAGAGAAGGGGATGAAGAGGGAAGAGGAAGCTCGCAGCCACACACACAGCAAACAAACATCGCTTGCACACACACACACACACACACACACACACACCATATAAGGACTTCTTGAAAGATAAGAAAATCTTTCCCTCACTAAAGAAGTAATAGAGCACTTACAAAAACTTCACAGGACATTTTCAAATACAGCTTCCTTGGTGTCCCTTCTGCATAATTAATGAGCTCTACGCTCTAAACAATGGCGCTCTACTGTCCACACTAGCGCTTACATAATAATTAGCATGTTTGCATTAGGAACCGCTTGTGTGGTTAAACTTGTGTAACTCATGGGATACATGCGATAGCAGATAAAAGATGTAAAGGAGAATCCAAGTTTCCCCACTTGTCCCTGAAGGGGCCTGAAGCCCGTTCTCATGACTGGAGCATCCCAATATACTGTGAGGTAAAGACAACTGGAGCTGGGCCAGGCTCCGGATATATCTGGCCCCCCTCTGGGCCTCACAGCCACTTGCCATGCAGTGGGAAGAAACGGGCTCACACATACTGGGTGCCTGGGAGCTGTGAAAAAGCCCCCCCCCCCACCCACCCACCCACTCACCAACCTCCACCCAAATGAAGCTCTCAGCAAACACTTCAGGTTGTGCTGTGCATAGGAAGTGGGAGATAAATTCCAGCAGAGGAAGAAAGGGAAGCTTTGTCACCCTACGCCTCTCAATGATGTATCCCTGGATGGTTGTCGGGATGAATGCGTTCCCTGATAGATAGTGATCGAGAGGTGTGTGGACTGTCATTCAAATTGGATTATTCCATCAGCAGTGTAACCTACTGTTCTTCAGCAAACACAGAAGACCCTCTAAGAGTGCTGCCTGCTAG
The DNA here is from genome assembly GCF_022749685.1 of Semicossyphus pulcher. Lineage (NCBI taxonomy): Eukaryota > Metazoa > Chordata > Actinopteri > Labriformes > Labridae > Semicossyphus > Semicossyphus pulcher. The sequence goes on from NW_027211759.1 coordinate 20,944,209, forward strand.
GACACAACATCTACTATGAGTAGTGGGCGAAAAAAAACATTCCCATCGGGTGGTTTGCCCCAAGTTGCCTCAAAACTTTGCATAGATTCAACCACAAATTCCAGGCCACAATCAACACTTGGATCTGTTTTTTCCCAGCATGCATTTCAACAACCTTCTCTCAGTCAGATCCGGTCTTTGTTACAATTGTTGTATATCTACGTCTGATCGACAAAAGAATCCCTGTGTGTATGTGCTTTGGGGTTTCTATATCTAGTGAACCAAACTATGTTCTAGATTTGATCAACTTAAGGAGGAGACCCTTTCAGTGGTCACTTTCAGTCAGTGGTCCACTTCCAGTCTGGAACTGCTAAAGTCAACTATGTGGGGAGAATAGATCCAAGACGGGCCCAGACCCAAATGAGCTGTATATAGAATCAAGTAGATTTTGGCAAACTTTCACTTTCCATACTGTCACTCTTTGCTTTTGGATTGTTTGAAATAGCTCCATGAATGGAGAGCAAAAAACAGATTGGAAAGGACGTGGATCTGTAGTATCAATCAAAGGCCATGAACAGCCTAACTTAAGTCAACAAATTGGTGCATTTGTGATGTTTCAATGGAGCATAAACAATTAATTATCAACAGTCACATAGTGTAGTAGTAATTCACTGTTGGAGTAATATTATGTGAATGGAAATCCTTCTCTTTTGCAGGATATGTCTACAGTATTAGGCCACATACAGCCATCAACAATTCACAAAGATGAATGCTTTTATTTAAAAAAAATTACACAATGAAATGCTGACAAAATAGCATTCTAGTTGATGTGTAAAAGTGGTTATAAGGGGGAAGATGCTTATAGTGTGTTATAGTGCAACTCTACATATCAATCTTGGGTTTCAGTTGCAGTTGTAAGTAAGTTCGACTGTATGTTCCTGCTAAGTCTTTAACCCATACAAGATTTTATATTATTCCTCATTCTTTGGCTGGTTGTTTAGCGCCAACTGTGATCAAGAAGTCTGGACTTAACACTTCCAAAGGGGGTATGTATGGGGAAGCAGGGTAAGATTTCAGTACCACGGTCAGTGACACAAAGCCTAAGACCAGGGCTCACGTTGTACACCAAGGTAGCAGCTTTTACCTGCTTTGATCCTTGGCTTGGCATGTGCCATTCAAGCTACCAAGAGCCCTCACAGGTCATACACAGGCTATGATGAGCCTTCATTGACCTCTGGGAACAAGTCTGTCTGTTTTTCTATCACAGTTTTACTAAAGGGAACAAATGTGCGCTTTTGGTACTGTCTTGCATGTGTGGCAAATTACATTGTATTTAACAGCTTTGAGACTCGAACTCAGGTTTTAATTACTCAATTTCACTTTCCATTTTTACTTTTCTATTTTACAATCAGGGTGCATCAGCATCCTGGCAACGCATGACTGCACCACACTGTACGTGCCTGCCCCTCAGCATCCTCTAAGCTTCCTCTTTGTTTGACACAAGCCTTTGTGTCCGTAATGAGGCAGTCATTAGAGAGAGCCTCTGGGAATCCTGAGGCCAGTGTTGTAGTCTGCATAGGTCTCTCAGATGTGACCAGTCCCACTGTAATTATGTGCTAACAGCCTATTATGCTGGAGAGCCGTTGTTACAGGGCTGAATTGGGTGATTCCCATTCAACTGGATAAAATCTGCGGAGAGATTTTAGTTTGATGGAATCTATTCCAACCACAGCTCTCCTCACAGCCGGAGCTACACTTGGACAAATATAATCAAATTCTCGCCCGCACACGTTTTTCCCTTTCCAAATTTAGGTTGGTTTTTTTGTACATGCGAAGACCAACTCGCCAAATCTTTGGCATTCATATTACATGCCTCAGCTTCTACTCTTGCTCCAACTCTTCCATCCATCATGTCCTACAAATCTTGACTGTGATGCTATTTTTTCAGCATCCTTCAAAGCTGTAACCAAAAGAATTTTGTTGCCATCCTCCACTATCCCTTATCCCCAGCCCCCATCGTCCATCAAAAGCGGACCGATGAAAGGTCAACAGTAAAAGATCATCCATAGTCATGTGAGATTTTCCTTCCCAACCTCCCCTCAGCCTCCTCTATCAAACGAGGGGTCACACACCTATCGCAGACACAGTCATCCCTCATCCCTCTCCTCCGATACGCTCCCGTGTTCACGCCGCTTGCCTATGAAGCGATGCTGCTATCATTAGCAAAGGCGCATCTGTTTAACAGAGCCTGCTATATAGCTGAATGCTGCTTTTGATGGCTTTGGTCCGATTCCCCACAGGAGCTCATTAAATCTGCCAGTAAGGCAGGACCACCCCACCCCCTACTACAACCACCGCTACGGTATACCCGCTACGTAGCCGAGAGGGGGATGACAGAGGCGGAGAGAAAGGGTGTATAGCAGACAGAGGGAAACGCAATATAAAGATAGATGTGTAACAATGTATGGGGGAAGGGTGGAGGGAAAAAGGGGGGAGGGTGGAAAAGGGAAGGTGCGGCTGATGAAGGTGGGGATGGAGACAAAGGGAAAACAGATGAGAAAATAAGTGCAAGTGAGGGTGGGACAAAGGTCAGATTAAAGCAATCAATTGAAGTGGAGAATGAGATTGAGCATGTCGCTACACATTCAGCATATGAGGGGCTTCTGTGTTATCAGGTTATGTGTGGATACACGAAGAGCTGACATCTGTGTTAGGCAGCTGGCCCTGGGAAATGGGATTACTGCACAAATTATGTTTCATACATCACTACACTCACCTGCCACACTCACAAAAATTTGAATGTACGTAGATGATAAATGCTCTCACTGTCTGGCCTCAATCTCTTTTCTGTGAGTATAATGCAAGCATGTAAACACACACACACACACACACACACACAGAAAATATTGCACTGACTGTCTGCAGTCATAAATCTCAGCTGGTCCAGTCCCGTGGTAGTGGAGGCGGGGTGAGGGGTTTACAGTCTCACTCAGGATTTGCCAATAAGAGGACTAAGGAGGATGGATGTTCTCTCACTAATTAAACACTGGAGTCTGCAGGGAGCGAGCACAGCCTGCAGCACGGCCCTGCCCCGCTCTCCTCACACCACCCCGCAGTGTGGACAGAAAGGGCATTCCAGCACACACAAACACACACACACACACACACACACACACACACATATAGCTCATTACTTCAACCAGCGAGGATGGACGACCACACACACATTCATACACATACATACGCATTTCTAGCACCTGACTCACCAAATCCTATAGGCTGTCAGTCAAGGTACATTTCAGGGCATGTTGGCACATGTCTTAAATGTCAAGTAAATGCTGATATGATTAAATAGCTAGGAGTTTTCAGGTGTATTTGCTGTGTACTATAGGTATTTCAGATCTGGCTGCCCCCTTTACAACCAACAGAAATCCCTAGATATACATTATAATACATTTTACACAGTAATAACTCTTAATATTTTGGGGTTTAAGTCATTTCTATTGTATTAATAAAGCGCCAAATCTCAACAGAAGTTATCTAAGGGCATTTCCCATATGAGATATGTGCACTGGCTGGATGTCATGCTATGCTTGTTCCTGTAAACACAAAATGTAACATATGTAGACATGGCTTACAGTAATATTATCATCCGCGCGTTTCTATAGGGTTCGATCATTATCTACCTCTGATGCAAACGCCGCCTGTATGCTTTGTGTTTCTCTCTAATTGCAACACTGTCTGTGTATCTGCTGCTGCTGCTGAAGCAACTGCTTCACATCAACGCTGACCAGAATACAATAGGGAGGCATATCAGAGGAGCAGGGAAGTGTGACAGAGCTGTCACTCTCTTTACAGTGTGCATCTCTCTTCTTCATTACATCCACTCTTTCATTGTCTCTCCCTCTTTTCCCCCCGTTTTTCTTCCTCTTTTTCTTTCATGTCACTGCAACTACAAGGGTGCTTTTATGTAGCAGCTATGTGTGCCTAACAGACTAGATATTTGAACAGATATCTGGAACTGTACTCTTGTTTTTAGGCACCCAAAGAAAACCCCTGGAGTATGGAAGCCTGGAGTGTTAGCAACTTATTAAAGTTAAGCTTAAACAGAATTTCAATGAATAAATTGTATGATACATAATGTTAAAATGATAAAGGCAAAACAATTATCAAATAAGCTTGTTGTGATTGTCTTTAAATATAAACTTTTCTACCCTTTAAGAAGAGCAAAACTTGCTCTGCTGTAAGCTGTATGACTGCTTTCCTTTCAGGACCACTTCACTGACTCTGTTCCTTCAGAACCACATCTGCACACATGAACAAGGAGTAGTTTTCCCTTAAACGCTGCGGAAATAAGAGCGCACCACTGCTTATAACTGCCTGTCGTTACATGTGAAAGCCCCAGAGGGCCCCCCGCCGCTCCTCACTCCATTGTTTTCCTTTCCACGTCACTCCTCACCACATACTTTGTCAAACTATGTAAATATTTCTACAGCCACACGCAGCACTGGAATGCCATTGAGAGCGAACGCACTCGCTTAGGCTTTTCTCCACCGCCTAATTATGACAGCACGCCTATAGTCACAGTCAATCATTCTCAGAACCTCTGGGGGAAAGCTTTCTCCACACATCTCTTCAGTCTGATCCCAGTTACAGCTAAATCCCCCCCAGCACACTCATCTTAGCCTGCTCAGAGGGTGGTAAACCCCCCTTCAGTCCAGATTTAAGGCATACGACACAAATTCCCCGAAATCCTTGGTTCAGTGTAATCCTCATACAATAAGAGGAAGGAGGATTCCCAGTCATGTCGGGATCCATCCGGATAAAACAGGATTCTGTTTGTATTTTTATACAGAAGATAAATTAATTTAAACGACGTTAAATTTGGACTATATTTATGATCTTTTGTCTTATTGTGAAGCAGGGTCGTGTATTTATCTTGGCTTACATCATGCAAAGAAACCATTAGAGATAATGTATTACGTAATAGACAGATAGACAGATAGATAGATAGATAGATGCAGCTCCTAATTAACCAGTGCATAATGCAGTGAGCCAAAACCCGCTAACAAAACCCTCTCTGTGTTCATCAGCCATTGAGGCCGGCCGCTCTTGGAACACGCCACCCCTACTAGAATAATGGGCCACTTTACAGGCCTCCAAGTTAGTTCACAGAATCTCGAGCTGGGAAACCGCTAGCGGGGTTCATCGGGAGGAGGGGCCATTTAATTGTTTCCTTCGTTTTTTGTTTTTGTAACCCCCCCTCCTCCTCTCCTCTCTCTCTCTCTCCTCTTTTAGTCCTGAAAAGGGGGCTGACAAACATGCAATGAAGGGGATTGTTGTGTGTTCCGCTGGACGAGTGGGTGAGGTAAACAAAACGGACTGTAGGGTCTGGGGATGGGATAGGCCGAGTGGTGGGGGAGCAGCACCCGTTGCAGAGGGAGGGATTGGTAGGGAGTATAGGAAGGGGAAGGGTAGAAGGGGTGAGGGTCCCGAGGGTGAGAGAGCGAACGGGGTTTATTCCGGAAGAAGTGGGAGGCCGACATGGGTGCTGAGGTTACTCCTCCGAGCGCAGGGGCATTGTACCCGCCGCTGAAGTTCTCATGCATGTCCCGTTTTTGGCTCCCCAGAATGTCCGAAAGTGATGGAGCTCTCCGCGATTAAGCGGACAAGTGGCAGCTCCGCTCCGCGCTCCCACAGCTCGGGGCTATTTACATACTCAAGAGGAACATTAATGCCGGCCGATCCCCCCGAGCTGAACAAAGAGGCACACAAACCTGCCTCAGGGGCCCATTACGCACTTAATTGAGGATTTGTGGAATGGTAAAAAGAGAGCAAAGGAAGAGGAAGGTGGAGGGGAAGTGGGTGAAGAGGGAAAAGGTGCTACTTTTACTTAAATCTGAACTCTCCTGACATCCTTAAAAAACGTGGTCACCTCAGACGTCAGCTGTTGGCAGAAGGACGAGATGTGAAAATGATATCTGGCTACATCTTTGTCACCATATGGAAACTCGAGGCAACATCAAATCCTTTTTTTCTCTCCTTTTCATCCTCTTCTCTCTTTATTCCCCGTTCGCTGATCCTCCCATTATCCTCATTATGAAGCTGTCATGAAAGCTTTACTCTGGGAAAGAAGCAGAGGAGGAAAGCTGCTTGAGCAAATGTGGAATAAAATGGACTCTTCCAAAGCTCAAAAGTAACACAACAAAGTATGCTTGTTTTTGGTTATGTAAAGTCAAGTGAAAGACTTTTTATTATCTGTGTTTTGATAAATGAGGTTAAAAACAGCAACAGGCTCCATCTGACAAACAGTGTAAATCTGTCAGCCTGCATCTTGTGACAACTGTTCAGATGAAGTCTCCTATTTGTTTTGAACGAGTCACTTAATGTGCTTTAATTATGATTCCTTTGTGGCAGCACAATGGGAGGATTGTCCTCATAGGCATGGTCTTTGGTGCCAAGGGAAAAAACAAAACGACACCCCCCCTCCCCTCTTTCCCTCCCATGTGCGTCCCCCCTTCTTCCCGTTACCAATCACTCAGGGCAATTTCGTGACTCCCCCTGCTGACCTGAATTCCGATGGAGCAAGTGCCAATGGGATGTGGGTGGTTTGGGGTCTTCTGGGGTGGAGGACAGTGGTAGTGGTTGGAGGGGTTTGGAGGGATGAGGCCTTCACTGTACCACAATAAACACTGGCTGAATCCTCTCAGGGGCCCCTAAACACAATGTGGTAATGGTAATGTGCGATATTAATTCTACTGGATCTGAATCCTTTTGAAAAGAAGGAATAAAACTGAAGATGTAATCACCTAAAATGGAATATTTCAGGATGTAACTCCCTTTTCTTTCTACTTTGGTAGAAACGTGTGGACTTTTTAGGCTATTAAGTGCACGTGTTAGCTCCTCTGTCGGTGACCTTTGACCCGTGTCCACCAGATGAAACAGAACAAAACATTCCCAGAAGGTCTTTGTACTGGCTACAGCCAACTTCATTCTCAATGTTTTGCTTCACTTTTGCACAGAGTGTACTAAAGCCTACTCAAAAATCGTTTTTTCTTACTCTACTATCAGATATTTTAGGCCTAAATAAAAGTTAAAGTAATAATCTTGAAAATTGCATGTAAATAAATGTCTGTTAAGTCACTATCGATCGCTGAATGAGGTAACACTATAGTGATTGAGCCTACGGCCCACTGATGAAAGCCTTTGCATTTGCAGTATATAGTATTATTACAGACTGGGTCTCTGTGGCAACTTATGCGGAAAAAATCACAAGGTGCGCCCAGTTAGTGACGCGTTTTCCATCACCCAGCAGTGGTTGGTCTGCCAGAGAGGGTAGGCGGAGCTAAGCAGCTGCTTTTCCGGTCTCTGCAAGTGTTGCGAGTAAACAGTAATCTACTATGGCTGAACAAACAAAGAAAAGATCGATGACTACAGATACAACTTCAAAAATAAGTGAAAATCCAAAGAAAAGAAACAAAGACGCTCAGATGAAGGCAAACAGTCTAAAAAGGAAAGCGACCGTCAGCGAGGAAAATCAAGAGTTACAATCGGCGTCGCCTCGCAAGGCAGAGAGAAATTACCGTTTATCGCCATAAGTGCCGCCAAAGAGAACGAAACTGAGATTACCACTTTAAGTAGTTTGACTGCATGCAAAGCACAATTGTAACAATGCACAACAGGAAACTTTGTTTATTTATATTGGCTTATTAATTTCTATCTAATTATCTAAAACATTTTGAGTATTTCTCATACATACAGTCTTTTACTGGGTTTTTGAATTTACACCTTTTGCACTTTAAAGCTCCTGTGAGGAACTTCATAATTGTGTTGACTTTGGCGCCCCCTGTGGACAAAGTGGTACCTCTGCTCTCTTTACTGATCTCGTCCTGTACATGTGTAAGAAGGTTTTTTTTTAAATCTATTTTATCTTTGCCGTGGAAAAACTAGAAAAAAAGCTGATTTGGCAGCGCAAAATAAATGGCCTCGTCTGACACCTACCCCCCCGGCAGCGGTTACAGACATAAAATAACTATTAGATGTTAATCAGTGTTGTCGCTGATGGTCTTGTTTGCTTTTGTAGCTTTTATAGAGGCATCAGTGCTAATTTCAGTCTGTTTCATAATCAGCTAAAAACTCTTTAAAGTATATTTTGTCGATTAATGATTCATCTTGCTATTTATATTTTCAGTTTTTGGGGGATATATTAAAGTTAATTGGTGTGTTGTGTTGTATGTAATAGTGTCTGTCCTGCACTCTGAGCTGTGTTTTCACCACGACAGCTGTCAAGTGTCTTTTTTTACCTGTTTTATATAGACATAAGGGGTACGTTAAATTTCCACACCATACTGTACATGATGATTCTCAACCAAATAGACATTGTGTGGTGATAAAAATGGATTAAAGTCTCTACATACAAGGTTTACACAGGGTTCGATTAAATGATAATCACACTTGGTCCAACATTTGCAGTCAACGCTCGATCCCTGACACATCCACACAGATTTTATGGGCTGTTTAATGATCGCTGCTTTCTCATAGCGAAACTGAAGAACCGCTTTGACCAGGGCCGGCAGAGATCTATCGTTTTGCCGCCCAGCAGCAGACTGGCTAGTGAATGCCTGTGTTTCTGTTCCTGTGCAGTCATACAGAAGTGAAGGGAGCCAGGCTCTTTGTTTGGTCAACCCATGGGAAAGGCCTCGCTCTGTTCTGCTCTCTGAGAACCGAAACACTGATTCTATAGGGCCGGACGACAAGAGCGAAATAAAAAGAAAGGAAAAAGAGCACGAATCCCACATTTTAGGAAGATTCACATCAGGAGAACAGGCCAAGGAATACAGGGGGGAAAATCAAGTGCAGGGAAGATGTGAAATTATTAAGTTAATTGGGAAGGAGTGGAATGAAAGGAGCAGCTAATGGCAGAGAAAGAGGAGTATTGAGAGAGTGGGTAAAAGGGAGACGGAGATAGACGAGCATGAGGGTGGTAAAGAGTGAAAAGAGGAGCTGGATGGTACTTTGGCAGCTTCAGCGTGTTCCCAGGAGGATTACTCAAGCACTAGATGCCACAGACTGCCAGCAAGACCACAGAGAAGCTCCATGAATGGGGACACACAGCCGCACACATGCGCAGGCACACACATCTCCGAGGACATCTCCCTGCTGTATCCTGGTGTTTAAATCACCTGTTTCCTCTCCTCCATCTCTTACTGTCCTTTCCTCTTTTCTTTTCTTTCTCCACTTTTCCCACCTCGATCCCCCGCCTCTCGTTTCTCACTCTCTATTTTTATCTCTCCTTCCCTCTCACTCTTCCCTGCAGCCTCTCCAAGAAGCAGGGAGAGGAGAGGCTTGACTTGGCCCGCCACAGACAGGTAACATATGCTCCGACTTCAGGCTGTTCTAGGAAGAGAAACAACCCGACTATCCTCCTCTCCATCCTTCTCCCATTTATCTCTCCTCAACCAAAGAAAGTGTCGAACTTTTACTGTCTGTCCTCCCCATCTTTTTCTCTTTGTGTCACTCCCACATGTTAGATCCACTCTCCCACTTCCCTCTCTAACACTTCTGGCAGTGTAAAATCTCAGTTTGTCTGGCAGAGACTGGAGTGTCTCATTTTTCTTAGGTTTTATTGTTCGTCTCAGGCGCTAAACTGCACCGAAGTGCATTATGGAGCAAGGGAAAAATAGGCCAGCGCTGCTTTCGAAGATTTCAGACGTTATATATAAATATGACTAATTCTTGCGATGAAAACAAGACCATATTCTGTTCATGTGCACATCCTATAGGATCCGGTTAATCTTTCAGCTTACTCTCAATGCAATTTTCTTTTAATCAGTTCACGCTTACTGCTGATGGCTCATTTGCCATCTGGTCTACCGTTCCCAGTCTTACACGAGTATTCCAGACACATCCATCCTGTAAACTCCTCATTTAATAACTCTCAACTACTTTAATCAATCCATAAAAACTGCTGAGAATGATCCATGAAATTTAATCAAAGCACATCGATGAAGAAGCTATCAGTTAGTCGGCATATTGATTTTTTTTTTTTTAACCAGTGTGCGGTTACTTCCTTTTCCTCTGGCTCGCATATCTCCACATCTCCCCTTCCCCCATAACAGCCAATATTAACCACAAAGGCACACTCACAAACACACACGTTCATGTAAACATCTCCTCTGCCCCGACTACCCTGAGCGATGTCTCCCCTAATTAAAGTAACGTCCTCACAGATGGTTAGCAGAACAGATTCGGAGGGAGATGATTTGGACTCGTTTCACTTCCAGTGGGCGATCAGCGACGCTGCAGGGTTTGTCTGGACGTGTGGGTGCCTCTGTATGTTGTCTGTGTGCGCGCATGATGGTGCTCAGGAGGGTGAAAATGTCATGATTCAGTGTTGGACTTCGAAAACAGGAACTCCCTGCATAAATTCCTTTACACTAATGATGTAGGACCCTGTAAACAAATGCATAATACGCCCAAACAGACTCTCATTGATGTGCATGTGAATCCCCATTTGAGTGTTATGGCTGTATATTCTCAGCATGATAAACACATACGCTTGCTTATGAAGAAAAAACAACCCCCTACAGATACAGGACATGCTCCCATATATTAAATGACTCATCCTGCCTTTAAGCATGTGTGAGCCCGCCTGGTCTGTCATGCTCATTCATGTACGTTAGCTGATGCCACAGTACAGTAGTTTAGAGAGCAGCCTCTGGGAAAAGGACAAAACGTATTAGATGCATGGACACTTTCCCTTTTACGGATTGTCCCAGCAATTACACCGCAGACCAACGCCAGCTCCTCTCAGCTCCACCAGTTGAGGATAACACCCCCCTTTAAAAACCCAACAAACCAGTACAGGCCTATACTTCAGGAGCAGCATCACCTGCTCTAAACGTTTGCATGCATCAACAGGCCGCTGAAAGAAACAGAAACACCCTATGGGCAATTCTTTTTAAGTGACAAGACAAGAGTAATGCTGAAGGAGGTACCAAGAGAGTTGGTTTCCATGGTGACACTGATGGTGCTATAGGAGAAACGTGTGTCCTCATCTCTGTGTGTGTGAGCGTGTGCAAAAGGGTGTATGCGGTTTAATATGGAAGAGAGCTGCAACGATTGGCTCAAGAGGTGGGTGGCGATGGGAAGGTCAGAAGAATTCCGTTATATCTTCCAGGAGCTTTTAATGTGAAAAATACAATGATTCAGTGAAAGATGCTTTTATTTTGAAAAAACATAAATAAACAACGAGGTCCTGCTGCATGGTCATTTTGTCAATTATACAAATGTTTTGTAGAGGTATGTCAATCATTCGGAGGAAACCGATACAGATATATGATAGCAAACCACATTTTTAACTCAAGCTACAACTTGTTGACTATAGTTGCACATTAAATCTGCAAGCCTATACTGGGAAGCGCAGTCGCACCTTTTTTCTGTTCAAGATCTATTTCACTCTTCAAGTTTCCAAGAAACACCTCAGACACATTTCAAAGTAAGTTTTAAAGTTAACTGTTACAAGGTAATAAATTCAAATTAACTTTTTTTTTTCTTTTCCTGAAGCATCAAACACTTAATCAAGCTGGGGAGGGAAACGTCGCGCGCTTGGCTGAAAGCAGGCAAGGGAAACCCTTTGGTTTAGTTTGGACGCTTTTTTTAAAGCAGGATTAAACCCTCAACAGCAAAAGGTTTCAGAAAAACGTTAGTCTCAGATGATTTCAATCTAAAGCTCTGCCAACAAAGAGTTGCCTGCGGCTGCTGCGTCTCTTCGAAACGTGAAGAGACGCGTTTTGTTTCCTCTGATGTTACTGTTACTGACAGGGCACGGGGGGTCCACTGTGATCATTTATCTGCTGAAAATCTACCGCAAAGATTTGACACCGATTTAAACATGCGATTTGAAGGCGGTAATCTGTGAAACCAGAATAAAGATGTGAGTAAATGCGGCTCTTTTGTTCACGCGTAATGTGCAGCGCGAGTTTATTGTTGACGGTGTGCGCTCCGGGACTTTTCACCGCATGTTGTCACTTCTGTGTTTGTATCAATAGCTGTCTGTGGAATATTATGAGTATTGCACAAAGAACAAAGCTAAATGGCTGATTGAAGGGAGATATGCAAACTGGTGGTTCTTTTATTTTGAAAATGAGTTACCTATAAACATGCGGCCCCTGTGCACCTGCTGGCATTTCGCGTTAAAAGCAATCAATTCAATTCAACTGAGATTATCGTGCTAAAATATTTCACGACAAATCAAGATCAAGAAAAAACATGCATTCTCGCCATCTCCACCAAAGCGCGTGTATTGATCCTGTGTGCACGCTAGAATACATTCAAAACAGCATCTTACCTTTGTAGAAAACCCCGATGAGAAAAGTTTTTGGTCTGGTCCCCTTGCAGGGTCTTGTCGCATCCGCTTCAGATGTGGTCAGCCACGGCGAGCTGCAGGGCGCACGGCAGGTCCAGGACACAAGGGCGCTTCACGGACCAAACGCAGGGATTTTCTGTCTGTAATATCCGAGGAGCTCCGCAGCTCAACGATCCCACTGAATGAGCTCTGCCTCACCTCACTCCTCGGCGCTTTACTCCCCCACCCGCCTCCGCCCGTTTCCCCCCTCTTTGTCTCTGCTGCATGGGAATGCCAGCTCCCGTTGGTTGAGGATGCAGCCTATACCGTTCCCACCTCTCTTTCTTTCTTTCTTTCTTTCTCTCTTCCTCTCTCACACTCTCTGTCACACACAACCTGATTTGGGAAACACCACGGAAGTTGATGGAAAAGCTGTTCATAAGGAGCTGAATTTCCCTTCACTTTGTAAAAAGAAAAATCCCCCTAAATCCCTGTCTGACAGTAGAAAGTATTCTAATTAAATCCCACATTAACATGCAGAGTGTGTCCTGCAGGTTCTCTGCCCACTCACCGTTATTGGCCAGTCTTTGATGTTTTTATGACCTTTATTTTGATGCGCAGGCGAGAGACTCATTAAAGCTACTGCTTCTTCTTTCCATGTCTAGAAATAGCAACCTAAGGTGTTTCGTCAATCCTCAGTAGCTGATAGTTTGCACTGCAGATCTCTTCAGAATCATCATCAGAATCTCTTTAAAAGATGATCAATGTGAGTCAACACCATGGAAAACGGGTGGTGGGCAACATTTTTGTCTGACTTTGTAATACTCCTTTTGGCTTCACAGATGACTCAGAGTGACACAATGTGGTCGTCATGGCGTTTGTTATCTGCTTGTATGGAGTCAAGGTTGACGTTTAGCAAAAAGAAAAGCCAACAAGAGCCCATGACGGGAATAAAAGGGGAAAAAACCTGAGGAAACGTTACTGCAATTTGTCAATTTATTTATTATCAAGGCTGCAACTGCTGTCATAATTGCTTTAACTAATGCCTGGCCCCACACTAAAAGATTGATATTGAAAATGTGAGCCCACACATGACGATATATAATCCTAGATTGAACAGTTTTGCTCCTGTAGTGTGTGGAGAGCAACGATTACGCCAGAGCAGCAAACCACACACTAACAGATTCATTCACCAACAACCAGAGTCTGACTCTCAACACTGGAAATCTCGCAAAACTCTCGCGGTCAAACAAGACTTTAGAGTAAACAAACATGGTGAACAACAGGCAGAAAGAATTGGCGATGATTTTTTAACTGAAAATTCAGGAATTCAGCAGTGGTGGAGACAATGTGAACACGGGCTGTACATGTTACTTTATGCTGCCCGTTTGCTTTTGTAGCCATGGCGGCGGTTGTTGTGCGTCCTTCTTCAGTCAGCTTGCTTCCCCATTGGCTATTGTTTCGTTCCACGTGTCAATCCACAGACTGCGTGCCACTGTGTGTCATCAGGGTTCCCCCCACACAACAGGATATCGGATCGTAAATATTGAACATGTTTTATAATTAAGATTTCAAATCGGTGCGGCCATGACAGATATCCCTCACACCACAGGAACATCTGGCAAGATCATCTTTAGAACCAACAAAAAATCGTGACTTTGCCAATGGTTGTCAGAAGGGGGGAATCGGGCGCGAAATCAGCCTGATTATCTTGATTATCCCGCTTAATGCTAATTATGTTATCAAATCCTCAAGTCACAGTGTAAAAAAAACTTTTGAAAAACGAGCATAGCTATTTCTGAGATTATTGTAGATCGCTTTTAGGATCCAACATCAATCAAAACTGTCAGAACATAGTCCGGTTTATTTCTTTAACAGTCATAGGCCTTTGTGAAAGTAAACTTATAGCCCTTTCTCACCTAAATTTAATGCGTTGACGCGGGTCTTTCAGACCCGGGAAGACCCACTTATAAATGCCGATTGTCTCTGTTCCCATTGCCAGTGGAGTATACTCCTTTCGGTCTCTTTTCTGCTGTGTCACTGTCTGACGTCACAAACGCGCCCGAAACAGGGTAAGTAATCAGTGAAGATGTTGCGGTGGTTAGGTCTTTATAGTATCTATTACTCATTCAGTCTGTTTATCAAACTCGTGCGACAAATTTGGAACGATGTCTGAATGCTGCTTGGACGGAGACGGTCAGAATTTGTAGCTGAGATGGACAAGGAGTCGCAGAAGTTACCGACGGAGCATAGCATCACGCTGGAACGGGGACGGAGATTAGCGTGTCAACCCAGGTTTTGTGTTCCCATCAATGCCGTTCAGAGATGAAGCAATAATTACCTGGGTCTACTGCAGAGTCATCTGACCCGGGTCTGAATGCCGATTGTAACCTTTACCACTAAGCAAAAAAGCCAGGAGTTAGCGGGTTTTTTGACCAGTGGGAAAGCGGCTTTACAGAAGAATAGTAGAAAACACTCACAGTGGAGGTATAACCTGAGAGTATGTATTATTTTAGCTTGAAATATGACTGAGACATTTGATGTAAAATCAAAACAGCAGATGATTGATTTTCCGTTGACAGACATGTTTGCCATTTGTGCTAATGAAGCCACGTGAGACCTTTTTAAAGAAATAGTGACACAACGTTCAGAAGTGTAAAACACTGATAACATAACACATGCTCTTGGATACTATCACAACAACAAGAAACGAGACAGGAAGGAGGGATGGCAGTTTGGCTGCAGGGTCACTTTGCTTGAGGCAGAGTCATATTTCACTTCGTCGAGGCAAGTGATATTTCTTCCTTGCAAGGGGACTTGGTTCCTGTCAGAGTGTCAAAAAGTGTACTAAATTACTTCCTCACATACCTTTCTGACAGTGGTTACTGTATGAAATTGACAAAAACACGCACTTCACATGTGATGTGTGCAGAGGTAACAACGTAGCCAGAATTGGAACGTCTCTCTAAAGCTCACTTTTTAAATCTTCCTCCAAATTCGTCCATATTTTGTCTGAAAACGAGAGTCCACAACTTGCACCGTTTATTTTAACAATTCTCACACCTCTCTATGACTGCAGGCTTTCACCCATATGGCCATTCTGAACAACAATTATAACTATTTAATCCTCAAACATGGTGTGAGAATACTTTGTACGAACCAGTTCATTTCACAAATTCCACCATCCTGGATGGAAAAGTTGTTCTAAATCCACAGAATCTAAAAACAAAAAGAAGTCTGGGTAAATGAATCATCATCAAAGCAGACCAGAAGGTCCTTCTACCTTCTGAGAGGAAAACTTCCCCCATATTGCTTATCAGACGACTCATGAGACAAGGGAAAACAGAATTGTTTTTGCAGCTAATGTTTGGGTTAGTGCTCTCACGCCTCAGAAGCTGATTATTGTGCTGCAAATGAGAGCACAGGGAGTAATAAGCAAATGCCCGAAACCGCTCCAAGAAATGGGGCCGGACACTGACTATGCTTCGAGAGTGTTGGACACCTATGGAATAAAGGCTATAATGGCATGTATGTAAGACATGACGAAATACATTGTTATTATTTATGAATTAATTTCAATTTTAATGAGTTGCATTATTAATTATTAAGTAATTTCTGGAGTTTATAATTTATGGAAAGCCTCAAGGGTTATTGATTATCCAGATCATGACATTACAACAGTTCCATACTTGTCTGCCTATGATGTTGCTTAGCAAAAGGTGTTAAAATGTGTCATATCTACTCATTACCAACCTTCATGTTACGTGCATTTTTGTATTTGCCTCTCCAAAAAGTCCTCTAACTTAGCCCTACCTCAGGAGATAATAACGAACCATATCTCTATAAAGAAATATCTGCATGTGAATACAGATTCTGTAGGTGTGGGATAAGATTTTAGGTGTCCCGTTCCACGATTCTTTTAGTGGGCATTGGCGGTATGCAGGAAAATCAAATCAAATCACACTTTATTTATAAAGCACTTTTCATACAAAATTGCAATACAAAGTGCTGAACATAGGAAGATATAAAAACAATACAGTAAAAATCATGAATGACACAGGAAACAGACATACACAAATTTTTTGGAATAGATCAAAAAGAAATGAAATGAAGTGGTATAATAGAAAGAGTAAAAAGTAGTGCTTACATTAAGGGAATGCCAAACTAAAAAGGTATGCCTTAAGATTTCATTTAAAAGTGTGAACAGCTTGTGATGCCATCAGTTCCTCCGGCAGGCTGTTTCAGAGGCGAGGACCATAGGCACTAAATGCTGCTTCCCTGTAGTTCTTAGTCCTCGCTCATAGAACAGTTAAACAGTTCTGTAAAAGGCCAGTACCAGAGGACTTGAGTGATCTTGGAGGAACATATGTTAAAAGCATGTCTGTCACACATTCAGGCGCTTATAATTACAGCCAGCAATCCATTCATAGAAGAGGTTTCTTAACTCAATAACTTGATTCTCGAGTCTCATGTTGCTAGTCCGACTGTAAATAATGATAAGCGCACAGGAAAAGAATTCTCGGCCTGGAAATCCTGTGTTGCTCGTCTTAATAACCACTGGCTACACCAGTAGGCCAGAAAAATTGTCCGTTTCTTCTAAAAGCTTTGTGCTCATCAGACGATAGCCGATAGCAAGATTGCCACAAACCTAAACAAGCATCACCCTCGCTCAATCTCTTTTTCTGTCCTCTCCTCTTTCCTTACCATAACATTCTTACTCTTTTGTGTCTTTATCAAATAAGTTAAGCTCTCTCCTCTGTTCCCTCTCACCTTATATGCTCCTCCAATTTCTACTGGTCCAAAATCCCAGTACACATGGTGCTCAATTGAGAAAAGCCATCAAAGATCCTAGAATGAATAGCAGTAGATGTTGAGAGGGGTCCATAGAGAAGGCCCATGGAGTATGCATTGTCTTCATTGGGTTGACCTCGAGTGGAGCACCTCAGCTGCATTAAGGTCCATTCACAACTCTGTTCTCCGGAGGACAAAAAAACCAACAAAAAGACTACACATAAAAAACACAATGGAAACGGAAAAACGTGGCTTAAATGTTTTGCTTAAATGACCAAAAGTAAGTAGCACAGTCAAGTTTCCATCCAAACTTTAGAGTAAATTTAATCAGATTTCATGAAAACAGAGGGCCGTTGTGTCTCTGAACAAATAGAAGCTTCACAACATTTAAGTTACATACTTGATTTCTACCTCAAGCCCTTAAATCCAAACTTATTCCCAACTATGAGTTACAAAAAATACAGGTTTACCAGGTAATATGTTTGTCATACTGGACGGTCTCTTTTAATATTTACTGTAAGTGAACAGCTGGCAATCATTGAAGACGTTTTAACACACCGACTCTAAAGGAAATGTCAAACTAATTATGACCACGCCATGGGTAAATACACATAGTTAGAACAAAGGGTGCCGGGAAATGTTCTTAAATGGCAGTTAGCTGTCACATGAAGACCATTATGGGGAATTATGATAATGAGCACAGAGATATGCTAGCTAGAGCAAGTGGCTGGTTTAGTTTAATGCACCAGTAGTTTATACAAAATTGATATCAGTCCACCGTGACACAGGGATGAATACAAAAAAGGGGTTGCAGGTAAACAGGAGTAA
This sequence comes from Semicossyphus pulcher, assembly GCF_022749685.1. Lineage (NCBI taxonomy): Eukaryota > Metazoa > Chordata > Actinopteri > Labriformes > Labridae > Semicossyphus > Semicossyphus pulcher. The sequence continues at coordinate 20,962,153 of NW_027211759.1, forward strand.
AATACACATTTATAAACTGAGGGCTTTGGATGAACCGGAAACTTGTGTGTGCGTGTTGCATCATGTTGGTCTGACGCATGTTACCTTTATCCTGCCTTTGGTCAAGTGAGGCTTGAGGTAAATCTAGCTAAGCTGTCCTTCAGGGCTGCTACAACAAGCTAACGTTTTGGTAAGCTAACGTATGTAGCTACCTATGGCTTGATAAAGACAAAAGCAACAAATATAAAGAAAAGGGAAATTTGGACTCTGATGAAAAGGCCCAAGTGAACGTATTGTGTTTAAAAGTGTCCTCGTAGCAATTTGCAGTTATAATTTCTAATATGATACAAAAATGCCTCTTGCTTAACTCCTTTAATCTCATTTCACATGCAGCATGCTTACTAAATCTATAAAGATTTATTACATCGTTGATGTAGATTTAATATATTGGTTTTTATAGGTTATTGTCCGTTTTTTGCTTTCTTTATTCTCTGTTGACTCTTGCTGGTTAAGAGTACTTAACTAACCCTGTCAAGTAATATAAACGTGAGCGACAGAAAGTTTGAAGGCCCAAAGGGTGCAAAAGCGCGCAGCGCAAGTGTCATTGCTATCTTACAACCGACACAGTCGTCATTGTCACGTCCCTGCCCACGTTGTGTAAATAGCATGTGATTTTGCGCCACCATTAGCGACCGACGGCATGTTGGTTTTGATAACTCTAAAGGAAAGGCCAAACTAAATTTGACCACGCCGTGGGTAAATACACATAGTTAGCGCCCGAGTGCATGTTGGTTTTGAGATGAGTTGTGGTCAGGCAAACAAGTAGCGTGTTGCTATCTAGAGGACATAGAAAGCTTGTCACTCACACGCACAACAGCGCTTCTACTCATAAGGAAAAAACAGTGTGTTTGCTGATACAGTGAAAACATGTTTAAGGGACAGGCTGCAAGCTTTTGTTTCCCACGTCTCCTTAAATCATGATACTGCTTTCGTTTTGTTACCGATCTGCTGAGAAGTGCAGGAAGACGTGGACAAGCTCACCGCTGCCTCCACACACACCTCCTTCACCTCAGGGAGATTCCTGCTACAGCCGAGCAGGGGCCAAAAACTCCTGAGACCGACACAAAGCTCGCATTTAAACGCACGCTCTCTATAATACAGCAGAACCCGAGACACCCTCACACACGCAACTAGGAGGTAAATGAATTACCATACTCAAACATAACTACCTGTGGCACCGACAATTGTGCCCACAGATATTAAAACAATGTCCCATTACGCAGAGTGTCCATTACGCACGAGAATACAGCCATGTGATCCAGCAGCAACAACAAGTAAATTAACATTTACAGCCGACCTTTCTTTGATGGTCAGCACACAGAACTTTAATAAACATAAGATCCTGTCCGTCTGGAGACTTAAATCATTAATGCTGTGCCTCATGCGTAAATGCTCACAGCATCGCTTCAGTGGCTTTAACTTCAATCCGTGATTCGAAATGTGTCTTTTTTTTTCTTTTTTCTGAGTGTTCAAGAACACAGTGGAAAGGAATAAGTTGAATACACCGGTCTAGGTCCGGTTTATATAAGAAGAATGACTGATATCCGCCTTGTAAATATCAACACCCCTGCCTGCAGACGCACGGGTCTCTTAAAAGGAATGAGAGCTGACACTCTGATTGGTTTGATTCATGTTATGCCGAAAACATGCCTATGAATAATCAAGGGACTTAAGCCAACCTCTTTGTGCCTTGCGCCTCGGTTTGTGCCCAGACTGTGCGCCGCCTAACTAGCAAAAGTACGTTGGACCCGCCCTAAATCACTTAGCGTCATGCGCTTTAGACTGTGCGCCTTCCATCGTTTCAATAGGGCCCTAATTCTCCCAGTAATGCCAGCAATAGTGCCACCAGTGAGTCAGACAACATCTAAGCTTCGTTTTTTGCTTGGAAAAACCCATCATGTTGCCTGACACTATCAACCTGTCTCAGACAACCCACCAATTTCAGCTTCGTAACGGTCAATCTGCTGTGTTTCCAAACTGATGGAAAAGTGAGAGCCAGGACTGTTCCATGATGGCTAAACTAAAAACTAAAGCTGACTTGAAATAATAATTAGCTCCACTTAGCACTTAGGCCAGCTTTTGTCAGCACTGCTTTTGTAACAACACATTTTTAATTTTGAAGGGGCCATGCATGACATTACCCAATATAATAAACAGTATATGATCGGTTTGCGAATTTTTAGTTTGCAGAAGAAAGGTGGCTTGCCTTGTTTTGTTGGCTTCATGCTACAGCAAATAAACACTTAGTGGAACTTAAGGTAAAATCCAACCTTCCCAACCTTACCTTTTTGGATTTGCTCGCTCATGAGACAAAGCCGATCATCTGGGCCTCCAACATTTGGCTGTGACAGAAAGTCAATATGGGAATGCCAAGAATACTCTTCTGCACGCAAAGCAGCAATTAAGCCTTCAATTTAGCATTCAATCCTCACCCATGTGTCACGAACACAACACTTTCATCCGGTTAGGGACGAGTAACAATAGATGACAAAGATAATGTTTTATACTATATGTTTATACAAAGCTGAATTGTGTGACTTCAGACGGTGAGCTCCCCTTGAGTCGACTTTGTCCAACCAAATGAGAGCTGCAAGTTGGTTCTCCTTTCCCATCGTATGTTGGTCAGTTTACTTTAGAGGTAATTTGGAGGAAACGTATATTTAATCTGAACAACACTTGTCCAACAATACTGGATTTGTCTCCAATATGTTGAGAGCCAGTCTCTGTAATTTAGGGTTTTTGGTACATAATAGTTAACATGTTAAGTATTCAAAATTAGCTTCAATCCAAATTTGAAATATTGTCATTTCAGTGCCTCAAAGCCTTTCTGATATCAGTTTTGAATTGGAAGTAGTTAGGCTTCGATATTAATTAAGAAAATGACAAAATACATTTCACAAACTAATCAGAATAATAGTCACACGTCAGCTATCTGGCTGGTTAGACCCAGTCTTAGCAAGTTTATTAATGGCTGTTGTCGACTGTTGGACTTGGACTTAGAAGTGCAGGGCGTCTATTTCCTAGGAAATTTGACTACGTAGTAATACGTCACTAGATAACCCAAATAAGCTGTTCAGGAAAAAACTGCACCTGCTGCAGTAATAAGAGTAAATTAACCCTTAAGGCCATTGGCCAGTGTTAATGGCCTCACAGGACCAATCAGAAAACCTAGAGAAGTCTTACGAGCATGTTCCAGGGTAATAAAGCTGGTAAATCTTCAGAAATACCCCAGGGAGGTCGGGAGGGGGTTACCTTAAGGGAGGATGTTAATGCAAGTATTGAACTGTGTGCTAAGCCTTGTATGTTTCAAAGATTGGTTTTGGTGGCTAGCTGATGGTAAAAATCTCTGTAAGAACAGCTAAAACATGGGGACCATATTGGCCCCCGAAACAAAGAAACCACACCTGCCTGAATCTACACATTCTGCTTATTTCCTGCTGTCTTTTATTTATTTGTCTCTGTCATTGTTGTCTGTATATACACTATCTCTGGTTCCCTTTCTCTCTCACAATCCTTCTCAGTTCAGTAGCATCAGCCAGAACTCACGTAAGCTCTGTGCAGCTGTTGTAAGAGTCAAACCATCACAACTGTAATAAATCATTTTGCCACTTCTGGCTCTGCAATTCAGTCACAGGCCTGCATATGGATGAAAACACAGCCGGGGCTTTGCATCAATAACACAAAAATTGCTTCGTGTGTTGAAACATGAATGTGTTGTATATTTATTCAGGGCTGTGCGGAAGTGTATAAATGGCTATCTTCCATTTTATATAGCTGTATGTGGGAGGTAATGACCGAATAATACCCGGCTAGGCTGAGGTTCATACTGTATGTATTAGAGGGCTGAAGGGGGCTGAAGCAGGAATGGTTGTTGGGGGGTATATCATGATGTGGTGCTGAGAATTATGGGTAGAAATGAAGGATGGGATAATATCACAGGGCGGTAAACACATTACTGCTAAAAAATAAGGTTAGCTCTTTCTCTCTCACGATCTACGAAAATACCATAACATTGAATTGATCCCTCCAACTAGTATTTTGTATGTAAGAGAGGCTTGATATCAAGTATTTTTGTTGAGCAGCTAATCTCTATTAACTGTCTTGTTAAAGGGGTGCTGGTTTAGCTCAGTTGGTAGCGCTAACAGTCCTTGGTGCGCTGATTGCAGGCTCACCTCCCGGTCTGCCGATCATTTGGTGCATGTCATCCCCCACTCTCACCTCCCCATATTTCCTGTCTCTCCTCAGCTATCCTATACAATAAAGGCAAAAAGCCAAATAAATGATGTTTTAAAAAAGAGAGAAAATAAGACGCAGTAGCCCAATCCAACGCAGGATTGGATTTTGGTATCGGAAGTTTTCTGTTTTTTCGGTTTGTAGTGCGTTTGTGATCCAAGTAGTATTGACTCATCACATATCAGCAGGCTTCGGTTGCATGCAGGAAAAACAGGCCATGTAGAGAGCAAAAGGGGTGGAACGCAATCCACGGTAACAGGTGCATAGGCACTGGTAGGCCTGGCAGTGCCTTGGCCCACCCACAGTTGACCCAGGCGCACCCACTAAACGATTGTCTGACTTGGTAAAAAAAAAAAAGTGGTTCCCATTAGTAACCTAGACTGAGGCGGCCCACCATAATTTGTCCCGTCGCAGTTTCATTATGAAACGCTGGGTGCGTGTCGGCTGTGGCTTCAGCTGGGCTGATCCTGCCAGCCCTGTCTTTCTACATGAGTTTTACCGTAATAAAGGCCATAAACAATTTGAATATGTTCGCTTTATAAATGCCATTTAGATTTATTTTATATGGAGAAGAATGAAGAGACGTCTGCACAACTGTAAATCATAATTAATACATACAAACAAAGATATACATTAATCACTCTTCACTTTACCTGGCTGTTTGCCATATCCAGAGTTTTTACAGGTGTAGGGTGTTGGTCTTATCATAAAACAATCTTATTTACATTAGAAACGGGACCTTAATTAATATATGATGAAAGAGATAGAGAGATAGAGCTAGGGGAGAGAGAGAGAGAGAGAGATATCACACCAGAGTTACAGTTACATGTGTAACCTGTTGTTAATGTAGCCTAAGTGAGACTTGTGACTTCGAAAATTAAGCAGAAACCCTATAAGTAGCCTTGGGAGCGACTTTATCGACCAACAACTTCCTGTAAATGTTACAAATCAAGTTAAAAAACAAAACAACGGCCCAGGAAACACATCAAAATAACAGCATTGTGTACAAATGAAGGGAGTCAGAATTCAAGATGGTGAATTTAGCCTACCTGAGTTTGTATTTTGACCATTTGTGAAATTCGTTTAACTGTCTCGTTTGCTATGTCATCACCATTCAGATCTATACAACTAATTTGTTTACAATAGCACACATTTTTAGCCTCTTAATTTTGGTCTCAAAGTCCACCAGATTGTTCCGCTAAACATAGTCTCACAAAATCCTGTGGGAAATACTGGCACCAATGAAAATTGTGCCTACAGTCATATCTCGACTCCAACTCCATTTTTTCTTTTCAATTTGCCAGTCGTTCTGTAAACAATGCGGCACATGGAAAAGACGGAAGCCCTTTTTTGCTAACCGCTGGCTACATTGAAAGCCCCGCAAAGTTGGCCATCACTCTGAGAATTTCTGACAGTGGGTTTACACTGCACACGTTAGCAGTGCGTGAGGGAGTATCTTCATTCTCATTTTAAATGCATGGAAACAGGTTTAAGGTCTTTACATCGCCTGCGTGAGTCGACACATCTAATGCACAGCTCATGTGCCGAAACATTTTGAGAATAGGAGACTTGTCGGTTTTTACCGTGCGTCACGCAGGGTTCTCAGCCAAAAATACACTGTGCAAAAGAAATGTGGTAAGTCCTATTGACCTCTTATCAGCAATATTAACACTTGTAGCATATGTCAAAGGCATGAAAAGTGAAGTAGACATTTCCGGTATGCTTTTCAAAGAAAAAGCCTGATCTTGCATTTCAGTGGAGAGACTCCCTTCATTTATACACAAAGCATTCATTCTGATGTCTTTCCATGGCTGCTGTTTGGTAGATAAAGTCAGTCACAAGGCTCCTTATTGCAGTTCCTGCTTAATTTTCTTTGAAATAAAAACAATAGTCTCACGTTGGCCATGAGAACATTATGATAAAAACTAAATAAGATCAGGGTGCAGACGTTATTTTTTCTCATGCTCTTTCGCTCTCGCTCTACCCCTAGCTCTCTCCCTGTCTCTCTCTCTCTCTCTCTGCTTATACAGTTGTTTTCACCTGTAAGTTCAGGACTCACAAGAAGATTGTTTTCTGATAAGCCAAACTCCTGAAACCTGTATAACTGAAAGCTGAAACCACTCCTGGATATAATAAGTGAAGAGGGATTATTGTTTGTAATTTATATACGTGAATTAATTATTATTTACTGCTGAGCAGAAGCCTCTTCACTCCTTCCTGTATGTAATACATCTAAATTACACTTATTAAGTCAAGAAATTAAAATTGTTTTAAAGCCTTACTTATTGACCAGTTGTCTTTTGGATTAAGCTTAGAACTTGTTATGGGAATGCTCATGTTTAAAGAGAGGGCTGGGATCAGCAGCTGAAGCCGCAGACAACACACACCAGGTGTGAACACCTTAACGGTGAGATCCAGAGCCGTCCTGTGACGCAGCCGTCACACATGGCTCACACTTGCAGTCTCACGACGCCGTGAGATTGGTGAGCAACTGATAAAATAAAAAAATATATATGTGTATGTATATAAAACAACATCTGACTCCTTCAAATGTATGTTTCAGGGCCTCATCTTCAGAGTCCCACATAGTTCAGTCAGACCAGAATACTAATGACAGAGCTGTGTGTGAATCCTCAGTGCCAAAACGTTTTAGTTCAAAGGGTTCCTCTCCTCCCACTGAGAACAAAGCACAGAGGAGCCATCAGCTCAACTGGGAATCTGGACTGGGACCTAAATATTTTGTGTAAGTCTGGTGTGAAGTATTTTGCCCCTCCGCCTCGCGTTAACTCTGGTGCTCTCATGGTGGCATTTTCTCATCATTATCCAGGTACTTTGCTCCGGGTTACATCTCTGTTCCCAGGACAGCCAGGTCTTGGTTAAGTGTCGTCCGTGTTTCTAAGGATGATGCCCTGTGAGCTAACTAGGGCCTGTGAACAGACCGTCTCCCAGCCCGAGTGGACAGGACTCTGCTCTGGGAAACATGGGACTATACTAGGCTGTTGTTCAACTTCACTAAATGGGTGAAGGAAAGACAGAAAGCCTTTGAGGGATGTCCCTGTGGAGTTCAACGAAGGCTCATGCAGGAGTTTTCCAAATGTGAAGTGAAATTATTACGACTAGGTGTTATAAATGGCTGGATAGGTTATTATTAATTATAACAATATTAAATAGAAAGTAGACAGAAAAATAAATTAAGAGCCACATTGTGAGGGATTTTATTTTGAAGGTTATTAAAGAAAGAAGTTAAAAGAACTGAAATTGGAGCTTAGTATAAATTAACAGCAACATCAAATGTGGATTGCAGAGAAAAAAAGCATTATATAAAACTTTACATACTCCCCCAGGTGTAACAGGTGTTATGTAATACCTTTTTTGGCACATCTTCTCAGAAAGTGTGGCCGACGTGTCACTGACCTGCTTGTTGGGCTGGAGAGGAAAGAACTTCAGTTGAGGAAACAAAATGTGGTACCTGGTTACTGAAAAACAAGAGTGCGATGATGGGAATGTTTTCATTGAGGAAAGAGTGATCGAATAACACTGGTTTGCTTTCCATGCATATAAGTTCAAGTTCAATTTTAGTACTCACCAAGCAGGAGTCACTTTTAAAACCACAGCACTGCAAACCATGTTTAAAGATTATTGTGGCGGGTGGGACAACATGAGTGAGATAAAGGGTCATTTAGAAACTGGGAAACTGATACCAACAGAGGTGATAGTACAGAGTTTTGCGGTTGTAGCTTGAGCTTCATGACATGCTATAATTTAAACAATTCATGGGCGGAAAAATATTCCACTTAGTCATCTAAATAGGTAGTCAGGAGACTGGATTACCAGTGACACCACTCATCACTGCACCACCAAATGTTAGTAGTAAATGTTAATACTTATGTGCCTGTCTTTCTCATCCTTATGACAGTTTTAGGGTTCTTTTTTTTGTCATCCAATCCTTTTTCTTATCTACAAACGTGAGATTGAAGACAAAGGTATTAATTTTGGCAGCCACCTCTCATCTTATGTTTCCTCTGATTGAGAAGCAGTAAAAGATTCTGGTCTTTCCTGTTTGGGTGGAGCTCGGGAAAGTTACACATGTGCTTTTATCATTTCATTCAGTCATTGCAATCCTTTGTATGAGGGGTTAAGTAACAGACAATGTTACTGCAGTATAGAGAGGCCTTTGGATAATTTGGCAAACACTTCTTATATCGGTTCTTGCCAATCATAACTGGTTACTACATTTTATGAGTTGATTAAAAGATGCACTATTCTTTTTTTTTTGCTAAAGAATCCACAACTTAACCTAAATTCTAAGAAAGCCAAGTAACAGATAATGTGTAGTGAGCAGGTTGTTATCGCGGAATGGAACCCCAACAGAGTAAGCAGGCCCCCCCTTATTACACAGCTTTTTAATGATGAAATCAATTATTTGACACAAAATATTGATTTGGAAATGATTTTATTAATTTAAAAATTATTATATTTCCGTTTTCAGTTTACAAATAGTATGTTACACTCACAGTGAGAGCTGCGTCCATAGCAACGGTTAAATCTAGCCTTCTTAAAATGAGCTAATCTCGCTGTTTTTACTCACATTAAAATTAGCTAACATAGCTGTTATTACTCACATTAAAATGAGCTAATCTAGCTAATATTACTTACATTAAAATGAGCTAACGTAGCTGTTTTTACTCACACTGAAATGAGCTAACCTAGCTGTTATTACTCATATTAAAATGCATCTACTAACAGGGAGGAAAAAGTATGACAGTATTATGCCAATTTTGGCCTCCCTTCAATGTCTCCCTGTCCGTTTCAGGATTGATTTTAAAATGTTGTTGATTGTTTTTAAGCTTTTAACTGGAATGGCTCCTTCTTATCTTGCCGGTCTCCTGCATTACTACATACCAGCTAGAGCACTTAGGTCAACCAACCACTTGCTCCTTGAAGTCCCATGATCAAGACTCAAACATAGAGGGGATCGTGGCTTTGCAATAGCTGCTCCTAAGCTATGGAATGCTATGGTCCACATAAAAAAACTGCCCAGTCCCTTGAAAAGTTTAAGTCCTGGTTAAAAACCCATCTTTTCTCGCCTTCAACTCTAGTTGAGCTTGACCCTTCCTATTTTATCTTATACCATCCAGCAATTCTTCCATATTTATTTTGTTTTTCCTTTTTATCACTGCTCTTAATTGTTTTATTCCTCTATTTTATTCTCCTATTTTAGTCATTTTATTATTTGTATTATATTGTCTATGTGGATCCTCTTTGTTGTACAGCACTTTGGTCAACATGAGTTGTTTTTTAATGTGCTCTATAAATAAACTTGACTTGACTTAAAATGAGATAACCTTGATGTTTATACTCACATTAAAATGAGCTAACCTAGCTGTTATTACTCACATTAAAATGAGCTAACCTAGCTGTTATTACTCACATTAACATGAGCCAACCTAGCTGTTTTTACTCACATTAAAATGAGCTAACCTAGCTGTTATTACTCACATTAACATGAGCTAACCTAGCTATTATTACTCACATAAAAATTAGCTAACCTAGCTGTTTTTACTGGCATTAAAATGAGCTAAGCTAGCTAACGTTACACACGTTTAAATGAGCTAACATGGCTGTTATTACTCACATTAAAATGAGCTAAGCTAGTGTTATTACTCACATTAAAATGAGCTAACCGAGCTGTTTTTACTCACCTTAAATGGAAACTTCTCCACTGATGGAAGTACGTTGACAAGTTGAACGGGACCGCAGGAATCAGCGCAGCACCTGATTGAGGTTTTCTGTCTCGTCACTGTCAGAGTCTGTTGACATTTTCTTTTCTATTTACTGTCTTTAAACAGCACTGTATCTCGTACTGTGTTCCCTTTGATGTTTACTTCATGTGCCGTCTTCAGTTAAGTCCTCAGTGTAAATCTCTCTGTCATAGCCTACAGTTTTTGCATCGTTATCGCTTTTCTTTTTTCCCTCTGTAAACAGGCCGACGTCAAATTTACCGGACTTCTTTTGGCAGATTGATATGATAACAGTTAGTCCTCCAGATTAAGTGATTAGAGCCGCATCCCAAGCAACTGTCTGCTCTTCAAAACAACAGTCTGTTATCGAGAAATAGCAGACCTCGGAATGCTGTGATTAACCAATCAGACTCAAGTATTTAACAAAGCCGTGTAATAATGTCATATAAAATTCTAAGAAGCACAATTTAATGCAGGTTAAAGAATTGAGACGTTATTTAAGTATCAGCGTCAACGTTTAACCATTATCATGTTCAGTATTATTTAAATATCATCAGATTAAGAGGAAATGAACCAACAACCAGGGCCCAGCTCCTTCATTGTGTCTCCTGAACATACAGTAAAAATGTATTCTTTCCTGCCCCCTTTAGGAAGTCCATATAAGCTGCAGATCCTCCATCTCTGTAATCTCACTTCTGAATAATGGAGAAGGGTCAGATTGGAAGTAATTGATTTAATTTGCGTGCAGAAGAGGGAATTGATCTGTGAGTAACGTGCTCCGTTTACGGTTGTGAAAATGGTGCTGCTCTGACCTGGATTCATTTGCTTCACAGCGTGCGCCCATCATGTGCTTTATAGAGCAAATATATGGTGTAATGTAATGATTGAAATCTGGACGCAGTCAGTAGAAAATATCTGTGTATGGTATGCAGACACACTAAAGTAACCAGACTCTTACCAGCTTTACCACACCCACATTTCTTTAATTAAAAAACGTCATGATTTAATACAATATGTACATCTCTTTAGTCGTTATATTGCTTGAATAATACAGTACATTACAACATATATACATACCAATGGGTAGAATAAAAACCATCATGACCCGGAGGCTCAAGACGGTTTTCTGGTCATTTTCAAGTCTGTAACCTCAGTTTTAGAGACCTGAACACTGAAGTCTTGTGATGCCCAGCACATCTAATGTGTTAGCACCCCCTTCAGTTAGAGCACTGTGTTGTCCAGTGTTTCCAGTGCTGCTGCATGGAGTGAGAAAATGCCCTTGTGCATGAGGAAAAAAAAAAGATTAGAGGGGATGAAAAACAGACCAGATTTTGGAGGGGATGTAAGATGTGAAGACATTTTTTAGAAGCAAAGACTGAAGAAGGAGGGTCAGCCAGTAGGATTTTTACTTCAGATTGCTCTCTATCCAGTCTTTGAAGTTCGCTACATATGTATAAACCGTGTAGAGGTCAGGATCACACTCCCCTTGATCATACCCAAAGCTCACCAGTCCCACCAGTCTCCACAGCCCTTTGCTCTCCCTCTGCTCCCTGAGCTTTTGATGGCTGCTGGCCTGGTTCTCAGAGAGTGCAGGGAGGACGAGGATCCCCCCAGTGTCAGAGGGACATATGTTAGAGGGCCCATAGTCAGGCTTCTGGCTGCCACAAAGCATATTGTCTGTGACGCTGACTGGCACCCCGTTGCGAGCATACTGCTGCTCACAGGGAACTACATCAGCGAGGTGGACTTGCCCCACCCTCGCCCGCTCATCGGGGCCTAAACTTGGATCAGGAAATGGAGACCAGCCTGTCACAAGCCCCTGTCCAGCGGTTACCTCTTCTCCTTGGCTGTCTGAGAGGCAGAGGGGTAAAACCTTCTCTCCAATCCTTGCTTTGTCCAGTAATTTGACCACAGCGATGTCTGAGTCGAGGATATGGGGGTCGTAGTTTATGTGAACAGCAATTGAGGCCACCTGAAGGAGAAAGACGTGGATTTAGAGTGCAAGTTTTGTTAGAAGAATTATTAAAAACAATATCTCCCTCAGCTTACCCTCAGGTGTTGAAGACCTTTACTCTCCCTGTGGTCATCCCGGAAGTGCTTCCCCACCACCACCTTGATCTTAGCTGCATCAAGTGGATACACCTTCCCCAGCTCGGTCACACAGTGTGCAGCCACCACCACGCTCCGCTGGTTCACCAGAGCCCCACTGCACACCAGCTGCCAGTCAGATGCTTGGTTGTAGTTTCCATTTCCTGCTCCAACGTTCTTCTTCAGGGACCCTGCCTGGCTGTCTGCCTTGGACACCTTTGTCTCCGCTCCGTTGGTGGAGCGGCGGTAGATGGCTGCCAGCCAAGGCCAGTGAGCCTCTGCCGGCCTCTCTGGGTCAAAGGTTGGATGCTTCCCACACACTGCCAAAGAGGAGGTGACAGGATGAGAGGATGGAGAGGGGAAGGACCATAAGCAAGAGGAGGAGAGAGAAAAAGAGGACAGGGAAAAATTAGACTTACATTGAGACTGTGTCAACACTTATTGCTGTGGGACGCTCTTTGAACAGTGTTGCCCTCCTGAGAGCTTTATTTTAAACGTGCACATAAGCCTGCTGTTTCAGTTGTTGCTGCCAAAATGCAAAGCAGAGGCAGAGATAGAACAAAATACTCAAAAACAAAAGTCTTGAGAAGGCCGTAACACTTTATCCTGATTTGATAATAAATAAATATGAATAAAACAAGTAATAAATAAGCAACTTATGAGCTGTTCTTGGGACTTTGTTCCACAATATCGTGTTCTGCACCCTTCAAAAATGAATCTACTGTATGTCAAGTGTTTGTTGACCCCCTTAATAAAAGTGTGCAGACCCCTTTTATTAAAGTTAAACACCTCCCACACACCTTACATCTTTCCAGGTTGGTATAAGCCATAAGCATTGGACAGTTTTGTGACCTCTACAAATAGTGATAAAAGTTGCTGCCCCAGTATGATCCCCTTACGCTCTGCACAGAGAGGATGATCTTGGAAGTTGTTATGAAGAAAGCAAATAACTCCTTTTAAGTGATTACGTTTGGAGTTCGGTTCAAACTGTACCTCTCTGTTCGGAAGAAGTCAGGGCAACCTGAAGTGTTATAGCATCAGATTCATCCTTAAAACATCCGACATTTTCATGCAAATGTGAAAGTACAGTGTGAGTGGATGAGCTTCTGTACATGCTGTACGAGGATAACCAAACTAAACAGCAAGAGAGCTATGAACAGATCCAGATTAACAAAGCAGGAACAGACAAAACATTTACTTCACTTTCACTTATTGTACGTATTTTGTATTATATCGTTTTTATATTCTTCATTCTTCTATTATTCTATTTATGTTCCCTAACAGTAGGGGTACTGATGCTCCTCGCTACCTATTGTTGTTTTTAATTCTACCCCTGTGTTTATTGTTCTGCACCTAAACACCAAGTCAAAGTCCTTGTGTGTGAAAACCTACTTGGCAATAAATTGATTCTGATTCTGACAGTCTGCAGCTTCGGGTGTTGGTCAGACTTCAACTAAACTCGACAAGGCTGTCCTTGCTTGTTTGCATCATCAAAAGTTATTGAACCCCTGCCACAAACGAATGTCTATAATGTGAACAAGAACCTTTCTGTAAGAAGCAATGACAAAATTAGAAGGTCATGGACACATAACTATATTACCGTCATCTGTGAGGAATGTGCAAACCTCTGTGGGCGGCTGTGTGGTAGAGTCTGTCGTTTCTCAGAAGGTTGGGAGTTCGATCTCTGACGACTACAGTCACATATCGAAGTGTCCTTGGACAAGACACTGAACTCCAAAATGCTCCCAAAAGTGTAGCCATTGGTGGGTGAATGTGCATAGATCCAGACTGGAGATTGGCACTTAGGCCTTTGCCTTCAGTGTGTGAATGAGTGTGTGAATGGGTGAGTGTGACAAGTTGTGTAAAAGCGCGTTGAGTGGTCGGAAGACTAGAAAAGTAAAGTCCATTTACCATTTGTCACAGCACCTGGCTGTGTTTACATTATTAACATAAGTGATTTCACATTTAAGACGTTGTCGATGTAGATTAAAATGAGACTGTTGTGCAGGTAGTTTGTACATTTACACCCTGGAAGAAGCCTTTTTTAATCAAAGATGCCCAGCTTTTAAACTATCTCAAAGTGCTACCTCAGAGCTCATATTAGCTAATCGCTTCATTAGCTTAGCATTTTTTACAGAGCAGTAATGAGAGGACTTAAACTGGCAGGTGTAGGCTACTTAGGAGCTGGATGAAGAGGATGAAAATAATGCATGTGCCCACAGTGAGATAAGTACACCACATCCATGTGATCTCATCATGATTCTGTATCGTCTTACAGTTGTTTATATGTGGGTATAAATCACTGTATTTAATTTTGTGTCAGTAGGATTCTTCTATGAAAGTAAGGTGGGTTTTTCATGTGGTCCTCTGCTGCCCTCACCTGGTGAACAGGACACATGACGCCCGCTCCATTTCCCGGTCTTCAGGCAAGTGCGGCGTGAGCTGCCAGAGTGTTGGTAGAACTGAGAGGCACACTCGTACTCTATGTGCGTGTAAAGTTGATGGAAGCCCTGAGGCAACTTGGAAAGCAGTGGGGGGCCTTTTGAAGGGTCGTCAGACTGCAGCAGCCGGCCCAGCATTGAGGAGTAGAGCTTGTGCACAGGTGTCTTTCTGAGGGGAAAAGAAGAGGATATGTAGACACACCCCTGAGGTTGAGTAAATGCATTTGAAAGTGACATGCTTGGTAATATTCATGCTTATTATATAACACAGTGCACTAGTAGACATACCTGGATGGTGCCTGAGGTGGCAGGACTCTTTGTTTAACCAGGTCTGACACTTTGGGCTCCCGACATGCTGCAAATAAACACAAATTAATGTTACACGAGCAATACACACACCAAAGTTGCATTAACATCTTCTGGCATAAACACTGAAACCAAACCTGTCTCTGTTTGTCTTATAACAGTAACATAAATGACAAAGCGGCAAGTGCTTGGGAGGTGCAGGTGGATTTTGTTAGCTTTGGACGGAGCAAGACTCGCTGTTTGGCCCTGTTTCAGTCGTCCTTTAACCTACATGTGAGCTAATCGGCTGCAGGCTGTAGTTTCATAAAGCAAACAGTCCTGAGAGTACAATACTCTCTTCTAAATCTCAGCAAGCCAGAGAAAAACAGAATGTTGAAACATCTATCCAGTCGAGTTGAAAAATATTCTTTGGCAGCTGCATATCCTCCCACAGCAGAACTTGCTTTGTCTTTTTATGTCAGCTCTTTAATTCATCAGGATAGTCCAGCTAATGGATAGTTTGACCACTTACCTTTTGGCAAAGAGCTGAAGAACATACAGGCCCAAAATCCATTTAGAACTAATTAACATTTGCAGCTCTAGACTGATGGATAATTATCCTGAATAAATCCTTTAGCCACTATCATTTAACTTTAGCATTTATTTAGCATTAAGCATTTTATAACCATTTACTTACTAGCCTTTATATCTAAAAGTTTAATGGCCTGATATTAAGTGAGAAAACAAAGAGCCCTGACACATTACTCAACCACTTGCTCATTTTGTAATTAAACATTCAGTCTGCAGTTTCTGCTTTAAAACCTTTTAGGGCCTAAGTGTCCACTGGCAGCGCCTATTTTCTAAACAAATTCAATGCAGTTCAGCATTTTCTCCGCTCTGCTCTACTCTGCTAATCCGGAACAGATCGGCTGCAGGAGCCGTATTTGTCAACAGAGCTGTCAATCATCCTTTTGACAGCATCAAATAACTAAACTTGTCAGAAAATTGAACACTTGGACGTAAATCAGCATGATAAGAACTACCTATAATGACCATGTTTGAGAAACATTTATTTGGTGTGAATTTTGATTTTATATTTTGACTAATGTCCCATCTGTTAACATGGAGGAGGCGGGCTTTATAACCTATACTGCAGCAAGTCAGCAGGGGGCGCTAGAGATGTTTTGGCTTCACTTTAAGGGAGCTGTCATGTCGATTTTTATACAGTCTATGCTCTCTGTTCACATAATCTTAGTTGAAAATATTTCTACTTTTGGAACACCGCCGCTAACGTCCATGTCACATGTCAATGTCACACACAATCAAGAAGGGGTGGGACTCTACTATATCTTCTTTGTCAACCATAATGGCGGAGGAGAAGCTAATCCTTTTGTCTTTGCATTGTTTTTATATGTTCTTTGTACAATTTCCTTAAATAAAAGCAAATATTAAGCATGCAGAGCAATTTAAAACAGACTTAACGATCACTACCGAGGGAAGCAGAAGTGCTGCCAGACAACTTTCGTAACCTAGCAACAGTAAGCATCGGTAAAAAGCGCTCTGAAATTGAGGTCATGGGGGCTGCCAGCGCTAAAAATGGCGTAAGTGGACACAGGCCCTTAAGGTGCTTTACCTTATTAGAAGGTGTTAATAATCTATCAATGCATTACCTTCCACACACAAACAACTCACATCATTATTATCATAATTGGAAAATAAACAAACTGAAAATTAGAATTTTTCATGTGTTATGGTGCGGAAGAGTGGCCAGAATGGTGTTTTTTGACAGAAAATGTTGATGTCGTATCGTGGCTGACCTTTGACCTTTTAAGTATAGAGTGTCATCACTTAATAATTCTATCCTGGCAGACATTTTTGAGTAATTTTTGTCATAATTAGCGCAACTTTCATTAGGTCACAGTGACCTTTGTCTCTGGCCAAGTATGCAGAACCAAACAGACATCAGTACCTCTGACACACAGGGGTTGTTTGCCGCTCCAGGTTCCATCTGTCTGGCAGCTACGTCGGGTGTCACCACTGAGGGCGTACGAGTGGTTACAGAAGAACTCCACCGTGTCGGGCTTTACCCCAGGCACCGGCTGGTGGTAGCCGTGGTAGAGGCGAGGGAGAGGAGGGCAGTTTTTCTCTGCAGGAGGGGGACAGACAGTCGGTAAGGGTGAAGATCAAAGAGATGTAATAATATTAATTTGAATTTTTCCTCTGTGGGTATCTCACCTGTGAAGCTTTGGTTTGCTTCTTTCTCCTTCTCTTTTTCTCTCTCCTTCTCCAACTCCTCCTTTGTTTTCTCAGCAGGCTCCTTCTCTGCCTTTTCCTCTTTAATTGTTGGTTTTTCCCTTTGCCTCCCACTTTCCTCACCTCCCGCTCTGTACATGGTGTACTGTGTAATGTTTACTCGAGTGGGAATGATCTTCCTCCCAGTGGTATCTATGGTATTATTGTCTGTCTTTGTGTCTGTTCTATCTTGTATAACTGTGTTGTTCTTTGTCATTTCCAGTTCAAATATCTCCACTGTGTTTTCCCCCTCAGATATCACCGTCCTGAGCTTGGTATCATTAGGGCCGACTTTGTCTCGATCTTTTTTCCCGTTCACCTGCTCCTCCTTCCTTTCCTTTTCCCCTTGTCCTTTGTCTTTTATCACAACTATTTCAGTTATGTCCGTCTTTCCTGTATCAACGCCTGTGTCTTCTTTTTTCACAGGTGGCTTTGCTACCTCCGGTTCTTTCTTCTCAACTGTGTTCAAGCTGTTGTCTGGGCCTTCACCGTCCTCTTTATCTTTGCTTCCTCCTGTGGGTTTTTCTGACCCAGTATTTCTTTCCTCTGGCTCTTCTTCATTCCTACCCTCAACCACAGTTATATCTGGAATGGTACCAGTGTATTTATCTCCTCTGTCGACTGCTGTTGTATTCCTGTGCCCAGTGTTTATATCTCTTCCTCCACTTTCTTTCTCTCCAGCTGTGTTCTCTTGGTCTTTCTCTTTAGTTTTGCTGATGTCTTTGTCGATGTAAACATCTGTTTCTATTTCTTTTGTCTTGTCTTTGTCCTTTTCTGCTTCAGTGAGAGTGTTATTCACTGCAAATGAAGAATAAAAGAAATTACTGAATTGTGACTTGGCTGGGCATGCAGATTTGCTCCAGGCTGTGACTCATTTTCTGATCCATTAAGGATTTTTATCCTCATTAAATGAAGTCAAATGGAATTTGTTATTTGCACTTTTTGCACTGACTCATCCTTTTTTTTTTTTTTATCTCCAAAACACTCTGTCTGACCTTTGGTGCACACAGGAGGAGGCCCGCTCCAGGTGTTGTTAGGAAGGCAGGTTCTCTGGGAGTTCCCGCTGAGTTCATAGGGATGGTAGCACAGGTACTGCAGAGCGATGATGACATCATTGGGTCCATAAACCAGGAAGTGGTCCCCATGTGTTGGCTTTGGAGGTAAGGTGCAGACTCTTTCGGCTGGCACTGGAGACAGGAAAGAAAACCAGGCTTCAAGAAGTTATCTGCACTAAAGGGCATTATGTATGACCTTAATCCATAAGTGAATGACTCATATACGCAGTATTTTAAAGAGAAATAAACAATTCACTTTAATATCTTACCACACTTTGGGGCCAGTGCACTCCAGGAACCATCACTCAGGCAGATAGCTGTACGAACCCCTCGCAGCTCAAAGCCAGGATCGCAGCGGAAAGTGATGCGTGCGCCCGAGTGATGAAACAAACCCTCTGTGGACCCATAAGTGGGAATCGGTGGCCTTTGGCAGCCCACCACTGAGTGGAAACACAGGCATGCACATTTTATTCATGAACACAGGCTGTTTCGATGCAACAAAATGAACATGTAAAAAGGGTTGGGGAGGCATCTCTTAGCATTCCTCCAACAACCGTTAACTGCATCTCCCTGCAGAAGAAGAAGACCACACAAATAGACCTTCAGTGGGTTTATCACCGTCTGGTGTTTGCAGGTCCGACAGGTAGCCCATAAAGCAAAATCTCCGCTCTCAGACTGTGAATTTAAAAATATCCACATCTTTAAAAGCCCGGCCTGCTTCCTTAGAGGCTCATTAATGAATAATTTCACCCATTGTGGTTAAGTGTGAACAGTTCACAGCAAGACTTTCAAACATAGCTTGTAAAAGAGGAATAAATAGATGCAATAAATGAGCTTTAGTCAAAACAGTTCAATTTTCCAGTGTTGTAAAAGTAGGTTTTATGAAGTGGGGTATAGGGGGTTGGTAAAGGGGGTGGGGCAATGTTGTGTATTACTCTGTTATGTGACAATCTACTGCAAAATAAAAGCATCCATGACATTAAAGTAATAATCTGGAAGATTTTCATTTAAATGTGTCTGTTAAGTCACTATCTACCACTGAATGAGGTAACACAATGGTGATTTAGCCTATGGCCCACTGATGAAAGCCTATGCAGAATTATGGACTGGGAGTCACAAGCGGTGTCAAGTTAGTGATAAGTTTTCCATCAGCCAGTAGTGGTTGGTGTGACAGAGAGGGTAGGCGCTAAGCGGCTGCTTTTCCGGTCTCTGCAAGTGTTGCGAGTAAGCAGCAGAGATGTGGACTTGAGACTTGGTGACTTGGACTCGAGTCGACTCGAGTCACTGTTTTGATGACTTGTGACTTGACTTGACAAAAAATAAATGACTTGAGACTCGAATTGACTCGAGGCATGATGACTCGGATGACTTGAGTGCGTTCATAAGTTTGAATGTTAGCTGTTAAATGTAAAATGATGAAATTCAATGTTGTCAAGTTTCTGTTTAACCATCAAGTTTGTACGCAGCGCAAACTGGGAATCATGATTGGACGACTCAAAAAGCTCCCCGGTATGTGATTGTCATGACTGGATGACTGGCTGTCAGTCAAACTCCTCGCAATGGCATCACGCAACATCAAAGACCCCAAAAAGAAGCCTCATCAGTCGTCCTCGTTACTACTCAATACGGTCTCAGACCAGACCATCATCATGGCTGCGTCTGTGCCAAGATAATACAGATACAATTCATCGTCATTCTTTTTGAACACATTATATAAATTGGCCAATAATATCATTATTAGATGAGCTACTAATAAAAACCTTTACAAAGAGCAGATACTACAGGTAAGAGTGCTGGATCTTGGGTGGAAAAAAAGACTTGATTTGCCTTAAAAAAAGGACATGAATTGACTTGCCATCTATTTGTAGCTTAAATGCAAACTCCAAATGTTGTGGTTCAGGAGTTCACAAAAGCCCAAACACATACGTGTTAACACTAAGGTTATCGTACCATAACCCTCTGAGGGATATTCCCTGTGGAGTTTATTGTGTTGTTGGGTTTAAGTTGGGTCAGATCCATGACATTCACTGGCTGTGTTTTTAAAGCTTCAAACCAAGGAACTGTCCCAATGATCTGCTTCACAGTATTTTCAACATTTAGCCCCCTAGGGGGCGGGGAATGCTGTTGGCTGACCACAAGTAAACTGTTGTTGACCTTTGAAATTGTTGATGGATCCTGGGGTGTTGTGGGTATTGTTGTTTTGTGCTTTGAGAATCCAATCTTCCATGACAGGTTTTCTCTTGAGATATAATCACAGTGGAGTTTATTTGGGTGGAATGCTTACATAATACAAAGAACCACACACACTGTAAGTTAATCATCATTCCTTTAGTTAGCTCCTTGGAAACTATGTTGAGCGCTGCACGCCTTAACAGATTAAGAGAGATTAAACGGTGCCAGAAAGTGGAGAGAAGTCTTTTTCTATCCTCATAACATGTCAAAACTCTGTTATACAGAAAGAGTTTTAGCTCAGGCTTACAACAGCTGACAGGTTGATTATTAGAGATGTAAAATATGGCTGATGTCAGGTTCATACTTTAAATTCTCCATCTGCCTCCGAGGCACAAATGTAGACTACACTTCCTCTACAAAATGTCAGACATTAGCGATATTCCAGCTCTATTCCATTAAGATTAACAGCTGAGGAATCCTCACGGGAATACAGATGAATGCACACTGTGTGGACTTTTTTATGGGGGGCTCCTCCAGCGGAAAAGCTGGCTTGTGTTACAGAAGTCGAATTGTTTCACCATCAGTTTTATTGACTCAAATTTAGCCTTAAAAAAGGGTCCATGGGTAAAAAAAAGGGAGTGGGGTTCAGGAAGTCTGTTTTTGCAGGATCTTAAGGGAGGTGTGTAGGATATAAAAAACTCAAGTTGGGGTCCAGACAACCATAAATAAAAGACCTCGTAGGGCCAACCGCTCTCTGATTGAGCTGGACTCCACATGAGCTCTGCCAGTGTGGTGGTTGAAATGGCCGCACATTTAGGGTGGCATATAGTGGGTATCTTTAGAAACCACAGCAATTCTTAGCTAACTCTAAAAATAAGCATTTTTTCTGTGTATGTTTGTAGGAGAACCTAAACCTTCCTTAGTTTTCTTCTTTTTCTTTTGCCCATAGCAGTAGCAGTGCCTAATTTCATACAAAAATATTTGTTACACGGTCATTTGGATCTGCTCCCCATCTGCTGTAATTTGTTTTCTACTTCTTTTAAAGCTGACTGACCAAAAACTGTCGATGGGACTGAACTAACAGGGAAGGCAGCTGGCCTGAACCTCGTCCAAACCACAGACTGCTCCCTTGTGACTCTGAATCACTGACAGGCTTTTACGACTAAGTCAGTTGTTGATGCGTTTGTTGTAACCAGGTGTGTCCGAGTTTGGATGAAAAATACCAAAAGAATTTTGAGCTTTCATAACCGTCAATACAATAAGACACATGGCGCTAAGACGTCTGGAAAGATGGAAAAATAAAGTCATGCCTACAGTATGTCGTAAAGACTTGTTTATTCTTCATTGTGATTAAATCCTGCAGGGATTTTTATCTTTCCTTACGTCAGTATCCTCCAAAAAAACACAAAATATTAGCATTTTTCAAGCATGACTGTACAGTTATGTTTACACTCACCGTTTTCACACCGCTTGCCTGTGTAGCCAGCCAGACAGGCACAGTGGTACGTGTAAGAACTGTCCAGGATACAAGTCCCATCGTGCAGGCACGGAGAGGAGCTGCAGGCTGTAAACATACGAGTGTGTGAACTTTGGGGTACAAAAAGAAACCTTGTAATCATTAGCTACATAATGATACAATCTGTGTGCGAAAAGGAACAGCTGCACACAACAAGCTACATCAAGGGATTCAAAGCTGGCACAGTTTAAATGTCAGTTTTACTTTCCATTTATATATTAGAGAGTGTGTCTGTAGACAGAGAGCCTCTGTTTACTTTTACTAGATCTGGCTTAGCTGCTCATACATTACAAGTGTGTGTGTGTGTGTGTGTGTTTTAGACCCTCCATATGAGGACATTTCTGGAAAGTGAGGACATTTTAGTTGGCCCTCATATTTTCAATGGGCTGTTAGCAGGCTCAACACCATGACGAAGGATTTTGCCGAAACGTGTAGGTGTCAGTCACGCACCGTTAAAGGCTTTTTATTAGACATCTGCCTCTGAGTGACATGGAAACTTCCTTCTTGTTTGCATTTGTTGAAGCCCATGAGTCTAAAGAGCCTCTTTGTTCATTGAGTATTACTTTCCAAATTACTTTTTATTTATTGTGAACTTGTTGGCAATTTTATTGGAATAGGACTTGATTTAGGGTTTAATGTCAAAGTTGTCCTCAGACAGCAGTTATAGCTTTTAGGGTAGGGTTTGCACTGTGTCACCAATGTTCCTTAAAAGTTGTAAAAACATAGATACTGGTAGTAACAGTATTTTGTTGTTGTATGACACTGGTATTTGACCTGCCTGAATTCTCCTGGAAAGTTGCAAAGAATCCATCGAAGTTCTTGTAACCGTCGGACACAAAGAGGATGTGCAGACTGTTGCCCGAGCTCTGAAGTGGTACAGGTCTGTTGTTCCCACAGAATCGACCAATCACAGCTGAGTTGAGGCTGTCACCATCTCGGACCTCCACGTAGTCATAGCGACAAGAATGGTGAAACTCCAGACTGAGCATCATGAACCTGTAAGGTAGAGGATGAGCATAAAAACAGTTTTAAGTATATTTCAAAATAAAATGTATCCATCACAGAAAAACTTTAACTGCTCTTCAACCTTGACAAATTTCATAGATATGATGGTTAATAAAGCAGATTGACTTTGACATTTTTAAGGGCTGCCCCTCAAAAGGTCTACGATTGGAGTCATCAGTTGAGAAGACCAAGGCTCGGCCCGCATTTTCTCATTTAAATCTCTGCACATTTGTTTTTTTGCTGCGTCATTGTAGACAATGCAGGAGCAAGAGCATGGCAGCATGTAAGCTTTGCAGACCAGTCTTGTAATGAACCTTCAGTGTCCATTGTCTACAAGGTTTTTACAGGCAACTGAAATGTAGGCACAGGTTTCCCTCTTTCCAGAAAGAAATTGTTCTCTGGAGGGGCAAGCTCAGATGCGAACTAAACTGTCGCAAACTTAAGCTAACCAGCTGACTAAAATTCTTCATCTAGTTTAACGATGTGTTTTCCTGTCTTACGAGAGCACCTGTGTTCCCTGGCTGTGCCTCGCCAGCTGGCGTCATGGTACTGTCTCTTTAAATACTTCAGCCAGCAACAAGAAATGAAGGCTAATGATAACAACTGTTTACATTATCAGCGACATTCCCCACTATTACATGACTCAAGGTTTGTTATGTGGTCTTAAAGGTAATAAAAGGTAATTGTAACAAAGATAATTAGGATTGTATGCATCAGTATTAGTATTACAGCAAAAGTGTAGACTGAGCTCATAACTAAGACAGGTATAGGCAAGTAAGACCACATTATTAACTGTGTACATAGCCTTTGCACCATGACCTGACTGAAGATGGAATATCTGAGATAATTAATGACACTTGGCAACAACAATACAACTGTCAGCACATTAACAAACCAAAAACAGATGCATATTTGTGGCTTTGTGGCTTTCAAAGGCTTAAGAGGCATTTTGAAAATGTAATTTATCCTCAACACTCAGTTTTACGTGCTCATATAAATGCTCTAACAGTTATGTAGTTGGCCAAAAGCTCTGCTAATTAACAGCATTACCCATCCCCGTCTAAATAAGGGGGTTATATCAGATCAGCAGCTGCTAAATGTCTATAAAATCTATCCATGAATGCTGAATAAACATGTTAATTGCACACTGTAATTTCCAACACAAATAGTAGAAATTGGTGATACAGTCAGGACAGCCAGAAGGGGCTGCTTAAGGAGCTGTTTGAATTTGAATTGAGTGTAATAACTGTTTGGAGAACACTTTTCACTTTAATTTGATTCAATTTGGTTCAGTTGCAGTCAGAGTGTGACTTTGAGAAGACATGCCAGCTGGATTAGGAAAACAGACATGGCTCCTTTTCCCTTCCTGATGTAATCTGCTTGTTCTGACATTGGAGCAGACACGACGGACTGATGAACTTTATACAAGACATTGGTATTGGGAAACTTCCTGTGGCATGGATGAATGAGGACGTTTCCTGTAATCTCTCTTCATATTACTAGTTAATCTATCTGTTAGAGCACGTTTCTTTTGACGTCGCTTTGCTTCATTAACCTTCTGAGTTTGACACTATAAATGTTTTTAGTGGCAAATATGACCAGAAAAGGCAGCAGAGGTAAGACAAGCAACAGATCTCGCCACCGAGTGCTTCTGCTAGCACTAGCAAGCTAAATGAGAGTAACCCAAGCTCACAAATAAGGCATCAATCTCGGATCCCATCGGCTATAGTCTGACGACGATATAGCCTCTGGGGACATCAGTGAACGTGTCGGGCGTATAACTAGCAGTTAGCGATAAACGACTTCCCGTCAAGACTTCCTTTTCCACGTGCTGCATTGTTTACAGAAAGAGAAAACGTTTTCTTGTGATTAACCTGTTATTAACGGGTCTTACCTTTGCCAAAATTACAACATCATGATGCAGATTTGTAAAAAGTCAAAATGAAGCTTTGTCAGGTCTGTCCTCTAGAGGAGAAGAAGACTACTTAAAATGCTCGTTTGTTGAACGGAGGTCGGATCGATCATTTCTGATGCATTCGAGGGAGTCGGGGAAATCTGACCGTTGAACGTCTTTCATCACACAGCGTCAGGGAAGTTATCTCAAGTTGAATTTTAGATATAGAACGGATTGCTGAACTTGTTGCAGATGTCTGTTTATAGAAGACGCTGATGGGAGCCGGGATGTCATTACGGCGCATTACGCTGCTTTTGCTCTCCACACGGACTGTTTCTCCTGCCTACAGATTCTACTTTTCTATATAGAATCTGTAAAGAGAGATTAATAAGGCGTGAGCTTCTGCTGGAATTATGAGAGGGCATTAAATCGGATGTAGCGGTGGTAAAGGAAGAAATGCTGTCTGAATTATGCTCATCTGTCTCCACTCTCTAAACGACCGTTACTAGTCATGTAGAAAAAATTGCATCCATTGAAACGTCTCTTTTTCATTCAGCAGTTTTGTTGCATTTATGTCACAAAGGATATAAAAACATGACATATTTGCACCGAATTAGTTCAGCCAAGCAATCTACAGTTGTTCAGTTTAATGTCAAGCTTTATAGCATAAAATGTACTTGGAATCATTAAATGGCTTTAATGCACACAACAAACCAGCCCGAATCTAACTGTAAGGAGCTTTTGTTCTGCTGAAACCCGGCACACATGCTCTCCTGTAAAGTGCTGTATGTGTAATGGAGAAAATGACAGAAATAGAAAGTTATTACACGACTGAAAGTTATAACTTTCCTTTATAAAAAAGGGGATGTTGCGGTTTCCAAAAACTTTGCTGTAGACTTGCCATCTGCTCATGACATACATCTTGTAAAAATATCCGAACTGAGTGGAAATTTGACATGAGCAGGCCAGCCGTTAATAACTATTACAGATGGACACTGACGAGCCCAAAAACCGTCGCTTTAATGCCAAAATAAACTGAGGCAATTTTAACATCATTGAGACAAAGGTTTGCAATAGTCTTCAGTTTCAAATAGGCACACATTTTTATATGATGGGTGATAATTATACCCACATCAACTTTATTCATTCACCTGCTGGTTGTGTAACCTAAAACACTGCCTCATGCTTTTATAGGGATTCTTCAGCTGAATGTTGTTCCAAAGAAAACTTTCCACTGCAATGTGAATTAATTTTAGCCACGTTAGCATGCCCATCTGTGGTCTCCAATTTTGATTTATCCAATAATGACAAAATACCTGAACACTAATGACAATTTCCACAGCCTTGTACTTTTTGTTCAGTGCTAATGTTAGCATGCTCCTCCTCAAGCTATGTTTGTACACACGGTAAACATTATAAGCTGTCGGCTAGAAATCTACATGATATCGTGCTGAAGCTAGCATTTACCTCAAGTAAAGTCTCACAGAGCTTTTAGCATTGCTGTGCTCTTGGCTTTGTTTATAATAATGACTGATAGAAAAAATTTTACTTTTTTACGGGGCGACAAACTATCTAACCTGTGTTTTTACCAAGCGGCATTCTACAATGTTGAAAAATAAAGCCAATGCGGAGGTGCAAAAAACTGCAGTTCTTGAGGATGGCTCCACAAGCACCAAAAAATCCCAGCTAGCCATTAGCTAGCTAGCCCCCATATCAAAATGTTAACTTTTCACCATAAATAAACATGTTAGAAGTCTGGTCTCTATAGCTAATTTCTCTATTCATGACAAGTTATAGAAGTGTGGCTGCTTGGTTACTCTGCCGTGTTTGTATTGTTGGAACCATTTGGGGAAGTTTAATACAAAATTCTGACAAATAAGACGACTTTCTTTCGGATTTATGGAACTAACTGGCCATCCAAGAAGTCTGCTTTTTCAGTTAGGGAAATGTGCACTAATTAGCAAGTAGACTTCACTCTCCCTACTTGGCTTGTTATCGTGTGCACTATTTATCGTACATTTATTAATTTGCTGTTACATTAATTAATGAATTAATTTTTAATTTAATTCTATTATTTATACAGTAAATGTTTTTAACCCATCAAGCACTGAGATGGGCAACATAATCTACTATCAGTTAATATAATCATTAATCAAGGCAGGTAAATAAGGACCAGTGAACAACTGCAAAAGCACAATGTTTATGTTCTCACCTGAGTTCTATTGTAAAGGGGCGGTCCACCTGTATGGTCCACTCACAGCGAGCGTTGTTGGGGTAACTCTCCAGCACCAAGTGGCCCTGCCGTTTACGGATCACTCCCCCACACGCTGAAAAACACATGGGAAGCACTTTTGGAAAACTGTGCAGAAACAGGGCTGCTATTTAAATTTCAGAGGCTGTTAATTACAGCATAATTATTATTTTGAGGGTCGACATTCAGCTGCTTTGGTTACCATTCAAGCCAAAAGTAATTACACTTGAGTTTCCAAAGCAACGGTAAAGACCCTATGTTGTGCTTAACACAAAGACACATAAACACACAGGGGCCACTGAGGCATTCATCGGCCTTTCCAGGTTCTGTTTTTAATTAAATGTATGCTTGTTGTGCCCCTTGGCAGATCATTTGCATATGTAGAAAGCTACAGTCAGTGTGTTACCAAATGTTACATATGAAGCAGTTTTATAGTATTCTCAACATGTCAACTCATTCAGCTCCTCATGGAAAAGCCTCTGGGCTTATGGCAGCCTTCCAAGCTGGCATAGTTGTCCCAGAGAAGATAAACCAGCAGCGAAGGAGAGCATATAGCACATGGTATTTATTTCACTCAAAAGAAAGCCTCATTGTAAAGACTTTGGTGTCTACTAATCGGGAGATAAAAAGACTTACTCAAGCAGTCTCCACCGGACCAGCCAGGGCGACACTCAGCGCAGTATTGGCCACTAATGAAGAAGTTATCTCTGGGCCCCCATGTGCCGTTGTTACAGCGCTTACAGTTCTCAAATACACTGCAACCTGAAAGAAACAGAGACAGAAAACAAGCAGGAGTCAGGCTGACAGGCAGGAATACAAAGGTTACAAACAGTTTACATTGCGTCTGTCAAAAGAGCGGTGCTTGTTTGTCAGAATTGGAAACACTTTTGCTAGCCCGTACAGCTTTTGGCTGTGTCATCATTCTTCGCCTGCCCTCTGCCATGTTACCTTTAAATAAACTCTGCTAAACTCATTAAGCTCATCTTTCACTACAGCAGAATGGACAAAAAATATTGCAGCTTCCTGAAATAGAAATGTGGAGAAAACCCCCTGCAATGGCTTCCTGTGAGAATGGATTTTCACTTAAGAGACTCCACCGTCCACGTCCTCAGTGTAGGTATGATTTTTAACAACAAATGGGCTGAGGATGTACATACGGGGATATGGGACTGTACACAGGGCTAGATTTACCAGTAAAACGTGATGTACAGGCATCCATTAAATTCCGGACAGCTGTTTTTCCCCCCATATAGGAAAAGTTAAGTAGATTCAAGCTGTGAGGAAAACATGACACACATCTATAGGAGGATGGCATGTAGGAAAATAACATGAAGAAGGAAAGTTGGGGTGCGTGGGCTGAAGCACACGTGCAGACTGTCCCATGTGATTATACTGTAACCTTTATACAGGCCTGTACTTCACAATGATGCGCTCATTTGAGTTGAAACAATAGACTGTATAAAAAGATGGACGACATGACAGCTATCTAAAAGTGAAGCCTAAACATCTCTATCGCCCCCTGCTGACTGGCTGCAGTATAGGTCATAAAGCCCGCCTCCTCCATGTTAACAGATGGGACATGAGTCAAACTATGAAATCAAAATACACGTCAAATACATGTTTCTCAAACATGGTTTCTGTCATTATAGTTAGTTTGTATCATGCTGATTTAAGTCGAAGTGTTTATTTTTAATTAGTTATTTGATGCGGTCAAAAGGATGATTGACAGTTCTGTTGACAAATACGGCTCCTGCAGCCGATCTGTTCTGGATTAGCAGAGTAGAGGAGGAGAGGGAAACTTAACTAAAACAATCACTACAGTCATTGAAGTTTACATATCTGCTTCAGACCAACACAAGAAGCTGTTCTGCAGGGTTTTTTTCTTAGTTAAGTGTGTGTTTTGGTTAGTGGAAATGGCTACTGCAGCTCCACCCGCCAATCTCTACTGCGCAACTCTGGCTCCAAAAACGTCACCAGTGCAAGATGGCAACGCCCACCTCAGGGGTATTTGGTCTTCAATTTTGTACAATGAGAGCAGATGGAGACGCGTCGTCCATCTTTATATAGAGTCATTGGTTTAAAAACACTCAGTTTTACACCCATTTCTTTCACAAATCAAAGTTTAAATTGTGAACAGTTTGTATCTCGTGACTAATCTCTATCTCACTCATTCAAAAGGATTCTGCCAGTAAGTCATGCAATGGAGCCAATGGGAAGTTTCTCTGGAAGCCAACTACCAGTTATTCACAAGTAATTTCAGGCTTTTGTCACACAGTTTGTAATGCTTCAGTGAAAACAGATGTGCAGTTGAAAGACAGACTTGGTGTTGCACAAGCTTCTTTGCAGATATGGAACAATGACTTGAATTTCATTGCTAATTAGAATCACGAGATGCAGCGCCAGCTCGGGCCATTTTGGTGCCCTAGGCAAGTTTAGGATTTGGTGCCAAAAGGTTACAGTTTCTCTGCACAATAATATTACTATATCTTTTTCATATATTGTATGATAGAGCTTACTATAATGTGTTAGGTTATGATGATGTTGATGTGTACCTCAACTGCTATCATTTAACATTTATTGACGTGAGTTGGGAAAAAAAGTGACATTTGTTACCATTATTTTATTGTAATACTAAAAGGGTTTTTCTTCGTTCATAGACACATTTTCAGATAGTTTATGCATTGTGGTGCTGCACCGCTCATCATCTGCTACTTTCTCCTCTCTCACTTCATTTGTGCTCTCTCTTTCCTCTTTCTCCATCATATGCTACTGCATCTCTCTTTTCTGTCTGCCATTCCTTAAACGCTGTGGGATTAGACGAGTAGTGCAAGCTAAGTAAAAACATCAAAACATAAGTCAACAATTATTGACAAGGCACTACAAATGCCAATTTCTTACCCCTTTTCCCATATAAAGATTGAGTTTGAGTTTTCCCAACTGGACCTGAACGCTCCTCTCCTCTCTTTGAAAATTGTGTCAGGAACGCGCAGTGAGTGAGTGGTCAAGCAAGTAAAAGAGAGAGAGCGGAAGTGACGGTAAAGGCGAGCCGAGCAGAGAAACAGGTTGGGAGTAAAGGTGTCACTCTGGCATTATGCTTATAACAATCTCGGATCTCATTGGCTATAGTCTGAGACGATACAGCCTCTGGGGACACCGGAGAACGTGCCGGGCGGTAAGCGATAAACGACTTCCCGTCAAGACTTCCTTTTCCGCGTGCTGCACTGTTTACGGAAAGAGAAACAGTTTTCTTGTGATTTACTTGTTATTAACGGATCTTACCTTAAAATTCAAGCTGATACATGATTGGTCAATATAACTCGGACTACAAGCGTAGTTCAAACAGAAACCAGAACACTTGCCTTCCCGGAAATCCATGTCCCTTCCTACAGATTCTGCTATGTAGACTATTCTACTATATAGAATCTGTAAATAGAGATTAGGCTTATAACACTACAATGTGGCGTCCTAGGCGAGCGCCTATATCGCCTATGCCTTGAGCCAGACCTGGAAGGTTGCATACTTAAGGGCACAAAAAGTGCTATGCTTTTGCCAACTTTTTTATCTGCTCAATGATGTCTGCAGATTCATGGACTTCATCGAATATGAATATTTGCAGAGGATACCTACCTGGATGGATGATGCAGGGGTCACATTCGTTGATAGCGTTGCGACAGCAGGGCACAGCATAGCCCACTGGAGTCCCCTGTAGAGGGCATTTGCAGCGGATCACATCATACTCACAGCAGCCTCTGCACATAACGTTCCACTCCGGGCCTGGGCAGTGGTTGTACAAATACCTGTAATCTAAACGAGACAACATGTCAGAGTCAGCAATCTGGCCAAATCGCTCAAACAGGCAAGCAGGAAACATTAGTTTATATAACCATCATTTTGGACAGAAGTAGGGGGGAGAGAGGAGTCAAACATGCAGTGAATTTGATAGATGTAAGGACGGGCCTTGTTGGAAAAAGAGAGCAGCCACGGGTTATGTTCGGAGCTGCTGCTCCGCGCTGACTCTTGTTATTTCCACTGTCACATGGTTGCAAGCTCCTTGTCAGAGGACCACAAGTCTCTCAGTGGTTAACCTCCTCGATGTGTTCACTTTCTATATCACATCAGGAAACATGCCACAGCACTTAAGTCACTGTCACGAAAACAGAATCAAGTCATTAATCAGAAAGTGATTCAAGACGCGCAGTGTAAATATTGACCTTCTTCTTTTACCCAATATATACAATGTTTAATTGAACAGGCATCCAGTGACTCAAGAACCTTTGAGCCCGAGTGGTTACAATTATGTAAGAGTGGATTTAAAAGCTGAAAAACACAACTGGAAATTCTCTTGTGGCAGATGTGGACGGAGGACTAACAGAAGCTGCACTTTAAACTTGGCTCATTGTCCTTGCAGCAGTTTTTTTTTACCCTCCTCCAGCCCTGCAATCATAATAACTCCTCTGCCCACAACCCTCCCCAATTGTTCTTCCTGTTAGTTTACAACATTAAAAACACACAGACACACTTGCATACTGGTTTTATTTGCAAAACCGTAGTTGCACACTGGGTCTATTTGTCGTTTATAGGAGTTTTGGGGAAACCAAGAATCCTAGACAGAGGCGCACGAATTCGCTGACGCACAAAAGCAACAAGCAGTAGCGATTAATCTCTCAGTGGATGTTTGCAGACAGTCAATGAGAGAGGAGAAGCACAGATGTCTTGGAATGCCGTGAGTCGTCCCTGCTGCCCTTCCACATTAATGATATCATAAATTACGTCTCAGTCCAGCTTCAAACTGGCCTTCTCCTCAGATCCTGGAAGACACAGTGAGGTGAGGTATGACATACAGACTGACATTAATCAAACAGAGAGTGGGTTGCGTAATGCCACGAGGTCAGCTTTTATGTGGGTATAAGGACAGCATTTGAGCTTCATAAAGCTGTTGCAGTCGTTCGGCTGCTTTATGATTCCTGTCGGTAACTAGGATCATTTTTTGATAACACAGGCTCAGCTGGATTTGTGTGTTCACCTTAAAGCATGTTCAGCAAGCCAGCAACAACATGGGGGCTCTCTTTATGGTATGGCGTGCAAAAGATTATGATTTGTTGTCATTCAAACTTTTTTGGACCAATGCACGCTAGTCCCTTACACAATACCCATGCTGTCACACTAACTCACAGTAATGATTTCTCGTGGTGAAAAGCAATCTAAACTTACAACCCCTGATCTTTGTTTTTGAATCAAAGCAGACGCTCTTCTTTTGTCTCAGCTCGGTCTGCCTCGCTGAGACAAAAACAGAGGAGCTCATGGTTTCAGACCAGAAGGACATTTTTGCGGATTTCTTTTGACCAAGTGTGAGAACCACAAACATCCAAGGCATTGGGTACGGCCTGTATGTTTAGAGAGACGTCTGCAGAGACAAGAGGACGACGCTGTGCAAAGAGTGAGGCCATGCATTATGCATCATACATACTGTGAGGCAAGTACAAATATGGATTGTGACAATTGAAAGGAAGCAAAACATTGTCATACCACAGTCTCACTCACATTAAAGACTTGACCGACTTGGTGGGAGACTTGGCTGTGTGATGGAAAATGGAGTGTATTTCACACTATATGTCACATTCACCCTTTCACACGCACATTCATACAGCTGGGTTTCAGACCAGCAACTTTCCAATTGAAGGGCGACCCACTCTGTGTCTGTGCCACAGCAAGATGAAGGCTACAGAGGCCTATTTTTTTTAATTTTCTTTATTTAAGGCTTAAGTCTTAGGCAACATTTAACCAACAGTAACTCAAGTGACATCAATTGTGCCGTTTTAGGTGGGGTACACACTACGTGATAATCAAGCTGATTTTGGGTGAGATTCCCCCCTTCGGACAATAGTAAGCAAAGTCCTGATTTTTTGATGACTCTAAAGATTATCTTGCCAGATTTTCCTGTGGTGTGAGGTATGTTAAGAGTGATTTTACTTCCCCCGATCTGCTCGGAGGAATGTCATGGCCCCACCATTTTCAAGTCGTAAATATGTTCAATATTTCCGATCTGATATCTGTTGTGTGGGGGGAACCCTAAGGGGGAACGCCGAGGACAGCCAAGCACGCACTCTGTGGATTGTCGCGGAATGAAATTGTAGCCAATTAGGAAGCTGACTGAAGAGGCAATTCTTCCTGCCTGTCGTCCGCCATGTTTGTTTACTCTAAAGTCGTGTTTGAGATTTCCAGTGTTGCGAGTCGGGACTCTGGTTGTTGGTGAATGGACTCTGTTAGTGTGTGGTGTGTTGTTTTGGTCATATCCCTCTCCACACTCTACACAGTTTGTTGTCATGTGTGGGGTCTGTCACATTTTCAACATCTGTTAAGATTTTAAAAATCTTTTAGCGTGGGCCAACCTTTTACCAGATTCCATTCATCTCCCTCTGGAAACACAAAGGGCCTTTAAACAGCTTCTTTAAAAAGGGTGTGATTTAAATGATTTTTATAGGTATGATTTCATTAGTGTGAAATTACTTCCTAACTGTATAATGAGCCCTTTTTATCTCCAGAGGCAGGGGGGCTCGTCGGCCATGTTGCGCCGCCATCTTTCTACAGTAGCCAAGAATGGACAAACCAATTGTCTCCATTGGTTCTAGAGAGCGCCTTTTGTTTTTTGGCGTGAGGGATCTCACTTTGTGTTTTATTAATGGAAAACTAGGCCTTTAACATATAACGGAGTCCCTCCCACCATCTGTTACAAAATCAGTGGAGTTCCCCTTCTCCTTATCTGGCACTTCACCTAAAAGAAGAAGGAAAAAACACTATCTGATTTAATTATGTGTTTAAACTTATTTGATAACAGTCGCCTGAGTATGATCCAAAGTCTAGACTGCTTTCCCTGTTCAAAGAAAATTTGTGTCTGCATTTTGAGCCGGGTAATGTTACACAAGAAGGGATGGACTGAAGCCAATGTCAGATGTTTTGCTGGCCAATTTAATCTATAAACCGCGACAATAAGCTGCAATGCAATAAAAAGTGCTGGATAAACACAGCATTTAAAAAGGTGTGAAGCCTGCCACGTGGGTATTGAGCAGCAGTGGCATCGTGTCTTCTCCTTATGGTGCAGCTTTTCTGCTTCCTCACTGAGGTTACCAAAGGATGCTGGCCGGAGACTGTGAAACCTGATTTATAGGGCATAACATGAAAGGGTCAGAAGAGTTTATGAGCTGGCCTGGTAATGTCATTACATGGACGGCTGCGGTGTGTCTTTTCCTTAGATAGAGAAATGGCACCAAGTGGTTGTAACGGCTCTCAGTGTACTTTTAGAACAGCGCAGATTTACAGGAGAAGAGAATCTCCGCTGGTTTGAAGTCATCTTTTATCTCACTTCAGACGGCTTTTGGCAGGATTAGCTTCCCGATAACCACAAGCTGTTTTCTTAATGCTCCTCCTTTACGTAAATAAACACAGTCATAAGCATTTCAAGTGTTTATTCGCTGTGAAAAGACTCTGCTGACCTTCAGCTCTGTTGATAACAGTCATGTTTTGTCTCTGAAGCGTGACTACGGGGTTTCTCCCCCACTGCTGGACGCATGCTGGAATACATCTTTATTGTTTTGGATGACTTTCTCTCCTCTCTTTAATATGTGTTTACTGATTTACAACACCAAATATCTGTCTTACATAACAGCGCTTTGGCCTGCGCTACAGCTTTTTGAACGTATTAATTTCAGTGATAAGCGTACTGCCATGTAAAAACACATCTGCCATGCTTCCAGGTCAACACCTGCAGGGAACTACAGCTTGGACTGTAACTATTTCATGTGGGTTTTTTACAGCAGTTTAGGGAGGTCTTAGCAGGTGTGGAGGTGCATGTGTACAGAAGTTTGCATACAAGCAAGAGGGAGGTTGTCAAAGGACTAGTAGATGCATGATTTGGTTGTCAGTGTTTGAGCACAAAGCAATGTTTTTGGACAGGATACTGTATTTGACTTGTTTTTGTCTGCATAGATACGGAGTAAAGGTAATGTAATGTGTGAAAAAAATGGCATCAACATGTGTTCCAGGTCTGTAATTTAGGTTGTAAGACTGTGCTGTGTGCCTGCGGCTAATGTGTATATAATCACAGAGCTGAAGTGTTGACAGCTGTCAAAGAGGTACAGTAACTAGACAGACATTCATCTGATAAGAAAGTGTGCTTCCTGATTGTGCTGCATGGATTTCTAGCATTTTTTCCATCCAACCTGCCTGATATTTATGTTTTGATACATGTAGTTTATATTGTGTCTCTCTCTGTGTGAGAAGACACTGGCACGAAGCCAAACACAACATAAAAACAGATCACAAATGTTTTTTTTCCCTGCAGTCCTGCAGCTAAGCGTGCAGATTTTTGTGTGGGTTGTTTGGATTTACTGGTCTTATGTAAGTGGTATCTGCCTTTTTTCCATTCCAGATGTCGAGCTCCTAAATGCACTCTTCAACATGCATGTCAAGAAGCCATAGAAATGAAAACAGAGCAGTATCAGAGGCATCATAACAGACGTCCCGTCGCCTGGTGGAGACCTCCGTGTGTCAGAAAACACTCCCACCCACCCAATCAAAAGCCATATGGGCCTGCATGGCTCAGCTGCACACCTTTAATGTGGATCCAGAGACTGACATCATTATTACAAGGGTAAGAGGGCTGGTCACAGAAATTCATGGGAATTCACGAGAGTCCCGTGACCCTGAGTCTGACCTCACTGTTGGCCCACTAACCTGTAGGAGACAGGCTTCAACAAACACGAACTTCTGCCAAGAACAAAGTAAAAAAAAGTTGTCAAATACAAAGCTCACAGATACACAAAAGTGTTTCACACACTCTGGAAACCAGGACTATTGATACACTGCAGTCAAAATGTGCTGGTGCTGCTAAATTTGACTCATGCAAGTGACTCATATGCCTGCATCAGCTTTAAAACTGCACCATCATCTTCTGAAAGTAACCACTTCTCTTCTCAGCTGAGGGTAAAACCAAGGTCAGCCTCTCCCTTTTTATTTTCTGTAATTATGTATCAGCACTGACTTTGGTTCCAGTTCCCATTTACAGTCAAGGGCCGCCCTAAGACTCTCAGATAACTTCTGTAATTAAGGTCAAATTTTGATATCCAAATGTATCAGACATGCAGCTGGTCGCACTGCTTTCTCTGGCATTTAAACCAATTATTGTCCAGTCTGTCTTTTTCATGCTGACTGCTCAGACACTTATCAGCTTCAGTCTTGCTACACAGCAATATCATAGCTAAGCTATTTTTAACTAACTAAGCTAGAGAGCACCATGTTGGAGAGCAGAGCCCAAAGGGAACTTTAAAGAGGGGGTATTATGCTGTTTCACATTTTAAAATATATATGTTACAATTTTGGATGTCCCACTAAACATTGGTGAAGTTTCAAATCTGTAGGTAAAAGTATGCTGGAGTAATCCCCAGGCTTCTCAGCTCAGTCTGCAGGCTGCTGCGAACGCCAGGTTTCACACTGTTTTTTCTACACGCCTCAGCAGGCTCCTGAGAGCTGGCCAATAGGATGAAAGTGGGCTTGCAGAGGCGGGGTTTCTTAAAGAGACGGAGGCAGAGGCTGTATAAGGGCCTGCACAGAGCACCAGTGTGTGAAAAAAAATGATTTTTTAAAACTGTAAAGTAAGCTAAGCTACTCGACAGGTATCAACCCACCACCACCACCACGCCCCCAAGACAAGTTCAACATCCATTCTATGGGTTTGTTTGAGTTAGTTGATGGATGGATTTAAACTGTTTCTTGTCTTTATGGTATAAAGCTTGCATCCAGAATTGATTAGCTTAGCTTAGCACAAAGACATGGAACAGAGGGAAGTAGCTAGCATGGCTTTGGAATGTAAAACTACAATGAAAAAAGAACATCTTGTGGTTTTATGGGAACACAGTTACTTCCTTGATTCTTCTCATCACTGTGACACTGCAATCAGCTGATACTCCAGGAAGTTACAGCACCAAGCCAACAGATAGTCCAACATAAACTTTAGTTTCTAAGCAAGTCACCTTTGGGTTGGGTTGGTGTTGCCAATGTAGCCAGCCTTTAAGCTATGCTAAGATATGCTAACTGGTGATATTTTAATAGTCAACACACACGGGCGGCTGTGGCTCAGTAATAGGAAGGTTTGTGGTTCGATCCCCAGCTCCCTCAGTCTACATGTCGAAGTGTCCTCGGGCAAGACACTGAACCCCAAATTGCTCCCGGTGGCATAGCCATCGCTGTGTGAATGTGATGACTGATTGACAGTCAGGAACTTTACCATCAGTGTATCAATGTGTGTGTGGAAGGGTGAATGTGACATGTAGTGAAAAGTGCTTTATAAGTAGAGTCCATTTACAAAAAAAAGTGTATCAATCCCATCATCAAACTCTTGGCAAGAAAGTAATTAATTTCTACAATGTTGCACTGTTCCTTTAACTTTCAGTTAACCCAAATTACATAAACATATTTTTTTCACTTGAGGCATCTCGCAATCCAGACTGTTTTATTTCACCACACTGCTTTGTATAAAACCTTGCCACAGCATCATTAAGTCACAATGATTCCTTGCCTTAATTAAGTGAGAACTCATGTTGGTAAAAAGTCCCTGTGAACTGAACGGCACTTACAGTATTATCCACTACTGAATAAATAGTTTCCTCCTGACAAAATGGAGCTGATATTTTATGCTGGAAATATCAGTCACTGTTATTTTTCCAGCAGCTGTGAGTGCGCGTGCTGTGCATGTATATAGAAGCTGTATAATTCCTTTTGCCTACTGCCCTCAGCAGCTGTCTGGTATTTTGAGGTTGGAGTGATTTTGCTTCCATGGAGCAGGGAAACTCCCAGGGGGAGCTCTGTGAGCATTGTGTATCCAAATGTAGCCCGATCCTAAGCACTGATCCCGGCGGTCATCCTGTAGATCACTTTAAATAAACTTCCCTCGGCTAGGAAACCACAGGCTCAAAGGAATATCCGATCACTGTATTATACACTAAGGGGGAATTGGATGTACACACGCCAATATGTAGGTCAAACAGGAGAGAGGGATGTGCACGTTAGTTTTGAACTCGGAGAGACGTCTTGAATTTGATATGACACTGTTTTCCAACGGTCAATCAGACGCTGTGTTTTTCTTCTTGTAACTCCACTGTGAGCCAAGATTTAACTCTCTCTAGAGTACATTTGTGTGTATGCTGGCCTTGGTTCTGCTTCCCACAGCCCTTACAATGTCCACCTAGACTTGAGTTAAACACATCATAGGAAGAGTGTTTCCACGAACAGGACATCTCAGGATTCAAGTGGGTGGAGGATCCAGAACAGGAAGCCTTACGCAGATAAAGACTGCCTTAGTCGAGACACCAAAACATGCTCACATGGACATAAACACAAGCGCAGGCAGACACAACCAGGCATGCCAGAAAAAATGCAGGATTTGCATGTAAACATGTCTGCTCAAACTATTTTAGGTTGCTCAACGGAAAAACAACTATCATCAGCTGATAAAGCACGATTACGAAACAAGCCGTGCTTACAATGAGTGACTCAGCTGACAACATAATCTGCCACGGGGAACTCTCTTAATCACACCAGCTTCAAAACAGCTGCTCTCTGCCCAGCCCTTTGCCACACTCACCAACATTACAAATTGAAGGGGATTATTTTACAGTGTGGTAGCCTTTCAAGACGGATCAGACGGAGGGCAGAGGTTTGGTTGGGAGCCTTGGAGACGGCTGTATGGTATACACATCACCACAGCCAGCGCGATTGACTCAAACGTGACTCATGTGTTCCTGCTGCAGTTCAACTGTTAACCCTGGGTAAACAGGCAGAGATGATCTCAGTCTCAACCCAACTTTTAAAGAGACGCTCGCACACAAAAGGGAAAGAGTGCCAAGATCCAGCAGCCCTATTAGGACTCAAAACGCCTCATTTTACCTCAAGAATGCGTGGCCACGACCAACTGTTGCTACTTTATTTAAGAGCAGAAAAACAACTTTTATTTCTCACAAAGGACAACTGCAATAAGTAGAGAATAAAGATCACAGAGCCCCTTTTTTAATAGGACAATAAACAAACCCCTCAGGACAATCCCTCCCTCTATATTTCAAAACAAGAGTCGTAAAAAAGATTGCACATACTTGTCAGTGATGTTTTTCTTAGCTGGATTTTACATCACTATCTGTTTTATTTTTACAAGCCCAGCTGAGCGCTTCGGTGCTTTTTAAGGATCGAAGGGAAGAGGGGATGGAGAGTGCTGATGCCGGCTTTTTCAGAACAAAGAACACAAACCAAGAGGCTGAGCCAAACACACAGACAGAGAGAGTGAGGGAAGGGCATGCGGTGGAGGTAAAGTCTTTGCCGGTCTCTTACCGTAGGGCCATGCTCTCCCTTGGGGTAAGGAGATAAGGATGAAGAGGGAGATGAAGAGGAACCAGCCCTCCTTCCCAGAGGTAAAGGTGCTGGTCCGGGGGATTGTGAGGGTGCCCCCGTGGGTTTGCCCCAGCTGCAGTCCCCGTCCCGCAGACAGCATGCTGCAGTCTGGAACTCTGTTTACTTTCTGAACTCAGCTGACATCACCTTCTCTCGGCCCTTCAGTCCTTCCCTCCCCCTCCCTCCAATTTCTCCCTCTCTCTCTTTCTCTCCTACTTTCTTCCTCTCTCTGTTTCTCTGTTTCTCTCTCTCTCCTTTTTGGCTTCAGGTTACAGCCCAGCCTCGCAAAGGAGTTCCACTTTCAGTGGTCTCCCAAAAACTCCCCTCGCTCCGCTCAGAGGACGACGTCACTGCTCGTGAATGGACGCAGGCTCCAGCATTTTTATGCTTAACTCATTATGGTGTCACACGCACACACAATGAGGGGAAATATTGTGTGTGCCTGCCACACTGTCAAGAGCAATAATGTGGTGATAGAATTTATGTGGACTTTACTGCCCATTTGCTCATGGCTAAAACATTTTGAGATCAGTGTTATTGGAGTCCACACCTTTGTAAGCTTGAAAAAGCAGCTTTATGATGCCTCAGAGAGCATTTATGATTTCATAATCAGTCAGTAATTAAAGTAAGATTAAAGACATAGTTTAACATTTTCAATAATAATAACAATCAATTACACTAAATCTTACACTTAATTATTTGCTTTCTAGCACAGAGTAAGATCAAGACAATTGACGCCACCCCCATGTCTTCACACTAAATACAAGGCAGGAGACCCTTAGCTTAGCTTTGCTACAATAATTCAAAGGGAAACAGCTAGCATGGCTCTAGCGAGAGCTATCTTAATTCACCTACCAGCAACCCTAAAGTTCAATGTTTTATCTCTTTTGTTTAACATGTACCAAAACCAAAGAGTAAAAGCTACCATGTTATGTTTTACTGAGGGCCAGAAAATGTCTTTGCTGGGGCAACCTATGGACAGAGCGGGGCAAACTTTTTCCGTCATTATACTAAGTAAATAATCAAACAAGATCTGGGTCCAGCTACAGATTTATCCTTAGCCCCTTTCACACATTAACTTCTGACAATTTCCCAAGAGGGTCCAAATGTAGTACCTCAGACCTCTCTCCTCATGCACCCAGAGACCTCTCTCCTCAGGTACCTCAGACCTCTCTGCTCAGGTACCTAATGTGGGTTATATCGCTCCCTGCTGGTCGGGGGGGAAAATGAGAAAAAACAACATATGGCGTTTTAGTTGTATTAGTTGCTTCACAACGTATGGTGTTTTATAGTATTAGCTAAACAACATATGGTGTTTTATAGTAGTTGCAAAAAAAAAAAATGGCGATTTAGTTGTATAGTTAGTTGCTTAACAACATATGGCCGCTAGTTGCTAGCGGCTATTGAGCTACAACACTATGTATGCAATAAGCTTAGAAAGCTCATGTTTGCCAATTGCTAATCTCCAGTGCAGCAGAGTAGAAGTGCCCTTTACTTCTGAAAAAAAAGTCGGAACCAAAATTTAAATCAAGCTTTGTAGAGCTAATATGAGTGAAGATCCAGTGACTGAGTTGCTTATTTTTTGCCTCATATGTGTTCAGAAACAGATTTTGTTGGCCCGCTACGTTGATATTAAATGAAAATGTAATAACCGAAAATGTAGCTTCAAAGGAAGTGACGTACTGTTACAACAGAACTCACAAAGTTCTTCTGAACTTCTTAAACCCTATTGGCGCACAGAACTAGGTGCTTCAGCACATGTGCCCTTTCTCCAATTTCCAGGACACTTCAGATCCTGATATTTCCTGGACTTGCCCTTTTACACATGTATATCATAAGAGATTGTCTTGACGAGATCTCTTTAATGGAAGTACTTGGTTTGGTTTAGATGAGGAGGGCACCTGGGTAGACCGGCAGAAGGAGGAGGAGGACTCTTCTGCTATTGTGGCTGTTTCTGGGCTAACATCAAGAGAACATATAAGGACGTATCCTAAACACAAACGCAAGAGTTAAAAACATAATTTGGCAACTGAGGCGAGTTAAGAGCATAAAGCAGTGAAACTCCTCTTAAGGTGAACAACGTCAATAAGCTGCCCACTTGCTTGCTTTGAATGTTAGACTATCGTTTTCAACAGTGCAGGGCATGAGTGAAAGGGGATCTACAGACATGAGAGTGGTTTCAATCCTCGCCTAATTCTCGACAGGAAATGGTAATGGGTAAATGGACTGCACTTTAAAAGAGGCTCTTCTGACCACTCAAGGCGCTTTACACTACACGTCAGTATTCACCATTGCAATTAATCCTTCAAACACAATCACACACCGCAAGCTATGCCTTTGGGAGCAATTTGGGGTTCAGTGCTGTACCCCATTGGCATTTAGACTGGAGGAGCTGGGGATTGAACCGCCAACATTCCAATTGGAGGGTGACCCACTCTACCCCTGAGTCACAGCCGCCCCCAAATTTCCCAAAATGTTTAACCATTCCTAACTGTACAAGAATATACACAAATATGATACAATCAGAGGACTAGTTTTCCTGATGATGAACTGTTCACACATACTAAATATATACACACAAATAGCATGAAATGACATAGTTCTGTTTCTTCACTCTGAAAAAGTAGTTCTATGTTATTGTCATGAGTCAATCTAGTTTAGTTATGCTATTGTTTTGTATGTTGGTGTTTTGATAGTATTTCCGTTTTTCTTTGGTCACTTTGTCTCTTGTTGTCATGAGTTCTTGTTGTTTAGTTTGTATATCGTGTTCCTGTCTTGGTTTAGTCTGATTTAGTTGCATTTCCTTTAGAGAATTTCCT
Organism: Semicossyphus pulcher; assembly: GCF_022749685.1. Lineage (NCBI taxonomy): Eukaryota > Metazoa > Chordata > Actinopteri > Labriformes > Labridae > Semicossyphus > Semicossyphus pulcher. The sequence continues at coordinate 21,004,416 of NW_027211759.1, forward strand.
GTTTTACTTTGTAGTCCTGTCAGTCCTGAGTTTGGTTCCTGGTGTTTCCTGTTTTATTTTGTAGTTCTTACCCCTTGTATGTCATGTCTTGTTTTACTTCCCTTCTTTGTTCTGTTTCCCGCTTTTCAGATTGTGTGCCCTTCCCTCATTGTGTTCACCTGTGTTAATTAGTCTCACCTGCCCCTGATTACCCTGTGTGTATTTAGTCTCTGTGTTTCTACCCTTCTGGGCCAGTTCATTTGCGTCTATGTCCGTGGCCATCCAGTATCCTCGTGCCTCATGTTTCCTGTGTGGATTTTCTTCTCTGCTTTTTGTGCTTCTCCCTCGTTTTTGATTCCTGGAAGTAAGCCTTTTGTTTTTGCCTTGTTTTGTATCTTGTTTTATTAAATAAATATCTAAGTCTGCATCTGGGTCCTCAACCTTCTTGTTTCTACTGAACCCTTGACAGTTATCCTGCAAATCCACTGATGGAGAAAATTACTCGCCGTAGTTTCACCTTTCATTCAAATTTTAAGTCATAACAACACAAACATGGCCAGTGAAAGCAATTTGCTGAGGATACTTTGTTGAGTTTTTTGTTTGTTTAACAGTGGTTGTTTTTCAGAATGATCTCCAGGGTGTGTTTTATTACAGCTGGACACAGCACTGGAATTAATTCATTTGTTGTTTTTTGCTCACTGGGACCCCGAGCAGCGTTCAAGAGCTAACAGAGAGGACATAGATCAAACGATTTAGAGCCGGAGAATCAAATATCACTGGCAGCTTCCTAACACAGCAGGGTTTAGACCAGAGACAGAGCTCATGAGCACTGTTTCAGTCCGTATGTGTACGGTAGGAAAACTTAAAGAGAGGCTGATTTCAAAAGAGTTTATGAAGGAAATGGAAGAATAAAGGCAGGGGGCACAGAGGGAGAGAGGAGGAAAATAAAGAAAGAAGAGGGGGGCAAAGGCAATATTGTCTGCCTCAGTGTGCTCTCTAACCACCTTTCACCACCTCCCTTCTGTTTGTCCAGATGCCTAATGGTTTATTATGTGAAACCCAAGGCTTTTAGGTAGATGTGGACACTGGTGTAGTACTTACAGAGAAACCACAGCTGCAGGCTGCTCTGTCAGAAGAAGACGGCTTAAATCTTTTTTTGTTTTACATTTGTACAAAGAAAAGTGTAAATTTTTGATATTAATTAAAGTCTTATTTTTAATGGTTTATTTAGCTTAAAATCTAGATCATTTTCTCAACCCAACTTTCATACGTCTAATGCACTTCTGTCGTAGATGGGGGCCGAAAGACAAGGAAACGTTTACAATAAACAAGTAGTAAGAAGAAGTAAATTTTGTGCAACTCCAAAACTCAACAGATTCAGCCAAAAAAATAAAGTCTCAGGACACCGGGAGCGCATTCCATCAACACAGCTCATTAAAGCTGCGCTTACTGAGTCCCGCTTGAATTAACCTTGACTTTTACTTCAGGCTAAAGCTGTTCCACAAACACATTTCAGTCGTGTGTAATACATGTTGACTCTATCCTGGATTGACAAGCTTGAATTGTGCACTGAGTACATTATAAGCCCAGAAGATACAATGTCGCAAAAACAAGGACAAAAGTATAGCTGAGTTATTCTCAGCTTCAGAACAACCTGCTAATGAAATAAAGGCCTCATCACCAAAAAGTTATACAGACCTACTTATTGCTTTATTTGATTTATCAATAAATGAACATTCAGATCACCAGATACACTGTCACTTTGGCAATATTAGTGGAAGGCTAGTTAAGGTAACTGACATAACTTGCTTTTACTGTTAGTGAGCCTTAATATAGCCTAAATCGGTAAGGTGTGTGAGGCCCCTCTGACCTAATAAGGTTTGGCCTACATGTATTATTCACTGTAACATCACAACAGGTGATGTCTCAACAGCCAGAGCAACAAGTGAAACTGCAACAATAAAAACATTAACAGAGTTGTAAGTAACCTATTATGACATTTGCCCTGACCCTGATGTGTTATTTTTAGATTATTTATACAGCCCAAAGCCTTTCAAAGATGGTAACAGCCATAGCCAAGGAGAGGTGTTTATGGGCAGCATGTTGCTGAAGAGTTCCAGCCATTCAAAGGAAAATGTAAGTGGGAAATAATATCAAGATTATTTTTAGAATTTTATGTTCTGTTTTCTGGGGCAGTGGTTAGCGCTGTCGCCTCACAGCCAGAAGGTTCCTGGTTTGAATTCTGGTTTGAATGTAAGGATCCTTTCTGTGTGGAGTTTGCATGTTCTCCCCGTGCATGCGTGGGGTCCCAGCTTCCTCCCGCAGTCCAAAGACATGCTCGTTAGGTTCACTGGTGACACTGGAGAGCGTGAAAGGTTGTCTGTCTCTGTGTCAGCCCTGTGATTGACTGGCGACCTGTCCAGGATGTTCCCCGCCTCTCGCCCAATGACAGCTGGAATAGGCTCCAGCTTTGTTCAGCACAGGAAGTTGCATTTGATGTACAGTATATGAATAAAGTGTTACTGATTGATTTTAGAGACAGTAAAGGTGAAAAGACACGATTGTCATGATGGTCTTTGGAATTCATTAGCTTGATCACATTATAAGAAAAAATGTCTGCACTTATGTTTCCAAACAGTAACTGTTGCAAGTATGAATAATGGACGTAGCCACTGTGACATCACTCATTGGTTTGTCCTCTGCATTTGGTTGCCGCCATGTTGGTTTTCTGAAGCCAGAATTTACCATATTTGGATGAGATTGTGGAGTTGGAGAGGAGTGAGGGGTTGACAAGTCATCAAAGTTATACAGTGTTCACGAGGCAAATTCATTAGCTGTAGAATGGGCTAGTTACCAAAGTGGTGGTTGCATACCGGAGTTGTTTATTTTATAGGCTGTGAGAGCATGTGGAACATAGCAGACTTACTGCTCACTTGCCCACGCCTCTGGTGGGAGTGCGATGGTTGAACGGCACTGCCAAGTAACTGGATATGTCGAGTTGTCTTATCACTACGGCCTCCTGTCTCCTCTGCAGGGATAGCCAGCAAAAATCCTGTTTCAACCACACAACAAACCTTTGTCTGAAATTTGCGTGAATAATTATGCAAAAGGCACCAACAACACAAACAAGGCCAAGAGGTTAAGGTAAGGTTAAGTATTAGTGGAGGTGGCACCTAGCAGACGGCTAGCAGCACCCACCTATCACTCAAGGAGGGCACAAGGGTAATCATGCGTATCTTTAAGCTTTGATATAATACAGTTGTCATGATTGAATAAAATAGCTATAGAGACCAAAACCGTTTTTGTACAGGGATTTAAACTTGTCAAATTTTGCTGTAAAGTTTGGCATTTTAATATGGAGCTAAATGTTGACTTGGTTTATTTTGGAGCCAGTCTCTAGTGGACACTCGAGGAACTGCAGTTTTTGGCAATTTGTTTGGCTTAATTTCTCAGCCACGGAGTTTGCCACTTGATCAATACACATGATGGAACATATTTTGGGCTGTTTTGGGTGTTTCTGTCCGACATTCATTGACTCAGTTTGGATAAGCTAACAAACAGTTAGCCTGCCCACAGGAAAATACTACTTCTTCTGCATAAGCTACCATAGTCGCATAAACTTCAGTAATGTAATATAACTCTCAATTAAACTAGCTAGATTTACTAAAAAAAGCCTCTATTTTTCTTAAACTCTACTTGATAGAATTCACCTCATATTGGGATTTTGTTGTATTTGATTTCCTCCTACTGAGCTGATTTTTAGATCCTGTGCTGCCCTTTATTTTGTGCTCTACCTCACACGAACGGTTGGTTTTTGTATGTTTGGCCTGAAAGTGATATTACAAATTCTGTCTTGTACATTGTACACTGTACATTGATGTCTCAGTATGGATGCTACATAATATATTTATCATGAAGCGCAATAAAATGCTGATGTATAGTTTTACACTGTTTTCATTGGGGCTTTTTTGCCCTACAGAAGTCTCTTTGTTATGGTCACCTTGCCAGAAAAACAAGCCCCCCCTTGATGCCTTTATTCATCACTTCTGTAGCATAGACTCCTGGAGGGAAACATTTTCTCACGACCCACAGATTGTGCTCATCCTGGGTTGCATTATCGAAGCCTCTCAGTTGGCACCACAGTGACTGCGGTTGGTCGACGACAATGGGCTCCCTGCCCACAGCGCACAGTAAAATCTCATTACCAAGCACATGAAGGAAGCGGTGCGGTGGGGGCACAACGAATTACCTGGGAGCCATTACACTTAATGACACCCACTGTTGACTACACTTTGGTTACAGAAGGTTTTACAGAGGCTGTTTCAAATCTAAGTACTGTCCTTTAAAGTCGTCTGATCAGTGTGTTATTAACGGTCTAACTTGTTTGTGCTGCGTTTGAGGCCCCTAAGTTCTCCCTGGGTCAGAAATGAATAAAGGTGTCTGACAGTGGAGCCATGTGGTTTTAATATTAAGGATCTAATCATGGCATTACATTCATCCCATTTCTATGGTTACAGAGTGGACACAGAGTAAACACAAGCACCTTTTTTTCCCTTAATAGTCTCACTTTATCATGGCACGAGCAGCCGTCTCTGTTAGATGTGGTGGATGGAAACTAGGCCGCCGGCTTCACAGGTAAGGACGCCTGAAGTAGCTTTAAAGCTAAGCCGACAGCAACCGATGCCAGGAGCATAAAGCCATGACGAGGTGCAGTTTAGTAACTTAATAGAGCAGGACAGTGTCAAACTGGACGCCAAATGTGCCCTCATTTATGAGCTCTAAAGACAACACTTGACTTTTTGAAGGCTAACTACTCGCTCTGCTCAGCCACTGTGTTTAAGCATAATTATCTGTCCCTAAAGAGGAGCACTCTGTACTTCTACCTCAAGGCTTTTTGTCCTTCATTACACACATGCATTAAAAGAGGAGGAGGGAAAAGATAGATGGTGATAATGACATAATATTAGGTCTATAACAGATGAAACGAGGCCACATTAGCCTGAATTTTCTGGAGGATGATATACAGCACACGTATGAGTTTGCTTTAGGATATGTGCCTATTCTTTCTGACCCTGTTTGCATGAAGCCCATTACCCCTGCATGCTTATAATCCTCATTTTGACACATCATACACGCCCATAGGTATGTCATGGCAGATTAAGTTAAATAAAGTGCCTCCAGAATTGCATTTTACATTATTGCCGCAACCCATGCGATCCCACATTCCACAGCATTCTCTTATTATACTGAAGTAATCTGCTTAGAAACATCTAACACACTTTTGGCTCGCATGCACCCACTTTAAATTGCCCCGGCCTGGCTTTGATCAAAAAGTCAGGTCAGATGCATTTACACTTTACTTTGTGTGGTACTCTAAATCTGTCTCCACAGCTGTGGCAGCCCGGGCTGCAAATGACAAAGACTTGGATTTCACGTCCCATTGAAACCCTGTTAATCCTGCAGCAGAAGGTCCATTGCAACAGCAGGGAACATAAAAGTCAAGATTAGCGCACCGTCAAAGGCAGCTATAGATAGGATGCTAGAGATACTGTATGATGAGCATGTATAAACAAATGCACATGTATGTGTGTCTGAGTGAGGCCCACACCCATACAATACCCAGCATGCAGCATGACCTCTTCCATATGTACCTCCAGAAGATTCTATACAGTCGAGGCTCGATTGCATGTAGTCACAGTATAATGCAAACCTTCTGACAATCAGGGAGTGTGGGCTTTTTCTCTGAATGTAGCTGATCCCTACACGAAAAAAAGTTTTAATAGGAAACAACTTATTTTAATAGGAAACAACTTCCAAAGTGCAGTTAAGACAAAAATATCAGCAGACTTGGGCTTTTTATGTAAATCCATGCAAAGCCAAATGCAAAATGAGCCAGTGTTTGCAAACCTCATTAAAAAATAAGTACACATATTCCTTTCCAGCATGAACTTTTTAATCAAGACTTAAAAGCTTGAACTCAGAGAACTTTTATTTAATATGAAACACTGTGGGACTCCAGCCCCCCCCACAACCCTGAACGGGACAGGCGGTATAGATAATGGATGGATGAAACATTGTCCAATAAAACAAGGGCTCTCCCCTCGAGTATACACCGATCAGCCATACCATTATGGCCATTGACAGGTTCAGTGAATAACATACAATGGTTATCTCACTACAATGGCCCTGTCAGTGGGTGGGATATGTTTGGCAGCATGTGAACATTTTGTCCTCAAAGTTGATGTGTTGGAAGCAGGAAAAATGGTGTTCAGATGTGAGCAATTTTGACAAGGGCCAAATTGTGATGGCTAGATGACTGAGTCAGAGCATCTCCAGAACTGCCGCGCCTGTGGGGTGTTCCCGGTCTGCAGCGGTCAGGACCTACCAAAAGTGGTTCCTTCAAGAAAGGAAAATCAGTGAACAGGCAACAGGCTCATTGATGCGCATGGGGAGCAAAGGCTGGCCCGTGTGGTCCGATCCAATAGAAGAGCTACTGTAGCACAAATTGTTGAAAAAGTTAAAGCTGGTTCTGACAGAAAGGTGTCAGAACACACAGTGCATCGCAGTTTGTTGCTTATGGGGCTGCGTAGCCGCAGGCCGGTCAGGGTGCCCATGCTGACCCCTGTCCACCGAGCGTACAATGGGCACGTGAGAATCAGAACTGGACCATGGAACAATGGAAGAAGGTGGCCTGGTCTGATAAATCACATTTACAACTTTTTTTTACCCATCCACATGATGTTTTTTTCTACATCATGTGGATGGCCGGGTGCGTGTGCATCACTTACCTGGGGAAGACATGGCTCCAGGTCGCACTATGGGAAGAAGGCAAGCCGGCAGTGTGATGCTTTGGGCAATGTTCTGCTGGGAAACCTTGGGTCCTGCCATTCATGTGGATGTTACTTTGACACTAACCACCTACCTAAACATTGTTGCAGACCAAGGACACCCCTTCATAGAAACAGTTTTCCTAATGGCAGAGGCCTCTTTCAGCAAGAAAATGTGCCCTGCCACACTGCAAACATGGTTCAGGAATGGTTTGAGGAACACGACAACAAGTTCAAGGTGTTGACTTGTCCTCCAAATTCCCCAGATCTCAATCCAATCGAGTGTCTGTGGGATGTGCTGGACAAACAAGTCCAAACCATGGAGGCCCCACCTCGAAACTTACAGGACTTAAAGGATCTGTTACGTCTTAGAACCAGATACCTCAGCACACCTTCAGAGGTCTAGCTGATCAGTGTAAGTTAGAGACTGACTACGTTTCATTAAGGTCACCTTCTCATTCAATATAGTGAGCAGGATCTTGTCTCATGCAGGCATCATCCAGTTGGCTCTGAAGACCATAAATCTTGTCTTGCACAATCAACTTTATAGGAAGACTGTAGGCTCAAACTGTGAGGTCTAAAACAGGCGCTTATGAGCACAGCTACAAAGCTCTGCGAAATTAAATTGCTGAAAGGGGGAAGATGGACTGGAGCTTTTAGCAGTAGCACTGGAAGCTCCATGAGTAATTGCTGACCAAGCTCCTACGGACCCACACTGGGATTTAAAAAAAAAAAAAAACTTCTAATGGAAACATCAGAAGGACACGGAAGGAGACAGAGAGGGAAAGTACGGTATGCAGAAGCGAAGAGGAGACTTTCCAGCTGCTCTGGGTTCCAGAAGGGAGTCACGAGGTCTCTGACATGAGACACAGTGTCCCACAGAACTGGCGCTCCTTAATTCATCAGACAATTTCATTTCCTTTCGTGTGTGTGTTTACCATACTGTAGCCCTTGTTGTGTGCTAGGTACTTAAGAATAGCCACGAGGGCAATGAACCAGACAAATGTCTCACACGAGAGAGTTTGTTTTTGGCGTATCACGGCAACTAGGTTTCTGTTTTGGTCATCTTTTTCCTTTGTTCCCTTCCTGTCACCGTCAGCAGGGGAGCACCAAAGTTGTGCCATCGTGGTGGAAATAATTCAGTCAGAGAATTAAAGGCAAGGAGGGAGAGTGACTTAAAAAATTGGTCTGAGTGAGGTCAGTGTGAGAGACCAGAATTGGACCCATTAAGCTTCTTTAAAGCGGAAAACAGCCCAACCAAAGCCCATTAAGAGAAACCAACGTTTTACAGCACATCACCTCAGCCCTCCAGTTCCTCCTCCTTGAGCTCTCTCTGTGTTTTGTTATTCGTTTCTATTGGTTATACAGCTCTGAAAGAGTCTCCAGACAGCAGCGAGTGATCTCAACATGTTCTTGGTGACATAAGTGGCGTTTTGTGTGCGAGGAATGGAACACTTGACAGGAGGAATTCACAGTTTTATACTGCTGAGCCTCTTAATGAGGCTTAAGGTGGAAAACAAACAGGAGGGAGATCAGGCTCATTGTGCAGGATGTCAGCATGCAGGGTGCGGACGTGCAACTCCACCCTCTCGATACTTGATCTGTGCTGTGTATTTATAGTTCATCAATTTTTGGATTGAGGTTTATGGGAGCGTTTGTTGCTCCGCACCCGTGATAACAACAGTGGATCCAAGGAGGTAGCCTTTACTGCCGTGCCATAGATGATATAGCCTTGCCTGAGGGCCTATAAAAAGGAAATACATACTACATAAATAATAACACAGCAGTGTATTAGTAAATGAAACTATGTTATTATGGCATTAAATCACAAATGATGTGAGCCATAAGAATCAAACCCAAGCTATTGTTTTGTTGCTGAACAAAAATCCATGTACCGTAAAATTCTGTGTATAAGACACACTTTTAATACTTTTTTTTCATCTAAAAAGTGGGCTGCGTCCTATATGTGTGACCAGTATATACCAGTATAAAATGCAGAGAGGTAAGTAACTGTGTTACGGCATTTTTCCCAGACAATGGCGCTATAATCTAGCTAAAGTTGTCGGTTGTTAAATGGTGACGTCACAGCTCCGCATTAAACTGTTTCCGGGTCCAAGCTGCTACAACGTCTCATATTTGCAACATGCTGCAGGAGGAAAACGTACTTCATTGTTGCTAACGCTTCGTCACGGACATGCACCGTCATAAACGCCATTGCAGTCGCCACCCTCACAACAATCAACGTTACCGTAGGTTGCCAGCTACGGTGAGCTACACTACCGGTAGCTAGCAGGATTGCAAACCCGCCATGGTGAAAACAGATGGTAGGCTCTGTTCTGAATGTGTTTTAAATGTTTGAATGTAATGTTTTAACTTGTATACACATTTAATAATAAATAAATAGCTACAGAAAACATTTGTCCCTCTGGGATACCTCCAAAAACAGACTGTGTCTCATATTCCGGTGCGACTTATATTCTGGGTTTTACGGTAAATCTGTCGACCTCTTAAAATAAACACTTAAACAAGCTGTCAATCTTCGGCTTTTGACTACGTGGGGTTTGGATTCACCATGTATGATGACGTGTCTCATATTTCTTCTTTTTCATTATGATGCTTTTATCTCTGTCTAGCAGTATTATGTAAAGCACTTTGGTATAACAGGGTTGTATTTATGCATTATCCTACCAACATATTCAGCATACAAAGACTACTTACCAACAACAAAAAAACAAGCAAAAAACATCTCAGCAACATCCTGAATCAACATCATCTGGAGAGACAAGATAAAAAAATAACATGTTTACTGCATATTGTGTTCAATGAAACTGCGTAAATAAATAAACTCAAGGAAATCTTTGTCAGCTGCATGTGTGTGTGTGTCTCCTTCAGAATGACTGACACATTGCCTCTACCCCACGAGGGCGTGTAATACTTTTAATTAGATCCCATAGCACTCACGCATTTCAAAAACTTTATAGAATTAGGTGCTTTTAACCGGGGTCCCCCAGGCCCCAAATACATTGGTATTATAGGGAGTTGTTCCCTAAAAGCACACAATGACATGAAGTTACTTGGGACAAATTGACTTCCATAGAGATAAAAAATTGGACTGATAGAATAAAGTACCTGTGAGAAATGACCAACAGTTTACCTCTGGGCACTGCTAAATGAAGTTGAACATCATATAATCAAATTATTAATATTATGCATCTCAATGTATCCTTTCAGTCTTTCATGCACCATCAGACAGCAGTAGATAAAAAAACAGTTGCTGTTTAGACCGAAGCCCTACAAGAGCGGTTACTTGTGCACAGCGGCCTCTTGTGGCTGAACTCGGAAATGCACAATGTCTGGGAAAGTGTGCAAAGGTCCTGACCACAAGACAAACCACATAGTAATGCATATGTCATGACAGCCTCAGTAAATAGGAGGTTTTGGGCGGCCGAGACCTCTGGGGTATATTGTGACAAATTGCTTGTGGTGGAGGAGAAAAGTCTGTGTACATTCTTTTTGTGCTGTTTCCCTTTTAGTGACCCCTTTAGATGTTACACCGTGCCACAAAGGCCACCCTGGAAGTCAATGTCAAAACATTTTGCAGAGCAGAATGAATTCAGTGTGAACTTAAATCTTTTAAACTGTATGTTTGACATTAGATTCAAAAGCACTGTAACATACTGCAGCCTTCGAGGTAGACGTGTCCGTCCTCTGATAGCTGCATTCACATTGTCTGGATATAAAACATAGAACAGAGAGGCTGTATGTGGTTGTGTGGGCTTGTGTGTGTATAAGAGGCAGAGGCATACAGTTTAGTCACTGCCTCAAGGTTGTACGCCTCCACCATCAAACTCAGTGTTTCCCACAGAATGTCTGTGAGGTGGGACAGAGGGTGTATGAGTATATTGAAAATATCTGACACAAATACATCCGCTAATTATCAGAGACTGCGTTTAAAAAATAAATAAACATGTAATGGAATTCCCTCCAGGTGTGCTCAGAAATTGCTCAGTGATCTTGACCTTTGACCCCCAAAATCTTATCAGTCTTAGTTGACATTTCCTCCATGTGTGCCTAAAATATCACGTTCAAAACAATGGGACTGAAGTAATAGCTAGGAATGGACGATGGAGGATGTTTTTCCAGGTTATAATGATGTCACAATGAAGTTACCTTTTAAGGTACAAAATACCATCATTTTATACTATTTGTCATTCTTGTGAAATTCTGTCATTATTAGCGTATGAAATCTTGGGTAGAGATCACAGTGACCTTGAGCTTTAGCAACAGAAGTCTTAATAATAATAATAATTCTTGTCCTCTGGGATGTTTGTGCCAAATTGAAGACATTCCCTCCGACATTTCTGCGGTATCTGAGAGCGAGTTGGACAAACAAACCCATAACATAACGCCTCCAGCCAAGACTCTCGTCAGCATTGAGGCATAAAAACGCCGGAAAATTAAACCAGACAAGAACAGAGAGAGCGACTGGAAGCTCGAATAAATTGTTAATCATTTCTGAAAAATTAAAACGCACTCTATTGAAATAATAAGCTTCGCACTTGTAATTCTTGTTGGCACTTCATTACTTTGTTAAAAGATAAAGTTAATTCTAAAAGGCCCTTTCATCTTCTCGACAGCTTCCTGGCTGTCATCCTGACCCTTTCAGAGTAAAAGCCACGATGTTGAAATGCCTGGATTAAATTAGTCAAACGTCAAAGCGATGAGCACTAATCTGATCTAATCCTCGAGTAACCAAAACCTTTAAGAAAACATATGATCTTTGATGAAAACATGTAGTTCCTAGATAGCAGCATGATTTTAAGGTGAGTGATAAATCCTCCTGACAGCTTAGGATGTGTTTCTGCCTCCCTTACAGAACTGTTTCATCATGCGCTGCTCATACTGATGTCAAACCCCCTGCTGGAGATGAAACAGGCCACAGTATGGAGCGTCGGATGTGGTGCGACTGCAGAGACATTCGACTTTAGATATATAATGCTCTGCTATAAATGCTCTTGTGTGAGTAAACGTGCAAATTCACCACGCAGATTCTCAAAGAAGTGTGAGTATATCAGATGGCATGTTTATTTTTATCAAATTTGATCACTAGTTTGACATTTGGAGCAAGGAAGGAAGTCAATAGTATTTAATAGAAGTAAAGGGAGTACTTAGGGGAAGATGCATGCTGTTGTTTATCTCCTGATTTTAATCCTTGCTCCCTCTAGAGGGAGTCAGAGTCTACGAATCTATGATGTTTCTTTCAAGCGGGACATGAGATGAATCTAAAGCAGCCTTCAAAGGCATTCAGACCAACCTGGTGTGGAAGAGACAGATTTACTTTTTCATTATAACTTCTGAAGGCCAGTCACAGAGCCGACAAAAGTATGGAGAAATAAAAGACTCCTCTGTACTGCAGCACATCGCCTTCTAGGATCACATGTAGTCCATCCCATCCCTCCAGCTCCCATCTGTTATGGAACATATCGATTTGCGATTGCAGGCGGCAAAGTGAAATCTTTCTGTCCGCAGCGAGAATCTCAGTGGGAGAGGAGCGTAAGTAGTAGGCATCAAACTGGCAATGGGCACCATAACTAATCACTCTGATCTCCTTTTATTATTTATATTCCCACAGCTGGGCGAGTGTGGCTGTTTGATCAATCCTCCACTCCCTTCTTTTATCAGCAGCAAGCCACCGCCACTACCCACTACATTAAATTATTCAATTGGGGCTGCTTTGTTGTTAATAGCAGTGATCATTCTTGCTTAAACTGCATAATGTATGCGCTGACAGCCAACAGTGATACAAACCTGTCCCGAGGGACACGAATCTATCAGTGGCAAGCGTCTACATGCCGCATTAGAGATTCCAGGCACCAGTGAAGCAGAGGCGAGAAAAATACACTCAACATCAAGGCCTATGGAAACGGCTCGCTCCACAAGGCCACCGTAGTAAATGATCAAGCCTCCGCTCTATAGCTGGCTTCCAGAGAAATAAAGCCAATATCACTGAGCCTCCTCTCTGGGATTTTAAATGATGGAAGCGCCTGTTGTACACCACTTGTACTGATTTTAGGCTCCGAAAAACAAGCAGGATGTTGATATTTATGCAGCACAGTTCAGAGAAATTCAGATTTAAAGATAAGAGGAAAGGGATTATGTTTGATTTATGCCACGCAAGGCCAAGACCAAGAAAAGATTTCCAGAACTAGAAAACTCTTTGAATCAAGTTGTACTATTCTTAAAGGAGCAACTCGCCCCTGGAAAAAAAACGCTGTCAGTCAAAGCTGGTCTCTTAAATACCAATTTAAATATCATTTGGCAGAGCGAGGGGAAACATTTATTTCCACCGTAGGAATTTTTACTCTACCTATTGCCTCTGTATGAAATTCAAACCCTCGATACTGTCAGGTTAAATCTTTGTAGTCAGTAACTAAAGGTTCACGATGAATAGAATTAGCTTAAAGGAGAAATTGGCCCCTGGAAAAAGCCACTGTCAGTCAAAGCTGGTGTTCTCTGTAATCGATAGAAGCAATAATGTTTGAAATTGACGCCATAGTTGTAGAGAAAGTTGTACAAACAGCTCGTGGTTTCACCAATTCTACATTCCTACAACATCCAGCATGCATTGCGCCCCTTCCTCTGAAAGGAAGACCCAGCGAGAGACGCTGGAGTGAAATATTACTGTTTTGCTGCAGGCAACGGCTCAGAGCGGTCCGAAATCCGACAAGAATATACCGGTGGATCGTCTAAAAAATCTTAGGTTCTTCAGTTCTACATTTCAAACCTGATGATTTTGAACAAGACATGACATGGGAGGCGGGCGTCCTAGATTGAGGAAGTGTAGTTTAGCGAGCTCCCTGGCCTCTGCCAGATGACGCATCTTACATAGTCTGGCGGAGGTTTTCCAGGGCCCATTGGAGAAGCGGATAGCGTAAAGGCATTAGCTCACCATAATAGCACGATAGGACTGAGGCGGAAAATCGCCAAACTGGCCCTTTAACACTTTATACTTCATGCAAATATGGAGTGAGATACTGAGTGAGGAGCGAGTGAGGTTTTCTGTATTTGTGTTTTACTTGCAGCGGTTTCCTGGAGTCGTTTTCCACGTGGCTCGTTTGTTGACCCTCCCCCTCCGGGGGTCCTGTCAACACTACCAGCCTCATGGGTAGGAGGAGGTCAAAATGCCAAAGGGGTCATGCTTGTGTCCGGGACTCTGACCTTTTCCTTCCATTAACCCCTGCAGCACCACGAGCAGGACTGCAGAGGAGCTGGAAAAGAGAAGAGCAGCTGTGACGAAGAGCGCAAGGGTTGAAGATTTCAGAAGAATCTATATCAACTACTACATATGGGTATATGGACGTATATGTCATATTTTGACATGTTGACATATCTATGGATAAGGATGTGAATTGCTGCTGCCTGAGTTGTCAAACTGTAAATGCATGTCCATCTTACATCAAAGAAGGCTTTGACGTGTTGGCACCAAAAGGAAGCACAAAGAAGTGCTTCTACAGTTTCCAGTCAACATGTATGTGTTGCAGTCTACACCATATGGCAAATAAATATTAATATGCCACTTCACAGGCCAGTTTGTGTGAAAATAGACCATAAATAGAGCCCTCTGGACTTAAGACTTACCCCTAGCTGTCTGATCTACAGAGCATGTGACACATGGTGCAGAGAAGAATCCGCTCATCTGGAGATTTGGCAAAAATAAATCATGCTGATTTGCACGTCCACATACATCTGTTGAAAAGAAAGTAACTGATCTTCCCCTGCTCTCTTTGTAAGCTGCTGCCATATGCCGAAGTGGCTAAATGATTAGTGGTTGCTCTAACCAACTCTTGGAGGGTGGAAATCTGGAGACGGTGGGAAAGAGTTGAGAAAGAAGATGCAGATGCATGCAAACCGCAGCACTCCTCCCTCGCACACTCAGAGGAGTCGTTCCAGTGTGATACGACGAGAGCTAGCGCTTCACGCCGTTCAGCAATTAAACCTGAAGCTGCTAAATGTTTGGCTGAAATGTTAGGAGGACACTCGACCACCATCTCTAATCTTAACTGACCGTGTGACCCTCACAAAGGCGAGGGCCGAATCATTCCACACGCATGTAAAAAAAATACACCACAGCTTTGAATGTCATGACTTTCCTATTAATGATCAGATGTTCTTAAGCTCTACCTTTAGCCAATTTAAAGGCGGACCTTGCCACGAGGCACTGAGCGCCCTGGAGTCAATAAGCCAGTTAGCAGACGGGACAGTCACAAGAATTCGGTTCTTGCCTTATTTAATAGGGGATTTGGCGTGGCAGGTCAGGGGGTGTAATCCACGAGATTGGACACTGATTCTTTAATCGAGTGGCTTCACAGTACATCTTCTTCCCGTCCCGATTTCACTCATGTACGAGGTAGCCATGTGTAGCGCTGAATTTCAATGGCTGCTTAAAAAAAAACCCTTCTTTAACTGCTGCTGCGTCGAAACCAGATGGAGACGGGGAGTACAGTGCATCAATAAGCCAAGCCTTCTGCTTTCCCTCCATGGCTGACAGAGTAATTCAGCATTCATTAAGAAAAGCTCATTCATCAGTGAATACCAACTAACCAGTCATTGCTGAAAAACCTTTAGCCTGCCTTTCAGGAAATTGGCAATAGCAGGGAAAAGGAAAGCACAGTAACTGGTGGAAATAAGGCAGCACTTTGATGGCTGCGTGCCATGCGACGGTCCCAGCGGTGCAGCCGATCGCTTCATGTAGCAACAGTTTCAGTTTGATGCTGCTCGGGCTGCTTGTTTCTGCTGGCCGCGCTCTGAGACCCTGTTTTCTGTCTAGATAACGCCGAAAAGTGTGACTGCTGCTGCCTTTAGAAACTGCTGATCCTAGAAACACCTCGGAAATAAACTGTGAAACCTCTTATATTTAACACCAGCGACGTCTGCCTCTAAGGTCCGTTTTTTGCAATTTACTCGTGATAAGGGACGAGATAAGTGCTGACACGATCACGTCTTTGTCAGCGCGTTTAAAAGAAACTGTCTTATCTGTCTCTGGAGCATTTCTTGCATGGTACGTCTTCAAGTGGAAGTTTTCTGCAGCCAAGTCCGAGCATTGTGAGTAAATAGACGCACGCGCTGGGCTTCATGAACAGATGGCCATTTCCCAGTTCTTGGATTCCAGGCAGGTATTGACAGGGCTGCGTGAATACTCACACACCACTAGAATATTAAATCAAATCAGCAGACCTCCTTCTTATTATCTGCTCCGCTCACTTCTTTTAAAGACTAATTGCATACGAGCACATGCGTGTGTCCAACGAACACTCACACCGATATGTTCGTCACACACAAACCAGGAGACGATGGATTCATCCCCATGGATCTAGCTCCATCCCCCCGAATCCCTGAGCATGAGTAATTGTCGGGCCCTGTGAAATAATCGTAGCTTTCAACGCTAATGGAAGCCCCGCACATTCATTATTCAGTCCAGGAAACAGAGTGCTGCAAAGTGTCAGGGGACCTATGAGTTATTGCTCAGCGTGAGCTAACCTTAGAGTACGAGGGAAGGGACACAAGCCCGCTGCACTTTCTCCTCCTCCATCCCCGTCCCTTTATGTCTCCTTTGCCTCTTTATGTCCATCTGCACCGGCAGACGGGCACCACACAGAGAGGCCGAGATTCTATCACAGCTGCGGCGTGGTCAGATGGCCGCCGATGTGTGCACTGCGGACAGAATGACAGACGGTCTGGTGTTCTCCAGTGTCACTGCAGCGTTTGACCACGGACAGCCATGACTGCTGGAGAAGGGCGTTCCCCGGCGTTACGGCCCTCTTGGGACCGCTGCAGGATTTACGAGGAAAGCAGAGGGAGGAATGCAGCAGGACGGATGGCGAGGGAGGGAGGAGGGGAGGGGGCTCAGAGGTTGGCTGACCTGCAGATAACACATGGCAAGAAACAGATAGGTTTGATATGAGAACATGCCCGCACTTGTGCTCAGAGGGGGAAAGGGACACCGTGAGGTACTGCAGACAGAGCCAGTAAACGAAGTTACTCCACACTCCTTAAAAGCAACACACATCAGACAGAATTCCAACAATGCACTTAAGCCTTCTTCATTTCCTACGTCTAGACCTTGCAGCTTTAAAGTGAAAGTGGAGCGGAGCAGCTAGTGCAAAGTGAAGCAGGGTTTTTACAGGGTTGTACACATAAATTCAAACCTGATATACTTGAAACATTTCTGTCTATACTTGTATTAAATTAATCTCTTTTGGAGGCTATTATTTAAGGGCTGTATCCTCCTAATCTCCCACAAAGAAAGGAAGAAATGACATTTATTAAGATTCTGCAAGCAAAATGGTTGTTAAAAGAAACTCTACAAGAACAAGACAGAGAGGCCTTGTTCGGGGGCTTGGATAAAAATATGGCTCAGTATATGTTGGTTGTAAAGATTATTATATACGCTCAAAGGCAAATTGAGTTTGTATGAAAAGAAAGAAAGATGCTGTAGAGAATGGTGACTTGGGGAATGATAGTAGTGATCCATGAAAAGAAGCGAGACTATAAATGCAAGTTTTTCAGTGGTAATACATAAATATATCAGATTATATGCACAACTCCGTTTTGTATGATTGTTTTGTTTTGTTTTTTTATCTATGTACTTTTTTGTAGTTGTCTGGGGGTGTTTAAACACCAGCTCCACTCCTGTTTTAAGACATAAAAAATGCTCTGATTGAAATAATAAATAGTGTCTGATGTGTTTTTTCTGCAAAATACGTTTAATCAAAATCCTCCCGAGGCATCTCCTGCTTCTCCTTCATTAAAAATACCCAGTCTGCATAGTCTCTGCCCACTGTGTTTCTCCTTTCCTAAAATTACAGCCGAAAACAAAACACGCCTCTGCCATCGTTTAGTGGCAACTTGTTGAAACTAGTGTTGTGATATTCGCGAACGATTCGATTCTTTTGAATGGCTCTTTTGTGTGAACGACGAGAGATCCACTCCCCTTTATGCCAAATTACCACAGGCAGCTTTTTCAACTGCAACTCTGCTACACTAGGTCACGTGCAGCAATCGTGTACCCACAACATAGTGCAGA
The DNA here is from genome assembly GCF_022749685.1 of Semicossyphus pulcher. Taxonomy (NCBI): domain Eukaryota; kingdom Metazoa; phylum Chordata; class Actinopteri; order Labriformes; family Labridae; genus Semicossyphus; species Semicossyphus pulcher. Next base: position 21,022,305 of record NW_027211759.1, read on the forward strand.
TGACGGTGAACAACATTATGACCCTCCGCCAAGGTTGTTGTTTTTTTGTTGACATAAATTATTGGCAAATCAATGACATTGATTCCTACATTATTCTGCTGTTTCTTTTTCAATTTTAAAAGCGCATAATTTTAAATATGCGTGTGTTGACACGGGAGACTATAGTGCAGGCCATAAGAAAGTTAGTAGTAGTAACATTAACGTTAGTAGTCAGTAGTGAGTTTGCAAAAATTACAATGACCGTTACAGCTCGTTCGTGCATCGCCGAAGTGGTTGCCATTGGCTGCACATAATGATATGCATAGCACCACCCCGTCCATTAACGGGATTGGCTCTTTAAGTTTGTGACGTCTCAAACCTGCCAATCTGAAAACGTGTTGTTCAGCCTGTCCTTGGTACACTGCAGTTTAAAAGCAGACAGGCCCAGCCATGGAGATGACTGCTTATGCTGTCCCTGATATGTCTTGTAGCACATGAAAAACACCACATGGAGATGTTTACAAGATTAAACACTGGATTTTCACTGGAGGGGGTCTTTAAGAAACGTTTACATGCCCTTGTTAATGTTTCTACACTTCCTTTGAGAATTAAATGTGAAAACAATCATCATAATGTAAAAAAAAAGTCTCTTCATTATCTCAAACTATCTGTGTTTCAGCTCATTTGTGAAAGCGAATGTGTTTTAAGCAGCTATTAACGCCAGATGGAAAAATCCAACCTCTGAAGGACCCCCTCTTTTGTCAACCATGTTGGAAAAACAAGCTCAGCCATGCGTCACTACACAGACCCTTCCTGGAGATTCCAGCACTTGCAAGTGCTTTTCTCTCTACTCGTGCTCAACCGGGGATTTGTTGTTCCCTCTGCACTGCCACCGCTGTCAATCTGCATTGCAGAATCAAACACAGGCTGGGAATTGAACAAATTAGAACACTGATGGCAAACAAACCAATACACCCAACTTGGCAAAACAGAAGTGAAGGGCTACGTGTGCAATATGACCGAATCAGGATCATTTCCCCAGCCCTGTCTGCAGGAAGTTGTCGCCTGTCCTGTCCTGCATGTTGTTAGCGCTGTGCATGGGTTGTGTGTACTTTAGCATGTCTCTCTTCAAGCTATAAACATGCACATATATCAGCATGAAGATAACTGTTCCAGAGCTCCAGGCGTTCAAAGCATACATTAGTGGACTTCTAGTTTACATGCTGTAATTGAGTATTCTTGTCTTTTCGACTCAGGCAATTTAGCATGGCGGGATGTTGCTGTAAAAATGACCCAATTAATTTGATTAGGGAAGTAAGGTTCAAGACACAAAGTGCGAAAACATGGAATGAATGGTAAAGAGTGCGGGGAGATGCTAATGAGGAATCATTTAATGAGAGCGATGTGTATTAAGGAGTTTGTGTGCACGCATGTTACAAAAAGCGGATGAACAAGAATGAACAAGCAGTTGACTTTGTTTCGCCCTGGGTGTGAGACGGAAAATGATCAAATATTAAGGAGCAGGAATTGAAACGGTGGTCTTTCAGAATGCAAAACAGGAGCATGACCTATTAAATACTGAAACAAGCCGTATCAAGTGTGTCAGGAGGGAGCAACCTCTATCTGTTGCTGGAGACAGTGAGTGTGGTTCAAAGCTCTGTAAACAGCCAGTAAGGGGACGTTGTGTTCAGATTTTAGATCATAGTTACATGTGAAAGCTAATTTGGACAGAACTGGAGATGTATATTTGAAAGTGGGGAGCATTTCTTTGCGCCTGTTATGTGGTATGGGAGAAACCACTGAATTGTTGCAAAGTACAAAGCTGTTATACGATGCTGTGTTCAACTCAGGTCAGTCACACTTTAGTAGCTTTGGTTCTAAAGAGCAAGAGAATCACAGAGAGAATCATGTTAATATCACTTATATACTTAAAAACAGGGGCTCATTTTATCCTAATTGCTTGTGGACTCAACTCAACAGCATTTATACTTTTCAAGTAATTGATCTTAGAAGCTTTCAGAAAATGAAAAGCAAGACAGCTGCAGGAACGGTTCATTGCGAGTGATTCATGACAGATTGACTTGATGTGTCACAATCATATCGGTTTCTATTGGCCCAAAGCTAACGTGGGTGGGAGTAATGGACACAATATGTTGTTTCATTGACGCAAATGCTCCTCATCTGTAGACATGCGGTTTTAAATGATACAGCACCATTTTATAATTTATCATCAATTTATTATAATTATTGTTTTGCGGACCCCGAGGCTATTACTGGCAACTCTGCTGCTGCCTGCAACAGCAGTCAAGATGTTTTCTAGAGATATTTATTAAGCAGGCATTTTCTATTTGTCTGCTAATGCAGCTGTTCTGTAAAGATTACGTGCAGCTCTTAATGATTACGCTAGCTAGCTAGCTAGCTGAGGAACATACGATATCATTTCATTACTGGTCAGGCGATGAACAACAAAATGTCATCTACAGGTCGCTCAGAGAGGGACAAAACCACTGTAATAATAATAATTATAATATTACTGATCTACTTCTGAAGATTAACTTTGTCCTCTGTGCGACAGTTGAATCCGGTCTCATACAGCGGGACTCTTCATGTCATAAAGGCGTGTGTATTGTGCACTTTTCTCTAAAGTTAAAGTTAGTGCAGTCGATGACTCCACAGGATCTTCCCGATGTCCCTTACATCTTTGTCAAAAGTAAAGTTACATAGAAAGTAACCGTAAAAGTTGAAAATTGTTCACCTCTTAGGACAGCTTGCATTCAAACGCGCAGATGTTGTAGGGAGACACCAACGCCGTAATGGTGGCTTGTCAACTTCCTGTTTTTCCCCGGATTCATGTATACTCAAGCATGATAACTTTTAGAAGGCACAATGACAAAAGTAAATCAAAGAGCTAAAAATGTAAAGTCTTATTTCAGTTTAAACATGGTTGCAATCTTTTCCATTTAATAAATGTCTCAGATACAGACGTCCTTTGTCCTCTACTGCAGCTATCTTCACTTCATGCTTGTTTTAGGAGCTTTTGGTTTTAAGCGTGGTTAACAGCGATACAACACATGACCAGCTGGTTAGATGTCACGTGACTTACTGGGCTAGTCACGAACAACAATCCTTTTTTGGGACATAAATGGTTTCATTGTTTGTATGTTTACTACCAAAGTTTTAATAAGTGTGTTTAAAATCGGTCCAGCTGGGAACAAACTTAAAAGGCCATGTAAAAAATGTGATCTTCATGGTGATCATAAATTAAATACAGATAAAAAGGTGGAGTAATCTTCTGCACATATTTGGGCAAACTCTCAGGCAGGCTGTCTGTGCCACACTGACAAGAATATTCCACTTGGTATACAGGCATGGAATATAATTCCTTTCAAATGGTGACTTTATTTCCAAAGTATTTCTGCACAAGGTTCCAATTATTATAATGGCTGCATTTGCCAATACCACACAATCCTCTCTCTCACACACACACACGCACACATACACGAAACGCAGCGCGGTGCACTTGCTCCTCTCCTCTCTGAACCCTCCTTCCCACGATCCGCCCACCATCTCGGGACTGGAGTCACGTGTCCCCCCGCCTAGTGTCTCTCTGCGAGCCGACGGCACCACAAATCAAACTCACCCAGCGCCCGGTGCAGAGAGAAAGGAGAGGATGAGAAACGGGGAGGTGAACACGGATAGAAAGCTGCTGTAGGACGCCAGTGGGCTATAATGGAGAACGTTTTATAGAGGATGTGCGCTGCGGTGCTCCGAAATGCTCTCCCTGTTTCCCGCAGAGGAGGGGTATGACAAGACGTCTGAGCAGGACGGGAGATGAGATTCACACTGTTTCGGAGACCCTCTTCGTCCTGTGATCTAGGATTGGAGGGTGAACGGGACACAGGGCGCACAGCTCAGACCGTGGATTAAAGACAATCTGTTCTTTCTGTCTTTTTTTGAACCTGCTGGAGATCTGTGCGTCTCCGACGGGAAGGGTGGTCTGCACCATGAGGGCTCGCTCAGCAAACTTATTCGCTCTCCTTTTCCTGTGCGCCCTTGCAAGTGTTTTCTACGTCTGGAGCGCGCTGGAGAGCCGCTTGGAGCGACACAAACGGAGGTTCTCACCGCCGGGCGGAGGGTCTCTTCCCCAAGGTCTCCCAGCGGACCTCTCCGCCAAAACTTTCCGGGTATTACTCGCCGTCCCTGCGGCACAAAGACCGCGCTTGGGGGGCAGACTTGAGGCGCACAACCTCACTGATCAAACCGTCACTGCAGGAAGTCGAGATTACCATGTGAATGGGGATAACAAGAGGTCAGCGCGGCGGGAGGGCCTGGTCAAGTTGGGCTCCCCGGTGGAGGATGGGATATTTTGGAGTGAATGGCTGGAAGATCTCCTCCCTGCAGGCTTTACGGAGGAATATGCTCAGGCTTGGAGAGAGGGAGCCAGGACACACCGGGTAGTGAAGCTAGAGCCTGGATGCGGCAGGAGATCGAACCAGCTCGCCACTTTCGCAGATGGGACCAAAGCGTGCGTGCGTTACGGGATCAACGCGGATCAGGTGCAAGGAGAAACTTTGACTTATTACCTTGCTAATTTGCTCGGCATCACAAACCTGCCTCCGCTCATACTGTCCCAGCTGAGCGGTGATAGCGAGCAATGGGAGGCTGTGAGGACGTGGATAGACGGTTTACAGTGGAGTGACGGAGCCGTGGTTTCTCTCACTAAGTGGGTCTCCAACCTGACAGGGGTGGTTACACCTGCGCCGCTCAGACAGGAGAGCAGCGGGCTGCATCCGGTGCTCCGCGAGCTCCGGAACAAGACGACGGCGGAGCTGCTCGAGCTGATGCAGTGGAGCGACCTGATTATATTCGACTACCTGACTGCGAACTTCGACAGACTGGTCAGCAATCTGTTCAGCCTGCAGTGGGACTCGCGCGTAATGGAGAGGGACACCAACAACCTGCTTAAAACACCGCGCGGTGACCTTGTGTTTATAGACAACGAGGCCGGGCTCGTGCACGGGTTTCGGGTGCTGAACATGTGGGAGAAATATCACAGCACAGTGTTGAGCTCCGTGTGCGTGTTCAGGAGAAGGACAACGCAGCGCGTGGCGGAGCTGCACAAGCGCAGAGACTCCAGGAAAAGGCTGCTGGAGCTCTACAGAGACAGCGAGCCTTTGTCTCTGGAATTGGGGTTTCTGTCAGACGAGCACGCGGGGGTTCTCCAGGACAGGATAGACAGATTATACAAACACATTTTGCATTGCAAAGGGAAGTACGGGCAGCTGTGAACGTTCAGCACGCGCAGGTGATGGATTTGTCGTCTGTGTGATATAATGAGACTGGCACACCTGTGCTGAACTGATGCGCATTACATTAAACTGTCTTGAATATCCAGCTGAACTACCTCTTGTGAATAGAATGTGTTGCCTACTTTATAAATAAGTTAATTTGACACATGTTTATAAGCTCCCTGCTGAAATATTCACTCTTTCACTCAATCTTTTTCCTGTCTTACTTCCCCCCCCACTGAGGAAGAGCCTCATAATGCACCCTTTATGTTTGGGTTATTGCCTTGTGTTCAGTTACGATAAACTCCTACGCCTTAACATAAGTTGACTCTTGAAGCTGTCTTTCTGTTGACATGTGGCTCGCTTTTTATAGAAATCTTTTGCACAGTATTGTCATAGCAGCACCTGCACTCTTGTTAAAGTGTCAGCCTTAAAGTCACAGGTGTATCACACACGTTGTACATGTAAGTATGTTGTAAATACTGTCCACCGACCTGTTTTTGAAAACTTTGGAGCTACACTTATTTAATGTGCATTGTAACATTCCAAATCTCTTGTCCTTTTTTTGATAAAAACACTGTAATTTAATTTAACCACGCTGTCCGTGTTTTATATGCAGTTTGTGCTTAACCGCCTGATTAGATCGCATCAAATATTTACCTAGTCTGTGTGAAGCGCTGGGAGTTTCCATGCCTCTCCACTTGGCCGTTACAGTGCTCTCATTGTGCTGTAGTAATATCTTGTGCTGGCTCACTGTTCCCCAGGAGCCATTCTGTCCGCCACAGGCACGCTACAACAGGAATCTCTAATCCCCTTCATAATCTCACCCAGAATGATGAGCTGAAGGAGACAAGTGACATCTTTTCAGCGGGGGTTTTGCTGTTCCCTAAATTTATCAAAACCGTCCTTTTGAGAACAAGGAGGCAGATTACAGCATATTCATCACTCTTGTAATGTAAGCGGTCAACCTGCGGCCAAGGCTGCATGCTTTATTGGTTCAATCTGTTCGCCTGAAAAGTAAGAGAACTCCTTTTGTGTGTGTGCGAGCGAGAGGCCGGCATGCAATAAACGAGCGCTTTGCTCTCAGAGGGGGAGCCTTGTTTACAGTCTTCCAGAGGTTGAGTTAGTGACTGTGAAAGAGAAAAAGTACAGGTAATGCCTGGAGGTCAGCCGTATTACTTTCCTTGGAGTCTGTGCTTTTGCTTCATACATCCGTCTTTAACCCTTGTGGAAGCATCCTCTCCTTGTTAGTTCCACTTCGAGGCCAGCTCTGAGTCTGATTTCTGATCCCAGACTTACGAGCACATCAAAGGGAAAGTCAGTGATCGAACTTTTGAGGGCTTAATTCTTTCCAGCGTCTCGCTTTTCTGCGCCACGTCTGGTTTCTTTTACAACTTTTTTTTATATATAAGGCCAACTCCAGGGCAAACCACTACTGTTTGTGCATCTCCAAAGAGTGTGTTCAAATAGAGGCACATTTTATGTCAGTATGAGTGATTTATACTTCATCCTTCTAGGTCACCATGTAGCTGCAGAGAAGCAGCAAAAGCTAAAGCAGGTGCAACTTGAGTTTTTTCTCCACACTAACTGCCGGCTGCAGCTCTAATAGGGGCTTGGGGATCAATATGTGCACTGGCTGTTGTATAGGGGGAAAGCAGGTCATGTTAATGTGCTGGATGTGTGGTTAGTATTAGTATGTGAACATGTGTGTTTCTGAGGGGGGGAGGAGGAGGGGTTGCAGGGCGCTCTGAGCATGTGTGTTAATGCAGCAGAGAGATTTACGACAGCGTGCAGACACCGGGGATTAATCCCAATGTTAAAGTGAAGTCTGCAGGTCTAAACCAGACTCGCAACCCCTCCGCCCTCCCTGCCACGCACAATATCCCTCCCTCTGTGTTTCACTCACACGCCACGTCCAGCCCTTCCTGACGCTCATCCGTCTCCTCTGTTAACATCACTGTCAACTTCATTTGTTAGCTAAATGGAAAATGAAAGTTTCATTTTCCCTAATTAGTTTTTTTTGCCCCGTGCATTCCTTCACACAATAAAGCCGTTTTTTAATCAGGGATGGTGCCAGCTGTAATCACACAAATGGTGGATATCAAAGAGGTTGTTGAATCACTCTTTTAACTGCTCACATGTGTTCCTGCCTCACTCTGTCAGCCTGGTTTATTTCAGATCGCCACACAGTCCCCCTCCCTCATTTTTTTCACCCAAAGGCAGCTAAATCCTCACCCTCATAGCTTTGTGACATGGCCTAATGAATGTTCTAGCCCGTGGTACGAGTGCAGCAGCTTGCTAGGCAGAACATGGCGGTTAGTTCCGGCCTTCTACGTGCCAGTGTTGTGTGGTTCTTACCAGATGTGTTTGCTGTCTGTGTCAGGAGGCGGAATCGCAGACTCAGACAGTCATACAGCCGGGGGCTCAAAGCAGGCCCGAGCACAGACCCCAGGTACTCGAGCGGATCTTGTCTTCTTTGTGCACATTGCAAACATTCCAGAGGAGCAGAGGGAGGATCAGCGCCATGGATACACAAACGAACACAGGAACTTCTCAGGGAGGAGAGTGGAAGGAGTCCCAGCTGTGTACATAAAGCGTTATCAGAGTTTGCTGAGATTTCATGAGTTTAAAAACTTCAGTAAAGCCAGGATTATCATTTGTTCAAATTACAAACTAAGTTTTTCAATTAACGCAGCCTTTAAGGGAACAAAAGCATTTGGAGTAATACTTTTCACTCTAACTTTTTTGCTGGGAATTAGACGAGAAGATCAATACCTCACATGTGTGTACAATGACTACAAGGCTACAGCTAGTTAGCTTAGCATGGCTTAAAGATCGAAACAGTTTGTAGTTCAAAGGTAACAAAACCATAACCACTAAAGCTACATTGTTCTATCGTGTTTGTTTAATCCAAACAAAAACAAACTTAAAGACCACCCCTTGTAGTTTCTTTGGGTAATGATCTGGATTATTTTTTAGTCAGGAGCAGTGACTTCCTGAAGTGATGACATGACTTTAGGAAGTCACTGCTCCCAGGCAGGAAATAGATTTTAGATTTAGAGTAAAACGGATTTTTTAAAACTGTTTATTTGGAGGGGGGTGTAGAAAATGAATTAAGTGAGCTTTAGTGTTGCTGGAAGGCGTGTTTTTGTTATCCTGGGACGGAGCCAGGACGATTGAAGTCTTTATGCAAAGCAAAGCAAACTGCTGGCTGTAGCTTTGTATTGATCGGACAAACGTAAGAGCGGTATCAATCCTCTAATGGAGCTCTTAAAGAAAGAAAATGAGCAGATTTCCAGAGATGTCAAATAATTCCTTTAACGCTAAAATCCTTAAACAGGAAACAGTTGCTGGATTAAACCGAACTTGCATTATTTAGACAAAAAGCGCTTGAAAAAAAGTTCAGTTAGGTGTTTTGCTGGGCACCAGGTGACTAACGGACTCAAACAGTCCCTCTCCGTGAGGGGCTGCCATGTGCGAGAGGACGGACATAACTGGCATTCTTTCATGGCTACACAGTGCAGGGAACTTCCTGTGCATGACTGAATGATTTCATTATGAAACTCAGCACACACTGGGGGGAGAGTCACTTAGTCACAGCTCAGTGGCCACGGGCCATGAAGGGTAAACTGGGGGGTCTGTGCAACGACTGGAGGGGCTTTGGCTGTGTAAAGACCGGACAGGCAGGCTGTGATGCGCCTGGAGAGCTGGCACAAAGCCTAGCTTTGTCCGAACCAGGGCTGAAAGCATAAGGTCAGGGCCTTTGGGCATTCTTTCTCAAGACAAAGTAGAAGGTAATGAGTAACAGAGGCAGGCGAGAAAAGGGCTGCGCATAGCTCAGCTAATAAGAGGAGAGAGAATGTGTTGTTAAGTGTAGTGCCCTCCTCTGTTTTCATCCCAGCATGTGGACGTCCAAATTAATTTAGGTCGTCGTCTTCTCTGTCTTTTCCTATTACTGTAGGTAGATGTTAAATTTGGGATAGTTTTCCCACCAGGCGATGATCCGTAGATGTGAGTTTTGGGTCTGCGGCATCGAGTCACATTTCATCACATGCTGCGAGTTTAACAAGTGTGTGCACCTGGAGACATCACAAGGGACACTGAGCTTCGTTAATCTCTGCCATATGGGTTTACTTTTTAGAGTCAGCTGTGATAACAAGCAGGTGTTTGATAAATTAGAGGGAATGGGATTAGAAAATGTGAAGGTGAAAGCACTGGCCAGAAGAATGCGGGTTTTTCTGAGACCATGAAGAACTGTGTGATTTCTCATTTCTCGTACAGCCAATAAATTGCATCCTTGGGTGTTGAATTGGTTTGGTCACAGCAAATAATGCACACAGAAGCATTGGAAATACATCTACCCTGCTGTTATCACTCTGATAAGCCTGCCATAGCTGTAGATTATTGAAAAGATTACATCAAACTTGTACTTTTCTGTCACAAAAGTGTTACTTTCATTGCAGTAGTTGATTTTTTCTCTCTGCCATGGCTACTTTATGTTGACAGAAATATACCAGATAACACAGACGCAACTCATTCATAAACTCCTCATATAATGTTGTCATTATTCGATTTGGAGCCATAATACAGCCGGCAGTACGTATATGTATTGTCGTAGGGATCTGCATATAATCCATTCAACTGTTTTTGAATCAAGAAATGTTTAACCTCAATTTGGATTGCCTCTATTTTCCCTTAATACGATTTGCTTCATGCCAGTCATTGCATACATAAAAATAAATCCTGATTAATTTCAGCTCTTAATTCCATCCTATTTGTTATGCTTAGTCCCTCCAGCTCTGTCTCACAAATGTCAGACCACATTCGGCTGAATGTCATGCGCCTAATTTGATTTCATGCAGACCTTCCACATTCTACGTAAGGAAAAGAATAGGTCTGCTGGCATGTTTCAGAAGGTAAACACTACGTTTTTACAGGTATGCACAGCACATTTAGATGGCTAAAATGCTGCTGTCCGTAAAAGTAGCAAATAAAACTTCAGTAAAAGAACTTAATTCTGCTTTATTCTGCCATTGTAGCACACGTCCTAAATTCCAGTTTTGTTTCTAAAATCGAGGATTACCCAGGCATGACATTAGCTCCGTTGTAAGGACTTTGTTGTGCTCAAGCGTTCTGCCCTCCTAACTCAAACTGAAACTGAAATTTGATTGACATGCTTGATGGGATTTGATGCCCCCGTGGGTGATGCTTGTTGATGCCTCGTAGCAGCCAGGGGAAGTGTTTCAAGTGCATGCCGTTCCGCTCATTTGCATCTGGCTTCATCTCTATGTAAATGTGAATTAGTATGCTTATGGAAATAGATGTTTTTTTTTTTTGTTGGAAAGAATAACTGATCGCAGTCATGGGGAGATAATCTATCATTTTGCTGTTGAATGGGTCTTTCGCATTCCCACCTGCGTCTGCGCTGAGATTGTGGCGTAATTAAGATATTTCTATGCAAATGTTTGGAGCGGAGGTTGAAGCAGCCCGAGTGCCAAACTAGGAGTTGATTGGTTGGAATGAGCTGGCTGGACTTGTGGTTACGTCTGACTTACAATAATGTAATTTCTGAAATTTCAAAAAGTTGAATCTCATACATTTTTTCTTCTAGATTCTGATTTAGCCTTTAAAGAGCAGCTCCAGTCATATTTTAAGACGTATAAAATGCTCTGCTTGAAATAATTAATTGTGTCTGATATGTTTTTTCTGCAAAATACATTTAATTACCTTGTAAAAATCCTCCCAAGGCATCTCCTCCTTCTCCCTCATTAAAAACTCTCAAATCTGCATAGTCCCCGCCCACTATGCACATTTCCAACCGCCCCCTCCGTCGAGAAAACAAAACACATCTCTGCCATCGTTTTGTGGGAACTTGTTGAAACTTAGCTTGAAATGTAGTCATTAGTAGTAGTAATGTTAACGTTAGTAGTCAGTAGTGAGTTCGCAAAAATTACGTTGACCGTTACAGCTGGCTCACGCATCGCCGAAGTGGTTGCCATAGGTTGCACATAATGATATGCATAGCGTCACCACGTCCATTTACGGGATTGGCTCCTTAGGTTTGTGACGTCTTAAACCTGTCAATCTGAAAACATGTTGTTCAGCCTGTCCTTGGTACACTGCAGTTTAAAAGCAGACAGGCCCAGCCATGGAGATGGTGTCCCTAATGTGTCCTGTAGTACATGAATACCACACGGAGATGTTTACAAGGTAAACACTTGATTTTCACTGGAGGTGGTCTTTAAAAACTTTGCTTCAGCTTAAATTATGACCATATCTGTTCATTTCGTGGACACATTTTTATCAGCGTCCTTCCATTTTGCTGTGCTGTGACTGTGTCATACCATCTTTGTCCTCTCTATGCCCAAAGTGCAAAGACAATCGATACACCGAAGGGGAAAGAGGACGTGTGAGACATGATGGCGAATACCTACAACCCTGCTGAAACAGCACATTCCGTCCTGTGCTGACCACTTGTTCTTTGAATGTTAGTGCTGGCTGGAGGCTGCAAGCTGTCGCAGATCTGCGTATGGTCACAGTAGTCGTTTTAAATTATAGCACCAATGGGCTGTGCCTGTGCTCAGTAATTTGGTCATTTCTATGTAAATTGCGCTTTGTGCCGCCATAGCAGGCTGTTGTACCACACAAATGCTGCGCCTTGCCTCGCCCTGTAATGGCACACCGTTACACTGAAATGATTAAGCTCACTGTGAGGAAAATGTCATGACAGTCAGTCAGTTAAGTAGATAGGTCGACAGGAGTAAAGATAGAAGAGGAGGGCACTCAGGCATGCGGCGATGAAGACAGGCACAAGAGGCAGGCAGTCGATTTGGGTTGCGTCCAGGTGCTGGCCCCTCTCTTCAGAGGGGGGGAGAGGGAAGAGCTCGCTGGAGACAAACATTAGGGGCTTTATGGCTGACTCTGCAGTATCGCTGTCATGATTGGGCATGAAGGTGAGATAGTGCTGCCTGGTATAGGATGCAGCAGAATGGGGCAATGTGTCAAAGTTGTGACGTGATTACGTACGTATAGGTTAATGAAGCCTGGGTGATTTCATTGTTATTCTACTTCAGGATTTTATAAACTAAGGCTTGGGCGCAAAGCTTGGCAGCGTATCGAGCCAATCTCGGCTCTGACAGACATTATTACCCCTTCTGTCCTTGACAACTATTTCCTTTGATGGTGTTGCTACCTTCAATATCCCAGGAAATTCAGTTTCCTGTGTGTTTGGACCAGCCTTTCTGAGGAAACTTTCTCTAATGTGTGGCAGTCGTGGGTTTTAATTTTTACATTTTTTTTTTTTTAAATCTTTGAATACAAATGTGTTTTTCTGTCCTGCCTGACAAACATTCTGGTGTTAGGAAATCATTATTACTATATTCAACTGTCACAACAAGCAGTCCCTCCAGGAGTCCTTCTTTGATATTGTTGAGGCATAAAATGATCGATGTTCCAGCAGCTTATTAAAATAATTGCTATTCAAGTTACTGTATTTTGAGGCTTTTTTGTGTGACTGTAAATGTCTGAGGAAAACGCTCTATTATAAAGCCATCAATTGACTTAGCATGCAGTTTGTCTTCTGACATCACTTTCTGTTGATTTCTGTGTCAAGATGCCAAATAAAATGTGTAAAAACTCGACATTGTGCATGTACATAATGCTATAATGCCATATGTGCAAAGGAGAATCTACAATTATTCATTACATTTAACTCTGTTCTACTTGTTATTTCAGGTGCTGCGCTGGTATAAAAGTATTCACAGTTTTCAGCGCTGACACCTTGATAAATAATTACTTTATTAATTTTAAGGCTTTAGTTCGAGGTTGAATTAGAAAGCTGCTGAAAGAGAGATGATTGCTGCCGATCTCGTAAGGACGCCCGAGCTGTTTGCATTGAAGCAAAAGAAAACGTGTCTAGCATGCAGGGTGCCATGGACATTAAAGATACCGTAACCGATACCCTCTGGTGTTTATATTGCAAACCAATATCAAATATCAATGACATATATTTGCTGATGCACATGTAGAAGAGAGCAGGAGAATTAGGGTGATTGGTCAAATTTTTGCAGTTCCCGCAGCCATGATCTTCACCATACATTACCAGGACTTATAATTAGCTTCCTTACGAAGATGGTGTCCATGATTTAAGAGATAAAAACAGGGTCAAGGGCACCTTGCTAGAAGAAAGCAGAAATAGTGCTTTGTAGTGCAAACACCTTTGTCAGCGGTACGTTGTAGACCACAGTGTCAAGTACAGTGGGTAATGTCCATGCAAATCAAAGCATCATGCTACACAAACGCAGGGAAGAAGAAAACTGCAAGCTCACAAATAAGCAGGTAAGAACAGTGAGAATAAAATATAAAAAAGAATGATTTATGAGGAAGGCATCTATCAAATGTGTTTGGCTTAATTAGGCTGTGTTTTAAACATTGACTGAAAGCATAACTCAGTTTGACATCAAACAAACTCCACAATCTACCTTTAAATCCATTCATTTCAGCCATTGGGTCGAATAAAGATTGCAAAGAGGCTGTGCGCAATGGCAGAAAATGAAAAACCTTTTCATCATTCTGTTTTCTTTATTCTTCTGTGACAGAGTAGACGCATAAGTCTTCATTAATCCCCGGCCAACAGGATGGCAGGCAATGACTGAGACTGTGAGAGAAAAGTGGACAAAAAAATAAGAGATGATAAAAAAACAAGAATTTTAATTAAACGTTTTTATTTACGCTTTAAAGATTTCGCCTCACTCTGAGACACTCCTTCCCTCTCACACCTGTAACCTGACTCATCTCAAATAACATGTTAGAGACGTCCAGGCCTCCCACGCCAGCAGCCACGGCAATTATACTCTGACACGACTGCAGGGAGAGGCTCAGTGTCTAGCGCTGAACCAGACACCCTTACATTACCTTCACCAAAGGGGAAACAATACGGGGTGTAGTGGTTCACTTCCTTCCACATTCAGGGCCAATTCAAGCAGCAAACCTTTGTGTTTTTAACCTTATACTTTACATAACACGCATCCTTTCGCAACTGAAGTGAAATGAACGTGGGAGGTTTCAATATCCTCTCGAAAAAGCAGAGCACTTGACCGACAAGGCGGGGTTACAGGAAATTCAGAAGGCCGTATCGTTTGGTGAATCAGCAAGGTTGAAGTCAACGAAACAAAAAGGCTCTGATTTAGCGAGCTGGCTTCTGTCCTTGTCTTGGTATATAAGGTCTCGTCTCTCTGCGTCTTTTCCTTTAATTCCCCTCCACTCTTTCTCATTCCGTTTCGCCACCTCCATTTGGCCTGTGCAAATATTGCCATTGTGAGATCCTGTGAGCATTGATTGATTGCGGGTGGGGTCTAATCATCCGGGCTAGTTACAAAGACATCTTCCACAAAATCAATGCCACTGAAAGCGAAGCTAAACCTTTTTAAGGTTCCACAAACGTTTCTACTAAAGCACTGTCGACCACGAGGGGAATATCCTGTATTTTCTCTCATTCTCTTTCACTGCTTCAATTTTTGAACCACCTAATTTATTCTTTATCATTTATCCTTTAATATAGAAAAGAGGGGGGGGTTATTGGACACTTGAGGCTTGGAATTTATCACTGAGATGAGCTATTGTATATGACTCAGTTTTAATAGCAGAATTGATGGCCTCCCATCAGGAAATAGAAAGGTAAAGAGATTGGCTGTAAGGCTGGAGGCAGACATCTACAGCGAGGGCAAAGAGAGTGCAACAAAGTGATTTATACCTTCGTGTGTTGACTTTTATGTTCCTCCTGCTCCGGCTGTTGCGTGTGGAGGGAACAGAGAGCAATGGTCATGTCATGTTCACGGCTTCATTCCAAAACCTTAAACACACACACAAAAGGGCGCCCATACTAAAACGACTGGTTGATCAATAAACATGTTGACAAACACAAAATGAATTGACAACAATTTTGATAACAGATTAATTGTGTACGTCTGTTTTTACATTACCGAAAACGTAATCCTTTTGGGATATGGACTGCTCAAGTAATTTGAAGATGTCACCCTTGGCTCTAGGAAACTGGCTAAACCCCGCCCCCCAAACAGTAATTATCCAATTATAGCTTAGCAACCATAATTAGGCATGGCAGGCCTGTCTGGCCTTATACATACACCGATCAGCCAAAACATTATGACCACCTGCCTAATATTGTGTAGATCCTCCTTATGCCACCAAAACAGCCCTGAGCCATCGAGGCATGGACTCCACTAGACCTCTGAAGGTGTGCTGAGGTATCTGGCACCAAGACGTCAGCAGCAGATCCTTTAAGTCCTGTAAGTTGCGAGGTGGGGCCTCCATGGATTGTACTTGTTTGTCCAGCACATCCTGCAGATGCTCGATTGGATTGAGATCTGGGGAATTTTGAGGCCAAGTCAACACCCTGAACTCATCGTCGTGTTCCTCAAACATTCATGAACCATGTTTGCAGTGTGGCAGGGCGCATTATCCTGCTGAAAGAGGCCACTGCCATTAGGGAATATCGTTTCCATGAAGGGGTGTACTTGGTCTGCAACACTGTTTAGGTAGGTGGTACGTGTCAAAGTAACATCCACATGAATGGCAGGACCCAAGGTTTTCCAGCAGAACATTACCTAAAGCATCACACTGCCTCCACCGGCTTGCCTTCTTCCCACAGTGCATCCTGGTGCCATGTCTTCCCCAGGTAAGCAACGCAAACACTCAGCGGTGGACAGGGGTCAGCATGGGCGCCCTGACCCATCTGCAGCTACGTAGTACCATACACAACAAACTGCGATGCAGTGTGTGTTCTGACACCTTTCTATCAGAACCAGCATGAACTTTTCCAGCAATCGGAGCTACAGTAGCTCTTCTGTTAGATCGGACCACACAGGCCAGCCTTTGCTCCCCACATGGGAGCCTCCACCGCCCATGACCCTGTCGCTGGTTCACCAGTTTTCCATCCTTGGATCACTTTTGGTAGGTCCTGAGCACTGCAGACCAGGACAAGAGCTGCAGTTGTAGAGATGCTTTGACCTGGTCGTCTAGCCGTCACAATTTGGCTTCTGTCAGAGTCACTCACAAAGTCCCTCACCCTTGCCTATTTTTCCTGCTCCCAACACATCAATATCGAGGACAAAATGTACACTTGCTGCCTAAACAGTGTGCATCAGCCCATAGCAAGAGAGTTCAAATAGTAGAGTTTTTTTGTTCGTCTTTCCAAAAACAAGCTCAAGAGCAAAAGTGGAAGGAATGAATAAAAAACTGTTCATCTTTTTTTTTTGTAAGCTGTGATCATTAGCATTTTTGGCTCACCAAATAGTAACATAGCATTACTTCAAAGGCTAAGGAGCTCATCTAGCTAGCTCAGCTGATAAACATCTGACTTTGTCATTTCAGTCAGCAAAACTGAAGGTTGCTGCAAAATATGAGAAGCCTGATTTTATATTCCTGAAATAAGCAAGATTGTTTTCCGAAGGGCTGCAAGGTGGTGCAGTGGTTAGCGCGGTCGCCTAACAGCTTAAAGGTTCCTAGTTCAAATTCCGGTTCGGACGAAGTGGGCCTTTCTGTGTGGAGTTTGCATGTTCTCCCAGTGCATGCGTGGGTTCCCTCCGGGTACTCCGACTTCCTCCCACGGTCCAAAGACAGGCTCGTTAGGTTCACTGGTGACTCTAGGTGTGAGTGTGGGTCTGAAAGGTTGTCTGTCTCTGTGTATAGGCCCTGTGATTGACTGGCAATCAGTCCAGGGGTGTACCCTGCGTCTCACCCAGTGACAGCTGGGATTTGCTCCAGCCCCGTGCGACCCTGAACAGGATGGACGGATGTTTTCCAAAGTATCCAAAAATCACCGAGCAATCTGAGTGGTGTCAAGTGACAATAAAAGCTAGAAATTGGGATGGGCCTGTTTGTTCTGTATTTCGTAGACTAAACTTTCAACTACTTAAAACATATTTAACCATGAAAACAATAGCTGCAGCTCTACACTCAACACGCTCATCTGTTTATGTGCATGACAAATGGCAGGAAGGAGACACACCTGGTAAACAGATTCTTAGCAGCCTTTGCTCTCACAGACAAACAAACAAACGGAGGGCTGTGTAGTGGCTCTGTAGGACAGGAACAGGCAGATGGGTGACTTTCAGTGTGCAGGCTTAAAGAATGTGAGCTCGCTGTGCAGGAGCGCCAGAGTCAGGCCAGGCCGCGACCCCGGCCATGTTCTGCTTTTATAACCCTCAGCCTTTCAAAAACAGCCCTGCCATCCCAAGCTCTCGGCCGCTTCTTCCCCTGTGAAGTTGCCGCTGGACTGTGTTACATGATCACATCTGGTAAAGGCAAAAAAACGTATGCTGGCATGTCGTCAGTAAGCTTGTATTCCACGCTTATTCTGTGATTCAAAGGCATATTACCCACACCAAAGATAGCTGACTACCATGACTAATCCATCAGCCTTGTTGGCTGTCAACATGTCGCCCTTCATAGGTGCCCTCACTCCTCCTCACCCCTCCCAGGTGTTCCCATAACTCACCGGGCCTCAAATCCCATGCGGGCATTCCTGAACTTCAGAGGCACATCGGCAGATGAGAGCCTGGATTTATGGCTTGCCGATACACAGTGTAAGGGGGTGGGGAGAGGAGGGAGCGGGGGTTGGGAAGGTGAGAGGGTCCTCTTCAAAGAGGAGGAAGAGTCTGTTGTTGTTCTTTCCTTTGCTCGCTGGTGCACACATTCACACAGCTCCCTCTTCCCCTCTGTGCCTCTTACAGCTGGAGTGCTCACTCTCAGGTCTACACACAGTCGCGCACACACAGCTAGTGCAGCTTTCATTTCATTTTTTTATAACTTATATAGGACGAGATATAGGCGGCTGTTTCAATCTTTTACATTTGCCTCTCTTGCTCTTCTACTTTGACAGACACACAGATTTATTAGAGAGCTGATTCTGCCCCTCGTTTTTCATAATATCAAAGGTGACCCTTCAAAGATTGCCTCCAGGCCTCTTTATTGCACCTGCAGCAAATATTCCTCTTGTTCTTGAATGCCAGCTCCTTCCGAGCCATTAGAATCTGTTTGTCTGACTTTGCATGCCACATCATAGGTCACAGACAAATGTGCCGGCGTTATGACGTGTGCATCTATTTGCATATGTGCGAGTGTGTTTGCGTTTGCAGGCTCCGTTCCTGTTCGATTGCAGGCGGGGGGGCCCGGCGTTGTGTGAGGTTGATGGATGTGTGTAGAGGTGTCGTGGCTCTAAGCCCGATGTGTAATGAGCCCCTGCTTTGCTTCTGTTGCATTTGTGCTGATTGATTGCAAACACAGGCGATTTAACATGCGGGATTGCAGCCTCTTAACAATGCAACATAGCTGCACGGATGAGATTACACATACAGCATGAGTGAAGACGCGCTGCTTTGGTCCACAGCGGGCTGCATATTAAATTAGGTACCGACCCAAGAAAGGAATAAAGCCACGTGATGATCCATGCACAATTTTCCAATCTCTTATAAAACAGACCTCATGGAAGTGTGAGTCTGCAGCTATAAAAGTCCAAATTGTCCCTTTTTTATTTCCATTTCTCCCCGCTCCACCCTTCCTTTTCTCATTTTTACACAGATTTTCCTCCGTGCTTTGCCCAACTCTAGTCATTGTTAACGTGTAAAGCTGATGTAATTTGCGGCTGTCCATCCCAGTAGCCACGGCGATCCAACCGGCTCCGGTGCTCCTGCTGCTTAATCAGACCACTGTTTGTTCGCTCTGCTTTTTCCCATGGTCTGTTCTGCCAACTAAAACCAGCCAGGCACTGATGAAAAGCAAAATCTGCACCTTCCCCTCCTCTCACATGCTAGTTTCACTTCACAAGTTTTAACTTCCAGACACACAACATCCATTCCAACATATCCTGTTCCTGTTTTGCCTCCGTGTGTGCCCTCATATTGTTTTCCACCTCTCCCCCTCGCAGGGAGCCTCTCCAACCTGCCTCATTTCCGTCATTGCAGGAGAGCTGCAAAAGCCTGATGCTTGATGTGTGTGTGTGCGTGTGTGCGCACACGTTGTGAGTGTTGTACTGGCCCTGAAGTGACACAGTGAGGGTATAAATAGAGCAGGCCCACAGATCACTGTGCCAGACAGAATGTGGCATCTGCTGTGCTGGGAGTGCAAAGTGTTTGAGAGCCTCTAAACTCCTCACCATTCCTCTTCCCTCCCCTCTCAGTCGCTCATCTTTCTTCCTTCTCTCTCTCTTTACCTTCATCTTCTTTCTCTTTCCTCCTCCCGCAATTCCCCCTCCTCTTTCTCGTCTCTTTCCTTCAGTCTCTCTATCCCTCTGCCTCGTTTTCCTTAAGCCCCCCCCTCCTCCTCTCACACACTGCCACACATCTGCTGCCATGTGTTGAGTGTTGTGGAGCAGTCCCATTTTCAATTTAGGCTATAAGATCCTATTTCTAAACACACAGCAGGAACCTGAGAGGGAGTGGGGGGGGGGGGAAGAAGAGCGATAAAAACAAAGGAAGGAAGGAAAGGATAAAGGATAGCTGGCCCTGCAGTGGCTAACATCAAAGATTTCATATTTACCATGGTTTATAAATTCCTCCGCTGCGATGCTACACATGTTCCATGTAAAAACAATTTAATCCTGTGGGATTATGCGATGTACTGGCGAGGCAGTCTTGAGTGGGACGGGCAGCTCTGTAAGTACACCAGATAAAAGCAAAGTCATTGTGATTCTCTGCAGGTTATTTCCAGACCCCAGAGCCGATTATCAATCGTACTGATTTAGCCATTCATTTCCTCGCTCTCGGTAAAGCCATTACAAAGTGACGGTAACCTCTCTGCCCCCGTGTATCTCACACAATGCAACATACAAGGAGTTTATTTTAAAGGATGCATACCTAAACAACAGAACTTTACACTACAATGCGTGCACACGCCACACAAAAGCTCGTCATTGTTCTTACTATTTTCATTCATCCAGTGTTTTTTATTTATTTCCCAGAAGCACTTTACTTAATCTCATAATCTGCTTTCACTGTGACTACAGTTGTATTCCCTCAAAGACAGGGGACAAGCACATGTGCACACACACACGCGCACTCCCAATGTCAGCCAAATTAATAAGCAGCTTAACTGTCATTAGATTTCCATTTCTAAAATGATTCATCTATTCTTTCTGCTTCCCCGAGCGTTTTCTTTTCATGCTCCATCCTTCCCCTCAGCCGCCTGCGCGCTTCCGTGACAGGTAGTCTTCCACGTTAGTTCGCTGACTCGGCACTCCGTCCGCCCTCTGGCAGTCCAGTAATTGTTTTAAGAGAAGACGTTGGACACTGACAGGAGGAGACTCGCAGAATGGAGGGAGAGTCGCGGAGAGAGAGGAAGATGGGGAAGTGTCCAACTGTCAGTCAGGGAACAGCGGCAGGTCATCTTTTCATCCTTTTGTTTGCTCGCAGGCGCCCTTCTAGCCCGGGAAGACGAAATTCAATCTCCATCCTTTCACTCACTGCTTTTTCTCTCTCCTTCATATCACCCCGCCCTTTCGCCAAAAACTATTCTCTGCTTCTATCCTCCCTCTAACCTGCTCTTCCCTTCTTCTTCTTCTTTGTCTTCTTTCTCACCGCTCCGTCAGTCAGCCGTCGCACAACACCTCGGGCGCCGTCGTTTGAGCGCACACTGTGAGAATCTTCTGCTTTTAAACTTGTAATTACCAGATGAAGTTTTACCACCCCTCCCCCCCCTTCAATTTCCACTCCTGTCAGGGAAAGGAATAAGGCTCATGTTGCCACAGGTGCAGGGATAGCTCGAGATCAATGTTTGACTCTGATCAGAGGGAGGACACAAATGAAATAGCTGAGACGGTCAGCATCAAAAATGAAAAGATAATGAGAGGTTTGTGATGTGAAAGGCTTTGCTTTAAAGACCGGCTGTCAGGTTTCTGTGGGGAAAAGTGTTTGCTATTTCTTTCCCAGACAAGAAGTGTGTGGAAACCGTTAAATCACCACCACGCTCTAAATTGTGGGCCTGATTTGGTTTGGCAGCCAAATTCTTGCCTGGTGGGAACAGCCCGATTTCTAACTATTCAAAGGTGTCTCTTTCTTTCCCTCACATCTTACCGAACACACTCACCTTAGAGCTTGTCTCTCTTTCAGCCTTTTGTAAGCTGAGTCCGGGACAATCGTTGCCTGAGCCCCGGAGGATGCCAGCGTGGGATTTTGGGAGGTTGGCACGCAGAATTTTCCAGGGCCACATCAGAGCCAGGATGCCATACGTCAGGGGGCACAGAGGAGCATTGTGACCCGGCGCCCACGTTTAGAGGCCTGCTGAGAGGGGCCACAGAGGAAAACACTGATATCATTGTTATATAGTGCCAATAGTGTGCTATTCTATGATGTCATGGCAGATAGTCCAGCTGTGGCCAAGCACGCATGACTGTTGAAAGAGGCTCTCTGAAATGTGTGAACGCTTAATTGAGTATTCTTGCACGCAAGCCACTTTGATGTTAATGTCACAGCCTGATTATAATTTAAACAAACTCTTCCCCAGTTTCAAAGTTTTGGTTGCTGCTGGTGACATAAGTGTGTAGGTGGTGTGCGTCTACTCTGCAGTGTGACTCAGAGGCGGGCACACACTCGTTTGCCACTGACGAAGCACAGATGTAGCAGTGAGTAAAGCTGAGACAGAACAAACCCAGACAAACCTCGGATTGTGCTCGACTCGCTGTTTCTCCCTCTGAGAGGAGACAGTGTAAATCTTCATCCAACAGATCTTAATAACCAGATTAAGGCTGGGCTACTTTGTGAAATAGAAGATCTTTGTTAACTCGAGACAAGTCCAGACGTATTAGACTATTTATTTAAGATCATTCCCCTGAGGCACGTTAAAGGGCCAATTCGGTGATTTTCAACCTAAGTCCTTTCATGCTATTATGTGGAGCTAAGGCCATTATGGTAGAAAAAAATGGAGGACGCTATCCGCTTCTCCAATGGGCCCTGGAAAACCTCGGCCAGACTACGTAAAATGCGCCATCTGGGGGAGGCCAGGGAGCTCGCTAAACTACACTTCCTCAATCTAGGACGCCCGCCTCCGATGTCATGTCTTGTTCAAAATTGTAGGGTGGTTCTTAACTGGTCTAGCCTCAGGACCCACCATCTTACTGACAAATAGCGACCCAAATATCTGAAATTTTACAACCACTAAATTGTATTTAATAAAAAATGGTGCAGTTTGGACCTGAGATTGAACAAAACATCACAGTATGTCAGCATCACAAAACACCCACTCAACCAAAATGACCAGCAGGTAGCAGTGTGAGGTAAATATTCTACAATTCAATCAATTAGCAGCCTTCTTTCAACTGAAATAAGCTAAAAAAGTGCAACATAAACGCAACTACTGTCGGGCTCATCCAATTTCAAGAATGTAAATGTTACTGCAGCTGGGATTATCCAATCAGTGGATACATTGAGTGTAAATAAACAACACTTCAACTGCACGCACATCATAGGAAAGCCATTTCCTTCAAAATAAAAGTGCAGCATAGACTTTTTGCCACACCTTTTTTTTCCCAGCACAATTCCACAACCCACTGAAAACAGCTCCGCGACCCACTTTTAGGTCCCGACCCACCAGTTGAGAACCATCGGTATATTCTCGTCGTATTTCGGATTTTGTGCACGCAATTGCCTGCAGCGATCAATGTCCTTGACTGGAAAACAGTCGTATTCCGCTCCAGCGTCTCTTGCATTCGTTTTAGAGGGAGGGACGCAACGCACTCTGGGTGTTGTAGGAATGTAGAATGGGGGAAACCACAAGCTGTTTGTACAACTTTCTCCACAGCTATGGCGCCAATTTCAAATACTTTTGCTTCTATCGAACAGCTTTGACTGACAGCGGCTTTTTCCAGGGGCCAATTTCTCCTTTAAGCTAATTCTATTCATCATGAACCTTTAGTTACTGAGTACAAAGATTTAACCTGACAGTATCGAGGGTTTGAATTTCATACAGAGGCAATAGGTAGAGTAAAAATTCCTAAGGTGGAAATAAATGTTTCCCCTCGCTCTGCCAAATGATATTTAAATTGGTATTTAAGAGACTCACCATGCACAGTGCAGTAATAGCAGTGTCATTAACAATCCACGAGTGCACCACATCTCCGGTCTAAACGTTCACAGTGTTTTGCATACTCTGCCTGTTTGCAAAATAAGCACCTGTGCTCTGGTCTATTTTTGTGACAGTCCGTGGAGCGCAAATAGTACATCATTACCCACATAAAAACCTGACCGACCATGACAACCGGTCCAGAAACATGAATTAAACTCTAACAGAGACATTGCCTGACTGTGGCAGTTTATTTGTGCTATCACATATTTATATTCGGACTGCCACACTCTGTCTGTATTCACACCTGTGACTGCTCGACAAGTTCCTCTTACATGCAGCTGTGTTCTCACAGTCCATTACAGAAATCTCTCTTTTGGGCAGAAATCCAACAGTAGGTTCAAGGATGGTCACTTCCTAAGATAAAAGCTTCAGTCTATACACAAATCACCTTTCCAGGCTTGCAGATTGAGTTTGCTCTCCTATCGTAAGCCGACAGACCTCTCCCACAGTGGACTGGAACACAGGGAGGTCCAAACGTCTGTTCTCAGACGCATTGCTACATGGTGTGTTGTAGGATTTAAAATAACAGTTTCATTTGAAAATTGTTAGTACAATTTACAATTTTACACTTTATACTTTTGAACATTAATTCATACAAAAATGTAATTCTCAGGTTACATATACATAACTATTCATAATAAATGTATACTTATCCATCCATTATCTATACTACTTATCTTGTTCAGGGCTGCTGGGGGCTGGAGCAATGACCAGCTGTCATTGGGCGAGAGGCGGGGTACGCCCTGGACTGATCGGCAGTCGATCACAGAGCTGACACACAGAGATTGACAACCTGTCACACTCACATTTACACCTACGAGCGATTTAGAGTCACCGATAAACCTAACGAGCATGTCTTTGGACTGTGGGAGGAAGCGGGGAACCCGGAGGGAACCCAGGCATGCACAGGGAGAACATGCAAACTCCACACAGAAAGGCCGGGAATCGAACTAGGATCCTTCTGTGAGGCAACAGCGCTAACCACGGCACCACCGTGCAGCCTATTTATACATATCTTATATCTTATTATTAAAAAATTATGTATATGAATATCTTATCTAATGAATAATTATTATTAGTAGAATGCATTCATGCATTCATACATTCTATACATATATTAAACACACTATATATTCATGTATCCTTGCATATACTCTACTCACCTAATCCATACTGTGCATGCGTGTGTGTCAGAACTTTAATCACAGCAAAATGTTATTCATTTTTTTAAATGTATTTAACCAGAAAAAGCCTCACTGAGATTAAAAATCTCTTTTACAAGAGTGTCCTGGCCGAGACAGCAGCAGCACATTTTAACAAAGTTTCAGACATACGACACATAACAAGTCTACATATTCTGGGTCACATTGCAGAGAATCATCAATCAAAGCATCTACAACCTGATGCATCTTCATCCAATGCCTTCAATCTACTTTTATACAAAGATTTAAAGAGATCAGCTCCCGCAGACCCAAATCCTCCTGCAGCAGATCCAAATCCGCAGGAGCAGCGTACCTCAATCTCGGATCCCATCGGCTACAGACTGAGACGGTATAGCCTCTGGGGACACCGGTGAACGTGCCGGGTGGGAAACGATAAACGACTTCCCGTCAAGACTTCCTGTTCCACGTGCTGCATTGTTACAGAAAGAGAAACCGTTTTCTTGTGATTTACTCGTTATTAACGGGTCTTACCTTTGCTGAAATTTCAACATCATGATGCAGATTTGTAAGAAGTAAAAATTCAAGCTTTGTCAGGTCTGTCGTCAAGAGGAGAAGAAAACTTTTAAAATGCTTATTTGTTGAACGGAGGTCGGATCGATCTGATGCATTCGAGGAAGTTGGAAACTGAATGCTGAACGGCTTTCGTGACACAGCGTCAAGGGAATTCATCTCAAGTTGAATTTTAGATCTACAACAGATTGTTAGCTGTTAGCATGCAGATGTCTGTTTATAGAGATTAATAAGAAGCTAAATCTTTGTCAGATGGCGCTGATGGGAGCAGAGATGTCATTACGGCGGATTACGTTCCGCCTGCTTTTACTCTACTCACAGACTGTTTTTCCTACATACGCTGCAGCCTGCTGATACGTGATTGCGACACAACATCCATGAGTGCTCTTTCTATATATATGTGACCAGATTGTAATGCAGCTGTAGGGGATTGCTGCAAATCAACCTTTCATACTATTCTTTTATACAAAGTTAATAATTAGCCTATCCTAACCTAAATAAATCTATTATTTTTATTGATATTATTATTGTTTAACCATCCCCCGTTTCCTCTTTGCTTATTCTGTTACTTTAGTTTATCTTCTCTTAATTGTAGGAGACAAAATACAAAAATAGGTCCTTCTAAAAGGAGAGCATAATAATGTACAGTTGTGATTTGTTGGGGCTATTTCCACCTCCCTCCTGATGCTCAAGCTAAGCTACACGTTCAAAACACATTTCAAAAAGTAATCCGTCTATACAGCCTGAAATTCTCTCCCAAGTGAAGCCAATGAATGAAAGGACCACTGATGTATGATACATTTCAATTTGCTTTAGGAATCCAAGCCCGGGCTTAATTGCTTCCACACACTGAACTGTGCAGCGAGAATTCAAAGTTATCATATTAGCCGTGCTGGATGTTTGATCCAGAACAACGTTATTAGCCTCGTCCCCCCGACTCCCTGTTTCTGCATCTTTGAGCGAGAGCGGACCGTGAACCCCCCGCAGGAAACTGCCTGTTGCACATCACTGCCCTACGACTGGTAGTGTAAGACAGTTACCGTGGTTACAGAGCATGTGTAAGAGGTAGATAAGAGCTGGGTTTAGGTGGGAGGGGGAGGGCAAAGGTTGGGCACTGTGAGGAAACGTGCAATGGTAGTAATGTTTCAAATGCTTTGTGTTATCAGTCCCATTCATGTCTGTCCATCTGAGGCTTGAAAAATACCCAAGTGTACAAGAAGGAGACATAATCAAGATACTGTAAAAACCATGATGCATCTGTGGTCAAAATTAAAGCTGTTTCACAGCTAACACACAAATTCAAAGAGTCATAATTCAATGTTTAGGTTCAGATAGCCCACTGACTTACTCTTACTCACTCCGTCCATTTGCTCCTGGTACAAAAACAGACGTGAGGCGGTGCTCTCCAGGGATTATTGATTAAATGACTTATTGATGGAAGGCTGCAGCCCTGAAGCTGGATATCGATTCCATGTTTCTAGGGAATAAAGGAGAGGGCCATAAAGAGATATGGTAACTTATTATAGCATCATAGAGGTTAAGAGGGGATCGTGAATATGTGGTTCCATCATCTGTGACACTGCTCATGTCAGAGTTTTGCTTTGTTGTACTTATGAGGGATTTTGACTCTATTAACGACCAACTACAGCTGTTTGGAGAAGCAAGGACAGGCACAAAACCTTAAATTGCTTAAAAAATGTGTAACTGTCTGCACCTCTAAGGTGTTAATTCAAAAAATGCAGGAAGTGTGAAACCACACATACGCACTGCGGTGTTTCAAATCTAAACTCAGATACACCAGACCAACATCGTGGGAAGTGTTATTGTTCTCAGCTTCCAACCTCGCTCACAAACTTGAGTATTTATGTTTTTTATGAGGGAGCACTCAAAAGTTGGGAGAGAGAGAGAGAGAGAGAGAGAGAGAGACAGAGATTACGCTACATATGGCTTTTGCAGTAGACAGTGATATGATTGTGCTTTACGTGATACATGTCATAGCACACTCTTGACATATTATGAGCGGCATTCTTCCCAAAAATGTGAAATAGAGGCTGCAGTTTGGCAATTTATAAATGGATGGTCTGGGTTGTAAACAGACATTACCGGTTTAGGTAAGGGGGGAGAAAGCAGAAACTGGAACCAACCTTTCCAGACACCTCCAAATGACCATAAATTTACTGCAATGGAGTCCTGTTCAGGGTTCCCAGCAAACCCTGGACATGCTCCAGTACATCCAAAACTCAGCTGCCAGGGTTCTCACCCGCGCCAAGCCCTGGCAGCACATCACCCTCACCCACCGCCACTGGCTCCCTGTCAAGTCCCGCATCACCTATAAAATCCTCCTCCTCACCTACAGGTCTCTCCATTCCCTCGCCCCCCCAGTACCTAAAGGACCTCCTCCATCCCTACACCCCGTCCTGGAGTCTGCGGTCCTCAGATGCGCACCTGCTCTCCATCCCTCACTCTCACCTCCGAACTGTTGGGAACTGAGCCTTCAGTGTTGCTGCCCCCACCTTCTGGAACTTTCCGCCTGCAGAGATCCGCAACGCTGCCTCCCTTCACATTAACACCCTCAAAACACATCTGTTCACCACGGCCTTTGGACTATAATTCACCACCTTCCCCTCTTTCTGCCTATTTGTGTGCTTGTTTTGTTCTGTTGTCTGTTCATTATTTACTCTGTAAAGCAGCCTTGGGTCCCTTGAAAGGCGCTATATAAGTCTAAGTTATTATTATTATTATTATACATTTCAGTTAAGCCCTCTTTTAACATCCATCTGTTACTGTACCTTTTAATCCTTCAGAGGTGCCACTCCCACCTGACATTGTTGTAGTTGTATCTGTAGTCATCGATCTTTTCTTTGTTTGTTCAGCCATAGTAGATTACTGTTTACTCGCAACACTTGCAGAGAAAGCAGCCACTTAGCTCCGCCTACCCTCTCTGGCAGACCAACCACCACAAAAGTCGCCATAGATACCCAATCCATAATAACATTATATACTGCAAATGCAAAGGCTTTTCATCAGTGGGCTATAGGTGCAATCACCATTGTTTTACCTCATTCAGCGATAGATAGTGACTTAACGGACGTTTATTTAAATGAAAATCTCCCAGATTATCAATTTAAGGCAATTTAGAGTCAGTAATTAACCTAACGTGCATGTCTTTGGATTGCAAACTCTTCACAGAAAGACCCCTGCTGTCTTGAAAACTACTCCATTATCAAGCAGCCTCCACTCTAAAAGCTTGAACACAAACATTAGCACCTTTACAGAGGAAGGATTTACTGCAGGATTGTTTTAGATTTAGTGAAAAAATGACTTCAAACATAGTTACCTGGTAATGCAGTCGACAAGCTGGTGACTGAATGTATTTTGACTGGTGGAAATTACTGTCCATATTAAGATAATGACAACAATAGTGTAACATAACTGCTTTGCAGATTGATATTTGCAAACTGACTGTGCTTCATATTTGTATTCATGGGAGAGCACCGTAAAATCAGGATTTAACAATGTCTTGGATGACATTTTGAGGAAATGCTCTGACCTTCACGTGTGCTCTTTTTTTCCCCTCCCCTCCTCACCTGTATCTCACTGCTCACTGCGTCTGATCAGAGCTGACAGCTGTCCTTCCCCTGCCTTGCCCTGCAAACACACGCACGCACAGCAAACAAGACATTACTGAGCAGCACCAGGGTCTCATCTCAGAAAGCGGGATGCGGCAACTAATTTGGCGGCTTATACCACACCTGAATTAAACTTTATAGATCTTAATTTACCTCAGTTTCAATCCAGGTTTGAAGGGGTTAAAGGTTTTATTCAGCAAAGTTTACTTATCCCGCCTCATGAGACAGGCTTCAGGACTCCACAAACAACCCTCAAAAACAGTATATTGATTCTGTTTTATGTTTCACAGCTATGACAGGTTGAGAGAGCTGTGGAAAAGTCAAACGAAGCCAGAGAATGATCCGGAGGGCAGATTAGGCTGGGAAAGAGAATAAAACATCAACAGATAAAGGAGGAGAGAGAGAGCGAGTGAGTGAGACGGCTGTTAAACTGAAGGACATTTCATCCTAAGACCAACAGCTGACCCCATGCCAATAAAACAATGTTAAAACCGAGGCATTAGGTAAGTGTTCTCCGTCTACTCTGCTTCCCTGCCAACGCTTCCCCCGTCACTCTTGGCTGGCGTTTCTGAGAGCTACATGTTCGCTGCGGTGCCAACTTCCATGCGCAGGCTTTTCTGAACTGTGGATAACACAATTTGGGTAAACAAATTTAGCTCGTATTGCTTGTGACATTGTTTTCACTCCCTCAGAGACAAAGAACAAATCAAAGTTCCCATCATTAACCACATATTGTATTTATATCGAGTGCTTATTCTAATGAACTGAAAGTCAATGAGGCTTCTAATTGTTTTTTAGTTTTATGCAGTGTGTGAGATGATGCCGCCTATTAATGCTCAGCAGAGTTTGGAGCAGTGTTATATTTTAAAAACAAGTCAGGTGACCCTTGGTGTGGTTTAAAGAGTTCATGGGTGTGTGTGATTTTGCTGTGATGTGGGTGGCAAAACAACGTGTCCTCTCAAATCCAACTACAACTGATTATGCCAGATAGATATGTTTGCGTTGACTCCTCTCTGCTTCTAGTCTCATAATAAATCTTAGCGGTGGCAGTCTTCCTATAAGAGCGTAACAGCTCAAAAACCTTGGCAAAAACAGCATCATCATCCATATCAAGTGGATGCTGGAGGCTTTCTTGGAACGTGGTTCATGGTTATTTATGGTGTGCCATTCAAATCAGAAAAACAGTTAACAATTATTTGCCAAATACCGCTTGTGTGAAGCCCGGCTCAATAGCCTCTTTAGATCTCTCTACAGAGAACAGCTTGTTTTTCCTCATCTCTCTGTCTCTCTCCAGACCTCTAATCCTGCTCCATTGTCTCTCAGTGCCGGTTTATGGAGGAGAAGGACGTGAACAGAAGGGGAAAGCGGACACCATAATTAGAAACTCCCGATTAACTCTCGTGTTGAAATTCAGAATTTGTTTACTCTTTCAGCTGAACCCTTTCCTGTATTCAGATGATAAATACATGTTTGGCCTTGTACCTGACAGTGTCTTTGTAATTTCTTATAAATTTATGCATGACCAATAACATGCACTTATAACACTATTCAAATGCTCACTGGGAAAATAGCTTTTCATTATGTGATATAAGCATATTGCTTTTGCAAATTCTGCCTAATCCCCCGAGAGCACCAGGGTTTCATCTCATCTCATCCTCAGGCCCCCGGTATTATAGCCATTATTGGTACTGCAGCTTTTGCATTGATGATTAGATTTAAATCAGAGAAATAAACAGCCTATTTTATGACAGAGGACAAATATGGAAATTCTAATCTCTCAATTTCAAACCAAGTCCAAAAACTTGATAGTAAACTGTTAGTACAAGTCTCTTAGATCTCTAAGTGCTGTAATCATCCACATGATCATTTTTTCTTAAAAGATAAAGCTAAGGGTTTTTTTTTTTTATTAAGTTATCAAGACCAGTGGTTCTCAAGGTGGGGTCCTGGGACCCCTGGGGGTCTGTAAATTAAGTACAATACATGTATAAGCAATTATAAAAGTAAGCTGTTGCATGTCTACAGATGAGGACCATTTGCCCCAGGAATACAAGCACATTGTGTCCATTACTCCCACCCACGTTGGCTTTGGGCCAAAAGAAACTGATATGATTGTGACACATCACGTCAATCTGTCATGAATCACTCAACTCACTCAGGACAAACGGTCGTTCCTGCGTCTGTCTTGCTACTGTTCATTTTCTGAAAGCTTCTAAGATCAATTACTTGAAAAGTATAAATGCTGCTGAGTTGAGTCCACAAGCAAATTGAATAAAATGACCCTCTGTTTTAAAGTCTATAAGTGAAAGGAACATGATTCAAATGGAAATGTTTTTCTGTTTATAACTGTGAGACGGATCTGAAGTATTTAGGCTGATAAGTTTACAATACAAATAGTTCCGATGGCATCTAAGAGTGCAAACAGTAAGCATATGATTAATCGGTGTACGATTATGAGAAGGTCCTTGGAAAATGTTCTCCCCTTCCCTGGCCCCAAAAAGTTTGAGAACCCCTAATCAAGACAACAATGATCATATTGCTCCCCACAGGTGTTTTATTTTTGCATTGTGTGTTTTTATTCATTTAGTTCATTATAATAACAAAATCATATTTTGTTTATGTTGATGTCATTGTATTTTAAATTGATTAATGTTAAAGAAGGGCAGAAAGGAAGAAAAAAGTAATCAAAACAATAATCTTCTATATGGGTATGTATATGTGAAGATTTTTGGAAATGTGTTCTGTCAAACAGTAGGTAATATTTTTAAGTACTTAAGTTTTGAGTTTTTGTATTGTAAATAAAGTGAAGCATTTTTCTCACATGGTGACACAGAGGAAACTGCACATGAACAGCTCGTGTGCGTCATTTGTTTTGAAATGTAGCATTAAGCTACGCTAGCGTTCACAAGAAACGGTCAAGCTAACTTAAGTTTATTTACCCTTACCCCGAACATACCTTATTTGCGCGGATGAGGGTACAGTCTAACTAAGCGTTACAAAAAGAGTCAATTGTGATATTACCGGCAAACAACATAGGTAACACTCGCTCGTGACATAATTACATAACGTTACAGCTGTGTGAATGTTTCTCTTTGTACCTGCCTCCGGTTAAGAGTCTCACTGTGTTTGCTTGTCAAACGGGTTTTCTCTCTCCAACCTCTGTGTGTCTCTGCAGCTCTCTCTCACACTGGAGACTACAAGCAGGAAGTAGAATAAAAGAAGACGCAGATGAAAATAAGGAAGTAAGTGCTGTCGGATCGAAGCTGGAGAATCCCCTATTCTGCTAAAAAGTGAAAGCAGACTTGTCGATAGCATACTAATAGATTTCAAAGCACAGCGACTGTGCTACGGAAGTTAGCCGTCAAGCTAATTCCTCCACTTTAACCCAAAACAACAGTAGACAGGAAACACAGACGAGCGAGGAAGACACAGACGAGTAAGTACACTGCAGTTAGTTTCAACCTAATAAACCCCACAGGATCATGAGGGGGGGAAAGCTTGTGTGTTTTTTTGTGAGGGGGAGGCACTGTGTGAATGTGTGAGTCAGAAAGAGAGAAATAGCACAGAGGTGTTTGGGAAGAGGGGGAGTTCTTTGTGCATTACAGCACTTTTTCTACCGGTTGTTTGTGTCAGCAGTGGAAAAGAAGAGTACACAAACAGAGCTCAGGAGAGGAAGGCTCGAGGAGAAAGAGAAAGGAGGACTAAAAAGTCTCTCTCTCAGTGGTCTCTCCTCATTCCTTTAGCTTTACTCCTGCAGAGCTGTCTGAAAGGAGGGTGGTAGTGAATACAGAAAAGAAACGCACAAGACATGAAAAGGTCAGGGCCTGATGACACGCAGAGTCGGGTGAAAGAAGGAGAGCGTGGGTGTTTGGTCATGCTGCGGGTACAGCAGTTCACACTCAGCACTTTCTGTTTGTGAGTCTGTAAACAAAGTGAGTGTGTTTGCATACAAAGATAGTTCAGTGGCTGCAGATAGGATCCTCCTGTTTATTATCCTTGAAAGTTATGGGGTTGTTTTTGCGTAGCTCGTGTGATAGTGATGCTTTGAAGGTTGTTGCCTGTGGACTTTGGCTCCCTCCATACATCATCTGTTGTGGGAATATTATATCAGAGCAGAGGGGATTAGTCCTGAGGATCTCGGACTTTCCCCTGTGCAAATTTGAGAGCTGTTCACAGAAGGTCACTGCTATTAATAACCTGTCCTCTCCTCTGTTTGTTTCCTATAAGACTTACTCGTCTTATGCACAGAATTATTATCAGCTGCCATGGACCACAAAGGGGAATCCCAGGAAGGAGCTATGGGGCTGAAACAAGAGGAGCTGCCGCAGATGGATGGGTCATGTGATGCCTGCGAGCCTGACGAGGCCCAACCAGCAACACAAGTTTGCCACACCTGCAGCTTCGCCTTCTGCCCAGTCCATGCCGACAGACATGCCACCAGCACACATCACCCGGTAATGCCTTATAACCACGAGGGGACACAAGCTAATGGCCCAAACAGAGACTCTAGAGTTGGAGATGGATCTGAGGTGGTTGCAGGTGCAGAAGGGGCGGCAGGAATGGAAATGCTCGGGGCGGCAATGGCTAATGCCAATGTTAGTGGTGATGATGCTGGGGGTAAAGGAGAAGCCCAGAATGAGCTGGGTGAGGGTGCCGAAGCAGGACAGGAAGCTGCTGGAGAGGCTGCGAAGAGGGACACTGTGACGGTAGAGAGGCTGCGCTGCAAGGAGCACGGACAGGAAGGTTCCCTTTACTGTAAACCAGATGAGAAGATAATCTGCGTGGTGTGTGCCGTGCAGGGGGAGCACCGCGGGCATGAGATCATCACGCTGCATGAGGCCTACGTGTGGCAGAAGGTGAGTTGGAACATGACAGCATTGTGTGATTTACTGTACTTTACTTTATAACACTGCTGCACAACATCTGCAGCTCTATAATGTATAACATAATGTATTCACAGCGCTGCCTATCTGGTTTGCATTTCTAATTCAGTGCTAAGTAGTATGCCAATAGCTGAAGGCCCTGTTGTCTGTTAGTCAGCTCACCAGGGCTCTGAGAGAGCTCGGAGTAATATTTTTAACCTAACAATTTCTCATTATCTCATGACATCATTAACTAATCGATTCAGGTAGATAAATACCTTAAATAAAACATTGTGATAATATTCGTTTGGCCAGTCTCCAACTATAGCTACATCCTCCCTGCATTTTCCAGATGGCTTTCTGCTCCCAGTGGATTTAATATGTCCATGGAGTCACCATGCGCTCATTGCAGCAATGCAGATGGTCCAGTAAGCTGAAGAATCACTCCACTACCATCATCACTATGTGCTCAGTTCTGCAGAGAGAGCATAGTGTTTGTGATGATTATAGCACAATTTAGAGTCTGATGTTATCAGCACACTGAGCACACTCGGACTGTGTTATTGCACAGAGGACCAATTAACAAGGTGTGATAGCATCAGAAACCAGGACTTAGCTTTGGATTAATATTTTGAACAGCCGAGAGTTTTTGTTTGTGAAAATAAACTGGAACAGGAAATATCAGCGAAACCCTCGTTCGAAAATCGTCCCCCCCAAAAAAAGTAAGCTCTATTTATTTAGCTCCAGTTGTAATGACCCTCATTGTGTGCTGGCTCCAAATTACAATCCATCCTCTCGCCCCGTGGCTGTGCATCTGAAAAACAAAAGTAGAGCGGCACGCTTCGATGGCCTACTCTTACATCACAGCCACATGTGGATTGATGGGAGACAAAAGGGGTCACACAAACGCATACACAGCCTAAGGCCACGTTACTACTCTAAACTTACACTACGCTTCATCATGCATCCTGCGTCAATGTAAGAGAACCCGTGACACATGCTCTATTTTTTGTGTTAACATTGTCTAAACGCTACACTGACATGATCTTGTTTTTATCAGTATGCCCAGTCTCGTAAAGTATGAGGTATTTTGGTGATCATAATACCCAATTTATAACTTTCTAACTGAATGTTTCTATTATCTTACTCACACAGGAAAAGTCTCTGTGTATGTGCTGTGTTTTCCTCAGTGGCTAACTCTGTTGTGTTTACCTTCTATTTGTCTGCTCCACCTGTAGAGCAGACAAGGCTATGACCTGCTGGGCTGTACACAACAGATGGCTGAGAAGATCAAGACCAAGTGGACGAACCCTGAGGTGAGAGCAAACTCCTGCATACAGAGCACTGAGTCCAATTCCTACGGTTAAACAGTGAGGACATTTTCAGAAACGTCCTCCCAAAAGATTTGCACTCAACTGTTCTCAATTAGTAATGAGCTCTAACCAACTCTTATCAAATGGAATGAGAATTGCTCTGCAGCAATGAAAGGCAGGTTTGACCTCCTTGCAAGGAATGACAGCACACCGTGTGCATATTGGATTGATGTTCATTATGTGATTGCGCCATGTGGTTTGAATTAATTTGCTGAATGTTCTGCTGCAAAGATAGCTCTCTCTAGTGCAGGGTGAAGATGTCCACATTCCCCTTTAGCATTTCAGAGACGGTAAAACACGCATAGTTAAAATATGGTGTAGTTGTAATTTAAAAGACACCTGAGAAGGCTTTGAAAAGACTTCAAAAACACAGACGTAAGTCGATCTCTTTCACATCTAAAGACATTTAGTCAAAGACAACAAGATATTGCAAGACTGTTTCTCTTGCAGGGTCCCTGTTTACAAGACTACACATACATAGATACACGGCTTCCCTTCTTTGTGCAGTTGTTTAAATTTTCCTTGGTGATTCAGGCTGTAATAGTAGCTGAGTTAGCATTGTGAGCTAGCATCGTGAGCTAGCAAGCTTCTAGCAAGGCATTTTCCTTCTCCGTACTTCACTGGTTCACTGGAGTCACACTGAAACTGTGTCCAAACGGCAAACGAGCATCCTATTATTGCATCGTATTCTGAAAGGAATACATCTGACCACACAGTGCTGTTCTGCCCTGCTGGCTCTGCTGTCTACCCGGACGCCGTTTCGCCTCTGTTACGCCTCTGTTACTACCTCCGAGGCGAAACGACTTCGCCCAACCATTCCAACTCCTCTTTACACCTCGCACACGTTTTTCCTCCGCACCTCCGAAGCGCTGTTTAAAAACACACACTGGGGCGGCTTTATGCCGGCATTGATTGGTTCAGTGTAAAATGGCGAAGGCTGCATGACGACAGAGCTTCATTACGGCGCTGAGGCGGAACTGCGGTGTAAAATGGGCTTTACATAAAAGACATAAGAACATAACAGAGGCGTGTGACCACAACCTTTGTTTTTGCAGTGGCTTTCGCTGACCCTAAGTCCTGTCCATGTTTACAATAAATGTGGTTCCTGCTTCCTGTTTGGTAATAGAGAAAATACTGGTAGCCGGTTGCTTACAATGTTTCCATCATCAAAACATTTGCATTAGCCTTAGACCAAAAATATTAGACAAGTTTAATTTTGTAAGAACCTTAAGACAGAAAAAAGTCTTACCTGTGACAGCTTGGCCCAAGATGATTTTATTCTGACATTGGAAATTTCTCTGTGACATTGAAATGGCTTTAATAGTAATTTGGTGTAAGGCCATCACAAGGAAAATGTAAGTCTTCTATCAGTCTTACAAGTTTACATATTTAGGCCAAGCTGTCCCAAGCTCTATATTATATATTTTTACAGTTCCCCGGTGCATCACTTTCCTAACACCAGTTTAGATGGCTCATAATTCATTTGAAGACCATGACGATGTTGTAATTTTTTATGACGCCTTCAGCATAATCACAAAAAAGCTAAATGAGTGTTTTTAATAAATGGGTCATGTCTCTAGGTTAATAGCATCTTGTAGATTCCTGGTGAGGTTCAAAAATAAACCTTGGTTGAACCTAGTTTTTAAGCCATGGGGATCCTTACCGGAGCAGTAAAAATGACTCATTTCTTATTCAGTGAGCGCAGCAGTAAGCACTGCAGCAGCGTAGACACTGCAGCGGTGGAAACACAGCACTCTAGACTGAGATAAAGGGGGATTAAATGGGATTATATCATAAAGACATACGGTAGTAAACATGAAAGTTAATTATTTGAATACATATATTAATCATGCAGGTCCTTTCCACAGATCTCAGATGTGGCCTGTTGGGTTTCTGCAGATATACTTGATGCGTCTGATGGCATCATTGTGTGACTACTGACTCGTAGCATTTTCAGGCTTCAGTTGAAGTCACTTTTTTGACTCAGCACTTCTGTGCCAAATCAGGGAGATTGTATTTTATTCAAAATGACTGTGATTGAGGTTTTGCCATGTATAATACAGAAAGGAATTCTGAATATAGAAAACCCCTGAGCTGCTTTTAAACCCTTGTTGAACTTAGTTAGTTGAGAGAAACCTCTTTGCATTCTATGTAGGACTTAGAGGGTGTATGTGTTATAAACAGTGTTAAAATGAGCACACATATTCAAACTGTTCAAAGCAATGTTGACCTCAGTTTTGTACTGCCGTCGGAAGAGCAGCCTTGTACCGAGTTCCACTGAGGGACGGGGAAGTGACGAGACTTGGTTTTTGCCACTCAGATTATCTCAGTCAGTCAAAAGAAACGAAGACATGAAACAGGGTTCAGTGGCTGAAATAGTAATCATAAGCTTATATTTCAACCTTTGTGTCTGACCTTCACCGGGATGCCGCCTGAAAAGCCGGGTGCCGGGTTCATTTCACACACAGTCGCCCTCGTCTTAATATCAACCAAAACAAATGCTGCAAACTGAATTTTCATGACAAGTCAACCTTGAAAACGGTGGCTGTATTTCCATTACAGATGCCAGATTGGGGGCATGTACTGCCGCTGAAAATGGAACCTGACCGCAGACGCTTACTTGTTGTGCAGCGAGAGATGTAGCAGAGTCTCAGCTCCCATTGTCAACAGCTACACCTGCTCTCTTAACCCGCCCCGTAATGCCTTTTCAGCTCATAATACTGTGTCTGAATCCATCGGAGAGCAGAGGGACACAGGAGCATTTCTCAATACCCGGAGAGATGTGACCCAAGCCCGGCAGCATAATGTAGAAGGTTAATTTGTCCGGCCTGCGAGAGGTAACACTTTTACTTGCACCCCACCTAAGTTCATGTCAATTATCATGCTGAAATATCAACGCTGCCCCAAGGACTTCCTGGACATTTAGTCTTGCGCTCTTCCCCTGCAGAGGTGCTCGCTGAAAACCACTTACCTGCTCAGTCGCGGGGCGCTGTGTTGGAGACCATTATGTGGATTTGTCAGCGTGTCCTCTCTGCACTTCTAAATGTCAGCGTTCCTTATTATGCATGACAGGCGGCCATCAGAGCGACTTTCTCCTGGTGAGGAAAGTTGTATGTGTGTGAGAGAGAGATAGAGACAGAAGTTGGAGGAGGTGAAATTGCATGCTGTTGACGTCTTAAAGGAGTTAAGGGAGGAAGAAGTGTGAGCAGCTGTCGGTGGAGGTGAAGGGTGAACGAAAGAGGTTTAACCCTTAGCCGGTGCTTGCTTATCGAGTCTGCTCTGCTTAATTATGTACTTTGCCGCAGGTGTGGGGATTTTAATCTCTCAAAGCTCATATCTCCGTTCTCTACAGGGGGATGGAATATAATGCAAAAAAACAGGATTGAGGCTGCATACTTATTAACAGAGGACCAGAGGCGAAGCGTAGCACGGGGGAGCCTGGATGGCTGCCTGTCATTCATCCAGTCTTCCCATCGCCAGAGCGCTGAGAGTTACATGTGGTGCATGTTTAGGCTTCAGACCAGGACAGCAGGAAGTCGCCATATTTACCTCGTTTCCTCTCATGTTTTATTTACTCAACTTCTGCCGCACAGGGTGTCGTCCAGGGCGCCCTGCTGCCTGTGGAGTCTCTCTCTGCAGCTACAGAGAGAGGAGTCCCATATCTGGAGGCAGCACAGCGGCATCAGCCCCAGTCACAAATGTATATGTGTGCGCCTGTGTGTGTGTGTGTGTGCAGGGGCTACATCCATTTTCCTTGCTTCATAAAATCTACAAGAGCAGCAGCAGACACATTAAAGCTGCCTTATAGGGAGCCGGGGCTGAGGAACAGACGGGAGAGGCATGAAAAGACTTGGCTGCTGCTGTTAGGTGTATTCATCTTGCTTTTTTCTCCTCCTGCTCTACCTCATCCTTTATCGTCCCTTTTCTCTCTCCACCCCTCCCTCTCCCAGTGCTCTTTAAGGCTGCCATTCCCTTTCTTTCTCCACTCACGGCATTTTAATTGAATTACTCGCTATCATTCCCCAGAAAGTTGCTTGGCTGACATTGCCTGTCTCAAAACCAATAAAAAGGTGCTGCTTATTGAAACTCTGCTCTTATAAAACTAAAAGCCTTCTGTCTCATTTTCCCAATTCCTCTTTTAAATTCTCTTACTTCCCCTCTTTATGTTACTTTATAGCGCTTCTCAAGAGCTGCTGTTTTCCCAAATTAACTTCCTGTGAATTGTAGTTGTTGTTTCAGAGGCTAAATTGGAGGATCTAATTTCTGGAGGAGATAAAAGAGAGTGTCAGAGAGAGAGTGGGAGAGACTAGTTTTCACTTGGAACCAGGCCACTATAGCCAAGGGCAAGGGCAGTTCAAATCCATTTGCTCCTAATGTTGTATTAATGCTTTCTAGTCCTTTAAAAAAAACTGTATCACACAAGAGATCTGTACATATCAGCAGAGCAGCTCTCATGTGCTGCTAAGAACATTCAAAGAAATCTAAGCATTTGAACTCCAGCGCTCTCGTAATTTCCCTTAAGAAGCGTCAAAGTTAGATTAAACATTTTCGCTTCCTATGCTGATTCCAAAAAATATATTCTGCTTCTGAATATTTCATCACTTCACTGGAGCAGGATGCTTGAAATTAGGAAGCGATGCAGAGGTTAGTGCTGTCGCCTCACATCTAAAAGGTCCCTGGTTCAAATCCCAGTTCAGACTTAAGGGCCCTGGGTCTGTGTGGAGTTTGCATGGTCTTCCCATGCATGCATGGGTTCTCTATCCAGGTACTCCAGCTTCCTAACACACTCTAAAAACATGCTCGTTAGGTTAACTGGTGACTCTAATGCCCCTTTCCCAACAAAATTAGTGCGTTGACGCAGGTTTTTCAGACCCGCTAATAAATGCAGTGGAGTATACTCCTGTCTGTCTCTTTTCTGCTGCGTCACCGTCTGAAGTCACAAACGTGCTGGAAACAGGGTTAATAAACAAAACTACACACAAAGAACTTGCGTTATACTCTTTGGTAAGCAGCGCGGAGGCCAGTGATGTTACAGTGGTTAGGTCTTTATTGTATCTATTACTCATTCAGTCTCTTTATCAAACTCGGCGCCGACAAATTTGGAACCATTTTCGAGCGCTGCTTTGCTGAATTTGTAGCTGAAATGACAAGGAGTCGTCATAGCATCGTGCCGGAAAGGGGGCGGGGGTGTCGACCCAGTTTTTGTGTTACCGTTATTGTCGACCGGAGCCGAGGCGATAATTACCCGGGTTTACTGCAGAGTTATTGGACCCGGGTCTGAAGGCCGATTGTAACCTTTCCCACTAAGCAAAAAAGCAAGTTGTTAGCGGATGTAAGCAGGTTTTTTGACCAGTGGGAAAGCGGCTTAAAATTGCCTATAGGAGTGAATGTGAGCATGAAAGGTTGCCTGTCTATGTGTCAGCCCTGTGATTGACTGGCGATCTGTCCACGGTGTACCCCGCCTCTTGCCCAATGACAGCTGGGATAGGCTCCACCCCCCTCACATCTCCTCACATGATAAGAAGTAATGGATGGATGTTTCAACCAGTAAAACTGTAGATGTCTGGGTATCTTACTAACATGTGATTCTGAACAACACACCGGGTGTCTTAAGTTTTTTAGAAATGAAAATGCTTTAGTAATAAAGGACCCACTTTGTGTCTGTGTAGTTGAAGGTTAAGATAAAAGCTAAGGCTACTTTGATATCCGGCTGAGGAGTTTTCTAGTCTTCTTTTGTCTCACCTAATTTACACGACACACTGTTATTTTGTCGCTGTTGTCTTTTACACAGATTTATTTTCATTCCCGAGGGCTTTGGCTGTTTGTCTGGAGTTTTATTTCATTAGCACTAATGAGTAGCGCAACCTTTTTTGTAGCCAGTCACACAGTAACATAGTGTGTGAAGTTAATTCTATTTGAGTGTCTCTTGCTTTGTTTTAATCACGTAAAGTGTTCGAGTAATGTGTGAGAAATCTTCTGTTTTAAGGAAGCCACTGTCTTTTTGGGAAGAATTGTTTTCCATCACAAGGAGTCGTTTTCTTTCCTGTGGTACCTTTAACATCTCACATATACTGCTCAAAAAGTCATAAAGAAAGTAAGCTTATTCTGAGTTAAAATTACAATTTTTCAGAATCAAGGCTTTACTGCAGCTTACATGTGACGTATGAGCTTGCATCACCATTATTCCTTAGTTTGGCAGATAAGAACAGTACTGAAACAAAGCATGTTAAAAACATGACTGAAAATTAATTTGGCTTTCGTAATCTGCTTTCCGATTGTCCTACATGTGCAGGAAAAAGAAATAAGCTGTCTTAATCTGCCGACAAGAAGTCTTACCTCTTCCTGTACTCTCTCTTTCACACATCCACCGCCCTCTCTCTATCTCTGCCCTTGTAAGCAGTGTGCTGCTTTCTCTCCCGAGGCCTCATTCTGTGGCCTCAGCTTGCAGCAATGCAAATGAAGATTAGCACACATGAATGCTCCTTCCTTGCTCGTTGGACAAATTCTCAGAGAAACTCTGTCGCTGAGTGAAAGGACTAAGGGGGGAGAGGGCTCCTGCTCCTCAAACACACAGAGCACCGAGCCAGGATCACGGCTCCCTTCTGCTACAAAGGCTGCTGGGACACGATGAGAGGGCAGGGGGTTCGAAGGAGGTCCTGGATGTTGGGACATGTAGTGATGGAATGTGTTAGATTGATCACATATAAGCTTTCAAAGATGACAATTTTTTATGTTAAAATTCAGCCTGTACTATTGATGTTGTAGCTTTGTTCTTGGGGAACATTTTATTCATGAGTTATGCGAACTGCTTTCTCTCCATTGTCTGAAACCTGCTGCGACAACAAAAGATCAAAACATGCAAATACAGATTTTATTCTAACTTAAAGAGGGGGTATTATGCTGTTTCACATTTTAAGCCGCATATATAATGTTGCAATGTTGGATGTCCAGACTAAAAGTGGGTGAAGTTTCAAATCTGTAGGTAAAAGTATGTTGGTATCACAGAGTGAAATATGAAGCTTGAAATTAGCATTAATACATCTGGAGGAAAATATTTCTTTGTGAATGCTAAAACAATACAACGCAAATGAAATGAAACCAGAGACATCAATGAGTGTTAATAAATTGTCAAAAAAGGCATTTATTTAAAGCAGCGATTGTCAACTGGCGGCCCGCAGGCCACATCCGGCCCTCAAAAGCTTCCCATACGGCCCGCAAAATATTA
Source organism: Semicossyphus pulcher (assembly GCF_022749685.1). Taxonomy (NCBI): domain Eukaryota; kingdom Metazoa; phylum Chordata; class Actinopteri; order Labriformes; family Labridae; genus Semicossyphus; species Semicossyphus pulcher. The sequence goes on from NW_027211759.1 coordinate 21,064,523, forward strand.
ATACCTGGGTTTCCGTTATCCGGTAATTGCCGGCAGAGTGCCCCAGCTTGGTGTACTCCTGGCTGTAACGTTACGTCAGGCTTAGAGCTGAAGGTTACTACAGACTTTAAATTACGCCCTCTGGTGTACTGTACTTGTAGAGTGATGGCTGTGTCCTGCACGACTCCTCCACAGGTTGAAAGTGCAACATAAAGCGTATCATATACATTTTTGGACAAAATTATTGTAGGGACAATTGACTAATTTCCATACCCAATTCTACGCCCTTGATGTAGCCTGCCTATCAAGTGTTTTTAAGCTAAATAAATGCAGATAATATTTGATGTAATTTCACCCATTTGTCCAGAACATTGAAAGCTTCCAGGACACATGGGCCGGCACAGAATGCAAACCCTGCTAATTAGGCCTAAATATATATTTATATTTTTTGAAAGTCTGGCCCCCACAGTGTCTGCTTACAAAAAATCTGGCCCTTGGACAACTCTAGTTGATGACCCCTGATTTAAAGTTAGCATAATTATTGTTTTCTGACCATTGATGTGGTCAATAACAGGATTATGATTAATGTTAATATCAAATGTAACAGCAGCACAAGTGGAGAAGAAACGGTCAGTAAAGTGTCTCAGTATAGTCAATAACACTGTAATATACAGTAGATGTTACTTTAGCTAACATTAGAAAACATGGTGTAACAGTAGCTACTGTTAGCCACATTAGCTAATTCGAAGAGGAAAGTTTTATAGTTACACACTTACACCGCTTTCCCACCTAAATTTTGCCTGTTGCCGCAGGTTTTTCAGGCCCGGGAAGACCCGCTAATGAATGCTGATCGGTGCTGACAAAGCGCTGCTTGGACGGAGACGGGTTGTATTTGTAGCTGAGATGACAAGGAGTCGCAGAAGTTACAGACAGGGCGTAGCATCGCGCTGGAAAGGGGTAGGAGATTAGCCCGTCGACACGGGTTTTGTGTTCCCATCAATGCCGATCGGAGGCGATAATTACCCGGGTCTACTGCAGAGTCATTTGACCCGGGTCTGAATGCCGATTGTAACCTTTGCCATTAAGCAAAAAAGCTGGGTGTTAGTGGGTTTTTGACCAGTGGGAAAACGGCTTAAGTCTTGGTTTAAGTCATTGACAGATTAGCAATTCAAAATACATTGCTAAAAGTTAGCTAACTCTTCCTCAGTATTCATGATATCAGCTGCATGCTAAAGTTAGCGTAACAGTGCAAGGCAAGGCAGCTTAATTGTACAGAACATTTCATACACTGAGGCAATTCAAAGTGCTTTACAGAGTAATAAAACACTATTATTGTGTAATTATGAACCCTTCATTAAAGTAGCAAAAGTTCAGGGCATGAGCTGAGTAGCTAGTAGTTAGTGTTTCTACTGTAGGTGAAGTCAGAGATATATAGTTTGATAATTTCACAGACATGTCCTTTTTGGCTATCAACAAATAAAACTTCAATGTTTCATTTGTTGATCCATGATGGTGTCCATGACATACAAAGTGCTACCTGTTCGAGACAACAAAACACGAGCCACAGCCTAAGCATTAAATTTTTGTTTCAGTACAATATAAAATAGTGAAGCCCTTTTCAATTCTTTATGTGTTTTTTTAAAGTGCTCACCACTTACATTTAAAATGACGACTCTTGTAGAAGATTAAATCAGCTTACATTGTAATTTAGTGGGATTTATTTTATTTGAGCACTTCCCTCTAATGCTCTGTGTGTTAAGGTATAAGAACTTTCAGAGGCATGGAAAAAAGGATGCTTCATCCTCTCCGATCCTCTGCATACACAGATACATCTCACTTATGTATCTGCACAAGGAGTGGAGCATTTTTTAGTTTTAGTCTGTTGTTCTTAATCCATTAGACTTGCATTTAGAGCATTGATTTTAGTGAAGAAAAAAAAATCCAATTAGATGTTTCTAATTTATTTCTGTTTCAGAATGAGCCGTGATTTTTCTTTTTCTCTGCTTACACTAAGAGAGAAAATTAGAAATGTTACTTTTTGCACTCGCTTTAATGGGCAATTTGGAGAATCGGATCTCTTTTGCAGAAATGGAAAGTACATGATAAAACCTTGTGCCCCTGAGGGCCGTGTCTCTGCCAACCTCAGTAAAGACTGATGATTCCTGCTTCACCGGAGAGAGGGAAGCTGAGGGATACAAGATAAAAAAGACAGGAAATAAGAGAGTGAAGATCTGCTCAAGGGAAGAGGAGTGACCGAGCAGCTGATGTTCAGAGATTGAAGCGATTATAACATATTCAGGAGATCCTGACGTGGGACTTTGGGGTATTTCACCCTCACGACAGCATCTGCGTCGGAGGTGGAGCCACCTCGGTGGGAAAGATTTGGGAGGTGTCTGTTTATTGAGGTGTTTTAAGGTAATGAGTCATATCTAAAGAGAGCCTCATCGGGGAAGAGGGGAATGGATTAAAAAGCTATCTGAGTGAGCAGTTCAGCTGCCTTGAAAGCCAAACAGATGGCTTGCCGTGGTAGAAGGAGCCTCTGAGGTCTCTATCTACAGATGGGATGCACAGAGTTTGCCTCCAGGGGATGTTCTTCATGCTATCAATTAGATACTGCACGATAGAGACCAGTGCACTTATTAAAATAATATCCACATGTCAAAGAGACAGAAGCTTCTCTCCTGTCCCTATACTGTGGTCCTTACATGTACATATCTCTGTATCCCCTCTGGATGTTCAAATCATCGTCCTCCTGTTTTATTGTCAGCTCATCTCTATTTTTACTTACTTGTTTTTCAGTTTGTTGTGTATCTCTGGCTTCTCTGTTTTACAAGTGCACCTAAATGATTCATACTTGCACAGAAGTAGTCATTTTATGTTAATTTGAAATGGCAGCACAGTATCTCTTACCATCTTGGGAGCGTTTCAGCATCCCTCATGCTCTGTCCCTCTCCGTCTCCTTTGCCTAATCTCCGTGTCTTCAGATGTCTACAGACGAGCTGGAGGACTATGTGAACAGGCAGTTCGATGAGCTCCGCAGATTAGTGCGTCTGGAGGAGAAGCGGACCCTTCACCTGGTCGACCTCAAAGAGGCGTTCCTGACGGCGTCGGCTGCTGAGAAAATCGCAGAGATCAGCGTGGAAACCGAGCGCCTGCAGGAGGAGATGGCCAACATCACACACCAGCTGTGCCTGCTGGAAGAGGCTGAGGGGCAGGGACTCAATCCTGTGTTGGCAGCACAGGCCCTCCGCGCAGGGCCTCCACCAGTCCGCAGAGTGCAGGTGAGAAAAAAAGCTTCCTACTCATTATCCTCCTTCTGCGTCTTGTACTGCTCACTTACTGCGCGGTAAATCGCAGGAAGAAAGTTAAGCGAGTTGATAAGGTCACGGAGGCCCAGTGTGAGTCATATTCAGGATGCTGTGATTTATTTAGTGTGGTATTTTAAGCTTGGAGGCTTCGGCTATAGACCATTTCTCCTTCACATCTTCATACAAGCTTTACAGACTCGTGCAGTTCACTTCACAAGTCTAATGTTCTTTAGTCGAAGGTGCTGACCTTGCTTAAATCCGGCCTTCTGAATCCAGGGTGATTTCTTTGTTGAATTAATTAATGGGAATTTTCATCCCAATTACACTCTATGATTAGAGTAGGCTTTCTAAACCTTCCCTTTTCTACTTTTGTGAAGTGGTTACATGACCAATTATACAGCATTCTTGTGTGAAATTGGTTTTAAACTGGGCAGCTAATAACTTTTTGGACACACAAGTCCTAGCTTATCGTGAGACTTTGAAAAAAACTGCCAGAAAGATAGCAATCCTCTGCATTGGATCTGTATTTGAGCCAAGCTTGCAGCCTAAATAACAGCACCACATCACATCACAAGGTCTGCTGAGAGCACAAACAGGGTCAATGATTAATTAAACTAAACTTTAAACCGAGAGGTCCAGTGCCAGCGTTGTTACTGAGGGCAGCCTTGTAAAACCAGACACTATGTGCTTGTCAATAAACAATTACAAACACTTTGCTGGCCAGCACAAAGCTGTTTGTTGCTGATCATGTGGATCTTCCTTTACAGTGCATTCTGCACATTGGTTAGAGAATGTAAGATATAAGATAGCAAGCAGTGGAACCCAGCCTGTATGGGTTTCTCTTGAAATGGAGAGACGTTCAAAGAAACCGCAAAGCCTTGATCCCAGGTCTTTATACTAAAAGATTATCTATTTAATGTTGACAGCACCTCCTGTATAGTCATTATACAGTAAATATGGTAAACAGGTGCCACCATACACATCTTTGTTCCAAATGAAAGAAGAGACAGTTTGTATTTATCCAGGCATACATTATGCTCGTGTAAAGAAATACAGTTTCTCTTGTAAGTATGATACAGGGTTTTAGATGCAAATAAATCCTGAGCTGTTAGCTGATGAAGCACAAGTGTCACAATGTTTTAACTCTTCAGTTTACTAAGTTCATCAGTTCTGAACACTAGGGGTGGGACAAAATACGGCTATATATCCTTATCCTGACTCGTGCAATACAATTATCGTTAGGCTGGTGCCAATAATCGCTATTTTTATTTACAAATATATGATGCTCTAGACAGATTTCCCTGCCATTTTGACTCACCACGTCACTACTTCATGACTCCTTGTGGTCACACTTATGTCACACGTATCGTATCGCGTATTGTGTCGTGTGTTTTATCGCGTATTGTATCGCATCTCGTGCGTTAACCTTGCAGAATCACTGTATCGTGACATATCACATATCAAATCATATCGCGTATCGTATCATATCGTATTGCATATGGTGTTGCATATGGTGTCGCATATCATACCGCATATCGTACCACAAATCGTACCGCATATCGCATCGCATATCGCACCGCATATCGCATCGCATATCGCACCGCATATCGCACCGCATATCATACCGCATAATGTATCGCATATCGAACCGCAAATCGTACCGCAAATCGTATTGCGTATCGTATCATTAACCAGCGATTCCCACCCCTAATGAACACAGCAGCTGTTCCTTCTTTTTTTACATACCAGCCCCTTAGTCAAAGCAAGGCAATCATGTCAGATATCTGAGAGTATGTGTACAGTTACGGTACATAATGTATACATTTACACGTAGGGCAAACAGTGTCAATGCATCACTTTAGAATCTGCAGCACCTCACACTATTATCTCTCTTTTGAACATTGAAGAGGAGGCTTTTACTACCGATAGCTCCCGCGTTATAACACCCAATCGCTCCATTTGTCAATCTCTATACTTTATTCAGCACCACGTAAGTAAAGTCGGCTCGAGTGTTCCCTGGTGATGCTCTGCAGGACCAGGGAGGCTGCAGTAATAGTGGGGGTTGATATGCAGATTGTTTTTCTAGCTGAGAAAATAATCAACGCTGGGCCAAGTTCATTAAGGCCCTAATTGAATGCCGATGGTTACCCTGTTTGTTCTCATGTGTTAGTTATTGCTGAAGTAAGTAATGGGCAGTGTTATTTGGGAATGTGTGGTCACAGGAGATGTGCGAGTGTAGGAGTAGAGAGGAGGCTCATTCAGTGATTTACTCATCCAGAAATGATGTAGCTTAATGCGTGCGTGTGGAGACACACAATGCAATATGAGTCGGACTGATCTGTTGTTTGTGTTGTCTGAGATTTGAAGTGAGTGAATCTGAGGAGTTGAATCAGGTCCACATGAACCCAACACCTGCAGCAGTTTTAGTCTTCCACGCAACCTTTCAGATGATTGAAGCCTTGTGGATCCAGAGAAACAACAGCTCAAACATAAATTGTCCTACTTGCTCACGCACTCCTCCACTGTCAGTCTGCCTGCATTATAGTGGCAGCGGCAGATGGCACATTGAACCACAATCATTCACTTGCCTTTTTACTGCAGTTGTGTTTAACTGTAAAGGACACGCCTTGTCTTTGATACCAGGGTTACAACAATACCTTTTTTATTAATCTGCCAACATTTCCTTCTATTAATTAGTAACAGTGACTGTTTAAATTGTCAAAAATGACACATTTTGGGACGCCTGTTTAGCGCAGCGTACAGAGGCTTAGTCCTTAATGCAGCAGCTGTCCTATCAAATATAGGCATAGGCCAAAAACATAATGTTTAAAAAATAAATAAATTATTAAAAAAATAAACAAAAAATACACATTTCAAATTGCCAGAGCGAACAGTGGTATTTTATTTTTGGCAACAGTCAGGAAAAAAAAAAAGAAGAAAAACAACCATTAATCACACTTCAATCAGGAGAGACTTTGAAGAAACTAAGAATGATTTATTTACAAGTTTGGAAAGATGAGAAATGACTTTAGCGATTAGACTCGAAGGGGTAGTGAGGCCGAGAGCAGGATAGGACACTCCCGATGGAGTCTAGACACTGGTGGTGGCGGTGATGAAGAAAGGATGCAGGATGAGCTGAGGAGCTGGGCTTGGACACTGATGAGATGGATTGGAGGTGACTGGGGTGGAGGAGGGTCGCGATGATTGAACTGAAACGACAAACTGACAGCAGCAGGATGATTGGTCAACAGAAGACGAGGCTACATCTGGTTGGTTTAGTACTTAAAATAGTGAACGCCCATAATCAGCTGATCACTGGACAGGAAGGACAGAGAGGGGGAGAGAGGGAGAATGTGACATGAATGAATGATGAATGAATGAATGAATGAATGAATAAGTATGAAACAGTCTTCCTGTTTGAACTTACACTTACACTTTTTCAGACCTGGGAAGACCCGCTTATAGATGCCGATTGTCTCTTTTCCCATTGCCAGTGGAGTAGACTCCTGTCGGTCTCTTTTTTTCTCCTGCGTCACAAACGCGCCAGAAACAGGGTTAGTCAACAGTGAAGATGTTTCGGTGGTTAGGTCTTTATTGTGTCTGTTGCTCATTCAGTCTGTGCATCAAGCTCGGCGCCGACAAAATTGGAACGATGTTCGAGCGCTGCTCGGACGGAGACGGGCAGAATTTGTAACTGAGATGACAAGGAGTCACAGAAGTTACCGACGGAGCATAGCATCACGCCGGAAAGGGGGTGTAGATTAGCGTGTCGGCGCAGGTTTTGTGTTCCCATCATTTGCCTTTCACATTAAGCAAAAAAGCCGGGTGTTGGCTGGTTTTTTGACCAGTGGGAAAGTGGCTTATGCTACATTTGTTAAAGCTTGCATTTTGTGTCAATGTACTCAGCACAGTTGATCTGTTGTTTCAGCATTATAGCCCACAAACAGCAAAACCTTTGGTGGTGTATATTGTCACTCATGTTGCATAAGACCTGTAGTGTTGTGTAGTAGTTTTTGGTATTTGAAAACCACAAGTGAAACCAAAGTATAAGACAAGAAGAATATTAGATTGCACTGAAACAAAGCCATTATTTTTAGCTTTGTTTTGTTTGTTATTTGAATACGACGACCCTGTTTAGTTTTTGTTTATTTCTCATCATGCAAAGCACAATCTAATCCTGTTTGCCAGAGAGCTTCAGTTATAGCCTCCAGCACTTTTTACAAGTTCCAACTTTTTACCAAAAAAAAAAAGAGAGACTGGCAGCTTCAGAGCCGAGTCAGAAAGGGATTGCTCCTTTTGTAAAAACATCACATACAGCAGCAGTGTAACAGCAAGCCTGGAATAGAGCAACTATGGTGTAAAATATTTCTCACCTGCATAAAAACTCATCCTTCAAAAAACGGCTCCCCACAGAAAAGACTGCATAATTGAGGTGAGTCTTTTTTTTTGCTTAAGGTCAAACAAACAAATTACCACTGGTTCTCTTAATAATCTCACGTCTTTCTTTTAATTCAGGCACAGGAACACAGATGTGAAACAACCACACACATATTCACACTCTGTAATGAGGGGCTGCAGGGAAGAAAAAAGCTGTCTGAAAATTGACCATCAGTGGGAGCCAGGGGGAGAATATATTAAGAGACTTTGTCTTGGTGTGAGTCCGTTTATTATCAAAATTCTCAGGCTCCACATTTTCATTAAAAAGTGCCAGTAGGTACTCATTTGTACAACCACGCAGTGTGTTTACTGCAACATTCCCTGATGATTCTACTGTAATTAAAAAAGCTGTGCTGTGTCACTGGGCAAGCAGTGATCTCTCTACCTTAGTGGTACAAACACAGAAAGATTTTTTGTTTAAGACAAATGAAACAGGTACATGTACACACTGAAAAAGGGAATTTGTGCTCAGGTACGTGCACAGAACAAACAAGAGCTGTTCCGCTACTTATAGGATTCTTATACCTACACCTGAGTATTGGCTAAATTCGATTACACCTTTGCTTGCTAATTCTACATAAATATGTAGGACTTAAGTATGAGAAGTGTTCTGGTTTCCAATTGTAGTACGTTTGTACATTGACCAATCACGTATCAGCGGGTTTCGGTGTATGCGTGAAAAACTGTCCATGTCGCGAGCAAAAGCCGGCTCCCATCGGCGGTCATCTGACAATGATTAATTTATCTCTATAAACGGACATGTGATGCAAGTTCAGCTAACAATCAGTGTTTAGATTTTCCAACTTCCTTGAATGCATCAGAAATGATCGATCCGACCTCCGTTCAAAAAACGAGCATTTTAAAAGTACTTTCCTTCTCCTCTTCAGCTTCTTTGGCCAGGTATGTACACATGAGAGGAATGTGACTCCGGTTTAACTTTGCTGTCTATGTACAAGCATAGAACATTGAATATTAAACTAAAAACTACAAGCCTACATTAAACATTAGATATTAAATATTAAACTAATGCTACGAGAAACAATAGTGCAATGATGAGGAGTGCAAAGGACAGACCTGACAAAGCTTCATTTTTACTTTTTACAAATCTGCATCTTGATGTCATTTCGGCAAATTTAAGACCCAAGTAAATCACAAACGAATTGGTTTATACCACTGATGTAAGTCAGAGTGAAGCCTCTGTGTAACTTACTGTTTACAGTGAAACTGAGACTCACCAGAAACAGATGAACGGGCGCTCCTCCGGGGGATTTAATGAACCAAGAAATGACTGCATTTACTTTGCTGACGCATCTTGAGGGACGAATTTAGCTTCACTGTTGATCTGAACACGCGGTCGCTTGTCAAGTTGCTAATTGGATTGTAAACATTGTAGCGCACGGAAGAAAAGGAAGTCTTGGCTGGAAGTCGTATATCGCTAACCGCTAGCTACACAGGAAGTTTGCCATCGTTCCCAGAGGCATATACTGTCAGAAGATAGCCATTGGGTTCCGAATTTGCTAATGCCATAAAAAATATAAATAATGTTGGTGGAAAAACACTGTTTGCACACTATTGTTTTGTATTATTCTTACACGCTAATTTACCTTAAACAAGTTGATTCTTTTGACAGACATACTCTCCAGTACCTGATACTAAGGCAGGATCGGGGCGTCGATTTCAATACTGGTAACTCTACAATAAACGGCAAAAGATAGAAACTATACAGTAATTAATAATTACACTGATATGTATAATTATTCTACTTATGCTCCTATTCATACACAAGTACATTATAGAAAAAGATTGTAGAAAAATAAAGTAAAAGTAAAATCCCCTTATGTGTTCCTCTAAGCTAGTATTTGTGCACATGTGCCTGTGTACATGCCGAGCCCCCTTGTCTCCTCCTCGGCCACTTTATTGTGGAGCTGCGTTCTTCCACGCTTTCACATGTCTGACTGAACAAGCTCTATAACGCCGCCTCACTCTGTGATACTGTTTAGAGCAGCGGAAGCAGGGGCTCCACTCTGTTTAGGTGATAAAAGACTCCTAGCATGAAAACAAAGCCAAGATGCCTCATTAGCCAGGCATTGGGAGTCTGCACCAGTGACCTGACCCTGGCTCAGCCGTGACCCAGGTCGCAATGAGCTGCCCGCAGGCTGGAACAACACAGTCTTTTTTTAGGGTCCACCTTTTTGAATAAGCAGCAGCTCTGTGTTTCCGACCAAGCTGTTTGTTTCACATTTGTTTATTTTTGATACAGAATTTATGCAGGGGAATAGTTTGTGTACACATTCTCCATCATGTACAACTGAAATGCCAAATTAAATCCATATTTCATTGTAGATGCAGGAATTCCTTATAGATTATTGCAGTGCATACTATAAACAGATTAACTCAGGCTTATTATGGATACTAATTACCCTGATTTAATTCTGAACAGCAGTTTTCAATTGCGCTCTTTAGGCTGAGTAGTAAACAGCATCGCTCAGCTCTCACTCAAACAGTTCAAGCATTCCCTGAACATTGTTTTTAATTTACAACTGGAGCAGCTTTTGCATCTTCTGTTGACAGACATGCGAGTCATGGTTGTTCTTTGCATTGAGAGACCATTTTTAATGTGCGCACGTATTGATTGAGCTGCCAACGGCAATGTGAATGATTTAAGAAATGTTGAATCTTGTATTTTTCAACCCTGGAGGTATTGATTTTCCTCCTTTTTACAGTTGCAAAGGTAACTGTGGTAATTACAGTCGGAACAAAGCTTTATAGCCCGCAGCTTCTTTCTGACAACATATTTCTTTCAATTTTCTGGGCAATGGCGCTAAAGAAGTCTTTTAATTGGACCAAATGAAAACAAAGCACACAACTGGGACTATAACAACATCACATTTTATTGCAGTGATCCAACTCAGTCAAAGACATACAGTAGTAGTAGCTCTGATTATACCACTCTCTGTGGTCACCAGGAATGTCTGCCCTGAAGGTATCAGGTGGTACTTGTTTGTGGGATAACTTTATTGATGTTTTTTTTCTCTTCAGGGAAATAGTTGATATAAATTAAACAATAATATAATGTAGGTGTTTCACTTTATAGTGCACATATTTCTTAAAGTTTTGCCCTTACTCCCTTATGAATAGTATGATTAATGATATGCCACGTCCGCAGTGCCTTTATTGGCTCACTGGAGAAGGTTGGAAGACTAAAATGACTAAAATAAATGAAACAACAAGAATATTTGTACCCAGCAACATAATGGGCCCTATTTACACGGCAGACAGCGCACAGTCTAAAGGGCATGACGCTTAGTGACTTTGTGTGTGTCCGACCCACTTTTGCGAGTTACACAGCGCACAACCTGGGCGAAAACCGAGGCGCAAGGCACAAAGCGGTTGGCTTAAATCCCTTGATATTTCATGCGTGTTTTCCGCATTTCTCACCAGATGCGTCACAAACCAAAAGCAGTATCGTGATTTAAAGAGACGAGGGAAACAGAAGCTTGCCATCTCAAAGTCTTCAAAGTTTGTTCACTGTATCTGCAATCACACTGCTTTTTCCTTTCGAGTAGAAGCGCTGCTGTGCGTCCCAGTGTGTGTTACAAGCAGAGACTCGTGTTGTGAACTCTCCGATGTACACTACCAGTCAAAAGTTTGGACACATTTTCTCATACAAGTGAATGGGAAAGTGTGTCCAAACTTTAGACTGGTAGTGTATGTCCATAATGCGCCCTTTAAATAGCAAACACAGACTGCGCCACAGACTTCAGACTTTAGACTTCAGACCAGGTTTTTGTTGGTCTTTAGCGCGGTCGCTTTCTGCATCCTCAAGACAGCAACACGCCACCTGTTTGCCTCAACACCTCATTTTTCGACCAACACACCCGTGGATTAGCAAAGATCATTTGCTAATTACACTACGTGGGCGCTGGCCGTGATAATTATGACTGCATCTGGTGAAAAATAGCAATGACACTGCTCTGCACATTGTGCCGGGTGTACGATAGGGCCCCATTACTTTTTAATACGAATGTGGCACCTTACGTGGTCAGTGGCTGTGGGTGAGAGGTAGAGTCGGCCATCTGCCAATCGGCGGGTTTGTGTTCGATCCCCACCTCCTCCAATCTACCTGGCGAAGTGTCCTTGGCCAAATTGAACCCCAAATTATCCTGAAGGCATAGCCATCGGGTCAGTTGTGTGTGAATAATTACTTGATCAGTTAATCATGACACAAGAGGTTTATGAATGTGTGAAAGCACTGTGACTGGTCATAAAACTGAAAAGGTGCTATATAAGTGCAGTTCGTTTACCATTTACCATGTATTTAAGTGTTTTTATTGCAGAAAATCAAAGCTAACTTAATTAAAAGCAGACTTAGGCATGGACATTGTCATAATGTCTTCTTCCATTTAGGTGTTTAACATCTTGCGGCTGTTAGCTATCACCTATTGACAGGTTATTTACGTAACCAAGAAACATAGCGATAGAAAGAAGTTTGCCTGTGTGAACGGTTTCTACAGGCAGCCTCACTGTAACCACTCAAGAGCTTCTTTAGTCAATGTCAGTTTTGCACTCTGATTTCACAAATTGACTTTTGAGTCTGCTGAAGTGCCTGACAAGGTAAACCAAGAAAAATCTCACTGTGTTCCAATATTTGAAACTTCGTATTTGTCCAGATTTGAAGCTAATTAAATTTAGAGCCAAATCTTAGTCAGTGAGGCAGACAGCCAGTCAGCGCTCCGCAGCCTCCACTCATCAGCTCTCCTCTCGTCTGCTGTGCTGCCAAAGAGCCACTGCCTCCTCAAGACGCCATTAGTTACACGGTGTCAAAATCCCTTTCTGGCGCAGCCATCTTAGCGCTGCTAGTCAGGGTCCATGCGCTACAGTCCAAATCGTGCTGGGCAGAATATTAAAGTTTGCAAAAAAAAATCAGACTTTAGCTCAAGTTTCTCTTGAGGGAAATGTAGCAATTAAGATTAGAGTGCTTCTGCTGTCGTACATGACAGTAATGTGTGTGGTGCTCGCATGTTGATCGGCATGCTAAATACCGAGCATGCTCGTGTAGATTCGATTTAATAATTTAAACGTTAGTGGAGGCCTTGTGAAATCATTCATTAACACCTTCTTGAAATTGACTGAATATGATAGTGATTACATTTTTCATTTGGCTCATGAATAAACCAATGTTTGTGTAGCTGTGTCACACTGCCAGTGAACGCATCACGTCCATCATTTTGACATTGAAACGGAAACACCAGCATGTGAATGATGTTTCTGCGGCTCGCGTTGCACTTTGTTCCACACTGCTCCTTTAAAGAGCTCATGAATAAACATGAGCACAAGTGGAGGATGAAAGTGAAAATTAATGGATCACATTTAGAGCCACACCAGCTGTGGACCAAGTTGATGTTAATGATGTTGTTTACCTTTTATTTGTTCTCCACAACACCTGTGCAAAGATTACATTTTTATCTCTCTCTCTCTCTCTCTCTTTCAGAACGACATTGAGGCCAGACCAAGGTAAGACCGCCACTGTGATTCACAATGACCTTTTCATAACTAAGGACACTTCAAAATCCCTCCTCGCTCAGGTCCGTGTGCCGCCAGCCACCGCAAGACTGACGAGTATTTATCTGCCGTTATAACACACTCGTTCAAACACACGCCTTCAAACTCGGAGTCGCCCATGCACGTAAACCCTACCGCGCCTCCGAACCTTTTTTTCCGATCGCATGCGAGTCACGTCGGCGCCCCAGCAAGGCAATTAGTAGCTCTCATCTGTGTGTGCCGGCTGGAATCAGAAGAGGTGACAATCTGCCGGGTCCAATAAGAGGGCTGCGGACAGAGGCTGACAGGAGGTGGAGGTGTGTGTGTGTTTGTATGCATGCAAACCTTATGTGTGTGCTTGTGTTAAGACAAGCTGTTTGGTCATTAGGGGGGTCGAGTCGTGCTCTCTGATACAGCGTTGCATTAACATTTTTACACCCTGAAGCTTATTATGTGTTTCTGCAGACGTGTACTTTTCTGGATGGATGCAGACGTAATATATTTCTGCATCCAAATGTTTGGGTCTTTTTTTTCGCCTAGATTACATATTTCTGCCTTATATCTGCCCGTGTCGGACAATCTGGAATGGACTGTCCTCTCCATGAGTCAGACTTATTGATCTGTTGACATGAAAACCAGCATGCCTCCTTGAGGAGCGCTCCTAGCACCACCTGCTGTCTCTGCCTGTCCGCCTGCATGCCTGTCTGGGCTTTCATCTTGAAGCACTCCTCCCCTCTGCAGGCACTTAGACACACACTTATACACACACACGGACTCAAGACACCTTCAAAACCTCAGACAAAAGAACCTTATTTTCTTCTGCGACTTAATTTAAAATGATTCTGACTACAGAGCGTAGTCCTTTGTGCTAGAAAATGCACATTTGATGGACAACATGTTTGTTTTCTGCTAACAGAAATTACATTTTAATTCCACGCTTTTATTGTTGTTGTGCTGCCTGCATGCAACTTAATTTCCTGTAATGTAGAAGTACCAACTGTAATGTCCTCGGCTTTTAATAAGCAAAGAAAGTCATGACCATGGCTGCAAAACTAAGCCAACATGGAATATGTTATTGATCGGTCAGCCAGTATTATGACCCCTAAGCTCCAGAGCAGATGGCAGCGAGCTCAGGCCCAAGGGTGAGATGAAGCTAATAGTTTGCCCTTGGTCAAGGTTAACCGCTACATCTCTGCAGACTCACAGACACTCTGTGATATAATTACTCCCAAAGTCCCTGCGTTGTCCTAAAATGCAGTAGGGTAGCATCTACAGTGGCAAGTGGAAAATGACACACAATTTGGAGAGTAATACAACAGGGGAGGGACGTCGTGAAGAGCAGAAAGAACGTGATAAAAGTGACAGCTTCAAGTGTCGGTTTGGCACAGTGGTTGAGCGATACAGATTGGACTTTGTAACGTTTGATGATAAAACAAAGGAAGGGCAAACAGGGGAAAAAGTGAAATTGGTGGGGGGCGGCGGGGAGAAGGGGAGGGAGATTTTGCAGGATCAAGCGACGAATGGATGTTGAGGGTTACGTGCAACGGGATCCAGACAGCAAATTGATTATGGAGCACAAACACTAATCCGCTGTCTGAGCCCCATATCGCTGCCGTAGACAGAGCATCCCCACAGGAGCGCAATCCTGCACCCACACGCATCTTTCCCGGACTTCCTCATCAATACAGCCCCCGCCTGTCTCCCCCAAGCCTCTTAACATAGGTACTCCATGCCTGCCAAGATTGGTCCTCCTCTGAATATAAATCTTGCTTCACTCCCTTCAGCCCAACCCTCTCGCTGCTATCTCATCTCTAATGTGATGCATTGCAAATTTCGCCGGGCTTAACCCCCTCACCTCCCTTTCATCCTCCGTCTCTGACTTGCACCTTTTATATATGTGATCGTGCATATGTTTCTCTTGAGTGCATGTGTAGAGTGTACCTCTATTTGCATGTATTCATATGTATTTGCAGGTATGAAATACATGTTTGATTACATTTCTCTCACTTGGAAGCCCTGCCACACTAATCATTGGCTTTCACATAGTCGGAGCTGTCAGTGATGACATTCTCACGTGGTACAAATGAAGTCACCGTACCACTGATCAATAGAGGAGGAGAGCATATCTCACACGCACACACACACACATAAACACACAATAAGAACGATGGAGAGACAGGGCTTATTGCTTCAGTAGCACTTTAATTCCAGAAAGACACTTTCATGTCGTCTCCTGAGACATGCGCTAAAGAGAGGAGTAGATACAAAGACAGTGAGACAGTCAACGAGAGAAGGAAGGCGTACACGGAGGAATTTCACTCGTTAGACTTAAATTTGCGGGTCTGTTGGGACTTTGGAGAATTTATTTTTAGTAGACGCGTCAAAGTTTTTCCACGACTTCTACCTTCTATAACTTTACATTTGTAACTTGGAAGATTTTGATGTCTAGCTGAAGGAGGAGTCATTCGGGCACTCCTTAAAGAAGCTGAAACGTATGATTGTCACAATAAGGCAATGATTTTTTGTTTAATGTCAGTTATTGTTCCCCAAGTAAGCCAATACTGAACACCTCAGACTGACTTTGAAGCGACATTTTTGTACAAACATTAAAACTAAAAAGTTCCTCCATGTCTGCAAACACGTCCCTAGCATAGGCTATGAATTTCCCTCGCTTATTTCGAATGCAATGTTCAACAAGGCTCTAACAGTTAAGCCAATTTGTTCACATGCTAACCGCTTGGAAAGAGGTGTGCTTGCCGAACAAATGTTTGATATATACACCACATACAGCAGGCCGTAGAAACTGTAGAAAGACTTTCCCTCCCTGTTGATAGCCACAAACACAAACATAGTGTGTGATGTTAGCTAGACTGAGTTAACGTGTGTACAGTTGGCGCATTGGATGTTTGTTTGAGGCACTGCTTTTAAAAAGAAAGTAGACTGCTGCAGAAATGACAAATTACCTCTCATTAGCGAGCTCACAGAAGCTCATTTGTGATGAGGGTGTAGTTACAGTGTAGCATTCTTTGCTAACTGTTGCTAATGTTTTTAGTTAGCTACATTTATTTAGACCAGTGTTGTGACCATGTCATCTTTGCTAAAGTCCTAAGTAAGTCTCAAGTCATCTGGTCCAAGTCTCAAGCAAGTCTCCAGTCATTTTTTTCTTGCACAAGTAAAGTAAAGTCGAGTCCTTAGTTAAGGCAAGTCAAGTCCCAAGTCAAGTCACTTTTTTACCACCCAAGATCCAGCCCTCTTACCTGTAGTATCCGGTCTTTATAAAGAGAAAAAACAAGGTGTTAGTAGCTCGTCTAATAATGATATTATTTGCCAATGTATATAACCTGTTCAAAAAGGTTGACAATGAATTGTATCTGTATTATCTTGGCACAGACACAGCCATGATGATGGTCTGCTCTGAGACCATATTGAGTAGTAACGAGTACGACTGATGAGGCTTCTCTTTGGGGAAAAAACATCAGGCAGCGGGGGCCTTTGATGTTGCGTGTTGCCATAGCGACGAGTTTGACTGAAAGCCAGTCATCAATCATGACAATCACAAACGGGGAGCTTTTTGAGTCGTCCAATCATGACTCCCAGTTTGCGCTGCATACATACCTGATAGTTAGAAACTTTACAACATTTAATTTTATCATTTTACATTTAACAGCTAACATTTAATGTTATGAACACACGCAAGTCATTCGAGTCATCATGCCTCAAGTCAAGTCGAGTCTAAAGTCAGGTCACAAGTCATCAAAACAGTGACTCGAGTCGACTGGAGTCCAAGTCACCAAGTCGAAAGTCCACATCTCTGATTTAGACCCTTCACATCAGCACATCAAATACGCCATGTTTACTTGTTGTATAACGTATTACACAGTTGTAAGACAGATAAAAATGTAACTAACTAACTTGCTTCAACACAAATGAAAGCATGTGGAAGTATTAGCCTTCTAGGCAAAGCTAAATTTGGGGCACAGCTGCCTGCTTGTGGGAGCCGCATTTCTGAAGTATAGCTGTGAAAGTGAGTGTTCAGTTTCATAGGAACAGACGAAACATTAAACCCTGACTGACACCACAGGAGGGATTTGGATTACTTATACAAACGCAGGTAACGTTCAGCATTGGTATAGCTTTACATACAGCAATAAATAGCAGTCATTCTAGGTATTTTTGGAAGACGTGTCAACTTAAAGTTGGGTGTTGTTGAAATGCAACTTTTCATTACCTCCCACAGCGAGGCTTCCCTTGTCTTTCCACATCCCGCCGTTCTGAGCATATAAAGGAAACTGTAGCAAAAAAAATGAGGCCTTAAAAAAAGAAGTTGATGAGACTCTCTCCTGTACCTCATGCTTTCCTTGCACTCATTAGCACTCTGTCTTGTCTCCTATATTTGAAGAAGTTTAATGCATATCATATTATATATGTATGGTGTTTAGAAAGCTCTTTATGGCAGGCAATCCACACAGCATCTCAACTGCTGTATACAGCAAATGCACGATACAGAGAAAGAAACAATGACTGAAGTGGAGCACATTGAAGCACGTGTCACATTTGATAACTTTGCAGACAAATCCTGGTAAATATTCTTTTGAAAATCTGCCCGTTTATCTGTATGAAGCGTCTTTTGTTTGCAGATAGAAATAATTTAAACAGTAGAGGGAAGAAAAAGAAGTAAAACTCTGAGGAAACCCCAGGGCTTACTGTATAAAAACATGTCACCCTGAAGGAAGAAAGAGAAAATGGTACAAGGGTGCATGTACATAACAAATAAAGGAAATAAAACAGGCAGAAATAAGCGATGTGAGGAAAGTGGAGGCTTTGGCAGCAGCTGTATCTGATCTCCTGAACATAAAAGAGGGAAACACCAGCGAGTTCAATAACTTAAGCTGATAACGTGGTTTGTTTTGGAGCTCAGCTTCAGTCAAATCCTCCTCTGGAAGAAGAATAAGCATTGAAATGACAAAAAGTTCAAGCTTTGCAACATGTGGCAAGTTTGCTTATGAGGGAGCGATGGAGGCTCTCTGAGCATATAAATCACACAGTGTAATCACAGTAAAATGGTAAAGCCCGCAGGGGAGCGCAGCACTTCTAATTGCAATGCGAGGTCCCCCCATTCATTGCTCCAATCACTCACGTCTCCTCTGTATCTCAGGAGCCCATGTCCCCTGCTCCGCTCACTTTATCATGCATGCATGCATGGCCCTGAACGCACACAGACACACAGCCGGAGAGTGTCTCTTTATATTCTGTCTCTTAATTTCCTCCCCGATTCTTCCCCGAGTCTCAGTTTTGCACATTCCCTCTAACACAACCACACGTTTACTTTGAGTGGCATATATTCATACATAAATAACACTTTCCTCACTTCTTCACTGGCTTTGAAGACCCTCTCTGACTCACATGGTTGCATAATTTTGTTTTATGTAACAATCCTTTTATTCTGTAAATGAACAGTTATTTATAAAAGTATACAAACATTAACAAAACAGAAGTAACATTGTAGAATTTAGAACTAAGGATGTAATCAAAGATACTTAATTGCAAATGAGAAATTACTATTTTTATGAATGCACTTGAATGCACAAAAAACAAAGTATTAGTGAAAGTTAATTGTTACAGAGAACAACAAACCAACAGCAAGTTTAAATTTGATATAGGCTATAGGCTGCATCTCACGGCATCACCTGCGTCATGAGTGGACATTTGTAGTGTCTCAGTGATGTTACGCAAAGTACGCGTCCTGCGTCCCTGAATTAAAATCTGAAAAGATGCAGTAAACTCAATGTCCCTTCATCTTTCCCATACAGAACGATACATTGTGAACAACCATCTAATTAGCGCAGATGAGAGCCCATAGCTGTGTCACAATCAAGGGGCTTGCGATTGCGTCACAGCGGTGAGTAGAAGGCTGTCCCAATTCGAAAGGTCATTCAGATGCGGCCGACTAATACGTCCTCCTTTTCACGGGCCATGAAGGATCCATCGGGTGCATCCTTCGCGGCCCAACGTCTCCTGAGATTCATCGCGCACCACTTCAAAAGATGGCAAACTCTTACACGGCCGAGGAATACACTTTAAAATGTTAATTTTTTTCGGTTTCAACTCAATCGAATAGCTGTGTTACACGTTTAAAAAAACGACAGGGCCTTTGAAACAAATTATCTTTAAAATAATAGGTTATTGTTAGTTATGATAACTAGTTAGATCGCTAGCTACCTGTTGCTAGGCCACAGGAGGGGCGTTTGGTGACGCAGCGGTAAGGGCGGGAACAGCTTGTGACGTAAACAGGAAATCCTCCATAGACCAGACAGTCTCATTTCAGTTCGGCTTTAGCTGTTTACACAGGCTACGGATGGCGCATCCTCTGTAGACAGCCTCCTTCGACGGCTACAGCCCCTGGATGGGGACACAGCTCGTATATACAGTCTCGCAACATGCTAGTTTAGCCACTACAACGACAACTAGCCAGTCAGCACGGATTTCGTTTTCACAATTAAGGATACAAAGTGGTTAATAAACCCACGTTTTCACCCCTCATGCTGTGTTCATGCATGTCGATGATGTTTTACCGTCTAGGGGGATGTGCTAAGCGTACTCACAGTGGCTGTGAAAAAATACTTTCCAACGGCGGCCGCTATTTTCGGCCAGTTTTTTCCAGATTAAGCAGTGAAAGGAAATTTTGTATTAGTACGTCATGCAAATGTGACTGTTGTTTTCTAATAAACTCTTCAGATTTTATTCCTTTATTTTCTTATATTTTGAACATACATGAATATATCTGTTAATTATAACCGTATCATAGCAACATCAAACACGAGTTTAACACTCCAAGTTAATTGGGGGCCCATTTAAATCACCACCCGTGGGTTCAGGGACTACATTGAAAACCTTTCAGCATAACTGGTGTCCATCACCCAGAATCCTCCACTGCAGTCACAGCAGTGGAAATAAGGACCAGCAGTCATAAATAGCACATATTGCAAACTTTTTTACTTCCCCTGCCTGGGGGGGCAGAAGAAGTTTTGAGATGTGGTTTCCATTCCCAGTGCTTACAGCAAACTTCTCTAAAATATGCAATAGATCTGTTTTTAAATGAGTTGTGTACATTTCCTGTCCTATATCCTCCGTTTATAAACCCCCTGCTTTCAATCCGCCATCGCCGCAAGCTCGCTGCCAGACCGGGAGCAGTGGTGCAAATCGCTCACTGTGTCTCGCTGAGTGACGGCTGTAGACCACCCTCAATCACGGCGTGCTTTCACACGCACACACAAGCCAGAGGAGAAGAGGCTGACAGGGAAACGATGCGGGCACTTTGGGACGCAGCTTATCAGTCTGTCTGAGCCGCTCGCCCTTCGCTGGGTCAAATGGATGGGCTGAGTGAGGCGGGGAGGTGTCAGGGGAGCGTGCCCAGAGGACACAGGACAGAGCCCAGAGATGAGGACACAGAGGGAGGGAGCTGCTTCTCCTCTAATTAAATATTTACAGCTTCTCCTACAAGAGGAGCACTACAGGCCTTTTTGCCTTTATACTGTTGTGTGTGTGTGTGTGCGTGCGCGCATGTGTGTGTGTGCGTGTGTCAACATGCCCTCGTTTAATAATTTAAAAAGCAGCCTGATGCAGCTGAATCTGTTTTCCTGTGTGTGTAAGGCCCAGCTGCTAGTTATGGCGGTACTAAAACTTTATATCACCATACTCTCTCTCTTTCTCTCTCTGTCTGTCTGTCTCTCTCTTTCTCTTGTCTGTGTCTGCCTCCTTCTCTTCTCTTCTCTCTCTCTCTCTGGGCCATTATCACTCCACTGGGTGTATCTAAGGTCCCAAATGAATGCAAGGCACACATAAACCAAACTGACAAATACAGAGACATGCATTTAGATGACAAGAGGCTATAAGCATGCATAATTCATGCCACATGAGCAATGTTCCTCCAGTGTTTAATGTCTTCCGCTTGTGTGTGTGAATTTGCATGTGTAGGCACTTGTGCACGTCTGTTCGTGGCTCAACATCAAACACTTTTTTGTAGGGAGAGGTTTGTGTGGGAGAAACTAAGTAGATAAGTATATGCGCGCGTATGTGTGTCTTTCTGTTTGCTTTGTCTTTTGTGATGACTAATGGCAGTTATTTGTTTCTCCTGAAACTTTTCCTGAATCCTAATAAGGTAATTTACCTACCAAAGGCGCCTCCGTGTTCGACTCGCGCTCGCTTTAGCTCCACCCGTCTATTTCAATTGCGTGCGAGAGCATCCAGATTCCATCCAAACCCCGCAGCGTGTAATATGATGGTTCAAAGAGCAAGTTTGGGAGATTTGGAAGCTGTCTAATTGAATATCCTGTTAAAGTGACGGGTGTGAATCGCGGCTGTGTAGGCGCCTGTCAAAATGCAGAACAGAGCAGACAGTTGGGACAGGCAACAGACATGACAGGTATGGCAATAGTTCCAAATTTTCCAGCCGTTTTTGCCGATTTCGATACAGATATATTTGCCATGTTTTTTCCCCACCTAATTGCAGAGAACATCAAGTCTCCCCTGTAGTGAAATTGATATCATGCCTACTCTTATTGTAGCGGCCCACTGGCAGATGCAGAAATAACACAATCAGTGCTTTTTCAAATGTACACACTCACTGGGTAATTTTAAGGGGAATCTACACCGACACTGAAGCGTCAGACAAACGTGCGTGACACGTAAGCGTCACGGCAGAATCTTTTTTGCAATCTACACCGGCTACGACAACAGCAAAGGTAAGTCCCAACTTTAGCCAATGGTAGTTGCGATTCCTGGCCATGAATAGGGGCGGCAGTGAGCCCAAAAAGTGTGCAGTCTGCCGGTTATTTCTTAATTGTGCTTAAATTCTGTAGAATGTAGAAGTCTAATAAGAATTAATTAATAGGATTGGTATACCCAGATGTTGAGGAAATGTCCATATTCATTGCTCTTTCTAATTAATCTTGCCCGCTCCTCTAGCCGATCAATAATCTCTATTTACAGATTCCACATAGAAATGTAGAATCTGTAGGCAGGGACGTAGAGTTCAGGGATGGCAAGTGATCTGGTTTCTGTTTGTTCTACACTTGGTAGTCCGAGTAATATTGACCAATCACGTATCAGCAGGCTGCTGCGTTTGCAGGAAAAACAGTCTCCCATCAGCGGCTGTCTGACGATGATTTAGCTTCTTATTAATCTCTATAAACAGACATCTGCATGCTAACAGCTAACAATCTGTTCTGGATCTAAAATTCACCTTGAGATAAATTCTCTTGACACTGTGTCAACGTTGAAAAATGACATATCTGCTGTTGCCGATGTGTCATATTCAAGCCATTGCTGATAATATTGTCCATCTCTAACAGAAACTGCAGTTTGGATCGCCGACTGATAAGTTTGATGTGCGTACCCGGACCCGTAGTGGAGCTGCTGTTGGATTTATTAGATGTTCTTTTCCTACTATATAGGCCTTGGAGCAGCAGGGACACAGTGTATAGAGTTTGACCAGAGCTTTAAGAGTGCTTCTAGTATTGATCTGCTGTGTAGATAGATACCAGAGTTGTAGTCTGTGATCCCAGAGAGCACAGAGCCGGCTGTAAGTGTCTGCGATGCATCCGAGTCTAGAGTACAGTGTGGCAGAATCGGGTTACCGCCGTGTTTGTGCTGATGCTCCGAGCCTGTACTCGCGATGAATAATGGATTGTTAATCCATGTGTGTAAAATACATCTCTCTCTCTCTCTCTCACGCACATACCTTTCCTCGCCTTTTTCCAACGCCGCTCTTGTTGTGCAAAGGTGTGTTTGCACTCACACTCCCTTTGTCTGTGTGCGCGTTGAAGTGCCTCTCTTCAGAGATCAGTGTCAGCAGCGAGAAAAAAGGGACTGATTGTCAGTTTTATTCTGCTGACATTGAAAAGCTGGTACGAGAGAGTGATTTAACAATTTAACAAGGAGTTCCACAGGACGCTTTAAATATTCAGCTGTGTTGAACTTTGCCTTAAAGTATAAAGAGAGCCAGATTTAACACAAAGTAATGGCTTGAGAACATTTGCAATTCATATTTTACACATCAGGCTGCTGCTCTCATCCAGAGGGACGGTGTGCGAGCGAGAATAGAAGATATTTGTGTGTTAACATCGTTACGGGCCGCCTAGTGATAAAAAACGGTGCAGAAAAAGAGCGTGATTTGGAAGGGTAAGTGTTTGGAGTGGTGGATTTTGGGAGTGAAATTGAACACAGGTATGGTGCAACCAGGCTGAGACGGGTGGGCGCGTGGAGTTTTTCAAATCCACCGAGGAAGATGTGGGGTGACTGCTGAGGAGGAAAGAGAGAGGGAGGAGGAAAGGGGGGTGAAAACAGCAACATTTCGGTAAGCTATCCGAGCAGGGTGGTAATACAGACAGGAAAGGCGTGAAGAATGAAAGAGAGCGTGGAAAATAATATTTCAGACGGCTCCAGCAACAATAGTCTCTTTATCTCATTATCTCTTCCAGCGGTCTATATTTCATTACATGTACCCCAGCCGATACCCTCCCTGATACCCTCTCTAGCGTGTATCTCCGTGTTGAACACCACACCGTCTTTGTTCAGGTCTTGCCTTCTTTTACCGTGTCTGCAGCTGTAAATTGAGGCGGTACCTGTCAGGTTTATGTCACGTCGTAAAATGTGTTGATGTGTTATTATCCACTTCATCATTTATGAGTACAGAAAAGTGTTCCAACGTGCTGAGCGCCTTTTCTCGCAGCCCGTGTTGTTAATTCCATTTCTCTGCACCTGCTCATTAGATTACTGATGCAGACTTCTCTGGCTGTCCCGTCTAATAATCACGCCGCGAAGGAGACCTCTGCGGTTTGTGTGTTGAAAGGAAACTGTAAGAAATAAAATATAAATCCAAATGTGTTAATTACCGCCTACTTTCCCTTTCCCAAAACAGATATTTCCGGTGCAACTGTGTGTGCGTCTTGTGCGGGTGTCGATGTGTGTTTATGCGCATATGCAGTAATTTGAGGAGAAGAAAGTGACAAGAAAAAAAGGAGTGCGAGGAAAGTGAAAGAGGAAGTGCAGTGAGGAAGAAAGTTGGCAGACGGCAGGAGATGGATTGCTACACTGAAGCTGCAGATGTTGTGATTTTGTGTGTTTATTTATCTCCACCAAATATCACGGCACATCTGGCGAGATGCAGCTGTGATGAAGTGACCTTCAAGCTCTGAATTATGAGCAGTCACATTAAATGTCAGCAGGATTTTGCTGTCAGGTTGTAAAGCCTGTGTGTTACTAGTAAATGCTTTATTAGGATTGACAAGCAGCCATTCTAGCAGCTCGGTAAGCTGTACGCAGGCAGAGCAGTGTAGCTAAATGCTAACATTTGAATGCTAACATACTCACACTGGCTATTTTGAAGAAACTGATGTTTAGCAGGTCTATGTTTGACATTTTAATCATGTGTGAGCTAACATTTGGTTATAAGCGTCAAACACAGTACATTTAAGACTGATGGGGAAGTCATTCCAGCAGTCATCCATCAGTTCGAAGTACTTGGGAAGAGAGTCAGCACCTCCAAGTCTGAGGCCGTGGTTCTCTGCCGGATAAAGGTGGATTGCTCCCTTTGGGTGGGAAGAGAGGTTCTGCCCCAAGCGAAGGAGTTCAAGTATCTCGGGGTCATGTTAACGAGTGTGGATCGTGAGATTGAGGGACTGGTTGGTGCAGCATCAGCAGTAATGCAGGTATTGTACCGGACCATTGTGGTGAAGACGGATCTGACCTGTAAGGTTGATCTACGTTCCAACCCACCAATGGTCAATTGGGTAGTAACCAAAAGAATGAGATTGCGGATGCAAGCGGCCAAAATGAGTTTCCTCCGCAGGGTGTCCAGAGGGAGCTCGGAGTAGAGCCGCAACTCTTTTGTATTGAAAGGAGCCAGGTGAGGTGGTTCAGTCATTTGATTAGGATGCCTCCTGGGCGCCTCCCTTTGTAGGTTGTCTGGGCACATCCAAGTGGGAGGAGTACCCCGGGGTACACCCAGAGCCCGCTGGAGGGATTATATATCCCACCTGGCCTGGGAATGCCTCGGGATTCCCCAGGAGGAGCTGGAAAATGTTGCTAGGGAGACGGACGTCTGGGCTAGGTTGCTTAGCCTGCTGCTATCTAAACCCAACCCCGAATAAGCAGAAGGAAATGGATGGATGGATGGAGGGGATGTAATAACTTTTCCGATATTTTTCATAAAACAATGATTGGCAAAACCATCATTTCAATTGTCAGTCATGACAATTCATCATAAGTGGTATGTACCAGATTGCTTTCCAATAAATCTTTTGGTTATAGAAACATTGCATTCAAAAGGACAAAGGTCAACCTCATGGTGGCACTACAGGGGAATGTCAAGGTCATTAGAGGACATGAATGCCTGTACATGAAAATGAATTCAATGGTTGTTATAATATTTCAGTTTAGACCAACATTGTGGTCAGACAGCTAAAAGTAGAATCCCTTTTTGCACGGAGATTCTGCAACAGTGCCATAACGAAGCTCTGCCATTAGAGCGTCTTTATATTTTTACACTGAAGCACACAACGCCATGCACGATGTGTAAACATAGGGCGCAGTTCCCTCCTGCCGGCTCCAGCATTTACACAGAGGCCATTTCTCTTCAGTTGTGTCCCCGGTACTACCTCCGATGCCGGCTCAGAGGAGGAATAACTTCGACCTTCAACCCACCAACCATTCTGTCTCCATGACGATTGCAGACGGCAAGGTGCAACAGTCCAATCTTGAACAGGCTGTCTAAAACGAGCTAGTGAAGCTAGCATTTTTGTGCCTAGCAGACATCTAGGCTGCATTCTCAGTTCATTCTTTACTGTCAGTTGCAAACTTTTAATGGTTGCTCTTGACTAGCTTACCCGATCTGAACCTCATAAAAGCTGGACTGTAATGATCAGCAAATGTCAGTGTTGTCAAGCAAAAACACAACCTCAGGAAACTGCCAATCAGACGGTTGCTAATTGGTCTGATGGGCATGCTGCCTGCGGTAGCTGTAGGCGATCTGAGGGTGCTTGCGAGATGTGATTTGCATTGGAGAATAACGTCCCTTTAAAGAGACTGAAGAGGAGGTAGACAAAGCAGTTCCTCTTCTCCTGTCTTGTATCTTGTCAGCGAATTATTACATTCACAAACAGGACAAATACGTTCTCTGGAAACACACACTGTCTCCCTCTCTCTCTATCACACACACATCCTCTCTCAGTGCTCTATCCACGAGGCAGATTGTCATCCCCAATCTGCAGAGACTTTTCCTTCCGCCCTATCATGCATGCAACGCTCACGCACACGCAAGTAAAAGCACTCAAAAGATGTCACACTGTGTATAAACATTCATTATTCATTTTTAAAACCGCACATAAACAGGACTCACACACGCGCACGCCCGCACACACACTCGCACTGTTAGGGTAATTAGTGGAAAGTTGGAAGGAACAACTGTCTCACTACACGGCGAGGAGGATGCTGCCACACACAGATGCTTTCCTCACACTGTCTCACCTACTACGTCCCCTAAAACCAAACACACACACACACACACACACAAACATGCACATGGCGGTGTGTTGGCCTTCGGGTGGAATTACAGGTCGGATTTCAGCTTGGTGGAGATGTAGGAGCACGATAGTGGCAGGCTGAACCGAGGGGCAATGAATCAGTGCCTTATCAGACCTCTGGCCCCAGGTATGAACTGTCAACACACACACACACACACACACCATTGGCGAACATCTTAGTTCCACAGTCGGACACAGTAACAACGTCGCAGCACGTGTCTCGCGTGGCTCAGTGGGACAGTTGTCGGGCCACTCTTCCTCTCCTCCAGTCCGCAGTCTGTCCCCCCTGCTCAGTTATTCTCCCGGCGCCAGGGAGGAGGAGTGAGAGGAGGTTGCCATGTTTAATTCAGCAGCTTCACAACAGGGCCCCGTCACCGTGTAGATTTATAGTTCTGCTGAGAGAAGAATGAGGAGATAGTTGGGATTTAACTACCTCGGGATGCTAATGGGAGATTTAGCTCGCACTTTAGAAAATCACCTTAATCCAGCGTTGTTCCGCAAAAGGGAGGGATGGGAGCGGAATACGAGAGGCTTTTTCTTAGAGTTTTGTGAATTTAGTCCACAGATGGGGAGACATTAGCATTTTTTCAATAGGAATTATGCCTCGTATTCACATGTGATTACGGATAAAGATCCAGTTCTCAAGGATGCTTGATTTAAAAACATGAAATAGCTTCCAGTTTCCTGATGATGAAATATCTGATGGGGCACGTCACCTTCAGGAGAAAACAGGCCTTCAACGCTGATGTTTTACAGGATGCATTAGTGCACATAAAAGTTTATTAGTCAGGCAGCACTGGGGAGCCGTCAGGCCCCATGACTGTATTTCACCAGGCTGCAGAGCTGCGTCTAAATGCTGTGTCTGCAGGAACAAAACAACAAATTTCACAGACTAATAAAGCCCAAACTAGTCTCAGGTTGAGCAGCACCGCCTGTGAAGTCTGATCACCAAATTTACATTTATAACTTTTTTTATGGTCGAGTTCGTAAGTGTTCATCTTTGTTGCGAGAGGAAGATGTTTGTGCTGCACCCTGAGGAAGGCCCTCTTATTCCACAGTGTGTTTAACATTCTGCAGAGGAAGAAGCGGGGAGGGATGGATGAGGCATGTGAGACTTTTATCAGGCGAGATGAGAGTTGTGACAGTCTGGAGCTCAGGTTTTCTGGGCTGTCTGTCTGGGTGTCCTTCACACTGAGGGCTTGGATGATGAGGCTTTGGTGCACGGGAGGGGGAGTTTTCATGTGACAGAAGGCTTTGCCTAATAGCCAGTCTGTTCGCCAACTCTGTCTGTTTTTCCCTGTCACATACGCCACTCTTTTTTCTCACATTCTTCCCCTCCTCCTCCTCTTCTCCGGCCATATGCGCCTGTGACATCCCTTCATCTGTGATCGAGGAGAGCGCAGGCAGAGGAGGAGACGCTATCATCTCTCCGAGTGTGGAGTAAACAGGCTTTTAATTTCCAAATCTCTCCGCAGCAATCTAGACTCGGGGACGGCTCGTCCAGGCACCTGGGCAGCGGGCTGATTAAGGTGGCGCCGGCGTTCTGCTGTTAGAGAAGGGGGGTTGTTTGAAAGAGGCAACAGGGGGCAGCTCTGCCAGCCTGCCAAGTGTGTGGGCGCTGCTGTGACCAGTCAGTCTTCATAATGGCTGTCTGGCTCTGGGACAAAGCCAGCTCAGTGGTCACATGACTGACTGAGTGCAGAGCAGGCTAGGAGGGGCTCTCTTCGGTTACCCTGGATCAATGGGTGTCTATGGAGACGGCAAAGGGCAAAGAGGGGAAGGCATGACCGGCGTGGGCGAGTGAAAGATGGGGAGAGAGAAGAAAACAAGTTGTAAGTAAATCCAGGATATAAAGGAGAACAGAAACAGGAACAAGGCAGAAAATTACAGCCAACTTACAGTCAGAAAAGAGTGAATAGAAACAGCGGAATATAAGAAGCCTAAAGTAAGCACAGGTGCTCGCTATTCATTACCTTTAAGCGGATGCTGTGTGCTTTCTGAAGGACAGATAAAAGTTTATCTCTCCGATGTGTATTTCTTTCCCTTTCTCACTTCTTTGGACTGAGATTTAAACTTCAAAGGAGTATTAGATACCACAGAAATTTCAATTTAAGCCAAAGTCAGAGTCTGCATTTAAATTGTGTGTGCGCATTTTAAAAAAGCATGCAGGAAAAAGAAGTTAGCTCTTGGAAAGTATGAGATATCTGCAGACCGTGGACCTGTATAATGAATAAAGATCCACCTGGCTGTGCCTGAGATCCGTGGCCTCAGTCGGTTTAATATTGGTGGTTTTATATAACTGGTCTGACAAAGCAGGTTATCAGCTTTAATCAGAGATGTTCTGATCTGGGTATGAGCATTTACACTTTTCAAAGGTGGGAATTAAAGTCTAATTACGTGCAACAGGAACAGATTTAGACTGGGATTAGGAGAGAAGATTACTCTGCATGGGGAAATGGTATTTTCAACAGCAAAAATAACTTTACAGAACAGTCTGGGGCATACCTATGATACAAACAGGTAATTAAAGAGAGAGGATATTAGTAGAGGGATTCTTGAACATTTTAACCAAGAACTAAACATCTACAATCACACTAGCATCCTTGTTAGGATGTGACGCTCTTAACGCACCGGAATAAGAATTTGTTGCCTGGAGGAAACATGCAGAGAAAACTTTGGAGGAAAGGCCATGATGTTACCTGCCGATAGGTGTAACCCTTGGTAAACATGAAAAGAGTTATTGCAGTCCGTCCATTATCTACACCACTTATCCTGTTCAGGGTCGCAGGGGGCTGAAGCCAATCCCAGCTGTCACTGGGCGAGAGGAGAGGTAAACCCACGACTGATTGCCAGTCCATCACAGGGCTGACACATAGAGACAGACAATCTGTCACGCTCACATTCACACCTACGGTCGATCTAAAGTAACCTAACGAGCATGTCTTTGGACTGTGGGAGGAAGTCGGAGAACCCGGAGAGAACCCAAGCATGCACGGGGAGAACATGCAAAGGCCCACTTTGTCCGAACCAGGATTAGAACCAGGAACCTTCTAGCTGTGAGGCGACTGCACTAACCACTGCAGTTTTTACTGGTGGAAATATAATCATAACCACCTATGAGATTTTTAATTATTGTGCAACAGTGTCAAAATCCCACTTTAGTAATGCAAATACTTTCCTGACATTTTGGCTGTAATGACAATGGAATCACTCTAAAGCAGGGGTGGCCAGCCCAGGTCCTGGAGAGCCACCTTCCTGCATGTTTTAGGTTTCTCCGTACTCTGACACCTGATTTGAATGATCTGCTCGTTATCAACCAACTGAAGCTTTTCAGGGGACTGATAATGAGCAAAACATTCAAATCAGGTGTGTTAGAGTATGGAGAAACCTAAAACATGCAGGAAGGTAGCTCTCCAAGAGCAGGGTTGGCCACCCCTGCTCTAAAGATACTGTAATGCACACAGCGAGACTAATGGCTACAATACAGCACAGTTTATTAGTTTAGTTTAGTTTATTAGTTTATTTGACAGGGGCCGTGCACAACACAACTGTTGGGCCAGAGTTAGCTATATAGCTCATTTACATCTGAGGTCCCTGGACAGGAAGATCTAAAAAACACACATCACAATACAAACAAACAATAAAAATGAACAATTCTAAAATAAAGTATATGACATAAAAACAACATACATTGCAAAGCTACCTGTCCTTCTCTTGATGTTGGAGGACAGTTCCATACAAAGGTTAAAATCAGTGATCACATGGCTGGTTTGCCTTAAAGGTATAATAAGGAGGATTTTTCCTGCATTTTGTCATCAACACATTCAAACTGGGCCCCTCCTCCTGGGCTCCTGGTGATTGGCTCAGGGAACCACAACAGTACCCCTCCTGAAAACGTCCCGTGCAAAGCAAAACAACAGAATAGCGGCAGAGGGAAGGGTCTCACAAGGGTCTGCACACACACTCACCAACACACATGTATAGAGGCCCATAAGTGGGGATTTTTATTATATTATATTTGTAAATATCTATATTTTATTTTTCTAGGAAAATCCTACTTATTCTACCTTTAAGCCATGTTTTAAGTTTTGTTTTAACAAATACTTAAGCTGTGCAGTCTCTGATATGTGTGGGAATTGAATTCCACCTTTCTGTCGCTCTTACTGAACATGCTGATTGAGCAAAAGCAGTTTTCTGAAATGTAGCTGAACAGTCCCCGATATAAAACATGAGAAAAACCTCCACCTACAGTGCAACATGTTGGGACAGCGCAACATGTGACATAGTGTGTGTGCATGTATGTGTTATCTGTGTCTGTGGATGGATGTATGTGCTGGGATCAATAGTTTCCCTGTCTGGTTCTGCTTGCTTTTAGTTTGCTTGAGCTGTGACTTTTGTGTAACTCTAGCTGTAACTGCAGCTGGACGGAGTCCAGAATAAAATTACCCAAGGGGACAATAATGTATATCTTATTGTTAACCTCTGACATTTTGTAAGTATGCACAATACATAAAAATTACAGTCTTACAGTGTTGTGCAGACATCTGTACTGATACATTTTGTAATGAAGCACACAGCCTCTCTTGATGGCATTTTTCTGTGTACTTCATCTCAGCGTCCTGTAAAAACAGAGAGCCCATTTTTTCAGGCGTTGCCTTACAGCCTGTCAAGTAAACTATGTAACAAACTGCAGCGTACCGTGCTGCTGAACAAAGCCTAAATATACAGAAGTGGTCCTTCCACATCACTGATGGGCACGCGGCCAGAGGTGCAGCAGCTAATTGAGTTTTTGATTACGCTCTTCTGATTTTTATTTTTTGGTTTTAAGCTTTGGTACTTTGAGGTCTGTTTCAGCCAAGGTATTATCAGAGCAGACCTAATGGCAGCCAGTATTTTGACACGCCATCCTTTTAAACATTCAGAAGCCTGTTATTAACTCTGTTTGTCATCAGTCATCATGTCCCTCTCACAGCAGAACACCTAACGGCTACATTCACTTTGTATCACCGGAGTAGACAATGGGCAGCACACCGCAGCGAGCCATTCATCCTGTTTCACAAACAGCCTTTGGGTTTCTTTATGACTCTGGCTTTTACTGCGTTTTGTGAGCGCGTCGAATGAATAATAGCGAGTAGTGACGCAGTCTAACCTCCTGAAGATCAAACCTCTTGTTAGCAGACTCCATCCAACACGTCTCCCCTCTCTCTCTCTCTTTAGCGATACAGTTGGGGACCATTAAGGTGATTCCATTATCGCCTCCTCGCTCTCCTCTAAGGGATCTTCTTAACGTCATTCATTGCCATTTAATTTGTGACCGAGAGTATAATGGCCCGGCGAAATTGGACGGCGCAGTCCTGTTCCTGCACAGGAGGGTGCTATTATGGATAATTGTTGATTGTCAGATTGCATCTCATTGGAGAGGGGCTATAAAGGACGCTTTATGCTGTGTTCTCCACTGAAGTCATGCGCCCAAAGCAAGTGAGGACAGGGAGCCGTTGCCTTCCTGCTGCGGTCAGTTTTAATTGCACGTTCATGCTAATGAGCGGTTCTGTTTTTGCGGGGCTACATGGGTGGGGTTCTCCTCAATTAATCCCTCAATTGCCCCTGTGGCCACAGGAAATGTAAAATCACTAAATGAGCCAGTGTAAGATAGAGTCTTCACTGCAGTTTAATGCTCTTATCGGAGCAGCTCCGCGTTAATTCCTCTGTATGATTAACGGCGGGTACCTGTGTCAAAGTGAGCGAGAAATTAGTTCACGGAGGGATAACGGTGTTCATCCGGCTCCTCGCACCTGCTGCTGCAACAGACAAAAAACCTGTGTGATTATTCTCATCGGCTGAGCTTTTTATTCTGCTCCACTGACCTTTCCGCCTCGGCGTTCGCAGGAGACGGCATCCTCAGCCTAATACATGCATCATGTTGCGAGTCGGCTGCACGCAATCCCGTGTTGGAGTGGTGCGGGCCGGGTGTACATTGTAACATGATGGCGTGCATGAGCATGAGTTTGAATGGGGTCTTCTTGAGGCGATGCATCTGCTGGATGATGAGATGGATTTATCCTCGCGCTTTCCTCTCCCATGTTTTGCGTTGATGAATAAGCCGCGGCGCACGCAGAGGGTCACATTAAACAGCCCCCAGCTCTCTATCCTCCGTGCTATGATGCACTGCCTGTTGTCTCTTCACTTCCTCCATGAACTGATTAAGTCTTTGGAACAGCATGGAAACACCACAGGGTGGTGCATTGTTTTCCAGGAGGAAGACAGTGAGCAGTATGAGGAGAGCAGCGACTCTGAAAGATGCAGACTGTCACCGTTTGGAGCATTTCAGGACTCGTTTCGTACGATGCGAGCCTCTCTCTCTTTGGTCAGGCAGTTTGTTTCCCTCTCTCACACAGATCTTCAGGATTCAGTCAATAATTCATTCATATCCAATGCTGGCAGGAATTGTACATTTGTGCATATCTGACGAGTTTCATCCCAAAGTGAAGTGTAATTACAGAAAGACTCATGCCTGCTTCATATTTAATAAGATAAAGGAGTGCTCTTTTCTCGTCCTGATCAGGCTGTCACTGTAGATATTAAATTATAACAGTCTGGATATAGTGAGTGTGGACAGTTATATCTCCTGGAGAAAAAGAATCACTTCAGCCCAATAAATCACCATGTAAACAAAGCCAATACTGCTGCGACTGTAGCTCAATAGGGTTTGCTGCCCAGATGCAGGCTGTAAAGGCATTTTTCAGATTTATCATGAAGCGCCCGGGGAGCTTTGACACCCCGTGGATAATTCTTTCATCTCGTGGAGGAAGAACAGCATCGTTGTTTTTTTGTTTGTCTAAAGGCGAGTCACTAACATCATAAATCCCTGCATGTCGGCTTTGCAGAGTTTGTGTTTGTGTGTAAGGCTACACCGGGGAATATGAGACCTGGAATGGACATTATCAAGGTGCAAGGGCAGTGTCCTCCTTTGAGCTCTTACATCATGTCCCCTTTTTTGGGTCATTGTGTCAATCAATAAGCTCCAAATCACAACAAAAGTTACCTTTTCGAGCAGAACCAGACTTATGGTGAACAGCCGTCTGCCACGACCGGATTTGAGAGAGAGAGAGAGAGAGTGACGGACGAGGGATGTACAGACGTTTCTCGCAACTGCCACGTGCGATGTCGCGATGTCACGGCGCAGGACGTGCGAGATTGGGGCGAATTAACTGCAACACGTCAAGCTGCTACTTTATTGTTGCTTTGTGCAAAAGGAGTACTCGCCATTTGTCTCATTTTCCATCACTAATCTGCAACAAAAGTCCATCTAACATTACATCAGTGCAGCTCTTCATCAGAGCACAGAGTGAAGCGACCGCTGAGCTGCAGAGTCTGTGTGTCGCCTGCCCGTAAACTGTAAACATGCACGCGATGCTGCTGCCGTCACAGATAATGTTAGCAGGATGATCGAGGCAGGCTTTTAAGTAGTGGACGGTGAGCTTTCGTTTCCAAATGTTCCCATCACAGGGCCGGTTACGCTGATAAAACATACGTTTGAACCTCGTTAGAAATGGAAGATAACATACCGTATCAGTAGGGCAACTGCAGCTCACGAGTCTGTTTGTATTTAAAAAAGGAACTCTCTACTTTTTCATATAATATATAATATATAACTTTTATTTATATAGCACTTTAAAAACAAGGGTTTACAAAGTGCTTTGACAAGGAAGCAAAGCAAAACAGAAAAACAAGCAAGTCATAAAACCAGCAGATCACAAAAACAAGCAAAGCACAGAAACCAACAACAGGAGAACCCACACGACATGGCCAGGCACGAGACCGAGGGCACAAAGCAGGAAGAAGTAGAAACAATACATAGATATAAAATAGCTGGACAAGATAAAAGAGAGGAAATGAAGCAAAAAGAGAAATAAAAGCTGTAAAAGCAACAATTAAATAAATACATAAATAAATAAATAAAACCAGCAAGGGCTGTAAAACAATAAAAGATTTAAAAGCAATACAAGCAATGTAAGAGAAAAAAGCAATAAAGGGGTTAAAGGCAATATAAGCAATAAAGGAGATTAGGGCAATAAAACCATAAAAGGACATAAAAGAACTAAAACAATAAAAAGATGAAAAAGAGAGTAAAGTGAAATAAAAATTTCTAAAAGATAGATAAAAGCCAAGAAGAAGACGACATCACGTAAAAGCAAGTCTATAAAAGTGAGTTTTAAGAAGAGATTTAAAAGATGTCACTGATTTTGTGAGCCTTATCTCCTCAGGCAGGTTGTTCCAAAGCCGAGGGGCATCTTTGGTTTTAAGCCTCGACTTTGGAATGACCAGAAGCCCCCCACCTGAGGATCTAAGGCTGCGGGCTGGCTCATATGGTGTTAACAGCTCTGTAACTTCGCTTACAGCCAGACCCAAAGTGATCAGTAAAATCTTAAAATCAATCAAGCCAGGACTAGAGTGATGTGATGTCGTCTGTTAAAACCAGCAAGAAGCCTAGCTGCTGCTTTCTGGACTAGTTGGAGGCGAGAGAGAGATTTCTGATTGATTCCGGAGAGGAGGGGGTTACAGTAGTACGATTATTTTTTCAAGGTCCTGTTGGGTAATTATTGCTTTAGTTTTTGAGATGGTGCGTAAATGGTGGAAGCAGGATTGTACAATTTTCTGTGTTTTTCGAAGGTAAGGTCACAGTCCAATCGGTCGCTGAAGCAAGTGTGTTAAAAGTATGAGAGTAGTTTTGTTAGAGGAAAATAGACTTAAAAGTCCCAAATAATAAACAGTTTGATTGTTAATTGTTTATATGGAAACACACTGTTCATCTGGTATAATTTCCTGTAGTTTTTAATATCGCATTAATATCGCAAAACAACCAACCAATATCGTGCAGCCCTACAACAAATATAATATATGATAGAAAGTTATTGTTGCAATGCCAGATATGAACAAAAACACAGGAGGCCAGCAGGTCCACTGAAGTAGGCGGTCCGCAACAATTATCACATAGTATCAGATCAGCCGACTGTGTTTGTTGTTTTTGTCTGCTCCTGTGTAATGATTTAATCAACCAAGCTGCCAATATACATCCTATGTGTCAGTGGTTTTAAAGCTGAACAGAGAACAGTCATAAAACCCAAGCTGTGAGCCATCTTTTCTGCCATCCACCTGCAGCACCTGCAGAGCCAGCAGCACCTGTGCCGACGCAGCAGCCGCTCACTGTGGAATCTTAATGGACTTTCTCTCCTGGCTGCTGTCAGACTCGCTGACGTTTTCCCTGTTTGCCGTGACAGGATAAAAAGGTCATCAGAGGTAGACGGTGTGCGAAACACAAGATGTTTTCTAATATGAATAAAGTGGACTCTGTGCAACTCATATGTAATCCTAAGGTCTGTGATGTACCATGGAGCAGACTCATTGAAAGTAATCACATTTAAAAATAGTCAATTCTAAAAATAGACGGAGACGAGCGAGAGAGGATTCAGGGCAAAGTGTGTTGTTGCTTTTAAGCTGTTAAAACCCGAGCAGCTGCGTTCTGAATGACCAGGAGGCATGCGAGATATATTTAATATTTTACAAGAATAGAGAATAAAGAGCATCTGCAGTCCACACAAGCAAAGTGCCAGTATGAATGACACAATGTTTTTTAAGTGGAGGACACCTTAAAGTAAACAATGCTGCAATGTAGAATGAAGAATGAACACTTTGAAACTTGAATGTGATGTTACATTCGAGTCATGAGATGTGTAAAGATCGTAAGTACGTGTACTTTTTCACCATGACAACATGTCCTGATAGCTAAACAAATAAACCATAACTAATATTATGACAATGGCCCCTGGCAGTGGGTGGGATATGTTAGGCAGCAAGTGAACATTTTGTCCTCAAAGTTGCTGTGTTGGAAGCAGGAAAAATGGGCAAGCGTGAGGATGTTAGCGACTTTGACAAGGGCCAAATTATGATTGGCAAGACGACCGGGTCAGAGCATCTCCAAAGCTGCAGCTACTGTGGGGTAATGTGCAGGGCAATGTGGAAAAGTGGTTCAGGAATGGTTTAAGGTACACGACAACGAGTTCAAGGTGTTGACTTGGCCTCCAAATTCCCCAGATCTCATTCCAATCGAGCGTGCGATGTGCTGGACAAACAAGTGCAATCCATGGAGGCCCCACCTCGCAACTTACAGGACTTAAAGGATCTGCTGCTGACGTCTTGGTGCCAGAAACAGCAGCACACCTTCAGAGTCTAGTCTAGAGGTCTAATAGAGTACATGCCTGGACGTGTCAGGGCTGTTTTGTAATGTTATGTCTGATCAGTGTATATGACTATTGGAGAGTACAAGTAACAGGCGTACACAACGAACACTTGCTCTAGAGCTGAATGTGAGTTCAAGCCATTAGGCAACAAGTTGTCACATTTTTATCAAGTTAATTGAATTATTTAAATATATATTAAGAGCATCAGAAAATAGTTGGAGTTCCAGAGCTGAGAAATAATGTTATTAGCACTGTGTTTCATAACTGTGTGAGAGAATAAAGATCTTTAGGTGTAGCAGCAATCGCTTCAGGGAGTTGGATCAGAACACTTTTTTGATGCTCAGGTGTGAGTGTTGAATAAAAGATGAAGAGTCCAGAGCTGATGTTTAGGCTGTTTATCCAAAATCCCAAGGCAGGTTCACAATTACAGCTTGTGAGGTTGTTTACATAGTTGTAAATTTGGCATTTTTGTGTGTGTTTGTGTTGTTATGTTCACGGTCGCACACGTGATAAAAAAAGAGTCCATGAACGATCACTGATGTCTCCGTGGTAGGTGCAGTAAACAAGCCCGGGCAGGTCTCTGTCACTGCCGTGTTTTGGGGAGATGCACTGAGTCATGCTGTGTTCAGATGCGCTCAGAAACGTGAGTGATCAGACACATGACTTTTTTTGCAATTACATGTATATATGAAAAAAGAACATAATCAAAAATGCACATTTTACAAGTGCATACACAAAGCGAGCTGGACAATGCTACCACTAAAGCTTCTGAATGTGTCAAAGCAACCAGCAAGAAGACTGAACATTGTGTTAATTTATTTCATAACAGTATTAACAATAACTAATAACTAACAATAACTAACCCCCGCCTTCGTCAACTTCTCGCAGCACACAGATGTTAGTATGATCAATCAGACCTACTTTAACCTTTCCAGCTTCGCTCCTCAGAGCCGTAGCTTTGAGACCTCTGGTTTATTTTCAGCTGATTCATTTAGCTTTTGCAGCCTGGACAAACTCAGCTGCTGAGGATGGTGTTGAGATGTCATGTTAAGGGTGCATTAAACATAGGGATGTCGCGGTGAAGGAACTTCCCCTGCGGTGATTTAGGATTGCTCAACCGTGCGGTATGCGATATTACCGGCATGTATTTTTTTGTTTTTACAAATTACTTGACAACTGATTTTAGCGATGTATAAATAAGCTTCATTGTTAGGTTATTATTAAGTAGCATATATTGTTGCTTTTTAAGTGACGCAGATTACACAGTTTTAAAACAAATAAAT
This sequence comes from Semicossyphus pulcher, assembly GCF_022749685.1. Classification (NCBI taxonomy): domain Eukaryota; kingdom Metazoa; phylum Chordata; class Actinopteri; order Labriformes; family Labridae; genus Semicossyphus; species Semicossyphus pulcher. The sequence continues at coordinate 21,102,889 of NW_027211759.1, forward strand.
ACTTGTTTAGTGCTAAATGCAAAACGCCTCCTCGCATCCCGACCAGCCTTTATACCGTCTTTCTCAGACATCGGTTCAGTTTTACTTTTTCTCTATTGAGAAGTGTCTCACTGCTGCTTCTTCTGATTTTTCTTCTGCAAACTTGACACCTGACAGCATTCAGGTCCTACTGTGTACTTCATGCTGCCACAGCGACCTGCAGGATGTGACGTGTGGCGTTTGAGTGATGGGGGGAAAAAAACAGTGCTTCACTGCTAATATTGGATAGTATTTATTTTTAGAAAGCTTTCACATTTTATTTAATTTTCAGTTGATTTATTGAACATGGGGTTTTAAGTAGGCAAGCTTCGATATTAAAAAGAATAAATAAATGAATAAAATTGCGGTGGTGATGGTAATGGGGTCCACCCCGCGGTTGACGTCACATCAACGTGGTATTGCGGTCACCGCAACGGCCCGAATAAAACAGCTGCTCTATTCACTCAATTCAGCAAACCGAATACACAGCCACTTTATTTGACCTTGTCTGAAAACTTTCTGCTGACTACTTTAACAAGGCCAGGTAAAGGTGAAGGCTTGGCCGGCAGCTCTATAGCCAGGTCATATTGAACCAGACTTGAGATGAAATCTCACTAACGGAGTTTGAGTCCTTTTTTCCACTGCCAGTAACCGACCATTGAAAACTTGCTCAACTCAGGCTCTTCTCATAAACCTGCGACCTACATTTTCTGCATCAAAGCCACAATCACTCCATTACTTCCACTTGAAGTCTTGAAGATCAAATTAAAACCACTTAAAGCTCTCAAAGAGGAACAGACCCAGCATTTACGCTGATCATGAGGGAAAGCTTCGTCAGCTTATTAAAATGTTGACCATGTTCTCGTATCATTTGCTAAATAAGTTAATTATCATCTCGGGCGGAGTGTGAGCTCTGTGTATAATTAACCCCAATTGAAACTTTAATGTTTGGGAAATTCAGGTCTCATTACCCACTGTTTTCTTTTATTTCCTTCCAGAATCTGCGCCGTTGTTTGTGCAAATATATGCACAAAGGAAATGGATTTTGGAATTGATGTATTTTTCATACAGTGTGATTTACACGCTTGTGGTTGCTGGTGACAGCTCTGCATCGTCTTCTTTGTCACCGTAAAAACAGACACCTAATTTTAGACACTTAGGACCATTTGTGAGAAGATGGTTGATGGTTTTTTTTTCACTTGCACCGCTCACGAATGCTTCTTCTTTGTTAGAGCAAAATAAACTTTTATTTAAAATCTCCTGAAAAATGCATCAGCTTCGCCTCTCGCTTTCTTTGTTTTTAATCCTCGGCAACAAGCCCCGATCAGGATGCTGTCACGTCCCGCCAACACTGTGGCTCCCCTCCCTTTGTTCTCTGATCTTCACCTTATTAAAGCATTATAAACCGTCTTTTCCCTCTCTAAGAGCCCGTCCATCTCGCTGTATCTCTCCTTTACATTTCTCCTCTTTGGGAAACCGGCAGAATTACAACGTTGCAAAAGATTGCAGGGGGGCTGTAAATGAAAGGTGTGTGCTCGGGCTATTTCAATATTACACACCCCTGTATGGAGGGCTGTCAGATGTAAGGAGAGAACATAATCCATATGGAGGAAGAAGGGAAGTTGGCAGGAGAAAGGGAAGGATGCAAACCTTTCCAGGACAAAGGCCAATTAGATCCAGCAGAGCGTTAGCGCAAGAAGCTAAATCAGTTTGTCCTCCTTTTTTTGCTCCGTAACATGACGACCTACAACATCCCCTCCTTTCTTCCCCCCCCTTTGCACTCCTTTATTTGATCTATTATTCCATATCACAGTCATCTCTTGTCTCCGAGCTGTTTGTAGTGTTAAATCATCCCGCGGAAGCGACAAGATTTACTTCATTAAGTCGAGGCAGAGAGCGCCGCTTCGCTGGAGAGTAAGGGTAAGAGTCTGTCCTCATGGGCTCTATCAATAACCATTAAGGATCCTCTCTCATTAGACCAAACCTCATAGGCCTCCGGGGCTTGAGAAATGCTCCCGCCGCGTCATGTGATGGAGTAGATGGCATCACGGCTGTTTGGAAATGCAAATTGTAATAGTTATTTCCTCCTGATGTTTACCACCAGTGAAATGTACACAGCCGTATTCTCACTCAACCTTTCTGCTTAATCAAGAAGAACCTCAGCGCTCCTCTATCAGTTCGCTCCTCCTCTGATCGCCTTCTTTTTTTATAAACCCATTCGGCATATCCAAGCGGCCGCCGCATGATTATTCATACAAAAACGAGGCTGGCAGGGCCCCCGCGTTGTGATGGGAGCATTTCCGGATGATGACTTAGGAGTCCTGCTGCTTCTCTGCCAAGAGCAGGGACTTCAAACGTAATCAGGGCGAGGACCCCTCCTTCGTCTACTTCCACAGGGAGCTCCGCAGGGTCGAGGCCAGAACGAGCGAGGGAAGAGTCAAAGTGTAGGCGATGTCATGCGCGCTCGCCGTCCTCGCGTGGAGCCTGAGGTTTTCTCTCATGAGCGATGGGTTCATTTTGGGGCTACTGGAGAAACTTTCACTCCGAGAGGACACATTAGTAAGATTAGCTTTGCTCCAGTCTATCAGCCCCATCGAAACTCTTATCTCTCTCACACACTCACACATTGTTCCCGAATTTTCACACCCAGGCTGCCGTCCATCCATCACCAAGCCTCGCCAGCGTGCTAACGCTGGAACCCGAGCCAGACAGTGAGCTCTGCAGCGCTCGGCCGCCCAGCCCTCGGCTGTCCGCGGGCCATGGTCACACCAAGGGGAGGAGGCAGTGATCGGACCTGATCAATAATACATCGGCAGCATTAAAGCTTATGAATAAGTCATGGACGGAAAGGAGGAAGTCGTCACACACACACACACAGCAGAGTGATCTTTTACTCAGGCCAGGGAAGATGAGCAGACAAAAAAGGGAACAAAGCTGGGGCTTAAACTTGTAGGGAATTTATCACCCACCCGCTGACATTTTGTTACACGCCAAAGCTCCACTCTGTCTTCCCGTCCCGTTCGCAGCCGTCCTGTCTCTCTTGTTCTCAAGTAATGGCCTTTTTCCTGCGGGCGGAATAAATAAGTTATTACATCCATGTGTCCTTCGGCTTAGCAAGGACCGTTTGAATATAAATAGTTCATTTGCCACCATAGTGGAGGCCTCGCTTTGTGCTGTATAAATATATTTGTAATTACTTTTTTCTGTCCTTTTTTTGAGGATCCCAAAGAGCAGGGAGACTGTTTTGGTTGACTGCAGATGCAAGATGGAATTGCCTTGCACAAATAAGTCTGCCAACGTTGCACCCCAAACACCAGCTCAGGCAGGAGCTGTGCGAGCGCGGTAGGCTCAGCTCGACGCACGGTGTGCCGTGCCGACAAGGAAGAGCGAACGATGTGTGATGCTGAAGATTCTCAGTCAAGCTGGTGTGGGAGAGAAGGTACAAGCGGCGAGTTTGTCGAGAGTTTGAATGGGAACAGCACTTTTAAATATTAATGTCCTGGATGGATTCTTTAGAGAGTTGGTGTAACTATACAGCAGCTAACCCTGAATATGTGTGTGTTTGTGTGTGTGTGTTTACACAGTCCAACATCATCAGTTCTTTTGGCAGTCAGTGAGTTGGCACTTGATGCCAGGCTGAGTGTGTGTCTGTATGCATAATGCAGCAGCTTTACTAAAAACCTGTGTGTGTTGTTTATGACTTGACCACTAAGCATTTTGGAGTTTATGCATTCTGTCTTAAAGGGCCAGCAGGTTATCTGAAATGTCGTCTTAAATGTCTAACAGGCGTTCCTGCATGCGCACAGATTTGTGCTTGCATCCGTGGCCTGATGTGTGCGCGTTATGATGATGTTGCTCCTGGAGGACGTGCGGGGAAGGGAAAAGGAAGCAGCTCTTTGTTTCTGCCAACAGAAGTATGTCAGACAGGAATACTCCGGGAACAGCGCTCGGAAAGATATCGCTGCCTATTAACCACAGTGTTTTCTCAAACATTGTTCTGCATGCAGCACGGGCAGGGAAACGGAGGCGGCGGAGGTGGAAGCAAGTGAGGAGAGAAGCAAAGATGTGTGGGGATAGAGAACACCAATTTTATGAGAAACAATTCAGATATGGCATGATGGATTACCAAATTAAAAGCTTCTCTGGGCTCAGATTTAGTTTTTTTTTTAATTATTCTGTTTAGCCAAACCAGCTTTCTATTTACATACTTAATGAAGGAGGTTTAAAGCCTCCATGGATCGATTTATTCTGAACTGCTTCATCCACTACTGCATCAAAGAAAACATTTTCTCACATCTCTATGGGGTCCCTGACTTGAAGCTAACCACACTCATATATTATTTAACTTATGTTCTTGATATGAGCAGGGACGATGTAAAGAACATTGACCTTATATAAAACAGCAACAAAAAGACGTGTTGCACCGTTTTAGCTAATTGCTGTTATCCGCCTGTAGTCTCTGGACAATAATAAGAAAAAGTAAGAAAACATAGACATAAAAAAAAATACAGTAAATGTATGTCTTCTAATAATCTTTGAGTTGACTACTACTGATACAAAAGATAAATATAACATCCAATATCAATTTGTTGTCCATTTAAAACCAAAGAATATACAAAGTCCTGTTAAAAATAAATCAAGAACACAAGTCCAACATTCCTTCTCTTCAAATGCAAGCTCTGCTTACGAATCTTTTCTTCGCAGCATTCAGGGTGACATGCTTCCAGCCTTTAGAAGTTTTAGGACACAATAGTGTTGCATCGGCCGCTGACATTTTGCTGTTATGTTTACCTGTCGCTTCCCGGTCGCTGTTTAGCATGCGCATCTCTCAGCACAGACAGCAAGGATGTGAGATGGCTCACTCCTCAGCAACTCGGCTCCGGAAAATGGTAAATGGACTGTAATTATATAGCGCTTTTCTAGTCTTGCAACCACTCAAAGCTGCTCTTACACTACATGTCACCCATTCACACTCACATTCACACATGGAAGAGGCTGCTACGTAAAGTGGCCAACTGTCAATCAGTCATCACTTTCACACATCGAATCTACCACTGAGCCACAGCCGCCCCGAAAACCCTGTTATATCCGCTCACAGCATGACAAACATTCGCGATGACATCACCGACTAATTATCATCAATTACATTTGCTGTCAACAAATTTTGTCGTGGATTTAATTGTTGCACACTTATTAATAAGTACACAATACATTCCCAAGCCACCACAGCCACTCCCCATCACTATTAATGTAGGCAAGTTTGCTGTCTGAGTATCGAGTGTTTTGACAGATGGAAGAAGGTTTGAGAGTTTGTAGATGTTATTGTTTAGAACACAGGCCTTTGTCTTATTGGACGACAACTATTTGTTAAAAATACTGGATTTATTTATTGATTATACTGCAATCGTATACCTTTGCTTTTACCCCTCAATTTTTGTATTTAGTGATGACAGAAAGATCACAAAGAGAAGCTTTGGACACCACACCTTCATTCAGAGATGTGGACTTGGACTCGAGTAGTCTCGAGTCACTGTTTTGATGACTTGTGACTCGACTTGACAAAAAAGGCATGATGACTTGCGTGTGTTCATAAGTTTGAATGTCAGCTGTTGAATATAAAATAATATAATTCAGTGTTGTCAAGTCTTAACTAATATGCATGTTAAGTCAAGTATGTATGCAGCGCAAACTGGTAATCATGCTCAAGCTCCCCGGTATGTGATTGTCATGATTGGATGACTGGCTGTCAGTCAAACTCTTCGCTATGGCAACACGCAACATCAAAGCCCACAGCTTCCTGATGTTTTTTCCCCAAGAGAAGCCTCATCAGTCGTCCTCGTTACGACTCAATACGGTCTCAGAGCAGACCATCATCATGGCTGCGTCTGTGCCAAGATAATACAGATACGATTCATTGTCAACCTTTTGATCATTATTAAACGGGCTACTAACACCTTGTCTTTTCTCTTTATAAAGACCGGATACGACAGGTTACTGTGCTGTGTCTTGGGTGGAAAAAAAGTGACTTGACTCGGGGCTTGACTTGCCTTAACTAAGGACTTGACTTGACTTGCCCAAGAAAAAATGACTCGAGACTTACTTGAGACTTGAGCAAAGATGACTTGGTCACAACACTACCTTCATTTAATTAAACCTGAAAAATGCTCAATCATTATGACGAACTGTCTCATCTTCTTGCTGTAAATTCTTTTAACGTTTTAACGTTTGTCTGTTGTTTTGCATCTCAGTGATAATATCAGCGCCGTCCTTGAACTTGAAGTGTCTCTTATATCAGATTTAACCTAAAACAGTGCAGTCGGTTAATCTGCCATAGAAGCTTCATTCACATCGTGATTTATACATCTATATATAAGTACGACCTCAGAGATTTCAGAGGAATAATCTCTTCTTTGCTCTGATTCTAATTCACAAATCTAAATGCAAACTCTCTGCCAAAGGTCACAGGAAGCGATTGTTTTAAAAGAAACATTTGAGCGGTGAAATTAGATGGCACAGCTCTGAAGTGCATCGAATCTCGTTGAATTAAACAGCTTTCCCATCCAGAAAAAAAAGACAAACATGCTGACGTAAAGTGTTCTGAAAATAGATGTAAAAGGAAGAATCACAATAAAAAGGATGGAGGGAGGAATGTGACACGTTTGTAGAAGAGTCCTGAGCCGTGCTGTGTCACCCTCACCACTCCGTCCAATTAGAGCATATGATGAGCGCAGGCCGTCTCCAGTGGAATTGAATCCATCAGCCAGGCTCCGATTGCTACAGGTCCCTGCGATTCAGCTTTCACTTTGTCTCTGTCAGCTCAGAGCTGCTAATATAAAACCGACAGAATGGATGATTTCTACTTAAGGCGCAGCTTGATTGAAGCTGATTGCATTTCACAAAGGTTTATTATATTTCCATAATGCGTGTGCATGAGGGAGGGTGCTTTTTGTGTAAGTGCGTGCGGGTGTTGGTAAAATAGAGGAAAAGAGGGCTCATTTATCTCTGTTGTGTTTTTGCAGGCTGCCAGAGCCGAGAGCAGCACCCATGGACCCCCGGGACTTTGAGGACAATGATTCTGGACCGTCCATGGACCACGCCCCCTGATAGCCGCACACCAGACTCCTACTCCATCCACCTGTCCTTTAAAGTCTGCTTCAGCCAGCCGTCAGCCCTGCAGAGCTGTCAGGCTGGTCCTCTCTCTGTCAGCCCTCTCCTCTCCCCTCCCTCCTCCTCTCAGTGCCTGCTGGCAGTGAACTGACCTTGAAGAAAGGCTGCCGTGACAAATATGGATGGCCCCCATCTTTTTTTTTTAAATTCCTCCCTGGCTACTAACTTTCTTTAATTGAAGCAAGTAAGTTATGTGCAATCAATTACCATCAGGCTCAATTTCCACAGCCAGTCACATCCTTGGCTTACCAGCGAGCCTGGCTGACTGAGAGACGAGCGCGCCTCCGCAGCCGAGCGGAGCATCTGTTAAGCCCAACAGATGTCAGAAATGGGGAATTTCTGTGACACGGTGCGCTTCACACTTCATTTACTCGCAATATCATTTTGCTTCTGTCAGTCTCACAAACATTTAGGACCGCCTCTGACACAGAAAGGGAGCGTTTGTCAGACACCACAATGCCTTACGTCGTCAGGAGAATATATCACGAAAGCATCCTGAGTGTATTTTTATTGTAAATAATAATTTTTTAGCTTTTGATCTATAAAGTCGTCTCTTATATTTCCATCATCATTGCTGCCTCCCTCCCCCCTCCCTTCCCCCTTCCCTTCCTGCTCATTCTTTATGCTTGTAGATCTGAGCGCACTTCCTGGTGCACTTGTCAGATCTATTATCAGAAGCGGGGGGCATTTTGACACCTATCGATTTCGCGAGCGCTGCTGAATCTTTGTTAGGTGAGAAATCGAAGTGTAATTTAACTGTGCAAAATAGCGCTCCTGCAGTATCAGCTCTCTATGTACTGTAATGTAAAGGCTCATTACTCCTGACCAATCTGCAGCGTGTGACGGATTACAGCTCAGACGAGCGTGTGCGCACTTCCTACCTTGACCCGTGCAGCCGTATCTCTCACTCACGTCCGCCTGTATCAGCAGTTTGTCTTTAATGTGATTGATTCTGTTGCCTTAAATTCAAATTTGAAAGCAGCGTCACCCGTAATATGCGGGACGTGTTTGACAGCAGCGTGACTTCACTGCTGTGTCGCTGCACTAAGATGCACTGAGAGTTGTCTCCCCACCCAAGGGAGATGTTGGAGTGTCAACAGCCTATTGAAATAACTCCCAGCAGCTCGTTCTTTATTCTAGAGAAACAAAAGACGAGAGTGTGGCTGTGTGATGTTCCCTCTTGTTTGTATTTGTCTATTTTTGTCTTAAATCTATAAATAAAAACGCTTTCTCAGATTGGTTGTTGACGACGACATTCTAATTTCCACTTTAGGAACACTTCCTGCTTTTTTTTTGTCTCCTGCAAAACATCAGTCATCCATGACACAATTACACGACAACCCTACAGTTAATGAAGAGGGATGAAGTGCTGCAAGGCACGATTTTGAGTGTCCCCTCATCAGAATTCAAAGCAGCAACCCCGTCCCCGATAGGACTGGGAATTGGAGGTTTGGGAACAAAGGGAGCAGCGGAGCTCTTTAGGGTCTCTCCTGCTCCACAGATGCATTTAAATGCACACTGGTTTCATGCCTACAGACACCAGACAAGCCAGAACCTGCTTTCATCAAGTCAAAGCCTCAATCCCACAGCCTGCGCCTCTCCGCTGCTCATTTTTCTTTCACACTTTACCTCTCCTGCCTCCTCAGGATCACACCACTCAGCCCGCACTGGCTTCACACCTGCTGTCTACAGGAGCCACTTCATCAAGCCCAGAACGCTTCCTCAGCATCTCTCCACATTGAGATATCGACTCGTAGAAACTCATTTAGACGCTGCCGCCGCCGCCACTGCCTTCTGGGTGGTAACACGTGTGGTGGGTTTGCATTCTCTCGTGAGTTTCCCTTTACAGAAATAATGGGGCTTAATGATTTACCGCATGAGGCAATTGATCCTCAGCATCCACTAAGCCACTGCTGACTGACCGAGCACCAGAGCACTCAGACCCTTTTAGAGATTTCTTTTTTCCTTGTGTGTGTTTTAGTGTGGCTGTGGCTTAATTGATTTAGCCTGGAGGAAGTAGCTAAGCTAGGTCAGTGCTATCACAAGGAGGCTGGTTTTTAGAGAGTAATCATTACCCCGTCATCTGTGGTGGAGTCCAGCCTGATCAAAGGAATTATAACAAAGTAGAAGGGGACAATGTGCCTGTTATCTGGGGAGGAAATGGAGAGGAAAGAATTGTCTGATCTAATTTAGCCAGGGACGCCACAAGGTTCCCTTTTTTCCACACCCAATTACACCTGCTCCTCCAGGTTCACTCCACCGAGCGTGCTCACACAGACACAAAGACGCTAAAATAAGCACCAGCACCGCCGCAAGACCTCCGCTTACGGGAAAGAAGAGACTATTTGCGTATTTGTATTGACATGAATTAATTGCTTCATGGCTTGTGAGATTGAATTAGCTACGTGACACGCTTGCTAGTGGTGATGCGGCTTTGATTGCTGTCTTTAATTGAGCCTATTTCTCTCTGCCATCATTTAAAAGACAGTGCGAGTCTGTGCGGAGCAGCTCCGCCGCCCACCAACCCGCTAAGACTTAATGATTCTGTTTATTAGCATGCAAGAGTGGGAAGGGAAAGAGGAAATATCTCTAATAACAGACCACAAGTTTCCCAGAGATGTGTGTGTGCGCGTGTGTTTGTAGGTATCTGTGAGGATGTGTGCATTCGCCTGTGAAAAATGACAGTTTATTTGCAGAGACTTGCACCTCTTGTACCATTCAAGAGAATGTATTGCTTGTCTCACAGTAAATGCACTATCTTATTCATCTTTCCCCTTGGCCTCTTTACACACACGCAAACACACAAAAACAAGGAAATAGGCATCAGCCAGGGGGATGCTAACCCAGATTTTTTACATTTTCCACTGTTTGGTTTGCTTACAACTACTCAGGGAAACAGAAGGTGACTCTTACAGCAGTCTGAGATAGCGTCATCTTTCAGTTTAGCATATTTGTATGCCTTGTGGGGGCTTATGTGTGTTTTTAATGCATTTTGATACAAAACAGCAGGTGGAGAGCAGACAACAGTAACTGTCTAACAGTAACTAAAAAAATGATGTCCCTAAGATGCACATATCCACATGTTCTCTCTTAGGCTGGAGATGTACTTACCTTTTAACCTTGCGTTCATGTACACAGCCGTCTGCGTCATGAACTTAATTGTTCACATACTTGGCTTAGACTACGCCTGTTACTGGAGGATACCTCTAGAGGGCACACCAGAGAGCTCAGGCTGCATGCAACTACCGTATGTGCAGGATGTAAACAACAGACGTGGCGACACACAAGGAGGTTACTGTGATGTTAATTCTGAGATCACTGCAGAACAAGCGATCAGTGGACAGAACACACCGTCGACACCGCCCCAACTCCGCTTCCCCAACATTTTACTCCGTGCACGGACGTAACGGTCCCAGACTTGTTTCCACTTAGTCTTGCAGGATTCCCCACGACGTCTTAAATGGAACTTATCTGTCACCAGCTATTTTGTGTGTTGACCCTGTCACATCCCCTCTTCCTCTACACTGCCCCTACCGTTCATGTGCATACTGCATCTCGCGTACGTGTTAATTTTTGAGGACGTGCAAAGCCGGCGCTCCAAACAGACATAGTGGAAATCATGCACTTGCAAACATGTAGTTAAAAGCATATAAGCATAAAAGTATATCTCTGGCTTTATACTGGTTTACTTTAGTTTTAACCCCCACTAACATTTCCACATTTCATTTTACAATGACGAATTAATATGGATAATTATTATTATTATTATATGCTGTATCATGGACCAACACTCCTGCTTCCTCCCACTGTTTAAAGACATGCTTGTCAGGTTCATTGGCGACTCTAAATTCAATCAAGTACTAACTTAAATTGCACGTAGGTGTGAGTGTGAGCAGTGACAGCTGGGATAGGCTGCAGCCCCCACGCGACCCTGCACAGGATAAGTGGCATAGATAATGGATGGATGGATGGATCAGGGACCAACACAAAATTGAAGTTGGCATGAAATATTTGTTATTTACAACTAACATTTTAAATGTCAATATGTTTTGCTGTGAAACCCTGTGCTGAAATTTGGTGCAACAAACTGCCTTTAGGTAAGTACTTGTGCATCGGACTTTTGTCTGCTTTTTGGACTGCTTTTTGTTTTTTAATCCACTTTAAAAAGCTCAAATAATTCTATTCAAATTCCTCATGCAAGGCTGTATTTCTTGTTTGTAACACAACAGCTTGTTCCATTCCATTTAATCTGCTCAACAAAGGGTTAAAGCACTTCTGAGAAATGCTAAGAGAGAATAAATCAATCTCTTCCAAGTGGTCGATTTTTTGGCTCATATGAGATCCAGCCAGCGAGAAGTTGATACAGATTGTGGACCGTCCCAGACTGACTGACAGCAGGCATCTGTCAAAGGTGGCAGGTACAGACAGCTGTCTGGCAGCCTCGGCTCATGAACAATGAATGGGTGGAGACAAGACGGCCGGGGAATCCATCTCTCCTCTCGACAGCTTCCATCACTCTTACATCCCAGAGTCAGCAGAGACAACCTGAGGGCTCCTGTCTGTAACCTCTGTGCTATATGATCATCCGACTCGGACAAGTAAAGTCATTCTAGAGTAGGAAAGGAGATGGAAAAGTAGGAGGGTTAGACTGAGAGTTAGAGTTTGAAATTAAGTGTACCATAGGGAGACATTAAACGGGTCACATGCGAGGGAGCAGAGATGGGGATCCTGATGGCGTGGATGCCGTGGAAAGCAGCCGGGATGCTCCGTTTCCTCCAGCTGATAATGGAACGTGCCGGTGAATAAAATGAACATCCCGCCCAGATAACACCTACTGCTGTTCCTTCTGGGAGCTGTAACACATTATACCCTCTCTGTCACAGCTGTGATGAATCATCCTCGCAACGCGGAGGAATGTAGAATGTGGAGAAGTGGGAGGAAAAATACAGCATTTGCAGCCTCCCTTGCTAAAATCTCAGCCCGAAAGTACATGTAAGTGTAATAAATATGTGCGCTGTATCAAAACAGAATCGGAAGCTTTCGGCTGACACAAATATGTCTGCATATGTGTGACATCTGGAAAATGATGTGTTGCATTAAAATCCTCGAGATGTAAGAAATGTAAGTTTCCTTTTGCAGACTTTGACATCCGCCTACTCTCATTTTTCACAAATCCTGGCAACCAGGCGCGTGTTATCCTTCTCCATCTCCTCCTCGCTCCTCATGCCTCTCATCATTCATGCTGTGTACACAGTCTGTCCCTTTCTGGTTGCCCAGGCTCCTCCCGAGCTTGTTAATTGCGTCAGTGACACAGGTCTGTGTGTGAAGCAGCGGCAGTAATTGCTCTGGCCCGGCCTGAGGAGAGGGAGGTTGCAGCCGTTTGGCCTCCAGGTCTGCCCCAAGGCTACGAGATTAGATGCATGCTTCCGTGTTTGATGGGATGGATAGCATTAGCAGTTTTATCAGGGACAGAGTCCACCATCAAACTTGTACCCCTGTCCTCATAAGGTTTGATGGAAAACCCTTTTTAATATGGTGATGGCAAAGGTTTTTTTTTTTTTCACAGATTATTTTTTTGGCTGTTGCCTTTATTTGATAGGACAGCTGAAGAGAGACAGGAAATGTGGGGGATGACATGCACCAAATGTTCACAGGCCGGGAGTCGAAGCTGCTGCCAGTGCATCGAGTGTAGCCTCTGTACATGGGGCGCCTGCTCTACCAACTGAGCTAAACCAGAACCCTGGCTATTTTATTTATATAGCACATTTTAAGACTTAACAAAAAATGAAGCCATTTGCATGAGAACATAGGCAACATAAATGTAAGACTATAAGCATTAGTAAAGAAAATGAATCAATCACTACTGTAACAAGAAAATAGCAAACACACTCACAAAACTGTACAAAAGCAGGTGCTACCATACAAGTACATCCGCAGAGAGATCAAAGCCTTGGAGAAAGTTTGGAGGTTAGTTTTGTCAGCAGGCAGAGAGCAGGACAACTGTAACTAGGACTACATAATAATTCTTCATCATAATATGAACAAGCCAATTAACTCATTACCACCAAGGCAATCTCGGATCCCATCTACGGAAGCCCTTAGCGGACATTGATCCATACATTTTATTTACTCCATTTTCCTGTAATTACAAGTTATTTCTGGTCGTTTTCTTGAGATCTCGACTTATTTCTCATGAGATTTTGACACAGCACCACCATAACCAACGTTATAATGGGAAATTGTGAATGTATGGATGCATGTCCGCTAAGGACTTCCGTACCCATCGGCTATAGTCTGACAATGATTAGGCAAACGGTGAACATGCTGGGCGTGTAGCCAGTGGTTAGCGAAATGACTTCCAGTCGAGACTCCAAGAAACCGTTTTTCTTGTAATTTACTTTAATTAACGGGTCTTACCTTTGCCGACATTTCATCAGGTCTGTCCTCAAGAGGAGAAGAAATTAACCTTTAAAATGCTTGTTTGTTAAACTGATCTGATGCATTCGAGGAAGTTGGGAAATCTGAACACTGATTAGCTTTTGTGATTCCGCGTCAAGGGAATTTGTCTTAAGTTGAATTTTAGCTCTAGAACATGTTGTTAGCTGTTAGCATGCAGATGTCTGTTTATAGAGATTAATGAGAAGCTAAATCATCGTCAGATAGCCGCTGATGGGAGCCGGGATGTCATTACGGCGCATCAAGTTCGTCCTGCTTTTGCTCTCCACACGGACCTTTTCCTGCATACGCCGCAGCCTGCTGATACGTGATTGGTCAATATTACTCAGACTACAAGCGTACTACAAACGGAAACCAGAACACTTGCCATCCCTGAAATCCACGATCCACCATCTACAGATTCTGTATTTCCATGTAGAATCTGTAAATAGAGAGAGCGGAAAGGTTACGTTCTGTGACTAAGTTAGCCTCTTTGATGTCTAGCAGACAGCTAGCGGCACCCACCTGCCTTAATATATGTTTATTTATAGCGTGTTATATCCTCATTCCAGTAATGAAAACTGTTATCGCATATTGCAGAGTTTTCTCATATCATGCAGTCCTTACACTGAATCTAATTGTGGGTGCAGCGAGAAGACGCCGCCTGACGACCTGAGGGGCCCGATCTGTTTATAATAAGTGAGCAATTCATAAACGTGCTGTTCTCAGTGATGACCTTTAGAGTACAGCGGGGCCACTGTGTTATCCATTCACAAAATTTGTTTCCCTTCACTATCATGCAAGGAGCTCAAATGCCATCGCTTAGCATAATTTGTAGACCCGCATGCTCGAGAGTGGCGGACTTAAACGCCTGCTGTTGTACAAATAGCTTTCTCTCGGTTTGTAGCGTAGTGTCAGTGGCCCCAATTCATCAAGCTGGTCTGGTCAAGACTGCAGATTCTAGCATGGAAATAATCGAGAATAAGTGTAATGCATGATTATTAAAAGGAAAGCGTAGCACACCTTGCACAAGTTCATGTTTTTTGTGTCAGGGGTTGTTGTTGAGCGAGAACTTCCCTCGCTTGCAAAGTAAATGCAGAAAGGAGACAACTCTATGGAAGAGATTAATGAAACACTTGTCGTATTGAAAATGGTCACAGTCAAAGGAATTTAATATGATTAAGGCGAGGTCTTGAGTTTAATCAATGGTTAGCACAGTCACAGGTGGTGGGCCAGGGTCAAACCCCACCTGCTGTCAGAGGTGGAAGGCATCTGTACATTTGGCATCATATCTGTACTTTACTTAAGTATGACAATGTTTTACCATTACTCCCTACTCTTTAACAACAAATATCTCTTAGAAATCTTTATGAATTGTTTTATTTTGCATCATTTTTGCCTTGCCTTCCCAACCTCAAGACCAATTTTAACCTTAAATGATCAGACAGTAAGGGCATGTGCCAGTTACGGAGTTGTTTGCGCCAAATAAATACAGTGCAGCGCTTTCAGTGCTCAGCTTCCTCAGTGCATAAACGCCCTCGGTGTCACTGTCATCTGTCGTTGCGCTCACAGCGCTATCAGTTGAAAATAGTTAAACTTTTGTAATATCGCTGCGCTTGTCAATGTCACTTCTCCCTCACTGACTAATCAAAATCAAGAAGGGGCAGGACTTAGGATATGTCGGAGCAGGAGCTAATCCTTTGGTTTTTTCAAGGGTACAATTTCCATGACTAGAGCTGCTACTAATGCGAGGACATGATTCCTTTCCATTGTTTTTATGTTTTCTTTGTAAAATTTCCTTGAATCAAAGCAAATATTAAGCCTACTGAGCAATTTAAATCAGATTTGCCAAGGGAAGCAGCCGCCAGACAACTTTCATAACCTAGCAACAGTAAGCGCTCTGAAATTGAGGTCGTGGGCACTGCCAGCGCAAACAAACCGCATAAATTGAAATACGATTTCTTGGCGAATCCATCAATGTAAAAGCCTGTCCTGCACAACAGGAGTGACATGAGTTCATGACCAACAGGGAGGACTTGTAGCTACATGGATGAAAGTTTATCAGACAACATGGCTGACAACATCAGAGCACAGCGAAAACAGCAAAACATCCCCCATCCAACTGATTCACATATCGGGCCCGAGAATATGATCTAAGTTCACAGGTCTCCTGATATTAGCTTAGCAAAGAAACAGCCAGTAGAAATGTCCTTTTTTAATACTTTATTCTATGAGTAAGTTTCAGAACCTACACTTATTCTCTTTACTTTAGTAAAGAAGTACCTCTACTTTTACTAAAGTCTTCTTTTACACCAGTATCTGTGCCTCTACTTGGGTAAAGAATATGTGTACTTTCGCCCTCTCTGCCTGTCGTACACGTGAGGAATTGAAAGTGCACCTCACATTACCCTTGACTAACACCGGCCTGAGACCTGATTTGTTCCTCCAGGCTGTAACACAGCTGCCCACTGCAGCTAACAGGTCATATACGGAGGACACATTTCATCACAGTGATTGATGAAGTATAACATAACAGGTGTTATTTGAGTTTTCAACTTCAAGGTTGTATGAGTTTCTGCCAAGAGTAGTGTTTTCTGGCAGTCTAAGGAGAGGGCTCACAGGACTTCATAGAAATCTTTTTTGGACAGCAATGCAGGAAGCTGTTGTGTTATCTCTCAGCTAAACCACAGTTTCATTTGCCATCCTAACTATGCTCACTTCAGAAGGAAACCATCTGTTGTGTTTTACAATCTGCTGCTCATTTTCGCCACCCTTTGGTGTGGAACCGCACGTTGATTTGCATGTACTCGTTCAGCCAATCAGGATAAACCCAACAACTATCCACTATGTAATATGGGGCACTTAAATCCTTCCTGCTCACAGTCTTATACAGTATGTTAACTTGTTATAGAGTTCTATGAAACTTTTAAATCCTTCTCATTTAAGTTTGAGTAGTACAACACTGTTAAAAAACATACAGCGCTAGTGTGTACATCATAAAAACACAAAAGGGTCTTTTCCAAGGAGTGCCATACCAATGAATGGAATAGCTCTGATTAGCCAAACTGATGTACGCACTCTCTAAAGTACAGGTTAGGGTTAGGGTTGGACTTGAAATACATTTTAGTACATTCTGTTGCAGGGTCTTGCATGATTGCATGTTCGCAGTTGGTCCTCACTGGGTTCTCCGGCTTCCTCCCACAGTCCAAAGTGTTAGGTTCACTGGTGACTCTAAAGTTGCCCGTAGGTTTGCATGAGTCGGAAAGTTTGTCTGTCTCTATATGTCATCCCTGTGATTGGCTCCAGCCCCCCCAGCAACCCTGAGCAGGATAATCGATATAGATAACGGATTGAAGGATGGATGTTGCAGGCTAGCGGTGGTGCGGTGGTTAGCGCTTTTGCCTCAGAGCTAGACAGTTCCTAATTCAAATCCCGGTTTGGGGCGTAGGAGGTTTGTGGAGTTCCGGGTCTCCGGGTACTCTGGCTTCCTCTCACAGTCTAAAGACATACACGTTAAGTGCCGAAAGTGAGAGCGTGAATGGTCTGGTCTGTGTGTTGACCGGCGATAAGTCCATGGTGTACCCCGCCTCTCACCCACTGACACCTGGGATAGGCTTTCTTTGTGAGGAGCAATGGAATTCTAACGTAATCCAAGGTTTAGACAGTTAAATAGAGGAAAACTCTATGGGAAATATAGACAAGGGAATGTCAATATTTGGAATAATTTGTACAGTAAACATGATTTTATGCATTGAATCCTTCACTGACATATTGCATCACTGTCTTTCCTTGTGTTTCCCGCCTACACATACTGCATTTCTTGAGCAGACTCTCTGTTGCGACTGCTTAATCAAGATGACAAGCAACCTAAAAATCAAAACCCTAATTGAATGCAGTACTGATAAGACACCTGCTAAACATGCACTTTTTTTTAAACTATCTTTTAATTCCCTAACCAAAAACCTCTTCTCAATTTGAAGTTTGGCAGAACTGCAAATAAAAGAATTTTGTTTGAGACAGTTAATCCTCCACTCTCATAGCACCACTCACTTTGCTGTTTTCTCTTGCCGTGTCTGTCTCGTCTCTGCTGCTGCTACACTTGTACTCCCAGGCACCTACACATATAGCAGCAACACCTGCAGGTATAGCAGATGTGCTAATGACCTCTGTTCTGACAGGAGGAAGACTGAACCTTCTATATCTGCAGCATCACAAACACTTCAGCACTGCCTCTGCATAGAAATCCAGACATTGCTCATGATACTGCCGCTAAGAGACTCCGATCAATACATTACAATGTTACACAGTGTTTTGGATGGCTTGTACTGTAGCCTGCAAACTCCCAATAGACATCTGTTCAGTGCATTTGAAAAAGTATGAGCCACAAGAGGAGAAATCAAAAGTGATGAAATAGAAATAGTGATTTGTTTTCTTTTTTACCTGGGGAGTCTTGCAATTTTTGATGGATTTCTCCCAAACTGGAGCGGCAAATTGGCAGAATAGATATTTTAGTTTGTTATGTTTGTGATCTTGATTCTCGCTTTTTGAGGGAGAGAACAAAGGTGTGGTCTCGGAGGGTGATATTTTACTGCGGGAAAAGACAGAACTACAATAAAAGGCAGAGACAAACACAATAAATAGTGTGTGAAGTGTGACGCAGTCTGAAGGACATGAAGAGAAAAGGAATTTAATAGAGGGCATGAGGCAGTTTCTGCACCTGGATCGTAATTCTAATTCAGCTAGAAAATGCTTTACGATGTGTAGATAACACTCAAAGCATAAATGCAGGCGTTATTGCATTCAAAGAGCTTCTTTTTTTTTTTCAATATACCTTTCCAGTCAGGCAGATATGTTTCTGTCGGTCGCCCAGGAGTCTGTATTCAATCATCCTTTGGAATTATTGATGCATCTTTTATTTGTGGTAGAGGAAATGAGACATGGGACTTTTAACAAAGGGCAGACAATGCGGGGATGGAGCTGAATGAATCCTATTCTCTAAATTGATAGCAGTAAACTGATACATCAGGGCTTCTGTGAAACAACGGTAGAAGTGAGCTTTGCTTTCAAGGCTGAGACGAGGCTGTAGCTGAATTCAAATGTTCATGTTTAGTACACACGGTAGCACAGAGGGATTAAAGGTGTTTGCGTTTTGCACTCGTGTCCGCATACGCCACATGAGCCTGGAATCCTGTCTTTCTTCGATTTCATTGTCTCTCCGAAACAGGCTAACATCCATTAGCGCTGGCAGGCGGGGGATTGAGATGAATGTGTTCCAATTTTAACCACACCTCCGAGTGCCCTGCAAGGTCTCGCATGGATACAGGAAGACTGTGAAGTGAGAGCTGGAGCTGTCCCAAGGTAGCTTGGACTGTTTCAGAGTGATCTTTGTGATCTCTACATGTGGGTGGAATACCAAAAACACATCTATGAATGTGCTTGTACGATTTCATATGAATAGTTGCACAGACAACTTTTCCTTTTTTTCCCCAATCTGTTTTGTGCTTTAGCTGCATTTTGCACACATATAATATCCCTTAAGGAGACCACAGCTTCAAAGGTAAGTCTCTGAAAAAGTATGTATTCACTTCAAATATGGCCACTCTATCTCTGTTACCTGCAATGGCAGATAATGGGCAAAAAAGGTGGTAACAATGTGCTTGCAAACACACTTGCTGAGAATCCTCCGTATAACTCAAAGGGGGAAAGAAATTACCAGCTCATTTCTCAGAGCTGGTAACTGTTTACGCTTTCAGTGTTTACATTCTGCTTGAGTGATAGTTGCACTGTTTACAGAATCTCTCCTCATGAAAGCTTTCTGTCTGACTTGGTAAAGTAATGAGTTTAGGCAATAAGACTTTATTTGCACCCTCATATTTACACGTTCAAATTAAAGTACTCAGTAGAAACATAAAGGTTTCTTTTTTGTTCCTGGTACAATCTTTTTGGCGAGGTTCAACCTGGAAACCTTTCAGAGGTTTCTACCTAGAGGCTAACAAAAAGGTATTATCAAGAATCTTCTGTGAAAAGTTACATCCAGAACCTACAATGAAAGGTTCTTCAAAGAACCCTTTGCTGGTGTAATGTAACAACTCAGAATCCTCTCTGGGGGTTCTACCCAGAACCCTTCCACCCTCCAAGGGTGATAATGGGTCCTGGCAACCAAAAAAAAGATGTTTCAGATATAAATGATTTGTGTAGAATCTTTTTGGAGATGTTCTACTTGAATCCACTTTAGGTTTCTACCCATTACCCAACACAACGGGTAGTACCTAGATCTGTTAAAAGTTCCAACCAGAACCCTCTGTGGAAGTTAAAGAAAGAGCCGTCCTGTGGTGTTATGGTTCCACTATAGTCTCTCTGGGGGTTCCAACCAGAAACGTTTCCACCTTCTAAGAGCACTACTAAGAACCCCATCAACTGTCATCAAAAAAGGTTCTTTAGATGCAAATGGTTTAGGGTAGAATCTTTTGGCAGGGGGTTTCACCTGGAATCCTTTCAGAGGTTTTTTTTACCTAGAAGTCAAGACAAAGGGTAATATCTAGAACCGGATGTGAAAGGTTTCAACCTGAACCCCCAATGAGATGTTCTTCTTTGGTCTATTAGTTTCACTCGGAGCCCTCTCAAGGGACTATACCCAGAACCTTCTCCTGTTTCTCCTAAGGGTGCTATCAAGAACCTTCTCAACTATCTTCAAAATAGACACAAAGGGTAACACCTAGAACTGTCCGTAAAAAGTCCTACCCAGAACCCTCTGTTTAACTTCTACAAAGCCCTTCTGTGGGTAATGGTTCCACTATAACTCTCTCTGAGGATTCTACCCAGACACAATTCCACCTTCTAAGGGTGCTTTAAGAACCCTGTCAACTGATTTCGTCAGATGCAAATAGTTCAGGGTAGAACATATGGAGAGGTTCATCCATGGAACACTTTCAGAGGTTGCTAGGTAGAACCAAACACAAAGTGTAATACCAGGAACCATCTGAAAAGTTCCACCAAGAATTTCCCTAAAAGTTCCTACATAAAACCCTTCCATGGTAAGGTGTTTTGGAACCTTTTTTTCTATGAGTGCAACATCTACTTTCTGTCTACTGCGGTTGCATTGAGAAGATGTTTTCTTGCTTTATAGTGGATCAGAGTGCCCGTTTAACCCTGTGCCCACATCACCGCAGTGGAGGCCACCACTTAGGGAACAGGGTTTGACTTTAACCATGATAAATGACTCGCCATTAAGATAATGATAATAAAATGGCCGTCTGATTAAAGGAGCATCCAGTCATGTTAATTGTTCGTATGATGAAAGGTCAGACTCAGCACGTGTCGGAGCCCAGGCGCCACCAGCAATGGTATTTAATGAGACTTTCTCAATTAAATTATCCACAGGGAAACAAAGACGGAGGCCAACGCTTTCCGCTCCCAGCTGACATTTATAGGACACGCTGGGCCCTAAAGGCCCTTTGTACAGAGCCGGCAGTTTGTCGCCCCATCAAATGTTATGGAGGATGGATTATTCTCCACCTTGTTCAAAACATCATCGCTGCCAACACTTCAAACACATAAATAATCATTTCAAGTATGCATTGTTGGCTAATGTACCAGCACTGTGCAACACACAAAAACGCTCGTGCTTTTCTCTACAATCTGGATTTGGCCTTCCCCTGCCGACGTGCTGAGGTGGCCCTCTTCCTCGGAGGATTAGAAACGATCAAAGCAATGCTCATTCCACGCTCACATTTCCTCCCCCCCGCCCCCCAACACCATGCAGGAAACCCCAATCAGCCCACACACACGTCTGTATCAGCCAGTAGGGTAAGCCTTGGGCATGCTTGAGAAAGGAGGGAGATACACAACCGAATACTATTAGAAACTTTGTATTATGGCTTATAAATTGGCAGGATGTTTAAGTGTGTTTTGTGGCAAAGTCCTGTATTTGTAAGAGTAATATTTAATAGATAAATGATGTTACTTACTGAGTAGGTTAAAACATTTTCTCAATGTTTAGATTTGAATTCTCGTCCAATAAGAAGTATTGTACGTTCAGACTCTGAACGAAGTTACTTCACACTTCAAACAATCTCCTAAATTGCATCTATGTTCCACTTTTCTGCTGCCATCGTTAAGATTCCTCTGACGACCTCCTTGGCTTTCAGTCTATATGTGTTGACTGACAGGCTGGAATCACCCTATGTCGCTATGTGTCACAGCCCCATAGCTCCTCAGTGATGACTGAGGGTTCGTCCAAGGCAACAGAACAAACCAATTTATTTTCTTGTGTGTGTCTGTCAATGTGAAGGCTGTGTGTGTGCGTGTATTCCTTACAAGAAAATGAATCCGAGATGTGTGGCGAGAAAGGGGTTGGTATTTGAATATGAACATTTCCCGTGGTGCTTTGGGGTTGGGGCCCAGGAGCAGTGGGCATTGAGCTGGTAATTCTTCACCCTGTGATCAAAGAGCCAGTTCTCAGCTAGCCTCCCTACCAACCCTCTCTCCGTTCCCCTCATTTCCCCCTCCCTTCCCTCTCCTCGCTGCTCCAATCAGAGCCCAAAGCAACCAGGCGTGAGTTATAACCCTGTGGCGCTGTTGCTTATTATCCCTGAGTTTTTGCGGATTCCGCTGGTCCTGCCCGACTGGTAACCTCTCACTGCGCTGACTCTTACCCCTTCAAACCTCACTTCTTCCTCTCGTGGTCAAGCTCAGTGCTCCAGCTGCATCTAGACTCAAACAACAGTTTCAGTCCTGGCCTTTCTGGAAACCTTTCGGCAGATACATTGCTTCCACTTCTTGCTGTCCTCCCTTGTGTTTATACTCTTGAACATTTTGAACTCTAAATCCACTCTGTCACGCCCTTGACGAAACCTCTCTGAACATCCACAACTTTCAGTTTATGCTCCCTTTCCTCCATGCACGCATCTATATTTATACACTTCATTTCTGAATCTTATGTATGAACCAAATCTTTCTTCACTGCTTGTTCTAACTTCCTTTGTTCTCAATGGCTGTCTGATGCTCTTTCTATTTTAATTCTCACTTCAATTGCTCAAATGTGTCACTCATGCGCTGGGACTATGCATATTTGTTCATTCTAGCATCTCATAGTCATAAAGCGCTGCTGTAATACTCTCAAGGTTACTCTCAATGTTACCCTCTTACAAATCTGGGTCTCTTTTATCTAACACAAATATAGCCTGGAGTGCCAAGAAGTCTGATGAAAAATGCAGAATCGGGCCAAGGCATGGCAGGGAGGCCGGGAATGCTTGGCCCACTTTGGCCTGTGAAAAAACACCTGTGACAGTTGGTGGTCGTCTAAACGAAGGCAGCCTGCGGGCGTGAGTGGTGAGGCCAAGCCAAAATGATTGCTATAAAACAGGCCAAGCCTGGTGGGAGCGCTGGTGCCTCTTTTCATCTTGGCCTCACTCCATCACATGACCTTCTGGCCCTGATGCTCTCGTCTGTCCTTCTGTTTTCCTCCTTTCTCTCGCTCACTCTTTGTGATACTCCCGCTCTTCAGTATTCTGTTAGATTTTGTCAGTGCAGATTGTTGAATGTACCTGCGCCCAGACTTATGCACAATTGAATAGGCTTCTGTCATTCTGTTTAATCCCAAACCCATTTTAATGGCGCCTTTGATAACCTGGGTCATTGACTTTAATGTGGGCACCCTTTTTGATGGATGACACCAGCACCACCTGGCAGAGGCTAAGAGAGAGAGATGAAGTTGAAGAGGTCGATATATTAAGCAAAGGAGCCAGACTCCAGCAATATTTAAACAAAAGCTGATTTAAATTGATGGAATGGATGAGACGAATTGTTCTACTTTGTGTGAAGTCATTTTTCTTTTAAATATCTAGTGCTGACTTGAAGTTGTTAGGACCAAGACAGACAAGTGAGCAGAAATGTAAGTTTTTATATCCTGATTTGCCAACTTTATGATTAAGTGGGGCTAAAGACCGACGTATTGTCAGCCTGACTGATTCTTACAACATCGTGGTGCTTCCTCCCTTGCTTCTGGAGAAAGCATTCATTTTTTGCATGATAACAACACTCAGTCACATTTTTTAAGTCTTTGAATACATCAACAATACTATCTTTCTTAAACATTACTGTCAATGGGGCCTTAAGGTTGGCAGTGTTCGACAGTTGATACACCACCAGGTCTAATCTGAAATATCTTGACAAACATTGGATGGACAAGACTCTTTGTTAAGACGTTCCTTGTCGTCATTGGATGAATCCCATGCCGTCTTCACGTATAATCACTGGACAATGTCTGTAGAAGGTGGTCCAGACTTTATACGGACTTGCCCTTTCACACATTAAGTACACAGCAGGAGATTGTGCATGTCAGCCATGTTCTGAACTAATGCAATTAGTCTGTATGTTTAAGGTCAATGGTTGGCATCTGGGAAGAACGTGCAAAGGCGAGGATGTGGACTCGCCCATAATGACTGTTTTTTGAGTTGATATCAATTAAATATGTATTAGGCTGTATCTGCAGTATCAATAAGGTAGATGAAAAGAGACCAAAACAGCTAAATGAGACGTTAACAACATCGAGTGAATGCTCAGGACAACTACTACTCTGGCCCAAACGGACATGAAGCTAACTTTGGACATTTGCATTCTCACTTGCAGCTTCTCCGTGCAATGTTCACGTCAATGTGTAAAGGGGGCACTACACTTCGTTATCCTCTGACTGACATTTCTTGATATTATATATGAAATAATTTGACAATATATGGTTGCCCTTAAATAATGGTTTATAATAACTGAAGTGATCGCCAGCTTTTCATTTGGTGCCATTTTCAGGTTAGCCTTTCAGTTTGTCTGACCTTATACCTGCAGAACTAATGACATTTAGCTCAAAGCACCACTGTGCCTGAAAGGAGCCTCACAGAGGACAGCCCCAGTCTGACACACAGCCCCCGGTGTATCTGCTCTCTAATCAAACCTCATTTAAACTCATTTATAGTGACATAAAGGATAGTACCAGCTACAGTTTAGTTTATTCCTCCCTTAAAGAGAGGGACAAAATCTGAGGGGTGAAACCCTGATGAGTGCTTACAGTTAACCAATGTCCACTAATCAGGTGTAAGTGAGAGAAGATTGCCCGTTGCTAAGCCCCTCTTGACCTTGATTGATGCTGTTGTTTAGAAATGCCACTGCCTGTTGTTTGGAGACCAGATGTGATAATGGACTGATGCGGCCTTAAGAGACAACTCACCACAGAGAGAGTAAATCCAGCCGCTCCCAGCCTTGAGCACATTTGGATGTTTATTGGTTAAAAACCACTGCTGGCTAGTTGCCATTAAAAGGCAATGTGCAGTTATGCTCCCTTTGTTTACAGATAAAGACTTGTTAATGTAAATCACTACATTTAATTGATAAATTATTATGGCTATCATTGTGTTTTAACGAGGGTCCATTATTACTTTTGCAGGGTGACTTTTAATTAACAACAATGTAAACCGCCAGCTATTCACATTTACTGCAATAGCCCAGGGATTGGTCCCTCTCTTTTAACAGTCGAATGCCTCAAAATTCCCATTGCAATAATGTTATGCTAACGCTCTTTAAGTCGTATCTATTATCATCCTTGTTTTTTGCAACCCATTCCAATCTGTTAATCATTTAGTCGGGATTAATTAAGAAAGTGATTGTTGATGCTTCAGGCGTTTCTCCCTCAAATTGTTATTGGGGCCCCTGCCTGTGAAATCCCAAATCAATACCTGTTCTTCATTTGATTCTCAGCTTGGGACTTATAGATTGACACGCACACACACCCACACACACACACACACACACACACACAAACCATTTCTATCCCATGACTCAATTGTTGTTATCTGATGTCCCCGCAGCACCACCAGCACATCAGCTTTGCTTACTAATGTCAATGAAACAAGGCATTGGTCCCAAAATGGAATGATTATTCATTGCACTTGGAGGAGCATGAAAGAGACTCTGGGTGACATTATTTTTGGCCTGCAAGTATGTAAGAATGTCATGCGTGTGTTTTCATAGGATTGGTGACGTAATTCTGCTTGCGGGTGTGTTGTGTAGTTCAGTTATACTCAGTATTAGCCACTTAAATCAACTTCTTAATGATCCAGCAGAAACATTTGCTGAAATCATTAGCGCTTTGTCCCTTGATGTGTCCTCTTCCCTGTTTTCCCTCTCTCCATTACTTTGTGACTCACACAGCCACTCACAAACAAAGATGTCCTTCACATCAGTAGGCTGGTTATTAAATGTAAGATGAATGTCAAGGGACTCACACTAGCAAGTCAAACTGCCATTGCCGGTCATTGAAGGGCCTTGGCATTTCACAGCTACCTCGGAGGCAGTCTGACACGACGAGGACATGTCACCCTGAAACTCTCTTGAGGTTTATTACTGCTCTCTCACCATCATTTCACTCTCTTGTTAGATAAAGTGAAATGTTAGCAAAGCTTTTACTGACACTGGACCTTTCTACTCTTGGCAAAGTTACACTATTTTTACTTTCAGCAATGCCCTACTGCTTGTGTGTTATATAAGGTAAAATCTTAAGTATTGAGAATTTGTTCAATTAAGTGTCTCCTCTCATTTCTTTCTTTTGACTATAATCAAACAGCGCCCATTTTCCAGACAACATGTTAAGGGTGGAAAGCTAAAAGGCTGTAATACGTAGGTTTTAATACCGTATCCGGTTGAAAGGCGTATAAAATTGTTATCATTTCACTGCTTATTGGTTGATCAGCAACTGAGAGAGAATGAACAGTAAAAATCTGGAGGGAAAGCTGGCCATATTTCAAGTCTAAACAACGTATTTAATAACCCATTACATACTGTAAGGCAACAGCTAATGTTAGCATTCAGCCACTCTCGAGATAGTGTTAGCTAGGAAGTGGCTAAAAGCTAATACTACCATTTGGTAATATTACACGACAATACGATAAGAAACTACAATACTTTCCTAGCTAACATAATGCTTATTTTAGGCCTAAAAGGAGAGTTATGGTACGAGCTAACGTAAAGTTAGCTTGTGGAAGTGTTTGAATGCTGCTAGCTGTTGTCTAAACAGCAGCTAACAGGTCATTAAATATGTCGTTTTACCTTGAGAAATGTTCCCATGTAGCTCCTGATTTCTGATTTCTTTCAGTAGCTCAATAAGCGAGATGCGAGGAAGTTATATAAAGTATCACATTCCTTGAATTAATCTTACAGCCTGGAATACAGTAATACAACATGTGTGAAGATGGTGAACTGCATCGTCCCACTGGATTTTTTTCTCTCTTCTTTACTCGCACACCATCTTTCTCACCTTCCTCATCTCTTGCTTCCTTCATCCCCTCTCCTGGTACTTTTCTTGCTGCTGGCTTCATCACTTCCTCTCCTTCCCTTCTCCTCTGTAGTGCTGTTTTGTCTCCCCACACCCACACATACGCACACTCACACAGACTCCTTTTGTGCCACTCCTGTCATACATTCCCTTACCTCTTGCCATATCTCTGTCTGAATCTCTTTCTCTCAATGCCGTCACTCACCCGTAGGCAAAGTCATCCCAAGTTGTTATGTCCCCCCCTCAACCCTCCTCCCTTCACTGATCGCATCATCTCGCTACCTCAGAGTCATTTTCCAAATTTGGCCTCTAATTGGGTTTCTCCTGCGATTAAGTCAATAACAACCTTCATATTAGAGTTTAATGTCCCCTAATGAGTCCATTTGTTGGCCAGCGGCTAATTAGGTCTGATCTGTTTATAGACAGCCTAAACTAATTGATGGACGTTGCTGAAACACTATTTTTCAGTCAGTAATGTTGAATCCATGTCTGCTTTTAGCTAGCAGCCCTCTCGCGCAGAGCCCCCCACAACAGATTATACTGTTCTGGTTCATGGATCAGGCTGTATAATTTGTGAAACAGCTAAGCATTAGCGTTAATGATAACTCCAGGGGAGCAAAATAAAATCCATTAAACATTGACTGACAAATCTTCTTCCACCCCAACAAGCATTTGGTTTTATTAGCGTTGATTGTATTCTTGGCGTAGAGGAGACTTGTGTCTGCTTTTGTTAGCCGTAGAAATTATTGAAGTATTCATATCTGCCAAGTGTAAATTCTTCAAGAGTAGCTACGCAGTGCACAAGCACAACCGTCTAGCATCAGGAACCATCATAACAGTGTGATATAAATGAGGCCCTACATGCAACAATGGGGGAACATGAGGACAGCAGGCTACCACGGAAGTTATCAAGTGAGAATCTTTGACAAAGTTTTAACAGATCTGACTGACATGCCAAGACCCCCACCCCTCCCCCTGGATTTTGAGTCTGCACAAGGCTTGGGCTTGATAAGGCAGTGAGTGTATGAATATAAAGTGAGCTGGAGGAGTCTGATATTGGGACTCATCCCAATCCTATGCCTCCAGGTTAGCATGCTATCAAAAGGAGGGGTTTGTTTGAAGCGAGGTTGTCTGTCTGCACACAGCTGCAGTCCTACGATAAAGAGGAGAGGGGCTTGATAGGTGAATCCTCCTGTCCTTCCATCCCTCTCTCAGTCTCTCGCTGTAATTCAATTCTACTCAAATTGGCATGAAAACACCAAAGCGGCAGGATATTTTCTAGCATCCTGTGTATCAGTGCCTGGACAGTGCTCTGTCTGTTGTTAGATATTAAATTCCTCACTGTCACTAGAAGTTACTAGAGAGTTTATCCTGAAACACAGACAACTGAAAAGAAGAAATCTCTGTTTTTGGGTCTGTAACTCACTTGCTGTGCCAACAAAAAAGATTATTTCGTGTTTTGGTGTGTTTGCCTCTTTAAACCTCCATCAAGGCAGAAAATCTGTTTAAAGATTGCTCCAAAAAGTGTCCCCCTGTGCCATCAGTTGCCTCCAAATGTCTTAACATTTTTTAAACCTGCTCATACACATTATCGAGTAAGCAATATCAGGCTGGTTGCTGATTTTGTTTACGATGCCACATTATGCACAAGTGTCTGAGGCTAAGGTTTGGCAAACAGCTGGCAGGCTGCATCATGGATACGGATAGTATTGGTAAGTTCCAAATAAGATAAAGCACAATTGAGAGATCTAACTAAAATATAATGATTCAAAGGGAAATTGCTGATATGAGACAGAAACGATATAGTTAAAGTAATTTTGGGGGCAGGCAGTTCTCTTTATAGCGTTTTATCTTGGAATGTTCTTTAAACTTTGCATTCCCAGCTCAAGGGTTTGCAGGCAGATTCTGAAGAGGGCGGTCTGTACATTATCTTCTTCATGGTTTTAAAAAGGATTTGTCTCAGAGGATTTAATGGTTCAGCCATTTACATGCCCGAATAGCACACACAGCCAAAAGAGGAAAACTCCACATTGAAGCGAATGACTGAAGAGGATCAGCGGGAACATCCTGGGAGGCTGAACTGAGAGAAACCCCAGCACCTGGTTGTGACTCATCGAACTTCTGCTTGTGCTTGTGTCACCTCACTGCCTCCTGTCATCTAGGCATGATAGATATGATGTTAAAGCTGTGTCCCATTCCAGGGGCTGCAGCCTACGAAGGAGTGGGCCTATGGAGGCATTGCGCCATTCGAAGCCTGCGTAGACAGTTATAGACAATCTGAAACGAGATGGTGTAGTCTACGGAGGATTTCCTGTTAGCGTCACCAGCTGTTCCCGCCCTTACCCATGCATCACCAAACACCGTTCCTGACGCCTAGCAACAGGTAGCTAGCTTGCTACCTAGCTAGCTAACGTAGTAACGTAACCTATTATTAAAAAAAAAAATTGTGTAAAGAGCCCTTTCGTTTATTAAACATATGTAATTCTAGCTATTCGATTGAGTTGAAACCAATAACGTTTACATTTAAAAGTTTATTCCCTGGCTCCGCCATCTTATTTGAATTGACTCGCGATGCATCTCGGGATACGTTGGGCAGCGATGGATGCACCCGATGAATCCTTCATTGCCCCTGGAAAAGGAGGACCCATTTGTCGGCCGCATATGAAGGAGCCTTCAAATTGGGACAGCCTCCGACGCTCCGCTGCAATCATCCTTCTAATGCATCCTTCAAAGGCTGTAGTCCCTGGGTTGGAACACAGCTTATGTATACTCAAACAAAGTCATGACTCTACACGCAACAACCACTCCAACCAAAGGTGTCACAAAGTGGTACGCTGCTAGGTTAGGTAGCTAGTTCCAACATCCAATTCACATGGCTAGCCCAGCACAATACAGGGACATTTGGCATAAAATGTTTTTTTGTTGCCAATTACCAGCTGTAGGTAACGTGAACTACTATCCACGTTTAAGAGCAATCTTGTAAGCCTTCTGGAATTGCCTGACTACAATATAGCCTCTGGAACTAATGCTAACATTTTGGGCATTCCAGTGTAACCAGAGGTTAGTGATAAAAGACTTCTAGCCAAGACTTTGCAGTCAGGGAAATCTAAACGCTGACTGGCTTTTGCGACACAGCGTCAGCGTTGATCTCCCGTTAGCTGAACTTACAAATCAAAGTTCAGAACATCTCCATCTGCAGCAGCCATCTTGGATGCCTCAATGGTGCTGAAACCCATGCCATATTAGATAAACCGTTGTGATTGGCCTGAGTTGAATCAGGTTGGATGAAAAACTGTCCTGATCATGATCATGGCTGTTTTGAGATCTGGATGGTCGGTGTTGCTTCAAATTTAGCCTATAGTGACAAAACCAGTAGCCTATTACAGCAATGAATTCATTTGCAGCCCTAACATAATCTTTTTCATGACCACCATTGTAAATAGACAACTTTAAATGAGTTAACTGAAGAGGGAGGGGGGACAAACACAACTGCCTTAGAAAACAAAACATGAGCTGTCAGAGTCATCTAGTTCTCATAATAAAAGTGCAGTAGGCCTATGTGTAAAGAAATGTAGTCTCCCATAAGCAGATATTTTGTTTGCCTTTTTGTAAAGTGTCTTGAGATAACTTTGGTTATGATTTGGCACTGTACAAATAAAATTTGATTGATTGATTGATATTTCTTAAGAAAAGCATTTGTGTCACTAGCTACAATACCAGGGACCCCTGGTTGACCTGCTTTATGATGTAACAGGCCTACAATAACAGTCATGGGCGGGTATGAATTTCATAATAAGCAATCTTCATAATGGGATTTAATTTCAGACTGTGAATCTCATATTTTACATTATGTTAATGCTGTTATCTGTTGCCTCTTTGGGTTTATCTTTCACTTATTCTGTTAGAGCATTTTAGTCTTTGAAACAATTATATAATGTAATGTTTGATTAGGTTGTATAGTTCTGGGGAAATGGAAATCATCCTCTCTCATATCTTATTCATGAAGAAACCCCATATCAGTTTAGTTTTACCCTCATGCTATAGCTTGTGGTTCTTTTCTTGCTGTCCCTAATTTCATTTTTGTTTCGCCTGTGTCTCTGCTGAGTAGGCACATAGGTTAAATCACAGCACAGCTTAAAGAAAACTTTGCTGTGGACGGAGTAACGGTATCAAACAGTAATAGAGACCGTTAGCGGTCCCTCGCCCGCAGTTTGGGAACCGCTGTCCCGGACTGGCCGACCTCTGCTCTCCGGCTCTCTTCCTCCGACTCCGCCTCTCTCAGAACCAACACACGAGCGACCGACTCCCCAGCCTGCCCGCCGCCACCCCGAAGCCCCTCCAGCTCCAGACTGTGGAGACTTTCCCACTCCCCAAACCGGACTCCGTACTTCTTCCCACCTTTTTCTCACCCCAAATGTTCTCCGAGTTTTTCCGGAAGATAAACAAACTTGAAAAGTACAACCGACTGGAGTAGCTGTATCGGAGAAGTTTTTCTTCTTTGCCCCAGTTTTTTGGCCCCGCGGCGGGGCAGGACAGCACGGGCAGGCCGGGGGGAAAAGGAGACCGTATGATGTGGATCTGGTACCTTCTGCTTGGTTCGGGGTCAGGCTCAAGAACTGTTGGTAAGTTTTTAAAAGCATACGGATACTAATGTTGTTGTCACGGCGCCGACCTGCTTCAGTTCACGGGTGGGTTAGAGGAAGGGGGGAATGTAAAATCTTTTGAAGTGTTCGCTGTGTGGTTCAGCTCAAAACTACAGTTCATGTTTTCTTCTCCGACGAGTTTTAACTTCTCTGAGCAACTTCCACGATACGAACTTAGTCGACGTTTCATTTCCCTCGACTGGATGTTTTTTTCTCCTGAAGTTGGGAGCTGTTACATGTAAAAATATAACAATTTCATTTAGCAGACGCTTTTGTCCAAAGCGACGAGTTGTAGCAGCAGGACAGCAGTTTCAGAGTTTTTCATGCATGACGAATGTGCAACTGGGTGCATGTCCCCTTCACTCAGGAGTGAGAATATTTTTGCTACAGACACCCCCCCATGCCATATCCATCTACCGTGTGTGTTTTACTGAGATGGGGTTATGGTCTCATCCAGGTTAGGTTATATGACTGAGAGGTTGTTGACAGGGCAGTGTTGACAAGTCAATCTGTTCTCCAGCCCCGCCATGGCAGCTGGGGCCCGGTGGAGGACACTACAGGAGTTTATACATAGGACAGGCAGTTGGCACTTAACTTCATTTAACCATGCAGCTGTAGTTTTGAGCTGGTATTTAAATCAGTGGCATCCATCCCCTAGTTATCACATGCAATTTCAGTGATGGCCTGCAGGGAATAAATTGATGTTAAACACACTGTGATAATCAATGAAGAATAATCATGATGATAATGTAAGGAGCTGTTCTCAAAGTTGTGTAGAAAATGTATGTCTTCATCTTCTGCCCCTTAAGATAAATCTTTCACATAGTATATGGCCCTGCACTCTGCAAGTTGTAAATCAAGTTTAAGTGAGTTGTAATTCCCCCTGAAGATACTAATTTAACATTTATGTTCCCTGTAAAAAATGCACAGAAAACCTAAGTTTATAGGCCTATAATCCATCTACATGTAAAGAGTTACTTTATCATGTAGATAACCTGCCTTCATAAATTATGGACCACTTAATAGAGTACAATCAAAGCTATTTTTGTCAACAGGCTTGAGCTTAGTTACCTCTTAAGTATTTCAATGAACCTTAATGTGTGTGTGTGCAGTTGCATTGACAGCTACAATTCTATACAAATCTCCTGGTACAGTAGGTCTTGCTTATGAAGGACGTTTGTCCCTGTAGGAAAAGCACAGGTGTAAACAATAACCTTAACGATGGCTCTGTTCCTGGTATAGTGCATGGTGGCTCACTTTAATGGCTTACAGGAACACTTGAATCCATTAGTAATGTTATTAGTAACACCTGCGCCTTTTCTGCTACGCCAAGTAAATATGAATGTCTTCTGCGAAAAAAAGGCCTATTGCTACAATTTTAGTTTAAAATTCAAAAACACTGTTGACACTATTTATAGTTTGTATTTTTTCCACAAGGCTGAGGTCAAGCCTCTGCTCATGACTATGTTTCTATCAATGTCAGTGAGAGTGAAGTATAAATGTCATTATATTAGATGTGGAACAGAGATTTAGTGGGAGCTGCCAAGCCCACTTTTACTTAGCTCTGTTGGAGCAAAGGAGCGTGTAGACATGATTGATGTCCGATATTTTCTCCAAGAATATTACTGTAGTTTGTTTTCTCCTGTATTACTCATGTGTTGTCAGCTTTGAATAAACAAATTGGGCTTCAGCTTTTTATTAGCTCACAGCCTGACCAGGGTAATAATAATATCAGCTACACCGTGTTTGTGTGTTGTATTGGTT
Source organism: Semicossyphus pulcher (assembly GCF_022749685.1). Taxonomy (NCBI): domain Eukaryota; kingdom Metazoa; phylum Chordata; class Actinopteri; order Labriformes; family Labridae; genus Semicossyphus; species Semicossyphus pulcher. The sequence goes on from NW_027211759.1 coordinate 21,136,234, forward strand.
CCCAGGCTATTAAATAAACAAGAATAGAGGATAAAAATCACCAGCCAATGTTGTCCTCAGGACGGTATTGTCGGTAAATATTCCAGCTGACAAATTAACCAGTAATATTATGTCTAAATTGGGTGTCCTGCCACAGTATTTAAAACTTAATCTAAAATTTTGCCCTTACATTAATAAAGGTCTTACATATTTCAAAATCCATGTGGGTCCTGGCTCGGCAATACCTATTAAAATGATAATCACAATATTGACATTTAAAGATGTGTCAATATGGGAAATTACATGGGAAGAATTTCCTATTTCACTTAGAGTCTGTGCAAAAAATAATGAGGCAAATAAAATGTGTAAATGGAGAATGTCTACGTGCTCTGAAAAAACCCCAAATGATTTGCTACATAAACATAATTGCAAATATGCATATTGCACATCTGCAAACACACAGATGAAACGTGAGTGCAATAACATGTTGCATGTTCCTGAGTAGTCAACAAATACTGTGAAAGCCTCATGTGAAATGCATGAATCAAATCACAATATTGTTGTGCATGCTGTCAACAATGGACGTAATACAAATATTAAACCATTAATTCTTTATTTGAATACATTTATAGAACAGCTTCAAATATGAATGCAATTCACAATCATACAACCTCTTGAGACAAATCTTGTAGATGTTTTGTAGCTCTATTTTACACACAGTACTTAGCAGCCAAACAGTGTACAGAATCATGTATCAATTTCAAGACTAGAGAAACATTCACAGTCCACTAAATATTGGAAATTTGCCATAAATATCCGAGTACGCCTCAGTAAATACCCCATTTTTCATCTCAGTGAATGTTGCTTCTAGTTTCCCCTCTTTTCTAAATCAGTTATTTCTTGTTTTGGCTCAAAAAACAAATAAAAAATGCTCAAAACCTGTGTTCTGTGCAGGTACAGCATCAGTCCTGTAGTAATAAAGACATAACAAATGTAGCAAAGTGCACTCATTGTTCTCTCCTTCAGAGGATGCTTATTGCAGATTATTTGGCCTTGCACTGGAGTGGACTCAGGAGCCTTGCAGTCTTGCACTCGCCCTCGGAGCTACATGAGATAAATCAGTGCTATTATGTAATATGAGATGTAGCCACAATATCCACTGACAAAGGAATGCTGCAGCGATGCAGTTACAAACAAGGCAGGTTTATGTTATTGTGTTGTGCAGCCCGAAAACATATTTAAGCTGTTCAGCTGGTCTGCTTGGCCGTGCACCGGGGGGAATATTGATATAAATAAAATGTGGAACAATGTCAGAAAGACAAATGAGCTTCACATCAGTTATTTCCCCCCGCACCCCAGGATGATTACTGTTTGTTAAGGATGAGCATTGTAATAAACATGCCAGCTTTATGAATGTATGATTACATTGCTCGAGGAGGAAGGGCTGCCAGGCTCTTGTATCCTTTAATGTTCTACAGATGATCAAATACTATATGGACATATTTTTTAAACCTCTTATTATGTTTTAAATCTTTGTTCTAATACACTGATACCAAATATTCCCACAGACAAGAATACATGATCTCTCTCTCAGTTTGTTCTTCTATATCAGAATGAGCTTTATTGGCCAGGTATTATTACTACTATTTACATTTGACTACTATTTACAGGTCTACAGAGTATTAGAGTATTAACATATGTATACATTATAGATATACAGCTCCAGGGAAAAATAAGGGATCACTACAAAAATAAGTTTTTCTCAGCTTCAGGTATTTCAGTTACAGTATCAATGCACCTCTCACCTGGTGCATTATCAGATGTTTTAATGTTTACAATAAGAATTAACCCTAAAGAAGTTGCATCATTTACTTTTTATTTAACATGACAAACACACAGCAGTCAACACAATATAAACAATTTATGAATTTGACAGCTTTTGAACTTTTTTATTTACCCTACCTCTGTTTCAAATTTTTAGTGTGTACATCCGGCTCATGGTTTTGATTAAACGAACTGGGGGTCAACTTGTGCGAGATTTGGCCGCGAGATCTCATAGCGCGAAGAACAAAACTACAAAAAGTTATGGGGAAAGGTGTACTGTATAAACATCAGTGTAAAACTAACTTACAAACTCATGGAAGCACACACGATAAAAAGAGTCCGTCGGCGATCACTGATATTTCCACGATATCTGCGTAGTAGCTGCAGTAAACAAGTCTGGGCACGTCTCCCTCACTGCCATGTTTCGGGGAGTAGTGCTGCATTCAGGAGCGCTCAGAAACGTGAGTGATCAGACATGTTTTTACACATATTTTTAAAGATCGATCTCGGGATTTATTAATCGATATTGGGTCATTCAAATAAGAATAGATTTTTTAAACCCAGCCCTAGGTTTATTGTTTACAACATTTCTCACTGCTTCCAAATACAATCTTCTCATTTAGATCTTTTATTTGCAGAAAATGACAACTGGTCAACATAACCAAAATATGCAAAAAATATGTTTTTCAGACCTGGATTAATGCAAAGAAAACAGTATTTGGTGGAATATGCTGCTCTTAGTGCAGCTCGGCTTTGTTCGATGGCTTGTGACCACCTGTCTTCCTCTTGATCTCATTCAGGAGGTTTTCAGTGGGGATCTGGATTGGGCTGGCCATGACATGTAGAGAGAGATGCTGATTTAAGGAACATTTGGAGTGGTCTCTTATTTCTTTCAAGAGCTGTATATGAAAATAACACTCGAGACAATAGTGCAGTGTTGAGGATGGCAAAGGATGCTGAAATGAATATGATAACATAGCTTGTGTTGAGTAGATAATATTAACAGTATGTTACAGCGTGCAAAGATTGCTTTTGATACAGTCAGGATTAGACTGATGAAGAGAGTTCATACATCCTTGGTCAGACTGTATGACAGTGGGTCTGTTTCCCTTTGATTTATATGCAGCAATGAAATGCAGTTTAAGCATGTTCTCATAATTATGCTATAAAATTACCTACATCTGGGCATGGTTATCATCTTGAACAAGTTAGCATCTTGAACAAGTCTGTGTTACTGTTGAAATGTTCAGATCGGTCACATGCTTACCTGACACCTTAGCATTAGCTTACCTTTTCTGTACAACCTGCAAAAAAGATCAAATTTTTTTCCCCATGCATGTGAAGGCAACATACCACACACTCTCTTACATGGCTCAGTTAGCCAACTAAAGTACCCACACTGAAGGATCTCCTTAATCAACATAAATGTATGCTCCATTACCTGCTCTTCATTACCAGGCGTCACACACACAGGCCAGGTGGTGGGATATGTTCATTCATAACCAAAGACCTTCTATTGGGGTCATTTCTCCCTCCGAGCAGGGACACAGAATCACATTGTCCCCGTCTTATTGTGCTTTGTTTTTCTGCACCGTGGCTTCTCAGAGACGGGCTGGTGGGGCCCCAATAAACGGCTCTGTGTGTTTGTGCTTATCTTTGCGTGTCTTTGGAACAGAAAAGAGAAAGAGAAGTTGTGTTTTTTTTTCTTTTGCTCTGGCTGACATGGTTGATATGCTTCCAGCTATAGTCACACTGAGAAGGCCAGAGATTAAGGAGGGCCACTGCAGCTTTAGTTCCCAGAGTTGTTAAACAAAGCCTCATGACCGGAGTCACGTATCACACCTCGGTAGTAGTGCAACATAAACCGCTGAAAGCTCTTACTTTACGTCTTTTTTTATCAGTTTTTATCAGTTAAATATCATGTACGTGTGGACATAGTAGGATTTATGTCCATAAGGTGTAAGTCACGTTGTATTTTTCCCTGCATGTGACTTTGCTTCAGAGTCCATTCTCTTTGAGCTTTTCTGATCTATAAGTCATGATGCTAAAAGTTTCATGAACCCTGGGACGTATTGATCGAAGCAGACAGGGAGAAACAGAGGCGAGTAAAATGTACTGGAAAAAATTTAGAAGACAGCTCATTTCATATTGATTTTGAATTGATCCGAACTAATTTGCCATGCAGTGATGCAGGAGCTTTGTTAATCCCTCATGGTTGCCTTATATCGATCCGTCACGTCCTTGGATGTAGAGATCGAACCGAAGCCTCGGAGGAGTATGCTTATTTACGGTTGATTTTTTTTTATAATACTAGCCAGTAGATAAGTCACTATTGCTTTCCACCAAGTATAATATTTACTTTCACTCATTACATCACATTTATTACCAGCTGAGCTATCCACGAGCAAAGGCTGTGCAACACATTGATTGAAACCGTCTACTGTGCCAGACCTAAAGGCTAACTTGAAGTTTGTTTTTAAATGAAGTCTAAGCAGTAAAAGTGTTTTAGGCCATTTTTAAGCCTGCCGTGTTCTCATAGTGTGCAGATGTGCACATAAACACACTTACACAAACAGCTTGAGCAGCGGAGCAGAGAGAAGGACAGCCAAAGTTTTACAGTAGGCTCTTCTAAAGTAGGAAAATGTTGAACTCTCCACTGCACTTCTCTTATCAATTCAAACAGCCTCCCCCTCCTTAACTGATACCCCATTGTTTTACAGTTTAGAGTAATCCTACAGGGTAAAGACACCCTGTGGACGGCGAGATAGGAGAGCTGCAGAATCCCATTCATTGTCTTTGTAAAGCAGCAAACCACTCACGAGAAACAGCGAGTAATGATCAGGCGGAGAGAGTTCGTTCGTTTAAATTAACTGTGACTGAGAGATAGAAGAATTGCATCGCTGTATTCAATCACATCTGACATTTATTGTCTATTTAATGTAAACGATGTCATTTCACTGCTGAGATAGAATGCGGGCTCTATGCAGGTTCTGCACAGATCCATGTCATTTATATAAAATGCAGCAGCCATGGAAGCAAGCAGTGAAATGCTTGATTGATCTGCCTGTGAGTGAAGGTTTGTGGGATGCATCGGCAGCCAGACAGCCTGGCCACAATTGGCGTGTCTTCCTCATTGTGTATGTCCTCATCATGTTATATGTAGTTTATGTAACTTCCTTCACTTTCAAATACTAAAACCCACCAAACCTTTCAGTAGAAACGGTCAGCCACTTCCTACATTCGTATTTTGGCTAATTTTGTTGTCCTTTCTAGTTGTAACCCTCCAGTCCCTCCAGAATTTTGCAGTTTTTCTGTGATATTGTGGCCAAAAATACCTGATTTTGTGGCAGCTTTAAAAAAAAAAATGCAATGCAAGTTGTGATGTTTTGTCTGTGTAACATAATCACCTTAGATGCTCTGGGACAAACGCCCCAATAAAGCCATTTATTGGCTTAGCGAGCTGTTTGTCTTCTGACATCACTTCTTGTCAAGACGCCAAATTAAATGTGTAAAAGTTGAATGAAGGTAGGGCTGGGTGTTCGATCCGATATCGATTTGGTTAGGGGTATTTCAGTTACAATATCAATACCAGTATCTAACCTGGTGCATTATCAAAATCTTTAATGTTTACAATCACTATTGACCCCAAAGAAGTTTTTTTATTTAACATGACAAACACACAGGAGTCAACACAATATTAACAATTTTAGGAATTAGACAGATAATTAACTTTTTTACAGTTTCAGATTTTTAGTGTGTACATCTGACTCATGGTCTTGATTAAACGAACTGGGACTAGCACGAAGAACAAAATCACATGAGACTAAGAGTTGTGGGGAAAGGCATACTGTATAACAACACGCCGAAAATATACTCGCGACCAAGGCCGATGTTAACAGAGAGTAACATAAACATCAGCTCAAAACTAACTTACATATTCATGGACGCACACACGATAAAAAGAGTCCGTCTGTTATCACTGATGTCTCTGTAGCAGGTGCAGTAAACACGTCCGGGCACGTCTCCCTCACTGACGCGTTTCGGGGGGATGCGCTGAGTCGTGCTGCATTCAGGAGCGCTCAGAAACGTGAGTGATCATACACATTTTTACGCCTACTTTTAAAGATCGATCTCGGGATTTATGAATCGATATTGGGTCATTCAAATGAGAATCAATTAGAATCGGAAAAATCATTTTTTTCAACCCAGTCCAACTAAAATTACCATAAAATACTCATTTCGCACTGCACATGTGCATTGCAGAATCTACGTGTTATGTATTACATTTAACCTTTTCTACTCGTTCGGGTGCTGGGCTTGTGTAAAGGCGTTGAAAACCAACAGGGGGATAACTATCTCAATGTACAAACACTCTTTGAGATCAGTATTGACTCACATTTGTAACAAAGCCTTTGGTTGGTGGAAAGTTAAAGACACTGTTTCTGATTGGTCAATAGACTTAACACAAAGGCATCCAGAAGTGGCTAAGTGGACGGCTAGCAGTTTTCAGCATAGACACATGGATAAATGATCACAAAAAGACGTTGAATGTTGGATTTATTATTATGGGTTTACTGTGTAGTGCGTGGGAAATAGACTGATGGGTCAAATTTGCAGAGAGAGGCCAAAATTGCATAGTCACAAAAAAATGTGCGAGGATTGATTGAATTTGTGTGAATTTCGCTCAATAGGAACATCGTGACTTTTCTGGAAACAACAACCTAAGCTAAAAGGCTGTCTGCGTCAGTAAAGCAATGTCAATAAAATTGTGTCAGCTGCTAAAATAATGAATGCTCAATTGTAGACCAATTTAAAAAAGGATTATGCAAACAACAATATGCTAGAGCCATTCTAAAGTTGCCTGTAGGAGCTTTTTTGCCTACAATAAATAGAAGGACAAATGTATCAGTGAGTGCTGAAGTTCTGTTTGTTTGCTGTGATCTCTGCTCCTGTTCACCTGATACAGCTTTAAAGATCTGCAGCTGTTTGAGCCACTACTTTATGAATACCTTCAAAGTGTAATTAACCAGACAGACCTGACAAGTCACAGGATGTTCTGCTACTAACCTGTTACTTCTGTCACTATGGATGAAAGCTTTATTTGTGCGCAGCGACAGCACTTATTTAATATTTAATTGTTCATCTTGATTTAGCAGGAAACCTATCCAAGCTCGTTTTGCAGGTCATAGCCAAAGAGTCCCACAGGCGACTGTTATGAAAAAGAGTCTTGAGTAGGGCTGCAACTAACAAATATATTGATAATCGATTAATCTGTCAGATAAAAAGAAAAAAAGCTATATTTTAGTATCAGCATTATATTCAAAATACAAAAAATATTAAATCTTGTTTTCCTGTACATTGCAATTTTAATATATCAGTTATGTAACTCAATTTATATCTTGTTGATTTACTTAATAATTACACATGAAAAAGGAAAGTACACTACAGTGTCTGTCTGACTGAATTTTAGCGAATTAGCGTTCATAAATCTGCTGTCTCCGGGAGATTAGTGTCCATTGTGACGGACAAACGCAAGATTACATGTTAATTTAAACACAAGGTGACGGACGGAAATACGTTCCGTCAGTTTTCTCTCCGTGTTGTGAAGGTTTAATGGAGCCATGCAATAGCTTTATCAATAATTAGCGTTAAATTAGCTTTACCAGTGGTGTTGGCTTATTATAAGCTTTACTATACAGTATACTGTCCTCAGCTGCTTTATCAGCGGCCCGGCTGTGGGCCCATCGCAAAACGGAGAGGAGAGAAAATAGACGGTATTTCAGTCCGTTCAGTTGTTTTTAAATGAACGTTAGAAACTGTTTGTGTGTTTGTCTGTGTAAGCCGACACTAATCTACCGGAGGCGGACACATCATCAGCACTGCACAACAAATGGATTCTCCCCATTGAAAAATAATTCATGTTTATCCCAAAGTAGACGGGAGACGTTTTAACTTCCTGTAATTCATCACATGAGCTACACAAGCCGCGGCATCGGCTGGCTGCCCCATGTGACGTTTTCACAGAGCATGCCGTGCATCATAACAAAGACCCAACTAACCAATGATGAAATTCATTGCCAACTATTTTAATCATCGATTTTAATCGATTAGTTGTTGCAGCCCTAGTCTTGACATCTGACGTTGTTGGATTGAATATATTTAATTCTCCAGCTGTCTGTTTTATCTCACTGAGGTCAAGCTGTCAGTTGTTGAGTCTTGTCCAAAGTTCTGAGCCTTTAGAAATGTTTGACCTTGAAGATATTGATGTCTTGTGATGTAGTCAGTCTAGAAATACAGGCGTTGGTTGATTTGAACACTGCATTGAGGGACAGCTTTCGATTTATGGTTTATTTCGTTGAGCTTACACAGCACAGTTGCTCATTTCTACCCTGGCGAGTCACCTTGCTTTCCCCACTTTTATCTTCATCCCTGGCGCCCCCTCTGAGAGGAGGCTGACCCTCTGTATGCGTCCCCTGTGCAGCTCTGCCTGCTGTCACACAGGGAACGGACCTTGGCAGGCTGACAGCTGGCTCCCCTGCTGTCCCCCGTGATCAGCAGTCATTTGCTGTCCTGTGTCTCACAGCCACCGTGGCGGCCAGTGTGGACACTGACAGGCTATTTTGGACCGAAATTCCTGCTTCCCTCTGTCAAACCAAACAAACACTACCTTAAAGGTCAACAAAAACCCAGAGAGAAACACGGATAACATCAGGGCAGCTCAATCTGTGTTTGTTTGTCGACCTCTGTGAGAATACACGTGGTGGGACTGTGGGTTTATATATTTGGATCTTCATGACTTTGATTTGTCCCTTGGGATACTGAGGTAACTTTGACTCAATATTTTCTACTAAATTAAAAGAATTGCTTGGACACAGAAGATAACACACTTTGCCTTTGGGTGCTGAGGTGAATTCAAGCCATGAAAATTATTTCTCATTGATTGTCTTCAGGCGATATCAGCCACGACGGACAAGGCAACCAAGCAAGCAAGTCGGCCCAAATAATTTCTACATAAAATTACTTGTACTTTGTTTATTTTCATTACTGCCCATCACTGATTCTTCGCCCACATTTGCATATTGTAGATATCAGCTGTCAAAATCCTGTGGTGATGATTATGCTGCACTGAGCTAGTGTGAACATAACCTTTGGCCTCACAGATAATTGCTTTGTAATTGTGATACAGCTCTGGCAGCTTCATCACTCCACTGAATGACTCAACTCCATCCAGCCGCTCTCGATGCTGCAATTAGGCGCAATTTTCCAAACATCTAATCAGAAGTAAACGGGGTTATTCAGACTGGACGCTATCTTTTGATTGCAATCACACCACCATTTGTTTCTCTCTTTTGCAAGTGTGATTACGAAGCATTCAGCGTCCCGCGTGTAAATCATGCAACTTGTCATAGTAGCAATTTCGGTGAAAGCTGTTTTAGCTTTAGTGCTAATTTATTTATCTGCAGGATTCATCTTTAGGATTACAGAGACCTTTACTTAAACTGTTTCCTCCTTCTATTACACAACACAGTGATTTAGGTTTGCTTAATAGGTCAGGGGTAAACTCTGAATCCAAAACTCATGCAAGAAATGCTGGCTCATGAAACAAGCCATTAGCTGAGTGAGACTCACATTTATAATTGAGTTGCCGGAGAGTGTGAAATTCCTCTTATTATTAGACCGCACTGAATTTTCTTTCACCCTCTGGAGACAGCCGATGTATGTCTCATTAGCAGTAATCTGACAGATTCTTTACCAGGTTTAAGTGTGACGACTGGGTGCTGTGTTTGTGTGGTGGAATAACCCTTTCCCACTGATTGTCTCTTTTCCCATTGCCAGTGAAGTACACTCCTGTCGGTCTGTTTTCTGCTGCGTCACCGTCGACATCACAAACGCGCCCAAAACAGGGTTGGTAAACAGTGAAGATGTTACAGTGTTTATTAAACTCGGCGCCGTCAAATTTGGAACGATGTTTCGAGCGCTGCTCGGACGGAGACGGGCGGAATTTGTAGCTGAGATAACAAGGAGTGGCAGAAATTAGCGCCGGAGCATAGCATCGCGCCGGAAAGGGGGGTTAGAGTGTCGACCTGGGTTTTGTGTTCCCATCAATGCCGATTGGAGCCGAGGCGATACTTCCAGGGTCTACTGCAGAGTCATTTCACCCGGGTCTGAATGCCGATTTTAGCCTCTTCCATGAAGCAAAAAAAGACGGGTGTTAGCAGGTTTTTTGACCAGTGGGAAAGCGGCTTTAAAGTGTTTGTTGTGTCTCTTATTTCAGTTATTCTGATTGCTCAAGTATGTGGCAAGGCCCGGTTGGCGAGAGTAAAAAGCAGCCAAAGCCTCCCTTACTCTGATATCCACCACAATCCACGGGGAGAAGAACAATGGAGAGACGTGACCCACCAATCTCTCTGCAGCAGATTGACAGATAGTTGGCAGCACCCGTGGAATTCTCTCCACCAATTATTGCCTGCTCACCCACAGGGAGGCACGATGGTCTCTGCGAACCTCTCAGGTGAAATTCCAATCCAGGGATGTAAAAAAGCTATTATGCACTCGAGGCTACTCCTCCACGCGAGTGCATAAATGAACAAATAAGATCAATCTCAATTTGGCTGACTTGAAATAATTGCCCATTTGTCACAATTAATTTCAGGGCTTTGACTCAAGACCTCTTGATATTGATATTGAATTTCCCATTATTACATACCTGAAAACTCACTCATTAAATGCAGCTGGATCCAAAGAATTAGTCCGTGTGTTAAATGGATGATAAAAGGGTCAAGGCAGGTGGTGGGCATAATTTCCCAGCGTGTTTGAGGGAGGAGAGGTGAAGCGATGCAGAAGCTGGAAGTTAATGTGTGGAGGAGACACGACTCCACCTCTGTCTTGTCACAAACATGGCCTAGCCCCTGCAGCTGTCGAACCCTTCAAAAGTGTGCACGCTCTTTGATTCCCCTGTGCTGCTTTACTTTCTTCTCTAGTAGACATTTAACTCTCGGCGTGTGTGCTCCTAAGGTGCAGTGTGTACGTGCAATATGTATAAAGGGTAATCCCCTCTTGGACAGGGTACAGGGGAGGCGAGGCGTCATCTTCACAGGAACTAATCACCTGATCCCGCCTGCTGTTGACAGGGGAAGTCTCGGCAGCCAGAATCAAATGCAAAGCTCATGTTAATTGCCTTAATGCTGCTTCCCTGTCAACCATGGCTTGCCAGCAGCCGCAAGCGCTAGGCCACAAAATGAATTCTTTTCACATCTTCAATAAATACCAAAGACGAAAGGGGGTTCCCGCTCCTCAGGATTTAAATCCATTCTTACCGTCTGATATCCTGAGACTGGCAGAGGAGAGGTATGAGAGGGCAAGTCAAAGTGGAGGTAGGTTAGTAGTGGAGCCGGAGAGAGGGCAGGAAGTTCAGGCCTGTGTTGGGTCATTATAGGGCCAGCACCATTAGTCTTTGCAGGGTATAGTGTGTCACAGACACTAATTGAGTCCGTCTCAGTGCAGCTCGCTCTAATGAGAAGCTGCAGACACAGGATTTGACTAATTTCTTCTTTGCCCAGGATGATATGTCAGGCCGGCCATCCTGTGCCTAATGACTGCAGATACTGAATGACAGATTGGTGGGATATGCAAAGACTCGGATGGAGCTTTATATCCGTCCACTCTGGAGACTTGTGTAATGACGATCCATTGCCTTGGATGTCCAGACAGAGCACTGTGCCTCTGATTAAGAGTGGAGGGTTGTTTTTATTTGTGTTTACCAATGATTTTATAGAAGGACGACGTGTCTCTTTCTAATCTCATTGTACAAAATTGAAGACAAAATAGCCCCCGTGATGGGCGCTGACATCTTGTGACGGTGACGTCATTTGGAGCCAGAGTTGCGCAGTGGAGATCCAGCCGCCTTAGCCAATCACACATTTAAGGGTGCTTTCACACCTGAAGTCTGTTTGTTTGAACCGAATCAAAGACCAAGTTGTTACAATGTGGCATTTTGCCTAAAGTCTGGTTTGTGTTCACACGGCAGCTTTTACCAGTGGAACAAATGTTTTGATACGTGAGGAACTGCGCTCTGATTGGTCAGAATTCCCACATGGGAAAACTCCCTTTAGTAAACAAAGAGAGGGAGCAAACTCCTCAACCACATTCAACACGATTGCGGACTTTTTGTTTTTTTACTTTTAACCGACTTTGTTCCACAGCTCGATCAATTCCGTCCTCCTTTAGTTTTTCACTGAACAGTTGGAATTCCTCCGTCTTCTTGTGTGTTTCTACAAGCATTTGCACAATTGTTTGTTCAGCCCATATTTCCTTTTCCTCATCACTCCCCCACGTCTGTTCTCTACTCATCTCGCTGCCTGGCTGTGTGGCTGTCTGTGTAAGCACCCGTTAACCCGGTTTTTTGGTTTGCTTCCTGTATTTGGTCCTACTTTAAGTCCGTTTATGTCCTCGCCTGAATCGAACCGGACCGTGGTTCATTTGGAAACGGACTGAGACTCGTCTTTTTTGGCGCTCCATGATCTGATGGTTAGGTCCACAACAGAGTTCGAATGCGTGTTCTCACCTGTCCAAATGAACCGGCCTTTTAGAGTAAAGTCTGAAATACCAGACCAAAGCTGCCAGGTGTGAAAGCACCCTAACTTACAGAAAAAAACCTGGCAAAGATCCGTCATGTCGGCGTATCTAACAGCAGAACAGCTTCTTGTGTTGGTCTGAAGCAGACGTCCACAGATATGTAAACTTCAGTGACTGTGGTGATTGTTTTAGTTACGTCTCCTCTCGCCGATCCTCCTCTACTCTGCTAATCCAGAACAGATCGGCTGCAGGAGCCGTATTTGTCAACAGAGCTGTCAATCATCCTTTTTACAGCATCAAATAACTAATTAAAACTAAACTTGTCAGAAAAATTAACACTTATAATAACTAGATATAATGACAGAAACCATGTTTGAGAAAATTTTATTTGGCGTGTATTTTGATTTTATAGTTTGACTCATGTCCCATCTGTTAACATGGAGGAGGCGGGCTTTATGACCTATACTGCAGCCAGTCAGCAGGTCGAAATGTTTTTGCTTCACTTTTAGGGAGCTGTCATGTCAGATACAGAAAAGATGGACGACAGATGATAGAATATAGCCTGTCATATATGTTTGATGGCACACCAAGTAGTCTTCCACCGTGTGTTAGATGTTTCTGAAGCAAAGCCCTTCTAAATACTGTGTGCTTCTCTTTCCTCATAAAATAACTTGGTTATTTATCTTCAGTAACGACCAAGGTTATTATGCAAATATTATATGTGCCCATTTACAGCATTTGCTTCCAGCAGACGATGGCATGTCCATTACTCCATCATCAAACAGATGATCTGATTTCTCTGATGCAGCTTCAACTCCCAGCTGATGTTCACAAACTGATACATGTGCATTCATAATTCCACGTTCCCTCAATGACCACATGCTTCTGCTGATGCCTTGACCAGCTTGTGATGTCCACGCATCCCCTGGTTGAGAAAGAAACCCGTGGAGCTGGTAAACATCACATTTCACCCTCATGTGATTCACATCTCCACCGTGTCCGCCATGGGTCAGGGGCTCGTCTGTCCTCAAGGAGCAGCACAGCCGCTGATTATGATGGATTATGATAGATTCCTCCTTGACTGACCTCTGCAGCCACTCGCACATTCTTCACCGCTCCGACACACACCCACACACAAGCAGGCGCTCGGGAGATTTATGGACAGACAAGTGTAAACACATAAATGTCGATACACAAAAGTGCAGACGCTGGCATGTTCAGGATGCGGTGGGAAAGTACAGATTCAACCTAGGACAGACACCATGGTCACATATGTACACATTTACACACACTATGAGCATAAAACCATGCAGTGTCATGCAGTCTTGTTTGCAGCTGACCCCTTTTAAGGTTCGCTCAGATCAGAACCAGTGAGAGTTTGAAACCAAACACAATTAACGCAGCACAAACTCACATAAAAGCAGATAACCCCACAGGAAATGGGAAAAAAACTTCTAAAACAAAGTCCAAAGAGAGCGAGCTGCTTTCAGAGAGGGGGGCCATTTGTTTTCATTTGGTTTGGTGTCTTTAATGGTGCCGTGCCGAGCACTTTGAGCAGTGTGTCTGTCAGAACAGCCGCCTCCGCCTCCGCCCACAACCACCACCCCTCCTTCCATTACCGCAAATGCTTCTGGTGTAGCTGCAGTGAGGAGAAATGAGGTGGATGGCGCTACTCGCTGGTGCAGACTGATGCACCTTCACAGTCACCTGGTCACCAAGTGTTTCTCTTTGCATTCTGCCCCGCTTTGAAACACAGCAAAGGCCATCAGAGGCAGCAGTTAGAGGAAGAATGTCAGAGTAGATGGTGAAATTGACCCTGTGGATCCATCGTGATGTCAGCGCTGCAGCTCTGAGCGTGAGCCTGCATGTGATACGGAGCAGCAGGAAGACTGACAAGATATGCACTGGGAAGGAAATGGCCTGCTTTCATACTGTGAACCCGATGAGCGCACATATGAAGCTCTTTCTCCACACAGTGTGAGAGCACGTTTTAGCCATTTCCATGACAACATAGAGGTCTGGGGCTCTGCGTGCGAGCGGGGATAACAGAATTACGGGTCTGAGTAATGCGGCAGATCTCTCAGAGGGGAACTGAAGTCGGATGAAACAGACTCATCAGCAAACCTGAATGAAGTGGCAACCGGGAGGCACGACAGGGGACGCCGACGCTGTGAACATGTCGAGATGGATTTAGATGACCAAATACTGTGCTCACACTGGCTATGGTGCACACAGACTACATGAACTTACCATAATCGCCAAAGCAAGCTGCACTGCACTGCTCATGTGGATGTACTATATGTTTAACCAGAAACTACTTTATTAGAGCAGCAAAGAAGAACTGATTTCCAGTCATTTCTCTTGTGATGACAACAAGCATTCAGAGCTAGCAGAGAAGGTAATTTAAGTGGTGTCATGTGAAGAATTGATTCTCCCCTAGCTAATGTGAGCTCAGCCTGTTTGCAGACGCTCTGCTTGTTTCAAGGTTAGCATTCCTCTGTCGTTCATAGTTCCAGAGGTTTTTAAAGGGAGACCAATTAAACACAGAGATCTTCTCCATTATCATTCTCTGAAATGTTCTTAAGCAGACCCAAATGGGAGAGTGTCACACAAATGAGTGTTTAGTTATTCAGTTAATTATTCCACCCATCCATCCATTATCTACCTATACTGCTTATCCTTTACAGGGTCGCAGGGGGGCTAGAGCATACCCTGGTTGTCTTGCATGAGAGGTGGGGTACATCCTGGACAGGTCACTAGTCAATTATAGGGATGACATGTAAGCCCCTTTTACACTGCCAGTTCAAGGTGGGATTATCACTCCTCTGTTATGTTTCGTCTTCTATGTAAAACGCATCGAGGTGAAACGGTGGGGCGAAGTCGTTCCGCCTTTGAGTTGGCATCAGAGGTGGTAACAGAGGGGGAACGTCGCCAGTGTAAACGGCAGAGCTGGAACAGAACAGCGCCGTGTATGTGAAGCACCTTTGTAAAATGAGACGGCATGACAGCGCAGCTTCGTTACGGCACTGTGGCGGAACCCCAATGTAACAAGACAAGGTCAAAACCTAGGATGTGGCTGACCGCGTCAGGTCAATGTGCGCTTCTGTGGGCAATGTGTTACAAGGACTGTCCCTATGAGGCCGATGACAACGTGTTTGAAAGCAGGTGCGCGCTGCAGACGTAGGTGAGGACAGCTGACGAGTAGTGGAGGAGCAGCCCCGCCTACTCCCCGAACAAAGTATCCAGAGCCATATAGACAGAGAGTCGCGTCAGTGGAGGTCCAGTATGCTCCATGATCCGCCATTGCGATGTCGCAACTCTCTCTCTCTACGGCAGTAAAAGTACCGTCACTCAGTCACTCACTCAGTCAGTCAGTTACTCAGTCCAAGCCAAAGTACTGGGAGGGAACCCATGCATCCATGGGGAGAACATGCATGTACAACTCCACACAGAAAGATCGAACCAGGATTCCAACCAGGAACCTTCTAGCTGTGAGGCGACCACCAGAAAAAGAGTCGGGCACTACAAAAATTATAGCACTTATATAAACATCCATGTAGCTGTTTTTGGCACACTGGTATCAGACTGGTACTCAATCACACATTCAGGTACCTGAGTGCGAAGAGCTATATTAACACAAAGAGTGCGAGAAAGTGAGTCATACCTGTGCTGTGAACTCATTACCCTGGCTGTTATCACCAGTTACCAGCACTGATGACCTTCCTCATCACCATTCATGTCCTTTCCTGTCACGTCTCCTCCATGTCTAACTTGGCCTTTTACAGAGCGCACATAGACTGAAATCTTATTGGACTGACCTTTAGTTACAACATCCACTGGCACTGCGGGAACTATTCACGCACACTCTACCTTTTAAACTGAAGCCCTCCATTTGACTCAATACCGATTTGACTCATTACCATTCAGTTGAGTAGATATTATATTATACAGAGGAAAAGAGAGGAGACAGACGTAGCGAGCACGGGCGAGGGCCACTGGCACTCTCTCCTCCCTCATCTGCATTCTGTTGAAAGAAGCATTTCCATTGTAACGTCTCCGTCACCCCCCCTTTACCCCCTCTCCTTAATATAGTGTCTCCATCTCGCATCCCTTTATTTCTCCCCCCCGACTCACCTTGTGCTCTCCCTTTTTGTTCCTCCATCGCTCTCTTTGCCCCTGTGTTTTGGCAGATATAGCTCACTCCCACTACTTTTCAACCCCTGCAGTGACTTCATGGCCTGGCTACACAATTAGGAGCTCATTACTTGCTAATACACGGACTGGAAGACAGACAAAAGGCAGTCTGTGCCTTTTTTGTCGAGCACTTCCCCGCTTCCATCATTTTTTATCTCTCTCTCTCCCCAGGCACATTTTGAGTAAAAGGTTGCTTCTCTTCCTCCTCCCCTCTCTCACTCTCACTCGTACCCCCTGCTTCACTACGTCTCCTTCTCTGCGCATAATGAGGCTGCGTGTGCTAAGAAGAATTAATAGTTCAATTTCCATCTCTTAAGCATTGTTTTTTTATGGAATTAAAGTACTCTCAACGCATACACTTTTGGCATTTGGGCGTATGCCTGACATTTTCTGGCTCATTTAGCATCTTGAAAGCTTTAATATTGTTTGCCTTATGTAAGGAAAGTCTTTATTTCTGAGTTTTGTTCCTTTATTTCTACATAAATGTCACATCAGAGAGAAGTTGGAGCTAAAAGTAAACTCAAAAAAAGCACAAATCTCACAGGTGTGACATAAGGTCAGCGCTGGCAGCCTCCCTCTGTGCCACTGTCTGCCTCATTTCTCGCTATCTGGCCGGCTCTGCGGAAATGCCAATTTGCTCGGCAGGGGGTCTCTCGTGGCGTAGCGGTGGATGACGGGTGTGTGCGGTTTACCGGCGTGTACTGCGACAGTCGAGTGCTCGATGAAAGAGACGCAGGGGAGTGTTGACATTTAGTTTTGGGCCGACGTTGGGAATCTGAATGAATCCGATAAATGTGTTTGTTTGACAGGAAGCTTCCTCCTCGTACTGATAAGAAAATCAAGCCCATAAAATATTTGTCTAGCCAGCATTGTGTTTATTTTTGTATTTCTCTGTGTCAAACAAACTGATTTTTCTGTTTGTTCGAGCTGCTTGCCCACAGTGCCATCATCCAAATCTCATTTGAGTCATCCTGTTCCTCCTCATCCGTCCTCCCTCCTATCTCTATCAGCTCGTCCTCTCGCTGAAGGTAATCCCAAGGTGATGTTAATAGGCCGGGATGCTGTTGAAAATGCCGCTGTCATCTCTGAGAGGATTAGACGGACAATTGCTTCTCTGAAACCCAAGCCAAGCGGTTAAAAGAGAAGTGCAACAAAACAACTTTCCTGAAAGTGACTTATACTGTGACAGTGTGTCTGTTTTTGTGCCTTAAAGCCTCTGGAAACCCAAATCCACAATGGCCTTCAAACTATGTAATTCAGGGCCTCATGTGCATAAGAATTACAAATTAGTTCCAATAGGAAACAGAAATACCGTCATTTAATGTAAACTCTGATTTGAAGTCGGCGTGGTTATGCTTGGGAAATTGTGTATGATTCAGAAAGTTATGCATCTCCCAGAAACAGTCACAGGAAAGCTGTTTGCAACCACCGATAGCGACGTCCTTGGGCTAACCGATGATCTGTTTTTGGTGACGTGTTCAACGTCAGCGGGGGGAATTTACCTACATAGTTAAACGTCACAAGCTAACCCTACACAGTCACAATTTAGCATTTCATACATAGCTTTGAGGGCATTTCAGCTAATGTTGCAGGCATATGCTAACTGGTAACTATGATAAAGCTAGCAAAGCTTTTTAAGTCACCATTAAAGGAGCAATTCTCCCCTGGAAAAAGCCTGTCAGTCAAAGCTGGTGTTCTCTGTAATCGATAGATCAATAATATTTAAAATTGGCGCCACAGCTGTGGGGAAAGTTGTACAAACAGCTCGTGGTTTCGCCCATTCTACATTCCTACAACACCCAGCATGCATTGCGCCCCTCCCTCTGAAAGGAATGGCCCAGCGAGAGACGCTGGAGTGAAATAATACAGTTTCCCTGCAGGCAATGGCTCAGAGCGGGACAGAATCTGAAATACGACGAGAATATACCGGTGGATCGTCTAAAGAATCTTCAGGTCTGCAGTCTACATTTCAAACCTGACGATTTTGAACGAGACATGACATCAGAGGCGGGCGTCCTAGATTGAGGAAGTGTAGTTTAGCAAGCTTTTTTCCAGGCCAGAGTGAAATTGTATTTTTTTGTAGCATAATGGCATTAGCTCCCTATTATAGCGTGATAGGACTGAGGTGAAAATCAGCGAACTGGCCCTTTAAGTTACCAGTTAAAATAGTTTCATTTGGCAGGGCTTTGGCTTCCTTCACTTTCCTCCAATTCTGACTCAAACATACAGTTTAGGGCTCCACTACGCTGATTGTTATGTCCACCATTGTTGTGTGTGGAGCCAGGGAGATGTCGATCAACAGTCACAGAGAAACAGCAGAATGTAGAGTTGTTTTAAACGATGTTTCTAACTGTTTTGATGCTTATTTTCAATCAGTTTTTTGTGCATTCCTAATAGGATTGTATACCCTAAATATTTAGCTTGCGTTGTAAAGCAATAATGCTCTGATCTCAATTTTAATGCATCTGCAGATGGACTCACAAACAGCCAAAATAAACCAATGCCGTGGGATTATAGGCTCAGAGTGATCTGTGATCCCAGATTAATGGGAGACCAGTGTGTGATTAATAGGGCCTTGTTTAGCCAAGCCACGCTAATTTGGCCAGCGACCGTTCCAAAGATCCAAACATACAGCAATGAATTATTGTGAGGCCTCTTTGATAAAGGAGAGGCTGCTAAATGAACGCTTTATAATAAGGCAGAGGCTAATGAAACAATCAGTGTTCTGCTCATGTTGCCAAAGAGCCGCGTGTGCATGTTTGTTTGCAAAGTATGCACCTTTATGTTTCCATTAACCTTTATGTGTCCAAAGAAATAGCTGCAGGGAATTATTACTGGATCAGACGGCTACAAGTTGTTTATTACAAACATATACAGACACAGACGATTCCTTCTGCAGCTTCAGTCAGAGGAGAGAAACGCTCATTTATTTTCTTCACTGATCCACCGATCCATCCATCCTGCTCCAGTTTACATTCCAGCATGCCAAGCAACAATCTTTAGCAGAGTGTACTGTGCGTTGTGTGCGCTGTGGGGGATTTTGTAAAACATTGTTGAAGCGAAGATTTAAAGTTTAAGTATCAAACTTTAATGCACATAAAAGGTAAACATACAGATGCAGTTAACAGTACACTTTCCATAGTATATTTCCATTTAGGGCTGCAACTAACGACTATTTGATAGTTGACATCGGTGAATGAAATGATTAGTTGACTAATTGGATAGTTAATGGCACAATTACTTAATGATTGCGCATTACCGACATGCTCCGTGATAAGCAAGATCTGCTTTACAAATCATGCAGGCAATCCTTTTCTTTGCAGCGTGGAGGGTGATGGTGTTACAAAGGCTGTCGCCATTTTGCTACATGTTTTGTTTACCTGTCGCTGTTTTGCATGCACAACTCTCAGCAGAGATTGTAAGGATGTGAGATGGCTCACCACTCAGCAAACTCAGCTGAGGAAAACGATGTTATGTCCTCGCACAGCAGGAAAAACACGCGACTGAAATAAACTAAACGTTGCGCCCTTATGTCCATTTTCCCGATATATTTTAAGGCTGGGAAATTACTCTAGTACTTTTTAAGGACAATTTGTGTGCCTGTTCTGGCTGCAACAGTACTCGGGTTTCTCTACCATTGTATGAATATTGGCGTTTGTCATACAATGTACATTTTCTTATCCTGGAGCGCAAAACATGAATCTGTCAAACAATACTTTCTTGTTGTCATACAGTTAAAATATCTTCATGGATGGACTATCATGGATTCTCTGTGACACGAGTTCAACTCCAAGCTTGAATTCTCTTTCTGTCTCGTTCTATTCACTCTGGTGCTATTTCAGCCCACAGATGCTCCATCAATAATGCAGCGTCTTTAACAAGACGAAGGCTTTTAACAGAGTTTGTCTGTTCCCCCTCCCTTCTAGGTTCCTGCTAGTCGCTGGGTGGCCGCATCGTAGCAGAAAAATCTTCGATTTTGTAATGAAACCAGAAATAAACCCGCTGTAAACAGGCGTTCTCTGCTTTATGTCTATCCATATCAAGGCTTTTTTCTTCTGAACTTTGCAAAAGCCGGAAAGCACTTCATGCTGGGAGGGCAAGAGGTCACCGTCTCACCGGGGGAAGTGCAGAGCTGAGTGCCGACTGAATAGCTGTAGGCACACAAACTGAGGCGAGGAAACGCAGCTTCTTAATCACTCTCAGAAGTTCAGATTTATTATGAACATTTATTATTTGCATTTCTGTGCAGACAACAGAAGCCTGGGAAGAACTGCCAAAGCAACACAGCCTCCTGCATCCATTCAGGCAAAACCCATGTTGTGCAGCCGTGTAGTTGGAGTGTGTGTGTGCCATGAGGACTTGAGGAAATAGAAGCTGTTCTCTCCAGCTCTGAGGTCAGAAAGATGCCATTCTTTGAGGCATGTTGACTGAAAAACACGCTGTTTGATACGAGACGAGACAAGAAAACAAAAGTGACTTTTGTGTAACTTACTCCCTCTAGATAACAGCTGATGTGGTTGTTTCATAGTAACTGCGGTTCATTTATGTTGCACACAAAGAGAAAATGATGAAATATAAAAATAAATATTTGGTGTCTGCGTCTGCCGTCTCTTGAATACAATTTTTATCACAATTCAAGCAGCAAACTATAGCGAGCTGCTACGGGAGGGTATGTTTTGCAGAACAGAAAAACCAGGCTTATATTCTGTCCGCCTTTCTTGAGGAATTTACTCTGACTTTCTGCCTTGAGAGGGAGCGTCCTTATTTCAATACACAGCTGAGTCCTGAAGCCAAACAATTGCCTTGTTATCTGCTGCTTGGATGGGGACTAATCCTGCTTGAGGCTACAGAGAGGACAAGCTTGTGGTTCATTGTTTGTTCCTGTACAGATGCACACAGGGGGATTGGGCTGGTGCCCCAACTGTGAGAGCTGACCGGAGCTTTGGTCGCTCCTGTGAAGAATTAGCTCTCTCTCCCTGTGAGTTTGGTGTTTAAGACTTTGGAGATTTGGTGTGACAGTGGGTGGTTTTCGGGACGTCCTTGGACTCTTCTTTCTGCTAGTGTGGGGAAGTCATCTGGCAGCAATTAGCCTCGTTTTCTTGACAAAACCTGGTCATGATTAACCCTTGTGTACTCTTACAGTTTTACAAGTTTTCTTTTGTCTCAGTTTTATCCTTTTTTAGGGTCCAACTTGGAGTTAACACGACCGCACCACCCCCACCACCACAGTCTCACTGGTCAGATACTTTGATCTGAACACAGCTACGAGCTAACGCTAACAGTCTATAAATTCAGCATGATGCTCGGTCTAAAAAGTCCCTTGTCTATGGATGCTGGCACACGTGTACTGAAACGTTCGTGTCGTGCGTGCTGCTCGGGAAGCACAGTGCCGTTTTGTGATAAAAACAGTGAATTGGGAATGAAAAATATGACTCCACCGCCGCTGACTTTAGTGACGGAGGAGGATTCTTCAACATTATTTTTCTCTCTTCAGCAGCTACCATGCTGCTTTTGTTTGACTTTCTTGCTCAGTATGCCTCCCCCGCTCCCTCTATTTCTCTCTGAAGCTATGTGTGTTTAGCGCTTCCCGAAAGACATAAAATGTCTGAATGTTACAGACATTTCCATTTCACAAGGATTTCATTCTCTTTTGTCAAACACAGAAGAGGAAATATTAAAAACAGGTTCAAAGCCATCATTAGGTCCACCTGCAAAGTATATAGCTACACACACAAAGACTGGTCACCTAGTCCTGACCAGTCTGCTGTTTTACAGCTACAGACTGCTACTGCTAATTTTTGTCGACACTGAAAAAATAGCTATTTGAACACTAGAGACGTTAGTGGCTGGGCTGCCTTAACATTTTAAGCTGATAAGATCATTTGAGATAAATTTGTATTCATTCAAAACAAATCAACTGTGCTAGTCAAATTAACTTTTTGATGATTTGTTGGGGCTTGTTGCCTTTATTTTACAGGACAGCTGAAGAGAGACAGGAAGTGTGCGGAGTAGAGAGTGGGGGATGACATGCACCAAATGATCGGCAGACCGGTAGTCGTGCCTGCGATCAGTGCGTCGAGGACTGTGGCCTCTGTACATGGGGCGCCTGCTCTACCAACTGAGCCAAACCAGCACCCCTAGTTAACTTACAATTACAGTTTTGCTGTTTTGTCACCAGGTTGCACGGTGGAGTCGTGGTTAGCACAGCTAGAAGGTTCCTTGTTCCAGACCCGATTCGTATGTAGAGGCCTTTCTGTGTGGAGTTTGCATGTTCTCCCCGTGCAAGTGTTGGTTCCCTGCGGGTACTTCGGCTTCCTCCCACAGTCCAAAGACATGCTCGTTGGGTTAATTGGTGACTCTTACATTACCCGTAGGTGTGCATGTGAGCATTAAATGTTGTCTGTCTCTATGTGTCAGCTCTGTGATCAGTCCAGGATGTACCTTGCCGCTCGACCAATGACAGCTGGGATAGGCTCCAGCCCCCCTGCGACCCTGAACACAATAAGAGGTATAGATGATGGATGGAAGGATGCAAACCTGCGATCTTCCAGCTGTGAGGCCACAGAGCTATCTGCTGCACTGTGCAGCCGCTTTATGTTATGGCAACTTAATTAAATATTTCTCTTTAGGTTTTATTATAAGGTATATCCTTTTAACTTACTGACAATTAATTACAAGTCACCACGACTAATTTTTGCAGTGAATAAGTCAGTTAAACTGTAGAGACAGAAACAACAGGCCAACAGTAAAGTTAGAAATGACTGCAGTGCAGATTGAAGTGGGTGTTCCAAACCGAGGAAAAATTGCTAAATGAATAAAACTGTAGCTATTGTTAGCTCTCCTTATCAGCCATGTTACACTTGTATTGCATCGACACGCCCTTTTTGCACACCCATATTGTTATGAAAGCCTATCAAAGTAGTTCTGCAGAAGTCTGTCTCTGTAAATCGACAAGATAAAGCTGATGACAAAGCATAGATAACAGAGTTTAGCATTAAAAATGACATGTAACGATCGAGTTGGAACAGAGAAACAATGTTCAGTCAACAAGTTTTCGATCTTTAATGGTGGTGTGTGTCCTCTCTCTGTGAGCTTAGAATAGCTTTAACACAATCTGAGTCCTCATCAGCAGGAAAGTGAACGACACATTAACTTCGGCCTCCTGCCTGAGTTTCTTTACTTTTTCTATGACACTACAAGTGATAATGACCAGATGAGAGTTCATCACGAGTCCATTATAGAACCAATTATAGAATAAAAAAGCCTGCAGATTAGAATCGAGTAAAATGACGAATCTTCTGAGAGCTACTCTTAGGTTTAAGTTTGAGCCTGTTTGCCTACCGTAGCTGCACGAAGCAGTGCATGATATCATCAGACATTTCAGGTGTATGTGTGTTTGTTCTCACCTCTGATTATGTGCTTTGTACCACTGGGTAAATCTGGCATCTGTTTGAAACCTGTCTGGTTGGAGGATTACTCAGCTTGTTGCCTTGCTGGACTGAGAGAGCAGTGCTGCTGTTTCCCCAGCTGTGTTAGTGAAGCATGGCAGTGAAATCAAGCATGGTTGGTTAAAACGTGAAATAAATGTAAAATGTACACAGATCAGCCATAACTATAACATAATTATGAGCACTGGTGGGAAATGTTAGACAGTGAGTAAATATTAAATCCTCAAAGCTGATGTGTCGGATGCAGGAGAAACGGGCACGTTTAAGGATTTGAGCGACTTTTACAAGGTTCAAATTGTGATGGCGAGATGACTGACAGACCATTTAGGGTGCCCATGCTGACCCCTGTCCAGCCCTGAAAGCGCCTACAATGGGCATGTGAGCAGCAGAAGTGGACCACAGAGCGATGGAAGAAGGTGGCCTGGTCTGATGAATCACATTTTCTGTTGCATCATGTGGATGGCCGGCTGCGTGTGCGTTGCTTACCTGGGGAAGACATGGCACCAGGATGCACTATGGGAAGAAGGCAGGCCGGTGGAGGCAGTGTGATGCTTTGGGCAATGTTCTGCTGGGAAACCTCGGGTCCTGCCATTCACGTGGACGTTACTTTGACACGTACCACCTACCTAAACATTGTAGCAGACCAAGTACACCCGTTCATGGAAACGGTATTCCCTAATGGCAGTGGCCTCTTTCAGCAGGATGATGCGCCCTGCCACACTGCATCAATGGTTCAGGAATGGTTTGAGGAACACGAAAACGAGTTGGTGTTGACTTGGCCTCCAAATTCCCCAGATCTCAGTCCAGTCGAGTGTCTGGAGGATGTGCTGGACAAACAAGTCCGATCCATGGAGGCCCCACCTCGCAACTTACAGGACTTAAAGGATCTGCTGCTAACATCTTGGTACCAGAGCTCTAGTGGAGTCCATGCCTCGACAGGTCAGGGCTGTTTCGGTGGCAAAAGGAGAACCTACTCAATATTAGGCAGGTGGTCATAATGTTATGGCTGATCTGTGCAATGAGTAAAAATGGAATGTAAATGTACAAAATGTAACATTTCCTTCGAGGATGAAGTTTGGAGCTTGGATTGTGTTGTCATGTCAATGTCAGGAGTGCTTTAGAACGAATACGGAGCAGGGAAGGTGTCAGCTGTCTTAACCTCTCACATCCTTCTTTCTTACTACTCTGAGAACCATTAGAGGCTCTGTCAGGAAGACTGACACACAACAACACCTTCACTATTTTCCTTGTGGGGAAGATCTATTTTTGTGGTGTTTGACATATTAGAAGCTACAACAAAATATATGGCTTATATTCAGCTGTAAGTTGTTGTAGGTTGATGTCAAACCCACCACCAGAGACACAATCACATACTGTGTATTTTGCTCTCTAGCTTTTATACTGAATGTCATTCACAACCAGCAACTCCGTATCTGTTGTTTGTTTCCTTATCCTTGTGTTTCTGCACCTCCTGATGATCCAGAGTGTGAACCATAAAATCCCAGCAGAGATGATCTGACCGCCTTCATCTCTGCAGTAGATTTATGACGCATATCCATTTTCTTCATGAATAACAGTATAAGACCTTTTGATTCACCTCCCTCGGTGTCAGGGTTTCATTCTGTTCATTCCTATTTCCACTCTCTATTTTCTCCTCTTTCTTTCAAACCCAACTTCATTTGCATCTTTATGGGAGTTTTTTTTTGCCAGAGAATGAGGCATATCTAAGAAAACTGACTTCTGATCAAAAAGTTCCTTATGTTTTCTTATGAGGATCATTTCTTTGTTTATTATTGTACTCATTTTGGCTATAGTGAAACACTTGCACTGCATAGGGCCAAAACCATTCACGTTTTTCTCAATACAACATCAACAAACTGTCTACTGTATATTAGTTAAGTTATGTAACACTCGTGGCATGTATTTATTTATTTATCTATTTAAATACATTTCAAGTCAATTCACAGGAAACATAGTTTAGAAAGTTGTGCACTTGTGCCTCTTGTGGCTAAAATTAGTATTACAACTAAACTTTGAAAAATTATAGATTTATTTTGTTTTTTACATGCTACAACTTTTTTTTTAACTTCTTTTAAAAGATAACAAAAAATGTAACTGAAAAAATGTAATTAGATTTATTTTCATCAGTCCAAACTTTTGTTTTACTCCACATTTTATTTTTTTTATGAACAAAGAGGGAATATAGAATAAATATCCCATCATAAACTTTTTTAAAATACTTTTTTGTAAGTAATTAACACAAGAGCAAAATCCATTTAAATTAGACTTCAGAAATCAGAAAATGAATTACCAGAATTGGCACTTCAGGACAGTGTTGTGACCAAGTCATCTTTGCTAAAGTCCCAAGTAAGTCTAAAGTAATTTGGTTCCAAGTCTCAAGCAAGTCTCGAGTTAATTTTTAAGTCAAAGGTTATGTCAAGTCAAGTCAAGTCGAGTCCTTAGTTAAGTCAAGTCACGTCCCAAGTCAAGTCACTTTTTTTCCACCCAAGATCCAGCACTCTTACCTGTAGTATCCGGTCTTTATAAAGACAAAAGACAAGGTGTTAGCAGCCCTTCTTATAATGATGTTATTGGCCAATTTATATAACCTGTTCAAAAAGTATGACAATGAATCGTATCTGTATTATCTCGGCACAGACGCAGCCATGATGATGGTCTGCTCTGAGACCGTATTGAGTAGTAACGAGTACGACTGATGAGGCTTCTATTTGGGGGAAAAACACTGAACTATATAATTTTATATTTAACAGCTAACATTCAAAGTTAACACACGCAAGTCATCTGAGTCATCAAGCCAAGTCAAGTCTCAAGTCAATAACTTGCAAGTCCAAGTCGAGTCTCAAGTCATTTATTTTTTGTGAAGTCAAGTCGCAAGTCATCAAAACAGTGACTCGAGTCGACTCGAGTCCAAGTCACCAAGTCTCAAGTCCACATCTCTGCGTCAGGGCCTCCATAGGTACAACATGAATTCAACTGATCACCTCTTTAGATGCCCATAATCACGTAGTTTTCTGAATTAATCAAACAAAAGACCACAGGTTAAATTGCTGCGGTGACTGGATCTAGTGGTGTGAACAGTATGAATACCATATCACGTGTGTGTGAGAAATGATATTGATCACATATGTCTAATATTTGTTTCTGATACGAATGTTATCATAAAGACGTATCACCACTTAGTAATATGAGTGAGTGAACACAGCCTTTACCCTGCAGAACCCAACATAGCACAAGCTGCATATGAAAACACATTTCACGCAGTGGATTTTCAATGTATCTTCCAGAATAGCCAACTAAGGCCTCCCATTCTTTTGTTAAAGCAATTATTATTTGCCTTGTAGAGATCGGCTTAATTACTTTTGATTTTGCACTTTTTTAAAGCCTAATTGCGTTCATAATCTGCTTTTGTTTTGTATTCCCTTCATCCGGTATTAACACTACGTTGTGGATTATACGGGGATTTGGTTATTGATTTGTGTGAGCGAGCGTGGCATGCATTTGTTGATGTGAGTTTTTCTGGGATCATCATAATCTAACTTTTCCTCAGCCTCTCTGAAGAGCTCGTTCTTTTCCACTTTAGAGTAAAGTTTCTCTTAATGCTGAAGTTTAAACCACATTTTTTAAGTAAGTACAAAGTGTTCAGAGTTTCCATGTGGCTGTTACAGGCTGGAAAAGGCTGAAAGAGACACAGGCCTAAATATATCCAGTTCCATTGTATTGTTTACTCTCTTTTTCTATGCTTGATCGGCCCTTTCTCTATCCCTCCCCATTAAAAGCTTTCTCTGTGCTTATGCATCCCTGCCTGCCTGTGTGTCTGTCCGTCTGTAGGGGGTCTCTAATTGATGCAGACCAGATTCTTTACACTTGTGCTTATTTATACTGGACGCTTCAGCGAGCCGAGGGAACTGGAGGGAGAATCTTTTTCTCTCACCGTGAAGCTTCTTTTCTTTCTCTCTCCACCGTGCAAACACAATGAAAGGAACGGGCAAATCACCTCCACCCCCTCCTGCTGTGCCCCAGAGTCTGCGTGTAAAGCCAGCCCATTAGGAGTGGTGTGTAAGTGAAAAAAAAAGTTTCTCTCCTTCTACATGAAAAGGCTGCTTTTTAATTCAGCCGCCATGTTTGTATTGGCATGATCAGGCTGTTTTGCACAGAGTTCCTGTCCTGGTCCTGGTCCGAATACCGGTTTGGACGAAGTGGGCCTTTCTTTGTGGAGTTTGCATGTTCTCCCTGTGCATGCGTGGGTTCTCTCCGGGTACTCCGGCTCCCTCCCACAGTCCGGAGACATGCTCGTTAGGTTCATTTGTGACTCTTAAACTGCCCATAGGTGTGAGTGTGAGCATGAAGTGTTCTGTTTCTGTAGGTGCTTTTCGACCAAAAGTACCAGGAACTTTTGGTTAAAGGAAGTTCTCTTCAAGGAACTAAATGGTTCCCGTGGCCTATGGTTGTCTGCGTTTCCATAGCGGCCTAAAGTCCTGCAAAGATTATGCAAATCAGGCTAATGACGTATGGAGAAGCAATAAAAGTAACTGCACAACACCGCCAGTCCAGTAGGTGGTGGTAAGAAGGTAAGAAGATGAAGGCCATAAAACGCGATGAACAGGCCGGTATCATCATTTGTGCGACACCACAGTTAGCCTGTTAGCATGGAGAAGATTTAACTTGTGCTGTTTTTGATCGTGCTTTATTGCGTTGCAAATAGACACATTGAATTCATTCTTGACCAATCAGAAACAATCATCGCTGCAGGCCCCGCCCCAAAAGTGCCTGGATCGTTGGAAAGTACTACCCCTGAGCAGGGACTTTTCAGGGGGTAAATCAATTACCCCGGAACTAAATTTAGACCCTGGTTCCTGGTATCGAAACGTAAAGAGTTTCTCAAAAGGTTCTTAGTTCCTAGGGAAAGTTCCTGCTGTTGAAAAGCACCTTATGTGCCAGTCCCCCGGCGAGCCTGAACAGGACAAGCGGTATAGATCACAGATGGATGGATGTTTTGCACGGTATGGTGTGTTATCGAAGGCAAAACAACGCTGTGAAGGAATGGTTGATATATTTGTTTTGAAACTCCCCCCATAGCATTTGTATTTCTTCCATATCTTACATACACAGACACCTGCATTCACTTTTCTGATGCTGTTTCAATCCCAGGCTGAGCCTTTCACCTGGGGCTAATCCATTCAGGTCAGACACCTGAGCCTGCTGAGTAAGATAGGGTTAACGCAGTAACAGCCAAGCCAATAGTCATCTCAGATATAGATTTATACCGCTGACCTTTCATGCGCAGAGCACGGGGGAATAGAACTTGCTTAGGGCGGCCATTACTTGGAATCTGAGGACAGAAAATCACGTTACTGTCCACCTCTATGTTTCTGTTTTATTACCCCTCTACCTTTTCCCTCCATACTCCATACTTCTCCATTCTTTTCTCTTCATCCAGCTGTGTATGCATATTCCCTCCTCTCCCATTTCTTCCCCTTCATCTATTTATCTTTATCTACCTTTTCCTCAGAGAGCTGACAGTCTCTGCATGTTTCCCTGTACGCTTGTACAGAAACATACCAGCACCACACGGTGCTTTTCTCTGCCTCTGAGTTACGATTGTCTCTCATAACACATCCAGACAGACCCAGAAAGGGTCTCATAGGGGAGGCCGTCTATACTCTTTAAGGTTTATTACGTTTTCAATAGGCCCTGTTGAGACTAATATATATTTTATCACCAAATTAGCTGCCCTGTGTTGGGACGGCACGCTGACATTTCATGTTAAATATTCATTAGACCTGGGAGACACTGGCACATGTGGGTGGCTGGACTGTCGGCTGCGTTGGGTGTATTAAAGTCTCCACACTGTGGAATCATGATGTATGAAATGTACCCAAGGAAAATGCTGGAATGACGGTTGGAAGCGTGCCATATATGCATTGACTTGATGTTTGGTCAAAGATTTTAAATAATTGACAACCCTTTTAAGAGATTGTGAGTACGTGTTCCCTAAATGTTTCCAAGTGCAATTATGCTCCCTTTAAAAAATGGTAAAGATCTTATACACAGGAGAAACTTACACATCAACCAGACTCATCTTTTGATTTCATATTTTTTGAATACAGGATGAGTTTGATTTCTTCCTCGCTGAAACCCTGTTTGATGAAAGGTGCCCTGAGGAATGTTCTTGTAAGCAACCAAAATACATTTTACAGTCGGTGTTATTCAGTGGACACATGTTGAACGTGTTTCCCTCTTCATAAAACTTTTGCAAGCAATTTTCTTTTAAACATTTTAAATCCTGGACTGTTTACATGCATGTTTGATAGCTTGCAGTCCTCTTTTTCTCTTGCCTTTGCAGGCCGATATGACGTTTATTTGTACATTACCACCACCAATTATTGAGTCTTGTAATTACTTTAAATTAGCTGCAGGAATGTGCCAAGTCACTCTCGTGTGTGCTTGTGTGAGAACAAAAAACCCACTGGGAAATAACCAAGGGCCATCCTCAAGAGTTAAAAAATGAAGCCAAAGCAGACGCGCAAAAAACTGCAGTTCCTCAAATGTCCACTTGAGGCTGGCTCCAAAAGTGTATTAAAATGACGAACTTTACAGCCGTAATAAAAATGTTCACGGTTACAGCTTTTTAAACTGTATTTCTTATGTTTTCACATTGATCTGTAGAAACAGCATGTTTATTTTTATTTTTTTTACATTATTAATAGTTTGGAAGCTAATCATGGTCCAGTATAGAGATAGGTTAGTAAGTTTTCCCATCATTTAATAAACTTGTGATCACACCAGTGTCACAGATTACACAAGAAGCCCTGTGATTGACCGGGGATCAGTCCAGGGTGTAGCCCGCCTCTCGCCCAATGACAGCCAATGGTGCGCAAAATATGTAGACTGCTACTGCAATCACATGGACTCAGACAGATGGTAGACCGCAAACCAGTTATGACTTCAGTAGTAGTATACCAGCAATGTCCAAAGATAATTATTTGCACTTACAGCTTTTAGCTCACTTGCATAATGGGAAAGAAATATCGGGCTTCCTGAAGAAGTAATAATTTTG
The DNA here is from genome assembly GCF_022749685.1 of Semicossyphus pulcher. Lineage (NCBI taxonomy): Eukaryota > Metazoa > Chordata > Actinopteri > Labriformes > Labridae > Semicossyphus > Semicossyphus pulcher. Next base: position 21,167,332 of record NW_027211759.1, read on the forward strand.
CAGTGTCTGTTTGTCCTTCTGTTCTGTCCACCTTCTGCTGAAACCACAACATGAGTTTGACCTTTATTGACAACACCAGTGCCCTCACAGTAAACTTGCCTTAATACGTCACGTGACGAGCGACCTCTGACTCGTACTTTTCTATGATGCGAGTCTGCTGCTGCGTCTGGAGAGAGCAAACACTTTTCAATGTATTATTTAAGAATTAGTTGTTGACTTAAAAACGCAAAGCAGCATCTCTTAAAAGTGATGCAATCTGTGTAGACCCGAACACCAACATTGCACACTTCAGAGACAAGCTGCCCAACTTACAGAAGTGAAAATTAGAAACCTCCACTGCAAATCCGATTGGACCTTTAGCGAAGAAGGAGAAATGTTGTGTTCTGCAGTAAGACTTTAAAAACAAGACATATTTAGGTATTGATTTATCTGAATCTCTAATGAAGTATGATTAAAAGATGAACTCTGAGAACTTTGAACAAGGCAACTGACCTCTTTGTGCAAATAACATTTCAGACCGATTAATTTTTTATGTATGAAAACATGTCTGGAAGAGCTTTTTAAACTTTGTCTAAATCTGAGAAATGTTTCCTTTCATTAATGTGCTTTTATTCTGAAAATAATCTCACACAGCCGAGCAGTCTTCCTCATACTGCAGGCCACTTGAGACAGGGAAAGATTGCATTAGGGATGACTTTCCCTGTAGAAAATGTTGCAAAAAAATATATTCCAAATTTAATTAGAGTATTATTCAAAACCACTGGGAAATTAGGCTTGTGTTTATGCTGGGAGTTCATTTTTATTTCAAATTATAATTGAGGTAAGACGAGCGTACGCTATATGCAGCTGAGCTAAAACAGAGGGAAGGAGGGAGCGGAGGATTTCACCCTGCGTGAACCACGGGAACTTCTTGCAAGTCTCGCAAACTGAAAATGTAAATGCTAATTAAAAAGTATCTAGTATTCAGTGTAGCGGAAACATTTTACCCTTTATGATTTAACAGTTTAATAGGGCCCTGGGTGGCACAGGCATGGCGGAGGGTGGGAAAGGGTGTGCAAAGCCAAGGAGAGTATAGTCAATATTTACCCTGAGTAATTGGTCTACACTTCCCCCAGCAAGATACACAGTCGTCCAGCGCCATCCCTCCCTTATCTCCTCCAGTCCCTCCTCACACACCCACCGTGTGACCACAGATGTACACAGCTTGGTTGTGGAGCTGTGCGTAACGCCCCGAGCCATCCACAACATAATGTTTGAAAGCATATGGGACGAACGTGTGAGTGACACGGCCCCGTCCATTAAAATCCTGCAGGTCACCTTGGGAGTGTTGCATAGCTCACAGAGAACTCTAGCGACTTATTATATTGTTAACAAGCACACAGAGCAGCCAGTAATGAGCGCTGGAGCCACACTTACTGTGGTAATGAGGCGGGCATGTTTGTTACCTCAACGGCATACCGCCATAAGTTTTCTGGCTTATTACTGTATCGATGGAATGACAAGGGTTCAGGAATAAGACGTGTCAGAGCTGCCAACTCACAACCCGGCTGCTAGAAGTGCTTATGTTAGCTACTGGCCCTGTTAGAGGCTCATGGGAAAAGATGAGCTGTCAGTCAACCCTTCATTCTTTATTCTTTTTGGCCTTACCTCAGACACACGCATTTTTACAACACTCAGTCCTCTCAGTCTCTTGCTCTCAAAGCAACTCTCCAATTAACCTGATGCCTCTGAAACCAGCCGCTCTTTGAAGTCATTTTACGTGCCTGCCTTCTTCTCTTGTTCTGAGTGCAACTGGGTCGACGTTGACGTGGTGTTTTGTGTGTAGGCGACATTGGCAAGAATACCTGTCAATGCACCAGTCAGATACTACAATTCATTAGAAGCCCAAAAAGACTTCATTCTTCTCCTAAACAGCAGCTTACACAGAAGTAATGTATATAATAGCTGCCTCTAGCAAATCCTTTCTTTGAGAGCAGCAAAGAAGAACATGTAACATTAGTAAAAGCTAACAAAAAGAGAGTAACTTTTTAAAATTACTATAAGTTAAAATTGGTTAAGAACACACACAAAAGAAAGTAATATCGTGTTGAATATCAGGGTTTTTCCGACACTGTTTTGTGGACATGTCATGTCAGGAGAAGTTGCCACTGAGACCTCGGCTTGTGTCCAGGTGAGGATCACTTCAGTGTTCTGAGACAGGCCGTACAACAATGATAGCAATCATATCACATACAGTAAAGAGCTGTCAAAAGTGGCCAAAAATGTTGTACGATTATTCCTTGTAAAAAAACACATGGGTTCAAACTATTTGAAAATCTATTTTTGCGCAATATGTCCAGAAAACGTCAAACCAATGCAACGAGAGACGAACTAACATGCAAAGATATGTATATCTATTTAAAAGAGCGACATAGGCTTCCTACACCCTGCACAATAAACAAATAAGATAATTAGGTTACAGTGTAACGGACATTTAGCGCTCCAAACGAGCTTTGCTGTGACAGGTCGATGGAAAAGATATCTTTTAAAATATCAACATAACTTTAGCTGTCCGTCTGGCCGGGCTGGGATTTGAATTCTCCGCCATCATCATCACACGCCTCACGGTTGTTGTATTAGTTCCTTTCGGCTTGACTAAAGTTAATCATTAACGTATCGAGAACACGCGAGAGTTCGTGACACAGCCGCGGTAGTGCTGATTTTCTTCATACCGAATATTAATTTTGATCCGTTTTTTATTACAATTCAGTTTTTATTTATCATATACTGTTAGGTATATACATGTTATGGCTTCATTATCCAGTACAAATCAGATAGAGGTAGTTAAACAGGAGTGCAGCCATATTTAACTTTTATATGTGACATAAGCCTAATCAGTCATAAGGATTCAGTGTCTCCCTTATATCAAAAATATGACATTTAATTGTCCAGGTGTCTTTGTTAGAATATATAATTTTTGTTGTAAATAAGTTTTATCGTGCACACCTCCATGCCATGTTTGCTTAATTTAGTATATTGAGTATATATTTTAGTTAAAATGTCTCATGCTGCGATGGCTTGTGAAAAAAGCAGACTTTGTTTACAACCTCTTCTAATGTTACCGTGTCACTGTTGTTCCTCTCTCCCTCTCTGTTTCTCTCCCAAGTGTGCGTGTTTGTACAGCTCCCTTTGTCAAAAAAAAGAACTGTGCAAACACAGATGGGAGTGGAAGAGGCAGAGAAGAATGTGTGAAGAAGGTGGTGTATTCTCAGATAGATAACAATAAAAAATTGACATTTGGCAGTTCTCAAAGATACCTGGATGCCTGCTTCATAACCGAGGGACTCGGCGTGGTGAAGAGCTGTCTACAAGAAACGCTCTGAAAAACCACTGGGATTGGTCTGATTCTGTTTACTGCAACATCTTAGCACAAAGGTGAAAGCTGAAGTTAGAATGCGGCACAAAAGGTCTAGAAGTGTTTTTGTTATTCCTGATGCGTAACTATTTTTAATTCATGTATTTCTTCACGTTTGCACGCGGCGGTCCCTCCCACCGGCGAACGAAAAGACGATCAGAATTCCTTCCAGCCCTTCCCTCTTTACCCTTCACTTCCCCTTTTCTGTATTGCGAGAGACAAAAGAGCCGTTTGCATCATTCCCATAGGAGATCGTAAGAATCGTGCCATCTCAGTGAAGACAGGATCTATACATGGTTTCAACACCTGCTGCTGTAGAAGAGCGGCAGGGGAGGGATGATGTAAGGACAGAGGAGTTCTGCGTGTCAGTCTCTCAGCTGTACTCTGGGAACTGACTTCATCTACTAAGTGAATATCAACTAACTTGGTAGAAGCTGGGAGCTCTGGTTATGAATTCACAAGCACCCAAAGGTCAAATCTTTCCATTTGTACCGCAGTCGACTGGATCCCTCTGTAATAAATGCTGGCTCCTGCAGAATGTGTGCCTGTAATGATTAAACAGAGGAACAAACTCAGCCTCTCTGCACAAAGTGGATGAATATGTCTGATTTATTGTTAACATTGGAAAGCTCTTATTTAAACAGCACCACCATGAAATACAAATGCTCATATTATATGTCCTGTTTGTAGAATATTAACAGAGTGTGTGTCACAAGCACTCTTACAATGAATTTTACATTTAACCACCAGATAAGGCATTACAGGAAAGTTACTCTTTGATTTGTGGCACAAAAGACACTGATTTACACCAAAAACAAAAAGCAGCTCTTGCTCAAAGTCTGTTTGTTTTTTTAGAGATCCTTTTTACACTCATGGAAAAAATCCACTCCTACATGATTATCCTGCACCGTGCTTTTGGATAGACTCTGTTCAAACTATTACTACTATTGGAATACAAAATTCATGACCCATTCCTAGTAAATAGGTGCCATAAGTTCGCTGATAACACCCTCGGCTTAGAGATCTCCAAACATTAAACACTGTACAAACTAGGGATGCACGATATTATCGGCACGTTATCGGTATCGGCTGATATTGGCTTAAAAATGAACTATCGGATATCAGCCAACACGCCGATATCCGCCGATATAATTAACCGATAAAATAATGGGCTGCTGCATACTTGATTAAATGCCCAACCTCGGCGCAATGTCCCCGGCGCGAAGAAGACCTGCTCGGCGCAGCGTGATGACATCATGTGTGTCTAACTGCAGCATGAGAGAGTTAGAAGCCAAAATGTCCGTGGTGTGGAAGTTTTTCAAAGTGTCCGAAATAGATAGCAAAACTGCTGTTTGCAATGACTGCTCAGCTTCGGTGATGTGAGGAGGAGCCAAGGCAAAGTCTTTCAACACTACAAACTTGATTAACCATCTCAAGACCCGTCAACCCGACCGTTGTAACAAATGTGATAAGAGTATCACCATTATGCTGTACGCTAATTCCAATACAGAAGAGAGTTGATGATCTCTGCAATTAGGTGTGCGGGAAAAAAATATCGGTATCGGCTAAATGAGTTGTAGAATATCGGCATATTGGATATCGGCAAAAAATCTAATATCGTGCATCCCTAGTACAAACTTTCAGATCAACGCCCGGCTGCCTTAAATGTTCTGATTCGCTGTGCAACCTGACTTACAGTTGATGAGCTTCCTGTTTGCATTTGCACCTTGCCTCGTTGTCGTGTTCTTTGTTGAAGTGAAGCCACACTTTTTGACTTTTTACAGCGGCCCATCTTTCACACAGTTCTGACAGTAGCCTTGCATGCTAGCTTTGCATGTAAACAAATCAACACACTGTTGCGACAGGTGATTGTGTTTAGAAACCTTAAAGCCAAACCTACATTCTGTTCTAATTTAAGACGAAGTTTGGTTCCCAACCTTCTGTCGCTTTGGGCTTTAAGGTCTACCTCTTGGCAGCAGGTACACCTCCTACGTCCCACCTTTAAGTGTGATAAAGTGACCCACCACATGAACCCAGCTTGAGCTCTGCAGCATTAAAATGTTCCCTGGCCTGCACAGAGCTCCTCATTACCGCCCTATAGTTTCGTTAGGAGATAAACTGCTCACCGCAAAGTGTCAAACCTCCGCCAAGAGGCCATGTCTCACATTCCAGCTCATTTTACTGCAGGTCTGTGTTTATGTCCATTACAGAAATATGTGCTTTGTTTGTGTGCGACACTTTTAGGGTGTTTGCATCGCCCGCAATACTTTCACCACTGTCTGACCTGCGGTGCTTTTTAAACAGAGCCACAGCCTTTAATGTTGTTCTGTCTCCAGAAAATGGAGATAACACCGGTCTTCCATTTTCGGCTGTGATGATGCATATCGCTGTAATGCAACATCCCCCTACCTGTCTGTACGGTAGTAGCCTCATGTCCTCCTCTCACCTTCTCTTCCTGTGTCATTACAGAGAGCCAGCTGCTCCCAGGGAACAACTTCACCACCGAGTGCAACATCCCTGGAAACTTCATGTGCGGAGATGGGAAGTGCGTCCCAGGTGGGTGGCAGTGTGACGGATTGCCCGACTGCTTTGACAAGAGCGACGAGAAAGGCTGCCGTAAGTCCAGTTTAGATTTCATTATTAAACCTTCTTTTTTTTTAGCCTTAAAGAAAAGAAGCCAATTTAGAGTCACGTCGTGTCCTCTCGACTCCTCTCGCTATCCAACCTTGTGGTTTAATTTCTTCTCCAGTCTCTACGCATAGAGCCAAAAGGGCCATTTAAACCTAATTCTCTGCCAACCTAAATTAACTGCCCTCCTCAATCCTCAGCTCCGTCTCCCCCCCCACAGAGCGCAGTCACCCTCCCCCCGCCCCTTCCAGACCCTCGGCCCCAGTTTAGCGCCAGGGCAGAACTTAATACCATCAAAGCAAAGGCCGATTACTACTGTGCGCAGGAATAGTAGCGCATGCATAATTCTACTGTAAGGCTACAGTAATAGTTCAGTTTTGATCCTCACTTTTAGTCGGCTTTGATCTTTCTGGTCTGCTGCTCCTCCTCCTCTCCCTCCCGCCTCAGCCGGAGCGCCGCTCAAAGATGGGATTGCTGATGAAGTTTGACTCCGAAGGCCGAGCAACACTGAACGGAAGCCCCTCATCTCCCGAAATATTTATCTCTCTAACTGTCTCGCACTCCCGTTTTCATCCCTCTCTGCATTCGTCTTCTTTATCTCATCTGATGATTTGTGGCTCTCGGCTTGTAATTGCTTTAAAGGGGCTTGTTTTTTGAATTAGAAAAGTTACACCCTCTTTTTTTGCAGAGCTTTTTCTTTACACGGCCGATTCCCTGACATAAAAAATGACATTTAGTTTGTCCTCCAATCTGTCAGCTCTGTCTAATTCTCTAGCTCTTCTTTGTTGCTGGCAGCTAAGGGAACAGGCTCACTGCTCCTGACAAAGCTGCCTCCCATGGCATGCCGGAAAAAAGCCACATACATAAGACTAACCTAGATATATATTCATATAGAGGACAATTTCAAGAGACTTTAATGGCCTTAAACTGTCAACAACTGTCAGACCTGGAAACATGCTTTTGGACTAATTGCATCATCATTACATGCATTAAATACTCCTGAATATATAAGCAGCTCATCCTCAATCAAACCAAGTAATTTCGCTTTGAACCTACGGAGTCTTCCTTTGTCTGTGTCTGACACTACATGCTTTACTGCTTAAGATAAAAGCAAGTTATCATACAGCATCACGCTCAGCCTGCCTCCCCGCTTGTCAGAGCACTGTTTGCGTTTGCTGTCGACGTCTACATTATCTGCTCTGGCATAAGTGGGCCTTATTATCCTCAAATAGAGGGCTAGTTGTCAGTCGATATCTCCGGCGACTGCTTCACGAAAAAATCCCCAGACGGACCCTCTGGCTCCATTAGAGGCTCTGCAGGGACAGACAGACAGGGAGGGAGAGGAAGCGAGGGGGTAAGGGAAGGAGAGGAGGACTCATTACGAGCTCTGTCTGTATGTCTATTATCTGAGGAGAACACAATGCCTGGAAACTTTAACACTGCAGCGCTGGGTGCTCTGCGAGTAGAATCATAATTAGGCGCCCCCCTCTAAGAAAACACACGCACAAATATACTCACAGCTATATTTATATATATTTAACAGAGGGAGGTGGTTGATTTGCTAACTTGAAAGACAGTTTGTTGACTTAGCTTTTTCTCCTTCAGCCATTGAGCTGCATGAAATGTGCGCTCAATGCAGACTCCTCAGAAAATGATCAAATTCCCCGTCTTTTAGCGATGTATTGTTTTCAGATGAACTAAGAATGAAATCAGTATATCAGATGATCGTTGGGAACCGTATCCTCAATCAGTCATTACTTTGGAGGCAGAGCCACGTTGACCACCACAGGATATTAAATATCCTCCCATCTGTAATATGAGGGGTTGGCTTCAGTTATGAGGTTTCTAAGAACATGTTTTCTTTAATTGTCCATCAACGTGGAAGCTTTTTTGAACACTTTTCCTTACCACTTTTTGGCCGACCGCCGGGGTCAGCCCTACACATGAGTCTGTATGTGACTGACTGACTGACTGACTGACGATACTTTCATAGCCATAGAGAGCGTTGCGACCACAATGGCGGCTCATGGAGCATATTGGACCTCCACTGACGCGACTCTCTGTCTATACGGCTCTGGATACTTTGCTCGGGGAGTAGGCGGGGCTGCTCCTCCGCTGCTCGTCTGCTGTCCTCACCTACATCCGCAGCAAAAAGCGTTCATTGACCTGATGCGGTCAGCCACATACTAAGTTTTGACCTTGTCTTGTTAACTTAATGAGTCTGTTTATATTGGCCCTGTTTCTCTCTGCCTCTGTTTGGCACAGACACTGTGTCAGTGTTCATTTCGTTAACGAAAGTTATGATGATAAATGTTTCTCAAAAAACTTGACAAAGACAAGATAATAAAAACTCAAACAACACGTATGTTTTGTTTTCGCTGACGAGACGAGACAGGACTGATATGTTAGTGGTGGGCTGGTGGACATTTAAAATCCATATTTCCCCCCACTGTGCGTCTAATCTGTCAAAATACAAGCAATGCATTCTTGTAGCTGACTAAGGGGCGTGTGCAGATTGCCCTGAATCCAACCCTGCCATACAGGCGGTGATGTCCCAAAGCGGCAGCTTGACAGCAACACATGCAAAACGAACAGGTATCACAAAGGTAGTTATGAACTTTCCCTGTTAACCCAGGCTTTCTGCTTCACAGAAAGACAGTATCACGCTGGTCACTTACTGGAACACAATGAAATCAACACTCCACACAGTTTATTTACTAAATAGTACATCATCGTTTTCTTTAAATGCATGATTGTGACATAATGAGGGAGAAAAGCTGTTAAAAAAGTGACGCTGCTTGCCTGGAGCTTGTTGCTAGGCATCCCAGCATGCTTTGAGCAGTGAATAAGCTGCTTGCAATAAACAATGAATGGGGGCGAATTTTCAGCCGCATGAGTGTACGTTCAGGGTGTCCACACCGTCAGCCTCTGAGCGCACTCACAGGAAAAGGGGGCGTTTACACGTCATCTGAAGCATCTTCCGCACAAAAAGGAGTGATCACCAGCTGCTTCAATCAGACTGTTTAAATGAGAAGTGATGATAAATATATCAAAGTTATTACGTTATTGTACGGTATGTATGTGTACAATAACTGTATCTAAACGTTTGCTCTAAGACCAGTCTCTATTTTTACCACACACATTTGCACCAGGAGACAGCTGTAGTTAGCGAGCAGATCCCCTGTAAGCCCCCCGCTGTTTATCCGGCAGATTGTGCTGATGTGTGTGTCTCTGATCCAAAGGAATTCTTCTGTGCAGCCCGAGGTGAAGGTCATCCGTGGCGACTTCTCCCCGGTGTCTCATTAATGAGAGTTTTGTTTTTGGAAATCACGTAGCTAACGGGGAATCGCAGAGGAGAACAAATCAATTTCGGACTTGCAAATTACTTGTTTGGACACGCAAAGATCAATTTTCTTTGAATAAGGGTGAAGTTTGCACAGAATGGGGCGCATCGACCAAGCAGAACAAAAGTGTTTTTCAAGACAGAGCCACCCCCGCGTGAACTTCTGATGAAACTTCCAGGCAGATTTTCATTCTTTAATAGTTGCTTCGCCTCACAAATAAACTTCCCTCCACCTTTTTTGTTGACTTTAAATTATTCCGTGGGTGAAGTTCAGAACAGAATAATGCAAACCTCGCTGCATTTGTTCGCCTCTGTCCTTTACTTATTTATTTATTGAAGTTGTGTTCAAGCCTGCTGGTGGATTTGTCTCTCAAATGTTGTTTCACTTAGAGGAGGCAGACTTCTTCTTTCCTCCCAAACCTCGCTGCTCCTCTCTTGTTTGTTTGCTCTTCCGGTCCCCTCTAGCACAAGGGTCAACTTGAGTCATGTAAATACTTTTTGCTGGCTCAAAAACAACCGTCCGGGCTCAGAGAAGAGAGGCAATATCTCCAGCCTGAGTCTTATTGCATTAAAGGCGCAGTTTATTATATTACTGTCATGCTGAGTCGGGCCAAGACCCCCCTATGGATCCTTTTTTCCAAGTCCAGCTTTTTGCAGAGTGCAACCTCTGCTTTTAACAGAATCTAAGATGGAGACACATGAGTCGGCTCTCCCATCTGCTCTATGTGGGTCTGCTTTAATGTATACGTGTTGCCAGGTCTGAGGGGTATCTGTGCCATGATTCAAAGACAAGCTGCTGACTAATTCCTCACACAAAGAGGTCAAAAGTACCACCCTGCTCTCTGGTGTCCATAACGACAGCCTGTGAGTGTGTTAGACGAAATGGATACTGACAGAGGAGAGAGGGCGGGGAGCTGACTGAGCTCGCTGGGCCTCAGAGCCAGGATTAGCCTCTTTGCCCTTGTCCGGGCAGGGCATGAGCAGGCGGGATGCGTGGTGGGGTCGAAAGCGTGAGTAGACATGATTTATAAAGCAAGAAGAGGGGAATAATAAAAAAAAGGAAATGAAGTTGGGAGACAGAGAAAAGACAGAGAAGCAAGTTTGAAAGAAATGTTTTTTTCAGAACTGGCAGTCCTGCAGGCCGAGGCTGTGGCCTCTCTGAGTGGAGGAATATATTTATTCAGAATTCTGCACCAACTAAACTTCTCTGCAGAAGTCCAGTCCTAAAGAACAAAGACCAGACCACAGCAACTACACATCAGCTGCTTATCTCCTCATGTTCTGCATGAAATCTAATTTCATGTCTTAAAGTAACAATCTTGAATATTTCAGTTTCGTGCTCTTGAGCGCCACCTACTGGTGATAATTGGAAATTATGGGAGCAAACTTCCCAATTTAACCAGACGTCTATGGCTGGGTCCCTTTGTCACGATTCTAACTCTTGATATTTGCCTTCATCTGAGCATCAAATTAGTTTCTTTTTCTTTGGATTTTCACTTATTTTTGAAGTTGTATCTGTAGTCATCGATCTTTTCCTTGTTTGTTCAGCCATAGTAGATTACCGTTTCCTCGCAATGCTTACGGAAACTGGAAGTGCAACCACTTAGCTCCGCCTACCCTCTCTGACAGACCAACCTAACAGGGAGCCGCTTGTGATTTTTTCCGCGAATGTCGCCACAGACACCCAGTCCATAAAAATATGATTTACTGCAAATGCAAAGGCTTTCATCAGTGGGCCATAGACTCAATCACCATTGTGTTCCCTCATTCGGTGACAGATAGATAAAAGACGTTTATTTAAATGAAAAAGTTTGAGATTGTTCGAGACTTTAAATAAAAGATGTGCCCGTCTTGTAGGGGTGGGAATCACATGGTAACTCATAATGCGATATGATACGCGATACGTGGCCCACGATAACGATAATATCACGGGACAGCGACTCTGCAATAAAGGATATATTATATATAATAATACATCATATCTGATTAACTGAAGAATACAAAATGCCCTTTTAGCTTCTTCATCTCAACTTCTTTTCACCGCTGTGCGACGTTATCCTGCTGTCGTCTTCTTCTTTTATCCTGCTGTCAACTTCTTTTCAGCCAAAAATTGCAGGGAAATCTGTTTAGAGCGTGAAATATTAAATTAAAATATTGATACTTGGCTCCAGCCTATCGATAAATTTATTGCATGAGTCAGGATGATGATATATTGCTGTATTAACATTTTGTCCCACCCCTGCTGTCTTGCCAGTTATAATACATAATACATACAGATAAGTATTGTCTGTCTTGACTGTTGCACACTAAATGACAACAATGAAATAACACTAAAAGACCTTTTCTTGAAAATAAATCTTGGGTTTCCAGTTAGAAGCAGGTGACATTTTGGTGTTTTCTTCAGAGCAATAGTTCCCAACGTAGGGCTCATTCACACCTAAGGTCTGTTTGTTTGAATCAAAGACCAAATTATTACAATGTTGCATTTTGCCTGAAGTTTGGTTTGTGTTCACTCGGCAGCTTTTATCAGCGGGACAGAGCACACTTATCAATCACACTCAACATGATCGCTGACTTTAATGTTTTGTTGTCGTAGTAGACTTTGTTCCACAGCTCCATCAGTTCCATTCTCCTTTAGTTTTTCACTCAACAGTTTGAACACCTCCGTATTCTTGTGCATTTTCACAAGCATTTGTGAAAGTATTTGGTCAGCCCATGTTTCTATTTCCTCGTCGCTACCCAACGTCTGTCCTCTACTCATGCGTTTCTGCAAGTGTAAGCACCTGTTAACAACCCACAATGCACTGTTTTTTGGTTCACTTCCTATATTGGTTTGGATCGCTTTCTTATCTACCGTGAACCAAATTCTGCACCACTTGGAAGCAAACCGAGACCCTCTGTTATGGCCAGGTTCTGTTTAGACCCCAAAGCAGAGACGGGACTGTGGTAAAAAGTAAAAAGGATTTATTTACAAAAGAATGTTCAGAAACAAGCTGCGGTGACGGGAGGCTGGCTGGCTTGCAGAGACTCGCCAGTCCGATGTAACACCACAAGGATCAGACAAATGGAAATGCTCAGGCTCAGAGCAGGCCAAAAATGCAGGCAGGCAGGCAACTCACCAGACCTGCGAACACGGAAAAACACGGGTTTAGAAGAGCACAATCAGGAAATACGAAAGAGAAAAAATGCTTCACGATGTCAGCAACTACCAAAGGAATTGGAATTATCTGGCGTCGAAGAGAGGTTGAAGCCAAACTTAAGTAGAGGAAGGTCTGATGAGTGATAAGGATCAGATGTGTCTAGTCTGCCTGCTGCAGGTGAAGCCAGCCACGCCCCCCGTCACACACCAGCCCTGCAGGAGAGGAGAAGAGAAAAGGGAGGGGGGAAAAAAGAGCAGAGCAACCAAAAACCAAACAGTCCAACAAAAACACAACCCTAACACCCCCGTTTTGAGGCGCACCAGAGTTTGTTTGTTTGGTCCGCACCAAAGTTTGAGATTGCTTTCACACCACCCCGAACCAACCGGACTAGGGGTTCGGTTCAAACTGACCAAACAGCTCGGGTGTGAAAGCCCTTAGGGTCAAGACCCCAAAAGGAAGCGCGGGATAAATCTGATGCTTGGGTGACGAGTGAGATTCCAGAACATTTTACCTGTACACACTTTACCTGTCAAAAGACAGAAACAGAGAAGAAACAACACAATCTTTCATTCCAAATGAGATGTAGATTTTCTAAGCAATATGAAAAAACAGCATCAATCTAAAACATCCAGGGCTTTAATTGCTATGGCCTTGTTTGGTGGAGTATAAACAGATGTTGTATGAGTGCTAGCTTATTTTTGATTAATATTTCTCTGTAAGTGACACTGCTGAGTCAATTATCTCACCTGATGACTGTGATTAAGGTAATTACACATTTAAGCAATTAGCATTATTCTTAGATTACCGTGTGCTGTGGTGCTGCTCAGCAAACATTGCATCATCTGGCTTTACACAAAGGAAGTTGTAAAGGGGAAATCACTTTGTTTGAGCTGCTCCTGAGTCACAGGCCGGTCGCAGCTCTCACTTCTGCCCTGCTTTATTCAATCAGTGGGAGACACACAGGAAGAATAGCAAACTGCTGCTATTGTCAGTTAATTTAAAAGTCTATTAATACTTCATAACAATAACGGATATAACGTCTGGAGTTTCATTACCTGATGCACTGTCTATTGATCCTGTTAGCTCTTCAATACAATCAGTCGCAAAATAAATTCACTTCATTGGATTTACTCGAATATTATCACATTATTGCTTTCTGCAGTCATAACGCTGCCAAAGCTGCCTGGAGCAACATCAATGCTGCTTTTATTTTGTTGTTTTATTTTTGTGTTCTGACCTCCAAAACATGCCCATGAGGTGTATAGTTCAAAAGAGCTGCTAAATGCTTATCAGCAACAAAGTTCCCCTTGACAGCGGGGGAGGAAACAGCTGAAAAGACGCCTGAGACTGATTGGTTATGATCTAGATATCGAGGTTTGCACACTGCCAGTTCTTCACCGAACAAACACTTTGAGGAGGGCAGAAGTCGCTCAGATTAGCAGTGTGTTTTTACGCGATAAGAGCAGTGACCAATGACTGACTCTTAACACAAAGAGCCATATACAGCTGACGGATGCTTGTTTCCGCTTCATTGTGCATAGGTGTTCTTTGCTCTGAGAGTGTGTTTGTTTCTGCGTGTGTGTTGCATCAGAGGACATCTTGGAAGAAAAAGCAGGTGTGATTGAAGGCGTTTGGAGCGCTTTGAAATGGTGCATTTATCTTGGTTTGTGTGCCTGGTTTAAAGGAGCAGTTCTCCCCTGGAAAAAGCCAGTCAAAGCTGGTGTTCTTTGTAAACAATAGAAGCACTAACATTTGAAATTGGCGCCATAGCTGTGGAGAAAGTTGTACAAACAGCTCGTGGTTTCACCCATTCTACATTCCTACAACACCCAGTGTGCATTGCGCCCCTCCCTCTGAAAGGAACGGCCCCGCGAGAGACGCTGGAATGAAATACTACTGTTTTCCAATCAAGGACATTGATCGCTGCAGGCAATGGCTCAGAGCGGTACACAATCTGAAATACGACGCAAATATACCGGTGGATCGTCTAAAAAATCTGCAGTCTACATTTTCGTTCTGACATCGGCATGACATCGGAGGCGGGCTTCCGATTGAGGAAGTGTAGTTTGGCAAGCTCCCTGACTACGTTAAAGGCATCCTCTGGCGGAGGTTTTCCAGGACCCATTGGAGAAGCAGATATCGTCCTCCAAAGGCACAGAGCCAAATTGCATTTTTTTCCTACTTTAATGGCATTAGCTCCCCATAATAGCACGATAGGACTGAGGTTGAAAATCGGCGAGCTGGCCCTTTAAGCCCAGCAGGAAAGAAACCCGTCGAGAGAGTGCAAAGCGGAAAGCAGAAAGAAAGTGACGAGATGTGGAGCAACGATGGTGGGAGAAGTTAGGAAAGCAGAGATTGGTTTAATAGGACTGAGTCTGTTGCTTCCCATGTGCTTAACGGTTGACTGATCCGTGAGCTGGTGTAATTAATACGAAGGAACAGGGATGAAATATTGATTAGGGACTCACACGCTGTCTCCTGCTCTCTCTCTCTCTATCTCTCTCTCTCTCTCTCTCAGAGTGAATGCTATCCTTGTCCGGTCGATGGTCACAAATTAGGCAAAATGATTGCTGTGAAATCTTCAAAGGAATAAGAAATGCTGCCTTGTCATTTTACAATACAATGTTGGGCGCTACCAGTTCAAACAAGGCAATTTTAGCAGCATGAAGCTTCCTGTGATGAATATTGCAGCAGGGTTATTATCAGACAGATCACTCACTGCTTTTTCACTACATGCCCTTGCCTTCCTTTCCTTTTTGTCTGAAGGTGTTGAAATATTTCTGATATTTTGCACATAGGCGCACTTGCTTCCTCATCTAGCATGAAGTTTGATGGCTCTCTGGAACACCACTGGCCCGTAAACACCCGGCCCCTTGAGATGAAGCCAAGCCTTTTATTTTGCAATGCCTCCTCCAGCACACATAAGGTTATTGTCCTTTTCGGCTACCGTGAAACATACAGACTGATTATTCCGATCCCCAAGCCCTCTACACTGAAACTCCCTTTGCCCTCCTTGCTTACACCCCGACTCCATTACCTATTGATTTCCTCCTCTCAGAAGTGCTCAGCAAGGTCAGAGGAACCTTTTGAAGTCGTCAGCTGTCTCTACTCCTCCTTGGCCTTTGCTCATTCTCCGCTGTTTTCTTTCTTATTAGTCTCTTCCTCCAGTGTTTCTCCTCGCTCCGTCAATCATGCATGCCCGTCACGACCGAGCGTACCTGTGTATCGAACAAGTTATTCTGATCTCCTGGGAACCGAGGAGAGGGAGAAAAGGGGAGAAGTGTGGAGAGGTGCTTACAGGGGGAAGAGAAAAGCACGCTGGATCTGCTACAGGAGTCATGCTGTCTGCTGACATGAACACTAAAGCCACGGGGGAGACAGACGTGGGAAAGAACTTCATGTTAGATTATCAAGCGATTTACTCATAAAGCCAAAATATGCCATGGTGATGCATTCCCTGCCCTGGATTTGAACTTAGAGAGAAATATTGCTTCAAAAGTTGTTATTTTAAATCTATAAAAATAAATCAACAAATAAAGTCTTGATGTTTGGAGGAAAGCACCGCACAGTATTTTCAATTAAAGCTGTTCTGGAGGGAGAAGTTTTAGGGAGATGTCAGAAAAAGCACCACAGTGTTGTGTGGGTGCCTGTAATTACAAAGTAGACAGTAAACAGAGAGAGAGGGCATGTTTATGTGCGAGCTCGCGTTCGTGCCTTTGTTTGTGTGTCCTCCAACTGTGCGCTTCAGCGTGATCTTGGCCGTGTTTTTCTGCTACTGATAGTCTTACCTGAAGGAATCAGCCCGAATGCTAACCCCATTCCTTTTCATTTGTGCTGCTCAGCTGAACACTGCAGCTACGTTTGGAAGCCATCCAACTGCCTGTCTGCTTTTTTTTTTGTTAAACAACTTTTATAAAGGCTTCGAGAAGAGAAAGAAAATTTGGCATGGAGCTGTACAATTCAAAAACCGAGACTGAAGAGTGATAAGAGAATGATAGGTTGTGTAGGGAGTGGGTGATGCAGTGGTTGTGTTACCTAGACCAACAGCAGTATTTACATTTTAAAGGTAGAAGTCCAGGAACTTAAAAATAACAACACAACACTGACCTCATTCAGACAGCCGCCATTTTCCTCTCATTCTCAGGGTGGGGCGCTCAAATACTGTTATAATGTGTTCAAGGCTTCAAGTCGTTTAAATTTAGGGTCTCACAAATTATTTCACTGCTTCTTAGTGTCTAAGCAACTGAGAAGACATTACCTACGAAAAAATGTGGCCTTATTACAAGATGAAACAACATATTTGATACACCATTAGCTATCCTCAGACAATAGCTAACGTTAGCATCCAGCCACTTACTAGCTAACCGCAAGCTAGGGACTGCTAAAAGGTACTGTTAAATCCAGAATATAAGACGCAGTCTGTTTTTGATGGTACCCCAGAGGGTTTAAGGTTCTATAGCTTTGTTTAAATCAAAAAAACATGTATGCAAGTTATTCCAACACTATTTCTATGTATTTTCTTTTGAAACACATTCAAAACACACAAATTACAGCCTAACATTTGTTTTTGCCATGTTGAGTTTGTAACCATGCTAGCTGCAGATGTGGTAGTTGAGCACAACCACTGGTAACGTTCATTTTTGTGAGGATGGCGGATGCACTGGCGATCATGACTGTGCATGTCTGTGACGAAGCTTTAGCTAGATTATTAGCGCACCGGTATAAAGGATGCAGCCCACTGAATGAGATGAATGAAAAAGATGTATTAAAAGTGCGTCTTATACACAGACTTTACAATATACTAATATTAGTGTTACACAATAAAATAGTAGAGGTGTAAATTGCTAGCTAATGTTAGCTAAGAATAGCTAGCTAACAAAATGTCGACTAGGCAGCGGTTAAATGCTAGCATTAGCTGTTGCCTAAGGGTAGCTTATGTGTTATGAAATAGGTTTTTTATTATAAAATATAGGCCTAGCTCCCTCCAGATTTTCACAGCAAATTGTCTTTTAATTAATCAAGAAAAAGTTCAATTATAAAGATAGCAAGGTAGCCTGCATTGCACAACCAGGAACACGGCAGTGCAATATTCAAACAGCATTTGAGTGTGGAGTGAGAGGAAAATGGCTGCCATGTTAATATGCTAAACAGCTCACCAAGAACTGTCATTTTTTAATTGATTTTAAACCTTTTCACTTCTTTTTAAACACGTCACGGTTTTGCGCTGGCATACACTGTGAGTCTCATAAGCTTACAACGTATTAACCAGTTAGCCCTCAGGTTCTCCAGCACAAGTCTGCTAGTCTTTCCAGTACACAGCACTTAAAGCTTTAGTGAGGCAGTGTTTAGCTTCACCCTCTCTTCCACCCTCAATTTGCGCCTTCTAATTAAATTTTCATCTTCTCGCTCTGAAACTGCAGCTCAAACTATAAAGGGCCGTGCATCCCCCCGAAAATACAGCTAAGCACATTAGCTCTATCCTTCCAACCAGCGCTGTCTCTCCCACCCACAAATTCCCCTTCATGAGCCTGCCCTTCATGTGACTTTTGAGCTAATTTGGAACACAAACACTGGGTCAGATGAATCCTGCCAGCAGTAGAAGTGGTAATGAGGATTTGGGCGAGGGAGGAAGTGATTGAGGAATATCAGAGCTGTCCTTCTGTCCAAGCCTGCCTTAAAACAGTCCGGATTCACGTCAAAGCAAGATTTAGTTTCCAAGAAGAAACTTTATAATTTATTCAAGACCAGAAAATGTTTCCTTTTTTTCCCAAAACATGTACAAAAAAAAGAATCTAAATAGAAGAATAATCCTAGACATGTAAATAAATAAAAACAGAGAATAAAGGATGATGTTGCCTTTGTTTGTGGCCCGATAAATTTTTTAACGTACCCCTACACAGCAGCGTGTTTTTGTATCTTCTCTTTCATGTGTCGCTACAGCTCAAAGCCATGTCTCTGCTTTCCCCAGGACTCTAATGAGCGTGATATACCATGCTGAATGAGCTTTTGGGTGGTACGGGGCCTCTGCTGTCCAGGTAAACAAAGGCTTTCCAGACTATAGACACAGAGATCGGGCTCTATCCCAGCTTCCTCCCTCGTTCAGCGGATTACATTTCATCCTGGAGACGGGCGCTCCAAACCCTCGTGGTTGTTATGCCGAGCCCTCACCCCCCTCGCTACACATAATCGCCACAGCTTGAAAGAACTCATAAATCAGCCTACCACAATATATTGAAGAGGGAAAAATGTGCGCCCCTGGCATTTGAGACGGCACAATGCCAACCTATGAGCAGGCCAATTCTACCCTTTGTATTCAGCAGAGGGAGAAAAAACAGAAAGACGGTTTGGTGGCTGGCTGATGCCCACTCCCTCTCTTTTCTCGCCCTCGCTGTGTGTGTGTGTGTGTGCGTGTGTGGGTTGTTCCATCCTTTTGTTCTGCTGTGTTTAAAATTTTTATAATGCTCCTCTCTCACTGGCACCAACTTGTAGTCTTATTTAACAAGTATTGTAACAACATCTCAGCTGTAATTGGTAGCTTTGGCTTCCTCTGTTTGCAGCGAGTATGATCGCAACCGCAGTAGATCTCACACAAAGACATATTTACAAGTTTAAGCTTTTGTATTATTATGCAAATGAGTTCAAGGGAATAATCCAATGGGTGGTTTTACAAAGGCCAGAGGTCTGAGAGGATACTGTATTTCACACAGTTGTGGCTCATTCCAATGAACTGTAAATAACAATGTTTTTTTATGCTGTGTGGTTTTAAAATTCTGTCTCGGCCGGGATCGACCTAAAGCAAGGTCCTTTATTTTCTGATGTCTTTGCTTGCATCTACCTGCTATCTTCTTTTTCTCCCTCTGCTGGGAGAGATCAATGTGTTTGAGTTAAAACTAAGGGTAAAGTGCTAAACGGAGGATAGCGAGCATTGATGTTCTGCGCGCTCGTCACTCAGTCTCAGGCCTGTCCTGTGAGATAAGACCCGTGGCCTGCTTAAGGCTGATCAATGGCGGAATCCATACAAACGCTCTCCCACACGATTTGCTCTCTTTGTCTCTGTCATTAACTGGGTTTCTTCTCCTATCACGACTTTGTGCTCGGGATCATACCCTTTACTTGTCATACTTCAGAGACTGTGAATGTTCAAAGCATTACAGAGCAAAATGAGCAACGTGATTAATGGAAAATGAGCAGTAAATGGTTGTCTGGTTTGCTGTTTAGAGAGAGTTGTGTCTGTTAAACTCCTTTTCCTCCGACATTAGTGCTTTGACTCAGGTTTTTCAGACCCAGGAAGACACGCTAATAAATGTCGATTGTCTCTTTTCCCAATGCCAGTGGAGTATATTCCTTTTGGTCTCTTTTCTGCTGCGTCACCGGAGACAGGGTTAGTGAACAGTGAAGATGTTACGGTGGTTAGGTCTTTATTGTATCTATTACCAGAGATATGTGGACTTGAGACTTGGTGACTTGGCCTGGAGTCGACTTGAGTCACCGTTTTGATGACTTTCGACTTGAATTGACAAAAAATAAATTACTTGAGACTCGACTTGGACTTGCAAGTTAACTTGAGGCATGATGACTCGGATGACTTGTGTGTGTTCATAAGTTGAATGTTAGCTTTTAAATATAAAATGATGAAATTCAATGTTGTCAAGTTTCTGTCTAACTATCAAGTATGTACGCAGCACAAACTGGGAATCATCAAAAAGCTCCCCGGTTGTGATTGTCAGGATTGGATGACTGGCTGTCAGTCACTCCTCACTATGGCAACATGCAACATCAAAGACCCCCGCTACCTGATGTTTTTCCCCAAAGAGAAGCTTCATCAGTCGTACTCATACAGTCTCAGAGCAGACCATCATCATGGCTGCGTCTGTGCCAAGATAATACAGATACAATTCATTGTCATACTTTTTGACCAGGTTATATAAATTGGCCAATAATATCATTATTAGACGAGCTACTAATACCTTGTCTTTTCCCTTTATAAAGACTGGATACTACAGGTAAGAGTGCTGGATCTTGGGTGGAAAAAAAAGTGACTTGACTTGGGACTTGACTTGCCTTAAGTAAGGACTCGACTTGACATAACCTGTGACTTGACTTGCCTTGACGTGCCCAAGAAAAAATGACTCGAGACTTGCTTGAGACTTGGACCAAATGACTTGAGACTTACTTGGGACTTGAGCAAAGATGACTTGGTTACAACACTGTCTATTACTCATTCAGTCTATTTATCAAACTCGGCCGGCGATACATTTGGAACAATGTTCGAGCGCCGCTTGGACGGAGACGGGAAGAATTTGTAGCTGTGCGCTTCATAGCATTGCGCCTGAAAGGGGGCAGAGATTAGTGTGTCAACCCGGGGTTTGTGATCCCATCATTGCCGGTTGGAGCCGAGACGATAATTACCCAGGTCTACAGTCATTTGACCCGGGTCTGAATGTCGATTGTAACCTTTTCCACTAAGCAAAAAAGCCGGGTGTTAGCGGGTGTTAGTGGGTGTTAGGGGGGTTTTTGACCAGTGGGAAAGGGGCTTTTAAAAAGACTCACAGACCTTATCATTGGGTCTATCACAGCCAAGGCTAATTCTGCCATAAAACATGATGTAATGCATTGAAACTGCTGCAACACCTGCACATAGACTAATACTTTGTTCTTCTGTTCACCACTTCCCCCCAACCCTCCATCCGTCTTCAGCCAAGGTCAAGTCAAAATGCGCCCCCACCTTCTTCGCCTGCGCCAACGGTGTCCACTGCATCATCGGACGCTTCCGCTGTAACGGCTTCAGCGACTGTCCTGACGGGAGTGACGAGGAGAACTGCAGTGAGTCTCGTCCAACAAGCAATTCTTTTAAGAGCTATCTGTCTCATGTCACCAGAAGTCAGGGTCTTTCCAATGATGTACTGCCCTCCAGTCATGTTTATACTGCAGGTACTGCACAGCTTATACAGCCAGGGGTAGATTAAGCGCTAAGTATGGACTTTACTCAAGCACAATTATTCTTGTATGAGCCAAGTGTTAAAGGGTCAGTCCAGCAATTTTACATATACAAGTCAGTTGACTTATTATGTGCTACACATCCTGTAAAAAAATGATATATAGTAGGTAAATAACTCAGAGAGCAGAGACCTCAGGCCCTATAAGGAACCCAACATACATACAGGAAACACCAGGATCCAAGTACGCAGAGAAATGTGTGCTTTGGCTCTGGAGGTGCTTATTCTCCTCTGATGATGTCATCGTGAGGTAATTGGTATTATCTCAGCTCGGGTTTGGAGACCATAAATTTCTCGCACAAAGGCTCAATTACAATCTAAGGGTGTGGAGTGAATTATGTCTGTGTTTATCAGGCAGGGAGAGGTCAGACAAACAGATGCTCTTGGAGCTGTTGTTATATCCTCCACTCCCTGTCCAAGCTGCATTTAGAGGAGATTATAGCAGAAGTGACAAGTAATAAATAGCCAACCAAGCATTTTTAAGTTAAATACCGTGTTATAAGGACAGGGAGGCCACCATGATCCAGGTGTGGTCTATTATCATGCATGCAGTTTGTCCTCACATGATCCCATCCCTGCTTACCCAGTGGGGATTTGTGCACCAAGCCAGTCACCCACCATTGTCAGAGGCAGTGTTCCTAGCCTGCGGGGCCGCACACTCACAAATCTAATCTAGGCATTTAAATGGAGCTTTGCTCGCCGCTCCCAGCACAGACTGCGTCACTACTGTGTAATTGTCTGGATCTTCTCACAAGATAATTCTGCCTCATTTTGCAGAAGCGAGGACAAAGGCAGAACCACCACGTGTGCTGAAAAATGAGCGGTGGTGCTGGGCAGGATTTTTTTTTCTTCTCTTCCTGTTGAGTTCCAGTTTGATTTTTATCAGACTCACACGATCAAATCTGAGTCACACTGTTTTTAATTTCTCCTTTATCTCTATAAATCACCATGGCGATGCTCCAACGATGTATTCCTTTTATATTTATTCTGTTGTTGTGACTTTTAATAAAGACCTCTCACTGTAACCTTGTTTGAACTTACCCCTGACCTCTGCCCTGACTCAACCCCAGCAGGCAACCCTTTGGTGTGCTCGGAGGCTCGCTTCAAGTGTCGAAACGGCCACTGTGTAGACCGCAGCTTCCTGTGTAACGGCCAGGACAACTGTCAGGACAACAGTGACGAGGAGCTCTGCCTCACTACTGCAGGTAGGTCAGAAAGACGAATAAATTAGACGATCATACGTGCAGAGAAGAAAGAGGAAGTTACTTTTTAAACTGGGAATGGAACATCTGCCCTGTGAGGCGGAGGATGACTCAGTTATAATGAAAGTGACATACCTCTGATTAGCCTTCAACTCACACAGTACAAACTGTTTTTAATGGCTTTTGCTTTGTTAACTGGCCCGACCTGACTTTCCTCCACCAGAATTAAAGCACAGAAAAGGCAACAGGCAATAAAATACTTAGTAATTTTAATTACTCCTGTGAGCACATTGAACCGCTGCAGCAGCAAATTATCAAACGATAAAACAAAATCAATCACAAAGTTACAACCATAAAAATGTAAAGTAGCGGCTTTGTGATTAACAAGGCGTGCTAAAGAGAGGCGTAAGAAGAGGCAAAACTTTGAACTAAAATTAATCACTGCCAAATACGCCATAAGAAAACTCACATTAATGCAAAAACTGCAATATACACCTATCAGCCATTACATTATGACCACTGAGATGACGTGAATTACATTGATTATAGCATTTACAGTCAGTGGGTGGGATGTGTTAGGCAGCAAGTGAACATTTTGTCTTCAAAGTTGACGTGCTGGAAGCAGGGTAAATGGGCAAGTGTAAGGATGTGAGCCACTTTAAATGGTAAATTGATTGTACTTATAAAGCGCTTTTCTAGTCTTTGCGAACACTCAAAGCTGCTTTTACACTACCTGTCACATTCACACATTCACACACTGATGGCAGAGGCTGCTACCTAAAGTGCCCAATTGTCAATCAGTAATATCATAGTCATACCCGATGGCTATTCCACCAGGAGCAGTTTGGGGTTCAGTGTCTTGCCCAAGGACACTTCAACATGTAGACTGAGGGAGCTGGAGATCGAACCTCCGACCTTCGGACTGAAAGGCGACCGACTCTCCCACTTATCCACAGCCGACCCACCAGCCGACTTTGACAATGGCCAAATTGTGATGGCTAGATGACGGGTCAGAGTATCTGCAAAACTGCAGCTCTCAGTTAGTACCTACAGTACCTAGCAAAAGTGGTCCAAGGAAGGAAAACTGGTTAACCAGTGACAGGGTCATGGGCAACCAAGGTTCATTGATGTATGAGGGGATTGAAGGCTACTGTAGCTCACATTGCTGAAAAAGTTGCTGGTTCTGATAGAAAGGTGTCAGAACACACTGTGTATCACAGTTTGTTGTTAACGGGGCCCCACCTTGCATCCTACAGGACCTAAAGGATCTGCTGCTAATGTCTTGGTGCCCTAACCTCAGCACACCTTCAGAGGTCTAGATGAGTCCGTGCCTCGACGGGTCAGGGCTGTTTTGGCGGCAAAAGTTGGACCTACAAAATATTAGGCAGGTGTTCATAATGTTATGGCTGTTTGGTGTATGTATGCAACAAGTAGCAAATTAGAAAGATATAAAAATATGAAACAGTTTTACAGTTTATATACATGTATAAAATATATATATATACTATAACACAAAGCTGGTACTAGACTCATATTCTACAAAGATCTTAATAGTGACAAATGTGAAGAAAAATGTAAATTAAACTTGACTTTATTGAAGTTAAATTGTGTGCAAGATGTGCAGATTTAGTGATGTGAAAGAGAGAATGTCTGCTTCATCACAAACTCTAGATGGAGTGAACAAAAAACGCTGACAAAAGTTGGAAAAACATCCTGAGACAGGATTTGCTTCAGCACATGTGCTGCCTTTCAGCACTGGCAGAATTGAACGACTGACTGCAAAAATGCTTTAAGATTCAACATCTACAAAAAAGTAAGAACACACTAACAATTACTTAATGTGGAGATAACATTTAGCAGTCCCCTCACATGCAGTGTAATTACATAGTTATCTTTTATATAGAAGAATGTTAAAAACATACACAGTAGAAACTTACTGTGATTCAGTCTGTCAGAAATAGCGACAGAAACACCAATTATGCTGAATGAGTTGGATCAGTTTTCTCTCGCAATCAAAAGAGGAAGTCTCTAAATAGTCGCTCTTATCTTCCTTCACTTCGTTAGCTTCGTTTAGACTTTCACAACAGCACACATTTAGAGATGAAACTGGGTGCCAACTGCTGTCACTTTGATCTGTTGTGACAAATTACCGTAATTGTTAGAATTATTGGCAGCAGAACTTTGCAGCAGATTACAGAGCGGGTGGAAGCTGGTGGATACAGTATTGAGCTTTTTTTTATTACACCGAATCGAGATGATAGAGGTGTTGGGAGATACTGTCACTCAGTAAGTCACATTTCTAATATTTCTGAAAACATCCAGTAAAGGAAATCAATCCTGCAGTTTGTGCTTCATAAAGATACAGCTAAGCCTCTGACAGATTCAACGTCAGCCAAATAAGATGCTGTGATTCCCCGCTATGCCAATTTAACACACAAAAACGCACTTTGGCATCATTAGTGTAGTGTAAAATTGTGATATATAATGACATTGATGTGATTGTCACGACTCTTCAGGAGTAGTAGTAGTAGTAGCACATCCCTGACAGTTAGTCGGATGTCTTCCTCACTGGCATGTACCACTTTACATCTGGCATACCGTTCTTATTCCACTGGGAACTTCACTTCTCTCAGGCAGCTATGACACAACAGTCGGCTTCTGTCAACACTTCAGCTGTACTTCCACAGGCGAGACAACATGATTCCTGCCAGCAGTCCAACCCTGATGTGCATGTAACCCCAGGCTCTGGACGTGGACCACTGTCTGTGTTTGCTTTTGTTAGTAAAGCCTGGGAATCCCTTTCTTTCAGCTGCTGTCACATTGATTCATTTTAAAAAGACCTCTGTCAAATATGAAGTCTGAACATGCAACGAAAAACCATGACAGTAATGCTATAACCAATACTCATACAGGCACAGTCTGGAAATTCAAGCGGAAAAGTATGTATTATAGTGACTATAATGGTAAAGTGCCACTAAGGGGCTAAGTGGGCTCGTTACTGTGATGCATATGTACCAATGACTGTATATATAGATGGACAATGCGTCTCATCTGCTCTCATTGTACGAAATTGAAGCCAAAATACCCAAAATAAGGCGCTGCCGTCTTGCGATGGTGACATCATTTGGAGCCAGAGCTGTGCAGTAGAGATCGGTGGGTGGAGCCGCTGTAGCCACTTCCGCTAACCAAAACACACTTAAATTATCAAAAAAAACCCAGCAAAGATCCTGCACATCGGCGTGGTTAACAGCAGAACAGCTCCTTGTGTTGGTCTGCAGCAGACGTTCACAAATATGTAAACTTCAGTGACTTCAGTGTAGTGATTGTTTTAGTTACGTCTCCTCTCACTGTTCCTCCTCTACTCTGCTAATCTGGAACAGATCGGCTGCAGGAGCCGTATTTGTCAACAGAGCTGTCAATCATCCTTTTTACAGCATCAAATTACAGCATAATTAAAAGTAATCTTCTCAGAAAAATGAACACTTGGACATAAATCAGCATGATAAGAACTAACTTTAATGACAGAAACCATGTTTGACACAAATGTATTTGGCGTGTATTTTGATTTTATAGTTTGACTCATGTCCCATCTGTTAACATGGAGGAGGCGGGCTTTATGACCTATACTGCAGCCAGTCAGCAGGGGGCGCTCGAAATGTTTTGGCTTCACTTTTAGGGAGCTGTCATGTTGTCCATCTTTTATGGCAGTGGTTCCCAACCTGGGGTCCTGAGGCTTTGTCTGCACTGAGAACGTCAAGATTAGATTTGCACGTTAAATAAAATCATTAAAAAAGCACTTAATTAATAATCAAAAGTCTGTTAACTATTAAAAAGTATAGATTTTTTGGTCCTCAGCCTTTCTTAGATACGAGCAGGGGGGCTCCAAGGAAAAAAGGTTGGGAACCACTAGTCTATGGTGTGTACACAGACAACAATCCAAACATCCAGATGAGTTAAACTGTTTATTAAACTAATCTTACGACCGAATTCCAATACAAAAAGCAAAATGTAACGTGGCGTGACGGTCAACAGAAAATGTCTGAGCCTAACTCACCCTCTTTGTCTGAACATCCGCCACCCAACTCATCAGGGAAATAAAGGTGATACCACACCCAAGTGCCAATTACCAGAAGTGATTAAACCATTAAAGGAATGCAACACAACAAATGATAATCAACAGAGGCATAAAGCACGTTATCGCTCCTACGGTGTATGTGATAAATGGGGAAGGAGCTGTGCAGCAGCAGCAGAGTACGTCCTGCTTTCAGCTGCATAAACTCTCTAAAATAGAAAGAAACAGTTCAGCCTTTCCTGAGCTGTGAGAAATAGCTCTGATCTGACACCATTAACTAACTAAAAATCAGTTAATGGTTCAGATAATTATTCCCCTTATTATAATTTAGCCCGCTAATGAATTTCCTCACAAATCAAAAACTGAATATGCCAACCAAAGTCAATCTATTATTTTTTTTTTTTCATTTTGCTTAATTGGAGAAGCAGAAATTCTTATTATATCAGCCAGAGAGAGAGAGAGACGGAGAGAGAGTCCATCCATCATCACACGCTCGTCCTTTTCAGACTGCGCAGCTCGATGCAGAGCCACGGAATGCTGAATAGAATTGTAGAGTGATGCAGAAATATTGATGGATATCTGTGTCCTCTGCACTCCATTTCCTTGTTGACAAGTGAACAATAGCAACCGCGGAGCCGGCGGGCAGAATGAAGCTGAGCGCCGTCATGGCGTCTGAGGCATTAGATCTCAGAGCGCAGCCTTTAGGACAAATAATGGATCCTGTATGAGGAGTCGAAACAATCAGACAGATCGCTGCGAGACAAAATTTTGAATAGAATTTACAATCAAGACATGCATTCAGTAGTCATAATCTACAACAACTCACAAACATTATATACAATGTTTATGCACCTCAAAAGGGGCCCTTTGCTTTATGGTACATAACATTTCCAGCCCTGAATGAAGTGATTATACTTCATTTCCTCCCAAAAGAAAGTGTTCTGCCTTGCAGCATTTTTATTAAAAGGCCTGCTATGGTTGACTGAAATCTTTCTCCGACTTCTTCCATCTCTAAAATGTTTTCAGGTATCAGATAAAGCCCCAACTTTTATCTTTCTCTTATCACAAAAGCGTCTGAATTTTCAACTAACCAGCCGAGTACTTTGCATGTTTTCAATTCAGCTCCCACGGAGACGTACCAGCGCACCAACTTCTCATCTGAGTGAGCTGTTTTATTCCCAAAGACTCCCTGCAGGCACTGATTTTATAGTGATATTTGTATGTATGAAGCGTAAATGACCCAAATGTTCTCCTGCTTATTTTTGCTGCTGGTAGCTTGTGTAGCGCTGCGTAAAGTACAAGTGTTGGGAAGTTGTGGGCTGCGTGTTGTTGTGACCTTCAGGAAAGATCAATGAAGGGAAGCTCGGCTTTTTCAGTCTTTGTTTTCTTGAATATTTTTTTTTTTTATCACCCTGTGTGCTTCAGAGGCAGTGAAGGCATCACAGCGGTTTGGCTCTCTGCTTTTCTTCACACACATCTCTACCTAACATGCTGCTCTGACTTTGCCTCTCTCTATAATAAGCACAGACCTGCAGGTGACAGATAAGGCGTACAATATCCGCTCTGAGCCACCTGAGCACAGCATCGCCTTCCTCACTTTCTCCCCTGCCCCTCTTTCTCTGTTCTGCTCCTCTTCCTCCTTACCCATAATTACCTGCTTCAGTCTCTCCACATTTGGTTCCTTGATTTGACTAGCCTTGTGAGAGATCAGCACGCAGCCTGTCAGTGGACGTATCATCCTCGTGGCACATATAGAGAAGTGTTAGTGGAGGTGTCTGCTAATTAGATCTCCAGAAGCAGCACCATCCGTCTTGTTTTTTTATGCCTTCCGATTTTTTATTTCCCATCAGAGAGATTTAAAACAATCTGGCACAGTTTGACAAAAACAGCAGCACAGAGCTGCTTTTACTGTTTATCACTTTATTTGATGGGTAATTGATTTTTGAAATAGCAGAGAGGTGGCAAAGTGGCAAACAGTGCAATGTTGCAATACACAATCTTCTTTAAATGCACTGGTGCAATCAGAGCACCGTCTGATAGTAGGATGGGGAGCCTGTAACACATAGCAGAGATAAAGAAATGGAAAGCACGCCGCATAAACATAATATAGTGAAGCAGAGAGGGAGTCGCAGGGAGCAATGAATAGCAATGGGCAGGAAGATGGAGGTAAGCAAAGGGAGACAGGTGATTTGGTAGAGAAAAGGCAGGGATTTGGATATCACTGAGCGAGGGGTAGCGATAAGCCGCAGAGGATGAGAGCAGCATCCATCTCCAGTCGAGCCCCGAGGCCACGAGCTGTAACTCCAGAGACAGAAATGACATGAAAGCTAGTTTTGCAGAGCTGAGCTTCTTTTTGCTCTCCCTGGTCTTCTTGTCTGCTTACAGCGGGGGGATGGAGAGAGTGCTGTGATGGAGCGAGTGTTTGCCCCTGCGATGCATTGTTGTTGAAACAGCGCCGCGGGGCTCCCAGGACTTGGCCAGATGCTGGGGGAGGCCTCGCTGAGAACAAGAGAGGCACTCTGCATATCCAAAGAAGCGCATGCAGGAGCTCATGAGGCGCCGTGCAACCTAAAGTGGCCGCTCTGCATATTTAATTGTTAAAAAATCACTCTGCAACCTCCAGAAGGAACTCTCTGAAGGTCATGACACTGACAAGTTTAAGGACTCTGTATAAAAGTGATGAGCACCAAAGTGAGCGTGTTTTAAAAAGCGTGTGAGAGAATCCCTCAGAGCCGTTTAAGAAAAGTAATTGATTTAAAATGCACACATCAGCGTCTCTCATTACGCATTAATTAACAGAGGCTGACAAAGAGTATCTGATGGCGCGGTGACTGTGGGAGAGTGCGATAGTGATTCACTCTCACATCACCTCGATCTCAAAGCAGCTTCATCTTCGGCCCTTTTTTCCTCACTGAAGTTGTTCACAGAGGAAAAAGTAGCAGAGTGAGGGAGGTGTAATTGATGTGAAGGTAGGAACAGACGGACCGGCCGATTCAAAAGCTCTTTGTGTGTTTCTGAAGATAAGGTGTGCTTTGTGTGGTCAGAGGCATCAAAGGCATTTGGTCTGACTATGTATGTGTCAGTGTGTTCATTTATGGTCAGTGTGTGTTGGTCTTTCAGTGCAGCCATACTGCACGTACAAATTTCGTTCATAAATCTAAATTAACTCGTGAAGGTGAAGCCCTAAAATCCTGTATTAAGTTACCACTTTGACAAGGGCCAGTTGTGATGGCTAGACAACCGGGTCAGAGCATCTCCAAAGCGGCAGCTCTTGTGGGGTGTTCCCGGTCTGCAGCGGTCAGTACCTACCAGAAGTGATCCAAGGAAGGAAAACCAGTGAACTGGCGACAGGGTCATGGGCGTCCAAGGCTCATTGATGCATGTGGAGAGCGAAGACTGGCCTGTGTGGTCCGATCCAACAGAAGAGTTACTGTAGCTCAAACTGCTGGAAAAGTTAATGTTGGTTCTGATAGAAAGGTGTCAGAACACACAGTGCATCGCAGTTTGTTGTGTATGGGGCTGCGTGGCTGCAGACCGGTCAGGGTGCCCATGCTGACCCCTGTCTACCCCTGAAAGCGCCAACAATGGGCACAAGATCATCAGAAATGGACCACAGAGCAATGGAGGAAGTTGGCCTGGTCTGATTGTTCACGTTACCTGGGGAAGACATGGCACCAGGATGCACTATGGGAAGAATGCAAGCCAGCGGCAGTGTGATGCTTTCGGTAATGTTCTGCTGGGAAACCTTGGGTCCTGCCATTCATGTGGATGTTACTTTGACACGTACCACCTACCTAAACATTGTTGCAGAGCAAGGACACCCCTTCATAGAAACAGTGTTCCCTAATGGCTGTGGCCTCTTTCAGTAGGATAATGCGCCCTGCCACTCTGCAAACATGCTTCAGGAATGGTTTGAGGAACACAAGTTCAAGGTGTTGACTTGGCCTCCAAATTCCCCAGATCTCAATCCAATCGAGCATCTGTGGGATGTGCTGGAAAACAAGTCAGATCCATTGAGACCCCGACTCGCAAGTCACAGGACCATATTATCTTTTCAACGGGTCAAGGCTGCTTTGGCCCTACACAATATTAGGCAGTCATAATGTTATGGCTGATAGGTGTATACTTTCACTAAAGCTCCTCTTTGAGACTATTTGTTTAAATACAAGTGCAATAACTGGGCAACTAAAAGGGGATTATATTCTTTAACTTGTAAAGACTGCACCTCTTTGCCTTTCATTCACTTTGACAACATCAAAACATCAGTAAGTGTCTTTGAACAGAAAGTTCAACATCCATTCTGCAGACCACAATGGTTCAGAAAACATCTTTGAATACATTTACACTGTTTGCTGGATAAACCATTTACATAGGACTTAAATTACAGTGCGTCGAAAACAAAATTATTTATAGACTTTCTATTCCAGGGTATCGTTTATCACTCTTACGCTAAAGGAATCTCACCCCAGGGTGGGCCTTTGTTTACACTCTAATGTGTATATGCATGTTTTAAAATGTCGAGGCTCCTATAGAGAGGAGCTAAGTCCCTCAGCAAACAAAAGAATGCTCATGCATACTATCAAAGGATATCTGCCATAGCTTGTTTTTTGCATTAAAATTACGGGGCGGCTGTGGCTCAAGTGGTAGAGTCAGTCATCTCTCAATCAGAAGGTTGGGGTTCGATCCCTGACTGCTACAGTCACATGTCTAATTGTTTTGGGCAAGACACCCTGAACTGCTCCTGATGGCATGAATGGGCATAGATCTGATTGGAGATTGGCACTAAGGCCTTTGCCATCAGTGTTTAAATGTGTAAAAAAGCAGCTTATAGTGGTCGCAAGACTAGAAAAGATAAATACAGTCCATTTACCATTATAGTTTTTACCAGTGACCCCATCAGAGTAATCATTGGCCTGCAGGTCCTTAGAGAACTGCCTGTCAAAGTGAGATGTTGGGGCAGCAAACTGACGATTAACACTCATCTCCTACATGAGTACACTGTCAGAACACTTGCAGCCAGCGTCGCCCTCGACCCTGATTTGGTTGATGAAAATGAAACCACAGTTCAGCGTCTACAGAATGAAGTGGCAGCCAGACTTTTTTGGAGCACACGTCTGCGTGTAATTTAACTTGCCAGTTGCTTTTGTACATTTTGATAAGCCTTGCAGCGAGACTCACTTGTCAATGGCGTTTTGGTAATAACAATGTCTGTCCAACTGAAACATTAATCTGATCATAAGCTCGATTTTGGCGGCCATCGCCACAAACACACTCTATTCCCTCTGACAGTACAGACAGCATTTTTAACCTTCTTGTTTGTGCGTGGCGCTCTGCTTCTCAGGAGTCAAATCCTTCATTTTAAAACTCCAGGGATGCCCCCCCCTCCCTTCCACAGAGAGTAATCTGCAGCTTTTCTATTTGTTATATCCTCCTAAGGCTGTGTAAGAACTACTCGATAGATCCACTAGCAATACATCTGCTGTTTTGCATAAGCACTATGTATTCAACAACCTCTCTTCACAGCCCTGCCATTTACAGGGCCAATAAACAGCCGTATTTCAAACCGGGGCTGTATATGCGGTGACGGTGTGCTGACATGTAGCAGTAACTCCTGCCTCTCCATTAGCCCTGCCAGTAAACTAGACATTAATTTACCATGTCAGTCTGATAAATAAAGAACAAAGAATGTCAGAGTGATTAAAAGTCCCCCGGTCTGTATTGGTATCCTTTTCGCTTGCTAATAGCTTCTCTCACTGCCTTGTCCTCCCCCATTGATTGCTGCCAGACTTGGGGCCCAAAAAATACAGGTGCAATAGATTTAAAAGACAAGTTAATTCATGTGCAATTTTTGTAGCAGAGACGTGTGCGCGCGCCGAGATGTTGGTCTGTTTTTGGCCTTTTGTCAGTCGCACTGGCAGTGAGAGAAAAGGTGTGGGAGGGAGCGTGAAATAGCGTAGGGGAATATAATGGCGGTAGACTGAGGTGTAGGAGTGGAATGTAATAATGGCAGTTCATCAGAGCCAACGCACACTTGACAGGCACAAATGGGGAAGGTTGCATGCGTCGCCACCCGTGGTTTTGAACTCTGGAAGAGGCTCAGGTTTTTGCTTTTGTTAGCTTAGAGCGTGTGCACAAAAGCAGCGCTGAGGGGGCTCTCGGCTGTCGGCCTGCAGGAGAGGAAGGCCGAGCTGCTGCTGGCGGAGGAGGTAGCTTCCTATTTCTGTAATTAAAATGAAGATAGAATTTTTTTTTCAGTAAAGAAGACAGTAAATTGTACATTAGGAGTTCTGGCAGTTGCACTTTACTGTTATTATCCCTGTGTTTGCGTGCGAATGAATACTATAGATGATGTTCATCCACCCATCTGTTGCGTGCATTCTGCCACAGTAAAAAGTGTCTTTTCTGCTCTTTCTCTGCGTGTAAATCCACTCTTGTTTCATCTTTCATCTCTTGTCATCCCTCCGCTCCCTCTCTCCCACTCACCAAGGCTAAGTGTCAGTGCTTTCAGGGCTCCTGTTGTTTAAGAACGGCGTTGCCATTGGCCGTGGCCACACACAGAGGAGGGGGCAACTCGGAGAGTCTGCATGAATCATCCCCGTCCTTGAATCATTTCCAGTCAGCCGTTGCTGTTCGGGCTCTTGTAAATTAACAACCTTTCCCTCCTAAACCTATCCTCATTCCGTCGCCATGGTGATGGTGGTCAAGTGACGACCTGCACCCACAGACTGGTGGAGGAATTTCACTCTGAACAAAAGCTGCACTGTTGCTGTTGAGTTGTAGTTTGTGTGAGGGTGCTTCTCTGCCTCTGTGTGTTCGCGTATGTGAGTTTATTCTCCAACACTTCTTGTTGCCAGTCGCACTACACTCCTACTTTACTGTCTGGATGGATGAGTTCAGGTTTGCCGTTAAGAGATGACATAGCACAAGTGTCAATCTCTGGCTTGCTTCATTATAGCAATGCAGCAGCCAACAATCTTTGCGCCAAAGCTGAATGATCTGATTTTGAACCATTAAATTACTTTAGCAACACTATAAAATGTAAAACCCCAGAAGAGGACCAAAACAAGCTCATTATCTCGCTGATTTCTGCCTCTACGAGCATCACATTTGCATTAGAGTGTGTTAAGCCTGGCCTCTACGGCAACATCTCCCTGCCCCGTCGACACTTGGCTTGAAAGACGTGCCCCTCTCCGGCCCCCTCGGTGCACACTCGCTGGTTGGCTGACAGCAGAAAGGAGGTGAGATCACGGTGTAAAGTGTGCTTAAAAGGGGCTCTTTGTTTCTGCTTCCTAATCATCTCAGTCTTTTACAATTCTCCCACTCTTTCACAATGATTTAGCTGTTTTAGAAAATTGTGCCCGCCTCGTCTGCATTGTGCAAACTCTAATGAGGCTCACAGGGCCATTATCCGTCTCGAACAATATCGCATTTAAGACAGGCGAAGAGGTGTTGAGGCTGCACCAATACCAGATATTGTCATCTCATTAGTCACCCTCAATAGCTGTAAAGTGCTGGTGGATACTTTGACTATTCTTTGCAGAAGTTTAGAGATTATTAATGAAGTCCTTAATTGGTTCAGCGTGCCGTAAAAAGGACTTGAAAGGAAAATTTTATCACTCCTTGTTTTTGGTTTTGCATAGAAGTGTTTCCATAAGTTGTACAAGAGACACTTTTTTATCTGTGTTGGCTCTTCGTGGTTTAACAGAAGGAGAAAAAAAACTGCTGTTTTTGCATTTTTAAATTACACTGAGTTAGAAATGGAGAAAATTATGAAAGCAGAGCGAGGAGGTGCTCGGTAAAGGGTTCCAGTCTCCTGCAAAGCTTTGATGAATGTTGGGAGAAACTTAGATGCAGCACTTTTAGGAGATGGTTATGTGCCCAGAGCTCAATTTAATTTCTCCCTCCATGCAATTTTTGTGACCATATTATCTTTTCTTCAGGCATGTCTAATGCACCCATCTATATGTAGCGGAGTCACTTAGCGGCATTACGACTCTGGTCTGCTGGAGTAAATCACAGTGTGAGCTGGATTTGGAGTCGCAATTTTTCATGGGGAAAATACACACTGCATCTTGTTAAAAAGCGCACCCTGTAAATGCTGCTCCTGTAGGCTACAAGGTGTCACTGACTGGCTGTCACGTTGGATCCTGTTCATTCATAATTTCTCCATGTTAATTTATGCATCGGTTACCTTCCTGTAACTAATCCCGTAATAATTAATGCTTAGAGGAAACATTATCCCCACATGCATCTGCTAAATGGCGTGCAGCTATTAGGAGTAAACAGACAGACGCTCCTGAGTGATGCATTGGGTTTCAGCTCTCGCTATAATGGGCCGCTTTCTGCCAGCACTCCAAACGCCGATCATGCATGATATGGGTGAGCTTAAGGTGCTGCTTGACAGACTTATACCTCTTTCCCAAGGAAATTAGCGCGTTGACGCAGGTTTTTCAGACCCAGGAAGACACGCTTATAGATGCCGATTGTCTCTGTTCCCATTGCCAGTGAAGTATACTCCTGTCTGTCTCTTTTCTGCTGCTGCGTTTTGACCAGTGGGAAAGCGGCTATAGAGACACAGATGTGAGTTTGTAGGTGATAAAAGAGAGGGTGCTATTGTGTGTTTTTACATGTGTGTTTTTAAGGTTCGCGCATCCACTATGTGTTTTGTGTGTGTGTGTATCCATCAGAGAGATGTAAGAGGAAGGAAACCGGGAAAGAAGGGAAAAAGGAAGAGTGCCCTGGAGAGAGAGACGGGGGATTGCATGTCAGAGTGTGAGAGATAGAAATGTGAGAGGACGGTGGCGGTGGTGGTGGTGGGGGGGCCGGAATATGGGATTAAAAAAAAAAGCAGCAAAATGTGAGTGCAGAGACGATGGAGCGGGAAGAGAGAAGGAAAGCACAAGGGAGAGAGTGATGGAGAGGGAGAGGCAGGCTGATGGAGATGAGGGATTACGGAGAGTGGTGAAGCCATTGAGGAAAAAAAAAAAAAGATAAAACCCTCTGTCTGGATTCATTGTGTGGAAAAGACAGGGAATCAAGAAGGGGGACAAAGAAGCAGAGGGAGATGGCAGCAGTAGCTGGGGAAGGGGTCATGGGTGCCAGCAGAGAGAGAGAGAAACCACAAAGAGAGGCAGAGAGAGAGGAAGCGAGGTGATGTAAAGATGAGAAGGTAAGAAGGAGGTTTACCTGAGAGAGAGGTAGAGGAAGGTAAGAGTAGAACAGGAAGCATGAAGTGAGTGATCAGGAGTGGACTGAAGTCGAGCCAGAGAAGTTAGGACCAAAAAAGGAAGGATGAAAGTGATGACAGGAGGGTGGAGGGAGGAGAAAACTACAGTGTCTGACATTTTGAAGGGGGTCGTATTTGATGCTCAGAGATTTAGTACAAGGCCGAGATTAGTCCCTGCATGCAACACTGCTCTCATTCACAGTAATTACTGGATCCTGCGCCGTCTTTTTCAATTTCTCCCTTTCTTTCTTATCGCTCTCTCCCTCCTTTGTCTCTCTGACTCGCTCAGCTCATGTACCATTAACCTCCCGTCAACTTTTCTCCGTTTTGACGTTTGACTCCCGTCTCAACCCTTTTCTCATCACTTCTCTTTACCATTTCACCTCCTCTTTCCCCCACTGTCTTGTCTCCTCTCATCACGGCCTCTCTGCTCTCGCCTCTGTTCTCCGTTCGTGCTTCCTCTGGCAGTCTGCGCTCTCTTTGTTCAGATGGGCAAGGCTTAAACTCAACGCTTGACATGATAAGACCATTCTGTTGCTGCAGTGCTGGTTTTGTGGTGTGTTTTTATCATCCACTCTAACACCCTCCTCATCCTCTTCCCCCCTCCCTCGCCCATTCTTTCTCTTTTTTGTCGTTCCCATTGTTTGATGCTGTCCTATGGACACCCACATGCTATAGGCATGTTTATCCATTCTGCAGATAGAGAGAGCCTGGGGATAGAGAGAGCAAGGGAGAGATAGAGCGAACAATAGAGAGATTTTAGTGGTGTGTTTCACCTTTGGTCCATCTCCTGAGCAGCTTTGAGAGGATGTACAAAAAGCAGGGACAAGCGTTCCTGTAGGATAAATGTGCATACAGCTCTGTGGTGTATGTGAGCAGCTGCAGGTCAGATTACTGTATGTTGTGACAGAATTTCTCTGAAAGCTCCAGGAAAGACTTTAATCAGTGTAAAAGTCATCAGCAGCTCTTGACTTGGACTGTGTACTTTATCCAACACAAATCTTTAGGCGTTGATCTAGCAGTGTTACACTGATGCCCCCTATGGAGGACTCACACTGTTCTGACTGTCAGTGTTTTCCATCAATTATTATACAGCTTCAATTATTTTGCATATTCACTTATTTCCCTGCTAATGGCTCTGCAGTGAACAGAAGCAACCAGCCTGTGCAGCCTGTTACTGACATTCTTGTAATTACCGCCTGTGACTCATGTTCTATTTTTAGGTTTCAGCTGCTGATCAGATGTGTACCATTGACAGCACTGATTAATAGTGATTGCTTATCAATGATCAGTGTGGACTGACAGGTTTATTTTGGTCTGCTGTTTTAATCATCTTCTTTACTGCTCGAGTTTCTTATCTGAAAATTACATCACAAGCTGTTCTCGGTCTAAGATGAGCTCGAGCTCTCCGCCCATGTAGGAAAGCATGTAGTGCTGATTCCAATCTGCTGCCCTGTGTGGAGTACTGTAACCTGGGTTAACAAAGAGATTATTATTAAGAGTTAAGATGTAGACACTTTTTTAAACAGAGAGTGCTGATGATAGTTTTTGCATTTACATGTACAACATGTTGGATGAATTCCTAAAAAGCTATAAATGTAATCTGAAACACTTTTCAGCTGTTATTCGCCGAGTCTGCAGTTCCATACCCGATCAATTAAACATATAGATGTTGCTAAGCTGATGTGCAAATCAGCTGTGACCTTTCCAAACATCCTGGTTTTTAAAAGGAGCAATGCCTGCAAGCTAGTTCAGGCCGGCAACTTGAGCCGCCCTGATTTACACTTGACGTGCATCATTCTCCACGATCACCTGACAAACACTCTGTCTTTGCCACCGCTGCCCAGCACCAGTACTGCGCTCTTACTTTCAGCCCCACCACCACCCCTAGCATCCACCTGCAGGCTCTGGCTGGGAGGTTTAAGATATTGGGCCCTATCGTACACCCAGCACAAAGCGCCGCATTGCTCATTGCTATTTTCCACCGTCGTCATTTTCACGCCCAGCGCCCTAAAGTCTGAAGTCTATGGCGCAGTCTGTTCCTGGTATTTAGAGGGCGCATTATGGGCATATATCAGGGAGTTCACAACACGCGAGTCTCTGCTTGTCACTCACACGGGGACGCACAGCAGCACTTTGACTCATGAGGAAAAAGGAGTGTATTTGCAGATACAGTGATATAACGTTGTTTATGGGAGGGCATAAACATATTAGAGAGGACTCTGAGACTGCAAGCTTTAGTTTCCCTCGTCTCCTTAAATCTTGATACTGCTTTCGGTTTGTTACCGATCTGGTGAGAAGTGCCAGAAGACGAGGACAAGCTCCCCGCTGCTTCACACACCTGCTTTGCCTCAGGTAGATTCCTGCAGAACTTTGATAAACACAAGATCCTGTCCAATCATCATCAATGCCGTGTAAATAGCAACACGCCTGGCTCTTATAAAGAGAATGAGAGCTGACACTCTGATTGGTTTGATTCATGCTATGCCGGAAACACACCTATGAAAAATTCAGGGACTCAAGCCAACCTCTGTGCGCCCTGCGCCTAGATTTAACAAGCAAAAGTGGGTCGGACACGCCTTAAATCACACTCAGACTGTGAGCCTTCTGCCATTTACACAGGGCCCATTATCTCGTCTCTCCTCAAATTTCTGCATGTAAAATAAATCTGCGAGGAGTGATGAGGTGGGAGCCGAGACGCCAAACACAAGCTGTGTTCTGCTGCTGCAATAAACCTTTCAAACGATTACAAATGTGAGTTGTCTGACTGAGCAAACATTTGTAACTGTCAGTGAAGCAGAGACATAACCATTTTATATTGTGTTTAAAGCGTTTTACATGTTTTATAGCTGCATATTAGTTGTTTTATACACCCATTCTCTCTTTTTCTTTATTACTTTATTCATACACACAAATATAAATGCTCTTTACTTCCTCTCAGCATCATGGTTTGTGAGTGCTTTGAAATAATATTGATGGGGCAACAAACGGTGTGTATCTGTGTGTGGACGATGACTGTGTGTTATGGGAAAGTGTAAGGTGCTCTGATCGACATTATTGTGAATCTAAAGGTGCATTTGAGCAACTGATGCTCCAGACTTTAGTCAGACTGATTGATTTTCAGCAGGGTTTGAAAACAGTTTCACACGGTATAAAACGCTGAGCAATAAGAGCTTACAAGTGGCCACATCTGCGAGGGAATAACAAAACAGAGCGAAATGTCTGCCCTCTGTGAGAGATTCTTACCTAGCTGTCACACAGACGTGTGGGTCCAGAGCCGGCCGATAGCCTGCAAGATTTAAGACAGATGCCTGCCTTTTTTTTCCTCAAACTGCAGGATTATTGCATTTGGAGAACAAGCTGTTTAAATAAGACAGAAAGCCACACACACACACTGTAGTTCCTTAATTCTTTAGAGACTGTTCTTTCATCTGGGTTTTCTGCCATGCTGCAAATGCTTTACTCTCATTGCCTGTTTAAGCACCTCACACAGGCTTTAATGTGCGTCTTCTAATTGTGAATTATTTCTTTATGTGCCTTTTCTTTGTTGGGGCTGTGCTATAGGCGATTTCCTTGCAGACCGGCTGGGTATATTCCAGAGGGACGGCTTTCAAGTAATGTTTGATAGTCGCTAGCCTAGTTTCTCAAAGCGGCATCTTCCAGCTCTGCAGGTCCACCGGGAAACCTTTTAGCTGTTTGCACTCGCAAATATCATCAATACTCACGCCTGTGATTTTCTTCCACTTGTCTCTGTTTTTTCTTCTATTAAGTTTTAATTTCTTTCCTGGAAGGTCTCTCGTACCACTTCTAAAAACAGAGGTTATTTTGCATAGAGCACCACATATGTATATACACAGATTATATATTCATATCACCCCATTCGCTTGTAATGACTGTATTGTTTTCTTCTTGCTGTTTAGGCCACGCAAACAGTGTAGCTCTGGGAATTGCAGTGTTTTGGTGTCGATGGTTTATGCAGCGAGAATAGTTCATATGGATAAATATAACATTTGAAATGGATGTCACTTTATGTACTTATTTAACCCAAACTGATTTGATGCACCTGCATTTTGATTGAACATCTCAATTCAAGAAGAGTTAGCTTGTTAGCATCTTAGCATGGAAACAGAAATCTATTCTCCATTTACCATTAAAACTTCTTTAAATTTACCAAAGTAAACTCCAGAATGTTTCGTGCTGATATATTTAAGCTTTTATTCATCTAGATATTTTCTTAATGGGAGCATTACAGCCTCATTTGGCCATTTATCAAGTCTAATTTTATTCATATAGCTACAAAGCACAAATCTGAATTCGCCTCAGGAGGCTTTGCCTTCTATGGCCTGCTGTATTTTAGGTTTACTGTACTAATTCCTCATGATTTTAGAGTTTTGTGTGTTCTTTGGGATCTACACTCTCAGAAAAGAAAGCCCTATGTTTGTACCTACAATCGCTCGTCACTGTGGCAACACCCTCAAAGGTAGGGCTGCTGTACGCTTGACATCGGGTACTTAAAGTAATAATCTCAAAGATTTTCATGTAAATAAATATTTGTTAAGTCAATATCGCCGAATGAGGTAACACAGTGGTGACTGAGCTTATGGCCCACTGATGAATCCCTTTGCATTTGTAGTTTTATGGACTGGGTGTCGCAAAAATCACAAGCGGCGCCCAGTTAGTGACGCATTTTCCATCAGCCAGCAGTGGTTGGTCTGCCAGAGAGGGTAGGCGGAGCTAAGCAACTGCTTCTCCGGTCTCTGCAAGTGTTGCGAGTAAACAGTAATCTATTATGGCTGAACAAACAAAGAAAAGATCGATGACTACAGATACAACTTCAAAAATAAGTGAAAATCCAAAGTAAAAGACACTCAGATGAAGGCAAAAACCGGAGTCAACCGTGGACGTCACACATGCAACACTGTCTGGATATCTAGGAAGTGTGCTCTCGCAATTACCGTTTATCGCCACAGGTGCCGCCAAAGAGAACGACACTGAGATCGTCAAGATTACCTCTTTAATTGTACCGTCATGATTTAGTTTAGTTATGTTTTTTGATTTGTATTTCGGTGTTCAGATTTCACTTTGTGTCTCGTGTTGATCCACTTCCTGCCTTTGTGTGTTTCCTGCTTGTTTGATTGTGTCTCCTGCCCTTATTGTTTTCACCTGCTCCTTGATTGCCTCACCTGTTTCTGATTATCCTCACCTCCCAAGCGTATTCAGTCCTCGTGTTCCCCTGTCTCAGTGCCAGTTTGTCGTCCGTCAAACCCTTGCTCCCTGTGGATTTGTTCCTTGTGAGTTTTCATATGTTTGACTGTGTTTTGGACCTTTGGATTTTTGGTATTCTTCTGTCGCCAGTGGACTATGTAAACTTTTTGTTCTGCTTTATGTTTGCCTTCTGTTAGAGTTTGAATAAAGTCTGCATCTTTGGTTTAAACCACAGACCTGACATACCCTTGTGGTTCGTACCCTCAGAGACCAAACTTGCAGCTCTAGTAAGGATAGTCGGTCTCTGGCTGAGTAGCAGCCCGGGACTGACTCGATGACACACCCATGGTCATGTTCCTTCTTTCTGTGTCTGTAATTACATCTGTGAAAGCTGTGGCTCCACATACAATCCCTGCACTACATGCTGCATGATCCCAGTCCCTTACACAGCATCATAGGCCTCCCTCAGGCTGCCCACGGTGCATAGCTTGAAGCTGCATTATTAATTAGCTGGGCATAAAGTTGACTCGCTTGCCCTGTGTGCTACAGCTTGATGTGTGGGCTGCCTCATCTGCAGCTACGTGGGGGAGATTGTGTTGCTGTGTTTCAGAGGATGTGCTTGCCTGAGCCTGATGTGATGGAAGGCATCGTGCGTAAATGTGCATATTTTCAAAAGCATTAATTACAGAGATGAAACAAGTGTGTGCGTGTGAGCGCGTGGACTTGGGATCAATTACGTTGGAGATGATGCAGTAGAAGTGTATGTTAACATACACTACGGCTGGCGGTTATTGATTTGGAGGAAGCCATTAATGTGGCTGTCTCGTCCATTAAAAGGAGCTCCTGCT
The DNA here is from genome assembly GCF_022749685.1 of Semicossyphus pulcher. Classification (NCBI taxonomy): domain Eukaryota; kingdom Metazoa; phylum Chordata; class Actinopteri; order Labriformes; family Labridae; genus Semicossyphus; species Semicossyphus pulcher. The sequence continues at coordinate 21,209,386 of NW_027211759.1, forward strand.
GAGAGTATGATGTTTAAAGGCGTACTGGCAGAATTGTTTGATATGAGTTGAGGAAAAAAGAAGACATGTGGGAGGGGGGAAGCAAAACAAACATCATTGAGCTTTTAGTGATCAAATGAAGAAAAGAATGCTGTCGATAAAGATGCACAAAAAAATAAAAGCTGTCTGGATGAGAGAGCGAGGGAAGGAACGAGCAAAGATACTGAGGAAGCTGTGCAGCAAGGGGAGGAAGAGATCTGCCTTTATGTTGAGCACAAGGTTAAACACACACTGAGCCCCACTGCCAATAAGCCACAGGGCTCTTGTGCATGGAGCCCATATACAATACAGTACATGCATAATTGATTCTACAACTATTGATCCTAATTGGCTTTGTTGGGATAACGTCGTGCCCTTCAGTGACAGGAGGAGTTTCTATTCTACGGGTTAATTAAGCCATAAATTATCAGGGGAATGGGCTCTGAGGCTGCTCGCCGTCACATCTTCCCAATTCATCATCTTTTTTGGTCTTCAGGAAGATGTCAGCCACCTATTTCCAGCTTCTCTCCGTGTGCAGGAAGATGCAAATGGATGTGCAGGAAGAGAAAAAGAGGACAGGAGACAAGAGAGAGACTGAGATCAAATAATAACTCGGGAGTTTGCACAAGACCACACGGAGATGGTGACATACTTAGCGTACCTTCTGGTAAGGCAAACCAAGATTCCTGCTGGGATGCTTTCCTCTCTCCTTCCTCAGCAGAGCGACTAGTTGTTCATTCAGTCTGCAGAGCAATGCATGACCAGCGTTCTGCTCTGATTGTCTCCACCTCGTCTTTTCATTCTTGAAGGGGTCATGACTACGAGCACTTATCTCTGAGGCCGGCCTTATCTCTGACCTCCAGGTACAAACCTCCCCTCAGGCACCGATTCACAGTCTTTCCGTGCTTTTCTCAACACCGGCCGTCTCATTCAGGGAGAGAGCATGTTTGGGCTGCACAGCTAACCATCATGCCTCGCCTCTTATCACTCAGACAGACGCCATTGATTCCTCTCTAGCTGAACGCAGATAGGTGCGGGAGCCATAGACCTTCTGCAACGGGCTGTGTTGTTCTGTTGTTTGCCTCTGATAAAAGGCGCAGGGGCTCCTCGCGCTTCCACCAGCCTGACCAGGCCTTTTGTTACAGGAGGGGGGATTAGATGGTGGAGTGGGCATCAGGGGTCTTGCTCTATTTCTTAACCGGGGAGAGCATGAAGGGAATGGCGCTGTATGTGGGCACTGATATTTCATATAACAAAGTCTTTGCAGACACTTTTTGTGTGTTTATTATTGTGTTATGTGTGTGTGTGTGTATGTAGTATGTGTGTGAATGCATGCGTCTTCGCAGGGTTTATCCCACTTGATCTGAAGCCAGATCCCGGCCTGACATTCCTGCACCCCTCTGCTCTCTGAGCTCAGACTTATCGTAGCGTGGCCTGCCAGGATAAAGTGGGCTGCTGCTCACTGTACCTTTAACTGATAAGCCTGGAGCAGGCTGTCCATGCTGGCCTATGGCCTTTCTGCATACTAATGCATGCACACGGAAATAGACATACAAAGTGTGTACACAGAGTGCTAACACAGTGGTTTGTATGTGTGTGTTTTATAACCACTTGTGTCTCTTTTTCCTTCCTGAGCAGACCAGATTATGCAGCTACAAATATAACTTATGTTGTCGGCTGGTTTGATTCATGGTAATCGCTTTAGTTATTGATACAGCTTTATACATTTTGCAAATATATCAAGGTAGAAAATAACTGCAATTATTCTGCAACTGTCCATATTTTGCATCGTGATTAAGCAGCAGGTCTCTCACGGCTTAATTAGCCCTGTCTGTGGAACTATGATCTATGCTCCGAGAACTAAATCAAACGCTTTCACTCACTGAAACACGCCTCATGTTGCCACCACGTCTCAGTAGATAAGGTTACCAAGAGGAATGCATTGCATGTGTGCTCATGCATGTTCCCGTGTGTGTGTGTTTTTTGGTGCACAGTTTGAGTCAGAGTAAAAACCGAGCCTGCTGCAGCATTGACTTGCAGTTCTATGGAAATCCAACCTAAAAATTCAGCCTGACAGTTAATCCTCAGCGTTGCTTCTGCTTGTGTTTAGATGTAATTTATTTCATCATATTACATTATCTTCTGTTTTTGGAAAGGGAACATTAAGTGCTCTGCTTTTGACATAAGCTAAAACTTTGATGTATTAATTTCCCCAGAACAATATAAAATAATTGCTTTTCAGCTCTCTGTTCAAAGTATTGCAACTTTCTACGCAAACAGAAAAAGATGTCAAACAGTGCTCACTGGAAGATTTTTTCACTGAATCCAATACTGCATGGAAGAGGACAGACGCTGCATCTTTATGTGCCATAATGTCAGCAGTGATACAATAACCTGCACCACAGCAACCTTTAAAACCGCCTTTAATCTCATCTGTGGAACTGCCAACCACCAAAGGCACTCTGGGACGTAGTCAGCAGGTGAAAACGCGAGTGGCAGCCCGAGACTGACTGATGGCTTAACTGCCACTTATGTGATCAATAAAAGCGACATCTACACAGGCAGCTTTACCACTTAAGTTAAAAAAAGGCGCAATAACCACGCACTAATCGGATCACAGAACGTGTGGATGTGGGCATTAGTCTCCTCTGAGCCTGTATAGGTGGTTTTATCCTTTTAATGCCATCTATGGTATACAGGCTCCTTCCAGGGTGAGTGGCCCAAAAACACTTCCCCCATATAGCATGCCTCTACAGTCGAGTCTTTATGAGTGCATCGACGAGGAATAGGTTTTAAACATACCCGAAGCACAATTAGGTGTCATTATGATGGATAAATGCTGTTCATTCTACGACGCTGCATCCTCTCCAGCAGCTCGCGTGTTAGCGGCAGGCTGTTGCCCCAGTCCTGCTCCACCGACGGACTCAGGAGCTCTTTCGTGTCCCTGGCCGTACGACTGTATAACTCCTCTCAGCGATGGAAGCGGGGACACAAACAAGCTGGGGGAATTACTCCTGGACTAAAAGCATCCATTGCACATATGGTTCACAGAGACTGCTCTTGATTTCATAACAGCTTTCTCTCTGATACTAGCATTACCTTGTTTGGTGATTGCATACACACATTTGTACCTTGCACCTACTACACATTTAGATTGCACTATCCATCCATCCACCCATAGAGCGATGGCTCGAACTAAACCTCCCCAAAGAAAAGGGACGTGTTTTAAAGTTTTGGGAAATATTTTATGCTCAATTTGTGTCAGCACCACAAGAGATACGTTTCAAAGTCTGGGAAAAGGTACTCACTTTGTTTTTAGTCTAGGACAGAAGTGCATTTTTCATTGAGTTCAAGCACCTGATATGACACAGACCTCTGAATGCTTTGAAGATCTTTGAAGCAAAAGGTTTTGTTTGATGGTAAAACTTAAAAAGGTTTTAGCAGAGCAAAGAAACATACAATATGAGAAACAATGTTAGACTGAAGATAAGATAGCAATAATCTCACTGCTGTACGACATGAGGAGGTTATCAGAAGAGCTGCTAAAACCCTCAACTGTTGACAGACTTATAGCTGTGACGTACTTTGAAATAGTCTTTCTCCATACTGTGTGCGTCTCAGGCTTTTCCTCCTCCGCATCTAACACTGTTATTACTTGGTCAGCTTTACCTTTTCTGTTGACCTTGTATCTGGCTTCTGAAGAAATCCAGTCGGTACAAAGAAATACAGCCATTTCCTCAGATTTTATGCTGCTCATCCACAGTCCTTACATTATATTTGTCTTGCTCTATTCTGTCCTCCAGAACACACCGCAAATAAATGTGTAAATAACCTCCATAAGTCTATATCTGTGTCCCAATTCAGATTGCGTCACAGCGGCGCGTCAAAGGCTGTCCCATTTCAAAATCTCCTTCAGATGTGGCCGACACATGCATCCTCCTTGGGGTGCGTCCTTCCCAAGACGGACTCTCAAGCGGCTGAGGAAAACACTTCAAATTTGGTTTCAACTCAATCGATTAGCTGCGTTACATATGTTTAAAAAACACAAAAGGGCCCTTGAAACAAATTGTCTTTAACGGAATAGGTTAAGTTACGTGACATTAGTTATGTTAGCTAGTTAGCCAGCTAGCTACATGTTGCTAGGCGACAGGAACGGAGCTATGTGACACAGGGGAAGGGGAGGAACAACTGGTGACGCAAACTCCAGACCACCGTAGACCAGACCGTCTTAGTGGTCCTTGGAAGGATTCAGCCCCTGAATTGAAACATTCAATAAGTTACCATCATAATATGGCTTAATTTACTGTGTTTCATCATCCTCATGGCAGGAAGATATTTCAGACAAGATGAAAAACAGCCATTAATATTAGTAGATAATCGTATTTTGATCTATATGATCATCCTTATTCTCTGTGAATGTCATCCAGAGCTCTCTTCAACACCCAGCCTGACCACAGTCACTTTTGTACTAAAGTTTTAAAAGTCCCTAAAACCAATTTTCCCCCAACAGTCAGTCGTCCCATGTCGGCCTCCCGTCACTGAGGCTGTCAGAGGAGCCTGTTTCTCCTCTGTGACTCCTGCTTGTCATCCTGCCTGCTGTTTTGTGGGTATTGCTGCAGGCTACAGTTTATAAAAGTCTCCTGTCGTTTCCTGAGGAGGCTGGTCCAATCCCATCCCTGCTAATGCTCACAGGGCTGAACAGGACTCTTAATCTCCTCAGTCTTATCAGTCGTCTCCATCACATCTTGGCTTTGGTTATGTGTTTGGGCGCATGCGTCATATGTGAGCTCTGTTTGTGTCCGCTCTCAGGCCAGCCTCCACCCCTTCCTCACTCACCTTTCAGCCCCAAAGAACAGTTGCCATGGCGATTGAGTCCGTCAGGTTTGGTGGGACGGGCTTTTAGTTAAAGCCTCTCAGCGATCCTGAGCAACCTCTCCCCCATTCTGCCTTTTCCTCCAGGAGAAAAATAACAACCACTGAGAGAGTTTCTGTGCCTCTAAGTGTACAAAATGTTACAAATAGAAAGATGAGTGATGCATCAAGCAACACTTATATTCATAGCACATCTTTTCACCAACATTCAAAGCAGTTTATTCATATAACCATAACATTATGACCACCTGCCTAATATTGTGTAGGTTCTCCTTTTGCCACCAATACAGCCCTGATCCGTTGAGGCATGGACTCCACTAGACCTCTGAAGGTGTGCTGAGGTATCTGGCACCAAGACGTCAACAGCAGCTCCTTTTAGCCCTGTAAGTTGCGAGGTGGGGCCTCCATGGATCGGACTTGTTTGTCCAGCACATCTCACAGATGCTCGATTGGATTGAGATCTGGGGAATCTGGAGGCCAAGTCAACACCAACTCGTTGTCATGTTCCTCAAACCATTCCTTTACTATTTTTGGCAGTGTGGCAGGGCGCATTATCCTGCTGAAAGAGGCCACTGCCATTAGGGAATGCTGTTTCCATGAAGGGGTGTACTTGGTCTGCTACAATGTTTAGGTAGGGGGTACGTGTCAAAGTAACATCCACGTGAATGGCAGGACCCAAGGTTTCCCAGCAGATCATTGCCCAAAGCATCACACTGCCTCTGCCGGCTTGCCTTCCTCCCGTAGTGCATCCTGGTGCTATGTCTTCCCCAGGTGAGCGACTGACACCTTTCTGTCAGAACCGGCATTAACTTTTTCAGCTATTTGAGCTACAGTAGCTCTTCTGTTGGATTGGACCAACTGGGCCAGCCTTCAGTGAACCTTGGCTGCCTATGACCCAGTCGCTGGTTCGCCGGTTTTGCTTCCTTGGAGCAGACCGGGAACACCCCACAAGAGCTGCAGTTTTAGAGATGCTCTGACCCAGTTGTGTAACCATCACACTTTGGCCCTTGTCAAAGTCGCTCACAGGTCCCTTATGTTTGCCCATTTTTCCTGCTTCCAACACATCGACATCGAGGACGAAATGGTCACTTGCTGCCTAACTTATCCCACCCACAGGGGCCATTGTAACGACATATTATTCACTCGACCTGTCAGTGGTCATAATGTTAAGGCTGACTGGTGTAATTACTACTATCACCATAGGTGCTGCCAGAGTCAACTAAACTGAATGACATAAATAAAACAATAGTCTTTAATATTAGCATAGCATACATGTGTATGTAGCCCTTATTTGACTGTCCCAATCTTACCAATATCACCATTAAGGTAACACAGGAGCAGATCTGCATTATAAGTATGATACCTTGTTATTAGAAATACTTGTTATAGTAGTACTCTATATATCAGCTGTAGTAATTGTTTAACCCCATCCTTGCTCTCTTATCATATCACAATCAACATGTAACCATTCTGCAATAGCTGCTCCATCAGTCGTCGTCCTTTTACCTGCCCTTCAACCCCTCCTGTCCCATCTATCCCCCCACTCTCCTCCTCTCCTGCTCTGTGGATGTTCTCCAGATGCTGAAGTCATCCATTTACTCTAACCCACCTCCCCTCCCCTCTTTTAGCGGGCCACAGTAAGCTGTGACTGAGTGTTATGGGGGGGTCTGATAGTGGCAAGCAATGGAGCGGACAAGTTATTACAGGACAGGCAAATAGAGGCCCGACCAAGCATGAAAACCTCCCTTCCCCAAAGCGCCTCTCTCACACACACTAGGTGATATATAGGCAGACAGAAGGACAGTATTAAAGGGAAAAATATAGGCTAACACACACGTATATATGGAGGCACTTTCTCGGCTCTCTTCCATGAAACCGTAAAGACATGCCAAAGTTCGTAATGAGAAAAAAACGATATGCAGGCTTATAGGATACTACGCACACAGCCTGCCCATTAATTCCTTCTTCCTCTGCGCATGCTAACGAGAACAGACGTACAGTACATGACAGGGCACAGCAAAAGGAACAGGGTGACAGCCAGGGACATGAATATTAATACCAGAATGCCGAAGGGATCTGAAAGCGCCCTGTCACCGAGCAGTTTACATGCTGTGTTTCCCAACGTGGCTGAGCAGAGCAGCTTCAATCAATCAATGTTTTATGTAGCACCAGGGGGGAAGTTTGTTGGCAGGGAAGGATGATACAAACAATAATACATAACATGGGGCAACAAGGGTGATCACAGAGTAAAGGAAGGGTTAAAAACCTTTAGAATAGACGGTAAGGGTAGTCCTGGTGTTTTCAGGTCTCTGCTGGGTAAAATAAACATTGTTGATTCACAGTTTGCTAGCAAGGAGGCCTGCATCCAAAGCTATTCATCTGTGTTTTCTTCTGTAAGGTACAGAACACAAGCAGAAACTACACCTCTCGAGTGCAATGGTGAAACTATTATGCAGGTGAGGCATGAACCCCATTTTTGCTGGGAATTAAAGTTTGATCTCTATCTGGAGGTCTTATCTGGGTAAAGAAAATAGCTTGTTAATGGAAGAACACTATCAGCATGTGACTGGATCAGCCGGACCACCTCTGGAGTTAATCTGGCTCGCAGAGTGATTGGATCGCATTAGCCGGTGTCCACTCATGAATTAGAAATAGAATCAGGCTCTGCTCTGCTACTATACAAGATGAGGTACAAAAATAACCAAATCATACCCAAGCTGCAACCTCGAGCTGTTGAAAAATGAAGCCATTGCATAGTGCAAAAAAACTGCAGTTCCTCGAGTGGCCACTGGAGGCTGGCTCCAGAAAACAAGAAATAACATTACGGCAGATGGGAAAATGGCCATTTTTACAGCAGAAATAAATATGTTTACAGCCTGGTATAAAAACGGTTTTGTTATAATAGCTAATTTTACTGTTCAATTCAATATAATAGTCTTTTTATAACACACCCGTTTTAATTATATGAAGCCTTGAATCATAGGGGCTGGGTCACATGAGTGACAAGTGGATCCTGCTGGCTGTCTGCTAGACGTCAACACAGACACACTGAACTAACTTCGCCTGTTTGTGTTGTTGGAGCCTTTTGGGGATTTTTTCATTCAAAGTTTGGACAAATAATCCGTCTCTCTCTGTGGGATATTCTGTGCAAGAAGTCTGAGCTCCAGCTTTTCGGTGAGTTAAATGCGAGTATTATTGTATTGAAATATTTTTAGCACTAAGTAGCAGGTATACTGTGCTTCCCATATCTGGTTGTTAGCCAATTCAGTGTTTATCAAACATTTATTTAATCGTCGGCCAGTCAGGAGTCGTTGGCTTTTCCCTGGAGAGATTACAGCGGGCTGCAGTGATGAGAAGATCGGTTATTTTAAGTTTCCCATTACATATTGTTCACCCGCGGCTATCTCACCAGGCGAGCGAGTCTGCTTCTTCTTTAGTCTGATAAATAAACACTTTCAGTCAGTCACGCCACAAACAGAATCTGCTCTGTGGGAAACTGGAAGTTAAACTAGCTCATTCATGAGCTAATGACTCAGCCGCAGACTGCTTAGCTTTGATAACTTGGCATTTTTCAACCGCTCGCTTTTCTGCAGCGCCACCCGCTCGTGCGGATTTGGTCACTTGAGGCTCCAGTACACCAACATGGCGGCGGCCATATTTCGGCTTCATTTTCACAGTCAAGAAACAAAAGGGTGACGTCACGGAGGCTTCGTCCATTAATTATACAGTGTATGATCCTACCTCAAAGGCCAAGTCTACAAGAAAGCATTGAAACAATCGATGTTTCTGCAAAAGCTTCCTGTTTATGGAAAGCAAAGTCTTTACAGTCACCACATGTATTTTTTTTGTCCTCCCTTCCTTCCACCAGTGAAGCACAGGCTGCATAAGAAATGTGACCAAATCACAATGCAGAAAGAGTGCAGGCCAGGAAAAAGAAGGATTGCTGCGAGTAAAAGCAGTGGAGTGACTGTGTTATATTCCACATGCAGCCTGGAGTTTAATAGCAGGTGTAAATTTGGTCAGAAAGACAGTAAAAGCGGAATAGTTTCCGTTTTATCATCCTTTTTAGCAGAGTTTATAGCGACCATAGCCACCACCGTCACTTTTAAGAGTTTGTTTTTCCCCCTCTCTGCTGCTCATGAAGTCAGACTGGAATAAAGACACGAGTGCACCAAACAGCCCACAAGTTGCTGTTTGTAGTTTCCCCCCTATTTTTTTCCACTTTCTTCCAGCATGTGGCCTGGGTCTAGTTACCTCGCTCTGGACCAGGATGAAAGGCTCTCTGCGTTTTTTTGTTTGTATTCCTGTTTCAGCTCATATGTGCATCTGAAAGCAGTCTGAGTGAGAATGTGTGGGTGCGTGGAAGTGTTTGAACTTTACTTTCTGATGAACTCACTGTAAGGTTTTCTCACTAACGTGTATGTGGTTGGCGTAATTGCATGTGTGTGTTGCGGGGGTTTTTTCAGCCAGATGGCACGCCCCCTCCTGAACCCACCAGTCGACCCAAAGCTCGCCCTCCCCCTGCTTTGGATGCCCGCCCAATGCTAAAGGTTTAAGTGTGAATGTGTGTGTGTGTGGATGTGTGTGTGTTCCCAAGGAAGCATGAGAACTGTCTGCCCCCTAGTGGTGTGATTCTCCTCTCCTCTCTCGGTCTCTTCACTCACACTGGACTTCATGCTTTGAGCTGGCCAAGCTTGTCACAAGTTCAGTCCCTCATTTTATTACTCTGTCGATGTGGGCGTAACTGTTATAACAGAGCTGCCAAATGAGCCCCACACCTGTAATTAGCGTCACACACAGTGACTCTGCAGTTAGGGAAATTACTGCTGTGACCATACTCGACACGTAGCAGCAAACCCAGGAATGCTGACGTCAGAGGATGATTACTTTTCCCCCTCCACTTTGGACTCTTTCAGAGGTGGCACTTTGTGAATGTGAAATGAGTCTTCAGTGCATCGGGAAAGTACCGCACATCTGTGCAGGTCCTATCCTTTCCCTCAGGAATGAGCCGGGGGGGGGGAATATCTCTATTCCCTTTATTCAGAGGCTTTTAAGTGCTGCAATTAAGATATGTGGAGTCTTTTATTAGAACGATTTCTTTTCATTTCTTTTTGCTCGTTCATCTTCAAAAAGAGACGGTTTTTAGTCTGAGCATCTAGTGGCAGGTAGCCAATGTGGATAAAGGAATGTGCTCCATTTAAAAGAAACGCTTGTATCGCAGCAACCCAACAGCATGTCTGCGGTTGATCTGCAGCGTAGTTTGATTAAAGACAGACAAAAGAAGGCTTCAGAGCTTGTTTTAATCACTGCATGCTCAATAGACCATTGTGCACTTACATTGGTCCTCACTTTGCTTCAGTAGCTGCACACAAGTTTCTGTTTGTGGGCGTGTTCGTGTGCTGCACTCTTCTTTCACATCTTTTTCTGTCACATCTCTCAATGGATTTCTGTTTTTGCTTGCTCATGAATTGGTTACAATATAATGTGTCTTTCAAAAGTGTTTTTTTCTGTCAAAATAGTCTGCAGTTAAACACAAAGACATAGCTGCACAGAGACGTGTTCTTACAGACAATGGTTAAGATTTTTTATCATTAAACAGTTTCACTTTGTACAGTTTGCAATTGATTTGTTTTTCAATTGATTCAATTCAAGAAGATGCCGCCTGAATTTTTAACATCACCAAATAGTAGCAGCCAAAGGAAACTTTATTTTTGAGGCCAAATCCAATAAAAACATTTCACAGAATGAAATTTATCACATATCCTGTCAATGATAATGAATGATGTTGATATCTTCATTTGGTGACATTAGATTGTAAAAATAAACCAACTATGGCTCCTCCAAGTCACATGTCAAAGTGTTCTGGGGCAAGATGATGACCTCCAAATGTTCCTCGAAGCGATGCCATTAATATGTGAGTGTGTGTCTGAATGTGTATTAGAATTAGAACCTGATGAGCCCCTGCCATTTCTGTATGCAGCATACTGACTCGCTTATTTAGTTCACACTTGTCACTTAAAGGGCCAGTTCGCTGATTTTCAGCCTCAGTCCTATCATGCATTATGGTAGAACAAAAATGCAATTTTGCTCAGTGCCTTTGGAGGACGCTATCCGCTTCTCCAATGGGCCCTGGAAAACCTTCGCCAACGTGTCATCTGACAGAGGCAAGGAAGCTTCCTAACTAAACTTCCTTAATCTAGGACGCCCGCCTCGGATGTCATGTCTCATTTTAAATCGTCAGGTTTGAAATGTAGACTGCAGACCTGAAGATTTTTTAGACGATCAGCCGGTATATTCTCGTTGTATTTCAGATTCTGTAACGCTCTGATCTATTGCCTGCAGCAAAACGGTAGTATTTCACTCCAGCGTCTCTCGCTGGGCCATTCCTTTCAGAGGGAGGGGCGCAATGCATGCTGGGTGTTTTAGGAATGTAGAATGGGCAAAACCACGAGCTGTTTGTACAACTTTCTCCACAGCTATGGCGCCCATTTCTAATATTGTTGTTTCTAACGATTACAGAGAACACCAGCTCTGACTGACAGCAGCTTTTTTTTCGAGGGGTGAACTGCTCCTTTAAGGGTCGTTACAGACTACAAAATACAGGTATATGTATCTGCGGTTTATTAAGCTGAAATTGGCCAATAAGATCATCCGTACCAATGCGTCAGTACATCTCAAACTTTCACCTGGTATGACCTCACTGGGACAAGCCAGTACTAGTTCCCTTTATTTCAAACAAAAGTAATGGAAAAAGGAAACTATATTACAGAAGATGAAGGTGTGTTTTTTCTCCCGGTTATAAATGGATGGCACAAAGTAACACAAAATGGGATTTAGCTACGCTGAGTATGTTCTTGGTTCTGAAGGCACACAGCAGGGGTTTGTATTACTGTCTCTTGTAGTAGATTTAAGACTAGTTTGAAGCATCTGTGAAGTTCAGCTTTCTTTTTCTTACATAGATGAGATGAGATATTTGCGCATGATACTGTTAAATACAGTGTGCTTATCATTCCTTCCTCTCCCCTTGGACGTGTCCTCCTCTTTCTCTGTCTGCCCTATTTCATCTCTTCTGGTCCACTGTTGTGCTCTCCATGACCTCCCTATGTCCCTATAATTCTCTCCTCTCATGCAGGGGTAATAAGATTGATGCACAGAGGAGATAATGAAATGCAAAAAAGAAAAGTGGTGGACTATTGAGAAATAAAAGCAGTGAAAGAGGGAAGGAGGAGAAAGGAAGTGAAAGAGAGAGAAAGAGAGGCTTGATAGGTTTTTACTGTTGATAAGCATTTTCATGGAGTGTATAATCCAGGCTGAGTGCAGTTGTTGTATATCATATAGGCAGGGTACATGTCGTCTCCATGACAGTAAATTACCAACAAGAGGGGAGCAGAGTGGGATAGCGGCGGTAGAAGAGAAGAGGGAACTATCTGAGGGGGACGAAGAGGGAGGCATAAGAGGAGGAGGAAACAAAAGGCACAGGAGTGGTGGAGAAGGGGAGAGAGGGGGGAGAAGGCACTCTGATGTAATTAAAGTGGCTGAGTTGAAAGGCTGCACATAACCCCCCTCCCCAAGCCTCCACATATGGAAGGTTTATGAGTTTGTGAATACGGTATAGAAGCACAGTTAGCGGTGCCAATGTCACTGCGAGCTGCACTGTGTGGTTATTAATTGTAAACATACAGCATCGCCCAGCAACGCTCCAAAATGTCCCTGTGGTGAGGTAATGTTTACCCCCTTTAAGAGGATGAGGAAGACTATGTAGAACTTAAGCAGACTTGTTTTGAAAAGTATTCGTATATAAGACTTATCCTTCCAGACATTGTGTTTCAAAAAGAGAGTAAACAATTTCAACCATAAAAATTGGTGTCTCTTCTTTCTTCAAAGCAACCTTGAAGTCCAACAAAGAAAAATAAATCCATGACAACTTTTATGTTGAAATTCAAAGCAAGAGTTTAGCCATCAAAAGACTTGTACACCTACTGTATGTTCAAAGGCTACAATATGCCGAGGCTCAATATCCCCAACATGACACACAGCTTATGGCTAACTGATGAAATACTCCTTCAAACCTCGTGCCCTCGAATTTGGCTTGACTTTAGACATAGGGCGGCTGCGGCTCAGTCAGTCGTCTTTCAATCGGAAGGTTGGTGGTTTGATCCCCAGCTCCCTCACTCTACATGTCGTAGTTTCCTTGGGCAAGACACTTGACCCGCAATTGCTCCCGGTGTGTGAATCTGATGACTGGCATCATCATCTCTTTGTTGTTTTTCAGTGTTAACTGCAAAGACACCTGGGAAATATAGGGATGCGCCCATCAAAAGTAGTCTGTTTATTTTTTTATTTGACAGACCATGCTCAAAATGGTTACATGATGATATTCTAACTACATATCAAAGACTGTATAAGAAGTGGAAGTAGCCAATATGATGTCACCCATTCATTGGTGGGTTAGCTTTTTGAAGCCCAAATTTAGGCAATTTTGACATCACCATGTTGGGTTTTTAGAGCAAGAAGTGACCATATTTTGATGACAGTTTGGACACGCATTGGTATGTCTCTATCCTGTCGGGCAGCTTGCTGTGTTAACAACAGGTAGCCACAAGGTAGCCCTTGATACTATCAATTGGGATCTGGTTGCTTAAAAGTGTACTATACTGTATGTAGAGAGTACAGTCCATTAGAAAGTATGTAGGACTTTCGCATTGGCCTCCCTTTTGAATCCAAGAGGCTACACCTTAACGTTTCCATTACTTTTGGGATGGAAGAGGCTGAATGTTTCAATGTGTCTGTCACTTTAAGCTTACTATTTTAACTGTGCATTGGTTAGCAATTATAACTATTTATCTAAAGGTCTAGCTATTTTACCATTTAACCAAGTAACCATTTATGTATTACCCTGTTCCAATCCTGTTTCAAACTTACATCAATTTTAGGCATTTATTCCAACCACCTGTCTATTTCCATAATGTTAAGACTCTTCTGCTTGCTTGCCCCCAAGTAACCCCTTGGCAACTCTACCCTGAGGCATACAAGTACCCCTGTTTGGGAATTCACTGATCTTGTTAAACATGTATTCTGACAGAGCCATGCAGCAGAGGTTTATAAAATATCAATTTCAGCAGCAATCCATTTCAATTTTTGTAATGTCACTCAAGACCTGAATGAAATTGAACGGGCTAACGGGAAAGATTCCTTCACTTCTGAGGTCAGCGGGGTCCAGGCCGCTTTGGTATTGGACGACAGCATAAGTCTACTTGAGCCTTTCATGTCAAGTTTAACGAGACAGGACAGCCTTTGATGTTCAGCTTTGATCATGACGTTCAATCAGATAAATTTGGTACAAAGTAACATTGTCAGAGATGTTAGCAGGAGCAGGCACAATGAGTACATAGAGCGTGGTAAAAGTTTGAAAGCAGGCAAAATAGAATGATGATGTGAATCTCCTGATGTTATATTAATCCATGTTTTTATCTAAAAGGAGGAAATATGTGCAGACCTGTTTATGCATAAAACAAAAAAAAAGTGTGCTTAAGAGTTTTCAGAGTGTTTTTTCTCTTTCTTCTTTGATGTACCTTAAACACAACATCTGGCTTTGGTCTTAGGACTTTGATGTGTGAATGCATTCTTCAAAGAAAGTACACTTACACACACTCTCTAACAGTGCGACAGAAACTAATAGTAACATCCCGAATACTTCTATCAGAGGAGATCAAGTATGCATGTGTCCGTAAGGTACTGCTGTGTGATGAGGACTTTTTTCTTTTGAATCAGAAACCATTGTTATCGTGCGACCCCCCCTCACCTTTCTTTGCATGCGATGATCACACCTTCCTTTGTGCCGTAACCATAACTAAGATCTCAAAATGTGCTGCAACACGAATGCGGCGCTCAATCACACACACAGCAGGGGGGGCCGACACTCACAGGACCTCTCTCCTTTGACAGAAAAAGAGCCTGCTTCATTCTCTTTCTGTTTTTTTTCTCCCCGTCTTTTCATCTCCTGTGTGATTTGAAACAGCCTTTCAGGACTCTATCGCTAATGTAGCGAGTAGGCTGCCATTGTTAATGTTACAGCATTATGAGCTCCTTTTGTGTGTGTTTTTTCTGCTCCCGGAGGACCGCACTGAAACCTGATAGGCCGCATAGGGTGGCAGCGGTGGGATCTCTTTATTTGAGTTTTCTTTACTAGGTAATTATGGAAATAATTCCTCTTTGTTTTGGTCGTTCTCTGCCGAGAGTCCAGTTCATAATTAATTGGTAGCGTGAAGGACCGGCCAATTTTAAATCACAAGGGAGGGGTCGTGGGGGCTTGTTTTATTGGCTGGTGGCTGGTTGGGGCAGCGGGCGGGTGGAGCATCTGAATTAGATTAGCTTTAATTAAGCTATGGGGCCCCTGACTACACACTGGTACATCAATAGGCTGTATGCCAGGTTGCTTGTTGTTAGAGAATTCAACAGTATGTATGCTTACACAAACACACACACCCACACACACACACACACTGCTGAAGACTCCCACCGGCCTTCAAGGTCAGCTTGACAGGAAGCATGCAGCATGGTGTCTAGAAAAATGGAGAAAACAAACTCAGAAAAACAGCTCCTCTATGATTAGCTAACTGCTTTGTCCACAGATACTCTGACAAATACTGAACTTTGATCCTCAGGACACTTCTCTTAAAGGAATAGTTTGGTATTTTACACTTACTTGCTTGCTTTCTAAGAGTTAGATAAGAAGATTAGTACCACACATGAACTCCCGACATTTTCTTGACATTTTCAGGTTCTGAAAATTTACAGCATTGACTTTCACACACGCACCTTACAGCGGGAGATTGTTGGTTTCAGACCAGTCTCACAACTCAAAATGCTCTGTTTAGTCCAGGTGAAGGGGGGGCGCTTAAAGTCAGCTTAAAGTTGGGTAATTCTCTGGAGTGCAGTGCATGTGAGGAAGGGGATTCAGTTCAAATGAAGACAGCAGCTGTGCCTAGCTATGGACAAAGAGGGGAAACAGCTAGCCTAGATCTGACAAAATATAACAGAATTTACTTATAACCACCTTTAAAGCTCACTACTTGAGGCAGTAGTTTGTTTAATCTGTACATAAAAGAAATGACACATTGCAGTCATACAGAAGTTATGTGCCAGACTATTTTCTCAAGGCACACTCCCCTCCCGGAGTCTTGTTCTTGCCATAAGGTTGCCAACAAGCAGAGACTTAAAGGCCGCTGTCAGTCAAAGCTGGTGTTCCCTGTTTGAATATTTGAAATTGGCGCCATAGCTGTGGAGAAAGTTGTACAAACAGCTTGTGGTTTCGCCCATACTACATTCCTACAACACCCAGCATGCATTGCGCCCCTCCCTCTGAAAGGAACGGCCCGGCGAGAGACGCTGGAGTGAAATATTACCGTTTTCCAGTCAAGGACATTGATTGCTGCAGGCGATGGCTCAGAGCGATACAGAATCCGAAATACAACGAGAATACACCAGTGGATCGTCTAAAAAATCTTCAGTTCTACATTTCAAACCTGATGATTTTGAACGAGACATGACATCGGAGGCGGGTGTCCTAGATTGAGGAAGTGTAGTTTAGCGAGCTCCCTGGCCTCCGCAAAATGATGCATTTTACGTAGTCTGGCGGAGGTTTTCCAGGGCCCATTGGAGAAGCGGATAGCGTCCTCCAAAGGCACAGAGCCAAATTGCAATTTTTTCCTACCAAAATTGGCTTTAGCTCCCCACAATAGCATGATAGGACTGAAGTTGAAAATCAGCGAAGTGGCCCTTTAAGGGAAAGTCACCGCACCCCGACTGGAAATATCCAGGTGCATAACCCATTGACATATTACATAAACAGAGCCAGGTTAGCTGTTGTCCCCTGTCCTGTTTACAGTACAAATGCAGCTATGCTAGCTAGTTGCTCATCTTCTCACCTAGCTCCTGGCATGGAAGCACTACAGGGCGCTCGGGTTAGCTCAGTGGTTAAATCGTGAGTCACGTATATAGAGGCTACAGTCTTCGATGCAGCGGCCCCAGGTTCCACTCCCACCCTCGACCCGTTGCTGGGAATCTGCCCCACTCTCTCTTGCCCTGTTTCTGACACTGTCCACTATGCATGATTTGAATCCCAGTACATATAAACAGTATATTAATCTCTGTGGAATCAGAAAGTGGAGTTCCCTTTCACAGGTGTAGTACTTTGTGGATCAGACATGTAACTCAATATAACAGGGTCACTTCAGCTGACTTTTTGTGGAGCTGTGCACGTTTCATTGAATCCTCTGAGGCCCTGTTGCTCCATCTTGTACATGTGGGGGGAATATCTGCTCTGTGCTAAACGCAATATCCCCCGAGAGCCTGTAAGTCTGTGTAAGTCTGGAAGACTTCAAAAAGCTCCAAAAGGCTGGCCTGCTTTGCAGTTTCAGAGGATCTAATCCTTACAGATGGAAGCATTTTCAAACTATCGATTCCACCTTAAGATATTTTGTAATGGCCGTTTTCTGGCAGGCTTTCTGGGCAATATCCTCGACTGTCTGCATGATGGCTAGTGAACAGAGACGTGGGTCCTTTAAAGTGTATATAGGAGTTAATACGCAGTCTGTTTAGCAGCAACGCAGAAGCACACAGAAAGTATTCCAATGAGTGTTTGAACTTTTTATGAGGCAAACAGAGGTTTGATGTTTACAGCCCCCTGGGGCATTTGTGTAATTTAAACGGAAACAGCAACTGTAAAATACTTTTATGTTGCACATTTCTCATTAGCACAGCCCTGCTGCAGCTAGCTCCGTAATAAATAGGATTCCTTCCCTCTCTCTCGCTCCCTCTCTCCTGAGTGCAACAGTACCGTGTGCCGGTAAGAAGCAGAAACACCATTTACATGAGGCTCAACCCGAGTGCCTGATTGAAATTCTCACTCTGTGATATCAGTCAGCGGAAATGTTTAAGTGCTATTCCCTTATCCCATCTGGAATAATAAGCCGCAGTGCTCTTTGGAATTACAGTAGTCCCTTTCCTCATTTCAGGCAGTGAGTTGGCTGCTTTGCATTTTTTTACTGCTGGCCACGGCTCTCTAAGTAGTTTGCAGACACCCCCTTTCCCCCTGCGACAAACACGGTAATCTGTGACGGCCCCTGGTCTTCCTCTGCCTCCTCTCATCTTCAGCGCTCAGCAACCCAAGTCGAGTTTTATCTGAAAGCTCTGTGAGCTGTTACGTCCTCACAAAGAATTATTCAGCCTCTCTGTTCTTTCGCTTGTGTTTCAAATAAAGAGTGAGGTCGCTAAGTTTGAGCTAACGGCTCAAAACTAGCCGCTGCATTGTTCACGGTTCTCTATTTGTTGTTCTGTCCCTGGATGCTCTGAGGAGAGTCTGACTGCTGTTTTGCTTATTATGTTGGCTGCTATTGAATCACACATATCAGAAAACAATTGAATCATATTCATGTCTCCTCTCCCTCTCTCCTCTCTTCCCTTGGCTCCACATCTTATCCTTTTTCCATAACCTTCCCATTCCTTCTTCCTCCTCATGTTCTTCCTTCTTTCCTCTAACCTCCTCCTTTTCATCCCCACCAAAACTCATCCCCCGGTTTCCCCCACCTCATACATCCTCCTTCCTAAAATTCCTCTTCATCTCCTTCCACACAGAAGCTCCTGGGCAGGACTTTGTGACACTGGACTACCGCCTCCGCTACTACCCCAGCATCACCTACGCCGTCATTGGCAGCGCTGTCATCTTCGTGCTGGTGGTGGCGTTGCTGGCCCTGGTGCTCCATCACCAGAGGAAGCGGAGCGTCCTGCTGCCCAGAGGAGTAAGAGGGAGCTCGCATCACCACCACCACCATCAGCCGCTGCTGCTGTCCCGTCTGGTCATCTTGGATCGGGGCCACGTTCACTCGGGAGGTCCAGGTCTCTCCCCGGACTCCCCTAACGCAGTGGGGCAGTACCGCTCCACTCCTCAGGCGCTGCAGCTGCTGTCTGGGACCCTGTATCCCTCCGGACTCTCCTCCATGGACTCACCTCCGTCGTACTCACAAGCTGTGCTGGATGTCAGGTGAGAGGACAACGTTTGAAATCTTTTATCTGCATCCATAAAACGAGCTTTGGAGTGTTAGTCAGGACTAAATGATAAATCTCAAGCAGATATCAGCAGAAACTGGTACTATAGCTGCAGTGAAAGTTGTCTCTCAAGCAAAGTATAATCTAATTCAGGGGTTTTTAAAGTGTGGGAAAGTGAGCCTCCCCTGAAAGACCACAAAAGCAGCTACCAGATCGGCACCAAACCGAAAGCAGTGTTGTGATGTGAGGACACAAGGGGAACCGCAGCTTGCAGTCCCCCAGTCCTCTGTCCCATAAACAGCTTAAATTCACTGTCAGCAAATGCATAGACTCAGTTTTACTAATCGTACTAATGTGCTCTTTAAATAGCAGAGACAGACAGCATAGACTTTAGGTTCAGGTTTTTCTTGGTCTTTGGCGCAGTCGCTTTCTGCGTCCTTCACATCACAATGCACCACTTGTTTGCCTGACCACACCTCATTCAGGACCAAAAAATCACCACTGCGTCAGGTGGAAAAGCAATGACTGATCTGTTGAACGGAATAAACGCAGATAATCCTCCACTTGCAGCCTTGATGGTACTTGCTTTTGATCACTGTCAGTGCAGAAAACCGACATGCGTTTTCTCTTTGTAGTTACAAAAAAGATCGATCCATTTTGCCCCACACATCGCAGAAGTTAGCTTACCAGATGCGTACAGATATGTTTCTAATAATTTTTTTTCACGCTGCGCCTCCCCTGAAATCCTTTGCCGCCCCCCAGGGGAGGCACACCTCACACTTTGGAAACCAGCTGATCTAATTTATTACACGGCGGTATGAAATATTTGATTCAGATTGGTTAATTACGGCATTCCAAGGTCGGCTATTTCTCGATAGCAGACCGTTGTTATGAAGAACAGACTGTTGCTAGGGATGCGGCTCTGATCCGCCGAAAGAAGTCCAGTAAATTTGACGTTGGTCTGTTTACAGAGGGGAAAAAAAGAAAATAGATGAAAACAGCAGGGGAAAGAAAATGTAGGCTACGACAGAGAGATCTACAAAACAGAAGAGTGCAACATTAAACCGAACTCAGTGCGGGATATAGCGGCGTTTAAAGACGGTGAATGGAAAATAAAATGTCAACAGACTGACAGTGACGAGACAGAAAACCTTAATCAGGTGCTGCAGTCCAGTTTAACCTGTCTTACTTCACCATCAGTGAAAATGTTTCTATTTAATGAGAGTAATAACAGCTAGGTTAGCTCATGTTAATGTGAGAAAAACGATTAACTCTGTAGCCCTCTCATTTTAAGAAGGCTACAGAGTTAACCGTTGCTATGGACACAGCTCTCACTGTGAGTGTAACAGACTATTTTTAAACGCAAAGACAATCATTTTTAGTAAAAGTAAAATCATTTCTAAATCAATATTTTGTCTTTCATTCATACAGATCACATCTGTTGTAAAGGATGCTAAGTATCAGACAAATCAGTCATCGTTTGTCTCAGTGGTGCTTTTATGTGATTTATAGATTTGAGCTCAATTCATTCTCTGATCAGCTGGGAGCTCATTCATTATTAAACAAAGGAGAATGTCACTGTTTGAAAGGCTGATCATAAACTAGAGGGGAAAAAAACAAAGAAAGATGGTGAATATTTGGTTAAAACACCCACTTATATTGATGTGGAAGAGGGTATTCTGATTAAAAAACAACACTAGGACAACATTTTTAAACATCGTGTGCATCCTAGTTGCTCCAAAGCATCTCTGCTAGCTGCTGGTTCCAGTCAATAGACATTAATCATACAGTTCTTATGTAATAGCTCCTGGCCCTGACATCATGCTCTTCCTCTCTCTGTTTCCTCTGTTTTCTCCCCAAGTCGGCCTCCCTGGTTTGATCTCCCTCCTCCCCCGTACCTCCCAGATGGGGAGCTTCCATCAGAGGGCGAGCTGCCTCAGTACGAGGGCCCACAAGACCCTCTGAGCCGCCCCGCAGCACATCCCTCTGCACCCTCCACACCCAGAACTGTGGCCTCGGGCACGCAGGCGAGCGCGAGCCCCCAAGAGGAGTCGGACCAGCTGTAGCTGCTCTCTTGTAGACTGAGGATAGTTTGAATCAGAGGCTGCAGGACTGAAGGACCAGGCTGCAGAGCCACATGAGGCCAGAGCGGTCCAGAACAAAGACCTGCTGAGGAGAATCAACAGGGACTAAGACTGAAGGCTAAGCAGCGCTGTGCCAGTGCTGGACTGACACAAGCAAGACTGATCATGTTTAGGGGCTCCCTCTGCTGGTGTCATGGCTGCACTACACCTCAGTCAGTCATTCATTTTAATTCATCAGTTCAGTTGAATCACACTGCCCTTGAAGAAATCATGTGTATGATGCCTATCAGTGACCACAACCTGCATCACCTACTGCCATTTATTAACATTTTCACTGCAACTCAAATAGTCAATGTGTTGTATAACTCTGACCACAACAGAGTTAATCTCTCTGTTCGGCAGCGCTTGGAGTCAAAATCATCATTTTGACAGTTCTCACTCTCTTACTTCACATTTCATAAACAGTGTTCCCCACAGTGGGTTTATAAGAGATTATAACAGTGTTTAAATTGTAAATTACCTAAATGCTAGGTACAAAAAATGTACTATCCTGCAATATTTGATGACGTAGTGTACTGAGAACTTTTAGCAATGACGTTTGATACACACTTAAGTCAGTAGTATTGTCTTTAAGCAAGAGCATCTGACTCAGAGGTACGCTTGTGCAAACAGTGACCTGAGAGCATTTTATAACTGCTTTAGTGGTACTTCAAACTAAAACCATAGATGTTTCCACTGAAAAGATTAAGTCATAATGTGCTTTTTTCATAATTATTTTGACAGTATTTCTTGTTATTTGGTCCAATTCAGGGTCAAATGTTTGAAGAGGACCATCGATTTTTCTCTGAGTATATATCCATACCAATGATTGTATCTATAGATAGACGACACGTCTCCATCAGCTCTCACTGTATGAAATTGAAGCTAAAATAGCCCTGTGATAGGTGCTGCCATCATGAAAGAACGTAAGGATACTGCGCGTCGGCGTGTTTAACAGCAGAACAGCTTCTTGTGTTGGTCTGAAGCAGACGTTCAGATATGTAAACTTCAATGACTGTAGTGATTCTTTTAGTTACGTCTCCCCTCGCCGATCCTCCTCTACTCTGCTAATCCAGAACAGATCGGCTGCAGGAGCCGTATTTGTCCACAGAGCTGTCAGTCATCATTTTTACAGCATCAAATAACTAATTAAAACTAAACTTGTCTGAAAAATAAACACTTCGACTTAAATCAGCATGATAAGAACTAACTATAATGACAGAAACCATGTTTGAGAAACATTTATTTGACGTGTGTTTTGGTTTTATAGTTTGACTCATGTCCCATCTGTTAACATGGAGGAGGCGGGCTTTATGACCTATACTGCAGCCAGTCAGCAGGGGGCGATAGAGAGGGTTTGGCTTCACTTTTAGGGAGCTGTCATGTCGTCCATCTTTTTATACAGTCTATGGTCCATACCAAGTGAGCTTCATAAATCATTCCTCTAAGCAAAAGAACCGCCTCTGTTGACAAAGATAACTTTTTATTACATTTCTATTAGAAGACCATTCATGTTTATACATAGACAAAACATTTGCAATGTTTTTGAGGCCTTTTTCTGTGCCAGTTTGGTCGTTGGTGCCTTTGTAAAACATTTGTTTAGTAGCACAAACTACTCATTTAATATGTCTAAAAGCAGCAGCCTGCTCTGACGTGACAACAAGCATCTAAGGATAACTTTTTTCATCATCATTTTTAATGTATATAACTCTGATTGTGTATCATTTTGGAACATCCTCCTCCGTAGTATTAGACAATGACTGATGAAACATATCTGAAGGATCTGTGTTTATAAAAGTACTACCTGTATTGTATTTGACCTGTGTTCGTTCATTTCAAAGCGGTTTGTGCGACACTGTACATAGGAGACAGGGGAAGTAAAGAAATCTATTTAAGTGTAGAGTTTAAAGTGAGAGGTGAATGTGTAAGTGTAATTGTGCTTCGTATCTCCGGAGCCGGCGGTGATAAAGCCGGCACGAGAAAAACAATCAAACCAAAGAAAATCATCATTAACCTTAACGCGAGCATATTACCCTCCAAAGGAATGATCATGTGTCCCGACTGTTTGTACCTTTATTATATTAAAATGTGCAAAGGTTTATGGAGTAGAAAGAATTGATGTTGTTTGCTGTAAAACTGGAAACATTTCTCAGGATACATTTATACCATTCTGTCTCTTCTGTTGTTTATAATTACTTTTAAGGAACGTTCAAGATCATATTCCTGTTTTCTGATCTCATGAGGTTAGTTTTTGTGACGCTGCCCATCTTGATCTTTATATCCCTTGTATTCTGTATATTGAAAGTAATATAAAATTCTCACTCAGATCTTGTTTGTGTGTGTGTGTGTGTGTCTTCCTGGAGATCTAATATTGCATTTTCTCAGCAGCCTAATATTCCGTCATATTTATTGCAGGGTCTGGAGCTGTACTGTCAGGCACACACATCTCAGATCACAGATCCCTGAATAATAAAGATTTATGAGCAGTAAAGCTGTCTGAGTCAACACTGTGGAAAGAGAGGATGAAACAAAGAATTATACAGATCTATTACCAGGGAAAAACCACCATGTAAAACTGCTGCACTGCAAGCAAAGTATTACTTGAGTAAAAGTACAGAAGTCAGCTAAGTGTACTTTTGCAGGTTTATCAATGGGCATCCATCTTTATTCTGTTTAGGGTCGCGAGGGGCTGCAGCCTATCCCAGCTATCATTGGGCGAGAGCGGGGTACACCCTGGAATGATCGCCAGTCAATCACAGGACAGACACACAGAGACAGACAACCATTCACACTCACAGCTACGGGCAGTTTTAGAGTCACCAATTTATTTATTTAGGATCCCCATTAGCTATCACCGAAGTAACAACTATTCCTCCTGGGGTCCATACAAAACAAAACACAACAAAACAATGATTTTACACATTAAACAACCTTCAACAACAACAAAAAGATAAAGGCATGTCATAATAATGTCTGTTATTTTTGTGTGTCAGCTGTGAGTGGAGGTATGCCGGTTTTCTTGAGCTCTGTTTTGGGTGAGCTGGATCTTATTTAGCTCTTGTTTTGAAGCACTGGACCAGATTGCTGGACAGTAATAGAGATGTGATAAGACTAAAGATTGCATAACTTGTTCTATTGTTTTTTCTGTTAAAAAGGAAGCACTCCTGATGATGGAAATGCCTCCTCACGAGCATGAGTACCTGGAGAGAACCCATGAACGGGGAGAACATGCAAACTCCACACAGAAAGTACCTCTACATCCGAGTTGGGATTTCGATCCAGGAGCTTCTAGCTGCATGGCAACACTGCTAACCACAGCACCACCGTGCAGACCATTTTTAAAGATTTTTATTTAAATTTTTTGGCCTTTTATGTATTATTTGAGAGAGGGAGGACAGTGGATGGTGTCAGAAACAGGTGAAGAGAGAGTGGGGACAACACGCGTAGAGGGGCCGAGGGTGAGAGTCGCCGCATGGAGGATTGAGCCTCTGTACATGGGACGTGTGATTTAACGGCTGAGCTTAACCGCCGCCCCGTGCTGTCGCTTTTAAATAATGTCATAAATATTATTATGATGTGCAGGCAGCATTTTACTGTGGAAGACAATCAAGTGGAACTATGTTCCGCTTCTTCATATACAGGTGGTTTAATTCAATGGTTCCCAGCCTGCAGTTCAGGGCTCTCCAAATATCTCAAGGGCCTGTGAGATAAATATTGGACAAGGAAAAAATACAAAGCCTCTGTGTAACTTTATTTTATTTTTTATTTTTTTCTGATGTTTTTACTTTTGGAGGTCAATTAGATGATTTTAACTCTTTTGGACTCAAACTGTTAAATCTAAGTAGGCTATGAGAAAATGTTCTGGAGAAGTTTTTCTTGTAAAGGATGCAAAGTCAAAAATAAATAGTATCTATGATTGTCAAATAAAAGTAATGGAGCAAAAAGAATCATAAATAATTTATCCAAAAATTAAGATAATTACTATTTAGCCTAGAAGCACCTGTTTTATGTTGTAAGTGGCAGCTGCACAGAGCCCTGCAGTTCCACGTTTCCACCAGTAGATGTCACCGTGTCACCATAAAGAACAAAACTCTGAGCACAATCTTCTAATGTTCAAAAATTATTCTCTCAACTTCAGTCCTGCTATATTGTTGTATAGAACATGTCAAGTTTAGGTTATGTCAACGTAGCTATTTGTACTGACATGCCGTTTAATATTCAGGCTCAGATCTGCACGTATCTTAAATTCATAGCAACTATCTACATCTGCTCTGACACATAGGATACATAAATGAATATAATGTCACAAGTCGCCCCCTATTTTCATTGTAATATCCCACAAAACCCTGCATCTCATCTCGCCCCTCCCACCCCAATATCCGCACGACATTATGATACATCAGATAACATGTGATAGCATCTCTGACAGCAGAGGCCCGTCCCCTCTACCTGCCCCTCGCTTCCTTACACTCCTTTATCTTCCAACACTCGCGCATCTCTCATTTTTACTCCCGTCGCCCCTCCTCCCTCATCCAACATGCGGTCCTTTCCCTCATCTTAAACTCTGATGCTGGAGGCCCGTGTTTGCTTAGCCCGAGCCCTTAACTACACAGAGTTTAATTAAAAGCCTGCACGCTTCTCTTTCTGCTGTCTGTCCCGGTCCCTGTCTGCGCGGCAGCTGGTGAATTGGCTGAAGGAAAATTGTACATATGCCGCAAAATCATTTGTTGCTTGATCAGAGGATGCTGCCACGTCAGTTATGCCTCGCAGGAGATTTGTAGATGATGCAAACTGTGACAGTAAAGCAGAGGAGTAATGGTGTTTGTTGGCTGTCATGGTAGCTGTGAGGAAAGCGGTGACGCTAATGTTCATGTAGATGAGGATCATTGTTAACAGACACCATGGCAATATTCCAGTATGACGCCTCCGAGAGACTCGTTTTCCTCTCTTGGGGGTCTTTCTTTCGGCATTAGCGTAGCCGTTAGCTATTGGATACAGTGCAAGTGAGATAAAGCTGGCTAATATCCCGCTGACAATAAAGACCATAATTCTTTCAACTAGTGCTGAATGAGGCTCTTGAGGTTTTTCTATATTTAATGTGCTCATGTAGTTAGAGATAATATTTCTCGACAGGAAAAAGGAAGAGATATAAAGCTCCATGAGGGATGTTAATATAGATTTAGCTTCATATGAGATCATGTTCATTGCTCATGCAACTCTCTATGAAGGCCACTCTTGCTTACACTCGCACGAACGTGCACGCTCGCTTGGCTGTGGTGCCATAGCTCCAGTGAACTGGAGATAAGACCCTGTGTTTTCACATGTAAATGCTGTGAGCGTGGAGGGGAAGGAGGGTGTATTGTTAGCACGGCGCAGCTCTGAAGGGCTGTGAGGAGCTCTGCTGAGGGTTTGGCCAACGCGGCCCTTATCAGATGAAGAGCAGGCCTCCGAGGGAGGGAGGGGTCGGCGAGGGACAGGGGCTGGGCAGGGTTGCGGGGGCCAACAGGAGAATGGAACAGCTGGCGGAGTCACGCGTGCAACCCCAAAAACACACAGAGCCCAGACACGCTGAGCACGGTGGGAATCTCCTCGGCTAAGAGATCCACAAACACACGGCCTCTTGTGTTATTATCAGCCACCAGCCAGCGAGTCTGAGCACATAATCACACACACTGCAGCACCGAGAGAGGAGCGCTTCACACAATCATGCATACACACAGAGACACAATCACAGAGGAAAATCACAAATACACATTTCCATACAGGCGTCTTTGCACATCATTAGGCGAACACACACTGGGTAAAAGGAAAACACCCCAATACACAGATAGCAGAATCACTGAGTGAATACATATGCAGTAATGCTTTTTAACATCCGTGTATTGCTGCTGTTCAAACTTTACCGTGCGTCACAGACTTTGACAGATAACACATGCATTCATCTTGCCTTTCTTTCATGCTATAAAGGCTCGAATCAGTTTCTGCACATCTGACAGCAAACAATATGTATTTTTGCTCCTGAATCAATGGAAGTCACAGTCTGATAACCACCAAAGAACCAGCGCAAGTTCAAAAGGCCAGCTCGCCACATTGTGAGGAGGAAGTCAAGGAAAAATGCTTTAATTGCAGGCTTCAGATATGACAAAAAAACGTCATTTTTCCAGTGAATAAATGAAGAAATGATCTGGTTTTACAATGCTACGTTTTCCGCATCAAATGTCCCCTCAAACCGTACATCTTTCATCGGGTCATTGGGCATACCGATGGAAGCAAAAATCCCTCTCATATATATGCATGTATGCGTATATATGCATAAGTCAGGTCGGCATTAGCAGCTGAAACAGTAACACTTCCCTGCTTAAGAATAGAGCAGGGTGCTGGCTCTTGTCCTTTCCATTCAGGCCAGTGTTAAACACACAGACTAGCATGCTAATGGGTAATCCCTGAGGACCGGCCACCTTTGTCCCAACCCCTCAGAGGATGTCTCTCTCTGGGCACTGGGTGACAGCCACCAGGCTGCCGGCTACTGGACAAGCAGCATGTTGCCAGATACTGATCTCAGTCCTCCAGAGGGGATGCCAGCAGGTTGCTTGGTATCTGATGGGCGGAAGATTGGCGTCTGTCCTGGTTTCCCTTTTTGTTTGTTTTTGTTTTTCCTGTCTGTGATGCACCAGGAGGAGGTGTGCTATCTTACTTGATGAGGGGAAAGTGAAAGTGTGGCGTAGGGGCATTTTGTCATGCAGCAGGTGGTCTGTATGTGTCGACAAAGACCTCCAGTTAATCTGATGGACTTACAGTGGGACTGGTATGTGAGAGGTATCATACGTAATGTCTTTAAAACCTATTTAAGGACAATGACAACAATGTGAAGCATTTCAAACACACTTTAAACAATACAATTGGTTAACAGGATAAAGAACCAGCGACAGCAGATTGTGCTATTAACAGAAAGATCACATGATGTTAATGCAATTATGGGGGTTTAATTTTTATCCATGCAAATTGCTAAAAGGTGTTCCTGGGGTTAAAGGCACTTGTGCATGTATCTCTATGGATAAGGACATTCCATGTTGCAAGGTGGTCAGCAGGAGAGGGAAGCGGGTCGAGAGGCCGCCTGTCATTGATTTGCTGAGAGGACATTCCTCAGTGCAAGGTGCACATGCAGCCCATAGGAGGAGGGTAATCCCCTGAGAATACTAGTGTGTGTGATGCAGTGAAATAAAGAGTGTTCAGAGTGAAGGCTCAAAATTGATGACAGCTTCACATGCCGTGTGTGTGGTATTATATCTAAGGAGGAGAGCCTTATCATGATTATTTGAAACAATTTATCCAGCCCTGGTTCTATACTGTCTGTGATGAAATATTGTTGCCTTATTCCAACTCTGTACCCTCATCTGTCTTTTCACCCCAAGAGGACTGAGCTCCACATACAGCAGCACCCACTATACAAGCACACGCACAATTTCAGGCAATGCAATACCCAAGCCTTTTCTCTCTCCTGTTTAGGAATATCACCGACTGAATTAAGATATTTGATCTTTAAGTGCATTATATGCAATATTTTTGCAACAGTGGACAATATTTTTCATTTTCAGAACAGATCTGCTTGTTGTGAACTTTTCGTGCAGATTCATCAGGGATGCTGGATCCCCCACGATGCTAAAAAAAAGCGATCCGTTTTCCTCATGTACCCTCACCTTCTGCAAATCCCCCACCCGCTGCAACATCCTTCTTCTTCTTCTGCGCTTGTATGTCCTCATCCATAGATACTGCACGAACCCCCACGTCCCTTACACACTTATTCTCTATAGGACCTGCGCCCTCCCCCCCGGTTCCATCCACGCTCCTTCAAAACGAAGCACACACACAACATAGAAACCATACCCCCTCCCCAGGCCCGATTCCGCCTACCACCCAAGGCCACCCCATGCCTCGCACGTTCCTCTCAGACAGGCAGCACGACACTGGGCCCCTGCATCCCCGTCTCCCCCCGCAGCCCCCCTCCCAAACTGGTCCATGCCCTCCAGTCCCAGTTCCATCCATCATATCTGCCCCCCGGCCTCCATCGCGTCCCCACAAAGGCAGCAAAGCCAAAGAAAAGAAAAGGCAAAAAAAAAAGAGGGGAGAAGAATACAGCCGCTACCATGCAGAACAGTGCTGGCCGGAGTACGGTCTTTTGTCCCGGGCCCTGCCTCTCCTCGCCTGGTCTCTCCCTCAAACACACCCTCTTCTCCTGGGGAACAACAGCGCGGAGGCTGGGGGGATGAACCCGGGGTGTGGTGCTATCTAAAGCCGTATAGTTTGGCCCCCTTCATGGCCCCCTGGTCACCAGCAGACCCTGTGTGTTGAGCTGTCAAACAGGGCCGCCCTTTCCCTCCCCTTGCGTCCACGGGCACTCCCTCTGGGGGGCAGTAAGGGCCCCTGAACTCCTGACTCGGGGGCCTCACTGTGCTCTGCTGACCTGACCACTGATGCTCTTTGAGGTGGAACTGTAAAGCCCAGGTGAGGAGGGGGGAGCTGGGCGCACATCTGCAGGCCACTTTTACAGAGAGATGGATAAAGTGGAAGATTTAAGTTGACATCAAAGACACCTTTGACTTTTGTGTGATATGTGCACTCAACTGTAAGGCCGCTGGAGCCCCGATTTTATTTCTGATAGCAAAGAAAGAAAAGAAGAAGAAAAAGCTTTTATAGCATCGCTTCTGTGTTAGAAAAGGAGACAGAAACCAGAAGTAAAAAGGCAGAGAAAGGGAGCGTTTAAGTGAATGGGCAGCATCCATTAAGTGCAAACAAAAGCGGGTGCCTTTCTGTCGGTGCTGATGTCCTGTTTTCAGGCCACCCTGCCTTTGTGGCACAAGTAAAGGAGGGAAGTCCCCGCTTGGTCACGTCCACACCCTCTGCTGATAGAGCACCTCTCACTGCCGGTCATGGGTGTTAGAAAAGTCCTGCAGCTGCTTGGGCACGAATGGATCCGACAGGAGAGAGACGGACAGAGAGAGATGGGACTGAGGCAGACGTAAAGAGGGAGTGATGTCTTAAAAGATGGCTAAAATCACTCCAAATATCCTTCATTTCCACGTTGAATGCAGAGGTAGGAATAAAGGAAAGAAGTGGAAGAAAAAGAGGGAAAGTTAGACTATATATAAAGAACAAATGCAGCAAGCAAACTGTTGAGCAAAGGTTTGTGCAGCAAAGGTTAGAGAGACAGGCAAATTATTAATGAGGAGAAAGCCCAGGTCGGGAGAAATAAAGCACATGTTGGATTGTCCAAATTCAGTGTGCTAGTTTATGGGACCCCAGAGACTTGTGAGGCAGATAGTGGACTGGTGGAATAGGCGGGGGCAGGAGGGGTGGAGAAAGGGAACGAATGGGGTTATATGTGGCACTGCTATTGTTAATTAGCGGCGAGCACCAGCATGAAGAGCGGTGGGGGCCACAGCGTCTTATATATATATACTATGCATTCCGTTATAAGCACTATTAAAATGATAAAATACAGAATTTATTCTTTGAAGAAGTTAGACAGAGAGGGTTTCATAAGGAACAACCACAAGACTGGAGAAGAAGAGCACAAAATTAGTCATAGTAACACAAAAAAACACACACACAAACATCAGGCCCCAAACACACAGCACCCTAATGGAACCGTGACTGACCACGTTCCAGTCCTATTCACCTAAAGGACAATAGTGTGCTGAGGCTGCAAAAAGCCAGTTGAATGTGTGCGTGTGTGTGTGTGTGTGTGTGTGACATGTATATGTGTGTGTGTATACGCAGGCCAGTGTCCGGACCTCGGCTGCACAGATTGTGATTTTCCCAGGTGAACGACGCCATACGGCGCGCTGCATCTTTAAGCTCATTAAAGAGCATTGGGAGAACATTAGAAAGCATTCAGCAGGGTGTGCATTCCCCCAGACTGAGCTGTCAGGGCACACAGCCATGCCCGAAGGCCCCGGGGTGGGGACCTATGCTAAACGGGCCGAGGGAACACACCAGAAGGAGATGATCCTCTTTCTTCACTGAGCACTGGTTGCTGCGTGGAGTGATACGAAGGCGAGGGAGGGGGCGGTGTGTGTGTGTGTAACAGCTTGTTGAGTTCCCTCACTTGGGGAATTCAAAATTCATGCAACTGTTGAATAGAGAGAGGGATGCATTTCCAAAATAATATGTAATTTAGCCTCATTTTCATAAAGAGAATTCTTAAGAAAAATCATGTCAAAGATTATTAATTATGCAACTTGTTAATTTTGCTCTGAATCACAGCATCCGAATGAATAGAAGATGACATAATGCTGCTGTGATTGTGACGATAGATCAGCAAAGACAAACAGTCCCCCTTGTGGACAGCAGCCAGATCCTCAAACATCAGCCGTCCATTGATTCCGCTGACTATAGAGTCTGACCACGGAGCAGTGTGATGCCATTCAGTGCAGAGCGTTGCTAGGTAGAGTGCACTAGTCCATAGTGTGTGTTTGTGTGTGTGTGTCTCCAAGAGAGAGAGAGAGAGAGTGAAGGAGAGATGCAAGGGTGCAGCATCCACCCCTGATGGTTATAAATGAGAGTCATGTCAGCAAAAGGACCCCGGGCCATCTGTGATACTCACAGATGATCTCATAGTGTGCATACATAACACACTCACACACTCACACAGAGACTTGCACTCAATAGAAAGCTATCCTCTTGGGATGCATATTGCAAAAAGGAGTTATAATCCACAGATCTCCCACAGGTCTGTGACAGAGGTACCAATTCATCAGAATATATGACAACCTACTTCTTTTAAAGCTATAGTTAGGAACTTCTTTTTCAAGTGAACTTAACGACCCCTGTGCAAAAAGTGGTACGTCTTATCTCTTTCCAGATCTTGTCCTCTACATGCATAAGTTATGTTTTCTGACGGACCTGCTATCTTCTAACAGTCAAGCATATCGCTCACTGTTAATCTTTTCCACAGGAAATGTAAATAGGTACTTTTAGTCTGTTAGCTGGAAATTCCTAAATTGCGTTTGCTTTTGTCACTCATATGGAAAAACTCACAGCAGCTTTCATTTGTCTTATTTAGGTGGACACTGTCGTGTTTTTACGATGTGAGTACATAAAATGGGGATCACGATGTGATGTACATGAGCTTGTTGTTAAATTACTTGCTTGACAGAATCATGCAGCTTGGCGAAATCAAAAGGCTCCGGTGGCTGAATGCTAAACGTAGTGTAGCGCTAGGGGTGTTAGCCACTCTGCTAGCGCCTTCTCCACTCTTCTCATCTCTGTTTTCGCTCATTTCCTGCTCACTGTATCTCACCCTCTTTTTCACTTTAAGGTTCTGTGGGAGCTCGGCCCACCTACGATCCCACTTCTGACACCATATGAACAAATAAAACGGGGGATCACCATGCGATGTAGAAAATAATCAATCTTGTTGCTGATGGTCTGGTTTGCTTTTGTAGGTCATACAGAGTAATGAGAATTCATTTCAGTCTGTTTCATAACCAGCAAAAAACTCCTCACAGGAGCTTTAAATTGAGAGAGAGCGTTTGTCATGTGTACACACCTGTTGTACATGTTTTGTAACATATTGTTTTTTAAATTGACATTCTTATTGTCTATTTTATATCCTGTTCCCTGACAATTCTAAGAATTCCTTGTAAGTGTAGACCTACTTTTCAATAAACCCCTCATCTGATTCTAATGTTAATGTGTTAATGAGACATATCAAGTGTTTATCACAGTGCAGCTCGACTTGGCTGCCTGAAGTAGCTCGCAGGCGTCGCTCCATTAACTTTACTTAGTCATTGTCATTGTCAACTTTTTTCCTTTCTTTTTATTTATATATACATACATATATTTAACTGTACTTTGTTTTTCACTGTCTGAACTTTTACAGTCTTTGTTATTGTTTTTATCATGTAAAGTGCCTTTGAGTACCTTTTTAAAGCGTTATACAAATAAAATGTATTAATATTAGTTATTTTTAGATCTAACTGTATCGTTAAAGATATTTCCATTGATGATTTATTTTTACAGTACCCATCATGAGTGATTGGTTCATATTACACAGTAATGTCAGTCCAGTTGTTTCTATCATCTATTAATCTGAAACAAGGTGGCTCAAATTACATTTTGGAATTTCTATTACCAATCCATCACTTTTATTTAGTTGTTAGAAGTCACATATTTCTTTCATGTTTTTTTCAAGAATTTTTAATTTGAACTCATTTTAGATTTTTGTTTGGAACAAACCTCAAAATATTCTTAATAACTGAAATGTAAAACAATTTTATACCACAGAATACAACCATGTACAAAGGAATATTATTTCATATTTTATTCTAATAAAAAAAAAAAAAATTATTAACAATGAAGTGACAATTTAGAGTAGCCGATTTACCTATGCTGCATGTCTTTGGATGTGTGGGAGAAAACCGGAGCATCCCGGGGGAAAACCCAGGAAGGCATGGGGAGAACATACAAACTCCACACTGAAAGTTACCCGCTGGTCGGCAGGTTCTTCCTGTGAGGTCGCAGTGCTAACCACTGCAACCGCCATGCCCCCTTAATGAAATAAACCCTTTCCTCAGCAGACACCTTGACTTGAAACTACAGCAAGTCAACATGTCTGCCGTGAGAAAGGTCTATTGGTTGGTGATTTTGGGGGGGTAGGGGTTAGGAAAGGAGGGGGGAGAGGAGAAGGGAGGAGGTTGGGAGAAGGGAGGAGATGAGTGGGGGAAGGAGAAGGAGAAGGAGAAGGGAGGAGAGGAGAGGGGAAGATGTTACTACTTCTTCCGCCTCTCAGGCTTCTTCAACCCAAGAAAGTGTCTGGTTTGCTTCCATTGAGAGGGCTGCCTTGGCGTTCCCTTCTGAGGCTGCACTCCAGACACTCCGGCCTTCTCCTCAGTGAGTTGGACCTGCATTGGTTCCTCAGTTCCTGGAGTTCCAGCAGTTTCACAGGAGTTGGTCTCCATGGGCTGCTGCTCTTCCTGAGTTTCCTCACGCCTCGCTGTCTTCCGTTTTGGAGGCTGGTGGGCCTCCCTGTCCGCCTGCAGTTTGTTCCGAAGGTCCGTATTGCGCGAGAGCTGGATGCCGAGCTGGGTTTTCAGCTCCTCCTGCTCTCTACAATTCCTGGAATCCTTGTCGATGATGTTCTGCTTCAGGGCCTTGATCTCCTCTGTCATCTGCTGCATCATGACGCCCTTATCAGCTTCCAATTTCCAGATGAAAACCTGGTCATCTGCCGCCTTGGTCATGAGAGACTTGATTTGCGTCTCAAGTTCTCGCTGATGGCACTCAGCCTGTTGTCTCACATTGAGCACATCAGTTTTGTGTCGCTGGCTGCGTTCGTGCTGTGAAACTCTCAAGCTCTCCAGTTGTTCTTGGAGAAGCTTGGTATTGTTCCTCTCCTCCTGCAGCTGAGCTGTAAAGTTCTCCCGGCAGATTCTATGCGCCGATTGAAGCTCCTCGTAATCTTTTTCAACGAGTTTCAGAACATTGAGCGGAGTTTTTGAATCCTCAAGGCTGATCAAGGAGTCCGCAGCCATCTTCTGCCGGAGGGCCTTCTGTTCAGCTCTCAAGGTCATTATCAAATGCTGGTCCTGTGAAACCCTGTCAGCATGAGCCTCCGCTTGCTGTAGAAGCTCACACTTCAGGGTCTCCACCATCTGCCTGGAACTGAGGACGTCAGTTTTGTACCTGAGGCTGAGCTCATGGTGCAAAACTTTCATCTCCTCCAGTTCTTCTAGGAGAACCTTGTTTTTCTCCCTCTCCCCCTGGAGTTCTGCGGTGGACTTATCCGTGCTTACCACGTGTGCCACTTGCAACTCCTCGTGGTTAGCATGAAGATGCTTCTTTCGCTGAGTGATGTTACTTACCTGTGTGGCAATTTTAGGAACACTTTCCAGCAGTTCAGTGAGCTGGCAAGCAACCCGAGGGAGGGTTTCAAGCTCCCTCGAGTTGTCCTGCGCTCCACCTGAGGCCTGCTGTCTCCAGATCCTCCTCTTCCTGTTCTTGTTTGTTGGTTGCGGCATCTTTTGGCTGATTTTAGTCAGGCTCAAATAAATGCTGCTCAAGTTTGCAGAATGTCTCTGATTAGATGTTTCTTCTAAATCTGAGGCCTCGCTTTGTTATCAACTCAGTAGCTCTTTCTCAAAGTGGTGCGACTTATTGAAAGGTCTGAAGTGATATGACTGCCTGCACAGCTGCTGTCCTGATATAGACTTAGATAGATGTCATCAAAGGCATAAAATTGAATTCTTCCTTTAATGTTCACTTGGGTTCTATATGGCTTTGAGGAGTTCCAAAGTTCCATTTCAATTTAAATCAAAACAATTCCATAAACTTTATTGACATTAATGTAACACACAATATTATCCAAGCATGAATGAATTAATCAGATAGAAATGAAAAGAAAACAAACAAACAAACAAACATATGGAAAAAGGTGTAATTTATTGATCTACTGTATATGTGTGTTTATGAAAGTCTTATAGTTTGTGTGTGTGTCTGTACACAGCCAGGACTTATCTTAATGTACAGCTTCCACTGTAGGGCTGTCAACCAACATACATTTGAATATGTAACCAAAATAATAAAAAAAATGGATATTTGCTTATTAAAATTAATATTCCAAGTGAAAAAAATGAACAGGCTGTCGTCGTGTACACTCTCTTGGTTACAGTCCGGGCTCCAGACTAACTTTTTTCACCACCTTTTTTCAGATTTAAAGGAATGGTGAGAAACATTTTCGTAAAGAGGGGGTATTATACTGTTTCACATTTTAAGACATCTAATTTTACAATGTTGGATGTCCAGAATAAACATGGGTAAAGTTTCAAATCTGTAGGTAAAAGTATGTTGGAGTAATCCCCAGGCTTCTCAGCTCTGTGAACGCCAGGTTTCACACAGTTTTTTTCTCCTGAGGAACTTTCAGTTTGTGTTGATTTTTAGCGCCCCCTGTGGACAAAGTTGTACCTCCTATCTCTTTGTCCTGTACATGCTAAAGTTGTGATTTTTTACAAAAACTCTTATCCTGCTTTCTTTAAAATTTGCACGTATCACTCACTTTAACTTTCTGCCCTGGAAAATGTAAACAAAGGCAGGGTGTTGTTAATCGCTTCGTCTGACACCTACCCCTCGCCAGCAATATCAGGCAGAGCTTGTTTATTAGCCTTGACTCTGACCCCTTATGCCTCACTTTGTACACACAGGCTCCAATTGGTCAATATGTCTCAGTCTTGTTACTGCTATTTTCTCTTATCGATTATCTATTATCTTTTGTCACTCATATAGAAAAACTCACAGAAGCTTTAATTTGTTTGTTTCTTAAGGTTAACCTCAGAGGATATCTGTGTCTTAATCTCATGGGTCATGCTAAATCTGCATTCCACCTCAGTTGTTCAGATATTGCTACGCTGCTCCTAGTTTGGGTAGCTATCGAGTTGTCATGTGAGCAGACTCCATGAAGCTATCTACAACTGCTAATCTAAAGGCTAACTTTCTGTCTTTACTTTTAGTCGTACTATAGGAAAGAGTTGGAAATACCTACGTTTATTTTTACAAAGCTATGGCAAGGTCATACTTTTCCTGAATCACAATGTTTTGTTTAGACAGTATTTACAACACAGAGCTAAAAGTTAGTTTGTTAGCTTTAGTAGCTAGCAGCCAAGTCAGCTAACTCTAGCACAGCTTTTTGGCTAGCCATAAGCTTTTACCCAAGACTTTTGAATGGTGCTGACTAGTGCAAAGCTAGCTTGACCCACAGTCAGGACAAATGAGACCAAATTTGAACCTGTAGCTAGAAACAAAACAACAGACACAGCGTTGGGGATATTAGGTGCTAACAGAAACTGTGTTTCTACAGCCATACACGGCTCAGTTCAAAGACGAGACTGTGAAGGAATGTAGGAAGAAGCAGGGCAAGCTTAGTGGTGTAATGTTTCACAGATAACAAGCTCAAATTTACTGCTGAATAAGATGTTCTGTAGGATACAGAGGATGGGCCCAAACTTTTTCTAGGTCTCCCAAAAAACATGATCTATGTTCTCTTTAAGACGATTAATCAGGCGCCTTGCCACCCTGTTCCCTCTGGTAAGGAGAGCAGGAATAAGCAGAGCCTCCTCTCAGGGTGAGGGCTCGAGGAAGGAGAGTCAAATATTTATAGAGCTACACACCAGGATTCATTTCTCTCTCGTGACATTCACTAACTCCTGCTTCAGCAAATAGCCTTTTGGCAGCCATCTCCAGGTAGATAAATGGCTGAGCGTCCAATCACATCTCAATTAATTTTAGCTCCTTTAGAAGTCAAATATAAACATCAACCGGCCCATATAAGAGCGAACCATGAATCATACCCAGAGGAGAGAAATTAAAAGTCAAAGTGACCTTTCGAGGAGTCACTGGAGAGAACTGGCTGGAGGAGGAATGCTGCCATTTCCTCCAAACTACAGTAGGGTGGTTAAAAGGAAAGCCAGTTGCTGGGGTAACTTGTGGCGGTATGTTTTGGTGAAGGCCGAGACAAAGCAACACGTGACAGGCTCGCCGTCCCCCTACAGCTGTGACCTGTCTCCCACCCTGGAGGGAGAAAGAAGAACAGGAAGGGAGAAGAGATGGATTGAAAGAGGGAAAGAAGCATGGAGAACTGGCCTGTAGGAAAAAATTAAAAGTGGAGGAGATAAGAAAAAAAGGACTGGATTATAAGGTTATAGAAAAAATAAGGATGATGTAAAACAAAGAAAGAGAAGTCATTTTCAGTAACACAAATGTCTGTGGCAATACATTTCCCCACCAGCTCCCTCCGCCCTGCCCACTGCTACTTCTACCCCTCCCAACAATGAGGAAACAAAGAGGTCGTAAAATAGCACAAAGTTGTAAAAGACAAAGAAATATAAAAGAGCCGCGCCACACAAAAAAAGATGCTGTAACTGTGAGGGGTCAAAGTGGCAGGGCACCGAACTCTTGACCTCCTCTGTGACCGCGAGCTGCCACCCAGTTAAAACAATACGTTCATAATCTCTCCCTCTCTCTCGCTGTGTGGCTGTGCTTGAGATGCCTCCTGGTAGGCGTCGTTTAAAAACGTCTTCTTCATCAATAATCATGCCTCCCATCCTCCCTCTGTCTGCTACTCACCCAACCCCCCAAAACCTCCTCCATCGCGGGCCCTCTCCAGCTCGACTCGAGTGGGTTGTCGTCCCTCCAACAAAGGACATCTTCTTCTCATCCTCCTCGGAGGAGACAGAGAGACGGATGAGGAGATAGAGGAGTATCAGCTCATCCCTTTAATCCAGGGTAGACAGAGGGACTCTTCAGTGAAGAGGTGGGAAATCCACTGATCAGGGGCTTAAGATGCAAACTCTACAATAGACCTGTGGGGTCATCGCAGCAGGACGGGAAACCAATCTCTGCCTGTGCATTGTGGAGCACACACACTTACTGCAAGCACACAACACAGTTGGTTTATAGTGATAATACTATGCAAATGCACACCTCCACATAGCAGCATGGACTATAATTATGCACATGCACACAAATACAAGCATGACATTAGGGGTCACTATAATGTTGTTTTAAACCTGACTGCGCATAAGCTACAACTTGCATTTGTGGCTACGCTGATATGTGTATCAGTATGAGCATGCGTGTCACTATGTGCGTGTGCGTCATTGTGTTCCTTGTCTGTGTGTAAGGCAGTGAGTGTGCGCCTGCATTCAGCTTCTCCCTGCAGCTAATGAGTGGCGGCCCACCTCTCCAGCAGGCCTGGCAGTCCTTGGCTGTGGGGCTGGAGCTGCCTGTTTTCTCATGGTAATCACACACTTTGTCCCGGGGTGGATAATCCTGCACTGGCATTGTCTGGGCCCCGGAGGAGAGCCCCACAAGGTCGACCCCGCTTCACAGAGAGCCACAAAGACCCAAATGCAGTAGCAGCACCCCACTCCAGGCCTGCGCTCCTCAACACACACCCGTACACGCAGACACACACAAAGATGCATGCTTGCACAGAACTGCACGCACGCCCACTGGAACACACTCATTAGTTATTCTCGATTTCAACAGCAGGGCCTGGAGTCATTAAAACGGGCTGCTTGTGCACAGACATTCTCATACACACATGCATCTACACAAGCATTTTGTAGGATATTGCAAGCTAGCTAATGTTAGCTTCACTTGTGTAACAAAGCAACACTCCCCTACAGCTCCCTGAAAACAAGCAAGTGTATTATATGAACCGTACTAGTGCAGGAAGCCTCTCCTCAGTCGTTCAGTAGCATCAGATGACTGTATATTAAAGGTATAAACGATCAAAACATCCATATTTTAATCAAACTTATTTTCCCAGCACTTAGCTTCTCCCATGGTTGGCAATGTTCCACTCTCTATAAACCTGATATAAATAGGTTGTATCGCTGGGAGCAGAGTAACATGCTTAGGGCTTGGCTTGGCATCGGGGAGCATCAGCTCAGTTGAATATCTGGAGGGGCAGAGAGAGAAGATGAAGCAAAGGAGAGAGGAAGACAGGCTCCCACAGGTCTGTCTTACACTCCATCTACTCGCAAATCATTAATGAGGAGGGTGGGAGGAACAAGGCAAACAGTAGCAAAAACTTGTTGGTCTCTTAAAGCGTCGGATGCACAGGATGTTGCACAGCAAGTTTTGCCTCTGACACCTTCAGACTTCAGGATCAATATGAGCCTGCAAGCCATCAAATTCCAGAGAAGATGAGTAAACAACATGGAAGGAGGAGCACAAAAATGCAAGGATGTAGTTTTGGAGTTGATTTTGTTGAAGTCAGTCTCAGGTATTTAAATGTCTCATGTAGAGGAGAAGAACTCAGGTCTGAGGTCTATTTCAAGGCATGAATGTGTCTCACTGGGTCATTAGCCAGGGGGAGTGCAGCACTGTGGGCCAGTGTGAAGAGGCAAAGAGAGGGTTTGTAATCCTCTATGGCCAATGGGGCACAGCCAAATGTCTGTCTAGCGACACACTAGGACATTTTTGTTCCACAAACAAGTACGACACACACACATGGCCACACATACATACATAAACGCACACAGACACACACAACCCTAGAAATCCCACTGCTTCCAGTCTGGTAATCCTCATTGGGTATTCCGACAGAGTTCTGCTGTGGACACTAAGTTGACAGACAAAGTTAGAGAGTAAAAGAGGAACAGAGGGAGGGAGGAAAACACACACAAAAAAACGTCCCCCTTCTCCGCTCCCCCAGCCGTCATTGGTTGATGGCACCGGGTCTTTTCTTTCCTTTTTGCTAATTGGCCACCCAGGCATTGACTCTGGCGTGATTCTACCCCAAAACACGTGCACGTCCCTTGGTCCCATGAAACACCCCCTGGCTATTCTCCACTCACCTTGCCATTTAAATGACAGAGGTGGAAGCTTGTTACCTTGGAAAAAAGGAAGCAACTCCCTGAGGACTTTGTCGCTGGTGAAAGAACAGTCATCCTGCATATTAGCTAAAAATCTGTTAGCAATTGTAGCTTAAAACATTTATAGAGAGTGAAACTTTTCGCTTGATCCAACGCAGAAAAAAGCTTCAGTTAAGTTGAATGTTTGGTTCCCCAAGAAGTGGAGAAGTGATAAACTTCTATATCTATGTTTGTCATTGTCTAAAAAAATGGCAAATTTCTCTATGCGGTCTGCAAAAGTTTTCACCTTCAGAGCAAAACATTTACCAGAGAGTCCCAAAGGCCGTGATGGACAGGGGATGATCTCGTTATTTCATTAAGTTATTAGGAGCGGTGGAATTTGGCCCCATCTTCCACTTATGCCAACCCGGCCTTTGGGTGTTAACGCAAAGGTCTGCGATAATTTCTTTAAGAGATTGAAAGAGAAAAAGACGAAATGGGAGGGGAAGAAGAAAGGAGAAAAAACGTAATTTGATTGTCTGGAGGCTCCATATGGTTCCATAGATTTCTGGTTCACCCCGGCTGGCTGCTAGCAGACTGAGGCCTTTCACTGTTTCAAAACCGATGACAAACTTCCCTATCCTCCCTTCATCCACCTCTCAATATCCCCCCCATCCCCACCCTGAATCTGGTTAGGGGAATAATAGAAGAGGCAAACAATGAGGGGGCATTGGGGGAGAAAGGAGGGGGGTGTCAAGTGACCCGCAGAAAACACTATCAAACAAGACTGGAACTCTAAGGGGCTGACAATGGAGCGGCCTGCTCTTTTCTGTGCTACGCCACTGGTGGGGCAAGATAAGGGAATTCCTCAATACAGCAAAAAGGAAAAGAAAGGGGAGCTCTGCTTTTGAGAGATTCAGACCTCAAATCCAAACACTCCCCCCGCAGATTATAGCTTGTGTGTTTTAAAGGGTGGCTGAAAATAAAGCAGCACTTTGTTGGACAAGTTAGCCTTGTTGGTGTTGATCTGTGCTGCCATTGTGAGCGGTAGTTTTATGCAGTTCTATGCAGATGACGCCAGATTAGGAAGGGCCTTTAAAGTTGTGATACAGAGATCTATCAGAGTAATTCAAAAGGTAGCACAATGGCACTAACTGCTGCAGCTGTCTAAATTTATTAAGCCTTAAAATGAATCTGAATAAACAGCGGATTGAGCTGCTGGTCTCGTACTCCTTATCAAACCTCTCAGTGCACTCTGTTTGACTTTTGTGCTCCAAGCCAGAACGTCGGCACCGTTTGAAAACCAATCCTATGGTAATGTAATAGATTGACTGATCTGAAAGTCAAATAGTGGGCAAGATAGTGAAGTCGGCCTCGGGCCATGTGAAAGGAAACGTGAAGTTGTGCAGAAGGCGGTGAGTCACAACATTTAGATTTACACTGACACATCGTCAAAACACTCCACATGCAGCCCGAGGCCACGGTGCAAGCCTGGATCCTCCACGTCAAACAA
Source organism: Semicossyphus pulcher (assembly GCF_022749685.1). Lineage (NCBI taxonomy): Eukaryota > Metazoa > Chordata > Actinopteri > Labriformes > Labridae > Semicossyphus > Semicossyphus pulcher. The sequence continues at coordinate 21,251,310 of NW_027211759.1, forward strand.
GGTGAAGCGTCTCACCGAGGCCTGACCATGCCAACTAACTGTCACACACGCAAACACATGGCAGTCCCAATCATACACACACATGCAGGGTGCAGAGGTCACTCTCACCCTTGTGTTGTTTTTGCTGTCAGAGAACAAACCACTGTGTCCGTCTGGCAGAGCCTCACGAAGGAGCATGGTAAAAGGGAAAATGCATCATTAATAAAGGGTAGAGGTGTCTCGCCCTGACCTCCCTGCCCAGAGTGAAACTGGTGGAGCTGGACCTCATCCAACCAGCAGACTGACTGCAGAGTGCAATGTTTTGTTCTGGCCTCTGAAGATAGAAGATAATAAAACTCATGGATCTTTTGCGCAGAGCGTCCTCCCTTAAACATATTTCACATCTCACCGTTGGAAACCTTCCCCAAACCTAACCGATTGGTTGGTTGCCCAATATACAGGCTGCTTTTTTAATGCATTTTTTTGTCCTTGTTATGCCTTTCTTTAGAGAGAGGGGACAGTGGAAAGTGTCGGAAACAGTGAGAGAGTGGGGATGACATGCGGCAAAGGTTGGGAGTCGAGCCCGGAGCTGCCACATCAAGGACTGTAGCACATATGGGACATGCAATTTAGCCGCTAAACCAGCGCCCCAACCTAATAGCTTTAAAGCAAAGACGGAACGATGGAAAGAAAGATGGATGCATGACAACTTGCTGTTGTCTTTGCATTTATGAATTTACTCATAAAGTGAAGCACTCCACATCTAAAAATACAGGACATTTTGGGGACACAAAATCAATCAGATGGACAGTTTTCTGAACTTTTATCTGAAAGTTTTCTCTAAGATGAAGCTTGGAAAGTAGGGGGTTTAAAGAGAGGAAGAGACAAGAGAGAAACAGCTCAAAGAGAGAGGGGGCTTATTGGAAAACTAGAGGGCACACCTTTTTTTCTGCTAAATTTGAATCCTGCAGCTTCAGTATCTCTTCTGAAGTCACAGCTTTTCCCAATTGATCTCCCTGTAGATACAGGCAGAGATGATGATGCCACGTTATGCAGCCCTTTTGAAAAACAAAACGGCATCAGAGAGCGAGCCAAAAAAAATAAAATTGACCGTTAAGACGTCGCACGCAGAATAAAACCCAGCCCAATGCTTATCTCAACGTTTGGGGCAGAAGGGGCTTTACTCTGGAGCAGAGCTGCTCAAATATGCGCTATTTGCACAGCGTACAACTTCCCAGTCACTGCGGATTAGGCAAACAATACGGCTCCCCCATACTGCCCCCTCCACCAAAAAAAAAAAACCTCCACCCAAATTAGTCTTTCTTTGGCCAGTTATAAAGACCTGAGTATGAATGAGGGCCTCTGTTAGTCTAGGGAAGATAACACACACTCACTCACAGTAAGGGGGAACTAACGTTGTGTTTTCCAGCCGTCCGACACATCTGATTGGCAAGACATGATTTATCTTGCCGGACTCCGTGCTCTGATTGGCTAACGGGCATAACTGACCGGGGCATGTTTCACACCTGTCCAACAGTTGGCTTGTATTGTTTGTTTATGTGTGCACAGAGCCCTTGTACGTACATGTATACATCTTCTATTAATGTATGAGTGTGGCACACATGGAAAGCCTTCCTGCTGCGTCCTGATTAGCTTTCTAGCTCTGGGAGTTTGGCAGACCTGCACCAGACCTGCAGAAACAGGAGTCCGAGCCAAACCACCACACAAACAACGTTTAGTTTAATAGCAACAAAAAATGAGACTCCGCAGAGAGCAACTTTCCATCACTGGAGAGAAGAGACATGCATGCACACAGCAGTGTTGTGCTTGCATAGGTGTTTTTTTGTAGCGCACAATACATGAAGTAGTGAGTTGAGTTGTGATTTGATTTATGGAGCTCAGGCTTTATCAGCCACATGCGGTTGCAGAGTCCCCCCGAGCAAATTCCTCGCAGTCAAATAAACTGTAACATGCCCACCTCTAATCACTAAGTGGAGGAATAACACGACCAGTTTGCACTGCTTCATCTCCTCATGATAGAATCTCTTCCAATTGCACCTGTAAGCTGTCACTCAGAGACGAGCAAGATAAACATTCGAGCCGCTCAGAGGATGACTCACACGTGTTCAGATGACCTGATCTTTGGCAGGTATTTGATTGTGTATTATATTTTCTTATATGAACGCTGAAATAGTTGAAGTGTGATAGATGACAGTCATTGCCAGGTTAAAAGGTAAAAAATAATGTGCATTAATTCCAGCAGTTGGCGGTGGGGGTAAAGAGTCCACGCTGACACGGGAGAGACCTGAAGTAGTCGAGCTCGCCTGGATTCCAAATAAAGTTCTTTTTTTTTGTGTGTGTGTGTGTATAGGTGTGAGTATGTGTATGCGTGCGTGTGCATGTCTTAAAGGGAGAAAAAGAGCGAGCGCAAGGTAACACAACGACACCAAGAATGTTTAATTAAATTCTGGAACAGGCTCTGGGTGCTTGTGCTCTAAATGGCCCTCCAGCTGAAAGGAAGGATTAACACTGAGCACGGACAGGCCTGCAGCTACGGCACGCTCATTACTGCAGAACGGAGAGGTAAGTCTGAGGAAGGAGGAGCAGAGAGAGAGAGAGGCAGAAGGTGAGAGAGACAGAGAGGAGAGGGAGCAGAGAGACAGTTGAGAGATGATGGGTGTACAAGTGCAGAGGATGGGTACCAATGATCTCAGAGCACAACAGCAACCCTGTCTCTTACAGATTGGGTTTATGTATTACAGTTTTTGCTTTTTTGAATACATATTTTCTTTTGTTTTGTCCTTTTTATGATGAGTTAAGAACGTATCTAATGAATAAAATGTGTGTTCAAAATACTGAAATGTTCAGGTGCACTGACGACAGCAGGATTGGATGGTTGGTAAATTTTAATTCTTACATGTTGGCCACTTTTGTATCTAGAACCTCGAAGAAAAATGGTTTATTTCTTTAATGTTATTACTTTAATCTATGTGTCTTTTTTCTTAATAATGGTGTAAGCCTGTCTTGGGCTGGGCATATTGTTTATGCATGACACAATTATAATAAGTCAAATCAAATCGTATTTTTTGGAGGAAAAAATGAACCACTGCCTATCCCTATCTAGCCTGTACTATAGAAGTGGCTACATATACCGTAAGCTATAGTTGTAATAGCTATAGTCCCATCAGCTCAACAGTTAAGCTCGTACCACATACCCCAATGCCCCCCCTCTCAATTGCAGCCGAGGACCTTTGTTGCATGTGAAGCCCGTCTTCCCCCATCGTTTCCTGTCGAACTTACAACTGTCATATAACCAAAGCGTATCTTGTGCGTCAAGTCATCATGCATCAACTCAATATTTAACCATGATCCAAAGCGTTTACTGAGTGCTGTGAGTACCTAAACATCAGGTTTAAAAGTTATTCATCAGGATTCCAAGCGCAAAACTTGTATGCAAAGCCGCGCTATCAGCGTTTACCTCATGCATTGATCAATTTTCTGTGACTTGGCAAATATTCACTGACAACCTTTCATCACTACATGGATAGAAAACATAATCCAGGCAGCATCAGGTTTTACCCCAACCCGTCTGATTATCTAATCTGTCTCTGCCATCGTTTACTGGCAACTTGTTGAAACTTAGCTAGCTTGGAAAGTAGTAATTAGTAGTATCGTAAACGTTAGCAGTCAGTAGTGAGTTTGCAAAAATTACAATGACGGTTACAGTGGTCATAGCATAGCGTCACCCCATCCATTAACGGGACTGGCTCCTTAGGTTTGTGACGTCTCAAACCTGCCAATCTGAAAGCGTCTTGTTCAGCCTGTCCTTCGTACACTGCAGTTTAAAAGCAGACAGGCCCAGCCATGGAGATAACTGCTTATGTTGTCCTGATATGTCTTGTAGCACATGAGAAACACCACATGGAGATGTTTACAAGGTTAAACACTTGATTTTCACTGGAGGGGGTCTTTAACTTATGTTGTTGATGATGGCCGAACTACAACAATAAGTTACATCCACCGCTGTAATAGACCGGAATTATCCTTAAATACCGTCTGTATATTATGAATGCACAATTGCAGTGACAGCCGTTCTAGTAGGGTTACTTTTATAGGGAAGTTTAAGTAAAATTATTTTGTAATAAATGTTTTGGAAAATGACTTTTTTGCCTGGCTGAATCTGTGTAGACCAAATATCAAAGAAATTATTTTTTAAATCAATACCTGCATATTCTCACATAGCGCAGCCTCTAAGGAGAAAGCAAACAAACAAACTTTAAGATTCCAGCAGAAAGCATCCAGAGAAACAAAAATGTGCGAGACAAAGACTTGAATTTGCCATCATATTAGAACATGGTCTTTTCTGAGAGTGGGCCCTGGCGTCCGCCAGAGCTACAAGGATTAGCACTCTTCAGCTCAGACACGCTGACAGCCTCTCTCCGGGGCGTCTGGACGAGTGGGCAGAGGAGAGTTCGACCCCGAGCCAAGCCCCCTGAGCCCCGGCCATGTCTGCATTATAGCCACAGCCAATCTAACTGTGCTCAGTGTCAACGGCTCACACACTGGATTCACAGGGGGCAGTTTGCTCAACCTGCAGGCTTATACCCTCAGACGTCCTGTTGACCAGGCTGCTCCAGCTGGCAGGCAAATACACACATTTACACTCTGGCCCACAAACAGCACTTCATTAAGCTTCTTGAAACACTGCAGTTTGTTGAGGAAGTGCATCACAATTAAAAACACATATGTGCTTTAGGTCTATTCAGCTTGTGCTGGGATTTCTGTAAGGCTTTAGTCAACATACAGGAGTAACGTACGTGCATACTGATAAACATAAGTGTTACACAAATACATTCCTTGTTACGGGACTCATTTAGGTACTGGAATGTGATGGCAGTAAGTATGTGAAAGTATGTTTGAGAGAGATCAACATTCCTGTGCAGAGCAAAGTGCAATGTCAACAGGCAGGGATAATTTGATTAAGTGGCTGCTTTGCTGTTTTTGCACTTCGACGAGTAAACCAAATAAAGCTCCTTTCACAGGTTAATTCTCCCCGTCTTATAATGGAGGGAACTGAAACGGCAGAGAAGCATGCATGTCTGAGACAGGACGCGGCATGAGGTTTATGTAATAATGTACACACACAATTTTTAAGATATAGTAGTAGAAAGTAACATAATGGATAAATGCACTTGCAGGATTTTATTGTTTAATGTGATTTAAATGAGTCTCATTTCTCTTTAGGTATGACAAGTCAATCTTTATATGTCTGTCTCACGTTAAAACAAAAGATATCGGCTTTGAAAAACTGCTGAAAACTGGTTTTGTTTTTTTGTTGTAATGTTGGTGCACTCATCCTTCTATGGATCTTGATACCCTGCAAATTAGTTTCTCAGTTTGGAATAAAGAAGAATTTGCCAAAGCCAGTATCCCCAATACACATGCACCTACACTGACTTCTGGTGCAGTAACAGTATCCAACTACCCTTCTCTGCTGGTGTTGTGCGAGTAGCTCACTAGCTTTCACTTGTGGTGTAGTCTGCTCATGCACAATGCAGCGAGACTTTATTTATCCCAGAGGGGAAATTCAATGTTTTCACTCTGTTTTTTTACAAACATAGGCCTGAAATACACACATGCACAAACAGGACTCCATGGACATGCACTAATGGAGAGATGTCAGAGTGAGGGCACATGGACATGCACGTGGGGGAATCAGTGCCTTGCTCAAGGACACCTCGACGGAGCCCAGGGAAGGAGCTGGCACCTCTTCAGCTACCAGCCCCATTCCACGCTTGGTCCATAATGGGACCCTCCGGTTCCCAAGCCAAGACCCAACAGACTGAGCTACCGTCTACCTCCATGTTATCGGGCAGGACACGTCTCAGAAAGACAGGCAGTGACGTTATCACACTTTCACTCTTGTTTTTAAAGGTGCTATATAAATAAAATTATTATTATTATCATCCTATAATGTACGGTGGTGCAGTGGTTAACACTATCGCCTCACAGCTAGAGGGTTTCTCATTCGAATCCCAGTTTAGACATAGGGGGCCTTTATCTCTCTCTGGATGCATGGGTTCTCTCCGGGTACTCCGGCTTCCTCCCACTGTCCAAAGACATGCTCCTTAGGTTAACTGGTGACTGAAATTGCCTCGGTGTTAATGTGGGCTTGAAAGGTTCTGCGTCTCTATGTGTCAGCCCTGTGATTGACTGGTAACCTGTCCAGGGTGTACCCCGCCTCTCGCTCAATGGCTGATTTTTAAAGTTCGAATCTCGAAGATCTCAGTTTCGTTCTCTTTGGCGACACCTACAGCGACAACACGGTAATTGTCGCATACTTGGGGTAGACAGTAGCTCAGTCTGTAGGGACTTGGCTTGGGAACTGGAGGGTGGCCGGTTCAACTCCTGGTACAGACCAAGCCTGAAATTGGGGCTAGTAGCTGGAGAGGTGCAGTGTCATTTCCTGGGCACTGTCGGGGTGCCCTTGAGCAAGGCACCGAATCTGCAACTGCTCGGGGTGCATGTCCACGATAATTGTTTCTTAAGTGCAATTCAAAAACACTTCATATGAACCACATCACTGTGGGTACATAAACTCCTTGATAACTTGAATGACTTCATGGTCAAAGATACAAATACTGAATGTTGGTATAAGCAGGCAATGCAGCACAGTTAGCCTTGCTATACACGATCACTCCAGCTCATGATCGCTACATCATAAAGCTCATAAAGTCTGTGTATCAAAGTAACATAATTTATCTGGTGATAAAAACAAAGCAACAAGCAATTTGAAATCAATCAATTCAAGGACAAACTGACGAACGAATAAAAGAAAAGTACAGGAAATTAGAAGCTCGGCCGTGTTGAAGCAGCAGTTTATCTCCAGACAGTTAATATTGACTTCTATTAGGCTGACACAGACAGACAGAGAGGTCGGAACGGCACGTCTCTTCACAATCACTCCTGCTCCGTGAAAGCTGTGAAGGCGAAGACCTGCCTGTGACGCTGCTTATCTCTATTTATCTAGCTGCACAACAGCCGCATATGAATCACACCTTTGATAGTCGCAGCGTGCAAGTGTGACAGCACGGAGGGTCGCCGTGACTGAGCGGATAGACGCCAGTGAAGTTGTGTTCAAGTTCAAAGAAAACCATGCGTGGTGGGAAGATAATGCTGCATTTTTTGAAGTTGTTCCAAGTGACTTTCAGCTCTGAAATTCGTGTTATTTTGATAGTTTGAGGGCCAAACCAGCTCCCATTCACAAGTCCTCGCTTAGTTTCCCAGCTGAAATCCAAGCCCAACGTGTTGTTGTGTGTGTGCGTGCTCATCTCCATGTATGTAAGCCTTTAAAGTGTGAGAGTAAGCACCCCAGAGTGTGTGTGTGTGTCTCTTGGAGTTGCCTGTGGGATTTAGATCCAAATGAGTGGAGTGTTGGTGCATTAATGAGTAACACACAACCTTCGTCTCCAACAATAACCCCCCCTATACACACATCTATTCTCTTTAAAAAAAACACCCTCACACACACCACCGCCCTACACCTCCTCCCGCTCTGCTCTGCTGACATTTCAAGGCTGTGTTGGGAGCCAGAGGAGGAACTTCTTCATTTGGAGTGTGAGACAATGTGGCAGGCCGGTTGGCTTTGTGCTCCTGACATCCCGCCGAGGCACAATATGGCCCCGTCAGGGATCAGTGGGAATACACAATGCCCATTACCCACGGGGCCAAGGCGGAGGGCCTCTGGGGCAGGGCCGGGATGGGCCTGTTTCCAGACTACGGGGTGTCTAGGCCACACTGAAAGAGAGATAGAAGAAGGAAAGAAGATCAGAGAGGAGATGGAGGGACAGAAGATTAAAGATAAAAGAGAGAGGTGAAGATGAGACGGGAATGAAGAGGCATGCAGGAGGGAAAGTAGGGAGGAAGAGGAGGGAAAGTGGAGGATGAAGAATAAGGGTTATGAGAAAGAGTCCAAAAAAGGAGGAGGATACAAAAGAGGGGGGATTGAAAGGAGAATAAACATGGAGCAGGTCCTCTGCCAGAGATGGGGCGCAATGAAAGAGAGACGACTCTCTGCCTGGGGGTGCATCTCCCTGGGGATACAGAGGGAGTCGAGGGCGAGGGGGGGTCCGTTTATCTTGGAGCTGAACTTGGTTGCTTGATCACACCCCAAGCATAAAGGCAGCCTTGAACAAACGGGGCCTTGGAAGAGATGCATTTTCACCTTCACTGCTGCTAGTTTGACCCCGGGGCTCTTTGAGGGAACACAGTGGGTGGACAGGAGCACACTGGGGGTGGACGTCAGGGGGCCAGAGGGGCCAGAGGTGGTGACCGGGGGCCACAGAGGGGCACCGTGAAGGACAGAGGGAAAGATAGAGAGGGTGGACGTGGGTCAACGAGTCAGGTGAACTTAACCATCAGTCTCCCACGAGAATCTACCCTCCGTCACTTCTGTCCACTTTTCTTTTGGAAAGCGCTAAACCAGTTAGCTGGACAAACAATCTGTGATCTGAAACCGAGATCGTACCTTCAAACGAGCAGGGAGGGTGGGAAAGTGTTGCAAAAGGGATACCATGACCTCTGTGCTGGAACATTAGATTATCCCAAAGTCAACCAGCCCTGTTCTAACGTAACCTGTAATTATCACCCCAGTTTAATTTGAGATGAAAGACTGCAGGGCACGCATGATCTAACTGTTCCTGCAGCTCCTGACCAAACGTTTGCTCTCACCTTAGTTAGGGGTCAGAACAAGTGTGATTAAATGGGTCAGCGCTCACCTATTTTCAGCCCCTGCTGACAGGGAGATGCATTAGTAATCTGGGAGTTCTTCCCTGGAAAGAAGGGGGGAAAGAGAAAACTGCTGTGCCGGTGGGTTTTGCATGTGCCCCAGGAAGCTTCCCACCAACGTCCCAATGGAGCATCTTTCCTGTGATAGAGGTGCTCTTATCTATATACAGCCCGCTCTGGCAGAAATTAAATGAATTCCCTGTGAAGTACGCTCCTTCAGAAATATCCTGCACTCATTTGGGGCTGTGTACCAAATCCTTCTTTGCCCCACTCTTTTTTTTTATAGCAGCCAGCTAAAAATTGCCAGATGGCTCTATCGTTCTATCGCTCCCTCACATTTATTGTCTCACAGTCTGTTGCGGCAAATGCACATCATTTTCTTCCCATGTCTCTGATTTGCATGCAGTCTTGTGCAAATAATCCCATGTAGTTTGGTAAACAGACAATTTGGTTCACACGGGGTCAGAGGATGGAGGCAGTTATGTAGAAGTCTGGTAAAGTGGAGTTATGTACAGTGAGGTGAAAACTATTCAAAGCCCGACACAAAATATGTGACAGCGCACAGTGTGCACCCACAACAACAAACAGCCTCTTGTTTTGTGTTCCTCTTCACTCACTCTATCCTCCATCTCACCCTCCTGTCCGCCGCTCTCGGTGCTAAAGGCTCCACCCTGGGTGCTGCCACAGGTTTATTTAGAGCTGGGGGCATGTCCGCACCGCACAGCTTGTCTGAATGGAGACTCACAACATGTGGCGAAACCCCCCACCGAAACTCACCATCTGGCCTGGTCCTCTCGGCGGCATGAGACCCGCGCACTGCAACACGCTAGGGAATACACAGAGTGCACAGATGTGTGATCAAAATATTCCCATGCTCGTGCACGCTTGGAGGCACTGGGAATTTTTGGGGGGAGTTGGCACTTGTTCCCTTTCTTCCTACTTTGAAGTACTTTTTTTTTTACCATGCAGAGTGATACTTCATGTTAGTATAATATGCCACTTTTATTTACATATTTAAAAGATGGGTTTTTGGTGAGAAAATCACGAACCCAAGCAAAAATCTACTCTGACCTCAGAGGGGACAGACTGAGGCTGAATGCCCATAAGCACGTTGACCTTTAGGGGTCAGAAATCATTGTGTCCTCTCCCTCCACTGTGTGGTCTCCGGTGTATAATTGACATTTAATGAAGGCCTCTGTTAGCGTGGGGCCATAATGGCACTGGGTAAAAGAATGGAGAGAGGGTGAATGGGTTGAAAGGGGGGGGTGTTGGAAAATATGGGGAAATATGTTGGATAAAAAGTGAAAATATCTATGTTAGGTGAGACATGTTGCTAAGGAAAAGGTGTAAATAGAAGTGTAGGGAGAACATACGAGCTTTATGAGGAGGTGGAGGAGAGGGGTTACACGGGATACATGGGGAGAGCTGAAGAACAGACGCAGAGGACAACAGCCTGTTGTCTGGCTGCCAACCCCATCTGTCTACTTTCACATCACATCCATCAACCGCAGAGAGCGAGAGAGATGGATGAAGCGATGGAGAGAGAGAAAATGGACATGTTAATGCATAACGTTAACACCATGCCCTGATATGTCATTGTAATAGCATTCCAGTGCATGAGAGGGGCACCAGAGTGATCCGTTTGTAAATGACAGCACATCAGAACAAGATGAATCACTGTTACATAACCAACGCTACAGTAATTATGTTCTTCCCAGGGCATGTCTGGGTTCAAGAGCATCAAACATCAACTGTCACACTTACTTAGTGACAGGATCAAAGTGGCTCAGTCTTTTCACAAACAGCATCTACAGTAACGAAAAGGTGTGTGCTGTCCTCATTTGCCTACCTCTTAGAAATGCAGCCTGTGTTTGTAGGGAGGGGCTGCTTTTTTTATCAGCTTCATACCAACTGAAGTTGGCCAAGTATCAAAGTTTCCACTCAGGGGGAGAACCATGCTGTATTGCAATGTTACACAAAATGTGAAAAGTAAACAACTGTGTGGGCAGAGGTTAGCCTTTGTGGAGTGTGACTTAATAATGCCGCAGTAAAAAAGGGTTTTGCCTGAGGTCAGACTGCGGCCTCACAACAGGAACAAGAGATAAGCAGATACAGAACACAGAAGAGGGAAAACCCCATGAAATACCTGTGACAGAAAACGGGACTTCTTTCTTTATCTTAAAGCACAGTTGGATAATGAGGGACCAACATATTAGCTTTGTCACTATACTTTTAGCATAGTAATTTGGGCTCTCTGTTGACATTTATAGAAGTACCTCAATCCATTTGACACACTGACTGAACACACGGAGAGATTAAAAACATTCTCATGTCTCCGGCTGGAAACCCTCTGCAACAAAGGAGCAGGGTGGGTACAGGTACGGTATTAAAGTAGGGCACACCTGAAGGCTGAGGTAGTCTTCAAAAGAACAATTCATGAAAGGAATTTTTGTAACTAAAACATACAACATTTGGTTCGTAGTTTCTATATTTGATATAGAGCTCAAAATATGGCTCACCGTTATAGTAGTCAGGTGGGTTTACCTGTATTTTTTGGGCTTCATTCCTAACTGTCCCAGAACAAGAAGAGAACAAAGCTACTTCTTTTTATAAAGTTGATACTTTTACAATCTCGGATCACATCGGCTATAGTCTGATGACGATATAGCCTCTGGGCACCCCTGTGAACATGCCGGGGCATGTAGCTGGCGGTTAGCGATAAAAAACTTCCTTTTCCGCGTGCTACATTACATACACATTTACATAAAAAGAAACCGTTTTTCTTGTGTGGTCTAACCTTCGCCGAAGTTTCAGCATCATGATGCAGATTAGTATAAAGTAAAAATGAAGCTTTGTCAGACCTGTCCTCAAGAGGAGAAGTTAAAGTTCAAACTTCTTTTAAAATTCTCATTTGTTGAACGGAGGTCAGATCGATCATTTCTGATGCATTAGAGGAAGTCGGGAAATCTGAACGCTGAGCGGCTTTCGTGACACAGCGTCTAGGGAATTTATCTCAAGTTAAATTTTAGATCTAGAACGTGTTGTTAGCTATTAGCATGCAGATGTCTGTTTAAAGTGATTAATAAGAAGTTAAATGTGTCACATGACTCTGATGGGAGCCGGGATGTCATTACGGAGCATTACATTCCACCTGCTTTTGCTCTCCACACGGACTGTTTTCCTGCATACGCTGCAGCCTGCTGATACGTGATTGGTCAATATTTATCGGACTGCCAAACCAGAACACTTGCCGTCCCGGAAATCCTCGTCCCTGCCTACAGAATCTGTAAATGGAGATTAGTACTTTTATAATCCATACATACAGGGGTTATACATGCTATAACCTTGATGACACAATGTATAAGAGGTTCAAACCCCTTTGATTGTACTGCGACCTCTCCAGAGGTCATAAAGTGAAGAGCCCTGTGTTAATTACCCTGCAGGCTACTTACAGTATATCCTGTGTTTTGTTCCCTTATAATTACAAAACTGCTTTCAATGATGATGATTTATAACCTTCTCATAATTACAAAATTGCTACCTTCTAGACCTATTACACTGCAGACATTTTTATTAAAATAACTCAGGCGTTACACAACATGATAGATAGCTCATTTGATTCAACTGTCCCAGTTAGCCATGACAGTGTCACAGTGACCAAACATGAACTATACCAGGATCCTGAAACTGAGAGGGCTAAATGTTTTTTGGAGCCCAAACTGAGCATATTTGAGAGAGAGGATGGAACATAAGAGTACCAAGGGGTTGACAAATGCCTAAGATTTTAAAGCTATACATTCGACGCCAATGGCTAATTCATTAGCTTGTGTATAAGCTAGTTAGCAAAGTGTTTCCCTCGTAGGAGAGCAGGTGGCGGGTAATTTACACGAACCGGGTAAAAGAACCGACCTTCACAGACTTCTTGGACGGCCTGTTAGTACAACTAATGGCACAGCAAGCCACAGGTCCAGTTTTAGCTTGAAAAATCTCCAAAAGGCACCAACACTGCAAACAGAGCCAAGAGGCCAATTTCCTTGACTGGATTAGCTGTAATGGCACCTAGCATACAGCAAGCAGCACCAACATGTCACTCGGTTGCATGCAGAACTATAAACCTTCATGTAATTTAATAGGTGAGTTACTGAGAAGCTAAAGCAACCAAAACTGTTTTTGTACCATGCTTTCAACATTTTCATGTGTGGCCTCAAGGGGATTGACTCGCTTTTGGAGCTAGCCTCAAGTGGTCAGTCAAGGAACTGCAGTTTTGCCACATTCGTAGAGGCTTTGTTTTTCAACCCCAGTGGTTGCCACTTAGTCAAAAGCCTGCTTAGAAATGTAACAGATATGTTTATTTGTTGTATTCTTTTCTTTCCATATAACTTAATTAAGTTATTAATTAAATAAACTCTCCCAGATGAGACTTTGCAGTCACAAGGTCAGATGACATTTCTTTTTTACCGTCTTGTCCTCATTCTGCTATTTCCTGTTTGATCCTATTAAGCAATAATTCAAAAAGTTTATGTTTTCTTTTACTTTACTCTTCTAGTTTGTGGAGAACCAACCTCGCAGAGTGCAAGGCAGGCAGAAAACTATTAAAACCTCCCATTCCCTAGGCTTTAAAAACAGTCTAAAGAAACGCCTTTAAATACAGAGCTGTGCAGCAGATTCGCCCCTCAGGGAGAAGCTCAGAGAGATTGCTCCCAAACATACTTTACTTAACCAGCACTTATTCTCACAGCTCTTTGCAAAATTATACAACTATGTTTGTCATTCTCTTGTTCACACAATGTCACATTTATAGTATAATTGAGTTTCTTTGTGTGCTTCCTGGACATAATGCACTAATGATGGATGTCATTATTATGCATCATATTGTCACGGTTTCAAATCTAAACAAAAGGTTGAGGACCCAGATTCAGACTTAGATAAATAGGTTTAATAAACAGAAGGCAAAAAATGCAAAAACAAAATCTAACTCCAACAAAAGACAAAAAGGATCATCAAAAAGGCGGAGCAAAAAACTTACAACAAAACCAGGAACAGGTAATCCAAGAGACATGAGGGGTTAGGGGAAGCACGAAGAATATCCATCATGGACATAGACAAAACTCCAGAGAAGGACAACACAGGATGGACGACATAGACTCACGTACGATGGATCACAATGAACAGGCAACAAGACAGGGGAGCACAAAGACTAAATAAACTTAGGAGGTGAGGCTAATCAGACACAGGTGAGACAATCAAGGGGCAGGTGAAAACAATCAGGGCAGGGCACAGAATCAAACAGGCGGGAAAACACACAAAGGCAGGAAGTGGACCAACACGAGAGACAAGGTGACAAAGTAAAACAGGAAATGATCTAACCAAAGAGACACAAGTGAAATACTTAACTAAACAAGACTAAACACTGACAAGAACACAGAATAAACTAAATACAAAACTAAACGATGAAAACTCATGACAAGGGACAAAGTGACAAGGTAAATCAAGAAATAATAACTGAACATCGAAATACAAGACAAAAACATAACTAAAGTAGATTGGCTCATGACACATATGTGTTTTCTCATATGCCAAGACATCACATTGTCGTGTTAATACAGGAAATGCGAAAAACAAGTACATGTGGGGCAGAAGATTAAACAACATATAAAAACAGAGAGGTGAATGAGCTGTTTACAAGTTTGGAAGAAAAAGTTGGCAGCATTTAATTAAGACTGAGAGGATATTTTGTGGTCCTCAACATTTGCATAAGATCTCATTGTCTCATCTTGTTCACACACACACACACACACACACACACACACACACACACACACATACACACAAACAGGAAGACTTGGACTTTTTCTTCATACCTGACATCATCCTTCCACCTCTCCCAGCTTGTCCTCTCTTTCCGTCTGTACCTGTAACCACACTCTTAGAGCAGTTAACGGCGGCTGAGGAGTGTGTGTTTGTGTGTGCACATGTACGTGTGTTTAATATAAACAGACTTGGAGTCATCCATCTGTCAACACAAATACACTATCGACACAGGGTGCCAAACTTTAAATTATACACACACATATAATTTTTGTTCATGTGTTCTTTTTAAAACTGCAAGTGTGTGTATATGTGGGTGCATGTGCACGTACGTGTGTGCGTGTACTTTTCACACTGTCTTAGAGATTGGCATGGGAGAGGTAATGACTTGTAACTGGGTGTCATGATTAAAGGCCCACAGCTATTTGAACCTTACAGAAAAATCATTAAAGCATAGGGGCGACACCTCCAGAGGCTCCAACTGTTGATCATAATCAAACGGAGATGATTGAAATAAGACATACCAATATTTCCTGATTTAGTGAATGTTGTGCGTCTTCAACTTCACACAAACAGACACACAAAGAGCAGAGTTAGGGCTGTGCAGTTGCCTGTCACTAGCTATCAGGTGTTCACACATGTGGAGAAGGAGGGACGAGCCGTGTGCATACCTGGCCCTCTCCCCTGCAGGTTACCTGTCAATCACACCATGTCACGGCTCACGGAGGCTGCTTCAACACTGTTGAGTAAACTAGAGATTAGTGCTCACACAGCACTAATAATCTCCATCACCAGTCACATGTAACTGCAGTCTGTAGTTATCTAAACAATTATATCTGGTTACGAATGTTTTGATCTATTTCCACTCAATGCAAGTTTGCCTTTACTGCTTAGAGGATTTATGGGAATGATCAAAAGTATTCAGTCATTTTCAATGTTATTTTATTACAATATGAAAAATTATAGTTGACTTTAATGTAGCTTTATTTGTAGTTTATCATTTTCCAGTGTAATAAAAGAGAAAAAATGATAAAACAAATCTTCAGGCTCACTCAAAGCGAGGTAAATAAATCCATATTAGGAATACATCATCTAGGAGAGGTTACCTGCCATTGTAGACAGATTATCTTTTGGTCACAGTCTGTTAAAGTGAGGTTGTTTCTGCCATCAATTTTGCATTTTCAGTTAGAGTTCAAACATGGCCTGAAGCCCGCCAGCGAGAGAAAAGTTTAAAGGTCAGAGGTGTAAAAAAAGACGACACTGTTATCTGTCATAATTCCGCACTGATGCATATTTTACCTTGAGAAATGTTTGGTGGGAAAATAGAGGAACAATTGCCCCCAGGGTCACTGAATTTCCACGTAACTGCTTTTTCCCTTTTCAACTCTACTCTCACCTTTCTTTGTCCACCTTTCAAGAAGAGACTACCTTCCTCCTTCACCAAATAGTCGTCAAGTCAGCAGGATCTAAACCAGACACTTGCAATTTCAGCACACCTGACAGCAGTCATGAATATAGATTTGGCACAAGGATAACTCTGCTTTTTCAATGAGGTTGACCAAGCATTATATGGTATTCTCACAATAAAATAGTCCCTGATCCAAAGTAGAATCATATGCCCTTCAGACTTTTTACACATCTTACAGTTAAACCTTGTGTGTTTTAATGGTTTGTTTAATCATGAATTTAATGTCACTTTCACCAATTAAACATGTAAGGGATAATGTATAGCGAGCAGGTTGTTATCGCAGAATGGAACCCAGACAGGGTTAGCAGGTCTTTTGTCTCATCCTGAAGGGGTTCCTCCGCAATAACCTGCTCACTATATATTATCCTGCTTATTACACGGCTACCCACTAACCAAATCAATTACTTGACTCAATATATTGATTGTGAAATGATTTTATTAATTTAAAAATGACTTTATTTCCATTTTCTATTTAAAAATATTCTGTTACACTCACAGAGAGAGCTGCGTTCATAGCAACAGTTAGCCAAACTCTGTAGCCTTCTTAAAATAAATGAACTAAGCTGTTTATACTCACCTTAAAATTAGCTAACCTAGCTGTTATAAATCACATTAAAAGGAGCTAACTTAGCTGTTTTTTACTGACATTAAAATGAGCCAACATAGCTGTTGTTACTCACATTAAAATGGGCTAACCTGTTACAACTCACATTAAAAGGAGCTAAGCTAGCTGTTATAACTCACATTAAAAGGAGCTAACCTAGCTATTTTTACTCACATTAAAATGAGCTAACCTGTTAAAACTCATTAAAGTGAGCTAACCTGTTACAACCCACATTAAAATGAGCTAACCAAGCTGTTTTTACTCACAGTAAAAATAGCTAACCTAGCTGTTTTTACTCACACTAATTGGAAACATTTCCACTGATGGTGAAATATAACGCGATCAACGGGACCGCAGAATTCAGCACAGCACCTGATTGAGGTGTTCTGTCTCGTCACTGTCAGAGTCTGTGGACATTTTCTTTTCCATTCACCTTCTTTAAACATTGTTTTGTTCTGTATGATTTCTGTTTAATGTTTACTTCATGTGTTGTCTTCAGATTGCTGCATAGCTGCATCCCTAGCAATGGTGTGTTCTTCTTAACAACGGTCTGTTATCGAAAAATAACAGACCACGGATTGCCATAATTAACCAATCAGAATCAAGTATTTACCACAGCCGTGTAATAAGGTAAAATAACAACTATGATATGTAACCTGCCTAATCACAAAACATCGTTGCAAACTGTCATGCAAACTGAGATGGTTGTTGCAATATAACTTTCGACGTTTACTCTGTTTAGCACTCATCTGCTCTACATCCTGCTCCCTGTGTCTCTCTCTCTCTCTCACACACACACACACACATAGTAGTGCCACAACCTGCAGGCTAAGTTTCTTAAAGCTTTAATGGAGAGTGTGTATGTGCTTGTGTGTCTGTGTGTGTCACTCTGTCTCTGTTTGACAGGTAGAGGGAGAGAGCTCAGCCCCTTGCCTCTTATCAGACTTGGCATCTTCTCATGAACTTTAAATACACACAATATTGCGCACACACACACTATATACTGCACTATACATACTATAGAAATACAATACGTATACAGTACCAGGGCATGTATAGTGCCAATCAGTATGAAATAATGCATGCTTTCGGCTATGTTTTTGTACTGACTTGGAATGAAACTGTCAGTTATTTGGTCTCAACCTGCCCTCTGATGTGTTTCCATATGTAAGAAAGATAAAGACAGGAGAAAGAGAGAAAGAATAAATTATTAAAATGAAAATTAGGAAAAAAAAGAAAATATTTGACGTATCCTTGCACTTACATATGTGCGTACGTGTACGTCTATACTCTTTCGAGCGCATGAACAGGGTGGGGATACCCAGCAGCATCGGCGACAGCCAGCAGCCATTTCTTGTGCTTGACAGAGCTGTCAGAATTCATCAGCTTGTCCCCTCTCTCTCAGGAACTCAGGGCATGCATTCTTCCATCAAGGAATCAAAGGATGAGACCTGGGAGGTGTCTTCATACATAAGGGCAGACAGATCTGAACAAAGAAAGGTACGTTAGACTTGTAAACATACAGAATCTGACACAGTGTGAGGCCCTGTGAGCCATCCTTTGTGCCCGTCACGCTAGTGCACCTCAGAATCAGACGCTTGGACAGAACCTGGGGTACAGATCTTTTTAGGCTTTATTTCACAAAGCATATGTAACCAGACTGTCAACCCTCAGCTTTCACTGACACATGCGCAGAGAGTCAGATCCATCCTTGCTCCGGGCTACTTTCATTCTCTGCTGTGTGCTCATGAGACATGAGCAGACCTGCCTGTCTCATCCAAAAGCAAATTATAGAAAGAGATTCCCATAACTGCCAACTGACTTCTAACATGTGTTTGTGTTCATCTGAAATGAAAATACAGTATATACTGTGTGCAAATACCATTAGATTAAAGCAGGTAATGTGTTTTTTATATATTGTTTAAGGCTTTCACTACCATCTCCTCTACTAATACATTATATAACTGCATGTGAACCTACTGCTAAGGGTCAAGTTCATAAATCATGCCGCACAACTATCATAATACATTCCACAAAGTTCAATCATTTTCCATACCTGACATATAAAACTCATAACTCAAACTGATGACAGTGAATACATTTGATTAAATGCCAGCTTCAGAGTTTTGAGAAGATGTGCTGATCCCGAGGAAAGCAGAACTGGTACAATTATAAACGATAGGTAAGAAAACAGATGAGAGTCTTCCTCATTCCTCTCAGTCAGATTATTAAGGAACAATAAACTGGAAAGTCGTTGCTGAACTCTTCAGGCTGTAATAGTCATCTTTGGCGTGTCACAACAACACACTGGTATCTGACTTCATGCTTGATGTCAATATAAACACTGGCAGGGGCTGCACTTACAGGTCCAGTGTTGTGTGTGTGTCTGGAAGCTTCACACACGCTGGGATGGAGCGGTTGGCCTACACTTTGATTGTCTGCTGCCAACGCCTTGTCTGTTTGTTTACTGTACAATGAGATAAGCAAAACCCAAAACAGAGTAATCGCTCAGCATGCTCCAACGCTCATCCTTTTCTCTGGAATGCCGCTCAGCTTCTCCGGAGGCAATCAATTCTCTCACAGTGATGGGGGAGAGTCATTTAGTTTTACATTTATTATTAGTAATTCATCATCGCAAAGTTTTTTCATATATATTTTGTCATGGTGGAGTTACAGAAGCCCCTTGGGTATTTGACTTGATGAGTGATGAAAATAATTTGGAAAAATGTACTGCCTTATAAATGTATAAATACGCATACCTTTCTGACATTTTGATATTATTGGAAAATGTAACCTTGCTGAGTTTATCTACCTTGGCTAAAATTTAAAAAAAGACAGACATCGCTCGGTCACATAGCAGGTGTCCGTCTGTGAGTCTGTGTCAATGCGACATGCGACCATCTCTGTAATGCTATGATTCTGAAAGGCAAAATGTAAGAGCAAAGTTGCTAAGTACTGCAAGCTGATTCACTGTTGGGGCAAAGTCATTCGGTGCAAATCTTCCGCATCTAGTTTGGAAATTATTCACTTTTGAAGATGCTTATAGGCTGACACTCTTAACTTGGAACTGAGCAGTTTACTTCTTACTCAGAAATATGACTTCAGTGGAAATTCAAGCGTTCTTCTTTTCTCTGGAATGCCACTCAGCTTCTCTGAGGGCAATGCATTATCTTGCAAGAGGGAGAGGTGAGAGTCATTCATTTAAACTTGTATCAGTTTTAACCACCTTATAGAACAATAAGCCAATCCCCCCTACAGCCTTCTGTGGGAAAGTGGGGTTTGCCCTAGACAGGTATGCCATTGTTTGCTATACTAGTTGATAACAAAGCATGAGGCAGTACTTTGGGCATTAAACAACATAGATACATCCACCGATAGACGTTGGACAGTACTGTGTGGACTTAAGATTTAATGGGACACAAAATAGCCAGAGCTGTTAATAGACTTCACTGGTGCTGGCAGATTTGAACCCTAAGCATAACAACAAGACAATTGGAGTAACAATGCCAGGGATGGCAAGTCAAATTCAAAACCAGAGATGAGTCCAGCAGTCAAACATATCAGAAGAGCAGCAGGCAGGTATCCAAAATCCTTAAACAGTAAAGCAGGGTCAAAACAGGCTGATCAGGTAAAAACTGGCTAAGGTCCGTTGGAGAGCTTGGCAAAACACACAAGACAATCTCACAGGGAAAGTTGACTGGATGCTAAAGGACTGATTGGTGTGTGACTGTGCTGTGGAAGACGTCATGCCTTGTTCCTGTACCTAAGACGCCACATCCCAGTGGCTCCATGGACTACTGACCGGTGGCACTGATGTCACATCATGAAGACCATGGAAAGACTTGTCCTGGAGTAGCGCCGGCCCAGGGTCAGGCCCCACTTAGATCCCCTTCAGTTCGCCTACCAGCCCCGACTTGGAGTTGAGGATGCCATCACTTTCCTGCTCAACCGCGTCTACACTCACCAGGACAAGCCAGCAAGCCCTGTGAGGCTCATGTTTTTTGACTTGACCAGCTCTACTAGATGAGAAGCAGCTTAGATGCAGGTGGATGCTCCTCTCGTGTCCTGGATTGTGGACTACCTGACTTGGCAGACAGTATGTGCGCTTACAACACTGTGTGTCTGACAGAGTGATCAGTAACACTGGGGCTCCACGGGGGACAGTCCTGTCTCCCTTCCTCTTCACCCTCTACACCACCCACTTCAATTACAACACAGAGATCTACCATCTTCAGAAGTTTTCTGACTCTGCTGTAGTGGGATGTATCAGCAATGGTGAGGAGGCTGAATATAGGACTGTGGTGGGAAACTTTGTCACATGGTGTGAGCAGAACCCTCTCCAGCTCAGTGCGGCAAAGACAAATTAACTAATTGTGGATCTGAGGAGGGCTAAGGCACCGGTGACCCCTGTTTCCATCCAGGGGGTGTGGACATTGTGGAAGATTATGAGTACTTGGGGGTGTACTTGGATAACAAACGACTGAGCCAAGAACACTGACGCTGTCTACAAGAAGGGCCGCCTCTACTTCCTGAGGAGGCTGAGGTCCTTTAACATCTGCAGGACGATGCTGAGGATGTTTTATGAGTCTGTGATGGCTAGTGCCATCCTGTTTGCAGTTGTGTGCTGGGGCAGCAGGTTGAGTGGAGCTGACGCCAACAGACTGAACAAACTGATCCGCAAGGCCAGTGACGGGTGGAGCTGGAATCTCTGACGGTGATGTCAGACAGCAGGAGGCTGTCCAAATTACGGGTTATCTTGTACAATGTCTCCCACCCACTCCGTGATGTGCTGGTTAGGCACAGGAGCACGTTCAGTGACAGACTCCTTCCTCCGAGAAGCACCACAGAACGCCACAGGAAGTCATTCCTTCCTGTGGCCATTAGACTCTACAACTCCTCCCTCTGAGTGTCTGACACACAGACACCTATTTTAAAATGTGCACTGAACTCTTACTGTACATATAAGCTGGATGATGCAATAATTCAACTCTGCAATATGTTGATATAATACTGCATTCACTGTTCATTTGTGAATAACTCTTATGTATATAACTTTTATTGCATCATAACTCTTATTTTGTATTCAACTTTATTTTTGCATTTAACTCTCTATGCTTTCTTTGTGTCAGAGAAACTGTAACGCCCCAGGGATTAATAAGATATTTCTGATTCTGATTGGGGAATGAGCTGCAGGTGGGAAGATGGAAACCAGGTGAGGAGAATGAGCTAATTGGAGGGCATGAGGGAGAGGCAGACCTGGAAAAGAGGGGAGTTAGTGATATGATATGAACACAAAACCAGATGAAAACCAACTAAATGTTGCAGAATTTCTGACATAAACAGTACATTACTTTAGCTTTCTATTCTGCTGATCTACAAAACAGCAATCTGAAATTTTGAGGTTGGGGTTGGTGAGGTCCTTTGTACTCGGCAGTCCTGGCGAAGTTCCAGTTGGGGAGGAACGAGGAACTCTAGTTCTCCAGAAATTCCTACTTCCAATGGACAGCTGCATTTGCATTAGTCTAAGCTAATTAGCAGATCTCTTCAGTGGACACATAGGGTGGTATTAATCTCCTCATCTAACTCTCCAGAAATCATTTTCTGTTCATCTAAATCTATTTTGCTGTATTGTGGCTTCACAAAGGACACAGCAGTTGAAGAAAAAAAACAAGAAACAGCTTTTCTGTAAAAATTAATGGAGCTCACAGAAGCGTGAACTGAACCAACACCACATCCCTTTCACATTCAGAGACCTTATTTTTGACAACTACAAAAGCTTCCAGAGTCTCTTCTGGGTCTTGGAGTGGCTGAAGGTTGACAAGGTAATCATTACTGGATGTACCATTTCAGTGATCCTTTTCATCCTGATCACCTGGACTTGCATGACTTTCAAGCTGGTAAAGTCTTGATTTGAAGGAAGGAAAAGCCATCAACACACTTGGCAGCGCTCAGATACCATCTATAACTGAGAACCTGGGAAGAACCTGGGGAAGGTGTTTGACTGCAGCCTGGGAGACTCAGCATAAATCCAAACAACTGGTAACCTTGTAGCTGCCATGGATAAGTTAGGCCTACCTGGCAAGTTTAAGGCTTTGAAGGCCCCTCTTAGACAACAAGATCCCGATTCCCACAGTTGGGGCATGGGTTGCTACCGCTGCACCATGACTAGGACCTGAAGTTCCATGGCGGGCACCATCTGCAGTGGGATCAGGTTCTGCAAGAGCCTCTGTCCAGGAAAAGGTAGGGGAGAAGATGCAACTGCCAGGATAACTTCCTGTTGCAAGTTTGGGAATTGAACGTTGACCTGGGGAGGCAACTGAAGTTCCCAGAAACTGTTTCTATATCAATGCTAAATCCAGACATGGTGTTGATGTCCAAAGGCTCTAAGCAGGTTATTTTCTTTGAAATAACCAATAAATGTGCCTTGGAAAGACCGAATTTTTGAGACCAACATCAGGAAGAGAGTAAATTACACTCAGCTTGTGGAAGAATCCAGAAGAAACCAGTTGCAAGGCAGGTGTGAGAAAATTGAAGTGGGATGCGAAAGGTTTGCAGGCCAGTCCCTCAGCAGGAACTGAAACATGCTGGGCATCGAAGGAGCCAGCAGTCAAAGCCCTATCAGGTTGGCTACCAGGGCAGATGAGGTAGCTTGGCTTGGTCGCCCTGACAAGGGTGTCTCACGCTGAAAGACCTGAAACAAAATAACAAAAAAAACCCCAGCAAAAACAAAACGAAAACCGCCTTAGTTGTTGTTGTTGTGTCAGGCATATGCTCATTACACAAACGAACAATAGTCATCCGTAAATCAAGTCGAATTTCTGAAGTGCTCCACTTCACATGCTTACACAGAAACTAGAGTTTAAAAAAATGTCCCCTTTAGACGGCAGTTCAAACAATTCTTAGGTTTAGTGACCTAATAATCTGTTTGCATGTAGAAAAGATGCCAAACTGTGGACGGGACAATGTCTGATTTCTAAATACTCGTAGACATGTGGACAAGGCTTAATGTAAACCCACGCACACACACACACACACAAATGTATAGGCACATAGTCTCACATAAATGCACAGCATAATCCTGTATCTTTTCTTTTTTTTGATCAGCCTTTTTAATTGTGCGTTCCTGCATCTCGCCTGGTGTATTTACAGAAAGCGTAACAAGGCCATTGGAGCCAATTATACAAAGAACGGTCTCCAAACCCATCGTCCGGGCGGAGGAATCACAGAAATATTTATCCTGTTTAAAAGTTTAGGAAGGAGAGAAAGGGCCTTGGCACTAAACCCTTTAGTGAGGCAAGGGGAATGAAAACCTCCAGTGTAAAAGGACCTATTAGTCTCAGGACATGGGCATTAGCATGATAGTAGACTTATCCTCGGGGCTGAAGGAGAGGGACGCTGTCTCTACGCTTTCAGCTAGCCGGAGAAGGGGGGGGGTCCTATACATATACACACACACACACAAGCTCTCTGATAGGCAGGGAAATGCAAAGTGGGGCCCTATACAGAGCATGAGGCACACCAGCGACCCAGTAAATAAGGAGGAGGAGGAGGCAGGGAGGAGAGAGGGCGGGTCGGGGAGTGAAGGAGCGCGATGAAGAGAGAGGGGAATTAAACTTGCTCACAACAGAGCAAGAAGAGGAGAACCATTAAAAGATGTGAGGAGCAATTTGTAAAACTGCAAGTGACAACAATGCTTTGCGAGCATAAAACAGGAGTTCATACCTTCTTTATGGGAATAACAGTCTCTCTTAAAGCTGCACATTTCTACTCCAGCCTGTTTTGATGAGTTCACAGGCGGATTGTATTTAAGAATCTTTTATATTTATCACCCTAAACAAATCTACAGTCTTATATATTCACTAAAGGGATCTACTTTTTCACACACACTGTAAAAAGAAAACATGGAAGGTGTTAGATCAGACGAAATAGTTTAAAAGGATGGGAGGGGTTAACCTGTGCACAACAAGTTGACCAACACTTCACGCCAAGTTTGGAGAGAAAGACTCCACACAGGAAGCACCGCGGTTCTAAACACACTCACAAACAAACACCCAGTGTATGTACAAACACAAACACAAGCACGTTAATGTGTGGTGTGTGTTGCGTGGGTGTGTGCGTGGGTTGCAGATGAAGGGAGCAGCCTCAGTCTGGGGTCAGAGAGGGCAGTAATGTACAAAGCGTGTGTTGATATAGTGTAAAGATGGAGGACACACAAGCAACCCATGCAGGGAGAGGGCAACAAGTGGAGAGAATGAACCTCATTGTATGTCCGTTAGGGAGATGCCGAGCATGGAGGGGTGGTGGTGGTTTTGGTGGGGGGGGGGGTGTCTGAAACCAAACAACGAAACTGAAAGTTCGTACTGGCATTGAATTGTGCGCTGGCAGAACAATCAGCAGGCAGAGGAAGGAGGGAGGGCAGGTTACACAGAGGAGACACCTCCAGTGAGTCCCTGAAATATGATAAATGGGCTGTTTAATGTCAGCATTCATCGTTTTGAGACAAGGCAAGACGTTGAGGGATTAGGCGGAAAGAGTCAATATTAGTGTTGGTGGCATTAGAAAAGCCCTGTCTGGTTAAACAGAGCAGGGAATAAAGCGTTTCCAGCTGATGTCAATGTTTGAACAATGATTCTAATCATTTGCACAGAGATGAGGTCTGCTTTGGTTTATCTAACAGATCAGGAGCTGGTGTTGGGCTGATAGAGAGACCTGCATAGTAAGAGGAAGAACAGTTTTCTGAATGGATTGATGGGGATAGACCCTATTTCATATCCTGATCGCCAGTTATTTAGCATGTTAGATTTTAGTGGCTCAGGAAGATGATCAGGAAGTCATAATGTCCAAGATTTTTATTTACATAAATGTCTGTTAAGTCACTATCTATCGCCGAATGAGGTAACACAATGGAGATTGAGCCTACGGCCCACTGATGAAAGCCTTTGCATTTGCAGTATTACAGACTGGGCGTCTGTGGCGACATTCATGGAAAAAATCCCAAGCGGCGCCCAGTTAGTTACACGTTTTCCATCACCCAGCAGTGGTTGTTCTGTCAGAGAGGGTAGGCGGAGCTAAGCGGCTGCTTTTCCGGTCTCTGCAAGTGTTGCGAGTAAACAGTAATCTACTATGGCTGAACAATCAAAGAAAAGATCGATGACTACAGATACAACTTCAACAATAAGTGAAAGTCCAAAGAAACAAGACTAGGTCAATACCGAGTATGTGGCTGACCGCATCAGGTCAATGTGCGCTTTTGTGGGCAATGTGTTACAAAGACTCTCCTTATGAGGCGGATGACTACGTGTTTGAAAGCAGGTGCGCGCTGCGGATGTAGGTGAGGACAGCTGACGAGCAGCGTAGGAGCAGCCCCGCCTACTCCCCAAATAAAATATCCAGAGCCGTATAGACAGAGAGTCGCATCAGTGGAGGTCCAATATGCTCCATAATCTGCCATTGCGATGTTGCAACTCTTTCTCTCTATGGTTCTGAAAGTACCATCACTCAGTCAGTCAGTCAGTCAGTCACATACAGACCCATGTGTAGGGCTGACCCCAGCGGTCAGCCAAAGAAAACAAATTTGTCGCTCAGATAAAGGCAAACAGTCTAAAAAGGAAAGCAACCTTCAGCGAGGAAAATCAAGAGTTACAACCGGAGCCAACAGTGGACGTCACACATGCAACAAGTCTGCTCCTGCAATTATTGTTTAGCGCCACAGGTGCCGCCAAAGAGAACGAAACTAAGATCTTTGAGATTACAACTTTAAAGAAGTGTGATCATCACTCAAAGACTACATACATGGTCGCTGAGACTTACTGATCTTTAAAGAGGCAGGGCCGCCCTAACTCTCTGCAAGCACCGACACTTTTTGTACTTCCCAGGGTGTTACGCTCTGGTTTTGATTTCCCAAAACCCCAATGAGATTGATAGAGGAAGCATTGGACCTTTTGCACAGTTGTATTCAATAAGTCCATTTCAAACATCAAAAGGCCCATTATAACTTGACCTGCTTTATCAGTTAATACAGAGGTACTATTGCATCTTATATGTATGACAAAGTATTCAGCTGTCGGAGTGTAAAAGTGTTTAACCCTGTTCTGCATATTCATCCTGCTGCCTCCCTGATCTCTCGAAAAGACTTGTGTTTGTCTCTAGCGTGTTTTTTAATTAATTTGACACATTTGGTCTCTCCCAAAAGGCATTCATGCGACACAATAAGGCCTCAACTTGAGTTTTAAAGCTGTCTCCAATCGCACTTCTGCCCCCAATATGTGAAAATGACTTTATGGTTCTTTAAAGATCTCCATACAGAACAGCTAAGTACAGTTAATTATTTGCAGGCTTTGCACAAGTTAAAAAACAGGGGTAACATTTGCATAACAACTTTTGCCGACTCATTCTTCTACCAAACATTTCCTTCTATTTTAGGCCTTAAAATAAATTTTAAATAATATGATGAGATGAAGACACAGTAGGTGGTCAGAAGCAACTTTTCTCTTTTTTTTTGGAACAACTGTGGGTTGATTCAAATGTAGTCGGGACCCACAGCGACAGATTTGCACCCTGCAGAGATCAAATGTGGAACACAGACGATTCTGGGCAGGAGCAACTTATCACAGTTTGAAAGCACAGTTATCTCTGCAGCTCGCCTCGTCGTGTTTGTGAGTATCAAAATTCAGTTACACCGAGCATCCTTATGATATACAACGTCAAGTAAGGTACAGGGTGTCGCCTTAATGGTAGAGAGGATCATCCACTAATAAGAAGATTGGCGGTTTAATCCCCGGCTCCTTCTTTCCACATCTCGAAGCAGCCTTAGGAAAGATACTGAAACCCAATTTCTCCTGAAGGCAAAGCCATCGGTGTGAGATAAGATCCTGATGGGCAGGTTGGCACCGCCACCATCAGTGTATGATCGATGTGTGAAAGAGTGAATGTGGCAGGAGTTTAAAGCACTTTGAGCTGTTGGAAGACTAGAAATACACTTTATAAGTGCAGTCCAGAAGTTTAGAGGTGCTAAGCACCTTAAACATCCATCCATCCTTCCACTTATCTGCAGCCATGTTGCATTGGCATTTGGCTGATGAGCAAGTCAGTCCAGACATCCCCCAAATGTTTTCCATCTCCTCCTGAAGGATCCTAACGCATTCACTGTAATGTAATCCCTCCAACACTTTCTGGGCTAACACGGGGTCTCCTGCCAGTTGAAGAAAAACCTGCAAAGGAGCAGCAATTCATAACATATAGATGTTCCTGTTTAAAAGACCCACATTAAATCACACATGATTATAGATAACTCATGATCTATATGCACAATTTTATTTGGATATAAAGTAAAACCATTCACAATGACCTAGCAATTTTCTGTACCAGGGCCCTGAAACTGAAGCAGCTTAATGGAATTTCGCCGTCATTCAATAAATTTAATTCCTGACCGCTTTTGTTTGCATCCAATTAAACTGTTGTATCCAAAGGTTTATTATAATCTTTACTTAAAATATGTTATGTTATGTTATGTTATATGCCCTTATGCTCTCTAAATTACTCCTAAACACCTTGCAGATGAGATGAAATGAAGGACGCAGTCTACAGAGGATAAGGCCCAACTGAAATGAGACCGTCTGGTCTACGGATATCCTGTTTGCATCACCAGCTGTTCCCATCCTTAACCTTGCGTCACCAAACACTGCTCCTGGTGCCTAGCAACAGGTAGCTAGCTGGCTAACTAGCTATCAAAACTAATGTCACGTAAGTTAACCTATTATATTAAAGATCTTTTTGTTTTAAGGCTCCTTTTCGCTATTTTTAACATTTGTAACAGTTAGAAAAACTTTCACCTTTAAAAGTGTATTCCTCAGCCGTTTAAGAGTCCGCCATCTTGTTTGTATTGGCGCGCATGAATCTCAGGATACATTGGGCCGCAAAGAATGCACCCGATGAAGCCTTCGAGGCCCGGGAAAAGAAGGATGCTTTTCTGAAGGAGACTTCAAAAAGAGGACGCGCTGCTGTGATTGGGACACAGTTGGAGTCTAATTAGGCAAAATAACAAAACACACCAAGTGGACCTTTGGATTTCCACCATGAATCTTAACTATAAAAGATATAACTGCTGATTACTTTCTATGTCCTCTGTTTATGTTTAACATCTTATATGTCATTTTCTCAAATTTGAATTAAATCTCTTTTAGGCTTGTTAACAAAACTAGTTATGAGTAAACATTTATACCTGTGGCACTTTAGTGGAAGCTAATTCACCTCATGATTTAAAGTTACTTCAAGTCAGTCATGCAGCAATTATTCCTGTACAGTAATTGTTTTCTAATGCTCGCAGCATACAGCACCTGTCACTTCCAAACTGTGACATGCTGAGTTCGCCAAAGCCTCAGGTAAAAGGGAAGTCAAACAAACTAAACATAACTAAAACCCTCCTTTGTAACAAAGAAAAAAGGGGCCGCCTTGTTTTTCAGAGGGGATTTTACATCTCATGTTTCAACAGTTTGTTTAGGTGCAGATGATTTACGAGTCTCTCTAGTAAAACAGGAGCCCAAGGTTGTAACTGTGGATTCAAAACGACTTCACACTAACTGGCAGTGTGCGCTTCCTGCTTCACTCAGGTGGATATGGCAGAATGGCACGACAGATAAGACAGATAATATGCAAATGAGGCCATATTACACATTTTTATAGAGTTAACACTCATGATGACTCATATTAATGTAACTGATCTACAAGTGTTTACACACAGCATTTAGACAACAGCGAACTGGAAGCATACAGTTCTGTGTTGCAGTGTGTGTGTGTGTGTGTGTGTATGTGTGTGTAGAGGTATCCCTATAAGACAGGGGGAATATGCTTGGCCCGCCTACAGCTGTGATGAATGGGTCTGAGGCTTTGTACCACAATGCCCCTCACTTCATTACTGTCACATGGAACAGATGGTGCCTTTCACCGTAGCATCACATGTACACACACACACACTCACTCACTCGCACACACACACTCTCACTTTCCGGGGATGCCGTCGTTCTGTGATGTGTGCTCACACACACGCGCGCAGGGGGACAAGGAGGCTTAATGAATTCTGCACCACATGCAGCTCCTGCGCTCAGCTGAGGCATTAATTTACAGATCTGAAGAGCAACCAAACAAAAAATTAGATCATGAGAATGAAATGTTAAACAAACCAAAGAGGGGGTAATTGAATGAAGCAGGGGATAAACAAAGACCTGTGTGCCGTCTTCCAAACGGAAAATTGTTTTGGTACTTGGGAATG
Organism: Semicossyphus pulcher; assembly: GCF_022749685.1. Lineage (NCBI taxonomy): Eukaryota > Metazoa > Chordata > Actinopteri > Labriformes > Labridae > Semicossyphus > Semicossyphus pulcher. Next base: position 21,281,223 of record NW_027211759.1, read on the forward strand.
CTGATTTGCCGGCGCAGCAAGACAAAATCCCAAGATGTTTGAGGGGAAAACAATAATGTGTTTGTGCATGTTTTTGTGTGTGTGTGTGTGTGTGTGTGTGTGTGTGTTGAGGCCTTGGGGGCAGCAGGTTTCAGCGTATGACAAACACACACACACACACACACACACACAGACAACGTGCAAAGTTTGAGTGAGCGCTTTTCATTATTATGCACGCAAACAAATTCACTAAATCAAACATGAGATATGCCAACAGTCACACTCAATATTGCATTGTTTTCAAGGAGCATCAGATGCACAAAGATCAGCTCGGAACAGAAACCTCACCTGCTTTCTTCTCTCTTCTTCTTCTTCTTTCAGGCCCCAGAGTCCTGAGCCCGTGGGCACGTGTGTCACGTTTGTGAAGGCCCACTGCTTCAGCTACTTCCTGCTCCCTCCGGCCTTAAACTCGAATTTCCCCACCAAATCCGGCCGTTATCCCTCCTCCTTCCACAGGGGTCACAAATGAACAAGTCCACACTCGCTCAGCTGCACAGAAGTAGGTAAATGGAGCACGAGCCAAGCGGGCTAAGACCTGGGGTGGAGAGGTGTGAGGAAGCAGGGATCCTCATCAGCACTTCTATGCAGGAGACGCCACTTATCTTTCTCTCCTACTCTTTCCTTTCTACTCTTACTCTTCCTTTTTCTTTATCAGAATCATTATTTTCCACTTGTGCATCTTCATTTTTGCTCTCATCTTCCTCTTCATCAATCTCTTGGACTAAACTTTGTCTCACCTGTGTCAAAAAAAATGTCTTTAACACACACTTGCAGTCTTAGGGGCAAAGTTCACCCTCTTCTTTTAAGTTACACCTGCCCATAAGCAAGGTGCTGTAAACACTATCTCTAACACACATTTTGGCCCCACTATCTAACCGAACATCAGAGCCACTGATACAGAGACTTAGACCACACGCCACACAGCGCCCAGTTCAAGCTCTATCTCTGAATGGAGCGAGTCCAGACTGCGTGCTGCCTTGTATTATCTTATTGGTTTAACATTAAGCAAACTGTGGCAGCACACCAGACTAAGCAGCTATTTGGTTCCTCTTTGCTTTATCTCGCTTCTATTTACTCTTCTTTCCTTGTGCTATCTTGAAGGGAGCAATTAAAGATGCATCTTTCTTGTTTACAAGCGAGCCAAGATAGAGTGAATGTGTGTCTTTGTGTGTGTTAAGGTACTTTTACTTGGATGGGGTCACGAGGAATGAAAAAGACAGAGAACATAACGATACAAGGGTGTCTTTAAGCATGTTTTCTGACATGTTAGAGCCACAGAAACAAATTAGATCAATTATTGTCTTAAAAATGTAGTAAATTAGGCCAAATGTAACATATAACTTAAAGGGCAAGTTCGCCGATTTTCAACCTCAGTCCTATCATGCTATTATGGGGAGCTAATGTTGTTATGGTTGGAAGAAAATGCAATTTCGCTCTGTGCCTTTGGAGGACGCTATCTGTTTTTCCAATGGTCCCTGGAAAACCTCCGCCAGATGACGCGTTTTACGTAGTCTGGCGATCAGGGAGCTTTCTAGGTCACCTGCCGATGTCATGTCTCGTTCAAAATCGCCAGGTTTGAAATGTAGACTGCAGACCTGAAGATTTTTTAGACGACCCACCGGTATATTCCAGTATTTCACTCCAGCGCCTCTCGCTGGGCCGTTCCTTTCAGAGGGAACAGCGCAATGCATGCTGGGTGTTGTAGGAATGTAGAATGGGCGAAACCATAAGCTGTTTGTACAACTTTCTCCACAGCTATGGCGCCAATTTCTTCTGCTTCTTTTGATTACGGAGAACACCAGCTTTGACTGACAGTGGCTTTTTCCAGGGGAGAATTGCTCCTATGATGATATTAGAACTTTAACCCTGATTTCGAGGACAGAAACTGCCTCTTTATTGTATAACAACAGCATGTACAAATGTTAACACATCAGTGTACCACAACATCCAAACAATGACTGAGTGAATGGACTCTTTTTGGACTATTAGTGTACTAACTGGTCCCAGTGGGCAGCAGATGCAGGACAACCTCCCCACCATGTAACAATAGCTCCCAGTCCATGCTGTCCATCCATCTGTATTTGTCCAATACAGTAAAGAATCCCTGCAGGAAAACCAACTGGCATTCTTCTGTTGCCTATTGTGAAGAAAACTATCACAGGAACGGATCACTCGGAAGACAATCCAGCCTAATTCTCTGATCCCAAACCAGAAAGACGGCCAGGAATGGATTTTGATTGATCAGGGAACAAGTGGAGCACATTCTCCCTGCCTGCCTTTCTCTGCACAAACCGGCATCTGAATGGATAACTCAGTTAATTTCCGCGGCCTGTGGCTTCATCCCTGTCAGAGTCTGATGGAGTGGTTGGTTCCAGTAGTGCAGCAGGGGGGGTTCACACACATGCTACTGCTGCTGCTGTAGGTCTGCGCTGCTGGAGGTGAGTGAATGCGGACCCCCCAGTAGAGGTGAAAGCACACCATGAATTCCTGCGTTTACAAGAAGATTACTTATCACTGCAGTGACACTGCAAACACATGTTAGCATCGACCCCTGGAGAGGTACACCTTTGTCATTTAGTGACCTGATGCATTGGTCCGGCGAGCAGAGCAGGCCGATGCACCAAGTCAACAACATTAGGGAGTTTAAATCATCGAATATGTCATGTGATCGTAGCTGAGGGGTCTGTAGTTTCTGAGTATGAACCTGTCAAAGCATGAGAGACAGAATATGTGCTTCCAGGCAACTCTGAGGCTTCAAACCCTCTCAACACTCAGTGTCTTCACAAGTTTTATGAGCTCACCAGGCTTATGACTCAAATATTTGCATTAAATCCTTCTTTGATATTTTACAGGCATAGAGAGGCGGCGGCTTTAGGACTTTTCTGAACAAATTTGTGTCTATGAGGGATGTAGAAATACATTACTGCAGGTACTTTTGTAATTTCCAGGTCGACATAAAAAATAATTACAGGGTAAAGCCCATATTTCATTTCACAATATGTCATGAAACTGCTTTTGGTAAAAATCTATTTACAATGATATATTTGAAGTTAGCTACAGAAATCTTCTCAGATTTAAACAACAACAAAACCTCCTATTATGTCTTGTATGCTAGCTCTGTTGATGCTAATAGCGTTATTGCTAGTAAGCCTAGGCAAACAAATCTCTGCCATGTGCAGACAATTAGGAACAGAGGACATCTATGCTTCCAGTGTCCTGTGTTTCCCATTTAATAACCTCTTAAAGACGCACTTAGAGGATCTTTTAAGGTTTTATGTTCCCCAAAGCGTTTTATCCATTTGTCAAATGTTCACTTCCTGGGTCAACATGTAAAAATGACCCACCGAGAGCTTACTGATGTGTTACTTCATGAAACCTTAATCCTCATATTTGCTGACATCACAGTTGACTTTTGACATCATCAATCTTTCTTCTTTTGCAACCTTACTGCTAAATTAGCCCTTATCAATTACTTATCCTCCTTTAATATCTGCAGGATGATGCTCAGGATGTTCTATGAATCTGTGGTGTCCTGTTTGCTGCTGTGTGCTGGGGCAGCAGGCTGAGGGTAGCTGACGCCAACAGACTGATCCCCAAGACCAGTGATGTTGCGGGGGTGGAGCTGGACTCTCTGATGGCGGTGTCAGAGAGGACGATGCTGTCCAAGATATGTGTAATCTTGGACAATGCCTCCCACCCAATCCATGATGTGCTAGTAAAAAACAATGACTGTATGGACGACGTGTCTCATCTGCTCTCATTCCACAAAATTGAAGCCAAACTACCCCTTGTGATAGGCGCTGACATCTTGAGCTGGTGACATCATTTTCAGACAGAGCTGTGCAGTAGCGATCGGCGGGTGGAGCTGCCGTAGCCACTTCCACTAACCAAAAAAAAACACTCTTAACTTACCGAAAAAAAAGCAAGGGTCCCGCACGCCGGCGTGTTTAACAGCAGAACAGCTTCTTGTGTTGGTCTGAAGCAGACGATCGCAGATATGGAAACTTCAATGACTGTAGTGTTTTAGTTACGTCTCCTCTCGGCGATCCTCCTCTACTCTGCTAATTTGGAACACATTACATCCACATATAAGCATATATTGTTTTCAGTTTAATAGTATTTCTCAGTATGATAGACTGCAGCTCGCTCATCACACTATAGCGAGTACGTTATGGCCTGCATACCTAGTATTTACTTTATAATGACATGTAAAAACGAGTACCTTTATAGGTATTGGTGTAGTGCAGGGTATACGCGGGTATACGGCGTATACCCTGCAAGCCAAATTGCCCAATTATCTTTCATAGGATGGTGGCATGCATGACCCACCCTACGCTGCCTCTCCTTGGCCAGTACTCATTATGCAGGACTGATGAGCCGATCAGAGGCAGAGTAGGGCGGGTGATACCTGGGAAAATAATTATTGCCTAACGGTAATTTTAAGTTCACTTTTAAACTATTCGCCGTTAGAATACGCTATGTAACGTTTATGAACAGCCAGGTAAGATAAAGCGAGCTATTCAAACAAAAATGTCCTTTCTCAATTGCAAATGTCCTCGTGAATCTACACCAGCCAGCAGCTCAGCTAATCTTAGCGATGCTAGCAGCTCCGTTAGCCCAGACTCTGGGAGCGCGCTCAGTCCATCCCCCACCCCCGTCGCAGAGGATGCCCATACCGCCTCTTCACCCACAGCTAAAGATGCCGGTACAACAGCTGATGAAGACGTCAACTACGGTGGGTGGGCGCTTTTTTTTTTAAGATTACTGGGGTGACTTTCCACATTTGAATAGCTTGTGGTCATTGTTTACCTTGTTACATTTAGGCTATAGCCTGTCAGTCAATCACGTTTGTTGTTTTTCTGTAGACGTAATATCTGCAAACTGCTCCTGGTCAAGTAAATATAATAGTGGCAGACTCTGGCCTACACTATCTGTTGCAAATCAGCTGTTCCAAGAGTGTTTACGAAAGAAACTACTGGCCTGTATGGACAACTGGCAAGGTGAGGGAATAGTTGTCCAATTTTCAGGTGTGGATGGAGTAAGGAATGAGGAACAGTTCACTCAAAATGCATAATTATGTAGTTGTCTCTCACTAGCCTGTGGGGCAGTATTGGGTCAGTAATTTCATAATTTCATAATCCTTATTCCCTGAGGTCAAGCAGCAGAAATTATGTGACAATGTGCAAATACTACTGGCCCATTTTTGGGTTAACTAAATAGAGTAGTCTTACATGTCATGAATTAAGAGTATACCCACTTCTTCAGGGACCACTACACCACTGTTCATAGGTAATAGTAGGCTAGTTTTAAGTAGCCAAAGAACAGGGCAATTGTATTTTTGTTATGGAGGCAGATTTGAATGTTTTAGGGCAGCTGCAGGTTGGTGCTCTCTCTACCTGTCTGCAATGCAGTAAAGCCCGAGCTTGGACTCTGCCCAGAGGAGAGGAATAAGGGGGGTGGCTGGAGGGATGAAGGGAAGAAGGGTTTTGTCGTTTATTGCCTATAAAGACCCAGGAGTGGAGTCACTCCTGTGCAGTAAAAAGCGCTCGACACCTGCCGGGATGTTGACTCAAAATCTTTATCACCAATATCTAATCGCTCGCCTTCTCCCCCTGATAAATGGGCTCATGGTGGAATTTTCCCCCTCTAACTAAAGACACCTGTGCGCAGGTGTGTGTGTGTGTTTGACAGATAGAGAGGATATGTGAGGACCTGTGCATTTATTCACTTATGGCTAACGTGGTTAATACCTAAGCAGGTGTAGGTGTGTGTGCTGATGCCTGTGTGTTTACCTGTGGATCGTGTATATCTGCGGAGGCCGTGAACCTGGACGGGACATAAAGAGGAACGAGAGAATGCTGTCGTTATCTAACGAACAGAGGAGACCTGCTGCCACACGCCATCCACATTTAGTGAAAAAGCCAACACACATGCACAAAAACTTATTATGAGGGGGATCATTAAATTGAATGAATATGATGAGTCACTTCTGTCTTTCTTTGTGACTGTCCAAGAAATGCCTCGACATTCCTCATGAAAGACTCAAAAGCAGAGAAGAAAGTCATGTGATGTTCAAAGCCAGAAGCCGGCAGACGCTTTCTTTAGATCAATAACAATGATAGGTCTTTTCTTGCGCCCTGTGTGAAGTGAGATACTAAGATCTTACGCACTTCAAAGTGTTGGGATTACATTCTTTGCTCCTGTTAATCCCAGGAGTCAAATGACAAGAGCCGCCTGTCCTGTTCGCTTTGGATTGTGTGGGCCAAAAGCTCTAACCGCCGGCAACAGAAAAAGACGAAGGGGGGCAAAGAGCGCTCTCAATATTGACTCAGAGGTCCGTCACTGCGTTTAGTGTTCCTTCTCACACAATAACAAGGTGATTCAAGATTAAAGTGCTGCACAATCCAGAAACATTTGAACCTACAAACACTCTTAAAGTTAAACCTCATCTTTCATCCATCTATGAAGAACAAACATCATCATGAACCCCTCATAGACGTGCATCTCGATGTGCAGGTATAGACGGTTAGCTGGTCGGGTCTGACGAGTGACAGCAGCTGTGATGCGTTATGTCGGTATAGCACGGGGGCCTGGCAGCACAATGTGGTTGAAGGACTGCAGAATAACCTGAAGGTTTAGCACGTCACTGCACTGTCAGTAGAGCTAAAGTCTCGCCACACCCAGAGGTGCATGTTATAACGGTCCGAATACAATGTGAACGGACTCACACACACACACACACACTCTAAAAGACACATGCACACAACTGGATGCACACATAGGAACTTGTTCCATCTGAGGAGATAAACTGCAAAGTCCTAGTTCAATGCTGAAATAAAACTACATCACATACATCCTAAATTTCCCTTGGGATCAATAAAGTATCTATCTGTCTGTCTGTCTGTCTGTCTATCATTTAACAGGAACACAGTGTACTTTTTACTTAGATATGAGACCATCACCGAGTAACATTTTGAATTAAGACTACACATCCAACCTACTGAAGGCCTTATTGTAGAATTTAATGCACTGTTATAGAGTCCCAATAAATGGATTAAAACAGCACTGCAACTTAAACTTTATGTATCACTCCATCTCCTGTGTTCTGAACACCATTAAGTAACATTGCAGCTAACGCTCTGTGTCTTAAATGATCAAGCAGGTACCTCAGAATGGTCATTACTTTTTTACACCACATGCTGCTTGTTCAACTGTTGTCTTAAGGCCAGTTCAGATCAATGATTTGCAGCGAGACTGGACGCAACTGCCAAAAGAGTCCCCTGACATCTGATCATAAGTGTTCTAATACTGGGCCGTTCACATCAAAGCACTGCAACGCACACAGACGCAGCTAACCGTCTCCATAGCAACGACACACTGACACACCCCACTACTTCTGCGTTAATAGTACGTTAGTATTAGGTCTAGGTTACATGAATTAACTAGCTGGATTTCTGTTATTGTTATAAAAAGAAATGGATGACAGTGACATTCTCGCAATTTTTGCTGTAACATTGATTAAAAAACAGTAAGGAAGAACGGATCTGGAGCCGTCTTTGGCTACCACAGCGCCACAGACAGGGTGTCTACACCAATTTTTTTTTTTTGGCCTTTCATGCCTTTTTTTAGAGGACAGTGGATAGTGTTGGAAACGGGGGAAGAGAGTTGGGATGACACACGGCAGAGGGCCGAGGGCAGGGGTTGAACCCGGGGCCGCCGCATCGAGGACTGTAGCCTCTGTATATGGTGGCGATTTAACCGCTGAGCCAAACCAGCACCAATGTCTACGCCAATTTATGCTGTTTCCTGATTGGCTGAAGTGAAATAGCAACATCATTCAGTTCTAAAACTGCATTTGGAGATTTGACAAGTCAAAAGCAATATCACACCTGAGGTTGTGCTGTTGAACTGAATACCAGCATGGCTGTGATTTTCTTCAACGCTCAGCCTGCGAGCTTCCTTCTATGAGCTAATCACAGCTGTGTTGATATTCAGTTCAGCGGCACTCCCTCTTGCGTGATATTGCTGAAGTTTATAAAGCAATAGTGAGCTACGTATGTCTCCAGCTTTATCCGTAGAAAAGTACTTTTACTGAACGCATTTTTAATGTAGTTAAGTCACACTATGTTTGGGGGTTATTTTAATTTTAAGGTCATTACTAAAAATGCAGCATTTTATAATTACAGGTTTCATTTAATTTATATTCATGTCCTTTGTTCCATGAAGTATTTGTTCCGTTGTTTAGGGGGGAACGAAAGGAGAGTGACACGAGGGGATTGGGACCTCTCCATGTTTCTGTACTTCCATGCCGTGTTGGTATTAATTACAGATCATAAACCCACAGAAGTTGTAGCCCGCTTTTTCCCGCAGGCTGGAAGGGACTGATTATCACTACCGACATATAAAATAAGGGTTACATTAAGAACAATGAAATAGTAATATATTTAATTATACACTTTGATTCATAGGATGAGTACTCTTCAAATAAGATATTACAACTTGTACTTGCAACTGAAAAGAATACTAATGCTTATGTATGGCCAATAATAGAGACGAGATGATCAGGAAGAATATTAATTATTTCTATATAGTAATATTTTATGCCTGTCACCACGGCTCTCTGTCAGACGAAGAGATTTACAGCAGGCTGCCGAAAAAGACAAAGTTTCTCAGTGAGAGTTACGTTACACACTTGTTCCACAGGGGTCGCTAAAATTGACACAAATTGAAAGTTTGTTACAGTAGCTTTAAGTTCAAGATCTGAATACCTTTTCTCTCGCTGTCTTCACATGCTCTTCTTGTTGCTTATCTGTACGCTAATGACGACCATTAACCCACTCATTTTATTACAGGCCTGCCTTAAACAAATCACTTCCCGTTTATAGTGTGACCAAATCGGAGCTTTACAGTGTTTGAGACATAAATTACATCATGCCGGTATGTGTTTGCTTGCAGAAGAAAGTGAAAAGTATAACGCAGCCCACCTACACTGCAGGTGAGCACACACACACACGTTAAAATGGAGAGCAGATAGGAGCTGTCACTGAACAATAGAAGCAGAGCTGAGGCCCAGCCTGCGCTGCCACACCAGGGAGACACATACTGATAGTGGCTGACCTGATAAAAAAGGAGAGAAGGAAGACCTCCTACCAACAAGGCCACACAGGATCCCCACATTTTACTAATGTATCTGACCCCCTGTCGGCTTCTGTTTGTTCATTTGTTTGTCAGAGGCAGCAGAAAAGCATCTACATGCCAGGGAGCATTGCAGCAAACTGGCACACAGCTCTGTCTGGTTTCATTTATTTGACACACTGGGCATCAGTGAATAAAGTCAAAATGGGATTACACAGTGACTTGTCTTCATCCCAGTCCTCCACCCTTTTTTGTGTGTGTCTGTTTTGAGCCCTCCTCTGGCTGGACGCGGCCCTTCTCTCTCAGGTCTATAGAGCTGCGCTGATGAGCCTGACTGGCCCGAGCTCTTAGGGCCAGTAATAATCTCTCTTTAGGAGGCTGAGAGGGTGAAGTGAGCCATAAGAACCCTCTCTGTCAGCTTTAACCGGCTAGCAGAAAGAAAAAGTCATAATTATAGTGCTCTCTCTCTGGCTGGATTTAAATAAAGCTTCCTGGCTGGGCCCCTATAGACACACACTCTCTGCCTCACACACACACACGCACTTCAATAAAGAGGCACTAATCAATCAGGGGTTCCCCGGCCACGGCTTCATTGGAGCCCCTGTTTGAAAGAAGGACTGACAGCCCTCAACCTCCCCGCATTGTCAGACGAGACTGATTAGGCTTCTGACCGGCTACCTCAGCCACCAGCTAGAAAAGCTCGGAGGTTAAAGGGTCTCCATTTGAAATCGACGAGCGCTGAAAAGTTGTGGACACCTGCTTTTTAAAGTGATGCTTGTCTCTGCAGCTCGATCCTCCTTTTTTGTTATTTGCAATTTGAGGGCAGCACAGGGGAGAGGGAGAGAGTTGTTTGAGAGAGTAAAAAAAAAAAAAAGGGGTGAGTGGGGTACTGTGTGCATGTGTGTGTGTTCGTGTCCGTGTGTGTGTGTGGCTTAAGTTTTGAAGGGGGAGCTTGGCTGTGGGCCCAAGGCTGGAACAAAGAGGGGACACTCTTTACATGCATAGCCAGACAGAGTAAACTGGCCAGCAGTGCTGCCAGCAAACACAAGGCACAAAAACAGACTTAGAAGGAACGGAAAGACGGGGAAAAACAGGAATATCAGACTAACGCGACCATCAGCTCGCTCCACCCCTAAAACTTTTTATACTTCATGTTTGGTCAAAATAAGAAATGTATTAGGTGGCCAAGTTATGAGGCGTTAAATAGCACAAGCTGCTGAGATTTTATTGTGTTTGCATTCAATATGGAGCTGTGTGTCCGTGGGTAAACGGAAGCTATCCCTTCGCAAACACCCACAGGATGAACAAATACAGGCAATTAGTGCAGAGCAGCGACAGAGAGAGACAGGTGGAGGAGAGGAGAGGAGAGGAGAGGAGAGGCATGACCATGTGATGAGATGTAAATGCCCAAATATCGATTCACGTTAAAGTGATAATCTCGAAGACCTCAGTTTCGTGCTCTTTGGCACCACTTATGGCAATAAACAGTAATCTCGGGAGCACACTTCCCAGCAGCACCGTAACACAAACATGTGAGGCCCCCCCGCAGCTAATACACTCTAAAAAATAATACACTGGCTCAACTTAAAATAAATTAAGGTAACAATTTGCATGGATCTTTTTAAGTACTTTCAACTCAGCCATTATTGAGTAAATCCCACGCGAGTTAGTCTAGTACAACCAACATGACATTTCTTGTCCTCAACAAGGTTAAATAAGTTGAACCAACTGATTTCTAATTAAAACGTGTTGATGTTTTTAAGTAGTCAACTTATTCAATTTAAGTTATTCCTACTCATTTATTTTGCCTTTATTCTGCTCATAAAAGTCAATTTGTTAGCCCTTTTTTTGTGTACTAGTAACTTAATTTACCTAAGTTAAAATAAATTACACATAGAAATTCCTGTTTTCTGATCAAACCGTTTATTAGAAAAAGTTAGAAATGTTTTTAAACAGTAAATGATTTTCATCATTTTGAACAAAAACACATGCCCACTTCCAATAATAATTAGACAAAAAAAATTAACCACACCCAAATGAGTGTTAACCAAAATCGTGTACACAAGCTCCTAAAACTTGTGAAGTTACACATATGGCTGCTGTTCCCTCAAACACAATCTTTGCACTGGCTGGATCAGATGTTGTGGCAACTCTGGTAACGACAATCTTCATCACTTCATCGGTATTATCTCCTCCACCCTCCTGGCGTAAGTAGGTCAGAAAAAATGTGAGTTAAAAATTGCAGTAAAACAAAGACTATACTATGAAATTAAGTTTTCAATTTACCTACCAACTGATCTTTAAAGAGATCTTCCTCCTTTTCTCTGAGATACACCACTAAGCCACCGATAGCCACCTCTCTCCTTCTTTCCACAGAATCATCCTGTGAATAAGAAAAATAAAAAATGTTCAATTGAACCTCAATGAAGATGAGCTTTTTGTAATAACATCACTAGAAAAGAGAGTGAAGGATGATGTTCCCAATGCCTGACCTATACCAATTACCGATCTCAACTGTATATGTTAAATTGGTCATTTTAAAGATTGCAATAACAAAACAACAAAAGAAAAATCATTTCACAATTAATTTGTGCTCTGCTTCTAATTAATAATAATTAATTTAATGTAAGAACTAACGTTAATACTACACAATGTCAATTACCAATTAACATCATTCTCCAAAACAAAACAAAGCAGAAAGACTCAGCTAACTAGCATGAACAAACGTTCAAGTCTACCACGTTACAATAGCTTAATTAACAGTTAACTGAAAACCTGCTTTTAGTATTGTGTAAAAACGATTCCGATGTGTGTTGAAACAGTCATTAAGTGTTGCAAATTAAACAAAGCAAAAAGTACTCACCCAGTAACATTAAATTGGATTGAAATGATGAAACCTCCGTTTCTCTCCCTCCACTTTCTTGCAGCAGGCGTGGCCTTTGGGCAAAACAAGTGCGGGCAAATCCAGTCTTACTCAGCTTTTAAAGGATGCTTAATAGATTTACAAGTTGCACTAACTAAATATTGTCTCTTGCTGAGTGGACTCAGAAATGTCCATTCGAAATCAATATATTACTAAGTTAAGACAGATTTCTATATTCTCAGTTTGACAAACTTCTTAAAATAAGTTATTAACTGATTAAAACATGTATATGTAACAAACTCACCTTTTTTATGTGGAAAAGGCTCTTGATTTCAAGCTTTACAAACTAACCCCATGAATCATTTTTCTCAGTTTGAGTGAGTCTCCCAAGGAAGTCTTGAGTCAGTTTTTCTTGGGAAAGTCAAGTCACAGGTTATGTCAAGTCAAGTCAAGTCGAGGCCTTAGTTAAGGAAAGTCACTTTTTTTCCACCCAAGATCCAGCACTCTTACCTGTAGTATCCCGTCTTTATAAAGAGAAAAGACAAGGTGTTCGCAGCTCGTCTAATAATGATATTATTGGCCAATTTATATAACCTGTTCAAAAAGTATGACAATGAATTGTATCATCATGGTCTGGTCTGAGACCGTATTGAGAAGTAGCGAGTACGACTGATGAGGCTTCTCTTTGGGGATAAAACATCAGGTAGCGGGGGTCTTTGATGTTGCGTGTTGCCATAGCGACGAGTTTGACTGACAGCCAGTCATCCAATCATGACAGTCACATACTGGGGAGCTTTTTGAGTCATTCAATCATGATTCCCAGTTTGCGCTGCGTACATACTTGATAGTTAGACAGAAACTTGACAACATTGAATTTTATCATTTTATATTTAACAGCTAACATTTAAACTTATGAACGCACTCAAGTCATCCGAGTCATCATGCCTCGAGTCAAGTCAAGTCTCAAGTCATTTATTTTTTGTCAAGTCAAGTCACAAGTCATCAAAACAGTGACTCGAGTCCAAGTCACCATGACTCAAGTCCACATCTCTGGCTGTTAGCATGCAGATGTCTGTTTATAGAGATAAATTAGCTAAATTGTTGTCAGATGACGCTGATGGGAGCCGGGATGTCATTACGGCGCATTACGTTCCTGCTTTTGCTCTACTCATGGACTGTTTTTCCTGTATACGCCGCGGCCTGCTGATACGTGATTGGTCAATACTACTCGAACTACAAGCGTACTATAAACCGAAACCAGAACACTAGCCATCCCGGAAATCCAAACCTCACATCTGTAAATAGTAGCCCTGATAGATACTTTTTTTTCTTCGATAGTTGTTGACAGGCGGGGGTGGGGCCCATGTGGACTGTGGGGCCCCCTGCCTCGCAAAGGCTGCGGGGGTATACTTTAAGGTGGTGCTTCCCAGATATCTAGACAGTGTTGCATGTGTGACGTCCACGCTTGGCTCCAGTTGTAACTCTTGATTTTCCTCGCTGACGGTCACTTTCCTTTTTAGACTGTTTGCCTTCATCTGAGCGTCGAATTTGTTTCTTTTTCTTTGGATTTTCACTTATTTTTGAAGTTGTAACTGTAGTCATCGATCTTTTCTTTGTTTGTTCAGCCATAGTAGATTACTGTTTACTCACAACACTTGCAGAGACCGGAAAAGCAGCCGCTTAGCTCCGTCTACCCTCTCTGGCAGACCAACCGCTGCTGGGTGTTGGAAAACGCGTCACTAACTGGGCGCCGTTTGTGATTTTTTCCATGAATGTCACCACAGACGCACAGTCTGTAATAATACTGTATACTGCAAATGCAGCAGCTTTCATCAGTGGGCCATCGGCTCAATCACCATTGTGTTACCTCATTCGGCGGTAGATAGTGACTTGACATACATTTATTTACTTGAAAATCTTCGACTCTTCACATTAAGTAGAAACATGTTTCTCCTTAACTGGTCTTCTATTGTCTGTCTTCTCCAACATTAAGATGCAACAGTTGTTACTATACAGTATATCCTGCAGATAAAGGCCTCACTGGGATTCAAGCCTCTTTTTAAGACTGACCCGGTCCAGAGAGCAGCATAAATATACGTACGACAACTACACAATCATTACAAAAAGCCAAATATAACTGTCATACTCTACAACTTAGTGAACCTAAATCCCAGTATGCAAACAAGGGCAATGACAGGACTCCAAACAGGTACAAATGTTCTTAAACAATGTCAGGACAACTAATTAGAAGCCGTTGCATTGAGCAGGTGTACTACTCTTTCTACCCTTTGAAATTAATTTGCCATTCCCATATTAATCAGTTCTGATAATCCTATGTCCTGTACATTATTGGGAAGAAAGGGCAGCATATTTAAACATTTGTTCCTGTTATAACTCTGTGGACAAACATCTGTAGGACATTAGCCCGTACTGTTTTCCCTTCCTACCAATGTACGTACACACCTAACTGTACCTCTAACTGCCGAATAACAACGGAACAATTCCTCAGAGCCGTCACACTTCACATGAATGATTTCCAAAGGCCAGGTTTTTTCCATCACTGTTATTTTTAAGAAGGAGGTGCAGTGGATTCCCTCCCTTTTATTCTCTCTTTCTTCCACTGAAATCAGCTTAAAGCCCTGCAATGATTTCGCCCTTTAAAAAGGAGAGCCACTCCATCAATGAGGGACAATAGTATATTCTGACAAAACGTCCGAGGGCGTAACGCCACCCTGCCTTCACCAGGTTCCCCTTCCATACAGCCGCTGCCGGTGACTGGTAAATGCCACTTTCAATCTTTCTCCTTTCTCTCCTCCTTCCTTTTCACTCCTCCTATTCCTCGCCCCTCAATGGGTGTGTTAAGTATTGTGCGTTGTGGGGGCGGTGAGTCAGTCAGGATCATTAAAAGCAGGCCAAGCCTTTGGCCAGATCAAAATAATTAACTGGAGAGGTCACAAGCTAATGAAATGAAACGGGGGGCTGAAAGGAGCCCCTAAATGGTGCTCACTAATCCTCTCTTTACCTTGTTTTAGGGAGGGGGTCGGCCTTTATATGCCAGGGCACCTCCGCTGATAATAAGTTGTGGGGTGCAGGGGGACCTGGGACTATGGATTTGAGTGTGAATGTATATGTGTGTCCATGTGTGTGTGCGTGTAAAAGGGAGAGACCAAGAGAGGGAGAGAAAGTGCTCCCGAATAACATCCATCACAATCTCTCATTTGATCACAGAAACTGTTTCTACATTAAAACAGTTGTCAGGAAGGTGTGAAGGTGTGATCCTTTCGGTTGCTCTGATGCAAATCAGCTTCATGTAATAAAGTTGAAAGAGTTGAAATGGGAGTTCCCCCTGTTTTTACATATTACACAATTAGAACAGAAGTTGAGAAAAGATAAGATAATCCTTTATTGATTCGGGAAATTCGGGAAGAATTTGTTGCATTGGCCGGGAAAAGGTAGGACATTGTTAAATTACTGTATTTTAAGTAAAATTCCTGAATTTTAAAATTTACGAAGCAAAGTATTTTACTATGTACAGTAAAATATACTTTCTTCTGTCAAAATAAAGTTACTCTTACGCAGGTATACACAGTAACAGTCATATAAGCTAACACTGCTACTTATAGTATTAAACTGTTATTTTTGGTGCATTTGGCAGCTTTTTACAGTCGTGGTTGTTCAAGGGGCAAATTTTACGTTTTAAATTGTATTGTTTTAATTAATTGTTTAAAGTAGAAAAAAGAAGTTAAATAAAAAAAGACTAGTACAAACCTAGTATGTTGCTGACCGCATTGGGTCAATGTGACTGTTCTTATGAGGCTGATGACAACGTGTTTGAAAGCAGGTGCGCACTGCGGACGTATGTGAGGACAGCGGACGAGCAAGGGAGGAGCAGCCCCGCCAACTCCCCTAACAAAGTGTCCAGAGCCGTATAGACAGAGAGTCGCGTCAGTGGAGGTCCAATATGCTCCATGATTTGCCATTGCGATGTCGCAACTCTCTCACTCTACGGCTGTGAAAGTACCGTCACTCACTCAGTCAGTCGGTCGGTTACTAAGGTTAATTTTTATTCGTCTTTTCTTTTGGCCTTTTATGCCTTGATTTTAGAGAGAAAGGACACTGGATAGTGTTGGAAACAGAGGAAGAAGGAGTGGGGATGACACGCAGCAGAGGGCCGATGGTGGGGGTTGAACCCGGGGCCACTGCATCGAGGACTGTGCCCTCTTTATGGGACGCTCAACCAGTGCCCCTACTACACATCTTTTTATGTAAAAACTGATTCTGCAAATCAACAAGTGCCCAAAGCTGCCAAATAAATGTAGTTGTGTTAGAGGTGTTACGTTGGATCGTGCACAATACAGGGCTTACAATTCAGTATAATACCCTCATATTGTGATCCGAGGCTATAAGTGTGATTTTAATGAAAACTATTATAGAATAGAGAACACACCATATGCATAAAGTCTGATTTACAAAAGTTCAAAATGTAGGTCTATGAATAAATGTGGTTGTAACATTACTGATCCTCCTTTCCTTGATGCCTTTTTCATCTCCTAATCCTGCATGTGCCGTCATGTTTCCATTCAGCGTCCGTACACACACACAAGTCTTTCATGATCAGAAGCAAGCGCACACAAAGCTTTGATATTATAAAGAACACGCTTCTGTTGTGCCACGCAGAGATATTCACAAGACTTATAAAAGAAAATATCCAAGTGTCCCACTGTCTGTCTGCGTGGAACAATGAGAGAATAAAGCATGTGATGTGAGGCTGAGGGCGATGCGTGTCAGAGGCTGGCAAGGCCGCGGTGTGTCACTGTGAACAGGTTCTTCAGGGGCAGGCTGCAACCTGCTGAGGACCCTAGGACATGACTCTGTGTGTGCGCGTGTGTGTGTGTGTGTGTGTGTGTGTGTGTAGGGAGGGACAGAGCTTGTTTGAGTAAAAAAAAGAGAGTAGAAAAGTGGTTTTCAAAGTCAGAGGTGTGACCTCTGACATGCAGACAATCAGAACATTTGCACACCAGCCCACGCATACACGACCTTTTAAGACAACAACATATTGTTGAGTGAAGGAATGCACCTGATCTGAAGAGAAGCGTGGATGAAAGATATTCAAACACACACACAGCAAGCCCACACATAACATGTTTTCAGAAAGTTCAGTTAAAGGGAGTTACCGTTTTTTGTCTTTGATGGCTTAACATCTCATGTCATCACACACACACACACACACACACACACACAGACACACACACACAAGTGAGGGCAGTCCAGGGCAGTGTGTGTGCGAGGGCTTTTAATGATGTGTCCAGCATAATGAGTGTGATAGGAAGAACTGGCATGACTCTTATATAATGTAAATAATGGACAGCATAGAAGACTACATATAGTATCATGTATGGTATGAATCAGGCAACAGCTGAGGCCAATGTGTCCCTGGATGCAGTTCCTTTAATGGCCACAAGAGGCTGCCTCTAAGAAGACTTGGATTGTACAGGTGGGCAGATTCCCAGAGCTCTATCTAGCAGTAAAAAATTTTTCTTCAGGTCAAGTTTTGTTTGACACACTGACTTTAATGTTCTCTGTGTTTGAGGTGGTGTTTTCTAACTAGTTTTGTTCAATTAAATGGCAGATAACGCTTCTTCTTTATCTACTGCAACTTGGACTATACTTTCACTAGAAGGGCAAAAGCATTTGCCAAGTGAGTGTGAATAATTTAAAACAGATGCATGTTTTTCAGGGATATGTGCCATGTGTCTTTTTTTATCCCACCATAGCTCGACTGAAAAGTCACCTAAGACGCTTTTATTAGACATCATAGAGGCAACATGTATAATTTTTCTATGATTACAATCAAGAGGTGTCTAATAATATCCAATACGCTACGGGTCAGAGGAATGGTACCACAGCAACAAAAATGAATCCTGCAAAATAAAGTTCAGCAGCAGTGAAGACACAGAGCACTCGGCCTGCCTTCGCAACAGTAAAAACAAAGCATTTTCATAAAAATAGAAGTTAAAAGTAAAGTGCACTATGCATCGTGCTCTGCTTTATAGTCATTTTACACAGTCTATGTTATAAAGTGTAATGGCTCTAGGCCTGTATGATGTTTTTTAAGGTCGCTTGAGAGGAATAGTTTAAAAGTTCAACATAAAAGTGGTCACCCATTTTTGGGTGTACCACAAAAATTAGCTTGAAAAGCATCAGTATTTGATTTAAGCAGAATGATATCGTTGGAGAAAAGTAACATTCTCACTGCACGGCTGGGATTTTGGTGTGGACACAGGGCTGCAGGCCAAGTGCCGAGGACAGCCAGTATGATCAATCAGAGTGTTTGCTGTAACATTAATTAGTATTCTTACACCTGCAGAGGAATTTAACAAATAGTCCCAGTGATGTTTAACTATATATAAGCACTCATGGCATCCCTTTATGCAATCAAATTATTTTATCTGAACTAACTGCTGTATGAGTTCCTGTCTCCATCGCAAACTTGGACTCATGACTCCAGAACATGTTGTCTTCATCTGTCTGTACTTACAATGCTGTAAGTCAATCACACGCTCAAAGGCCTCATTCTGTGCCACTCTTTCAGAAGCAGCTCGTCATGGTGCCATCATTGTGTCCATCATCCTCTCTCCTACACCTGACCTTAGACATCAGCTCCAGCTCGCCCCCCAAAAAAGTAAAAAAAAAAAACCTCTCCCTCTCGAGCTGTGGACAAGCGGCCCACTCCAGGCTGCAGGCTGCAGGCTGCAGTCCCTCTGAACCATCATTACAGTCATTAGGCAAGAATAAGCTCTGTATCACAGGAGTCCACCAGCATCCAGTTTAACCCAGCACAATTAGCACATCCGTTGGAGTAGAATTACCCTGTAAAATGAGAATGCTGTGGACAAAAGAGGCAGGAGAGTTGGAGCTGAAAAAAGAGGGTAAGTGTGAGGGAGAGGGGGAGAGAGGAGGAGAGGAGGAGTAAGGGAGGACAGGGAGAGATTAAAATTGTTTGAATTGAGTCCACGCTCGCCCCATTCATTTGGTATTCTGCTCAAATCAGGCCTTTTGTTCAGCCTGGCGTAAAGTAGTGTCAATCATCTCGACCCGGTTTTGTAGAATGGGGAAATTTATTATGAATTTGCTCCTGCAAATAATGAGGACTACCCCCTGCCTGCTCTCCCCTCTGCCCCCTCCTCCTCCTCTTCTCCTCTCTCCCCTTTGCCTCCACCCCCATATCAATGCTGCAGAATAGGCAATAGAGAGTGAAGTTAGCAATCTCAGGGCCACTCGCACTCTGGACCCACATCAAAGTGACAGAGACGTCCAATCAGATTTGTCTTACAGGCATTACATGATGAATATGGTGCGGCCGCAGCACAAAAGCGCCTTTGTGTCTCCTCCGAGCAGAGACTATTCACAGCCCGCCACAGCCAGCCAGAGTGGAAGTAAATGGCCAAAAGGGCCCAGGCCAAAAAAAAGCACCCAAACTTGTGCAGCACAATGGGCCATGCAAATCACAGCCCCCGCCGCCTCCACCCTACCACACATCCCCACCTCTTCCATCCCTCCACCCTTCAGGCCTGAGCTGGGTTCCTCCTCTGCTGGGTCGTCTGAAGTTTAGGGCCTATTCACTGGCATACAGAGGTGTCAGTTAAAAGTGCAGAGCTGCACGCATTCAAACGCTCATCTGAAAGAGAGAGATTTCTTTTTTTTTTAAAGAGAGAGATAGAAGAAAAACACGAGTCGAATGACTGACTTTTTTGTCACAAAGTAAGAGTGACTTGGCGGCTGTGGGTAAGACTCCTGTTTAGTGAGACGGTTGGTGCGGGGACTTCCAGCGTGCTGCAGAGGCCCTATGATATTTACTTGCAATGAGAAAATGTGATACTCGGGCACAGAAAAGGGACTCATTGATGATAACACAACACCGTGCATGGTTCTAAATATAAATGTAGAACCTCTTCAGCAGATATTCAGTGCAATGGGCAACTCACAAAGTGACATCTCCCCCTATTTGGATGGAAAATCTTAACAATTTCACAAGTTTGACTCCTAAAACTAATCCAAGCTTTTAGTTTAGAAACCTACTGCATCACTTCAGATATTAGCATCTGCAATGATCCAAATGGTGTTGTACTATAATGGCACTAAGCTAATGTGACCTGCAGGGACTGACTGTACTTCTTTGAAGGCAGGACAGAGTAGCAGTGGTTTTCTGCTAAACACTAATGTGTCCATAGCGCTTCTAGGACACACAACCTTACTCAATCAATAGCCAAGAGGTCAACAGATTTGTCTCTGGAACAGCTGCACGTAAAAGTGTACGTGAGTGAGTGTGTGTAAATGAGTCTGCTCTCATGTTGTCTATGTTAAATACAAACGCGCCTGAGCCTCTGCTTAAACATTAACGCCTCTGTAAGCACTGCTCAAGGCTGCGCGCCCTCTCTTCATTCATCTACATTACTGCTCTGTGTCTGCTTATCCCTCCTCTGTCTGACACATATATGCTGTATAAACATTTTCACAGAGCAGCTGTAATTTTGTGTGTTACTTGCATTAATTGGGGATCTTCAAAAATGATGTTAGTGGTATCACGTTCACTGATAAAAAAAAGTTGTTTTATCCACCCAAAGCCATTTGTTGAGAAGCGTATGATTTACGGTAAAAAGAGGCTTTAGAGTAAGTGAGATAAAATATGTTTGATATGTGAATATTTCATTATTTAAGGGTCAGATGTGTAGATATTGTGGTTTGAATTAATGTCCAGTCCATTAGCTAACTTTTTACTCTACTCAGTTCCTGATGCACCTGTTGCTCTGCAGACAGATGTTGCTCTGAGCTGTGATGAGGTGAGCTCTCTCTCATGTATTCCCGGTACTGACTTAGGGGGCTTGATTTCATCACTTTTCCTGCATCCTTTCTGTGTGGATATTTTATTTAAGCCCAAACATCAAACAGTAAATTTGATTCTATGGAGCCAACTTTTTTTTTTTTTTTTACTTTCAAGTCAAGTCAAATTATAATATGGGGCTTTAATAATGATTAATACGTTCTATACGGTCAAGAGTTCACGTCTTAGGACTTGAAATGAGTCAAATTTATTGTTCACTTTGTCTTTGAACTCATCAAAGTTTATAAGGAAACATAATTAGCTTCTTAGCAGAGGCCCATGAGGATAGAGACCTGCTGGGTTTCTCATTCATATGTCAAATAAGTCTCTTTTTTTGGCATAAGGTGGAAGAAGACCTTGAAGACGTATCCAGTTCAGCCCATACCCCCTCACAAACTTGTGCAATTCAGCACAGCTGCAAACTTGATAGGTTTGATCGATTAACTCATACTACTGACGTTCAACATCTTAAATTACTGAATTTCTTCCGAAATTGATCTTTATCTTATACTTCCTGGTTGAATAACACAGAAGTACTCAAACTTGGATTAATGTCAAAGGTAGAGAGGCCAAGAAAATTGTTATGAGTGGCAGTTAGACTGTTGTCATGTAAATATGATCTACCTTTAAAAAATGATTCATGTTGTGGGGCATGAGGTGAAAAACGTTTCTTGCCTAGAGGGTCAAAACACAAGGTCATAAACAGAAAATAAGTTCAGCAATGTGCAACTTACGCAAACCCTGCAAGAATGGGTGGCCTCCTGTTCATGCAACATGAGCACTCTGTTGCAGTCAGAGCAACAGATGACCCCTCTGCACCCCACTTTTGGCCAATTATGCCATATATTATAGTCTAGGTATGTGCGCATTCGGCGTTTCCATGGATTGCGCATACATCACGGCTTTGCGCACGGAAACTCATGCATAAATGGGCTGCATGTGATTGATTATTCACCATTGGATTACGCCAAAATTAACATCACCCTTATGTATTGTCAGAGTGAAAATGACCCAGGGACAAGATGACATGAATAAATCTATGCGCGCCTCTGCTCCTCCCTGTTTGGCTCCGGAGAAAATTGCAAATCCATCTTAGAGGACAAGCGACAAGCGCTTATTTTCACTCTGTGGCCTGGCCTCTGTCTGACACTGAAGGACACCACAAACACTATTTCAGCGCTATAATAATGGAGCAGCGGGGTACTTTGAGCCCAACATTGATTTGTCTTTCTGAGCGCCGGTGACGTAGGAGGTTATAAAGCAGAGCGTAATTAATGTCATTTATCACTTGTTTGATTTTGTCACTGCCTTTACAGACAGGCCCCGCATACGCGAGCCGCTGACCAATGGGAGGGCTGGAGCCTTTGTCACCGAGTACAGGCACGTGGCTTACACCTGCAGGCTGCGCTGTGTGAGAGAGAGAGGGAGAAAGTTGTAGCGTGTATATCAGTGTGACACACTTTCAAGCGCAAGAAAAAAAAACACTCTCAAACATATTCGGTGTGTCAGGCACGTGTTTACTTTAAACATTTTGAGGGTTGTGCATTTTTGACCACCATTACGGCACATTATTTTTGTGTTTGGATGCATTGTTGCTGATATAAGGTTCACTTTATGGATTTATCAGAATAAAACCCTCAGACCAGCTCTAATCAGCTTCTCTTGTTTGCAATTTTCCCCTCCCACAGAGAGCACCAGGTGAAATTAAACTCGTTATTTCTCGTTCTGCCTCGCTGAATTTGGCATCAGTGTTCAATTACAATAGAGGATCTTCCATAATTGGCATAATGAGGCGCAAAGGCGCGCACAATAGCGCTCACAATGTGGTGTGGTGCTCCCCATTTCGCAGGAGATGGGCTTTTTGATTGGGCTGTGTGCGCCATGAAAAACACAGTCGGGGATACAACTAGTCTACAACCCCAGGTTTTATTTAGATTGATCTCAATCGGGCAATAAGAATTTTGACCCGTCTCATTGTGCTGCTGACTTTCCCCAGGCCGTATTTCAAAGTGTCTATAGCCTTTGAGAGGAGTGAATTGCACCCCCTCCTCCCCCCTCCCTCTCTCTCCCTCTGGGCTATTGGGTAAAGGCAGAGTATGCAAAAGAAACAATGCAATGCATGAAACGTAATATTAATCTCCCCGTCCTGAATGCAGACAAAGCGCTGTGGAAGGTGCACGTCTATAATGGTTATTGAGTGCTCACCCAGCTGCGCAATTTTCCCCCGTGTGCCCAACCAAGTCGGGAAAAGGTCATGCAGGGCTTTGAATAGAAAAGAAGCTCCCTAGTTTGCTCAATTACCGCCACCACTATAACACACACCCCTCTTACACCCCTCACACACACACACACACACACACACACACACACACACATCTGAGCATGAATGTGTGCCATATCAGCTGAAGAACCAAACCACTGCAAGGATGTATAATATAAATAGATTCATTTTTATTTATAAAAGTTGTTTTACACAAAATATATCTGTTAAAATCGAATATTTACACTTTAGGCTACTGGAAACGGAGAACAAGTGCATACATTAATTAAGGTCTCCTCACCACCTATTTAAAATTAACAACTACAATCTGTCACAGGTAGTAGCCTTGATATTGCTGTCCAGTCACACATCTCACACATGCAGACTCACTGCCTCTCTGACAGCCGGTTCTAAAAATAAAAAACACTGTTCGGAAAAGTGGCAGTGACATTGTTTGTTTGACTCATTGTACAAAAATATGTCTTCATGATAAAACAGCTCGTTGTATGATACAGTTTGTTATGAAACACCACGAGAAAGTCTGTTGACGCATCCTCTTTGTTGTGTCTTCCAGCAGACGTGGCAGCCGAGCAAGGCAGTCCTGCTCCGATGAAAGTCATCACACAAGTCCTCCGTAGAGCTGCTGTGTCACGTATTAATTGCACTTATTCAGCCATAACATCAACAGTTCTTGACTTCACGCCTCAACGTGACCAGCGAGTCCAGCTCCCTCCCTGCTCCATGCAACAAGAGGCTCCCTCTCTCTCTCTCTCTCTCTCTCGCTCACACACACTCTCTCTCTCTCTTTCTCACTATTGCTTTGCTTCTGCAGAAGCAGCCCGGGTGAGGGAGGGAGGCAACAGATCACTTCCAAGCACGGAGGGCAACACTGATCTGAAGCCTTCAGCGAGTCTTTGTCAGCATTGCTGATAGAAGTCAGGCGCTTTTACGCACAGACGCTGCTGTGTGGTTTTGATGCTGTGCGCCTCAGTACCTGTCGAACCAGGTTGTAAAGTCCAACAGCTCCTGTTCCTCGGAGCTCAGAGGCTCATAACTACCTTCATCTGATGAGTAGGTGGAGTGAGGCGACTCCGGGTCGGCGGAGTAGCTGTTGGAAAGTGTCGGGGATGGCAACCCGCACTGGAAAGCAGCCGACACGGCGTCATGTTCGTCTAAAAGTTGCTGTAAAGCCCTGATGTACTCCACCGCAGACCTCAGTGTCTCCACTTTGCTCATCTTCTTGTTGGCAGCGCCGTTTGGCACATGCTGACGCAGCGTCTGGAAGCCCATGTTGACTTGTTTGACCCGGTTCCGCTCTCTTTCGTTCCGCCGGGCCACGGCCACTGGCTGCTGCTGCGGGATGGAGTAGCCGAGTCCGTTGAAGCTCAGTCGCCGCTTGCAGCGCAGCAGCTCCGGCGAACTGGAGCGCTGTCTCTTCAGCACCTTGGTTTTGCTCTGGAAGCCGGCTGTGGTGGTGTTTGGGTGCACGGAGGGGACGGTGCACTCCTGAGCCGGCGCGTGCAGGCTGAGGCTGGCGCGTCTTTCAGTAAGTCCAAAGGTGAATGCAGTCTGCGTGGTGGTGATGGTTGTAGTTTCCATCTCGCTGACAGTTGTTCAGGAGTGATGGATGCAGAGGATGAGTGCAGCCTCTAACAGTGGGAGAGGAGGAAGAGGAGGAAGCGTTGGCAGTGTACAGCTC
Source organism: Semicossyphus pulcher (assembly GCF_022749685.1). Classification (NCBI taxonomy): domain Eukaryota; kingdom Metazoa; phylum Chordata; class Actinopteri; order Labriformes; family Labridae; genus Semicossyphus; species Semicossyphus pulcher. The sequence goes on from NW_027211759.1 coordinate 21,306,100, forward strand.
TCGTGTCCTTCGCGTGGGGACCGTGTGGCTAACTCAGTCCAAGTCTCTCTTGACTGCTTACTCCACGAGCCGATCTGACCCAAACTTTGGCAGCACTCCTCTTTTTCAACACGCGCCCCAACACACACCCCACCCACCCCTTTTTGGGAGACGCACGCTTCGTCGCGAGGCCCCGCCCCCGCTGTGTGATTCTTCTGCACGCCGACTCCCCCGGGCCAGGCGCGTGGCTCCGGGAGCTCAATAAACAATCCCGAGCTTTCACTGCGCCGGGAGCACGCGCTGGGCTCATTTACATTCCAATGTCTCTAACTTGAAGGCCCATTGGTCGATTCAAACGGCCTGCAACCGTGCGCAAAGAAAGAAAGGAGAAAAAAAGACAGCGAGAGAAGAAGAAAAAAAGAAGAGAGAATAAAAAAGTGAATGGTTTGCTTCTTTGAAATGCCTTTTGAATTTGACAATGTACCCCTGGCAAGTCTTCAAATTATCAGTCTTCCCCCCTCGGCCATCTTTCTCCTCCAGCTCTTTACAATCACAAATACCAAGGACGCTCTCTCCTGTATCCAGGCTACAGCCTTACAGAGCCAAGTATAGTGCAAGCGTGTCTCTGAGCACAATAATTGGCGATTATAAAGCTCGCGAGGGGACGCTATTAATTTAAAAGTAAACATCGTGCTTATGAAATGCAGGCGTAAAGAACAACTTACAGTTAACTCTTAGCTCCGCAGTCCAATATGTTGCACTTGTTCGACAGGTGATTATTGGAAAGATTTGTTAAACTCAGTAAAAACTTTAGCTCATATCTGACTGCAAACAACTTCTCCAGAGGTGCGTGTATTTGCACTTTTTACGACCATTGCGACCACAAAGCCTTGTAAATCCGGAGCCCAACTGAACGTGCACGGACGCAGCATTTCAGCACCACGTCAACTGGACAGTTAAACACAACAGCATCGTCATCATCACATCTTACTGTGTTTCTGACTGTTCTTGCACTATTTTTATTTCAGTTTTACTTGTGTTTAATGTTGCCTAAAGTCTTTCTAAATAAATCTTTGTGGAAAAGTCTCTTTACAAGAAACTACTTGCAGCGAGACGGTCAGGCTGTTAGGAAACGTAGAAAAGGACACTTGCGGCCTCTGGCGGCCAAAAATGGTAAATACTTTTTCAAAGTCAACAACTTTAGTGTGTTATTCACTGAGAGGGGGATTCCCTGACAGCTACAGGTTAAATATTAAACGATTGCTACGAATTATGGCCAGCAGAAAGCAACAGAAAAAAACTTTCACAATCAAGTATTTAGGGAACAGTAATTAAAAAGTGGATTTGAGAACAAGTCACCCAATTTCAACATGTCAATATAAATTAATAATTTAGATTTTTGGATCACATGACTTTGTCAGGGTTTGTCGAATCACCTTCATGGTATTCAATACAAAGAAAATGGAAAATACTTTCTATCTCTCTGAAATCACAACGCTCAAACAATCTGTTTTCCAGAGGCCAGAGAGGGAACACCAGCCTCAGCTGTCCAACTAAACATCTTTGACTTCTGGTGAACAAGATAACTCAGGGCCAAAGTTTGTTTCGATGGTCATATATATTTATCAGCTCATTTAAGTTTCAACAGGATGTTTGGAACCACTTTTCTTCATCATCTTTTTTTCTTTGTTATTTTTGCATGATTGATGAAAATATAATTTGACTGTTGTGTAATAAAGATTTGCACTGGCCTGTGTATGGGGCAGACATACTGCATGTGTCAGTAGGAACTGAATTTGACTAATTTATGTTTCATTTTGAATTGCACAACTTGAATAACTGAATAAAAAATCTGAATCAGAATCACATTATTTGAAATTTAATTCCAATAAACTTGAAACTGAAATATTGTAAAATTGAATTCAGATTATCTAAAAAAAAATCAGGTGGAATGGCAGGTGAAAACAAATCAGCATGCTTTCATAGCATCATGGAATTCTCCCCCATTTGGAACCAACACTTAGTGATTGTTGAAGAAATACGATGCTGCTTATGTGAATGTGTGTACAGAATAAAGTAGAACTATTCATTCAATTTCAAATCCAGAGGTCTATTAATTTATTTTACTCTTTTTGGGATAAACATTTTAAAGAACTGACAGGAAGTGCAAATATTTGTGGAGACTTCCTGATGGGTCAGTATTTCTGTAGAAGATTACTTGTTGATCATGTGTGATTTATTCACATTGTCTCCTTATCATGGAATTAGGTGGGGAACAGCACCATCTTGTGGCCAATCAAGGTTACTAAAATCTTCTGGACCGGAAGTAACAGTTAAAACTTTGTTTACAAGTTTTGTTACATTCTGCAGAAGTGTTTCTTTGTATTTTGCCGCTGAGTGCTGAAGTGACAGTGATCTGAACAAAAGAAAAAAAAATCAACCTTATGAACACATAAACAGATGACTAAACTTATATGACATCTGGTAATGACATTAGAGAAGTTAATATTTACCTTTTTGTGTGAGTTGTAGTTTCATTTGGCCCTCCACCTCCCCTTCTCACCTCCCCTTCTCACCTCCTCTTCTCTCCTCCTCTTCTCTCCTGTTAAAGAGAAACTGCAGACAAAAGAGAACAGAAGTTATAAACCAGCATATGAACAGATAACAGACCTTTATTAAAGTTGGTAATGGTGTTAGACAATTTGATATTTACCTTTTCATGTGAGAGTTAAGGCTTCATGTTGCCCTCCCTCCTCCTCTCCTCTCATCCCTCCTCCTCTCTTTGCAATAAAAAAAATAGGACAAGGAAGCCTTTTCCACCTTTTCCATTCAAATGTTTCACTTAAAAACACCAGAAACTAAGTGCACACATTTTATACATCACTAAATTAATGGAGGTAAATACATTAAATGATTTGCTGTTAATCTTTTACATGAGAGTTCACAATCCTTCTCTCCTCTCCTCCTCCCACCTCCTCTATCGAACAGACAGAATGTCAGTCAAAAGGGAATTAAAGTTACAAACTTGAAATTGTGAACAGAGAAGTGAACTTGATGAGATCTAGGCTGAGAGAAGATAAATTGATATTTACCTTGTTGCATGAAAGTTCATGACTCACATTGCCCTCCCACCTCCTTTATTATTCTCTCCTCTCCTTCCACCATCTCTACTCTCTCTAAAAGACAAATGACAGTGATCAAAGTTAATTAAAAGTTAATTATAATGCACCTTTCAAGGTGCCTTACAGGCAAACATTAAAATACAAGGAGTAAAAACTGGTGGATAATAAAGCACACCAGTTAAGAGAAAGCCCAAAGACAAAAGAAAGTCTTTAATAACAGAAGAGGACAATGACTCGGCTAATCTGAGATCCTCTGGCAGGGAGCTCCAAAGCTTCGGGGCAACAGAAGCTGGAACAGAGAAGGCCCGATCACCTTTAGTCACAAGGCGAGATTCAGGAACGGACACAAAGTTTCTGCCAGAGGATCTCAAACAGCAATCTGGCACATAAGAAGTTAAAAGATCACAGATATAAGGTGGTGCCTGACGATGCACGGCTTTAAAAACAAGCACTAACATCTTGAAATTAATTCTAAAATTCAGCAAGGTCAGGGTGAGTTATGTGCTCAGTTAAAGGAGAGAAGGAAGTAAAAGAAAGCTACCTCCAATTGCAAACAGAAAACTGAACAGATCGACTAACATTAGATAAATTCATGTTTACCATTTTGCACCATTTATTTGCACGTATTCTCCCCCCACCTCCTCTCCTCCTCCCACCTCCTCCTCTCTCTGCCAGAAAAATGGAGAACAAGGAGGATTACATTTTAAATGGACCAGAAACCGGGTGAACTGATTATTTATGTCTCATGACATGAATAGTGATAATAAAAGATAAAAGTTAACACAGAAGTGAACTTGTTTAAATCTGGTGATGATGTCAGAGAAATCATGTTGACCTTTTTGCAGTTCATGCTTCATGTCGCCCTCCCACCTCCTCTCCTCCTCCCACCTCCTCCTCTGTTTACGCTAAAGTAAAACAACCAATTAAAATGATTCATTGTAAAAAGAAAAACCTTCAAATTTTAAACAGATAACTTAGCTAAGTGAAATTTAAATACAATAAGATTGAGATCATCAGCTCATGAGCAAAATGTTTTGCGAGGTCATAGTTTACAGTTGGGTCGTTATTTTGCAACCAGCGGTGTGGCATTCCCCACTTTGAAGTTAGGTTTTCCCCTTTCTCTCCAACATCTGCCTGACCTCTGCCTTGTTAACAACAGGGGGCGCTGAGGGAACATAGAAAACTGTTACAAACCAGTGCACTCAGCATATATCACTCTGAAGCAATGCATACTGTATGCTATTTAAAGTGCTGCTGTAGCAGAGGAGAGGGAAAACTGATTGCTGGTTGTCCCAGCTGCCATTTTCCTTCTAAATAACTACATTAGATTTTTATGGATTGTATTTATTGTTCATTTTAATACATTTGATTTATGTTGTCACTGCTGGCTGTACTAAAATTGTCTTTGACTTTGGGGATAATTAAAGATATCTCCGACCATCACTGTTTTTGATACAGGACTAGTACGATGCTGCTTTCATTCAGTAACATGTGTAGGTAGAAAACTATTGTGATTTAATTTCATTATGGCCTCTTTTGTCTGATGCAAATGACATTGTTAATTGAATTGTCTCAGAACTCTGTGCTTCTGTGTTCGCCCTGCTCTCAATGCGAAGATGCACAGTAGACTACTTTACAGTCTCTTTACAGAATAATTCACTCCGTCCCAAATCACCAGACCAGCTGAAACCAACAAACTACAAAGATCGTGACAATATTATAAATGCATGTTTCACTGTTTAAAGTTGAGGCTACAGCTAAGAGACGGATAGCTTAGCTTAGCACAGAGGAGGGCGATGAGAAACAGCTCTAAAGCTCACGGATTTGCACATTATATCTCTTTTGTTTAACCTGAAACTGAAGTAAAAAAGAGATACATGGTCTGTTTTTACACAAGATCAAGAAAGACAAATCTTGATATGTCTTTTACTGTCTATGGAGAGTAGCGTTTTCTTACACTGTAAAAACAGCGGTCCATTTCTCCTTTTATTGCTCCTTCAAGTCTTAGAGAGAGTCATCCTTTCCCTTACATCACATTGACTTCTTTAACTGTCCATGTATTCACTGAGATTTTGAAGGTTCCTGTTTTTACCAATTCTTTGTTATTGTTTTTTTTTTCAATACAGTGTTTTACACAGATAATATACTTCCCATCGTCACTTATAACACCTAGATACAGGACTGCAACATCAGTAGGGATTTCTTATCCTCATATAGTTCTTAGAGCTAAATATGTGGACGAATGTTGTGTGCTCCACATTAAACTACAATCCTCCTGTTATATTTACACCTTCAGTTTTTCCCCACTTCCAGTATAATTCCCTTTCTGCTTTTAGAAACCCTGGTATAGTTTTGAAATACATTTTTAGCTGCTCTGTTTATACACATACATCAGAATATATTACATCATGCTGGATTTACCTGTTTTACATGGAAATCTCAATTGAATAAATTGTTACTTTCCATTTTAAATTCCCCATACAGCACACACACACACACACACACCCACACAATCCAAACAGCCAAAGTCTCATTCACAGGTCAGGGTGTGGCTGTTCACAGAAACAGGTGGCAGGTTATTAAAACCTCACTGAAACTCCAACGTCACAACACCCACGGATTCTGGAGATGTAATTTTTAATACAATGCCTCAAGTCAACAAAGCTTCAAATGTAACACGGGTTGATGGCCATAAAGTGTGTTTGTCTGTCTGCAACAGAGATAGAGAGATAAGGAGGAAGATAACAACGAGGAAGGGGAATCCACAATCTTGCAAGAAGTCCCGGCAAAAAAGAAATCCCCTTTTAAAAGCATTATAAATTTATTCTGTTTTGTCCCTGTAAAGACGTACATAATACATGTGTTTGTGCAGGCAAACCAAGGGCCTATTATCTGACTCGTATATCTTTAGCGGGCCAGTGACATCACCCCTTGAGATAGAAAATTATGCTTGGGATTTAACAGTTTCTGTGTCACATAAAGGAGTGATTTCTGCCTCAAAATATTCCATATTACAGGTGAGTTTTAAAGACATATTGGCTGGACTGATATTGCTTTGAATGTATGTGTGAAATAGGATGTGAACCTTTCTGTGCGGCCTTTCAATAACCAGGTTACATCCTTCCTCTGTAACTGTGATGGCACCTGTGTTCTCTGCAGGGGGGACGTCTACGAGGACTGCGGTGGTGCTTCCAATGAGCAGGAAAAAAGAAGTGATCCGATAAGAGTGTGTCTCGTTTCCCTTTTCCTCACACATGTAAACTAGGGCTGTAGGAAAGTGAGCAAAGTTTTTTAAACAGAGGCAGAGGAATGCATCAGCGTTATGCCGTCTCAGTTCTTCCTTAACGCAGTCTGTGGTTAGGCTACAGACAACAACTCCCCCCCCTAAAGAGAAGTAGGATTAGTGACCTTCATCATGCGCACAAATGCAGCACAGTGAACCGACCTTTTGGGCTGTGATTGTGGGTGAAAGTTGGATAAGAGGGAAGGGAAGGGGAGAAAAATCATATGCCTGAGTTGTGTTTTCCTGTGCAGAGAAGGTTGACAGTGCTTTTGGCTGAAAGAGGATGTGAAGCCTCAAATGGAGAAGGCCGAGTTGTGTTTTTTTTTAGACATTAGAATATATTGCATGTCATTGAGACAAGGGCATCCCCACTACACTCTCACCCACGGGTTATAAATATTCTGTCGAATTCGATCACGACAGAACCAGACACCTGCAGGATCCTGATTGTAAAATTCCCCCTAACGCACATGAATACACTGCATATTTATTGCAAACTACAGTATCCTCACTGGTGGAATAAGATGTCTAAATTCACAGGAACTGACAGTTTCATGGGACGCTATTTTAGTGAGTAATACTGCTGCAAAAGTACATCAGGCCAGAGCAGATGGAGCTGCTTCTAGCCAGCTCCATCGCTCTACCTCTGAGCCACACCTGCCCCCTATATTCATAGTTGCCTGTTTACACCGATCAGCCATGACATTATGACCACTGACAGGTGAAGGGAATAAACTCAATTTATCTTACTACAGTGGCACCTGTCAGTGAGTGGGTTATGTTAGGCAGCAAGTGAACATTTTGTCCTTGAAGATGATGTGTTGGAAGCAGGAAAACTGGGCAAGCGTTAGGATGTGAGCGACTTCGACAAGGGCCAAATTGTGATGGCTAGACGACCAGGTCAGAGCATCTCCAAAACTACAGCTCTTCAGGGGTGTTCCCAATCTGCAGTCAGTATCTAGCAAAGGTGACCCAAGGAGAGAATCTGGTGAACCAGCGACAGGGTCATGGGCGGCAAAGGCTCATTGACGCCTGAGGGGGGCGCAGGCTGGCCCGTGTGGCCCAAGTTAATGCTGGTTCTGAGAGAAAGGTGTCAGAACACAGTGCATCGCAGTTTGTTGCGTATGGTGCTGCTTCAGACCGGTCAGGATGCCCATGCTGACCCCTGTCCACCGCTGCAGCAGAACTGGACTGATGAATCACGTTTTCTTTTACATCATGTGAATGGCTGGGTGCGTGTTCCTAGCTTTCCTGGGCAAGACATGGCACCAGGATGCACTATGGGAAGAAGGGAAGCCAGTGGAGGCAGTGTGATGCTTTGCTGGGAAACCTTGGGTTACGTTGACACGTACCACCTACCTAAACATTGTTGCAGACCAAGTACACCCCTTCATGGATACGGTATTCCCTAATGGCAGTGGCCTCTTTCAGCAGGATAATGCGCCCTGCCACACTGCAACAATGGTTCAGGAATGGTTTGAGGAACACGACAACGCGTTCAAGGTGTTGACTTGGCCTCCAAATTCTCAATCCAATCAAGCATCTGTAGGATGTGCTGGACAAACAAGTCCGATCCATGGAGGCATGACCTCGCAACTTACAGGACTTACAGGAGCTGCTGCTGGCGTCTTGGTGCCAGATACTCAGATACCAGAGTCCATGCCTCGACAGGTCAGGGCTGTCTTAGCGGCAAAAGGGGGTCCTACACAATATTAGGCAGGTGGTCATAATGTTATGGCTGATCGGTGTATAATCACAAGTAAAACGTCCCTTTGATCTCTAGCGTACAAACATGATTTAAAATCTTAATATGTTTTACAGTGGATTAACAACTATGTGGTGCCTATATTGTGTAAAATATTAAAGCCCCATATTTTGTATTAACATGTGTATCCACCATATTTTAAAATCTGGTCCATCATTTTATAATGTATGTCAATTATGAAACGCCACGTGATTCTTACCATTAAATATTTGGCATCACGAATGGCCCAAGCTACGTGGCTTTGTAATGGACTGACCGGTTTTTAACAATGCTAACAGACAGTATATGGTAAAATAGGGATGACATCGCTGACTGACTGTAGTCGAGTCAGGTCTGATAACACATAGCGTGAGGGAATTCCAGTTTAACCATCATATTGTTGAAGTAGCAGCCAACCAATACCAGTCTAATAGCGCGTCTCAGGAAGTGGCTGATGAAACGCGGATGACGTGATGATGCAAGAAAAGTGGTGCAATAATTTCGCCAAGCCTTCTTTCACTTTCTTTCACTGATCGCCGATAGAAACCCCACCAACCAAATCCAGCCACGCGTGCTTCCGGTCTGCAGGGGCCGTCTCTAATCTGTGTATACGTAAAATACGTGTTTGAGGCGGTTCAGTGTGATAGCCCGTGAATCCCAAACCAACTCGTTCTTCGGAAATGCCACAAGTAGCTGCGCCCGCCCACCGGGGAGGAGGAGACATTCAAAGCTCACATGAAGTCACGGGTGTTGCATTTAAAACTGCAGTCCGAGTGATTCGAGGACTTAAAGCAGATTCAGCAGCTGCCTACAGAGCGACACCGCTGCAGAGACATGCAAAGGTAGGGAGACACACAACCTCATCTCTTTTCCTCCTTTGCAGGAAACGAGTAGGATAATATCATGATGTGACTTTGTTTTGTTAAGACTGGATGATCGCGAAAGAGTCAGTTCCTTGTGAAACTTGCAGCGTTAATAGAAACATTCAAACCCTTTGATTTAAGGTACTGAATCAGTCTTGTAAATGATGCATTATGCTGAGTATTGTTTGGCTATGATATTGCTTTATGGGTGCTTTCAGTCTTTTTTTAGTGTCTGTATAAGCAAAGCGATAACACTTGACAGTTGCCTTTTTTTACAGCACTGTTTACGGTGTGTGTGTGTGTGTGTCAGTGTGTGGTTAAAGTGCCTGTCTCCACTTCCCCTCTCTGCTATCGTGAGAAGTTTCATAAAAGAACCACACTGATCGGTCATGTTTCCTCTCAGCCCTCCCAAGCCTCAGTTTGCCAGCTGGCTCATCGAGCAGGTGGGGACGGGCCAGTACACAGGCCTGTGCTATGTGGACCAGAACAAGTTCAGAGTCCCCTGGAAGCACAACTCCAGGAAGGACTGCAATGATGAGGACAGCAAAATATTCAGGGTAGGTATTAAACTTTTGCTATCTGATACAGTGTGATTAGAAAAAATGTCTGACACAACAATAGTTAAATTATTTTGATATTTTGGGATTAAAAGAAAAGAAGAGACAGGACGGTTGTGACACAAACACTCCTGTACATGACTGTAAGAGAGCTTCTGTATGGCAGGTGCTGCCTGGGGCGATAACAGCATACCAACACAAGTGGTGGCACTTCCTCTTTGATCAGGTCAAAGTAGAGGCATAGTAGCAATACTAATGGTTCGAAGACTTTAGTACAAGATGCCATCCAGCATTTGTTAAAGCTCCTGTGAGGAGTTTTTTGACAGTTATGAAACAGACTGAAATTTATTGTGATTACTCTATATGAGCTACAAAAGCAAACCAGATCATCAGGAAGAAAATGAATATTTCTACATAGTTATTTTTAATGCCTGAAACCGCTGGCGGGGGGGTAGGTGTCAGACAAAGCGATTAACTGCACGCTGCCTTTGTTTACATTTTAAAGTGAGTGATACAAATGACTGTTAAAGAAAGCTGAGATAAAATAAAAATAAAAATAAAATTAAAAAAGATGAGATTTTTTGTTAAAAACACCACTTTAGCATGTACAGGATAAAAGATATGAGGTACAGCTTTGTCCACAGGGGGCGCTAAAATCAAAACAAACCAAAGGTTCCTCTCAGGAGCTTTAATAGATCTACAGTGCCCCATTTTCCATAATTTTTCAAGTGATTCAAAATGTACAGTATTAAAAGATTTATGATTAAATTTGAGAGGGACTGGAGATTTATGACAGGTACGATGTCGATGTACGATGTAATCATCTGAAATATAGAGAAGCAATAGTTTAGAGTCTCACAAAAATTAAAGGTAAAGCTAATACAGTAAGAATCTTTACATTTAAACTTGTCTTTGTATGGTTGGCAGGCCTGGGCAGTAGCCAGTGGTAAAATCAACGAGTTCCCCAATGACAAAGCGAGATGGAAAACAAACTTCCGATGCGCTCTGAACAACCTCTCTGTACGCTTCAAGATGATCAAGGATAATTCCAAGATTTCTGACGACCCTCATAAAATCTATGAGATCATCAACACAGAGTGTAAGACAGTCACCTAATCCGAGCCTTTAATATTGGAGTCATTTTGAGTATGTACGTAATTTAATGTGAGTCTATTTTCTTTATCGGCAGATCACTATGTAAGCCTGCTGGCACAGGACTCCCAGGAGGAATCTGACATGCCTGTAGATATACAAAGCTCTCCCATTGAGTACTTCCCCTCAGGAAATGAGGTGCAGTATTGCAGAGGCCACAAGAGATTTCTTTGTGATGTTTGCTGTCCTGACATTTTTATTTAAACTACTGTTTTTCTTTTCCTTCAAACAGCTTAATCTGCTCAACAGTTTGGTGGCCTTGGATCTTGGGAACCACCCATCAGGTACATAGTCCCATGCAAAAGAGAAACACTGCATAAGTTATATAAGTTAATTATATCCTCCCCACCTGTTTATGTTTTTTTATTGGTTTATAATCAAGGTTAAATGTAGTTTAATCTTATTTTTATTGACTTTAACAGAGGAGCAACCATGGGTCGAGAACCATGGCCAGCCCCATCCAGCTGTTGTTGAAAGCTACCCTGTAGCAGCTGAGAACCACCAGCAGCCTTTACCAGATCAGCCGTCTTACTACGAGGGTATGTTCAGCCAAATGAGATCAAAATTCCTTCACTGAAACCAAATGCCACACTGAATGTAAACCTCTGTAAAAGAGATCCTTTATGTTATTGGTACATGTTCTTTTTACAGTAAATCTTCCGTCGGCCCTCAGTCCTCCTGTGCAGCCGACTATTTACGACCTGGAGATCTCCATCCACTACAGGAGAAAAGAAATGCTAAAGATGACGTTGAACACTGCCCGTCTCCAGCTCCACTACCACCACGAGGCCCCCGAGTACAACACCCATCTCTGCTTCCCCTCCACTGACTGTCTGCTGGACAAAAAACAGGTGCATGGGTACATCAGTGGGATATTTTATGTGACGTAATTCAAGAAAACCAACCATAAACTACTAAGAACTGTTAAAAATACACCTGTTGATAGAGTATCTCACTCTGCATGGCCATTTCTGTGAAATACACTTCAGAGTTTTTTATTGACATCCAGTTAGGAAAATTTAACTATGCACAAAAAGATTATGCTATTCAGAGAAAGTGGTTTAAGTTGCCTAAAAGGTAACGTCAGATATTAAAGGTATATTTTGGCGTCTGTAAAACGGCGATGACGTTGGCAAACCATCTTTGGAAAGATCGGGAAAATTGGGAATTTTCACTCTGTTGAGATAAGCAATGAATATCAGAGTTTTTTGTATGTAATTTTTACCAAACTTAAAGATTAAGAAACATTGTAAATATCATTTAATTCCTCACAAAACACACCAAAAGCTGATTTTCAAAGTAATTTTAAATCGTGCATTGCTTTGCCCGCACAATACTGCTATTCTTGCCGTATTAACCACCACTTTTGGATCAATGAAACAGTGTGAAACCATTGTCAGGAATGTGTATCGCGTGACCCGCATGCTAAGAAGAATCACGTTACAAATATGCACATGATATCGAAAGACTTCACACACTCCGGCTTTGAAGGAGGGCTGTAAAAAGTTTGGAGTTTATTACTCCACCAAAACTTTAATCAGCTCTAATTCAGAGATCCGGCTTTGTGTTACTGCAAGAGCTTTTGAGACTGAACACTTTGAGCAGGCCGTTAATGAGGAATCGATCACAGGAAGGAGATATATTTAAGTATCCACTAAGTAAACACCTACCACTCATATTTGGCTTTCTATTGCTTCTTCTGTCTTTTCCTGTCACTCCTCGGCTCTTTGGGTGACTGAAATAGAGGAAATGGAAACTTGTTACACCAAAAACAATGTATTACAACACCAGCTAGAAAAATCTGGATATTTAAAGGGGAATTCCCTTAAGTTTATACACAATATGCTAGTCTACATCTTAAATGTGACAAAGCTTTTTCTATGTAAACATTTACTAACCCAAACCCTCCTTACCCCAGATTGAGTACACCAACCGCATCCTTAACAGCATCCAGAAAGGTCTCTTCCTGGAGGTACAGGAGACTGGCATCTACGCCTTTAGGCAGGACAGGTGCCATGTCTTTGCCAGCACCAGTGACCCCAGTGTGCCTCACCCAGACCCCAGAAAGCTGCCCCAGAACACCATGGTGGAGCTCCTCAACTTTGAGAAATATGTCAATGGTTAGTATGGATCTCAAAATACGACTTGTTACTTTTATTACGGCGGTTATATTTTAAGTGTTAAATAAGTGTTTTCACCCATTTCAGAACTGAAGCAGTTCAAAGATAACAATGGCGGCTCTCCTGAATACACCATCAACATGTGCTTTGGAGAGAAGTTCCCTGATGGTAAACCGTTGGAGAAGAAGCTCATCGTAGTCAAAGTAAAACTCTTTCCTGTTTTTCCAGGGCCTCAAATACCTTAACAGTGTTTGTGTTAATTCAGTGAAATAGTGCTGTTTATAAATGCTATAAAAGTCTCTTTGCTCTTCCAGGTGGTCCCTCTGATCTGTCGATACTTTCACGAGATGGCCCAGATAGAGGGCGCTTCATCTCTTCACAGCGCCAACGTCAGCCTCCAGATCTCGCACAACAGCCTCTACGATCTCATTCACACCGTCTTTGGTCTGCCAACAGCAGAAGATACTGCACGAGCTGCTGCACATTTTCTACCTCACATGTGAAATTATCTCTCTCACTCCCCCTAACAGGGACTATTTCAACTGCCCGTGGGACCACATGACACACCACTTCCTGTTCTTATCGAAAGCTATGCTAAAAAAGAAGCCAGTCTGGTAACTCGTCACGGTGTATGCAAGAGGAATGAATAGAATTGAATAAGGTTATTTAGATAATGTTTCATTATTGATCATGCTTTCCAACTGCCTCCTGTTCACTTTGTCGTTCCAAGTAAAACTGAATTTTTTTATCACTACATAAGTAGAAATAAACTTCTCTGCTAATGGACTGTTACATTAACTTAACTTTAATGCCTTACAATGAACTTAGATGACTACTTTAATGTCACCTAATAAAATGCCAACTGATTACATATTTATGAGCTTCAATGCTAATGAATGTCAAATAAGGTGTCTTCCGTGTCATACACCCAGTGTCTGTGGTGAGCTGTTTTGCACTTCCATATTTGTTAATTTTTCCAAACTGCTGGTTGTCTTGCACTGAAAAAAAAAAATATATTGCTTTGTTAAGATGTAAATAAACTGTTTAAGATTCAGTGAGGACTCAGTTCTTTTCTACTGTGCTGCAATGTGTGACTTGTAACTGCTAGATGTTATGATAAATACATTTACAAAAGCTTAAAGATACAATCTCCTGCTATCTAAGGTCAATCAAGTAAAGCTTAGTTTCTTTACTAGCTCCCGATGGTGAACCCTTTGACATTAGCTTGAAGTTGGTCCGTGATAACCCAAAAAAAGACATGAAGACCCACATGTACATGTTCTAGTCATGCCCTTCTTTACACACCTATTGGTCAGAAATCTTTAACTCTATTTCAGATTGTTCCCACTCTGCCGCTTCCAAACTATAACGACTTTGTAGCGTTTGTTACTCTATTAGCCTGACGTCTAATTTTAAAGAGGTGGAAATCACCTTCACCCCACGCTCATTCCTCATGAATCAAGGACATTTTTAACTTTGTTAAATTGGAAAAAAAATAGGTGTACCATAAACGGTTCAGTTACCAATTTAATAAAATATGGGGACCTTTTTTTGAATACGCCGAGGGGCTGATATTTGCTGCTGTTCCAGAGTAACAACTTGAATTTAATGTTTTTGAATGTTTCACTTTAATGAACTTGTGGTGGGTTTGAAATTTTAATTCATTTATTTTGTCATGTGAATTTTTTATTTGTCCTTAATTATTAATGGTTGACCATCGTGTTTGTTTCTTTCATGTTGGTAATGTCTTCTTTTTTTTTTTGTAACTGCATTGTTCAAGTATTCGTACTGAAATCTACATACTGATTTACATGACACGATACTGAAACTTGAAAAGTAACATTTTGACATGTGTGAAAAGCCAATAAACAAATTTGTGGGGCAAAAAAACACAGTCCCTGAAACTTAAACACAAATGCTGATGAAGAGGTTCTGTTCAGTCTTTGGGAGCTCAGTTTGAAGTGTAACACATATGGAGGTGATTAGGGGCAGAACAATATCTCCAGACGTTTCCACTATAAGCCACATAAAATTGAGATATAACACCCAGACAGAATATGAGCCAGTGGTGATTTATTATCATTTGTGTGCCCTCTTAGAAACACCTGGCCTGTTTGATCAAGTAAAATGCAAAAAAAACAAAAAAAAGTCAAATACATTCTGATAAACATGGAGAACCTGTTTCTTCTAAAATCCTCCCCTCCTTGTTCTTAGCTTTATAACGGCAAAATAAACAGGACAACAAAATACAAGGCAAGTTCCACACCCACCTGATCCGTCTCTACAGCAGGCAGACTAACAAGTAAAGACAGCAAAATGGTGAGAGAGCAAGATGAGCAAGATGACAGTAACGGATATGACAAAGAGTACTGTTCAGGCTAAAGACACAATGAGGTGGTGATTGCATAATCCAGAAACTACAAGGTGAATGAAATGATTCTGTTCCCAACTTAAGACGTGTGTTTACACTTATCAAACCTACCTTGGAAATGTGTTGGCTGAAGGTGTTCCATGACATGGACTCTAAATAGATTTCAAAACCTTGAAAGTATGCTAATAAAATTAGCTCAATACTGAACACATAAAATACAAAAAGAAAGTTAAAATGTTTATGGACATGAGAGCACCAGGTTTGACAGTGAAGAAAAATAGACATGGACATTTTTGCAAGATAAACAGGGTGTGCAACTAAGCCATTAAGACATGACGTCTGTATTAAACTAAAATCTATATTACCTCCTGTATTGTAGCGTTGTAGTCTCTCTCCATTGCTTAAAAACAGAATGCCCTTAAGTAAATTAAATCTCACTAATTCAGGGAAATTATGCATCTTTTTTATTAATATTTTAACGGGTTTGGCACAAAAACAAAATATTCCCTGCTTCTCTAAAACCTGTTTTACACATTTCAGTCAGTGGTTGTAGAGAGCGTTAACGCTGAGAACACAAGGACAAGTATGTTTCAAGAGAAGAGGCTGTTATTTAAGAAGAGTGACTCAATTACTTAAACTACCTGTAGCACGTTAGACTACATTTACCTCATTAAACATGGATATTAGAGACGTGGAAGACAGATAACAGAGGCTTTAAAATACAAAACGTAAACAAAGCTACTCTACAAACTAGAACCTATTTGTCAGCAACAGGCAATACAGATGAAAGGAACATAAGCGGATATATCAAATCTATTATTTACAACCAATTCTAAAATTGTTTTATTACTCTACTGATAAAGTTTTCTACAAAATTGCATAACAGTGTCTTTCCTTAATGTGACTTTAATATGCATACTCTGCATACTCATATACCACTTCTTAACCAACAAAAGTAGTCCTGACACTGATAAATACCCCCTCCCCTCACAAAAACAAACAAACAAAAGCCATAGAAAACCGCCTGTGGAGAAAGCTACCTGATTTACCGCTCCATGGAAGGGTCTTTGAGACCTGCCTCTTTAAGGCAAAACCTCAAGGTCTCCTTTTAGGTTGCTGAGTTGCACCACACAAAAACAGCAGTACTTGGCAGCGACAGTCTCAGCACAAGACACCAAACAGGTCCTGTTCAAGTGATCAAAACTCAGATGAGATGGAAATCTCGACATCAGAGAACATGTTCCATCTTGAAACTGAGAGCAACTATTAGTTCACCGTTTGGACTGGGTTTGTCAGAAACAAAGGAAACATACCAGAATATATGAATGAGTGTTTGCAATTGAAGTGGCTGTCCCTGCCTGTAGTATAAAACCTTCTCAGGGGCTGTCAGAGGATGTGTGAGTCTGACCCTCCGGTGCCCTCTCTGAGTCCTCTCCTCTTTTGTGTTTCCTTGCATGTTTGTATTTGTCCACGTATGCCTTGACCAGATTGCCCACCTTCACTGGGTTGATCTCCCCGCTCTTGCTGTGGCATACCTGATGACCAAGAACACAAGATATTATCATTTTTCATGATAAAAACACTGGAGCGATGATCTGAAATCTTTGAGTTGTTGGTTGACAAATCTTTGAGTATGTATGACCCACCTTCTGGACGGCTTTGCGTAGGATCTCTTTGTACTCGTCCTTGTTGATGTCTCTCCTCTGGTAGAAAGGCTTGATTGCTAGCTTCACCTCCTCTATAGCTCTTTCCTGCATGTGCAGCTTCTTCAGGTACTGCTAGCAGGTTTAAATACATCACAGATGTCATGATATAGTATCAAAAATATCCTCAAAGAGGAGGGGGCGGTAATATTTATTAAAAACCAAAGACAGAAGGGGCTTCTTGTGATACTCAGTTTAAAGGCTTAATCAAGCCACACTTACCTTGTCTTGGCTCAACAAATCCCCCTCCTCGGCCTGTCCTGTTGATGATAACCTCTCAGTATGAACACCACCAGATCTGGAGGAGCTGCTGGGGGGACCACCAGCACCCTTCTTGGAGGGGTCACTGACAGTTCCAGCAGTGTCCTGTCAAAGGAGATTTTATGGATGACAACAAAATGACAACTCTTAGAAATTACATGAGAATTTAATATAATTTATTTAAAAGGGACCATGTACAGTTTAAAACGTAAATGTCACCGTTTGATGCACCGTACCAGATTAAAGCTTTAAGCTAATTTGCATCTGTAGTCCCTAGATTAGAATAAAAGATAATACAGACTAAGTAACTAAGGGCTGTTTGTGTTTGATACACACCTAGATATTGCATGTCTACAGAGAATGAACCAGTCTTGGAAAAAGTGATCACATTAAATGTGTAGTCAACAGTTTTGATTTCCAGAGAATGCCTTTTACTTTCGATTACTCTGAAAATGCTCCGGTATCCGTTTCAGTTTCAGCCACGTGATTTTACCCCATGTGCTTTTTTCAGGTAAACACTGCCACCCTGTGGCCAATTCATCACATTAAATCCTAGATGCATTTCTAAAAGTAACTGATGGTAGAAATACAGCTGCGGAAAAAATTAAGACCACTCAAAATGTTCCTTAAATCAGCGTCTCTCTCTAAATGTCATGGCCAGCCCAATCCAGATCTGAACCCCACTGAAAACCTCCTGAATGAGATCAAGAGGGAGACTGATGTTTACAAGCCATCGAGCAAAGTCGAGCTGCTTGAATTTTTGCGCAAAGAGTGGCCTAACGTCACCCAACAGAACGTTTTTTGCAGCGGTCTCTTCCGGAGCTGTATAATAGGTTAACACTGACAGGTGACGCTGTCCTTCCTACCTGACTGGTTGTCTGGGATGTTGAAGAGGGTTTGCGAGCTCCTTCCTGCTTCAGCCTCAGTTTGTACAGAGCCAGCTCTGAGGGAGAAAAACAGTTAACTTCAGGGACAGATTCAAACACTTTTGATATCCACTTGAAAGGCAAATTATCAGCACTGAGTCATCCAAATCTCTTATGTGCGTGTGTACTACAAAAAACAAACAAAAACCTGGACAACCCAAAACAGGAAACTTCAGAATCAAGATGTAAAAAGTGATTTCATTACATCAATTTTTAAATAAGACGTATCTGTGCGCAGGATCTATTGAAGTTTGTGCAAACAGAAACTGGTTTGGAGCAAACAGCAACACTTACTGCTTGCAGATTTCTCTGGTTGAGGCCCCTCAGGCTCCTGAATATTCCAGGTAACCCTCTTCACTTGAGTCTTGGATTTTGCTCCCACTACACTCGTCGGCTGCTCTCCTTCATTCTTTCCCTCCTCTACGTCCTTCTCTTGCTTCACAGACCGGACACCTTCCTCTGTGGGCTCAGACTTCACATAGTCGAGGTTGTCTAACATCACATCGACATTAAAGTCGTCGTCTGAGTCTGAGGGTTGCTGAACTTCCTGCTTTACAGGGACTGTCTTCCCAACAGTGTTCGGTTGATCATCAGAGGCCAATGGGTGAGACTGAGGGACTTTATCCTGGAGGCTGTCGGCTGCAGCAGGTGTGGTGAGTGGAGAAAACGAGGCGACAGGTGGGAAGTGGCTCAATTCTGGGGAACCTGGTTCTGATTTAATTATTGGGACTTCACACGTCTCAGTCTTGATGATTTCACAAGGCTCGGTCTTGATGGGGTCTTCTTTTCTCTCCTCATCTATATCTTTAATGTCCATCAAAGCCTGTGTGTCAGTTTTTTCTTTCTTAATTGGTTTAGTAATCGGAAAATCTTCAAACATATCCAGAGATGGTCGTTTTTCCTTCTTGATTTCTTTTCCAACCTTAACCTGTTTCAACATTTCCGCTGTTGTAGCCTGGCTGTCTGTCCTGACGTCCCTGCCTTCCTTTTTTACTTTAACGGCAGCTGTGCAGGAAGGAGTCTCCTGTTTGTTCGATGAAGCAACTTTGTCCTCTTTGAGGGAGCTTCGAGTGATATCCTTTTTCTTTTCATGTAATGGTTTTGTGTCTTTAGAGGAGGAAACGGAAGAAGCAGTTTTCTGTGAACTTTTGCTTGATGAGCTTTTGTCTTTTCTTCTCTCTCTGGAGCTGGATCTAGACCTGCGTCTCCTCTTGTCTTTGGACCGTGACTCCACCTTGTCTCTAGAAGAGACAGACGGTTGTTGCAGTCGTGTGTGGTCTTTCCTCCTTTCCCTTGATCTGGATCTGGACCGTGACTTTGAGCGAGACTTTGAGCGAGACCGACCACGCTTGCGGTCCTTCGATCTAGATCTCGAACGTGATTTTGACAAAGATTTTGAGCGAGATCGAGCGTGTCTCTTGTCTTTCGACGGTTGTCTTCTCTCAGAGTCTCTCTCTCGGCCTTCATTCCTCTCCTTGCTGCTTTGTTGATGCTTCTTCCTCCTTGAACGCTCTCTGCTGCTGGAGCTGGAAGCAGACCTGAAATCGTTAATGAGGGAAAAACACCATAAGTTAATAAAACTATTTGGTCCTCATTAAAAGGTCAAACTTAAAGGAGCAGTGGAAAAAGCCACAGTCAGTCAAAGCTGGTGTCTCTGTAATCGATAGAAGCAAGAATATTTGAAATTGGCGCGATAGCTGTGGAGAAAGTTGTACAAACAGCTCGCGCCAAGACTGGTGGAGGTTTTCCTCCAGAAGCACAGAGCGAAATTGAATTTTGTTTCTACCATAATGGCATTAGCTCCCCATAATAGCATGATAGGACTGGGGTTGAAAATTGGCAAACTGGCCCTTTAAGAGATGACAGGGGAAATTTTGACAAAGTATTGCATATTTACCTGGATCGCCTCCTGTCTTTGGATCGCGACCTGGACCGCTGTCTCTTCCTGAGAGTCCTTTCAGGGGAATTGGACTGAGAGCTTTCTGAGGTTGAGCGCGCCTTCCTCCTCTCTCTGGATCTGGACCGCCTTGTGCTCCTTTCTCTGTTCTTCTCCTTCTCCTTCGGCCGGCCTTCCTGGCTTGAGGTATGATGGTCTCCTCTCCTGCCTCTCTCCGTCTCGGAACTGCTAGAGCATTGCTCCTTCGGCACATGGGAGGTTTTGTTCTTATGGCTCGAATCTCTTGACTTGGAAGAGGAATTAGTGTCCGGTTTAATTTCTGCCTTTTGTTTCTTCTTGGTGGGAGCGGAGCTTGATGCAAATAAATCATCCTTACAGTTTAAGGGAGCACTGATGGGGGGATCAACACTCTGCCGACTCTCCTCATTCAGAGCATCTCTCTCAGTCTTTACAAGATCCAAGCGGGGATGAACTCTCTGTGTATCATCCTCTGAGTCTGAATTTACACTGTGACCAAACGTTTCAGCTTCTTCATCCTCCAACCCTGGCTCCTTTTTAACTTTAGTGTCACGTAAAGCTGATCGTTTGTCAGTCTTAGTGTCTGAAAATCTTGATTCTTTTTCCGTCTTGACAAACACTTCTGATCGTCTGACCCCCTGTGATGTGTTCTCTTGGGCACTAGCTCCCCTCGGTTCTTCCTGGGAGACCTCAATCTCCTGCGTTTCAGTTTTCACATGAACCAGGTTCTGCTTGTTTTGCAGTAAACCCTTCTTGTTTGCTAACGTAGGAGCCTTACCCTCATGTGTGGTGTTTCGGGAACTCTCAGCTTCGTCGCCTGAGCTGCTCGAGTCTGACAAAGTGGGATTAAAAGGATCATAGATATTATTACTGTCTTGTTCCTTATTGACCATCGTACGTGATGCCAGAAGCATCTGTTTATCCCTGTGCAGCTGCCTCTTTCTTACTTCATCTTCCTTTTTGCTCCAGTGTTCCTGCACGTTTCCTCCACTTGCAGAAGATGACCCAGTGCTGAGCCGCCTTGATTGCCAGGAGTTCCCGCTGGAGTTAATGCGAAAACTCACAGACGATGAAGCCGCGGAAGATGAGGAATAACGTGTCTGACTGGTGGGAAAACCAGCAGAGGAGGAAGAGGAGGAAGAGGAGGAAGAGGAGGAGAATGAGTTGGAGAAAGCTGATGACGAGCCTGCTCCGTCAGGCCTCTGCCTCTGGGACTGACCGTCGGCTCTGCCCTTTTGCTGGTCTACACTTTGCTGCCTTCCCTTGTCCCCGGCCAGGCTGTTCATGCCCGTCTCTGGCATGCCGTAACCATTACTGCTGGGGGTAGAATTACTACAATTTTCTCTACTACTACTCTTATTACTGCCACCTGGACTAGTGCCATCACTTGTGGCCTCACTACTCTCCCTTTTTATTCTTGGTATCCTAGGAAGCACTGACACGTCCACCCACATGGGCTTTAGAGGTGTTTTTTTAGGCTGGGACTGTGATGGGGCTTTTTCCCGGCTCTTCGAGCTGGAGTCAAGAGAAGGACTGAGGGCTGCTACTCCATTGCTTCCACGATGACCAGGAGGATGGTTGGGTCTGATTGGACGAGGTGGCTGCAAACTGGGATGACCTCGGGGAGGTAAATCAGGATGGGGAGATGTGTGCATGCGATTGGCTGAGGGGGAAGCGTATGGGGATAAGCGAGAAGAGCTCTGGGAGAAAGGTCGGCTCGAGGAGCCGTGGGAGGACCCTGGTAGGTCTCCGTTATAGTGGAGGGAAGGAGACATGTCTCCTTGGTCTGGTGACATCACCGGGTTGATGGAGGCATCATCTGAGCTACTGCTTTTGCTGCAACCAGGCTTTAATGCAGAGGGCAGTGCTGTAACAGAAAAAAAATGAATGATAAACACATAGAGCCTAAAGCAGTCAGGTATTTGAAGATGTGAGTTAGTCAGCTCGACCTGTAAATGTCTGACCTCTACCTCCCACTTGAAAATAAATTAATCTCTGGTCTTTCTCTCCCGCCCACCAGGTTCAATAAAATCTCTTATCAAACAACTACAACATATGTTATTAATACTCACTGATTAGACAAACACACTTACTTGGCTTGGTAGCTTTAAGGGAACCATCTCGATTAATAACAACATCAGAGCTGTCCATCAAGAGCATGTTCTGCCCCGTTAGGATGCTGCCCAGCAGGTCAGGCACAGGGGCCGCCTCCACAACGCCTGCTGATTGGGGGACATCCAAACCTCTCCTGGTAAAGCAAAGCAAACTTTTTATTAGATCGGCCATATTTCTTATGTTTTCATCAAACTAGGTATCATCGTGATGACAGAATAAGAAAACATTGTGTAAAATGATGCACATTTATTTACTAAGAATTTAATGTTTATTGTGTTGCTTTTAATTTTTGAAAAATCAACAAAAAGTTTGTGTCACCATGCTTTAGCAAAATTGTTTTTGAAACTGCCAATGAAGCCTTTGAAAGCAATGAAAAAACCTTGTATTTTTCTTTGATTGACACTGCCATACACTGCAATTTCTCATAAAAAACTAATGTACTTAGGGACAAATATTCTCTTTCATGCAACGCACATGTTCACCGTATCCAATTGTTTTTCCTTTCCACCAACCAGCATTAGCCGATTTTGGTCAATTCAGCTAGAACAGTCAAAAAGCACATTAGCATATGGACAAGAGCTATGAGAACGGAAAAGGAAAAGGGAATGTTTACCGGGAAAGGCCTCCAGTAACTGGTCGAGCTACTGGCTGGTGAGAGCGAAGAGCTGAGCGAGAGATCCCTCGCCTCTTGGCCTCCAACAGCGATGTAACGCGGGCCTGCTGGTGATCCTCCTCATTGCTTAAATCAATACCAAAGAGCCTTGTTATTTGCGTAGTTATTCACCCAGTATATGAAGAGCTAAGTTCAAACATAATCACAGTCGAGATAAGATCAGATGATGACGTGATAGGGAGTTGCTGTAGAAAGGAGCCAGGACCAGTAGTAACGCTTGAGTGGCACTAGTAACCGTCTCTATGCATTTTGTACATGTACAATACAATATCAGTAACATCAATGAATATTTGTAGTTTGCTAAATTGTCTTCTTACCGATCCACAAATGGATCCAAGTCAAATGGATCTCCATAGATAGAGAGGGACGCAGCTCCTATGTCAGCACGCATGTTGCTCAGCGTGTGCTCTGATGGTCGGTACACTGTAGGAAGCGAAGAGCTCTTCTTGTCCTTCACAATCCCAAGATTATTAGCGATACGACTTCGAGCAGTGGCTGACTTTTTCAACATCTACACAGAAAAAACATTATTTTAGTCTTTATTTACATTTAGTGTGACACATGTAGTGACTCTCTTAAAACTAAATAATTCAACTATCAGGACAGATGTTGATGATACACTCACCAGCTTCTTTCTGGATTTATTCCTCCTCACTCTCCGTCTCCTCCTCTTGACTCCTGTACTGGCTGCTTTTCCTGTGTTACCCTTAGCAGAAGATGTCTTCTTGACCTTTCTGCGCTTTCCTGTTCAATCAACCAAAAAAAATATCATTCACCATTCTTATCTCTTAATTTCCCTTTTACTATATTTGTCTATGATTGAGCTTCTGACACGATCTAAAAATGTTTTGTTTTGTTTACTTACTAGTCTTGCGCCTGCGAGTAGATGGGATGCGAGGTGTGAAGTTTCTTATATAAACAGAAGTGTTGAGCCCAGCCACCACAGCATTGATAGTTTCATCCAGCCATGTAGACTGCATCAGATATGTAGGAGCCAACTGGTAAAGAGAAGTTTGCATTAGTACTCTGATTTGCTTTTAGAAACCATTGCTCTTAAAACAACTCCCACACATGCACTGCTCCTTAACACAAGCACTTCAGTCACCAATCAAGTACAAAGAATCACAAAAACACATGCTAACACCTGTGCTGTCCAAAGCACTTACACTTATTAGCTCATACATGTCATTAGTTCATCTTTAATGCACAACAACAACAACAAACTTTATGGAATATTAAGACATTTCTAGAAGTTCGAGCTTTTCACATAAACAGTTAAAGCAGTGGTTCCCAAACTTTTTCTGCAGGGTTAGGGTTAGGGTTTTTCAAGCCCCCACACCCCTCACCATACTCATCGACACATAAACATCCATCCATATACACTAACACACGCTATCAGACACGTGCTGCTACTCGATATTTTTTAAAAATGTCATACATGCACCTCGCAATGATACTGCTGACAGAGGGACAGCCTTAAGTTAGCTGACTGTTGCTTCATCAATCATATGTGACACCTCAATAGCTGAGAGTCGTATTAATTCCTCAACTATAGTGTGCAGCTTTTTACATGAAGCAGCTCTGTAAGCTGCTTTATAAGAGGCGGGTTGAGCATTTGATGACACAGATGCAACTTTAGTAAAGCCACTCTGTTTGGCATGACAGTTGCGCCTAGGGCTGAAAACACCATTGCAATTGCGATGTGCGCATGTGCAACAGTCACATCGCAGGACATGCAATAGTAAAGCAAACTGACTGACACATGTAAAGCTGCTACTTTGTTGCTGCTTGGCGGTCGTTTTTTCACGACTTATCAACAGGAAAAGTCTGATATCACATTAGTGCAGTTCTTCACCAGAGCACACAGAGACCTGATTGCTGTGCAGCAGTCTGTGCGTCACCTGCCTGTAAACTGTAAACAAGCACCCAATGCTGCTGCTACTGTCACACACAATGTCAGCTGGATGATCAAGGCTTTCAGTAATGCCAGGCGGCTGTTTTCCCGTTGTCAGCGACACGCATCCCGGTGCTGGTTGACACTGTGGCCACTCACACAGAACATTCACGGGGCGGACGTGCCACAGAGTGTTTACTTTTAGCGGCTTCACCTGCGACACACACACGGCCAGTGTGGGACGGTGAAGCCAAGGGATTCTTCATATTTAATTAGACTTGTGAGCCTTATGTTTACCTGGCAGTCCTTGCACTGAACTGTGTGCATTGTTTTTGTTGAGCCTTGCCATGCACCCCCCAGTTTGGGAATCACTGCGTTAAAGTGAGTTAGAGAAAAAGCCAAAACAGAAGCATCACGCCTCATGCCAAACCTGCGATGTGCGTGCCTGTGTGATGCGATGTCGGTTGACATTAGCTCGAACCCTCTCACTCTGCTGAGTCCGAGCAATGGCTCTGGTGGGACCTGCTGTACGGGACTGGGAGCGACTGGTGGTAGGACCGGCGGAAGAAGGTAGGCTCTCTGTGTCACTGATTTCTTCAGCAGAACCCCCTGAATCAAGACGATTAAAATATCTCACATCAAGAGCAAACATTAAGAAAAGTGTAAATATGTGTTATTTTGATGTAGAAGGCAAATTACTTGAGTGACGGTTGTTGGCTACACACTCAGGGCAGAACCATTCTTCTACAGGAACAGAGTCAAGGGGTGGTGTGAGACACTCCATGTGATACCTATGGAATAAAAAAGCTTCATAAATTTCTCTGATAAGAAATATCATCACACTTAGGAAGGGTTATTAAGTTCAGTTATAAATATCAATCTCACCCAGCATCACAGCCATCACAAAGCAAGAGGCGGTCCTCCCGGTCACTACCCCCACACACCTCACAGTTGGTCTGTTCCAGGTCCACGTCTATTGTTTCCTCCTGACCTTCCTTCACAGGCTTTTGTACAGTGATCTGAACAAAGCCACCATCACATAAATAACATGTCAGAAACAAGTCTACAACATAAATGTACACAGAGTAAACTGAGGTAATAATGTATGAGAAGTTATTCTACTAAAGACTGAGCTCACTTACCATTTTCTTCACTTTGCCTCCAAAACATTTTCTTAGGTAGATGCTGTTGAAGGCAATACGGTCTACAGGACAGGAGTTTGCATTCTGAAAGGTGGAAAACAGAAACACTGGAATTGAGCTTTGCAGCTTCAATGCAGAGAATATACTGATAATGGAAAGTTAAAGGTGCTGCTCACAAAATGCTTTCTGAGCATTAAGTCAGACCTACCTTGGCCCATTCAAGGATGCAGTCGAAACAGAAGTAGTGCTCACAGTTCTCTGGTGTTGCAACAGGCTGGCTGCTGAAGGAGTTAAGGCAGATAGGACACTTGTCTGCGTCCTCATCCGAGCTCATCCCTGCAAGATCAGCAGAGGTTCCACCAAAAGCTCCGTCCTCAGCCTTAGCTTCTTCGTCCTCTTCTTCATCTGATAAAAGTGGGTAGAAATCTTTTGTGCATGAACTATAAAAACTGTCTTATAGAGGATATGGCAGTTACACTGAGTAAATAGTTTTTATGTTGAAAGAGGTGAACAAATCCTGTGCTACACTTCACACATATGGTGTGACAAATTTATATAATTAAGATCCAGTTCCAGTTATTTTGTACAAAGACCTTCTTGAGCAAGAATAAGCAAAACAAACAAAAGCAGATAACACCCATTTTTATACAACAAAATAAATGGCACATCCTACCATCCTCCTCTTCATTCCCATCGTCTTCTTCTTCCTCCTCCTCCTCATCTTCTCCTTCTAGGTGATCCTCCTCTTCTTCCTCACCACTCTCAGATTCTCCCTCATCAGACTCATCCG
The DNA here is from genome assembly GCF_022749685.1 of Semicossyphus pulcher. NCBI lineage: Eukaryota > Metazoa > Chordata > Actinopteri > Labriformes > Labridae > Semicossyphus > Semicossyphus pulcher. The sequence goes on from NW_027211759.1 coordinate 21,332,710, forward strand.
AGTCATCTAGAAGAAGGATTTATATATCAAAATTAGGGATGCACAATACCATTGGCACGTTAGCGGTATCTTCAGATCATAGCTTGAAAATTACATATCGGTATCAGTGTCATTTTCTGCCGATATTTTCGCTGATAAAACAATGCTTTAATTCTGCCTAAATGCTCGATGATTCCCTAAAAAAGCTTGACGTAATGTTACGATATTAAATCGTTGCACCTCTCGCACCACGCCTCTTCTGTCAAGCATGACGGAGGGTGCAAGATGTCTGCGGTATGGCAGTTTTTCAGCTTCCCAAACAGGCAGCAAGGTTGATTTCATTTTATGCATTTGCTCTGTGCAATAGGTAACATTTGCCCTAGTTGTGGCTATTGTCAGGGTTATCTCAGGGAGAGCTTCATCAAAGCCTGTCCAATCAATGTCAGATATCAGGGGAGACTTTATGTTCTCTGCTATTAGGTGGAAAAAAACATGTGCCTAATATATTGGTATCGAAATCGGCAATCAACAAAAAGGGTTGGAAAATATTGGCATCTTGGCAAAAAATCCAATATCGTGCACCCCTAATCAAAATACACACAAAATGCTTGAGTTTTAAAAAGCTTTGAGATATGTTTCATGTTTGACCATTACAAAAGTAAATGCAATTTTGTGGAAAAAAATGTACAAATTCATCCAACAGCTCATGGCACATAAACATGTCAAACATGATACCTGAGATGGCCCACAGAGCAGCCCTTTTTCCTTTGCTGTGGGATGTACTGCGGTTGATCAGCTCATCCTGGCTGTCATCTTCATCCATGGCTAACCATCAGAAGAACAGCTGAACACTTTCTCTGACAGCTTTACTCTACAACAAAACGAAGAAGATAGACCACAATGACAGGTAGTGTTATAAATAACATAAACTATCTGGGTGGATTTGTGACTTTTTTAACAACCATGACATAAGTAGGTGAGATTAAATGTCATAAGGGACTTAATTGTATTAAAAGCATTAAAGCCAATCTACTCACGGTTAAAAGGACAAGTGGTGAAGGAAAGGTTTTGAATCAACTAAGGAATGACAAGTCCTTGAGCAGAAAGCATGAGGTCTTGGTCTATTGGATATAGTAACAACTACTGTTAACAGACAAGTTAAGGCAAGCAAGATCTTATGACTATCCAAGAGTGTCAATTATAACACGTAATGCTCAATTAAAGTAGTTTCTTATTTGTATCGCTCGCGGACAAACACTCAAAGGTTACCTGCCGATAACACTGGCTAGCTAGCCAGCAGCAGCCTACAGACAAGCTAAGGCTACCTTTGTAAACAAAGAAGAAAACTCGGCAGCAAACAGTGTTTTTCTCACGTCTCATATAAAATATACAAGTAGCGTGAATGGAAATATACACAATGTATAAATGTGCACTGACAAGAATGTAAGACGAGCCTGTCACGCTGTTCTTACTGAACAAATGGCGCTAGCTTGTAACATTAGCTTCACAGTGGAGCGTGTTAGCTAACCCCAGAATAGCAACATCTACAAGCTCCACCGTGCTACAAACACTCAGCGCGTGGGGCAATTTACAAAGAAATACCATTCTGCCCTTATAACTAAAATGTCCTATTCGAGCAAGGCATAGCAATTAAGTCAATTAAACCTACCCTATTAAGTAAAGTGAGGTAAGTAAGAGTGATTTGAAGTCTCCACAGTTGTTGAGTGACACCACCGGCTGGCTGTAGACGGAAAAGGCCGAGTGCGCTCAGAAGATCGTGACTCTTAAAGAGACAGTGTCCCTTTCTTTCAGACATAAAACATACACGTGAATGTACAGTAGCCACATGATAGTGTAGTGTAGAAGTCTGTATGTCTTTTAGAGTGTGTCCATTCTCATTAAAACCAAACACACGATTCTCCCCCAGGATTTCTTTTTATATTAATACACTTTATTTTGATTAAATGTCATGCACTCTTTATCGTTCAAAGTAATCAGTGAATCACTGATTTTAAAAAGTTTTCCACAGATCATTTTCCACCAAAGATTCAAACGCAGGATCCAGCAAGTGGAGGGAGAAGGTTTTTCTGGGAGATAATGAGCTGCAAAACATCAACATCAAAGGGTTTAAATTACATATATGGTATTTGGATTGTAGTCTGAGATCGCCAAGTGGATTTTGAAAACAATGTGGAGTAAAAAAAAAGATGTGCCGGTGGCTTCAAAAATTTGAATTATCACAACATTTCTAAAAACTTTCCATATTATAAAAAATTATATATGTAATTAATCTTTTTTTTTTTTTTTTTTTAACAAATATTGTTTAAGATTGTTTTTTTCACAAAGCAGTTGGACTTAAAATCTCTACAATAAAATTTCCCACCTGAACACGTTTAAATTTGGCACATCATATTTCACATTCAGTTACACACAGTTACATATATACACGTCTAGGTTTGAGGTGGTGAGTCCCGTTTCGACCCACCAAACAAGGCTGATGTTTATGATAGCTGAAGTGGTGTGTCAGAGTTTACGATGTCTGCAGATTGGACTTTGAGATGGCGCGGTTTAAAGACATCAGAGTTTAGTTGCATTAGCCTGGCTCACAAAAGGAAACGGATGACAAAACAGTGAGAATAAACAATAAATTGTCAAAATTGCCAAATCGCAATTTCAAATTCAACCATCTCTTTTTATTATACTTAGTCACAAACCCACCGACTCCATACCAGCATGTCATTAATACAAATAAACTGTAAATACTGTTTTCAGTGTTTGATTGTTTTTTTACACATTATTTCCCTGCCATTTATACATAGTTAAAAACATATTAAGGTCATTTTTACTCGTCATTCAAGTTAAAAACACGATGCTGCTCTTCAAAGCTGTTTACAAATCTCTGTGTGGTATAGTCGTCATTCAGCTGTCAACACAGGAGTGAGTGGGTGTCTCTTTAGTAAGAGCAGTGAGGATATATAATGTCGCATTTGAACTGCAACGATAAATTAATAACGTTTGAATGACAAACTACAACAACTCTTTTCTGAGGTACACGGTCAGTCACAAAACCTCAAGCTGTATAATTTCAGCAGTCCAGAGCATAGACTGTATAAAAGATATATACTATCTATCTATATATACAGTATTTGGTCCAGAGCCACAGTCGCCCCCTGGTGGTAGCTTTCACTTAATAAAATCAGATACAGTTACATAATACAATGTAATCCAGATTTGCTACTTTATGTCATGAGGTTATGTGTATCCTGGCTGTGAATAAGCCGACAGGGCTTTGACTGTCAAAAACTGGTCAGAAGGAAATAAAGATTATATTCTCACCTAAAATAAAAATGTTGTTTGATAATATCCCAGAGACAAAGAGAGAACACCGTGTTCCAAAGCGAAGGGGGGCTGTGATTTCTGTGTATTTTTAGAAAAAGGTGTTTTCTCACAATTAAATTGGACTAAAATCGATTGTGTTAATACCACTGTAATACATATATTATCCTTTTGTGCAATTCGAATATTGTTAATATTATCATTACGACTATTACAGTTAATGTTCTGTATTGAAGTTATTTTAAGTTATGCTGTTTAAATTTAAAGTAAACAGATTTAAAATTGATTCTATCTTCTTATTGCTATGATGTCAGGGAGTTATAAACTCTCATTCCTTAAATAATTGAGTGATCATCATTGCCCTCCTCCACCACCCCCTCCACCTCCTCGTCGTCATCATCAGATCAGACTGTCATGCTGCATCCTTGGTACGTGCACAGCCACACTCCGCTCATGGCAACACTGTACACAAGTAAGCCGAGTTCAACCACTTCACACTGTAGGGGTAGGGGCGTCCTTTGTCAAAGTGTCTTTAACCTCTACATCATACCTCCAGCAGCAGCTGTCGCATCACATGCCGTCTATTTAAGGGTAAAGAAACCTACGTCGCATTCATGTTTGCATAAATAATCGCTCAGGACAGGAAACTGTTAACACGATAATGGTTTATTCCTAATGTACGACGTGCAAAACTGAACGCGCCGCACCCCAACTATAACTCTACAAGTCAGCTGAACCTGCTGCCCTTATTAAACCAACCTCTCAGAGATTTTTATTTGTCGATAATCTATAATGGGTGGGTCTTTCAACTCAACCGCGGCTTCCGATTGGCTGCGCGTGATGTCAGTTTCTTTTCAATTTGCATAACCAGGTCGGGTTGCAGATGCAGGGGAGTGGGCAGGGTAGGGGTAGTGCAAGTGAACTGAACTTGTGCGTCGGTGTAGGCTACACTATGTTCTTAAAATGCACCTAACTTTAATCATGCACCGAGATTTCTTTAAAAGAAAAAACAATTTGGATTTTTGTGGAGATGGAAAACAGGATGCTCTCGGCGAAAATGAAAGATTATTTCTTTTAAAATTAATCCAAAAGAAAACTTGGGACTGGTAAGTAGCTCCCTTTATCTGCCACTATTCTTATTTCTGTCTATATGTTATGGATGAATAGGCCACATTCATTGTATATATTTTTTTATATTCATTTAATTGCAGCTTTGAGATGTAATAATTCATTATTTTGAAACTTTTTCAGAACAACTGAGACAGAAAGCATCTAAATATATGTCAGTAGCCAAATAGGTACATCGTGTAGTGGAAGCCAGCTGTGATTTCTAATTCTGTAGTACAGTTTGTTGGGACAATGGCCGCTTTCAGATATTTGTCGATTTAACTGAATTGGTATAGAATTTATTTTGTTTTATTAATTTTAATAAGGCTATTTTCTAAGTGCAAGTGATGTGAACAAGGTGAGCTTGTAATCCCCACTCTCTATGTTGACTTTATCTGATTTATTGCTGCTTTATTGCTCAGCCTTTTTGTGTGTTACTCCACAGATTGCCCATGTTTGTCAGTCTGAGCTCTAAAAGCAGGTAAGCCACTGACTAACGCACATTGTGTCAGTTGCCAGTTCCACTGTGCGTGTGACAGCGGCTAACCTGGTTTTGGGAATACCTCTCTTTTTTTGGCTCGTGCAAGACGAGCCACAACCGGACCAGACAGACACCTTTTTTCCCAGAAGTCCCTGATTATGTCCCGTGCACATTGCTGGGACAGGCCTGATCAACATGACGGCTCTGCCAGTGGTCTCCATGTGTAGCCTACTTCCACCTATGTACACATACTGTCCTCTTATTTAGGGCAAGGAGCTTTAGCATTGCCCCCTATAGAGGCGACCTCTCTAATGCCTTCTACTGTCAAGACTATTGGTGAGTGTTTCATTTCTGTTTCTGTTTCATCTGACATTATAATCATCATTATACTTACTGGCTCCGTATTTGAGGTCAGAGGCCCTCTGGGGTTTTCTGAAGAGGTTCCTCAGGGCCCCTCGAGCTAAAAGGAGCCTTACATTAAGAGACTACATTTGTTATTTTTGGATAATAAAAAAATGTGTTTGGAATTTATTTATTAAACCATAAAGCAACACAAATCTGAGATGAAATTAAGAAAATCAATTGTATCCTCACATCATGTACCATGTCTGTTTGTAAAAGTAGGAAGTAAAGTTTCTATTAAAAAAAAAATGGCATCGTGTATTTTACTTTCTGTTTTACTGTGCGATGCATTTCTCTGTATCAGTGAGCACCTTTTATTCCCATCAGTGCATAATGAGTCACAGTGTGACACAGAGGCATAGATAAGTGCAGTATGTCAGACTCATTAACTTGTGGCCCCATTCATCATCATAATGTGGACGTGCAGATGCTCACTCTCACCCGGCACATGAAGGACGTCGTTTCCCAGACACCCTCTGCTCTCTCTACTGAGAAACACTCATTGATTGTTTTTCATCAAAAAGTGGTCAAACTTTCAGCTTTCATATTGACCCGACACCTTCCAAAGCAGATTGGACAGGGTTCATGTGGAGTGCCATTGTATGAGTGAAATTAATTCCCCTGGGGTGGTGTCCTGAAACATCATCATAATCTGTTAATGTCCCTTTTATGAGGCCGGATTCATTTTGGTTAGGATATGATGTTCATGAGATTAGATCCTGTGCACTTTGCATGTAGGATAAGGAAAGAAAAAATTTAATACATGCACAAGGGGGCCTTGGGTCTTCTAAAACTAAAACATCAGATCTGAAGGGTCCACAAGTTATGCAATAAATGTGTGAGACATTGGATGTTTGTTCTGGTCGTGAATATTGCATTGTATTCTCTTATTGTCAATGCGAATGTAGGAGGTGGAAGAAGAAAAACACTTTCTATTTTGACTTGAGGTGTTTGTGCAGTTCCCTTCAAATCCACAGGTTGGCGCCAGCGCTGCCCCATGCGGCGGCTTGTCCAGACAGTGGGAACTCAAAAAGGATTTGGAGCTTATCTAACCCCTGCCAAGCCAGACAGCTCTAAATCTTCTCAGTGAAATCCAATTCTGCATAATTAATCATAATATCTGAATTGGCATTCTCATGTGTTTGTCCTTAATTCTAAATACAATCGGTCAAGAGTTCACAGCATCGGCAGGAAGTGGAAATCCTTATTTTTTCTTGCTTTGAGAAAGTTTCTGATATAGATTCATGTGGGCGTCGGAAACAAATAAATCTGTTCTTTTTTGGGGTTGTACCTGGAAAGTGTCTGCAGACTAATGTATTTATAGAAATCCACAGGGTTTCAGTCAGGGGTTAGCCAGAGAACAAGGAGAGCTCAAGTCACTCCGTGTGTGACAGCCAGCATATTTACTCTCCAGGGTAAACAAACAGGAAAGGGGTGGAGGACAAAAGTGTTGTGCGGGAGCCCGTAGTTGTGCAACGGTGTTTATCCCATGATGTGATTTAAAAAGTAAAAACAAGATATGGAGTCAGAAGTTTACAATTTTCCACTATCAGACTTCCTCCTGTGAAAGACTTTCATTAGAACGTACATGAAACTTTAAAACTATTGACAAGCTACATTTGCAACTAAGTGGATCACTAGTCAAGCTCCTCAAATGCTCGCACGTCTGCGCTGCCCTTGTGCCTTTATGGTCACATGACATGTAGATCTACTGCGTTACATCATCCGTAACAGCAGCAGCTGTGATGCCAGGATGTCTGCCACATTTCGCTCCTGCTTCCGAGGATGCACTCTGTGAACTTTCAATCAGCCACCTGTGAATACCGGCTTTAAGACACGCAGAAATGATTGAGCATCATGAGAGCCATTGTACCATGAGCAATGAGGGGCGCATGCATATTTTAGTACCTATAATATATTCATCATGCATTTCACATAGGAGCTTCATGGCACAGTCATTTTTAGAGAGTGTACAGGGGCGTGTTAATTATTTACAGCAGGGTATTTCAGATGAGCTGCACCTCCACTCCTAGTTATATAATGATAATGATAAAATGTGATGTCATAAACAGGGTGTTAAGAAAAACAACCACTATGCAAAATTGTATCTAAAACACAATACACAATTTTATTATATTTAAATACATAGTAATAGTAATAATTGCTCTAAGTAAAAGGTTTCTAAATTATTTTACATTTCATACAGATATTGCAGTGTTTACAGTAGCAAAACTCTGTAAATATATTTGTCTTATGTATATACAGTATGTATATCATGTTAGATTAAATAATGAGTTACAAAGAAAGGGGTTAAATAAGAGGTGACGGTGACAGAACAGTGAACAAGTTTCCCTTGGCCATGCGCTCCATGTTTTATCTCCAGGATGACTCTCGGGATGTCAGGACTGCAAGACACACAAAAATAAGTGGGGATGATGATCCCTTTGTTTGGACAACATGTTTTAAGGTAAGACACAGCAGGAGAGACCAGGGAGAAATTCACACAAGCCAACACAAGACCTGATCGCCCCTTCATTATGTGAATTATGACTCTGTCTCTTGAAGTCAGAGCAGCATTTTTGGAAAGAACTGTTTGTTTTTCAGATGTCTCTAGTTTCCAAAGCAAGAGGCGGTTATGTAATCCCAAAAAGGAAACACCACACTGTTAGGGAGATTGCACACTCAAACACACTTAACTTTGACCTGTCAGCAGAAAACATGACACATGTTTAAATGTTGAGTGCTGTTATAATGTAAATATTGGTTTTTTGGTTTGGATGTTTTGTGGATAACAGAACTACAGACCAAAGCACTGAAAATAACAGCCTCCCTTCTTCGCTTGATGTTTTTTTTAGGACTTAAAGGTATAATAAGTAGGATTTTCCCAGAAAAATTATATATATGGACTTTTACAAATATAATACACTATAAATCATCACTTCTGGGCCTCTATACGTGTGTGTTGGTGAGTGTGTGTGCAGACCCTCGTGAGACCCTTCCCTCTGCAACTGTTGATTTGCTTTGCATGGGACGCTTTCAGGAGGGGCGCCAATCACAGCGTATAGGTGAGTGTGGGAGTGGTTCAAATTAGCAAATGGGCCCCATTCAGACCGGCGAACATGGCGGAAGAGCGATGCAGAGTTGGCCTTCTTTCGGTTGGACAGTTAGGTGCCTCAAACCAAGTAGGACAAGCTAACCGGGGGTTAGCATGCAAGCGTACCGGTATCCCTGATGCTGTCGGTGTTAGCTCGGCGGGGTGGACGTGTTCCCGCACGAGAGAGTGAGAGTGAGCTTCTGGTGACGAACAGCCCAGGAGGAGGGGCCCAGTTTGAATGTGTTGTTGACAAAATGCAAGGGAAAATCCTACTTATTGTACCTTTAAGGTAAGTAAGCTCATCTTGGACTGACAGTACACAGAGGCACTCTGCAAGTTATGACAGGTCAAATGTTAGGTGTGATGATGGCGAAAGAAAAACAGGCGCATCCATCCCAAAAGAGAAAAGAAAATTGTTTTAACAAACCATGGCCCTGTCTGTTGCACCACGTTTGAAATGTATCTTTTTATAGCATGAAGCTTGTCAAAATTAAACTGCAATGAGCTATACGCTCCTTAAAATAAGCTGCAATCACTTTAAGATACATTTCTCTGCAGGCAAAGGGCCAGGGCTTCACACAGGAAGAGAATGGGACAGTGCAACACATTTTGCAGAGCCCTCTGTGAAGGCTCTTGCTCTTTGGAAAGTCAAGCGTCACCAAAGTACAAGGCATTGTATAGATACACACCCCCTCCTCTCACATATAAATAGTATCCATACATAAAAGGCAAACTGACATTGGTCACATATATTTCCATGTCACAGTGTAAAAACAGCACTGCAATCAGAATGTCTGCTACAGTCATTCCCAGTGCGATGGATGTGTTACATGGAGATACGGTGAGAAGCAGCTGTCGGTACACGATTGTTGTGTTGAGGGTGGGAAGGCCACTCTGTATTACAGAGGGAGGGGGTTAGGAGCAAGTTCCCAGATGCATTAAAGTATAAGGAAAGCAGCTACTGTTAATCCAGAAGCAAACAGTGAGAGAGGAGGAGGGCGGGGAGGAGAGAGAACATGAAAGGAGTTAAAGAATTAAAGCAAACAGGGATATGAGAGAAAATGGAAGCAGGAATGTAAAAGTCGACTTTAAAAAGTTAGGGACGGGAACCAGCAGAAGACAGAGAGTTAGGCGCAGAGGAGACGTTTTTCAGCCTTTAGAAGGGACCTCCACCAGACAGACGCTTCCAACACCCAACACCAAAAAACTGCAGCTGTAGCCTTAAACCCAATCAAGCTGGGGTAGAAAGTTTGGGGTTAAGGGGCTCTGGGACGAAGGGAGGAGAGGAGCAGAGCAGGATGGACTTGGGAAGCGGCAGGGTCTCACACATACACACCCTCAGGGTTGAGACTGGACACTAGAGGGTTTTGCAGGTTGCGTGGATGTCCCAGGAACTGTTTGGCAGTGGGGCGAGGCGGGGATTCCACTTGAGATACGCTGTGCCCTGACGGAGAGACATTAAACACATTAGCATAAAAATAAAATGTTGAGTTTTACTTTGGTAATTAGTTTTGTTACCATACCTCCATTAGTGTATCCCTCCTGCAGAAGATGTGCCAGTTCCAGCTGATCCAGCTGCTCCTGAAGATCTGTGCGTGAGTGCGTGTGCGCCGGCAGGACACCCGCCTGCTGTATAAACTGCTGCAGGTTACACTGCCGCAGATCCTTATTCAGCTCCTCCAGCTCCTCCTGTTTGGCCTGAGAGGGAGAAGAGCATGGATCAGCGAGGAAAACAGAGGATGACGGAGAGATCACATCAGTCAGCGCTGACTCACTCACAACACTAACACCCTGTTCGGGTGCAGCATATGGAAACAGGATGAGCTAAAGATGGCTTGGATTTAATTCTGTTGTCATAGGTAACAATAACAAAACACGCTCAACAGAAATTATTATTTAACTACTGTATTTTGCCTTGAGGTCAACTAAGCAGTAGTACTGTAATGTCATGCATCTTTTCACCTTAAGGGGGCAGCAGAGTCTACAAGTTGTGACTCAAGTAACTGACCGAGCCTCCGACCTATCAGCCATCATCAGACAACTCAGCTACAATGAATCATCAAAGTCATGAGCATACATTTTTCAGATTCCAGCAGCCTGAGGCATACTTATAAATGGATACATTTGCTGCTTTTAAAAGTCATCTTAATTAACCAAACACCAAAGAGGGAAATCACTAGAGTTCAGAGATCCTCCATCCAGACTCTGGCATCACCTTTGCACCCACAGATCTACACTGTGATGCACACAAACAAGCAAGTCAATCAGTCTTAATCGACTACCCGTTTGTGCTAAATCAATGTGTCTGCACACAGTACAGGAAGCAGCAGCAGCATGCTTTAGCCCTAGCGCCTGTGTGTGTGTGTGTATCCTGTAATTGATGTTGGACTGAGGCAGCCTGCTGAGGCACTTCACACCTGCAGGTCTGCCTCCATTAGCCTAATGACAGGAACGCTGCGCTCATCACCACCGACACTCAAACACTCGGCAGGCAGCCGCGACTGTTGACTGACACAGCTAGACGTTCACACCTTTCCATTACTATACATTGAGCTGTATCGTACTCTATCATCTTACCAGTGCTAACATGTCATTTACAGGAAGTAGAAGCGTCTATCTTTAAGGCGATGACTGCCTCTAGTGGTTATCTTGAATTCTTGCAGTGGCTACATGTTATGACCCGATGGTATTTGTATAGAAAAAGCTGCATGCCTGTTTTTTTTAGCAGATTATTTCCGAATTGATCTCTCTCTGCTCCATCAATCGGGCACTAAATCTGTTAAATTCACCCCCTGAGTCAGACACATCCCCACGGGGAAGACTGACTCATGACTCAATTGGGCTTATTGTTACTGTTAATCAGTTTTGCAGCCAGTTTGCTATTTATTACAAGGAGCCAAGATGGGGAAAGAGACACAATGGTCTTTCAGTCTGAACGGTCTTGGCTAATGAAGACATGGCAACACTCTATTTCCTTCTGACAAAACATCGTCTCCCGCTCTACAATAAAAGAGGAATTTAATTTTCTTCACTTCGCCGCTTGGAACCGGTCTGAATGAGCTCACTGAAGAGTATACCAGAGCCTTTGGTAATGAGGAAACTTGCGTTTCACTTAAAACTGGGTTAGGCTTTTATTGATACAGCCGCCTCTATGACAACCGCCCAAATGTAAACAAACAATAACACCATAAACTACAATAAGTTTAGACTCAGTGGATCCAATAAAAACGGGCTCTTTTCTACAAATCAATCGTCTTTAATCTCTTTTTTTTGCATACACAGGATACAAGAATATGACGATACTGGTAATGTGATATAAACACCATAAGTAACCACGTGTTCAGAGCATGCATACAAGATGAGAGCTGCCAAACCAGTTCGGCTAGACTGTCAATTCAGACAATAAAACATTTTAATACAAGGCAGGATATGAGTGTGCTGCATTCATGTTAATGCCACAATAAATCATGTTTCTGTGTCTCTGCACTAGTGTTTGTCTGCTGCAGTACGCAGGTAGGAGAGGGATTTGTTTCACAGTATAAATAGATGAGGGTCTTTACTATCCCCCTCATGATGTGGATTTACAGCCCCTTCTCCAGAACCGTCACCTCTCTCCTTACCTGCAGCAGAGACTCTGCCTTCCCCAGCGCCTTGTCAGTCTCAGATAGCTGCTCCTCCAGATCCGTCCCGTGACGCTCCTGGCTCTGGAGCTCTGTCTTCATCGCGTCGAGGGACTCCTCGGGTCTGTTGGCTTTCCCTTCGGCCTGTCTTTCCCGCTGGATCTCTTGCTCCAGCTGAGCGGAGCGCACGGAGAACTCGTGGAGCCGCCGTCCGCAGTCGTCTAGCTGAGCGTGGAGCTCGCCCAGTTTCCTCCTCATTCCTCGCTCCCTCTCCACCTCCGCTTGAAGCTCCTCCTCCCAGTACTGCTCGTGGGCCAGCTCGGCCTGGTTCCTCCGCATCGCTAGCTCCAGCGCGTCCACCTCTTCTTGCAGGCGGGCATCAGACACAGGTGAAGGACAGGGAGATGGGTAGGGACGCTCACAGGAGTGTGACTCCCTTTCTAGGGCTTCTAGCTGGGCTTCAAACGCCCTCAGTCTCTCCTGTTGCTGCAGAACCTTCCTAAAGACCTCCTCTTTGGATGGGCCTATAGGTGGGGAGGGAGAGGGGGATGGGGATGGCACATGAGAGGATACGGGGCTGGGGGAAGGAGCCGGGGAGGCTCTCTGTTCTGGAGAGTCCCGAGGAGACCTCTTAAACTGTTTGGCTTTGGATTTAGGAGAGGTGGATGGCCCCAGGTTAAAGGTGAGTGCTTTCTTGGGTTGGCTGCGTTTGGAAGGCTCTGGCTCAGGATGCTTGGGCAGAGGAATGGGGCTGGGTCTGTCTTGTTTTGAGCCGGGGCCGTCGCTGCTGCTCGGGCCAGTCCGACGCAGGAAGAACTGAACTTCGCTGCCATGTTGGCCCAACTTAGCCAGGGACTCCAGAGGTTTCTCCGTGGCTAGCAGCTGCCTCTCTGTGTCCCTAAGACGCTGGATCAGGACGTAACGACCTGTCTGACCTGTGGACGGAGAGAGACAGAGAATGAGTGGAAGAAACACAAACTAAACTCGCCTTAAAAACCAAAATATCAAATTAAAGAAGCTGTATAACCCTCCTTTTCCCCCCTTCAGTGTACTTAAAGCAGTTAGTTTGACTCCTCCCACTGCTTCTACGCAAGTTATGCTGAGTGAACAAATGACATCAGACGCATTATGATGATGCTGATACCTCTAAATCCCTGCCTCTGAGGAAAGGAATAAAGGCTGCTGCGTAAGACTCGCACGACATGTAAAAAATGTTCAAATAAACCAAAGTTTCCACAAGGACCTTGAAATTAGGACAAACCCTCCCTAATGACTTGGCAGGCAGCTCACTCATGGAAGGAGGAGAGCGCTAAATCTGGATTTATGTTGTTCGACGCCGCTGCAGTGTATGGCTTGAATATAGCCGGAGGGCACAGGGACAGAGAGCCGGCTCAAATCCAGACTGACCCCTCTGACAGGCGCTTGATTTGGGTCAGCGGAGAATGAAAAGGTGAGAGCGGACGCAGATTTCTGCAACCGCTGCAAGTACAAGTACTCCTTGTTTTGAATTCTCTCCTCAGGCAGGGCTGTTATCTAATCACTTAAGGCCCCTTTAGATAAACTCTCAAGCAAACAAACAAAGTAACAACAGCCTAAGACTAGTTTCTCAGCACAATGGCACAATTATTTCACAGCCGAAAAGACTTTGCGGTACTCACCGATAGCCTGGGCGAGAGCGATGACCACATCCTGGCAGGACGTCTCCTCAGACAGGCCGCACACCACCCGCACCACTCCGTCCACCCACACTTTGAGCTCCATCTGGGACCAGGCAGGACGGGGTGAAAGGTAAGACGGGTGTTGAAATCAGATCACTTTACAGGTTTGCTTCGCTTTAGTCAACGCTGCATGGCACTGACTCCTAAAGACAAGAACAGAGAGGCACGTTAGAGGAGTGTTTGTATCCGTGACGATTAATCCAGAAAGTTTCACTTGTAAGAAGAGACTCTTGTGAATGTAGGAGGGCGAACCAAATACATCTCTTCTAAAGGCTTCACCGAGCTCGATCATGATGTAATCTTATCCCAACATATGACACAACTTGTTGCTACCCTAAACAAAAAACACCAGAGGCGGTCTTATCCACAACACCCCAGTTAGCTGGTAGCAATTTGTTGAAATACCTGTTATAGCAAACAGACAGACGTCACAAATGTTCTGCGCTAAGTGGGAACATCATTGAACTGTACATTTGAAGTACAGCAGCCGAGAGGTGGAGGGGTGTAAAATTTTGTTAGGTTCCTGGTGGTTAGTTAAGAGTCCCGGCTGTATCTTGTGGACCTGGGAGCATAAATGCCAATCTGTAACCCAATTAAACGCTCTGCTGCCCTCCTTCAAAGCCGTTATGATAGCTTACTGCCGAGGGGAACGGACAGGGGAAAGTGGAGCAACTCAAGTGTGTCTATGTTTGGGAGAGGGTGTTTGTGCGGGTAGAAATACACAGAAACTCGGCAGGAGAGGTAGAACAAGCGTGTGTGTGTGTGTGTGTGTGTGTCGCTCAGTTTGATCCTCCTCAGCAGGACCAGAACTGGGTCTCATCAGACTTCAGAGAGCAGATCAGCAGGTAGCCTTACACGCGTCTGGGCAGCAGGTTTAACCTAAATGAATATCGTTATCCAGGCCTCCCCTCTGCCAGGCTGTACTTTTACAGCTAAGCTTCAAAACAAGGTAATAAAACACCGCAGTGCTCATAAAAAGTGAAATGCCCCGGGGCAGCGGCAGGATTATGTATAGAACTTGGCAGAGTAAATGAAAGTTTGTAGCCTAGGTGGGTAAAAGACAACTCTTCACCCACAGCCAGACAGATGGTGTTCCCTTTCTCTCTGTCTCTCCGGCTCTCAATGGGAGGTGTTTAACGCTGAGCCCCGCCATTATCTTGCCCCTCATTCAGCGCCTGGCTCTGCTCCACTGGCTGCCTATAGGGAGCTGCTTTGGAGGAATGCACTGACTTCATCTGCCAGCCGGAAGAATTCCTGCTTTTCTTAACAAAGCCCTCACCCCCGCCCTGCCCTCACCCTCCACCCCTCGGCTGCTGACCTGGCCGCCCCGCACCACCATTACTTGGTAGCTTGTTTGGACGCCAAACACCAGCTCTACTGGGAAGCAACAGCCTATCTGATGTGGCAACAACATCACACAGAGCAGCTCGACATGACACAGCACACAGAGGGAATGACGGCACGGCTCCGAGATCGACTAGATCAGAGGAAACAAGCGGGAGATAGGGACGGATCATCACGTGTGGAGCCGTGCGGGCGGAGGTGATGTCTTTTTGATATGAAAAGGGAGTGCTGTCAAAATCAAACGCAATAAAATTTCAACACAGCGGAGATGTCAATATTGTTCTTTAAGAGGGCACGCAGTGTGCTGTGTTGCAACACATAATTAAGGCTGGATGAGTCACAGAGTACGTAGATAATCATTTACTTTAGCTATGTTGCTTTAGGCTTTTTAAAAACAAGCAGAGGTTAACAGGAAGTAACATTTTTAAAACCTGAAACCATGACGAGTGGAATGCGACCTTACAGGCCTGAAACACTTTCCTCATGCTCACACAGGTTGAACTCTTGACATTGATATCAAATACATGTCCGCGTGTACGGAAAATTAGGTCCTACCTGATTGGAGTTGATTTCCATGTGAACCAACTTGCAGACTGTACCCAACTGAGAGATTTCTATATCTGTCCGGGGTTTCTATGTACCGTAACAATCTCATTAAACGAGAACACAAACACACAAACATCTCCCAGCTAAGAATGTCACTCTCCCATGATGCTCGGTTCTCGTCCCTCCTGGCTGGTGAAATGTGATAATCCGCACTAACAGGAAACAAACAGGCCTGCGAGTCTCAGGTTGCTGTCTCTTCTCTTTGTCAAAGGCACAACAACACCGAGAAGCAGACATCCGCCTGACCCTGCTCCTTTTCACAGCGCAGCTACCGGAGTCCTGTGTCACTTCTCGCTGACAAACAGGTGCAGGAGAGGCACCTTTACGTACTCTCAGAATCATGAAGCACACCAACAATAAAGGCAACGATCGGGGCTGAAGTTATGTTACAAGTATTGCAGAAGCCAAAACAGGCTGTCAATCAGCACATTTGCTATCCAAAAAGGAGGGTGACTCTGAGTCAACATGCAAATCTTTTCGACAAACACGGGCAGCAGAGAGCTTTGCACATGTTCAGAGTCACTGCGCGCGCACACTCTTATCCAAGCTGCTAAAGTTATCCTTACTTGATCTACACTCACATTTCTGAACCCATCCCTTCAACCTCAGGTCGACCCAACCCCTCCAAAAACCCACTCTCACTTTTACTTTCACCCCCACCCAAACAAACACAGCGCTCAGGTTCAGCTGAAACTCTGAGCTCATTCCTGTCGTGTTTTCGCAGAGGAAGAAATAAGATAATGTACAAGCACTTTGGAGGTAATCAGCAAAGTGAAGCAATCAAACGTCTCCCACTCAGGGCACAAAAACATCCACCAAAAGAGACATTTCAGGATCTTAACTTAAAAGACAACAGGCTAGTAATATTGAATGATGAAAGGCAGAGAAAGAGAGACAGCGAGGAAGACAGACAGCGAGCAAATGAGAGAGGGAGAGGATAAATGTGGGAAGAGAGGTCTGACAGATAAAGAGTGGTGGAGAAAAGAGCGGTGATTGGAGCCATGTGCCGTTCCCTCTCTGTCCCCTCTCATCATCACTCGCCCATCCTAGCTAACCCCGCTCTGCGTCTTTCATCAGCCTGTCTGTGCCTCCTGTCTGTCTCTCCTCAATAACAGCCTCCCTGCTCCTTGTCGAGTCGGACCGGAGGCTGATGTGGTTAGCATCACAGGCCCTTCAGACGAGCAGGGCACGAGTCGGCTCGTCTGCAGGCCACGATGCATGAGCAACAGTGTTGGGGTGTCAATTTATGGGCGGTTTTTTTTGGACAAGATGGTCGCTCGCCAACACGAGAGCTTTCCTTAAATAAGAGCACAGATGTGTTGAGAACAAGACGTGGATTTTCTAACTTAGCTATATAATTAAATCTCTGTACAATTTGAAAATAAACACCTAACAACTGCCTAAGACAGGATTCCTGTGGGAGACACCCACTCTCCAGTATTTTTTCTCACACACACACACGAGGATCCAAAAATCCAAGGCATGTGCAAACACTAAAACCCACACACTCACAAAAACACAAATGTAGTTTTTATGCAACCAAACAGACACACCCTGAACTCTTGATTTCCCGTGCAAACTTTTGAACGATTCATTTCAGTCACGTTGGGAAACATTTAGACGCAGCTTATCAGAGAAATTCCAAAGAAGGTAATAAATGCACTGTAGTGTCTCAACACCTGAGCCCTGGGGCTACAGGAAGAGTTACTGGGTGTGTAGCGCATACGTATGTGTGTGTGTGTGTGTGTGTGTGTGTGTGTGTGCACGAGAAGTACAGAGCACTGTGTCATGCATTGGTCAAAGGTTGCCTTGCATGAATAACATGTAAAAGCTTGTATCTGTAAGTGTGTTTGCAGGCGCACATGCCATTCGAGCCTATCTTTATGAGAGGTTGCTGCAGCTCAGGGTGATTAGTGAGCTATCTCTGCAGCAACAGAAGTCCAAGGGACAATGGCAGGAGTAAAGGGCAGAGTGTACATCACACATCTGATCCACAGAAGGACACAAACTAGGGATGTGCATTTAGAGGTTATTTTTTGACCGACACTTTTAAAATGTACTTTTTGGATAGGATAAGAGTCTGGGACACATTGAGACACATTCCCAGCAAGTCCCCAGGTCTCCACCGCTGCAATTAGTGTAACCACGAGGTTGTGTGTCTGGCTGCCATACTCTGTGTTAGGAGGATTTAACCTCCCAGGCCTCATCAATATGCGGCCGCCTAGAGAAAAAGCGCTGCACCCAGCATCTTTTTTTCAGAGCGCTCCGCCTTTTTTGTGCTTGAAAATCTCAGAACTTTTCAGGAAGGCGCCACTTATTTCAGGCAACCAATCAGATGGGGCGCCACTCATCACCCTGGTTACCACCAAACATGGAGGAGCAACTTGTTTTGGCCGTTTCTGTCAACCCATACTGGTCGATATCACAAACAGTATCACAACAGAGACCGAAAAGCCCATTTGTGGGAGCAGATCGGCCGGACACTAAACGTTGCTGGTAAGTGTTGTGCTGTTATCGCTCTACGCGTTGCTAGCTTGTTGTTAGCCGCGTAGTAAGTTAAACTTATTGTTGTCATGGAAACAAAACTAGCAGTGTTTTTTCTCTCACCGCACAAGCGCTTTGTCCCAGCGCCCTGCTAGCGCTATTCTGCCAGAAAACACAGGACATGGGGCATGAAAGTCCATCTTGATGGGATTTGGTTATTAGGCTTGATATAGCCCAGTAGCTCCAGAAAGCCCTGCTAGCATGGAGGGCAGAGTTGGTTGAGAAACTTGTGCTGGACCCGCCGGTTGCGACGCTTGTAGCACCACTGTATTTAACATTGTCGTCATCGTCTTGGGTGAAATAGTCCCGTTTTATAACTCGTTTTATTTTGCTCTCCTCTCAGGCTCAGCTCAGCGAACGACAACAAAACACAAATGTGTTTCCCAAATAGTATATTAAAAAAACTTTTACCATTTAAGTGGTAGTATTAACCAGTTAAAATTCTTAACAGTCGATTAACGGTTAGCCGGTTAAAGAGTAAACCCCTAACACTAACATAGAAATGCAACAAGTGTTGGCAAACAGTTCCCCCCATCAGCATTAAAAAGAGAAAATACAACCGAGGCTGGGCAAAGTGGACATAATATGTTAGACGCCTCTGTTAGAGGACAGTGAACAGTGCTCGGAGAAGCTGTGCCCTCTGTGCCACTCTGGTCCAGGTTGGCAGAGATTCACACGCGCTCAAAGAGCCAGTAACGCGCTGGCACCGAGCAGCGCGGTCTCATCTGCACTGCAGAGACACTATTGTTGTTGTGGTTCCACACTCAGCAGACAGAGTTGCCTCTTTTGTGGCCCCTGGCATGGCCCCGCCTCGCCAGCTTTTAGTGCCGTTCTGCTGTGTCCACATGTTACCACTGATAAAGCTAATAAAATGGAAAACAGACACTTTTCTCTTGTCCTCCCTCGCCTCGTGTTTTGCATTGTTGGGCCTCCCTCCCCCCGTCTTTGTCATCCAGAGTTTGAGTGTCAGCGCAGTTTATGTGCTTAAAGACCGATGAGACCAAAAAAAAACACAACAGGCCTGTAGTTAAAAACAGCACAATAATTACTTATAATGGTAGAAAATGATGCTTCTTGCTTCAGCAATTACAACCACTGGAAATCTTGAAGAAACACAAGGGTATTCACAGTCGCTGCTTCGTTATGGAGGCAAGAAAAACGCCTGAGAGTGCACTTCAAAACTGAGCTGTATTTTAACTGGCTTTTACAATTTGAAAAACAGATACAAACACTTATCTAGCTCAGGGTTTTCCTCTTGCATGTGTCACCATTAAATGTGCACAGAATTACCCAGGTGGTGCTGGAAGCAACATCATAACCATTATTTATGATGAGCAAGGTGTTGCAGTCGCAGCCCCGGGGCTTCTGACAAATTCCCCACATAGCACTTTAATGAACAGGGCTTTTTAGACTCTCGCTCTGTTAGCTTTATACTTCTTGTTTTTTTCAAGCACTTAGTATTCCTCAAGTCTTCACCGCCTGAATCGAAAAGATGAGAAGTCTTTCTAAGAGTTTGCTTCAACGATTAAACTGTGCTAATGCGTATGCAAAACATCTGCGCAAGCTAGGAACGGCTAAAGTCCTCAGGCAAATATTTTAACAGATATTTTACAGGATGGAATAACATTGGCAGGCCTCTGTCTCAATCTGCTCCTGCTTGTATCTCTGACTGATCTTCATCCAGATCTGTCATAAACTAAGTGATGCTTTCTACTGAGCCATTAACAGCTCCCAGATCAGCATAACTTCCATGTAGAAGCTATCATCAGCAGCGCCTGTGGTCAGAGAGCAGGGCGTGGTCAGCATGGCACATGAGGAAATACAAAGCAAGATCTAAGAGGTTCTATTGGATGACATTTAAGGACATAAACTTTCCAATGTATACTCACCTCTCACGCAGGAGAGCTTTTGCTTTTACAGAATGTGACAAGGCAGTAAAATGTAGGACAATAATAGTCGCAGCTGGATGCGTTAGCGTGTCTGGGAGGTGTTAACAAAACATCAAACAGCGGCCTATTCACTTTGTAGTGCGTGCTAAACTTCTGAAGCTCCACTTTTACAAAGAAAACTGGGTTATGTGTGTTTTTGTTTGCCCTGCCAAGATAACATTTAGTTTTGTGTGGGCATTAGCGCATACACATGTTGTGTATATTACTGTGACAGCGACTGTGCTGCTCCGTCTTCCTCAAAGCGGAGGGCCAGGCTGCTGCAGGCTCTTCAGACACTCTGCTTGTTAATTAGACTGAACGGTTGCCTGGTTCCCCCCCTGCTAACGCAAGCTTCACTGAAGCTTCAACACACCTGATGAATAATGCATTTTTTTCACAGCACATTAATTTGGCAATTTTTTTTTTCTCAGAAGAAAAAAATCCAAATGCTTGCGAGCGACCGTCCCTTTGAAAATGTCCCCCTCCCGTCCGCCTGTGTCTCTCCTCTATTGACATGCTAATGACTCAGCGCAAAAGAATCAGAAACAGCACTAATAAGCTTTAGTCGTCATACTCGCGTACAGGGATCTGACGCTGCAGCCCTTCTCTGTTATAATGATTGGCTCGTCCAAGTGTGAAATACCAATGAGAGGGGATCAGCGGTTCATTAATACATGGGACACCTCCAAGTCAAGGGCAAATATGAGCAGAGATACCCAATATGTAGAAATCTGGACTTGTTAGGAAACATCAGCTCTTACACTCCACATGTCCAGTCACTGAATACACAAGATGTGTAAGCATGTAATTGATGATCGAGGTCGGTTTAAAGGTTGATGTAGAGACAAGAGTCATTCAGGGTCTGGCCATCACCTGTGGCTGTCACTATCACTACAGTCACACTGTGTAAAACAGCACCAAGCGTGAAATCCCAGTCATTATGAATCACCGGCAGCGCACACACACACACAGATGGTCACCTTCGCCTGAACCACATGAGAGAGGGAAAGGGAGAAGGTGTGAAAGAGATGATCTTTATTTAATTGCACTTGTTTAAATGCCTCTGAAGTAGGTTATGTTTTTGTTCCTCTACTTTGGAATTTTAAGAAACCCTGACACACTTCTTTGAAAGGCACTGACACTCCCATGAGCGTGTGGCCGCAGTAGTTTACAAAGCCCTGGCCACGATGAAACAACACTACATTATTCATCTCACCGGGTGGAAGACTTACTCATACCTGGTTTGTCATTCACTTGTTCGTTTTTCACTCCGGAAACAGAGCAGAGGCGAGTACATTAGAGAGCAGGAATTTGCTCGAGCTGACTCATGGATCCGCCCGCAGAGCCGGCAGCTAGCGGTGAGAATGATAATGCAGGATTGCACATAGCTGGCGTGAGGACGGTGGCTCGGCTGCCTGCAGGCTGAGCCACGGCGAGCACAGGAGTTTGCATTGTTGGGTGAGCAAAGGAAGAAGGCTCTAAGACTGCTGATGGGCACCCATGTGTAATTATATACCACCCAACCTGACTCAGCAATGCTTGCCAGGGAAGGAGGACATCGCTCTGTTCCCAGCCACACTCAGCACACACACGTATAGAATGTACAGTGAATAGAGGAAAACACAGCCAAAATAATACAGCAGACGATAGACGTCAGACAGGCTGTCTCAAACTACATCATGATGCTTCATTTGGGATGAAAGAAACGTGCATGTGTAAAAGTGAACCCACTCATTTAAAGGATTCAATTTGTACAGTTTTACGAGTGGAAATTAGTAGCCTTAAATTTACCAGCACATGCTATTTTAAGTTGCAGGTGCATGTGCGGACCGTGCTCAGCTCTCACTTCCTGCTTGCGTGCATGCGTGTGTCATTGAGGAGTCAGCAATGCCACGGCCTCCAGTGTCACACGACTGAAGCTGAACTCATTAGTAATTTAAAGGGCGCTTCCATGTCTGCTCATATCAATTATTCACCCCAGGTTTTTTTTTTTTTGTTACTCATTTTTAGCCATCTTAAATTCTTCAAGCACCGTCCAAAGTAAGGCCTCGAATTAAACGCAAGGAAACGTCAATGATTTGCACTTCAATCCGAGCAGCTGTATGTAATTTAATTCACACAGCCTTCGACTTTAGTGGTATTATAGGACGGCTATTTTGTCAGTGACTGTGACCGGTGTTGGTGTTTCATCATACTTTAAGCCCATGGAATTTCGTGATGCAATATACACTTGCAGTCCTTATCTGAGCTGTAGGGAATATTGCCATCAGCATGCCCAAGGAAATATATTATAATATATTAGTTTTGCTGCAAAGAAAATGGCATATAAGAGAGGTCAAAGCCACGGACTGCATCATTTAAACACAGTGATATATCAGATTAAGTTCCGTCTTAGGCAGGTTTGGGAAGTAATGGAGTAAAAAATGAGGGATTACTAGCAGGAGTACAATTTTAAAATGAAGACGATATAATACCAAACATGCTCTATAACATCTGGCATCTCAATTCTAGACTGTCTGTCTGACCGTCTCTGATAATGCCATGCCACCTGCGCCACACGTTACAACACTTCACGACACACAAGTCTCAAAACACCGCTCCTAATGGTTGCCATCAACAGTCTATGGTTGCCATGGCCTGTGGCCACAGAACAGTGCAAGTGAAGGCTTCCAGCTGTGATTATCCATGGGCTCGACATTTAGCTAATTTCAAGAAACATTTACAGGTAAGACCAACCGCTAATGTTAGCTGCACAGAATTACAGTTAAAAATGTTAGCTAACATGTCGTCTTCTACTGCTGAAAAACAGTTTGTGACTGGTGATGGCCGCGGCCGGGATGGTGAGGGTAAAAACACAATACGATGTAACACGATATAAGTTTATGGCAGTTTACCTGAAGTTTGAGTGTAGTTTGAAGTACATTCAAATGTGCATAATTACCACTATTAATTTAAACGCGCATTCGCACATTACAAAAGTATTACAATTTATTGTCTCTTTTCTTTAATTGCAGATTTGGTGTTGAAGTAATCCAAAAGTAACTGAAAGTAATCAGTTACTTAAAAAATGTAATCAGAAATCCAAGTGTCACAATTTTAAACAGGTTATTAGTAACTTTATCGGAAAACATTTATAAAGTAACCCTCCTAACCCTGGAGGAAACTGCAAAGAAAATGGCACACAAGAGAGCTCAAAGCAACAGACCTGCGTCATTTAAACTGAGTGATATATCAAACTAAAGTTCTGTCTTAGGTAAGGCAGCTATCAATCCAGGACAGACCAGGTGCACATTCTTGTTCAGGGTTGGACTGGTGATATTACAACAAAAACACATGATTCCAACATAGAGAAAACACGGACTCGTCCGCTGAATGAATGTTTTCCCAGATGAAAGTGATGAGTTCCACCCGGTTTCCTCCAAAGACATCAATCTGAGCTCACGGACATTTCACGGGCAGTTCACACACTACAACTATAGCTAATCGAATCCATTCACTCCTGGTTTCCATTAGCTTGAAACTGAAACTGTGACGTTCTTGGAACAACTGTCGGGAGGTTTTGAGAGATACCCGCAGGTTGTACAGATTAACATGTTGCTCCTTTGCTAAGGTCGCTCAGCTACGCAAAACATCTCACACACCCACCTGATATTTACCTAGGGAGTTCCAACATACATGGCCCTTGGAGAGACGGGATACAGGTAAACACAGCCGTGTGACTGTGCCCTGTGTGTGTGTGTGTGTAGGTAACCTATGGCAGCACTGTGAAAAAGAATCCCGCTACAGGCAGATAAGATGTTGTCTTTTCGTTGCCATGCAAGAGAATCATCCCACAAAACTGCTGTTGTGTGTGCCGAGATAACATCGGCACTGTTGGGGTTCAAACAGACAAGCACTATGGAATGTACGATACGTCACCACGCTAGGAACAATGTTTTCACTTTAGTTAATAATAAAGCCTTTGTACTGCGAGCACACTTCCCTCTCAAATCACACTGCATGCCCGTGGGTGAAGTTTTATAGTCACATTCTGGATAAACAACTTCTTAAAAGTGAGACATATTATTAGAACAGAGACTGCAGCAGAGCTAACAGGCTGGTTATTGCAAAAATAGAATAACGGACAGACGCAAGGAGGAAAAAGAAAAGTACAAAGATATCGTAAGCGAACATGTATAAGGGGGAACAAAGGGAGTGCTAACAAAGGTGGTCAGGCAGAGTGCAGCTTTTCCCCACAGGCATCAATGAGATATTTTTGAGGAGTTTATTTTGTAAGAAATATGAATGTGCAGAGGCTTTTGTGCCAAGAGCTGAAGCTTGTGGTTAGTTTGGGGATGTTTAATGTGCTGGGAAGGGGATAAAATATTGTTAAGGATGTATTTTTTCAAACAAAATGCCAAACCAAACCAAACCAGGTCTTACAACTTACATTTACCGTAAAATCCAGAATATAAGTTGCACCAAAATATAAGACACAGGCAGTTTTGGGGGGTATCCCAGAGGGAAAAAGGTTTTCTATAGCTATTTATTAATAAAAACAAGTTATTTCAACACTATTTTAATTTATTTTCATTATAAAACACATTGAAAACACACACAAATGACAGCCTACCATCTGTTTTTGCTGTGTCAATTTGCAGTCCTGCTAGCTACAGGTGCTGTAGCTAGCGGTAGCTGGCAGCATACGGTAACGTTGACTGCGGTTGCAATGGCGATCATGTTGGTGCATGTCCTTGACGAAGCGTTAGCAGTTTTCCTCGCTTAAAACAGCGAGGGAAACACAAAACAGCACTGCGGCATATAATAAATAGGAGACGTTGTAGCGGCTCGGACTCGGAAACAGTTTAATGCGGAGATGTGACGTCACCACTTAACAACAAGATAGCGCCACCGTCTGGGTAAAATACAGTAACACAATAACATACCTCTCTCTTCATTTTATACTGGTATATTGGTCCGACGGTTCATAGGACAAAGCCCATTTTTTAGATTAAATTTTTTTTATTAAAAGTGCATCTTATACACCGAATTTTAGGTTAAATTAAACAGCCTTAATTAGAAACGTTACATTTAAAGAATGTGACCAGAAAATGAGTAAACATGACAACAAATCTGCCCAGACATTTGACACAAGCTTTAACTGCTGACAGTCTTTGATACGCACTTGTTGCTTAGTACCTGGAAAGTAATTACGCTTGATCGACAGCCTTAAATGCACCCATTTAAAATACACAAAAAGGGCGGCAACTGTTTGTGTAGCATGTGGATCACGAGGCTTAGGGTGGGCCTCTCAATAAGCCTGATTTATAATTTGATGGGGAGGTGTCACACACAACTCTTTCTCCCTGTCATTACTCCGAGGAGGAGCAACGATCACGCCTATCAGAGAGGCGGGGGGGAGGATGCGTGGACAGCTGAGATGAGTAAGGAAAAGGTAGGAGGGCAGGGTGCAGATTTATGGCGGATTCCCAGTATCCTAGGAGCACCTTTGGGAGTTGGACGGTATATCTGTTTGAGCTGCCCCTTCAGTTCAACAAAGCTGCCTTTTACCCCTTTGAGTTAAGATCACCGGGGTGATATTTGGCATGGATACACATGCATATGCGCACAGCTTTATACTGACAAGGATGCTTCTGTTTGGTTTGTATATGAGAGATAAGGCGCTTATCCCTCAGGTTCGAGAAAGAGAGAGGAGGGTGATGAAGGGGAGGCTGGACAAGACGGCACAAAGAGTGTTTGTCAAAGCAAGCAGACACAAACACAAAGTCTGAGATCTGTCACAGTCAAACTCACCCAACAATTGGAGATTATAACTGAGACCTTTTCATACAGCAACTGCTTCATAAAGCAAGATTACCGCAGTATTTGTATAACTGTGCTGCATTTCACCTGTAGCAGTCCTGTGTTCTACATTCGAGGAGGATGCAGGTTTAACTCTGCCAACGAGCAAAGGCAACACAGTTAACCTGCGTCCTGGCGCAGGGCCCGGGTCTGATACAAACTCTGTACCTTCAACTGCAGACAAAAGGGTAACCTGACACAGAGAATATGGCTTATCTGTTCATCTCTATGGATGAAAAACAGTGTCTGCTTCGGCCTCTTTGTTGTTGCCAAGCATGGTGGTCTAAGGCAAACACTGACATGCCCAGTAAGTGACATATTCGCCCATGAAATACCGCTTTTTCAATGTATTTCTTTTGAGTAAGACTTCCTTAATTTGCTAACCAAATGTTAATATATCTTTGTCAGATAAATTTACGATTTTTGCCGAATGCAAACATCCACTGTTCCCGTCGCTCCCATCTTCCCATGAGCAACATTTGCTTGTTTAGCTCCTAACGTGCTTGATCAAACACATCTACATCCAATGACAGCTCTAACGTCAACCCTCTCGGCGTGAGGGACGAGTCTGTCACATCCACCTGCCTCTCCCCTCTCCTGTCTGATGATTTAGCATCTCCGAGGCCCGAGGCAGACATTTTCTCTTTCTTGCTGGCGTCTTGACCCCCCTCCCGGCCCTGTCCGGGGGCCCTTGGCTGAGGCACCGCGTTATTTACTGCCCAGAGAGCTCTGTGTGCGCAGAGTCAACACTGCATGGTTGGTTGAGCAAGGGAGCAACCTGCTGCTCACTCTCACAATCACACATGCACAGGCGCACACACACACATAGTCACATGACTGTCCCAGGGGGTTGGCAGAGATGTTTACCGTGGCACAATCGCTCCACACAGAGACAAACAGACAGAGACATACACAACTCCAGCAACTATGACCTGCCAGTAGTTTCAAACTGTTACAACAGGACAGGGGATGTGAAACTTTGGGTTCATGACGTGATGAAGCAAACACCCATGAAGGCTGCAGGAAGTTCAGGCTGACAGGACATGACAGCTTTCATCCAGGTGATCTTTACAGTCAGCTGGGCTCAGTTGGGACGCGTCCTTAAGGTGGACTCTGTGAGGACGTTCTGGGAGAAAAGGGTTTAAGCTTACGTCTCACCTGCAGATGCTGGATGGGATTATGGGAGATTTAAGGACAAAGGGACAAAGGTCAAGCTAAAGACAAAAACAATGTCTTGCAGTTGTCAAAAAAATAGTCCCTTAAAAGGGCCAGTTCGCTAATTTCAACCTCAGTCCTATCATGCTATTACGGAGAGCTAATGCCATTATGGTAGGAAATAATGCAGTTTGGCTCTGTGCCTTTGACGCTATCAGCCTCTCCAATGGGCCCTGGAAAACCTCCGCCAGACTACGTAAAACGCGTCATCTGGCGGAGGCCAGGGAGCTCGCTAAACTACACTTCCTCAATCTAGGGCAACTATTATTGCTTCTATCGATTACAGAGATCACCAGCTTTGTCCAGAGGGGAATTGCTCCTTTAAGCTTTAGACAAAAACAATTGCAGTTGTCAAAAAACATTCCCTTAAGGATTTACTTCTCAAACCTTCACCTTCGGACCTTCCTGCAGCTTTAAAGCACAAACAATGTGCTGTCAGGTGTTCCTTTAAAGTTCATGTCTTAAGATCTAAAAGCAGAACCGCAGTGAAATTCCTTCTCCACATCTCCTCCTTCCTCTCAGTAATTATAGCCTCCCAGCTGACAAACTCCAGGTTCTGTTGTGTTTATCTTTGCCTCCTCGGGTACAACAGGTGACACACAGGCCTGGATATGCTGGGCTAGATGCCAGTCTCTTGCTTGTTATGTTAGCCAAGTGCATAATAGCCTTCCTGGTACAAGAAAAACACCTGGAGAGTGAAGGAGGAACATTCCTCATTTTTGAGGTGCTGTCCAGAATATTTCACAGGAAGGAAGGAGGGTATTTCATTGCATAACTTGTAATCTTGTACAACAGCATCCCCACACAAGAAAAACACAATGTTCCCCTTTATGAAATCTTCAGGGAAAAGTTTGCCACAGTAAACTTTTAGAGGATGATTTATTTAGAGGAGTACAAACGATTTGATAAATTGAAAACTGGGTTGACTTTGGATTGGAAATAAGGGAGTGCGAGAGAGGACGAGGGAGCCGG
Organism: Semicossyphus pulcher; assembly: GCF_022749685.1. Taxonomy (NCBI): domain Eukaryota; kingdom Metazoa; phylum Chordata; class Actinopteri; order Labriformes; family Labridae; genus Semicossyphus; species Semicossyphus pulcher. The sequence goes on from NW_027211759.1 coordinate 21,360,897, forward strand.
GTGTGAGGGATGTGAATGTGTTGCAAGGAAGGGACTGGATCAATCTTTTATCACTGCAGTGTGCTTTCATCCCTAATGGATCCGACATGAGCAGAGCGCAGCACTACCTTCCGTCACATTGCACAGGCAAGGGGGAAGGACGCACGGAAAGAACAAGAGGGAGCAGGAGAGGTAGACGGAGCAACACATGGAAAAAGAAAAGGACAGCTGCAGAGAAAGAGAGAGAGAGGGAAAATGACTTCCCAAAAATATTCACAACATAAAACATGCAAACACATAATTTAGCCAACACGCTGTCATAGCATTTCCAATTACGTCTGGCCCTGAGTGCATCTGCAGGAGCTGGGAAACAGTCCTGATAAGGATGCTGGGAAATTAAGTCACTTCACAGCATGAAGAAGGACTTTGAATATTTCCATCAAGAATCCTGAGAGATATCTCCGCGTACACGGGTCGACTTGCTTTCCCTGCCATGCCATCTGAGTGACAGACTGACAAGAGACAGACAGATTATTCCAGAAGAAGAGGGGAGTCCATCTGTGTATTCAAGCAGTGAAAGAGCAGTAAAAATAACATTGCAGAGAACAAGGCAGGGAGACTCTCAGAGGACGCTCCGCTCTCTCCGAGCCGAACAGACTCATTCATGTGATAGAAAATAAGAACTATCCAGGCAGCGAGGGAGATACAAAGGGAAGGGGAGAGAAAAGAAGCGCTAACTGAACAAGGCTGCGAAGAAAGTTTGAAGTTTGTAATGTAATGTGTTCAGACTGCTGGCAACCACATCATAATCCTTTTGTACTTCAAAGAGAGGGGACATTTTGGGAGTGCGTTACATCATCACCTCTTGTCCGTAAAGTAACTTGAGCAAATATGGTCAAGTTTCTGCTTCCAGGTATTTAATATAGTGTTTTTAAGACAGCTGGTTTCACATGAAGACTGTGGTATGCAGAGTCAGTATCAGCTCCTGATAAGCAGAGTTCAAGACCAACTTTTAAAAGTTGCTACCAGCCATCAACTTTTTGTTATGGTTTCCTTTTTTTACTCATCTGACGTTTTGTGTAGCTATGCAATTAAAAGTTATTCTATAGCTTGTTTGTGATCATTTGAACTCAATTTCTTGTTTCAAGAGGCGGAAGTAACGGATTACGAAGTCCTCAAGCTACTGTAGTTTGAATTTAAACTTTTTCGTGTACTTATTTTACTTTTACCATCCGTTACCGAGTAAAATATTTATCTGCGGATATGACGAGCTAGAAAGATTAACCGACTTGGACCAGAAACCAATCCAATGCATCGCATCAAAAACAGACCAATCAGATCAAAGTGTCACGCATCGCGATAAAACAGCAGTGCTGGCTGATTTTCCCAGAGTCCGAAGCGTATAAGGAGAGCTGGGCTGCAACTATCCGAGCCCGACGCATAACATGAGTGAACCACGAATGGAACAGAAGAGAGTTCGGATGAAACACCACCTTTAACACAGACTTAAGTACGTTTTTCTTTAACCAGAAACAGCTGTTAGATCGCTCTTTTCAAAGCCACCAGACTCCATAAACAAAAACATAATTTTACCTCGCAGAACACGGGACGTGCTGGTGAACCTCTGCCTCGTTACACGTTGTAACGAGCGTTAGTTGGGAACCGAACAAACCCTTTAAAACCCCACACAAAAACACAAACTAACTAACTGATCAAGGCAGCGGCGGACCGTCAGCAAGTCCCGCGTTCTGCGAGGTAAAATTACTGTTTTTGTCAATGGAGTCTGGTGGCTATGAAGAGAGATATGTGACTGCTGTTTGTGGTTAAACAAAGGATCTTACTCTTTGACAAAAGGTCCATCTGTTGTTATTTTGACACCAAAACATGTAAACAAAGGGCCCAGGTTTGAAAATAACAACGTTTAATTTTAGTTCATTTGCATATGACGCAGGTAACCATGGTTCATTCTAAAAACAAGCGGGGTAGGAAAGTAACTAAGTAACTTTTACTTTGAGTCCTTTTTAAGTGAGCTACTTTTTACTTTTACTTGAGTGATTTTTATACAAGTACTTTTACTTGAAGACATTTTCAGTCAAGTAACAGTTCTTCTACTTGAGTAGAATATGTTTGTACTCTTTACTCTGCTTGTATACAACAAAGCAGTAGTATAGCTGTTTTCATGTTCTTCAAAGATCCATCAAAAATCAATAGAGCTACTTGGTTGCTTGTTAATCCACATTTACGTTCATTCATGTAACAAATATTGAAAATGTATTGATTTTAGGCTGCATGTTTCAATAATTTAGTTAACAAGTTTCTTGCTGTCCCTGTTTTTATATGTTAAATCAAAGGTGAAGAATTGGTTGCAACCTTTCAACTCATACTGTCAAGCTCCGAACAGTCTAATGGGTAAAGGTCACCTGGGAATAATACGTTTGAACAAGGATTATCTAGTGCAGGTAAACATGCCAAAAGAAAATAAGTGGTTATATTGACACTGGATAACTGGAACTAAAGTAAATGAATAAATGAATGGGAACCAAGTTAACATCAGCTTTAGTCAAAGCTGTCCATTTGCCTCTTCCCCTTACAGCATATCTGAAATGCTGACATTATCTCTCTGGAACCAAGTTCACTCTGTGAAACGCGTAAACAGAGATAACACACGAGGTATTACCGTGCAATTCCCACAGTCAGTCAGGAAGAAAATAATCACCTCCCAGGGGTGAGGGGTTGGAGGGGTTTCCAATCGATGGCCCTGATTGGATAACAAATTCAGCCTGCTAATGAGCTCCAAGTCCCACTATCTGACACATACCATGCTGGGAAATGTTAAATAAGATGCTAGCCGTGCATAATGATGAGTCAGTGTTTAAATAGGCTTGCTGCATTAGACTTACACAGGGTTGGCATTTGAAATGTGCAGCGCGTCAAGAGTTAAACGCTGTAGACACATGCAGAGAGTGAGCTGAACTCTGTCCGTGCCCTCTATGAATTAATCTTTAATCCTGCAGGTGTAAAAGGAGCGGAGTGTGGACGAGATAGTGTGCACTTTTCTCATAGTTCCAACAAGATAAGTACTTCCACACAAAAACGTAGAGGCCAGAAAAACATAGAGACACAAAAAAAACACAGAAAAAAAGTGAAAAAACCTGGAGTGAAGTTTCACCCAAACAGGTTTGGGTCCTTTTGTCTCACACAGGAGGATACTTGGGTGGCGGGTCTAGTGTCAACAGGTACATGTGAAGACACGGCTCGGCTCCCCGAAGACAAAACACGAGATTGTTTTTCCGCCACACACAAAACAAGCTCACACTTATTAATAAAAGCCTAATAGCTGTCATTATGTGCGTGCTGAAACACACAGCAAAGCCACAGCCGGAGAGACTGACTTCACAGAAACTTCCCGACGCTGTCATTCAAACCGGCAAGGACACACACTCCCTGAAAGAAGCTCTTACACTCACCCAGCGAGAGGATTTTATCCTTTTCTTCTGTGGTTTTAATTCTCCCCGTCTCTTCTCGTCACTCAGGGGGGGGGGAAATCCTTCACTTCTGTCAGAGCAGCAGAGCCGGTTGTGCGGCTGGTAGAGGCAGCGAGTGAGCGAGAGAGAGTGAGAGTGTGTGTGTGTGTGAGGAGCGTGCGGGTCCAGCAGAGGTCAGAGGCAGTCGGACGTGGTCATCGGAGAAATTTAAAAAGGATGCCGTGACGTCTCCGCTCTATCTCGCTGTCCTCTCCCCGCTTGCTGCCTCAGGAATGCACTTCTTCTTCTTCTTCTGGGTGTCCGCACCACAGTCAGGATCTGAGAGACTGCTGGAGTTCTCTCTCTCTCTCTCTCTCTGTCTGTCTGTCTCAACCCCTCCTCCCTCTCTCGGCGTCTCTCACCCACACAGAAACACACCCTCCCAGTCACTCCTCTCTCTCTCTCCCACTCTCTTTCACCCCACCCTTTCTTGCTGTGCTGACAGATCAGGTACCTCCCCCTTTTCAGGTAGTTGAAAGCGTGTTTTCGGCTTTGTCGTCCTCTCTCTGTATCAATTTTCTCAGCTATTCTTCGTGAATTCTACGTTCCCCCAAAGGCACAAAAGGCTGCGTGTAATGAAACTCGGAGATAAGAACAGAATAAACTTGAAACTCTTTGCATGCACATGTCTCTGCTGTGTGTGCGATCTATATAACCTGAGGCATCAGACATCCACCCTCTGGCCTCCGGTCACATACACAGCTGATTACACAAATGAGTCTGTCAGGTGATTTTCTCTTCCCTTTTCCTGGAATGAGGTCATAGTCCTGCAGACCAGGTGCAATTGAAGTGCTGCGTGTGTGTCTGTGTTTGAGTTGGACAACGCCCTGTGGGAAAATGAGATGAAGCAATCTAAATCTGACCACTGAGGTTCAGACGGCAACACATGTACCACACAAAAGCTTTGTCCACTATTAGAACTGCTCCACTTATTTATGAGACAATGGCACAGTCCTGATATGTGCTTCTTTCTCCACGGTCCCCCTCCCACGCACAAACACAGAGCTAAGACATGCGTGACCAATGGGTCAGGCACGACGTGTGGGAGCCCCTCAGCATGAGCCAACCTCTCTTTTTCTATCATGACATCTCCTTAAAAACTCACATTTAAATCTTTAATAGCTTCTTTTTCTTTTTAACCCTTACCACGCCCCCCATCCCCCCATCCCCCCACCCCAAACCTGAAACTAAAGACAGGCAACTAAGAACTGGACCCGATACCAAGTAGGAAAAAAGTCTGCACTGCACCTCAAGACATCCTGAAAACCAAGAAGTTCCAACAAGCATACAGTTCAGTAAACTACGGAAGCCCTTAGCGGACATGCATCAATTTTATTTACTCAGTTTTCCCGTGATAACGAGTTATTTCTGGTCGTTTTATCCATCTCAAATTATTTTTCTCGTTATCTTGAGATAACAAAGCTGATTTTCCCATTATAAAAAGATTAATTTGGCCCATTATCTCGAGATAACAAAGCTCGTTTTCTCGTCATAACTGGATAATTCTCCGGCGATCTAGAAAACAAAAAAACAGGCTGATGAGTCAAGCCTGTTTCTATGTTTGTTTTGTGCTTTTACAACTCTAGAGGTTATAATCCTGACGATACGGTGGTGCAGCGTCGTCACAGGAAAACGGAGTAAACATAATCTATAGATGCATGTCCGCTAAGGGCTTCCCCAGTTGCTGCTATCAGCTCTTACTGTAAGATGACAATGCCTCTGCCAGACTGTGGGTGAACAAAGCAAACATGGGTAAAACAAACTATGATTAAGCTCTTAAAAACTTGTTTCAAAAAGTTATTACAGCACCTGTTTTGTTAACTAAAGCCAAACCAACACTGCAGTTTCAAAAGCAATACCAATGTCAATATTTGACAGTCTCGGTATTTGATGACAGTATATCCGTGGGTATTCTTTTTTTCCTAAACACATAACATAAAACGTTTTTTGATAAGGATGCCCTGAATTCATTTTTTAAGCAGCCAGTGACCTAGATATGTGCCGAGCATTACTTTTTACAGCTAAAAAATAAACTGTAATTGGAGGATAGATGTGATATAACTTCTAGACTCTCTTCCTGACATGCCTGTCAAGCTTTTTCTTGCCAAGTCTCAGTCAATATGCCAATACCGTTAAAGTATATGCAATCTCGGATCCCATCGGCTATAGTCTGACGACAATATAGCCTCTGGGGAGAACGGTGAACATGTCGGGCGTTTAGCCAGCGGTTAGCGATAAACGACTTCCAGTCAAGACTTCCTTTTCCGCGTGCTGCATTGTTTACAGAACAATAAACCATTTTTCTTGATGATGCAGATTATTAAAAAGTAAAAATGAAGCTTTGTCAAGGTCTGTCTTCAAGAGGAGAAGAAAACTACTTTTAAAATGCTCATTTGTTGAACGGAGGTCAGATCGATCATTTCTGATGCATTCGAGGAAGTCGGGAAATCTGAACGCTGAGCGGCTTTCGTGACACAGCGTCAAGGGAATTCATCTGAAGTTGAATTTTAGATCTAGTGCAGATTGTTAGCTGTTAGCATGCAGATGTCTGTTTATAGAGATGATAGCTGCTGATACGTGATTGGTCAATATTACTCGGACTACAAGCGTAGTACAAACTGAAACCAGAACACTTACCATCCCTAAAATCCACGTCCCTGCCTACAGATTTGACATTACTATGCAGAATCTGTAAATAGAGATTATAGTGTATGTGACAAGCTAATATCAGCTAATATATTGGTTGTGCTCTTATTTAAGCTAGATTTAAGATCCTTCTGGTGTGTTTGCTATTTGTTCTGCCATCATGGCAACTCACTTTCTCAAAGCTTTAGTCAAACTGTTACTTTAACTTGCTAGCTTAAACCTCCTGTGTGAGCCAAGGACATCATGTAATAAACACTGAAACTAATTGTCACAAAATGTGTTATTCAGCAGACAAAGTTCCAGGAAGGAAGAAAAACAGACAGAAGTGAAAGAGAAAATGAAGCCACTGAAATCCACTTTCAAAAGCACCGTCACAAAAGATTAAAAAAAGGGAACATCTTAGTTCCTACTGCAGAAAGCCATTATAGTTAGGGAACTAGTGAGGCCACTGACGATACCTTCTTCATCCTCGTGTTTACTTTGTCATTATCTTACGTCACATTGTTATCCAAACAGACTAATGAGGACACGCAGTCACAGGGCCCAATCAGCGTGCACATTGTATAAAGCAGAGTTTCCAAAAATAAACGCCTTGCATTAATTGTGTTAATTTGATTAATTAAATCATGCAAACAAAAGACCACAGTGAAGAATGCGGTAGCTTTTAGCCAAGCTGAGTCACAGAGGCCCGCAGAGAGTCACGGCACATCTATGGGAAACCGCCTCGCCGCTCCGTCCATGAAGCAAAGCTTTTGGCACATCTAAAAGCTGTGTTTGTCTGACAAATCACTTAAAACGCGCTCAGCAGGGGGAGAGCCTCCGGAGGCAGCGCGAAGGTACCAAAGGCCACAGTGAGAAAAGGCTGAGGTGCCAAGGAGGAGTGACATTTTAAAAGCACCAGAGAAGTAAGTACACTTTATGGATTCTGACAGGCTAATACCCTTCAGTGGATCATGTGCTCGCCCGTCGTCAGACCCACTCCAGGTTCATTTAAGGGCCTTTTTTGTACGACATGACTAAGCAAAGGTTAACATGAGGTGAGTCTTCCTTATTAGTCCGAGAGTCTGAAGACAGAAAAAGAACAGAGCTGAAATCAGAGTGGTGGGTGGGGGTATTGGGATGTGCTGTGGAGGATTATCAGTCCAAAGCCTCGCAGACTTCTCTGACACCTTCCAGGCATTCCTCAGGGCACCTCCCATTGCTGCGCCTCCCTCATCCCACCCTCCCCTGTCAAACCCCACATATCATCCCTCTTTTCCTGCGTGACTCAAGCATTCTTGCAACCCCCTTTCTCCCCTCCTCCTCCAACCCTCCCTCTGCTTTCAGCGAAGGAGCTAAAGACAACAAAGACGAGCTTTAAAACCTGCGCTTTAGGACGAAATCCTTCCGAGTTTGTTATTCTTTCACAAAGGCTGAAAATGCACTCAACGCCGGACTCGACATAGCTATCTGACTGCTTTCAATCACCATCTACCACTAAGTTAATACCCCAACAAGTGATAGTAGGTATAAATGTGTCCAAAGAGCAGAGAGGCAGTCGTAACTCAGCTCAGAGGAGACAGGAAGATGGCTCTCAGGCGGAGAAATGGACTGGTGGGGTCTGGCAGCAGTTCAATAGGTTCTGCGGAGGGGAGAAGAGTGAGGGGAATACATGCTGATAGTGTCTTTGTTGGCCATTATTCACAGAGAATGAATAGCATTAAAGTTGCTGCTACGGCTCACCCCTTCCCATCATCCTTGTGGAAACCCCCACCCCTCCTCCTCTCTCTATTTATTCAGCCTTTCACTAAAAACAGCCTTCAACAGGTGGACAACAGGTCGGCCGAGCCTGGACGGCAAATTAAATAACAGCAGACTAAAATAGCTCCTTCCTTTTCCAGGCACCCAAACAAGTTACAAACTCCTAAACTTTTGTTGACATCGGTTTTCATACTCATGGCGAGCAACGCAAGGTAGTAATGCCCTGTTTGTGCCAAACAAGCCTAAGTATAGCCTTGCTGTCTCATTATGGTCAGGCCAGTGCTGTTGCTCCAGAAGTGAAGCTATGTCTTGTGTATCATTATGACAGTCGTGGAAGGCTTTCCCCAGTGAAGGTAATTGCACTGTTAAGATGTAAATAGAGAACATCCAGTAGCAAAGCACACAAAGACTTTTGTTTTCTTCCCAGAAACCCGGCTCACTTGATGATTCATGTTTTGGAAGAAACTATATCATCTCTATTCAAATAATGACAGCTGTATTGAAAATACATCGACAAGGTGAACCGCAGGACAACGAGATAACAGGGGAGTACAAAGTGAGAACTATAGGAAGATAGAGTGAATACAATCAACACTTACACTGTTGGAAAACAAACTTTGCATTCCTCCAAACAAAGAAAAGAAAATAAGACCTGCAAAAGAAAACCTGCAACCTTATTTTTCTCTATCTTTACTTTCTTTAGATTGCACTAATGCAGCAGAGCATCTCTGTTCGCTTTCAGCAGCCTCCAAGTTGTCAGAAGTTTGGCTGCACTCTGGCACCCTTTCTCCATCGTCTCTTTTTCTCCCTTGTTATTCAGTACCAGTCCAGACTGGCTTGGCTACCTCTCACATGGACTCACGTTGCCTTTTCTAAGCACTGTAAAAATATTTTTAGAAGTGAAACAAACCATAAGTTGTCCTTACATTGCTTTGACATAGCTAACTAGTAGCAGCAAATGTTCCATCTCCCTTATATTTACCTCTTAAATAAGCCAGTTTGTTTCTTACATTTAGATGTATAGTCATTCTGTGTCTCTTGAGATAAAGCTGCACCATTACTGTTACACTGTGCTGCTCAGTGCCGTTCCAAACTGTAAACAGGCAGCCAGATTGGTACTTTGAGAACACTGAAATGCTCTTAGGGCCCTCAACCTTTCATTCATACCTAGAGTTGGATAAGATGTTGACAGAGGGCCTGGAAACCCAGGGGTTGACAGTGAGCACCATTTTCCACAGGCCAGTAACTTTCTAAATTCACTGGCCCAGAAATAATTTGTTATTTCAGTATTATTTTAACATATAAAATTATGTAAGGGTTCTGAATCCCTAACAATACATCATGATACGCAATGCCTACAATGACTGATCAGGTTTAAAAATGTATATTTATCTACTTCCATATATATATATATTTCTTTCTTTTTTTGGGAGATGTATTTAGCCTAGCAGATAATTAGGATTTAGTCAACTATTCCCTGTTCACTAGAGGCTCACTAGATAGGAGGCACTGTTTACAAAGCTCGTTTTAACACTGACTGGAAAACACTTCTGTAAGGAAGGCTACGTACTTGCTAAAGCATTATCATCCATCTGATTAGCTAGCTGTTACTGTCACAACTTTTCCACACTGACTCACTTGTTAGCATAGGCAGGCATGGACCTGCAGAGCTGGCAGTACGCTTGGGAGTTCTCTTCTTCAAAGCATAGCCACGGCCACGGCTCTAACCACTGGGGTAAGAATGATCTTTTCCTCTTTTCTGGCTGACCGCCGGGGTCAGCCCTACACATGGGTCTGTATGTGAGTGAGTGACTGACTGACTGTACTTTCAGAGCCCTAGAGAGAGAGAGTTGCGACATCACAATGGCAATGGCAGATCATGGAGCTCATTGGACCTCTACTGACGCGACTCTCTGTCTATACGGCTCTGGATACTTTGTTCGGGGAGTAGGCGGGGCTGCTCCTCCACTGTCCTTACCTACGTCCGCAGCGCGCACCAAACACGTTGTCATCGGCCTCATAAGGACAGTCCTTGTAACACATTGCCCACTAAGGCGCACATTGACCTGACACAGTCAGCCACATACTAGGTTTTGACCTAGCCCTTTTTCATAGTCCAGTGCACTAGTCCACGGTCGCTTGCTAACGTCACTTAGTGTGTTCTAGAATGACAGTTGCTCTGTCGCGAGTGCAGCGACTAGCGTGTAACGTGTTGTTGACAGCAGTAGCCAAAGTGCCTGCAGTGATGCTGACATCGGATGGATATTACCGCGGGATTCTGTGAGCAAGTGAACAAAAGAGACTCAAAGTCAACAAGGTACTCCTGCCATGGACCCCCTCTACACAAGCCTCAAGTTCTGGCTAAGATGAGGATTTCTCACGACCCAACGCCAAAGAAACAGCCCTGGACAGAGCGACCCAAGTGCGCTGCGAGAGCAAGAAAACAAAGACAAAACAGTGGGCAAGATGAGATATTGGCCTGCATGGGGGTTGGAAGTGCTGATTTAATGATGATCTCTGTAAAAACAAAAGCCAGTGTAAGGGGGGGGCAGTGGATGCACAGGAAATGCGAGTCAGGTGGGAGCAGGTCAGGGGTCAGGGGTGAACAAAAGCAATGTAAGCCTCACACAGAGCGAGGCAGAGGCCCCCTGGATGCACTCACTGACGCCCCGTCCGTCTGTCTACACCTTTCTCTGCGCGCCTCCTCCTGTAGTTTGCTTGTCTGACAATGTTTTCTTACATCTTTTTGTTGAGTCTAATTGCTCCTCCATTTGTCCTCCTTACAGACTAAAGATGTCATCTTCACTTTTCTGTCCATTTATTCAAAACACTGTTTACAATACTGATCTATTCCACCGAGTGTATGTGTGGGAAAGGACTATCCAAACACCTGCGGGAACAACAGCACTTAAAAGCTTTTGCTGCAGCGGGCCTGTCATCTCTTTCCTCCTGTGGCTTTACTGGATCAAAGGAAAGCTGTAGCTGTGTTATAGTATGAAAGTCTTTTGTAGCTACAATAGTGCACTTCACGCACACAAACAGAGAAATGTATGCACACTATGCACGCACATAAAGATAGGGTGACACCGGTGCATAATAGAGTTGGATGTCTGCAATCAAACAGACGACATCTGAGTTTGAAGCAGAGCCTAAATGCAAAATGATTCATCAGAACTTCAAGTACAGACACTTAAAGACCTTTTGAATTTTAACGAGGCCTGTGAGACTGCCATCACCATCTTCATCAGGGCAGAGGAGGGTCTGAGTGTGTGCCGGAGTGGGCATGTGCATGAGACTGAATTAATGACATTATGTGCGTGTTGGTGGATATAGCAGATTACTAATCAGTGCTTAGACAAAGGCCATATGTGAGAGAGTCTGTGCATCCCCTCCCACGTATCTCCCACATATTCCCCTCCACGTCTGCTTAAAACCCTATCAGCAGGAATGTTAGGATTGTCGGGTCAGCAGCGGTGACATCATGGCAGCCGGTCAGAAGCAACAACAAGGCCTCAGCGCCAGTTTCCTCCTGGTTGCATCAGCTATACGCGGTACCAGGCTGTGGATCCGTCACACCCACTCCAGCCCTGCTTCCTGCTGGCTTTGTGAGTCCACAAATATTCAACACAGACCAGCGCGTGTAAACTATCCTGTTCATGACACCATCTGACCTCGCGGCCTCAAAGTGCCAGTTCGCCAATTTCCAACCTTGGTCTTATCATGCTATTATGGGGAGTTAAAGCCATTATGGTAGGAAAAAATGCAATTCTGCTCCGTGCCTTTGTAGGACACTATGCGCTTCTCCAACGGGCCCTGGAAAACCTCCGCCAGACTACATGAAACACGTCATCTGGCGGAGGCCAGGGAGCTTGCTAAACTACACTCACTCAATCCAGGACACCTGCCTCTGATGTCGCATCTTGTTCAGAATCATCAGGTTTGAAATGTAGACTGCAGACCTGAAGATTTTTTAGACGATCCACCGATATATTCTCGTCATATTTTGGATTCTGTACCGCTCCAAGTCATTGCCTGCAGTGATCAATGTCCTTGATTGGAAAACATATTTCACTCCACCGTCTCTCGCTGGGCCTTTCAGAAGGAGGGGTGCAATGCATGCTGGGTGTTGTAGGAATGTAGAATGGGCGAAATCACGAGCTGTTTGTACAACTTCCTCCACAGCTATGGTGCCTATTTCAGATATGATTGCTTCTATCGATTACAGAGAACACCAGCTTTGACTGAGGCTTTTTCCAGGGGCGAACTGCTCCTTTAAACCAAATCTAGTCGCCTGCTAGAATGAGTGACATGAAATAGTACATGGTCTACTTTGGTGCTTCAAACATGAGTCGGCTCAATCATGTTAAGAATGACACATGTAGGGGCGCTGTTTAGCTCAGTTGGTAGAGCAGGCGCCCCATGAACAGAGGCTACAGTCCCCGTCGCACTGATCGCAAGTTCGACTCCTGGTCTGCCGATCATTTGGTGCATGTCATCCCCCACTCTCTACTCCCCACATTTCCTGTCTATCTTCAGCTGCCCTATAAATAAAGCCAAAGGCCAAAAAAATAATCTTAAAACAAAGAAAGAAAAAATGAATGACACATGTACACAAAACTTTGCTTCAGGTGCTCTACGGTCAACAGTGGACATACATGTTGACTGTTTACAAAGCGTGTAGCTTCAGGGAAGGTTAAGTTGGTGAAGAAAAGTTTACAGAGACAACTTAAGTCAATTTTCTCATTATTTACATTCTGCTGTTACATAAGCAGCAAAAACCGCAAACCTAACCTGCCCAGCGTGTGTGACAACATCCCTCTTGGTAAAATCAATCCCTTCTGCCGTTAGAAGACTCCTCTTTCATGTGTCCCTTCCTTGTCTATCTGAGGGTTCAAGTGTCAGCAAACAGATGCTGATGTGTGTTTGTGTATGCGAGAGTGAGCAGAGGATCCTTCAGGTCATCAGATAAAGTGCACCTGAGGGAGGGGCCGGGAGCCCGTTTTCAATGTTGCCAAGGTAACCGGAAAACAGACGCGACCACCTGGTTGGTGTAGCGGTTGGGGCAGAGGGGGCACCACTTCATGATGGTAACCATGCCAGAAAATCCTTACCAAGTGGGCCCGACTCCCAAACACGGCCCGTACTGTGTTTGTGCCATGACGAGGCGAGCGGAGCGCACACAGCTGTTAAATCTTTCATGGAGCGTTAGAAAGAAACAACGCCCACTGGACAGCTCTCATTACAGCAGAGGGATAACTTCATTATCTACGCAGGGTTTAAGTCGCAGCTTATGCTGTCGGAGACTTAAAAATAAGCATTTTTACTTTCAGTGCCATGCTATAAGAAATGTATGAAGTGTCCCAGACACACAAACAGAAGCACATACATACTTATTTTAACTGTTTCATCAATGACCAGGAGTCCTCATCACTTTGTATGATTTTTGCACTAAAGAAAAGAAGTTTATTCATGTGTTAAACTAGAATAGAAATAAAAGAAAAAGTGTAAACTCAGTAGAAGACACTTAAATCACAACAAACAAGGCCATTAGTTTTACTCACCTCCTGCAGCCTGAAGGTCTCTGTGACTGCCTGCCTGATAAAAAGGAGAAGAGGAGGAGGAAGAGCTACACAAGCCTGTCACTGTCTGCTTCTGTCGCACTACCTGATCTAGCACAGCCTGTGGAAGAGACAGAGTGACAGAGAGAGCAGTGCAGAGAGAGGGGAGGAGGAGGAGGAGGGGGGGGAGGCGGGCAGCTGCAGAGAAAAGTGAAGTGGTGCCGCCATTCCCCGTCACCCAGGAAACCAACGCTCTTTCAAAGAAAATCGGCCAATGGAAAACACCGGCAATTGTGCTCAGACAAAAAGTCACATGACTGCCAAAACACACTCCCTGTGCACAGGGTGAGAGGGGAGGGAGAAGAAAAAAAGAAGTTGGGGGTGGAGGGTGATAAAGAAAAAGAAGTGAAGTAAAGCAGATAGTGGGAGATAACTTGAGTTGATTTGCAGCGGCAGGGAACAGGTCAGTAGGCCCAATTTCCTCCTCCTCTTCCTCACAGTCTCATCCTCACAGCAGCTATCTCCCAAACAGGTTGGTCGCAGCCTATTTCTGTTGGCTAAGAGGAACAAGCTGAGCAGCACAGTGTGACACTAATGGGACCGCTCTATATCCAGCTGGTACACTCAAGCATCACCTATCTACTTCCATATTAGGCTATTAATACACAGGGTACAAAACGTCCAAAGTTCCTTGGTGCCAAACTCACTTTTACAAGTAGCTCCATCACTTTTGTCACATTTGCTTTTTCATCACCGTGGTGGGTCTATTAGGTGACGTCAAGAACAACTCACCTGTTCACCTGAAAGTTTTGCATGTAAACACAGGTGATCAGAAATGCTAGGGTTTGTATTTTTGTAAATGTTTGTTTCTCTTTGTGCTTATTAGTTTGTTGAAGTTCATTTTCAGGAGGGTTTAAGAATTTCTCTTAGTTTATTTAGTTTACATTTATTAAAGCAGAATGACATATCTGAATGATGTAACACAATGGTGATTGAGCCTATGGCCCACTGATAAAAGCCTTTGCATTTACAGTATGACGGACTGGGTGCTAGTTGCGACTTTTGAGGAAAAAAATCACAAGCGGCGCCCAGTTAGTGACGTGTTTTCCATCAGCCAGCAGTGGTTGGTCTGCCAGAGAGGGTAGGAGGAGCTAAGCGGCTGCTTTTCCGGTCTCTGCAAGTGTTGTGAGTAAACAGTAATCTACTATGGCTGAACAAACAAAGAAATAAACTTCAAAAATAAGTGAAAATCGAAAGAAAAAGAAACTAATTCGACACTCAGATGTAGGCAAGTAGTCTAAAAAGGAAAGCGACCGTCAGCGAGGAAAATCAAGAGTTACAACCGGAGCCAACCGTGGACTGTTTATCGCCAAAGGTGCCGAGAACAGAAACCCAAAAACTACTGAAATCTCTATTTTTGCGACAGATACTGCACATTATGATTTAAAATTCATAGACATTTTTCCAACACACCCTTAGCTAACTCAATAGTGAGACCATTTAATGCTGCAGAAATGAGGAGCACTAACAGACTCAAGTGAATCAGAGAAAACATCTGAATAAACACTATTTGAATTTTAAAAATTGCAATAATTGTTTAAGCATTACTTTGATAATGAGACTCTGGTTCTGTCAACACTGGCTCCTCTGGTCTAACAAGTTACTCAGCTGTGTCTGCCTGCGAGTTATCCCAGTGAGCAGGTGGTATGCATTACAAATACTTTATGGTGAATCAGGTACAAACTGTGTTTTCACTGTCGGATCCCATTAACGTATCGCTGCATGGCAGATTTGTGTTCACATAAGCAGACCAAGGTGGGACTGAAGTTGGTCCAAGTATGGGGCTGCAGCACATTCAAAATACCAGATGGTTGGTAGAAGCTACGACGAATGCAATTATGTCCCAGATTTCACAAGTTTTTCAGGTGCAAGACAACATCAAGATTAAATCAGCACTTTAAAATCTGAGATGAGTAAGCAGGCCTTTCTTATTTTTGCCTGATCACAAAAGGTTGAAGTCGGAGGAGATTGGAGGGGAGAGAAAACCTTTTGAACAACTGTGCAGAAGGCAAAGACCAAGCGTCTGTATTTACCCAAAATAATAATATTATTAAAGGTTTAAAGGACGTGCTGTCGAGTCAAAATCACAAAGGTGCCTCAATGCTTTACAATCTGTACAGCATCCAACCCACTCAATCTTTAGACCCTCGATTTAGTCCGCATCACTGCAGATGGAGCACCCATCCATCTGTCAATTGATCGCTCCATCTTACCACGGCTCGTGACAGCACCCTGGAATATTGATCTCCCTCATTTTTGTCTGCATTTTGCCAATAAATCCAAAAGGGAACGATCCAGGTCTTTCCATAAACAGTGCCAAACATTTTACACCTGCTTTCAAACAAGCGGAGGTCAGAATCCAGTGAAGCATTTCATTAAGGCAAAAAGCAGCGATGCAGAAATCCTTTTCAGGTTGATTCATGTGATTCAATATTAACAGGCGGCTGAGGAGAGGCCGGAAAATGCAGTTGTGTTGTAGAAGTAATTTTCTCCTCCAATTCCCTTTTAATCTACCTGTGGTTCCAGGCCGGGTCCTTCTCAGTTTGGGAAGCATTAGTTTGCAGGTAAGTTTGATGTCATTGCAATGAAAGGCCCACAGCTTTTCATCCAAAATGTTCAGTTGTTAAACCCTGAGTCCCGAACAAGTTTGCTATTTATAATCCTAGACGACTCTTATGTTCCCCTAAAGTCTCAAAGTGACTTGTTCCAGTTTACAGTGTTGTTAACACTTCGTCTGCCGCACTGAACACAGCCTGCAAAATAAGAAATCCCCCTGAATGTGCGGGGAATCGTGTTTTTACGATGTTCTCTGGCATCTTGCCACAGCAGTAAACTAAATTACAGTGAAGCTCTCCAGCACGCACTCCCAGCAGCCCAGTGAAGACAATACAGTCTGCGACTGTTGGGCATCAGGTTTATTACTCAGACTGAAATCACACATCTATCACTTTCTCAGCCATGTGCTGTACACTTGAACACAATCGTCTGCCTTGTAACACGTCGCCCCAGCGCCGGTAAATTACCCTACTTCAGCCGCGGCAGGCAGGTCTCCTTCTCGGAAAAGCATTTACCGAGTGAAAAAGGGGCCCAATTACATCTCTACAGTGTGAATGTGACGGGGTAGCTGATGAGGAACGGCGGGAGAAGGTGACACAGGCAGCAGTATCCGCCGCACGGACAGCAATGACAAGTCTAAGCCGCCACCATTGATTTTTTTAAAACAGGTAATTGGACAGGACTACCTGAGGATTAACAGTCCTGTATGAGCTTGTCAACTGATAATAGGCACTTTCTGACCCTGGGCTTTCGCTGCAGATTCTTGGGATATTCTCGCAGATGGAAAATGCAACCTGGAGATTAGACCTTGTTATGAAAACACACCGAAAGCAGTCAGCTTCACAAGTATGACAACAATTACTCACAGTGTGCGAAATGCTCTGCCGCACGAGCCTGACCAATCTGCTTAAGACTAACTGAAGAGGAAGATCAAAACAGAGACTGTGGGGCTGCATTTACACTTACATGATGCTACGTCAAATATGTGATTCAATACTTTGTAACATATTACAAGACAACTGGTAGTGTAGATTCGAGTCTCCCCTGCCACCGCTCGCATCAGACGATGATGAATAAATTCATAGCTGGCAGCCATTGCTCGAGATGTGAGGCTCATGAATTCATAAAGGCAGATCTGACGTCTTTATTGAAGGCACAATGTAAGTATCCTCCTCATGCTAGTTTGATCTATAGAGGATCTAAACTACCCCAGTGTTCCTCAAAGTCAATACATTAGCATAAGGGGTGAGGGGAGGGTGGTGTTGCAATGATTTAATGTCTGTGAGAGGAAGATTGGGTATGTGTGTGTGTGTGTGTGTGAGTGTGTGTGGCTCTCAGCTGGTAGACAAGCCTTTTTGTTCTCCAGTGTTGAGCAGCTGGACAGATGAGTCACCATGGAGGGATTTCATAGGCTGGAGGGGACAAAGAGGTCATCCAACTAAACACTCCACTGTCAACTTTTTGTCTGACTTTTCAATTTATTCCAGCATTATTTATGTCCAGAGTGAGCTGCAACTTTACTATGGGAAAACACAAGAGGAGATAGTGCAGCACTAAGCCTGAATCCATTCCCAGGATCAGAAATATTTGTTTACAATTTTCCCTCGGTTTCATACCGCTCAATTCCTCCAGGAGTTTTGCATCAATGATCATTAACTACAGGTAAACAAAAACGCACATTACTCGATGAAATCCATTAGGAATTATTATACAAACTAATGAGACAGGGGAGACCACACTTCTGCTAATGGAAAAACATTACCACTTCCAACAACACAAATAAAATGTATGAAATGTTTACAGCAGAGACACACGGAGGCACACAAGAGGCCACAACAACCATTGACTATTTACTTGTGGTCAATCGGTACAGTGGGAAAGATGAAGAAAAGGGAAGAAAACATGATCACATAAAAGAGAACAAGGAAGGAGTAAAGAGGTACTTAACATTGGAGAAGTGGAGAAAGCACAAAGAACAAACAGACAATACACCCACGGGGTGGAACAAGAGAAGGAAGAGTCAAATACATATGTCGTCAAACAGAACAGCTTGACACGCAGGTGGACAAGGATAGATATATGATGTGATATATGATATATGAGGATTTTTTGTGTTTGGATTCAGAGCGTGAGTTGTTAATTCATATAGCTGCAACCCAAATGGATGCTGTCAATGATTCGGCCGGTTAAAATAAGTAGTAATGATCAATCGTTCAAAAAATATGTGTTTATATAAACTAAGAAAATTGCCAACTCCCTGGTTTCAGCTTCTCATTTGTGACCATCAAATATAGTGAGAGATTTAAATGTTTCATGATGAGTCAGTAATGTTCCTCAATATATGAATACATCTACTCATTCAGCACAACATAAAGCTCCGTAAAAAAACATAAGAGACCACTCTACATTTTCCATAAACAGCATCTCTCTCTCTCTCCACATGTCATGGCCAGCCCAATCCAGATGTGAACCCCATTGCAAACCTCCTGAATGTGATCAAGAGGAAGATGGATGGTCACAAGCCATCCTACAAAGCCGAGCTGCTTGATTTTTGCTCCAAGAGTGGCCTAACATCACCCAGCAGCAATGTGAATATAATTAAAAATCAGGGCTATTTCTGAACTCTTACTAAGTTAAGACATTAGTATTCTGTAGTTTCAAAATTAAAATAAACCTGTTTTTCCTTGCATTATTTGAGGTCTGACATCCTCATCAAACATCTTTTTGTTATCAAGTTGTCAAATAAAAAATAGTAAATAAACAAAAGGAATAACGAATATGAATATTTAATTAGTGAGAAATGTTGTATCCAAAGGTTAATTTGACCCAAACCTATAAATAGTACAACCTGAGAAAACCTTGTTTTGCAGTGGTCTCTTAATTATTTCCAGAGCTGTAGGTGTTCTACACTTAATGCACAATGTTGTTAGATCATATGCACACTAATCTTGAAATATAGAAAACAATATTTCTCTGTGCGCAGCACAAATCATGAGTGTATTTTGACATCATTATAAAAGTTTTTAACTGGTAAACCTCAAAGTCCCAAAGAAGCAGGTTTGGCTGACACTACAAAGGAAAAAAACAATGTAACGTTCACTGCCCGTTGGTTTATTCAATATGATTACTATTCAGTTATGTTGTTGTTGTCGTCTTGCTGTGTTTCCCAAGTTGACCAAACTTTAACCTCACATTTTTGTTTTTTAAGACTCAACCTAACATAAATAAGCTAGTAATTAGCAATTTAACAGAATACGTGACGTTAGCACAACCTTTGACTGAGTTTTGCACAGATTTTAGTGTTAAAGAGGGTAAATTAGTCAACTCCTATTTAACATAGACATAGATAAAATAACTTGACAATGAAGTCAATAAAACTTAGTTAAAGCAAGTTCGTCTTCCATATTCGTCGGACCTTAGCTTACCGTATCTAAGTTTAACCACACAGTAAAGGAGAAAAGTTTTGTTTTCGAGTTCATCGTTAGCCTGTCATCACCCTGCAGGTGCAGCGCAATGTGTCTACTCGCGTGCACTTGTTGCATCCTTAAACAAAGTTCAAAAACATTTAAATTATTGCATAAATTAAAACAAGTCGTGGAAAAACAACTTACCCCTGATTTAGTAGTTAAACTTCATACGAAGGACAACAGAGTGGCTCATCCTCCAGTCCTCGTTGTCAAAAGTCCGGTGATGTGATGCCATGCCGGAAATAGAAATAATACGGTTTCCGGCTCATCAACTTCAAATTAAAGGCTTTAATCGAGAACATTATTGCAACTTTGCATTGCAGGGGAATTGTTGATGGAGATTTATAAGCTCACATTTTGCTTAAATGCCATATAAAAATAATTAACAGAAATAGACACTGAAATCTTAGAGGAATGGGAAGAATAGAGGAACAATTCAGGAGTGAGTTCCCTACCTCTGATGATAAAAAGATGGAGAGCCGGTGTAAACACATGGTTTAAGAAGATGAATAGCTCGTTGGCAACAGTAATCTAATCCAAATAATGACAGTGATATATATTTTATATTCCAGGTAACTAAGATGGCAGCCGACAGATTTGGCCTCTCGATTATATTTTGGATATCTAACCAATAACGAGATTAGAATTCAACACCGTTGTAGACTAAATCAGGTATTATCTGTGCTATCAATTATAGACACCTCATGTTACACACATTAAAGCACAACATCTGAAAGGTTGCCACAATATGTGACACTAAAAATACATGTTACAGCATGCTTCCACTTTAAAGAGGAGTAAGTATCACAAGCAGAACATTGTAATTGCTTTGTGATAAACTTTTCAACACATTATCTTTAAGGGGTTTCTTCCCTGAACAAAAGGAACGATCTATGTTTAATAACTGACCATAACAAGATTGACAAATAGCTTACTCAGATTTGAACTGAAAAGTGATAAATGTGTTGACCAAAACATCTTTTTGATAAATGCTTGATGATTAACAAAATAAGCTATCAAATTTAAATAAATAAAAATCTAAGAAAACATACGGTGAGTGCTGCCCCAAATGTTTCATTTGTATCTTTCTGTGCCAAATATTCCCTAAACTATTGAATCATGTTTCTAGGTTGACATGTGGATTTGCCAACATGTGCAAAAGTCAAATAAATATTTAAATCGCAGCTCTGAAACAAAACTTTTGAAAGAAAAAAACTTTTGAAAAGGAATAACAAAACAGAAAACTACAACAGCTGTTTTTAGCTTTGTTCTGATTAGATAATACATTTTTCTAAAACCATGCCAAGATGCTGTAATATAAAATTTATGAATGCAATATTAGCAGGCCAGGAAACAGGTTTATATCCTAGTCCCACAGCATTTCTTGTCTTCCTCTCGAACAACAGGTAATCCTCGCTGCCTGCTGTTGTTCATAGTTTTTTAACACATGACCTTGAAACAGTGTGAGTGGGTAATGAAGAATTTGATTCAGTACATCTACTGAGCATAGCAAAACAATGAGTCAGAGGCCGAACAGTCCTCACCTTTCACACTGTGTGAAATAGCTTTTTAAAAAAATCTATATTTTGTCAGATTGGTTTATGGCAGAAATGTTGATAAATTTCATGGTGGTTTTAGGTGATAAAAATAATACTCTGGTATGTACTAAGAGCTCATAGTGACAGTGACAGAGCTCAGGCAGGTCATTTAAATAAACACAAAAACAATGACTTGAGGAGTATTAATGTAGCAAACAGATTTACCACTTCCTGTGATGTAGAGTCAAATCCAAAAGCTGTAAATATGAAGGCCTAAATGTAATTAACTTTATATACCATTATGTAATGTATGTCTGCATTTTGGTTGTAAAGTTGTCAACATAAAAAGAGTTATGCAAACTAAATATCTTGCAGTGAGAGGAATGTACCTCCAGGCAGGATCCTGTGGTAAAACGTGTACTGCACAAACAGCGTCTCCTGGGCCTGTCTCAACTCATACTGCAGGCATTTCCAGGTACAGCAGATGATAGGAAAAGTCACCTGTCTCAAGTCAAAACAAGAAGAAGGCTTCCTACGATAATTAAATATAATTTATATTCCCTTTCAGTCATAGTTATGTTGGTGTGGTTTTTTTCCCCTGTAATTTATTCACACCCATCTTGTTATCGGCTGTTACAACATGAAGGTACAGCTCTGCTGCATGCCAATGGATTATTAAACGAACCTCGTGTCTCTGATAGCTTTGATGGAGTCTTTTGGGGAATGTTACAACAACCTGCCTGACATGATCATGAATTAAATTTGCCATATCTGGAGTTTGTTTAGGTGGCATTCACAGCATGTGTTGACAGTTTTCTGCTGTTCAGTCTGACAGACATGTACGCGGTTTGCTTTCCCTTGTGTAAGCATGCATATTTGTGATATAGAGGAACTTATTTTCTTTTACACTCTATTATCCTTTAGATTTGCCTTAATAACATTACAATCCCTTTGTCATTTACAAATCTCGGATCCCATCGCCTATAGTCTGACTATGATATAGCCTCTGGGGACAAAGGTGAACATGTCAGGCGTGTAGCTATCCAGCAGTTAGCATTTTGGCTTCAGGTCAAGACTTCCTTTTGTGCTGTATTGTTTACAAAAAAAAATACGTTTTTCTAGTGATTTACTTTAATTAACGGGTCTTTGCTGAAATTTCAACTTCATGATGCAGATTTGTAAAAAGTAAAAATGAAGCTTTGTCAGGTCTGTCTTCAAGAGGAGAAGAAAACTACTTTTAAAATGCTTGTTTGTTGAACGCAGGTCGGATCGATCATTTCTGATGCATTCAGGAAGTTGGGAAATCTGAACGCTGAACGGCTTTCTTGACACAGCGTCAAGGGAATTTATCTCCAGTTGAATTTCAGATCTAGAACAGATTGTTAGCTGAACTTGCTGCAGTTGTTTGTTTATAGAGATTAATAAGAAGCTAAATCGTTGTCAGAGCTCGCTGATGGGAGCCGGGATGTCATTACGGCGCATTATGTTCCGCCTGCTTTTGCTCTCCACACTGACTGTTTTTCCTGCACACCCCACAGCCTGCTGATACGTGATTGGTCAATATTACTCGGACTACAAGTGTAGTTCAAACGAAAACCAGAACACTTGACATCCCTAAAATCCGCGTCCCTGCCTACAGATTCTACTTTTCTATGTAGAATCTGTAAATAGAGATTAGTCTTTTATAATAATCTCTAAGTAAAGGGTGTGTTTATGACGTAGTGCCACTGCTGTGCTACAACTGTCTTTTTAATTAGATTTTAGGTTGAAAAAGACCATCTGCACTGACCCTGGCTTTTTTTTCATCTTTTATGCTTACAGACAAGATTTCACCTTTCCAGAACCAAGACAAAGTGTACAACAGCAAACAAATAGCAAGAAACCAAAAACAGACCCCCCACTGTAACTCTCTATTTTTATAAGATAAAATAGAGTTACAGTTACTGAATATAGCAAATGAAATCGTCAAACTTTAAAATTTGATGTTCACGCTTTTCTCACAGTATGTACCATCCCAAAGCCAAAAATAAAACCCCGGCTCTTCTTCTGTGCCCCATCATCTGGTAATAACTGGGCAGAGGAAGAAAGCTCCCACAGGCCAGATTAGGTCCCCAGTCCTGACCAGCTGTGACAATGATCCCTTTCACAGGAGTTACAAGACTATTCAGAGAGTAGGTGGACACTATCCCACTTTCCTACCATAAAAAGGCCTCTCCTTTCATTCTCTCCTTCTCCATCTGTGACTTGAGGCGTAATAGCACCAGTGAGACGGGAGTGTGGCGGAAAAAAAAACACACCTGATGGGGACCGAGGGGAGCCGAGCAATCCCACAAATGAAGCAGCCTTGTGAGAAGATGATCCAAAGTGATGGAAAGAGTTGCTAGAAGATACACTGAGATGTTACATAAGAGCTGTCTCATGCTTGAGCGGATATGTACCCTTACATGTATACGCACATCTTACATTCCTAAGTCCGATGAGTACACGTCTTAATCCCGTGGTGGGGAGTATTAGCGGTGCTTTCAGGGTCTAATGACTGTCTGCTCTTTGTTACCTGGACTCTTTTACCCACATCCTGTTTCTGATGACTTAAGTGAAGCGCGGATGACATAACATGTGTGTCTTGGCGTGTGCGCTCACGTCAGGTGCTCGTACAAAATATGCCTGGGCAAGTTCTGAAATGTCAACGTGCTGGTTTTAGAAAATGAATGCTACCTTAATATTACATGCCCTTAAGAACTACAAAGGAAGTAGATGTGGCTGCCTCTCACCCAAGTGTGTCTCCTGACAAAATGCAGTTTGAGATTGTCCACTATAGTGCAATGAAACGGAAGTTTCCAATAGCTCTTGGAAAATAAATGGATATTTCACAGATTGAACATATAAACTCCAAATGATCTTGATTTGTCCCACTGCATCATCATGAAACATTTTCTCTTGTAGTAGCAGGGTGCAGGCCCAAAGCTTGCATGCTTAATGCTCTATTGTAGATCACACTACATTTAATGTAAATTCTGCACAAGCTGTTGACAAACAGGAGTGAGTTTTAGGCTACAAGGGGAGATGTGGTTACTCAAGGTGGTCGAATCAATGGGTTGAATTAGATGCTAGATTTACAGATAGTGCCCTCATGTGGCTAACTAAGGCTATTTCACTATGAATATCAAGACAGTTGAAGTCTGTTGTCCAGTGAACTGTTACGTTTTATTAACATACAGCTAAGTTTCAATAAAGGAGAGAAATTGATTTAATTTTCTTTTAATTAGGTAAAACAAAAGGTAGCATCAAAGTTATAAAAACTCAATATTTCAGCCTGAAACATCCAAACGTGACAGAGGTCCCTTTAATAATCATCCAGGTAAAACAACCATCAGAACAGTGGAAACTCAGAGGGATTCCCGTAGTAAATAAAGTTCTCCAACTACACTGTTACTCATGTAAAGTCATGAGTTTACTGCATGTTTGCTTGGGAATTCATTAATACCTTCTGGATTTTCATTCAAACCAAACAAACAAACAAAAAGGATCTTATTCCAACAACCTCCAAGCGTGATGTGAGTGAACCCTTGATGGCCTCCATGCTGCCACTCTTCAAAGGATACTGAACAGTCAGGCTTAACCTAATCACTGGCCAGGCAGCCAAAACATCTACCCACTCTGGTGTCAGTCTGGCTGTGAGCTCCCTCTGCAGGGCTGGAGTGTGTGGTGCGGGTGATGTTTCTGCAGAGCTGCCCTGGCTGTGTGGGGACGACTTATCGCTGGCCTATCCAGGAGTTTGGACCTCTGAAGATGTTTGCTGCCAGTCTGCATATTGGACCGGTCCATCTCTGCACTGTATGTCAGAGAACATATCTTGAGTACAACCCTGTATGAACATTGCTTAACTCAAACTGTTAAACAGCTCAAAAATTATTATATTTTTCACATTCTTTATCAGTGCCATACCGTGAACCCATGAGCCCTTCACCCAAAGCAGTTGCCGGAGGTGGGCGATGTTTGTGTGCAGGCAGAGGCAACAGTGGCACATCCTTCAGGTCTGCGTCTCCAGCTGTTGAAAGTGTTCCAGAGGAGCGCCCTACTCTGCTTAAATTTGGTGAATGTTCTGAATTGGTCTGGCTGAGTCGAAGTCTGCGTGAACGGATCCCTGGTGGCTTCCGATTACCAGCAGCTGCTGTGGCACAGAAAGGGGGAGAAGGGGACAGTGCTTCGTCCGGGGACAGGGACAGCCGAGCCACGTCAGGTGATAAGGCTCCTTTGTGACGCAAGTCTGAAAACATAACAAAACCATTACAAATTGTTTAGTAACGGCCAAAACAGCTCGATGTTATTATGAAAAGATGATTAATATTATTTTCTAATTTTCTAAATGTTGTTGTAAAATAGTATATTTATTCAGTGAGTCACCTGGGGAAAGAGACTGGAAAGAGGAATCTGTAGAGACAGTATCTTGGCTGTAATGATGTGTTTCCTCCGTATGTTCTTCATCACTGCTGTCACTCCTTGTACCGTAAAAGCCTTCTTCTTCTTCAACATCTTTTCCTTCTTCATCATCACTATAGTGAATTGCCAGGACCTGTGGTAGCCTTTCTGTCTTTATAGCCTGGAGACGCCTGAAAAACATTGTAGAAACTTTAGTCAGGAACAAATTAAAAGGCTGTAAAGAGATTGCTTCCTGCATTTAAAGGCCCAATCCTTGATAGGTATACCACCCCAAAATGCAACCTCATCAATAATGCTCAAATTGCATCCATGTAGCTTAGTGTACATTTTATCACATAGTGTGATTCCAGCTTAAGAAATAGTGCCTCTTAATAGTTATTACCTGCTGTGCTGCTCCCTCCAAGCTCTCAGCTCAGAAAACACATCAACACGTTCTCTAACATCAGGCTCCTCGAGGTCGTACGTGTGTTCTGGTATGTGGATGGGAGGGTCACGAGGGGTGAAGGTGGACCTGGTGGGTGCTGTCTATGAGAAGAAATGGAAAATGAGTGCGAGGGGTAGGACAGGAAGCGTGGAAACTTAAAGCTCCTGTGAGGAACTTTCAGTTTGTGTTGATTTTGGCGCCCCCTGTGGACAAAGCCGTACCTCTTATGTCTTTGATGATTTTGTCCTGTACATGCTTAAGTTGTGTTTTTTAACAAGAAATCTCATCCTGCTTTCTTTAACAGTCATATGTATCACTCACTGTAATGTTTCCCCTGGAAAATGTAAACAAAGGCAGCGTGCAGTTAATCGCTTTGTCTGTCACCTACCCCCCGCTAGCAGTTTCAGGCACTAAAATAACTATATAGAAATAATAAATCTTGTCGCTGATGGTCTGGTTTGTTTTTGTAGCTCATATAGATTCATCAGAATTAATTTCAGCCGTTTTCATAACCAGTGAAAAACTCACTCACAGGAGCTTTGACAGAATGGAGCTAAATTCATCAACTATGGATATACAGTAGTTAGTTCAGACCAAGTAATTTGATTGGATGAGACATTCCAGGAGTACTGATATAGAGTACAACAGCACTGGGGCTTTTAACTATATGTATCATTCCGCCTCAGCAAACAGTCTTTGTATACATGAATCAATCAAACATGCCATCAAAGCAATATAGCAAATTTAGACTAATGGTTAGAGACAAAAAAGAACAGGAGGGGAAGTTTAGAGGAACACAGCAGCAGTACGTACATGTTGTTGGAAGTCCCTCTGTACGATACTGTATGACTCCTGCTAATAATTAACTCTTCTGTTGATACAGACACAACATTAAAGGAAGCTGCTGGTGACAGCAATAAAGGCCTCTCAAAGGCCAGAAAGCTTTCTGTTCCCCTCAGATGACACTAACTGCTCGACTGCACGTGAATCAGTGTGAAAGAAAAAGGTACTGGTATTGGATTGGTGTAGATTAATTTGATATTTATTTAACTGAGATCCTAGATCTTCTTTTTCCAAGAGCTAGATGTTTTCTCAACAAATTTCAGGAATTTTGTTCTTCTGTCATCACACACAACCTACCCTTAATTTTTCTCGCCTTGCTCGAATAGCCTGGACCGGGTTTCCACAGAACAGGATCTTGCCAGCTCCTTGAAAAATCAACAGACACAGAGAGGGTATTAATTTACTCAAACTGCTTTCTGACACAAAAGGTCCGCTTGGTGGCACTGTTGAGTAAAGTGCTTTTTATCTTTAGAGGGTGATGCTGATGAGATGGGAAATGTAACTTAATTTAAAAGAAAAATAGAACTAAAACTAAATAAAATACAGAGATGGAAGTTGTTCTCATTAGTAAGTGCCTAACCATGTGTCAGGCTGCTGGTTTCTGCTTCCGCTGTTGCTAGATCTGAATCTGCAGAACCAGGTCTGGATCCAGGAGGGGAGAGAACTCCAAGCGTGGTCGCTGACATGGGTCTGGAGCCTGTGTGGGGTCTGGAGCTTGCTGACGACAGAGGTCGGACACAGGAGAGGCTGGAAGCAGGGCGCCTGGCTGAGCCGGGTCTGCTATAAGCACCTGTACTGTCCGCTGTTTCCTCTACAAAGATAAAAGTGAGTGTCCCATTAAATACACAGCTCTTAGTTACTGGTCAGCATCAAACCACTTACAACAACATATACACACTGTCTTCAGGAGCAGCCTGAGAGGAGTTGAAGTCTCTGATGGAGTTTCGGAGAATGGCCCACTCTTCTCCCATGGTGCTGGTGCAGCTACGCCCCTCCTCCTCCACCTTTAAATCGTCTAGGCAACGCAGCTGAGGGATCAACTCCCTCACTGCAGCTCGATAACTATAGTCTGCCGTCTGGGTAGAGGAAGGAAAGAAGAGGCAGAGTGAATGAGGACAGACAGGTGTTTGATGAGGTCATTAAAAGAGATAAAAAGGGAGTTTATACAGATGGAGGTGGTGTGATAGTTGTTAAAAATGAGACTTAAATATATGCACAGTAGTGTAAGCTGTTAGACCTTTATACTCATACTTAACAAAGGCAATGGAAAATGTGAGTTTCAGGTAAATTGCTAATGCTACTAAAGTCTGTAGCGGGCCTTTGCTTTGGGGTCTGGACTTGGTCTGGAGCACAGGGAGAGAGAGAGTCCAGTGAATCACTGAACTACTTAGCAATCAAATTTCAGCCTGGCACTCCGGCCCTTCAACAAACCACACAGATGCAATGAATGAAAAAGGGAGTGAAGGGCTGGCAGAAAGGAAACGAAAGAGAAAAGAGGAGGAGAATGAGGCCTGGGTGAGAGGAAGTGAACGGATGTGTGTGTGTGTGTGTGTATGTGATGGAAAGCGAGAGAGAGCAAGAAGAGTGATAGTTTGGCATGAGAGCAAACCCAAGAACCCCTCAGTCCCTACAAAGCACAGGCCTAATGCATATTCAGCTCAGCATCTCCCCTCATTGCCCCAGTTTCCTAATTAATGTTCTGCTGGTGGGTGTAAATAAACACATTCACAGCGGCCCAAAAAACTCACAGGACACTGTGTCCTGAATCAGCAAAAGGTGGAGATGCAGGACAAATCCAGCTACGCTCAATGTCACCGAATCAATCCGTGTCGAGCTGCGTTGTGCACCATCCGGATAAAAATGTGCTGGCCGGCTTTCAAAAAGTCCTGTGATATAATAAAAACATTACGTCTGTGTCGTGATGCCTCCACAAAAGAGTGTGTCAGTTGTGTGGTTGTTATGTTTGATAATTTCGATGCCTCCTTGCTCTCCCACTGTGCTATCTGGCGTGTTGAAGCCCCGGATACAGAGCTGAGATTACACAGATACTTTCATGTCTCAGTACATGCTAATTACGTTACGCTCAATATCTGACAAAGCAATGAGGGCTGACAGGCTGCTAGTACAGGCGGAGACACATAACTGAATGATACCTTCACCAGAACCACACGTTGAGTTTTCAAGGTGGACAACATCTACTGAATCTGACACTTTCAGACTATGTTAGTCTGGATAAGGACATGATGTAAATGTCATCATCATCATTTTCCTTGCGTTATGATCAGTGCGTTATCTTGCCTTGACGGTGACACAACTGCTGATCAGTAATAACAAGTACAGCACAGGCATATACTTGACTTTCAAAGCTAATTTTGGCTCCTCCTGACGTCTCCAGTTGCACTCCCTTCGGAAAATGCTTATTTGTCAAATATCTCTGTCCTGCAGAATCACAAAGGACAAGCAAAGAGCCGGACAAGGACAGACGGACAGGTCAAGTGGAGAAAAGCTAGAAATTATCGTTAAAGATATAATCTCGAAGACTTTCATTTAAATAAATGTCTGTTAAGTCACTATCTATTGCCCTATTGCCGAATGCACAATCCCAGGTAGAAATGGTTTGATCAAAGAACGTTGTCAGAATGTTACGTGCAATTATCTGGTAATGTTTTGAGCTGGACGTTTTTATTTGGTTCCCAAAATGTCCCTTTTAATAGCAGGAGAATGTTCTCTGGAAGCATTTTCATAAAGTTGAGTGAGAATGTTCAAAGCACATTTCAGGAACGTTTCATAAATCACGTTCTGATAGTTCAGGCCGAACTAACATCCTGAAAGATCCTCAGAATGTCGCAGTGAGCATGTTCTACCTGAATGTTTTATAAAAGGCGTTCTGACATCCCAGGCCTCAATAACATCTGGAAAATATCTTCAGAATGTTGCGGTTAAAACATTTTGTCTTGAGGCCAGTTCAGATCAATGATTTGCAACGAGACTGGATGCAACTGCCAAAAGAATCCCCTGACATCTGATCGTACACGTTCTAAAACTGGGCCGTTCACATCAAAGCAATGCAACGCAACGCGCACATACGCAACTGACCGTCTCCATAGGAACGACGCACTGATGTACCCCACTACTTCTGCGTTAATACTATAACGTTAGTTAATACTTTAATGTTAGTATTAGGCCTAGGTTACATGAATTAACTGGCTGGATTTCTGTTATCGTTATAAAAAGAAATGGATGACAGTGACATGCTCACAATGTCAGCTGTAACACTGATTAATAACAACGAAGACGGAGAGTTTGGAAAGACAGGATCTGGAGCCGTCTTTGGCTACTGCAGCGCCAGAGACAGGGCGCCTACGCCAATTTATGCTGTTTCCTGATTGGCTGAAGTGAAATAGCTACATCATTCCTTTCTAAAACTGCATTTGGAGATTTGACAAGTTAAATCTTTTGCAACTCCAGGCAATGGCTTCAGACGCTCTGCAACTAACCAGTTCACACCGCTGCAATTTTCTCTGCAACATTCTAAAACTGTTTTGTTGCGTTGCCAATCATTGATCTGAACTGAGCTTTAGTTTTAACGTTACAAGAACATTATTTGAAATGAAAACAAAAAACATCCCTAAAACGTTCTCTGAATATTAGATTAAAATGTTTTCTTTCAAGCGTAATTAGAACTTGTAGGTAATGTTAGCCGATATTATGGGAACGTTCCCTGGTAGCTGGGAGGTTGATTGAGCCTGTGGCCCACTGATGAAAGCCTTTGCATTTGCAGTATATAGTATTATTATGGACTGGGTGTCTGTTGCGACGGTCGCAGAAAAAATCACAAGCGGTGCACAGTTAGTGACGCGTGTTGCATCAGCCAGCAGTGGTTGGTCTGCCAGAGAGGGTAGGCGGAGCTAAGCGGCTGATTTTCAGTAATCTACTATGGCTGAGCAAACATAGAAAAGATCGATGAATACAGATAGAACTAAATAAGTGAAAATCCAAAGAAAAAGACACAAATTTGATGCTCAGATCAAGGCAAACTGTCTAAAAAGGGAAGCAACTGTCAGTGAGGGAAATCAAGAGTTACAACCAGAGCCAACCGTGGACGTCTGGTTATCTGGGACTTATGCGCCCGCAATTGCCGTTTATCGACATAGGTGCCGCCAAATAGAACGAAACTGAGAACTCAGAGATTATAACTTCAAACTTGAACTACATTATCTATCTGAAGTGTCCTCTCTTTATGCAGGTGATGACAAATATATCATAGTTTGATGGCAGAAAATTACCGTACCTGGATGGCAGTTGGGTTTGGACGCACACACACAGGGTTTCCCTCCAGGGTGAGTGTCCTTAAACTGTCACACAGCCCCAGATATTGAACCTGGACTAGGTCATCCACATCATTCCCTTCCAGATCTATAAGCTGCAGGCTCTCCAGCATGCCAACAGGACTCAGGTCCGACACATTGTTGTAGGCGACGTACAACTCCTGAAACAGAGACGGGATCAACATGCAGCATCGGAGAGATTGGTAGACGGCAAGAAAGAGGCAGACACTGATTAAACACAGACAGAGTCAATAACAGAGAAGTGCCGTGGGTAAAGAAAGGAAACATGTTAGACACACAGGGAATTCAGCAAGACAAATATGGTGTCCTCCTAGAGACTGGGATCAAAATCTATTATATCATTAGAATCTAGATTTGTAGCATGTGTAAGAAAATAAGCTGAAGTACTGTTAGTGTTAGAAATTGTGTCACCAGTGCAATACAAACCAAAGGAAATAATGTTCAAGTTTAAATGTTATATAATAATATATATGATAAAGTAAGAAAAGAATATCACTTGTGCAGCACTCTTACAAGAACCATCTGCAACCTTAAACTCTACCTTGAGGGTTGAGAGAGTAGAAATACCATCTAGGTCTTGTAGGGAGCAGCGAGACATCCACAGCACCTGCAGGTGGGAGAGGGTGGTTCCCAGGTCTCTAAGGAAACAAAATAGCACAAACTTCATTGTGAGACAGGGAGGGGAGTTACACAACACCGTGAATCATGGGAAAGGCTATCCAGTCCCTTGGCTATAGTGAAGCTAGAAGCTCTTTTCTCTTCCTCAATGTGCGGGCCTCTCCTCTGCCGCCCACTTGTCTCTGCAGCACACCCCTGATCTGACCCTTACAGCAGAGTCTCAGGCAGTGTATCTACAACCCCGTAACACCCTCTTCAATAGAGCTCCCACAGCACCGAGCAGGAAATGCTATCAGAGGCAGCGCACGTCCGGCTGGCTCTGCTCTTCTACTCTCAGGGTGGAGCAGACAGCATCCTATCTTTCTGTTTGTACTGTCTTATGCCTCAGCAGTCAGTCGGGAAACAATTCCTTTTATAACGACATTTTACAATGTGTGTTTGTGCATTTCATCCTGGAGGTTTGCTTTTATTCGATGCGATTTTGATGACACAGATCAAATCCAGGATATTTCCTGTCTTCTTTCAGGGAATTTCAAATGGAAAAAATCTCAATCTAAAACTTTTGCACAAATCTGATATTCCAGAAACTCCCCTACCTCGGATCATGAGACAGGTGGGTGAACCTGTTTCCCACGTGTTTCTATCTCTAAGACTGCCCTGAACACCACATCCGCTAGGTTACAAGCAGTAACATGTAGATTCAATACAAAAACACTGTTCTACAAGTCCCTGTTGGAAAAACCTTGACAGAAGCAGAGCAGAGCACAACACCTGCAATGCAAACATACAACGCTTTTCATCAGGTGCACATGCCCATGACTTCTGACCTGCTATTCTGCTTCAAAGCTCTGTCTTTTTATGGCTTCCAGTGACTCTCATTTAAGGGTGTCTCCTTGCACATGTGACCAGTGTGAAGCATGACAGAAATCCCCATGGGTTCACTGCTTCTCGAGGTCAAATTACAGTTCTCTTTATGGAAAGATCATCTTGCTTTGTTTATAAACAGAAGCTAAATATAAAACGGGTGTGCCACAGTGTGAAAAGAAGCAGGTTTTTCTTAACAGTGCATTTTAATGTTGTTGTCTTATCGTTTCGGGAAATGGAGCTTCTTGAGAATCTAAAGTATTCCATGAGGTAATGTGAAAATAATATGAGTGTGACTGCGTGTGTTCCCCTGGGAACAGGTTTAAACCAGAGAAAAAACAAGAAGATGCCATTTGTGTTATGTAACTTCGCGCTTACCTTACTGACATGATCACACTGTTGTTCATTTTCAGCTGCACCAGCTTGGGCAAGTAGGCACCTACAAGATGATCAGATAAACAAAGAAATTTCCATTATGCTCATGTGTCAGTGGGGTGATTATTTATTTGGGTTTAAACTAGCCCTATGGTGTAAGTCCAAATACACCTCATCATGTATTCAACTTCAGTAAGCTAAAAGGAAGAGTACCTGCAGTGGCGCCTGAGTCACACATGTACAGACAATGCTCTGTCATGCCTGCACGCGTTGTGCAATCTAGCATTTCTGAGGACAAAGGTGAGTATAATGAATACTGTATGTTCCTCAACAATCATCAGCTCAGTCATCTTGTGCCGTGGTTGGCACACCTGACAGACACTTTAGTACTGATACGATCTGTGCGTCACAGTGCGTCTTTATTTGTCTCTGTGTTATAAATTCTTGTTTGTAATAGCGTATGAAGCATCAGCTATGACTCATCGTTTAATACAGTGTCAAAACTAGCAGTATTTCAGTTTTATAGATCTGGACACGAATGTAATTGAAATTATTGAATGTGTGGCCTTTGTACCTGTGCACTATGATTTGAAATAGTGAGCCATGATTTAGTGTATATCTTACCAAAGTTACCCATTGTGTTTTCCTGCGTATCTATGCAGATCTCTAGCGAGGTCACGTGCGACAGGTCCCGAGTTCCACACAGCAACTCCTGTGAAGGACGGAAATTAACAGTACACCTGCTTACCTGTTCTGACCCACTGAACTGCATTTGTTTTGATATGGTATTATTATTATTAGTAAATATTTTACCTCGGACATACACCTATGACTGTTTCAGTGTAATATACACTTTTGGGTCCAGTCAGGATGGATACAATAGGTTTAAACCTTGTTTACTTACAGCAAGCCCTTTATGCATACAGACTAAACACATGAGTCAGACAAAGGTGAGCAAAGGGTCTATCAGTGGGATGATCTCTGACTTTATCCTTCGGCACTTCAGCTACATTACCAGCTTCTCTGGAGAGAGGTACAGCTCCACTGCTGTTACAGAGTCCTCACATGGTTTCGTGGTAGGAGTTGGGTTGATGTTGCCTGATCCACTCAGCTCTGTCACTTGGACCCGTGCTGTGCCAGGTCGAACCTGGGGCACAGATCCAAGACAGCAACTCATCTTCCACGACTACCTGCAAAGAACAATATATGTTAACAAGACTGTTGAATGGCTTTCTTTCAAGGGGAGATACTAAAATAACCATTCCATATCAATCACATCTAACACTGGCTATCGATAAATTAGCTAAAAACTACCGGTAGTTGTTTTTGTTTTCGTTAAATGTTAACATAAGCTAACGCGCAAATTAAGTAATATTCCACTCTAAGCTAATTCTGGCGACTAGAACTTCTATTTCAATATTAGATAGTAGCTTTAATTATGATATACATTACCTGTTGAATGAAATTGCAGAAGAAAAAGAAATTATGTACATTTTACAGCCTGAGAGCAGTTTGCGTCCAAGCAAAAGTTTGCTTGACAACCACATACCACTTCCTGGTTACGAACTGAGAGCCCCGTAGCTCCCTGGGATATGTAGTTCACGTGTAACAACCCTTATTTTTCGTCTCCTGAGGGTAACACTTGGGGTAATTGTAATCATGTGTTGTTACTACTACATGAAAGATTAATTTGTAAACCTCTGCTTCTACGATTGTAACCTTAACTCGCCTACACTGGTCTGGTGCTACATTCAAGTAAGCTCTGCCATTAGAAATGTAAATGTTTCCTAAGCTCAAACAAAAAGTTAAAATGAAATGGAAACACGAATTACTTATAACGCCTTAGAAGGAATATCTATATAACTGCTCCTCACATATGTAGGAGTTCATTCGTTTTAATGGCATGAAGAATTTACATTCTATGATTTCACATATACAACAAATGTTTGGCTTTTTTTGCTTATTCGGATTTTGTATCTACAAAAGTCTTGAAATCTGACTGTTGTAGGAAAAAATATATTTAAAAAAAATATATCATCCGTTAGGAGTAAAAACAAACTTGCCCAGGTATGTACTTGTCAGTGAAATTAGGACTTTAGCCCATAAACATTAGGCCATACTAAATCATTTCAGCAAATATATACATTTTAAGTTAATTTAAAAGTGAATTCAAAACATAAAATAAGGATATTTTTAGTACTCCAATAATTTTTCAGACTGTAGTTGGTGGCTAGTTTTCTCAAAAGGGGGGATTATGGTGGGGGAGTTCTGAAATATGTAGACCCCTTTTAAAATCCTGATTCAATATTATTGTTAATATTATTATTGATTCAATATTGTAATACTTATACAGGTCTTCATCACCACATGCAGCAGTTTGCAATAATCCCTTGTCAGTTTATTCAAATAAGCAGTAAATACTTGATGTGGCCTTCCCGGCGGAGTTGTAATTTTTCCGACAGTACATGAACGCAGCAGTAACATGCATGGTAACCGGGGCGGTTCTATGTTTGATAGAGCTGGGCGTGGGCTCCTCACTCCTCATCCCCTCTGCTCTCTGTGGAAGCACATTGTTCAACGCGGGCTCATTTTACCCAGAACCAATGAATGCTTTGGTGCATTTTAGCTACTGAAAACCAAACACTTTCTCGGAGATAATAAGGTGCAGATATCTGAAGACGGCGGGAAGCAGACCAAGAACATCTTGTTTCCCCTTCATTGTCACAGCTGAGAGGCAACAGAGTTGAAAGATTTTTTTTTCCTCCTGTAGACGAAACGTCGCTCTTGTCGCTAATTAGACCCCTGCTTGTTGTAAGTATGCAGTGCACATTCCTCTGTCCGAAATATGTCGGCAGTGACTGTGTTTTGTCTATTTATACCGCTAAAAAAATGCTTTCAGTGTTTTTGGGGGCACCGCTGGAGATTGCGGTCCACAGTTGAAACATTGTAGCGAGCTATCATAACATTTTAATTCACGCCCGGCTAGCATGCTCATGCTTTCTTTTTAGAACTGTCTAAATTTATCGGGAATTACAAAGGTTTGAAATTGTGTCGACAACTCAATTTTTCAAACAATTATTCATTTTTATAACAGTCTCTCTTGAGCTCGGGTGTTGTAACTTGGTTATGGGGGAATAACATAGCCTAACGTCGCGGTGGTTTCCACCTATTTTTACTTGTAAAAGGAAACTGAATGTACTTAAATGAACATAGCTGTAGTGGGGAAATCACTTCCTGTGGCCTGTGTTTGTGTGTAATGTAAAGACAAGCTTGAGTGTGAGCTTGCTGCTGCCGATAGTGGCCACACAGACAAGTAGGGTGACGCCCCGTCACACTGAGTAAAAACTGAATGTATCACTGCGGAAGTTAGATTCCATTACAAGGCGTTTAGAGAGCTGACTTGGGATTATCTCTCCTCTGGAAGCTGTTGTCAAAACTGTTTGGTAAGATTGAATGGCCATGGCAGCTCTAGTGTTTAATTCACCTAAAATATAGCTGGAGGAGCTTTTGGACTAGGGAAGAAACAATCTACCAATGACAAGCTGTTAAACACTTTCATTAGAATTCATTATACTCATCTTAAAAATGAGCAGCAAACATTTAAGTTAGTGCCCTCTAAGGGAAAAAAGCAAAATGTGTTTACATTGTTAGCTTTTTGGTGCATGATTGTACCTGACTGCTGTTTATATCTCTCTTGAACTCTTACTGTACATAAGCTGGGTAATTGTGCAAGAATTCAACTGTGCAATACGTTGACTTAAATACTGTTCATTTGTAAATAACTCTTATTTGTATATAACTCCTTTGCATCGTAACTCTTATTTTGTATTTAACTTTATTCTCGCATTTTATTTAATTCTGGCACTCATATTTAAATCACCATAGAGCCACTTCTCAGCATTTAATCTTTATCATTATTTCTTATTTTACTGTGTATATATAATGCTCATATTTTACATATTTCTTACTTCTATTTATGCCATATATTTCTCCATGCTTCTCTCTGTGTTAGAGCAACTGTAACGCCCAAATTTCCCTCATGGGATAAATAAAGTATTTCTGATTCTGATCCTCGAATCCACCAAAACATCACTGCTGCTGCTGACCAAATCATCACCATGAGTCATACGTAACAAGTAGTCTACATAGTTTTTCCATGATCATAAAGGCTGCTGGAGTACATTTGACTTTCTCCGACTTGTATCCGTATAAAAGATATATAAAAGAGTCAGCTGTGTGAATTTGACATCGGCAGGAAAGGCAAGAGTTGAGGCAGCTGGAAAACAGCTGGAGGTGGTCCAACCAGTGATAGAGGTGCAATGTTAATCGAGTGTCCCCTTCTCTGAACAGCTGTAGACTGGGTGGTGCCCAGCTGCAGGCCAAAATAAGTGTAACTTTTGGATTTTGGATACCAAGATTTTACAAATGACAACTTTTAATACAAAATTATTGACAGTGGCTTAATTTGTTGACGGTTTTAATGTAGAGATGACTGAATTTATGCTATTTTGCGCATTTCAATGCAGATTTTAGGGGTGTTTTAATGCAAAAACACTGCCATACTCCTGACTTGATATTCTTGAGTCTAATTCTTAAAGTAAATTAAGTTTTTTACCTTGGAAAGAACACTAAAAACACTAGGTGAGATCTACAGTTACTTACTTTACAGGGGGGCAGCCACTGTGCTTCTGTGCAGGGTGTTTTTATGCCTACTCACAAACTAAAACAAACTGGACAAAATCCTACTGATTCCACTTATTGCTGATGAGTTTTTGGGTGTTTGCTGTCCGATGATAAGCCTCATGGCCGCTCTAACCGGCAGTTCTTTGTGTGTGTGGAGGTCAGCTGGCCTTTTCATCTCTGCTGCCTCCACCGTCTCACCCTACCCGACGAGCTGAAAGGATGACCCAGTGGGGGAAAAGGTCACTTGTACTCCGGTGCCTTTAAGAGCGGCTTGTTTAAGCATGCACACAGATGCACAGAGAAACTCTTTATGTAAATGTTTGTAATGGAGGAAAATGTTGGAAGCAGGAAGTGTTTATTAACAGAGAACTTATAGTTTCATTCACGTCTTAGGAGTATTCTGTGTCTTCCTGCCCTGAAGGAGGAATTAAAGGCACAGTTGTGTTTTAAAGATTTATAGCCGAGCATCTTGATTTGTCTTTGAATTAACAGAACACATAAGAAGTGCCTGAAGTCCTCAGTCACTTGTGGTTCATTGGCCTCGGAGAGAAGAATGGTGATTCCTCAGCTGCCGGTCAACACTTATGTTTGGATGCCGTTTAGGAGGATGATGTCATTGGAGAGCGGTGGGAGGGTGCGGTGGGCTATCAAGGCTCCAGGATGGGTCTTGGAGTCTCAGTATTCGACCGTGATACCTCCCTAGAGAGGGTCTCCTTACCATCATCTCTCCATTAAAAATCTATTATCTCTGCAGCGGGCTTGTGGCTCTGCCAATATGGATCCTTTAACCAATTAGGGACTTTAATGGAGAGCAGGATGCATGTTGAGGAAGGTGGCCATTCATATGCCCTCGTTCTTGCATCATGTGTTTGGAATAGTTTTCCAGGCTACAAAGAATCAAGATGCAAAACTGTGTTTGTAGTTTCACAGCGGATCTATTTGGGAAAAGGCCGGAGAATGTTGAGCATCTTCATTATTGATTTCTTTATACATTTTTCAGTTTCCAGGTCGACCCCTCCCTCCCTCCCTCCTGTGGGTGTCTGTGCCCTTGGCTCACAGTAAGAGTAGCCCTCTCGCTGCCTCACCCTCTCCTCCCGTCAGCCCTCTCGCTGCTCTCTACTCGCACCCTCCGTAAGCTGTCATGTAAGATTATCCTCTTGGTCCAGGCGGGGCTCTAGGGTTTCAAAACGAACTGTTAATTTCCCAGGCTGGAGGTGGCATGCTATAAATAACACTCAACATAGACATAGTGTGTAGGGCTGCTCCTTGATCAAAGGGGACCATCTATGCAATCATTTTTGGGACTTTTTAATGGAAAAGGTAACCAGCGTGTAGATGACCCCGCCTGTCTCTGAGAGAGATGTCCTGATAACATTTTTTCCTTCCTGATACTGATTCTGATACCGAGACTTGAGTTTTGGCTGATACTAAGAACCCCTACGAAACCACAGAGTAGTATATTTCTTACCGCTGTATACTGCTTACCCTGTATGAATGTGATATGATTTGTATCCTTATTGTAAAGCATGGCCTGGTACATTGAAGGGATCCAAGCTCACCTAGAATAGAGGGCCTAGTTCGCCGATTTTCAACCTCAGTCCTATCCTGCTATTATGGGGAGCTAATGCTGTTATGGTAGAATCTGTTCCTGTGGCTCTGTGCCTTTGGAGGACGCTATCCGCTTCAATGGGCTCTGAAAAACCTCCGCCAGTCTACTACGTAAAACGCGCCATCTGGCGGAGGCCAGGGAGCCTGCTAAACTAAACTTCCTCATTCTAGGACGCCCGCCTCCGATGTCATGTCAGACTTGTCAAATGTAGACTGCAGACCTGAAGATTTTTTAGACGTTCCACCGGTATATTCTAGTCGCATTTCGGATTCTGTACCGCTCTGAGCCGTTGCCTGCAGCGATCAATGTCCTTGACTGGAAAACGGTAATATTTCATTCCAGCGCCTCTCGCTTGGCCGCTCCTTTCGGAGATAGGGGCGCAATGCATACTGGGTGTTGTAGGAATGTAGAATGGGCAAAACCACGAGCGGTTTGTACAACTTTCTCCACAGCTATGGCGCTAATTTCAAATATTATTGCTTCTATCGATTACAGAGAACACCAGCTTTGACTGACAGTGGCTTTTTTTTCAGGGGCGAACTTTAAACACTGATTGCTGACATTTTGCCAACTCAGACTAATGTTACAATCCCTGCTCGCACTACATGTTCCTATTAGTAGTCTTTGCATGACAATTTCCCTAAAATCAGTTCGCCTATACTTTGCCGCTCTGAAACAGCGGCAGCTGAAAATGGCAGGTATAATTATTTTTCTTGCAGTGTAGGCTACTGTTTTGGAGAAGAAACAAGAGGCATTTCCAATGCTGCTATCAGTATCGGAACAACTATAGTCTCAATGTCTCACTTTGATGAGCTTAATTATTAGTATAGTAGTGCAACTGACTTTGCTGTGAGATCAATACTTAAGAAAGAAAACATGTAAAATTGCCTCAGCTCTTTGTAGTTGTCTGTTTTTACTTGTCTGTATGTGCAAGTGAAAATGTGTTGCATGTATTGTGCATGCTGTGACAGTATTGTACAATATGAAATTAAGACTCCTCTGTGGATGAAAAATGTAAAAGGAATGACACATGCTCTGATAAATGTGATCTCCAGCAGCCGTGTCCTCATCCCTACCCTCACTCTGCACAAAGGCCAGCTCCGTACGAGCCCCCTCCTGACAACAAGTGTCTCTGAGAAAGCGACAGCATCTCTATCAATGATTAATTTTTGCTATTCATCTCCATATGTATGTGTGGATTATTAATCAGCCGCTGTCGTGGCCTAGTTTGAGAGGGGGGGAGATGGCACGGCGGTCTGTCTTTCCCTTCCTCCGGTCTCCCGGTAGCGGGCACGGGTGCTTTGAATTTGCATTTTAGGCTGTAAATTTTAATCGTTTGGCAGGTGCACACTGGAGATGTGGTTCTGTAGAAGAAATGCAGCAACCGACCGTGTCAGAAATCTGGAGAGCTGTGGGGGTGTGAGAGATTTTATTCATGTGCATGTCCTACATTTTCCATCTTTACGACTTATCAGGGCACTTTGTTGGTGTGAATTTTAATACACAAAATAAGAATAGTTTCAGTTAAAGATTTTTAATACATATTGACCCCAATAGGTATTGAAATGCTTTTTGAGAGCGTGATTATGAGCATTTATCATAGCTTTTGTGTCGTAGTGTAAAAACAGGAAGTGAT
Source organism: Semicossyphus pulcher (assembly GCF_022749685.1). Classification (NCBI taxonomy): domain Eukaryota; kingdom Metazoa; phylum Chordata; class Actinopteri; order Labriformes; family Labridae; genus Semicossyphus; species Semicossyphus pulcher. The sequence goes on from NW_027211759.1 coordinate 21,401,806, forward strand.
CTTTAACTTTTGACTTCATTTTAGAGTAGGTGGTACGCAGTAAATGTTACTAATATCATCTAACAGACAAGGTGTGAGTGTGTGGGGGGGGATTTAGCGCAGCAGGAACAGGAAAACAAATGGCTGAGTAGTTTTTTCCATGCTGCCTGAATGGTCAGCACCTGTCATTGTCGCGTAACCTTCACCTGCATGACTAGGCAAGGAATGGCTCTGCTAACACAAATCATGAGTCACCATATTCTGGTGACAAACCTTTACTTTAACATTTTTGTCCTATGAACTATGCATGAATCCTGATGTGAATCCTTGCCCTGTCTATAGCCTCCAGCGACCAAAGGTGTTCCAGCGTCTGTCCGCCCCGCGCAACTCTCTCTCCTCTTCGCTCAGCTGCTGTTTATTTGCTTAAAGGAGGCTGCGAGCAGCGAGGCTGGCACTGCGGCTCTGCCACGGTCCCTGTACTCCAGCCAGGTCGGCCTGAACTGTGCACCAAGTTGATTTACACACGGTGAGGGAAAAAGGAAGCTAAATGTTTGGCCACAAGATTGAGGGGTCAGGATAATTCCCTTCCTGTTGTGCTTGAGAGCTTGTTTTTACGAGGAGGCCATTGTTGATATAGGTGATGGTGTTCAGAGCTACCTGTTCCATTAAGGCGAGAGGAGATATGGCTTACGGGATCGAGGATGTGTTGCAGGAAGCTGCGTGTGTGTTTGACTGAAGGAGAGCTGCTAAATGGTCGTGTCGTCAGTTAGTGAGTCGGCTGTTCTGCCAATCATTAACACGAGCGAGCCGGTCCTCGTCTTGGCTATTCTAAGTCTGGCACCACAGTCACACAAATAACCGTTTTCACAGAGGTGCATGCAGATTCTATTATTACAACACCACACCCAGAGACACAAATAGGTGCATGACTCCCTGAGAATGAACTAGCTTTATAAGTTTTGTATGTTGTTTAAAAACCGTCCAGACGCTGCCTTCCTGTCACCTGTTACTTCTCTCTTTCTAAAGTTTCAGATTCAGTCCAGCTGTGTGTGTTTGTGTGCGTGTGTGTGTGTGCTCCTTTGGGAAATGAAGCACAAGAGAAAGGGCGCGTATGTGTGTTCTGCTCCAGCTGGCTAAAGCGCTGATGTTCACCAGCACTCTGTATTGAGCAAGCAGTTTGCATAAGTGGAGTAATTTCTGTTAGCGATGACAGTTGGTGCGCGAGGGAAGGTGATACAGCTCGTGTGACCTGTGTGCTCATGAGATCTTGACATGAGGATGACACACTCTGGGGCAGGTTAGTGATCGTCTTCAGTTCATCAAAGTAAGACACACTCGATGATCAGGCCCCGGATTTTAAACCCCATGTGGCTTATTTTACTCCGAAATGAGAGACTTTTGAGGAAGAGAAATTGAAAGCAGTGTTCGGGTGTAGCTGTAGATAACGGTCTGACAGAGCTGATGTGATTCTGATTCCATTATTGTGAGTTTGTGTGAAAGCGGCGATGGTTTTATTTAACTGAACTCAAAGTATAAATGAGTAAATCTGCGGTTGAGTTTTAAAGGGGATATATTTTAGCTAAGCAATCAATTCTCTTGTGTGGTTTTGAATCACGTTGATAAAGTTTGTTTCATTTTAAAAATAGTATACGTATTTTAATTAAATTATTTTTCGTGGGCCTGTCCTTCCTCCTGAAATGAACAAGCCGCTTTTCACTTCAAAGGTCAGACCTTAGCCACGATTAGCTGACATGTTAGCCTCTCGTGCAGCTGCGCTGAACGGCCCATTTCAGAGGCTACCTTTTTAAAAATGTCATTCTGGATAAACACAGAATTATGCCATTTTTCGCTGTGAACAACAAACACCCAAAAATGTGAAACCCATGCAAAATATGAGTGAACAGATACGGCCCCTTTAAGCCTTTAAGCAAGTCTGTCAAACAGAAAGTGAAACTAAAGCTGCCACTCAAGACCAACACAACCTGAGATTTACAGAAAACCCAGTGCTGGTGATTTTCCTCTGAGCTCTTACATCAGAAATGACACAGCTGTGATGACATCAACTCACCACTCATTGTTGTCTGCATGATGTCAAACTGAAGCCGTAACCACGGGCGGCTCCTGTGGTTTCTAAGGGCCTCCAGCACCCTTTAACTTGTGGTTAGCCATAGGCTTGGTCTCACTAGCCCTGGCTTGCAATTGAATTAATCCTGTTGAAAACCTCCATGATGGCTTCATGTGTTCCTGACTGACTCATCGTGTGCCATCATGTCTTATGGAGGCATCGGATCATTTTCAGGTCATGGATTTGGTGATTTGGTGAATTTGAAGTATAAGCTGAGTCAGGCTGTGTAAGTATAGTGGAAACACCCATATGACTACTTTCTCTACCGGCTGACTCACCACAGCTGGAATTTCACCGGCCAGCAGCGTTGAGAGGGCAGTGGCGATGTCGGGGTGTGTCTTTGTGTTACTTTACGTGGTCTATATATGTATATACGTACATATTGATTGACCTCCTCCTTCCATCAGCTGCTGTCTGCTACGTCAGTCTGTTGTTGGTTTAGGTGTTACAACCAACTAGTTTACCAAATCTCAGTAAGAGTTACGACTCAATGATTCAAAGCCTTCAAAGCTTAACTGTTTGGCACTGTGAAATTGAAATTTACACCCACAGATAATCCAGCAGAATTTGCTTCCCTCTTCTAGTCAGAACTGTAGTTTAAAGTTGACCTGTCACTGATATTCCTTCGCTTCCCTCTTGGTCCATACACTGCTGACAGGTTTACCTGTGTTGTGTAAATTCTACCCTACAGAAATGTATATCACTTATGTGTTCTCAAGAGACTGACATGTTTCTTTAATAACATGGCTTGATTTAGAGTCGGGGCAGCCCTGTTGCATCGACTAAACCTTTTAAGTGTGTTCAGTGGGCCCATAGGGGACGACTGCAGGCACACCTGGAGTCATAAAATACTGTTTCAGGCCTCTTGTGCTGTTGCTGTGGACTGATCCCTATAGAGGAGGAAGGAGTTCATAGCCTTAGCCTAAATTGTTAGCCATAGTTTAATAAAGTGATTAAACATTTTACTTGTTAAAGTCTTACTGTGTCTTTATGTTGTCATTGCTCTTATATCATGTTTTTTATTTTAAAACGATGGCTCATCAGTGAAACCCGAGTGATGAGGGTCAGTCTCCCCGTGTCATGCCCCTTCTTTCTCTCCCCGCTGCCTCCCTAGCTCGCCCTCTCACACACACACACACTCTCTCTGCTGCTCACACCGAGAGCGAGAGGATTGGAACATCGAGTACCTTCAGCACATTTTTCACATTCCCCTTTGAGGGTCTCAACCTCAGCCCCCACTACACACACACACACACACACACACACACACACACACACACACACACACACTCCAAACCACTAATGTTTCTCACCACTGGGCAGTAATGCTAATAACTGTTTGCTTTTGTCTGAACCGCTGGTTGTGGACCTCATCAGGGGCGGAGAATAGCTCGTCAAAGCTCTGTGAATGTCTGTTGTTCTCTCCACACACCTGGTGATGATGCAGCTGTTAAATGTCAGAGTGCTAACCTGCACCTTTTTCTTCTCTCCAGCAGTGCTGTGCGTGTGAGGTGAGCAGCAGCGGCAAAGATGACGGAGTATAAGCTGGTGGTGGTGGGAGCTGGAGGCGTGGGCAAGAGTGCACTCACCATCCAGCTCATCCAGAACCACTTTGTGGATGAATATGACCCCACCATAGAGGTAGGACTCTCTTCTATATGTCCTAAAAAAATGTATTGCTTCCATTCTTTTATGCCTATATAAATAAGCATGCATTAGTCCACGTTGTATATAAATGTCCAATCCCACAGTCACTGCTCAGCAATATTTTCTGGACCCTTCTTCTGCATCAGCTCCTTATAAATCAAGTTAATTTAATTTAATTAATCAAATGTCGCTGCAGTACTCCAAATGGTCAGCCTTGGAAGAAATTCTTGGCCTTCTTTGAAACAGAAATATTGACTCCCTCTTTTGATATCCACGTATTTCCCTCTAAATAAAACACTGACCAGCACTGCAGACATTGCAAAGAGGAGAGGGAATCCAGTGAGAATGTTTTCTCCTCTCTTTTCTCTCTTTTTCTCCCTCTCTGTCTCCACTCTCTCCCTCTCTTTCTCACCACGCCTGCCTCTGGCCAGACAATGTCCTTTTTGTGTGTTTGCATTCCTGGCCCCTATGCTCTAACAAACAAAGGGACGGCACTCCATGTTTTTGTGGCTGCGTGTTGGAAGGCTAAACATTGGCTCCAATACCGTGCTCGTCTGATCTCTTGATGTTCATTTGACCTGGGAACTGACGGGGCATTTAATAACACATACCACTTAATACACAGTACAGCTTAGCACTGACTGAGCTAGGGTCGGGCAACCTCGGTAGCCTAAAATCCCACCTGTACCATCTCATCTGTGATCTGATTCTTGTAATAGATTGCTTAATCACACATATGATGAATATCTTCTGCACCAACTCTCTAAATATATGAGTTTCTTTGTTTTTTTCCCACAGGACTCGTACAGGAAGCAGGTCGTGATAGACGGGGAGACCTGCCTGCTGGACATCCTGGACACTGCAGGTCAGGAGGAGTACAGCGCCATGAGGGATCAGTACATGAGGACAGGAGAGGGTTTCCTCTGCGTCTTCGCTATAAACAACACCAAGTCTTTTGAGGACATTCATCAGTACAGGTGTGTTAAATTGAGGTTAATACCCCTTTTCCCACCAAATTTAGCGCGTTGACGCAGGTTTTTCAGACCTGGGAAGACCGGCTTATAGATACTGATTGTCTCTGTTCCCATTGCCAGTGAAGTATACTCCTGTCAGTCTCTTTTCTGCTGCGTCACCGTCCGACGTCACAAACGCACCTAAGCGGGGTTAGTAACCAGTTAAGATGTTACGGCGGTTAGGTCTATTACTCATTCAGTCTATTAACAAAATCGGCGCCGACAAACTTGGAACTATGTTCGAGCGCTGCTCGGACGGAGACGTGCGGAACATGTAACTGAGATGACAAGGAGTCGCAGAAGTTACCGACGGAGCATAGCATCACGCCGGAAAGGGGGCGGAGATTAGCGTGTCAACACAGGTTTTGTGTCCTATCAATGCCGCTCAGAGCCAAGGCGACAATTCCCTGAGTCATTTGACACTCCATATGCCGATTGTAACCTTTCCCATTAAGCAAAAAAGCCGGGTGTTGGCGGGTTTTTTGACCAGTGGGAAAGCGGCTAAAGAGTGAGGGGTTAAATAATGCAGGAGGCATCGCATACTCTGAAATTGATTGGGGCATTATGGGATGTATTGTTGCAGGTATGATCCTGTGTTTAGCAAGGGTGGAGTTCAGACACAAATCATTTCTGTTTCTCTTCTAATGGTTGTGTATGCGTAATTGTAAATGCAGTGTGTGTTCGAGGGACTCCCACGGGGTCTGGATATGAGAGGGGTGTGTGTACGTATATGTGCCAGCTCCCTGCAGCAGTTGGGTGATGTCATGCTGTAGCGTTTAACACGGCTAAAGAAAGCTTAGCCCCCAACTGGAGGATTACAGCATGATGCCAATGAAATCGATCCTGACTCAATTAGAGGAACGGGGAGAGGTAGCACTTTCAAGGACAGGGAAGGAGAAAAGGAGGGAGGGAGGGGGAAAGAGAGAGATTCAGCTGGAGATGACAGCTTTCTCTCTCTTTTTCCCACATTCAGTCTTTCTCATCACATTAGACGCCTGCTTGACAGTGCTGCACGTGGAGAGTAAAAGAGGCAGCATATTAAGTTTGCACACCTCATCTAGAGATTTGGAGGGTTTTGGAGTTTATTAGACGCACGTTTGTTTGGCTTGCTGCCATCGCAGTCCTGCCTGCTTTTGGGCCCAGCTTTAAAACCTTTGTGCAGCTTGTGGAAGCATGCATGGACATTTGGCTGGATGCTCAAATAGGTGCAGGCCTGGTTAGAGCTGTTTTGAAAGGATTCAGTGTTATACAGGCAAAATAAAAGTCAGGTGCATTTTGCAGAACTTGTCCTGCAGTTTCTGGCACTGTACTGCCATCAAACTTTGTCTTTTTACTTTGAAACAGCCAGTATAAGGCAACCATACTCAAGAATGACCCAGTTAGATAAGATTATTTCACCATCTTGTGTTTGCAGGTCTTTTTTATAAGCCTGTTAGACTTAAAATACCTGCCTCACCAGCATATAACTATGACGGTGGTCTAAACATGTCTGATGTGCCATAAAGACTCAGAGCAACTGCGGTCATAAACACCATTAGCAGTGTTGCCTGCAGATGGGCAGGGCAGACTGTAGTGGCTGCATCCTGCTGTACTGTGGCTCAGGGAGAAGAAGGGCTGAGCAGATAGATTGATCTGACCCACTCCTCTCACTCAGTTCCCCCTGGCTGCCTGGCGTTTGGCGCTGGCTGCTGTAGTGATGAGGTAATGCTGTTCGCCGCCTGCCTGTTGTCCATCCCCCCCCCCTCCCTCCTTTCCTCCACAACTCCCTCCTTCAGCAGTGCAGCACAGCCCAGCACCGGCGGGCCTCGGCTCTTCCTCAGGGTCCTAGAGCTCCCCGGGTGGTTTGCTCTCCAGCGGTGTAGCTGCTGTTGTTTATGAAGGGAGGATCCCAGACAAGAGAGAGTGCACTCTGATTAAACGCAGTGCTTGGTTGGGTTAAGGAAACAGCAGAAGTTTTGCTAATGTCCTTGTTTTGCAATTCACAGGGAACAAATAAAACGTGTAAAGGACTCAGACGATGTTCCCATGGTGCTTGTGGGAAACAAATGTGACCTCCCGGCACGCACGGTGGACACGAGGCAAGCCCAGGAACTGGCCCGATCCTACGGCATCCCTTATATCGAGACCTCTGCAAAGACACGACAGGTAGGTAATGAACAAGAAGCACACACATCGGGGCTGCACTATAAAACACGTTGGTGGTCAACAGGATATGAACATGCACAATAAACACATTGCAAATGACTGAAATTAAATCAGAAAAGTCATGTTATGTACACATGCTGTGTATTCACAATTCACACATGGAAGCATTTGACCAGTCAGACGAAACGCTGGATACATTGGCCATGCATTCAAACCATTTGGCCAATCAGATGAAGCCCCAGCAAGCCATCAGCTTCTCTCAGGTTAATTGGTGTCAATGTGGTGACGACTGTACAGTTAGCAGGTTATTTTAGATTCAAGAGAGAGAACGTGTAACAAACACAGGTACTGTGAAAACATGGTGAACAACAGAGAGACGTAGGAGCTCTAACGTTATAGCTTATGTGCACTCTTTACTATTTATATATCTATTGTGCAGGTAACCAAACATGCACTTTTATTGAAGAAAGCTCTTCCTCTCATGTTTAAATTAACTTTTAAAATATAACTTCTATCTTAATTTGCCTCCCATTTTTGCAAGCAACAAAACTCAGATTATTTGCATATGTGCTGCATCACACTGTAAGCAACAAGTTCTTACAGTGTGAGTTAACATTTTGCACGTGTATTCATGCACACGGAGAGCAGTGATGTGATTTGTGTTGCTGGGAACATTTTATTATGCCGCAGGCAATGACTCACAGCCAGGTTATGTTGGCTTGAGAACAGAGCTACAGTATTTGAAAGGCCTCCACGAGGACAAGTCGCCGCACAGCTCTAACTGTCTCTGACTCACTGTCACACATTGTGCAGGTACATAGAGACTCACACATTCACCACTGAGCCTGCAGAAAGTCTGTCATTCAAACCACGAGTATGCAAAGAACTTAGCCATGACTTGCTCATTATGATCTTGATTAACAGTCTGAAATGATCAGGGTTGCCATGGTTATGTTGTCAGGCCTCTCGATGATGAGCACACCTGAGAGGTTTGCTGTTGGTTATAAGAGATGCATGCAGTGTACTCCTCTGTTGAAGTTGCATAGGTTTAATGTTTGTGTGTGTGTGTGTGTGTGTGTTTACAGGGAGTAGAGGACGCCTTCTATACACTGGTTAGAGAGATCAGACAGCATAAGCTGAGGAAGCTGAACCCACCTGATGAGAGCGGCCAGGACTGTATGAGCTGTCGCTGTGTGGTATCGTGATGCAGGTGAGACTTCCACAGAATTTCTAAATCATTTTTTGACAGCTGCACAATATTATGGGAAGTAGGGCTGCATGATATTAGAAAAACATACATTGCAACATCTTTTTGTTCTGTGATATTAATGTGATATTTATTGCGTTTTAAAAAAATACAGGAAATAATACCAGCTAAAGGCAGTGTGTTTTCATATTTATAATTATAAAATTTTATATATGTAATATTTATAACAATTAAACATCATACATTTTATTATTTGGGACTTTTCAGTCTATTTGCTTGTAACAAAACAAAACCCCTCCTACTTTTATCACTCTTAGTTCAGACTGACACCCACATGAAAAAGTAGAAAGTTCAGTTGGAGCGACTTGTGGGTTGCAGTTGTGTTATTAATACGGTATGTCATCAACCATTGCTAATGATGATCAAAAGTATGTCAGTATGTAACGGTAACCTGTGACGGTCACTTCATGGAACTGTATGGAACAACAAATCATGTCTCCTGCTCCCTGCCCTTCCTGTAGGCACACAACCTCATGTGGTGTGTGTGCTGCAGGTGTAGCCGCTAAAACTTAACAGCATGTCCGCTTTCTGAACTGTCCGTTTATGCAGCCCCAGTGTTAACCAGCAACAAAAAAGTAGCAGCTTGACGTGTTTCACTTAATTTTCTTCGATATCGCACGTCCTGCGATGTGAATATTGCACATGCACATATCACAATTGCGGTTGTTAAACGATATATCGTGCAGCCCTAAAGGTAAGTTTCCAAATTGGTATGTCCACAAACTTGTATATAATGGTGGAAATGACTCACTCGAAGTAAAAAAAAAAAAAAAAAAGTTAAACCATATCTCACTCAGGTAGTAATTTCACTGACATCTGCCCCTCTTTTGTGTCACTTCATTTCCAGCTCACTGTTGCACGTGGAGGAGTAATGCTACAGCGCGTAGCGGCAGCATGGACTTACAGATAGAAAGATGAAACAACTCAATGATGAAATATAAACTTTTTCAAAGAGAGGATGATTGAAGCAAAGGCCCTCAAGGAAACCACCAGAGCTGACTGAACCCATGGACCTTTTATGGACAGGAGGATTTGGACTGTTGCCTACAGTGGCTACCTGAACTAGCCTGGTCCGGCCCTTTTTATTTTGGTCCACACACGTCGACCTGAGAGCAACACCACTAATGACTCTCCGTCAGCTCCGACGTGGTCTTGCTGGGTGGCTCCACAAGTTCCCTGCTTATAACTTATTGTTTTCAGTCTCAACACTGGTCTTAAAAGGGGGTGTCTCTGACCTCCTCCCACCTTGAAAGCCTAACTCTACTCCCCCCCCCGGCCTGCCCACTGGAAGGAGACGACTGGAATGGACATTTACTTACCCCAACACCTTTTGCATATATTTTCCATCCCACGCTACCTGCCTTTTGTTTCCCTCGAATGGCCGCGTAGTCCTGTCATTAAACTAAATACAGAGGGTGGAGGCTGACGTGGGAAGGACTATAATTTGTTGTTGTTTAACAGTTAGCTAGCTGTAAAAAAGAATCTTGTTTTTATGGAACATTTTATGTGATTGCAGAATTTAAAAGACACTCAGCAATACGTGAGCAAAGGTTTATTTCTGATGGCACCTGATTTGACATTTTTTTTCATGACCTGACTGATGCAGAATTTCCTTCTCTTTTGGGTGAGAAATGTTGAATGGAGAATTTAAGAGCCTCCAGAGTGCAGCTGCCTTTATTTCTTTGCTAAGAGTTGTCTTTGTGGAATAATAATAGTAACGGCTAGTGTAGGTAGGTTCTGGTGCAATAGGATTCTTTACTGTCAGATTCACACCCACCTATTTTCCTGTTTTACTTTGATTTCGGACAGAGAGGTACCGTGCATTCGTCATTACTCCAGCTGCAAAGGCTGGTGAGGATGCCTGTAGAATAGAACAAATCCCTTCACTTTGTACAATGACGACCAGTTGCTTTTTCTTGCATTTCATTTCAGTAACTTTACGGCATCCAAATCTTCTTTACTACGTTGTGATAATAGTTGTTTACTAGATTGCAGAAATCGCTTCATTTGCATAACAAGGCTCAGGAATCAGGGACCAGGACGTCTCACCTAGCAGTCCTGCAAACCAGGGATTAAGGATGTCACCAGTTGTAGCGTGTAACACACAGGTCCTGCCTCAGAGTCGAACCCACACACCATAACTATCCTCATACTGCTCCTCTTTCTCTATCACCTCAGCGCTACAGTTGAACAATAACAGGTCAGGTGCTAATCATGTCAGAATCATATTTACTGTACATGTGTAAAAGGTGATGGGCGTCGAGTTATGGTTTGTTTTCTTAATGCCGACTAGCTTGTGCTCTTCATGACTGCATTGATTTTTCTGCCTCAATGGAAACGACTGCTCCGTGTTGACTTTGCCTTATCTGTTAGCTAGTTTGTACCTCACGTATGCAGCGAGTTCTACCTGAGACAACTGTGTGTTCTGTTTGCTGCATTGTTTGTTTGTTTATGTGTGCAACTAAAAAAAAAATGTAGAGGAGTGTTGAGTTTAGATATGCGCTGTATAGAATTTGAATGACAGGTCCCTAAAAACACTACACTGATTTTAAAAAGGGGTTTTCTGTAGTGGCATGTGCGTCTGAATGTGATCCTGTTTAACAAGACTGAAAAATGGACATGTTTCAACAAAGCCAAGTTTTCTTGCTCCTTATGTTTATATAGTTTTTCTATTTCATTGGAAGATGCGATGGTGATTGATTACTATAAAACTTAACTTTTAATCCAGATTATACTCAAACAGTCCAGACAATTAGTTTAGGGTACTACCGGCAGGATTTGGCAACAACCTTCAGATGAAAATCTAAAATATCTGAGACCTCTCACATCAGAGACGTCGCGTTACTTTGCCGTCGCCTTCCTTTAAGAAGACCTTTAATTTTGTACAGCTAAAGTGACTCTTTATCACGGCTTAAAGAAATATGATCAGTCTTAGTAACTGCGTGGATGTTAGTGGTCAAGATGTTTTCATCATTTCTCTGCTTGGAGGAAGATGAACTGTGAATGTGTGTGAGTCTTTATAAGCCTCATGTTTTAAATTTACAATATTGAAATAACGCAGGAGTCGACCCTCAGTCCAACGTTTTGGCTTTGTTCATTTTCACCCATTGTACTCGTTAAACAGAGAGTGTGGCATTTGTAACATGTAATGACAGTCCTGATAGTACGCTTGTCCTCCCCCCTTTTCAATCTTCAAACAAAGCATCTGCGATATTCCCACCATATAATTCCACAAAATCTATGTATTCAAATCTCCACGTCATGTCGCCACAGGGAAACTCCAGCCAGCAAACCACAAGTATACATGTCAGAAAAAAACCTGGCCAGCATGACCAAGACTGTACGGACCATTTGGGAGTTTTGCACAAGGATACAGTGGGCTCAAGGGCTTGTTTCTCCCTTGCAAACTGTGGAACTGAGGTGTGGAAGAAGGAATTTGTGAAAATGTCAACTGTTTAGCTATTTAAGATGTATTTACTCTTTGAAAATGTGGCAAATGTATTGCAGGACAGGAATAAAGATGTCAAGATGAAACTGTGTCTTTGCTTTTCTCAGCGGGCCCCTTTAAAATATGAGATTTGCTGCCACCTACAGGCTGAAATGTGTATTGCAGTTTGTATGTTTGAAGACTGACTGTATTAATCCCCTAGGGGAAATTACATTTTTTTCACTGTGTTTTTACAAACATAGGCCCAAAATAGACACATGCACAAGCATAAACGGAGAGATGTCAGAGTGAGGGGGCTGCACATGGACATGCGCCCCGAGCAGTTTGTGGGGGGGATTCTGTGCCTTGCTTAAAGACACTTCGACAGTGCCCAGGAAAGGAGCTGGCTCCTCTCCAGCGACCAGCCCCAATTCCACACTTGATCCGTGGCGGGTGTTGAACCAGCCACCCTCCAGTTCCCAAGCCAAGTCCCTCCAGACTGAGCTACCGTCTACCCCCACTTAACCTTGAGATCATGATAAGCTGGGACATGTAAAAAAATATTTAATAGGTTACTGTTTTTAAAGAAGTATAAACACAGCTGAGCTAAATCATTGTTCTAGGCAAATATCTCCCCTGTTTGTGCGACAGGACGATCACGTGCATGATCGTGCACTTTACACAATGTGGGCAAGTCCAACTGTGATGAAAGTTCAAAGGACAGTCATAAACCGTGAGCTCACACACAGTTTTACCATCAACAGTGTCATTTACAAGAAGTTTTCCTTTGCTTTGGTAAACATGGCAGATGAATGAAAAAATTAAGCAATTTCAATTTCCAAAGAAATAAGTTGTGTCAGTATGAATATTGATGTAAATTTGCTGTTTGCTTCACTGTAAAACTGATGCCTGAATGTTTGAAGTAAACAACAGGAAATAGGCCAGGTGTGTTTGTGTGGGTTTGGTCATTCACAGCTGCTGAATAGGAAGGAGGAAGTGTTGAGGACACACTGTATGGTGGAGTAAAAGAAAGCAGCTTAACGAGTCATTCGTAATTTATAATTTTCTATAATTATTTAATTCACTATAAAATCTGACATTTAAACTGAATTTATTGTTAAAAACTTAGAGAAAAGCTAATCCCTCAGGATAAATTAAATGTAAAAGTAGAGCATGTTTGCATTTTTACAACAAAGCATATGTAAGGACTTTGCATTTTAGTACGTATGGTACCACTGAAATTAAGCAGTTATAGGTTAGTTGGATAATCTGTATTGATAAAACCTTATCGATATTAAGTGTCCAACTCATGTAAAAGAAATCAGTAATGTCAATCAATAATAATGAAATCGATATGTGGAATGTCTTACCTGCAGAGCTCAAACTGGACCCTGACTGGGAGCATTTTAAACTCAAACAGCTTTTGAAGAGCGCTCAGTCATGTGGTCATGTATGATTTTATGCGTCTTGTTTTACAGTTGGTTAACTTGTAGGATAATTTGTATCCTGTATTGTTATATCTGTTTCATGGTTGAGTCTGTTTTGTACTGTCTCTTGTGTATTTGTTGTGGACTTTTATGTATTTTAAAGGCCAATCGAGGGACGGGCATTGCAAATTAGCAAGGCTATAAACGCTGTTGTGTGTGGCATCGGTTTAATTGCTTCATACTTGTCCCTATACAAATAAACATAAAATGAATTAATTAAGAAAGGTCAGGCCCCAAAAAAACATTGTAGACAGGAGCCATGGCCTGGCTCCTCTGACCGTCATTGATATTATAAATATACTGGAATATACTGTATATAAATGTGTTTATTGGGTCAGTGTTGTTGTCCTGTTTTGTTTGTTTAAGCTTTATAGCCTAGTTTTTTATTTTTTTAGGGCACATGATTTGCGTAAATGTGGAGCCGCTCTCTTACTGGCTTACAAGGGTCATAAAAGACAGGAGGTTATCCATAAACCTGGTGCAGACGGGAAGCCGAGGGCTTGTGAGAGTTAGTGATCGACAAAGAGACTCAGAGTAAGCAATATTTCCTGAACAGATAAACTGCAATCATGTCGTACGATGACAAGATTAAGAAAATGCTTCCTAAGGTAAGACTCAACACTTAAATGAACACTCTAAATCAAACGTAATTAACCACCTGTAAGTATCCAGTTCCTGCATTGTTTGTTTTTCTTTTAACATGTAGACATATCTCCGTAAGCATGTGGCTCGTGAAATACATACTGCTGTGACTCACTTCAAACACCTTGTGCCAGTGATGGACAAATACTGTAAGAAAGAATTAAGTATTGTTGAACTTATTTAACATACAAATGTTTAACTTCAAGTAGATGAGAGGTTACAGTCAGTGTTTAATGTTTTACAGTTTACGATGATGGATCCTCAAAGGACTTGATGAGTCTAACTGGAACCATTCCAGTCAAGTGTGATGGTAAGAATGACTTTTTATTTCCTACTTGGAAGCTGATTTTGACACAAATTCTGATTCTAATCCAAGGTAGGAAACGTGAAGCTCATTATCTCTAAGAATGTGTGTAATAAATTACCTTTTCCTCCTGTTTTTACACAAGACAAGATGTATAACTTCCCAGTGTGCCTGTGGATTGAGGAAAGCTACCCCCAAACTGCTCCCATCTGCTATGTCAGGCCCACGCAGGAGATGCTTGTGCTCCGGGGAAAGTTTGTCTCCAGTAATGGCGAAGTCATGCTGCCTTACCTGGACGAGTGGAAAAAAGTGAGAATTTAAATTTTAAGGTGTATTCTTTGACATAGCTGCATGTAAAAAGAGACTTTTATATGTTTACAGCCATGTTTAGTCAATGTGACGTCTTCTTTCTCCATGTCAGGGTGAATATGACCTGGTGGGCCTCCTGCAGGTGATGGTGGTCATGTTTGGAGACTTTCCTCCTGTATGTATGAAGCAGTATCCAGAGCCCGAGCAGATGTCCTGTAAGTAACACTCCCACATAGCCTTCATGTACTTTCACAACAACTTATGCCCTGGATAAAACTTAATCTGAGATTTGAATCTAGGCAACACGTGATTAAACGTGAATCAATGTCTTACCCTCATAAATCTAGGGCTGAAGACACCTTGCCTTTGTCAACATGTTTATGAATCTGTAACGACTGATAAGCACGCTGAGTAAATGAAAAATATTTATTTTTGTAGGTTGGCTGCAGTTCCACAGACAACACGCACAGGTGCTTTTAAATACAGATGGAAGTGAGTATCTGTATTTACCCAACGAGGATGGTGAACCTTTCCAGGCAAATCATGAAACCACCTGTTAGGCCTTCAGGGAACTTTGCATTCATTTTGGCTAAGACTGTGCTTGTTGCCTGTGATTAAGTGTCAGATGGTATCCATTGATTATCTTGTGTGGCTTTAATTAATCCTTTTAGACACATCCTGTCTTTTTTTTTAAAAAATGATTCAGACTGTAAATGTCAAGCCTTATGAAAACACATTGTCTGTGTGTGGTTAATTGCATATATCTTTTCCATGTTTTTCATATGAACATAACAAACTACTTCCGCATTTGAATGCCTCAGAGTTGATAGCCCCGGATCACTTTACAATCATCTCATAAGCCTATAAAGGCTTTCCTTGTGTCCTGACTTGTACAGACATTTTTTGGACTTTTGACTACTGAACAGATAAGCTAGTTATTTGGACACACACGCCCAGTCAAGTGCAGCTAAATAAAGCATGGTTCTTTCTCAGAGTACAACATTCATTCTAAACTATTTAATTTTCACAAAGACTGTTGATAACACATTTAAACAACTCTTCTGTTAGGCTTAAGACAGCTGGAGTTTTTGTTTATTAGAATAGGTCAGCTTGTTTTTTTTTGATAGAATTCCTTCTAACTGTGTTAACAATTGCTAGAACTTATTTCATGAAAAATGTAAATTGATTCATGTGTTATAATCTAAAATAACCAAAGGTTGTGGATAAAATCAAAAGTTAAAATATAATATAAAGGACTGTTAATCTACATCATAATGCAACATCTTCTAAAAGGAAAGTGACTGTGCTGTAAATAAAGGGCCATGTTAAACAAGTGTTTGATTGTTATTGTGGGGGCTACCTTCAGTAGAATTACTAAACAAAGTGTTTAGGATATTTTCTTAAAAACTATTGAAGTTGCTCTATTATATGACGTGTAATGGAAACGTATCTGGAAATGTAAACTTTGAATATACTTTCAGCACATGTCCTGTCTCATGTCATTTTCAATTCTGATTCATTTCAGATCATATAATTCTACCATAAATGAATTGAGTTGTGTTGTTGTTGAAATGTTTCAATAAATGCTTTTTAAAAACATGATTCCAATTGTTTGTAAGTGTTGAGCAACACTTTGGCCTACTCATGTACTTTTTTTAAGAGAAAAACAAAGTTTGAGTGTGTCTAAATAATAATTTAAAGATTCATTGGTAGAAAGCGGTCATGATAATATATGTTTATCAAAATAAATTACATTACAACTGCACTAAGCCTATGTTACAGAGTGGCAGGCCACACCTGCAGATTGAGTCACATTGTTTGTCGTTATCCATTCCGCATACATACATATTTTGTTCGGCGGTAAAGGAGCTGATAAGATTAAAATCACATAAGGCCTTTCTTAGGTGTTTTGGTTTGTCTGAAGACCCCCGATCAGATTTTCCTCAATCTATAATGAAACATATTTGAATATGCAAAACAAAAACAAAAAAACAAAAACAAACATTATGAATAAATGACTAGAAAACCGGAAGACGTGAAAAAGTATTATTAAAGTTATTTATATTTTTGTATTTATTTATTTATTTTAAATAGGCTCAGTTGTGATCACACCTTGTGAATCGCATTTACTGCCCACGACATATGCGGACCGGAAGCTGTCAGGTAGAATTCCGGAAATTCCTTTTGTTGACTATCGGATACTTCTTTTTCGGTCTCTATGTACAACTACTAATTAACGTTTTTGGCTATTTTCAATTCTAAGTCAATGTATTGATTCTATGCGTGTCAATAACAAAGACATTTGTCGTGTTGGATTGGAGGGTTTCATAGACACCGAGCATTGTCTGAACTGTAGTCGGGCCCGAGGCTGGGCTAACAGTAGCCAGCATTCACTGAAGTACTGCAAGCTAGCATTAGCTTGTGTTAGCTGTCACTACAGTTGGCATAAAAGTCAGCTGTTCACTCTTTAACTAATTATTAAGAACATCAAACAATTAAAAACATGGCTGTTGTCAACGAAGGTGCCCTGAAGAAAATGCTGAAGGTAAGCCCTCTGCCCAAATGTTTCGGTTAGCAAGCTAGCTAATGCTAACCGATACCAAACATAATGCTCGCTAGCTTAATAGCAGGTAACATTTCCTGAATCGGTTAATGCTTAATGAACGACCCGTTTCCCCTCAAGTTAGATACGTTAGAGATTTCATTTTAATGATAGATGTAACTCACTCAGCTAAGATCCCTCGCACAATTCTTTGTATTGTGTTTTACACCCTAGCATAGACATATACCTAGTATCACTGATATGCTAACTATGATCATGTTATAAATTATCCTTGTTATATTTTTGGATGTTCTTCTCATTTAGTTTTACAACAGTGATTCTACATGCCAACGAACCTTTTTTGAGTCTATAGAACTTTTTCGACGTCTGTTATCTAACATATACTGTATCTTTAATGTCAACAAACATTACAGGGAGGAAGAGGTGTTTATGTACCATACAGTCTTCACAGTTGTAAATGTGCAATTACAGTGTATACGTTGTCCGTGTGCAAATATGAAAATACAGTTAAGTATAAATAATTTGTTTCTCCGTGTGAAACAGAAGCATTTGAACTCTAAGAGGCCGACTTTGATGGCGAGGCTTCAAAATTAAAGATTTGGTATAAATCATTATTGTATATAAGCAGACAGCAAACTTATAACTAAACCGCTCTAAAATCACTACCTACATGATTTACAGCACTTCTTAGTTTTGTTAGCTCATTACAAAGTGTCAGCAAATGTGTCTAAACTTTCAGTATACTTACATAAATAACTAATAACATATTTTCTCCTCTGTTCCTTTGTGGCATTTTCCAGCAATACAAATACAGAGATCTGACTGTTCGTGAGATAACCAATGTCATCTCCCAGTACAAGGATTTGAAGCCTGTAATGGATGCTTATGGTAAATCGAATCTTACTGATCTCCTGTTTTGACTGCCTGGTCTAAGTAATTTGAAATTGCATGTGTTTTTCTCATTAGATTGTTAGTGTACACACATAAGCAAACACTTATATATGCCTATCCTACATGCATATCTATTTAAGCTCCCCTTCAGAAATAAGAAAAATAAATAAATCATTCACACTTGTCAAGCCTCATAGCATTGCAAACCATTCTTTTGAAAGCCAAAAGCGAGTTACACATTTTTTAAATTTATATCGGCATCGCTCCATAATTTAACACCAACAATAGAAAGATCCTTTTAGTTTCTTTTTTAGCTTTTTGTGCAGTAAACATACAAATATCTTTTCAAATTATATTTGCTCACATGTATTATAAAAAACGTTTGTATTTAACCACATACATTGTTTTGCTAATTGACGTGATCTTTTTGGATTTCAGTGTTTAATGATGGCTCCACAAGAGACCTGATGAGCCTGACAGGAACTGTGCCAGTGAGCTACAGAGGTAAGTAAAATTTCTTTGGCTTTCTGTAAAACAGGCAAGACATAATGTATATAAACATATATTAGGCTACACATTGTTCCCTCCGATAATCAGGAAGACTGGAGTACAGAAAGAGAAAGAAAGATGATTGTCGCTCAATATAGCTCGGCTATTTATCATACCCCTTTTTTTAAATCAAACTTGGCAACTGTAGGCGCAAGCAAACAAAGTAAAACGTACACTTTTAGAGTGAAGTATGCGTACCTGCAAATAAATCAGGTGTTAATGTGTTACTTTGTGTCCTAGATCTGCCAGCTTTCCTGCTGTTCTGGCCTCATGGTTTGAATTACATTATTGAAATGTTAAATCGTATCTTCTTACAGAACATGTTATAGTGAGCTTCCAGCTAAACTCACTGCTTCTCTTCATTGGGGATGAGATATCTACACACACAAAGCTACTTTTCTTGTTATTTAGACAAGATGTCAGGGGATTTTTAGACTAAAAAAAGGTTAATTTGTTTGTTGTTCCATACAAAGTAAGAATTACTTCTGTTGTTGGTTGATGAGAATGCGACAGTGGCCCTGTACAGACCTGGTATTATAATGTGTCCTGGGTGATCCAATCACAAGTGGTCAGCTCACCTAGCAGTAACAAGCCCCTCAAATGTGAACACCCTCATTATAACTGTGTGTGTGTGTGTTTGTGTCTTGCAGGCAATGTCTACAACATCCCAGTTTGTCTGTGGTTGCTGGACACATATCCCTACAACCCTCCCATATGTTTTGTCAAACCTACCAGTGCCATGATGATCAAAACCGGCAAACACATCGATGCCAACGGCAAAATCTACCTGCCTTATCTCCATGAGTGGAAGCATGTGAGTGTGTTGACTTACATAAATATATCATTTTTATGATTATATTTTGGTAATGACCATGTGTTGAATGTTCAAAAGTAAAAACAAAGCTTAAAGTTAAATATTTAAAACAACATAACAGCTTTTTCTTTATGCTGTTACTGAAGATTTGAGATTGGACAGCAGCATCTATAGAAAATGATGCTAATCTTCACTATTTACAACATAGCGCTAATTTATACTCTAGCTCTCTGGAATAGTCAGATATGTCTATGGCTACACACAGTATGAGTCAGCAATAAAGGCACAATGATGAGGGCTAATAATATTCTCGGAATAGGGCTTGCCTTTTCGTTATTTGAAATAGCCTCTGCATTTGTTGTCTTGGTCAATAAACCGTGCCCCTCCCTGTTTATTTTGCAGCCTCAGTCAGACTTGTACGGTCTGATCCAGGTCATGATTGTGGTGTTTGGAGAGGAGCCTCCTGTGTTTTCTCGTCCCACCACACAAGCCCCCTACCAAGCCTTCCAAGCAGCTGGACCCCCTAACCGTGAGTGACATACATTTTTGTTGAAAACAACCTTATCCTAGTGGCGCTGTCTGTTACTACTGATGTACATATACTGGAATCACGCCTTTTATTGCATTACATTTTTAGTGATGCAGTTGTCTCCTTAAGCACCAGATGGAGCTATAATACTGTTACAGTACATCATGGAAAAATGAAAGTACATGTGTCTGTGTGAGAGCGAAAGAGAAAAAGAGCATTGTATGTCCTCAGGTCTAATTGTTTCCCTTTCTTTCTGCCCCCCAGCTTCATACATGCCTGGCATGCCTGCGGTCTCACCCTACGGCCCAAATCCTAACCCAGGGTAAGATGTTTGCTAAGCAGGTCTCAACCCTCTCTCCCAGATAAAACACATTTCCCAACAAACCTTTCCTGGCATGTTTGCTTTGTGTTTTCTTAAACATCTTATCACACAGAAGCACATATATATGAGTAAAACACTCTCAAACTGGTTCAGTTACACTTACACCTGAAAGTAAAAGACAGATGTTTCAAATTTTGGAAAATGGAAAATATACAGGATTTGGTCTTTGATGCGCATGTTACTATTTGCAGAGGCTATCCGGGATACCAGTACCCAGGGGGAAACTCTTACCCAGCCACTGCTGGACCTGCACATTACCCCGGCCAGACTCCAGTTTCCACAGTGGGTACGTATAACATTTAGTATCCAGGAATTCCGTTTTTTTCCTCCTTCTTCTGAAGTTTAAGATTTGCACAGGTTCCAAAAGTTTTTTACAGACGGGATTAATGCCTGGAAATTGTCTGCACTTTCAATGCACGTCCCTTTTTTGTCTTAATACGATATGCAATGTTTCAGATCTTGATACCAAAGCTTAATTTACCCCTGAAAGCAACAATACCTTTCCTCCTTTCCATTGATCTTTAGTTAACCCCCCGAAGTAAGACACCTGACCTTTTGACTCAAACTCTCTCACCCTCTGTGTGACTTCTGTGGCGCGCTGAGCTGCATGTAAAAGGTCATTAGTGTAACCAGAGTGGGGAGCATTAAAGGCCAAAGGTAGGATGGACCTGAAGGGAAAGGAAGAGTGCCCCATCGCTAACCCTCATACCCTGTCCCTCAAAGTACACAGTGCTAAATTTAAAATGGGAACAGTAACTCCACACAAAGACACACCTAGCATCAGGAGGCCTATCTGCTGTCCCAACACCAGTCAGTGAAATACCCCCTCACATGCAAGAGGAGCTTAAGTTGTCTCCTATATTTAGTGAAGCAGAAAAAAAGGTTTGCCCATAGACTACTCGGATCTCACAGCTGAATCAACTCTGACATTTGCAGTGCTAACTCCAGACTCCAGACTGCACACACGGTGGCTTTGACTCTGAAGAACTCCACCAGTGCCTTTTGAGTTACATAACCTGGTTTAGTTTGTGATGGTGTTCAGACTGATATGTCTGATATTACATAGGCCATTCCCAGCTCAAGGAATTATCTCATCCCAATTAGACATCAATGGAAATTTTTCAACCAAAGTTTTAATGACTATTCTCCACCACTACCATTTTTTTTAATTGTAGACTTAGGTCCCGATCAGACAGAGCTTATTGAGCAGCTCTGTAGTTTTCAATGAGAGGGAGGATTTTTGTGCGCTGCTTTTGCGTTTCTCCGCTCTGTGTGCGTTTTTTGGAAACACTCTGAGCGCCTCAAGTTCAAAGGTGAAAAACTTTGAATGGAGAGGCGGGCCTTCTGTGGCGGCGACACTGAATTTACCGTGGTACTCGCCGTGATCTTTCCTCTTTCATAGGGTCTCATGTACCCACACGATCTCAGTTTCCCTCCATCAAAGCCAGAGCAAGTGCTAGGTTAATGACAACTAATGATTCGGTGGTTGCCTTAACAACAGTAAATTAAAACCCAAATTAAAATAAATGAAAAGGTTAATAAATAAATGAATAAAAATATATACATCCGTCGGCTGTCGGGACCTTGCAAGTATAAAAGGGGGGAAACGTTAACTTTCGGCTGCTCTGTATTCCGTTACATTGTAACAACATTGTGGTACTGCTGCATTTCTTTCACTACCATGTTTGACCGAATCTTCCTGTTCAGTTTGATCACAGTTTCCTTTGTGAACTGGTATCTTGACTGAAATTCAGCAGCATCTTAAAACCCAAGTGGGTTGAGCCTTCCCCTTCATTTGCTTCGAGGAACTTCAGAATTCACAGAATTAAATTTAAACTAGGTTTAGAGTAAAAACTAAACTGAGCTATAAAGAAAGCTTTCTCCTAATTTTAAAATAGTTTTAAAGTGTGATGCAACATAATTAAACTAATAACATAGTAAACTATGATTTAATCGGGTTTAAAAATGAATCCTTGTTGGTGCAACCCAGCTTTGAAGAGCTATACCGACAAGCTTTACAACTGTTATTGAGGCACATAGTTGCCACTTTCCTAAGACATTTAATGTTTGTTTTCCCTTGAATTTAGTAACAGTCTGTAAATATTTAGCTCATCTGGCCTTGATGCTAGTGGTGTCTCTGGCTCTAGATACCACTGATTCTAGCAAATGTTATCTGGTTCAGTATTGTCCAGTACGTCATATATTGAATGGCTTATCGGGAGGTACGGGCTCGTGCACGACAAGCATAACAGTTCCATATCATGCCAGTGATAACTGTGGCTGGAGTCATGTTTTTTTGGGGTGTTTTCTCTCTGTTGTACCATTCTTGCTCTATAATCTCACGGCCAGGGAACATCCTTTGGCACAAATGTCAGCTTTGACTCAAGGTTTCTTCCTCCTTTCAGGCCAGAGCAGAGATGGTACCATTGGCGAGGACACAATCCGCGCATCTCTGATTTCAGCTGTGAGTGACAAGCTTCGCTGGAGGATGAAGGAGGAGATGGACAGAGCTCAAGCGGAGCTGGACGCCCTGAAGAGAACAGAGGAGGACTTGAAGAAAGGGCATCAGAAATTGGAGGAGATGGTGTCAAGACTGGACCAGGAAGTGGTGAGAGAGCCTCCTCTTTTTTGCATGTTATCTTTTCTGTTTTTTTCTTTCCGATGACCTTATTTTGTTCCATAATAACAACGTGATGTTTTTGTTTTCACTAGACTGAGGTTGACAGGAATATTGAGCTGTTGAAGAGAAAGGACGAGGAGCTGAGTGAGGCCTTGGAGAAGATGGAGAACCAATCAGAGAACAATGACATTGATGACGTCATTGTGCCCACAGCCCCGCTGTACAAACAGATCCTGAACCTTTACGCTGAGGAAAATGCAATCGAGGACACTATCTTTTACCTGGGAGAGGCGCTGCGCAGGGGCGTCATAGACCTGGAGGTTTTTCTTAAGGTGAGTACAACATTATTTTTACAGTCTGCATAGTGAAAGCAGCAACAGTCAGTGATCTATTTTTGTCTACACAGGATGTGGTCTCATTGACTCTTATTCTCCTTTGTTACAGCATGTACGTCTTCAGTCCAGGAAGCAGTTCCAGCTTCGAGCCCTCATGCAGAAAGCCCGCAAGACAGCCGGCCTTAGTGACCTTTACTGACCCACACTGACTACCTGGAAACATTCATATCCTCATGCTCTCTTCCTCCTCTTTTACTCTCTTTTTAATGTTTTCTTGTACTACAAAAAGCTGCCCTCGTTTTATTCTATATAACATCTGTTCTGGTGGGACAGAGATCTGAACAGCAACAACAGGGAATCGCTAAAAATGCAACATTTAGAAGAGCTGGACTAACTTCTTTAGGACGGTAACGTGTTTCGACATGGTTTGTATTTCGATCTGACCAAATGCTTCTTCGAAATGATTATGCAGTAACAGCTAAGACCAATTTGAAAGACATCATTACTTTGGTGCCCCCATGATCAGTAAAACATGTGCCCACATTGTGAGCCAGGTACTGAGGGTTACCCACAAAACATGCCTAACATCACTAAATGGTGTAAATGGGCAGGCGTGCTGCGAGTTATTGTCTCGGACCTGCGTATGTTGCATTGCAGGGTGGCCCACAGGTTCTGTTAGCATCCCCTTTGACAGACAAAGTCATTTGGCTAGTAAGCACAAATTGTTAGGGCTAGTAGAGAGGCTTTGTAGAGGGCCCCATATGTCCGTGCCCTTCATAAAGAGAAGGTTAGGCTCTGATAAAAATACACAGGGAACCTTATAGGATATAATGGGGGTATGATGTCTGGGTCATGTTCACAAGTAGTGAAGTCGAAGTGATGATGAACCTGAACTGTGTTTCTCCACTGTCCTGTCTGAGTCTGTTAATGAGCTAAATGTTTTAGCTCCACTCTGCACTGTGTCCTCATTACTTTGACTTTTCCTGTTCTGTGTGTTTCTGAGTGCGAGAGCTTCTTTCATTGTATGTCAGCTGCACAGGTCCACCCTCTGGTCCGACCGCATTAACCAGTCAATCACGTACCGCGGTGCTTTTACAGGTGGACGGCAGCCTTGACATACTTTATTCTAAGGTATAATAGAATTTTTCTTTTCTTTTTTTTTGTTTCTTCTTGTGCTTTCCACTCATTCTCAGTCCTGCTGAGAGATTAAGCTTTTCAGATAACGTATGGGAAAAGTTGTGAACACATCTCGAGTTTTGGAGGGTACAAATAAATAAAGAACAGTTCTACTAATCAAAAAGTTAACTTATGTAAAGTTTGCAAACAGGTCTCATTTAAATTAGCCTTTTACTAAATGCACTTTGAATTGTATGATAGATTATCTACTGTTATTTTTTTCTTGTTTCCAATTCAACCATAGACCACCTGTTCTTTTATATATCTGTAGATTTATGTAAATCAGTACAAATAAAAGAAATCTGATTTAATGGGTCATCTCTGTCATCTTTTCCTTCATCAATACTCGGTCAGTTTATTAGTAATCGACCATCCTTTTTTGTTGTGTGTGCAGTCTTTACCCTCGTGTACATGTTCCCTTTGCAACAATGTCACACAAGTGATCACATTGTGATCTCTGCATGAAAACCTCGTCTCTGCCACGTGGCGACCCACAGTTGTGCAGCTGAGTCAGCTGCCCTGTAAACACACACAAACTGCCTTTTGCTTGGTGGGATGACAAACACAGGAAAGGACAAAGAACAGACTTTTTTTTTCCTCTATCCTGGCAGATTTATTTGATGTTACAGCAAACAAAAATCAATATCCAGCTGCCATGAGAGGTACAGTTCTTCAGTGAGTCAGGTGATTCATCAACTATAATGTTGTAACATTAATACATAAATAGATCTTAACGGTATTAACAGCTATAAATAATAATCTTAGTTCTCTTGATGTCCTTTTTATTCCAGAGTTAGGTGGAGTTCAATAAATAGAAAACCCTTATAGGGTGTTTAGGGTGAGCAAACAAATAACACCTTCAGGACCTTCTGTGTATGATAGTTATAGGTGACTCTTTTCCATTGGATCTCTGTAATCACTTTACTGAGCTGAATTACAGCATCTCACCCCTTTAATTCTATCTGCTGCATCTTGACTGTTCTTTAAACCTTGACTTTTACATAGTTTTTCTGTCAGTGCACTTGTGGTTAGGATGTGTATAAAGGCTTCAATGCCAACCTGTAGATGCAGCATTGCTGCTCTCGAACGATAAGGTACTTTGGTATCACAGGGATTTAAGCCTGGTGATATGTGCAGCAGTGTTGTTATGGCTGTCGGTGGATATGAAGCCCTCCTCATAGGGAATGGAATGTCTCCATTATAATCTGAACAAAAAACAGAGATAACCAAGTGGAAAAAAACACCCGGCAACAATCACAGAATACAGGAACTACAGACGAGGGAGTGTGCAAGAGAAGCGGGAACAGTACACAGTAACATACAGTACATGGAGTATATACGCTCAGTATGCAAAGGCCGTTATTTTCTCATGTAGACAGGACAACAAATAGGAAACCACTCCCTCCAACACAGGCTGAGCTCAGAGGCTAAAGGTGTGAGATGTGTTTGTGGGAATTCAGTCATGGAGGGAGGACAGGTGGGAGGCAGCAAAGGAAAATTACACCCATCAGTGAATATCTGAAGGTAACATCTAGCTTCCACAGGTTTAGCTTCAAACACCTTTTTTTTTTTTAAGATACTCTGAGGTTTCATTTCCCCGTTGCTGTGAGGGACACAGGAGGTACGGTAGGAGGGAGTCGACCACACGTTGCTGAGTGTGGCTACAGCACGATCGTTCAGAGGAGAGCTTTTCAC
Source organism: Semicossyphus pulcher (assembly GCF_022749685.1). NCBI lineage: Eukaryota > Metazoa > Chordata > Actinopteri > Labriformes > Labridae > Semicossyphus > Semicossyphus pulcher. The sequence goes on from NW_027211759.1 coordinate 21,427,705, forward strand.
AGGGTGAGCTCCTTCTGTACGCCCCACAGGGTCTCAGCGCTCTTCTGCACCTGCTTCTCCTCATCGGGCTTCAGCGTCATGTGAATCACATCTGTGAGGCCGCTGTTGCCCAGGACGCAAGGGACGCTCAGGAACACCTCGTCCTTTACTCCATGCATGCCCTGATAGATGAAGAGAGCAGGGTGAGTGGGTCATTCAGATTATTGTATTGAGATTGCGTAAAGAGCGAAATGTAAGGCTCCTCACCTGGACCAATGTGGACACAGGGTGCACTTTGTGGAGGTTCTTCATGATGCTTTCAACCAGATCAGCAACAGACATACCAATAGCCCAGGAAGTGTATCCCTTCAGCTTGATAACCTCGTAGGCCCTGCAGTGCACACATAACAAGAAAAACATTACATGTCTGGAGAGAAAATTAAGCTCGTCATTTTCCTCCAATTTCCTTCATTGATCTTCTTTCCAGATGTCTTCATGCTGAGAATTCAGCCGTTTATCACCATTAGAGAAGCACTAAATTGAGTCTAGTGTCTAACGCTGCGTAGTGGGAGAGGTTTAAAATTGTCACTCACTAATCTCTGCTGTGCAGAACTTGATGTATGCAGAGTAAATAAATCTTGCAGTAGAACACCGTGCTACTTATTCTAGACATGCACAGACAAGTTTGGTTAGCAAACAGCTCTAAAGATAAACATGAACTAAGGCCTCCTCATGCAGATGGAGAATGGTGTAACTGCGCTGATATACTTTCTTCTTCTCTGTTGAAACATCCATTGTGCACTGTTACGCCTCGTCTTTGTCATCCTTTTACAATCTTTTATCTCAAGTTAAAAACCCTTGTAAACATCTGTGACAAATCCACCATTGAGCTGTACACGGTTCACCTCCATAGACACCTAGCTATTGCGAGATAAGTCAGACTGACTGTTGTACAATAAACGTTATCAGGGGAAATCGTTGCATCAGTTCACTTTCAAAGGAATGATACAACTTCCTGTTACAAAATCAAGCAGCACACGTAGAACCTAATATAGTAATGGTGATTAGCGAACACAGAGAGAGCTTATATTGGCAGGTATTTTATTAATGCAGACCTGAGCGTGAGCGAGGTCGTGTGTAATACAGTAAAGGATTATGTTACAGGGAGTAGCATAGCTATTGTGTTTGGCTCTGGTGAACTCTTGTGTACCCGCCTCTGTCTGCCTTTTGGCTCACAGCCATGGCTGAATTCCTCACCGGGGCTAGTCAGCGTCACTGAACTCAAATTTGCCTGTTCTTTACTCCTCATGTTAATAGTTATAGTAGTAATAGTTAACTGCCATTAAACCTAATCTCTCTCATTTTATCTGTTTAAATAAATGATAATTTTTATGGCTCCCTTCATGGTGACGGACCGTATGCTCACATGGCTGATTGATTTGCAAATGAAATTGATGAATTTGAGAGATAAATTGTATTCAGCTCATTGGATGATTGCTGGATAATAATTTATTCTCACCCATCAACAACCATCTTATGGACCTCCTTCCAGTTCTCACTGTCGCCCTCAGCACCCATCTGTGGGTTGAGGCCCTGCAGAGACACTCCAGCAACGTTCACGCCGCTCCACACGGGCACTGTGAGAAGCAAACAGACATATTTATGTCATAATTTGTAGCACATTAATTTTAGCATAAACATGCAGATGATGTAGCTGTAATACAACATTTGTCTCAGGCCAACAACAAGCTACAGTGGAGGGCTAGCAGAGCTTTTATTTTTAGCATGAGCTGCATACCACTGGAGTCTCCATGCTCTCCGACGATCCAGGCGTGGCAGCTGGAGGGGTGGAGGTTGAGCTTCTCTCCCATGAGGTGGCGGAAACGGGCAGAGTCCAGGTTGGTGCCGGAGCCGATGACGCGGTGACGGGGGAAACCGCTCAGCTTCCAGGCCACGTAGGTCAGGATGTCCACTGGAGGGGGAAAGGATGAGAGGGAAGAACTCTTTAAAATGATGATCTTACGTTTGCATTATATTACATAGATTTTATAGTTTTATCATGTAATCTACACACAATTTCAAACCACACTTACCTGGGTTGGAGACCACCATCAGGATGCAGTTGGGGCTGTACTTGACGATGTTCGGGATGATGAACTTGAAGATGTTGACGTTACGCTGCACCAGGTTCAGGCGGCTCTCACCCTCCTGCTGGCGGGCACCGGCCGTCACCACCACCACTTTGGAATTGGCTGTCACACTGTAGTCTGACAAAGGTGGAGCCACAGAAAAGTTTCAGTCACTTAAAATAAAGTACTTTAAGAGTCAAAGGCAGTAGCTCCTTTTGTGCGTTCTCACCTTTGTCGGCCACAATCTTGTGTGTCTTCAGGAAGAGGGATCCATGCTGCAGGTCCATGACCTCACCCTTCAGCTTGTCCTCCATCACATCAACCAGGGCCAGCTCATCACACAGGTCCTGATTATGTACAAACACACAATTTAGTTATTTTGACTCACTTCAGACAGTCTCTTATCTAATCTTTAGAGATATACAACATTATATCTATCACATGGATAAAGCAGAAGTCAAGCTGACCGTGTGTTATTCCCACAGCCTAACATGGATATGAACCTAAAAAAACAACCCCATTTATCTCTGCCTCGACTATTTAGCTTCATTGTTAGATGTAAGAGCTGTGACCTGGTTTCCCTTAGCGTCTGTTGTTCCTCAGCTGGCACTGATCCAGTGTCATAGTTTTCAATGGAGCATATAAGGGAATGCTTCCTGTCAAGTTTTTCATAAAAAGGTTGATGCAGTTTTTCCTCTCTATGAGTCAGCACACAGCTCACATGCTGTTTGAATCCTCCCTTCGGAGTCCTGTTAGTTATACTTTGTTATATAAAGACAATATTTTTGTTGAGTTTATCTCAGTATTATACTTTTTTAAGGTTTTATTTAAAGCCCTTATACCCCTCATGTAGTTCAACTCTTTTTCTTTACTGACTTTTGACTCTTTCTTATCATCAATTCATGTTTTTTGTCACTTTTTTATTGACTTTTTAAACTTAGAAAATAAATAGAAATGTAAGCTAACAAATAAAAGACATACTCATTCATCTAAGCTGCCATCTAGTCCCCGTCACCTACTTTCAATGTCCTCATATCATCACTATTTCTTGATACTTGCCTAATCACACTCATCACTGATCTCTCTCTTCACGTCACACCTTCTGTCTTTCTTTCTTACTCACCTTGAGCAGGACGCTGATGGCGGAGGCCATGCCCACCATGCCGACACCCACCACCGTCACCTTGTTCCTGCTGCCAACAGGCTCCTCCTTCATCACATGGCCGATCAGCTTCTCCTTGGTGGACATCTGTAGAGAGCAGGTACAAGGAGTATAAAAAAGAGAGGAGGTTAATAGTGCTGCATAATTTATGTGACTGTTACTAAATAGGACCACACAATGGCGTACTGCTTTCTTTCTCCACAGTGACAAACTTGGATTACCCTTTTCATCTAATTAGCAGAACTGAAAGCGTGCCCTCTTTGTAACCCCTAAAACGTAACTTCTGAAGAACCAGAAGTTCTCCTTCCTGCAGTTCTTGTTTCACAGCGCCTCTCTGGCTCTCCATGGCAACCTGTGCCTGGGAAATTACTGCAGCCTGTCTCCGTGCAGCACACTCCATCCCCAGCTGACGTCACACACTGTTATTAATGCTTCCTGGTTGGGCAGACATGGCTGAGTGCTCGTGCTTGCAGACCTTTACATCACCCATGACTCATCTGTTTCTCCGTGATGTGGAGACCGGCACGTAGTGGAGTCCCCGACACGAGTAATGCACACTAATACCTTCCTTGAGAGGATATTTAAGACCGCTGCATGGCAGGCTTGCACACAATAGTAGGATACTGTAAGTGGGACGGTCATACCTTATATCCCTTTATCCAATTATCTGTCACTCAGAGGTGAGCTGGAAGCTTAAAACATACCAGTCCCTGACCCTGAAGTGAGCTGGGTTTGAGCTGCACAAGAGGGCCCTTTGTTATCTTACAGTAAAGGATTAATGTACATGTTCAATACAGGCCACAGCTCCTTTCTGTACTGTGGTATTTATGCTGCACAAACCAGAGAAATAACAAGTGTAGCATGACATGAATGAGGATTACAAGAAGGATTACAAGTAGCTCAAAGAACTTAATGCAATGTGGTTAGAAAGAAAGAGGGACGTGGATGTTTTGTGTCAAACTTTGGATTATATTCTGGGAGTTAAAATAAGTAGCTACTCCACACAGCTTGACAACTTACACTGTGTTATGTGTGCTTATATAATCATATCCCCCAGTACAGGATCACTAACGGGCCAGTTTGAGCTCTGATGAGGTATCAGGTATCAAAGATGGGGTTTAGTATCTTCTCATTCCTATTTTACAAGCGACTTTGAATACAACTACTTTCTGTCCTTTTTGTTCTTTCAAAATACGTAATCTGACCAAACATATTGCCTTTAAAATTCCTAATATAGTGAACGAATTTTACCAGAATAAATAAATAAGATTGTCTTTCCTCTGTTCATTTAGTTAATCTTATGTAGCTGCCAGCATCCGCCACACTGTGCCAAGTATCACATTAGTTTGATTACAGAGAAAACTCAAGCTTTGCTAAATGATTTCAATATCTTCATCATAAGAAGGGCATCTATGCAAATCTATTTATGTAAAGCACTACACACAAGTGCTAACATATTTGCAGCACCAACAGTGCTTTCACTAGAATCTGCATCACCATGGGCCAGCATGTGAATGAAGTGAATTTCCTGCTTCAGGCTCGTGCAGGCCTATATGGCAAAGGCTGCTGTCTGGATGATGGTCGCCATGGGGGACATGCGTAACGGCTTGTGTAACACTGCGTATATTACATCAACACAAACGATCCTATACAATGATAGAAAACAGATTCAAACCACCAGCACTTTATGGTTGTTATATTACTGTAGCCCATTCTAAATTGGAATTGTGAATTATTTACGTAGGCGCCATAATAGACTATAATTAATTACCTCTAGCGATATAGGCTAATTATAATCTATAATTTATTTAACATATTTCTTAAACCCATTGATTTGACTGGTATGAGTCTTACTGCAACAAGTAGGAAACTAAACTTGGGATCATATCCTGTTGCTTCTTCTACTCTGTTTCACAAAAGAAGCTTCATTTTACAAATACAAAAAGCAACCTGTCACAAACGGAAGCTTGTGCCAGCCTCTTTCACAATAATTCAACACTTTCCATGAAGACAAGCGACACGCCCCTCTCAGTATCATCTAAACTGCGCATCAGGTTGGCGAAGTCCCCCCTACAACTACAATAATCAATGAACAGGCGAGTGAATAAAAAACAGAATTTCCGAGGGAACCTGAAGTGTACAGGCGACACACTGTCCAGTGTTTTAGTCCGAGGCGTTATCTTACCTTTAGGCGTCGGTTAAAAAGGTGGAAGCACGAAGTGGAATGTGTCTGCTCCTCCTGAGTGCAGCTTTTCCGCAGAAGTGGTGCTATGGAGGCGGCGTTTCCCGGTATTTAAAGACAGCCCTCCGAGTGCACGTTACGTGCTTACATACTAATGAGCTCGGGTGGGTGTGTGGCTGCTGCGCGTGCTTTGTGTCACGTCCCGGACAGGATGCGGCAGTGAGACACACAGCATCTCACTACTTCTCTTTAATATTTCGTCGGTTTTGTCATTTCGGAGGAAAAAGTGAAGGCGACCCGTGTTGTTCCTGGCCTAGAATCATGTTTTTTTCACCACCTGTCTCACACGTGACAGCTTAATTACAACCGACAACAGCGGATAAATAGGACCTACTTCATTGCCAAACGACTTATCATTTAGCAAAGATGTAGACTATATCAAGGATTGTGGAAAAAAACATTTTAAAACGAAAAATTCTGTTCTCAGAATCCCGTTTTTACGTCTCTTCCGCATTGGAGCACTTAGGCTACAATGACCGTAAACGACCTGATTTTTATTTTATATTTAGATCTAATTGAAGGACAATTTGTATCAGATTTCTATGTGACCACAGCTCGCCTGTTGGGTAATACATGATGAAATACTGTAATTGTCCAAGCGTTCTGGGGAATGTTTTTTTTTACGTCTGAAATGACTCATGTAAAGGATGCAGCTTAAACTTGAACAGTGTGTTCTCATGCCTAGTCTAATATCTGATGATTTTTTGTACGTTATAGAACAGTAATATGAGGCTTCTGTTGTGTACTTGTTCTATGATGTTTGGTTGTTAATTTCACACGAACACACTATTGTAATTTTAGACACTAAACACAAATGGTCTAGAGGAGCATGTCTATCTGAGAAATGTATTATGTCATCTGGATCAACTGCATTTTAGCGCCCCCTACTGTCCCGTTGAAATTATTACAATACAAAGCCCCATTACTCAACCCTTGATAGCCATTTGTAATACCTATCGGAGAACTATTTTAGTCTGATAGCACTGATTCGACAGACAAAAGACACAGGAGTTGCACATGAGTTACAACATAGCGTTTTATTTTCACATTGTTTTGGATCAAATGTTTGTTCCACAATGGGACCAAAGGTTGTGCTCTTTGTCTGTCCAGTTCCAGATATATCCTCGACCACTATTTACATTTAGAAGCTTTTGATAATCTCTATTCAGAGGTTCGTGAAGTTATGTAATTTTTACAATATTCCACTTGAGTCATCAACAATTTAAAAAATAAATCCCTTTAAAAGTTTGCCCTCTTATTTGAAAAACAATAAGTTCTGAATATTACGGTGTAATTCCCATTATGCTAGATCACCCACCCATAATGGACAAAGTAGGATCAAAGCAAATCTGTTACAGTTAAATCAGCTCTCTGATGTTCATGTGATAATTTAATTTTAAAAGCTTTGCCAGTAAATATTTTGTTTACAGTTGAGAAAAAAATCTTTAGATTACATTCTGCTTCAGTGATCAAATGTTGACGTGAAACTGGCTTTGTGTCTGCTCCCAATGTTTTGAGAAGCAGCTCCCTGCAGGTCAGCACTTACATCATGCACATACTGTAGATGTGCTCAGAATAGAGTGAAGCACAGATGTGGACTAAAGAAACATCCATCATTTTCAAATGTTGTTCAAAATGGGTACAATTTTTTTTATTTTGCACCAAATGACATAGACAATTACGTTAGAATGAACCTCTATTTACAGACTGTAGCTGATGGGATTCGAGATTGTGTTAGAATAGATTAAACTCCCTCATACATCTCTGTTTTAACTGTTTTAAAACCTTTGGTTTAAAGTTGAACATAGTTTGCATAAAGGTATATTTTATATTTAAAGTAGGTTTTATTATAGATGGTTCTATTTGTCTTGTCCTCACTGCAGACAGATCAGATTACATCAACAGAAGATTATCACCTGAGTTTTTCTGGACGCTTCAGCAGGCCTGACATTTACTGACAGAGGTTTGAATCATGATCTTCTAGAGGATATGTTTTCTTCTGTACTCCATAAGCCACCCTCAGCCAGAGTGTAAGTTAAGAGACACAATCACATTTTATTGGATTGATTTAAAAATATTAACAAGCCTAAAAAGCCTTTATTATTATAAAGATATAATGATATGGTGTCATTAGTCAAGAGTCTACCATCTCTAATTTGTGTGTGTGTGTGTGTGCGCTAAATATTGTTTACCGAATCAGCTGTGAGGTGTGTTTGGACAGAGCACAATGACAGGGTGGTGACCTGCCTCCCATTATGGCATTGTTCAGAGAGTCAGGTCATTCTAAGGTCATACTGTGACACATGAGTAAAAGTGTAAAGTAAGTGGTTAGATGTTGTACCGACCATGACAAATTAAAACAACTCTTGTTTCCTTCCAAACAACATTTAGTCTTGTTTAAAACAGATATAGCTACCGTAAAAGAAAAAAGGGTTGTTTTTTATTTTTTATTTAACATTTATTTTACCAGGAATAATCCCAATGAGATACAAGATCTCTTTTACAAGGGAGTCCTGGCCAAGACAGCAGCATAAAAAGTTTCACATAAAGAACAAACAGACTTAAACAAGTGAAAGCACCTGGCTTTCACTAATCAAATGATCCTTAATTCTGCTTTATAGTTTTCCAAGCTAATAAATCGCTCCAGTTTAAGGTGACCCTGTAGCTCAGACCAAGATGAAAGAGCAAAAACATCCGAGTTTGAGGAATGACAAACAATATATGTCTATGTGACTGAAGGCTGCAGCCATTGAAGGTTTTAGAAGTCGATGGACAACATAAATAAGAAGCTACATTGATATGATGCATTTAAGGCCTCTGAGCTTTATTAACTCGTTTGTTCTGCCTGCTTTTGCGCAGTTCACACCTGCAGTTGTCACTTGCTGCCACTGCTGCTGTTCATGGAGCATTTTATAAGCTCCGCCTCCACCTTTTCATCCACCTGGGGGCTTTGAATCTATGATCAGAAAGTCAATATTGCCGGTCCCTGATCCATGTTGTCCTTACCCTTAGGAGTGACAAGGTCAGAGTTGAATATGAAGCACCATATCGACACATTCAATCAGTTTTCTGTGCTCTTTTTAAAAGGGTTCTTAGATCTGATGAATGAGATTACAAAAGAAGACTTAAGATGATAATAAAAGCTAAATTAATAGAAGAAAAAAGTCAATCTTACTAGTTTTAATTCAATATTCAGCTGCTCAAGCCATCCAGACATGTATATCCACACGCTCAATACAAGCATCTGACCAGCAGGGGGTGCTATCATAAAGGCAGTAGAAGACCCTCCAGCCTTTCTACACTGATATCATTGTCACATAGACTTGAATTCTGATTGGAGCACTGGTTTCTACTTGGAGAACATGAAGCATTACCTGACAGTGAAGGTTGTCAGTATTCTTAGCAGTCGATTCCTGCATACTTTAATCTCTCAGACGAATCTATCACACACAATCTTTCCACTCAGCTAAACCTTTGGTCGCAGCATGACTGAGAACCATTGATTCAGTTATTAATTAATAATTATGTGATCAATTTAAATAGAATGTTTTTAAGCTCATAAAAAATGTATTAGCTTTAAACTTTAATGTTGAATTAATCACTGACATGTGCAGTGTACGGTGGAGAAATCAGAATCTAGCTGCTGCTGTTGTAGACCCACAGGAGTGCGCTCATTTATTTTATTAGATCAAAGCTGAAGTAAATTGGATTTGCTAAAATGTACTTGCAGTTTTAGGTGGACAGATTATTGCAAAATCTGCACTTTATCTATATCCATACTTATCTAACAAAATCCAGTATGTGTTGAATAAAATCCCCAGGCCAGTTCTCCTCAGATGGCAGTCCCAGCTTCAGCTTAAGAGCATCCATCACAAGGGCCCTCACTTGAGATATAATGAAAACTTAACTAAATTGTGTGCAGGTGCTTCTTGTGTTTGACTTTGACAGTGCAAAACCCACAGCAGGAGACAGATGAAGTTTCATTAGAGGTGTGTGGAATCGCACTTTATCTCCAGTTGTTTAATGTCCTCACTTTGCCTGCAGCCATGTTTTCCAAACTTTCCCCGTCTCAGAGTAACTTCCTCTCGTCCTTGCCGGCTGAATTGCTCGTCTTTGTCTCCATCTTCCACCTCCTCTTCGGATAGTCTCTGGAGCGGCTGCTAATCTAATCACTGCTCGCTCCCCCAGTGGAATACACTAACACCAGTTTGTCATGTCGCCTCCCCTCTCACACTACAGGGTCAGTTGCCAACACGCTGTTATTGCACGGGGCATTGGGACCGAGGTGTGTCTGCTGTGGGTGATATCCTACCTGTCTCAGCCTGCCGCGTATTAGAGAGGAATCTAATCATCCCGCCGCAGCTTCCTCCTCCTCCATCCTCTGTTTGGAAATAGAACTGAGGCCGAGGAACAAGGCCACATCAATCATAAAAGGATTCTCAGGAGAGGAGGATCACTCTCACAACTCTGTCAGAACAACATCCAGCTCCCTCACTTCACCACATCCTGGAACACAAACATTTAAACCCACAATCCTGTCTGATTTCTGCTATTTTCCTCCCTTGCTAATTTGTCCTTCCTTGTCTTTCAACATGAATCACTTTTTCTTCTTCTCTTTCATGCTGCAGTCACCTTCCTCTTCCTTATACGTTTCCCCCTAAACTCCTCCGCCAAACTCTGCCTTCCCTTTCTCTGCCTTCCAGTTTCGCTCCATGCACACCTTCTGTCTCCGATTGATAACATCCCTGATGGAGCTCCTTTATTAGCCACCCACAGGCAGATTAACCAGAGCAATAATACACCAATCAACCGCAATTATGCAGTGATAAGCCCAGGGAGAGCTCTGCTGGGTGCAGGGAGAGGATGTAGCAGTTGTGGAGTGATTGGGAGTGTTTTAGTGCAGAATTAAAGGTTGTGTGTCTGTGCATACATTTACGTGCCTTGTACAAGTATATGTAATTGAGTGTACTTTGTTTTAATCCCTTCATAGTGCAAATAATTATAATCAGATGTGGAATCAGTCCCAATCCCTCGGTCCTTATCAGGTGCTAATTGAACTCATGATCAGGCTGGCTGTGTTCTCATCTGTGCAGTCTCAAAGTTATTATTGAGAATATGAGCTTGAGTGCAACAAACCAGCTGAACAAGTCGAGGTTTTTTTTAATCAATATGGCGCATCATTACTCCGACTGTGCTATTATGGTTGAACATGCCTTGTCCCGTCATTACAGCATATTAAAACACTTCATTTTTTGGCTTTTGTTTTTGGACGTCACCGCCTGAACAGCAGCCTGGCATTGTTATAGAGCGGCTAAATGATGATGAAAACGAGAGGACGGGCAGATATGAGTTTCCCGCCTGCAGACGTCCACACACCAGCCAAGTCTGATTTCAAGAACAGCTGTGTGGATTTAACCTCCTCCTCCTCCTCTTCTAGCCCCCTTCTCCGCACACACGAACATGCATTCACACGCATGTGCACATGCATGCAAGCAGGAGAGACTTTTTTTAAAGGCAGACCAAAGACCCCTGGAAGCTGTTTGCTGCTGTGCAACCGGGAAGCCCACCAATCTTTCAATTCCAGATTTCGCTTTACACGCAGGAAGCTCGGCAAGCTGTGTGAGGGCCGCGTCAGATTAGTCCCCCCCCCCCCCCGGCTTCAGAAACAATGATCCAACTCTTGTATCAAAGTCGACCTATAATTATACTTTGCTTTTTTTCATTTGGCTTTTTGAGATTTCCGCACAGCAGATTTTGATTAATTCTCGCCGTTTCAATGTCAAAAGAGGGGGCCGGGTTGTAATTCTGGAAATTGGCACAGAGAAACTCCAAGTGTGTGCATGATCTTCCTTTCACCTTAGCTTCCTTGAACGTGTTGCGTTTCCTCTAACCTTGAGGTGTCTCCGCCCACGACCTTCAAAAGTTAATCCTGGAGCAGACATTTACCATTTCTTCGAGCATGAAATTAAATACATTTCCTCTGGCCGTGCCGGGTCTAATTGTTTTTGAGGATTTATGACAGTGTCAGTGGTATTTGTTTAAGGACAGTGTGTATACACTGTGTTGTAGACTGCTGCGGGTTGCCTCACATACTCGTACGTGTCACTGGGGGAGCTCTGTGAGGCTTCTGTCTCCCAGTCCAGTGACCTTAACACCTGTGATTGATACTGGGGGAAGATGTGTGTGTGTGTGAAGGCATGTTCTACCCAAGGTGTGTGTGTGTGGGGGGGGTGTGTGTGTGTGTGTGTGTGCATGAAGGGGTAAGGTTAATTGAAGTTGTTAGAGTGAAAATGATTCCCTCAGGGGGACTGACATAGCAGGTGGAGGCGGTGGGTTGGGCTGGGTTCAGCAGTGGGTGACGGAGAGAGAAGGGAAAAGGGTGGCGGGTGGGGGGTTGGGTGCGGGGGTCAAAGGGATTGCTCCTCATAGTCTAGTAGGAAGATAGGGTCTCCATGCACCCATGGATATATTTTTCTTACTTAGTTTTTTGTAATCCTCATGGTGTCTAGTAATCACATTTTGATGTTCCCAACTCAAAATATTGTCCCAAGGATCCGTTTGGCAGTCATCTAGGATCCCTGACAAAATTAATTGGCATGAGGAATTGATTGAGAGTGTTATTATCATGATTTGAACAAGTTTAATGTATTAAAACTTGAACAATATGAAAAAGTCAGATTAATTTACGCTCAAAATCTTCCCCCATTTTATTGTTTTGACTAAAGGGAACAATGACAACTTGCTTGTTCTGTCTCTCTCTCTCTCTCTATGTGTGTGTGGGTATTTACATATATACAGAGATGATGACAGTAGGGCTGCAACAAGTAATCGATTTAATCGATTAAAATCGATGATTAAAATAGTTGGCAACGAATTTCATCATCGATTAGTTGGGTCTCTGTTATCATGCACAGCATGTGCTGTGAAAACCTCACTGGGGGCAGCCAACCAATGCCGCGGCTTGTGTAGCTCACGTGATAAATTACAGGAATTTTGATTAGTGTAGATTAGTGTCCGTTTACACGGACAAACGCACGATTACAGTTTCGTTCATTTAAAAACAAACATAACGCACTGAAACTCTGTCTATTTTCTCTCCTCTCCGTTTTGTGATAGGCCCATAGCCGGGCCGCTGATGAAGCAGCGGAGGACAGTATACCCTGGTAGTAAAGCTGTTGATAAGCTATAACGGCTCTGGTGAAGCTAATTTAACGCTAACTCTTGATAAAGCTTCATTAAACGGCCTTCAGTAAACATGGAGAGAAATGAAGGAAAGTATTTCTGTCCGTCACGTTGTGTTTAAATTAAAATGTAATCATGTGTTTAGTTGAAATTCGGACAGACACTGGAGTGTAACATAACGTTATGGAGTTTTTGAATATTTTATGCCATTAGTCAGAGACAGCCTAAAGTGAATCTTTTAATTATTCACAACAGAAACATCAGCAATATGGGATTAAACATATTTTGGTTAGTTACATTTCCCTGTTATACTCAGTTCATGGCTGCATCCCCAATGTCCTGTTTTATTGTGGTGGCCTTGTCTGTACTTTCCTTTTTCATGTGAAATTACTAAGTAAATCAAGGCGATATTAATTGAGTTACATAATTGATATATCAACATTGTACTGTACAAGAAAACAAGATATAATATTTTTTTTGTTTTGAATATAATGCTAATACAAAAATTGATCTTTTTTTCTTTTTAACCCATTAATAATACATTAATCGTAGAAATAATAGACAGATTAATCGATGATCAAAATAGTTGTTAGTTGCAGCCCTATGGGGACCCTATCTTCCTACTAGACTATCAACCTCAGCGCTCAGAGGCAGTGATACACGAGAACGGAGAGATGAAATGATTCACCTAAAGGTCATGTGTGTCCCTCCGTCTGACCCCTCCCCATCTCTGCTCCCTTCTTGTCTTTCTCCGCTTGTTTTTATGGACAAATTAACACTTGTTTTTCCGCAGTATGTCCAATTAATTTACTCACTAGCCTTTGCTAAACCCACCGTGCGCCCCTCCCTTCTTCTCTGTCTCCTGTGCTGTCCATCCCCTCCTGTGGCCTTTCCCCCCTCTCCTCCCATACTAGCCTTCATTTCACAGATGACAGGTTGGCGGACTGTAATCCAACAGATGCTGGGGCGGGGAGGCCTGACCAACTGTTTTAACTCCAATCAGCTTTTATTGCTCTCCGGAGGAACCCCACACAACCCCCTGCCAGCCTGACATTTCAGAGAGCAGTAGTGTAGGAGAGAAAATAGTACCTTTATACAGTATACGTGTGACTATGTGCGAGTGCTGATTAAAGCAAGGAGGGGGCTGATGGGAAAAAAGGGTGACAGTCATTACCCCCTGTGCCTGGTGTGGGGCCAAACCGCTGGCTTCAATCAACTTGGACGAATGTGTGTGTGCGTGCGTGTGTGTGTGAGAGAGAGAGAGAGTCCAGCATCAGCGGGGATGAAGATGTCGCTGGTAATGCATCTGCCACTGTCGCTCGGCCCAGACAGCCCGAGCCACCCCTGCATCGCCCACGTCTGTCGCCTCCTTCCAATTCTCCATCCATCTCTCTCTCTCCCGTCACCCCACCTCCATTCTCCACCCTCAGCCTCCCACTTTCCTCCCCTCTGAGACAAAGACAAAAGCCACAGCAAGTTCCTGCTGTGTGACTTTGAAGCTGTTGCTCAAATATGATGATGATATTTTGCTGTTTTTCTGTCACCCGAGAGTCTTAACTGCTCTTTCTTCTTCTTAAAAGTCTTCTTTAATTAAAAGGGTTTAGTTTAAGTCATTACCTGAAGTAGCAACAACATGGTTTTTTAAATTGTTAGGGTTTTTCAAAGCTTTATTGCCTCGATATTATGCAGGCAATTTTGCCTTTAATTAAACCGAGTCTCTGTGTGGACTGTAAATCGATCCCTCGTAGTTAGTGAAGATGTAAATACAGTCACGGTACTATATTTTCAAACAAAGTTGTTCATCAAATGGAGCTCTTCTCTCTAACTGTCAGCACATCTACAAATCTTCATTTTGTTCATTTCAACAGCACAATAGCACACATCCAGAAGCCATCAGTCATGTGATAACAGGGTAACCTCTGTTAACAGATGATTAATGGGGTTTTAGTGCTCTCCGTAGAGCTGTGGGCTACTTGAACCCTGCTACCTGACCTGCAGGCTATTAAAGCCAGTGCAGGCCGTAGTAACAGTTAAGATTGGGTTTGTGAATCTTCTCTCTCATAGAAAGAGAGGGAGGGGATGCAACTGGGCCTTGATACAGCAGGACATGCATAGCAACCTCACAACACATGCAGACACATTTTAAACATGTCTATAATCATGTTGATGTAAAAACCTGCTCCTGACCTCAGTACACATGTGCATGTGGATAAAGCACATGAAATACTGCAGTAGAGTAATATATCTGTCAAGGTCACACTGACTGCAAAATAAGGTCATATGTTTTATCTTTTATGACTCTGGTAATGGATTTACTAATGCTGCTGTCGAGCAGAAACCTTGTATCTCCAAAACCACTACTTTTCAGGAAATGGAAAAAAGCCCTGTGTTTGGAAATACTTAAAGGGCCAGTTCGCCAATTTTCAACCTCAGTCCTATCATGCTATTACGGGGAGCTAATGTCATTATGGTAGAAAAAATGCAATTTCGCTCTGTGCCTTTGGAGGACGCTATCCGCTTCTCCAATTGGCCCTGGAAAACCTCCACCAGACTACGTAAAATGCATCTGGTGGAGGTCAGGGAGATCGCTAAACTACACTTCCTCAATCTAGGACGCCCGTCTCCGATGTCATGTCTCGTTCAGAATCATCAGGTTTGAAATTTAGAATGCAGATCCGAAGATTTTTTAGACGATCCACCGGTATATTCTCGTTGTATTTCGGATTCTGTACCGCTCTGAGCCATTGCCTGCAGCAAAAACTGTAGCATTTCACTCCAGCGTCTCTCGCTGGGCCGTTCCTTTCAGAGGGAGGGGCACAATGCATGCTGGGTGTTGTAGGAATGTAGAATGGTCGAAATCACAAGCTGTTTGTACAACTTTCTCCACAGCTATGGTGCCAATTTTAAATATTATTGCTTCTATCGATTACAGAGAACACCGGCTTTGACTGACAGCGGCTTTTTCCAGGAGAGAATTGCTCCTTTAAACACTGCATTATCACATTTGGTATTGTGCCTGTCTATACAGTCAGTTACCTGTATGTTTCATTATATCTACAAACGTAAAGGGTGACCAATACTTATGGAAAAAAATGTAAATGAAGAAATATGGACATACGAGGTTTCTGCCCGACAGCTGCGTAATGCATTAAAACAGCTAAAGAGACTGCCTTAAAAGTTTGTTACAGAAGTATGAATAGGGCTGCCTGGTGGTGCAGTGGTTAGCGCCTCACAGCTAGAGGGTTCCTGGTTCGAATCCCGATTCAGACTTTCTCTCCTCCCGCAGTCCAAAGTTAGGTTAATTGGATATTGGTTATCTGTCTCTATGTGTCAGCCCTGTGACTGGCGATCAGTCCAGGGTGTACCCCGCCTCTTGCCCAATGACAGCAGGGATAGGCTCCAGCCCCCCACGACCCTGGAAAAGATAAGTTATACTATAATAGTATGACTGGTCAAAGAGTTTATAGATATTTCCTGGATGTGTCCTGAGATTGGACATCGTTAGATCCATGTTATTTACTTTACAGTCCATTAAATATCATTGTGAATGGGTTAAACTCTAGATTAGAGATCTTCAGCTTTGGCAATCTTATATAAAGTTACTTTTTACATGCATCTACTTCAAAAATATACCCCATAGGCTTTCCGATGTAACTCCTTGTTATAAGGCTGCCTTCACACACAGTATCTCAAAGCAAGCTTCCTTTACTGGCTCATATTGCTCGTATGAACGAGGCATGAGCAGCATTGGCGGCTCTCTCTGTGGGGCAGAGGGCTGCACAATCAGCCTTCATCTCCTCTCTCCCTTTAGACAATGTTTTGCCTTGATTATTCTGTCAGCAATTACAAGACAGGTTTAATATCCCTCAGGAGCAATTCTTTGGATATCTGCAAAATGATGCTTTTAATATCCTCTGAGAAAACACCTTCACCACCTGCTTTACAGCGATGTAAAGGAGATTTCCTTACATTTTCTCTGTTTCTCGACATGTGACTGATCTTGCCTTGAGAAGAACAGGCGTCATACACTTCAATGTACATGATACATGATGTGCAATACGTTTTTCTTCCAAGTAAGCCCATTAAATCATGTCCCTTGCACACATAGCCAGGTTCTAAAGGTTGGAGCAGATGACATTGCCAGAGGCAGATTTCAAATTGGCCAGAGAGGAAAGCTTGCTATTGTGTGTGTGTGTGTGTGTGAGTCATTTTCAAGGGTACTCAGCCAGTGTACAAGGAAAGGTCACCTGTGTTGCCAGCCCCACAAGCAACTGCTCTTAACGGTGACTAAATGGGTATTGGCGAAGAGTCAGCTTTTAAAAATGGCTCCTCAGTTCAAGAATCTTCAAAATATAAGTAACAGAGCTAAAGGAGGAACAGTGGAGGGTCAGTTATGGGAATAACTGGTGCTGAACATGTACAGCAAAGGATGCTGCTGACAAAGTGTAATGAATCCTGGATGTGTTTCTTTAAACTCACACTGATAATGAGCGACAGAGACAACGGGCATTGTGTATGCCGAGCGAGTGATTAGTGAATTTATTACAACTAAATGTAGTTGTTTTAGTCCTTCACCCCACGCTGCCACTAAATGTCCCTGTGATTAGTGAGGCGCACGCAGCCAACCTAATTATCCAATGCCGCAGCCAAACCCACTGCATGATTACTAACAGTCTGTGTCTTATACTGCAATTATGTTCTTTGCGATGGCAAAAAGCAGTGATTAAAGGGGAGATGCTCTTTGAGTGTACAAAGTGAGCATGCTCAGGTATCTACATGCATGCATATCGATGGTAACTAATAACTATGCTTGAGCTGTATCTGTCAATGCTAATCACACTGGTGCAGCTCCACAGTCCATCTCTATATATAGTGAGTGCTTTCCTTTTTCCGGGCTTGTTAAATTTATCCATTTTCTGTCCTAAAACTCACAAAAGAGCAGAAAAATCTGCCTTTATTCTGGAGGACATGTTGCTGTTAACAGGGCTTGCTGCAGCAGCAGCACAGTGAAGGAAACAGAAGCAAACTGGGTCAGACGACTGTGAATGTGATTTCAAGATGTCAGTAGAGAAAGGTGAGATGTGCAACTGCGTGCAATGTAAGAAAAAAAAACAAGATGGGGGCTCTTTATGCTCATTTTCTGACAACATATGAATAGAAGGGTGTATTTGATAACTGCACAAGAGCAATCAGAGTCTCCATGTCCTAATACGCGGGTATTGTGGCTGTCCCTGTGGGGGAAGTCGGGCATTTTTGGAAGTGTGTGCACTTTTCCAACCAGCAGGGGGCAGTGGAGCTGCAGCTGTGTGCCTCTGCACTTGTGTATTCCTGTGTGTGTTTGTGTGTTAGGGAGAGGCTTATTCCCTCTAGTGAGTCTTCCCCTCGCAGCCTCACTCATGGGCATGTCAGAGTACAACCAGCATCCTGTTGTGACATTTGAAACGAGCACCAGCCGACCACTGATCACAGTGCATCAACATGCTGCTGGATCGCGGAGCATGTGTGTGTGTGTGTGTGAACATGTGTGTGCTGTATAATCCCGCTCATTTGCATAGAAAAGTGGCCGGGGCTCAAGTGTCCCACACTCCAGTGTGCTCATGTGGACTTGGAGACGTGCACAAGTGTCCTCCAACACCTGGATCATTGTGAGATTTTATCCCATAAACATGTGACTGTATGGAAGATTCTTTGTTGCATGTATGGATTTTGTTACATTCTCTAAAACTTGCATTTACTCACACACCTGCACGTGAGGTGGATGGAAATAGGAGCCCTAATATCTGCCATGTGCCTCTGTGAGAGATCTATGGGAGACAGTGGAAAGATTAACCTGTTCTATTGTGTCCCTTGGGTGTGCCCTGTTTGACCTAAAGCCCTTTGTGTTCGGAATGGAAAGGTGAGCAACAACATCACATGAAAAAAGCATGAACAAAGTCTTTCACTCTCATTCTCCTTTCTGTTTCTGATACCTTATGTATGTTTTTATTTGCATCCTTATTTCATTCGTTTGTGTGCTGCACTCCAGCTCTAAAAAGCCAACAGATGCTCTAATACGTGTCAGGCAGAGGTCTGATCATCCCAAAAACGACCCTTTCATTCATTCCTCTCCTCTCCAGTCTTCTAAATGTCTACAGATGAACACTAATGGTCTCCTCTGTATGTGGATGACACACTAATTAATCAAGCCACACCACGCCGGCCAATCCAGTAACAGCCAACAGCTTCCAGCACGCAGCTAGCTGGCAACAACCAGTTTGTACGACCCTGAAGGGCTGCGAGTTCACGTGGATGTGTTTGTGTGTGAAACAGTTGTTCCTGGGTGGAAAGAATGCAATACTTCCAGTTTGTGATTTTGTGTGTGTGTGTGTGTGTGCGCACACATGCTCAGTGTAAGGTAATGTGTTTACAGCCCCCTGTTGAAGTGGTCAGACTCTGCTATGAAGCTATTCATTACATGGCAGCATGGTGGAGATATTATGCAGTTTGTGTGCCCTCTCACGTCCGGAGGTTATTGGACTCGAGCCACACATCAAATATGTTCCACTATTTTTTTGGTAAAACTCTCCCTTCTTTATCTCTCCCTCTTTTTTTTACCTCTCCTACACACCTCATCCTTCAAATTATCTCACAAATTTGCTAAAAAATCAGCTTGCTAACTATTTCTTTCAAAGGTTTATTGCACTACACACAACATTTCAGCCTTTCATTGCAGACGTCACATTGTTCTGTCAGTTTGTTCGAAAGAGACTTCCTATGTAGTACTGAAGCCTGTGGTTGCAAGAAATTGCTATTTAGCCGATGCTAAATGTGTGCTATCTAACAGGACTCTTTGATTATTCTTGCACTGAACATCCAAGAAGACAAGAAGCTGTTCAGAACTTTGTTTATCCTGTTGATTGGATTTCGCAGCACCGTAGGTTTGCAAATGTGCACATATAGACGTGTTCATGTGCCCACACCAACACACAAGCTGCACACACAAACTAAGAAGCCTTCTCATTAATTTCTTCACAGGGAAGAGAGAGAGAGGGATGTGAGGCTGTGGAGGAGTGCAGAAGGATTGATGGGACGCAGGGAGGTACAGGCAAGGTGATTAAAAACTCAAGCTACAGATGTTTCTGGAACACTTCAAAGTGGTGTGCCTGCCAGTGCCAGCGCTGGGCACGATGCATTATTGAGATGGTGCCCACCTGGCACCTGGCGCTGACATCACATGCCCGGTCCACCTGGCACCATGCGGTCACGTGGGTGACACTTTGGGTCACACCTCTGCTGCACGGGCCCCGGCTCCCAGTGTGATGCGGGGCGTCAGGGGAAACGGCACACATGCTCGACACAGACCTCAAAGGCAACAAACTGGGGCATGTACAGTTTGTAAACTTAGTTTCATGAATGAGAAGTGATGCATTTCCTATTTAACTGCTTGTATACTGAGCAAGATGTTTCTAGATTCCTAGTTTTTCTCTCCTACCAACAGTTTTATAACTTTAATTGAATTTTAATTCCCAATTTGGCCTGTAAAAAGCTGTTTCATTTTACAACACAGCAAGGGTATTGTGAAAGGAATAGTGTTTTGTCCTGTGTGCAGAGGAAACATGAGCAACAATATATTTCCCCTTGCAATACTTTATTGAAATGCAGTGATGATACTTCAGTGGAGTTTGTATTATTCGGAATACTAAGAGCAAGCCAGGGAATGTTTCTGGAATTTCTCTGGCTTTGAAGTAGCCGGTGGTGTGGTGTTGATGCAATTCTCCTGCTTAATATTTCAGCAGCCCCTTCAACCTTGTGTTCTGTACAAAAATATTTAGAGGTCACATAGTGGGCCTGTGTGTGCATGGACATCTTTGTGTGTTTCTGCTGCATGTGTCCCCTGACACCTGTACTCTCACAGGGTATGAGGAACAGACAGAGGCCAGAGCCACAGTCACAGGTCTCAGACCAGTGGGGTGTGAAATGAATCAGAGGGCCTACACACTCTCCCCCTGCTTTAGACACACACACACATACACACAATCACTTGTGCTTGTCAGATGTGTATATGTGTGTGTGTGCGTGAGAGAGAAAAAGAATAGCACGGGGAAAGCATACAGAAAAAGAAAGACAAGGAGAAAAATACATGAAACTCTCCTATACTGTTGTACGTTTCTTTGCTACAGTAATAAAAGCACCTCAGAACATTAAGTGGCCTTAAATATTAATGAAAGTAGTAACCCTTTCTGGTGAGAGATGGTGTTAGGAGTAATGGTGGTTTAGCTCCAATAGTTCAGTTTAGTTAAGTCTTCTTTGTCCTCTTGGATGAAACAGCAGCTGGCCAAAGTGTGCAAATGCCCCAGAGAACCAGAACACCAAGGGCCCAAAAGCTTGAGACTCAAAGCATGTCAGTGACTATTGGAGGTTTAATTAATTTAAAATTTGTTATAATCCTCACCACTAAATTACATAAAAAGCGATCTTTCTGGACTTTATAATTTTATTTCATTATCCACTTACATGATGAAGGCCCTATATTAAAAAAATACTGTTTAAAGCTCCTGTGAGGATTTTTTCACAGGTTATGAAATAGACTGAAATTAATTCTGATGACTCTATATGACCTATAAAAGCAAACCAGACCATCAGCAACAAGATTGATTATTTCTATATAGTTATTTTTAATGCCTGAAACTGCTGGCGGGGTGTAGGTGTCAGGCGAAGCGATTAACTGCACGCTGCCTTTGGTTACATATTTCCCGGGCAGATTTAAAGTGAGTGATACATATGATTGTTAAAAAAAAGCAGGATAAATGTTTTTGTTAAAAACCACCACTTAAGCATGTGCAAGACAAAAGAAGCAAAGAGGTAAGAGGTAGGGCTTTGTCCACAGGGGTCGCCAAAATCAACACAAACCAAAAGTTCCTAACAGGAGCTTTAAATGACCAAAAAAAATCAAAAATCAAATATGACATGGACTTTCCTAACTATAACTTCTCTAGTTTATGTTACACACTATGCGTGTATGTAATATAAAAGCAGACTTTCTTGTAAAGTAGGAGACATATTGAGTCCTACAGTTCAACTGTAGAAATGAACAATACTTAGATAGATTCATAGATCCTGAGACAGTATTTTATGAGTCTAACAGTGCGTCCGGGGGGGGGGGTTATTTAACTGATTGAACTAAAACTGCTGAATAAAAAAAACTATATTGAAAATCAATTGTAGGCTATTGTATTTTAAAAAAATGTTTTTTTCCCCCCCAAGACAGTCCTTGATTCTTCATAATTTGCTATTAAGTTATTTTCCCTCTAAAATAATTCAATTTAAAGTAAATTGAGGGTTTGTGGTTTTAAACTCTTTTTAACACCTGCAACTTTTCTAGAAAAAATGCAAAGATGCTCAAGCAACAAGAAACAGGGCGGCGGCTTAGAGGGAATCCGGCTCCCTGGTTGGCTGGTTCCGCTGTCAATCATCCGTGACGGCTCCGCAGCACCTCCCACGGACGCACAGCGGCAGCGCAGCTTCCACCGACAATGATATTCAAGGCACTTGCGGCTCGTCTGCAGCGATAGGAGAAAAGAGGAGAGAAAAGAGCGAGCCTCACCTCCTCAAACAGCGAGTGAGGTAGGGAAAAAGAGCCAGAAAGCAACAGAGAGAGAGCGCGCGAGGACGAGAAGAGGCTGTGGAGTTAAAGGAAAAGACGACAGCGGCTTGGACCTCGCACGAGGAGTGTTTTTAATTGTCTTCGTTTCATTGTAGAAAGTGTCAAATATTCACACAGATTCGTCATGTCATCGTCCGGTAAAGACAACAGCGGTGCCCAACATGCCAATTACGTGGGACCTTACCGTTTGGAGAAGACGCTGGGGAAAGGACAGACAGGTTAGTTGGGACAGCTTGCTCACTGCATCTCCTTTAATTGCACTATTTATTATCGGAGCGCTCCGCAGCGAGTTGATATTTGGCCGGCTGGGTGTCTGCAGGTGATAAATAACTAACCGCTTAGTTACAAACACCTGCCAAGCCTTGTGGGTAATTTTTTGGAGGGGTTGTTGTTTCATGACTGAGCTGACATAATCATTGCTAACACAGTGGGACGAAGGGGATTTAGGTGCTTCACATTGGTTTGCTGGTTGTGCGTTGGCGTTGGACTGGGTGTGTGTGTATCAGGAGCGGAGCAACGTGGAAACCATCAAACAGCAAAAACGATGACAGTGTGATGGGCTGTGAAAATGAACTTTTTAGTGTCCTGGCTGCCCTGTTTGTGTGTATGTGTGTGTGTGTGTGTGTGAGTGTGTGTCCTGTGATTGGAGCAGCGCCGTTAATCCCGATTTGCCTGATACATTGATCTATTCTTAGTCCGCAGGCAGGCAGGGAAGGAGGCAGGCGTTTCTCCTATAGGCTCTGACTGCAATACGTGGGTTTCCTCCGATATGGAGAGTAGAGGGTCCCACCTTGACTGATTACACCATGAGCTGGGAAATAAGAGCTACACTGATCTACATTCACGCACCCCAGAGGGTGTAACATTGGCTTCCTGAATAATGAGCACATGCTTTATCTCAGTATGACAGCAATGACATTGCAGTTTGTTAAAGTTGCATAGCACACGTACAAATAACAGAAAGAGAGGACTTCCTGCTGTAACATTTGTAGGTATTTTCAGGTGATTCTGTATGTTTTGCATGGCTTGTTTTAGTATTTCAGGCTTGTTAGCACTGTACAATAAGAATCCTCTGCTGCGGTCAACTCCATGCAGCCAGCAGTGGAGCCATGTGAGAGGAGAGGCAGGCACAGCCCAGTGTAGGCAGAAGAAGGCAGGAGTGATGCAGCATGCTCTGAAACCTCACCACCCTTAAAGAGAGTAAGAGACTATTCCTCTTTATTCGTCTCCTCTCCTCTCAGCTGAGAGATTTTCCTCCCATCTGTTGTCTAAAACGGCTACAATACAGGCGTTGCTTCCCCTACCCGGTCCAGCTGGTCATGCTGAGCAGCCGTGTGCACGCGTTAATGTTTGTGCGTGTCTCTCAGACAGTATGCTTCTCTGAAATATTCACTTCATTCACCTGGAGAGTCCCCATGGTTTATTAATGAAGTTTGTCTCTTTGCCTTGCCGTACTCCTTCAATGACTGAAGGACGGCACACATTTTAGATACACACACGCAAATCCGTCATTAAATTTTAAAATCCAGAACATGTTGCATCCAAAGTCTGTGCAGCTCTGCTTAAAATGCAAGACATCGTGTAGTCTGCGGTGCGATGACTGAAGTATGATCAAACAATGTTGAAACAAAAAATTAGCGTTGCAGGATGTGTTGCAACTGATTCATAACAAATGCTGTATTAAAAAACACCTTGGCTAGTCTCCCTTTCTTCTTCTACACATATTTAATCACTTGTGTTTTCAGGGAGATCACTCGCAGCCAGACGGAGCTTTATTTCAGATGGCTCTCAGGAGTGTCTAATGGCTGTTTATGGTGGTATAGCGCCGGCTCTATGGTCCGCAGGGTACAGACGTTTAATGATATGGTGTCTCTGAGATCATCCTCGGCTTAGTATGTATTTACGTGCATGCATTTTACTTTCTAGCCTTTGAAAGATCGCAGAAGAGCAGTGAGCTAGAGGGCAGCGCGGATCATGACTTTTGACTTTCAATTTTGCAAATTTCAATAATGTTTCGCTTACAGAGGATTTCTAATTAAATGATGTGTATTCATTCCTAAAGCTTCCGGCCTGGTTTTCCAATTACTTTCCATGTGCATCATCAGTAACAGGGACCAGCGTTACTGTGTGTCTTCTGTGTTAGAGAAATCATTTGCTGACTGGCGTCTGTGTAGCTGCTCCATGCCAACCCTATTTTAGATTAATGACAGTGCATAATATCCCATTCGCCCATTAACCATTCGTTAATCTGTCAGATCTCTTTCCCAGGCCCCACGGAAAGGGCTGGCTTGGCAACTGCTAGCGGCCAATCAGCTGGGCCCGATCATGAGTGGCATCTGGGACGCTCCAGTGGGATCAATCCCTTGTGAGCGTTCCCAGGCTGCGGTTGGCTGGTATTATAGGAGAGGGAGAAAGCGGAAGGGCCTCTGGTTGATCTGGCTGTCCTGCTCACAGGAGTGGTGCTGTTCCGTGTTCATTAAGTGATTAGGGCCTTGTCCTGACACACACACACACACACACACACACACACACACACACACACACACACACACACACACACACACAAACAGTCACACACATGGCCACCGCTGTGGTTCTGGTTTGGCTCTCTGATCTAATCCCCTGCGCAGCCAAAGTCTCCTCAGCTCTCACTCACGCACTCACGTGGCCTGAAGGTAGCATGGGCTGGCCCACTCTAGCTTAGCAACTTAGCAGCTCCATGTTACAGCAGCAAGTCAAATGCATGGGGCAGGCTACATGCTAGTTCGGCTACTATGTCCCATGCTACATTCATTTATTTCTTCAGTGTACACCAGACTCGTCTCCCAGTCTTTGATGTGCCATATCCTCCAGTTTTCCTCCAGTTTTATCACTTTCTCTTCAGTTTCCGTAGATCATGTGTGTGATTCCATCTTTGTCAGGTGTGCATTGGGGCCTGATGGAGTCTATAGATATGGAGTGTCTGCATGGCTGGCTACTGATTGGGGCTAGAGCCACAGAAGCGTGGAGGCCATTTCCAGACTGAAAGGCCTTTAGGTGGAACCTGGCCTGGAGGTTGCGTCAGTGAGATGGTATAGGTGCTTTACGTGTGAGTGCGCCAAGTGTTTGCACTTTTCTCACAACTCTTGCAGTGTCCTTGCAAAATTGCCAATGAGCTTCTTTTTCTCTTAAGATTGAAATAGCTCAATGAGTTACCCTTTAGAATGTATAACGTTGTTTATCAGCCTCTCAAACCTCACGGAATCGATGTCAAGATGCTACAGCAACCTGAAAACTGAGATAACATCTACTATAATGTTTTTCTGAATCTTAGGACGTAGCCAAACATTGTTGGTTTGTCGGGCTGAATCATTGCTCTCACTAATGCGTTGGAAAACAGCGCCCTGCTTTGCCTTTGCCTTGTTCCTAAAGTCTGCTGATTAGTGGGATAGAGGCCTTTTGTCTGGAAAACGCTGTTAATCCAGAGTAAGTCCTTGTTTTTTTGGCATGACTTTAGTATTGACAGGCTAAGAGTTGTAGGTTGATGTGTAGGCTCCTTGATTCTTTGATTGACGTTTAGAGAGTGAAATCATGTGCGCTTCAGGGGCTTCATATTGACTGTTCATCTGACAAAGAGCTGCCTGTGAAGTTGTGTCTTGCGCTGTCGTTCTCTCTTTAGCTCGCTGTGTTTCTGTCTATCTGTTGGAGAGTTCTTGCTCTGGGTTCAGCGAGCTTACGAGGCATTTAATCCAGCATCCTGCTGGTTTTGTTGTTTCTATGTCAGCAAAGGGACGGTCAGCTCTTGCAGAGTTTCACTGATGCAGTGTTTGTGCATCTGAGATGGAAGGGAAGCCGTCATTGGTCTTTTTTTGCATTTATTTACACATGCACATGCTTGCACAATTTAACCAGGTCCATCCAGTACATTTCACGGTAACGTAAAACCGTTAATTCGACGTTGATTGATAGCTGGTTAGCCGGCGGTGGTTGATTCAGATCAATGGGCGCTCCCAAAGATTTCCTGTCTGCTGGAAGAGATCCATACTGTTTCGCAGCACATGATATTCCTGATGATGACAAGTGAGGAGGGAATGCTCAGTCGACGCTGTCAATGAAAAACCACTCGGCAAATCCACAGAAACTAAGTGCATCTGTGAGAGCATACGTGTGTGGTGCAGGTGCTCAAACTCTCGCTGACCTGTAGCCTCTGTGCTGTTTGAATCATCTTGATACCCGTGTTGAGCTCAAACACAGGTGTCTATC
The DNA here is from genome assembly GCF_022749685.1 of Semicossyphus pulcher. Lineage (NCBI taxonomy): Eukaryota > Metazoa > Chordata > Actinopteri > Labriformes > Labridae > Semicossyphus > Semicossyphus pulcher. Next base: position 21,454,284 of record NW_027211759.1, read on the forward strand.
TCAACCGTGTTCACGAGATTACCCAGAAAAAGTCCCCGGCTTTGACCTAAAATTGTCGACTGAAGGAAGAAATGAAAGGCTGCGATCACAGACCCCGTGTTTCACTGGGCTTGTTCAGGGATTCAAGTCAGAGAAGCCCTGACCAAATGGCTGTGCCGAGTTGCTCCCAGCTGGGTTTCGCCCCGTGTTAGCAAGCTGGATCAGAGCTGTGGAGCAGGAAGCCAAGCCTGCATGGTCTCAGCTGTTTGCCTGCATGGCTAAAGCCAAAGCTCTGCTCCCTCAGCCCTGAAATGTATCCTAAATGGTGGTGGTGTATGTTTGAGAGTGTGTGTGGCTAAGCCGATGCATATGGTGTCCATTTGTGAGCATTTAGGAATAAGTACCTTTGTTTCCGCTGTTTCTTTGCGCGCCTAAGGACAATACAAACACAAACAGAAACTCAGCCTTAAGTACACTGAAACAGGACTTCTTCTGCAGTCCGTGACTTTGACTGAGGTTATATAATGATGATTGTCTCTGTCATTTAGCGCCCCTCTCGTCTCATCCGCCTCACCCCATCTCTCTGTCCCCCCTTCCTCTGGCCGGTCAAGATTCATACAGGGACTCAGCCATGTGGTAAATCAGACAAGACCTCGGTGGAATTGCATCGATTGGGAGGAATGTATGTAGCCAACGATTTTCAGAGATTAATGATGAGGAAAGAGGTGGAGAACTGGGGGGAGGAGGAGAAGGACGGATGAAGACGAGGAGAAGGAGGAGGAGGAGTCGGAGAGGAGAAAAAAAAACCTTGAACTGAGCGAGCATGAAGCGGTCTTGAGCGCTCCGACTGCAGTGGAGGTTATTAATTAAGGCAAAGTATTGATCACTCTCTTCATTATCCTTCCCTCCTCCCTGATTTTCATCTCTCTATTGCTGACCCCCCAGAGGAGGAAAGGGCGCAATCTTTAGATGGGAGGTCAGTGAATAAGCGATTGGTTGCAGGAATGGTCTCTGAGGGCGATTTATGAATGAGCGTTTGTGAATGTATGCGTGTATGATTTTGGACAGGCTCCATCGCATCCTATTCGAGTTTCACCCCAACTCCGCTGATCCCCAGTCTGTGTTTCTCTGTCGTGTGTTACAGCGTGGAGAATCGGGTTAGGATGACATGCTTCTAGGGTCCATTTTCCCTCATTTACACCATGACACACCACCTCCCGTCCCCGCTCATACAAACACAATCTTTTCCCCCTCGCTCTGTCTGTCTCGCTGAGGTCCACAGCCCCGCTCGGCTGCTGTGTTTTGAGAAATGTGTTATCGCTTCATGCCATTTAGAATTTCATTGCACTACTTTTCCAGAGAGAATTCAAGCAGAAACACGCCGTTTCTCTTCCCACCTGGCTCCAAATAGTTACATTTATATACGACTTCACACTGTTGCTTCAATAAAATATGCTTTGTGATTCGTGTCCAGACATCAGTCCCAGTCTTTGTGCACTTTTAATGCTGCCAGTCAGCTGTCAGACGGTCAAAAAGTCAGCTACCTCGTCTTCAGGCCTTTTGTAAACACGGGCCATTTAAGACGTACAGTGTACTGAACGTCTGTGCGCGCAGCAGTGGGCTTAATCAGCCTGTTTCTCTCTCTCTCGCTGCCTCTCTCCCTCTCTCTCTCTCTCTCGCCCGGCTTAGATTAACCCTTACTGAGCCGCATGTCTGGCTTTGACTGTGAGAACGCTGGGTTGGTTGCCAAGCATGGTTGTCTGGTTGTCATGGTTTCCCTGCTTCTTGCTGGTTCCCAGTCTGCCCTCATGAAGAAAGAAAGGATATGCTCTTTCTTGCTCCCTCTCTCTCTCTCTCTCTCGCTCTGTTAGTGGCTGAAATCTAAAGTTAAAGTCACACTTTGTTTCATTGCGTGCAAGTTTGTCTTTTCCTGACTCATTTATTTGCCTGATCTCTACATATGGCAGAGGAAATGAGTATCTGAATGAATGCACGACTAGGTGTGTGTGTTTGCGTGCATGCCGGTGCAGGCCGCGTGCTTGTGCGTGTGCTCAGACATACGGTCATGGATCAGACAGGCTTGCCCTGCTCTGTGCTCTGCGCTGTGTGCTGTGTTCCCATTTAAATCTGGGAGATTAGCACATGTGGGGAGCCTCGGCTTTAGTCGCTGTCAGCTCAGCGAGCCTTGGCAGGCTGTCCTCAGATCAGGGGGGAAGCTCAGCGCTCATCCCCCCATCGCTGTCTGCCCTGCTGTACCTTATCCATTATCAAAGAGATGGGTGGGCCACTGACCTTGACTTTGGTACAGTTTTCTAACTGCTGCAGTGCACTTATACAATTCACACAGAGCCATTGGTCATAAGCCTGTATTAAAGTAGTTTAAAATGTGCTGAATAGAGCTTTTTGTATTCTGTTATTGCAAAACATGATTACAAAACAGTCTTATTCATTTTAACACTTGTTGGAATATTTCAAGATTTATTTGAGATTTACTGCATTTATGAAAGCTCCTGTTTCAATGGGTTTATTCAAAGGAGCAATTTGTCCCTGGAAAAGCCGGTCAAAGCTGGCTGCAGGCAATCGATTGAATCCGAAATACGACGAGAATATACAGGTGGATCGTCTAGAAAATCTTCAGGTCTGCAGTCTACATTTCAAAGCTGATGATTTTGAAAGAGACATGACATCGGAGGCGGGCGTCCTAGATTAAGGAAGTGTAGTTTAGCAAGCTCCCTGGCCTCCGCCAGATGATGCGTTTGACGTAGTCTGGCGGAGGTTTTCCAGGGCCCATTGGAGAAGCGGATAGCGTCCTCCAAAGGGACAGAGACAAATTGATTTTTTTTCCTACCATAATAGCATTAGCTCCACATAATAGCATGATAGGACTGAGGGTGAAAGTCGTTGCACTGGCCCTTTAATAGTTTCTTAATCCCTAGTTTTAATTGACTGTTCTTTCATAGACAGATAAAAAGGCACATTAATCCATTTTTTGTGCTTTGTGTGTAAATATAAATCAAGTGTGCTTTGTATGGATCAGCATCAAAGCACACAACTTACTTACATTTACATATTCAGCTAATTTGCCCTTTTCTCTTTGGATTTTCTGCCATTAAGAAAGTATTACTTTTACTTACTGAAGCGTTGTTGCCTTCTCAGTGTGAATACAGTGAATGAATGACTTTTAAATTACACAAACAGAGCTTTTTGCTTCAGCAGACCTGCTGGCAACTCCCCTCGGACTGTTTTCCAAGAAAAAAGTCCATGAATGAAAATGTGCGCTCATTTAGCGAGTGCGCTGCATCCCAGATGGCAGAAGGCAGGGTAATTGTGATGCATTCAGAGTTTTTCCACTGCCTCTCGCTCCTGTTGTCAGCACTTTAGGCTATAAAGCACGATGTCGCCCATGCCTGAAACACCTGAGATGTGGCCTGGCATGTGAAGGGAAGCAGACAGGCCTCAGTGAGATTAGGTTAGATGAGCATGACTGGTTACAAAGCAACAACCTGCGCTGGCTGCTTGTCTCTGTGGCACCGACTTCTGACACTTGGCCAGAGTAGAGAGAATAAACACCATGTTAGCCAGCTTGACTTATTTTATCTCGGCTGGGGACATCAAGGAGTCTGTTATTCACAGGGAGAGGAAGGAGGGGAGGGTCGCTTTGCTGTTCTGATGACTTTTGGGAGTGTTGATGAAAAAACCACCTGGATCACAGGTGTTGCTGCATCAGACAAACTGTTTCTTCTGTTTGCTTCTATTGCATTGCCACCATATCAGAGAATGGGTCAGCGCTTTGAGTCTGCTGCCAGGTCAAACCCTCTATGATGACTATCAAAAATCAGATCACAGGGAGACGTCATACTTGAGGCAGCGAGTCTGCACTGAGTCTGGTGTGAGTCTTTGTGTTTCTGACCTGAATCGTCGCTTCAGGCTGAGCTACTTTGCTCCAAATCTCTGGCCTTGTAGTGCTGTGCTGGTTTGCGAAAGTATTTCAGCATAAATCTTTTAATACGGCTAGCACGCTCTCCCACTTGGATGTTGCCCTATTTCTATTGGCCGATGCTTGGGCAACATGCGCTCTAGCGTTTTCCCCTGTATCGTGATGTAACCTCTGTTAATGGGAGGCTGCTGTACGCTCGGAGGAGCCCTACAAACATCGAAAGATCAGGTGCTGTGTTCATAATGTTTTATGCATCACCAAAGTAGTCCACTTTGCAGCAAGTTTTGTGTTCGCTCATGCAAACTAGACCAGAAAATCTCACATCGATTCTTCTGTCATCAGTAAATTCTTTAAAAATACGCCCCTATAATCTGAATTTCAGACTCACCGTGTCATGAATAATGATGACTTTGCTTTTCCCTTCTATAGCCGACAAATGTGAGTCAGTAAATCCAATTCCTTTCTGCAGTGAGGTCAGAAGCCATAATGAAGGCCTTTGTACAGAAGGAATAATCCATCAGCCACATGACCTTTTGGCCTTTTACAATCCAGTGAGTGCACTCTGTTACTGATGTCTTTTTCAGGGGTCAAAAGCATATTTGATCTTTTTCTTTCTTCCTCTTTCTTCTTTACTCGCTTATTCCTCCTTTGGTGTCTTTTCTTCCATCTTTTTGTGCACTCTTTCATGACTAATGGAAGAGTTCGAAGGACTGATTAAGGGAAAGAGTGATGAAGGAGGCGAAGGTTTCATCTTTTTATCCCAGATGGTTGACTTTTTTTTTTCTTATTCATCGCTAAAAGCTGCTTATTTCAGATGTTGCCGCCGTGCGTACACGTGCGTGTGTATACTTGTGTTTTAGCGTGCGCCGCGTGTTTTCCGGGCTCTCTGCCGACACATAACAGCGTCTGAGAGCTGTAACTCATGGGACATGGATGAACATGAGAGAGGCACAGCGGAGGCGGGGGGCCACGCTCACAAAAGGACACAGTTTCTGAGTGTGAAAAAAGAGTCGCAGCGGTAAAGCACCTCTCAGGGTCACTGCGTCTATTGTCATTCAAATCCAGCACAAACAAGCACACAGGCGCACAGTTGCACCCTCACGTGATGCACACACACAGACACACACACACACAGAGGCAGGAATGTGCTGTGCGGCAGTATGGAGGGGATGCTTTTTAGCTCCTACAGGAATCCCAGCTCTGCCTGTGACTGCAGCAGAGCTCTGACGTCATGAGTGGAGGAAACGCAGCCACAGCAGGGAGAAGTGCTCGCAGTACGGAGCCTGAGGACACACACACACAAACACGCACACGCATTCTTGTGCCTTTAGGACATTTATGCAACTTGTTTCTTTACTTTTCAATCCTGTCCTCTGTTTAACCTCGAAAGAGTTGTTCACTTTTCATACAGTCATTATAAAGAACATAAATATATTGTTGTAGCTAATGTTTCATGTGCCTCTTCACATGCTGAGGCCATGAGTGTGGCTCTGCTGCAGTAAGTTGTAATTGTGGTTGCTCAGCTGCTGTCCTCAGAGCTGTTTTGATGTGTTGTGGTTTGTATAATGAGAGCATGAATGTGAGCCAACATGTCCATTTGTGTGTGTCTGTGTCTCTGCGCACACAAGCGCTGACGACATATGCAGCCTTGATGCGTGTGGCACTGCGTGTGTTATTATGATCATTATGACTTTTCTCACTGTGTAATGCACTCTGCACCTGTTTGCTTCTTTTGGACATGCATTTCCAGCTTCCTTCCTCTTTATTTTACATCCGCTCAGTGCGTCTTTTTGTGTTTTTTTTCAGCTTTGTGTGTCTGTGAAGAAAATATAGTTGTGGTGCTTCTGAAAAAACATTTGTGTAACAGCATGCAGATCACATAACTCAAAGAAACAGTAGTGACATTGTTTAAAGGTGGGGTATTATGCTATTGTCAAGCTTCATATTTCACTCTGTGATACCTCTGGAGTAGCTTAGCATAATTCACGTTTAAAAAAACTAATTTTTCTCACCCTGGTGCTCTGTGCAGGCCCTCATACAGCCTCTGCCTGAAACCCCTCAGTCAGCTCTGTCCCTTTTAAGAAACCCCGCCCCTACAAGCCCGCTTTCTTCTGATTGGCCAGCTCTCTGAAGCCTGCCGAGGGGCAGAACTCAGTGTTTGATGCACGCCTCCTACCCTGTGGCTGTGTGACAGAGTTCTCAACAAACAGTACATTTCTTGTCCTTTTGAAAAGTAAATGCTGATGTCTTTCGTTCACAGCCAAAGAAACACTTTCTCCAGTACATTCTTAACCAACACGAGCAGAGCCGTTGAGCAGGGTGATGGAGTGAAAAAATTCTGACCGAGCTGCTGGGTGGGCGTGTCCTTGAACCGTGCCAGAGGCAGGAAGTTCTGCTGTGTCTTGGGCAGATGCCCAAATATAGAGGTCCTCCACTTTGTGACATCACAAAGTGAAGCACCTGGAGAAGTCTGTCTGAAACCTTGCGTTCACAGCCAGATACTTTTTCAGCAGGGGATTACACCAACAAACGTTTACCTACAAATTAGAAATTTCACCCACGTTTAGTTTGGACATCCAACATTATAACACTGTATCTTTAAATGTGAAACAGCATAATAACCCCTCTTTAAAGCCCATACGTTTAAAACTGCTTTGCTCATTCTGTAGCAAATAAAACTGACTTCCTTGCCTTGAAATGTGGAACTTATTCTAATTTATTGCAGCATATTTCAATAGAAAATAGTGTAAAGACTGTTTTGCTACCAGGGTATTTCTTATGTAACATAATAACCTGATATAACTGCCGCACTGCCTTCCTTCCTATACATCTGACCCAAGAAGTTGTTTATACCTTAATAGACACACCACACTCTACACCCTCTTTTCTATTCCTGTATCCATTATCCCTCTATTCCTGCTCTTCATGCCACCCCCTTCCTCCTTGACCCCCTCTCCCTCCTTCTTCCTTGTTCCCTCGCTTGCTGCCTAATGGAGGTATTCCCCTGCAGCCTCCCGGCCTCGCACTACCATTCTGCTCAGGTAGGGCTCATTTCATGCAGGATGATTATATCTCACTGGCAGCAATTCAGGGGCTGGATAAGCCAGAGTGTTGTGGGCCTGCACAATGGCAGAAGAAATTCAATTAAATCTTTACATATAGCCTACTCCCCCTGCAGTGTATACCTGCCAGTCTGCAGACACGCAGGAGCATTACACACACACAGTCTGCATGTACCACCCAATCCCAATTTCCACACAGATACACATGAAAGTATGCATGTAAAAATGCACATTTACATACAATATAGCAGACATTCATTCACACATAATATAGTCACTAGGGCTGTATCTGCAGGGATGTTTGTTTTAATACTACATTATGATGAGGCTTGTGTAGGGCATGAATTGTTATGAGAGTTATGAGACCCCTTCCCCCTCCTGCTCTTCTATCTCACATCCCTCCCACTGAGAGGGAGAGAAAAAACAATGTTTGTTTGCATTATAAATAGCATATCATACACACAACCATGTGTAAGTATGTGTGTAAGTGGGATGTAAAAAGAAGACGACCATAGTACGTCTAATGGTAGAAGCACATCATGTGTTTGCTTTATGAGCCAGAGCTGCTAATTGCTATAAAGACTGATTGGAGCACAATGTATCATCATACTGCACGTAGTTAAACCACAGAGGAAGATAAAACAGTGTGTTTGTTACCTCCAGTCACTTCTCATGTTTTATCATTCATCACGTTTACGTTCAGATTAAATAATGCAATACTTTCAGTGTGTTTGTCACGAAGTAGTACAGAATAAGAGAGTTAAACTTGTTGACATGTCTGCAGATTTGAAAACAATGTAGAAAAATGATACATAATTGATGCATTGGATTGTGCCACAAGACGCTGCACAGGATGTGCCAGTGCTGGTGCAGGAAGGTGTTTTTAAATAATTATGACCATTGTATTGCGGGCTGCAACTCTCTGTTGGTTTATTTTCCCCTTAAAGCTCCTGTGAGGAACTTTCAATTTGTGTTGATTTTGGCGCCCCCTGTGGACAAAGCTGTACCTCTTATCTCTTTGCTGACACTACAGCTGATGGTTATATTAGTAATCCGTTCTTTTAGCAATCAACTGATTGTTTAGTGTTTAATCAGAAAAATCTTAAGGCAATGTCTTAAAACAGATTTGCTTGATAGACTCTCCAAACGATTATTTTTATTATTGATGTCTGCCTACTTTATTTCATATCATTTGTATTGTGTACAATTAGTGTCTTATAATAGCAGTCTTTTTGCATGTTTAAAATGTTAAATTTTTTCCCATAGCCATTTGTCTGAAATGCTATAAACTCAAACAGATTGATGAGTACTCCATCCCTCCTGATGGGACATTTAAAACCTGCTTTTTTTACGAGGAATAATAAAGACCTTCTTTTACAGTTCAGTCAGGCTGTGGAGATGCCTCCTCTTCAGCAGGAAACGGGGAACATTTGGTGTTTGTTGGCTCGTGTTTCTAATGCCCTTAAGCTTGTGATTGTGTCTGAACGACTGGCGCTGATTAGGCTTGCATGGGACCTGAATTTATTACTGTGTCTTCAGCAGTGTCATTATACTCCAACCTCTTATATTCACTCTTTAATGAGACTTTATGAAATATTCAAACCTTTACCTGGAGGAGCGCAGTCTGCGTGTGTTTTTGTGTGCCTGTCTCTGTATTCCTGCATATCTGTGAGTGTGTATCATTACTTTTTGATCTCTCTGTTAGCGGCGACAAACCCAGCAGGGCAAGACGCAGACAGACAGAGGAATACATTTACACACACCTGCACACAGACGTGATTCGAGCTAGCGTAATGATTTGTTATCCCGAATTTACCCTCCCAGATAATGACTAATACAGGCTAGATCAGGCTCATTACGCCAGAGAGCGATGTGCATGTGTGTTAGCCTTACTGTGGGCCTCCTCTCTCCACCTCTTTCTTTCTATGTCTGTCTCTATCAGAGCTCAACACTAAATCAAGAGGACCTTTTAATTAAAAGACACATTTTCTCTGCCCTAAACACACTATAAATAGGCCGAGCTGCCCGTAGAAACAAGCAAAAATGCACACAAAACGCTCGGCCGCTGTCGCCTGCTTCTCCGAAACATACACTGTGGGCTGTATATCAAACTAAGGCATTAAAAGAGGAGCTGAACTTTGAGAGAACCATCTGACTCCCCATGTCTTTAAATCATCCCCTTCTCCAGGAGAAGCACCTAATATACCCCCCTCGTCTTGTTTGCCTTTAGGAAAAGCCCCCCCTCTTCCTGCCCCTGTCCCCTTTTGAAGAGCTCTTTAATGAAGTGCTCTTGTTCCCTTTGAATTAAACCGTTGCAGTTTCTATGTCACGTATGACAAGCTGCACATATGAGGTTACAGAGATGAGTACTGAGAGCTCACAGAGGCCCTCTCCTGGGGGCCGGGATGTGTGTCCAGGCTTTAGAGTTATTCATTAAGCCGGTCCCAGGACTCACATCAGGCCTCTCCTGGTTCACACAGAGGCACACAGACCTTGGCTTAACATCTGCCTCGCACACGTAACACACTCTGATGTCTTACAGAGAGGATCAGAGTGGTTGGAGAGGTGGAAAATGGTCCTTTATCTATCTGGCCCTGTATAAAGTGATTACTCATCCCCCATTGGGCGCTTTCAGAGTTTAACGGCTAAAACAAACTAATGGTGTTTATTCCACAACGGCGTCTAAGCCGGTGTGCTTTTAAATGTGTTTTTAATGTATCTCTGATGTGTTGCATGGTGCAGTTTCTCACTTATATTTCTTACGTTCTTACCACTTTGGAGCCCTTTAAACTCACAATACATGCACTCACATGCTCCCTGTTTTTCACACATGTATACACACATGCAGATGTTCCCTATGGGGGTTAATTAGGGCGGGATTATTCAGTGCAAGGGATCTGATGGAGCAGCTCTGGCAGTAATGCTGCTTCCTAATCACCCTCAGATGAGCCAAACACACATGCGTAAAGCTCCATAATGATTTTATTAATGCAGAGAACACATGTGAATATGGTCATGCCACATGTTTGCCAGTGCGTAAATGCACATCATGTGTATCACTGTAAGTGTGCGTGTGATTAATCTCTGAGGGCCGGAGGTGATGGGGTCAGAGTGAAGGTGCCCGAGGAGCTAATGACAATGATTAAGGAGAAGGGCTGGAGGGGCTTAAGCTTCATCGGCTCCTCCTCAACATACTGCCCCATCCTCAGGGCGCCAGTGAGGAAGATGAGCAGGAACTGGACCTACAATAGGATCCAACTTAGTTCTTAGTTTCTATCTTCTGGAATGAAGAGTTAGTTTTTCTTTCACTTTATTGTCTAATCTCTATTTACAGATTCTACATAGAAAGGTAGAATAAAGCAATAAAGCAGAGAAGTGGGTTTTAGGGATGGCAAGTGTTCTGGTTTCCGTTTGTAGTTCTGTCTGGTTCCGAACCTAGGATAAGTAGTTCTGGCGAGATGCCAGGGTCATGAAACCAAAAGGTTTTACCCTTCAAAAACAACACGCAGGCAATGGTGATCGATTGCCTGCGTGTTGTCCATCGTTGAAGTAAACATGTCAGACTATGAAAGTGATGAGGAAGATTTACCTTTAACGACGGATCCAACGGGACCTCTAAGGGCACGATACGTGTCAGGAAAACGGTGAAATACGTGCGGTGGAATGTTTTTATTACGTTTGGAACCGGCCGGAACTCCGACCACGGGACTCTGTGAGTAAGTTAATAGTTTGCATCCACTACACTACTAGCAAGTATTTCAAACAACTTTGTGTCCAAAAATCCTAACTGTCACTTTAAAATAAATCACAAGAAAAACAGTTTATTTTTCTGTAAGTAATGCAGCACGCGGAAAAGCCGTTTATGCTACCCGCTGGCTACACACCCGACACGTTCACCGTTGTCCCCAGAGGCTATATCCTCGTCAGACTATGGCCGATGGGATCCGAGATTGTTGTCATTCAAACAACCCCTTAGAAAAACAAGTCTGTGTGACTGTTTCTTGAGTCTATGTGAGTGAAAAGAGTGTATTCTCTATTACAGTACCCCCTCTCCCAAAGGACAGCTCTTACTCATTTTAAAACTTGCACAGCTCGTCATTAAAAAAGTCAAATCTGCAGCTATTAGCAAAAGCTTTATGTGATGGATCGCCTCATTTAGCTGTGCAGTGTGTCGCAGGGCAAATTCAAATGTGCCTATAATCCTCCGTCGGCTATTCAACATATTACTTAAAACAGCCGTGTTTGCCTTTAAATATCTCCCTCATCTTAGGCCCGCCTTTGTTATTAATTTACTCTATAATAGTCTCCAGAGGCACATGGGAATAGACGACTGGTGCGTGATGGGAAAGACAGATCTAGTGTTTGCATTGTTTGACTAAAGCAATATTTAACTTCTTATAAGTTCTTCTAATGACTTGGACGACTGATTGGTCCAATTATGATAACACAAATAATGCTCTGCTTTTTTTTTTTTTTTATTAGTTCATCCAGTTAGCAAAAACAAGTTAATTAAGGCGAGTCAAATCAGCCTGTGAGATATTCTTTGTTTGGACATGAAATAGCTTTTAAATTGCCTGACTGCTCAAATATTTCCAATCAAAAATCGCAAATGATCCCCATCATATTAAAATCACTGCTCGCTTTAATAGGGCTTCCCTGAGTTCCCCGAGCATGTAGGGATATGCGAGTTAAATCCACATCCTTAGCGCCGTGCAGGGCCGAGACCGACCTCAGAGCTCAGGTCTTTTTTTTTTTACTAACCTCATATTTTTTCAAAGCTGCTTTCTCCTGCTCCTCTCACTTCCTCCCCCCTCCCTCCATTTTCATCCTCCTTTTACTCTTCCTTTCCTCGTCAGCCTCCCTCGTCACTCTCTGCGTCACCTTGCTTTTCCTCTCCTCCTCCATCCCTCTGCGTTACCCTTTTTCCCAGCCTAATGGGATCCCCGGTGAACATGTCTCCCCCTCTCCCTCTCTCTCTGCCGTCGTTCTCTACAATATCCTCACTTATCGCTGCGAAGTTAATGAAATGGAGTACAAGAATGACCCCTCGCTTCTATTGCTTCCTTTCCTACAGTATCTTCATCCCCTTCGTCCCAACCCCCCTCTTCTTAATACCTTTATTCCTGCGTCCTTGTTGCCTCGAAAAGACTGTTTGAAAGATTATTTTACTCCCCTCTCTCTCTCCCGTCTTTGACTCTAAACCCTTTTCTTAGCGTGCAATCAATAACGCTGTAAATGCATTTCTTCCCTTCCATGAGTGTTATTATCTCCCACAATCCTTTTGAAGTTTCTGCAGCCTTACCTGATATTTAAATGGAAAAGCCTGCACGCGCTTGTTCATGTGTGCTTATTAAGCACAAACACCACCTGCCTGCCTGCTTCCCCAGCCTCCTTTTTAATGCTTTCTTCTCTCTCACAGGCAGTATTAGGCTTTTAGCAGTGACCCAGTGTAAAGGCTGTAATGTATAGAGTGAGAGGAGCTCTCTCTCTGTGTGTGTGTGTGTGTGTGTGGGTTTGCCCTGCCCTGTGTTTTCACCAGGGCTTATCATCTCCAACCTCTCTACCTGTCAGAGATGTCACACATGGTGTTGCCCACACAGATGGCTTTGTTGGTGGGCTGTGCATGCGTATAATGCTGTCACAGCATGTGTGTGTCTCTGTGTGTCTGCGTGCGTGTGTGTGAGAGTTTACTCTGTCTGACTGGTGTCTCAATATAACGCACAAATTCTGCCTGTAGCTTTGCTCATGTGTTTGTCAATAAGGAAAATACATTTGTGCTCTGGAGAAATTATCCGTCACAAAGCCACTTTACTGATGCTGAATAAAGACCCTCACACACACACACACACACACGCGCGCGCGCGCTCATACACACACACATAGAGCACATGCAAGCACGCCACATGTGCCGGCACACCCGGTGAGTTCAGACAGCATGTCAGCATCTCACAGCGAGTGCTTCCAATCAAGACAGTGATGCTGAAGTCAGACCCCCCTCTGCTTGTGTTCAGTCACCCTCCTGTAACCCCGCCCGCCCGCCCGCACGCCCACCCACACAAACACACACACACATTCACAGTAATAAACACTCACACTTGAGAGCGAGTTGTTGATTTGCTTTATACAGCAGCACAAGAAGAGAGTGGGAGTGCCAGTTATATATATATACATATACTCTGTATGTGTGTATTACTGCACCTGTTTGCTTTAGCACCTGACTGCCCTCATTGGCGGACACCCCATTATAGTCACATATGGTCACCATGGTAACTAACATACCTGGTTTCTGTGTGAACAAGTGACTCCACTGGTTATTGCTTTTAAGCTTGCTTGCAATGTTTCTATTGAAACCCCCTTTGTTCCCTTTCTTTCTATATTTCCTTGATTTACCCATCATGCATTTCTTATGTGATTTCAATAACGGTGACACACAGGGTTCATCATTTCCCCTCACAGCTGTGATCAGAGAGAAGCAGAGAGATCTCTATAATGCTGCTCTTTATTCGCTCATGTCTGTACATTTCACTGTGTCTTTGAAAGTCCAGGCCACGCTACAGAAGGGGGACCATTGAGGGGAATATTATGTCATCAAAGGCCCATGAGGGACTGAGAAAAACGATTATTTCTGTCTTTATTATGTTATTTTGCTTGAGTGATCGACTTGTTGTTTTCTAAAAAAAACAGCGATGAATGGCCTTCACAAATTCCCAGAGCAGGTGGCACGTCCATATTGTTTGTTTTGTTTGTGCAACAACATAAAACCACTTTGTGCCAACTGTTCAAAAGCAAAAGATATTAAATTCACGATTATGGGAGTCGAGCAAAATCAACTCAATCCAACTTTTTAGGAGGCTGAACCAACACACGTTTGGATTTTGTCTGTCAGAGTCCATAGTGATGTCTGAGTGAAGTTTTTCAGTCACTCTTTAACAGAGGTGGAAGTTTCATGTACTTTTTTGAGTATTTTTCAAAGTAAAAAAAAACAGGCCAATCAGATCAAAGTGTCATGCATCGCGTCAAAACAGCGGTGCCACTTGATGTTCACTGAGTCCGAAGTGAAGAAGGAGAGCTTGACACAGACTGAAGGAAGTTCTTTGTTTAACCAAGAACAGCCGTTAGATCGCTCTCTTCAAAGCCACCAGACTCCATTAACAAAACAGTAATTTTACCTAGCAGAACATTGGACGTGCTGGTCTACCGCTGCCTCGTTACACGTCGCAACACATGTTAGTTCGGAGCCGAACAAACCCTCTAAAACCCCACACAATAACACAAACAAACTAACTGATCGAGGCAGCGGTAGACCGTCAGCAACTCCCGTGTTCTGTGAGGTAAAATTACTGTTTTTGTCAATGGAGTCTGGTGGCTTTGAAGAGAGATATACAACTGCTGTTTCTAGTTAAACAACGGATCTTACTCTTTGACAAAAGGTCCATCTGTCGTTATTTTGACACCAAAACATGTAAACACAGGACTGCTTTTTACTTTTACTTGAGTCAGTTTTTAGACAAGTACTTTTACTTTTACTTGAGTTCAATTTCAGTCAATAGAGTCTATAGAGGAAACTATGAGGTGGGTAAGTTAAAGGATATATTGGAAAAGAATCAAGTGAGTATAAAGGAAAGGAAGGAATAGATGCATAGATAACCCATGGGAGGAAAAGAGGAGTTTATCTACTAGGATTAAATATCATTCTGGCTCGGCCCCGCCAGATTACCAACCTGCCCACTGGAGTGCTATGAAAACGCAGGCAGATTAGGCGCACGCACGTGTTTGAACACCCACGTGCGAGCACATAAACACACAAATAATGTAGTGGATTAGGCCTCACTGCTAACCCCAGGGCCCGGGTGAAGCAGATGGCTGCCCTTTTGTATTGTTATGTAACGCTACTGAGAACCGATCCACATGCAAACACTGCACATTTCACTGGTGCACATACAAACAAACTCATATGTTTATATTATATATATTTTGTACTGCATATGTTGGATCCTTTAGTTGCCAAATTAGTCGGAGTTTGGAAAAAAATTGCTCAAGATTACTGAGAAAGAGGACGAGCGAAGTTAAGGAGAAGAGATGGAAAAAAGAAGACAGACGGAGCGTCGTGTTGTGGGAGGGCAGTGGCACAGAGCCAGCGCTTTTGGAGAAGTGCCATACAAGCATGCCATCACACGAATATACGTACACACAAACCACACACTCGTACACAAAACCATCCCAGTATGGTGTTGGGGCGAGCCAAGGTGACCTAACTAGGTGACGGGAGGGTCACATGCCAACAGGGCTGACTGATGTCACCGTGGCAATCTATGTCAGAGGCCGCTCAAAGAGAGAGAATGGGGTGAGGGGCCAGGGGCCGGTGTGTATGTTTGTGTGTGTGTGTGTGCTTGTATGTCATCTGTTGGCAGGACCTGTGTGTGCTGTGGAGGCAGGCGGAGTCAGGCCCTCAGAGGACTCACCGACATGCTGACATTGAGGGAGTCTGTATGGTACAATATGGGGCGGTTGTAGGGCAAGAATCCAATTAACAGTTGCTGGTCGTTGTGCTGCTCTGAGACTGAGATACACCGATCAGCCATAACATTATCACTTGCCTAACATTGTGTAGGTCTCCCTTTTTGCCACCAAAACAGCCCTGACCCGTCGAGGCATGGACCCCACTAGACCTCTGAAGGTGTGCTGAGGTATCTGGCACCAAGACGTCAGCAGCAGATCCTTTAAGTCCTGTAAGTTACGAGGTGGGGCCTCCATGGATGGGACTTGTTTGTCCAGCACATCCCACAGATGCTCGATTGGATTGAGATCTGGGGAATTTGGAGGCCAAGTCAACACCTTCAGAGGTCTAGTGGAGTCCATTACTCGACGGGTCAGGGCTGTTTTGGTGGCAAAAGGGGGACATACACAATATTAGGCAGGCAGGTGGTCATTATGTTATGGCTGATCGGTGTGTCATGGCTTGGAACATTTTTCCAGGCAAACAGCGATGATTGCTTCGAGCCAAGAAAAGGAAAAATAGAAAATGGATATTTCCCAAAAATTGACTGACAGCTATGAGTGATTGCTTTTACATTGTCCAGCCTAAAATATAACAGAATGTAGCAAGATTTTGCAGTTTTTATAAGATATTTGTATGAAATGGGTTAGGTTTATAAGCTGTATATATTTAGGATATACTTTTTGTCTACTAAAAAGGCGTAATTGAGAAAATCTTTACCTTTCTGTTCTTCAAATTTGGAAATATGAAAGCCTTTGTAAGAAGCAACAATGTCCCAGTTGTCAGCTGTCAAAACACGTCTTCTTTAATAACTCACTACTTGTCTGCCGTGAGAGACGTGTCTCTTTGGAGGAAATAATTTGTCAACCTCAGCCTCAGTGGTCGTTTGCCGTGAATCACCGATATATTTTCTCCACCTACTTGAGCCGGTCTATATTTGAAACAGTGATTCATACAGAAAGGTCTCTGTCACTCTCGTTGAGCTTCTTTGTCTATCTGTCACCCTGCTGTCCCACGTACGCCTCATTATTAGCAGCTCGCTTGGTGGTGGTGGTTGTGGTGGGGGGGGGGGATCATAAACTCCTCACCTCCTTGGTTCCCCACTTGTCCCCCGCTCCCTCAAGGATGCGTCTGCAGATAAGACAGAGGAAGTAATTACCAGGAATGATTCACTGGTTTCCATTTCACGTTACAGAGACAGACAGATAGACAGCACGGTGAGCTAACCAGTCCCTCTGGGTCCTGATGACACCACGCTCATTTGTAGGCACATAACACAAAGAAAGTCAAGCATCTGATGTGATGTTTCACACAAAGAGGTAACTTTCTCTGAGCTTATACTTTGTTTTAGGGATATATACTTTAAGGGGCAGTGAGAAAGTCTTTTAGAAGTTGCTTTATTTGTTGCACTTGAGCTTGGATTTTACATTTTGGTAGACTTAAGTGCAGAATTTTAATCTTCACTGCAGCGCCAAGAGGTGCAAATAGAAGTTCAACCATGCTGTGACACAGTGACAGATCCCAAGGACTAAAAAAAACAAGATATGGAGGGATAAAGAAGGCTTAGACAGACTTACTGTCAAAAGAAAGCAGGAAGTCGTGTTTGAATGTGGCCCAGAAGTTGGAAGCTTTCTATTGATTTCTAACTCACTACTGGAAGGCCTCTAATGGCTCATTGGGGAGCGCAGTGTTTATGAGGAGTGTTTACGTGGGGAGTTAAAGTTTCGCTTTATTGGCCTGCAGTTTTCCCGAACAGCAGAAGTGTTTTAAAAATATGGGGTAAAAATAGTTTGGGTGATAAAACCACGATGACGTGATAAGTCATATTGGACACATTGGGGGAGTGGTCGCCTTTAGTGTTTTGTAGCACAAAGGGCAAACTGATGGGACGCTGTTTGGACTTAATGCAGCAAAGGGTTACTCTAAGGTGAGCTCACAATCTCAGGCATGTCTGAGAGTGAGGATTCTCCTGGGGAAAGTATTGTTTCTCTTCCTCTGTCTGACTCTAGACTGCCGTTAGCTTGTGGTTGTAGATCATCTCTTATTTATAAGTACATATCTGCACATGCATGCATATTTAGGCCTGGACACTTGCAGTGCACATTGTACAAGCGTATTAAATTTCTCTCGCTTTAAGAGGAATAATAATACTCCAGCATCCATTCATGTTTTTGTGAGAACAGCCAACTGTCATCTCTGAATCGCTCAATGTCAGAGCACTTACACACACTCACGTTTTATGTTGCATCCCCTTTTAACCCCTTCTTCTGTGTTTCTGTTTTTCCTCTCCTGCTACTGGTGAATCCCTGACATGACACAGCCCCCCTCTCTAGTTCTGCCCCCCATGGCTGCCTGTCAGCCGGCAGACAATAGGGACCGGGGCACATTTGCCTTTCTAAAGAAGCAGCCTACCTACCACACTTTCTCCATCTCTCCTCATCTTCCTCTGCGCTTCTTTTCTGTCATCTGTGATCACTCATTAATATGTCACAGACCTGTGTGTGTGTGTGTCTGCCTGGGTGTGTTACAGGAGGCCTATCAGTATAAGAGAGGCGGGGAGCTCTGTGATTGGGTGAAATGCAGGGATGTAAAGGCCAGCCTCGCTCTGTCATGTGACAACTCTCATCACTGTGAACATGCCTGATAACAACGGTAAAGGTCAGAAATAGGTAGGGCACCTACAAGGAGGACTGAACTACAAATGTCTGTGAGTTGAGGTGGAATTAATAAAACAAGAGCTGCAAGAGGAACATTTGTGAGGCTGGCCTTACCTGTTTGTAACTTTAGTTTTTGGCCATTAATGTCTTTACTAATGGAGGATAGTGGATGGTATTGGAAATAGGGGAAGAGAGAGAGTGGGGGATGACACACCTGCATCAACGACTGTGGCCTCTGTACATACTTAAATGGCGCTCCACCTTTTTTTTACTCAAACAGATCTTTACATGGCATCAGAAGGACTTTAATGGAATAATTTGACCATTTTGTAAGAAGACTTTTTTTGCATCATTGCCCAGTAAAACACGAGAAGGTTGACACCACCCTCATGTTGGTACTGCAAATATGAAGCTACCAATAGCAGCCAGGCTGTTTCCACCTGTTTCCATTCTTTTTGGCAAAGCTAAGCTAACCAGCAGCTAGCAGTGGCTTCATGTTTACTCTACAGACACGGGAGTGATCAAGATCTAAGACCATCTAATCCTCGGCAAAAATAGTAACTTGCTTTCCAAAAGACAACAATACAACAACAATAAAAGAAACAGCAAAACTAAAAAGAAATGCTAGCGTTACACCCCACCCTAAGGCGGCCACAATCTGACCCAAAAATAACCAAGTGAAACACCTTAAAACACTCACATACATGGGATTTATTAAAGGACAATTAACAACCAAATCATTAACTGAAGACCAACAAAACCAGAACACAAAATCCCTGCTGAGCGGCAGAGCAACAGCAAAAGAAGCGTCTCTCTTCAGATGTCATGTCTGGGGTTTTTAAGCACCTAAGACCCGTTGAACCTCGTTGAGCGATCACCTGGGAAGAGCTGGGAAGACACAACAGAACAGGGAAACATAATATACTTATGCACTAATTCATGAGGTAGGCAAATACAACTACAAACATATCAACAGTCAGATACATATTAAAAACAGATGAAAATTGTATATAAGGTTGTTTCCCAAAATGTTCAAAGTACTCTCGATATAAACTCATCAAGTGGAGCCGGTTTCCTCTTTTGTTCTGCACACAATATAAAATAAGGTTTTCAACTCCAGCGCGCACGCAGCAACACCTGCTAAAAAAATGGCATTGTTTGGTTGCATCCTTTTTATTATTTAAATGCAGTTTGTTTTTATGCTTTAATGGGAAAATGAAAGACAGAGGCGGTAACAGACAGAAATAAAGGTTAATACACACAAAGAGGAAGATTCCTGCACTGCACCTCCACCCCCCCGCCCCCTCCCTGAGGAAGAGGAGCAGCTTTATGTTTAAAACATCACTCCGGCAGAGCAAGGTTCAGCTAGAGTTAAACGCTTTGATCAACACGCTCTTTGTGCTGTATGTCTGACCTGTGTGTGAGCTAACAGGGGCTTCTGAAGGGTGGATGCTGCTCAGCATGGGGACTCGGCAGTCGTGCGAACCGGGCTTCACTCCGCTTTAGGCTGGGTCTTGAGTGTGCGTGCCTCGGGCTCTTCTTCCTGAGTGGTCCCTGGGTGCTCCTCAAACTGTCATACTGATGCACACACACACACAAACACACACGCTGGAGCTGGTTCTAGAAGTTCACCTGGGGATTGACAAATACAGGCACATGCAATACACACATATGTGCAGATGCATGTGTAATGCTTAAACGTGCACACAAACACACATGTAAACAGACAGCAGGCATGCTGACTATGGCCCCAGGCAGCAGGGATCAGTGAGGTGCTTAGGAAGGCTGAGGGTGAAGACGGGGTGAACGCAACAATCACTGCAGAGTGTCATCTCAGGTCACGGCTCCAAACACTGTCAGCTCCACAGTGTCAACCACAGTCGAGTGTATATAGCATACAACGCTCCTGCAAATGATCCAACACATCATTGGGACATTATTGTGACTCAGGGACACTTCATCCTCTTAATGCATGTGATGCATTAGTCTGCAGTTTGATGCGGGCGAATCCTCTTGTTGTGGATTTGTTGTCTTGGCCTAGATCGGGGCTGCCAGCGCTGTTGGAAGGGGGTGGGGATATATGTGTTATGTGTGTGTGTATGTGTGTGCGGCAGAGCTGCAGAGCCCCGGTGAAGTTGATTCCTGTCAAGCCCGTAGCACCACACTCAGACAGGGCTTGACCAAGCGTTTAAACACTGCTCTAGGATTTCCTGCTAGTATGGGCTGAGTGGAAGTGTCAGTCAGTGAGATGTGTGTCCGTGTGTGTGTAGGATTGGCAGAATCGAGGGGTTTTGGCAGTTCAGGGAGGCCAAAAAGGTTGGCGGGCTCGCTTTTGGCATCAGAGACAAAGAACAAAAGAGAAGTTGGGTTTGATTAAAACACAGAGGTCAGATGTAGCAGCAGGGTGGTGCATGAATAAACAAGAGTCCGGGCCATGGTTTTTGCGGTGGTGCCGCCTGCAGCGAAGCAGCGCTCAGACAATTTGGGTAATCTTTGAAATTGGCTTTGACTGTTTGTATAAGAGAAGTGCACAGGGTTGGAGCGGAGATGCAAACAAGTGGAAGGTTTAGCCAAATGAGGGAGAGAGTTGTGGGTATTTTGGTGTTAAACGTCTCTGAGAAGTGGTTCTGCGGTGTCGATTCCCGGCATTACTTTTGTTGCTGGTGCAGGGTCACAGCTGGGATCTTTTCCTTTACAAAAGCAAATAAATACTTCTTGAATAAGGTAACACTCCTTTTTTTTTTACTGAAAACTCGCCAGCAAGTACATACATGAAAATCGGCTAAAAACACCTGCCTGCTTTGATCAATATAATGTGACTCTTACAGCAGCTGTTATCCACTACAAATTTTTTTTTATGATTTGTACCTATTATTATTATAAATCTACAGTCTGAAATATACTTGTGATGGTAGCTGGTGGAAAGGGCACAAAACTGGTCTGCCTGGCCCTTGCTTGAAAAATATCCACCGTTTGCGGGTCTTGAACGCAATACACACATGTGTGTCTCCCTCTCTCTTTTTCTTTGCAGAACATGTGCGACTTTCGGTAGGTGAAAGCTCCATGCGATATCAGAACGAACAGGTAGGGGAGGCGCTACAGCGAGGGGAGATTGCCCAGTGCTACTTGTTAATCAATTGCGGGTGGTGTCGTTCTCTCGGATGGATTTAAAAAAAATGTTAAAATGGGTCACCAAATAAACTTTGGCGGCGTAGGGATGCACACTATTATCGGCAGGTTATCAGTATCTGCAGATTATAGCTTGAATTATAGAATTATAGCTTTACTGCGGATATTTTCCACCGATAAAACAACGCTTTAATTATGCCTAAATGTTCGATGATTCCCTAAGAAAGGTTGACGTAATGCTATTACGTTAATGATATTAACTCGGCGTGAGTGTGCTCGCGCACTGCCTGTGTCACACCTCCTCCATCAACATTAAGAAGGGTGGAAGATGTCTGAGGTATGGCAGTTTTTGGCCACTACAATAAGAGTTTGCATGATCTCAGTTCCACTACAGGGTCTCCCCCTTGATGTTCTCTGCAATTAGGTGGAAAAAAACATGTGCCTAATATATCGGTATTGAAATTGGCAAAAAATCGGCATATCGGATATCGGCAAGTGTGGGAATGTGTATGTGTGGGAAACCCTGATCTACCTCTGGTTGCAGATCGTACTGTTCTGCACCATTTAGACAACATGTCTTGAAAGAAGTGTCATTCATTTGTTGTCATGCCTCGCTGTGATTGGCCCAGATGTGTGAAATTGATGAGAACAGTGATGTGACTGGCTGAGAGCGTAATCACCGCACCCTCCGATTTCTATCTGCATTCATATAGCGCTTTTGCATTTTCTGCTTCTGCACAAACATCAACCAAATAGCAACTTTGAACACGCCCACAATTGCTCTCAGACAGGAAGTCGCTGAAGGTTGAGGCTCGGGAAACAGAACCAGCAGGACATGATAGGTTCACCGCTACAGGTTGTTGTTTGTTAACGTCTTTCTGGACCTGAGTGACCTACTTCTTACCAGAATTCCCACATTTTTCTTTTTTTAAATTGAAATTTATTCCATTTATTCCATTTGAGAACCAGAAGCAAAACCTAAGGACTATCCAGCTTCAAGTGCTGGCAAGATTCATGTTGATATTTCACCAAATATTCGTGCTTACTAAGCATCTGCTAGTCCGCATACTTGATTTAACTCACATTGGCGTTATTACCGAGATTGACATTATTTCTAGTACATTAAATTTCCTCATGCTGCAGGGAAAGCCCCGGAAAACACTCGAGGACCCCTGGGAGTTTTTGGCTCCATTTTACAAGCAGCCACATACAGCACACACACAGAAACACACACACACACACACTCGCGTAAACCAAATCAGGTGTTTGTGTCCACCGCTAAGTAATAGATCTGACAGACGAGTGCATGCAAGACAGGAGAGACAGAGGCATGACGGGAGGAAGAGATGGTGAGCGAGTGATTGGATGTGGGGGGATGTGGTGTTGCTATGGGTGATGGGCAGGGCAGGTGGTAAACGACTGGCAACACACGCAGGGTAGCGAAGTCTGCGTGTGTGTGTGTGTGTGTGATGCGAGGTCAGTTTGATCTCTGTGGCCGGGCAGTCTGCTGGTGTGGGGCTTTGAGATTTGCAGAAAAATGTGTGTATCTGCGCGCAAGTCTTTTGTGCCTCTGTGCTCTTGAAGTCCCATTAAAGCAGGAGAGGGGTGGGGGTGGGCGGACTTGTCACTTCAGAGGGGTGGCGGTGACGCGGCGGTGGGGGTTGACTGTGTGAGTTGGCCTTGAGGGAGCTGAAGCCTTGGGAACATCAGTCGAACAGCGCGACAAAGGGGCAGTTTTCTGTGTTTGTGTGTGTGTGTGAGAAAGTTGAGTCCAAGCGTTGCAAATGTTTATTTGTTTTGTGTGTGCGTGATTGTGTGCGTGTGTGTGTGTGTGTGTGTTAATGTGACTTTTTGAATTAGGCTGCCACTGCAAGATTTAAATGATAATGGATCCATTGACCCTGAGAAATGCTGCATTTGCGAATGTGCAGTTTTGTGAGTGTGATGGGAGGGAAAAGGAGCAGCTAGTGTGTGTGTGTGTGTGTGTGTGTGTGCGTGTGCGTGTGTGGGCTTTCCTTGCCTCTGCCTTGTCCCCCCTCTCTTATTGAATTGGACTGTGAGGTGAACTTTTTGTGTCGTGTCGATGTGTGTTTATTTTGGTGAAATGTGTTTTCCTGTTTTGATTGTGCGCGGGCTTAAGAAGGGATCACAAAAACACACACACTTACACACCCTTGCACACACACACTCATGGTCACTTGGCTTTTATTGGAGCAGACAAAGCACACAGTCAACCAGCTGGCTGCACGACAGCCACAATAACATTAATGAAACACTTATCTATTCAAACGTATTAGCAGGCATTTGGAAATAGTGTGTTTGAGTGCGCCCTTGTGTGTGTTTCTGCTGCTGTGTGTTGTGCGATGTGTGTGTGTGTGTGTGTGTGTGTGTGGAGTCACTGTCCTACAGCTGAAGGTCAAAGTGTTTTTTCTTTACTCCAGTCTTCTGTCAATCTGCCAATTTCTCAGGTACATCCTCTTCGTCTCCTCCTCTCCTCTCATCTGTCTTTTTCTCTCATCCCTTTATTTAACGTTGTGATGCCTCCGCGCCGGCGACGGCTGTGACCGGAGGGATTATGTTTTCGGGTTACGTACCTACTTCCGTACGTCTCATTCTTGTGAACGCGATATCTCAGAAATGCCTCGAGGGAATTTCTTCAAATTTTGCACAACTATCAACTTGGAGTCAAGGATGAACCCAGTAGATTTTGGTGGTCAAAGGTCAAAGGTCAAGGTCACTGTGACCTCACAAAACACTTTTCTGGTTGTAACTCAACAATTCCTACGCTAATTATGATAAAAGTTAAAACAAATGTCCTCTTGGACCGAAGAATGATCTGGTGAAGTTTTAGTGGTCAAAGGTCAAGGTCATTTATGATTGATTAGACCCCAAGGTACTTGGGTACTATGAATCCACCCTTTTCACTTCGTCTCATTGATTGACAACCAGGTAATCCACAACAAGCTCTCTGATCTTGCTGATATTGAACTTAAGGTGATGATAATTGCATCATGTGTCAAAGCTCTTTATCAGTAATCTCTCCTCCTCTGGAGAAATAGTCTCTAAGTGAGGGCAGCATATTTCTCACTGGAAACTATTTCACTGGAATGAACTTCCATTCGCCAAAACATACACGTAATACCTTTGGTTTAATAACTCCGACATCTACAGTCTACACAGACAGAAATGTAACTTCCACTAGTCGACGGTGGCATACAAGCGCAAGGCGGTAATTCTAGGTCTTTCCTTTCGTCCTTGCCTCTTTATCCTCTATTTCTCCTTCTTCCACCTCTTTCCCTCCCTTTCTCTCTCTCTCTCTTTTCCGTCACCCCTCTCTCTATTGTCCTGGTTAATCTGGCCCGCTCTCCGGATGCGCCCCTGTGTCCAAATGATGCATTAATCCAGGTTACCCCTACCCATTGTTTATGCTGTACACCCCACGCAATCCTCACTTACACAAACACACACACATACACGCAGACAAAGGCTCCCCTTGTGTTGTCACGTCACGCAGGCTCAACACATGACAGTCGAACAATAGCGCGATGGTGCTCCTGACATGGCTGAATGTAATCTCACGTCCTTAAACTGTGGGCGTCACTGACAATAAATGAAGCCATCATTTCTATTCACGGCCGGTTAGAATCACGCTGATGAATTCATACAGTGTTTTTGCGTGATTTATCATTTCGGACGTGTGTCTCTGTGCCTCGCGACCTGCTCAATGCATACACGTGGCTGTTACCGCGCTGAAATCCCCCTCGTCTGCGTGCTGCTTTGATTCAGTTCATTCCCTCTGCATCCTGTGATCAGCGTCCATAGAAACCTGTATCAAATGCTCAGCTCAGGCTTCGGATTTAGATTATAAATGTCTGCTGTGATAAACCCTGATAAAGGTCATATAGATCAGAGACTCCAGGCTGTGCTGTTTGATCAATCATAAATTCCACCTTCGCTAATATTCCCATTTGGTCCCTGGGGTATTTATAAATGTGTTTAACTTATATCATTTGCAACAGTGATTAATTTCCCTGGGAGGTAGATCTGAGACGCTGGATGTTGCCGTGTGTGTGTGTGTGTGTGTGTGTGTGTGTGTGTGTGTGTGCAAAAGACACGGTGTCCTTGAACAGGCTTATTGCTGCAGCTGGAACATCATACGCTCTCCCCTCTCCAGCAGTTCTCTCTCACTGGTACACACACACACACTAGCATGCACACACACACACACACCCTCCATTACCACCAGCCTCTCCATCCTATTTCCCCACTTTTCTTCCATTTTTCCCAGCTTAGCAGAAGATGGGGGAGGCGTGAGCCAGAGGATGCCGGTGAAGGAGGGACACTAAAGCGGCTGGCATTTTTACAGGAGGGAGTAAATCAGAGGAGAACACGTACAAGAAGTTTTTTTTTTTCAGGGAGACGGAGAGATAAACGGCCAGACGAGGTCGGAGATCAAACTTTAATGTCAAATTTGAGGAAGGAAAAATATGTCTGCAGTTTTTATAGTATCCAGAAATATGTGGGAGATATCAGCAGCTTGTTGGGGCTCAAGCAAAGAAACATTTACTTTATTCACTGTTTTGTTTTTTACGTCAAAGAAAATTAATCACCAAATATATGATAATTTATTCATTGCTTTTGTGATTTTTCAGCAAAATGGTCAAACATTTGCTGGTTCAAGCCAGTCATAGACAATATACAAAGATGGACGACATGACAGCTCCTTAAAAGTGAAGCCAAACTATTTGGAGCGCCCCCTGCTGACTGGCTGCAGTATAGGTCATAAAGCCCGCCTCCTCCATGTTAACAGATGAGACATGAGTCAAACATTAAAATCAAAATACACGGCAAATAAATGTCATTATAGTTAGTTCTTATCATGCTGATTTACGTCCAAGTGTTCATTTTTCTGAGAAGTTCATTTTTTTATTAGTTATTTGATGCTGTCAAAAGGATGATTGACAGCTCTGTTGACAATCCGGCTCCTGCAGCCGATCTGTTCTAGATTAGCAGAGTAGAGGAGGAACGGCGAGAGGAAACGTAACTAAAACAATCAGTACAGTCATTAGCCCTTTTACATTGCGGTTCCACAGCACCGCAACGAAGCATTGGACCCAGCAGCGGTGGCGTAAAGTCCCCCCTTGTCTGCGAGGTGTAAACAAACAGACAGCGCTGTTCCGCCCTGCAGGTTACACTGACGCTGTTTTCCCTCTGTTACTACCTCCGATGCGGAATTTCTTCACCCCACCATTCTGCCTTAATGCATTTTACACTGAGGACGAAACATAACAGAGGCGTAATAATTCCGCCTTCAACTGGCAGTGTAAAAAGGGGTTATTTAAATTTCCATATCTGTTTCAGACCAACATAAGAAGCTGTTCTGCTGTTAAATATGCCAACGTGCGGGATCTTAGCGCTTTTTTGTGTTTTGGTAAGAAGAAAGGTTGGCTTCACAGTTCTATAAATTTAGGATGACCTGTTTTTTTTTGTCAGTTTGCAGATTGTTTGCAGCTAGCTTGTTTGACAATAAACAGCCTGTTATTAGGTTCGGATTCCTTCACTGTCCCAGATAAATCAATATGATGATTAAAACAAGTAAAAATCCTGAATAAAGGAGTTTCACGTTAGCCGAGATGTAGCTAACTCAAGCTCACTCGCTGCCTGAAGTCCTTCAACAGGTTAAACGATCAAACAAGAAGTTGAAATGACTTGGAAATGTTTTTAATGGCAGACATTAAGTGTGCATGGTAAAACATGATACATACTGAGTTTAATGTGTTATCACAGTAGAGTGCAGCCCTACTTACTTTAAAGTTAAAGCCCCCCCAAACAGCCCCTGTTACTAATCAGCACCTACAGACTTCTCTCTGCAGACACTCTCTGGAAACAGGCTTATTAATAGATTCATTCTATTATAATCTTGTTTCATCATTACATTTGGGTTTCACTTCCTCCTCCTCCTCTCTGTTTTCTCCATATTTTCCCCCTCTTCCTTTGCCTTTCCATGCCTCGGAGAGGTGCAGCAGCCGCCTGAGGCTGCAAGAACCCTCCTCTCATTCTCTCCCTTGCTCCCTGCATCACATCCATACGTACACACAAGGGCACACATACATTCACACACACTCGCTCCAGGCCCCTTTGCGTTTTAGCCGCAGGTCAATCCTTACGAAACGCTCTGAAATAATTTCTCAACCTCGTCCTGGTTCACAATCAGTGCAGAGATTTATAAAGCAGCCGGGCCTGACCTCAGAACTTAAGCAAGTCTGAGCAAATTGAGTAACTTTTTATCCTTCGTTTCAGTATTCAGCCCACGGTGCCTCCCTCTTTCTCTACACCTTGCAGTTATGAAAGTTATTATTAAAGTGATTGCATTTTAAAACATATCTCCGACATGAGCTGCTATGCGCAGCTCCCGGCTCTGCGGAGCAGCCGTCACACCCGGGGCGTGCGTGTCTAACGCCGTGATTTCACCGTGTTTTTGTGCACGCCAGGGCGAATCTCACGTCGCTTTCCTTTCCCGCAAACCCGAGATGTTCCTCTGATTCCATTTTGCAAGCGAATCATTTCATGGGTGTCACTACAAGTTGTGTTTTCTGCTTGAGCAAAGATATTGAAAAATCTTCCACTACATCCATTTGTGGATTATTGTCCAATCTGTTTGCCGTCAGTCTCTATTCCAGTCTCTCCCTCTCCAGTGCCTCTCCTCCCTGTCTTTCTCACTTTCTCATACAACAACCTGTCTTTTTTTCCCCCCTCAGCCCTGCATACTTTAGCGTGTCCTGCACTTCATTAGCTGTTCACATGGAGGATAACATGCCTTTTCATTCACGCCTCAATGGAGGGATAAACCAAAGCAATAAAAGCAAAGGAGGAAGGTTCACGGCCTGTTCGTACTCCGGTAGAGGAAACTTGAAAGCTAATAATTGTGTGTCTATTCTCACCAGCTCTCCAGAGGCACTCTTCTTGGTATGGGCTGGCTGTAGCTTGGTCAGGCAGACAGTATAAGCATGACTGCCTGCTCAGGGGAAAGCCCTCTGGTTGAACTTTGCAAGAGACGGAAAGGAGGATGATGAGAGTAGCTTTACTTGGGAGTCTCTTGGCTTGATGAGTTTTGCTGCCTCTCTTCCCCCTCTGCAAGGCCTGTTGCAGAGCAGCAACATTTTTAGAGTGAGACGTAGCTATTTCTGCTTTGCCTGTGCCTCAAAATCAATAGGAATATTCCTGAAAAAGCTTCGCTGTGTCGCTGAGTAGCTCGCTAACCCTCTGTACCCAAACCCGGTCTTATCTTCCTCTCCCAGCTGGGCGAGCGAGCATCACAAGTGTGGAGTGCTATAAAGCTCGGATAAAAAAAGCCTTTGGATTCCGTGTGCATGCGCTGGGTGTTTTTATTTTTCAGAGAGCGAGTGTGTGGGTGCACAGGTTTGCATGCAGCATATGTGTTTTTATATGTGCACTATTTATGTGTGTTTTTACTGTACGTGTGTGTGGTCATAAACATGTCAGAGGCACTCAGGAATTGAAGGTGCGATGATCTCCCCCAGCTGCTGGTGCGGCAGCTGTCAAACTCGCACATACCTTATTTCCGGACCATGATGCATTGGGTGTGAACCGTGTAGTCTCTGTCAATTCAGAGGGGAAGATGGAGAAGGACGATTTGTCACACACAAAGACTGTATGGTCAGTAGAGCCTGTTCTCGAGGCTTAGGAGATAAAGAATGCCATTCTCTCTGCTGCCTTGTTGCTGTTTTTTATGTTGTTTCCTGCAAAGTGGGTTTCAAACAGCTCTGAAAGAGAATTGACAGGAATAGAAAAATCCACCGGGACATGTTACACCCCCGGCGGCATATACATTACAGGCACAATTATGTCAAAAAAAGCGCAGGAGCTCTGCTCAGAGCTCGACTAAACAGGCCTTCAAGTGGGAAATGACTCCGGTTCCAACAGAGGTTCCAGGAACAGCACAGCCAATCCGTGCGAGGATGAAGCCCTTCTTTGATCATTACTT
This sequence comes from Semicossyphus pulcher, assembly GCF_022749685.1. Classification (NCBI taxonomy): domain Eukaryota; kingdom Metazoa; phylum Chordata; class Actinopteri; order Labriformes; family Labridae; genus Semicossyphus; species Semicossyphus pulcher. Next base: position 21,483,550 of record NW_027211759.1, read on the forward strand.
AAGAGGCAAAAAGACCCCTCTCTCTCCGTTTTAATTTCTGCCCATCTTGCCTGGGACCCGAGGCGAGAGCAGAGCCAGGTATAGGCAGCAGAAGAAATGGCTTTGCACTTTGAAGTTATTGAAATGAGGGGAGGAAGTACCGGCGAGAGCTAAGTAAAGAACTTGTTGGGCTGTTGGAGAGGTTCACCCAAACTGTCAGCCGCAGCTTCTCCATCTGTGAAGTTTTTTTCTTTTCACTTCAAAGTGAGAATATTTGATGTTAGCTTTGTGTCTCTCAGTAAATATATTGTGCCTTTTCCCCCATATGTTAAAAGCATACCCGCACTAACGAGACACGTCTGCTTGTGTTAACCTGTTTGCCAACTCAATATGCTATGGTTTATTCAGCAGTCGAGTCGCGAAGCTGTCAGAAGGCATCGATTCCAAGCATGACAAATCCTGCAGCACCCTGCTGTTGCACTGCTCTTAACCCTTCGGAGAAGGGGGCTGCTCCTGACAGGGTCACACTGATGTCATGCGCAAGCAGGCCGGACCTGACGCCAGTGATGGAGAAAGTGTCTGAATGGAGCCATGGGCATTGATGATGTTCAGCCTGTCAGGTGTTGGCAGAGCGTGGAAGCTTCTGGAGCTGTTTCCTCAAAGGGGAAGGGGAGCTTTGACGTCAGGGTCAATGTGAGTCAAGACAAGACTGCGTCTGACCTCCATCTGTCCAGCAGAGCAGAATACTCGTCATTCAGGGTTTGTTCATTCTGTCTGTGCCGTTTCCGGCGTGCATATAGATTGGACTTAAGATGAACATATATTGTGCAAGGCGAGGATGTGACCGTGGTGCACAGGTGCTGCAGACAGAGGTGTCTTATTCTTTTGTGTGCACATGAACCTCATGCAATTTTAGGTAGAGAAACACGAATGACACAATAACCATGTCCCTGGGTTAGCCAGAACCTATTTCCACCTTAATGCAGGAAATAGCAGCAAGAGTTGATTTTTTGTGAGCGTTGCATACTTTTCTCCCTTTCACCGGGAGCGCAAGCAAAGTGGACCAAATGTATTCAGAACTTCAAATTGAATAAAAGATGTCATTTCTTTATGGAAATGTGGGAAAAAACACAATCCTTCTTTGTGTCTGCCTTCAGGGACGGAAAGAGTTTGTTTACTCAAGTTCAGCAGTTTTCACACATGCTAGTATTTAGCACATGCTAAAAGAAAAGCGCTTGACTCGCTAATTCCCTATAAATTAGAGGGTAAATGTGTTGCACCTCCCCTAGATTGCTTTACTGCTTAATTTGAGACCTGATAAGTGTTCTCCCATTATTCTACTCCACCCTGCTTAATATTTTGTGCGTGCATGTGTGCGAGGAATGCGGTTATAGTGGCCTGGAAGGAGTTAGCTTCATGCATGAATGAATGTGCGGGCTCACAAACGACATAAACACCCTACACACACTGTGCTTTTAATAATCATTACGCAGCAGGATGGCTGCTTTGATGCGTACAGCTCTCGGGCAATTTAATGTGATTTAGCAACTCTGGCCGTAGCTACATGCTAACACAATTTTAACCACTTCAGTGTTTGATCTTTAGCTGCGCTGACAGGTGCACATCACACAGCAGTAATACAGGGGGCATCAGCAAAATGTTCCCATGCTGGATGTGCAGAACCTGAGGGTGCAGGAAAGACTTGATGTGCAATTTAAATGGTTAATATGCTGATAAAAGCTGCAGCGCAGGGACGTCTGTGGTGCACGCGTGTGTTAGTGTTCTAGTGTGTATTGCTGCGTAAAGTTAATTAGTCCTGATATGTTTCCCATTTCATCCACAGCTGAACGTTCCCTGCTCACAAACCTTGATCAACGTTCATTCATTTTTAGCCCATTACACCCCCCTCCCCTCTATCTTTCTCTCTCCCTCTCTGTCTGTCTCTCTGTTTCCAGCCTGCAGACTATTAGCCGTTACCCCGCTAATTTACACTGCGATGGGGGAGGAGGGGGAAGCGAGCGGAGGAGGAGAACAGAGGCCCTTGCTGCTGTCCGTCCTCGTGCCTGCGTGTTCTCCCTAATAGCTGAATGTTTTCCGCAGCGTGTTCTTGTAACGTCAGCTCGGGAAGCTCTCGAGGTTTGAGGATGAAATGTGGCAAATTAAGTACGCCTAATCTGCCTTCCTGAGTTAAATAATAGAACTTTAAATGATGGATCAGGGGTGGTTTTTGGAGGCTAGCACCACATTTGCTGTCAGAATGTGTTGAAGTTGAACAGCCCAGGTGTGCTCTGATCGGGACTTATTCAAATAGGACGACAATTGACCCTTCGCTCAGTCCCCGCCCCCCTTGGTTACTGTTGCTATGCCTGTCAAGCTTTCGCACCAGCATGTAAATATTATGGCGTTTTCAGCTATAACAGTAAGAGATGTTAAGGTCAAGGTTCGCATAGGAGCTTGATCCATACACTGGATCTCCTAAAGGCACAACAGGAAAGCACAACAAAATCCTGTACAAGTTTGCCACAACAACAGCACAAACCAAGGGCTGGTAAAATAAGGGCTGTGCCGATATCATCGGTGGTGGTAGTGAAGGCCAGACAGGATCGCAAGCGGAGACCAGTTGACTGTCTTCCACAATTTTGTCCGACATCTCTCCTCTTGCGAAAAGGAGCGAAAATATGACAACCCCTTCTAAACTTTGAGGATTTGCAGATTTATGCACATCGATTAGGCATTTCTCCTTGTTCTGAAAGCTTGACAAGCCTCCTGCGCCTAGTTACGGTCGCTAACGTAGGATTGGACAGTTGCCGTTCAAGGGCGGTGCTTAGCGAAGGGGTCAATTGCTTGTTTTTAAGTGTGTCAGAATGTACTCCAATCCTAATGCGTTTGTGTGTGGGAAATGGACAAGACAAATTTACCAAGAAAGCACCGTCCACTGTCCTGCTGAAAAATATATTTCAGGCTCTCCCATAAATCTCTCACCTGACCTACTTGTACCGAGACCTTCTAATAATGATGATAATAATGAGAATATGACTGTCCTGTTCCTGTGCAGGCACCATTACACCATAAGTGCTGTATATTTTAATTATCGTATATTAAAAATCACACAAATATTATCAAGAACAAAAAATAATATTGAAGAAATAAGTATTATAAAAACAACCGGGTATAACAATTGATATTATTTTGCCCTATTTTCTCTCATTATTTGATTTTAAATAATTTTCTTCCTCGTTCACAAGCAGAAACTAGGCCATTGTGATCCTATACGTAGACATAATTGTCACTTTGCTCCACATATACACACACACACACACACTGCTGTCCCAGTCATTCTCAAGGTCACGGCCCTCCCATCCTCCTCTCTGTTTGTCCCCATTTATCCCGTGTATAATGGGAAGTGCTGACTGGTTTAGGACATACATTTTACACCCCTGCCCCCCTCTGCCTCTACAGGCTTTTGTATATGTGTTAAACCTACATTGCAACATGCAGGCTTTTGTGTTTAAAGTCCTGTGTGTGTATCGGTTATTTTCAATTCCACATAAAACCTACTATTGTGAAAGACTAAATACGTAATCTTTAAACTGCCCATGTTGCTATATTGAAACCATTCATTGCACAATAGAGCTCTACTAGTGCATTATTGGTCTGCAGGAGAACATAGAGGTCAGTGTAGTGGTGGTGGAAGTTCTTTTGTTTCACCTCCTCCTCCCTCTCTTCTTTATTAGCTGTGTGCAGCTGTATTAGGAAACTCCCCTGGGAGAGAGAAAGAAATTAAAAATGGGTAGGGGCGGTGAGCCTGACCGACACATTCATATTTATTGTGCCTTCCCGGTCTGAACTGTCTCGTGTGTGTGTGTGTGTGTGTTGGGGAAATATAGGGTTAACGACCCCCAATGCCTGGGGTCTATAGCTGCCGTAACCCTGTCAGTTAGTGAGGCCAGGTAATTACCTTTGAATGACAGGTCTGGAGGGCAGTGCGTGTGTGCGTGGTTTTTTTTGTGTGTGCATTGGATGCACTTGTGTGTACAGTAAATGTGAAAGATAATTGTGCGTGCAGTTTGCTGCTTGCATGTGTTAATATGTGCATATGAAGGTGCACAGGCATTGTTAGTGTGTTTGTGCGTGTGTGTGTGTGTGTGTGTGTGTGTGTGTGTGTGTGTGTGTGTGTTATTTGGGGGGGCTGGGAGAGATAGGAGATGGATGGAGAGCAGCAGCATTTCTTATCCCATTCAATTCAATTAGACAGGATATATTGACGTGTGCAGAGGACCACCTGCTTGCTTATGCAAAGCACACAGCGAGGGGCTTCGCTTGACAGCTACGCCCAACGCGCCCCTCCTCTAAGATCAGCACATATTGTTAGTGGGTAGACATTATTTTTTCCAAACACACCTCTCCTCTTCTCTCTCCTTTCCTTTCCTTTCCTGTCTTCTCCTCTCCTTCTTTCCTGTCCTATCCTCTCATTTCCTTTCCACCTCTCCTCTCTCCTTTCCTTTCCTTTCCTCCTCTCCTCTATCCTCTCATTTCCTCCTCTCCTCTATCCTCTCATTTCCTCCTCTTCTCTATCCTCTCATTTGCTTTCCTGCTTTCCTGTCCTATCCTCTCCTTTCCTTTTCTCCTCTCCTCTATCCTCTCATTTCCTTTCCTCCTTTCCTCTCTCCGTCCTCCTTACCGTTCATCCTCTCCTCTATCCTCTCATTTCCTTTCCTTCTTTTCTGTCCTATCCTCTCCTCCTCCTCTCTTCTCTCTTGTCATTTCCTTTCCTTCTTTTCTGTCCTATCCTCTCCTCCTCCTCTCTTCTCTCTTGTCATTTCCTTTCCTCCTCTCCTGACCTATCCTCTCCTTTCCTTTCTTCCTCTCCTCTATCCTCTCATTTCCTTTCCTTCTTTCCTGTCCTATCCTCTCATTTCCTTTCCTCCTTTCCTCTCTCCTCTCTCCTTTCCTCTCCTCTTTCGTTTTGTTTCCTCTTTTCCTCTCCTCTTTCCTTGACTTTGCTTTGCTTTTGTTTCCTTTCCTCTTCTCCTCTCCTCTTTCCTTTCCTTTCCTTTTCTTTCCTTTCCTCCACTCCTCTCTCCTTTCCTTTCATTTCCTCCACTCCTCTCTCCTTTCCTCTCCTCTTCTTTTCTACTCTTCTTCCCTCCTCTCATCTCCTCTGCTCTCCTTTCCTTTCATGTCCTCTCTTCTCTTGCCCTCCTCCTGTCCTCTCCTCCTGTCCTCTCCCCTCCTCCTCTCAGCTTCTCGTCTCCTCTCCTCTCTGTTACTTTCAGAGTCCCCACACTCAGGCTCCACTAATTTATTGAATGAAGTCTGAAATAAAGACACACTGTAGTGCTGCCGTTCTGTTCACATCCCATAATAGCATACATTTCTCCTTCTCTGGGTGTTGTTCATTGTGTCCACGGTTTATCACTTGGCATTGATTTTATACAACTAATAAGCAGTTGTGTTTTTCAGTGTGTATGCATTACTCCCAGGTTCCTGTAAAACAAACTAGACCGGTAGTAGCAGCATTGTTGTAGATATAAAGTGATGAGACTCTAAGGGGAAGAAGACAGAGTTTTGTTGCCCTGCCTGTGCTAATGATCACAGACATTTCCTTAACAACCTTTCTACTGATCTCTCCCTGGGCCGTTTCTTCTCCCATCTCAACTCTTCCCCGTCTATGCATCCTCTTCGCCTGTATAGGTGCATGTACACCTCAAAATATTTAGCGCACACATGTCCCAAGAGATTTAAGCTACTCAGCTCCCGTCATGGTTCCAACACCGAGGTGGGATTTACCCAAGTATGTGTTCAAAACATCGCCTCCAGCACAGCACATTACGACGCCTTAATCCTCAGCGGGTTACACAGAGGAGGAGAAGAAGAGGAGATGGATTGAGGACAGAGAGGACAAGAATAAAGACACAGGAACAAAGGAAAGGAGCAGGAGGAAGAGTAAGAGGAGGAGGATGAGCGTAGACGGATGCGAGATTAGGACAGAATCAGAGAGAATGACTACAGAAAACTGGATTACAAGTTGTGCATAGATCTTGTCATGGGGGACTTTATTTAAGAAGGTTAGCTGCATGAGTGGCATGCTGCTTCTACACACAAGGACACGGTTATAAAATGTGCAAAGTTTTTATGCAGTACAGAAGAAAAATTATTACAGCAGATTTCCTAAAAGATTGATGTAAAAGAGGCAAAGTCAGACTAATCTGACCTGTTATGGAGTACCGTAAAATCTGGAGTGTAAGTTGCACCAGAATATAATACGCAATCTGTTTTTGGGGGTATCCCAGAGGACTTTCTATAGCTATTTCTTAATAAAAACATGTATACAAGTTTTTTCAATTCATTTAAAACACATTCAAAGCACAAATGACAGCCTACCATCTGTTTTCACCATGTCGAGTTTGCAATCCTGCTAGCTATCGGTGCTGTAGCTACCAGTAGCTGGCAGCTTCCGGTAACGTTGATTGTTGTGAGGGTGGCATCTGATATTATCGTTATCGTGGGCCACGTATCGCGTCTCGTATTGTATCGTGAGCTACCCTGCGATTCCCACCCCTGTTGTGGAAGCTTTAACCCGGATATATTCACTGGTTAAGATGAGCTAGGTAAATGTTGGGTTAGAGCCTGAATGAAGTCTTCGACCTTGATGCACAAAACAGAACAGATAATGGCATTGTAGTGTCAAAGTGCTTGTGTTGTATAGTCCCTGTAGAAGTGTTATAATGATTGAAATTGATCCATAATTGGGCCAAAAATGCTCCTTTTTGGGAGGCTTTTTATTAGAATAGCACTTCCAATGTCTGCATTTAGTTTAAATAGAGAGTAAAGAAGAGTTTACAAACTCAGAAACAGAAAGGCGGGTAGATTTTCTGTAAAAGGCCCAGAGAAAATATTAAGAATGAGGGAAAAAAACTATATTCATAGGGAAAGAGTCGACTTGGAGGAGAGGTCAGGTCAGGTCTTCAGGTTGAGATAAGGAGAGGCAGGGCTTTGTAAAGCTTGCCAGCACAGGCCTGATCCCACTCAGCTCTCAGTCCTGCCTCCAGTTCTGTATCACTCTGAAGACACAAGTTGGTTACTCTACTCTGCACAAACATGCATGGGAAAAGTTAGAAATTATGTGTTGATGCATTATCCACAATATGAGGGTAATTCCTGGGGAGACTGTGCAGGTGTTCGTCCATAGCTTCACTGTACTCTTCTGCAGCCCCTCCCCCCTTAACCCTCTTCCTCCAGTCCTCTTCTCTGCCTGTTGAGTCCTTAATAAGGATATCTCTCCTGTCCACACATCATACTTTAATCTTATTCATGCTGCCTTTTTTCAAAGCAGCTCCTGAGCTGGCAGTCGCTGGTCTGGAGTATTTGCAGTACTTCCCCGCCCCCCGGGCCTGAACTTTTCGGAGCTCTGCCTCTGTGTTTGTGCACCACCTTTCGCCCCATGTTCACAATGAGGGAAACTAATTTGAAGAGCTTCCATGTGTAATCTTTTAAGCTACACCTCTACTCCATAATACCTCTCCTGTGATTGCCTGTGAGGGGCTATTTAAGACGCTTGTTTCTGGGACTTAGACATTTCATAATCACTCTATGATCTCGTTTCATGAGCTTAGGCTTCTTTTGTTCAGTGGAGCTCCGGCTGGGCGGAGCAGCAGGTTTAATATTAATGTTTAGCATGAAGCACAAAAGGGGGCTTAAATATATTGGATTAGAAATCTTTCCAAAAAAAACAAACATTGTAAGTTGGGCAGGGTAATGTGACTGAAATCAATATTATAAGTCTAATATCGCAGTATTATTTAGTTCATATAATGGAAAATGTTACAAAATTACATTTAAAGTATTGATAATAAATGTTCCACTGTTACGCAATCAGACCAAATGTCTGTAAAGCATTCTGTTATGAATACTTAAAGGGACAGTTCAACATCCATCCATCCATTATCTCCTGTTCAGGGTCACGGGGGGCTGGAGCTTATCCCAGCTGTCATTGGGCGAGAGGTGGGGTTACACCCTGGACTGATCACCAGTCAATCACAGGGCTGACATATAGACACAGACAACCTTTCACGCTCACACTCAAACCTACGGGAGTGACCAATGAACCGTAACGAGCATGTCTTTGGATTGTGGGAGGAAGCTGGAGATGCCATCTCCACGCAGAAAGACCCACTCCTTCAAAATCAGGATTCAAACCAGGAACCTACTAGCTGTTAGGGGACGGCTCTAACCACTGCACCACCGTGCAGCCCGATAGTCCAACACTTAGGAAAATATTCAGATGTTCTTTCTTGCAAAAAGTCAGCTGAGAAATTCAATACAACTCTTTTATATTTGGCTAGCATATTAGCTTAGCTTAGCAGAGTTTAGCTTAGCAGGAAGACGAGCCTGGCTCCATATGTAGGAAACAAAATGTGCCGAACCAGCATCTCCACAGCGCATTCATTTAGATGTTATATGGAGTTTGTTCAGTCTGCACAAAACAGGAAGTTGTGGATATAACATCTTTATTAGTGAGCTTTAGACATGCTAGTTGGCGGATAGCTTGTTTTGTTTCCTCTGTACAAAGCTAACTGGCTGCTAGCTGTCGCTATAATTGTACCAGATGGAGATGAGAGTGGGACTGATCTCCTCATCAGTTTCATTTTTTCCATGGAGATCAAGAAAATGTTATTATAGAGACGTTACATCAGATTTTGTCGTCATTTGTTGTTGATCCTCTGTAATGCAAATATACATAATCGTTGGGGGAATTTTCCTGCTGTCAGTTTGCATACGAGGTTAGCTTGCTGTAAAATGAGTCACTTCCCATCATGTAGTAAATGTGGGGCCGGAGCCGAGGCAAAGAGCGAAACGAAAACGGGTTTATTTTGGGGGAGAAAAGAGAGGGGATCTAATCCAGAGCTGTAGTCCCCCTTCTCACTCATTGCTGCCTCCCCTGACAGATTACTGGGCTTTGAAGGCGCCCTCTGCAGAGGCAGAGTTTGAAAACAGGGGGCCATTGGATGGGATGGAGAGCGGGGGCTGGGGTGGAGAGGGTATAACTCAGAGAGGGAGATTAGTATTGCTGCAGTGTGTGTGTGCAGGGAGGCGCTGTCACACACACACTGACAGTATGAATGGTTTGAGTCCTAATCGCTGTATGTTTGTGTTTACTGTATGTTCCCATGTGCAGGTATTTATTCAAAGTGATAAACCTTTGAAAGGTGTGACAGTCAAGCCTCAGCCGCTCTCACCCATCCCATCACTTCTTTTCACCGTTCCCACCATCCATCTCCCCCCCCCACCCCCACCCCTGCTTCCTTCCTTCCTTCCTCCTGCTCCGGTCCCCTGTGACGTGGTATAGTTATAATCCACTCAGACATGTTCTGATGTTTTGGGTTTTTTTCAGCTTGCTGTTGAGTGTTGGCACTCACCCACACACTCCCATCCACTCCCTCTCGCTAAATCCCTCACTCTGTCTATTTCTACTCTCCCCGGAGAGAGAGAAGGAGAGAGAGAGCTACTGTAAGGTCTTCTGTTTCTGTGGCAGCCATTATGTGAATCTGCCGTTTGTTTATTTGTTTGTCTTGTTTATTCATCTGCGTTTCCAGTAAAGATGACATGATAACGTGCGTCTGTGTCTTTTTGCTGGTAAACCCACACCCATCTGAGATCATGTATTTTGTCAGATGCACAGTAAATATTGCATCTCTATTTGAGACTTTGCATGTGTGTGTGTGTGTGTGTCTTCGTCGTTGCTGGGTGGCCTGCAGTGGGTGCTCCTTGTTCTCTGCAGGCCAGGTGTCTCTCCTCTCCGCCTCTCCGCTTCCCAGAGCTCTGCAGGCTGTTTGATCTCAGGACGAGCTGTGTGAGTGTGTGTTCTGACAGTGCATGCATACATAGTGTGGTTTTTTTTTGCCTTCAGTTACAGTGTCTTGCATAAGTTTTCATTCCCTTTAGACTTCCACATTTTGTCATGTAACAACCGGAAACTGAAATGGATTTAATTGAGGTTGTATGTAATGGACCAACACAATGTAGTCCATAATTTGAGTGCATATGTATTCACCTCATTTGGCTGTGAAACCCCTAACTAAGATCAGGTGCAACCAATTGCCCTCAGAGTCAGATAATTAGCTAAATATAACGTCCACCTGTGTGCAATTTAGTCTCAATATAAACACATCTGTTCCATGAAGGCCTCATAAGGCCTTCTTTAGAGAACGTTATTAAGCAACATGAAGTAGAAGTGGCTCACTTAAAGCAGGTCAGGGATAGGGAAGTTGTGGAGAGGGTCAAAGAATAGTTAGGTTATAATAATATCCCAAAATATCTTTATTAAAGAGCTTGATTAAATCGATTAATAGAAAATGGAAAGAATGTGGCACAAGAGCAAACTTACCAAGAGAAGGACATCTAACTAAAGTGCCGAACCAGGCACTAGAGCGTTAAAGAGACAAGCAACAGAGAGGCTAATGGTAACTGTGGAGGACCTGGAAAGATGCACAGCTGTAACTGGGACAAGTGTTAATTGTGCACTAAAGAAATCTGTCTTTTTATGGGGGATTTGCAAGAAGAAAACGGCTAAAACAGGGCTGTAAGAAGTCCTGTTAGAGTTTACTACAAATGATGTAGTAAAAACAACAAACATGAGAAAGAAGTAGATGTGCAACATATCACAGTTTATCCTCAAGGCATAGTTGAACGTCATGGTGTAAAATACAGTTTTACTAAATTCCTGTGCAGAGTTACAGTGAAATGAGACAACACAAAGTCATGTGTTTTACTCTGATGTACAATTATTAGAGGTGTGGATTTAATGTAGCGTAATGCGGACGTTGACGATAACGCATCGGCGCAGTGACAGAACAAAAATAGTTAGCTTATCAGCGGCCACAGCGCTAGCTTCACCGTTGTGCTTCATCTAATGTGAGAGCAGCGAGAAGAGGCGCTGCTAGGAGCGCATTAGCTCCATGACTGTGAAACGTCAAGTAAACACGCCAGTCTGCTTTTAATTTTTCTACGTGACCACACACTGGCTGCTTTGAATCAAACAGGACTTCCACATTTCTGCTTTTCCTTAAACATTTTCAGCTTTTATTTTGAAAGTATCATCTGGTGGATGCTTGTGATAACAATATAACATTGTGTTGTATGTATGTTAACCAACCGGTATAACCCAAACTCTGTTTCATAACGCATTCCAAAAACTGAAGACATAATCCAAAAAGCAAAGCTCACTGTTTGTTGTTTTGCTGTGACTCACACAACACCTGTGCTGCAGGTGAAGCAGTGAAGAAAGTAGAAAGACGCACACATACCCCCTCAGTGGATGATAGTGTTAATGTTCTGAGATGGGCCACACAGATACAAGTATTGAAATTAACAGCTTTTTATATTACAGGCTGTTTTACTCTTGATTTAAAAGAAAAAAAAAAGACTTTCAAAATAAAAGGGGTTGAGGATAGATGATGAGGATAGATACATGAGTCTGCAAGAGACTCCAGACATGGGCTGAGGTTCACTTTCCAGCAGGACAGTGACCCTCAACATACAGCCAGAGCTGCACTGGAATAGTTTAATGTCTTGCGCAAAGCAGTAGCTCGCACAGCTCCAAAACTTGATAGGTGAATTGGATGCGCTAGAGCCGAGATCACAGCGAAAAACAAAACAAAATCCTGGCACTCACAAAGAAAGTAATCCTCTTATTTATTGTGGGCAAAAAAAAAAACAGCCAATGCCTTGCAGCTTTAAGCCCTCATTAGTGTGTCGGGTCTCTTAGAACGGCCCCGTCAAAACCAAGACCTCAATCCAATTGAGAAACTGCAGCGAGACTTGACGAATTGCTGCTCAAAGACGGTCTCTGTTTGATCTGACTGAGCTTGAGCTACATCTACCTGTTTTGTAAGCCTCTTCTTCATTTACAGAGATTCAGCCTATAGAGTCACACAATAGGTTAAGCGTGTGGTAGGGCTTCTGACGTCATGTATGCGTATGTTTTCCTTTCATCGCACGCTGATCTCTGACTACCAATGAATGGATTAGCAGAAGCAGGTCACCGTCTCCTTTTATGGCATTTTCTGTTTATCCATTTATTGCAGCTGAATAAAAATCTAAACACCAACGTCTGCCTCACTGAGGGAGCCATACCTCCCAGGCGTGAGAATACCCACAATGCAACACTCTGCGTTGCTAATCCTATTGGCTGCTGACGAATCACCGACACTCCGCAGTATGCGTCACTGCCGAGCACGGTGCCAGAACAAGGCGATGCTAAATGCTTAACTACACCTTAAGCTTGTCAGATATGAATGAGCTGGAGGACGCAGAGTGGAGGGGAGCCTTAGTGGCTTTGTGTGTGCGGTTTCTTGTTTGTGTGTGCAGTTTGTTTGTATCAGGAGCTGTGCAAGGGGACAACCTCCACTCTCCTTCAATGGAGTTGAATTAGCAGAGCTTATGGAACGATTTCATGTTAATGCTGCCAAATGCACTTCCTTAATCTGCTGTTATTCCCAGTGCTGCATGGTCTTACAGCTGAAGGATACTCTGATTACTCCTCTGTTGCATACATTAACTTCTACTGCCCCCTTAAAAACAGGAATACAGAGAGAGCTGATGGGCCCAAAGGAAAAGGAAGTTAAAGAGAGACACTATATTTCAAGAAATGACTCCAAAAACATCAATAAACTTCTCCTTTTGTGTTCAGTACCTAGAATCAGAGCAGAATTTACCTCCCTTGACTCTGTTACATGGGTACGGTGGTGCTGGGGTTGTTAAAGAACAAGAAACCGAGGGGCAGAGGAGAAAAGAGGCGGGGGCTCAGGGCCCAGGATTTAATTTCCGCTTTGCACCGTGAGATAAGTCAAGCCTAATGAGCTGACAGAGAGAGATGGTGGGAGCAGGGGAGCTACGAGAGCCGGGGCACAGAGAGAACAGGGGGGTGAAGAGGAGGAAAGAGAGGTAGGGCAGGAAGGGGAAGCAGGGGAGGGTAAGCGATTATTGGAAGAGGGGGCATCCTGTGAATCCTGTCAGGGTGCGTACATGAATAGAGGGAGAGAGGTGATGAAGGAGGGGGGAAAGTCTTCTGTTAGCGCTGGGATCCTTTTGCATATGTGTGTGTGTGAGAGAGAGAGAGAGATCTGGAATTTTCCTGATGTCAAAACCTGAATCCTCAGGAAGGGGCTGAACGATTTAAACGTTTGCTTTTCTCCTGTGTGTGTGTGTGTGTGTCTACAGAGACCCTCCGATGAATCCCGGTGATTCCTACTTTGCTGACGGCAGCTTCAGAACTTTTTGCTGACTGCAGCTTATTTACTGAGTGTGTTTGTTTTGCTTTTTTTCCTTGTGTGTGTGTTGGCTTTATTCTATTCTAACGGGATTCTATAGTTAGTATATAGTTTCTTTTTCATCCTGCAGAAGACTCTTATGTACAAAATGTTGCATAATGTTCATGTAGAAATGTAACAGCGGCCCAGTCTGAACAAGGTTTTGTCCTTCTCCATAATGCCTGTATTTATAAAACAAGGCAGTGTATGGGGCGATGAAACAGATATGAAATTAACCGGTTAAGACTGGAGGGTAAAGGTGCACGGCTGCAGGGAATGAGAGAAAACTACTAGCTTAAAAGCAGGTGAAAGGTCACTCATGGAGACTTAAAGGAGCTGTCCCGGTGCTGCTAGCCTAAGCTGACACTCGGAGCTCTCCGTGGTGCTGAAAACCAGCAAGCTCTCCCTCTGCCTTCACTCGCGGCACTTCCCTTCTTTAAGACAATTCCTGAGCTGTATTGACGTTGCTTCACATTATTGCGAGGTGTCGATAAATCCTGCCTTTATTAGACCTCACGTATTGATCCATTTTTTTTCTCACCTCGCATCTCTAACTCTCTCTGCCCGCTGCTGTTTAATCCATGCTATTTTTTTTTTCACCCCTCCTGCTTTCCCCTTCTTCTTCATTCGGAGGGAAAATGTCAAGCTCTATCTCCGTCGCGACTGTGTGAGCTCCGTGGAGGGAGGGGGGCGTACAGTCTGAGGCAGGACGAGGGGGGAGTTTTATAACCCCTTCGCTGGGGCTTAAAGTGAGAGATTTGCCTAAATGCCAGCATAGATTTCATGATAGTATTGATAGGATTAAAGCTCAGGGAATGATATTTACATTTCCACAATAATAGCCTCCTAGCGGTCACTCAGAGTTAATTATTGCTGGGTCTATAGTTTGCTCATTAATGCCGTGTCTCTTTGAGCGCATACGTTTGTGAATAAAGGCTTCCCTTTGTGCAGCCTGATGCTGATATGATGTCGATGCACACGGGCACGTATCTGGAAATGCTAAACAGGTGGGAGATAAGCTTGAATGATTTACTGTGTGGCTCTGTGCATACGTGTGTGCACACCTGTGATAATGTTCCCCCGAGATGAGACTCGCGATGTGTGATGACTTGTGGATTTATATATGTGTGTGTGTGTGTGTGTGTGTGTGTGTGTGTGTGTGTGTGTGTGTGATGTTAATCAGGCTGTCACGCTAAAACAGAGTCCTGCAGGGAAAAGCCTGTTGTGTCTGGAGTTCTCCACAGGACACCCCCCTTTACAAACATACAGAGCACACACACAAATACACACACACTCCATATACTTGTTTTCTCTTTGTCTTTGTTTTCTGTGTTTCTCCCCGAGCCTGTGTGCTGAGCTGATGGATGAGCTTGAGGCATTATAGTACACAGGAACACTGCTCTTGAAAGTTAACACTAAGTATTGAACATTTCTGTAAATGTGTGGCACTCCATCGATCAGTCTGTCACTTTTGGCCCAGACTGAGTATCTCAACAAAAACATTTTTTTCCACCAGTAATAAATCTCCACAGGATGACTCAGACTGAATGTGGTGATCCACTGACTTTTACTCTAACAGCATCCACATTTTGACTTGAATATTACAAGTTATCTTCATTACATTTGGTACAGACGTTTATACTCTGTTCTTACTGACTTTTACTTTCTTCTGACTTAAAACATTCCCATTAGACTCAGCTATACTTTGTGTGTAGTGATAGATTACCAATGGTAGCATTCTCAAGGCTAAAGGCTAAGATTGTGAGCATGGTAAATGTTATACCTGCTACAAAAATATGCATGTTAGCATTGTCATTATAAGCATGCTGGAGTTAGCATTTAGCTCAAAGTACCTCTGTACGTCAATGCTAACAGATCCTACGAATGTGGTCTACGAAGGATTAGCCTGTGTAGACCGTTAAAGCTGAACTGAAATGAGACGGTCTCACCTACAGAGGATTTCCTGTTTGCGTCACCTGCTGTTCCTGCCCTTACCCTTGCGTCACCAAACGCCGCTCCTGTTGCCTAGCAACAGGTAGTGGTGCTGTCACTTTTCCCGAAAATCAAGTTTGAACTAATTCAAAGTCATATGGAATTCGTTTCAATTATAACGAATTATACCGTCCCCGTACGTAGTGGTACATACAGCACTTCTGAGGTGCGTTGGTGACATATTGACATGGTCAGTTCTTATACTACAAGCCTTGCTCTGTGAGAGAGGGGTGGTAGAGCAAGTGAGACAGAATGTAAATGTGTGTGTAAGAGTTACGTGAAGTGTCGGGGACAGGAGCAGCGGTAGAGAAGAGTGATCGGTAGCTGTGTAAACAACAGAACTAATGGCGTATTGAAGTGACAGGAGTTAGCCCTGAAGCTAGCTACAGCTTCGGCCCTGAAGCAGAACAATAATAAGTCTCTTCTGTGCTTTCTGACTACGGCCGAGATGCTGAAGAAGGAAAGGTTAACAACGGCTCGGCTCGTTTGTTTCCTCCATTGGTTTGTAGCAGGCGGTGTGTTGTCGCCATCTGTAAGAATACAAGGCACACTACTTTAAACGTGAGAGCATTCTGGTACTCTGGAAAGCAGTGGGGCTAGTGACTCATTTGTTCATTGGTAAGCGTTTTCTACTGTGCTTCAATTTTGATTTCTATCATAGCTAACATCGGGTAACTTAGCTGATTATTTTATAGAGAATTTGTTTCAAGGCACCTTTCGTCATTTTTGACATTTGTACTGCTAGCTATTCGATTTGAGTCCACCATCTCATTCTAATTGGTGTGCAATTAATCTCGGGATATGTTGGGCCACGAAGGACACAACAGATAGATCCTTCATGGACCGGGAAAAGGAGGACGCATTTGTCGGCCGCTTCTGTAGGAGCCCTAGAAATGGGACAACCTTCGAAGTGCTGCTGTAACGCAATCGGCCTTGAAATACGTCCGTGAAAGGATGCAGCCCTTGAATTGGGACACAGCTATTGTGTTGGGAAGACCACACTGACCATTGTAGTTAACAGTAAACAAGGTCACAAGGCAGGGGAGGTCATAATAAAATGAAACCAAGGAAATAAATGGAGAGAAAAAACACAAATATTATGTACCATAGATTTTCAAAGTAAGACAAATGGTTACTTGGTGTTTGTATTCTTTAATCCTCTTGTAATTTATTAAATTAACTTGTACATGTATCTATTCGTACTCCTGTTTAATTAAGATAGTGAGCCCTATGTACAAATAAGAAATCACTATAGTGATTGAAACTTGAATGCACGCGGTAAAGAGCGCAACTGAGCAGAAAGGGGAGGAGAGCAAGCAGGGGCGCACAACTGCACGCAATAGTGGAGTAACAACTTCTTTCACCACCTCTTCTAACACATACTACAGCTGTCTGAGGCTTCACACTGTGCACATCTGTACACACACACACACACACACACACACACACACACACACACACACATACGCACACACACATACATTCACACATACACAGAGCCCAGAAGGACTTTGTCACACATGATGTTACACATGTTCAAACTGGTAAAGCCACTCACACACTAACACGTCCACACCCTCTCACACTTCCACATCGTAGATTTTTCTTCATGATCACGCAGGTCTGAACACATGACACACACAAACACACACACACACACACACACACACACACACACACACCGACCTCAGGGCTGTAATTTGTCTTCTGTTATCCATTAGTGCAGGTGGACGGAGCAAACGGGAGAAGCGGGAAACGGCAAATAAGAGAGAGGAAGTCGTAGAGCGATCGAGCCTGTTGCTGTAGCTTGGGGATAGAAAAGTATGATACAGAAAGAAGATATCAATAGGATGTGTGTGTGCAGCGTATGCAGTATCCTTTACTTCATTTTACTTTGCTTCCCCACCCCCCCTGTGTAGAAGCGAGTGGTAACAGACAGCTCGCCCTCGGGCTGTAAAGGCCAGTGAACCCTTGGTATTTGCATTATTAGATGTCTGCTTGTATCTTCTTTACAGCTGTCAGGGTTACGCTGTAGAGGGGAGGCGCTGGCATTTCTGACTGTCCAGTTAGCCTCGACCTCACATGTTTTTGTCTCTGTTGCTGCATTTCCAGCATCAACACACACACACGGAAACACACACAAAGTAGGGTACGATTTAGCTTCAGGAGAAGGCTTTAGTTTTATGTTTAGGCGTCGAAAAGTTGCCTGAAACACACAGAAAAGCTATGTGAATAGCAGCATTATGCTAGCGAAAATAATCTCATATCAATTGATTTTTAAGAGTCAAAATAACAGCACTAACACTGTCATCTTCAAAGCGCACTCCCGGATGGATCCTCGCTGTGGAGAGCAGTGCATGGTGGGAGAAGGTCACCCTATTCTGAGAACCGGCTGCTTCATTTCCCAAAGTGCTGCCTGAGTGACTGCTTCAGTCCGCTGTGTGTGCGGATGTGTGTGTTAGCAGCAGAGTGAGTGATGTCAGGGCCCTGAGCGGACAGCCTTTTTTCAGCTGCTGTTAATCACACTCCATCTCTGACAGAGGAGCAGAGCTCAGGCCTTTTACTCTGCTCTCCACCTCCAGCACTTCAGGCGGCTCTTTGACTGGTTCTGTACCCGGGCCTCCATCCCTCACCTGCTAGTTTTTGTTCCCCACACTCACACGGATCAGTCGTTCGTTCGCCTACTTGTTCATCCCTGCCTTGTTCCATGTAATGAAACCTGTAACCTCTAATCTGAGATGCAATTTAGACCTTTTCGAAGGAAATTTAGCATCTTGTGATTTTCTTATAACAGTATTGTTTATGACGAGTGTTGGGTAACATTACTTTTAAAAGTAACTTGTTACCGACATAGAAAAGTAATGTTAGATTACTTTTGCATTACCAAAAATTAAATTAAATTAAAGTTATATTGTCAGGACGGCGTGTAGCGTACTGTACGTCTACCTTTGACTGTATTGACTCTACCGTCACTGCAGAGCCTCGTTTACAGCCCAAACTCTGCAGCCTAATAACAGGAATGACAGATGCAGTATAACCTTTACAGCTCTTTATTCTGCTAACAAGTTGTCAGTGAACTGGGCAGAGGCATACAGTATTAGGCACAGCTGTTTCAACGACAACGATACAACATGGGCTCTTAGTCCCACCAGTGTAGCGGAGCTGTGTTTAGCTGCAGATACTTCAAATCTTAAGTCGAGCTCTTGGCAGCTGACAAGCACTTATCCTCCACAACAACTTACATTTCACCGTCATTTTGTTCTTCTCCCTTTAACCCCCAAATTCTAAATAATGTGAATATTTCCACGAAGTAAACGTTGTCCTCTCTGCCATCTCGCTAGCTGAATTAGCTAGCTACGCATGCGCACTGACACAGCTGTGTTTACCTTCTGCTGGTACGCAGCTACCTGCCAAGAAGTAGGAGAGTTGGCTCTCTTTTTTTGTGGCGACAAAAGGAAAAGACAAATACACCTTTTTTTTTTTAAAGTATGAATTACTTTGTAATGCATTACACCCAACCAGGGTTTCCGTTCAAAAAAAGCTGTGCCGGTCGACGTGTCCTGGAAGCTTTCAATGTTCCGGACAAATGGGTGAAATCACGGTCAAATATTATCTGCATTTATTTAGCTTAAAAACAATTGATAGGCAGGCTACATCAAGAGCGTAGAATTGGGTTTGGAAATGACTGAATTCTCCTTACAATAATTTTGTCCAAAAATTAATGTATGATACTCGTAATGTTGCACTTTCAACCTGCGGTGGAGTCGTGCATGACACAACGATCACTCGGTCTGTCACTGTAAACAAGGACTCCCGTCTACAGTTCACTTCACTTAACTGAAATTTATAGGCTACAGTGGAACAACATGTTTCAATGACCACTACTGCGCTGCGTCCGCGCAGTCCATAAGCATGCTGTGGCTGGTGCTGCTGACGCGTCCTCACCTGTAATTTATTTGCCAAATATGCTGGTTTAGCATATTCCCGAAGCTCTGAAGGGACAGACTTATAATGAATCAGTGATATCTTTTGGCTGAAAATACATTATTTCCACCGGACATTGACCAGGGGATTTTGAATATGTTGGACTTCAACAGATTTTATCGGTAAAAAACCCGGAATTACCAGAAAACGGAAACCCAGCTCCCAACACTTTGCATCAGTTTAATTTTTAAATCAAATAGGATAAGTTTTTGACTCATGGTTGGACAAAAAAGGCATTTTGAAGGCATCAATGTGGTTGGTTGAAATTTCTGCAGTCTGTTTTCCTATATTGTGGAATTTTATGAACTGGACAATCAGGCAGATGTATCCGCAATGAAAAGAATATTTAATTTCAGCCTCGAGTTTGTCTTTTTAAGCAAAACTCATTTAAGGTCCATCTGATTGTCTTTCTCTCTCCGAACACGAGCTCAGACACACAAACAAACACAAGCGCACACGCAGTTCACACAGCAGACACTGCACTACTAGTCATAAGGGACTGCTTCTTGTTAACTTGACAGGCTTGTAGAGCAGCTGCCCGTACGCCATATGGCACAGGGACCCAGACGAGCACAGTTACAGAAGGACGGATATAAAGAAGGAGATTCAGTAATAGAGAGACTGTAGGACTTTATAATATCATTAAAGCTCAGCCAGTCTCTCACAGAGCGAGTAACGCTGATCGAATGTGATGGCTGACCTTCTCAACAGTTAGCGCAGTTTAGATACACATTCATCCAAAAGCAGCTAATACGCCCACAGTGCCTGAGCAACTACATGCCCAAATGTAATTCCTCTCATTCACTCATTTGTAAGGAACCAAGAATGGTTTACTATTGATATCACGCAAAGGTCACTGCAACATCGTCTCCGAAATACAGTTTTTTTCCCTTATTTTTCAAAGTTGTGTCTTTTACTTCAGCATCTAACTCAACACTTTCTGTGAACTTCTACAACCCCCAACTTCTCCTCCTGCTCCTCCACCCCCAGCCCCCGGCCTCGCTTCAGCGCCAGATGGTGCCGGCCGTCACTGTTAACAGGCCGAGATGGGGAGAAGGAGAGAATAGTGAGAAGGGGATAGCCGGCCAGGCAGCGCATGTATTATTAATTGTGAGTAATAGAGGCTTGTATGGCTGTATACATTATTGAGGCCAGGTCCTTCCGAGGGCATTTAAGCTGAAGTGGCGCTTGGCTTAATGGATTGCGACAGAGTCAGGCTGAGAGCACATTTACCAAGTGGCTGGTGTAAAGTTAACACCTGTTTATAACATGCTGCACTTTATTCTGAAAGTTTGAGTTACTTCACACCAGTGCAGTGAAATGTGTGGTGGAAAAAGCTGGCAGCGTTTTAGAGATGCAAACAGAATACAGTTAAAGATAAGAGATTAACACATAGCTAACACAATGTGAATTGTTAGTAATTACATTAAAGTCCTGAAGTAATTGTGTGAGGTGTAAAAGTACACATTAAATCTGTTATAGTATTTCTAACCACTCTGTCCCTCACTTCAGCTCTACAGAACAGTTAAGTGTCTTTCAGCTTATCTTGTTCAGGGAGGGGTATCAAGAACTGGTATTTTTTGGTACCGCTAAGTGATTGGTCAGTACCTATCGTCCTATCGTAGTTGGCACCCGTCCCCAAGTGATGACAGAGTCGCTGTCGTCAGGCAACGACGTTGCATTGTTGTGGTCTAATAATGGAATAATGGAAAGTCTAATAGGTCTATATGGCGGACAGAGCAAAGCGTTTGAAAGTTTGGGCTCACTTTACCAAATTTAACTCTGGTGCATCTTCATGCAATTTAAGTACTATTACTGTTACTGTACGGAGATGACCACAGGCCTTAACCTCAGTTACAACCCCCCTTTTCAGAGGCACATTATCAGACACCCTAATAAAGACATGTCTTTTTTTCCCCACCAAATAATGGAGAGTAGTATCGATAAGAGTATCGACAAGTATCAATATCGTTAAGCAGTATCGGTATCATTAACATCCTAACGATACCCATCCCTTTTCTTGTTGCAATGATGCAGTCTCACTGTTCTGTTTGCGACCTGCTCAGCACCAAACAGCAGAGAGACAGCGACTACAGTTAGCAACTAGCTGGTGAACACAGTGCAACACTTATCAGCTTAAGTCTTACAAATAGAGACACGACTCCAAGTACATGTTAATGTTACTCTGCAAGTATTTGGCAAAACCTTTGCCAGACCAACTTTAGGGTAATGAAATTCCTAAGCTGTGTTTTCAGCTTGTTCCGCTGCCTCGCTGCTGCCAACAACATGAATTTATGTAGCTGGCAAAACTCTGTAAAGGCTTTTATTTGGTTTTATTGTGTTACCAAATATTTTCTATCTCAAGTAGCTTTCTGTGGCTCCCTGTGGGAGATGGTGTGCCCTGATGGAAAACTGGTGCCTTGCCTTTTTCTAGTAGTTAACTTTTGTGTGCATTTGTGTGTGTGCAGCAAATGCTAAACCCAAAAATGTTGTTAGGAATTGAACAAGATAATACAAACTTCCCAATGCTCCGATTTTCATACTCTTTGGCCTATAGACTTAAAGAGGTTGAGTTTTTATGAGTGCTATCTGAATCTGAACCACGCTATCCTTATGTGTCTGTCGTCTCTGCATGAGCCCCATTCATATCCTGCTGCTCGTTAGCGCACACACACAAACACCTCCATCTAAATAACATAACAAATGAACATTTAGGGCCCTGTCTTTTCCCTGGATAAACCCTTCAGAGACTTGGCGCACTGTTGAGCTTTAACAATAACGTGTCATATTTACCTCCTGATACGATCTGCCTGCTGTTTATAGTGTGTGCTCTTAATATTGCTGCAGATATCTGCCTACCTTCCACAGCACAGATCTAATCTGATATTATTAGTATTGTTCTGTGGCCTGCATTAGCATTCAGCGTCGTCCTGCTTTGTGTAGGTGTATAAAAACATGACACTGATACAGACGATCTGATACGCGGGCTGTTGAGAATCTAAATGCGTTTGCTGTTGCACAAGTAATCTTATACTTTGTATCGGCTGACTACACGCTCGCACACATGCGGCTGGGAGAAGTGTGAATGTTGGTGTGAGTGGGAGGAGTGTCGGGTGATCCTCTCAGCTCGGTGGCAGGTCCTGTCATTGGAAAGAACAGTATCACTCTGCATTTACATTGATCCTTATTAGGCCTGGAGATTAAACCCCCTTGCAAGTGTGAGCTAGCTGAGGTTGCAGCGCCTTAGCACTCTCACAGAGGCCTAAACACACACACACACACTCTCTCTCTCTCTGTCAGTCTTGCAGTCATGCTTGGGCGTTAATCTAGGACACAGGCACCAGGAGACATTTCTCCGTCTAAACCTTTCTCTCTTTTTTTTGGTGGATTTTCAAATTCACACTTTCACAGCGAGTCAGTGTTTCTGCTGATATTTTTAGTTTGCAGGGATTCCAGCTCGTGCGAAGCTATTTTTTGAACGTTTGTTTTTATAATTGCCTTCAAAATTGAATTTCTTTTTTTCTTATGAATGCATCAGGTGTTTCAAAAACAACATTCATTTTCATGTATTCCTTTTAATCTCTCAACTGTTCTTTTATTACAAGTAGCAGCATCTCATCCACCAATCACGGCCCTCCATCCTTTAAGAGAGGAGGAGTACGCAGCTGAGTGTGATGGGATGTTCCGAGGTCTCCAGGGTAACAGGACAGGTCAGGCAGCGTTGTCATGTTGTACAGTTTCCAATTATATTATGGGCTGTTTGTTTCCTAACCCGGCGATGAGGTGTCACCCTGGCAACTAGCCAGCGATGCAGCGCAGAGGACCGCAACATCCAGGACACCTGTGTGTGTGTGTGTGTGTGTGTGTGTGTGCGCGTGTGATTGTTGGCACTTGTGTTTGCATGTGAGTCATACTGAAGACCAACACGAGAGCAGGAAACGGGGAAGATGGAAAAAATACACACAGCCTGGAGCGCAAACAACATAATTTTGGACCTTACGAATTTCCATATCCATTAAAATTCCTGTGCACTCTGCGCCATAAGAGGCTTTAAAAGCAGGATGACTTTCAGTTGACTGTTTTTAAAAGGAAGCCTTTGAGCACCTAATACATCAACTGCTATCAAATGTCTGTAATGTGCCGCTGAATATAGATGGACCCGCTACATAGTGCAAATAAGTGTTTTTGAATGCGGATGTGACTACTATTACGTGTTATCTGTCCCTGCCTCCTCTGTACTGATAATGTAGGCTTTATACATTCCCTTCCCCGCAGGGACAAGAGGCTGAAATCACAGGGAACGTATACTCACACTTACACTCACATCACAGGGGCAGGGAGGGAAAGAAAAGAGGGAGACTGGCAGAGAAAGAAGGTGGAGAGCGAATATCATTTGCTGGGCGTCTCATGTTGTGTATTCTACAGAGAGCGCAGAGATAGGAATCAGGGTGTGTTTCTGTTCTGATATGGACGGAGAGCCGCAGAGCACAGACCAGAGCGCAGATAGGGAGGAGGGAGGGGGGGGGGGGAGAAAGGGCGAGGGAGAGCGTTGGCGAGATACAGATCAGGACCTGGAAGCGGTCCTCCTGTGTCCTGTCATAGATGAGAGGCGAGGTGATAAGGAGAAAGAGGAAAGGACAGAGAGAGGAGGGCATGGAAATGGAGGGGGTGAAGAAAGGGCAGCACAAGAGATTTTACTAGCTGTTCTCAAATGGAGCTGTGGGTGAGGGGATCAGCGCGAGTGAGAAATGCCACAGTCACTTCAGTACATAACGGAGAAGGAGAGAGTTCAGCAGAGACACGTTCGGTTCAAATGTTCTTTTTCTGCATCATGCGACTCCCGAATGGTCTTCCTCTATCGGCATAGCTATCCAGGAGCAATGCAAGTGTGAATGCAGCGTGAAAACAGCAACATTTAAATGCAATGATCATCAGAAGATGCCTCATTGACTGCTACATAAGCCCATGCAGAATTTGTGCTCTTAAGTGTTACAACCTTTTCCCATGGCTTACTAGAAAATATCAGAACAAACTCAGAGTCGTACCGAATATATTATATATTTGTTTCTTTAATTTTCTAGAGTTTTTAGAGTTTTAACACACTTATTTTACACATTTTCCTGTTTATAATCCTAACATATATGTAAGTACAGACAGTGTGTGTAATGCATGGTGTGCGAGTGTAGCTGAAGTGTGTGACATCTGGCATTACACCTCTTGATAGTGTGAAATCAGCCATGCTGTTGCTCCGTAACGCACGGTGCCTGCTTCCTGTTTGCTTTGACAGTAATGGTGCAGGGATTGAGCTGTCCAGTGATGGACCAGAGACATCCATCCATCCATCCCTCTATCCTTCCTTCCTTCCTTCCCACATCCTCCATTCTTCTTCCGTTCCATCAATGTACAGAAGCATCCCTTAGTAGATTTTCAGGCTCCACTGAGGAGCTTCTCACCCCGGCTTATGGGCACCAAGTGTGACGGCAATGTAGCAGCACAAACAAAGTGTTTTTCACAGTATGTATGGTACTGCCATTTTGGGTGTGTGGATACGGTTTTGTTTTGAATCAATTTCTGACCATTTATTTTGCTTATTACACGCCTGTATTAAGTACTTGATTCTGATTGCTTAATCACACCATTCCGAGGTCTTGATTCCAGACTGTTGCTATGAAAAACAGACCGTCGCTAAGGATTCGGCTCTAATCACACAATCTGGAGGACACAGCTAAAAACAGCTAGCTTAGCTCATTTTAATGTGAGTAAAAACAGCTAGCTTAGCTCATTTTAATGTCAGTAATAACAGCTAGCTTAGCTCATTTTAATGTGAGTAAAAACGGCTAGCTTAGCTCATTTTAATGTGAGTAAAAACAGCTAGCTTAGCTCTTTTTAATGTGAGTAAAAACAGCTAGCTTAGCTCATTTTAATGTGAGTAAAAACTGCTAGCTTAGCTCTTTTTAATGTGAGTAAAAACAGCTAGCTTAGCTCATTTTAATGTGAGTAAAAACTGCTAGCTTAGCTCATTTTAATGTGAGTAAAAACTGCTAGCTTAGCTCATTTTAATGTGAGTAAAAACTGCTAGCTTAGCTCATTTTAAAGTGGTCAATAGCCGTGTAATACGCGGGACAATCGCGGTCCTGCTCACCTTGTCGGGGTTCCATTCCGTGATAACAACCTGCTCACTATACATTATCCCCTACTTGTGTGTATCTAAGTGATTGCAAATTGACAAAGGTTATTTGGAGAGCTTCTGCATGTAATACAGATAAAACCTGCTAAAAAAACCCACAATGATAGCTCAAAGAAGCCCCAAATTACTTTTGTATGTTCATATAAAGCAGTATTTGATGAGTAATACCTACAGTTAAATATAGCCTATAGTTTATCACTTCTGTGTGTGATATATAACGTATAATGTATACTTGGAATTCTGAAGGTTTAAAAGCAGTACATTGTGACAGTTATGGATTTAAGGCTATAGTGGTGTTAGAAATGAGACAGAAGAAGTGTGAATATGATAATGTCACAGTAAAATCGCTAAGCCCTGACAAATACTGTCTAAGTCCTTGTAAGGTTCTTACAGGAATATTATACACAGCTTGAGATGATATACTTTGTGAGCATGGTGCTGTGGAATTATTTCTGTTAATGTTTCACTTCCTGTTAATGGCATATTGCTTTCCTCTAACACACACTGAAGCAGCAGGCTATAAAGTTTATTCAAGTGTGGCCTCTTTAGTTTGTTTCTGTAAAAACCTCTTTACGTCCACGCTGGATAAATCAAGCCGCCGTAATGGGCTTCTGTCTTTTATTTGGACGTTCGGCTGTTAGGGTTATGGGTTAGTGATGGTGAGCGGAATTACATTTTTAACGCTGTCGCTGTGTTGTACTAAATGTGTTGCCAGTTTCACAACACAACACAAAATCTCGAATGAATTCAGACTTAATTGTTATTTGTTTTCCAGGAAGAGAAGTAATTACTTACATGAGCTGAGAAATAAGATGTAAATGACACAATTTGAAGGTGTAAGAGAGACATTTCCTTCAAATAGAGGATTTTTGGAGTCTCCTCACTGCTTCTGGCCAAGAAATAGTCCTGCACACAATCCAAACTGCAAAACAATAATAACTGTTTTTTGCACCAGTGTAATGTGTAAACAAATTAGCTTTAGTGGTGCTTGTAGTTGGATTTTGTAACCTTGGGAATAGGGCCGCACAATTAATTGAATATTAATCCGGATCATGATTTTGGCTTCCAACGATTACATAATTGAATAACGGCGATATGACGTTCAAAATGTGTGCTCCGCCCACAGAAAACTGCTGCATATCAAATCTAGCGCTCCCTAAACTAACAGCCGCTCCACCAGGGGGCGATCAAGAGGTTTGGGCTTCACTTTTCGGGGGAGCTGGCATGTCATGTCACGAACTCTTGCAGCAGTAATTTTAAAGTAGAAGAGTCAACAGAAGAGACCAGTGTTTCGGTTCAACAAGTGACCATGTTAATTGGCGACTTTCGGCCGAATGCGTCTGTGGTTGTCGTGGTTACAGCAGCTGTTGAAAACAGGAAGAGAAAACGTAGCTGTCCATTTGAACGCCACTTTGTTTGTTTTTCATTACCATCTCAACATATCTGTTTCATCATGTGTTCATCTGTTACATCTTTGAAGTGTTGTTTGTGCAAACGTGTCACGTAGGCTACTAACGCTCAGTTGTGTTTTGAACGTCACTTGTTGTTACGCTAAAAAAGGAAGAGAGCAAGTCACTCATTAAACCAAAAAACCGGTCCCCCGAAACGGCTCGTCATCGCTTGGAGGTATTTCAGATATAGGGCAGGTGATTTTAAGCTGGAAAAATTAATATGCAAAGAGTGCATGAAACGTGTGTCTGCGCTGCCAAGTAACAAAACGTGCAGCATGATGAGTGTATGAAGGCCAAGAGGAATAACGTCGCTTCTCCCTGGCCTTGTCCAGCGTCGAGTCAGACATCCATAACAGCGACGCTGTACGGCGCGACACCCTATCAACAAAACTTCCAAGGACAGAATGAAATTACCATTGCAATTTGCATTTTGCTTCTAGTAGATGCATCAAATTCAGGTAAAGAAATGAGTTAAGCTAGGCTAACCAGCTGCCAGCTAAAGCCTTGTATTTTTCAAGGCAGATATTGAAAGTAGAATCTATCTCCTCACCAGCCTTGGAAAGAAAGCAAAAAAAGATCTCCAGATACTCCTCTAAAACATCGTCCCCCTTAGATTGCTTTCCATCAGTTTTTCCCAGAGGCGGATAGATGTCGTTGATGAGCTGAAGCTTTATACCTTTCAGAGAAAAGAGGATGTGAGAGGTGACATTGGAACTAGACAGACAGCAGTAAATAGAGAGCATCTTTTAGTGAATGAAGTTCTTTACTACACTATTCCTCTTGTGTATTCCAGGACGTAAAAGTGCATATTTGTTGAGCCGTGAGAACCTTCTGTGTGATATTATGTCCAACACTTTCCTCTCCAAACTGTGTGCGTGTGTGTCTAACTCTGACTCTCTGGTGTTTTCCTATTGGCCGTATCTATAGCCGAGTTTTCATATACCAGATTGAATTTAAAACAAACACCTTAGAGCGTGAGCCTTGTGCAAATACTACTATTATTTGCATAGACACACACGCTCTCATGAAGAGTCGGCACCTCTCTGTGGTTATTCCCAGCCTGTTTCCCAGGAGACCGACGGCATGTAGCTGCAGGTGGGTGCACAGAGGTGGGTGTAGATGCCTTCCTGCCTCCAAGGTCTGGAGATCACATGCCGGCATCAAACAAAGGACTATTCATGGACACAAAAATGCATAACATGCTTAACAGTAGTGTATATCAAGGCTGTAACATCCACTCCAGTTTATTTATTTTACAGTTCAGCATTTCCTCTCTCTCTCTACCTGTTAGCATCTCCCTCCCTCTCCCCCTGCCTCCCCTCTCTCTGTGTTCTGTACGATTATGTTACTAAGCAGAAGTCTCCGATCACCATGTTCATTGGTGGAGCTCATCTTTGGCTGTGATTACATAACCGCTCTCCTTTTTCTCGTCTCCACGCTGACTTACTCGGAGCGTCGGATAAACACCAGTTAAGTGGAAGCAGCAAAACTCCGTGAATGTTTTCTGCGGAGTTCAGCGCTCTGTTTCCTCACGTCTCCTGCTAATAAGTCAACATGTAGCTGAGAGAGGGCAGCAGATGAAGAAGGAGGGGGAAAAAAAAGACATGCAAATACACTCGCTGCTCTAAGCAGATTCCTCTAAATGGAAGTCAGAGTCGTCAAAAGAATTTGCTGAGCACTTAGCGGATGTCTGAGGCGCCTTTGAATTCACTCCACTTTATTCTTAATGTTGGATAAATATTTATTTGCTTAAGACGGCTTGAGAGAGAGAGAGAGGGAGAAAAGGTGAGAGAAACAGAGGGAACGCATCATTCTTTCCCGGACAGCGCCGGCCGTCACGCTTCTCTGGAGCGCCGCGGCTCCACCAGGCTTCCCCTCATCTGCCTCGGATACGGAGGGGACGGTTGCTAAGGCGGGGGCTTTGACCCAGCTGATTCGTAGGTTTTGGTTGCTAAGGCGTAGAAGACGTGATCCATCTGTCAGGTTGTGATCTGGCTGCGGTGCCGCTCAGACAGAAAGAGAAAGAGAGGGGAAGCAGTCGAGCAAAATTATGTGTATCTTGTGTTTACCGGTGTGTGCATCAGGTGTGTGTGTTTATAAAAGGAGGGGGCATTACAGTTAAAAGCCCCGGGCTCTGAACAAAGAAGCCTTAAGGCTGGAGGTGTAAGTCACATCAAACAGAGCGCTGCTTCAAAGCAGCTCTATAGGTTAGGCCTCGTAGGAGAGAAAGACTTCAAACATAAAACTCAAATACATCACGACCAAGACATCAATACAGGCTCTGTTTGAATACTTCTGGTATCAGCTGTGATCACATTGGGCTTTAGATGAATGCTTTATCTATGTATCAGCGTTTAGGGTCAGAGATTGTGCTGATTTACAGAAGAGTCTGAAGGATGTCCTGTTTTCTGCTTCTTTGATCGTGTAATGCTTTTGTCTCAATAAGAGCCTCCTCTTACCTGCCAAACTGATTTTACCAACCCGCCGCGTGTCTTCCCCCCGTGCTGCAGAAGTAACAGCGCAAGGGGAAGACGCACGCACCCTCCTCCCTCCTTCCTTTCCTCCCGTTTCTCCTCCTTGCAGGAGCCTTTGAAAAATAATAGCTGCACGCTGGGAGCACTATTGATTTGGTCTCTCCGAGCTCAAGGAAAAAGTGAGCTTTATTTTCTCCAAAATACAGACCAAAGAGGAAAAAATTGGCCATGTTTTAGAGGGCCTTTCACATCCAATTTGTGTCTGTTTTCTTTTTTCTTCGCCCCTCTGCTGTGTTGACTGCCTGTCCACTTCTGCCTGCCTTCGCTCTCGTCAGTCTTCCTTTTGTTTTTGTCGTTTCTTCCCAAACTCGCCGCTCCCTCTTCACTTTCTCTGTTCTTTTTCTGTCCGTGCGTCTCTCTCTCAGTGCCACAGCTGTCTTTCTAAAAGTCAGGCGGCAGGTAAAGCCACGACACCTAAATGCCCCTCCTGTATTTCCAGGTGCATTAGCGACCTACACCTCCATGTCCATACTGATTCTTCTCCGAGGTGTTTGCAAATCTTGGGCCGTCGTTCCTGCTTAGCATCGTGCTGCAGGCAGAGTAGCACAACCTTGTCACACTCACAGAAACACACGTCCATGCCTGCACATATAAAACACATGCTGTTTCTGCCCGTGCGTGAGACACATTGCCGGGCACAAACACAGTGAGGTGCACACAGTAGCCGGGCGGTGTTGGTGAATGAGAAGTAGCTGTGTGTTGGGAGCGCCTGAGGCTCTCCTCCCAGCTACTGATGTAAGTTTGAGCCAAGTGGCTGCGCTCTCATGTTGCTGAGGCAGTGTGTGACCACCCATGCTAAATGTTTACACACACACGAGGCATGCATGCACGGTCAGATGGGAGTGGAATGTATAGATTCATCAATGAATTGATCTGTAATCATACAGGAAGTAGAAAGGATAGCCTCAATGAGTTAATGAACAAATGAATAGGATGTGACATGCTCACATGGAGCGCTGCAGTGGAACGAAGCTGAATGTCACAGTGAGCAGATAAACAGTTTTTACTGAAAGTGAGTGAATGTGAACTCAGGCAAATGTCACATCACTTTGAGACACTGCTCGTGCTCCTACAGCTGACTTTCCTTTCCTGGAGTTTTACTCTGCTTCAGTCGAGAAAGGTCACGAACAAAGACTGTAAAGTGAACATAGCCTCCGGTAGCAGAAGTGAAGCTAATGCGGAAGTGCAACAACCTGCATTCTTTGAATGGTCAGCAGGGGGCGACTGCAATGGTATATTGTATAGAAACACATAGGAAAATGACCCTACTTCTCAGTTGATTTATTATCTCATTATACGTTTTTCTTATGAGTTTATGGTCTTAATCACTAGTTTCAAGTTTCATTTAATAAAGCAGGATAATCATTTGGTAAGTTATTATCCCATTGAGAGTAAAATCAATAATAAAGCAGGTTATCCTTTAGGACAGTGGTTCTCTGGGTTCCCCCAGAATAGATATACAGAGAAATACATTCTCATATGACTGAGGTAACCTGTTAACATGTATAAAAACAGTATATGGGGCGACGCCTGCGAGCTAGTTCAGGCAGACAACTAGATCTGCACTGATTCACACTTCACATGCGTCATCTCCACAGTCACCTGACAAACACTTCCTCCCAATTTGGCGCTCTATTTAAGCTGCAAGATTTCACTCCCTCTCCCTCTGCTCTGTCATTGCTATCACTGCCCTGCACCAGTACTGCACTCTGACTCTCAGCCCCACCACCACCTCAGCATCCACCTGAAGGCTCACACTTTGACTCTCACAAACACACTAAACATATTCTATGGCAAATTATATCACCGGCACAGGTGATGTAATGTAAAAAGCCATACCCCAATGCAAATGTGTTATTTTATGTAAAATATGTTATTATATCATTTTCTCCACAACCGGTTTGAAGACCACTGTGCTAGGATATAGCAACCTGTGATTGATGCTACGTAATAATGCTAACTACACCGTTGTCTGAATATCACACTTCTGGAAAAAAAAAACAAGATGGTGACGGACAAATTGTTGAACTTAAAGGTATAATAAGTAGGATTTTTCCTTCCCTCCTCCTGGGCTCTTCATCACCAGAAGCTCACTCTCACTCTCTCGTGCAAGAACACGCCCACCCCGCCGAGCTAACACCGACAGCATCGCGGTTACCTTTGCGCTAGCATGTTAACTGCCGGTTACCGTTGCACTAGCATGCTAACCGCCGGTTACCGTTGCACTAGCATGTTAACCGCCGGTTACCGTTGCACTAGCATGTTAACCGCCGGTTACCGTTGCACTAGCATGCTAACCACCGGTTAGCTTGTCCTACCCGGTTTGAGGCACCTTCCTGTCCAACCTATACGCTGTGATTGGCTCAGGGAACCACGACAGCGCCCCTCCTGAAAACGTCCCGAGCAAAGCAAAGCAACAGAATAGATGCAGAGGGAAGGGTCTCACTAGGGTCTGCACACACACTCACCAACACACATGTATAGAGGCCCATAAGTGATGATTTATATCATATTTGTAAAAGTATATAATTTATTTTTCGAGGAAAATCCAACTTATTATCCCTTTAAGGCTTCAAAAGAAGGGTTCTCCAAGGAATGGGTGATGTCACGGTGGCTTCATGTTACACAGGTTATGGTCATGAGTCATCAAATGAGAGTAAAGGTCACCACCATGAACAGCAGCAGTGTCCTCTGAGTGATTTGTAAATGCAATGTTGTACAAGGCATGTGATGCATATTACACAGCATTGATATCATGTCTACCTGCACACAGAAGCTGTTGGAGAACAACAGATGTGTGAGTGTGAGATTTGCTGTGTTGTGATCCATAATGTGAGGCTATGATAAGGTGCAAGCACTCCAGACAGTCGATAATGCGTAGATGTGTTCTGCTTGTAGATTTGAACTCATTCTTATTCGCATTTGTATGCAACATTCCCCGGCTCGGCTCCGACATGACAGCAGCAAACATATTGTTAGGCAGACTGAATGGGAATATGAAGGAGGGCGCGTTGTGCAAGAGGGGTCTTTCTTTGTGAAGAATTTCCTCCCGCTCTATAAGCAGCAACCGGCGTCATCGCTCTGATTAAGTCGCATAAGAGAAAAGAGAAAATTTGGCCTCGTTTGCCTCCCCTGGGAGAGGGAAAAGTGCGGAGAGAGCGAGGAGGGGGGGGAAACAGAAAACAAGGTGTCCTTGTGATCACATTGCAGCACTTTGAGAGTGTTTGTCATTTGGTTGCTCAGAGGTGGAAAAGCTTTAAAAATCATGAGGGGAAGTGAAGTCGAGAGGGAGGAGGAAAATCAAGGATTGAGAGAGGGGATCCAGGGAAACAGAGCTCTATAAATAGTGTGTGTGTGTGTGTGCGCCCACACGCGTGTGTGTGTGTGTGTGTGTGTGTGTGTGTGTGTGTGTGTGTGTGTGTGTGCGCCCGCGTGCGTGTGTGGTCCCTGCAGCCTCATTGTGGCATCTTTGGACCTCAGATTACAAAAAAGGGATTTAACCAGTGGCGTCACCCCAGGCTCTCAGCTTTAAAACCAGGATGGTTGCCTGTGTGTGTGTGTGAGTGTGTGTGTGTGTGTGTGTGTGTGTGTGTGTGTGTGTGTGTGTGTGTGTGTGTGTTCCGGCCATTACCACCTGTATGAATGTGTAAGTCTGCAAATCTGTACATTCAAACCCTTAACTTTGTGATAAAAAACAAGACCATTCCTCTTATTAGTAATGCAGCATTGAAAGCATCGTGCGATCACAATCGTGTCCTGCTTGGATTGCTTTCTTCTCCCAGGAGGGGGTACACACAGGTCTACTCCCCCCCCCCCCCGTGTGGTTTCATGTGGGAGAAGCGTGGGCCTGTCACTGTATCCCAGAAGACAGCAGCAGCTTGGCTGTCGTGGAGGCTGCTTACATCTACATGATGATGTGCACTCAGCGGAGGTTTGACAGACAAAGGGCTTGACCTGGTGAGGAATCAGAGGAGAGGGATTCCTGAGCAACACATGCATAGACTGTGAATGAGTACAAAGGAATTACAGACGTTTTCTTTGGGGCTTACAGTCGCTTTTTATAACATACGGTTCCTTTAGGTTGCTTTGGGGTTTATGTGCTCTCAGATTGCAAAAGGCGGTTTGTTTATCTTTCTTTTATTTCTTTGCTGACTTGAATTTAACTGCAGATTTGTAACATGTTGGAGCACAAACTCATAAAGAAGTATACACTGAGAAATATATATAAAATCATGCACGTTAGAGAAAGTGTCTTACCCTGATAATGCAGAAAAAGCCGACTAAATCACTCAGGGGCATTACTTAATGGATTTCACTGAATTCATGTCAATGTCTTGTTCCCAACATGCATTGGTGTATTACATTCAATGTTGATGTATATTAATTTTTCAAGTGCCGTATCTGCAGCCTTGTCAAAGGGGATTCAAGGGACCATGGCACCCCTGGTCACCCAAAAAGAATCTGGCTATTTGCCCAGTCATGATGGGACTATTTAAATTTAATTCAAACAACTTTATTAATCCCTCTAGGGCCAATTGGTTTGGAGCAGCTTGCACATAGAAGACTTAAGGAAAACCCAGCGACGTACAGACAAGACTGATTAATAAATAGACAAACTGGATAAAAACAATAAGCAGGATCAGTTTCTATAAAAGATGAACACTCTGTAAGAGATTTCAAAACCTGAGGAGCATTTAGCAGAGGGGACGGACTATTTTGAATAGTTTTACAAGCAGTTGAAACATAACGACGTCCTGATGACAACAGAGAAAATTCACTTAAAAGAAGCTTTTTGGAGGATCTGCTGATTACAGAAGGAATTAAGATCTCTTTGTTTCACACCGATTATCTTAGGACAGATTTTGACGGGTTTGTCAGACTGTTTCTGTCTTTTACTGTGAGGCTGTGAAACCGGCAGATCAAAGAAAAACAAAGAAAAACGCTCGCAATAGAAGATTGATTTTGCTCAAACCAACTTTTTTGGACTGTGTTGCAACAGGCTGCTGGTAGTATTTGTGGTGTTTCTATGTGGCATATTTTCTTTTGTTGGTAATCAAACAATGTCTTTTGGAGACACATATGGACATATTTGAGTGCGGACACATACCGTAAAGTCTGGAATATAAGACCAGTCTTTTTTTAGGGTAGGTTTTCTTTGGCTATTTATGAATAAAAACGTGTCTACAAGTTATTTCAACACTATTTCAATTTATTTTCATTTGAAACGCATTCAAAACACAAATTATATCCTACCATCTGTTTTCACCATGGCGAGTTTGCAATCCTGCTAGCTACCAGTGCGCTAGTTAAGCTCAGCCTAGGGCAGGGGTGGCCAACCCTGCTCCTGGAGAGCTACCTTCCTGCATGGTTTAGGTTTCTCCGCACTCCGACACACCTGATTTGAATGATCTGCTCGTTATCAACCAACTGAAGCTTCTCAGAGGATTGGTAATGAGCAAAACATTCGAAAACATGTTGGTCTTATACACCGGATTTTACAGTACATCATGCCCCCCCTGCATACGTCAGTGCCCCAATTAGGCCCCCCAAGTCAAAGAAGTCTGAACACGCTCCTGTATCTGCACTAACTTTCACACGTATTTATGATCTATGTGGCTCCAACATCCAAAGACTGGAGCTGGAAACATTTTGTCCAGATATAAAGTGTTAAAATAGAACTTGTCTAATAACCAGTCCACCTCCTCAACTTCTCAAAGACCCCTGTGGTTTCTTATGTTAAGGGTCTCTGAGTGGATATGAGTTTGGTTGAAGTCCAGGCCTCCTATAGTCAGACATTAGATGTACACACGCTCTAATGCCATAGGAATACTTGCTCTCAAGCATTAACTATGCATAGAAACTGTATATCCATAGAGAGAACCAGCGGATTATGAGTCAGTTCCTTCTTTGAAGAAGTTTGACATTTATGGACATCAATCCCCAGAGCACTTGGCTCATCCTCGGCTTAAACACCACTACAGCGAAGAGGAGATGAGAGAGTCTGCTCGCTGTCTAATGAGTTGATGATGGAAGCGGGGACGCTTGTGCATGATGAGACTCTGCAAGAATTCCAAGTTTGCGGATGAAATTTGGAGTTATAAATGAGTCGTGCGAGCGTGTTGGTTTTCCGCTGGACTGTCATGCAGAACCACAGAATCTTTCTGCGCCGCTTTGATTAAGAATGGATGAGCGTGCTTTGCTGTTCTCTCCCTCCGTCCTTCTTTCATGCTTTATTTCTGCGTCTCTCTCTCTTTCTGACGGAACCCAACACGGAGCTGCAGGAGGAGGAGGAGGAGGAGGAAAGATGGAAGAGGGAACGATTAGAAAAAAAGAGAGAGTGGACAGATGAGTGACGGGAGAGATGGGGGAAGAAAGAGGGAGAGATAATTGGATGAAATGAGAAACGGGTCCATTTCCAGCTTATATAAATGTTTGAATTTTAAAGGTGCTTCTGCTGTGAATGTGCTGCACTACACCCCCCTCCACCCCTCCACCCCCTGCTCCTTCTCTTAGCCAATCATCGCACCACACTGCTGTATTTGGGTCATAGCTACGTGTTGCTGCTGTCTCCACTGGCAGATGCATTGTGCTGTAATCTCCGAAAAATAGGCTGGGAGGAGGAGAAGAGCGAGGAAAGTGGGAGAAGAGAAGGGGTAGTGACAGAAGCGAGGAGCTTTATGCATTCCCAAAATTCAACCTCCTCTTTTGTGATTTTCTTCCAACACCGAATCTGTCTTTGCATCCTTTCCTCTCCTCCTGTCACCTCCTCCTCCATCCTTATTTTCTCTTCTGCGAGCTGGGAAAGGGTTTAAGGTCGTCCTGCAGATGCCGCTTGCAGAAGCCTCATTCCCCCGCCGCTTTCCCACCGCTTTTATTCATGAGTTGAATCGCACTGTGTCCAAATCATCAATGCAATCCACTCAAAACTCCTGCACTTAGACTGGATCTGAAAATCACTGGTGTTTAAACGGGAGCACATGAGCGATTGATTTTCCTCCATGCTGATATTTAATGGAAGGTCCATGGGGAGAGAGGATGAGGGACTACGTGAGGAAGAACAAGGGAAAGAGAGAGAGACTGATGGGATGAGAAGAGGTTTGCATTAAGAGAAAAAGAGAAATGATGAGACAGAAACACCTGTCGCTTATGTATGGAATCAGATCTCCTGATGTCATGAAACAACCTTTTAAATCCTTTTTAAATTCATTCAGAACCTGTAGAAGTCTGACCCATGTTAGAGCGTGTTGGAGTGACCGAGCAGCCCGAGCAGCAGTCGGCCCGGTGTTATGCTGCCTCCCCACAGAGCTGTTACTGATGCTCCTTCACCTCTGCCCTTGCTTTTTGTCCGGGGAAAGACTAATGGATTTAAATGTGACGCTTGATCTCCTGCACTGACCATGCAGGCTTTTATAGTGCACACACCACGGGTCTCCAACACGTCGCTCGGCCTGGTTTTTAGTAGCTCGCCAAGAGGTGAAATGCACCTTCAACCTAACCAACACAGCAATGCTGCAGCAACCTCCATCGACAGATCGGGTCAGTTACGCTAGTTGAGCTAAAGTGAGGAGTGCGGCGCTGTTAGCCTGTTTAGCCACATTTATGATTGACAATGAAAGTGGCCACACCCACACTGTTAAAACAATTAGTAATAGTAACTTATAATTCATTCTCACTTTAACTTGCAGTTAGTGTAAATGTTGTGATAAGTTAATATTTCGTGTTTATGACATCTCAAAAAGGGAAGTTTTCTAACTTACAAAAATGATGCATTTGAAATTAAGAATGTCAAAATGATTAACCTTACAACACAGTTGACCTAAATATAAATACATAATTAAGTTAACATAATTTGAAGTAGTGGTTAGTGCTGTCACCTCACAGCTAGAAGGTTACCGCTATGCACCCTGGTGTGGCCATAAGTGAATTTGACAGACTGTGTTGCCCAGACACTAACTTTTTTTAGTTCAAACAACTAGTGTTTTTTTTACAGTGAAGAAAAAGCAGAAAACTATTTCCATGCAAAGTTAGAAAGCAAGCTTTTATTCACAAATGTGAAGCACAAGTGTGTCTGCGCCACTGTGGAGCACCACCACACTCACACAGTTAACGGTAACTTTCCACGGGACTTCCCAACGGGCAGCAGGCTACGAGCTGAAAAGGTGAATGACATGTCATTACTAAATTCAAAACAAGACTGGCCGATTAATGTTTGAATGACTGATGAGCGCTCAGATGAAAGAAGGTTGGAGACCACTGACATATACTGTATGTGCGTAAAGTGTGTCTATCTCTTGTCTGTCTAAACAGGCAGTGACTTTAGATGACGATAAATGGCTGTGAAGAAAGTGCAGAAAGTTTTATTTAACTATAAAAATCCTCGCATAAAACACCTCATATAAAAAGTGAGGTTTTAAATACAGGACAGTCTTTCGTTGCCAAAGAAAGTTCCTCCTTCTTAGCCCCGGTCTGACCTCAGCAGCACCAATAAAGGAAGTCATTCAGTCGCTGAATCCTTGATTCTATAGAGAAGGAAAAGCTGCTCGAGTCGCCTCTAAATGACAGAAGTGATGATGGTTCCATATCGCCTTTTGTGCTGCTAAAGATCAATTAAAAAGGAGATGTGAGGTGGCAAAAACTTGACACTTTTAACAGTTAACAGAACATAGCCCTCGTGTTTAACATTACAAGGCTTATGCCACAGGGAACCCAGAATGCATTGCTACATACCACCTGCAGGTGCCCCCTAACTGTTTGCATCATTAATCACCCAAACTGACACGACTTCTCCAAACTTGTGTTTATCAGCGCAGTCTGCGGTGTTTGAATGCTCATAAATATGAATGAGGTTAAGAGTCACGCAGAGTTCAGACTCCTACGTGCGTGTGTGTGTGTGTGTGTGTGTGTGTGTGTGTCTAATGTGTGTGTCAGTTCTTCTTTCAGATGGTGTGTTGAGCCAGAAAATAATGCCTCCCTGAAGGCTCCTTCATGCAGTTTATTACACATCAGTCCCATAACGATGAGCATTCCTCTCCCTCTCTTCTTTCCATTTATTCCTCTTCCTCTCCCCTCCATCTCCTCCTCCTCCTCCTCACCCGTCCGTGCTGCTCCCGCACTCCCAGCACTCAGCGCTAACAGCCGCTCCCTCTCCTCTCCGTATGCTGATTTCCCCCCCCTCACTCTCTCTCTGGTAGTGTGGGTGTGGGACGCGGGGGCCACTCCACGGCGTTCCCCCTGCATCATTGCTATCTGCTGGGGACGATAATGACGGCAAGGAACGAGGGATGGAGGAACGGAGGGGTGGAGAGAGTGAAGCGGAGAGATGGAGTGCTCTTCCGCGACGGCTGCCAGTGACTGCATTAAGCAGCTCTTGAACGCTGGGAAGGGTCTGACGAGGGACACTGTCATCTACTCCTCTGTTGCTTTGTGCTTTCTCTTACGCACACACACACACACACACACACACAGATAAATGAGTGTGTTTTTTTGCTCACTAGTGCAGTAAATTACCTGTAGCTGCATGCTGCACACAGGAGCTGTTTGCACATCTGCACGGAGATGCATTGCAACATGTGAAAACTTACATCACCTCGTGGAGCTTCCATATATAGAGTTCCTCCACTTTGTGACATCACAAAGTGAAGCGCCTGTAGAGGTCTGTCTGAATCCCGGCATTCACAGCAGCCTGCAGACTGAGACTTTTTTAGCTGGGGATTACTCCAACATACTTGTACCTACAGATTTGAAACTTCACCCACGTTTAGTTTGGACATCCAACATTGTAAAACTGTATATATGTTTTTAAATGTGAAACAGCATAATACCCCCTCTTTAACCTCTCCCTTCACCCACCCTAAGGACTAAAAACTCAGACGACACACTAGTACTTTATCCGCCTTTGCAAGAGAGCACATGCTGTTTTTCTTGAAGAAATTATTCAGCTTATTTTCACATCGTCTTCATCTTGTGCTTGTTGTGATCCTCCGAACTAATTCGCCTTCTATTCTAACTCTTCAGAAAAGTTGCAGAGCTGCTGTAGAAGGAGCTGCTTGACCCCATTTCCCCCACTTGACTGGCACACGTTGCACCCCGTGGGGTGAAGTGCGAGAAGAGTTAGACGGGTTAGTTATTTATCTCCGGGTGCAGAAATAGGTGTTGTATTTTTAGCAGGGGGTTGAGGTAAGAGTTGCAAAGGTTGTCAGGAACTCATTTGTACGTGTGATTTTATTCCCCTTTCTGCTTCTCCGTCTCTGCAGTCGCGGGAGCAGCAGTTTGGGGATGCTAACGGAGGATTAAATTGTCTCTCTCTGTGTGGTCTGTTTGTGTTTTTGTGTCCTTTTCGTTTTGTTTTGCTTCGCCGACAGAAAAAAACAAAGAAAACGCTTTGTGACATAAAGTTCGGCGGTGATGTCCGATGTGTTGTTTGTTGTCACAGCAGCGCCGGGGATACTTTTGAATCATCTGCATTATTTTGTCACATTAGTCGGCCGTGCTCTGCTGTTGTTTATGTTTTCCTCTGCGGGCTATGAAGACATTTTTAGTCGGATGATGTGATAGCAGCAACATTACACAACTTACGAAGAGTAAAAACACGATATGAGAAATTAATTAAGTCCACTGCGGTATAGAATGAGCAAATCTTATCTGCATTCCTTATTGTGTGAGATTTCCTTCCATCATTTATAATTAATGGGAGGAAGTTTCCCCCCATCCTCGACATGCTCTCCCTCCCTCCTCCTTCTCTCTCCCTTTTTGTGTCTCTCGGTACCCCATTAGTTGAGCTATTTTGCTTCCTCTCCTCTTGCGCCACTTAGGCCCATAGCACGCGCACTTCCACACATGCAGAATGTGTAAACCCAGTTAAATTGGCCTCTAAATATCCTCCAGTCTTCACATTTCTTCCATTCTCTTTGAAGGATGTGTTGTTTTAGAAGCTCTGGCGTGCTGCGCTCGAGTCTGCTTTGGCGTACATATCTGATCTTTTCCCTCTCCTCCTCTCCTCCTCTCCTCCTCTCTCTTCTTGTCATTTTCAATACTCTGCAGATCCTCTCTTTGCCTCTCTAACCTCCTGCTAGCCAAACCCATTGACCCCAGCTTCCTCTGCCTCCATCCTACACAGACAGAGCAGGTCCTCTTACCGGCTGACCTGGCTTTTGCTCTGGCGGAGTGGATGCATTTACGGAGCCGAGGGTTTGAGCCGCGATCCGTTGCTTGACCTACCTTTAGCTTAGTGCAGCATCAGATCTGTGCGTGCGATTCTTCTGCTTCGTGCGTTTGTGTGTGAGAGTGTGACATTTCTGTTTCCAGGCCCTGTTTCCTTTCCATTTGACTCAGGCTAGTTGAGCTCCCAGCCCTACATGGGCTGCTGGTCACGGCTTGCTGGAGTGTTTAAAGGCCGGGCAGGATGACTCAGAAGAGGTCTGGACTGTGGTCAGGGCTCCCAAAAGGCCTTTTAAAGTGTGTTCAACAGCTGACCAGGAGAATAAAGCGTGATTTTCTAAACCGCACTGGGCTACGAACCCAACAGCGCTCTTTCACACTCTCTCCTTCTCATTACATCCCCACTCTGCACTTCCAATCTCTCCTATAATATTCTGACTCTCTCTGCTCACATCCCCCGGCTATGGGAGTTGAATGGTTGCTCATTATTGGGGCCTTTAGACCATTTCTGTTGGTAATGTGGCTCTTTGCAGGCTGTGAACCAGCCAGCCGGCCTGTTCTGCCTGGACACACGGTTCACTGAATGATGCTCGATGAGGAGAGACAAGATGCAGAAGAAGTGAGGAAAATGGTTGTAGAAATTAGGGCTGCATTATGGCTAAAATGATCATCAATATTGACATCACGATTATTTTTTTTATTATAGTGATACCATTTTTTAAATGTACTTTCACATTTAAATAAACAGCACAAAGCTCTCAGTTGCATTTTGTGCTAAATTCCGGCTCATGTCCAAACTTTGCATCAAACTAAGACTTAAAATGAGCTTATTTACCTGAATTTGGAGCTTCTTCTAGAAGCAAAAATGCAATGCAATTTGCATCTGTGATTTCCGTCTGTTTTTTTTGGGAGTTTGGGAGAGTGAGGAGATCTCCTGTAAAGCGTCGCTGTTATGGATGTCTGACTTGACTCTGGAGGACGGGCAGTAGTGACGTTATTCCTCTTGGCCTTCATACACTCATCATGCCGCACTTTGTGCTGTTTCTTCAGGTGGTTTAACAAGTTAGTTGTGTTGCTTTGCGGCCACATGCATGCCCTCTTTGCATATTATTTTTTGTTGCTTAGCATCACCTTCCCAAAACCCGAAATACCTCCAAACAACCGATGACGAGCCGTTTCGGTGGACCGGTGTTTTAGTGTATCGAGTGACACCACTGAGCGTTAGTAGCCTTCATGACACGTTTGCACAAACAACACTTCAAAGACGTCACAGATAACAATATGCTTAGATCATAATGAAAAACAACAAAGAGGCATTCACAAGGACGGTTGCATATTCTCTTCCCATTTTCAACAGCTGCTGTAACCACGACAACCACAGACGCATTTGGCTGAAAGTCGCCAGATAACATGGTCACTCGTTTACTCTTCCACTCTAAACTGCCGCTGCAAGGTAGACGCTCA
Organism: Semicossyphus pulcher; assembly: GCF_022749685.1. NCBI lineage: Eukaryota > Metazoa > Chordata > Actinopteri > Labriformes > Labridae > Semicossyphus > Semicossyphus pulcher. The sequence goes on from NW_027211759.1 coordinate 21,525,608, forward strand.
TGACATGACGTGCCAGCTCCCCAAAAGTGAAGCCAAAACCTCTTGATCGCCCCCTAGGGGAGAGGCTGTTAGTTTAGGGAGCGCTTGATTTCATATGCAGCGGTTTTCCACGAGCGTAGCACGCATTTTAAACGTCAGTCGTGGGTAAGCCAAAATCAGGATGGGGATTAAAATTCGATCAACTGTGTAGCCGTAGTAGAAATGTTAGTTTTTGCAAGAGAAAGAGGGATATTTCAGACATACAGAAAGCTCAAATCATTAGTGTCAACATTTGTTGTTGTTTCAGTCGTCGCTTTAGATGTAACATACAGTAAATAAGAAAAAAACATAAGAAACAAATGTGTAATTTGTCACGCAGGTGTCATCATTGCAGCATGTAATCACAGCGTGAGTAATGAGGAGGGCTGTTGGTTGTGTGGATCACATCTGCCTGATGGCTCCATGTTCCTTTAATCTCATATGATGAAAAGATGATGGATAAACACACAAAGTCAGGTACACACACTTGTCATTTGTTTGTATGGTATATCGCGGTAGGTGATGTTTTCTGTACGTGCACACCTGTTTTCTTCTCCCCAGCATTAGAGAGGTGTGAAAAAAACATGCTTTTTTGTTTCATACCAGTAACTCTGTAGCCTTAATGGTATTCTATGATGTGACGGCACAGCGAATTGAAAAATCAATAACTTTATTTTCTATCCCTTTTTTGTTGGCGGTGTTGGTGGTGAAGTTGAGGATGCGCTGTGCTGCTTTACAAAGGGAATAAATCATTTTCTGTTTTCAGCCTTGGAGTGAATAGAAAAGATATATAATAAGTAAATATCTCTACAGAAAATATATTGTATGTTTCTCTGTAAGTATTTTTACCATACCGGCTGATATTGAAGCAACAGGTTCTGCCACTTTAAGACACTTTTCAAATAAAGTGTGTTGGTTGAACGCTTCAGACAGCTAGTCTGAACCAGAATCAGAATCAGGTTACAGGCAATTTGTTTTGGTGATATTGGTGCAGATGACAGACAATATAAAGTCCAGTGTGTGTTAATGTAATGCATCGTCCGAACAGGGTGGGGTCGGGGCCTTGTTGACTAGGCTGGCAGCAGAGGGGAAGAAACTGTTCCTGTGTCGGGAGGTTTTGGTCCTGATGGGCCGCAGCCTCTTGCCAGAGAGGAGGGTCTCAACGAGACTGTGTCCGGGGTGAGAGGGGTCAGCCTCGATCTTACCTGCACGCCTCAAGGTCCTGGAGGTGTACAGGTCCTTGAGAGATGCCAGCGTATCACCCTCTCTGCAGAGTGGATGATACGCTGCAGCCTGCGCTTGTCCTTGGCAGTAGCAGACGGCGATGGAGCAGTTGAGGATGGACTCAACGATGGCGGTGTAGAAGTGCACCAACATTGTCTTTGGCAGGTTGAACTTCTTCAGCTGCTTCAGGAAGTACATCCTCTGCTGTCCCTTTTTGATGAGGGAGCCGATGTTCAGCTCCCACTTGAGGTCCTGGCTGATGATGGTCCCCAGGAAGCGGGAAGACACCACGGTGGAAACAGTGGAGTCAGTGGGGGCGATGGGGGCTGGTCTTCAGAGCATTAAGCTCCAGGTTGTTATCACCACACCAGGTCGCCAGATGGTCAATCTTCCACCTGTAGTCGGACTCGTCCCCACCAGAGATGAGTCTAATGAGGGTGGTGTTGTCTGCAAACTTCAAGAGCTTGACGGGCTGATGACTGGAGGTGCTGCTGTTGGTGTACTAGATAAAAGTATAAAATAAGGACTTAACATTCCAACTTTTTCACAACGTTAAATTTGAAAACAGTTGGAAGGCTCAAAGTATTAATATCTCCCTGATAAAAAATATAAAGAGCTAGGAAACTGTGGTGGACAACAAGCACAACGCTATAAATTGAATAACCTTCAGCTTCAACCAGAGAATAATGTATCACCATGGCAGCCGTAAAACTTTGACTGCAGATATAACACAAAAATAGACAGAGAGAAATGCACGTTTTTTGGTGCATTGTGTTAAGTGTTAAGTCCTCCACAGGGTTTACGTTCTGCGTGTTCATTCTCAGTGCTTAATAAAACCAATCCGCTCAACTCCTCTGGTCCGGCTGTGTTCCTAAACACTTCCAGAAACTTTAGAGCTGAGTGATTGCAGCTTTCACAGCTGTGACAGCACCAACGGTCCAAAAGCAGAAAGGCGGAAGGTAAAAGTTTCCAAGTGAACTTACAAGTCACTGCTGCAGGATCACCCATGAGCATTTAGTATTTAAGCTGGACCCGGCATGCACCTGTTTTGGTTTGGTTAGCGTGCTCGAGGGACGGTGCAATAAGTTTTTAATTAAGTTTAATGCAACCTGGCATCGACTCAGATCTGGTCATCGATTATGTCCATCAAAATGACCTGCTTGGATGTGAAAGATAAGCCATGGAAGAAACTCAAGTGTTCAATGTATTTTTCTGTCCATGCACACAAATATATCCTGCAGTTTCCTTTTCTTTCAAGACTGCTTGGTGCAATTTTTCATGATAGTTAAGTTTCGCCATGGGGGGGGGGGGGGGCGATGCTTAGTCCATCCACAGAGAAACCTTTATTTTCAGCTTAGCCACAGCTTCTTCCCTCTTCTGCCGCTCTCTATGGACAGCATGAGCCCTGCTTTCTCTTCAAAGAGGCGTCTGTGTGGGCAATGTTTGTGTGTTTGTGTGTGAGAGAGTGTTTACTCTAAGGGCAATCCTCCAAGCTGAGGGTTAACAACAGAAAAGAGAGGTCTATATGTCCATTAGCAAGAGGCAGGGCTGTCTGTGTGTTTCAGTGTGTGTGTTTGGGTGTTAAGGATGTTGGTGAAAATCTAAGAATGATGAGCTGATTAGTCCCCCTGTGGAGATCACACCAGTGTTTAAGTAGTGAGACCTACACACTCACACTCAAGCACACACAGTAATACTCCTATTGCAACATCTATCTCTGCCAGTGTGAGTGTATTTGCGGACCCGTATCCATTAATTTTTTCACCCCTCTGCCAGGAACACCTCGTGGTTTCATGCATTTTTGCTCCATGCGTGTTTGTGTGCAGGCGTGTGTGCTTGACGATCCCACAAGTGGCTCCCTCTGATGAATTCCAGCAGGTGGTTTGTGCAATCGCTGTTGGACCAAATCCCTCTGATTCCAGCTTTAGTATCGACCACTTTCTCCACTGGAAGACAGCCATACCACAACACCAGTCCATCAGACTGGGAGCTGCCCAGTGCCAAATGCACCACCTGGCTTACCACAGCTTCATAGTTATAGAGACGTTCCAATACCATTTCAACCCTCCACTACCAATACCAAGACCTAGACTTTTGTTCTGGCCAGTACTAGTGCAATAAAAAATATACATATTACTATTATTTTTTAACCTTTTATAGATGCGATATGATTGCTAGGGCTGTCACTGTAGTTCTCACTGATAGCACATTTAAGGCAGTGTTGGAATTATTTTTGATACTGGTAAGGGTATCTGAACATCTCTTGCCATGGGGGAAACTAATCTAAAAGTGTCTTTCTGATGGACGCGTTATTTCTATAACCACCATCACAGATTGAATTCTAAGCTTTCTCCGTGTTTTCAATGATTCTGGCTTTTTAGTTATATGTGTAAGACTAGGTTGACTTCTACTGCATGATTATGTAAAACTACTTATTTAAGTACTAAAGTAGAAGGAGTGATAGTCTTTCTACTGTTACAGTCTTACTCCTGAGATGATTCGTACAGAAGATTGCACAGAATCCAAACCAGTTGTGACCCTTTACATAGTGTACAGATTATGATTGGTCAGGACACATGAAGGAACATTCAGGCATATCAGTATCCTCAAGGGAACTGAAAATATGATAATAACCTCAAAATCATTTAATTTACACGACTATTAATTCTGGAATATGGATTTACCTGACTCCCAATGGCCAGGTATAATTGGAGTGTTAAACGAGTGATTGCCAGAATAACAGAGAGAAAGAATTGTCTAGACATAAAAGACTTGTGTGGATCTGTTTTTAGCATCCAGCAGCACACTGTCAATATAAATACGACGCGTTGTTTGGTTTCCTGCCGTGATTCAATCAATGCAACTTGTAGGAATGTAATTATAGTCTAGTCTGTGTTTCACTTTTGTGGCGGTTGTTCTACAGGTTGCCAAGCTTGGTGACAGAGTACAATATTATGCATGACATCAATAATGTATATAGAGATATGATTGTGTTCTCTGTGTTATTAGATTGTACTCACGCAGAGCACACATGATTAAATAGAGGATTTGTTGAGCAGTGATTTGGTTTGCATTGTGTTTGCATGGCTTAGACTGTGTATGCTTTCGTGCCTTGTCAGTGTGTACAGTCATTTGCATCAGACTCTCTTCCCGCCCCCCTCCCCCCCTCTGTGTATACATAATTCCCCTCATTGATTTCTGGCTGGACTATTTGTCACCCACTTACTCAAGTCAAATTAGAAAGCACTGTTTGTCGTATGAACAATTCAATCGATTATAGGGGGGGAACCACTCCCAAACTAAACGTAATGAATATAATGCTTACTGGGGGAAAAAAGCCTTCATGGACTGTGCGTGTTTGTGTGGAATTAATGGGAAATTTCCAGCTTGACAAAGCATGAGTTATCCGGTATGCGTGTGGATGGAAGGACGCGGCAGCGCAGAGCTGGTAGGTGTAATTTACATTAGTGCGAGTCACTGCCTCTGTGGCCCTTTGCAACACACTAAGCCCCCAGAGATGTACTACATTAAATACATTCATTTGGAAATAATGCTTAAATATACAGTATCCTCACCTCTCTTTCTCCCTCGCCTCAACCCACAACAGCTTTGTCTGTCATGACCGAGAGATATCGCTTTCCATTATTCATCGGAAAGACTTGAAATTCCATTTCTCGCTTACCAGCTCATTTGCCTAAAATACTGGATACTTCTCCTGAGAAACAAATGGATGCCTTCCTCAATTAGAGGGATTGACTGAAAATCGGGTTGGTTCAGTACCTCTGTGTGTGTGTATTTGTGTGTGTGTGTGTGTGTGTGTGTGTGTGTGTGTGTGTGTGTGTGAGAGAGAATGTGAAATGAGCTCCTGTGACTCTCTGGGTTCTCTTCTTCTTCTTCTTCTTCTTCTTGGCTGTCCCTCACACAGAGAAGGAAAGTTTACACAAATAAGACAAAGTATATATTAGCTGTGTGTTGTAGGTAATATGTAGCAGCTGCACACCCTCATGTAACACACACACACACACAGGCATACACACCCGTCTTTCTATGGGACAGAGAAAAGTGGTGTTAATGAAGCCCTTTAGTGGAGTGGTCTTTGGAGATGCTGCCAAACATCAGCCCCATCGCCCCCGTCACCAGCCCCCTCCCCCCCCAGCACAAGAACTCATTACTGCCAATTAGCCCCGCACTCACAGTCCTAATGGACCCCGTCACACATACACACACACTCAGATTCACACACAGCTACTGTACAAGTGGAAAAAATAGCAGCCTAAATTTAGCTCGAGAGCTGGAAGGCTGTGAGTCAAGCACAGCCACTGTGCCATTGTGATGTAAATCCAGATTACTGTACAGAAGACTCTGGTAGTGGGTGAAGGAGCAGCCTCCAAATTATACAACAAAGAGCCCAAGTTCTCTTGGAGGAACTTTCCATATATTTATGTTTGTTTTCTTTAAGTGGCATCTATGAAATCCTCCATTCTTTGTCTTGTTTGCAGTGTATCTGTGGAGTACAGTTTACTTGTTTTGTAACAGAAATCTCAAGTGTGCTCCTGTAGGTGGTTTGTTTATTTGTAACAGGGGGGATAGCCACATAACCCGGGCAGCTAAACCAAACAAAATTATGTGAATCCCTTAAATATGTTGTTCCACAGATGGCTTGGTCTTAGAGTGCATTATTACAGGAATACAGCAGGCAGCAGAGCCTCTTTACGATCCTCTCGCTCCTCTGTGACAACATTCTGCTGCTTCTCACTTTGAACATAAGGTGACACTATTCTTTGGAGTATGTAGACTATAATATGGTACAAAGGCTATATATATATATATGGTATTTAAAGTATATAGTTTAGAGATGAAACTGACAGAAGCATGGGAGTGGGAGAAAGGGCACAATTACCAAGCTGTCTGCTGCTTCAGCACCACGGACAGCGCCATGGATTTATCAATACACAGAACAGTTAGGCTGCTGATATTTCAGAGGCCTTGGTTAGGGCTGTAGATTGTAACTTGCTCAAACCTCAGATTAAGGATCAATGAGTCCGACAGCCTAGACTTTGGTATTTAACTAAACAACCCCCTCGCCCTCTGCGCTGTCGCTGCTACTGGGGAGTGAAGCAGGTAAACAGGAGGGATGCAATTTGGTCATTTCGCCGACTGTGTGTTTCAAACAAATACTTTTTCAAGCATCACTTTACTCTCGCTGTAAACAGCAACCACTTCTGTGTATGCACTGATTTGTTTTATATTGTGAAAGTCCCTTTATTTTCTGCCTAGGCTGATAGATTTTGTACTTGCTGTGTGATGTGAGCATCTCTGATCAAGCCACTTCATGCGACCTCACTGAAATGCAGTCTGAATTAGCTATAGTTGCAATTCAATGGAGAATGGCATTTTCTGCTCGTCTCGAAAGCAGGATTTATTTCCAGAGATTCGTCCCTGCGAGGTTATCTGGATGTCAGTTCCTCTAATCATGTTTGAGAAAAGCGCGTCTCGGCTCACCGAAAACAAGAGAAACTCATCTCGGAGAAGAAAGAGTCGTGCGTGAAGTGTACACAGAACAAACAGTGAAGATAATGTCGCCTGTACAAATCAATTCAGCGTTAGGGCATCAAGCATTAACCCAGAATGTGAGCAGGGAGCATTATACGGCGCCTTGAGTTTGGGGAAATCTAGTGTGTTTGGAAATTTCGCTATCAAGTTATCCGTGAAACAAGATCATCTCTCTTCTTTGTGTCGTGAAGATGAAAGATAGACGGAATGAGGAAGTTGAGGGGAATGGTTGAGGTAGACTGGACAAGGTCAGTATGTGGAAGATTAAGGAAATTGGCTCAAATCAGAGGAAGAAAGGGGGGAAGATTGAAAAAGAAATCAAGTATTGTCCCACAACAGAAGTAGTGCAAGACATAATAGAAATATAATTCCCCGGGGAGGGATTGTCATTGGTTTTACAGTGTATTTGTGTGTGTGGTCGGGGGGCAAATCTGTCCATTGTCTCCAGATGACCTTGACTTCTCTGTGTGAAAGTCACAGTGATAGATTAGTGAATGGAAGTGAGTGTGAAATGATGAAGTGGAGCACTTGATAGAGGTCAGTGGGTCCTGGCTCGGCTGATTATCTGTCCAAATTGTCTACATGGTGGCTAAATACACAACAAATCTCGAAACCGGTGTAAAATATGGGCTGAAGAGCTGTTTAGAGCTGTAACTAATGATTGTAGCCATTATTGATTGCCTGAATGAATTTTTTAATCAATTATTTAACAATTTAATTTAACAGTCCAGAACCCAGGCGAGAGAAAAAAGGGGACAAACCTTGTTTCTTTTTTTTTATAAAGAGACAAAAGAAAGGTTGGGATGGAGATGGAATGGGGATAGAGCCGAGTCTGTGTGTATACAGTATAATTTTTTTGTGTGTGTATCCATGCATACCACCCGCTGGCACAGATGCAGAGCAGAGTGTGACTGTGTTTCTGTTTCTGCAGGTGTAATTACGCCTGGGATTGATACATACATGGCTCCTGTATGCGCCTGCTTCTACCTTAAAGTCGCTTGTGCGTCTGTGTATTTGCATGTGTGTGTGTTTGCATGCGTGCCTATATGTGTGTGTTTGCGTGTGTGTGTGTGTGTGTTTGGCAGAGCAGGGAATCCCTGGTCCCTGCGGTGTTCTTCGCAGTTCACTGGGATGCACCTGAGCCCCGCGTTCGACCAATCAGGCGCTTGTGATTCAGAGCAGGTGCCTCATCTCAGGTGGCACAGCGTTGGAGCACGACACACGCACACACACGCAAACACACAGCTGTTATTGGTCTTCATGTACCAGCACATATCTAAGACCTCGCTGTCCTCGGATCCTTTTTTTGGTTGTAAGCAGCTTTGTGGAAAACATTTCTCTCAAAATGATTTCTATTTTTACAGAGCTCGATTTTGTTTGTGGTTTGCCTGAAATTTGCTAACATGCCAACAGTAGAATTAAGTGAAAACCTAGTGTATTGACATGATCTTACAATATCGATCTCTCATACTACAATGGGCTAGGTCTCGGAGAACAGTAAGGACTTATATGAGGGCTTAGGCTGGACCTCTGCTTTTTTACGCACTCTTGGTACCTTATTTACATTAAAAAAACGTCATCTTTAAATAATTTAAGCGAGTACCTCAAGTACTGTTGATTACTTTTGATATTAATCATGAATGTAAAAAAGGAGAGAGGGAGAAAAAGGTTAGAACTATTTAACATTATATTCAGGGGAAACATGGCACTCTAGACCAGTGGTTCTCAAAGTGCGGTCCTAGGACCCCTGGAGGTCCACGAACCATAGCCTCGGGGTCCATGAAGTAATTAGAATAAATTAATGATGGATTATAAAATTGAGTTGAGTCCACAAGCAATTAGAATAAAATGAGCCTCTATTTTAAAGTATATAAGTGATATTAACATGATTCGAATTGAAATGCTCTTCTGATTATCACTATGAAACAGGTCTGAAGTATTTAGGTTGATACGTTTACAATACAAATAGTTCCAATGGCATCTAAGAGTGCAAATAGTAAGCATATGCTTAATCGGTGTTACGATTAAGAAGGGGTCCTTGGAAAATGTTCTCCCCTGTAAGGGGTCCCTGGCCCAAAACGTTTGAGAACCCCAGCTCTGGACGACCACTATTATGGTTGGGGTAGAAGGTAGCTCAGTCTGTAGGGTCTTGGCTCAAGAACCTGATGGTGGTCGGTTCAAGTCCCGGTACGGAAGCTGGAAAGGTGTCCTCAAGCAAGGCACTAAAACCCCAACTGCTCGGGGCGCTCGTCCGTGTGCAGCCCCCTCACTCTGACATCTCTCCATAATGCATGTCCATAACTTCTGTGCGTGTGTATTTCGGGCCGATGTGTGTGTAGCATGTTTGTAATGATTACAGAGTGAAAATAGTATATCTTCTTCCTTCATGACCCATGCCATTAGCAGACTCTTGCTTTTTGTGATTTTAAAGATACATACAATCGAATAAGCAGTGATCAACTTTATGCCCAGAGCACATTTCCCCTGTGGGACAATAAAGTATGTCTAATCTAATCTAATTATTCAGGATGTAACAAAGAAGGAAGTAGCAAAGATGAGAGTATTGAGAAATTGAATTTGCCGTGGAGCAAATTTCTCACAGATTGCTGATAGTTCACATGGCTTTCCTTCTCTGCAGTGTTTCTGTACAACACTAACAAACCGTGCACCATGTGGTTCTCTGTTCTGTGTGCGTTTGAGCGCTATGGTCGGGTCAGTGTGAACAGCATGTCTGATTGTATGGACTGGACAAGTGCCAGCCACTGACCTCGGCTCATGACAACACACCACTGCACGCAACACGGCTCAGAGGCAGGAGGACGATCAGATGGCCGGAGCGAGGGAGGGGATGAAGTGATTGAAGGTGATTGGTGGAGGGGAAGCAAGGACAAGAAGAGGGGAGACGGGGGGGAGAGGGAAACGGACACAGGAAAGAGTAACGGGGTAGGAATGAGTAATGATTGTTTTTAGAAGCAAGGCACGCAAGAGTTTGGGTTTCTGTGAGTGAAAAGCTTCGTTACAGTCTCGCGGGTGGCTGATGTGGTTTCACTGGAGAGGGAACCAAAGAGGAAACAGAGAATTAGAGCTGTTTTACACTCTTGTGGTCTAATTAATTTCAGTTATGATGTGTTTGTGCTGCTGGTGTTATATAAAAGACTGGTAACCAAAGTTGACATGAGACTTTAGCTGTCTCACACACAATCACTCACACTTCAAGCGGACAGCCTGCAGCTTACCTACGCTTTAATTAACCTACAGATAACATGCGAGAACAGCTTCGTGTTCTCATCGTGAGAACTTTCTATGAGGTTAAGTCAGTTTTACCAAACTTTCACGCCTGCACAAACTTGGCATAAACAGGGTTCACCTCAGTACAGTTGTAATTTAACTCGAACATCAAATTACAAGAGAAGCTGTTAATAGAAAATGGGAAGCCAAAAGTATCCTTAATCCTTGATCAACGTACTGCTGACAGGAATTTGTGTCAATTGTTATACTCTTCTTGTCTGTGAAGGTTCATCCAGGTCATGATTGTTCGAAGCTTAATCCAAAAGGCTCCTGGACTTGGTTAAAGTTCTTGAAGACATTTTACCTCCATCTCTGAAAGGATTCTTCAGTTCTGAAACGTCTGAAACAGCAAGTGCTTATAGCTATTTGACATCCTTTTAATGGCACCAAGTTGCTCTCAAATGTAAACAGAAGGAAAAGGGGCGAATAGAATAGAGAAAGAGAATACCTGCACCCACCTGCAGCTGTTGGTTTTAAGCGTTTTCATATCTTCTGCTCTCATATTGGTTCCCAATTAAAGCCCATATTTTTTGTCTGCATTTTTCCAGATTAGCTGAACTTTACTTCCATTTTCAGACAAAAGTCAAATTAAAACAAGTAAAAAATCGGACAAGCAGCTGTTTTGGGGGATCCACTTTAAAGGTGGGTATCATCACTAATTTCAAGCCTCATATTTCACTCTGTGATACCTGTGGAGTAGCTTAATAATAATTCAGTTAAAACTCACCCTGGTGCTCCGTGCAGGCCCTCATACAGCCTCTGCCTGAAACGACTCAGTCAGCTCTGCCTCTTTAATAAACCCCGCCCCTACAAGCCCGCTGTCTTCTGATTGGCCAGCTCTCTGAAGCCTGGAGGGGCAGAACTCCTACCCTGTGGCCGTGTTACAGAGTTGTTGGCAAAGAGTAAATTTCACTTGTCTTGTCCTTTGGAAAAGTAAACCCTGATGTCTTTCGTTCACAGCCAAACAAACACTTTCTCCACGACATTCTTAATCAACTTGACGACCAGAGCCGTTGAGCAGAGTGATGGAGTGCAAAATATTTCCGAGCCAGATGCCCAAAGAGTTCCTCCACTTTGTGACATCACAAAGTGAAGCGTCTGGAGAAGTCTGGCTTTGGCAACAGCCTGCAGACTGAGACTTTTTCAGCAGGGGATTACTCCAACATACTTTTACCTACAGACTAGAAACTTAATCCGTGTTCAGTTTGGACATCCAACATTGTAACTTTATATTTATGTCTTTAATTGTGAAACAACATAATATCCCCTCTTTAAAGTGCAAGTACTTTACTATGGAAGAGGGTTAAATAACAGCAGGTAATTGCTCCTGTAATTATTATAGGGATTGGAATAAGAAATTACTCACACTTGCTCCAGATTAGAATCACTGACTTAACAACTGCATCTCTAACAACATCACACACTATAACGTCACATTACATTCTGTAAATCAATCATGCTCATGGATTATGTCCCCAACTGTCACCACACACCTGACATGACTGTCATCACCAGATCCACATGTAGCTGCTGCTTTTGATGAGGAACCAGTTGCAGTGCGCTGCTTGTTTTACCCTGATGGATTAGAGAGTGACGTCTGAAGCCAGGGTTGGATTAATCTCTAAAGATACAAGACTCATTTAGATTATACTCCAAACACGCACGCACACACACATAGCCTGCATGTATGCACACTCACATACAGAACATGTTAACACTCCTCCCTTCGCTCCTCCGTGTTCCTCTCTGTGTGTTTTCAGTCCATTCCTCCCACCTCTACGCCTGCCTCTTTAGTTTTCCTCTCCTTCTTCTCCCTCTTTCTTCTTCTTTCTCTCCCCCGCTGTTCAATCAAAGAATGCCTCTCTTCTTTTAATTAGTCGTAGTGTTGTTCTCCTCTTCTTCCCCTGGCCAGGACAACTAATATTGCAATTAGCTCCTGTAGGAAGCTTTCAACCACAGCCTTTGTTCTTCTCGGCGCCGTACAGCGGCCCACGTTCCTGCATTGCTCCACAGAATATTATATGTGTGTGACGCAGAGCTCCATTTTAATAGAGGAGAGAGGCATAATCAAAGCTGGCCTCATTTTACTCTGTCAGAATCATAACACGCATCCTTCTTCTGCAGGGGGGTGAATGATTCTCTTTTCTCTCTGCTGGGAAGGCCTTTTATTTTCCGCCTCTTTTTTCCTCCTTTCCGTAATCATCCACCTTCCATATTTCTCTCTTTCCTTCATTACATGCTGCATCTCTCCGTCATCTCCCTTCTGTTTCTTCTGATATCTCCCACAGCCCCTCTCCAGCCTGCCCTTGGGGACAGATAGGAACGCTCGTAAAAAACCAATTGAATTTAACGGCGTGACACCACACTGTTAACCTACGAGTGGACCCACGTTGTATCACGCTCTGCAGCGTGACAGCTCGAGAGGCCGATAGTTGTTTAGGTCGTAAACCTGCTGACATAAATGCTCTGGCTGCCCCGCAGTCTGGCTTTAAAGCCAAAGGTTTTATGGGAAAGGGAAATGTATATCATTTAAGAGTGTTGTTTGAGGCGCACACGGCCTCCACTTAGGACTCTGCAGAGTTTCCATGTGGCCTTGGTTCAGGCTTAAGTTTAGCATTACTTCAAAGTTCTTTTCATGCACTTAATGTGTAAAAAAATTGGCTTCATTAGATCTCATTGAAGTGTTCATCCCCCTTTTGACCCCAGGTCAAAGTTCAAGACTAATAGTCAGATGTTTTTTTCCTCTCTTTGCCTCCAGTCTCCACTGGGCATCAAGTCAGCTAATTTTGGGTCAGTCTTTACTAATACATTTTATTCTGGAATTCAGGCACTTTTTCACTGCTTCCTTCCCCCAATTTGTTCTAAATCTTTATGATTTTTCACTAATTTCTTGGTTTAATTCTCTGTTTAACTAATTGTGGCGGCTGTGGCTCAGTGGTAGAGTCGGTCGTCTCTCAATCGGAAGGTTGGCGGTTCTGACTGCTACAGTCACATGTCGAAGTGTCCTTGGGCAAGACGCTGAATCCCAAATTTCTCCAGAAGGCATACCCAGCTGGAAATGTTTGGTTCTGAGAATGTTACGTGCGATGTTCTGGTAATGTTTTGAGCGGGAAGTTTTTATTTGGTTCAATAGTAGGAGAACGTTCTCTGAAAACATTTCCGGATAGTTGCATTGAGAATGTTCAAATCACATTTCAGGAGCATTTAATAAACCACATTCTGATAGTTCAGGCTGTACTAACATCCTCGAAATATCTTCAGAATGTCGCAGTTAAAACGTTTTGTCTCGGTATGAACTTTATTTGAAATGATTAACATCCTTAAAACCTTAGAACTTGTAGGTAATGTAAAATTATGGGAATGTTCCCTGCTAGCTAGGTAGCCTTCGGTGTGTGAATGGGCACAGATCCTTATTGGAGATTGGCACTTAGACCTTTGCCATCAGTGTGTGAATGTGTGAGCGAAAGGGCGAATGTGACAAGTGGAATTATTCTTGAAGTGAGGGCGGGATCTATTTTTAAGAGCGTGATGCTCCTAGATGGATAAGGGATGTGACCTCCAAGTTCCAGTGGATGATTCAGCTCAAACTGGCTTAAATAGAAACAAACTAAAGCGAAACGAAGGGAAGAATCATAACAGAGGTGTGTTTATGTTTCATGCAAAGTCGGGCTATCTCAGAAGAAGATGTATTTTCACCTGTCATACAAGTCCTTTATACGTAGTACTTTAACAGTACGTCTATCTATTCCAGATGTGTGTTAGTGTATATACACGTAAACATACATACAGGCGTTAGCATGCTAACCAAACATCCGCCTTTCAGCTTTAACATCTGATTCCCTCTCCTCTTCCTTCTACTGAGTAAACCCCGACAACTTTTCAAAAGATGCATCTCTGCCGGATAAAACTTTCTGGCTGTGATCACGGGGACAGAGATGGAGGGATGTGGGGAGAGGTTGAGGGAAAGAGTGTCACACTGTGCTGAGTGAGGTGGGGGAAAAGAGCAAGGGGAAAATCTCTTACATAAAATAAAAAAAAATAAAAGAAGAAGACAGCAACATCTGTGCGGGAACTTCAAACACGCTTTGAAACGCAGAATGTGATTCCGTTCGGGATTCTCCGGCTTGGTAAACAGCCGGGTTTTTATTTTGGAAGTCTGTTGGAGTGTGTGCGCATGATTGAGTGTGTGTGTGTTTAGAAGAGGGGTTCTTTGTAGGGGATGAGGGACTGTCAGAACCGGGATTGAGGAGACACAAGAGGGGATGAGGCCTCGAACTGCTGAGAGTAAAGTCCAGTGATTGTCAGGGATGTAATACAGTGTAAATCCACCTTAAACCCAGCTCACTGACTTTCTCAGGCCGACATATTTGCCTCTTTAATCACTTTGTTGTCCCTCTGCTCTGCTAATCTCGCCACTAACCTTGCTTCTCTTTCTCTCTTCTCTCCTCCCTGCCTTTCCTGGACGGATGGAACCACAACTCTTCCTTTTACTCCATCAGGTAAGATTACTTTGTATGCATGACTTCCAAACAGGTACTGCACCAAACACCAAACCTTGAGAGCGCTTCCTCTGTCTTTAAATGTAATTAAAACATTCACTTTACTTACTTACGTGAATACCTTCCAAGCACAGTGTTGCCATGAGTAGACTATTGAAATCCCGCAGCAGTAAAGCATGTCTTTCTCTTTGGGTTTCAGATTAAATCTGACCATGTATACTTTTCTATTCAAGGACACAGGCAGCCGGAGTTCTGTCTGCAGTTCTGCTTACAAAAGCAGAGTCTGACTTGCAATAATTGAGATGGAAAGGATACAATTATAAGACTCCTTTTAAAAAAACCCATCATGACTGACAGAGGAAGTGCTCAGATCGTTTCATTTATGCGGAGAAGTTATTTTATATTGATGATGCCAGCTAGAAAAATAAGAGCAAACCGGGAATCTAAGGAAAGTCGGGTTTGAATTTAAGTCGAGTTTCTCCCCAAGCAGATTATACTTTATCTTAAAGAGCGACTTGCAGGTTGGAGACCCGGTGTAGGTTTAGATTCACCCAGTGAATCAATATGTAGGAAAAAAATTTAGTAATTATATTCAACAAAATATACTAATTAATACACGACAGCGGCTTCTGGAGTCTGTTTTGTATGTTACCTTTTATTTCCACATCAAAACAGACAACCAGATGTGACCTAACAAGAGGGAGTCCCTCTGATTAATGACGGGTTTAACACTTATAAATATGCATCTAAATCCCAGAAGATGAAGACATTGTTAATTCATATACATACTACGGTCCACATGCCTATAATTATGAGCCTGTTAGGCGTCAAAGAGAGCAGGAACAGCCCAGGATGATACCAAAGGCTGTAACAAATCATTAGTAGTAGCAAGTGGGAGCGTTAATACTTAGCCATTACAGTTACTAATGGGCGAGTGTTGGCTTGTATCAGTTGTATCTGCTTCTATAACGGTAAATCCGTGCTATGTTTTACGGTGCCACAGCGGTTTGTGAGAGAGAGAGCGATGACAGTTACCTCATACTTCGTTTGATAGGTGCGTGTGTGTCTGGTCTCTTCACCTTCACCCAGGAACGAAAGCTGGCTCCGTTCCTCTTGTTGTCAGGAAAACAGTGGACTAGATGTCCCGTCGAGCTAGAATTTGTGTTGTTGTTTTGTTCGACTACCGAAATAACATCCACACAATACGATACGACCAGCTCAGACTCACTTCCACCTACTTCTGTATGTTTAGCTAAGGCAGTCGGACACTGCGAGTCCCTCTTGTCACGTAATATGACGTCATGTTTTAGCAGCATTACTTTAAACGGCCACATTTCCCTATAAATTTGTGCCCTTATGTCTTGTAAATAATATGAAATCAAGGATCAACCTTTTTCACAACCATTTTCAGACAAGACTGAATATTAATGTAGTAAAAAATTAACCTGCAGGTTCCTCTTTAAAGGCCCTGAGAGGAAAATTGGGTGTTATAAAATATGAACGGACTCTTGAAATGTGAGGTTTTTTGTGCACTAGGTATAATGACGAGGTGCTGTTCATCAACTTGTCAGTGGGATTCCAACATAGTGTGGTAGTTAGACAGTCAATTGATAGACAGAGCAATGATAGAGTAAATTATCAATACAGCAGCCACTCGAGTTTCTCATCACTCTCATTAGCCGTTTCCTACAAATTATTCTCATTCCCATCTTCCCCCCTGCTCCTCCGTGTCATTCCTCCCTCCCCTTGTTCCTCTTCACTGGCTAAGGCTATAGCTGTCCTTCTGTGTGTGTGTGTGTGTGTGTGTGTGTGTGTGTGTGTGTGTGTGTGTGTGTGTGATGGAGTGGAGCGTGGCTCTGCACTGAGGTGATGGTATGTGAAATCACTGACATTACAGGCAGGGGGGAGGTGGTGGCGTTTCCACTACGCCGCCGTCCTCTAATCGACAGGAGCACCGTCCATGTAGCCACATTCCTCCACACCTCCATCTCCCATGCTCTCTCTGTCCAACTGTCTCTCCATCAACCCCTGCATCCTCCTCTTCTCCCCCCCTTCTTTCCCTCCTCCTACGTCGCTCCTCTCCTAGCAACAAAAGCAAGTCTTCTCATCAGCATCCAATTGACTGTAGGGATGCGCTGAAAAACTAACCTGAATTTTCTATCTCATCTTTTTTTTCTTATCAAACTCCCTCGCTCTTTTCTGCTTATTTCTACATATCCAGTCTATTATCCATTTTCTCTTTGACTGCCTTGTTTTGTCGACTGTTCCGTTTTCTGTGAGTCTCTGCAATAAAATCACAGCAACTGGACAGGATCGCAGCGCCTGCAAAAAAAATAAGAGACCATCATAAAGACAGAATGGGGGTGTGATTGAAAGCAATAGGAAAGAAGGGCAGAGAGGAAAATAAAAGAAGCACAAAGAGAGAGAGAGAGAGAGGGAGTTAGTTGAAAGGCTTCAAATACAAACAAAGTTACAAAGCAAATGCAAAAGATTCTTTTGCCGGAGATATGAGAAGAGCGTGGATGAAAACAAGGCTGGAAAACAGAGTGGAAGGGGGATGAGGCAAAAGTGCAGGTGAAAGGGAGCCCCCAACTGGCGGGAGCTGGTACTGGTACCTGAAGCCCCATCTCCTCCAAACACTCACCTGCTCGTGACCACTTTCTTTCTTTACCTTGTGTCTCTCCTTCTTTCACTCTGTCGGGTCTCTTTCAGACTAGGAGAGTGATCACTTTACAGGGTCACAGATGATGCTCATGCAGATTAAAGTGGTAATCTCACTTTCCCTGATGGTCAGGGCCACCATGTGTGTATGCGCAGCTACAACTCCTCGGACTGTAATTTCCACTCTTCTCCCTCTTTCTCTCTGTTCTGCATCCTTCTTTTCTTTCCGTCCCTCCCTACCAGCACTTGAGCGCTGCAGCAAGCCAGTTATAAGGCTATTTGCGTCATCAGCTCTAGGCTGAGTGTGTGTCATGTGCGTGTGTTTGACCTGAACTATACACAGTGGTGTAATGTTAATCTCAGACTGCCATGTGTGTTTCACATTAATGCACACATGTGCACTAATATGAAGGATAAAACTGATGTGTCACCTTTGCATGTATGCAAATGGTAGGGAGCTCGCTTAAGTTAACACACACACAAACACACACATCCCCCCCCTTTTATTTTAACCTCTGGTGTGGACCACCCATCAGCGTCCATCATAAACCACTTCTCCCTCCGCCTTGTCTCCATAGCAACGCCATAGCAACCCCTTTCCTAGCAGAGCCCTTGACATGAACCCAACCCCGCCCCTCTCAAACCTCTCCATCTGTCATCAGTGGCTGAGAGGATTGTCCATCAGCCATCCTGACATCTTGATTGGCAGTTGTGGCTGGGACATGCGTGGAGAGTGTGTCTCTTCAGAATGAGATGGGCCCGTGAAGGACGAGCATAAGAATGAACAAATTGGTTTACTTGAGCTTGAGTTTCTCCCATCATGAGCGGTGAAACCTGACGAAGGCCGACCCTCACCATTCAACATATTTACATGGCGGCTACTTTCCTCTAAAGTAATTCTCAGGGTAATATGCTAAAATGATGTCAGTAGGTGCAGTTATAATTTTACATTTCCTTTCCTTCAGCAACTGAGAAGATAATGGATAGTGAAAAACCCAGAGGGGCATGGGGCCATATTTCAAGTTTAAACAACATACTTCATAACCCATTAGCTACCATCAGAGAACAGCTAACGTTAGCATTCAGCCACTTCCCAGCTTACGTTACCATAGGAAGTGTCTCAATGCTAACTTTAACTTTTGATAGTGAGGTAAGATGATAGCTAGGAATGTATGCCTTTTCTAACACTAATGTTAGCAAGAAAGTAGTTGAATGCTAACACTAGCTTTTGACAGTGTTGTAAAATATAAAAGATAAGTCATAAATTACTACCTAACTGTAGTGTTAGCAAGGAAGTGGTTGAATGCTAACATTAGCTTTGATGTAAGATATGATAGAAAAGGCATAAAGTCCTAGCTAACAGTAATTTTAGCAAGGAAGTGGTTGAATGCTAACATTAGCTTTTGATAGTGTAAGATATGATAGAAATTAAAGACATCCCTACCTAACAGCAATGTTAGAAAGGAAGTGGTTGAATGCTAACATTAGCTTATGATAGTTTTGTAAGATATAATAGAAAATACATAAATTGCTAGCTAATATTAGCAAGGAATTTGTGGTTGAATGCTAACATAAGCTTTTTAGGGTTGTAAGATATGATAGGAAATAAATACATTCTTAGCTTGTCGTGCGTGTCTGTATGCTAACAATAGCTGTTGTTTGACGGTAGTTTAAAGTAGGTTGTTTTTACTTTTCAGTTGCTGGTCAATCGCGAGCCGTCGAAATGATAATAATTTGGCAGATATTTCTACATTTATATGACTTACATCCTGGAACACAGCATTATAACAACATTTGAGCTTCCCACCCTGAGCGTGATGTCAGAGGAAAATGGCTGCCATGTGAATGAGGTTAGTTGAAGTGAAAAGGTATTTGAGAGGTCCTCAGTCAAAAGCCTGTTTCTGTCTTTGATCGTCAAGTGATGCAGTGAGTCAAACCTGCCTCACACGCATCCATCACAGAGGTGAACATGCATCATGGCATTTTGACAGACTCATTCATGGCCGTTATGCCAGCACGCACATCCTGGTCCAGTGATGTACAACGTGTAATAAGCATGTCAGGGATACCTCCCATGTCTGCAAGGCTCCTGTGACAGCTCCATGAGCATTAACATGATATATAAAAGCCATCATCAGTCGTGCAAACATGACTAATGTTTCAACACTGTGTGCACTGACACTGGGCATTGATACTGTTTGTGTGTGTCTTCTTGTGTGTGTGTGTGTGTGTGTGTGTGTGTGGGTGTGATCACTTAATGGTACAAATGGACTGTGTTTGGAGTGTTTGAGCGATTCTTCATCCTTTATGTCCAGTGGTAAAGAGCTCTTGTATTATTGACAATACACACAACACACATTATGAATACAACAAGCAACCGCACACACACATACATTCCTTCTCATTGGATTGCTGTGTGTGTATGCGACAGATGGGGGAGGTGTTGTGCTGGATCAATACTCCGTCAGTCGCCCTAACTGTATCATTATCATTTTAATGACTGCAGTATTTTCCAGCGCTGATGGCCTTCGAGATGAACAAGACAACAGCAGAGGTCTCTGAAAGTTCACTGCTGCTGCAGCTGCAGCCAGGTGTCCGGTGACATTTAGAAAAAATCCAGCAACTAATACAGACAATACAGAGTTTATTGATTAATGCTTTAGTTTCAACAAAATGTTTTTATTTTGTTCTCGGAGGCTGTCCTCTCCTGGTGCTCTTTAAATTGAATCTGCTCTTTCGCTATAGAGGGCAAAGTGATGTCGATACTAATGTTATTTATGGGTTAAGGGTGAGCTGCTCTGCTGTGGTTTATATAAAATGAGCCTTCATGTTATAGTATGGAGTGCACTGCATGTCAGTGCATCTAAAGCCGCACATATCCTTGCTTTTAACGACGCATCCACCTGCACATGATGGCTGCCGCTCGTTCCCTGCGTATGTTTGGAGCGTCGCCTGTGCACATCCTCAAAAATTGCCGCTACGTGAACACAAGATGCAGTATGCACCGCAAGACAAGCTGAAGTCCGAAATTGTCCTCATCTGTACGATGTGTCATTGCCACTGCACAGTGACAAAAAAGCTGGCGACAGAAGAGTTCCACTTTAGAAGTCGATGCGGAAACCTGCAAAACTAACAAGTCTATGACTGTTGCTTCTGTGCACGGAGGAAAATGTTGGAGAAAAGGAGTAGGGACAATGACGACGGTGTGACAGTGTTGCCCTGTCTGTTGTTTACATCCTGCGCATACAGTAGTTGCACACAGCCTGAGCTCTCTGGTGTGTCCAGTAACACACATAGTGCATAGCCAAGTATGTAAACAATTACGCTCATGACCCAGCCGGTTGTGTTAGTGAATGCAAGGTTAAACAGCAAGTACATTTCCCCCTTAAGACTTATTAGCCCTGCAACCCTGAACAGATTAAACGTTATCAATAATGGATGAATGGACGGATACGTTTAGTGATTGTTTTTCCAATTAATTGTGTGATTTGTAAAATACCAGAAAATGTGAGGTCTTTGATCATCATAAATGTTCAATTAATAGTCCTGAAAAGTTAAATAAAGACACATCTGATCCTGGAACCAATCATTTATAGTTATCCAAAGTATTTCTGGTTAAATATCTGTCGATAGCAGACCGTTTCAGCACTACTTTTGGTGATGTTGTATCAGTTTACAAAAAAAAAATGTATATAGCACAACACTTATTATGTTACAGACACATTTAAAAGTTTAAAAGATGAAGTACGCCTCCTTTTTTAAGGTTGGATTTAGCTGTGGATTTGGAGGGAAATGGAGAGGGAGGGTAAGCCAGCGAGTGGTCCATGCTATAGGGTGTGCGTGCATGTGTGTGTGTACTCTCAGCATGATCCCGCTCCTGCGGTCCTGTATGTGGTGACAGGCTGACATCAGAGTAAAAGCCCCCTGAAGTCATGTCGAACAGATGTCTCTCTGCTCCCTCAGTTTCCAGGGTGCTGTAACACAGAGACCTGGCACTCTCTTCTCTTTGTCTATATCTTTCTCTCTGCCTTCCCACATTACTCACCTTTTAAATTATGAAATGTAGCTGTACTTTCATCGGTAAACACACTTCTCAGACTCCTGATTCTCTGCCCTTTTTTTCATGATATCTCATTTTGCTTTCTGCAGAGTTTTCCCTCGGCTTTTTCAGACATCTCACTCTCAGATCGCTCTTTGTTCAGTTAAAAGGCCAGGTGAAATGGACTCTTGGTGAAGTGCCCTTGGTGCTTTGCTTTGTGTACTTTCTTTTAGTGCTCTCTTGTGTGCATGTATGTGTGTGTGTGTCAAGTTTGTGTGTATCTGCACTTTTTGTACAAGGCAATGTTCCAAGCCCTGTGACGTGAGTCCTGTCTCTGAGAAAGCAGGCAATCTGGGCCTTGGCTTCTCTCCAGAACCGCTTTCATTTCCATTCAGCAGCGGGATGTTACTCACTGCAACACACATGTGCATTGCTCACACACACACACACACACACACACACATACACAGAAACACACATATAAACACACAAACTCATTGATAATTACAAACGGGCTTAAGAGTGTTCAGAGCGGGTCGGTACCTATCTATCTTCGACTTTCTCTTTTTGTCTTTTGGAATTGAATATTCTCTTTAAAACTCATAAACACCCCCAAACACACAAACACACACACAAACCACTGTTGTTATGGTAGGAACGCATGATGCAACAGCAGAGCCATCCCTCCGTATGTCCCCTGGGAGAAACGGGTGGGGGTGGGGGTGGGGTGCAGAAAAGAGAGAGATGTATTAGGCAACAACAAAAATAAGGGAAGACTAAAAAAAGGAAGGAAGAGTGACTGATTGACTGAGGAGAGGGAATAAGGAGATCAAGTGAAAACGATAGAGAGAGTAGAGCTAGAGGGAGGAAATGAGGAGAGAGAGAGAGAGATCTGGTTCTAGGTGGCTAATAGAAATTCCCATGTTGCCTCATTGAGATGCAGTGGTGGCTCGGGTAATGAGCTAGCTGCAGCTGACGCATTGATTGAGCCAGAAAGAAGAGTGGCTGAAATGATTCCACTGCTTTCCAAAGAGAGATGTCAACAGCTACGCCAACGGCCACCAATGGAGGATTTACCAACACATCCTACTTCCATGACACCTTAACTGGATATGTATTCCATTCTTCTACACAACAGTCTTTCTCCGCCTCCATCCAGCCTTCTTCTGCAGCCCCTCCCACTGGCATAAACACCAATAAGCCATACCATTTTGACCACTGACAGGTTGAGTGAATAACATTGATTATCTCTTTACAATGGCACCTGTCAGTGGGTGGGATATGTTAGGCAGCAAGAGAACATTTTGTCGTCAAAGTTGATGTGTTGGAAGCAGGAAACATGGGCAAGCATGAGAATGTGAGCGACGAGGGCCAAACTGTGACGGCTACACAACTGAGTCAGAGCATCTCCAAAACTGCAGCTCTTGTGGGGTGTTTCCGTGTGAACTGAACTGGACCATGGAGCAATGGAAGAAGGTGGCCTGGTCTGATGAATCACGTTCTCATTTACGTCATGTGGATGGCAGGGTGCGTGTGCGTCGCTTACCTGGAGAAGACATGGCACCAGGATGCACTATGGGAAGAAGGCAAGCCGTTGGAGGCTTTGGAAAGTGTTCTGCAGGGAAACCTTGGGTCCTGCCATTCATGTGGATGTTACTTTGACACCT
This sequence comes from Semicossyphus pulcher, assembly GCF_022749685.1. NCBI lineage: Eukaryota > Metazoa > Chordata > Actinopteri > Labriformes > Labridae > Semicossyphus > Semicossyphus pulcher. The sequence goes on from NW_027211759.1 coordinate 21,548,557, forward strand.
ACCAACTACCTAAGCATCGTTGCAGACCAAGGACACCCCTTCATGGAAACCTTATTCCCTAATGGCAGTGGCCTCTTTCAGCAGGATAATGTGCCCATACGAATGGTTTGAGGAACATGACAGCGAGTTCAAGGTGTTGACTTGGCCTCCAAATTCCCCAGATCTCAATTCAATCGAGCATCTGTGTGGATGTGCTTGACAAACAAGTCCGATCCATGGAGGCCCCACCTCGCAACTTACAGGACTCACAGCGTTAGATCTGCTGCTGACGTCTTGGTGCCAGATACTCTCAGCACATCTTCAGAGCTCTAGTGGAGTCAGGGCTGTTTTGGCGGCAAAAGGGGCATCGGTGTAAATGCTATGAACAAGCAAGGTTTCCCTAGTGGAAGCATATAGTTAGAGTTCATAGTGAATACATGCTTGACTATAGAAACAGACTCTCCAACAGCAGTCAGACTTTTTAAAAGCATCACTTTGCAATCCTAACAATAGTATGGTGGAATTGCAGGTAGAATTGCAATGGAAAAAGAAACTGAAGAACTTTGAAAGCCTGAAGATTTTAACTGGATGGAAAGTCAGCTCTCTGCAAAAAACAGAGTACCGTCCCTTTAAGAAAATATGCAAATTAGTCTGTATGACTACGTGTTATCTCTGCAGAATGTGTGTTTAACACAGATTATGCATAGATGTAAAAATAGAGAAAACAGGAAATCAGTCCAATTCACATGAGTCACATTCACCCGTCTCTGCACTTGCACTGCAGCTGTCTCGGAAAACGGCTTGAAAATGTTTATAAATGTGTAGATAAATAAGAGAGCTTTGTAAGATACTCTATCATAGTTTTACTAATGACAAGATGGCACAGTGATTCAGTACGTTAAGTTTCGCCCACTCAACTTGATGGAAAGCATTAATGAGACAAGCGTCTTTACAAATACTATGTTAACAAGGTTATATTGTACCCAAGTCTGCTAATGATGCTACAAAGTGCACAAGCATTCTCAACCTTTAAAATATGAAAGGAGTCAAAGTGCTTTCAATCTAATTGGTTTGTTTTCAACAATGTTGGTCATACAGTGGAAAAATCCAGCACTGAATTAATCCAACAACTCAAATCATGTCAGCAGCTGTTTTTATCCCCCAGGTGAATGAACAGAATTACATTCAAGAGCTCAACAGAGGCTGCCTGTGCTATACCATCTGCATGCTGTAATAGTTTCCAGTCCTCTTGTGTAGCCCTGACTGCTAACATGGATGTTTTGTTGAGATATGTTCTATACAGTTATCGAGGACGGTGAAAGCCTTCCGTGCTGTACTGCCAGGCAGTTCCCTTACACACTCAGGTGCACACATCTTGTCTTCATTGTTTCCGTTCCGTGAGGTGTTTCCGATCAGACCTCACACTAATGGTGAAGCTTTGACACTTTGACCTTTCTCCTGTGCAGCATTTGTTCTACGCCAGGAGAGAATAAAGGCGGTACAAAGACATCGGTAGAGGGGGGAGAAGAGCCAGGAGAGCAAACCGCTTGACAGTATTCTTGGAAACTGTGTGTGTTTGTATCAATGTCACGCACCGGGAGGTGGCCCCCTACCTGGAACACACACACAAACTCTTCCCCCTATAGAAGATTATTCTGCCCTAGAGCCAAACACTGTTGGTACTTACACCAATACCCTTGTGCATATTGTCCATAATAGCAGGTTTTGGGCTCACCTTGGACAATCCTTCCCGCTGTTATTTTCTATTTCCGCTTGTTTATAAAAGGCTGGATGTCAAAAAGTTGTGTAAAGCTAATTCTAGCTGAAGGTCTTATTGTTTTTTAAAGAAGCATGGGTCAGAAAATAAAAGAAGGGATGCCTCTGTTTGTCTTCCCTCCATGCTTGTTTGATGTGTTCCCCTTCATCTGTGTGAATTGAAGTTGGGTCCTCTGAGTGGGGGCTCCTCGCCGTCCCTGTTAAAACATCACAGCAGGACTCATTTTCAGTCCATGTGCTCAAGCTGTCATCTCCCCTGCCTGCCCCAAAGTGGGAACGCAGCGCCCTCATTGCCAATTAAACTCCAATCAACAAACGAAGATGGAGTGAGACATCGAATTACATCCAATATCCTCTCCCATACTCAAGCCTGTCTTTGCCAGCCGCAAATTAGCTTACAAATTAAAGCTCTGAAGATGAGAGAAAGTGGAGTTGCCAGATAACAACCAAATAACATCCTGCCGGCATTTTTGATGCGTCGTTCCAACTTGGAACCAGCTTCCTGCCTTCTCTTGATGTGCGTGAAGAGTTTAGTGGAGTTTTCCTGGTTGAGCTTGGACCATCCGTTTCAATCTCCATTTGGAAGAAGGCGAGTTATTAAGACAGGTTGATGCATCGCTGAAGTCTGTTCCGGCTTGATCCGTGCTTGATAATGAAGATGTTGCATAGACAACCCAAACACTGTTAATTAATGAAATAACTCAAGCTGAATTATAGATGACGAAGGTTTGATTAATTGCTTCTTCTCCGATGTCTTTTCTAGCCAACACGTTGGCTCCTCTGCAGGACTCGTGTGCCAGTGATTGCGTGTTTTTTCAGCTTGTTCGTGTTGCTGTGCGTGCGTGCTAGCGTGCCCGTGTGTGACGAATCCAGAGCGAGCGCCGTGCCACCGCCAGCAGTCTTTTTTTACGGCGAGGTTTTGTAATATTATCCAGTCAGATGTTTAATAATTCATACTCTTATATTGGGGGTTATCTAACACATGACAGGCAGACAGTGCAGCTCTTTGAGTGGTGTCTGGGGGCTCCTCTCACTGTGAAGCCTATCAGAGCGGCATCGCCAAGGTACCCATCCTTAGCTCATCATTTCGCCTCTTTATTTGACTCCCGTCTCCCCGGAGGAGCGGGTGAGTACATGTTTAGCATGCACACACATATGTTTCAGAAGTGACGCGCATATGTGAATCGGTAACAGCATTTTCTGCGGACGTCCTATCTGTTTGCGAGTTCAAGTGCGCTGTCGTTTGTGTGTACGTGCACGTGCACGTGTTTGTCCCGTCTGCTGCGGTTGCTGCATCGGGCCTGGTGTGGCTAATTAAAAGAAGCCTGCTTGCATTATTCATGAGGCTGTAATTATACATTCCTTTTGCTGATCCCCAGTCAGAGGCATTAAAAATAGATCTGAGTCTCTGTGCCCCGCCCTCCTAGGCCCCACTTTCTCTCCGTATTTTGACTACGTCTCCCCCAGCATCCCTCTCTTTATGTATCCCTATCAGTATTTCTCCATCTCGCTGTCACTGGGCCCATTGTTGCAACTTTCTTTCTAAAAATTTCTGCTCTCCATCTCTCCTCTCATCTCTCCTCTCATATCTGCCCGCCGCGTCTTCATTCACATTTGCTCTGATGTTCCCGTTTGGGGTTTCGGGCAGAACATTCCTCTGACACTGTCACTCTCGCTCGGCTCTGTGGCTCGGACTCGAGTCACATCAGGCCAGAATTCAGAGTATTTTGAATCCGCGACGACATCTCCGCGCAGAGATTCAGAGGAGGAAAGATATCACTGCCTCTGATCAACTTAATGGGGAGGCTGTTCCCTCACAAGAGACACAAAAATCTCTGCCCAAAAAGTTCTCCCGCACTTTTTTTTGTGCTTTTTAATTTGCATGTTTAATCCGCAGAATCTGACGCAGCAAAACTCAGCCTTTCATTCTCAGATGAGATGTGGCGTCTGTGCGAGTAGACTACAGTGTGTGTATTTGGCAAACACGTGTGCCATATGTTTCCAGCGAGTCATCAGCATCCAGGAACTTTTTGCACAGCCTGAACTTTCTTTCTATTTTCTGCTGTGCAATCATGCGTTAGATACCTCTGGCAATGAGACTTGTTTGTCCTCCTGGCAGAAAGAGGTGTGTGAAGCTTGCAGCCCGCGCCGCGCAGGTGATGAACTTCAGAGAACGTTTGTGCACATATTTACATGTTGATGAGGCTGAGGCGGAAAAAGGGGGTGGGGATTCTGTAAGATCTGCCAATCAGAGAGCTTGTAAGATAAAATGGATCTCTCAGCATTTGCTGGCTTTAGGCGACGCTCTCTATCCTTCTTATTCTTGTTTCAGGAAGTGAAAATAGATTACTGCCTCAAAGCCGTCATGAACTCTTTGCCCTAACCCCCCTTCAGTTTGTTCGTGTTTGTTGGGGCTTTATTATGCTAATTAAGCCGTGTATATGGAATTGACTTCCCACACCCATGTACCCACTTTCCCTTAAACCCAAACAGCCAAAAACAAACATACACTGAAATACACAAACAGATATAAACACACAGGGAGCAGATACTAGCTGCTGTAGAGACACGGGAGTCACTGTGGAAGCAGGATGTTAGGACATACGGGATGTTCAGAATAGCTTTGTGTATTTGAATGGGCGTTATATGTGCAATATTGTCGTTTCATTACAGTTAGACATATGAAAATGTTGTTCTTAAATGTAACTTGGACTTGGACTCGAGTCACTGTTTTGATGACTTGCAACTTGACAAAAAATAAATGACTTGAGACTTGACTTGAGGCATGATGACTCGGATGACTTGTGTGTGTTCATAAGTTTGAAAGTTAGCTGTTAAATATGAAATGATTAAATTCAGTGTTGTCAAGTTTCTGTCTAACTATCAAGTACGTATGCAGCCCAAACTGGGAATCATCAAAAAATCAAAAAGCTCCCTGTATGTGATTGTCATGATTGGATGACTGGCTGTCAGTCAAACTCCTCACTATGGCAACACGCAACATCAAAGACCCCCGCTACCTGATGTTTTTCCCCAAAGAGAAGCCTCATCAGTCGACTCGTTACTACTCAATACGGTCTCAGAGCAGACCATCGTCATGGCTGCCTCTGTGCCAAGATAATACAGATACAATTCATTGTCATACTTTTTGAACAGGTTCTATAAATTGGCCAATAACATCATTATTAGACGAGCTACTAACACCTCGTCTTTTCTCTTTATAAAGACCGGATACTACAGACAAGAGTGCTGGATCTTGGGTGGAAAGAAAGACTTGACTTGCCTTAACTAAGGACTCGACTTGACTTGACCTGACTTGACATAACCTGTGACTTGACTTGACTTGCCCAAGAAAAAATGACTCGAGACTTGCTTGAGACTTGGACCAAATGACTTGAGACTTACTTGGGACTTGAGCAAAGATGACTTTGTCACAACACCGCTGTGAAGGCTGTGGCACGAGTGGCCTGAGATTGAATTCAAGCTGGCCTTTGGCTGCATGTAACTCACTCCCTCTTTCTCTCTCTCTCTGTTCCTCATTGGATTTAAAAATCAAATAAAACCAATATTGCCAACAAATGATTTAAAATGAAGATAAATGGGGAACAGACATTTTGTGTTGAATCAAGTGGGATTCAATATTCCAAAAGTACCAGGGTGAAGTGTCTGACATGAGGTTGTCAAATAGCCACGCTTTGTCAGAGTTCCTTAGCCTCTCATTGACATGTACAAGGTGAAGGGTGGAGTCGGTCATCTCTCAATCGGAAGGTTGGTGGTTCGATCCCTGACTGCTACAGTCAACTTGTCGAATCGTCATTGGGCAAGACACTGAACCCCGAATTGCTCCTGAAGGCATCGCCATTGGTGTGTGAATGTGCATAGATCCTGTTTGGAGGTTGGCACTTAGGCCTTTGCCATCTGTGTGTGAAAGGGTGAGTGTGACATGTAGTGTAAAAGCACTCTGAGTGGTTGGAAGACTAGAAAAGTGCACATACAGTCCATTTATAAGGTTTCATTTTTTATTTGATACAAGGTCACTATGAGCTTGTCTGTGATCCTTACATTGCAGATAGTTTAAAGCCTCAAGCAAAAGCTCAACCATCCCTGTATGAGACGCAGAATGCTGTGACAAACAGTTGATGCCTTGAGTTTTCTTACGGGAGGAGAAGGATCATATCTTGTGCTTAGAATCATTGTTAGAATACAAGACCACAAGAAATACCCTTTAGCTGCAGGTTTAAGTGCTGTTAGCAAAGGATCTAAGCCCAAGCATTTCCAGGGTGCCCTTGAAAGTCAGAATAAGTTTGGTTTTGTCAGTAAAGTTCCAATATTATTGAATTTACCCAGAGATCCCTGTTTTGCACAGGGAGTTAGCTTAGAAGGGAGATGTTGAGCAAATGTCTTATTTCACGCAGGCCAAATAAACAGTTTCTGTATGCATGCGTCAGTGTGCCTCCCTCCTCGCCGCAGCACTCCAGGGCTAAACTGCTCTTCCTGCTTTTGAAGCCGTTCTGTTGGTCGGGGCCTCGGCTGTTACTGATGTTGTTGCCGTTGCTTTGGCTGGTAGGGTTTTAGAGGGTTGCAGGGGGAATTGAGGCTGGGTAGACGAACGTCACGGCTGACTGAAAATGCAAGAAGAGCGAAAGCAGGGGGTGGAGGAGATGGAGAGATTTAGTGAATGAAGAGGAGGATGGAGAGAGAGAGAGGGACAGACAGAGAGAGAGAGCGCGCGTTCATTGAGTAGTGAGCGAGCTTTGTTTGATCTTCGACATGCCGTCTCCCTCCTGCACAGTATGACTCAACAGCTTTCTGCTGGTGTATTCCCTTTCTTTTTCTCTTTATAGAGGAATAGTGCAGGGGAGATAAAATGAGTCAGAACACATGAGAGAAGGAGTGGGGGCAAAACTTGGTAGAAACTGAGACAAGTTCATAAAGAAATTGGATAACAAAACAGGAGATAAAGCTGAAACTAATTGGAAAAGTTGAGTGAAGCAAAAAGTTTGTTCCTGCAAACTGTAATGATGATTCTGCTGTCGAGCTACAAGGACAACATGCGTTTTTCTTCTAGTAACCAGCTAGATACAGAGAGCTCCAGTGGCCGACGAGAGGTCTTCAACTCCAGCCCTTTGCCCTGGTGGAGGGGATTCCCACGCCCTGCTGCAGGGGCTTTCCGTACAGCCACAAGAAGCTGGAGGAGTAAGCCCCGGTAACACATTGTGTTTCCTTTCAAACGCTGATCCCAGTGCAGGGCTGCAGCCCCACCGATGAGCATTCAGGGTTAGAGAGCAGAAGCGGAAAGCAGCTCGCAGATCTGTGCCTAAGGGCAACGAGCTTCTCGGAACCAGCGCCTCAGGGAGAGAAAGCTAAGCCAGCATAAGCTACTACCATCTGCCGGCGTTGGCTTAGGGCTTCAGAAAGATCAAGTTTGAAAGTGAGAGAGGTGTGCAAGAGGAGACATCTCTTTTCATCCCTTACTCTCCTCTCTGAGTAGATACTTCCAGATGGAAATTAAGCTATCCGGTAATGATCTTTAACCGCATGGATGCCTGTGCTGTGAGGAGGATAAAACATTGTGTGTGTGTGTGTGTGTGAGACTTTATGGATGTGTGTTGTTGGTAGGTGGAGATCATAAAGACTCTCTCTCTCCAAGGCTCAAGCAGAGTGTTCCTGTCCTCTCGCCTGCGTTCCGTCTCTGTGTCTCAGATCGATGGTAGGGGAAATCAGGCTCACAGTCGGGGTCCTTCTCCTCCTCTGCCTGCTCCTCCTTGGATGTCCCAGCACCGCCCGATGATGAATCGACCTCTGATCAACATGCTTTAGAAGCTGGAACAGGAAGAGCTCTTACAAGAAGGCACAGAGGGAGACAAGGTGTCTCTCGCTGGTGGTGGGGGTTTCCTGGCTCCTCTGTGAGGCTAAACAGCTTTACGGGAAGGCAAACATAAACATGCCAGCGACGGCCCAGTGGGAAGTCAAAGGATTTAAATTAAGAAGCGCTATACTAAGCTCTAACTTTATAGTCGACTGAACTGTCCTGCTGCAAAATATTTTGGTTCTCCAAAGGGTTCCAGATATTTCTTTCAACTTGGTTATTATTCCGCAAATCCTCCCTTCCTGCTGCAGTCAGACCCTAAGCAAAGATATATTCACTTCAATCACATACGTGCAGTAATATGAGAACTTTCAATGTGCAATAACAACTATTTTTTGCACTGTGTGCACTGTGTATTTGTAGTTTTCTGTTAAATGTAAACATATGCATAGCTGCTTGATTATTTGTGCACTGCTGGAAATTTCCACATTGTGGGTTTAATAAAGGTTTATCTTATGGACTTTTTCTAGCATTCCGACTACTCAAAGCACTTTTACACTACGTGTCACATTCACCCTTTCACATTCACACACTGATGGCAGTGGTTTAAGTGCCAATCTCCAATCAGGATCTATGGACATTCATACCCGATGGCCCAAAGACACTTCGACATGTGACTGTAGCAGTCAGGGATCGAACCCCCAACCTTCTGATTGAGAGATGACTGACTCCACCACTGAGCTACAGCCCCCACATCTTTTTAATGTTTCACATATTATAGAATAACATAATAACAAGTAAGACTTTCCTTACTCACTAAACATTATCCTTTTAACGGTCTACACAGGCTATGAATAGCAGATCTTCCGTAGACCGCCTCCTTCGAAGGATGCAGCCCCTAGATTGGTACACAGCTATAGAGTGTGAATGAACTACACTACTACTGCACGCACGTCATAGGAAACCCATATCCTTCAAAATAAAAGCGCAGCACAGACTTTATGCCACCATTTTTTTTTTACAAGCACACATCCAATGCAAACAGCTCTGCGACCCACTTTTGGGTCACGACCCACCAGTTGAGAACCACGGATCTAAGGTCATTGATCTGATGTGTCTTTGGTCTTTATGTTGTCGGGTTAACTTCTTTTAGCAGAATTTTGTCCCGCTATTATAATGCTATACGAAAAAAAGCGAAGAGGAATTTGCCCCTGTAAAAAGCGACTGTCAGGCTCCAAATGACGTCACCATCGCAAGATGGCAGCGGCCCTCATGGGAGGTATTTTGGCTTAAATTTTGTACAATTAGAGCAGATGGAGACGCGTCGTCCATCTTGATATACAGTCGTTGCTACAAACCCACAAAATCTCCTCTGCTTTGCCTCAGAAAACATCCCAAGGTGTCCCTAAGTTAAAGGAGCAATTGGCCCCTGGAAAAAGCCGCTGTCAGTCAAAGCTGGTGTTCTCTGTAATCGATAGAAGCAATAATATACTACTGTTTTCCAGTCAAGGACATTGATCGCTGCAGGCAATGGCTCAGAGCGGTACAGAAATACGACGAGAATATACCAGTGAATCGTCTAAAAAATCTTCAGGTCTGCAGTCTACTATTCAAACCTGACGATTTTGAACGAGACGTGACATCAGAGGCGGCCGTCCTAGATTGAGGAAGTGCAGTTTAGCGAGCTCCTCTGCTTTTCCCCATCAATATCCTGGAATAAACGCCATATGTAAATATGGTTGAAAACATTCTAGGGCCCCAAAGTCGAAGGATTGTCGAGAGATTCTTTATTCCAAAAGTTAAAATAAATGCTCCCATAACTAATACGACACCCAGACACCGGTTTGATGTCTCCTGAAAAGATGTCAGCAAGTTCAGCTGTGATCACATGAAAAACAATCATTTCTAAAGAGACAGTGAAGTGAGAGGAAAAAGCTCATTACCAAATCAGCGCTGACACATGGCTCAGTGACGCAGAGCAGGAGACAAACAGCCAGAATGATCTTTAGTCTTTGCTAAAACAGTCTGATGACAAACATTTTCACAATGTTTTTGTTGATTAACTGTTTTCATTTATGATGAGTTACTTCAGTCATCAGTCTCAGTTTGTTCTGTCCTTGTCTTACACAGACTCTTCCCATCTGACCCTCAGTTGTCCGGCCTGCCTGTTCTTAATGGCCGTCTCTACGGACGCAATCAGCTCCGCTTCTACTCAAAAACTTTATTATTCATTCCTGATTTGTCAAAGCCAGCAGGGTGATGATTGGAACCATGACTTGGAAGCGATAGAGCAGCTTCCAGCACAGTGCGGCGACACTCCGCTCAGCTCTGATGCTCACTGAGGCATGGACCAGAGTTCTCAATTTGCGTCTTCCTCCAGCGGTCCCCCCCCACATTAGATCATTAATCACAGAGCGCCACTGAAAGTAAAGAGAGGAGAGCCGACTGGGGGCCGGGGGTCAGTCGATGGTGGCCTCTCCAGCCCATAAGTCCCTGGCTGGTGTCATTATTCTGACATTGTTGTGAATGCGAGAGCTTTTGATGCTATTGATTCGGGAGGAGGGGGAAGGAGAGGAGAGATCGATGCACTTGCTGATTCAGTGGCGTTGCAAACTCAGGGCGGCTGCACAGCTTGCTTTTGTCCGTATGTGTGTTAATGAAAAGTGTATAGGTGTACAGTAAGTGCCAATACCAGTCTGCCCTGGTCCAGCTAATATATTACATACTGAATATGTGGCTCTTAATCACAACACAGGGCTGTCCCTCCCCCCAGAAAGACACCAGCTGTACACAAAGGTATACACTTGCATAAATGTCTGTGAATTTGCTACAAAAAGTCAAACTATATTAAAAAGTATAACCCATACACTCTCAGACATATACACAGACCCCGATAGCTACAGCCGTAATCTTGTCTGTATTCCCCCCGTGAAGCTCTGATCCTTTGTGCTCTCAGTCAAAGCCTTACGTTTGAAGCTATGTTCAAAGACAACCTACCTGCTCAGCCCAGCCAGATCCAGATGAAACCCCGGTGTCTTCCTGGGCATCTCTTGAACATCCCCTCCTCCAAAGCCTCTGCCAATCCAGGTTCAGTTCAGTGTGTACGTCCGGACCTGAGAGGATTTCCTCTGGGGGTATCGCCACAGACAGGTTGAAGGGACGCAGGGAGTATCAGACGATCACTCTCATTATAGGACATTAGAGAGGAAGGGAGTGATGGGTTCATTTCGGGGCATAATTCAGTTTGTCACAATGTAATGATTATCTCGGAAAACATTTCCTTTGTTTGGCGTACACATTGCTCAGTAAATATGACTCCGTCTCCAGCGCACGATTGAAATGATTTACCGTGTGCTGGCAGTCAGCTGTGTGCACACATCACCCACACATGACGACATGCTGGAGCTTGTTTTAGATTCTGTTAGTGGGAGTATATTTCAATGCCTGATTATAAAATACAACCATGGTAGCTATGCTAGCGGTATGGCTCTGAATATAGCGTTATTGATCAACCACTTTGGCCCACACTGTTTGATGATTGCCATGCTGTTTTGAATACAAATTCACAGTCCCCAGAGGATGAAGCCTTCTGACTCTGGTGATGTGAAGTCTCTGGTGATGACCTTTACCAACTCCACATGTTTGGCCTAGAGTGTAAAGTCTTGAGAGCTGCTTGTTGGAACAGCATGAAGTTTTGGTACCAGGGGTTTTTTTAATCGGTAAATTCTGTTTAAGTCGGACATCTTTAAAAAAAAAAAAAAAAAAAAACTGATTCAACTGAAACTGATTCATTCTAACTGTGTCCCGAGGGTTCTCTCTGCAGAACAGAATTAAAACAGGGCAGCAAAGTCGCCTTGGGGAGGACAATGTCACAAGGCTTATGCGCATTGCAAGTTGTCGAGGGTCCCCAGGCACAAGGGCGTAGTTTTTATTGTAACATTAGAGGGGACAGCAACTTTTTAAACGTCTTTAATTTTTTCTAGCAAGATTTAAAATGTGATTATTCATGTCATCATATCTCCTCGTAGTTACGGAGTAGTTTAGTTGACAGAGAGTGAGGACTGAATTATTTGTTAGAAATGTATCATCACCTCAGTAACTGGTATTTGTCACAATAAATAGGTTTTATCCTTTATTGTATCCATTAATTATAATGGATAAATGTAACTTTTGATCCTGCGCGCTTTGATGATGGTGTTTTAATTTCAAATGTCCCACTGTAACCAAAGACATTCAGACAGCGATATTAATTAATATACATTTATTAATAATAGTATGTGTAGTGAACTGCCCTCCCTCAGGGAGGGAGAGAGAGAGAGAGAGAGAGTGGGCATGCATATGGACAGCACAGACACGGCACGAAAAGTGGTCATTTGAGCATGAGACATGTTGCTCTGCTGTATTAATTTCAGTTTAGCGACGTGTATGAACTGAACTGTAGACTGGAGTCCTTGTTTACAGTGACAGAGTGATGGCTGTCTCATAATATTTGACCGTAATTTCACCCATTTGTCCGGAACACCGAAAGCTTCCAGGACATGTAGACCGGCACAGATTTAGTTTTTAACGGAAACCCTGTTTGGTACAACCATTCATGCCCGCCTTACGATTCATTACAGTAACTTTGGTGGCTTTTGACTTTTCATATAGAGACATTGTGTGGTTACAATTTACAATTGTGATTGGTGCTATTGAGCATGTGTTGGTCAAACATGGTAAATATTATACCTGTTAACGTCATAATGTCAGCATTGCCATTGCTAGCATGTTAGTATGCCTATATTAGCATTCAGTCTGAGTCACCGATGTGCCGCTAGCTGCTATAGCTAGTGTCTCATCCCTTTTGCAAATCATTGCTGATTTGTCTGGGTCTAAGAACGTAGCAGTTACACCTCTTATAGGTATTTTGTATAGGTGTATGTGGCAAAAGAGGCTTATGTCTTAGGTCCCCCTTTATTATGTACTGAACTTCCTTGCAGGAGTTCATTTCAGTCCGTACACAAAGTGGCTGTAAAACCATAATGTGCTGCCTCCCTGTGCACATTTCCCTCTTGCTAATGCGCCCTCTGTTAACAGAAACGCAGGCACTGGAGGAAGATGGATAGTGAGGCAAATAATCCAGTTAACTTTTCATGTGTTTGCAGGCAGATACTTTCTCTTTAATGCGTTTGTCATGACTTATGAGCTTCTCTATAGCAGCCATTAACATATGATTACCATCACAAGCTAATGGGTTTGTCTGTTGTTCTCCTTCCTGTTTCATCTTCTTTATGTAATTCTTTCTACATTTTTATCAACTTCTTTTTAGTGTTTGCTTTCCTTCCCATCTCTCTTTGTCTTGCTCTCCATCATTCTCTCTCTCTCTCTCTCTCACGCCTCCTCTCCTCCATGTGTCTCCACTCTCGGCCCCCGCGGCCCCTCAACTCCCAAGCCAGAGCCTCACTCCCACACATTGCTCTCCATTATTGCTTAATTATCTGTGGCCTGCCATTTGAATAATGCGTTATCACCGCTTCACAATCTTTTCCACTTGTTTCTCTTCATCTTTTGTGCCTTCTTTCTATTTACTGCTTCTCTCTTTCTCCTCCATCTCTCTCTCACCTGCTCGACATTTCTTTGGTTTCTGTGTTTCAGCTCTTCTGCTGGTTAATATAGAAATCAAGATGTGTGATAGACAGTGGGAGAGCGAGCTAGAGGCTAAGTCTGGTTCATGTCAGGCAGACAGTTTTATTTATGCAGGACATTACGTCTCTCTAAGACATGCTTCTTTTAGTAACTGCACCATTATTGTCTCAGGCACACTGTTGTAACATTAATTCCACCATCTTCATCTTTACTAACGCGAGAGTGGTAAGAAATCAAACCTTTCAAATTATTCCACTTGTGTAAATCCAGTGTGCCAGCCGTTACAGAGCTCAAATGCTACATGTAGTTTATGACGTTAGAAATCTTCTTCTGTCGTCTCCAAATCCCTGCAGCACCGTTGGGGAAAACGATATCAGAGAATCATCATTTGCTTGTGTACTGGTGTGTTTGTTTCAGTTTGTAAGTAACCTATCTGATGCAAACATCTTTCTAATGCATGTGTGCCTCTGTGGTCCCAAGCAGAAAATGGATTTGCGCTGTTCTCATGGCTCCACTGTATCAAATACACACAAACAAACCACTCGGTTCCACTTGGTAACTGTACACTGGGGTGTCCCTGCTTGTTTTCTACATTGTTTGCAGCTGAACATTAAAGGGCCAGTACGCCGACTGCAGTGATTGTTTTAGTTACGTTTCCTCTCACCGCTCCTCCTCTACTCTGCTAATCCAGAACAGATCGGCTGTAAGAGCCGTATTTGTCAACAAAGCTGTCAATCATCATTTTTACAGCATCAAATAACTTGTCAGAAAAATGAACACTTGGACGTAAATCAGCATGATAAGAACTAACTATAATGACAGAAACCATGTTTGAGAAAAATGTATTTGATGTGTATTTTTGATTTTATAGTTTGACTCAAGTCCCATCTGTTAACATGGAGGAGGCGGGCTTTATGACCTATACTGCAGCCAGTCAGCAGGGGGCGTTCCAGAGGTTTTGGCTTCACTTTTAGGGAGCTGTCATGTCGTCCTTCTTTTTATACAGTCCATGGTTTGTGGCAAATGACATGATTTAGATTCTGACACTAACTCCTGTGTTTTGTGTTTAAAGGAACATTTTCTGCTGCTTTCTGAAATGTCACATCCTTATTTACTCTCCTACAGTTCACTTTCTTTGTTGCTTCATTGTCATTTCTGTGCTCCGGTCAATAATGACTCACATTCAACAACTGACCTTTCAGCTTCGCAATGTCTCTATTTGTTACCACTACCTTTTTATTGTCCATTCGAGCTAACTCAACACGACTGCATCACAGCAGCTTAGTACATTATAGGAATCAATAACACAAATGGCTCACTCACTTACTGCCTTTATGACTCACATAAACCCCAGAGGGCAGTTTTGTGTAAGGAACTGTCGGCTTAAAAGTCATTATCAGCATTCTGTACATGAGGTCACGAGCAGTTTTACATCAGTCTGCTTAATGTGCAGTGTTGGTAAGCCAAAAGAGCTTAATTTGCTTCAAATATCACTTTATTTTGACAGTCCATTTTACATCTCCCTGCATAATAGGCTCATTAAAGATGCTCTGTACGTTCAGTAGAGTGCAGTTTCTTTCTTTTTTGGTGTAATATGAACACATAACATCTGGCTTTCAGTTTGACAAGAAGAGTTTGACCTATGTGACCTTAATGAAGTGTGTTTCCTGTTTGTTTCTGCAGGGTTGGTCAAGCTCGGAGTCCACTGTGTAACATGCCAGAAAGTCGCCATAAAGATCGTCAACCGTGAGAAACTCAGCGAGTCAGTACTAATGAAGGTACGTAGCTTTCACTCCTTTCGGAGACTCTCAGTCCTTTTCAAATGTCCTATTAAGACCGGGTAAAGCAAAAATAGATCACCGTTTTGAGTTTGTCCCCACAGAAAAATGTGTTACTAGGCACCCTGCCAAATGTGAGTGATGAAAGAACTCACCAATTATATACAATTACAGTTCAAAGTGGTGAAAACAGAGGAGTATTCTCTGCTCTGAAACGCTGTGGGTGTGTTGTGTGAAGTCTACTCTCCGCCCAATCCGCTCTCTCCTCTTAGCTGAGCGCCCCGCCTCCCCACACTCACGCACTCTGTCTAACTAACGAAAAGCAACTTGTTAGCCAAAATTATTTGATCAGAATCAACAATAGAAAAAAGTAGCCGGCTGTATTTAAGTGACTAGTTGGCTGTTTGGCCGACAGCTGGCGCTTATGGAAAGCCCTGCACTTTCTAACAGTGCTCCATGTAGATGACAACAAAAGGACTCCTTGAAATCGGTCCAAAAATGTTACAGTGCTTTCCTTCCACGACAAACACAGCACGCTGTTTATTGGTAAGAGTTACTTGTAACAGTGACTTACGTGCTTATAGACAGGCCAAATATGGCAGCGGCTTTGCTGCAAAAACTTGACAAATCTACCATTTCGCCCTCTATTTGTCCATGACTCTACACAATTTAAAATCACATCAGGGGGTTGCACATTCTAAACAATAAACTAAAGTGAGGAGCCAAAGAACTACAGCTGCGCTGCGTTTTAGCATTGATATAGTGTGTGGGAGGGGTTATGTTAAGGATGGCTTCGTTTCATCATCGTGTCACACTGCCAATAAAAACCTGAAGTCACAAATCATGAACAACGGCATAATGCCTAACTCCACAATTCAGTAATATATAGCTGAAGGCCTCTTTACATGTGTTCGACAACTATATTCCAACATGTTAAACATGTTAAAGTGGTAATCTCGAACGGTGGTGAACGGTAATTGCGGTAGCACACTTCCCAGATATCCAGACAGTGTTGCATGTGTGACGTCCACAGTTGGCTCCGGTTGTAACTCCTCCTTTTCCTTGCTGACGGTCGCTTTCCTTTTTAGCCTGTTTGCTTCATCTGAGCGTCGAATTTGTTTTTTTTTCTTTGGATTGTCACTTATTTTTGAAGTTGTATCTGTAGTCATCGACCTTTTCTTTGTTTGTTCAGCCATTATAGATTACTGTTTACTCGCAATGCTTGCAGAGACCGGAAAAGCAGCGGCTTAGCTCTGCCTACCCTCTCTGGCAGACCAACCACTGCTGGGTGATGGAAAACGCGTCACTAACTGGGCGTCGCTTGTGATTTTTTCCACTAAAGTCGCACCAGACACCCAGTCTGTAATACTGTAAATGCAAAGGCTTTCATCAGTGGGCCATGGACGCAATCACCATTGTGTTCCCTCATTCAGCGATAGATAGAGACTTAACAGACATTTATTTAAATGAAAATCTTCAATATCACTTTAAGAAACAAATTGCTTTACCCAGTCTTTAAGTTGTAGCTTGTCTACCTGGGTATGTACATACATATATAAAGAGTATATTTTTGTCAAGTGTAGTCTGAAGCAGCACCAAAAATGGGACTGTGACTCTCTAAAAAGAGCCACCACTTTGACACATAAAATCTGGGCCGACTGCCAGCAAGCGTTTTAAAAATTAGAAGGACGGACTGCTTGAGTGGATTTTAAATTGCTACATAAATCAAAGGCTGGTTTTGCAAAAATGTTATCATAATAAGTCATATGAAAAGTGGAATCTCTGGGTAAGTCAGTGACAGGGGGTCTTTGAAGCAGCTGTTTTTCATCCTTTTTAAATGTTGAACTGTGCTAGTCAGCTGTTGGGCTCAAAGAATCCTTGAAATAACACAACAATAAATCAGGTTTAAGCAACTATAATTGCTGTGCCCTCACTATGAAACACTCCACAATCTTCTGGGTCAAACACTCCTATTTATAATTTTGCTGTTACCCACGCAGCCTCTTTTTGAAGTGTACAGGAGGGATGTTTTTTTCTTCCGTACGTCCCCGGGCTCCTGCTGGGCAGCTCTATTCACTGCCTGCTCAAAATTGGCGTGCTGCAAAATTGGCCCTCGTGTTGATGGAATGGTTGTAAAGAAACTGAAGCGAGCATGTAGATTGAGGACAACAAGACGCTACAACCTGAAAATTGTCTTTCACAGGACACACGCAGAGAGGAGCGCACACTGTAATTGTTTGCTTATGAGCTGGAAAGCAGGAAACGGGTGCGTTTACTCACTGTACAGGTTATCTGCAAATGGAAAATCCCTTCGTTTTGCATCACTTCTGCGGCAGCCTCATTAGACTTTAGATGAAAAGCTCTCTGTTCTCGGATATTACTGTTTGATAAACAGTCGGTATTAATCAGCTTCTTGCTGGTTCAATGTCTCCTCACTTTTTTTCACTCATTGTTTCCCCGCTCTGAAAGCTGCTCTCTCTCTACTTCTTATTCGGCTCAACGTGCGGTCCAATATTTTCACGAGGGAAAGACAGGTCATTTCTGTTGCCTCAGCACTGACAGAAGTATTATTAGTTGTCGCAGAAGGACCTGCTGGAGGTGTTGTAACATGTGACAGCAGAGGAGAAGGCGGCAGGATAATGTGCCCAGCCCAGGTGGTTCACATTGTGCTGCCCTGCAGAGGAAAATGATAGAAACAGATGCCAAGCTCTGACAGGTTTGCGACAGGACCAAGGCTTTTGCTGAAGCTGCAGTTCAGAGCCAATTACTGAACTCAGCCATTGTCACACTCCTCTCAACTGCTGGCCCCTAGTGTGTGTGTGTGTGTGTGTGTTTGTGTGTGTGTGTGTACTGTATCAGCAGGTGTGTGTTCATGCATGTGTCAGTAGGGATGGAATTAAGAGGAAGCCAGGGGCCATTGAGTTCCTTTTCATTGAATATATGAGGTGCATTTAGTTTTGGACCGATCTGTGTGTGGGTGTGTATGTTTGTCTGTCTGTGCTTGTTTTAGATAGTGTGGGTGTACATTGTTATGAACAATACTTGGACGAAAATGTTGTGCGTGATCATATGTGTGTGTTTGTTTTTCACAGACTTTGCAGATCTTTTTTGATTTACTTTGAACAAACGTGCAGTGTTGTTTAGGGCTGACCCGATTGCTTCGAAGCTTCAATCGTTGCCATGGTAATAGACGGCAGAAATCCGTATCCCCCTAGTCCCCCTTTTAACCCCTCCAAAATAAGAATAAGCCCAGTAAATAAGAATTGGCTTGAAATAATAACCCAACATTAATCATTGTAGTGACTTTATGCAAAGCGAATATAGTTACCGTAAAATCCAGAATATAAGTCGCAGTCTGTTTTTGGGGGTATCCCAGAGGGAAATAGGGTTTCTTTAGCTGTTTATAAATAAAGTTATTTCAACACTGTTTTCATTTTAAACACATTTAACACACACACAAATTAGAGCCAACCATATCTTTTCGCCGTGTTGAGTTTGCAATCCTGCTAGCTACCGGGGTTAACGTTTATCGTTGTGAGCATGTCGGCTGCAATGGTGATCATGACGGTGCATGTCTGTGACGAAGCGTTAGCATGAATCAAGTTAGTTGTACTCGCTTAAAACAGTGAGGAAAAACAAAACAGCACTGCAGCATATTGTAAATATGAGACTTTGTAGCGGCTTGGACCCAGAAACAGTTTAATGCGGAGATGTCGAGTCACCACTTAACAACCGACAACTTGAGCTCCTCCTGTCCATGGATGACGATGGAGAAGCATCTGACAGAGAAGCGACTGTCACAACAAAAAAAGAACTGAACGATTTTCAACCTCAGTCCCATCATGCTATTATGGGGAGCTAATGCCATCATGGTAGGAATAAACGCAATGTGGCTCTGTGCCTTTGGGGGACGCTATCCGCTTCTCCAATGGGCCCAGGAAAACCTCCACCAGACTACGTAAAATGCGTCATCTGGCGGAGGCCAGGGAGCTTGCTAAACAATACTTCCTCAATCTAGGACGCCCGCCTCTGATGTCATGTCTCTTTCGAAATTGTCAGGTTTAAAATGTAGACTGCAGACCTGAAGATTGTTTAGATGATCCACCGGTATATTCTGGTTGTATTTCAGATTCTGTACCACTCTGAGCCGTTGCCTGCAGCGAAACGGTAGTATTTCACTCGCTGGGCCGTTCCTTTCAGAGGGAGGGGCGCAATGCATGCTGGGTGTTGTAGGGATGTAGAATGGGCGAAACCACAAGCTGTTTGTACGACTTTCTCCACAGCTATGGCGCCAATTTCAAATATTTTTGCTTCTATCGATTACAGAGAACACCAGCTTTGACTGACAGTGGCTTTTTCCAGGGGCCGAGTTGCTCTTTAAAAAGACAGGTCAAAAACAGATTCCGGTCCTCTTGGGAGGTGGAGACGAAATGCGGACTGTAATCCTGCCCCCCCCCCCCCCGTCGTCTTTGAATACAATCGTCAACTTGCTGCCGAAGCTTCAACGCCCCAAAAAAATGTATTCGGTGTTGTTATTGTTCAAGCATCTTTGTGTTTGTGTACAGTATGTGTATGGATTTGTTTATTAGTCTACATACTTTGCACCTATATACAGAACATAATGAGGTATGACCCATTAGACCACACTTCTTGTGAGGTCATCTGAAGTAGCCTCTAGCTTTGGGACATACTTGACATGAATCACCCATACTGATGTTCCTACATTCACTGGATGCTGTTTTCCAGCCATTTTCCCCACATTGTGTTGCTCTCCACATTCTTCTGTGTCTGTTCTCCGTCCTGCCTGTGTGGCTGTCAGACTGTCAGAGTCATCCAGTTGAACTCCACTGCGAGGCTCAGACTGTGAAATGTCACCTTTTAATATGCTAATAACTTGGGTCCCCATGGTGCCATTAGGGGAGAATCTGACTCTCCTGGACAGGTGTGTGTATGTGTGTGTGTGCCGCTATGCTGACGACACACATGTATTCATGCATACACTAACAGATACGCACATACAGGCCATGCACGAACTCATCCTCCATGAAGCACATCATCCCTCTCTGTCTGTCCTTCCAGCGAGTGGCCTTGGGAGTCGCGGGTCTGTCGGGATGAGGAGACGGGCTGAATTAATTGTCTCTCTGTCTGGCAGAGAGGTCTTTCCTCCGCTCGCTGTGTTGAACTTTGTATAACTAATGTTGAACTCTTTAGTCCACAGCCCCACGGGCTAGGACACTATGGACGGGCAAGACATTGACTTGTCTTGGATAATGAATTCGTCTATGAACTTTATGTCAGTTTGTTACCAGGGAACGAGTCTGGACTACTTCAAAGAGCAAGTGCAGACCAATGTTTTTTTCTTTTACACGCTTTAACAATGGAGTTAGCTGAATAGTAATAAGGGAGTCCGTCAGTGGGAAGTGGCCGCCTGACATGTTTGAAATGATGAGAGAGAAACAGACAGAAAGAGAATAAACAGTATGTGCACATATGACAGTATGTCAGCAGTCATTGGCACTGAGGCCAAACAGAATGGAGCGTGGCGATCCGATACAAGGAGAAGCCCAGATCCATCGCTGCATGTGTGGGCATGTGTGTGTCTCCAGGGAGTATTTAATGTTTCTGAAACTCAGCCAGCCCTCTCTCTCTCTCTCTCTCTCTCTCTCTCTCTCTCTCTTGCTGCCATGTCTCGGTGCCGCGGGGGCTGTAGGGTTGAGAGAGGGAGAGGCAGGGAGGGCGAAAGAGAGCAAGGCTCAGGAGAGAGAGAGGTGGACATGCTGTGAGAAGTCCTGCTGGGACAAGATAACACAGAAGCCTTAGTAGGTACACCACGTCTCTACTCACATTTCCTGACAGGAGTCAGTGTGTTTTGCTCTTGAACTATTAATGTGACATTCACACAAAGGCTGCGGCCAAATCTTTGCCACATACATGACGACAAAGAACAGTGAGGTTTAATGACATACGATTTGTAAACATGATAAGAAAGGAAAGATCTATTATGGTCCATCTATCTGTCTGTTGTGATACAGGGATCTGTATCAGCTGCTTGCACGCTCTTAAAAATAAAATACCGAAATAAACATTTCGGTATACACAACAGGGTGACAACTCTGCCTGTGTCGTGAGAATTCTGGGAAATACAATTCAGTCAAAACACAGAGAAATATGAGAAACTCTAGATACAGTATAATTAAAAAAATGTCAACACTGCTACCAAAATAAGACCAGCATTTTACTGCCAAAACACAGACAACAAATTGTCCCACTACTTCACTTTGTGAATATAAACATTTTACACACAAAAATGTTTTTCATTACATAAAAACGAAGCAACATTTCTAAATGTTAAAGACCCCCTCCAGTGAAAATGAAATGTTTTACCTTGTAAGACAAGACATATCAGGGACAACATAAGCAGCATGGCTGGGCCTGTCTGCTTTTAAACTGCAGTGTACCAACGACAGGCTGAACAACACGTTCTCAGATTGGCAGAGTTTAAGACGTCACAAACCTAAGGAGCCAATCCCGTTGATGGACGGGGTGACACTATGCATATCATTATGTGTAACCTATGGCAACCACTTCGGCGATTCACGAGCCAGCTGTAACTGTCATCTTAATTTCACGACTGACTACTAGCATTAACGTTACGACTGCTAATTACAAGATTACAAGCGAGCTAAGTTTCAATAAGTTGCCACTAAATGATGGCAGAGGCGTGTTTTGTTTTCGCGACGGAGGGGGCGGCTGGAAATGTGCGTAGTGGGCGGGGACTATGCAGATTGGGCAATTTTAATGAGGGAGAAGGAGGCGTTGCCTGGGGAGGATTTTTACAAGGTAATTAAATGTATTTTGCAGAAAAAACATATCAGACACAGTTTATTATTTCAAGCAGAGCATTTTATGTCTTAAAACATGATTGGATCTGCTCTTTAAATGTCATAACACAGGCAGCCATCGAAGATATTTGCCTCAATTAAAGAGGTCTACAATTGACAAGTTTAGTATTTTAATCAGAGGCGTATTCATCAATACAACAATCAGTCAATCAATTTGTATTTTTATAGCTCCAAATCAAAACAAAAGAGCAGGTCTAGACTCTCTCGTACTCTTTTAGATCTTTTACAGGGACCCAACATGAATTCACCATGGGAAGGAAAAACTTCCTTTTAACAGGCAGAAACCGGGGAAAGAAAGTGGGATAGAGAGACAGAAAGATAATAAAGATAGTATGGGGAAGACTGATAATATTAATTATAGCAGTAGGAGTCCAGCAGCTTTAAGATTAACATTAACAATTTAAATAGTGATAATGAAAGTAAGACTGATATTATTGGTTGTAGCAGTTGGAGTCATGCAGGTTCAGGGCAGCAGGTGGTCTGCAGCAACGATCCACAGGAACCTAAAGACTAGTGAGCTCAAAAACTCTCAGGGAGATACATGGTTAGTAACGTTAATGTGGAAAGAAGATACAAATCTGACCATAAAAAATAATTCTCAGTCATACTTATAAAACAGGTTAACATATTACTTATTTAAACCTAATGTGGCTTTGCAGAAATGTTTGCAGTTTAGTTACTGCTTGACTGGTTGTGTGTGCACTTCATATTGATTTTCATTTCATGGTTAGATCAGGTCATATTTCTACTCTGCCTTAATAGTGTAGTCCTCTATGCTTTGTAAAACTATGATTCTGTCAGTGAAAGCAACTACTGTAAAACTGATGTGAAAATTGATGGTGCTGACGTGGTGGAAAAAATGGACGTAGAGTGGAATCTCGCCACCGCATTAAACTTATGGTCTGACAAGCTTTCCCCCGAGAGCAGAGGATTCACTGTGCCATATTTCACACCATATTACCTATCATTATGCTGAGTGGAGCAACTCCTCTAATCCGCAGTTTAGTCTCGGGGTGAGTTAAATTGTTGCTAGCCGCTAGCGCTAACAACTAGCAGGGGGAGGAGGGTATCTTTAGCACGCAGCAGTTGGTAGTTGCTGTTGATGCCTGCTCTGTTTCTTCCTCTGAGCCAGGGAGCTGGTGGTGGCTTCTGCTGTTGGGATAAGGACAACTAATTAGCCAGAGTGACTCTCTCTCCTCCTGAAGCAGCACAACTTCAAAGTCACTCGACTGTCCCCAAGCCTAGGAAGAGAGGGAGAGGAGGGATGAAGTGCAGGATGAAGGCAGATAGAGGGGAGGAAAGACATTGTGCGGAGAGGGTTGGAAAAGATGCTGAACATGAAGTTAGAGCACGTCGGATGGCTGTGTTGTGAAGTAGATATCTCTACAGAGCTACGCTGTTTGTGATGGGGTTTTTTTTGCACGGCAAGGTTACTTGTGGTTTGCTGGCTCCGTCCTTGATGTCAGTCATTACACTGCAGATGAGAAGTGTGGTTTCTGAGAGAGATGGAGAGAGAGAGACATTGAGTTTGGAAATGGAGAGGCCTGCAGTATAATTGCCCCCTGAAGCAAATAATTGAAGCGCTATGCTAAGGACACCGCATGTAAGAGCTGAGAACAACACGGCATTGCGACAGCCAGGGTAGACAGCTGCATTATTTCACATGGCCTGAAATGAAAGAAACTTCAAGAACTTCAAGAACTCTATTTTCATTGTGCCGGCACAAAGATCATTTATGTCTGTCTCACTTTGGTGCATTTATATACAACTTCACACATATTTACTTGGGTTGTAAGAAGATATTGATACACTTGAGTATTGGGATATGATATTTTCTGATTTTGTATTTATTCTCAAGAAAACTGTATAAATAATCACTTAATAGTTATCATGTAAAGTTTTGAGGCAGTGGTTAATATTGTTTGTTTAAACCCCTGACCGACACATAGCAGTGTTGTGATTGCAACACTGTGATTGCTCAATGTATTAAATCATACCCCCAGTACCATATTGTATCGTATTGTATCATATTGAAGTGTATCGTACTGTACCATATTTTTGTATCATATCGCTCCGTATCGTAACGTACCGTATCGTAACAAACCGTATCGTAACACACCACATCGTAACGTACCGCATTGTAACGCACCACATCGTAACGTACCGCATTGTAACGCACCATATCGTAACGTACCACATTGTAACGCACCACATTGTAACGCACCACATCGTAACGTACCGCATTGTAACGCACCACATTGTAACGCACCACATCGTAACGTACCGCATTGTAACGCACCATATCGTAACGTACCGCATTGTAACACACCACATCGTAACGTACCGCATTGTAACGCACCACATCGTAACGTACCGCATTGTAACGCACCATATCGTGACGCACCATATCGTAGCGTACCGTATCGTAACACACCGCATCGTAACGCACCATATCGTAACGTACAGTACCGTAACATAACGTAACATAACATATCATAACTTACTGTATCGTTTCATGCAAATGCAGCCCTAAAATATATAAAGAATACATGTACAGAATACAAACATTCAGTTAACACTAAAATGACTGCTAATGAGGGTGCAAAAGGCATAGGCAGCAAAGTCCAAGGAAGGCGCCGAGAGACATAGAGCTATGATATATTTGAGACATAGAGTGACCTAGTTATTGGAGTTGAAACAGTGCACATAATCTGTGGTGATATGTTATAATATCAATAATGCCCATGTCAAAACACACTCATCTTTTAAGACTGAGTTCAATCATGCCACAGCTTTTAGGACAAAGCTTTATTCAAGGATGAAAACTTTTTCTCATTGATAAAAACATCAGTGCTGTTTTAATATGTGACTTCTTGTCCAAATATGGATACATTCTGCCTTTTATAGCAAACTAGAGCCAAACATCTATATCAGTTGTCTAAATAACAAACATGAGGGAAAGTTGTACAGTATGACACAATGGCATCCAAGCTTCAAATGCTCAGTGTCTAAAATAGCAATAGGGCTAAACAGTGCAGAGAAAAGCGCGGAGTAAAGGTTGAGTGTGGAAACTGACAGAGATGGTGGTGGGCGGGTGAGGAGCAGGATGCCATGGCCACAGATGAATCACACAAGGTCTAATCTTGTTATCCCGACACCTCGCTGACAGCACTGTAGCTTTCTTTCTCCACCATCTCTACTCTTCCCTCCTAATGATTATAGATTGGCCATTCTCTCCCATCTCTGTTGTGCCGCGAGTGGGTTTGATATAGAAATGTCTCCAACACACACACACACACTCTCCTTAACTTTATATTGTGTGCATATGTGTTTGTGCCTGTGTGTTTGCGTGCACGTGTCAGTGCTGCCACAGAGACAAAACAGACACTGCTGGAAATAAATGGGTTTCATATGTTGTGCCCCTGCGCGTTGATCCATCAGCTTTATACGGTGCTGAGCCAGAAGCCGGGGTTTAGCACGCAGTTTGATCTTACCAGGCTGACTGCAGAGGAAAACAGCCGAATTACAAACTCTGTTTCTCTGTTTGTTGATGCTTTCAGTGACTTATACAGTCATTCATCAATCAAAAGTTGGACAAATTCAAATTTTTGCACTAAAAATAAAGTTTCTTTGTGTAAAATCTAGGGATGTAACGGATCACTAAACTCACGATTCGGAATGTATCACAGTTTTTGATTCACGGATCGGATCATATTTGGGATCAGCAAGAAAAAAAAGGATATCTATAATAACTTTTACACTCCTCTACAGCTGTCACTCTTCATCTAAACTGAATAAAGTTTCTAGATGCAGCTTAATGTAAAAAACTTTGGTGAACGTCTGTCGAACGTCTGTTGAATATTCAAATTTAGGGCGTTTTCACATTTGGTACGATTCCTTCATACCGTGCCTGAGTACAGTTGCCCCCCCTCTCCTCTCCCCCTCTTGTCAGCTTTCATTAATAATTTCGTTCCGTACCTGAGTACACTTGTGGTAGGACTCCGAAGCAGAAGGTGGCGTAATGCACCTCAAAAACAAGGAGAAGAAGAGGAGTATCATCAACTACGTAACATTGTTTATATTGTCGCTCCAGTGTAGAAAAGCATGCTAATCACATGATCCCAAGCCCATTAAATGGAGCCGACCTTCGCACTACTGCGTGGTATTATTCATATTTTGAAGAAAATCTCAAGAACGACCCTCTCACCTACATTCCTACGGTACTATCAGTCATGGCCGTGCAGTTCAGAGAATGAGATCGGCGGTGCTGCGCACATACACGGATTTCGGAGAAGACATTATAAAAAGCAGTTCACATCCATGGTTTGGTACAGTTAGCTTTTCACACCTGATGCGTACCGTACCCAAGTACACATGAACTGTACTTGAGACCACCTTTTCAAGTGTTCACACTTATCAATTGAACTGGACTTTGGGGTCTAGTGTACTCAGATCCGGGCCCGGGTCCCTGATGTGAAAGCCCCCTTAAACTAACTTGCCAACCCAGTCTTGCAGCAGCCGCTCTGTGAACGTTTTCTCCCCCCAAACTGTTGAAGTGATTAGGTTCTGCCACGGCATCTCTGCAGTATCGTTCACGTCCGCCTGACACCTCTAATCATTACTAATGACGATCAAACACAACACTCAGTCTTGTCTGTTTTCACTGCAACTCAAAAAACAGCAAAAAATTTTACATCATGATGTTAAACTTTGCATCGGTCCACGGATCACATGCGTTCCGAACCATGGGGAGTGATCTGTATGGATCACGGATAAACAATGATCCGTTACACCACTAATGAAATCAAATACAGTCGACCTCTTGAATGTAACCTTGCAGAAAAATCGGTCCCTCTTCTGTCACATAGTTTATCTCTCAATTATAGCTTTCTCAAGGAACCCAAATAATATGGATTTCCCTGAACCTGTTACACCTGAAAAAAATCCCTCTGTCCGTTATCAGTCAATTTGAAGGTCACTCAAAGTTCTACTTCCTTATTTGGTTTCTAACCACCATTCAATCAATCAATGTATATTCATTTTTTTCCCAATATCTTCATTAAGTGTCGGTTAAGCTCTGCTGAAAAGGAAATAGGGAATTGATTTTAAGACTCTGAAGAAATGTTAGCGTTCAGCCCTACCTGTGCTACATTATGTTACATGCTAAACACACATTGACTGTCGACTCCAAACATTGACTTTTTCACAGTTCTGTTCAAGACTTTGCGATCTAAGACATCCTGGAGAGACGTGTTAAAGTCTTAATGCCGAAGCTCACCGTGGAGACAAAGCTCATCCAAGTTTGATTTGGCTGATTTTCCCTCTCAAACGTCTTATCGAGATAAAACAGAGATGGGAACGGATGAAATAATGAAATGGAGCACAGCGGAGCAGAAGATGTAGCAGGATCCCCCGTTGAGCTCGACAGGAGACAGACAGACGTCTAAACCGATGGCATTTGTTTCTCCTCTTCAAAGGCACAAGCAGCTGCGTTGTCAGAAGATGAGAAAGCTTCATTTTCTTTTTTTATTTGGTTTTACTTTGGTGTTGCTTTCCTTTGTGAGCGTAGGGCACATCTTATCCAATTCATCGAACCTTAAGCGGAGTGGCGCTCTCACGGGGAGATCAGCGAAGTTTTATTTTGCACGGCTTTGTTTATTTCTTTGTTTTGCGCTGGGATTTCTTACCTCTTTATACTACCTGTGGACCCACTGAGGTGTATTTTGTGAGTGTTTCTTCTCAGCCTCTGGGTATTGTGATCAACTGTTATCTGTCTTGTTTGAGTAGGGACTGATAATTGAATAGGTGCATCACTTTCTCTTGAGAGGAGAAATGTGCTCCATTTTTACTTTCAAATCTGTCTTTGTCATCTGTTTATTTTTTTACCAGACTGCTTCTGTTTAAAGACACAAGCAGGCCGCATATCAGTTTGTGTTATGAGGGATTTTGTTCCTTTGTTTTTGGCCTTAATGTGAGATATGAGCCTGCAGCACTTTGCCCTCATCTTCATTAGCATACGAAGAAGCTGAGGTAAAAATCCTACAGAGAAGTAAGTGTGTGAGTTATATTGTATGTGGTTCTGTGGCAGAGCTTTGCAGTGGTGTAACTGATGGACAATGACGTCTGTCACAGTTCGTTACAATTGTCATCCTACTGGCAACAGCAATACTGTGATATGTCTCCACATACTCCATGCCATCACTGCAACTGCCACTACATACTGCATGGAAAGTGTGTGTGCACTAGTTTGTGTGCGTTCGTTCCAATTACCATAAATGACACCTTGAATGGCAGCTCCATGACCAGTTGCTCAGAGTCAACAAAGACACACACACACACACACACACACACACAGAAGTATACACACACATACACACACACACACACACACACACACACACACACATACACACACACACGGCTCCCCCCAGGGTTCTGTCTGTCCTCTCGCTGCAGGGTTTCATCTATAATAGTCTCACATCAGGCAGGCAGGGTTGTGGGGTGAACCGCAGCTTGTGGTCAAGCATGTCCAGAAAAGCACTGCCTACAACGCTACATACTTACACACTTACACACACATATGTACACACAGATACTAAGTCCCAGACTGAAGATGCATGAGGCACACTCCTGGTAATGGTGCCCAAAATTCATTGTCATTTATCATCTTCATTTGTTTATCCTGCTCTAATCTCACTGCTTAAACTGCAATTTACAGATAATTACATAAACAAGTACAAAATGCAACCCGCAATATATTGTTTCTGAGAGGGCAAGCTCAATTGTGGTAGTGATAACTTGCTGCCAGGACCTGCCAGTAGCTACCGCGACCTGCCAGAGGTTTAGTGGCAGTTCCCGTGGCTGCAAGGACCTGCCAGCGGAACTGCCAGTAGGTGCTGTTACTGCCACATCCTGGCAGCCACGGGAACTGCAACTACAGCTTCTGGTAGCTACCAGATGTGCCGCGGCAAGCTACCACTCCCACAATTGAGCTTGCCCTTGCGGTAATGAAGGATTAAATTGACTTTGCATAGATGTTTTGCTGTTCCATTGAACAATTTATATCACAATACCTTCGATTGAGAATTTACTGTTTAAGTTAGGATTAGGTAAAAGATTATCATTACACTACCACTAGTTAGGTGATTACTAAAACCTCTACTTATATTCTGGCTGCAGCAAAGACTGGTCTACTTTGTAAACACATGAGTTAGAGGTCTATCCATGGGCTCATTGAATTCGAGTTACATCTATGGTATCCCTCCCTATTAAATCTTGATTATGATAATGTTGTTAACCAGCTTCCAAAGGCTTTGTGCACACGCTACATTAATTTGTGCATCAAGCAGAAATGTACCAATTTTATCTGATGCAAATAAACAGTGATATTCCTTCACGCTTTGCAGTGTTAATGAGTTGGAGACACATCTTGATGCATATTTGTGCTTTTGCGGTCAATCTGTTGAACATCTAAAGCAAGACGCTTTCAACCTCATCAGCTCCTTCATCTCCATCCCTGTGGGGATTGTTTGCTAATGACTCTGTTGTGCTAACACACTCTGACGAACATGTTTTCTCTGTCTCTCTCTCACACACACCGTGCATGCACACAAAGCACAAACCCAAGCATATAAAGGCGCAGTATGTTTTTTCACGAGGTTTTTCATCCTTAGGGTTAATTAAGACTTCATCCAATCAGAGCACAAGAATTTCCTTTTATGTAACACTGAGTGTGAGGCCTAATTAACGAGCACAGCAGCTAAAAGAACTCCCTGATTACATTATTGGAGCCATTCTGAACTTATTTGCAAAGTTTCAAGCTAATTTGGGTTTTTCCAGTTGACCAGCCTTACCTGCTGACCTTCTCTCTCTCCGGTATCGACTCCTCTTCCTCGCTAACTATTGACAAGCTCATGTGTCAATGAACAGGCCGTGTATTCATATGTGGAGATAATGAGCTGAATGAGTGAATTACTGTTAGCTAATCACTGCTGTCCACCTGAATTATTGCACCAAATCATCTTCATTACTCACTCATTACACACTTTCTTTGTGGAAGTTGTTTGCACAGAACTTTAAAAGCAGCTTGCTTCCACTTTACATGTCAGTTTTATCGGGCTGAAGGTTATTGGAAAAACTAACATTTTGATAACTTTTTGTTCTGCTATATTTATTGCGATTTAAAAAAAACAAAACAGGAAATTATACCAGACAAATGCTGTGTGTTTCCATATAAACAATTGACTTTTAAAAATAGGCGAAACACTCTGCGGCACTTGTGGCCATCGCGTTAACTAGCTCTGGGATGAGGTGCCTCATGTAACGGAGCGTCTGCCTCGATCATCCCGCCGACAGGAGCTGTGACGACAGTAGTGTCACGCGCATGTTTACAGTTTACAGGCAGGTGAAACAGACTCTGCTGCACAGCGGTCAGTTATCTCTGTGCTCCGATGAAGAGCAGATGGACTTTTTCTATAAATTAGTCATGAAAGCGAGAAGCAGGCGAGTTTAATTTTGAATCAAGTAACAATGAAGTAGCAGCTTGACGTGTTTCGCACGTCCTGCAGTGTGACTATCGCGCATGCGAACATCACAATTGGAATGTTTAAAGAGGGGCTATTATGCTGTTTCACATTTTAAGACATATATATAATGTCACAATCTTGGATGTCCAGACTAAACGTGGGTGAAGGTTCAAATCTGTAGGTAAAAGTATGTTGGAGTAATCCCCAGGCTTTGCTGTAAATGTCAGGCAGTGTTGCCAACTGTTTTCCAATTAAAGTAGCTAGCATTAGCTCCAAAAGTCGCTAGAAGTCTCCAAATGACATCATACGCTATTTTGCATATTGCCGACATCATCATTTATTAATTTGCATAACGCTTAGTGGTTGTGAGCAACTCTGAGCTGTTGGCAGAGGAGCCATGTACTGCGAATACGCTCAGCAGCAAACATGGGAATGAATTACAATATAATATATTTCACTGGTCTGAAAAAGTCCCTAAATTTGTCGCTAGTTGCTTTTCTAGAAAAAAAGTTGCCAAGAGGGTCTGATTCTAGCGAGAAAGTAGCTAAGTTGGAAACACTGACGTCAGGTTTCACACAGTTTTTTCTCAGCAGGCTTCGGGGAGCTGGCCAATCAGAAGAGAGTGGGCTTGTAGGGGCGGGGTTTCTTAAAGGGACAGAGCTGAATGAGTCGTTTCAGGCAGAGGCTGTTTGAGGGCCTGCACAGAGCACCAGTGTGAGAAAAATGTTTTTTTTTAACTGTAAATGATGCTAAGCTACTCCACTATTCCCCACTATTCCTTTAATTGTGTTCTCTTCTAAAGATGTGATCTTGTCTCTGGTCTTGTGTAATTGAAATAGAATGCAATATTTTAATCCCTCAAATTTACAGCAGAAGCATTTTAATTTAAGGTTGACAGCAAAAATTGCCTTCTTGCGAGATAAAGCTTAAAATGACATTTAATACAACTTTCTCCAGCATCCAGTGCAATCTTTCTGTGCTGCACATTAGAAAGAATTAAATAAACCTCTCGTGCAAATATAGGCGACTGCAGGTTTATTAGGTTCACACTTTTATAACAGATATATGTGACGTTCAGATCTAATCGTGACGTTCTGTTCTGTGCTCTCTCTGTAGTCTGTGCAAACCAGTTCATTAATCCACATTTCACATCACAGTCCAAGGTCACCTTAACAATCCATTTTCTGAAATATGTCTTTCTTTGGGAGTGAGTGACAGAATGGGCCAGTTGACAAAAAGACACTTCAGACGGCCGACACAAAAACATGGCTGCCAAAGGGCGCCACCGCCCGCCTGCCCGTCACTGATAAATCACTCATCCTGCAGATGGTTATCACATGCATTCACACACACGCACACACACACACACGGCCGTCCCACTCCATCCTACCCATCAGGAGATTTGAAGAGGTTCATGATTATAACCTTTGACCTCAAGTCGTGGAAGACCTCTGCCATTAGACTCTATTACGACCAAGGTTATCCAGGGACACGTCTGTTACTGTGAAATGATGTGGCCTGTCCCCGGTCTAAGTGGCAGCCTGATGGATATGTCAGCAACCCGGGCACACATCGCAGACATGATTAGAGAGATAGAATGAGAGAAAGTGAGAATAAATGAAGGATGGAGGAGAAGGAGGAAGAGGAGGAGGAGTGGTGGCAGAATTGGTCTTGGATGGGAAGGGTAATGAGTGCGATTTTGAACGGGTGGGAGATGGATAAAGGATAAGAACTAGCCAGCCAGCAGAGACTATGTCCACATCGATTTACATGTCTGTGGCATTGATCAAACTCCCCCGTGTAGGGAATTTACCTCCTCCTCACAAAGGATGACTGATACAGTGATTATCAGAAAAACCTGCTGCGCTCCGTGTGTGTCCTTGCGTGCGCGTGCGTCTGTGTGTTTGTGAGGTCCACAGGGTGAAGGGAAAAAACGATAAACAGAGAAAGATGGAAGCAAGAGCAGGATTTTTTTTTGCAGTTCAACGACTTTGACTGGAATGAAATCGTACAAATATGATTTTATTTTGCTTTGCTCTCGGTGGGAATAGCTCAGAAGTGGCAGATAACGCAGCTACCTAACACACACGCTCCCTCAGCACATACATTTAAATCCGTCGTTCCGAGCCTTGTCTCTGTCAATTTCTAAACCAATTTTGGATAAGCAGGTCCTCCCAGGAACACATGTTAATGTCATCTTGAAGAAAGAGGCCGTGCCCTGCACAGAGTACAGGAAGAGTGCGTGAATACACACCTTGGCTCTTTGTGTCAAATGTCTTTTCTGCGGGGTGTTACGAGGCGCCTTTGTGTGTGTGTTTGCCCTTGAAACATATGTCCTTCCCTCATGGCTGCAAAGACTGACATAAAGCGCTGTGCAGCCTTTTACATGCATGTGTAAGCACAGACACATATACACACACATATGCATGCATACACACCAGCTTGGCGACCCTCTGCTCCTGGCAGAAAATACTGATTCTGCCCCACTGGCTCACTGACCGACATATGGATGGATAGATGGATGGATGGAGGTGGCTGTGTGTGTGTGTGTACAGTGTGTGTGCATCAGGCGTTAATGTGTCCACATGTCACATGTATGAATGGAAGATGAGCTGACTGCTTTTGTCTGTGAGCCAGTCGCCACGCTGTGCTGTCTCCTCCCATTCTGCTCACTGACAGGCGGAGCCGCCTCCCCCTCTGTCTGGCCGTCACCCCATCCATACCTTACTCCTCCATCACCCACATGTCATCTGGTGTGTGTATCTACAACACTCTTCTCCTTGCAACTTTATAATGAGTTTCATATGCTAAAGCTTAAATCAAACAGGATTGGGGAGAACAAGCAGGATACAAAAAAGCAACTGTATTAGTTACAGTTACAGAAAAAAAAAGTGGTAAGCTAATTAGATGACCGATACAGAAGATTACTAGCAGGATTACAATTTTAAAATACATTTTAAAATGAACACTAAAGATGCTCTACAACATCTGGAGTCTCATTTCTAAACCGTCCGTCCGACCGTCTCTGATAATGCCATGCACCTGCGCCACACGTTACGACACGTCACGACACACAAGTCTCACAACACCGCTCCTCAAAGTTGCCATCAACAGTCTGTGGTTGCCATGGCCTGTGGTAAAACAAATGCTTTCGCTGGGCGGAAATGGGAGCAACATCGCAGTACAGTACAAGTCATGCCTCCCGGCTCTTTGGTGCGAACGACGGGAGCCGAGTCGTAGGTGAGAGCCGTTCTTTTTATAGTCGTGCCCAAATTTCCCTGCCCGTCCGAGATCCACTCCCCTTTATGCCGGCAGCTTTTTTCAGCTGCAACCCAGCTACACCAGGTCACGTGCAGCGGAATCATGTCACCAAATTATTGGCAAATCATTAATTGTTTCTACATTATTCTGCTGTTTCCTTTTAAAATGTAAAAGCGCGGAATTTTAAATATGCGTGTTGACACGGGAGAATAGAGTGCAGGCACGTTCGCAAGTCTGACCAAAGAACGATAACTGCTCTCGCAAAGGAACAGAGCCATAAGATCTTTTATGTCTGTGCTGGTCTATGATGATGTTTTATACATGCACGCCTCTTCTCAAAGCTTACATGCTCTGGACACTGTGTATCATGGGTATCTATATCAAATCTATCTAAGGTATGCTTCCCTCGTACCTTCTAAACTATATCAGTCAGAAGAGTGCAGGAGCTTACAATCTTCGGTCCCAGGACCTGTTCTTACTGTCTGTCTCAAAGGTCAGAACTGAACTGGGGGGAAAAGGAGTTTGCTGCTCCCTTACTAAACTAAAGGAGCTGGTCTCATTGGAAGATTATCAGTCGGACAAACTGTCTCCTGTTGGAAATATACAGTAATTTACTAACCATAAGTACAGTGAGTCATAAGAGAGTAGTTTATGAATTTGCACATTACAATTCCCTGAATCAAAACCTTTCTAGTAACATGCTCCAAATAATCATTGTTGTCAGCTGACCCAGATTTTTTTGTCTGTCCTGTGAAGCACATCCATGTAGGTGGACTGCTCTCTCTCCTTCTCCTGATTGGCACATGCTTTCAGCTCCTCACATTACTGCCTCATCCCCTTAGCTGTTATCATTTCCCTCTCCGTGGGCTGTTTGGTGCATGGCACTGCTTAAAAGGTTATCCTTTCCCCGTGTTGTGTTAATTAGCAACAAAAGAGGCTGCAACACTAGGGGGGGGGGGAGCTGGCACTGCCACTGTGCTCTCTTTCTGTCTGGCTCCTCTACATTTCTCTTTTACTCTTCTCCATCGCAGAGAATTACACGGCTTACGCTTCATCCCTCTCCCGTTCTCTGGTCCTTCCTCTCTTGTCTTTTTTTCTCTCCATCCAGCATCCAGCTCTTGCATGCACTGTAGCTCCCATGTTAGCATAGCCATCCCCCCGTTTTTCTTTTTTTTTTAATCTGACACACATGGCTGCACTGTTGACTTTGATCCTCAGATCTCAGTATCAAGGGACCATTCACCCGCTGCCAGGGGGAGGTGACAGAAATGTCTGTTTTCCTTCTGTGTGCATGAGAGAAAAAAAAGAGAGAAAGGCGAGAGAAAAAGAGGGCGAGATGCAATAAGTGGAGAGTGAGAGATGACAGAGCCTGTGATCCAATATTTTCCCCTGTGGGATTTTGGGCCGGTTTCTCTGCGACATGTGTGACATGAATCTAATCTCTGTGCGTCTTTGTTGTTACTCGTCTCCGTCTCTGATCCCCCGTCCTCGATTACTGGACTCTTAGCCACGGTGATGAAACTATTGATGTCACCAGTCATTTGTTTGCTCGTCCGTTCAGCCACTCAGATCCAGGGCTGTAATTTAAAGAATCAATAGCGAGCTGATGGAGCTATGCTAAACTGGCTCTCATGACACGTGTGAGCAACGGTGACGACTCTCCCTCATCTATCTCTGTAGCTCCCGTCTTACCTCACTCGCATATGCGCTTGTTTCACTCTTCCATTACAAAGCACCATCTGCACCTACAAATTACAACATAATTACATGTAATAAATCACATCAGACACACTTTCAAATACAACATCATCAAATTTAAATTCCAGGGTGAAGAAACGAGTGCTCCAGCTTTTAATTTGAAAGATTAAAAAACTGTTTCCTGGAGCGAGGTTTGAGGAAGTCCTGTTTCATTATTCATCGCACAGCTTCGAGTTGTGTGTTGCTTATTTTGCTTGCTTTGTTGAGCCGCTTTCCCACTGGTCAAAAAACACCTGCTAACACCCGCTAAGGTTACAAATGACTCTGCAGTAGACCCGGGTAATTATCCCCTCAGCTCTGATCGGCATTGATGGGAACACAAAACCTGTGTCGACGCGCTAATCTCCGCCCCCTTTCCGGCGTGATGCTATGCTCCGTCTGTAACTTCTGCGATTCCTTCACTGACAGGAGTATACTCCACTGGCAGTGGGAAAAAAGACAATCGGCATCTATAAACAGGTCTTCCCAAGTCTGAAAAACCTGCGTCAACGTGCTAATTTTGGTGGGAAAGGTGTATTTGTTGTTAAACCCTGAACAGGAATCAACAGTTGACCTATTGATCCACTACTGTGGCAGGAACTGCCACTGATGGGAAACTCCGTGGGTCAAAGCCTTGCCAATCAGCTCGTCCACAAACCGACATTTTCAGCTAATGATGTCCACTCCACAAGATAACCACTGTAGCTGCTTTACAAGACAAATTATCTCCCTCTGTCAAATAGCCAATTTGGATTAGTGTCAGTCTTGCGATCTCGTTCGACCTCTTTTTCTGTTTTTCAACCCATTCTACCTCATGTAACCCCCAAACATCAAGCGAAGTCGCTTTACACTGACCTCCTGAGCATAGGAAGAAGAAAGATAAAAAGAGTAGGTGTGTGTTCATCTGACCACCTGTCCATCTGTCTATATATGAATGTGGAAATGGTGTCCAAGCGCCTGCTAATAAAGGTTTAATGAAGTGCCATGGAGGCGCGGAGAGAACTGTCCACACTCACAGATGTGAAACTTAATGAGAGAGTGTGAAGCCATGTACAGGAGCCAGGCCAGGAGAGGACGGCCACCTGGCATTTACACTAGCATGAGGCGTCGGATGTGTGTGTTAGGGAGTGAGAGAACAGTTGGTCACTTTGTGTCGAGCTTTCCATGCAGTAGTAAAATAACCCATGCACAGAAACAGAACATAACTTATTACAGGTGGGCTGTAAGGGATAATTGTCGGCTATTAAATGAAACTGTCACACTGTATAATGCTAGAAAGAGCAAGGGTTGCTTCATAGATTTACATTAGCGAGTTAATCAACAGCTAATCTTGCAATAAGCAGGCAGTTGTACAGTTAAGTCTCCACATTAAGCCTCATTTCTCTTATTTCAATTAACTAAAAGGAGGCGCTTAGAGGAAGCTTAGGAAGCCAGCTGCTGGCTCTGTAGCATTTCGACAGCTCATCTCTCCCTGAGTCCTGGCTAGCATTAGTCTCTCTGCAGGGAGCCCTGCTGCCAGCTAGCTAGCTAGCCTCTAAGGGTTCATTCTTAACAACGCACCTCAGCCACAGGTGAGAGAGTGGCACAGTGTATGGCTGCTGATAGCGCTCATTAGTCCCTGGATTAGCCCTGATTAGCCTAGCCGTAACTCCCACGGACTCTCCATGCTAATGCTAATTACGTCTTTACCACTTTACCCTTTTTAGACAAGCTGTGTGCCTAGCTTTATTAGCTGTATATTCTCTCATGACTTTCTCTTGGCTGCAGCATAAAGAGCATCCACACTGCATTGAGTTTCCCCACTTCAGTAGGTGAATGTAAGCTAATTCAGCAGGTTTTTATCAACATGTTGCTCTTGATAAGGAGTGGGGACTGGAATGCTGCAGAAACATTCATCAAAAGGGAACAATAGCTACCTGTGCTGACAGTAATCACCAAAAGAAGCTGTTCTGAAATGAAAAACATTGTGAGAGCATAATTAAGGGGGAGGACCTGATTTTACACCCAGTCAAGCAAACACCTTTGTGGGAGTTTAACAAAAACACAGTTAGCCCACAGATCAGAGCTCTGACTTTATTCCACATGAGTGTTCATGAAGCTAAGTCACGACGAGTGTGACACTAAAGCAGCGTGAAGGCTGTCACAGGCAAGTGACAAAGTGAAATTGACTTTGATGAGATTGAGATGAGGCAGAGGAGCCTTTAACTCACACTGTCCTTTCATCTCCATCATTGTCATTCAAAGCTAGGCACACAGGGTGGAGGAGATGGAGAACAAAAAAAGGTGAAGGAGAAGGGTGAGCAGATAAGCGGGAGAGAGAGCGGTGCAGGAGAGGAGCACGGGGGGCTGGAGATTAGCGGTGGCTTCTGTCGGAGTGGGCTCCATGCTGATTTTCAGTGGCAGCTGTACATGCTGACGACAACCTCCGGAGATGCTGACACAAATCCAAAGTGATCTGCTCGATTTTGGTGAATTTCAGCTCTCACCGGTCTCACAGCGCGCTTCAAATGTCTCGCAGCAGCAAAAACAGAACTTAGAAACTTGTGTGGACTCAGCTGCCTTCTTGTTCTGGACATAACGTTGTATGAACAGTCACCATCTAGGGAAAAAAAAAGCCTCCTCTGGGAGACATTGATTTACCTGAGTGGACACCTCGACCCTATTTCACCCACAGGCTGTACTGTTAGTGGACAGAAATGCTCAAATGTGGGATGTCTCACTCTGACAGGTTTTTTTTCCCTTCTTGTTTCCTGTCTCACAGAGCTGAGTTGTGTTCACCTGAGGCAAACCACCGGATTATGAAATGTGATTGCAAAGTATACAGGAAGGCTTGCTTTGTGAGCGAGGAGAGGACACAGTTTTTGTTAGATAAGACAAACACAACCTGTTTTCCTTCAGTTTTCAAAGCAAACCATATTTTCCAGCCGAGATAGCAGCGCTCGCTGGCCTGGATGCCAAGCAGAGTGTGGTCAGAGCTTATCTCTGTCCTCTCTGCCAGGAGAAAGTGCCAGTCAGCTCCTTCCATTGGTTTCCTTATTCCTCTTAAGCCCTTGTGCTGGTTGTGTGAAGTGTTATTAGAGATTGCTGCCTCACAGATTTGTCTCTCTAGCAATGACCTTCACAGGTAACCTCAACAAAAACGACTGCTAAGAGCTCATCACAGGTGTTTTTTTTTTGTCTCCCTGGTACTTCAGTTTCGGCAGCAGTGAGAGGAAAGTTCCAGTTCAAGAGGGCGGATTAGGACAATTTATCCTTTTAAGAACATAACTGTGTTAAAGTTGAACTAATCAAATCTTTCTCTCTCCCTTTCTCTTCTTCCCCTTTCCCCTGTCTGTCCCTCTCTCACACAGGTGGAGCGAGAAATAGCTATCCTGAAGCTCATAGAACACCCGCACGTTTTAAAGCTACATGACGTCTACGAAAATAAAAAATACTTGTAAGTATTCCCAGAGGATTCTGTATCAGTTTTTCTTTAAAGGAGCAATTAGCCCCTGGAAAAAGCCAAGTCAAAGCCCTGTCAGTCAAAGCTGGTGTTCTCTGTAATCAATAGAAGCAATGATATTGGAAATTGGAGCCATAGCTGTGGAGAAAGTTGTACAAACAGCTCGTGGTTTCACCCATTCTACATTCCTACAACACCCAGCGTGCACTTTGCCCCTCCCTCTGAAAGGAACAGCCCAGCGAGAGACGCTGCAGGCAATGGCTCAGAGCGGTCAAACTCTGAAATACAACTAGAAAATACCGGTGGATCGTCTAAAAAATCTCCAGGTCTGCAGTCTACATTTCAAACTTGACGATTTTGAACGAGACATGACATCTGAGGCGGGCGTCCTAGATTGAGGAAGTGTAGTTTAGCAAGCTCCCTGGCCTCCGCCAGATGACACGTTTTACATAGTCTGGCGGAGGTTTTCCAGGGCCCATTGGAGAAGCAGACAGCATCCTCCAAAAGCACAGAGCAGAATCGTCATTTATTCCTACCATAATGGCATTAGCTCCCCATAATAGCATGATAGGACTGAGGTTGAAAATCGGCGAACTGGCCCTTTAATCATACATAAATGATCTATTAGAATGCCAGAACAGCCTTTAGATCATTATACCGGCCCACAGAGCAGTTGTGATTGGTGTATTGTGATTGGAGGCTACCACTGATACCCTTAGGGGGGCGGATGCTCCATTTGTATTGGCATGAAGCGTTTAATTTGGTCGCGCACGCCAGGGGACTGCTAATAGGGAGAGGAAGTCTCCGTAATGTAAACACCATGGCACGCTTATCAGAAAGGCAACACCAATGCATTAAGCAACATTAGCCATGGAGAGTGGCATCAGCATTACTCTGCAGCAGCAGCTACACACATATGCACACGCAGGCACACACATAAATCTATTAGCTAACTTTAACTGTGGTGAGTGACAAGCCCATCAGCAGTTTATCGTCGCCCTCTTGATCCACAGAGGGACTGTTTGTCAACTGGATTCAATTAGTTCTCATCTTGAGCTTACAGGCCAAACAGGATCGGACACGCAGTCCTGTACATGTCATCCGTTAAGATGATAGGAAGAGCAGAATATTGGGATTCATCCTGTAATTGGATTATTAAAATCACATTTGGTGCCCATTGCTTCATCACGTTTGACAGTTGGTCACTAGTGACATCACAGAAAATTGCTTTATATTCATGCCTCACATCAGGGATGTTATTTAGAGTTAATATTGTTTCAATTCAGGTGTCTCCACTTTAAGTACAATAATTGATAGACGTGCAGCGCGATTTGAGGCAGCAGTCCCAGAGCTTTTAGATTTATTATGCTGCTGGCACAGAACCTACAACGAGCTGCTTAAACTGGTGTGTGAGTACAAGAGGTGAGGGGGAAGTGGATAGAGTTTGATGCATGGGCCGACGATATTTTATTCATGCTAGAGATGAATGAACGATCACATCATGATGTTAATGTAAATAATGCCCCAGAGAATGAAAAGTGGTTGCTGAAAATGAGCTTGATGCTCTAAGAGAACACAATAAGTAGATTTGTAACAGCGCTATTATGAATGGTTCGTTTTTATTTTAGGTTTTCTGCAGGAAAAAAAGGGAAAAGAAAATAGAAACACATGCAAGACAAAAAGAGCAAAGTAGGAGCCAAGTATATTGCAGTTACATTTTGGTGATACTCCAGTGAGTTAGTATTGCACTTCCATTAAGTTGGGGTACTTGCGAGAGAAGGATTAAAACAGGATTAGTCCAAATCTGTGCCACATATCCTCACCAGAGTACGGGTTGAGCTCTAAATGTGCTTGATCTCACAACTACTTTTTATGAGGCCGTCCCCGCCTGGTTAAAGCCTACTCAGGTCACAATCCACACCCTGCTTTTAGAAAGATCCCCCTCAAGAGCCACAGAAATTATCACACCACAGTTTAATTGGTGGAGTAGTTCCTGAGAAGTGCCTCGTGGTTATCAGTACAATTGGAGGGCTGCATGTAGACACACTGACTGTATCCACAGCAGAGAGAGAGATGAGAGAGTATTTCACCGCCTGTCTGAGTTTCAATTTGTCCAAGTGAAGATGGAGGGAGTTTCAGCGCAGGATATACGAGCAGGCCGGTACGGAGCAGGAGCACGGCACCGTTGGCTTTCAGCCCACAGATGCAGCTTTAGGCCTGGGTCAGCAGAGATTTATCTCATCCCTGTCCCCTCGGAGGCGCGGAGCAGACTGTCTTCTCTGCGGGCCAAACCACACAAGCTCAAAGGCCAGCTTAAGATACGTGATGGCAGGGAAGATGTATGAATGTTTGAGGAAGGTAAAAGACAGAATTACAACACATGTATACAGAGAGGAACTTAAAAGGATTTTCCAGTATGTGTTTTCTTTGATGTCTTTTGTCTCTTTGCCTTGATTAAGCGAGTGCTGAGACAGTCTGTCACAGGAGCTTACAGTGTCTGTACCTTAGCAGAATTCAAAAGCTCCTGAATCCCTTCTGTCAACTTTTCCATCTTTTTGTAGCGTAATGTAGCTCTATCACGCCTCTGATGCGTCCCATTGGAGGTCAGAGTGTATACTATATCAGAACCCTTCACGTATACAGTCTGCATGTTTCACTCTCGTACTTTGGGGAGAGCTTTCATGTGACAGAATGAAAAACAAACAGTCAACAGGATATGACTTTGGGGAGATCCTGGGTGTTTTTTCTATGTAAAATGGCTGTGAGGGAGCCATCTTTCCCACAATGCTTCTGTTCATTTCAGACCTCGGAGGTCCCTCAGTTTCTTCAGGGCCCTTTCTGAAGGCTCAGAAGAGAACAAGGCTGTCTCTTCCTGTCCCTACAAGTCAAATCTGTCTTTTCTATGTGTGTAGCAGAGCTTCTGTTTTTGTCCTTGTTTCATCTTCTCTCCCTCTCTCTGTCTCAAAGGTACCTTGTGCTAGAACACGTGTCCGGTGGTGAGCTGTTTGACTACTTGGTGAAGAAAGGCAGGTTAACACCTAAAGAGGCCAGGAAATTCTTCAGACAGATCATGTCTGCGCTGGATTTTTGCCACAGTCATTCCATATGGTAAGTGCAATCGAACCTGAATCTCAATGCAACACCATGCAACACTACCTTAGACGACTTATGAACCCCACAGGTTCCACATATTAGAGTTATTTGGGGTTAAAACCATAAAAGACAAATTCACCATCTGCAGAAATCCATCAAATAATTTAAAAAAGTAAAAATAAACAACCGTCCCCAGGAGGTGTAACAAAGTCAAATTGGTTGTCATACAACATTGAACAAATAATGTGGGTTGCTAAGTAATGAATTCTCCCGAAGTGAATCTACCATCTAAATTTCAATCAGTTTATTCATAGCTTTGGAGTGCTGCTTGGTTTTCAAACCAGTGATTCAATATGGAGATTACAGGAGTGAGAGAACTTCATATTGCTTGTTTATGAAAGTGTTTATTTTTCCTCCTTCTTAATGTTTCTCTTTAAGCATCAAGCCTAAACAGCTGAGGAAAATTTAAACAAAAGAAAGTTACCGTAACAACACTTATCACCTCATATCTTAACATATAGGTGGATCTAAAGTGTGAGCTTCTCGTTTTCATTGTATTTATGTAGTTTTGCGCAGATTGAAATACAGATTAGGGCGGGACAAAATATCCATATGGCATTATATCGTCGTCCTGTCTTGTGCAAAAAAATTATCAATAGGCTGGTGCCAAATATTGATATTTTAATCGTCAAATATACGGCGGTCTAAACAGATTTCCCTGCAATTTTGACTCACTCTGACGTGTATGAGGGTAATGTGGGAAATTAATTGGCCGAAGAAGAAGTTGAAAGCAGGATAAATCAAGAGGAAGAAGACAGCCGGATAATATCGAGCAGCGGTGAAAAGAAGAGATGTGCCAGACACTTTCAAATCCACAGTCCTGAGTTGTTCTGTAATTATGTAAATGTAATTTACAGACTGGCAACACGTACAATGTTTCATCTCAGTTAATGTCAAATTCTGTTAAACTGTCACCAAATTGCAGTGAATAAATACATTAATCCTGCACTTTTCAGGATTCCTTACCTTTTCAGGGGCATATTGTATTCTTTAGTTAATCAGACATCGTGATGTATCAGTATATGATTGTCTTGCAATATGTCATTTTCGCAGAATAGCGATATTATTGTTATTGTGGGCCACGTATCGCATATTGTATCGTATCGTATGGTATCGTAGCATATCGTAGCATATCGTAGCGTAGTGTAACGTATTGTATCGTACCGTATCGTATCGTATCGTATCGTATTGTATCCTACCGTACTGTACCGTACCGTAGCGTATCATATGGTATCATACTATATCCTACCGTATCGTATCGTACCGTACCGTATCGTATCGTATCATATTGTATTGTATTGTACCGTGTCGTATCCTACCGTATTGTATCGTATCATATCATACCGTATCGCACCGTATCATACTGTATTGTATCGTATTGTATCCTAGCGTATCGTTTCGTATCATATTGTATCCTACCGTATCACATAGTACCGTATCCTACCATATCGTATCATATCATATCGTATCGCACTGTATCCTATTGTATTGTATAGTATTGTATCCTACCATATCGTGTCGTATTGTATCGAATTGTATCATATTGTATCGTATCCTGCCGTATCGTATCATATCGTGAGTTACCCTGCGATTCCCACCCCTAATACACATAGTGAACCCGTTTTCCAGATAAAGTGCACAGTTTTCCTTTTAAGAGCTGAGCAAAGTGGTTTTTTTTGTCAGCACACTGTATATTTCCTTCACTGTGCTCTGCTCTGTGCTGAGTCCTTGTATTTGTTGAAATGTGCTTCCAAGTAATTACTAATGTCTCACAGTGTGTTTGGCTTCAGGGGGTAATTTAACTGTTTACCAGCTCATAGACTAGAAGCAATCATATATACTTCACAAGTCAAACATGTCGGCAGGGACTGATTCGGAGCGCTCATTTGTGCGTGTTGTATGTATGTGTAGTATAATGTGTGTAATGTACATATCCATTTGTGATCCTAAAGCAGAGAGTGAGGTTGTTTTTTTTCCTCTCAAGGGAGTGAATGCCTTTGCTCTGCATAGTTATACACTCCCTATGCAAGAGGGAGCATATGCCTGTATAGTGTCGTGCAGCACAAGGACCAGAGAGCAGAATGAGTTCAAGTGTATTTATTTTTACCTCGGTCACAAGTTAATCCCCTGCGACTTTGCAGAAACAGGGTGGAACAACTGAAAGATAAAATCGGAACAAAGATATAACTATTTCCGTCTACAGCTACGAGAGAAGGAAATGTGAAGGACCCACCTCGATGGCAGTACAGCAGGTGTTAGGTAGGAAAAATTGAATAATGAAAGGATGTGAAATGAGGTCAAACATAATAATTGTACCTCAGAGAGAACAAAGACTGTAATGGCTGACAATATATTCAAAAGATATATATAAAACATTTCAGGCAATATTACTGCGTTCTCTCTCTCCACAGATTTAAACCAGTGTTATTAAAGGTTATTGTAGTAAGTCTGCGCTTTTATTTTGGTAATGTTTCATTTAT
Source organism: Semicossyphus pulcher (assembly GCF_022749685.1). Lineage (NCBI taxonomy): Eukaryota > Metazoa > Chordata > Actinopteri > Labriformes > Labridae > Semicossyphus > Semicossyphus pulcher. The sequence goes on from NW_027211759.1 coordinate 21,593,024, forward strand.
ATTAGTTCTGGTTACTTTTAGTGCTGTACTATTTTATTGTCTTTGTGCCAAATGGATGACAGGGTTATATAACATCCCCGAAAGTATCTAACAACTAAAACATGGTAATAACGCTGCGCTTTCTAAATTTGCATCCTTGCTGGTTATTATGTTCGCAGGCAGGGGCCAAAACATAAACACATAAAACCCTGGCCTGGCCATGGCTGCAGCACTGCAAGTACTGGCCAGCCTCTCGATTCATCATGATAACTTATGAGATTGCTTTATAAACTTTTGCGCCAAGGCTATTCTAAGTTAAAGTGCTGGAGAGAGAGAGAGAGAGAGAGAGAGAGAGAGAGAGAGAGGGGCACTTGTAGTACAAAGTTTCCTGAACTTCTGTTATGATGTATTCTCTTTAACGTGGTGTTTGTGCTGAACGCCCGGGAGATAGATTTGCATAATGTGCATGGGCAATTAGAAGCAAAGAATTAAACTGATTTGTCATGGAAAGATTAGATGCCGTTTAATTTCTGTGATTTGATATGCTTTGTGTTTTTGCACGTTATACTTTATAGGAGAGGCAATTACCCTTTGCAGCAGCTATTTATACAAGCCATTTGGAGCTTTTGTACATCCGTGTTAGACTTTACATTTTACTGATTAATTCGGGATGATGGACTTCAGTTCATTTCTTTGTCTTATTCATCAAACAGGTGGTTGATGGATTTCCTCTTGAGTTAGAGTATTAAAGAAAGCAGACGCTAACTCTTGTAGCACAAATAGAACCACACGGTCTGTCCTCAGGGAGTGAAAGTTAGAAGTCTGTGTAAATAACTGACTCTGAGAAGAACAGATTAGGCCAATTAGGAGAAAGCATCTCAGACTGACATTAAGTGCATGCACAAACATAGATTATTAACGGCTCTCTTGTAGGAAGATTCACTCGCAGATTTATCTCTCCCTTCCTGTTCTACATTGCTGCCGTCTTTCCGTCTTAGCATCTCAAATCCCCTCGCTAACACTCCTGGAAAATGATGCCTTGTAAATTTATCATGAGGAGGATTATTTGGGAGTGTTGCTGCTCCCTCTCGCCCTCCTTCCAACCTCAATTAGGGGCAAACAGACAGACAGACGCAGCCTTTCTCACCTCCCTTCCATTCCCGCTAATGAGATCCCAGCATCCCCTCAATAAAAAAAGCCTTTCTGCAATCATTTCTTCCATTTCTACTTGTCTGCGCCGGGGACCTACACAGGCCATTAGAAGTGCTCCCGTTTCTGTGTGATTCAGCGTGCAGAGGGGGGTAAACACATGCTCCTCAACCCTCCTTTCTCTGTGCACCTCCCGTTTTTCACCTCTTCTCATCGCCTCATGCTCCTTCCGCCCCTCCGCCCACGTCCTATCCCCAAATATCTCTCTTGAGCCAGATGGATGCAAGTCTGGATCTGAATGAAAGAACGTAGAGGGATGTTTATGACTCAGTGTTTCCCCTGCCTGACTCACATCGCGCTCTGATTTACACAGTTTCCTTTTTGTGCAGAGGAAGTGAAAAGGACAAAGTGGAGCACACGAGGATGGCTGACGAGGGAGATGAGGCAAAGCTAGGAAAGAGGGGGATAAAAACAGACATTGGAAAGCATCATCAGTGAAAAATATTTATAATGAATGCTGCGGAAGTGAGAGAAAATCTTCAGTGTTTGTTAATATAGACCCAGTTTTTCCTCCTCAGTAACACGTCTTGTATTTGGATTTCACTTCTGCCAATGTGAGCTCTGCAATCCTATGACTCATGCAGAGATAGACTGACAGGCTAGTTAAAACAGGGATGAGAGCAGCACCGACACATAATGATGACATTTTATTGATCTTTCTGAAACTCCTCTTTCAGTCCCTGTGCAGGGAGGTCAGAGGTCATGGCCAGCTGCTCCCCTCCAGCTTTAGCTGTGCTCAAGGATAGCATATCAAAGCCGACGTCTCAAATAAGCAGTACAATATTGCAGATTTTCCCTCCCACGTTTACCTGAGAGGGAATCCCAACGACGGCGTTCAGCTGCATCCTGTCAGTTCTGACATTCAACAAAACACATCTGCTGCACAGTATAGAGTCTCCGGAGAGGTCGATGTGGCAGTCTGCCATAACTGCAAACAGCCAACAGAGACACACATTGATTGAGTGGAGTAAAGTGTATTTTCCTTGAATGCTTGACAAGCTGCCTGTGTGCTTTCTGCCCAGCCTTTTAACCATGTTTACAGCTGATGAGAGGTTAAGTTTACAGTCAATAGGAACTACCAGAGGTGGAAGTAATGAATTACAAGTACGTTAATGTTACAGAGTAGCTTTTTCGTGTACTTGTTCTTTTTTTTCACTCTGTTATTTAAATTTTACTCATGTATGTTTTAAATATCATCCATCTGTTACCGAGTAAAATATTTATCTAAGGATATTCCGAGCTCGAAAGAAAAACTGACTTGGACCTGACGCCAATCAAATGCATCAAAAACAGGCCAATCAGATCTAAGTGTCATGCATCGCGACAACAACAACGACAACAGTGGTACCCAAAGCGAAGAAGGAGAGCTGGGCTGCAACTACCCGGGCGAGTGAGCCATGAATGGGACAGAAGAGAGTTTGGATGAACCACCAGCTTTACACAGACTCAAGGACGTTTTTTCTTTAACCAGAAACAGCCGTTGGATCGCTCTCTTCAAAGCCACCAGACTCCATTAACAAAAACAGTAATTTTAACTCGCAGAACACGGGACTTGTTGGTCTACTGCTGCCTCGTTATACATCTTAACACACGTTAGTTGGGAACCGAACAAACCCTTTAAAACACCACACAATAACACAAACTAACCAACCGATCGAGGCAGAGGCGGACCGTCAACAACTCCCGTGTTCTGCGAGGTAAAATTACTGTTTTTGTCAATGGAGTCTGGTGGCTTTGAAGAGAGTTATATGACTGCTGTTTCTGGTTAAACAAAGGATCTTACTCTTTGACAAAAGGTCCATCTGTTGTTATTTTGTCACCAAAACATGTAAACAAAGGGCCCAGGTTTGAAAATAACAAAGTTTAATTTAATTCATTTGCATAGGATGCATGTGTCGGGTAACCATGGTTACATTTGTTTATGATAAAGATCAGCGGGGTGGGAAAGTAACTAAGTAACTTTTACTGTATAAGTACTTTTTAAGTGAGCTACTTTTTACTTTTACTTGAGGACAATTTCAGTGAAGTACTTCTACTTGAGTAGACTATTTCAGTACTCTTTACATTTTTGGTAACTACACAATTGGCTACCTGCTACCTAGAAAAGATTAAATGCTCTGATTTCTTGTGATAAACTTAATACAAAATGTTTCTCTTCTCATGTGAGGGATAAAAATGTATTGATCTGCTGCTGCAGTGAGACTGTAGCCAGAATCGAAGTTCAAATACGCCCGGCTTGACACCAAACACACCCCTGAATCACTCCCCAGTCATTTCGTCCGCCCACTCCCATCACAAACATGCACAGACTCCCTTCATCTAAGTTTGCACGGGCACGCTTACAAACCATCCACAGACAGAAGAAAGACGATTTCACCCTGATCACAACACACTCCGTCCTCTTTGTCACCCTGCTCTGTCTGTTTGATAATGACTCTAGTCCTTCACCCAGGTAACAACCCTTTGTCTGTGTGTTTAGTACAAAGTGACAGTCTGCGGGGAAGAGATAAAGACTATCTGTCACATTAAGTGACTACAAGCATCCCACCAAGTTAGGCAGCGATTGTTGGTGCACCTTGGAAAAGATCCCTGTCCCTAAAGCTCATCATACATGCTCACACACACACACACACACGCTCTCATCCCTGACACTGATGTGCACATTATTACCGCCACCTACATGTGCACAAACAAACACCTGGTCCAGGAGTCACATTAAACCCACGCTCTAGCATAATCATGCACATCATCCATATCCACCTCTCCCGCTCTGACTCTGTTTCTCCCACACTCCCTCCGTCATTAGCTGCTTTATTCCTCCATTCCAGGGGCTGAGGCACATCTGTCTGTGCCATCACTTTCTTATAGCTCCACAAGGGGACATAAAGACGTTTAATTTGATACTATTTGATCCTCTTTATTAGGGAAGGTCAAATTGCTTTAAATCTTCTAGCAAGGCATATGTAATCGTAAATTAGAACAGTACGTTTTTATACATTCAACAGCCAGACACCCGCAGCAGCTCACTTTCTATGCAGAGTTAAATGTCTTTTTATGCCAATATAGAAGTCTGGTTTAATTTAGAAAGAGCCCTCTGTCTGTCGTCTTTTTCCATATGTTGTCATAATCAGTGATGTAGTGGTCCCTGGAGAAGTGGGTATACTCTTAATTCATGCCCTGTTTTTGAGCAGCCCATTCAGCAAAGGATAAACGCCCTGTTTTATAAACAGTGACATGTAAGAGTGTCTATTTAGTCTACCCAAAAATGGGCCAGTAGTATTTGCACATTGTCACATAATTTCTGCTGCTTGACCTCAGGGAATAAGGATTATAAAATTATGAAATTCCTGACCCAATACTGCCCCACAGGCTAGTGAGAGATGTCTACAGAAAAACAACAAACGTGATTGACTGACAGGCTATAGCCTAAATGTAACAAGGTAAACAATGACCACAAGCTATTCAAATGTGGAAAGTCACCCCAGTAATCTTGATTTTTAAGCTTCAGCAATAAAAAAGTGCCCACCCACCGTAGTTGACGTCTTCATCAGCTGTTGTACCGGCATCTTTAGCTGTGGGTGAAGAGGCGGCATGGGCATCCTGTGCGACGGGGGTGGGGGACGGACTGAACACTCTCCCAGAGTCTGGGCTAATGGAGCTGCTAGCATCGCTAAGATTAGCTGAGCTGCTGGCTGGTGTAGATTCGCGAGGACATTTGCAATTGAGAAAGGACATTTTTGTTTGAATAGCTCGCTTCATCTTACCTGGCTGTTCATAAACGTTGCGTATTCTAACGGCGAATAGTTTAAAAGTGAACTTAAAATTACCGTTAGGCAATAATTCTTTTCCCAGGTATCACCCGCCCTACTCTGTCCTGCATAATGAGTACTGGGTGGGTATACGCCGTATACTCGCGTATACCATGTACTACACCACTGGTCATAATTCTTTAGCATGCACTCCATGTTACCCTGTTCTTCATCCTCCATCCCTGTATCAATATCAGCCCCATGCCCTTAGTGGCTGTTAGTGGCTCTGTTTGTTGACATTCATAGCAGAGTTCCCCCTGATGAGTGTGTCGGTCTGCTATGCTTCAGAAAGCCTGTACTTATAGCCTATCATCATTACAGCTGATGGCCCATAACAACACAGAAAGGAAATCTTTTTTTCTTCTAGTCTTTTACAATTTTTTGATATTTCCGCCTCCTGCGGAGAACGTTAATGCACTTGGGAGGATCATTTAGGAGAGGGAATGGAAGTTGATGTTCGGAGGAAATGGAGGAATGGGATTGTTAAATTGGGAAAAGAAAATGGAGCGGGAGGAGAGAGAGGAGAAGCAATAAGTTGGTGGTTGTAAGAAAGGTTGGAAGGCTTGTTAAAAGAGGCAGCTAAGAATGTGGAAAAAATTACCAGTGTTTACACTTTCATTTTTAAACTAGCACTGGATTATTACACTTAGAGGAACTGTGTACCGCCCTGGATGTCTGTAATAGATGCCTGATGTCGCTATGGATATTTAATCTCGACGCCGCTCCTTCACTCCACTGCTTTCCCTGACAGCGAGTCTGTTTATTCAGTCTTGAAGGTCCGCTGCTCATCCCATCTTCCCTCCGTCAAACTCCTCTGGATTAAGAGCAAACGCCGGGATGCACTCAAAGATTTGGCACAACAAAGGCAAATAGTTTGTTTATTCCAGATCTAGCCATCATTGTAATCCTACTTTTCAGTCACTACATTACATGCAACAATGCATTATTTCCCAAGTGTTGCTCAAAAGCCCAGAGGAATAGATAGAAATACCTCAGATGGCACGGGGAATGCTGTCGTGGCCTCACTGGAGAGGCAAATCTTTGGGTGTGAAAGGAAAAATAGCTGTGCGCCTTCAGCTCCATTCTGATCCAGTTTAAATGCAAATCCAATGATAGAGCACTGAAATGTTTTACGGCACGGGTGTAGAGAGGCGCTAAGTACTCTACTGTAGCTTTCCAAGTGAACGTGGAAGATCATGATCATTGAAGGTTGTATGAAATGAGAGAATGCTTGGCACATGCTGTATCTAAAATACTTATTTTATTGACTAATTACAATTTAAAGTTTAAGGAAATCTCTGTTGGCTGTATAGTTATTGTCAACAGTTTACATACAAGCAGACAATAACTATATGTATTAAATCTCTTCCATTTTTGCTGTTTACCACTGTTAACTAAATCTCATGTTAGATCAGCAAAGAATAAATCAATTTGGAGATCAACCAATGAGATCAACTGCTGCCTGTAGCTGCGTCCTAATCCAGGGGCTGCATCCTTCGAAGGCCATATTTGAAGCCTGATTGCGTCACGGCGGCGCCTCAAAGGCTGTCCTTATTTGAAGGCTCCTTCAGATGCGGCCTTGAAACTAATTATCTTTAAAGTAATAGGTTCAGTTATGTGATGTTAGTTATGCTAGCTAGTTAGCCCCCTAGCTACCTGTTGCTAGGCGACAGGAGCAGCGTTTGGTGACGCAAGGGTAAGGGCAGGAACAGCTGGTGACGCAAACAGGAAATCCTCCGTAGGCCACGTAAGACTGCCTCATTTCAGTTCAGCTTTAGTAGTCTACAGAGGCCATGAATGATTCATCCTCCGTAAGCCACGTCCTTCGAAGGCTGAATTGAGACACAGCTCGTGTGTATGCTGTAGCTAAAACATGTGTAGGCTGTTGCCGTCCGTCCATTATCTATACAGCTTATCCTGTTCAGGGTTGCAGGGGGTGTTGGAGCCTATCCCAGCTGTCAATGGGCGAGACTGATCATCAGTCAATCACAGGGCTGACACAGAGACAGACAACCTTTCACGCTCACATTCACACCTTCAGGCCACTTTTAGAGTCACAGATTAACCTAATGAGCATGGTTTTGTAGCCGGAGGGAACCCACATATGCACAGGAAACCAGGAACCTCCTAGCTGTGAGGTGAGAGCGCTAACCAATGCACCCACCGTGCAGCCAGGCTATTGCTAACTCAAATAAATTCACAAGTTTTCTTTTTAAAATCATGATTTGAAATCTTTGATTTATTTGGAAGTGTGACTACACCTGAGTACATTGCACCCACATGAACTTTGTTACATTTGATTTTTAACTGGGCTAGGAAGAAAAGAAGAAACTACAGCATGATATACTAGCATAACTCTAACCACATCCACCAATCACATGCTTTCGGCAAAATACTAAAACAGGCCAATTTCATTCGACAGCAAAAAAAGGGGGAAAAGAGAACTTTATCTTCATCATTTCTCTGCTCTTACAACACAATTAACCCCATTGGCTAATGAGAGAAAGACTGTGCCGACCACTTCTAAGTCAGCATTCAGAATATTGTCCTCTTTTGCTAATGCGATAGAAGATTAGCCTCTAGCACTTTACTGAACATGCTTGGTCTTTCTCTAATTGGGTCAACAGAAGTATGCTGAAGTTTGGGAGAAAAAAAGGAGAGATAGAAAGAGGAGGATGACACAGAGGTGTGCTGAAGGCTAAATGGCTGAATTCCAACAAGCGACGCTGGTTAAAAACCCCACTCCAGCTCACAATAATGGCACCAGGGAAGCTTTAGTGCTTCATGAAAATGCAAAAACAGGTGTGCCATTTTCCAGGCATGTTCAAACGACACATTTGAACCATTAGTGTTGGTTTCAAGTGTTCTTGTTTTGCTAATTAGCGCCACATATCTCAGTGCGATAACAGAAGCTTAACAAGAGGCAGTATTAAGCAGGGTGTATGTCAAATGTGTCGTGATGGGAAAACTTTATTTTCCTTGGGCTCGGGAATTCACTTACAAAACTGCTCATCACCATAAACATGTCTGGGGTATTATAGGGATGTGAGCCCCAAGAGGACAGACCCATTACAACCTTGTGTAAAACGGAACATATCAGCATGGTGCGTGCAGATGATCACAGGCAATTAAGAGCATGGTGTTAGATTGCAAGAATCATGTCTAACAGCCCCACTGGGGTGTAAAGCTTGCTCAGACAGCATGAAGACACGCACATGTGCCCTGTAAATTACACTGAGCGGCGTTGTAGGAGCTCAGTGAATGAACTGTGAGGCCTGCAACACAGGTCGCGGAAAAACTGTGCAATAGATAATATATGCTAACATGATGGATGACAATAGTCTCAAACAGTGGCCTCCCTTTGTTCATTTTCTGTTCTATTCTTGTTCTGAGTCCATACATTGTAAATCCTGCACAAAACAAATGTGCAAATATAATAAGCATTTAGAGTATATTGTAAGAAAGCCATTCCTCTGAGATTTGCCCGCAAGCTAGCGCTGCCTGGCAGCGGCACAGTCCTGGAGTTACATCCAAGCTCATTGCAGCTGTTCAATCCGTTTTACAGCGTCTCCTCCCGTATGACATATGAGTGCTACACAGAGATATCCCTGTTGCAAGGCCTGCTGTGTGAGCAAGATTACAGTAAGCAAAGTGCAGCCTAATGTGTCAGAGAGGCAGTTTAATGTCCTATTACTGATACCGGGGTCCTGACAACCAGTAAAGCATCCAGATGCAATTTGTCCCCTCGATGCTGTCGCTGGATAAATACGCTGCTGCTTTCTTTCCGTTTACGTGATTGTTCTCATGAGGTTTGGCTTTTTTTGTTTAACATGAGATAAGCCTGTGATCATGCAAGTAATGTCATCTTTATGGGTCTTTTGGGTGATGATTTATTAGGCATTTTTGTATCCGAGGCTGACAGTTTAAGAGTACTTGACGTCAATGCTAAACAATGTTTGAACAGTGTCTTAAACAGTAGCCACCTAAATATTTAATGTCCCTCAGGCCTCCTCTTTCAGCTTCAATTGGACCTCCTGTCATGTTTAAACTCCAGTCACAAGTGGTTTATGACTGTGGTTTCTAAAGAAACATGAATTAATACAGGCAATATTAAATCAGACAGGTTGACAGCCAACCTTTCCTATAAAGAAGAGTATTCATCTTTAATAGCAAAGTGCCAAATAGGAAAATCATTTTTTTATGGCAGAATTAATCACTACAAATAGCTCCTACCTGACCTAGTATAATGTTAATAGATATCAATAATAATGGAATGAACTAATATGCATCCCTTTTCTTTCATAATTAATCTCATAATTCATTCTTAATAAATAACAAACCATAAATACCTTGGTTTATTTTTTAGTTAATAAATACAACCTTACGTCCCTGTAGCTTCAAAAGAGACATTTTGAAGCTAGTTGTTAGCTGGAAGTTGGCTAACGTGAGTTAGCATGCGCAGAATTCAAAATGAGGCTTCAATGGAAGGTGCGGCTATGATGTACTCCTGTTGCAGACCATATAGGCCTGTGTACTGTGCTTTAAGCTTGGGATTATACGGTCTACGCTTTAGAACAATCATGGAAGTTCAGTAAAATGTATGCAGTTTTGGCAAACGTCACTTTTAAAAGTAAATTACCAAAAATTAAACCCGCTTTGTGGCTCGTTACTCATGTGGGTTATATTATCAGGATGGCGTGTAGCCTACTGTACGTCTACTTTTGAATATATTGACTCGACCGTCATTGCAGCCTGATTTACAGCCCATAATCTGTGACTCTGCAGCCAAATAACAGGAATGACAGACGCAATATTACCACAGCTCTTTATTATGCTAACAATCTGACAGTGAACTGGGCAGAGACATTAGAAACAGCTGTTTCAAAACAACAACAAGGGGTCTTAGCATCACCAGTGTAGCGGAGCTGTGTTTAGCTGCAGATGCCTCTTCAAATTTGAAGTAGAGCTCTTCACAGCTGACAACCACTTATCCTCCAGACACAACTTACATTTCACTGTCATGTTGTTCTCGTCCCTTTCACCCAAAAAGTTAAAATAATGTGAATATTTCCACGAAGTAAACGCTGTCCTCTCTGCCACCTCGCTAGCTGAATTAGCTAGCTACATATGCGCACTGACACAACTTTGTTAACCTTCTGCTGGTGCGTGCGCAGCTACCTGCCAAGAAGTAGGAGAGAAACAAAAATAGTGCTTCAAGGTTTTTGCAGAACTATTGCGTTATGTTACTTTGTAATGGATTACTTTGCAACTTGTTACCCCCAACACTGGATGTGTTAGCTTAGTAATATTTATCATATCGCAGGCGCACAAGTCTGATATGTTAGAAGCCTCTTGCAGCCCACAGTCTGCTAGTTGAATAGGCTTGCTATAAAGCATTCACACAGTCAAACAGAAGGAAACACACATTCCTCTGCGATGCCCAGTCCAACCACAGTCTCCCACTAGTGTCCCCTGAGCAGTTTGCTAAATGTTTGCTCCTTCCTCCTGCGCCCCTGACAGTCTTAGTTAAAAGACCAACTCTCGGGCTACAGACATCCCTGCCAAATGACGGTTGTGTGAATTGACAAAGGAGTTTTTAGCCTGGGGAGAACTGTTTTAGATGCTATCTGTGTTTTATTTCAATTATAGCAGGGATCACAGAGCCTGCCAGTGTGATAGCGAACCAGCTGACAGCTAATCCCTCAGGACAGCAAACGAGTTGTACAGCAGCTGATGTCATCCGAGGTTAAACGTCCGTTGTGATGAGGCACTCTTCAAAGGCGGACGCATGCAGCTATTGTTCCTCTCCCCTTTCTATCATTAGTCTAAAGAGAAGATGAAAGTCCAGTTCACGACATCCTGACAGGCCCGTGGCTCTATAACTCTGGCCCTGATTATAAAGCATAGAGGGAGGTGAGAGAGGGAGCTCATATATAAGAAAGATGGGTTCTCTGTGCTGCTCCCCTCACGCTATGATGTAATACAACCCTCGACCCAGAGATGTTAAAGAGATGCTAAATGCAAACGCTACCCTGCTTTTGAACAGTCACTCATCAAAATTGAGATTTTAACCTCCGACACAGCAACAGCATACGTGATGTGAGCGAGATCCTCCTCCTTTTAAGGCGGGAGACGATGTCCGCTGGATATTCTCCCCCTCGCTGTGTTTAGCGGTAATGAATGGCAGCTAATGAACACCTCTACGGCTAGCTCCCCCTTGACGCCCTTTTTCTCAGCCTGTTTGCTGGTGGCTGTCTGGCAGATGAGAGGAAGAGGGGGGAAACAGAAGGAGAAAAGGACACAGCGGGGGGCTGTCACACCTCGTCCCAACCTGCATTTCAGCATGATCAGATCAAAGAGGGAGGTGTTGCGGGGAGGAGGAGGAGGGGGCGCCGAGTAACAGGTTAAGATGCTGTGTTGTTCAGTTGAGAGCACACTTGTGGGCCCTAGCTTGATCCACAGGTCTTTGGGAGACATCGCAGCACACGTTTCGCCTCTCTTCACATCATCTGATGAACTCTTTCATGTTTCATGATCTGTTTTATTTTTCTGTCTCCGTCTTTCAGCCACAGGGATCTGAAGCCGGAGAACCTGTTGCTAGATGAAAAGAACAACATCAGGATAGCAGACTTCGGCATGGCCTCCCTTCAGGTTGGAGACAGTCTCTTGGAAACCAGCTGTGGGTAAGTCGTATAGAAAACATCATGATGCATGCTTTAGAATGCAATGTCTGGCTCGCATCCTCTGCAGGTGAGATTTGGATGATTTAAAAGAATGTCTGAAGGTAAGAGCAGGTCGTAGTCGGAGGGCACCTGGGGTTGACGGCGTGTAACAGAGAGACAACGGAGAGCAGAGTGGACAAGCAGTAGAGAATGATGAGTGGAGCTATCAAGCCCTCTGCCAGGTGCCGTGTTCTCAAAGCCGACGTTATCGTGCGGCGCTGATCTCGGTCGGTGTCTCTCGCAGCGTGTGCTATCTGGCTGTGTGCAGGGGCCAGGGCCATGGCCACACATTACGGCTCTCCATCTCCTCGTATCTGAGGCTGCTGGGTTTTATGATCCGCTAGTCACGACCACGCCAGGCCCATCAATCCCACAAGCAGCGTAATGAATCCGCTCAAAGGAAAAGTCACTTTCAAAGTCTTTCGAGTGCGGTCATTCATACTGGAGAAGTGTTTTTATTCAACCCTGAAGTGTCGTGGAGAGCGTGCAGGGTCGCATCTGTCAATAAAAGAAGCACCACAGTTGATGATGGTTTACTTTTAAGCACTGGGTTCATAAACTCAGTGACAGCACGGATGATCAGAAAGATTTTACTAGTGCATGGGAAGTTTCTTTTCCCTTTACCTGAAACTAACACTGGAAATGAGATTTCAACATGTAAGCACGGCCAACTAGGGCTGTCACTTTCAATCGGAATTGGATACATTGTTCTAACCTGGTGAAATATTAATAGTTTCTCTTCTGTCTAACTCAAAATTGAAGCACAGCAGATCACGCTCACCCTCGAACAAATTAGTGATCTGCTGCCCAGAATGCTCACACTTTAAAGTAGTGTCCCTTGTATTCCAACAGATGGCGATAACACGCCGCCTGCCGCAAACCAATGGAGGACACTAACGAGCCGAGCCGTTGTTAACCTTTCCTGCTTCAGCGTCCCGACCGCAGTCAGAAAGCACAGGGGAGACTTATTGTTGTTCTGCTCCAGGGCCGAAGCTGTAGCTAGCTTCGGGGCTAACTCCCGTTACTTTAATACGCCAGCAGCATGCAGCAAGCGAGACACGGGGCGTAGGCTTTATTATGCACAAACACAGCCTGAACTGTACATTAGGTCTGTTGTTTATACAGCTAACGATCACTCTTGTCTCCGCTCTTCTGCTGCTCCGGTCCCCGACTAACTCTCTCACTCGCTCTACCACCACACTCTCACGCACTTAGCTCTTCCCGAAACAGAGCTACGCTTCTATTGTAAGACCATGCAACAGAACTGATCATGTCAACACTAAGACACCAACAGTCTGTATAAAGCAAATGTTCATTGTTTTGATTCATTGATCCATTCTTTTATTATCCCACCTAATGTAGCCGTCCAAGACCAAATTTAAAAGCATTGCTCAGCTGGTTAAACTTGAGACCTTATATATATTTTACAAGTTAAAACACATATGGAATAGGAGTTTTGGGATTTATATAGCTTCTTAGTGAGAAAGACAAGTGACAGACATCTAAATCCCTGCATAAATGCTTCAAAAACTGCGATAATAAGAATAACCCATTAGTTTTGTGGAGTCCTGTTGATCTGGGTGTCTTGGGGCGAACGTTTCCTCTGTGGTTACACATGACACTGCGTGCTGGGCTTTGAGATAGAGAGGCACTGTGACATCTGTCCCAAGCTCAGACCTGATTCTGTCCAGATTATACCTCCAAATCAGCGGCAACTAAAATTACACACACATGCGCACACAGGGCTGGGAAAGCTTAGTTCATCCCTGACCTCCTGGACCCTTTGTCCTGTGCTTGTTTGGTTGTGTCTCTCTCTCTGTCTGTTTGTCTCTGTCTCTGACTCCCTGTCTATAATACACACGCACGCACATTTAGGCTCGTGCACGCACTCAAACATCAGCTGAAAGCGTTGCATAATTCTTCCAGCAGTAGCGCAGCGCCTAAGCTCTCATGACTCATCGGTACAGATCAGGACAACCGAAAGCAGTGTGCGTCGCTCTCTGCATGTAAAAAAATGTGCACAATTGAGTCATTCTGCGGCCATGATGACCACACTGAAGTGTTTCCTTTTCCTAGAGAGGCCGCAGGATTGGACAGCTCTTACTCAGCGTTTTGCTGTATCCTGTAAACCTACAGTATCTACATTTGATCGCATTCTGCACCCATTTGAACACTTGAGTGACCCGATCCAGGTGCAGTTCAGCTGCTTAGTCCCCCACATACATTTGCTAAGTGCTAAAAGTACTCTTTGCAGGTGGGAACTCAGAGCAGAGACACACACACACACACACCAAAACACTCCCACACACATACAGCCAAGCAAAGTAGATCTGCTTTCCTTCCACTCTCAGCTCCATCACCATATTTTTGTTTGTGTGTCTGTGTGTGCCTCGCAGGAATGCATGAGCACCATTTATGTCCGTATGTCTCCATGGTGCACACACACGAATGGGCCATGCACTGCATGTGTGGTTATTGATTATTTACGCTCTTCTGACTGTCCCATCTCTAAGTGCAGATATGACAGTTTTTAATTAAACACATTTATCTGGCCTCCTCTCAGCACGCAGCAGTCTGACACAAATGTATTCCATTTGCCACGGGTAATGGAGCTTAGTGAAGATGAGACTGGCCCCAGGTAGAGAAGGGGAAGCCCCGGAGCACATGCATAAATACGTGCAGATGTATAGATGAGCAGAGGCATTGATGAGCACGTACAAATATGGATCCAAGAACGCACATGCAACCTCTCTCTCTCTCTGTGTGTCTGCAGAAGCCCAGCTGTGGCTTCTTAAGTGCTGGATGTTTGTTTGGTTCTGTTGCTCTGATTGATGAGAGGAAATTAGCTTGTATGCAGAGAGGAGCTGCACAAATTTGCTTTAGAAAAGATGAATTCTTATAAAGATGAGCTGCTTCTTCGTTTTACTACTTCCATAGGAACTCATATCTTGATGCTCTCCTTGAAAATGTGCAATGTGCTGTATTCTGTGAATTACATGGTAATCCCGTGATAAAAATATGAATCCTTTTTGCACACTATGCAAACAGTGTGACACAGATAATCCCTTCAGTATAGATAAAGACAGCTTTTCATGCATCTTCATCATTTTTGTGCTCGCACGTCAGCAGTTGGCTTGAGTACCATCCAAGGCAGTGGTTCTCAACTGGTCGAGCCTCAGGACCCAAAACCAGCTCCTCGCAAAATTTTCAACCACCAAAATTTATTTAATGTAAAATGGTGCTGTTTGGACCTGAGACGGAATGAAAGATCACAGTATGTCAACAGTATAATAGTCAAGCAAAATGACCAGCAGGTGGCAGTGCAAGAGGACAATATTTCCTCAAAAATTCATTCAATTAACAGCCTTTTTCAACATAATAAACTAAAGAAGTGCAACATAAATGCAACTACTGTAGGGCTCATCAAGTTTCAAGAATGTAAATGTAACTCTAGCTGTGATTACCCAATCAGTAGATACATAAGCTGTGTCGCAGTTCAGGGGCTGCAGCCATCGAAGGCTGTATTTGAAAGCTGATTGCAGACACAGCAGCGTGTCGAAGGCTGTCCCAATTCGAAGGCTCCTTCAGATGCGGCCGACAAATGTGTCCTCCTTTTCTCGGGTCAAGAAGTATCCCGAGATGCATTGTGCGCCAATTCCAATGAGATGGCGGACTCTTACGCGGCCGAGATACAAGTTTTTAAATGTAAAGGTTTTGGTTTCAACTCAATCGAATAGCTAGGGGTACGAATGTAAATAGCAAAAGGGCCCTTGAAACAAATTATCCTTAAATAGTAATAATAGGTTAACTTACTCGACGTTAGTTATGCTAGCTAGTTAGACCGCCAGCTGCCTGTTGCTAGGCGACAGGAGCCGTGTTTGGTGACGCACGGGTAAGGGTGGTGACAGCTGGTGACGCAAACAGGAAATCCTCCGTAGACCAGACTCCGTAGATCGTCTCATCTCAGTTCAGCTTTAGCGGTCTACACAGGCTATGGATAGCGCATCCTCCATAGACCGCCTCCTTCGAAGGCTGCAGCCCCTGGATAGGTACACAGCTATAGAGTGTAAATAAACTACACTACTACTGCACGCACGTCCTTCAAAATAAAAGCGCCCACTGCAAACAGCTCTACAACCCATTTTTGGGTCCCGTCCCACCATTTGAGAACCGAGGATCAAAGGTCCTTGATCAAATATGTCTTCAGTCTTTCTATTGTCGGGTTAACTTCTTTTAGCAGCATTTTGTCCCACTATTTTAATGCTATTTGTTGCCTTATGAAAAGGAGCAATTCTCCCCTTGAAAAAGCCACTGTCAGTCAAACTTGGTGTTCTCTGTAATCCATAGAAGCAATAATATTGGAAATTGGCGCCACAGTTGTGGAGAAAGTTGTACCAACAGCTTGTGGTTTCGCCCATTCTACATTCCTACAACACCAAGCATGCATTGCGCCCTTCCCTCTGAAAGGAACGGCCCAGCTAGAGACGCTGGAGTGAAATACTACCGTTTTGCTGCAGGCAATGGCTCAGAGCGGTACAGAATGTGAAATACGACGAGAATATACCAATGGATCGTCTATAAAATCTTCAGGTCTGCAGTCTACATTTCCAACCTGACGATTTTGAACGAGACATGACATTGGAGGCGGGCGTCCTAGATTGAGGAAGGTTTGACGGAGGTTTTCCAAGGCCCATTGTAGAAGCGGATAGCGTCCTCCAAAGGCACAGAGACAAATTGCATTTTGTTTCTACCATAACGGCATTAGCTCCCCGTAATAGCATGATAGGACTGAGGTTGAAAATCGGCGAACTGGCCCTTCAAGTCTGTAGATTTGTGGTGTTGGTGGTTGAAAGAGTAAATGAGCTATAGTAAATAGCAAGAAAAGATTGATGTTATGTCTCTCCATGCATAACTGTTCCTCAAAAGACTAAATGTTTCACTGCGGTCAGAGGAAAGTGGCTCTCACAGCTCTCTATTCATCTTCAGTGTCCTACTCTATAATCTGAGTCCTGGTCTCCGCAGGAAGCGGTCTTAATAATGATATCCATGTCATGATATATGAGCTCTCCTTTATGTGACTTGAATTTTAATATGGTGGACTAGGAGACATTTGAATGAACTTTATTTACATCTCTAATAAATGAGGCCGTGAAATGCAGGTGAAACACAACAGGGAAGATGGCTCATGAATGCTTATAGATCCACACATGTGACTTCAGTAGACATAAACTGACACATGTGGACTTATGTTGAAAATAAGCCATAGAGTTATGTGTCAAAGTAGAAAAGAGATGAGATAGTGTAAGCATATACTGTGTAATGATACAGCTGACTGATTTAGTGCTCTAAATTATTCCTGTATTGCAGTCTTTAGCTTCACCCTGTTTTCGCCACCTTAAGCCCCTGCACATAATTAGTTTATACCCACGCTGGTCCCAGCCGTGGCTTAGTTGTCGTGGCACTTGTGAGGCATAACTAGTGCAAATCTCAGGCTTGTTTTTTATTTTCGTTCCGCGCTCATCTGCATAATGCACTCTGACACTCGCAATCAGGAAGGCCCTATTTGCATAGGCTCGTGTTTGAACTTCCCCGTTGACACGGCGGCAGTGTTTGTTATCGGCCTGTATTTTGACAGCCAGCGGAAGCCGCGCGGCGTCAGGGCTGGTATTCATGAGTACACAAGACAACAGGCGAGCTAATGGGCGCCATGTTTACAGACTACAGATAGTCTCTCATTAGAGCCAAATATCTTTGTATTAGATAAGAGTGAGTGGGAGCAGGAGGTGGAGGGGAGACAGGTGCCTGATTTGTTTTCCGTGTTCAGTCACGGTTTGGACGAGAGAGGAGACCTGCCCAAACTCAGAAAAACAAAGTATTTCAAAGGTTATTTGATTGTACATTGAAGTAAATCATCTACTATTCCTCCTTTTTCTTACCAACATACTAAACTTGTAAGAGTACTGCAGAAGTTCCTCTCCGAATGTACAGAATAAAAAGTCCCTCTGCAGCAGCTCCCCTCATCCGTAGCCATTGGTTTATGGAGCATCCGTTGCGAAGTAGCTCCATAAATCTTCATACAATATTGATGTGTCAATCTAGTCATTGGGTTTACTGTCAGCCCATCCAGGTGCTGTAAAGATTAGTGGGTCTGTTCACAGTCTGCTGTGAGAGGATGCCCTTGAGTGAGCAAGCAGGAGGACATCCAAACACCCTCAGGATGTCGAAAATCCCCGAGCACGTCTTGATCTACGCTCACAGGAGACATTTATCGCCTGCCTAAATTGTTCTTTTTACATTTTCATACAGTGGTGTGCTTTTTTTAATGCTTGTTTTTCCATTGTACTTGTGTTACAGTATTCCAGTACAAACAGAGAAGTCCTCATATAACCCAGATTTTTTCCCTTTCTTCGTTTCCATTCACTCTCTGCCCTTTTGTGTTTGTTTCCCCAACAGATCTCCACACTACGCCTGTCCAGAGGTCATCAGGGTAAGCCTTTTTTCACTGAATCATAATATTGTTTCAAGCTTCTTTTATTGTATAATCCTTGATCTTATTTTAAGCATCCCTAACGTGCTGAGAAACGTTCGCTCTTGTCCTCAGGGAGAGAAGTATGACGGGAGGAAAGCAGACGTCTGGAGCTGTGGGGTCATTCTGTTTGCCCTGTTGGTGGTGAGTGTCTGCTTGTTCCTCACTAACTGATGATGATCGGACTGACATACAGTTTAAAATTGTCCTGAGAAATATGGCGTAACACAATTTAACCATTAAGTGTTTCTTTCCCTTCGTACGCAGCAGTGTGTCTACCTTTTGTAATGGATCAAATAAAAAGCAAATGCACTTTTGCAACTTTGCACTCCTCCTTTTGACTCGAAGTCGACCCCAGCGGCTTGAAACAAACACTCAGGTGTCAGGAAGTTAAATTCTCACTTTGGTCTTACCAAAATAAAAGCCCTCAAGCTGATGTTCTTACGCAATCACAGATCAGAGAATAGCAGCATCTTTTTATTCATTATCCTGTATCCACACAACGCTGTATCCATAATAAGCTGTATTCTCCTGCTACATTATGTCTGTGCTTCCCCAGCCATGCAGCCCTGAAGCTTTGTTTCATCAACAGCTGTACTGTAGTTCCTACACACTCCTGCTCCATGAATTATTCATACAGCTAAACTGAAAGAAGCGAGCCCAAAATAAATACCACTGCTGACAGGGCGCCTTTTGGCCACAGGCCCTGTGTGTTTGTCTGTCTCTCTCCGTCTCTTCCCGTCTCACATGTGTGCGTGTTTGTACTTGTGTTAAAGGACAGTCTCCCTTGTTCTTCTGTGTTGCATAAACCTGACGTTGTTTACCACCGTCTCCGCCGTGACCGTACTTCTCCGGCTCCCAAACAAAAGTTTCTCCTCGCCGCTGTTTGACTGCAGATGAATTCTGTCTCTCTCCCGCTCCGTCCTGCTGTCTAGCTGCGAGATAACCATTTGTCTGATTGTGGGAGACACGCATACTCCCCAGCAGTTAGGCTGCACTCAGATCATCTGTTACACAAGCCGTCCCCCCCTCTCTTTTTCCTCTACCCCTCTTCATTTCTCAGCCTTTCTTTCTGATTTTCTCAGCCCTCTCCCCCTCCATCTTGTCTTTTGGTGGAGGCTGTCATTCATCACACAGCCACATCTGTGAGGTGTCAGGCCGCGCTGATAAATGACTGTGATGAGAGAATGCTAAATGAACGAGGTAAATGAGAAAGCTGGGTAATTATTAGAAAAGCCCTGTTTTCAGCTTACTGCTGTTTATGATTTATTTTGCAGCGCGGCTGAGGGCAGAAAGCTCTAATTGGAGATTTGAACAAGTTCAGAAAGCGAGCCTGTTCTTTCAGTCGGGCAGGATTAAGACTCAAAATGTGGTTTTGTTTCTTGTGGCAAGCTTTGTGAGTCATTCATATGCTTTTATTCCCCTGCATCGAGTGAAGGCTTATTTTCTGTTTGCTGCTTTTAAAACAAGTGCAAACTGTTTTTCATTCCTACATCGACATCTTCACCATTTCCAGTTACTCTGACGTCTCCTGTGTCCCTGCAGGGAGCTCTGCCGTTTGACGACGACAACCTGAGGAATCTTCTAGAGAAGGTGAAGTTGGGAGTGTTTCACATGCCACACTTCATCCCACCAGACTGTCAGAACCTACTGCGCGGTATGATTGAAGTGGACGCCACCAAAAGACTAACGGTGAGTTCACTTTAATGACTGGATGATTAAGTTCATATACTTTTTATATATATTCGTCTAAGTTAATGTGTTGGAAGCAGGAAAAAGAATGTGACAGACTTTGACAAGGGCCAAATCGTGACCGCTAGACAACCGGGTTAGAGCATCTCCAAAACTGCAGCTCTTGTGGGGTGTTCCCGGTCTGCAGTGGTCAGGAGCTACCAAAAGCGGTCCAAGGAAGGAAAACTGGTGAACCGACGACAGGGTCATGGGAGGCCAAGGCTGATTGATGCACATGGGGAGCGAAGGCTGGCCCGTGTGGTCTGATCTAACAGAAGAGCTACTGAAGCTCAAATTCCTGGAAAAGTTAATTAATGCTGGTTCTGATAGAAAGGTGTCAGAACACACAGTGCAGCGCAGTTTGTTGCGTATGAGGTTGCGCAGCGGCAAACCAGTCAGAGTGCCCATGCTGACCCCTGTCCACCGCAAAAAAAGCGCCTACAATGGGCATGTGAGCATCAGAAGTGGAACACCTGGTCTGATGAATCACGTTTTCTTTTACATCATGTGGAGTACGTGTGTGTCTCTTACCTGAGGAAGACATGGCACCACTATGCACTATGTGAAGAAGGCAAGCCGGCGGAGGCAGTTTGATGCTTTTGGTAATGTTCTGCTGCCATTCCTGTGGACGTTACTTTGACACATACCACCAATCCCTAATGGCAGTGGCCTCTTTCAGCAGGATAATGTGCCCTGACACACTGCAACAATGGTTCAGGAACGGTTTGAGGAACACGACAACAAATTCAAGGTGTTGATCTCAATCTGCATCTGTGGGATGTGTTGGACAAACGAGCCCGATCCATGAACGCTCCACCAACTTAAAGGATCTGCTGCTAACGTCTTGGTGCCAGATACCTCAGCACACCTTCAGAGATCTAGTGGAGTCCATGCCTTGACAGGTCAGGGCTGTTTTGGCGGCAAAAGGGGGTCCTACACAATATTAGGCAGGTGGTCATAATGTTATATGCTTTGTACCTAAGGTCCTAAAGGATTTAGGTGTTTTTCTCCCCGTTCCATCAACTTGTGTCGAGTGCAGCAGCAGTTATGGGGACACAAGTATATGTTATGTTTGTGGTTTACGAAGCAGAATTGCCCTTTTAAGTGATGTATACAATGTGATTGTTGATAGGACAATTACCTATATCTCTAACAGTGTTATGCATATACTCTCACACAAATATTAAGGCATCAGGAGCCTCTCAGTACTTGTTGTTATTCTCCAGCAGTATGCATGATGTCTCTGTATATTACATGAAGTTACACCGCGCACTCTCTTTAAATCATTCATCCTCAGTGACTCGATAAGCCGTGAAATATATCTGCATTAAATATTTCATACATTTACTTCACTACGAGCCGTGTTTACTGATGAAGTTGTGGAGGCAGCCGAACTCAGCGAGGTGTTATTTCAGGCAGCAGTCATTGCAAAGAAAAAAATCCAGACACATCGATTTGAGAGGAAAATCATTGTTTTGCAGCAATCTGGGAAAACGTAATGTTCCAATGGGAGAACAAGATGGCAGATTCAAACTAAAGTGGCCAATATCAACTCCACGCTGCCAAGCCAACCATTGTCTTCCTCTCTCTGCCGTCTTTCCTCCCTCGTGCTCCAAATGTTTGTCTCGCCTCATCCCCGATTCTGTTTGAGTTCTTCCTCAAGTACAGGATGTGAATTCAGGAGAGGGCTGCTGTTTGTGTGCTCTCCCTCCCTTACTGTTTAGTGTACTCAACACAATGGCAGTCCCTTTCAACACAGCAGCTTATCACCTTGGCAAGGTGGCTCGAGGAGAGCACGAGAACAGAGAGGGGCAGGGAGTCAGGATGAGAGGCAGAGAGCGGCGGACAGAGGAAAATAGAGTAATATCCAGAGATCTCGGTGGTGACTTTTCAGAGAGGTGGCCCTGCCCTTTGTTCCTGTTCAGACGACGCACAAAGGTAGAAGTTGTTTTATCTGCACACGTACAACAGAAAAACTCACCTTCTTCGCACACAGGCTCTACGTCCTCCCCCTCTCAGGGCTCTCAAGGTATCTTTGTGAATCAGTGCAGTAAACAAAACTGTTTTCCTGCACTTGCCTGTAAGCAAATGCGATGACACCACCCTTGAGTGGATGTTATTTCCCAAAGCCGTTGCTATCTTTCAGAAATGTGAAATACGCCAAAATAGAGAAGGATCCTGAAGCTCTCATTTTCAGGAGAGTTGACAACCTTAAGGCGAGCAGCAGGGCTGAAATCGGAACTTGAAAAACTTGAAACACCTCACCTGTTTGGTATTCTGTATGAACACTGTGAGCTTTATTTTCTGTTCTCTCTCTGCCTGACGCGTACAGGTCACCCTGAGATCCCCCAGATATGTCCAGCAGCCTCCGGCGCTGTCCTCGACAAAGAGGGTTACACACAGACCGAGCTGCTGGGAGAGAATATGCCACCTCTCCGCCCCCCTCCCGAGCACGAGGGCTCCAAACAGAGCTCAGGGGATGTGTTGTAACCTCACAGAATGTCAAACAGCCCTGTTAGAGGGAGCGCTCTCGGAGTTTAGCGGTGACCGCCCAGTCAGAGAGGAGACAGGTACACCTCAGGGTGGAAATAACATCACAAGGGAGCATGTCAGGAGTGGGTTTCATAATAAGGTTGATGGTAGTTTGTTGGATGAATCAATGAGTGAATCAGACCCAAACTATAGTGTCTGTGTTTCAGTACGTCTATTTTCATCTCCTGTTAATTAAGTTTACACACACAAAGCCAAAGCCCCGCAGAGTTGGAGTGGGAGGGCTTAAGGGGCTTAGCCCAATAAAAGCCTTCCTCTTCATTTCCTGTCTGTGTAGTCGGGGCCCTGGAGGCGCCCCGGGCTCGCCACCTCAACACAGTCGTCTCATCTGCACTATTCAAATGAACACAAACACTCCTGTGATGAGAGCTTCATCATAGATGGATTATATCCTCATGGGGACGGTTCAGATAAAGGTCGCTTCAGTGATAAATGTGACCTCACTGAGAAATTACACTGTAGATTATTTAGACAGACATATTTAAGCCGCTTGTTTCATTCTGTTAACCCTGTATCATCTCTTAAGGACTTCCATTAACTGCTTATTAAGCAATACAGCATCATGAAGACATAGAGCTAAACTGCAGAAAGTGTGAGGCACAATAAAAAAAGTGTTTCCAGCAAAAACAGATTTATTAATTGTAACAGTTTAACATCTTAAAACATAAGTCACATTATGATGCATTCAATGTTAGGAACATCTAAAGTTCAGCTAAACAAAAGATATTCTTGTCTCTTGTCCATTTGTAATTGCAGGCCAGTTAAATAGCTTAGTTAAAAACAGGTGCGGCATTACTCATTAAAAGATTTTAGACTTTAAAAACTCGCAACTTGTTCTCTTATAGATTATAAAGTCATAAATTAAGTTGTTTAAGTCAGAATCAGCCAAATTCACAACAATGTGTCTTCAAAGTCCGGATGGTTATTGTGATGTGTGGAATGAATCTCGACGGGAGGATTGCTAGACAACGACATGTCGGTAGAGAAGGACACGGTTTTAATACAGTAACAATAATAATTGTAATAACACACGGCATGCTGGCTATCATGAGTGTGGCGTTAACACGTTTAATTGTGACAGCGTCAGGGTGACAGTTTGTGACAGACGCCATGTAAATAAACAGCCTTTGTATTTTACAATGCCCCTAATACGCCGTAGTACAGTTTCTTGTGTGGTTTTTTAACTGTAATGGACTGCTGTTGGGCTGCCTGTGAAAATTATACCTATTTTTCTGAGGCCTATCCAATTAGAAATTTCTGCCTACACCTTAAACCACTTAAAAACATATATGTGATTCAGAAACAGTAGTTCCTGCTACTCAGCAAAGCCAAGCTACTTAACCTTTAGCATGACTTCTGCTTTTCCCTTGTTTGCCTTAATTGGAGCACCAAAACAATCACATTGTTACGGATTGTAATAATTTAAAGCGACCCAAAAGCAGACACAGGCAGGCAAAGTAAAGTTCAAGGGGGTTTATTGCTGGGCAGAGCCTGGCAGGTTGAGGCAGAGCAGTGAAGACTGAAGGCTGGAAGATTTCTGTCCCCGATGTAGCTCTGAAGGAAGACTGTGAATCCTCAGGAGTGAAAATGTTTGTTGGTGGAGTTTAGACATGAGAGGCAGACTCTGGCAGTATCTGCACACGGAGGATAAACACGTTAGAGATCAGTAGAAAATAGACACAAGGAATAAACTCACACTAAATAAATAGTACGGAGCAGCCGACTATATCTACCACTGAAGTTGAGGGAATAATCTGGCGAAGAGTTGAGGTGAAGCCAGGGTTCTTATACTGACGCAGAAAAGGAGATGAGTTGCAGGTGTGTGATGTAGCCTGATTGTGGAAGCCACGCCTTCCAGAGGCTCTTGCTGTTTTCGAAATGCCCTACTATACGAGCAGTACGTACTGTTTTGGCTAATATGTAGTATGCAAACAAAAGCAAAATGTGCAGTAGGCCAAAAATACCAGGATGTCGTACTGATTCGGAAAAAATCTCCAGTATGCCTCGGACCAGTCTACTTCGCCTCCTGTATCCCACAATGCAAAGCGCTGGAACGTCACAGCGGCAGCTGAAATGACAGACAGCAGCAGCATTGCAACAGAAGGGGGCGCTATAGCTAAAGAAGCCGCAGTTATTGTTTACTTCCGTCTGCCGTAGCATACTGCAAAATGAATTTGAAAAGCTCCTCCATACTACATACTACCGCCGAATGCAGTATATAGCATGTAGTATTTAGTATGTAGTATGTAGTACTGCATTTTGAACACAGCCAAACACACACAGACAGACGGGGGGAGGAGACACAAGGGAAGCAGGAACACAGGGAAAACTTTAGGATCACAGACAGACCTGTGACACACATGAAGCAGGAAAAGTAGCTTCAGCTCAGGCTAGCACTGTGTGTGTCACTGTTTGGTTCAGATTACACATACCTAAAGCATAATCTTTTATCTAGTGAAACACATGTCAAAAAAGTAGTTATTAAACTAATACGAGCCATTATCTGTACGTCTTCACTGTATTTTCTGCTTTGTACGACAGAGCAGGACCCAATTGCACCTCCCACCCTGATGACCCTACCTGCCCTATGACTGATGACCTGCCCTTGTATTCATACATTAGTATTAACCTGTGTAAATACAAGTTGCAGTGAAATAACATCCGGCAGCACCTGGATGAAAACCTACCTGAACACACACTCAAACAGACACCTAACCAAAGCAGCATTACAGCAGCCTTCCCCTCAGCCTGAGTGAAAGCAGCTGGAATTGGTACTGTCACATTTAGAGACTGATTGATGTGATATTGCATTTCAAACCACATCACTTCCAAGCCTGCGTGTGATATCAGTCTCTTGCCTCCAGGCCTTCAATAAATGTGGGAGAGAGTAGGTCACCCACTGGCCTGTATCTGACAAGCAGGGTGTCTCTGTCAATACGGTGACCTCTGTGGGAGCAGACGGGATTCACCTATAGTCAGTGACCGCAGTCTGGGCAGCTCTCTGCATCACACGCAAGGCATTCATCAGCGTTACAGCGCAGCGGGGAATCCTTTGGGGACGCGGAAACATTGAGATGTCGATGAAGACTCATGTCCTAGAACTATAGCTCTGAATAAGTGATAATAATTAGAAGTGCTGTGAGCAAATTAAAAAGTCCCAGCAGTGACATTGATCCTGTTTTCCTCTGTGGCCACTTGAAACACTGGGAAGTCATTGGAACAGACATCCTCCTTTGTTTGCCCTCTTTCTCTTTCTGTTTTTTATCAACTTGGCAAAGTCCGTGTTGACAGTGTTGGTGACAAAGTGGCCATATTAAAAAGTGTGATGACAAGAGTAGTATTGAGAGAGCAAGCGAGTGAGTAAGAGAGATGGGAGGGGAATGAGAATGGGAGATTCCCTTCAGACCAGAGGGCTTGGCAGGGTCAGCAGTGTGTGTGAGGGAGATAATATTCTCTGTTTATAGCTCAGCGCTTTCACCTCTCGCTCGTTCTCTTGCTGCACCTCTCTCTGTCTTTTTCTCAATAAGTTTTTTTTTCCCATTGGCAGTATTAATATTTGAAGGCTTCATTATTTACTTCAAGCATTCAGTCTGGCTGTATTATCCTGTTGTGATTCTATTAAGTCGGTGCGCTCAGGGATGCAGAAGTGCACCGGATGTTTCTGTGCACAGGAAAAAGATTGAACACTGTTTGCATTCACCTTTTTTCATTAAGGATTCTTTTGCCTTTGATTATCTTATTAACACCCAAATATAATAAAATGATTCAAATGCAGCATGTTGCTTGTGTACTCACCTGTTGCTTCCTCTCTTTTGTTTGTTTTACAGTTAGAACAGATCCAGAAGCACACATGGTACATGTAAGTACGCCTCTGTATTCCTTTTTTACATCCTCCTCTCCTCTCCTCTCCTCTCCTCTCCTCTCCTCTCCTCTCCTCTCCTCTCCTCTCCTCTCCTCTCCTCTCCTCTGTCTCCTTGTCTCCTCTAGTCTCCTGTCCTTTCCTCTTGTCTCCTCTAGTCTCCTGTCCTTTCCTCTTGTCTCCTCTAGTCTCCTTTCCTTTCCTCTTGTCTCCTCTAGTCTCCTGTCCTTTCCTCTCGTCTTCTCTAGTCTCCTTTCCTTTCCTCTTGTCTCCTCTCGTCTCCTTTCTTTTCCTCTTGTCTCCTTTCCTTTCATGCCTTTCCTCTTGTCTCCTTTCCTTTCCTGCCTTTCCTCTTGTCGCCTCTCCTCTCCTTTCCTTTTCCTTCCCAATTGCCTCATCTTCTTTCCTCTTGTCTCCTCTCCTCTCCTCTTGTCTCATTTCCTTTCCTCTTGACTCCTCACCTTTCTTCTTGTCTCCTCTCCTTTCCTTTCCTTTCCTTTCCTCTTCCTCTTTCCTCTCCTCTATTTTCCCCCTCCCCTCCTCTCTTCTCCTTGCCTATTCTGCAGGGGATGTAGTCCTGAGGGGAGCTACCTCATGATAAATGGCTTTGAGTTTCAGCCCTGTATACAAGAGTACATTCAGGCAGGGCATGACTCCACTCTCGGGGATGTGGGGGTAAATTAGCAGTGCATGAAAGAGGATGTGCAGCGTATGGTCAGCTGAACAGGGAGTAGGGGGAAGGGAGCAAGCAGGGAGGTGGTGGAGGAATGACCCCACCTAACCTCAGTGTACCCATCGTTTAACTTTCATTACAGAGAAGCTAAATCTTTGGAGAAATGTTGTGGTCCAGGCCGTCGTAAATTATGCCAGAGTTAATTTATTAGAAGGGTTTTTGCTAATTGATTTCATAAAGGCTGATATCCTCCCTCTAAGAATCAGATTATCACCATTAAGAAGCTGTTGTTACCAGCTGAAAAAGGGATTTAAAGATTTTATTAAGAGTCTTTAAAGCTTCTTACACTGAGAGCAGAGATGAATCATGGGACGAGGTTGTGACTCCCAGACGGGGCTGAGTTATGTTTTCTGTCGAGTGCTGAGAGATCATGCAAACAGACAGTGAGACTGATAAAAGAAACAAGAGGAGACAAGAGAGGAGCTGGGGGAGAAGACTAATGCAACGAGAGGTTTGTCAGTGAGGAAGTTGGCCGGGCCAAGTGACTGTCTGAAAGAGTGAACGTGTGAATAAATGAATGAGGTTCTGTTCTCAGAAGGAGCTCATGAGGGGAAGGTGAAAATGAGAAATGTGCAGCCATTTATCCAAATCATACAAACAACACCTTTTGGATTAGGTCATCCACTCCTATTGTGAGTGAGTGAGTGAGTGAGTGAGTGAGTGAGTGAGTGAGGTAGGTAGGTAGGTAGGTAGGTAGGTAGAAAGTTAGGTAGGAAGTTGGGTAGGTCGGTAGGTAGGTAGGTAGGCATGAAGTTATTTAATAGGGAGGTAGGTAGGTAGGTAGGTAGAAAGTTAAGTAGGGACTTAGTTAGGTGGGTAGGTAGGTAGCTAGGTAGCTAGGTAGCTAGGTAGCTAGGTAGGCATGAAGTTAGTTAATAGGTAGGTAGGTAGGTAGCAAGGTAGAAAGTTAGGTAGGTAGGTAGGTAGGTAGGTAGCTAGGTAGGTAGCTAGGTAGCTAGGTAGCTAGGTAGGCATGAAGTTAGTTAATAGGTAGGTAGGTAGGTAGCAAGGTAGAAAGTTAGGTAGGTAGGTAGGTAGGTAGGTAGATAGGTAGGTAGGTATACAGCAGTATTTATAGTGTTTCAGTAGCAGCTGAGCAGAGCTTTGGTGCTGAAAGGACAGCTCCTCACCAGAATCACAAATAAAGGGCAGTGAAGAAACCTGCATTCAGTTACCGGCCATTTAGCTACACCAAGCTAGAATAAAAGCAATTTAAAGCCATACACCTGCACATTAATTAATAATGTTCTGTTTTATTGTTACTGTTGAATCTTAATGGGGATTTTGGAGCCTTTGCTGTTTTAGTGTTTGTATTTTACTGCCTTAGTTTCAGCAAGGTGGACCTGGTAAAATGGTAAATGAGTGTAGTTTTAAGTGGACAACAAATCGGGGTAGTGTTAGATGTAATGTTTGTTTTTACCACCCCCACTGCCAAATTTAATGTGCACAAAGTAAGTGGGAGTTGGAGGTTGTGTGAGGTGAATAATCACTGTGGATCTAGTGCAGAAGTTCACAGCCTATAGAGCAGTGCAGATGATTTTAACAGCTGCCTATGGGCCTCCTGCTTCACTGGGCTCACTTGTAGAAAAAAACAGATTCAGTGAAAGTGAACGTGGTTGCTTATATATGTGAATCTGTTTGGGAAGAGTCTCTGCGTATTGGCACATTTGTATAAATTGAAGATGATTTGGTTCTTCTTTCAAAAGTCTGGAGTGTTCGAGAAATCCTGCAGAAAGTGGTGTCAGCATGGATCATCCTTTCATTTCAAATCCCAGAGAATAAAGTCCTGCTCGTGTACTCCCCAGACACAGAGAGACAAAAGAGAGACAAACAGAGAGACAGAGGAAAGTGACAGAACTAGGATAGTGTCTGGGAAGACGGGGGGACTAATGAAGAAACTAAGTGTGGTAAACAAACCAGGAGGAGATTAACTGGAAATGACTAAAGTTTGGGAAAATTGGTGACTATAAAAGTTTCATGATGTTAACCGAGGTCATAATGAGGTGAACTTCTTGCCTCAGATAATAAAGAGACAAACAAAATTGAAATGTTTCACTTTCTGTGTATTCTGTTTCCAGTACATACTCACTAGATATGTGTAGCTAAGTTAACTCCTCTATAAGCTTTTCAAACGTTGTATTCACACTTATTTAATTACATTAGGGAAACAAAATGGCTGACAGTGTTCCTCTCCCTTTTCTTTCTCAGAGGGGGGAAGAACGAACCAGAGCCGGAGCAGCCAGTGCCGAGGAAGGTGACCATCCGCAGCCTGCCCTCTGCGGACGACATCGACCCAGACGTACTGGACAGCATGCACTCCCTGGGCTGCTTCAGGGACAAAAACAAACTACTGAAAGACCTGCTCTCGGATGAGTGAGTGAACGGAGGGGCAAAAGGGAGGGATGGGAAAGAGGAAGAGGTGGGATGAAGAAGAATGAGAATGAAGGTGAAAATGTGTTGAAAATTAAACAGTAAAAGCAGCTGGAGACGAGGACATGAAGCTGTGGCGGTGCTGCAATAGAGGGAAAGATGAGTGGTGTCCGTGCACGCAGGCGGCCTTGTTTTTTTTTCCCCCTGCTCTTATGAAATCCTGTGAGGCTGTCACTTTAGATGTCACAAGCTATAGATCACTTTACTGTTATCACACAGCGCTTACACCGCTTGCCACTGGATGCATTCCTCCAAAACTGATCATGGCTTGCACCTCGAACAAGCCCCTGGGTCACATGGTTTATGTTCTGCTGCTGTTGTGTCTCAGTCACACACATGCTGGTGTGTTTGGTCCTGTGAATACACTACACCTGCAGTCTGTACTGTAATTAGTATGGGCATTCAGATGTTTTAGTTTTGCTTTTGTTGTAGTTTGCATTTCTATCTCCTTTACCTCTATTTAACATTTGCCCCGCCTCTTTAATTTAACACTAAGCGAGCATTACTCCATCACTCCCCCCTCTCCCCATCTCCTCCGTTTGCTTCCTCCCTCCTGGGAGCGTCCCATAATAGTGCTGGACTGGAGGAAAATCAGCGGTCTCTATCTCCCCTCCCTTGGTTCATTTTAGCTGAACTTGCAGGTCCTTGTCTCTTTGCCTCCTGCTGCTTTCCAATCTGTCTTTATTATGGAGGGCCAATCCCTGGGCTTTTTGCATCGGGAGCGCTGGCCCAGAGGAGAAAGATATTAGGCCTCCTGATTTACAGGGAAACAAAAGAACCAACTCATAATATTTGGATACTTTTCATAAAAACTTACCAGCAGACGCTGCGTGTGGAGATATCCCTAAAAGTATATGCAGAATATTATATGACAGCTTAATGAGCTGTAAAACTAAACTTTTGTTTTAATGATGGAGGCTATTTAGTAGCTGCTTCACAATGAAGCCCAAAAGATGAAAAGACATTAATCATCATGAGGGTTTTTGCATTTTAAAGCTTTTGAGCTCTGCAGACAAATGCTGGTTTGGTATGTATGAAATCGCTTTAATCATCTCTACACATGTATGTGTTTTAAATAAATTCTTAAAGGGCCAGTTCGCTGATTTTCAACCTCAGTCCTATCATGCTTTTATAGGGAGCTAAAGCCATTATGGTAGAAATAAAAAGCAGTTTCGCTCTGTGCCTTTGGAGGACGCTATCCGCTTCTCCAATGGGCCCTGGAAAACCTCCGCCAGAGTACGTAAAACGCATCATCTGGCAGAGGCCAGGGAGCTTGCTAAACTACACTTTGTCAATCTAGGACGCCCGCCTCCGATGTCATGTCAAGATTTTTTAGATCCACCGGTATATTCTCATCGTATTTCAGATTCTGTACCGCTGCATTGCCTGCAACGAAAACGGTAGTGTTTCACTCCAGCATCTCTCGCTGGGCCGTTCCTTTCAGAGGGAGGGGCACAATGCATGCTGGGTGTTGTAGGAATGTAGAATGGGCGAAACCACAAGCTGTTTGTACAACTTTCTCCACATCTATGGCGCCAATTTTAAATATTATTGCTACTATCGATTACAGACAACACCGGCTTTGACTGACAGTGGCTCCTTTAAACCATTTTATCTGTATTCTGGATGCTTAACTAACCTCTTTATTGTCTCCTCTCTGCAGCGACAACCAAGAAAAGATGATCTATTTCCTGTTACTGGATCGTAAGGAGAGGTATCCCAGTCAGGAGGACCAGAACCTCCCCCCTCGCAACGAAGTCGGTGAGGCTCACACTAATGAGACATTTTAACAGCAGGAAAAAATTGGAAATCAGCCGCAGAATGGCACACAGTATATCTGAACAAGAGGACTATGTGACTATAATGTGCCTTGGCTCTAATTTTAAACCGATCTGCAGTTTTTTTTTCCCTGATAAGAGATTGGATTAGCTCTAGTAGCGGTGGATTGGCTCTCCGGTGGAAAAGGCTCTCTGTTTATTGAATATAGTAGCAGAAATGAAAAGTGTCAATAGGCCAGAGATTTTTCTGTCGGCTCTTACCGCTGCGGTTTAGATATTAACTCATCACAAAAAAGGTATTCTCCCGTCCTTACACCACAACCCAGCACAGATTTCCACCCACAGAAATCTGAGCAGCAGCAGCAGCGATGCTCTACTTAGACTTCTGCAGGAGTTATTTTCTGACAAGAGCTCTGCGATAGCAGGAATATTATGTTCTAAAATCTATGTGTGTGTGCTTTGAGATAGCGACATTTTGATGAATAGACTCCCTCTTCAGTGAATGTGATACAGTCAATACAGTGGCCATTAGTTCAAGGTCTGGGAGGAAACCATCACTTATTCACTATTAGTTACAATGTCACTGCGATCAGTGAGTGCTTAACATTACTCAAACACTCACACATGTGCACACAGCACACAGAAGTACCTAATGTGTAGAAATACAGGCATTAATGTGCAGGGACGTCGGCTCAGGTGCATCGTGTTGATGCTCGATCGATGTCTCTCGCCCAGATCCTCCCAGGAAGCGGGTGGACTCCCCCATGTTGAACCGTCACGGCAAGAGGAGACCGGAGAGGAAGTCCATGGAGGTCCTCAGTGTGACGGACGGAGGATCACCGGTGCCGGCCAGGAGGGCAATTGACATGACACAGCATGGACAAAGGTATGCAAGAAGAACATTTTAAAAAAGCAATCACACAAAAGAAATGATCAGAGAAGAGATCTTTTAGTTTTTGGAGGATCGAGCAGCTCTGAGCAGGTCTGACAGCGAGTCCGGCTCTGGTGTCAGCAAACATTAACCAAGTCTGACGCTCTGCTCGCTTTGTCTCCTGTCTCACTGTAGTAAATCAGTGTACAGTAAAAGCTTGGATATTCCAGACGCCGGTACAAAACGCAGCAAAGAAGAAAGGTATTCACTTGCCACTCATTCCACACCTTTTCACCTCCTCTTGCTCTGTGTCTCACCCGAACACTAGAGGCGTCCACGGGAGGAGAAAGATGCAGCGGTGCTTTGTTTAAATGGGAATAAATCTATTCTAATGCGCTATTACACATGAAAAATGAAAGAAGCTGGGTCCATTAGAGTGTTGGGATGGCAGTTTCTTAAGTTTAACTGTCTTAATTAATTAAATTGTGAAGCTGAGGAAGACTGCGCATTTGCAATTCATTGCCTTAAAATCTACACCCTCCCTTTTTCTGGTGTTAGTTCAATTATCTCTGCTCTTGATAATCTGCACGAATTGATAATCACTTCTCTCACACTGCGTCCCACTTTCTCCACATGCAGAACATTTCTCCGTTTCTCCATTTTCCAAATGTTCAAGTCAAGCCGGAACCACACCCCCACGAGGCACACTGATTTTAAATCTATTTTCTCATCTTATTTCAACAACTAATATATCATCACACCGCGCGTTGCCGCTCACAGGCTCTGACGTTTGTGACAGCGGGGGAGATTGAATCTGAGGGGGGCGACGACCTGATCTGCCTAATGATAGGCAGATTGGCAGAGTGCCAGGGAAAGCTTTCACAGATGCAGGGAGCACATATATTACAATAACAAAAAAAAAATACAGCTATAAAGTAGAATATTCACCCAAATGTCAGATGCATTAATAAAAAAAACTCCATAGCTCTTTGCAAGCAACAAAATATCAAGAATTTATTCCCGTTCTATCTCACTGGGGGAAGCACTTCAGAAGTTTAAATCCATTTCGAGAGCTCCCACCTCCAAACACTTGTGCCTAATTCTCTCTGTCCTCTGGTGCCTCTGAATTTATTTCAGTTTTCAGATTCATCTTCCTCTGTTTCATCGCCTCCTTCATCCCCTCAGGCGATCCCCGTCTTATCCCTCCTTTATTTAAAGGTTGCGTTAGTTTAGAAGCCGACTTCTCCTGCCCTTCCCTCTGACTCATCTCTTTCAGTCAGGCGCAGAATCCCAAAATAGGCCAGTTTGCAATGACTTTATCGAGCATTACTAATACACTCATCAGCAGCGGAGTCAACACCAGTTCATAAATCATACACGTCTTCATAAAGGGCACTGAAATTAGTGCTTTGAAACTCTCTTGAATACAGGACCTTAGTTTTTATCCCTTTAAATCTCATGAAAGAGACACAAACGCAGAAATAGGTTTGTGTCCATCCTACATTTATCAGCAGCTGGATTCATTAAAAAGGCGCCGCTGCATCTTCCTTTCACACTACTTTAAATCAGTCTTTCCCGCTCCACTCAAATCTCTCTCTCTACCCTCTCATATCTCCTCTTCCTCTCTCCAGCTTTCTCTTCCTCTCTCTTCTGTGGTCCCTCATGTGCAGCTGACCTTCAGTCCCGAACGCCCCCCTCTGTTTGTATGGAATTGCTATGCTAATGTGGAAATGCTGCTAGTATTTCTCTGTCTGGCTTCCTATCAGCTGCGGTGGGTTGGAGGTGGCAGTGGGGGGGGGGGGGGGGGGGGAGTCCAATATAGCGCAACCCCCTCTGCCTCCAAATCAAATCAGATCTCCCTCTCGCTATACGTCTCTTTTCCCCCCACTGCAAATTCACATCTCTCCGGCAGTGGAGGGAAAAAGATGTGGGTAAAAAAGTCTGGATTTTGTTGTGTCTTTTTTTTTTTTACTTTTTGGCTTTTTATCGCTTCCTTGTGTGCGCTTTATTTGATCATGTGCTTGTGTGTGTGTGTGCGCGTGTGTATAGATGATGCACATACATAGAAGAATAACGTCCAAAGGTTTGACTGACTTCCTCTGAACCTAACCTTATCTCTCCCCGACAGCAAACTTTTGTCGACAGCACCGAAGATTCGCAGAACTTGAGATCAGAGGGTGTCAGACAGAGGACTGACTTTGAAACATGTGTTTTGACAGGATACATTTCTAGCAGAGTAAATGATGGAAGAGAGGCGAAATGGTTTTATCTAAAATTACACTATAAAAACGCCTGATTCCTCAGTACGTATTCTGCATCTTTACCTCGCGTATCTCATGCAAGCAGTCACAATCTGATCAACTGCCCATGCAGGCTGCATTTTCATACATGTGATGTGTGGTTTGACTGCGCCTGTGAAGTCTGATTAAATAGATTTGGGATAAATGCTGCAGTAGCTGTGTTGCAGAGAGCTCCACATGGGGACTTTCTCCCGTGTGTGCCCGTTTCATTCTTTATACACCCCAAAGTATCTTAAAAAGACGTTTAAAGCTGAACTCAAAGCACAAGAAATCCCACTGATTTAATTTTAAATCTTAACAACATGCCAGGAGAAATGAAGGGAGGTTAATGATATGTAAATGAAATATGGAAAAGTGCTGCAGTGTGAAGAAGAGAATATCAATTGATTTTTTTCCCCTTCACAGATCTGCTCTAGTTGCTTCATGCAGTTTGAATGTGTTGGGTTAGCGGGAGCAGTCTTAATAAGTCAGGCTCTCATGCTAATTATTGACTCTAATTTATTTAAGAGGCTCAAATGAGCACAAATAAAGCACCTTTAACACTGATCTCCACAGCACTAACTGCAGGGGTCTAACTACATTTAGAAATGTGCAGAGCTGAGCTGTGAATATTAACGCAGCCAGTCCTCGGGGAGTTGTCAGGGTGCAGGAGAGGAAATGAATTTAAAAAGCAATGTTGATTTATATGAATATCTACTCCACTTAAGGAACTATATTGGCAGGACAAAGTCAATAAAGAGGAGGGACGGAGAGAACTTTCTCCTCTTGCCTTAAATCTCACCAGCAGAGCAGAAGCATTGTGTTCTGGCCGCGGCTGTTTTATCCGCTCGCAGTTTGACTCCTGGCACCATCAATTTCATTTTGCTTCACTTTCTTTTTATTTCAGTCCATGCCCTCATCACAGAACCTCTTGTACTTGTTCCATCCCCCACAGCCAAACATTAGACCCCCACGGGTGCTTTGGATGGGTCTCAGCCTCCTCCGGTGGCCACACGCTGAGGACACGGGCCCTGCTCCAAAATGGGCTTGTAGGAAATGTTAGCTGGAGGACTAATGGATAAAAGACAGACAGGAATGGGAGCCACACACTTACAGCATTACACATAATAGGTGCAAGTACAGACACACTGAAAGGTTACTTCATCCAAATTGCTAAAATACCACAATTTAGGTAAAAGTTATTTTAAAGTTAATGTACTGAATGAATTGGCAACTCCTAATGCAGATATTTTACTATTAATAATATTGTAGCAGCTGGAGCTGGTTGTAACTGCTCTGGACAACAACAAAACACTGTATTTTATGAGCTTATTGCAGGTTAAGTGTCCAATTTTTAATCCCAAAAGTTTCTACTAACTGTCAGATTAATAGTCGGTGTGTAGGCAGTGCAATATTTCCTGCTGGTGTGTCGTGAAGTGAAAGTAGAAGTGTCATAATATCATCATACCATTTTGAATAAGTTCCTAAAATAACTGTATGCTATAAAAATCAATATAAGGACCGACACAATAATAGCTAAGACGACAATGCTCTTGCTAGCCCAGTGTGTCATCACTCACACCGTTACTTGACGTCGTTCTTCCCTACTATCGGCTCCTGATTCCGGGGGTTTGGTCATGAGGCTACATAATGACGTTGCTAGAAAGCATACTGTACTTGATGTGTTAGCTACCTAGCATTGGCAGGATACAAAGGAAGTTAAAATTATGTTTCATGGATTTAGGTCACTCGGCATATCAAACAAACAGCCCCATACGAAGCGAAAACATTTCTAGTGTTGCTAAAATAACCCTAGACATCAAAAACCTATTTTAGGAATGACGAATAATAGCCAAGATGTAAAAATCTTGGTGTACTAACCTTGTCACTTGACATTGCATTGTTCCCAGAAGCTTATATTCCGATGTCGGCCGCTGTCTCTGGCGTAGCTGCAGGCTGGAGGAACACGAAGGGAAGGGTAGGCGAGGAGGTGTTGGTGGAGGGGAGGAGGGGCACTGAGGGATGGCGGAGCTGTGGCCAAACAGAACTTTGTTTTGGGTTAATGCTGGTGCTCAAGTGTGACATCTACTGGAATCTACTGGAAAGTCGCATGTTACCCCTTTAAAGCTCCTGTGAGGAGTTTTTAACTGGTTATGAAATTAATCCTGATGCCTCTATATGAGCTACAAAAGCAAACAAGACCATCAGCGACACGATTGATTATATCTTGATAATTATTTTAATGCCTGTAAGCACTGCCGGGGGGTAGGTGTCAGACGAGGCTATTAACTTTGTGCTGCCAAATCAGCCTTTTTTCTATATTTTCCATGGCAAAGATTCACAGCTAGTGATACGTTTGAATCTAAAAAGAAAGCAGGAGGAGATTTTTTTTGTTAAAAAACACAGCTTACACAGGTACAGGACAAGATCAGCAAAGAGATAAGAGGTACCACTTTGTCCACAGGGGGCGCCAAAATCAACACAAACCGAAAGGTCCTCATAAATACAAGTATCCTAAGTACAGTAGTAATAAAATTTACTTACCAATAGTTACCATAGTTACTGTAGTTAGCGTTCCATCACAAAGAAAATGAATAGCAAAGTGACTTTAGAGAAACAGTCTCTCATTTACTGTCTTCTGTTTCATTGAAACTACAAACACATTAACAATAAAGTAGTCCCTCTAAAAACTATGACAGTGTGCTGTGTGGATAATCTTCATTTATCAATATTTTTAGAAGCTTTTAGCTCCACAAATTAAATTCCACTCACCCACTCAGTTTATTTTGTAGCGGAGGCAGAAATCTCTGCAGGATCTCAAGAAGCATACAAACGAAACCAGAAATACCTTTACGCCAAGATACCGGCCGCCTGAGAACCACGTTTTAGTTAGGGTGAACTGACCCTTTAAAGCAACGGCGTACGCACACTCGCTCCCATCCGACTGATTTACAAACACTTGATTTCATATGATGGATGATGAATGATTAGTCGTGTACGCTGCTCACTGTGAGTCAAACATTCGTCAACAATAATTTATTGTCTCTACAAAACAAGGTTGAGCCTGACAGCCCATTACTGTACATTATAACCATCTGTAACAGTAGCTCTGCAGACCTGCTGGCCTAGCACGAGCAGATGCAGAGTGCTTCTAACAATATGCTCAGAACGACTCGAGGCTTTATGCTTTGGCCACGCTTAGACCGAGTGCAATTGACTATGTGCGCACGGGCGCTGCAGAGAGAGACTGTGGGCATGTCTCGGCGGACTGCAGGACTTAAATGTAAATGATAGCAACAATCTGGTCAGCTGCTCACACTCATAGCCAACGTGGTCTCAGCATCGCCTACTCATGTGTGCGCGAGTGTGTGCGATAAATACACTCACAGAAGGGGCAGTGAGAGAGTTACTGAAATAGCCTGAGAGTGGGTGTTTCTATATTTTCCTCCCTCTCCCTCTCTCTCTCTCTCTCTCTCTCGTGGTAGCTGTAAGTGTTGCTACTCTTTTGTTCTACTTGTGGTGTTTCTCAGGAGAATAAGTTCCTCCACCTTTAGAAGATTGATACAAATACAACTAATCCAGGCTTCTTGTTATGACAGCACCAGTATCTTTTTTTATCTCTGTATAGCTGTTACCGTGTTCACAATTTTTGGCCCACGTATGGATGCATGTGTGGCCCCCGTGGGACTGCTCCAGAACCAGGGATGAACATCAGTCTCCGTTACTCCATCCCACCCCCTTCCATCCTTCATCCTTTCCTCATTCCTCCATCCTTCTCAAACTCCCTCATCGTTCTCCCGTCACGGCCGTCCGCGAGGTCTTCCTCTACAACAGAAAGAAAACACTAGTTGTAGTGTTTATCTCGTCATCTTTTCAAATCGAGACAAAAGATCTCTAAGCTCGGCCACATGTTCACAAATGCATTAAAATTGCAGAGATAGAGGGGGAAAGAGGGAGAGAAGAGGGAGGGGTATTGTTAGATTGAATGACAAAAAGGAGCAGTGTTGTGACAGTGAGCAGCTGGCGTTTCCGACTGTTGACAGGCCCCGTTTTTGCGCGTTGTGTGTGTGTGTGTACATGTGTGCGTGCACGCTTGATGGAGACAGATTGTCCTGTGATTGTTCTTTTCTGAGCGGGGCGCCGCTCACAGGGGTTATTGACGGCATCTGCAGGGGAAAAAGGAAAAACATGACAAATGGCACTCAACCAAATGTCCCACTTCATTTCCCCCCTCAAGATATTTCTAACGTATCTGGTGCAAAGGCCTTAAAGTCAACACGTTCTGATTGTTAGCAACTACACGCAGCGGAAAGCTAATTAAAATGCTAATCTGTAAGTAGCCTATAGATTTGAAGGGGAAGTTGCAGCCGATTCAACATTTTTGAAACCGAAATTTGAGCTTAATTGCTCGGACTCTAATTGCTGGACGTCAATGCTAGTAATGCCTGTTGTCAAATCACTGCTTGTGAAGCTTTAACCCTCTTTGTGTGACTAGTTTTTGGGCTTGATAGCGGCTACTGTGCAGGCAACGTATGCTGTAGTGCTTTCTAACTGCGTGCAACATGTAACCTCCATGCCCTCTCTTCCATCTGTGTTTACTGAAACATGCAACAGCTACACATGTTGATCCCACAAATTATCTCTGCCCCTGTGTGTGTGTTTGTGCCACAGGTCGCGGTCTATTAGCGGAGCCTCCTCCGGCCTCTCCACCAGCCCCCTCAGCAGCCCACGGGTAAGTCACGACCCTCGCGCGCACCTTGAAGCACACACGCACGTACAACACACAGGTATCTGCTGGTTTGTCCTCGGGGATAACGAGCGTCCAGCTACGGCTGATCCCAACTTATTGCTGTTCACGTCTGTGAGAGAGAGTAAGAGAGTCACTACAGCTATATTGCAGCGGCTTCTGACCTTTAACAAAGAACACTATGAAAACATCTCTGTATCTCTCTGCTCGTGCAATATTCCTCTGTTCCCCTTTGTTATTACTCTGAGCTATGTTATGTTTTCCACTCCTTAAATTTTAATCCACCACGGTAAACTCTTCATTTCCTGTGTTAGATCCGACTTCACATGAGCCATCCCTGTTGGATCTTTCTGTTAACTCCCAGTAAACAAACTGATAAACCTACACAGGGGGGACGTCACAGCACAGCAAACTTTCCCCCTCCCTTAAAGCCTCTTCTCTCTCTCCGTCCGTTCTGCCTATTATCCCTCTCTCGCTCTGTTTTCCGTGGCCTGAGCTCTGTGGAAATCCAGCTCAGCGAATGCTTCAGAAAATCCCACTTTTCTTGCTCGGAGCTGGGGAGCTTGTAGTCAAAACTTTTCCAGCTGACTAACCTGAGAAGGCTCCAGATTAGCCGGGATCCTAAGACGAGCTCCTCGCGCCACACAGGTTCTTTCAGGCTGATCTGAAAGGGAAATTGATTTCCCAGACCTCCTCAAAGCTGGGATTGTGCTCCCAGCGAGGGGCTCCGTGTGGGGTTATTTTCTCAGATTTGTGGCTGGTAAAGGGGAGGCATGTAAGGGGAAATGGTGCACCATTGGAGGCTGCGATTTCACCATTACCAAATGAAACAGATCAATAAGCCTATCTGGAAAATGGAAAGAGCACAGACACCTTAGTGGTGTTCCCCCTGTTACTGAAACAGCCCAAATTGTCCTCACAGCTGGATGAATGTCTCTCACACCTGTCTGTGTTTCATGCTTTTATCTGCCTGCATGTTTTATTCAGGAGAAGTCCACCCGCATGTGTTTTATGTTGCTGTTATTCAATGCATTGTGCGTTTTGTTCTCATATAATTTGTTGTGTTTTGCATGACTCACTGAACGGTCTAACTGCATGTTTCTTTCTTTTCTCCTCCGTGTATGTACACCCCTCACCTACCTGTCTGTTCTCGGCTGCCTCTCCTTCTGGCTGTGTGCTTGTTTGATCTGCCTCACTTTTTCCTCTTTGTTTGTGTGCCTGCATGGGTCCCCGCTTTGTTTTCCTCTCCTCCTCCACCTGCTCTGGCTCTTGGCTGTGTTTTTCTGTGTCCTCACAATGTGTCCTCTACCTCCAGCCTGTCAGAAAGTTCTGCGTACCGCCCCAGTCCCCCGACTTGTCGCAGTCTCCTAACACAAGCCCCTGCCCGTCCCCTGAGCCCCTCCCCAATCGCACAGGACCCCGTATCTCCACCCCCAACTCGCTCTCTCCGAACTGCGAGCCCTTGCCGGAAGCGCTCAACAAAACGCAGACGCTCCCAGCCAAGCCCAAAGTTGCACCCAAGCCTCTGCAAGCCACGCGATCCAACCCGCTCCCCGAAACATCCCCAGAATCAGCATCTGCAGCCAAATCAGAGAGCTTCACTCCCTGCCAGCCTCCATCGCAGCCACCCACTGCCTCCATGCCCCCCACCCCTACCTCTCCGTCCTCCCCAACCTCCCCGTTTACCCCGTCCTCCATTCCCAGTTCTCCAGTCCCGAAAAGCCCCCAGGTACGGTGCTCCCAATTTTCCGCCAACCCCCAGCTCTCTGTGCCCTTCAGCCCTGCGGTGCCGCTGTCGCCCATCCGGCTGCACCACTTTCACCCTGTGGCGCCGTCGCCTTCATCTCTCACTGACCACCCGCCCAAATCTATCCCCCTCATACAGGTCACCCCTCACCCCTCCCCTCGAGGCAGCCCCCTCCCTACCCCAAAGGGCACCCCGGTGCACACTCCCAAGGACAGTCCATCCGGGACCCCCACCCCGACGCCGCCCCCCAGCCCTTCCATCGGAGGCTTGCCTTGGAGGACGCGCCTCAACTCCATCAAGAACAGCTTCCTGGGCTCGCCACGCTTCCACCGCAGGAAACTCCAAGGTACATGACATCATACTTTTACAGCACACACTGAATTATCTTACAATCTGTGAAACCTGACCTTTGACCCTGCCTCCACAGTTCCCACACAAGAGGAGATGTCCAGCCTCACACCAGAGTCTTCCCCAGAGTGAGTAGAAGCTGAACTTTTTGAAGCCTGTCATAACTATGCATAACCTGTCAGCCCCTCCGTCACTGGCTCACACTCGCTCCCTCTTGATAGCGCGATGTTTTGGAAAGTATTACATCCATGAATGTTTGATTTTTTGCCTGCCGAGCTCCGTGTAATGACCTGAGGTCCGGTCTGGGTTTGGAGAGGCAGCACCGTAGCAGGAGGTGGTGGGTTTGTTATGAGGGAGGGAAGGTAGCCTGTGTGATGTTGCACAGCTCCCAGGGGCCTGATAACTGAAGGTTGGCCTAGATATGCCTGTTTGGATGGCTGGCTGTCTGGCTCGGCCATCTCCATCTGGCTGGGAAGAAGAATCTGGCTGGAAGGAGTTGGTTGAGCTGGCTGGAAAAGACCTTCTCTTAGCTGTGCTGGGCTTGATCACAGGAATACACACTCACACACCAGCTGTAACCAGATTCTTGCTGCTAAACAATGGGTCCTGTGATGTCTCTGCCAGCATTATAACATTATTTAAGCCTGCAGATGACTGTTTATAGATATTTAAGAGGACCGTGGAGGATTGTTTTTCTCCTTGCTGAAGTTTGAGTCCTGCAAGTCCATCAGTGTTACTCATGAATTATTAATAAGGCAGAAAACAGGAGTCCATATGGCTTATTAGTGGGTGCAGGTACACCTGGGCTAAAGCCAGTAGTGAATTCATCCACCTCTGCCCCTTCTGGACCCACAGTTCTGTTCACAGAGAGGCTCAATTATCTCACTCCCTCTCCATCTCTCTCTCACACACACACACACATATACATTGAAGCATTTACACACACCCAGTTACACACCGGGGGAAATGTCAGGAAACTTTCCTCCCCTGCACAGTTTTAGCTCATTCCCCTCGAGGTATCCGTTTGCTCCGTTCCATTTCCCCAGAGCTGCAGATAGAAAGTGAGAGAGGGAGAACTCTTCACCTGTTTTCCATTTTTGTGAGAGATAAAGATGGATGCATGGAGGGATGGGTTGGTTAAACAAAGAAGCAAAAGGGGATGCAAACTCTAAATATCTTCTTCTCGTTTTTTCCCCGCAGACTTGCCAAAAAATCCTGGTTTGGTAACTTCATCAACCTGGAAAAAGAGGAGCAGATCTTCATCGTCATCAGAGACAAGCCTCTCAGCTCCATCAAGGCGGACATCGTCCAAGCCTTTCTCTCGGTAATGGCTACATTTCTTTCATAATTCCTCACTGGCAGGTGGAGCCGCCGTAGCCACTTCCGCTAACCAAAACACACACTTAACTTACCGAAAAAACAGCAAGGATCCTGCACGCCGTGTTTAACAGCAGAACAGCTTGTTGTGTTGGTCTGAAGCAGACGTTCACAGATATAGAAACATCAGTGACTGTAGTGATTGTTTTAGTTACGTCTCCTCTCACCGTTCCTCTACTCTGCTAATCCAGAACAGATCGGCTGCAGGAGCCGTATTTGTCAACAGAGCTGTCAATCATCATTTTGACAGCATCAAATAATTAATTAAAAATAAACTTGTCAGAAAAATTAACACTTGGACGTAAATCAGCATGATAAGAACTAAATATAATGACAGAAAAAAAATTGGCGCATATTTTGATTTTATAGTTTGACTCATGTCCCATCTGTTAGCATGGAGGAGGCGGGCTTTATGACCTACACTGCAGCCAGTCAGCAGGGGGCACTAGAGATGTTTTGGCTTCACTTTTTGGGAGCCGTCATGTCATCCATCTTTTTATATGGTCTACGGTCCGCCCTCTGACCCCTGCTCCCTGTGTCCCAGCTGTTCCCTGTACATCTGCATGTCCTCATGCAGCACTATTACCTGTAATACCTGATGCGGGATGTCACCTTTTCTACGAGCTGCCTCTTGCTGAATGTTTGCTAACATGCTTCTGATTTATGTAGCAATTCAGTAAACTGCTTGTGTTCAGCGCTTCCATTTTCCCTCTGACTGCAGACTCACTTGAGGTCAATGGAAAATCAACAGAGAGCATTGATCATTAGCATATAGATGCTTTGCCCCCAATATTGTGTGC
The DNA here is from genome assembly GCF_022749685.1 of Semicossyphus pulcher. Taxonomy (NCBI): domain Eukaryota; kingdom Metazoa; phylum Chordata; class Actinopteri; order Labriformes; family Labridae; genus Semicossyphus; species Semicossyphus pulcher. The sequence goes on from NW_027211759.1 coordinate 21,636,519, forward strand.
TGAGTGTGTGCGTGCGTGCGTGTGTTTGTGTGTGTATTAAGATGCGAGAAATGGAGAGCGTAGATTGCATCTGTGTGTGCGGTGTGTTTATCATCGTGTGTTTGTACAAATACATGCAAGACTGGGGGCAAAATGTAGGCTTTCTCGAGGAGCCCGTGTGAACAAACATTGAGCCGTGCTCGTTGATATTCAGTGTACATAATTGAGCAGAGCCTCTCCTCACCCCGGTTAGATTTAACAAAGTCTTAGTAAATGCAAACTCTGCCAGAGCAGGTCAATGTTAAATCTGTTTCCCCTTCCATGCAGGTAGCTATTTTCTCCTCTGGGTTATGCTAGCTGCTATCCCAGACAGGAGATTGGCACCTGAATCAGTGGAATTACACCTCTCAGCACACTCACATTAATGGAATGTCAAAGCCTCTCCAGCACTATGGGCGAAACGTGACTATTTCCCAGCTCACCTGTTCATCGGGCATACAAATTCATTTCTAGGCGGGAGAGTGCCGTGTTGTTGGATGACTCAAGATTACATTAGCTTAAGTCTCCCCGGCATGCACGGCTACTCCCCGAGGCATTAATCTCCTTAGAGTTTCAGCTGTGGCTCGCTCGAATGTGGAGGGTATTTTAATGAGGGTTTATTCACCTTTTCATTTGCAAGGTGTGGGAGAAAAATTAAACATCAATGCTCCCTATGTATAATCCAATTACCCGCCTCTTTTCACTACTTATATTTATTCCTATCTGTGCCTCTTTGTCCATTTCTCCTGACTCCTCTTCTTGTCTTCCAGATCCCCAGCCTGAGCCACAGTGTGATCTCTCAGACCAGTTTCCGAGCAGAGTACAAGTCCACAGCGGGCCCCACAGTCTTCCAGAAGCCGGTCAAATTCCAGGTGGATATCACCTACACGGAGAGCACAGCCGCCACCAAGGAGAACGGCATCTACTCTGTCACATTCACCCTGCTCTCAGGTCAGGATGCACCGACTTACTAACATCTACTCCTTTAGTATACCCTCTTATCCTACATACATTTGCCAAGAGGCACGATGAACACTGAAAAGGGCACCAGGCTGTCACGAGACAGTCCAACTGTGGCCCTCATGTGTGGAGACACCGGGTCTGTGACTCATGGGAGGAGAGTAAGGTCTGCAGTCATGAGCTGTGTCACTTCTCTTTAACAAGCAGAATGTATGTAGAAAGTATGAATGGGTCTACTGTGTTAAAAAGTATGCTATGGGTGAAGTAAGCCACATAGTGAAGTGACAACAAGCTTTACTGGGCGTAAGACTCAGCCGTAGGTTTTACCTCATGCTGACGTTAGAAGAAGAAGATCTTGTTGTATTCTGTGATTGTGTGTTTGTTAAATCTGTTACAGTACAGTTAGCTTTTTATTATCCCAAACAAACGGAGTTGTTTTCAGTTATATTCCAGAGGATTACAGTCTAGTTAACATTGTTTTATAGGGCTAAAACAAATGTTTGCTATGCTACAAGAGGCTAACATCACAAGCAAATGATATAACATCACTCAGGTCGATTTCTGTAAGAAAAAAAAATAGCAAAGAAGTTAAGATCGTACCTAACTACCCTACCTACCCTAAACTACAAGTTTGATAAGTTTGAAACTGATATTGAGCTTGTTTATTACCTGACCAATGACATTAAGTTAACACTACTTGAGCAGAGAAACGTAACCATTTTCAAATCCACCCTTGTGGAAGTGGGGCACCTCATGCCTTGGGATCATACTCTCTTCCTATTGGCCCAGACCTTGAGTTCCTAAGACATGAGATGTGCTGTTGGACCCTTGTTGTCTATCAGAGGATGAAGAGACACATAGAGCGACCATCCCATCTACATTGCATTTGCACTTAAAGGCAACACACTACAACCCACAGAAACACAGAAGCTGCGAACTTAAAGTGATGAAACATAAAGCAGGTGCTCCTGATGCACAGGTAGGCCGAGTTAATTAAAAAAAAAAAGGCAACACATTTGCTTTCGATTAGATTAGATTCCGTCTCTTGAGGACAGACCAAACGGAGAGAGTGAAGATGAAACCATCCTGCTGTGAGAGAACAGATCAGAGGACAGAGTTACGCACACAGTGGTGAATAGCCGGTCTTCCATCTCATCAGACGTTTGGGGAAATTCACGCACACAAGTCACTTTTAAAACTCTTACATGTCAAGCGGCACACCATCACACTCCAAGCTGATACAAATAAACTGTTTGTATCCAATACAGCAGAAGTGCTGTTGCCAGAGGTGGGTGTTTTCAAAGTGGCTGCCAAAAAGAATGGCAGCCTGAGGATTTTCAAACTTCTTCCTACAATCCTCACTGCTTGATAAGATTTCCCCCAAACCTCCCTGAGCGGAACAAGATGAGGTCTGGCTATGCAAGATTATATACTCTGCAATCATGCGTGCATGCTTAGTCTTGCAGAAACACATGCATTCTCTTTTTCAATGTCTCTCACACACACACAAATACTGCGAGCCACACACACACGCTCAAGTGGGGGCACATTTGAGCTGAATGGGGTGTAATTGTGGCTGTTTGGAGCCTGCTGGTTCTTCCATGTCGCTGACCATGCACTGTAAACATCAGGCAGCCAGCAGGAGCGGAGGGAAGCCTCGTCCCTGGCTCTCTGCAGCTTTTCTTCTTACTCCATACACTTGTGTTTATGTGCTACTTCTCACCCTCACTTTCCTCCTCTGTTAATTCCATCTGCATATTTTCTACACACGCTGCTGTCCGTCTTTGTGCTACTACTTGTGCATTGTGATTTAACTGATTGTAATACTTCTGATTGTGCCTGTGTGTAGGACCCAGCCGGCGCTTTAAGCGAGTAGTGGAGACGATTCAGAGCCAGTTGTTAAGCACACATGACCAGCCTGGGGTCCAGCAGCTGTCTGGTGAGTAACAATTCTTTGTTTCCAAAAGAAATATTTCAAAATCTCCTCCACAAACTCTTCACCCTTACCCCCAAACGCCTCATTTGCCCATCCCAACCCCTGGCGAAACCACTCTCACCGCTGAAGCTAAGCTAAATCCTGCCCTCCTTTCCTTCCCCCCCGCGCTTGAAATCCTCCGAGCCCCTCTCTCTCTCTCCGCTTCTGGAAACGGCTTCCTTTTTGCATGCCGGCGCCGCGCTGCCATGAAAGGGTGGGAGTTGCTCTCGAGCAGCGACTGCGGGTCAAATGTTGCCTCGCTGCCCTGGCAGTGGAGATTAGAGTAGAGGTAGGGTAAGCTGATTTGCATTCTGTTACTCCTGCTTCCAAGAATGATTGTAGGAGCTTGTCGCCATGGCAACACCGCTGTACCTCAACACACTCCCACAATGCACTGCTCCGCACAGCCACGCCACACCTGACAAGCACGCTCTTGCTCTTTCGCTCTCTCTGGGTGCTTGTACAATAGGACCCCCTGCCCCCGTTTTCTCACGTCCACGAGCCTCCGAAGGCAAAAACCTGAAACCTCTGATGGACACCTTAATCACACCTGTGAACTTTGTCAGTATTAAAACCTCCTCCGTCTTCTCGCTGGTCAAAGACCTGATGTTATGTACCTGGACATGCATATGACTGTTCTTCCCCAATAGTGACCACATCAGCATCTGGATGATGAAAATAAAATAAGGCACAAACAGGGATCTATCTCCTCTTCTGCTCTCAGCATGTCCTTCCTGGTGAATCACTGCTCTGCTTGTGTGCGTCTCAGTCGCCATCCTCTTGACAACAGCTCCACCTTCTGGTCAGACAGGGAAACAACACCAGCCGCAAAGGATTTTTTTCTATGTTAACTTCATCCCATCCTTGAATCTTGGTGTCTGTATGTTTGTGCCCTTCTTAAGCCTTTAAATATCGTTTGCAATCACAGGTCTAATGCAGGTTATTGAAGTGATACTATAGCTATAATATAACTTGGTTACCATACTGAAGTGAGAAGTTTTAGTTGGCTTTTTGTATGTAGTGTTACTCTTAGTTGCATTCAGAATTGAACAGCAGGCATCTCTGATGTTGTCGTATTTAAAGACCCCCTCCAGTGAAAATCCAGTGTTTAACCTTCTCTAACCTAAACATCTCCATGTGGTGTTTTTCATGTGCTACATGTCAGGGACAACATCAGCTGTCATCTCCATGGCTGGGCCTGTCTGCTTTTAAACTGCAGTGTACCAAGGACAGGCTGAACAACACGTTTTCAGATTGGCAGGTTTGAGACATCACAAACCTAAGGAGCCAATCCCGTTAATGGACGGGGCGACGCTACGCATATCATTATGTGTAACTTATTGCAACCACTTTGGATACTACTACTACTACTGACTACTAACGTTAACTTTACGACTACTAATTACTAAACTTCAAGCTAGCTAAGTTTCAACAAGTTGCTGCTTAACGATGGCAGAGACGAGTTTTGTTTTTGGCTGTTATTTTACGAAAAGGAGAAATGTAGCACATAGTGGGCGGGGACTATGCAGATATGGGAATTTCTAATGAGAGAGAAAGCACTATTTCTTATTTCAAGCAGAGCATCTTATGTGTCTTAAAACATGACTGGAGCTGCTCTTTAACCGTCTGTTATTGTTGTGCCTCAGTAAGTTTAACATTTACTTCTTATATTTTATGCAGTAGAGCTGATTCTAAGGCTAAGGTAGGGTCAAATTATTATAAATTACATACGCTACGCTTTGGTAATTTAAGGGCTACTTAAAGCTGCAGAGTGTACCCATTGTATTACAGAATGTAAATGTAAAGGCACTGCTCTGTCAGAGCTATCAGAGCCGGGTATCAAAAGTCAGTACTGGCTGTCTTCGACCAAGGTCAGTCTAATTAAATTCAGGAGTGTCACTCTGTAATTTGGCTCTTTGAACGGGTCAATCTGTGCTTAGCAGTAAATAAAAGCATCATTAAACTCCATTTCCTCCACCTCCCTCCTTCCTCTGACCTCCTAACACACCTTTAGTGCTACCTGACCACAGGGCTTTTGAAAGGAGCCAATAGCTGTAATTAAGAATAGAAATGGCTTTGCATACCAATGTGTGTCAAACAAAAGGCTTCATCAAGTCCTGGTCATTATGTCCCCTAATCAGCGCTAACAGCAGCTTACCTGGGAGCCCGGCTTAGGCGCACAATAGAGGAGCGTAACAATGAAAGAGGTGTGGAGGAACGTCGCGAGCATACTTCAGGACTGCAGAGGACAGCCATTCATTTAGAGAGCGCGTCTGTGTTTCACTGAGCCGCCGACATCATTAACTTTCATGAGTTTGCTGTCAGGTTTGAAAACGTGCACATTTGGGTGGAGCGGAGTTACTAAATGTGGAATTTGTCACACATGAGAAAGGAAAAGGGAACATGAGGGAGATGTTGGCTGCAAGTATTTTCCAGTTGGATAATGGAGCAGCAAAACCAACTGTGCTGAAGTCACACTTTTCCAACCGTACACACGCAGACAAACACAACAACTAAACCACATTCGCTCATTCAGGATGAAATTAAAGTTTGCCCAAATTTTCAGACTCCTGCAGCCAGTACTTTCATTGGCTATGTGTGCACATTGCACAAACTGGCCATAACAAAAACTCCAATTTCTAGTAGCATTGTTGAATGTGCCTATAAACATATACACTCTCTAGTCCAGTGTGCGTTTTATAGTCTATTTCTACTCGTTACTGTTCATTTGTCCGTCCACAGGGCTCTATTGTGCTTAAAGCGTCTCTATAATGCTCCTGTTTGCGATGAGCTGTGGGTGCATCATTAACAAAAAAGAGCACTGACTCTGTATTTGCTCCATTTCTCGTGTTTGGTAACTACTCCCCGACCTGCAGTGGACTAAAGATCTGTAGATCACGTGCTTTCCCACTTTAGGACACACACTCTCTGTTGGTGCTTATTGCCATTAGGAAGAAATAAACCTTTAGCACACTGCAAGTTATGACAATATTTATAACGTGCATGCTAGCACTACAAGTTTCAAATCTGTTGGTAAAAGTATGTTATAATAATGTAATAATATGTTATAGTAATCCCACGGCTTCTCAGCTCAGTCTGCAGGCTGCTGTGAACGCCAGGTTTCACACAGTTTTTTCTACACAGGCTTCAGAGAGCTGGCCAATCAGAGGAAAGTGGGCTTGTAGTGGGCGGGGTTTCTTAAAGGGACAGAGCTGGCTGAGTCGTTTCAGGCAGAGGCTGTAGAGGGCCTGCACAGAGCACCAGTGTGAGAAAAATGAGGAGTTTTAACTGTAAATTATGCTAAGCTAGTCCACAGGTATCACAGAGAGAAATATGAAGCTTAAAGGTAACATAATGCCCCCCCTTTAACAAGTTTTGTGAGTTTTTAAGTCCAGTATTCTATGCACCTCTCTCGGTTCAAAAGCCACAAGACAGACGGTCTGCATCGTGTTTCAGGGTTCGACTCGCTATTTAGTGCTATAATAACAAAAACTCCACATACTATTAAGTGTGGCGAAATCAGAAGAGACACAGATCCTTTGTCGTCTTTCCACTTTGACTTTTAGCTGTATGCTTTTTCATTGTCGTCTCCATGTGTCCTGCTTCTGGCTGGCCAGATCTGCTTTGGAGCACCACGCTTACTAAATGTGCATCCCACTGTTTATATGTAAGAGTGCTTTCCCCTAGTGTCAGTCATCAGAAGACTCTAATCGATCAATTATCTTTTATGTTAAATTTTAGATTCATTGTCTACTTGTGTGTTTTCATTGGTTGTCATGTGCCATGTGCATGGTTTATGGGAGCTCACACATCACATAGTCGCGACGTGTCTACTCTGGCAGTTTTCATCCCAGCTGTGTCTGCTCGTCCTCCTCCTCCTCCTCCTCTTCGCCTCTGCTTGCTCTGCCTCACCTGTGTTAGCCGCGTCTCTCTCCTGTGAACCCCATTGTTCATTAGTTTGTTTGTTCTCTTTCTTCTCTCTTTCCCCCCTTTTCTTTTCTCCTCTTGTCCCCCGTCTGTGTACCTAGGCAGCCCATTGAGTAACTTCTTTGACGTAATAAAACAACTTTTTTCAGACGAGAAGAACGGACAGGTGCCGTACCCCTCAGGCACGCCCTCCAAGCGCTGCCCCTCGCCCATGCACGTCCGGAGGCACGAGCCGGAAAATAATGACACCAAATGCCCCGCGGCGGGCCGGGACAGAGCCAGGTTGTCGCTGGCGTCTGTGGGGACACAGGAGGAGTCTTAAAACCCATCTCAGTATCTCTAACGCAGGGAGATTAAGCTCTCTGTGTGAAGCTAGATGTACAGAATCATTTATGGACTTTTTTTATATAGATAGAAATATATTGAGAGATATTTTACGAAAGAAAACTGCACATACACGCAAACACACACTCCCCCTTCCACCCCCACCATCATCATCCACCCCGAACATCCAATCACCTGTGCTCTGTTTCTGCTCCCTTGCTGCTAACCTGTGTGATCACCTGACTTGTTTCTGATACCAGGAATTATCCAGAAAACCTATTAAGTCCCTCCTCCTGCTCCCCGCTCCGTCAACCCTCCTTCAACCAACCCTCTCCACCCCCCCGTGCGCGCCGAGACAGAGAGAGAGAGAGATGGACATTTGTTGACGGAGGACTGCTTTTAGAGGTGCGCCGAGAGGGTGGGGGTTACCATGGAAACAGACCCTTCATGTGCAGACTTCTGCCTTCATCTCCCTCCGAGCCCCTTCTCCACCTCTGGCAGTAGAAGTAGATGAAAATACCTTTAGTGTCCCCCTCATCTGAGAAATACACAAACACACGTGCACAAGTAACACACACATCCTAACGACGCAAGAACACACACCTCTCTCTCCGACCAGCCGCTTTTCCTCTCCTCGAGCATCAATTGGGAATTTTACAAAGACACTACACACTGAACAGACACATGCATACACGCACAGGTCCAGTATGCACTGAAAACTCTGGGATGTATTCACATGAACAAAAAGAAGACACACAGACTGGTTCAGAGGAGGAGAGAAGGGGGAGGAGTTTCGTGGAAACGCCCCCAAACAGCCGACGCGGACGCTTGCTGGATTGTATTTCTTTGCTTTTTAATGTACTTTGGGTTTAAAATACTAACTGACTTTATTAGACTTAACTCTATTGCTGCAAAACGGACTGGAATTGTGATTTCAGAGAGGAGAGGGGTGAGAGCAGAACGGGGCGAGGGTGGGGGGAGATGATATGATAGTATAGGGTTGGTGGGAGGGACACGGGTGGGTATGTGGGTATTTAAAATGAATGATCTATTCTGTTGTACAGACTGATATCATTTCTTATGTAAAAAAAATGAAATGTCTAGTTGTGAGACGATGTTTAGATACCATAGGTGGGGTTGGTAAACCTGCGCCTGCCACATACTGTTCTTTTAAACTCTTCTGTGTACTTTTGTTACATGATCATTTCTGTCTCTGTTTGAACGACCTAATAATGATCCAAACATTCCTGTTTGTGTAATCTGCAGCACTTTGTCTCTGGTTTTGTCCATCTATACCTCTCTCTTAGACTCTCATACCAGCAGTAGGAGTAGAGGAACAAAAAAAAGCTAACGTGATAAAAATGCAACTGTGGATATTTTTGTATTTCTGTCCTTATTTATTCATGTCTGTTCATCTCACTGTTGGATTTCCTAATTTATTATAACTTGGCTATTTATATGAACAAAGCTGTTAGGTCAGTTGAATGTTATTTATTACCCTCTTGTGTGTTCGTAAATGGGGCAACATTTGAAGAAAAAAAAAGACTTTTTTTCTTTTTTTTGTTCTGAATTTAACAGAATTATGTGAACATGGACAAGTCACAAATTCTCTTTTCCCTCGTGTCTGTGAGGAGGGGAAGAGAACTTGTGGGGACTCTTGGAAAAAAATGATTTACCAGTAATTTAAGAATGTAGACTTAGCCTCTTTTTGGAGAGGAAATATGCTCTTCTATTGATATTTGTCAGTTTCATATTATTGTGCTTGTAGGCCAGGCCTGAGGAGACGGGACGCCACAGATCCCGATCTTCTTCTTCTCTTTGTAAATAGACAGACAAACCGTTGGGGGTTGATTGTCTTCTCAACCATGCTGGGGATTCCTGCTCTATGCTTTTAGCTTGTATTGCTGTGTGCATGTCAAACATGAGCTTTTCTTTGCATGGCTTTAGTGTTCATGTTCCATGCCAAACTCTCTCCTTCTCTCAGCCTTCATCGACCCTCTCTTTCTGCAAAACTACCTTTGAACTGCCCCTCTGCCCCTCACTCTTCACCCTCTCTGATATTATTTCCAGCCTTTTATTTTTTTATTCTTCCCCACGCTCCTGCTAATCCTCCCCTTCCTCCTCCTCCTCCTCCTCCTCGTCGTATCTTGTGCACAAAGTTTTTGAACGATGCTTCCTTTACTCTGTACCTCTCTCTGGAAGGCTCGGAGGTCTGGGCTCTCTCCACCTGTGTGGTGGAAGAGGCACAGTGAGGGGATACCGGTACACAAACACAAAGCAATACCCTATTGTTCACCCTCCTTTCTGTTTTCTACAATGGGAAGCTAGCAGCACCAAGGACATGTGATCATTCTGAGGCCCAGAGCGGGTCTTTTGGACAGAGCAGGAACAAAACTGACTGATGTAATCCCCATATCAAATAACTGTGAGCATCTTCAGTGCTGAAACAAATAAACTCATTAAGTTATGGTGTTTGTGTTTGCCTTCTTTGTGGCTACATGTTTGTGTAAGTGCAGACCTGGGGCTAAGTATTCTTAGTGATTTTAAACTGCCATATGTTCAGGGTTTAATTTATATCAAGTTCTACGGTGTTACCCAGATGTAATAACTTTAATTTCTTGCTTCACTATCCCCGTTTATTATTGTTTTTATTGCACATGTAATGACTGATATTTTGTAAATGTGTGCTGTAAATTGGGAGTTATCTTGGATTTTAGGTAAGTACATACAGTAATGAAATGTTTAGAATAATGTAAGCAGTACTAATCTCTATTTACGGATTCTACATTGAAATGTAGAATCTGTAGGCAGGGAAGTGGATTTTAGGGATGGCAAGAGTTCTGGTTTCGGTTTGTACTGTGCTTGTAATTGAGCAATCACCTATCAGCAGGCTGCAGTGTATGCAGGAAAAAGAGGCTGTGTGGAGAGCAGAAGCAGGTGGAAAATAATGCGCCATAATGACATCCCGGCTGGACCATCAGCGGTCATCTGACAACGATTTACCTTCTTATTCATCTCTATAAACATCTGCATGCTAACAGCAAACAATCCGTTCTAGATCTAAAATTCAACTTGAGACAAATTCCCTTGAAGCCGTTTAGTGTTCAGATTTCCCGACTTCCTTGAATGCATCAGAAATGATTGTTCCGACCTCCGTTCACCAAACGAGCATTTTAAAAGTAGTTTTCTCCTCTTGAGGACAGACCTGACAAAGCTTTATTTTTACTTTTTACAAATCTGCATAATGATGTTGTAATTTGGCAAAGGTAAGACCCGTTTATTAAATAAATGACATGAACAACTGTTTACTTTTCTGTAAACAATGCAGCACGCAGAGAAGGAAGTAGTTTATCGCTACACGCCCCATATATAAACCTTTTTTTCCCGGAGGCTATATCTTAGTCAGACTATAGCCGATAGGATAAGAGATTGAAGCAGTACAAATAAAAAGGCTTGTTTACCAGGTTTATTACAATATTCAGCATGAAAACAGACTTTATGTCGTCCAAATCCCACGTTGGATTCTGCTGCTGTACCTTTTTAGAAGCATTAAACCTCAGCATACATAAGCTTAATTAACTGTTAATGTACCTGGAAAAACAACAGCTAAATAAAAGCAACTTTTCAACAATAATATTAATAATTTGCTGCGATTAAAAAAAACAAAATAAAAAGGGAACACCCCGATAAATACTCTCACATCTGTTTTTTCCTCATTAAATAGAAAACGTCCATCCCACTCTTCAGTAAGCGTTTTGTTTCTCTTGTCGTACTTATTAAAAATAGAAAATAAAAACGTACAGTTACGTAAAAAGTACATGTGTTAATCAGAAGCTCACGTCAACACTGGAGGCGCAGAGTTAACGTCCTTCCTCCCACTCTGCATTATTAGTTTGAAGGTGATGCCAAAAGTCCAGCATGGCCGCCTCACACGATTCTTTAGTATTTGCTTCAGTCGCTTTAGTAGCTTCAGTCAGAAACATGAGGCTGCGTTCATCCCAATCCTCCCAGACAATTATTTATTGTGCCACTTTCGTCCATTAGAGGGCAGCAGTGTTTCACTTTTCAGAGTTCCACCTGTTGCATCCATCTGTTGCTTCTCCATTTAAGCTTCCCGAGCCTCGGAGGAAAACATCACATTGTCCAATTTTCTCTTATAAACATGCTGTAAACTGCAAGAAATGGCAAGATGGAGTGCTTGGCACACAATACAAAACACTGAATTGTCAGAGTGAGTTAAATCACTGAGCTGTGTCCCAGTGTCAAAGAACTGAGGAAGTTATTTATCACCTGATGTAGGAAACATCTGTGCTCAAAGTTTATAAAAGGCCTTTTTAAGATCTGATCCTGAATCAGTGATCAACTCCCACGTTCTTTACTCTGTGTCCTCTGTCCTCAGCAGCTGTCCTCTTGTCCTCAGACTCGTGAGGTGACATGGAGAGAGCGTAATCTTTGGGCGAGGGTGGCCTCCAGCTCCTCCAGAGGCGAGTCTCCCCGGCTGTGAACCAGCGTAGACGTGGAGTTGTTTCCCTGTCGGGCAGCGGGGGGACCCAACAGCAGGCTCCTGAAGGCCTCTTTCTCCAGAAGAGCAGGCATCTGCTGCAAGAAGTAACTTTCACAGAACGAGCTCAGCTCCACTGAACCATGGACCTGGGATAAAGAGAGGACACAGTTTTGTTGCCATATTAAAAAGACATATGTTAAGTGCTGAAAAAACTAACTTTACTTGTCATTTGTCATGTAATGATGTCTTTAGTTCAGCAAAATGATGTGTGGAATAAGTTAGTGAGTAACCTGAGCTACAGAGAGCACGCTTCTAATTTGCAATGCTCACATAACAGTAAATCATGATCCAGGCTTCGCAGTGTGCGTTACCTTAGCAGTCTTGTAGATGCCGACTGCATTGTCCAGGTTGATGTGCTGAGAGCACATGAGTTCACAGTGTCTTTGTAGCGCCCCCAGCTGGAACAGACTGGCAGCTGATAACAACTGCAGGAGGAATCATAAGCACATGTTGGCACGGGAGAATACTGTCTCATATTTCATTAAGTAACACAATAAAAGCAGCGGTGAGGATGGTGACGGATGCAATAATATGATTTGTAAAACATTGGCTGCATTTTACTGCCTTTAGCCATCTACAGTTAAAAGCTTTTCTCTGCATGAAAGCAGTTTAACAGCTCAATAGAGCGATGTAATGGATCGCACTATGTTCTTTGTTTTTAGTTGTAGTCAGGGTTCATCTAGGGATTGATGTGATCAAGAATTGACTTTTCTTTAAACCTTTTCAAAAGCGCTACATGTGTACTGCATTTACAGGGTGTTACTGTGCATTGCGGAGAAAACATTTGCTGGTGGAGAGGCACAGCTTGGAAACAAGTTGCTGTTGTTTGTTGTGTGTACAGTGCACATGCTCATTCATTAGATCTTTTACAAAACAGTTTCTCTCACTTTTAACCTTTTGTTATTTTGTTAGCTCAAGTAAATTTAACTTCAATGTCTAATGAGACATTTTATTTTGTGAACTAAAAACCAGTGGAATTTCAAAGATTTCCAACGCTGCACACAACTACTGAGGTACACTGAGTATATATTTAGTGGTTCTCACCTCCAGCAGGTCAGGAACATTATTCTTCAGTGACTCTGTTCCTCCACAGTAAAGGTATGACATCATGATCTGCAGAGAGGTTAAACATCTCATTTAGGAACAGGTAAGTACAGTAGATTGGTTTATTTTGTCACCACTACGATACAGAAAAGGTATTTCTATCAGGGTATATTGAGCATAAATGTTACCTGGAAAATGCTGTACTTGATTTCACTGATCTCGATCTCCTTGTTGGGGCTTCCATCTGGTCCAGAGGATGCCAACAGGGACTTGAATCTGAAATAACACAAATATCTTAAGACAAACCCTTTGAAATGACCACTGTCATTTAGCACTGTAGGTAAATATATGTTTCTGTCCAGTGTGAAGCTGTGTGCACTCACCTGTCAGAAGCTGTGATCAGCAGGACTCTGTGGCCGTAGAACGGTTTCCCCTCCACCACAAATGTCACATCTGACATCTCCTGGTTATTCAGGAAATGAGGGTCTGTAGGAGAACATATCTTATTACAACTCCACTCACAAAAAGGGATGTTTTTTCTCTAGTGATATTTTAACAGACCAAATAATGAACTAATTAGTCAGAAATAATATCTGCAGATGAGTTAAAAATGAAAGTTTTCTAAAAAATGTGTATCTACATTAAAACTCAGCTTTGTCTTTATAAGAAGCATATTTTCTTACCCAACTGTGCTGACAGAGTTGCCTTCTTATCTGGGACGGCTGGAAGAGGTGCCGGGCCAAAGCAGTGACTAAAAATAGTCGCCAACTGCTGTATGATGGCATCATTCTGGAGGAGAGTGACAGGACGGGGAGGCGGGTGTTATATCACACATCTAAACTCATGTCATGCTGATACATGAAGAGGAGGACAAGCAGGTACACGGAGGTTTGGTGTTGTATAATACCTTGGTGGTACGTAGGATACTGAACATCAGAGGCAGGCCTACAGTGACCAGCTCCTGGCAGTAGTCCTCCTCCCTGATGGTGGTGAACTCTCTGAGGAGCGAGAGGGTCACCCCTGCTCGGGACTGCAGCTGCGCACAACGCAGAGACTCCAGCCACACGTGTAGTTTCCATGGGACACCTAAGTACAAAAAATGCTGTTTAGTTTTTAATGTAAACACAATCTGAAAAGTTGGACTATTGTGTTCTTGCTGTCTGGTAGTTACCCAAAGCTCGCAGCTCCATGGTGACGTCCAGGTAGCCGTGCTCAGCGCTGTAGTAGCTGGCCTCCTGCAGAGCCTTCATCCTGGCCTTGCAGAGCCGCGCTATGCCAACCTCAGGCTGGGCCCCGGGGCCAGAGGACAGAGTGGGGAGGGGGGAGAGAGGGAGGAAAGGACAGATCCCGGCCTCCTCACCCTCCACCCCCTCAGCTAATATCTCCTCCAGAGACAGGACATCCTCTTTGACTTGCTGCGGCTGAGTCAGTAGCTTTCTCAGCACGTTCCTGACAAGATAAATGGGAGGAAGAAGGGGGAGAAGAAAGAGGACGAGGAAGGAAGGGAAGGAAGGAAAGCATGAAGACATTAATAAATGTCCAAACTGCAGCACTTACATCCATTTCTGTGACCCTGCACCCTCCTCTCTGATTACATAATCTGTCACCCTCACTGAGGAATGTGAAGTGTTGAGTCTACATTGTGTTCACACGTACACACAGCGAACAGGTGGAGATGTTTACGCTGCCAGTTGGTGTTCAGAGACAGATGGACTTTGAATGGAAAGGAGACTTTTTATACTTTCAAGGTCTCCCTTTCTACCTCATGACAAAGGGATAAATCTCTCCTAAAAGCTTCGACACAGACTCAGGTCAAGTTTAATTGAGGAGTGCTGACATCGTGTTATTTTTTTCCTGTGTTACTTTTCTTCCCTGCAGTTCAGAGACTGAAAGCAGGCAGTTTTTCAGAGCCTTTCAGGAGCACCTGTTGAGAACAGGCGGTCTACAGGTCAGACTGCGGGGTGCATACCTGTGTCCGTGTGCGGCTGCGTGACTGAAGCAGTTCATGTCTTCATAGAGAGAGGATGTGAGAGCGTTTCCATCGTGGGTTTTTGATAAGGGGTCTGCGCCTCGGGCAAGGAGCAAACTCACCATCTCGTAGTTGCCTGAAAAGAACATAAACAGTCATTTACACACGGATGCAGATTTTAAAAGTTGTTCATGCCAGTGTCCAACGTATATATCCTTAATACTTTTAGCTATCTATTTTCCCCCTCTGGTGCAGTCGGCTCAGTCTGTCCTAATTGTTAACATTTTTATGGTTTCATTTTGAGTTTTTTATTGCCTATCTTAGAAATAAATTGTGTTCTCACACACTAGATGTCTTATTTCTTGCCGTCTTGCTGTTACTGCTGCAACCGTTAACTTTACCCGGGGACAGGTTAAGTTTTACGATTTTATTTTGCATTTCCAAACAAGCAAACCCATTCATACGAGGCCCTGTTTACACACAGCCGTAGCTGCTATGTAAGGGTATGTGTCTCTTTTACTTCAGCTATGTGTGGCTCTTAGATGATCCCACAGAGGAATGCTGCCCCAGAGGCTTCTAAGCAACCACAGGCAGCACTCTGCTGCTCTCACTGTGCCTTCATTTACCCTGATGTGTCACTCACAACTCAATCCTGGGCTATTCTTGGTGGCACTTTGCAAATCTAACACAGATAATTTGCAGAGAATGACTTAAATGAATTAATCACTTCCTTTGTTTGACCCCTGACAGACTCTCTGCTCGTGTAGGAGGCAGTAATTTAGTTACCATAAATCAGACTGGCTGTATGTAGGGCAAGCATCTAACATCAGCTGTGCCTTGTGTTGTGGTATGTGTGTGTATGTTGGTTTTTATGTGTGTGCACGTGTTTGCCCACCTGCTGCCGAGGCCAGCTGCAACGGGGTGTCCGCCGTACTCTCCTGCCCGTTGCGGACTGCGGCCCCCTCCACGTTGGCCCCCGCATCCAACAGAAGCTGCAGAGACACACCACATCTGTTATACTGAGCGATGTTTGACATCCTGTAACTCATTTATGGCCTGACCTCCGACCTCACATATGTCAGTCAACTTTTGAAAGTATAACATCACAGTCATGGTTAGCTTTTAGAGATGGTATGTACATGTTTGTGTGTGTTTCTAACCTGCACAACAGAGATGTGTCCGTGCAGCACAGCGAAGGTGAGGGCCGCCCAGTGTCGGCTGTCAGGATGCACAGACGGGTGCTTCGGGGAGCATGGTGGAACCTGGCAGCACAGAAAAGCCCAAAGTTTCATTCACTGTTATAAATGTAGGAGTTTACATACCATGTTACATTTACATAAATGTGTCCATATGTTGCAATTGTTGAAGCATATTTACCGCCACGTCAAGGTTGGCCCCGGCATCGATCAACATCTGGACTAAGGCCTCGTCTCCAGCTGCACAGGCGTACATCAGAGGAGTCATCCCCTGAGAGAAGAAGGAGTGCATGAAAGAGGAGAAACAGATACATGAAGTGCTGCTACAAATATAAGTACAGATTTGTTATGCAGCAATATTCCTGTCAACGCTCTACAAAGAGACAGATGTTCAGTACCTGGTCGTCCATGCTGTTGACCCCGTCTGGCCCGAGCAGATCGATGGCTTGCCCGATGAGATCTGTGCGTCCGCAGTTGAGCATCCGAAAACCCAAATCTAGATGGAACTTGTCCGTGGCAGCTTTGGAGTCCAGACGCTTGAAGGAGCTAAAGCAACACTCAGGCCTGAAACAGACACAAACAAAGTGATTAATACATGACCTGTTCACCCTCAGGGTAACTGAGTGAACCTGGGAAGAAACACCTTTGTTCCCCACCCAGACAGATAAAAGATAAGACACAGAGCGACAGTAGTTTGTTTCAACCCTGCGTGCACTGTACATTTGCATCGAATGGTTTTCTTTTTATTGTGAGAGGTTAATGAGCCACATTAGAGTCAGCAAACAGACATTAATCTACTGTAGACGACGGTGTGTAATTATTTATTAGGGAGAACTAATTAACGTACAATCCTATAGTGCAGAGGTTAGAGGAAACGAGTCTGAGAGCACAACGCTGTCTGAGCAATAAAGATTTAGTTTCCTTTAAAATAAAAAGAATGACCTCATTAACACACAAATATGAGGTTACACTGGACTCAATAAAACCTAAATTAGATGTTTAAATTGATTTGTTTGGCAATGTTAACTTTCATTTGTTTTATATTACAGACAATAGTGTTGCTGCTTCCAACTGGAGCTCAAATTGCTGTGTGTAGTATAGAAAGGACAGACAGAGGCTACGTTCACACTTCAAATGTGGGCCACTTTTACGTCACTGTCAATCGACATTCGTCACACTTCTGCGCTGGCGGGAGTCAAACTGTAAATATAAACATTAAAGAAATCTTGGCTCTGACTCCACGTCCACACACACCTCCGTACTGAAGTAGCAGCTATTGCTCCACAAGAAGCCACAATTAAAAATGCAGCTCTCTTTCTCCTCGTCCTCCTCCTCGTCCTCGGTATCATCTGCTGTTGAATCCGCGGCGCATCAATTTAGACATGAAACCGTAAACACTGACTTCCATGGCACTCATGTTTGTTCACGTACAACAACGTGCTGCGTATAGTCTTTGTTATTGTTCTTTTGCGCATGCGGGTCACTTCAGGACTGTGACCAGTTCACACTGCAATTCACACTGATATTGGCCACATTTTAAAAATAATGTGAACAACCAAAGTTAAAAATCTGAGCAATAAATCGGAATTGAGCACTAACGCTTGCAGAGTGAACGTAGCCTTAAGCCCCTTTCCCACGGGCCAAAAATGTCGCTAACATCCGCCTTTTTCGCTGAATGGGAAAGGTTACAATCGGCAGTAGACCCTGGTAATTATCGCTTTGGCTCCGATCGGCATTAATGGGAACACAAAACCCATGTCGACACGCTAATCTCTGCTCCCTTTCCAGCACGATGCTCGGTCGGTAACTTCTTCGACTCCTTGTCATCTCAGATACAATTTTCGCCCATCTCCGTCCGAGCAGCGCTCGAACATCCTTCCAAATTTGTCTGCGCCGAGTTTGATAAACAGACTGAATCAGTAATAGATTAGGATAGACTGAAAGGAGTATACTTCACTGGCAATGGGAAAAGAGACCTGCGTCAACGCACTAATTTCGGTGGGAAAGGGTGTGTGTGTGTGTGTGTGTGTGTGTGTGTGTTCTCATTTACTTCAGCTGTCTTGGTTCACAGTCGAGTCCTGAGAGGAGTAGCCTTGCGGTCTGTCTGACATCATCACTGTCCACCAGTAGACTCTTGCGATGCTCGGCGTGAACGATTGCCACCCTCATCCACTCCATCAGAGGTGGCAGCAACAGGAAAGGCCTGTGAAAAAGATAACATGCATAGGTACATTAAAATCTGTATAACACACATAAAGCTTAAAGTTGTAGCTAACTGTCGTGTAAATGTAGCCCCCGGAAACTGATACGGTAAAGCAGTAAGACGTGATCTCACTGTGCTGAGTGGGAGATTTCCCCACTCATGATTCAGTCATAGCGATAGGGAACTCATAAACTGTCTTTAACCGGATGACTTACGTATGTCTGGCTGTACTTCCCCTCCGCCTGACCACTGAACACTGAGTCACACAAACCCTGTCCAGAGCCCCTCACCTCCTCTTATCGCACATGTTTCCTAGCTTTATATTTCATTCGCCACACCTGCGAGCACGCACACTCAGAAACCAGATGTGTACATATACATGACTAATCAGTTTCTATGTAATTTGCCGGGCTGTGCAGTTAAACATTAGCTTTCTTCGTCAGTGAGAAGTGACAGGCGATGAGAGCAGAGCTGTGACTTCATCTCTGCTGCAGTTTGATAAACAAAATACTGCAGTGGCTTCTGAATAATCAGCCTATTTTTAAACCAGCTGGAGCAGAATAAACCACCTCAGGGAGCAGAAGAAAGGTGCAGCACCCTGGCATTCTTATTAGACGCTTTCAGTGATCACAACCAGACAAAAAAAACAGCTCAAGGAAGGGAAAGTAAGTGAAACTAAAAAGCGAGGGAAGGATTAAAATAGAAATGATAGACAGGATTGACCTGAGCCTGAGAGAACAAGAGGGAATGTTATTATGGAGGAGAAGCAGTCTTGTAAACATTAGTGGAGGAATAAAAGAGAGCAGAACACAAGGTCTGCTGTGAACGTGGCGTTCTGAAAGTCATCTGGATTATTTGACTGCTCTCTTTCTGTCTGTCTTCATTGTCCTCCTCCTGTAGCCGTTCTTCTAACACCCTTTACAATCCACTGCAACGCCGCGTCTGGCCGGTTATCTGCTATTAATCCCTTCTTGTCTGTGCCTTTCTCTCACCATATGTGCCTGTGAACAATGACACATTACTGCGAGTGTTATTGTTCTTTGCTGTTACACCTATGTAGCCTTAATCAAAGTGTGTTAATGATTGTTTGAACACCGTCTCCGTGTTATCAGGAGAAACGGAGCTGCCTTTCTCCTGCTGTGATGTTATTCTTAGCGGTGGCCTCGCCTTTGTTCTGAGGAGATGCAAATACTTTAATGCATATCATGAATACAGATGGAGCATGGAGCGGTATACAAGCATATAGCTCCGTAGTGTGCATGCTATAGGGATTGTAGTTACTGTTAATGAGCACTGGGACCCCTTGTTGTGTTTACTTTGAGAAGCTACCTGTGGTTTCCTATAGAACAGCCCCTTCTGTGCAACAGCACTTTATCTTTATTCAATCAATGCTTTGTTAATAATGCATATTGTAAAGTGCCCCTTCTCTATTTTATCTGAAGGCTTCATAAAGCAAATATCAGACTTTTAAATGCCTTACTTAACGTAACATGAAGCCGAATTTGACACCACTTAAACGTTGTCCAACTGATACACACAAGCTAAAGGAAGCTTTTCATCAGCTTTATATTGACTTTAACAAATAAGATACGACAAGTCGGCATTAAATAAGACCATTTCAGACTTGCTGTCCCCTCTTTCTGTCCGGAGTATCTTCTAGCTTTTCTGTCAAGTATCTCTTAAAGGAGCAGTTCCCCCCTGGAAAAAGCCGCTGTCAGTCAAAGCTGGTGTTCTCTGTAATCGATAGAAGCAATAATATTTGAAATTGGCGCCACAGTTGTGGAGAAAGTTGTACAAACAGCTTGTGGTTTCGCCCATTCTACATTCCTACAACACCCAGCATGCATTGCGCCCCTCCCTCTGAAAGGAACGGCCCAGTGAGAGACGCTGGAGTGAAATACTACCGTTTTGCTGCAGGCACGGCTGAGAGCAGTACAGACTCTGAAACACGATGAGAATATACCGGTGGATCGTCTAAAAAATCTTCAGGTCTGCAGTCTACATTTCAAACCTGACGATTCTGAAGAAGACATGACATCGGAGGCGGGCGTCCTAGATTGAGGAAGTGTAGTTTAGCAAGTTTTCCAGGGCCCATTGGACAAGCAGATAGCGTCCTCCAAAGGCACAGAGCCAAACTGCATTGCTTTTCTACCATAATGGCATTAGCTCCCCGTAATAGCATGACAGGACTGAGGTTAAAAAATGGCGAACTAGCCCTTTAAATAACCGCATTGAATTTTAAACCTGCTGTCCCCTCCTTCTGTCCGTTTTATCTTCCAGCTTTTCTGTCAAATATTTCTTAACTGCTTTATCAGACTGTGATCAGTCAGGAGGAGGGACCCTGCTGTCGCCCAGGCGTGACGGTTAACAAGCAGACAAGGGGCTGATGGGATGGAGGAGGAGCAGGAGGGGCTAAATGGGTCTGATAGATGCAAATAAGGAGAGTTGAAGTGTTTGGGAAACGGCTGGGAGGCAGGTGGGGCCTGTCCTAATGAAGACGGGGGGTTGGGTGGCAGTTTGGAGAGTGATAAGAAAGTCATGTCGGGGTGAGGAGGAGCTTGGGAATCAATGTTATTGTGCTAATGGGATTCACTCAACACAAACTGGGCTGTGTGGGTCTGTGCATGTGTGCAAGTCCATCTTCCTGAATGCCAACCTGCTTCTTTACTGCATGCTTCCAGGCGTGCACATGGCACTGGGACTAATCCAGAGCTAAAGCAGCTCCAAACAACCGTCACAAGCTTTTAACACTTATTGATCCATAAGAGAGATTTTCTGTATCCTTCACAGCATTTCACAGCCTGTGATTAAGTGAGGAAAATGTAATAAGAATAATCACCATTCTCCTCTCATCGCCAGAAAATAAAATACTTTAGCTGCAGCTTTCAGACCAATTAACCTTTACTGTTGGACGAGTGTGTGTAGACAATATATACACAAAAAATACCAATCACCACCAATTAACCAAGGCCATATGTGTGTACACACCTTTGCCAGTGGCCCACGACTCCAGACAGATGGAGCGTGAAGCTCTGGCCCCTCTCCCACAATTCATTGCTCCCTCTTTTTCTCAAGCCCTTCTCCCTCTGTGCCCCTCTCATCTGACCCCTGCGTCTGGGTTATACCCCTCAGCCTGAAACACAAACTTCAGCTTGGTCAGAGAGTCAGTGCGACATCAAAGCGGAGACGCCTCTTCACACTGAAACTAGATAGCGCTTCTGGCTAGCCGTGTGACCCCCACATGCTAAGGCTGCACACTGAGAACAGCAGGATGTAGACACACACAGACTTAGACACACAAACTTTCCCACACACAGGAGCACGTATAAATGTTGGATCTGATTCATGGCACCTTTTCTCGCCGCCACCTGGCCGCTCGGCTCAAATCGTGGTCAGGTGTGTTTGAACTCTCTGACATGAAAGCAGAGACTTTTCACCCTGCTGCACTGGTCACATATGTCCTGAGTGTCATTTGTCCTGAAGCCAATGTTGTTAAGAAACTTCAATGAGGTCTTAAAGCAGACCACGTCATGTGCTGCAAAGGGTCAAAGTTAACCACTGATCTCGAGTCAGATTACTCTCACAAAAGGCTCCATACGGGGAGGCGTAACCATATCTGATGTATTTGTGGTTAAAGAGAAGCCCCAATGGCTACTTCTTATCACAGCAACACATCTATCCATTAGTGCTGCCTTCCATCCGCTGAGGGAAGCAGCAGGGTCAGGGTGGTCTGTTCAGTAGTTCTAACATTAAATAGATTATTTAATATTGGCAGCACTCAAACAAAGTTGTAATTCTCTGTGCTGTGGCTTCAAAAGTGGAGTTGAAGTCGACATATAGGCTCTGGTGCCTGCCTCACACTTAATGCAACACCACCGGTAACAGCTACGTCTGAGCACCAGATTTAAAGGATCATAACAAAAAGGGCGTCTCTCTCCGAGTCCTGACGATTCTGCAACAAGGCTCTCGCCAGTCTCCCTATAATGTTTGATGATGTGGCCCACACAGATTTGGCGGTTTTGGGTTTCCACCAAAGATTCTTATAAAGCTTTCAATAGAGGGTGAGCCCGAGAGATTGAGAGGCCCGTTGAAGGAGAGAAGTGCGCTCGCTTTGTAATCACTTCCAGGTTTGCTCTGCTGTACTACCTGAGTCTGACATGCTAACATCTACAGTCCTACAGAGAGGCATGTAGGGATGTCTAGAAAGAACAAGAGAAAGTTGCAGATGTTTCAATGTACGATGATAAATTATTTCATCCTGCACACATGAACCAGGCTGATATACAGCCGGCATATAAAACATCTGAGGATTTAAAGAAACAGTCAGGAGAGGGGTTTATATGTGTTCGGTTCTCTTTGATGCTAATGAGGAGCCCACCTTTGCCCCATCACACTGTGTCTGTTCACTATTAAATGTATGGGAGCCAGCTGGCTGTGTGCGTACGCAGGCTCATGTGTGGAAGTATCTGGCTGACTCTCCCAGAATCATCTTTCATGTTATTCCCTCATCATTACTTAACAACGACAAACAGGTACGTTTCCAGAGGTTATCACCTTAACTGAGGAAAACAAACACACAAACATTCAACCTATTAATCACAGCCCGCTGAACACACTAAGAGGGGGCTGCATCCCATTTGTAGGTTGATTGCAACCTTTAGACAGGCCTCCATACATCAGTATAAAGGTGTAATTAACCTTTACACATAAAAGAGCCCTTTCTACGGACATGGTAACTTATAGTTACTCTACACGCACACACACACACACACTCAACATGTGTCTGAGTGTTTTTCTCTGCGAGGGCAGAACCCAGATGTGTGGGCAAGCTGCAAGTACTTTTCTCTCACACACACACAATTGTAAGTAACAGTGTTACCTTCACAGTTTGCACAAGTCTCTCGAGCTTGTTTAACTGAATCTCATCATTATGGAACTGTAAACTGCTGTGAGTTTTATACATTTGTTTTGGAAGTAAAGAGACATGACTCAGATCAGGTTTACTGTTCTTTCTGTGGAAACCCCATAAAATGAAACGTAATTTCCTGAGACTTATTAAAAAATGTTGAAACCAAAAACCGAACACTTACAAATATAAACTTGATTCTCGTCTTTGCACTCAGGATGTCAATATATTTTAACCATTTGTCTCAGGACTGAAAAAACACAAGAATTACCATAATTGTTCTACAAAGGCGACCCGAGGAAGATCTGAGGAGAGCCTAACAGAATTACAGACCATTAGCACCTCCTAAAATCCCTCAAACCACCAGTCTGCAATCTAATTAACACTCTAAAGGTGCAATTCTACCTTCTATCAGACTAACATTAGCACCTGGAGTCCTGCTTACCTGTAATTTACCTACAGACAATTAACACTTCAATGACCAGAGGGAAATACGGTAAAGAATGGCTGAGAAAGAGAGGCGCTCTGGGAAGAAGCTGCTCACTTGATTAGAGCCTGGATGTTTGTGTTAATTAATCAAATTTCCGTCACCCTAATAAACCGAATTATTTTGAATAACACATCTAATAAGAGGAATAAAACAGCGACTGGAGATGATGGAGTGTGGATACATAACCTAACAGGAAAGAAAAAAAACCTCTGCATGTGTGATTAGAGCTGTGATTTCACTGCCTGCTTGGCTCGTCACGCATGACTCCCACCTCTCTTTGCTAAGTGCCATGCGTGGGGGATCCAAGTTGGGATTCTCCATGGACTCCATTTGCGGGCAGCGCAGGAAGTAGTAAAGGGTGTGGAGGGCGTCCGGCGACCAGGACACGGGCTGCTGGGGACGGGCATGACGGGCGGGGCTCAGGCCTGGGCGCACTGAGCTCAGGCGCTGCATGTGGTGCATGGCGCGGGACACCAAGTCACCTGGAACAGAAGATGTGAGAAAGATTGGATTAAATACATTTGATCAATCAGCAGTGGAAAGTTGGTCCTGAAATTACAAAGTGGCGCATTATAGAGGTAAAACAAGAGTCCTCAGTGCTCCGTATAAACCCTGTTGGCTCCTAATCCTACTGGATTTCCCCTTTTCCAAAACCACTTATATTCAACCTTCCTTTAATCATTACTCTCTCTCTCCATGTCTCTAGTGGTATCTGCCATTAGCAGCGTCATTATCAGTGAGCACAGCCAGACGGCCAGTCTAAACAACCATTCATCTTTAACCGCTGAAGGAGTTAATGGGCTAAGAGACAGTTGATCACAGGCTCTAATGAACCGCTCAACTGTTTCTATATTGACGCATTTCAATCACAGCACTCAGCTCGGTAAGGTGGAACGGTGGGTGTCAGACGCATGATAAAATCAAGGTCAAGATCTGTGTTTGAGTGCTAAAAAAGTCTAAATTTGTCTCAACCATGTGTGTGGAAAACACAAGAAATATGCAGCTTATAAGAGGATACGTCCACCCACGCTGTGAGGTAAGTGAGCAGCCATGTGCAGCTGGACGGAGGCCAGTTCAGATAAGACTGTGTTCCTTATAATATATGAACTTTATTAAGGAAAATATGGGCGGATAGATGCAGGGACCAAAAAAGGACTGTGTAGGGCTGCATGGAGCAGAGAGTGTAGATAACATCCTAGTGCTTGACCACAGGAGTCATAGCAGGAGACAGAATATCAGCTGCCACAGTGAGAGGATGTGGAGGAGGGGCAGCGTGATGGCGGTTGAACTTGGGATCGTGTAACGCTCATTTAGCATAATTACCCCAGGGTTAATTTCTAACCAGATTACTGTGAGTGGAAGGCTGCGAGGGGGGGCGAGGCTTCAGGGTTCAGTAGAGTGTGTGTAAGTCTATATTGAGGGGTACTTCGAGGGGGGTTATATTGAAGTGCCCCCCACCAAAAAAACAGACCCCACTTCAAGCTGAAGGGCCTCCTTTGTGTTAACCACCACCAGCAGCCCCTCCAGGAGGTCTCCCAGGAATTCTTGCCCAAGATGGAGAGCCTCTCCCTGGCTTTTCCAGCATCATACTGTGCCCTGAGGCTTAACTGAGCTACAGGGGTCAGAAGGATATGAAATACTTCATTCTTAGCTTTTATTAGAGACCTTGTGAAAGTCTGGGGGTCAATAAGCTGTGAAGCTTTTTGAATACATATTGACAAAATGTGCCTTTTAGGTCAGTGGAACAAGATGATTAAAGGCTTTAAAGAGTAAGATCATTAGAAAATGTAGTACAAGTTTTTATCTGGACTTTTTGTGACCCCAGATGCTAATTGGCTTTACAGGCTTTAGCACAAAGCTCATTTCATATTGGCTTGTCTAGTCCTGATCCGTAGTATTTCCCAAAGTTAACTGGATGGCCACATAATGATGGTTTCCCACAGCTGGTGAAGACCACCACAGAGCTGAAAGTTAAAGGAGCAATTCTCCCTTGGAAAAAGCCACAGTCAGCCAAAGCTGGTGTTCTCTGAAATCGATAGAGGCAATAATATTTGAAATTGGCGCCATAGCTGTGGAGAAAGTTGTACAAACAGCTTGTGGTTTCACCCATTCTACAGTCCTACAACACCCAGCATGCATTGCGCCCCTCCCTCTGAAATACTACCGTTTTCCAGTCAAGGACATTGATCACTGCAGGCAATGGCTCAGAGCGGGACAGAATCTGAAATACGACGAGAATATACCAGTGGATCGTCTAAAAAGTCAGGGCTGCAGTCTCCATTTCAAACCTGACGATTTTGAACGAGACATGACATCGGAAGAGGGCGTGGATAGCAGGTTAGCAGGCTCCCTGGTCTCCGCCAGATGAAGCGTTTTACGTACGCTGACGGAGTTTTTCCAGGGCCCATTGGAGAAGCGGATAGCGTCCTCCAAAGGCACAGAGTGAAACTGCAATTTTTCCTACCATAATGGCATTAGCTCCCATTAATAGCATGATAGGACTGAGGTTGAAAATAGGCGAACTGGCCCTTTAAATGAATCTAAAGTTCAGTCTACTGCTTCAACTATATTTCCAACAGTTTTGGATGTTTAGCTGAAATGCCCAGTGTGCCGCCATCCGTTATCCATCATGTTTATGTACGCTGTGTGTTCACGCGTCTCGCCAAGTCCAGTCTAGCAGGCCTGAGCAGCTGAGTACAGATGCTCCTATGTCTGCCTGGTCTCTTGGGCTCTGATCAGAGTGCCAGGATCTCTGTTGTGTGTACGCGTATCACTGAACACATGTCTGTGTGGGGGTGTGTGTTTGTAGGCGCGAGTGAGTGTGAAGGATGCCAGCCCTGCCCAGAACAGCCCAGCTTCACACCGCCAGAGAGATGTGGCACAAAGAGACCACTGAGGGAGCGAGAGAAAGAGTGAGTCTGTGTTTGAGAGTGTGTGTACACTTTCTTAATGCCTCACTAACGGCGGCGGCGTATGAACGTGGCCTTGTGCTGCAGGAACAAATGGCAGAGTGTTAGCTCATTTGGAGAAGGAAACCTACCCTGACCCTCACAAACACTAATCTCCATCCCTCCTCCTCTCTCCCTGCACTGACGACCCCACTCTTCACCTCTCTACCTTTCCATCATTTCCCTCTGACCACCGCCCCCACCCCAAACTCCACACATCTCAACCCACCATGTACTCCATGCTCAAACCTAATCCCCTGACTTTCCAACCTCCATTCCTCCCCTCCCCTTTTTCTCACTTTTTAATGACTCTGCCTCTGCTGTCTCCAATCTCCATCACAGCCTGCAGTTTAAGCAAACCATATGTACAGTAGAGTACAGTAAGGCTGTGTGCATGTGGGTCTGCATGCCGTTCTATCTACCACTAAGTCCATCATGTGTACCTGGCAAGATGTCAAGAAATCCATCCAATCATTCAATCTATCGGGGATGGAGAAGGAAAGTCCCAGGGAGGTTCACACCTCTCAACAGCTTTACACTTTCCCTGACTTGATCCATGAATAAAGTCCCAGATTGAAGAGCCATAGTAATATAACACCCCTCAAAACCTGATATATAGGACTAGAACTTGAACTCAGGAACAGAGTTGTGATTGAATCTCCTGTAAAATATACAAAAAATGCTTTAATATCTCCGTATATCAAAATAAAATGGGTCTTCCTCCCTAAATTCAAACCATAGATATGTTGCTGGCTGTAAGTTGTGTGTGCTTTGAATGTGTTTTAAATAAAGATGAATTGAAATAGTGTTGAAATAACTTCACCTTTTTCCCTCTGGGATACCCCCCAAAACAGACTGCGTCTTATATTCCTATGCGACTTATATTCCAGATTTTACGGTAAATCTTTTATGAAAAGTATGAAACTATGCAGGGGAGATGAGAACTGGCGCCACTCTTCTTCTTCTTCTTCTTCTTATAAAACACAGGACAGTAATCATTATCACTTTACTCTCCAGAGCTCCATGTGTAGATAAACTATTGCACTGCTTATTTTTAGAAGAGTTGCATTAGACGACTTTCACAATAAGGCACAAGTCGGGGCTTATCCTCAGACACAAAGTGATAAAACTATTATCTCTGCTTGGCTCTGGCTGTCTGAAATAACAGGAGGAAGGTTTCTGTCTTCCACAGCTGTTAACATTGTGGGTATAGCAAGTTGTGTACAATAAGTGTGCAGCAAATGGTCGAGTATTTAAAAAAGTATCAACATTAGTTTAAAACTTCTGGGAATGATCACTTGTCCATAATAACAAGAACGCCTTGGAGCTTCACGGTTGTTCCTTAATGATTGTTAAAATAGCTCAGAAGAATTTAGTAGATTAAACATAACGTGAATAATTTAGCTAAAAGATCCCAGACCGCACTCTCTTCTGGACAGTGTGTACTCACTGAGTTCAGAGATGCTGCCCACACAGGTAGCCAGCAGGGATTGTTCCAGTGTCCTCAGCTCCAGCTGGGCATAGGCATCCTCCCTGCTGTCCACAGACGTCTGCTGGTTCTCCGTGTAGGGACTGAAGTGGGCCGGCAGAGACAAAACACCTACGGGGACACAAACAGAGAGAGAATGGCATTCATGATTAATATGGTAATTTTGTGTGCAGACAAGCCTTCAGACTTTCTGCAACCATCCATCCACAGTGTGTCTTCAGAAGTCCCCAAACAACTGCTGCTGGTATTTACATAGTGTGTTTGTAATTCTGCTAACATGTAACCCACACTGCTAAAGGGCAAATAAACACACAGGGGAACGTGAGCCTTGCTCTCAGCGCATTCAGGAAAATAAACAGAGCGCGTAGAGACATCAGGCTAATACAAACAAAACAAATGCACACGGCATCCGAAGCAGGCCGAGGCCTCGCAGAAACAATTAACAAGACAGACTGAGAATGAGTTAAGAACTCAGCACTAATGCAGCTATTTATTAACATTTAAACCATGGACATTATAAAGCAAATACAACACACACTGCTGCATGCTTTTATCTGCATATAATTTGCAGAACTAGTAAACTATAAAGGTTTTTATAGGAGATACATGATGGTTAAAGCAGTATAGGAACACTTAGTAATATGAAGGTATGGTATGGGGTTATATGTAGGTTGTCAGCAATCAACAGAGTGCTGAAGGGGTCAAAGATCACCGGCAGCCCAGGACTCTAACAACCCTCCTCTGACCCTTTTTCACACTAACACATTGACGGGAACAAACAGTGTCCAGTTCTGAAGAAGGACGATTTGCAATTTGTTACAACTTCTTGATTTTATAGAATAAAAACATTGTTCACTAACACATACAGTTTTAAGCATTAGTTTGAAGTCTTAGTTGTGGATAAAAACTACACTGTTAAAGATAAACTGAACAGTTAATAGTGTTAGCTAATGAAGTGAAATGATTTAAGTCCCTAAAATAAAACAATGTCATGGTTGATTTCAAGGATGAAATAACTGAGTTTCATCTAGCAGGGTTTTCCATCTACTATCATTGCTTGTGATGTAACTTTGGTCAGTCTAGAACACGTGTGGTATTTCCTCTTTGAATGGACCCTCTGGAGACTCAGCCCAACCCAGACATCCCAGGCAGCGTTAGGAGAATACAGTTGTTTTTAATACAAGTCAAATTTAAGTAAAGTGAAAACTCACAATCTGTCAAGAAGTATCTCTTACTTTTATTTATGAGGTAAGATAGGAGACACATTTCATAGTTAAGCATCTGTTTTGCTTTTCTAATGTAGCTACATGACAGCCGGCTGTCAGGCTAATTGCTGGTGAGGAGATAACATCCTACTTAAAATATCCTAAGATGTCATCCTGTTGTTTAACGGCTCTAGCCTCCCTGTGTTTGTTGTTCTTCACTTGAAAGGGATTAAAGTTCAGACATGAAAAGGTCATAACACAAACTGCACTCACACCTTCATTAGATTTTGCTCTTACACAACCGCAGAGAGAGTGCTGTTAGCTACTGTTTGGCTGGTTTATCTGGGCTAACACGGTTAGCTGCCCAAAGGTTGACCTTTATTTTGGCTTCACAATCAGAGGTGAGCTTTCCGCCAAGCCAGAGGAAATGAGTGGGAGATATTTGGGGATAGAAAAGAGAAGTGGAAAGATGATCAGTGCAAGTTTGTGATTTATTCATAAAGCTTAAGGGAAAAAAAGCCTCCTCATCTCAAACTTTCCCAAAAGGGAAAAGATGGGCTACTATCCCTAAAATGACATTCCCATGTGCTTCCGGCAAGCGTCGTCCTCTCATTGGAATCTGAGGGGGATGTTGAAAATAAAATCGCTGATGTGTGTAGAAAAAAAAAAAATTCCCATCATCTTACTCTGAAGTCTGCAACACCCTGTGACACAGGAGGAGATTGAACTTTGAAAAGAACCGAGCAGGCTGAATCCAGCAGCACTGCATATTGCATCTGGATAAAGTGAATACAAAGTATGGACACAGAGTATACTGTCTAGTTTTGATCTGATTAGCAGCAGCTGAGATACCAGAACTGTTTACAAACAAGCCGTGGATACTTAGCGACTGCCTTATTGCAAACCGTGTGCTGCTGGTTACACAGGATGATGCAGTGAGTGGTTTGTGTTATGAGTGAAGCAGCACAACTTGTGCAGTCTGTCTGAAGTGACAAACGGGATTTGTTTATGTCATACTACCCCCGGAAAAAGTCACTGTCAGTCAAAGCTGGTGTTTTCTGTAATCGATAGAAGCAATAATATTTGAAATTGGCGCCATAGCTGTGGAGAAAGTTGTACAAACAGCTCGTGGTTTCGAACATTCTACATTCCTACAACACCCAGCGTGCATTGCACCCCTCCCTCTGAAAGACGCTGGAGTTAAATACTCATGTTTTCCAGTCAAGGACACTGATCGCTACATGCAATGGCTCAGAGCGGTACAGAATCTGAAATACGACGAGAATATACCGGTGGATCGTCTAAAAAGGCGGGCGTCCTAGATTGACAAAGTGTAGTTTAGCGAGCTCCCTGGCTTCTGCCAGATGGTGCGTTTTACGTAGTCTGGTGGAGGTTTTCCAGGGCCCATTGGAGAAGCGGATAGCGTCCTCCAAAGGCACAGAGCCAAACTGCATTTTTTCTCTACCATAATGGCATTAGCTCTCCGTAATACCATGATAGGACTAAGGTTGAAAATCGCCAAACTGGCCCTTTAAGTCCAATCATAAGGGCTGTGTCTAATGGATCACTTTGCTGCACACACGCTGCTTGTCCTGTAGCAATCACAGTCTAAACAGCAGCATGGCATCTACTCTGTATGGACACAAGCACGTATAGTATAGGTCATCTCTCCGACAGCATGTGCAGGTTCAAACATCATATAGTGGATATGACAGGCTGTACATCAACAGCTCCATAAAAGACACTGAGAGGGAAATGTTACAACACAGATTTCTCAACACAGAGGTACAGGGAGAGTCCACAGGAGAGCTTCCTAAATGAAAACATGTTGAGAATTAAAGATTTGTTCGCTCCAGCAGAGTTCTGCAGCCAAAGGAAATCTAGTCTCATACAAAAAGTGTACACCACCTCTCTCTCTCTCTCTCTCTCTCGTACTTTGCCTGCACCATCTGACTTGTATAATATGTGCTGACTCCCCGGTTAAGCACAATGGAAACGGCTGCCTCTAGCAGAGCACCGCTGCCACAAAGAAACATGCACGTCAGACTGCCAAACAGTACACAAGCTTCAACACATCGCTGCTCACACAAGCACAAACATACACTCTCGCCCGTGCATATAAAGTATGTTTGATGTGTCACTTCAAGTATTTTGGTAATTATGATGAGGGCTCTGCTTGTGCAGGTTGTAAATCACTGTTAATCATTCCTTAAAAGGGCACTTAGCAATCATAAATGTGGGCGAAGCAACAGGAGATCTAACATTTAACAGACTTGTGTAAGCGAATCACTATTTTAACACCCATTCTTCTTCTTATTTTCACTGAAAAATAAAGTTTATGTTCTGGGAAGTCTCCTGACCTTCCTCCCTGTTACACCATGTTTACTGTAAATGTGGCATATATGTAATCACATTTATAAGGCTTCATTCAGACTCATGCTTCCTGATGAGTGGGAGCCTCTCTGAGAGATCTGTCTCATTAACGTGGGAGAGGGTGTGTGGAAAAAGGAGAATGTGTCGGCACTCGGCAGGTGTGTGCAAGACCGTGTGTGAGCAATGGTGTGGAATTGAAGTTACTCTGACTCCATGAAGCGTGATTCACTGTAAGCGTCACATTGACGTTACTCCAGTGTTCAAACTCTCCCTATTTGCATAAAACATATTAAAAGCGGGGAAATAAAAACCTAATAATACCCAGACGACTTAACCAGCGGAATAAACCGATACAAACAATTCAAGCGCTGTGAAAGCTTTCCTCTTTTAAGAACTATTTTCAGAGAGCATTACAAGGTCAGCTTCCAGCTGCTTCTTGATTTGATGCATCCTGCAGTTTCTCCTTGTTACTTTTACAGAATTAGCTTTAGCCTATATTTAGCAGCATTACTAAAATAGACACGTCTTAGTGCTGCAATCCTTTAGAAATGTGTTTCAATTGATTTTGCAGTATTCCTTCAAAGCTGTGACTTTCACCAGCACTCTCTCAGTAGTTCCCACAGTCCCTCCCCGTTGCGTGCCTCACCGCTGAACCCCAGCCTGCGTCATCCAGGCCTGATGTAGGTCTGCAAGCCAACCAGGGCCTGTCCCCACCACCACCGCTAACATCATGAGCACCAGCACTTTATAAATAATTTTTCTCTGGCACAGAGATGCCGAGGATACGACAAAGAGGAGGGGATGAGAGGGGGGCTGAGGGTTTGGTGGAAGACATATGAGTCATGCAGAGGAAAGGAGGGTGGGGGGGACAGGAATATTTGAGACTGGGAGAAGGGTGAGGCAAGGAAAGACAAGTGGCACAAGGGATTCATTCTCTTGCGGCCATTATGGTTCCATTTCTGAGGTTGACCCTGCAAATGTCATGTGGGAATCCCAGCTACAAATCACAGCTGAGACTTACCACAGAGCCTGCAGCAGCCCCAAGCTCATCCAAACTATCTCTCAAAACCATTACAGCTCGGCCTCGCTCAGCCAAGACATCACTCACAATGACATTGGACATACGGCCATAACAAGATGTTCAACAAGTACTTTTTGTTATGCTGAAAGTTTTTGAGACTGTGCCCAGGAGACAGACTGCCACTCTCTATAAAGCTAGTTGATGAGTCACATCACATTCACAGAGAAATAATATAGCTGTGAAATTTAGTTTCAATATATTAGCTGCAGTCTGTAAAAGCCAATCACGTATCAGCAGGCTGCGGCGTGTGCAGGCAGAACAGTCCGCAAGGAGAACAAAAGCAGCAGCAATGACATCCCGGCTCCCATCACCGGCTATCTGACGACGATTTAGCTTCTTATTCATCTCTATAAACAGACATCTGCATGCTAACAGCTAACAATCTGTTCTAGACCTAAAAGTCAACTTGGGATAACATTTCCCTGATGCATTGTCATGAAAGCTGTTCAGCATTCAGAATAATTAAAGTAAATAACAAAAAAAACAGGTTATTTTTCTGTAAACAATGCAGCACGCGGAGAAGGAAGTTTATCACTAACTGCTGGCTGCACGCCAGATGTTCACCGTCGTCAGACTATAGCCGATGGGATCCGAGATTGCTTTTGAGATATCTCATGTTATCTCTCCCAAGGTCACAATTTGTTCTACTCGACTCTAAGTTTGTGTGTTTTTGTAATCAAGCTTTGGAGGACTTAATAGCTTCTTCTCCTTCAGCAAATATGTGGAAGATATTTGGGTTTCACTTTCGATTACAAGGCGGAAAAGGCGGCTAGAGAAAACTTACGTCAAAACATTCTTTTTATCTCATGTAGGTTAAACAACTTATATCATGCAACAACAAACTTCTCTTTAAGGTATGAAGACCTTGAATATATTTAATGTGTTGGCCTATTCTTTCACATTTCTCAGCACTGATAAAAGCACATTCTCGGGTCATAATTTGTCTGTGTGTGCTGATTTGTTTTGTCTACTAGGAGAGTGTGTGAAAGACACAAGGACATGATCAGCTTTGCCCCTGCTGATAGAATGCCTCAAACGAAGGAGTGTGTGTGTGTGTGTGTACGCACACAGAAGTGAACACCTGCCATGCCTCCTTTAACAGCCTCTTCATTCATGACAGGGTGGATGGATCAGAGAGTTGAGGAAAGGGGGCTTCAAAGCGACTTCCCCTGCCCAGAGAGGAGCTCTGATTCTGGGCCAGGAGGGTCTATGCTGGTCCCTGTGTGGAGGCTGGAGGGTAGATGCTCATACAATAGATCAGTGTATAACAGAACTGTTATTGGGTGTTGGTATTTATCACCCTGACAGTATCTGATCTGCTCTGTATTTGAAGGTGTTTTTGACACAACAAAAGACGCACACATGCTCCTTGTCAGTGGAATCCAGAGGCCAGATGTGATGGTTCTCTCACACGCCCGGCCTCTTGTTTTCCACACTTAAAGGCTCCCAAACACCTGTTTTTCACACATCCAGCCTCACCCACACACACCACATTCTTCTCTCCGTTTTTAAGAGACTCACTGCCACACACGGGTCTCTCGCTGGAGCCGCTGAGCACGATTTCTGCGAGAACAACAGTGAGATTTATGAATGAGCTTGATTGTGTGTGTTTGAGTCTGTAGAGCCATAGGGAAAAGCTTTGTTCGGATACACTAACAGCAGTGTTTAAGCATATGGGTTTAAATATATCCATGTATTTGCTTACTCTGGAGGCCTCTCATCATACTCTTTATCTAAACAGGATTCAAGTGGGACAGAGGGGCATTTAGAAACTTAAAGTGCTCTATTAGTATTTGGGCTAAAAATAATCGTTCATCTGACAAGTTAGCATAAAAGGGGTTCTTTCAAAATGTGGATTTCGGGGCGGACAGAGAAGCATTCATGAGCTGAAGCTGCGTACAGTGCACTTCACTATATCTGTGTGAGCAATAGATTTTACTGATTAAAAAAAGGCATCTAAGTTACTGATCTCCCTCACACAGACACGCCTGTCAGTGCCTGATAAATCACAGACCGTGATAGACAAGCAACGCGGGGTCTGGTTCATGTCCCCCGACACCTCTGGCGACCCCCGGCTGCAAGGGGTCAGAGGTGGCGCTCAGCTGGGGCTAAAAGAGGATGTGACCTTATCAGCTGTGTAAAAAGGGGGCTTCCCTAAGTCACCGAGCGAGAACACCCACACACATCGTTAATCACTGCACGACACAAGCTAAGATGGAAAGAGAGGAAAGTTCCTATATTTGGTGGATGTGAAGGAATCTTGTGCAGGGTTAAAAAGGATTTCATGTGCCTGATCTGCCTGCTCCTCCCAGGCTGTTTAGAATTAAGCATTTGGCTTGTAAAGATGTTATCGAGGAAGTTGAATCACAAATAAGGATAAAAGGATTTGAAAGTATAAAACTAAGATATGAAAGTGGGGAACTTAGTTCCTGCCCAAAAGCTGGAAGAAAGACTTTTGGCTCCTTCTGTCCCCAAAATCCCAGAGTGCAAAGCCACAAGGATTAGATCTGAATCTCCACATGAGGCACGCTGAATCTTCAAAAGGAGTGTGCCGTCTGTGCTCGGGAACTCTGACATGAGAGTTCAGTAATATTGTAAATATAACCTGAAGGAATATACAGCTGTTACTGTAAGCATAAGCTACTGGTCTGCTGTTTCGGATGATCCAGCAGGATGCATAAAACACCACTTTTAATGGTCTTAAAGGGGCCGTATCTTTTGAATGGATATTCTCAGATTTAATGGGTTTCACATTTTTGGGTGTTTATTGTTCACAGTTGAAAACTGCATAATTCTGTGTTTTTCCAGAATGACATTTTTTATAAGGCAGTCTCTGAAACAGCTGCAGGTTTCTACGTAGAACCTTGCTTTGTCTGAAATCACCGTCATTCACCATCATTCACCGTCATTCACCTCAGGCTGCCTTCATGCACTAGCTTGTAGTCAAGTCGTTGCCAAGATTTCAACTCACCATTCCAATACCTCCTGGTGATTCTGGCTCGTACATATAAGGCTGAATAACCAAGCCCAGAGCAGCCATGTTTTGTACAAATTTGGAGTGACAGTGCAGTGCGGCCGCTCCCCAACGTGTGCGATCCCACGTGGCTACACGGTGACTCCAAATACTGTCAGCCAATCGTGGCTAAGGTCTAACCTCTGAATGGCAAAATGGCTCGTTTGTTTTCCGAAAAATAATTAAATTAACATATTTATACAATTCTTAAAATGAAACAAACTTTACCAACGTGACTTAGACTTAGAATTAGAATAATAGATTGATGGCATAGCTAAAATATGAGGTGCTGAAACTATTATAACACATTAAAATTTCACATTTATTCATCCTTTTTGTACATCAGAAGACAAGCGGACATTACATTAGCAGTGTCTTGTTTTTTTTGGTAGCTTGTTAAGCAAGTTAAGGTGCTGGAAGAGACCTCTATCAATATTTCTAAGTTAGATAAGAAGGAGACTTGCAGCTAGTCAGATACAGTATTCTGTCGAATGATCGGATCCAGACAATATATACGTAGAACGTCCTCCCTTTTTGTTTTGATTCTGGGTCTGAAAGTGCGACAATGTAACTGCTACAGCTGTAAGTGTGGTCTGCACCTACCAACACCAACCCCCAAAGTAACACACAAACACACACAGCTGAATTAGGAGTGGTAGGAAGCGAGATGGCTTTGGTTTCCCACAGCCCTGAAAAATATCGCCATAAGCTCCTCTACACAAGAAACCCTAATCCTAAACATGACTTCAGCTTTCTCCCCCTCATCCTCTCCCCTCCTTTACTCCCCTCCTTTACTCTCTCTAATCATGTTTTATATTTTACATTCCAGGCCGACCGTGGTGCCTGCGGCTATCTAGTCTCAGTCGACATTCCCAGTTTCCATATGTGACGCCACTTCACTAAGGGTGCAGCACAGGGACATTATAGCTCCATTATTGGATGACTACGTTTTATAGGCTTTGCTGGATTACTGTACAGAACTGGGTCTGGGGACATACTGTACAGGAGAGGGAGGCTGGCTTTGTTTTCTCTATGACAGACGATGACGGACATTACACCGCACACATACTGTAATAACACAACCACATAAACATCTAACCTCAGACCCGCCCCCCTCATAACCAGAGCCACTTTTGCTGTTCAGATGATGTCATCATCCAAAACACTGCCAGGAGGTGAAGTGTTTGACAAATGAAAACACACAGGGGCAAAGTATAACGGGGGCACTTTACTTCAGAGAACAATCCTCATCAGTGTCATTTTAAAAAGTCAAAAGCTCCATCAGAAGGAACACATCAAGGGCTGCCTGTTTTATGTGCCCGCTTAAAAAGAAACCTCCCCTTTAAGAACAAACTGCCCTCTATTCACTTCTCCGGCTAATAACACTACGGGCAGCAGGCTGGGCAGAGAGGCTCAAAGTGTGTGTATGTGAGTGTGTGTTTGCACTAATTGCTCCCATTCTGTCTGTGTGATCAGCTCATTTTCTCTCAGCTGGACCCTGGAGAGAGACAGAACAGAGAGCCAGTCAGCTTGGATGGCAGACAACACGCTCATTGAGGAAAGGCACACAGCGATCGTGAGCACTGAGCTGGAGGTTCATATTCTTTTCAGGGGAGGGATCAGCAGTGATGTTCAGGTTTCAGAGGCCAGTTGGCCATGTGGGTCTCTCACTTTAAGTGAACTTTACTAAAACAAGTGTGACTTTTTCTGAGAGTGTGCTGTGATGGATGCTGGAAACCACTTTACCAGCACATTAACATGAACTCTGGCTGGTTTTGGAAGCCAGATGCTTTTTCACTATTCAGCCTTGAACTTATAAACAGGGTGATTCTCAGTTCATTTCAAACAGTCAAACAGGGAAGTTCTGAATGCTGATCAGCCTGCATGTAAAGGGTTTGAGTTGGCAGGACCCATTCACTAGATTTGAGCCAGAAGTAAAGCTTTATTTGCTCACCATTTAAACAGTTACACTCAATTTGTCACTTTGTATCCCTTGAATGCAATCTCAAATTCATAGTAGCCTAAAATACATCATAGCTGTGTCCCAATCCAGGTCTGCAGCCTTCAACGGCTGTATTTGAAGGCTGATTGCATCGAAAGGCTGTCCCAATTCGAAGGCTCCTTCACATGCGGCTGACAAATGTGTCGTCCTTTTCCCGCGCCCAACGTACCCCAAGATGCATTGCCAACAATAGCTGCATTACACGTTTAAAAAACCAACGGGCCCTTTAAACATATTATCTTTACAATAATAAGTTAAGTTACCTGACGTTAGTTATGCTAGCTAGTTAGCCCGCTCACTGCCTGTTGCTTTGCACCAGGAGTAGCATTTGGTGACGCAAGGGTAAGGGCGGGAACAGCCGGTGACACAAACAGGAAATCCTCCGTACACCAGACCGTCTCATTCAGTTCAGCTTTAGCGGCCTACGCAGGCTATGAATGGCACATCCTCTGTAGACCGCCTCCTTCGATGGATGCAGCCCCTGGATTGGGACACAGCTCATATTTCTCATGTATGTGACTTCGACTTCCTACTGATATTATGCAATATTGTAACGTGGCTCATTAGCTTGTTGATGTCTCTAAACAACTCAAACACAGATTTATGATTGAATAATTTCATACTTTCCCAATCGTTTTTCTTCATTGATAAACTTTCCCACCATGACAGCATAAAATTAAACATTAAACACTTCTGCTCCTGTGTGGCTCCGCTCCATTATCGCTCCAACCCCTGCCTGAATAACATCCATAAAAAGCACATTTGTGACTCACTGATTACTTATCTAAGATTCTAACTCTATTTCTAGCTCTCCTTTTGACTCTCTCTCAAACATTAGTCAACACATTAAAGCAGCATGATGTGCCTTTCCCACCTCATCCAAAGACAGTGGCAGGTACTTCTCTTTCAAAAGCATTACAGCAAACATAAACAGTCCTTCTCTACTTGCATGCTCAGAAGCTCTCGCTGCAGCAGCAACACGGTTCTCACAGTCCAACGAGCGGTTATGATAGAGGGACTTAGGAGTTTGACGTTTCAAAGCACTGGATGCAAATTCCCCGTTGTAAATCTAAAGCAGCTTTCTGCTGATTAACATTCCGCGTTGGGCTGGGTAGAAGGCAAAATCATGACGCAGAGCGGAGTGAGTCAAATGGGGGAAAAAAACAAGGGTGGGGGCGCGGCGGCGGTGGTGGATTATGATTAGGACTGGAGCTTCCCTCACTCTTTCAATCACTCCTTTACTTATTTCTCCTACTACTTCTTCTGCTCCTAAAATCTGTGCTCCGAGTTTCACAGCAGAGTGGAGAAGACCAGAGGACAGGAAAGGGAAACCACATTCTGGGCAGCCAGTAATTGCTGTTCACTCACACAGGCCTGCAAGTGTGTTGTACAGTATGTTTGTGTGTGTGTGTTTGTGTAGCTGCACAATATTTCATTATGGGTAAAAGTAAAATAAGAAAAAGTAAATGTTGAAAAATGTCCGTTAAGAATCCAAAACAAGACTACTCATTATACTGATTGGGTCCTAAAACAAGCAGATTATACTTCTGTCAAGCTGGAGCTCACTACTTATAGTGTTGGGTAGTTCTATAATAATATAATAATCTTAATCTTCAGGCTAACAACAGCCTTTTAAGCAAAGTAAATTGGTGAGTTGAGTAGATGTACTGTATATAGTGTAATGGCCAATCGTCAAGTCAATCACAAGTATCTCCAGTTTGCTTGCTTGAGTTAATGCAGCTTCCATTACAGGCTACAGACGTCTTAGTATAAGTGTTTAAAGCCTGCACAGTCAGCGGAATAAACAATAGAAGCCACATGTACTTCTAAACTATGTGTCGAGCATGGTTGCATTAACGTACGCACTACTAACATGCTCCAATTAAGCGTGCATTAAGAAGAAGCAGGCACTCACAGGCTGATTCCATCCCATTATAACCTGACATGGAGATAAATAGAGAGGATGAGTTTGCAGTATTTCAAGAGCATCACAACTCAGCAGCATTTGACAGCGGAGAACAGTGAGTGGACAGAGCGGAGCTTTGTTCAGAAAGGCCCACAGTTCTTTTGTCTGCAGTAATGACTGGGGCTGGTCCATTTACATCTGCCTCACTCTGCTGTTGTCCAGGCCATTGTTGACAACAACTGTCCGCACTGTGACAGACAGAGGAGAGGTGAGAGTTCGATGCTGGGAGGGGGAAGCATGTCGGTCGTAACATGGGATGGTTAGAGTGGGCAGAGGATCGACTCATACAATTAGTCAGGAAATCAATGCCACTATTGGAACATGTCTGAGAGTGACACACTGCCAATAAATCAAAGGACCACCCAATCCCAGACACACATGATGACACACTGATGAATGTCCCGCCGCAGTCTGACCACAAAGATATCAGAATTAAATAATGGTATGCACCAGGCATCCGGGGTGTCATCAAATCATGTGTGTGGCCATGAGCACAGATAGCTGCTCTAAATATCCTGTGTGTGTGTGTGTGACCTGGGTGTGGTAGGGACCTGCAGGGCGTGTCAGCATGTCCACCTCTTTAACCAGAGGCAGTAAACTACCTTTAACCAGAGCAGTCATCTCATTCAACTGGCTGTGTGACCCATCTGACACCCAAAGGGGTTTACAACCCACCCCTGACCCTCTCACACACACACACACACACCCTGGACCCTCCCTCTGTGTTCAGTGAGGGGTGTGTGCACACTGCTAAAAAGGGCCATCCTCTCATGCATTTATGTCCCCTTTTGACCCCCAAATCTTAACACCCACAAAGCACCCACTTACACACACAATGTCACACACTCACACCCATGCCACCCTCCTCTGTGCCCATGTGGTGGACAGCACTAAAGACACACTAAAAGTACAACAAAGCCTCATTGTGACCATGTCATCATTACTCAAAGGCGCACACACACGTACTTAGACACCTACAGTTACGATGGTTGTGGACCTGGGGCCTCCCCAGTGTGTCACAGCATGAACATAGAACGAGCTAAATCAATTTTCTGTTTCGAAGCTGTGTGAAAACCAAACTAAGGCTTTGATCACTGTTACAGCATCAAACATCACCCTGACTCATCGCTCCTGCAGTCCTGCCCTTCAAACGCAAAGCGAAACAGTGTTGCGACTCCAACACAAACAGCTCATGTACACAGTGTGATGAGTGTTTGCTGCTTCTCCTCTGCAGGGGGGCACCTGCTCGCACATTCCTCAGCCCGGGCTGGTAGCAACACAAACAAAGTTGTGGGAGGTGAGCGTGTGTGTGCGTTTATATGTACAAGCGGCGGTGTTTGTTGCCTTGTGTGTTCCCAGCTGTTGCCTCTGCAGGTGCTGCCGGCAATCTTGACTCAGTGTGTGTCATTGAATTACTTTATAAGGTCATCGCAGTGACTTCAGACAGGTTTAATCTACGTGGTGTGATTTAATGTGTCTGTCTGTGTGTGTTTGTTTGGGCCTCTCAATGTGTGTTTATGCACGAGTGTGTGTGTGTGTGTGTTTTATGCAGGTTATAAGAGGCTACTGTTCCGGAGGTCTCTATGGACCACCCACTGAAGCCCTCTCCTCTAAGCAGCAGATGGAAAAAGAAAGACAAGGATCGCAGATAGCACCTCCATAGAGACGGTTGTCTTTCTCAATCTCCTTCATATTTCTTCTGACTATAAAACCAGAGCACTTTAAGAAGTCCAAGCCGTGTCAAAGCTACAGGCCATTTGCTTTTTAACTGCGTTAGAAGCTGGGTAATTCTCACGAGTGTGTGTGATGCATTTCTTCCTGAGCATCGCAGAAGACCCGGTCAATTCGCTTTAACTGAAGTTCCCACAACTCTTCCCAAGCCGCAATGGCTAAATAATAGCAGGCAGACTTTAAGTCCTTCCTAACACACAGAAACTCACACCCTGGCACACACACATGTGAAATTAAATCTGGCCACATGTCTGTAACCATCTACGCCCTCAACAGAAGTTATTAAACCTAGCTTGGCAGGAAACAATCGATAAATCAGGAACGGTGCCGTGTTCTTGACTGAGACTGCGTTACGATGTGAGCAAAATCAGCAAATTGGGGGACTGAGAGAAAACTTTCCAGACTTGTATTATGTGCTGAGTGTCGGCCTCTAACCACCAAGGGTATTGTTAGTAAATCATGACGAGTGAGAGGTGCTAGCCACATCCTGACCACACACACTAAAAACACACAAACCCCTCTACCCTTCCCAGCGACACCAGCCTGCCCAGCGGAGACCCTTTAAAGGAGTGCTGTGCAGGGATGCTTAGGAGGAATGTTTGTGTGTAACAGAATGAGGGGGAAGAGGACTATTCTTGCACATGCTCTCGCAGCTCCTGTGCAAACAGCGGACTGAGTGACAAATCTGTTTTCATTCTCCTTTTCCCACTGTAGGGTCTTTCTGGGCTTGATGATGACGGCCGAGCATGTGTGCGGGCCCTGCTGATCTTCATCATCTACCCCCTCCCGGTCCTGACAGGTTTTCACTCGGCAAAATCTCTCTTTTCGGCTCAATCCATCTCCTTTTTTGAGTTCTTGCTCCAACTTTTAGTTCTTGTACTTCCTGTCCCGTTCCAAGATAAACAGCAGCCCCTGCTTTGCCCGCTCGGGAAACCCCATGACCACAAATGGCTAGACAGAGAGAAAGAAAGAGAGGCTCGTGGGAGATTTCATTCAACTGCTCGCCAAGTGTTCAGAGTTTGGGTTTTGACTACCCAAAAGCCTTAAGCCAGGGACACACACACATTGTTTCCCAACCCTGAGACAACTCCCTCTCTCCAGTTTCAGCCTGTGAAGTCTCAGGAGGGCTTAGAAAAACCGCAGGGTGATAATTAGCTATGTCTTACCTTCTGTCTCTTGAGAGAAACATGGGAAGAAAATAACACGGCGCGTAATGAAGATGGGAAAGGTCTGGGGAGAGCTTGTGTAAAGTAGCAATTCTGCAGGAGGACAGTGAAGGTATTTCACCAAGAGAAAGTTGGCAAAAAAGAAGACTTGTTAAGTCCCCTGCTGAAAGCCAGAGAGCTGAGCAGCCATCCACCGAACGATTCGATACACAGAGTTTACTTTGCATATTGAAAGTGATGCCTTCTCCAGCTACTGTCGGGTCCCAGAGAGCCTGACTCCAACAAGAAGGTCTCTGGCTGACCCTCAGCAAGAGGAGAACTGGCAGGATGCACGGAGAGATGGCTGCTCAGATGGACGAAAGACAGGAGGAAATGCAAAAGAAGGAAAGAGAAAGTTTGGAAGTTAGAAAAAACGGAGGGGATGTGAGCTTTTCCCTGATTTGATTTTCAGACAGCTTGCAGACATCCAGAAAAAAAAGGCTGCCCAATCAGAGAGCCAGATAGTGGTTGATGGAAGGGTTGCATGCAGAATTGCACAAGCCAGGGCATGAATAGTACTTGACCTCATTGTGCGAGCCAGCTAAATGCTGACCTCACCACTCTGTCGCTACCAGCATGAGTCGGTCAGAAGGTAATTACAGCCTTCAGTGCAGAAGCGCGCTCGAGCCAAGAACCGCTGGGCAGGTTCATTTCTTGCTCTGAGATTTTTTCTTTCGGGCTTGTCACTGTCCCTCGATCCTGTCATCCATCCTCGCTTTCTTTTCCACTTAGCTCGGCTTTTTTCTGGATCTCTCAGCACTGACCAAGGTAGATACATTAGATCTACTTTCAGCAGAGAGTCCTCATCTTCATCAACTTAAAAACGTGAAAACCTTATCACTTACGGTCTGGTGCACACAAACACAAAGTCTTATTGGTTTCCTTGTGCTTTCTTCTGCAGGAGACGATGATGGCATTTCAAGACTCATGTACGGTACGCAGGGAGCATCAAAAGAGACAACTGCTGGAACGAAGAATGAATGGAAGGAAGGAAGGAGACAGGGGTAGAGAGAGCGAGATGGCGCTCTTGGGAGGTTTCCACGGGGTCAGGACAAGACCAGGGGCCTCCAAGAAAGTTTGTCCCTCCCAGCGTGGAGTTGGAGATGATAGTAGTCCATGCAGACATGATGAATGCCAGGGATATCACAAAGACATCCTAATGAGTGTGAAGAAGCACTATTTGTCACACCTGCATCCAGGGGAAAAGGCGCTCAATGCTGATAGAGTGAATTCCTTTCCATCTCTGTCTGTCTCTTTGCTACTTATCAGTCTGTGTCTCTATCTCAAGTGATTTTCTTTCTATGCAAGTGCTGTTCTGTGTGTGTTATCTTTGTCTATTCAGACACCGGGGTAAAGCCACAATGTTATCAGAGTCCCAGAGACGAATCAAGACGTCTCCTGTTTGTGCT
This sequence comes from Semicossyphus pulcher, assembly GCF_022749685.1. Taxonomy (NCBI): domain Eukaryota; kingdom Metazoa; phylum Chordata; class Actinopteri; order Labriformes; family Labridae; genus Semicossyphus; species Semicossyphus pulcher. The sequence continues at coordinate 21,680,517 of NW_027211759.1, forward strand.
TTCACGTGTTTGCTTTCCTCTTCTAACGACCCTGCATGCTCCATTGTTCTCCAGACTTCAGATTGCACGCACTTTTAGTCGTGTCTGCAGAACTGATATCAAAACAAACACAATAACTTTGGGTAAAAGCTGCTCACACTCCACAGTTTGGTTGGGGCTCAGCTGACCGGCTGGGTGGGTGTCGCAGAATTTACGACATGCTGACCCCTTAGGCCGACTCCCTCCCCCCTTAGCCTGCCTTAAGCTCCTGACACATCTGCCCCTTTCAACCCCATCACCCAGACACACTCCTTTCTAGCACCTGACTGGACTGCTGAAAGGCTCCTTATGTAGTCACCTGCCAAAGTCAGACTATTAACTCAAGACAAAGAATTGTTTGAGCGTTAATGGAAGTAAGGTGTGCTGACCTCTCCAGCTCCACTTCCTCCATCTTGCCCTCTGTCAGAGCCAATGTTTAGCTGGGTCTTACATTATATATTTAACTGCTGTCGGGCTGCCTGTGAGAGAGCCTTTACAACCCCTTTTTAACAGAAGCACCATAAGGCCAGGGCACTGACACGCCGACACATGACTATACAGTACATGCACTGTATGGACTGTTCCCTAATGTGAAACACATGGATCATAATGAGAATGCTTGTTCAATAGAGCCCAAATTAGTCACACTTGTGTCCACAGGCCGCGCGGGTAGAACAAATGTCTTATCCTTACATGTTTAATAATCCCACTGGACTTACAAAGAGGTTAAACAGAGTCAGGTTTGAAGAGCTGATGAACATGTTGGCATTGTGGCTGTTTTTAGAGGCGGTGTTTTGCTCTTTGAGGTGGAGAAGAGAGGAAAGCATTGAGGGGTGTTTTGCACTGCGCCTGGCTTAAGCCATCGTCTGTTCAACTGCTGTCTGACTGACTTCCTGCAACGTCCAGTCCTCTGCATGAGGAGAGACACACTTCCAGCACAAAGTCACGCAGTACAATCCAATTCATATTGACAGACACATTATAGACAGAATGCACACAAGCAAAGCGTCGCCCTCACAAGGATTTATTGTTTGACAAAAGTCCAACCAAAGAAAAATCAATTTCTCCAAACTCCCTCGAACAAGGCGTCCTTTCATCAGTGTGAAATTCCACCACATACCCTCTCCTATCCCCTCTTCTATCTTCTCCCTCCAGCTCTCTAATGCTCAATAGGCAGATTATCTGAGCGTTGGAGAGGAAACTTGGCCACCGTTGCCGGAGTGCATCGTGTCCAGCACTGTCTGTGACCCTGCAGTGGCACACAGATGGCCGACACACTAAAGATAGACGGGGAGAGACACATCAGAGAGAGCCTAGTAATTCAAAGAAAACATCCAAAAGTACAACACATTCTCACATGGATGCGGGCCCACACATGCACGCTGTTATTGACAGATGTAACCCAGATTAGTGGGAACAAACCCAGAGCGACATATCCTGTGCAGACGCACACTAACGCCAAGTGCCAGGGGAGAGTTTGCTCTTGCAGGAGCGTGGGCAGTCAAGCTGTACAAGTTTTCCCTGCCACACAAACACAACACAGGATCAAACCCAAACATACTCCTCAGCGTTTTAAAGGGAAACACATAGACATGGTGATTATGTGTAATAAGGAGCCTCTTAAGTCTGCAGCGGAAACACAGGCTGGCCTGATGATGACTTTTCCAGTTTGGTCTGCATCTGTATGCTCACCTAACTCTTAAATCACAGCGTGTGGCAGGGAGTCACACCTGCATTTCAACGAACATGTTTTGTTTCTCACTTTCCCTCATAATAATAAACGTCTACTTTTGGTTGCCGATGGGATCCAAACTGTTTATTTTGGTTCCAGGAAGAAGTCCAGAAGTGGTGCAGATCTTATCAACAGAAAGAGGCTTAAAACTACAGCCAACGGTGTCCTGTCTTGACAGAGTCTGTTTTCCTGTGGCCACATGTGTTCCACATATGGCCCGTGCTCTAAATGCGCTCCTTCCCTCCACTAACCACAAGGGAATTCCAGGAAGCCTTACTGTACAGGGTTTTGGTCTAAATATGCTGCGTGCGCCGCTGTGGCTTTTTTAATCACCACGTGTCTATCGGGATGACCTTGACCAAACAGGTGATGTTTTGAGGAGATGGCATTGCAGGGTCGCAGATGGAGAGGCAAAGGTTCTGGGAAACAGAATTGAAATGCAGGCTGGGCTTCAGGGAGAAAAGCATGGGAGGCACAGGAAAAGAGGACAGATGAAGAGACAAAGCTCCAAAAGATTGCATCAATGAGGGTCGGGAGCAGTAAAGGTAAAAAGAAGGGAAGCACGAGGAGCCTGGTGTTTGGTGTTTTTGAGGTTGGGAAATAGATGACCGAGTTTGATAGAGCACAACAGGAGAAACACGTTCAAATCAGAGAGGCTTTAAATGACTACAACCCACAGCGGTTTGGCTATCAGCACGGCTTTGGGGGAGGGGTGATGCATCCTCTGATGAGGGCAAAAAGGGATTCAAACAAGCCGCTGAGCCTTGTTGTTTATGAAAGAGTTGTTGCTGACAAAGCTGCAGGCTCGGCGCACAAACAAACACATTCCAGTGTCTGACAGAGGGAGACGGGACAGCTGAGAGAGGCGTTCGTGGTTGGAGAGAGAGGATGAAAAGAAAGAGAAAGAGAATTAGGGATGCACCAATGAAAACTTATGGAGACACTGCGACAGTTTCTGTCCCTGGAAGACTTTTCAAGCAAAACTTGCACCTCTTTGCTGTTTGATGCCAAGGAGAGATGCTTGGGTTCTGTCAAACAGGAGTTGACATCCTCTATGATTGGATGCCTGGGTTAATGGTCACTCACTCAGCCCTCAATCAATCACACACAAACACACACACACACACACTAGAAGCCCCTTTCAAAAGCACAGATACCATCAGTGTCAGAGGAGAGAGAAGAGATCGGAGAGACAGCAAGACATCAAAAGCAAAAACATGCAGAAGAAATGTCAAAGGCTGCTGTGGCCTACTTATAACTGCAGGGCAAAACACCACCCACACATACCCGCACACACCTCACTTAACCTGTCATGATTGGCACTTTTCCTAATGAACCTGGCACAGTCAGCAACAACCTTGTCATAAAAGCTGATGTAACTTTTCCATTCTCCATCACGTTCCCTCTCTCTCTAATTCCTCTTGGAAAATTGGCTTAGCATTTTGGGTGTTGCAGGTTTCCAAACATCACGCACACTGTAAACTATTGCCCAACCTGTCGATGGTCTGTGAGGCTGGTCCCGATTTCACAGTGTAAGTACTGCAATTATTGCAGCTGATATAATTTCATTCAAAAGGACTTTTGGCTGTGAAACAAGACCAGACTGCACTCAACAGTGAAGAAGCTGGAATAGTCCTAACAGAGTGTCTTTGTCCACTGATGCAACGTTTGTTTTTACTCCACCCTTTGCATGCTCACAACCTTTGTAGGCCTGCAGGTCAGAGGGAGAGCATCTTCTGTTAGTCTGCTTCTCCTCTCTGCTATCTAGAGTGTGTGCACAGGGGAAAGTTATCCCTGTTCAGAGGTATTTCCTACACATGGAGTTTCCAAAGTGTCTTTTTTGCTGCTGATTTTAAGAATCCATCTGCATTTTCCTTGACAGATTGATGTCTTAATAAATGTCACATTGGCAGCTTACACATGTAAAATGAATATTTGTTGGTGTGAAAGCGTGAAAAGAGAAAAGGCAGCCAGAGAAGGAGGAGGGAGTCGAGTGCTCAACAGTGTGTCTACAGACGAGTATGTTTGCTTTTCCAGAGCAATATATCGGAGCTTTGCCGCTCAGGCTCCACACACGCTCCTGCTCTGACTCGGCTGGACAAAGAGGTCACTGACAGCATCGCAGAAAGCGCCCTCTTTCTGCCCGTTTGCAGAAACAACAGTTTAGACTTGAAAGTAAAAGGAAGAAAAACAGTGCTTTCCTAGCTTGGCTGAAGATCATCCAAAAGAGATCACAGCCCTTCCTTTGGCACACGTTCATCTGAAGAAGGAGCCATCCCGCACACACGCAAACCCGTCCGCATGCTGCAGAGATTTGGCTCCAGCCAACCAGGCCGTATAGATCCCAATCAGGGAGGATATGTGGGATTGCAGCTTCATCTCTCCCTCTATCTCTCTTTTGGCTCCATCCAGCCAAGTCCGTATGACTCCAACAGATTTCAGCAGAGAGCACAGCGAGGGGTTATTATATCCAATCCCTGGTCAGACAAATCTGTTTCCACTTGAACTACACACTCCCCATCACCCCCTCCTCCCCCAGTCTGCCCATCTGATCTTTTTAGTGTGTAATTAAATATTACAACCAAATCAGCCTCAGATTGGTTCTGTATCGACTGAAGTAACCGGCCTCACTTTTGCTGGAGCACACATGCAGAGACAGTGATGCATGCCAGCTAATGCCTATTAGCAATTAGAGCTGTGATGGTTGGCATTGATTTCTAAGGGGTAAGAAGCGGGGAAAATTATGATTTTAGGGGAGGTTTTGTTGGGACAAAGACTTCGAAGTTTTTCTCTTTGTGATATTCACATGTGTTTATAAGGTAAGGCAGAACAGATCTGCTTCAGCACAGAAACAATCAAATAAAAAGTGAGTCCTTTTTGTGTCTTTGTCTTTGTAAACCATGTTCTGTTACACTTAATTCAGCAGAGAGAGAGAGGGTGGTGCAGCTGTAAGATGAAGTCTTTTAGTAGGAACGACAGACTTCTTACAGAGTCTGCACTGTTTATGTCGAGTGTGGGAACAAAGAGAGATCATTACTCTTTGAGTCTTTTTTGCATTGTAGTTTTTGTTGAGCGTGACACTTTGTCAGAGCAGATTGTGACATTAATAACCAGAAAAACAACATTAAAAGTCGTGTTTTTCCTGACTAGGGCTGGGTTTAGGAAATGGATTTTACCGATTCAAACCGATTCTCATTTGAATGACCCAATATCAATTACTAAATCCCGAGATTGATATTTAAAAATATGTGTAAAACGTGTCTGATCACTCATGTTTCTGAGCACTCCTGAACGCAGGCCCCCCTAACATAAAATTGTTAGTATTGTGTTGACTGCTGTGTGTTGGTCATGTTAAATAAAAAGTACATTATGCAACTTCTTTGGGGTCAATTCTTATTCTAAACATTAAACATTTTGATAATGCACCAGGTTATAGGTGCATTGATTGACCTATTCCCGACGTAAGTCATGAGGTACAAAACTAGGTCAGGACATTTAATGTTGCACATTTTGGAGCAATTTTCACTCTAATATTTTGTGGCTGCATGTAAGTCAGTAAGATCATATATATAAGCTATAAGCTAAAAGAATTTAATGTGAAGCAAAGCTCCAACATCTCTCTGTCCTTCAGGCCTGATCCGCACCTCCTCACTCTGTCGAGGCAGCACAGTCGGTTAGCATTTCTCTTGTACCTCAGCCTCACACTATGAGCCCAAGGTTGACTCATTATTTGTAAAGTTGCCTTCCTACCCTGATTTCCTTTTAAACTTGTGTTGCTATAGCTACTGATGATGGACACACAAAAACAGCTTTTGTAACAACCAAGGCCAACATGATCTAAGGAGGCATATTATGCACTGATTGACAGTTGGTTCCTCAGCCGGGTCCAAGGTTTCAGAGGCTGGTGTTTACAATACCACCACTGTACACATAATTAGTTTGAGTGCTCATGACAGAGTGTGTAGTTTCTCACATAATAAAAAAAGACTACTACAAAACTTTAGCTCTTGACTCACACCTCCTACCTCTGATATTTCAGCATTAACAATGACAAACCCAGACTGCAACACAAGCGCATGTGGCATTCTGTCCCTCAGCCAAAGACTCCATATGTTCATGATGTTAGCCACAGTGGTTCCATTCAAACACAACCATCGCTAGCATCCAGGCAATGCACTCGGCTATCGGGTCCAAGATTCCAGCCAGTCTTCCTGCTTCCCTCATTAGCTGCTCCGGCTGCAGCCCTCAACCCCAACGTGCAGGACGGATTCCTTTGAGAGCCACAGCTAGGACTCTGTTAAATGCATGTGACACGCTGGCTGCACGTTTTCCAATCCTAAACCGGCCAATCTGATTTTGCCTGTTCTCTCTTGATAGACTGATTAGCTGCTCTCCAAGAATTTGATTAGTAAAAATTACAATGCAAAAGGCATGAACGCTTTCAAGTTTGTTGTCGCTATTTGTGTCTCTATTTATGCCCTTTTTCCCCTCATATCTGTCATCCACATCTTCCTTTGCTTCCTCCTAATCAGCGCTTTACTGTAAACATTGTTAAGAAGCATGAGTCATGCTGCTGTAACGTATTAGAGGGAGCGTGGCTTCACATCAAAATAATGGCTGAAGTTTCAAAGAGCGAGACGAGTAAGTAAAGACGGGCTACACACATGGGAGTATACGATCTTCCTATAGGTTACTGGACTCTGATTGTTAGAAATACACAAACTCAGTGACCTACATCAGAGGATGTGAAACCAGCGGGAAGTTCCTGAATCAATGGCATCAGTTTTGTAACAGCCTGACAAATCATCTGTGGTGTCATATCTGTGAAACATTACTCATGTTTTTTCTTCCCAGAATAGTCTACATCCACACACAAGTCCTTTTAAGCACCCACAGATGAGCAGAGTGAAACACATGTGCACACCAGCTAATGGGTCAGTGTTTTTACAGCTGGGAGCAGACAAAAAAGCTAGTGCAAACAGTGACATGGACCATCAGTGTGTTGGTGTATGCTCCCGCAAATAACGCTCTCACACAGCAACATGAATGTAGTGTTTTGTGAGGGATTAACCCTTATTATCCACTAAAGCTGTATGATTTACGGTCTTAACTCTGTACACACACTGACCTGCTGACAGTGTTCACAAGGTTAACCCCCTGAATGCATCCGTACAGTTACTCGGGTCAAATACAGGCTTGCCATCGATGCAGGGGCAAATGTAGCATGCTGAAACATGCACACAAGAATGAACTAAAGCCTCTTCCAACATAATATTAATGTCCTGATATGTTTTCCAAAACCGTATTTGATCCTTTCCCAGATTTGTGGGGCAGGGAGTGTATTTTCAGAGTGCTGGTTTCCCCATCTGTGTGACCACAATGCTGGGCCGCTCTCCCTGCCTCTCGCTGCCCACTGTTCCCACGCCTCTTTTTGGGCTAAATACATATTTAGGGAAATACTGAGCAGCAAATCATATGCCCTGCTCTCTCTGTGCACCCTAAACCCATTACTCACAGGCTTTTTTTACAACCTTTATAGAGCTGGAGGAGGGTAACTGAACTTTTTGTTAGCACTGGACCAAATCAAAGTTTATTTATCCAGGTAAATCATGCCCTCATGCATGAATGCTCTCTTTCAGGTGGCCCCTGATTAAGATTCATGCAGTTGTACCGATTAAGGCCATAGAGCAGCCATTTACAACCACTAATACCCCCTTCCCACCAAAATATGACGCAGGTTTTTCAGACCCGGGAAGACCCGTTAGTAAATGCCGATTGTCTCTTTTCCCATTGCCAGTGGAGTATCCTGGTTTCGGTCGCCAGAAACAGGGTAAGTAAACAGTGAAGATGTTACGGTGGTTAGGTCTTTATTGTATCTATTACTCATTCAATCTTTTTATCAAAATCGGCGCCGACAATTTTGAAACGATGGAGACGGGCGGAATTTGTAGCTGAGATGACGAGGAGTCGCAGGAGTTACAGAAGTTGACGGAGCATAGCATCGCTCCGGAAAGGAGGCGGAGATTAGCGTGTCGACACAGGTTTTGTGTTCCCATCATTGCCGATCGAAGCTGAGGCGATAATTACCCGATTGTAACCTTTCCCATTAAGCAAAAAAGGCGGGTGTTGGCTTTTTTTTTGACCAGTGGGAAAGGGTCTTAACTTCCAAGAAGTAGATACCTGGCTTAGGTAAAGCCATTAGTTTGCAAGTCTAACTATTGTACTTAAACTTAAGTTGCTCACTTTGGAAACAAACACAAACTCAAAATAAGCATGAAAACTTTAAAAACTCAAATGAGGCTGCACTTTGAAAACTACTCTTCCGCTTGGTCCACAGTTTAACAGATCTCCGCATGCCAGTCATAAAGATCAATGATTTCTTACCACTTCCACTGTCCATTAGTAAAGCTACTACTCTGCACTTTAAAATACCCCACTGTACTATCAACAACAATTATACCAGGAAGAGCTTGCTCCTGCTATTTCCTTGTGAGCAGAAATGAATGACAAATGGATTCCTCTGTATAGCAGCTCTGTGCGCCGAGTTCAACCAGTGCTGTGGAGCCATTTGAACACATGCAAAGCAGACTAAATAGGTCTTAAGCAATGCATGTGTGGCTGTGTGTATGGATATGTGCTCGTGCGAAGCGTGTGCATGAGTAATGAATAAGATCCTGGCACATCACAACCAAGTTCCTCTAATGCACTCCCTGTAGACCAGAAGAAATAAACAGATAAAGATGAAGTGGACGTGAAAGCAATGGCAAAGTTAAAAAAAATAGAGAGAGAGAGCAAGGAGTGAGAGTGAGTGAGAGAGAGAGAGGGCAGGAGGAGAGGAGGGAGGGAGTTTGCAGAATTGTTATTGGAGCCGTAGAAGTCATTTCTGAGTTAAAGAGTTCCAGATGTGGGCCAGCCCCTGAGAAAGAGTCAGAGTCAGAGAGGCTGAGAGGAATCGAGAGGGAGGGAGGAGGATTAATCAGACTGTGCCCGTCCATATGATCAGTATTCTACCCGACTGTTCTGAGAACGGAAAGTGGATCTTTGCTTCTTTACATGCGCTGATGGTTGTGGTGGCTGTGGGACTTCTGCAGCAGAGGGGGGGTGGGTGCAAAAAGTTTAGGGTGTGGGGTGTCAGGTGGTAAGGTGGTAGAGGGGCATGTGGCCTGCACAGCCCAGTCTTGGGCCTATAAAAAGCTGGGGTGGTCAGAATAATGGCCTGTTGTTATTACACACACACACTGGTCTTTCTCAAAACCAATGACTAAATCACCGAAATAGACCAGTCGAAATCCAACCAAAAGACATCTGGTTAAATACTGGAACAAAAGCTGCTCTTTAACTTGTTTTTGCAATGAAATATCTCCCAAATGCACTGCCCAATGTGTTCTTAGCACTTGCAGAATATGAAATGTAAGGTGTAAGTGAGTGAGAGTGTGCATGCATTTGAGCAAGCACTGTGAATTAAGTTCTGATTGATCTCAGACTGTTGCAAGTTAACAGTGTTACAGCACAAACCTCTTCTTCACATGCATTCCACGCTTGCACAGGAAGGAGCTCCTGCATGATAATGTCTTAACTAGGATCAATGGTGAGCCTGCAGGCCTGTAATAATGTCCAGTTACTCTCTCTCCTTCTTGTTTGTGGTGTATGAACATGGATGTGTGTATGCCCAGCTTCCTCAGCATTTGTTTTCAATCCCTGTGCGTTAGGCTAAGCTGCACGATCACACAACAAAGGGCTATTGTCCTGCAGTAAAAAGCTCTGCTCCAGGGAGCTGGTAGTGGGCCACAAACAAAGGCTGGTTACATTGTCCCAACACAAGCCCATGAATCAAGCCAACACTGGGCTGCCAAAACGGCCTCGGAAAGAGCGCTGCGAGTCTACTGGGGTGTGACAAAGAGGAAAGAGAAGGAGAGCTGATTGAGGAGGGATGTGAGGGTGGAGGAAACAAATGGACAGGGAGCAGGACGCACAGCTGGAGCTGGAAGAGAGAGGAGGGAGAGTGATATATGTGGATAGCGGTAGGTGAGAGGGGTTTGTTCAGCAGGAGGAGAGGAGGAAATTGAAGGAGGGGAGGATTTTTGAGAGTGCAGCCAACACAGCGTGAGGATGAGAGGTGAAGTCAGCGCAAACAGAGAGCTGTGTAAACAGACAAGCCTCCTGCGTGTGCTCTAAGGGCTCCCCCAAACCACAACAGCAGAGCAGGAGTGACGTGTGGATGCGATCTTGCAACTGGCCAATGAGAATGAAAACATCAAATTTAGCTCCTCAACACAGAATCCAGCTGTATTTTTTTCCTTATGCGACCTTGGTCTGAGAAATAAATACTTTATTTGTTTGTGAGATTTCCCTGCACTGTTTTTTCCTATTCTGACAGCTCAATTTAGCAATGAATCCATCAAATGCTCATGCACAAAGAGCTGCTATTGTATCCAGGAGCAGGACACATTTCACCTTTTCCACAGTGTGAGGGAGTGGAAAGTGGTGACCAGCTCTCTGGAAGGAGAGTGTGTGACAGAAAAAAAAGTGAATTTTGACAGCCATCAACACACAGCAACAACATACAGTTAAAGCTGTCACCAGCATCACTTTTTCCAAACATTTTGTAGGTGCAAGTGCACTGAAAAATGAGTTAAAATATATTTACCATTGGCGTTCTTCCCGCAGATCAGGTGCTCATAGTGCTGCAGGACTCCCCACAGCTCCGCATCATTGTTCACCACCCCCTCCAGGGCCTCTGCACTCACTAGGGCGCTTGCTGACCCTAAATCCGGCCCTGAATGACCCCTCTCGGCCATCAGCACCCTGGCTCCTATCTCCTCCACCAGAGCTTCCATGCACGCGGTCAGGCATATCGCTGCATACTCGTGGATGCGCACGGAGATGCGGGTATCCACCATCCAGCGGAAAAAGCGTCCCACGGAGAAGGAGAGGCCGCAGCGGGCGGACTTGCCCTTCCTCAGCAGTTCCCCTGCGCTCATACTGTACATGGAGATAGCCTTGACCGTAGCAGAGACGCAGTGGTCGGCCAGGGCCCAGCTAAGCACGAGCCTCATGGCGCTCTGCACCTCGAAGCGCGTGCAGCGGCAGTGCATGACACTGAGCCGCTGCGCCTCTCTGGAGATGCGGATCAGAGCCCTGCGGAGGAGAGCGGACAGCCGCCTCACGGCCTCCGGGGAGAACACAGGTGGGAGCCCCCCTTTGACGCTCCCACTCCCGGCAACTTTGCGAAGTATCTTGGCCACCTCCTCTTCGGTCCAGGGAAACTCTTCCAGCTCGGGTAAGCGGGGGCACTTGGAGAATATGTCTTCAGGGTCTTCGGGGAGGACCGTGTTGACCGTGTCCCAGCTGTTGTTCCTGCTGTTCATGGAGCCGGAGTAGTACCACCAGTTGCCCCGGTGAGGGGCCGTCATGAAGGCCTGGGAGTTGGACTTGGAGGAGGACAGGCTGAGGGATTTGCAGGAGTCCCCCGCGCCGTAGCCAGAGTCCAGCGTCAGGTCCTCCAGGGTTTTCATGTGGACATTGCTTAAACCAGCCATTGTTGTGAAAAAAAAAAGCCTTAAAAGGGGAGCTTCGGAAGAGGGGCAAACCTTTTAACGGTTTACCTGCAAGTCAATAAAGCAGCAGTCGAAACTCCCCGCTGAGCTGGACGAACTGGTTACACAGCACAACACTTGACAGGCATGCTGTAGAAAAGAGTTCAGTGCAGGGTGCAGGACAGCGAAATAACTACAGCTCAAGCTGAATAAATCCTATTATAGAGCTTTTTCCAATCAAAACCACCCTGTATAGTCGTTAAAAAAACACGGGGTAGCCAGGAAAGTTATAGTCGCACCCGCCTCACCTTTCCCCGGGCAGCGCAGGGATTTAAACTTTCCTCCGGAGTCCACAGTCTTTTCAAACACGACGAAATGTCTCTCCGCTCTCTTAATACAGCCAGGCTCCAGTTCATTTATATATAAAACGTCCCGCTCAGACGCTCAACAAACACACACAAACAGTTTCGTTTTAGTTAATATCCGTCTAACGAGTCTACCTCACCGCTCTCCCGTCCCGGTGCCTCGTCAGGAGCAGCCTGTATGAGAGACTCAGCTACAGATGTGTGAGAGGAGGAACTGCCACTGAATGACAATACGGAAGCAGCTCGAGGACCAATCAGGAGAGGGCAGACTTTTGCGGCAGCCAATCAGGATCCGCTGAGCATCCTGCCTGAGTTTGAGGGAATAAGTAAACTTTGTTAAGCCTCAAATTAGCCTTAAAAAAAATCCTAGTGTGACGTACATATGGCTGTTTTTGCTTTTATACTCCAGTTACACACTTTTTTTTTTACACATTGACATACATTTCTGTTAAAATTTAATACAGATGCGGTTTCAGCTTCAATTATATTTTATCATTTTATCTCAAAATGTGATTCACTAGACTATATAATTCTATATTAATTGGCCTTCTGGCTAGTTACCAGGAACAAAATTGCACATAAAGCAAACATCGGTTATCTCGTCATGTTGACTCAGGGGAACTTGGCTGGCTGCCTGCACATTACCTCACCTCTCACCTGCAGTCTGTTACTGAAATTGAATCTGTAAAGTTCCTGGTGTGGGTGTAAGAGGTGGAATAGTGTTTACATTAACTTGATGAGGCTTAGGGGTTTCACTGTAAGTGCATTTTAAAAGATTATTTAAGGCTGCAAGGAAGACCATGTGTTGGAATATCTTACATTTCAACCAAGAAATAGTGCACTGGCTTGAATGGTTTGTACCCAGTCCACTTCTTTGGGCTCATTCAGTCCCAGTTCAGCGGAGGAAACACCAACAAATTGGCCCCCTCTTACTATCAAAACAGAGTTTGACCAAATCCTCTTAAAAACGTCAGTTTCACATCAACGTCTAGCCGTGTTTGTTGTTTCTCGTTAGGTGCTGTAACATGCTTGAGGGGAAATAAAGCAAACATGTTCAAGAGGCCTGTGACTACCTGCGTCTCATCACTCTGCACTCACGTAGACAGGTAGGGTGTGTCCAAATTGCGGTCCTACACTATTACATAATGGGTTTAGGGCAGAGCACGTACCCTGCAACACATGTGGCTGTAATGAATGTTTTCTTTATGCACATATACAGACTTAGATGTTGCAGGACATGCTATACTATGTATGTGCTTAAAGTGGAAAAACTGACTCCCAAACACACACACATCATGGTCTATGAATCACTATGTCAGGGGAACTGCGTAGGGGGTCGACCTTTAAGTCCACTTAACCTCCACAGTTTTGCACTATTACTCAAAGCTTCTTGAAATGAGATCGGAAAACACACAGAGAGATCACAGGAGGTTACCACTTGCTTCATACAGACCTCATGTAGCTGTGATGTGGACTTGTCTTACCTCATGGTCTCTCGGTGTGCGTGCAATCTCAGGGAAGAAATCAAGCCAGCACACACCTCCCAGAGCAAAGTAACACACAGGAGGGAGCAACATGAAACCCTGAAACTCTGCAAATGATTAGATGTGTTCCCAAAAAGATGCCAGCTCAGTTGGTGTTAAACATTTTTGTTTCACAATGTTTGCTTTCCTCTCTGCATTGGTCAAAAAACACGATGATTTGATATTCAGTTTATCTCAGAGTGGGTATCTGGATGGTGATGTCAGCCAGTGAAAACAGGGTGAGGGTTGCTGAGAGTTTTTAAACATTTCATCATTTTAAAAATCCTTTTGTATTTTTAGGATCTTTAACAAACAAAGTGAGTTGGATACAATAAAAAGTGGTATCATGTCACATGATCAGTATGAGCCACATACTCATATGTAGTGAAAAACAGTTAAATGATTTGCATGAAGGAAGTGGACCTGTGTGGGTGTTTGCTCATATTTGCATGTGAAAGAGGGGGATTTTTCTCTTCTTCTCAATCATACCAAAGTTGAATCAACACACCCCTGCTCAACATATGAATTTCTCTACTTGATCTAATATGTTTGAAGCCATTCAACCAGTTCCCCTCCACAGGTACTGGCTATATATGGGCGGAGCACCACCATGTGGTCAGATAGGGAATAGCTTGTATTTTAAACTTTCTTTATATTCCTCGTTTATTAAATGCTTTAGAGAGAGGGACAAAAATGAACAGAGCAAATTTTGAAAGATCAAACAAATCCCCAAAAAGTATCTGGACGTAAGCATAAAATTTTATTTGCAAAAACCCAACAAATCAAAATAAAAGTACAATACATTCTTAAAACCTTTTCTCTACAAAACAATTTCACAGAAATTACCTTGGAATGTATATTACTATTTTTCACTTGTATGTCTCTTATATATATAGCCTTATATTAACTGTGTTTCTTCTCTTCTTTAAATAATCCCGTGTCAGTGTTAAATGACGTACAGTATAGACCTTTTTCCTGTAGAGGCAAAGAAAGGGTCTTGGAGGGCAACTTGACAATCAAGTAGTCAATAACAGATCATTAACTCTCATCTATATATACTGTATATGTCCAGGCTTGAGCCCTCCAGCCATTCCCCATCAATATAAGTACCATGTTGCATAAACAGAGGCATTAGGAGCCCGGCCTCCAGCCAGACTAATGGGCGGAGGCGGGGTCCTGTTGGACTGCAGCTGCCATTGAGTCTCCATCACACCTCCTGGTTTCACTCAGTAGTCATTGGTACCATCTCTGTCTATCACTCTGAGGGGCGAATGGCCTGGAGAAGACCACTCCTTCCTGCTTCTAAAGTAACACAACAAACACACTGACATGTCTGTAAGCCATTGAAGAGAACCACATCTCCTTCTTTTACAGTGTATCTGAATTTACAGTGACATTACAGCCTGCTGATAAATATCTGTGTATTTATGCCCGGACCTGCCCTCTTCTGTTATTAGAGTAGTTTAAAAACTGCCTGCAGCCAAACCCTGATAAAGGCACACATTTGTGAAACAGCCATGCCTTGCCACATTGTGTCCGACACACGGACGGGTCTCCCTTCGGTTGGAGAGGAGTGTCAACGATTTCAATAGCTTTTCATTCCCTGTCTGGATGGTACCTTAATATGAGAGTGTTACTCCCTCAAATCCAACACTTTAAACGCAATACTTAGCTCAAAGAATGCTTCAAACAATAATGTGACAGCGTCAAACGGTTTCATATTCCAGTTTACAATGAGGTTAGAGATCTGGAGGGAATGGAGGATACCGTCAGTTCAGTTACATGTGTAAACAGTTGGCAAATTCAGTGTTTTAGAACCGAGAATAGCCCCCCAAATGTTAGTGCACCCGTTACAGTCAGGACAAATAAAAACCCTTTATAAATAACCAACAGCAGAACTGCTCCAGTTACACAAACAAAATCAAAGAAGTCATAACCGATAGGTAGCATTAAAATCGGCCTTGTATGAAAATTGATATAATAAAAGCAGCAGGGCTATATATATCGTTTAAAGGACATTGAAAAAGGTAGAAGCAGACATGAGTAGAAGATAAAAGAGGAGAGAGAGGAGAGAAGGCAGAAAAAGATAAAAAACATGACTTATTTGTTTGGAAAAGGGTGTTTCTGAATCAATTACATCAGGCATCAGGAGAGCTTCAGCACCTCATCACACTGGTTAATGATATCCAACAGGTAGTAGTTGATGTATTAACAAATACTCTTTACCAAATACAGATTTCCTCTACTCGAGCTACGTCACCAAGTCTGCGTCTATCTGAATAACATGTTGACACACATTCTATAAGGCTCCCGTGTGAGAGCGTGTTAGAAAAAAAGATCTTAGGTTGTCTTCACATCTCCTTGTTAGAAAAAAAGGTGCTTCCTGTCACCGTCAGCACACACAAGCGGCAACACACCCACGTACACTTATATATATATTTACATACCCACGCATACACTCACACACACACACACACACACGAAAAGAAACAGCTGCTTTCCAGTCTGTCTGAAAACATTGCACCAGAAACGGACAGAGAGAAGGAGGACAAAAATAACTCTCTTCTCTCTGAACAGTAGTTCAGTCAGTGAGGCAAAGTGATGACTCAGGTCTCTCTGCTTAAACGGCCCGCTTGTACAGTTCAGACATGGACTCAGTTTCCTCGTACAAAAAGTGGCCGATGGGTGAAACAGAGGCGTCCCTGAACGGAGCCTGTTTCACAAAAAGGCAGAGTTCAGGCAGTGAGCGAGCTCCCACAGGTCTCTCTCTCTCTCTCACACACAGTGGATCTGCAGAAAGGTTCGTGTTCCTTCCACCAGCAGAGGGGGCTATCCTTTAGGAGTCTTTTTGTTTTGTGCGTTCCACATGCCTCGCTTGGAGTGAAAGTAGTGAAAGAAGTTCCTCAAGCGTAGTCTCTCGACCTCCAAACCGTTCTGCAGTACCCTGGAGGGGGAGAAACACTCGGTTTAGACTGCGTTCTTTTTAAGATGATGGTTTTTTTGCCTTTATTTCATAGTACAGCTGAAGAGAGACAGGAAATGTGGGGAGGAGAGACTGGGGGATGACATGCACCGAATGATCGGCAGACCGGCCTGCAATCACTGTGTCGCGGACTGTAGCCTCTGTACACGGGGCGCCTGCTCTACCAGCTAAGCTAAACCAGCGCCCCTATGATGACGGTTTAAGCAGCACACATTAGTCAGCTGTGAAACTGCCCTGCACTGGCTTTGCAATTGACAATTTTCAAATAATGAGAGCTCGAACCAATAAGGTAACAGCTGTATCTGACTGACTCTAACAAAACAAAAAATGCAGTACATGGAGAGATAGAAGAGTGATTGTTTGGAAGGCCGGCTGAGCCTCCCTGCGGTGAGAGAACAATTTTCTTGTTGTATAAAGGCAGCTCTGCAAGTTCTTTTCATCTAGCAGAAAATGTTGGGTAAACAACCATAACAACTGTTCAAGGGAAACCGTGTCTTTCTGAAATAGTCTGGTAAAAAAAGAATTCCCCCTAGTGAACTGACAACTTGGTGGTATCTAGACACACTGGTAGTTTTGGTTCTATTTGCATGAGTTTTGGATCATCTCTCTCCGAGATATCTGCATCCAGCTCAGCATAATCGAGAGAAGTTCAAATGATAAAATGTTAGTATATATTTCCTAGACTACATCTCTTTTTCCTTTTGCCCTGCAGTTGCTGCCTACCTGCGTTAAGCGGGCACACAAAACACACCAAGTACAATAGTGACAAGCAACATCACATCAGAGGGAGTGATGTTGTACTCATCATGGCTGTGATTCGCCCACACTAATGATGTAAGTTAAGCCTGTTTCTATATTTGTTTTGTGCCTTTACAACTCTGGGGATACGAGCTATGATCATCTGATGTCACAGTGGTGCAGCTGTGTTACCTCATGATGAATGAGTTGAGATCTTGAGAAAACGACTCGTTATCACGAGAAACCAGAGTAAATAAAATGTATGGATGAATGTCCGCTAAGGGCTTCCATACAAAAGCATATAGTGTTCAGCTAAAGTTTCTCTAAGGTGAGTCAGCATCTCTCTGGTAAAGTCTCAACACATCACAATTAGTATTGAGTTGTTTCGTTGCCGGGTTACCTGTCGAGCAGCTCCCAGTCCTCTCCTCCCCAGCGGTCTTTGAATTCCTCCGTGTTCATCCCTCCAATCTTATCAAAATCAGACTTATATATCCCAAACAGGCCGAAGCCGTTCACCTCCCAGTAACCTGCGGAGAGAACAAAAGGGAAGTTAAAAGGAACCACTGGACCCGTTGCTTGTTGTTGCATCAACAGTGATTATAATAAATGAAAGTCTGATGCCTGGGAAGTGCTTCTGATGTAAATGAGCCTATTATGCATGTAAACTGAAAACCTGCATTACAAATTCATTGTGCTGTCTGTAAGCGGGGAGTGAGTTTGAGTGACGAGCCAGACTGAAAACTTGAAAACTATGTTAATACATGAGCGATTATTCCAGCGGGAGTGCACACTTGTTTGCCTGCTCGTGTGTGTGTTTGTTGTGTGTGCGTGCGTGTTACCATCAGGCTCCAGCGGCGAGCTGCCGCAGCCGAGCCTCATGACGATGGGAGCGAAGGCGAGTCGGCCCTCCACGCAGTGTTTCCGGATGCTTTCCAAGATGTTGAGAGGGAAGTGGATGTGCAGATCACACAGGAACACAATGCTGTGACTATCCTGCAAGGGGAAACACAAACAAACCATCGGTCATACACAAATAATCGCTCAATCTTTCCCATGATTGTGAAAAAGGAATGTCTGTGCACCAGTCTGCAAATAAGCTGGCTGCGAGTAGATGTTCGCATACGCCTAATATGGGATTTTAGGATTAAAGGAAGCAAAGACTGGGCTCTACATCACAGGATTCTCTTCACTTCCAGAGCCTGCAGGTCATCCAGACATGAGTGACAGCCCCGTCATCCCACCGTGACAGCGCTGACACTCAACTGAGGGATCAACGTCTGTCCAAATTTCCAGCTGCTGCACGCCCCCTGTGGGTGGTGAGTGTGCATGTGTGTGTGACAAAGCGACAGCCAAAGAGTGGCGTAAGGGCGCATGCACACAAATAACCTGCAAGAGGGAATAGATGTGACAGCTATGGCGTACACATGACAGCGGCAATGCAGCTAACTGTCTAAGCGATTCCCCTGTCGCCCACAGCTGGGCTCTGCGGGAGAGGACGAAGGGAAGCAGGAGGAGGCTGGGAGATAAGGGCGAGATCTGCGGCCCGTGACAGACCGGGCCTAGCAGTGATGTATTCATTATGCATGAGTGTTCTTTCTGCCTGTCCGTCAGCCAGGAAAGGTCATGTGGTCAGTGTGAGCGGCTGACCTTCAGTGAGTGGCCTTTTTTTCTCCCCTGCCAGCTCACATATTGTTTGTTTCTCTAACCTCGATAGTGTCCACTCCAATCTGCAGTCCCGCTGAGCGCTCAAAGTTCCCCTCTCTCCTAAGATATTCATATCTGTCAAAACAAACATAAGCAAACATCACTTGGAGGTCTTTAAAACATTTTGGAATTTTTCAAAGTATGTTTAAAGTCACATCACACACACCTTGGCACGCTGCTGTCTCGAAGTGCCTGCTCTACGTCCATGTCTTCACTCTCAAAGTCGACGATGATGATGCTGAAGTTGTCGTCCTTTGTCTGGCGATGAAGGTTCTCCATGTCAGAGATAAACTGCTGAACCCAGCGGGCCTGGTTTTTCACTGAAGGAGAGATGGAACAAAAGGAAACGTTCATGCAAAGTTAGGGAAAAAAATCCCCAAAATAATCATCCGATCTTTCCCTTCATGGTGCATGCGCTTGGGATGATTTCCTCTCTGGATATATGGAAAACTAGAATTACTGCCTTGTGGTTGTATGCCTCCATCAATTGGTCAAGTTGAAGTTACATTCCTGTCTGTGTAGACTGTAGATGTTGGAGTTACTAAACTAAAGGTATTGCGTGTATGTTTTGGCGAAATGGAAGTTAATACTATAGCGACATGTATGATTCCAGTGAGAAGTTTCCAGTGAGAAATATGCTGCCCTCTCTTGCCCTCAATATTAGCAAGATGAAAGAGCTTGTTGTAGATTACCAGAGGAACAGGAGGCCCCCTGTCCTGGTTGTCATCCAGTGAAAGGAAGTAAAATGGGTGGACTCATACAAGTACCTTGGGGTCTAAATTAATAAGAACTGGACTGGAGTGACAATATGAAGCATTATGCCGTCACAGTGATATACCTTTTATCTTTTGGGTATAAAATGTCATCACTTCATCATTTTAAACCTATTAGAAATGTGTGTGAAATTTTGTCATAATTAGCGTATGAATTCTTGAGTAATGGCCAGAAATGTGTTTTGTGAAGTCACAGTGACCTTTGACCTTTGAGCACCAAAATCTACTCCGTTCATCCTTGAGTCCCAGTAGACGTTTGTGCCAAATTTTAAGAAATATCCTTCAAGGCATTCCTGAGACATCATGTTCACAAGTTCTACACACAGTGACCTTGACCTTTGACCTTTGACCACCAAAATCTAATGACATCATTCTTGTTTGTGCCAGGAGGAGGCATAAGAAAGCTTGAAAACTCTATTATTCCGTTTTTAAAGCTACCCAATGCTCCCCTTTTGACTGACCTGGCACCACAAAGTGCACCATCACATCTCTCCTCCACTGCAGCATGACCGGCTGGCACAGCAGAGGCTTAGCATAAGCGGTGCTCCACGTGGTTGCTCCGGGCCGCGAGGGGGACTTGGACGCGGGAGGAGGGGGTGGCGTTGTGAGGCCGGGCGTGGCAGCAGAGGGGGCCGAAGCCGGAGCAGAGGCCGGGGCAGAGTCAGTGTTCTCGAAGCTCTCCTCTCCCTGCCTGCTGCGGTGGAGCAGCATGTAAATATATTCGGACAGTCGCACCACGCTGCGGCCTCTCTCCATTAGCTCCAGCTCCACCAGGTAACGGTTCCCTCTCGCCGAGTCGCGCCGCTTCTCGACGTTGATGATGCGTAGCAGGGTGTAGATCCTGCGGAGAGAACAAAAAGCGTAAGAAAACACTTAAAAATAAGAGGGTCCAAAATGTCTTTTATCACTCTGCATTAATTATTGTTTGTCTGTGGGCAGGCCCTTAAAAAACGTGGCCACTCATTATCTGTGGTGCTGTGAAGTCAGCGTGGTGTCATGTGTCAATGCAAATGGAGAGAAGTTAATGGCTTTGCTGCTTCACACCAAAAAAACATCAAGGGTTTGTAAGCACTGCTGCAGAAAACAGTAATCAGCAGATAGCAGGACTGCTAACATGAAGTCAAAGCAGCGGGGCATGACCAGTGTGTTCTCGGGGAAATTACTTCTTGCTTTACATAATGGTTAGCATAGGAAACCATAATTTGAATTTACAAGGTTGCAGGGAAACATAAGCCCTCTCTCAGCCTCACATTATTCTCACTCCCCTCCTGATTAGCCTTACCCGCCGTTCCTTTCGTTTAGCTTCTCCATGTACTGCGCCAGCACGTCCACTACCTCGCTCTCTGCCAGCTGGAGGTTTCCGGACACGTTGCAGCGCAGGTCGTTCCAGTCAGAGCGCAGCAGCTCGAAGTCCATCGGGTTAACGGAGAACGTCCTCTGCCAGTTGATGCTCTCCTCTGCCCAGCCCGGCCGAGCCTCCACCTCCTCGTAGCTGTATTCCGACATCTCGCCCTCCTCCGGCTCTGGCTCGGGATCAGGGTCGGTATTAGAGCGGTTTGTGTCCTGCTCCAGGTCTGCCGGGTTGGGGTCCAGGTCTGGCTGCTGCTGGGACTCTGTGATTTCTGAGGTCCTGAGGTAAGAGGTGACGCGTGTTTGACCTTGGAGCGTGTTTTCTGTGGTGTTTAACCTCAGCAGGGGATCTGGGTGATGAGACAGGGGGGTTTGCGGGTCTCCTTTCTTGGGTAGATCAGTAGTCTTTAAATCCCGCTGCTCCCCTTTCCTCCTGGTTTTCTCTGAGTGTTTTGCCCTGCTGGCAGACTTCTGCACACTCTCATTCTGTGTTCCATTGTGAGGAGAGGTCTTACCTTCTTTTGTTGGGGGATTTGGCCAGAGCTGAGGGGCACTAACGAGACTTTTACCTCCCCCTGCATGTCCTTTTGCACCCAGGTTAACCAGCCTTGTGGTCTTCCCGGTTTGGTACAGAAAGACTCCTGGGAACACCTCTCTAGGATGCCGAGATGCCCTCTCCTCCCTCCTCTCTCGACGCTGCTCCCTCTCCCTCTCTCTGTCCCTCTCGCGCTCCTTGGCGGGTCGAGGCCTGGTGATGTAGATCTTGTTCTCCTCCTTCTTCTCCTTCTTGTTCCCCGGGAGTTTGTTGTTGCTGATCTGAAGGTTGTTGCTGTGGGCGGAGTTGCTGAGGATCTGCTTGGCTCGGCTGGCGAGGGCGGAGAGGGAGGACTTCTGGGGGAAAAGGAGGGAAGATTTAGTCAGTTTCGGCGGTGTCTCAGCCCCCTTCTCTTTTCCTCCTCTGCCGTCTGTTTCTCCTCCTTTCCTGCCAGGACTCATCTCGGCGGGAGCAGTGCGGATCCAAGACAGGGAGCGACCCCCGACCACGCTGTCCTTGTCAGGCCGAAGCGCCCTGGGTTCGGTCTCCTCTTCGAGTCCCTGCCTGGTGTCCTGGTGTATGTTTCCTCTTGTATGATCTCTCCCCCAGTCTCCGTCCAGATCTCTACCATCTCTGTGAGGGAAGTGTCTCCTTTCTCTGCGGTGTATGATACTGTTAACAGCTCCTTCCTCCTCTTCATTGGGGTCCTCCTCCTCTTCTTCCCCTTCTCTGCCAGCTGGTGTGGGAGCAGACTTTGAGTGCTGGTGGGCGGGGTCGGAGGTGTGGCTGGTTTGGCTGGGATGAGAGGGCTTCTTGGGCGGCTGCGTGCCAACGATCTCTGCCTCGTCCTCCATGTCTACCACCTCCTCTTCCTCTAGGAAATCTGGAGACACAAGTTGAATGAGTGGACCCATTTGTTTGACTTAACATGCATGCACGAGTGTGTGTTCAATAGTTACCATCTGGGTTGGGGAAGAAGAACGATCTATCATCTTCTTCTTCATCCATCTTCATATATTTGTAAAAACCGAAGCTGGCAGAAACAACGAGAGGCAACACACACATTAAACACACACATGGACACACACACAACTACATGCATTAATAGGAGGGTTGAAGTTTAAATGTCCCTCGCAGCATAATAGACTTAATCTCTCTGTAAGAGGTCACATAAATCACTGCCATTAAATTCACACACTGGAACTGTTTCTCTGCATAATCAGTGTACTCGCTTATAAACACAGGACAGAGACAAATGTTCAGAAAAGTCTTGAAGAGATAAAAACCGGTAAGGTCCTCACTTCTTCAGGTAGATAGGGGACTCTCTGTAGAAACACTTGTTCTCTCGCTCCATGTGGGTCAGACGTGTGTAGTCGTTGGGGTAAACGAAGGAAAGATAGACCTGAAGAAGAGTCGAAATGTCATAAGCCCAGAAAACACTAATGAAGGTGTTCATTTGCATGTGGTAGCAATCTTTAAGGACATATAAAATGATCTGCTTTAAATAATAAATTGTGTCTGATTTTTTTTTCTGCAAAAAAAAAATCCTCCCAAGGCATCTCCTCCTTCTCCCTCATTAGAAATCTTTAGAGTTATTAGAGTCTGCATAGTCCCAGCCCATTATGCAAATTTCCAACTGGCCCCTCACGAAAACAAAACACGTCTCTGCCATCGTTTACTGGCAACTTGTTGAAACTTAGCTAGCTTGAAGTTTAGTAATTAGTAGTAGTAACGTTAACGTTAGTAGTCAGTAGTGAGTTTGCAAAAATAGCGATGACGGTTACAGCTGGCTCACGCATCGCAGAAGTGCTTGCCAAAGGTTGCACATAATGATATGCACAGCGTCACCACGTCCGTTAAAGGATTAGCTCCCCATAATAGCATGATAGGACTGAGGTTGAAAATCTGCAAACTGGCCCTTTAATGCGAATTGGCTCCTTAGGTTTGTGATGTCTGAAACCTGCCAATCTGAAAACGTGTTGTTCAGCCTGTCCTTGGTACACTGCAGTTTGAAGCAGCCATGGAGATCACTGCTTATGGTGTCCCTGATGTGCCTTGTAGCACATGAAAAACACCACATGGAGATGTTTACAAAGTTAAACACTTGATTTACACAGGAGGGAGTCTTTAAATCACCACTTAGAATGAGCTAATTTCTCTATAAAATGCTGCAGTTTTTCCCGTGCATTGATTCCAATTAGATTTAAATTGGGTTTTCTGTGTGTGCTTTCCAGCTGCTGCAGTAACTCATGCTGTCCTAAAGGGGGAAGCAGAGCTCAACGTTACCTGCCTCCTGCTTCCTCTATGAGTCTTCATACAAAAGGGCTAGATGCCCAAATTAGCATGGATTCAGCTTCTCTGCTCCTGTGTTCTCAGTCCAGTTTAAATATTCGCTGACTCTGCACAGGGGTACTTTAAAGTGGGTTTAAAGCCCACTGCCATAATTGGATGCACTTCTGATGACCCCAAGTCTAATTTAAGTAAGAACTCACTCTCCTCCACACAAAAACATCATCATCATCAGGGTGCCAGAAGGAAGGTGACAGAAATGTGACTTACAAACTGCAGGCCCTGGTATCTGGCGATTGGGAAATCTTTGACTACATAGGTCGGAGAGTAGAGACAGGAGGGAAGAACGTTTTCCAGTCGGGAGGGGTCGATCATAGGAACTGAGGAGAGAAGACAGAGAGAAAGGGAGGTAAATATTTAGGGCAGGGTATGAGCAAATATGTCTATGGAAATCTGCTTTCAACAAAGTCAGAAAGCTGGGAGATGATCTGTGCAAAGGAAAACACACAAAAAATGGAACACAGCCGCCAAGCTGAAATGACAGCCTGAATACAGCTAAAGTGACAACCGAGAGAGACTGTGAGCCAGACCGTCAATCAGTCACTCAGAGAAAATGACAGGCCCGAAAAGGAGGATGAGGATAGAAATAGGGGGCAGCATGAAATGATGAGTGGCAGATTTACTGCTGTAGAAGGTGTCCCTGGGGTCCGGCTTCAGCATATCCGCTCCGTGCTGCGTGATGCTGCCACCGCCTCTCTCCAGACCCTGAGGCTGAGACTCCTCCGGGAGACGGATGTGACTGGCCAAGGTCTGGGGGATGTGGTCGACGCTGTTCATCTTGAGATTGGACTCGTCTGAAAAATACAGAGACAGGGAGACATAAAGTGGAGCAGAGATGAGGTACGGATTAGATGTGAGCTGCTTGAAGGAAAATATGGCACGCTTCATTCGTTATTACAAACACGTACAGACCATGAAAAGGTAAGGAACGGAGAGGAAAGAGACAAGAAGAGGTGGCAGATAGGAAATAAACAAAAGAAGAAGAGGATGAGGAGGAGAGCAGAAGCAAAAAGTTGGACGAAAACAAAAACAGAGCTGAGTCATAATTATACCAATCGATAGCAGGGGAGGAGGAGAGAGCATGTGTGATTAATGGCATGCCAGGAGCAAGGCCTGATGGGAGAAATGCTTCATAATTAAGAGGGTGGTCAGCATCAGTGCTATCCTCCAGAGGGAGAACTGTGCACACTCGTATGTGTCTTTGTTTACAGGGAAAGCCTTAGACTTCCTTTCTTTTAACAATCAGACATCTGTTGACACACACCTGGTTGCTGCGGTGCACAAGCTCGCATAGAGGTATTAATTCCTCAAAACAAGAGCAAACAAAGATAACAATGGAAGTGTCCTTCTCTTTCTTCGGATTACTCCCTGTCCTGTTGCACGGTTGTGGCTGGGTTGTATTAACCAAAGGAAAACAGCATGTTTTCTGTATGGCACAGATAGGCTATTGAAACATCATCCATGTGGTTATTTGGGATTTCCTGGTCTGTGTAGTAAATGTCAGAGTGTAGGTGTGTGTGAAGGTGTAAATTCATTAAAAGCTACCATCTGAGTTGCACTTTTTTTGGGTGTATTTTCACTGAAGCCTCATAACACCAGATCAGTCAAGTTCAGTTTGAAATGCTTGTTGCAGTAGCAGAACATAGCTTGTGTTTGGAGTCTAGGCACCGACCTCATCACTCATTTCTCATTTATTTTACATGCAGAAATGTGAGGAGTGATAAGATAATATCTTAACCACCCTCCCACCCAGCCGGATCCTGCAGGTGGATTCTGGGGTACTGGTGCAGGACAGCGGTGGCAATGACTGAGCAGCCGGAGAGAGCAGAAATCCTGCAGCTTAAATAGAACGCCCGAATGGGAGGAAGTGTTTGTCATGTGATTGTGGAGAGTGACACATGTCAAGTATGAAGTCTGAAGGCTGTATTAAACTGCTCTTCAGGTTAAAATGTGAAGAACCCAGGAAGTCAGTAATAGCTGGAGATGCTGAGAGAAAGTCAGTCTATATGATGACATAACACATATTCTGTGCAATTTGTTTTGGTTTTGCGTCAATTGAAACATCAAAGATTATTTATATGCAAATCAACAGCATTTTCAAGCGTTTTTTACCCTGCAACACACCAAACTTGAACATGTATTAAAGCACTCACACAAAAAACGAGTTTACACAGATATGGCCTGTTCCAGTAACATATAATAGTACGGTGCAGTGCAGTGAAGATATTCATACAGGAGATCAGTGATATGCAGACCACGCTGGGACTTTGAGACTATGAGACTGTGCCATTCTGTCACTGGAAGACAGAAGTCTTCAGGGAAGTTACACACTTCCCACACTTCCCTCATAAAGAGTGATATTAGGGCAAGATGATCTCCACTCCTGTGCATAATCGCACACTCCCTCTTTTTCGCTCATGACACCTCTCTTTCTCCCTCTCCCTCTCTCTCCGCGGAATCGACTGTTTTAAGATATTAAATGAACTACCAAACGTCGGCATTTGAAAGTAACGTTTAGTAACTCTCCTTTACTGTGTAATTCACAGCCACACATCCTGTTATACAGTGTCCATGTAAAGCTGCAGTAATTGAACTCACTGCTGCTCTGTCTGACAGGATCAGCGTCCTGACGTCTCTTCTTATCTTCAGTTAAAAACACTAAACTCTCTGAAACATATAAATGTCACATAGCTCTGCAGGAAGTATCCTAAACTATTTAGATGCTATTGATATTGAACAGATAAAAATAAACTATTGCACAGTCTGAGTTACTTGCTGCAGCACCGTACTTCCTGTGCCCATGGTACCATGAAAAATGATCATTTCATTTGTAAAAATTCAATAAACCAGTTTTAGGTCCATGAAGATGGATGTTGAGAAAAGCATTCACATGAGATACCTCATTCTGTAAACATTCAATAATTAATTTAAGTAATTAACAATAAAGTGCTTACATGGATATTAGAACTAATGTACTCAGTTTGCAACAGTTTGCACAATTTATTATTGCTTTCCAGATACTGGCTATAAGCTGAAAACATTTGTACGGATAAAAAGTGCTGGAAAAAGCTCATTTCTGTACCACCCATCTGTTAGCATTTGGCTAACACTCTGTGAAGACGATTAGCTGAGAGCATGACATAAAGGGAGGAGCAGGGATGGGTGGGTGTAGGCGGAGATGAGGAGATGGTAATGCTTGAATCCAGCAGGTGACCTCATAAACTGCACAAGGCCTCCTTCTTCCCCTTTAACGGCGGGTCATAAACATGATGGCATACATTCCCCACAGAAACCCACAGCTTTGCCCGAAATGACATTTTCTATAGAGTTAGTATTTCTCCCTCGTTAGCAATGCTGAATCCCTGCGACACGCTGCTATTCTAGAAGCTAAAGAGGTTAGACATCTACTGAAGAGCTGCTGCTATAATCTCTGCCATGAATGACACGTATAGAGAAAACAGGAGACACTATTTAGACTCTTCTCTTTTGCTCGACATAGAGAAGATGGGCCATCCTCTTAAAAGGAGCAGCTGCCTTAGGAGAAAAAATATATATGACATGAGGGAAAATGTCGATCATAAGGCTTCAGCGAGACCTAGAAAACAAGAGTTTGTCTTAGGAGCAAGAGCTGATTCTTTGGCATTACACTACAGATCCATACCAGACCAGACTAATGAAGTTGTTATTTATAGCATCAGTTTCCTCTTTTCTATATGGCAAACGTTCAGCTGAATGCAAAGGCTGGAAATAGACAAGAGTGAGAAATATATGGAGTCAAAAAACGGTCAAAATGGTTTTGAGCTTGTAAAATAATGTTCACAAATAATTTCACACTCCGCAGTTGCATTTCATGTTTTGTGTGCATGTAAATAAATCGAATCAAAATCTAATTTGTGAAAATGTGTGCCAGTGACGATATCCAATCAGATTGAGTCTCTTTGTGTGGTAGGGCGGTTCCATGCGTTAGTTTGAGCGACCCCCGGGAACACCGCTCGTGCTAACTAACCGTGCCGTTGTGCAAACTTTTCTCATGTCTCAAAATACTGTAAATACCTGGGAGAAAAAGAGGAGCAGACATTTGGACACATTTCACATTTGATGTCAAGGAAAATAGGACGTCTGTTAGCGGTCCGGAGCGAGTACCACCAGTAAAAACATAACAAACCTGAAGCGACATTTGCAGGCGAGTCATCCCGAAATTCATTCAAAGGTAAGAATACTGAAGCTAACGTTTCTGTAGGGGCTAATTGTTTGTTTTTTTCTTAGTTAAACCACAAAGTCCACAAAACCACCGCTGTCTTGTACCGTTAACGTTACTGATTAGAAAAATGAGTGTGAAATTTGTGAACATCATTTCAATCTTTTTGACCTTTATTTGACTTCATAGAAATATTGCAACTCCTTTTATCTCCAAGATAAGAGGGCAGAAAGCAGCAGGTTGGAGGCGTTCTTACCTGTGTACAGGGAGATGTAGGCTGAGTCTATCACTTCATATTTCAGACCGGGCAGGAACGGGCGCCACTGTGTGTGAAAGCAGAAAGAGAGAGAGAGAGAGAGAGAGACAAACAGGTATGAGTGAGAGGACAAAACTCAATGCCAACATGTGGAAGGTACAAGGTGGGCAGAAATCGTCCATCACTGTTTGCAGGCTAAACTGCGACACTGTCTGCGTTATTGATCTCAGCCACATCACAGGATCGATCTGATGCCGGGGCTTTGTATAAATACACTCGAGAAGAGAGAGAGAAAAGAGGGAACAGAAGAAAAAGAAGTGTGGCGCAGGAAGAGAGAACAAGAGATGTGACGCCGTGAGGGGTAAGAGAGGGAGGGAGAAACAAGAGCAGAAAGAAGAAAATAGAGCAAGAACAGAGGCGTAGGAACGAGACGGTGACGAGTAGGTGTAGAAAGGAAGATCTAGTAATGACCAGAGAACAGAGAGAAGAACGGGGAGAGAGAGAGAGAGAGGAGCTACAATTCTTTTAAATAGATTTCACAATTACCACGTCACTTCTGGTTACCCAGGATATAATCACAGGAGACAGGTCATTTTGCAACCCTCGGGATGAGAATACAAATATAAACACCCTCCTCAGGCTCATGCAAATGCCTCCACATATGTATGCACAGCAGACACACACATTCGCTCCTTCAGATTGTGTTGCAATGCTCATTTTCATGCAGCTGGTTTTTGCAACAATCCAGTGTTTGTTTAATATAATATGTATGTTGTATCTTTCACCTTCAGATCCACGCTGAGACATTAACACAGGAGCAAACATCCAAGCAAGAAGAACAACAAACAAGGACACAGTGCGACTTCATGCTGAGCAGCAGCAGGTAGCAGCTCAGCGGGCCGCCGAACGCTTCGGCATTGTGTCGTTATTTTAGGGTGATCGTCCTCAAGGTCAAGTCAGTGGGCTGCCGCAGCCTAACTCCAGGAGGGACGAAAAAGTGTTGTTGTTGATGACTTTCACTGAATTTAGTTTCAGTCAACTAAAAAACAAAAACAAAAACTCCTTTGTCATAAATGTTAAATAAAGTAGTATTCACACAACAGTGATGTGAGTGATGTATGAATTAGGTTTAAATGGCCTCACTTGTTGTTGAAACTAAATGTAGGCTCACAAAAGAAGCCCTAATTGTAATGGAAGTGATGGTAGAGACAGAAACACTGGCTGATTGACAGTAGCATATAAGGACCCCAGACGCAAGCTTCAGACTTGTCATAGTGAGAAGAAGCAGTGTTTCTAACAACGTTAAAGAGGGGGTATCATGCTGTTTCACATTTGAAGACATATATACAATGTTACAATGTTGGATGCCCACAGTAAACGTGGGTGAAGTTTCAAATCTGTAGGTAAAAGTATGTTGGGGTAATCCCCAGGCTTCTCAGCTTAGTCTGCAGGCTGCTGTGAACGCTAGGTTTCACACCTGTGCTTTTTCCACACCTGTGCTTTTTCCACAGTGACCTGCCAAAATAGCATCTACCAAAAGGCCTAAACACTATAATTCCAACTCCTTCCATATCAATAATGGCTCAGTTTTGCAGGTTAAAGATACAGATTATTTTCTGTCAATAAAAGTTGACTATTAGGCACAAAAACTGGGGCGCCACTCTTTGGCTTGTGGACTACTGTTTTTGCTTTACTATGCCTCCATCCTGGTTGTCAGGTCGCAGTGGTAGAGACATGTCAATCACAGGTAGCCACGCCCTAATGCAAAGCATACCCTAATTTATTGTCTATTTATCTCTAAATGGGACCTTGATTTTCCAAAATGAATAGATTTCTGTATTGAATAAGATTAATTTTTGAGACGAGAGTGGGGGATGACATGCAGCAAGGGGCTGAGGGCTGGAGTCAAACCTGCGGCCGCTGCTGCGAGGACTATAGCCTCTGTATTTGGGGCGCCTGCTCTACCCACTGAGCTAAACCAGCGCCCACAGTGGCTTCACTTTTAAAACCAAAGGTCCACTTCTTTCACAGTCTACGAGATTGTTTGCAATGTTTTTTATGTTTATTTGTATAGGCACAAGTGTGAAGCAAGTAAACCGCATACTACAGCATTTATAGCCTTGGCTAATTTGCAATGCCTGATCCTACAATTAAACAGGATGCACAAAATCAAGCATGACTACATGACTGAGCCCTCTTCAAAAACTGTTTCAGTTTGAGTTGAAAATGCTCCCAGTCAGGGTCCGGTTTGAGCTCTGCAGGTCAGGCAGCTCACACTGCTTTAAACTCTTACGACGTGTGTGCAGGTACAAGATCCATTTTCTTTTTTTAAAACTACTTTTGTGTGTTGTGCTTTTGTTAGAGTGGTGGGTGGCAGAGTCACAGGGGAGAGGGATGAGACATGCATCAAAGGATCAGAATCAAACCGGGGCTGCTGCGATTAGGACTTAGCCTTTATGGTATGCGCTTAACCAGGTGAGCTGCTGGTGCACCTTTGTCCAACACATTTGCTGTCACATCGACCTCAACAGATAAACACTTGAGAAAAAACAACTGCATGTGCCCCCTATAGTATGTAGTTCTACACACAGCATATATGCGGCGTGTACTCCATGTGTAAGGGTGCATCCTCTGTGAAACAGTGTTGACAGCGAGCAGCAGGAAGATGCAGAGGCCTGCTCGCCGGCCTCATAAGATCAACAGAGAGGAAAGAAAATCAATATCCAAGGGGAAATAATAAAAAGGACCAGACGCAGAGCCAAAATGGGCAGCCAGCAGTGTTGTTCCATCATGCCTGGACCACCCAGTGACATGGGTTTGATATTGTTTTCATTCAGCAGGCCAACATTGAGTGCTGCTCCAACTCAGGTTTACCCACGCATACAAGCGTTTGGCTTCAGGTTCCATCAGGCACCGGTGATTTTGTGGCCCTCGATGATTAGGAGTTTATTGCTTCTGAGAGAACTGACTGCTGCTGTGTTTGTTTCCTCTAATTCAATCTGCTGCTGTGAAGCCTCAGGCACTATGGATATGAAGTTGTTTTGTTAGTGTGACATATAAGAGGCAGCGACATAATGAAACTCTCTGACCTTTACAGGTTTACATAAAAATCAATTCCGATTTGAGGTCCTGTGAGACTAACACGGGGTTAACACTTCCATTAGTGAATTTCCCAGAGAATAATATATTTTGTGTACGTGTCATTTCAACTTTCTTACTGTTAGCTGTCGTTCCTTTCACCGCTCAAAACCTTACAACACCTCCTCTCCTAATTAATCAGAAAACTTGCAGTGAAGTGAAACTTTAAGGGAAAGATGTTCCCTTGAATCAGAAAGCTTTAAATGGACAAAGGTTGTCCAGTTGTCATCCACGTCCATTTTTTCAGAAGAGGACATCCGCCATATGCTAAGCAGTCATTTTCCCCCTCTATGGCTCTGTGTCTTACAAAAGTGTACCAGACGTTGGGTCTGAGATTTCAGTGGCAGAGCAGCAGAACAAGAGAGATGTTAACAAGCCTGACGACACCTGCCTGAGGGAAAACAGCGCGAAACTGGGACTACACTGTTGTTGTCTATTTATTTCACTTCTATTTACACAAGGTGGTTTGGATGAGCAAGAAAGGAAGCATTTTACACTTACACTGATTTTCTGAGGACATAACCTTTATTTTAACAATATATAAATATATCCATCCACCCATTATCTATATTGCTCATCCTGTTCAGGGTCATGGGGGGCTACAGCCCATCCCATCTGTCACTGGGTGAGAGGCGGGGTACACCCTGGACTGATCACCAGTCACTGGACATTTAATGTACTAACAAGTATAACCTGTGTAGCCAAAGTGTGTTATAGTCCTCCATTGTTCCCCAAAACTATTAAAACCCCATTTAAGAGCTACACATCATGCATGGATGACATGTGTCTTCATACCATAAATGAGGGCCTGTGTCCACTAACGGTGCTAACAAAACCAATGCAGTTCATCGTTTTCAGCACTCGGCGTCCTCAGTGGTGTCGCTGTTGTTTACTGCTGTGCTCACAGCGCTCTCATTTGAAAATACTTTAACATTTGGAACACTGCTGCACTAGTCAATGTCACTTCTCCCTCACTGACCAATCAAAATCAAGAAGGGGCAGGATTTACGATATCAACTTTGTCAACAACAATGGCGGAGGAGAAGCTAATGCTTTTGTTGTTTCGAGGTTACAATTTCCAGGTGTAGAGCTGCTGCTAATGCCAGCACACGATTCCATTCCATCGTTTTTATGTTTTCTTTGTAAAAATTCCTTGAATAAAAGCAAATATTAAGCATACAGAGCAATTTAAGACAGACTTCACAGTCCGAGGGAAGCGGAAGTGCCGGCAGACAACTTTCGTAACCTAGCAACAGTAAGCGCAGGTGAGAAGTGCTCTGAAATCGAGATCGTGGGCACTGCCAGGTATAAAAAATGTTAGTGGACACCGGCCCTGATGCCGCTATAGCTAATTTTTACAACACAATTCTACAGCTGTAAATACCAACTAACCTACCGAATGTGTGTCATCCACAGCTGAAAATAGTCCTCAACAACTTTTGCTAAAACCTAAAGTCACTGTTTATTTTAGGAATATCTTTCATATAAAACTTTGCAGATTTATGACAAAACTTTCAGAAGCTACATTTTCAGTCAGACTGAACGGGGTTAGTGCTGAGCAGCAGAGACAGAGAAGTAGAGGAGTATTTTCTTTGGTTTTATTGACATTAGAAAAACAGATAACAGTAAAACTGCCTTATACTTTAAAGATAATGTGATTTATAACGATAGGTGCAGACATAACCTACGTATGATTTGAATGATGACTGACTGCATGACTGATATCTCTGCACGTAAAAGTTAGAGAATTCAAATATGATCCACGAAATAATGATACAACTATCTCACCCTCAAGATACAAGAAAATGTAATGACCCAAATAGAAAGGGGAAATTGACACTCTTCTCTGTATTCCCCGAACAGTTAATAAGCCTCATAAACTTTCCATCAGCCATGATTCAGTCTGTCACTTGTTTAGAGTCTAACTGAAGGTGGAAACCAGCACACATGCTTTCACTGACCTGGCTTAGTGTGTCTGTTGCCAGACAACTGTTGTGCCGCAGAAACGGTGACTTCATTGAGCATGACAAGTTGCTCACACGCCAAATATTATGTCCTGTAGTTGTGGTGTGAAAAAGGCAAAGTGACAGCTAACAAGCTAATGAGAGCACCTATTAATAACCTCTGAGCGCTTGTCTCTCGGTCTCCTGGTTTGGCTACCTTTAATGCTATGTGACATTCTACCTCCTCATTTATAGAAGAGTTTTATACAGCCACATTATGTATGTAGCAACAATTCAGTGAGAGTAACAGACATGTGATGAATATATTCTACTAATCACTACCACTATCATGTCTGTAGGGTAAATATAAAGCTACCTCCAGCAGCTTGTTAGCTTAGCTTAGCATGGAGTCTTAAAAACAGGGAGGAACAGCTAGCTTTGTTTTGTCCAACAGCAACAAAATCCATCAAACACTAATTAGCAATTATATATTGTCATACTGCAAGGCTGACAGACATCAATGAAGACTCCTGGTACTTACTGAATACCTGGTACTTCATTTATTTTAGGTGATTAGGTGATTTAGGTGAATGATTTATCGTTTTAACCATCACCATCACCATCAATAATGATGTGCGCATGTGCATTAGTCGCATTGCAGGACGTGAGATACTGAAGCAGACACACGTCAAGCTGCTACTTTATTGTCGCTCGGTGCAAAACAAAAACTCACCAGGTTCTTGTTGTCCATGACTTATCTACAGGAAAAGTCAGTCTGATATCACATGAGTGCAGCTCTTCACCAGAGCACAGAGTGAACTGCTGTGCATGCAGAGTCTGTGTGTCAACAAGCCCACACGCTGCTGCCGTCACCCGATGCATGCAACCAATTAAAAAACTTGTGTCCGCACAGCCTCTGCAGTCACTTAATGGCGTGTCTTTTCAATCCATACAGCCTCCCAAAGTTGTTTTACTGAACAGTGACACTTTTTTTAGTGAGGGAAAAAGACGCCTCCAACCTGGTGTGCGTCACTAAGTATCCCAGCATGCTTTGAGCAGCCGCTTGCAAAAAACAATTAATTTTCAGTCGTGTTAGTTTGCGTACAGTGGGTACACACCATGAGGTTGTGTGCGCCGACAGGACGTAGGATACGGCGAGCATCTGTTTCAAAAAGTTGCTGTTACCGGGCTAGTCATGTTGATTAAACATACATTTTAACACTGTTAGAAACGATAGAAAACATGAGTATAAGTAACTACAGCCCACAAGACTCCACCTGTAGGCTACTCTGTCTACTTTTTCATGCAGGTGTCTGAGTCACTGGAAGTGCCCACCTAAAAAGTCCCAAATAATAAAAGTATGATTGTCAATTGTTTATATGTAGCCTACATGAAAACACACAACATTAAACTGGTATAATTTCCTGCTTTTTTCTAATTCGTATTTAAAAAGGCAGGTATCGCATTGTCGTTTTTTCCCACAATTGTGCAGCCTTGGTTATCTGATATGTGTGTTAAATGCCTTTAAAACATTGCATCGTAAGTGCATGGTCACACGTGCAAAATCAGCTTTTGCAAATGTTTGCCTCTACTGCCACTCTACATGAACATAGGGCTGCTAAAACTTCTGTTCCGCTGTCAAAGCACCGGCGAACTTCAACCATCCACAGCGTGTGTGGTTGAACCGACTTGGCACTGCTCACAAAACAGCACCACAAGACACAAACCTCGCCTCAGCAGGGGAAGGTCATCGGTCTGCCGAGGTGCATGTGTGACGTGCCGTAAATCTGAGCTGAAATACTGCTGCTGCAAGAGTTTTTACAGGACAATGTGTCTGTTGCAAACCTGGACGACTTGTGGCCAATCAGATCATGCTTTTGTGTTTTAGACCTGATTTTAAACATTAATACATTTCTATCTCAATAATAAAGATACCGTGTGAGATGACAGGGCTTGACAAGAAGAGTTCCCTTCACTGATGGGATGCAAGAGAAGTTATGACAGCTTTGGTAGGAGAGTGTGAATTTTAACACTGGCAGTAATGGAAAGTCTGTAGCATGGAGCTACGGTTCTGCCCTCTGACAGGTGCATCAAGGAGGAACTCCTGACAGCCTCTGAGCAGACGCCTCCCAACAGACCACAGAAAAGACTGCCGGTGTTTTGATGCTGATACTGTTGTAGGAGCTTCAATGAAAGTCGACATTGAAATCAGAAAAAGCAAACCAAAAACTACAGCAAGAAAACAGGGACATAAAGCTCCTGACTGATTATACTCTTATTTCCATTGACAGCTAAACAAAAGTAAACACTCGTGTGCTGCAGGATAAATGCCACTCTGCATTCGCTGTCGCACCGACATGAAAACGGCGGTTTGTTTTTCCCGTCGTATCATGTCTCGCCCGAGGACGAAGGAACAATATTCAAAGAGGGATGAGGAGGTGGATACCGAGACGTGCTGTTTGATTTTCTATGTTGAATTAAACATTAGCCAAAGTGTCTCAGACCAGACGTTTCAAAAAGACAAATGAGCCCAATATCCATGGCAATTACTGGCCCGTCTTAGTCTGTGTGTCTACATCGATGCCCCGCGCGCTCTGAGGGGAAACTAGTTAGTCACACTTACACTCTGTCTGGATTCAAATCAAGTCAAACGTACATGACAGGATGTCTTAGCAAACCTGGTGAAATCCCGAATGTTTCCTCTGCAACCACATGAATGAAACCAAAGACAAAGACGCAGATGCCTCAGTCAGTGTGATGCATGCTGGAGAAGAGATAAAACAGGGAAAACACAGACCTGACTGATCATGTAAAAAGCTCTTTGCAGATTAAAGAAAACCTGCAGGCAAAATAATAAACTCAAGTTTGATTGAATTAAAAATGACACAAAAAGCACAATGAACATGAAAACTGCAGTCTCTTTTTCAGCAGAAGTACAACCTAGTGAAAAACTGCTTCATGCTCAAGGCTGTTAAAACTGCATTAACTACTCAAGTCACACTTTTCAAATATTACACTAACCCACAGATAGCATGCTGTGTCACTGCAAGATTTAGTGGCCTAGAAAGAAAGTTGGTAAAACAGAATAAGGAAAGTAAAAGTGATAAGGACACAGTGAGCGTGTGACGGGATTATAAATGTTTAAAATGGTTTCTCAAGTGTGGGACTTCAATCTGCATTAAAGACAGACAGCTGTACATTACTGTCGGTCCAAAATGTGTAGGAGTTTTCCAAGTGGTTTTATGAATAAGGATAACATCCATCCACATTATCCAAGAACTGACACATAGAGACAGAAGCCCTTTCACAATTTTACATACAGGCAATTCAAGAGTCACCAATGAACCTAACAAGCACGTCTTTGGACTGTGGGAGGAGGCCGGAGTACCCGGAGAGAACCCAAGCATCTTCAGACTCCAGACTGAAGGAGCTGCAGTGGGATTCGAACCAGGAACCTTGTTGCTGTGAGGCGACAGCACTAACCATTGCACCACCATGCCACCCATTTCTTGCACTTCTCATCATCCTCGTAAAGATGGAGCGCCTGGATGATCAACCTGCAATCATTACAGTCACATTGATCGGCGTTGATAGTGCCCTCTGGAGGATGGGAGGACAAACAACATGGAATTAAAGGACCCCATGCCATTTAAGAGCTATTATTCCTGGTTTTTCCATAGAGTTAGGACATTTCACAAACTGGACCTTGCCCACTTACACTTCTTTGCAGAGTGAACTCCATTTGACACTCACAGCTTATCGGAGCACCCTTCGTTGCGGTGAAGGGATTAAATATGGCGCAGAGCTTTGAGACGAACTCTCCTCAGAGAGACAGGAAATTTGTGTAATTATGGTTTTGTGTCACACAGAAAGCTACGGAAATACCAGAGAGGCAGAGTCATGAAACTAACCCCACATCATGAGGATCTGATGTTAAAGAACTTTTTACAACCGTTCCTGTAAATATATCAGTTTGTACGGGTAATAACACAGAACTTTATTGTACGTCTCTCATCTCATGACCATCATAACACGGTGTTGCACCTGGTCGGTAAGTCAGCATGGGTGCAGACTCGCTGGTGGAGGGTTTAACAACCCACTCCACACTCAGAGGTTTGGGACAGCACAGGAGAGGGTGTAGGGGGAGGGTTGGAGAAAAGCCCATCACTCTTAACTGTTTGGAATTAAAGGGCAAAAGGACAAGGGGAGATTAAAATGTGAATAACTTATAAAGCCATATGATGATGTGAGCAATGAGGAAAAACAAATGGACACAGTACAGCCTACAAGTGCTGCAGAGCACCAAACACAAAACCAAAGTCATATTAATCTGGGGTCTTAAAATGTTTACGTTTTTTATGGGAGGAGAACGTGTGCAAATGTGTGCTTTGAGATGATAAAGAGCAAAGTAAATGAGCCAAATATGAAGTTGCGAAAAGTTGGGAAAAAAAGTACTTGAAAAGCTAAAGGAGAGCACAGAGGTAAAAAAAAATCCATATGTCTGAGAGCGGCTGAACTACAGCCAGCCCTAAAAGGCGTTGAAGTGGTAAAGAAACAGAGAGAAAGCTGACTTATTGCCAAAGTAAAACGACACACGCCGTATACTTTAACAGTTGGCTCCAGGTCGCAGGGACCACTACTGATTTATATGGAGGAGGGGAGGCGTGAGGCAGATGTTGAGGGGGCCTGGGTGCTCATTTGGGTACGGTTCTGCCTTTGTGAATACACCCAGGAGTCTGCGGGGTTCGTGTGCACACACCGGTGTGTGTATTAATTGGCA
Source organism: Semicossyphus pulcher (assembly GCF_022749685.1). Classification (NCBI taxonomy): domain Eukaryota; kingdom Metazoa; phylum Chordata; class Actinopteri; order Labriformes; family Labridae; genus Semicossyphus; species Semicossyphus pulcher. Next base: position 21,718,438 of record NW_027211759.1, read on the forward strand.
GGGCAGTTTGAGGTTCGGCCAGCCAGGAGTGATAAAACTGGGTCATTAAAGCCGTGCATTAAATCCCACACCTCTGGCCTCTCCATAAAGTTGCCATTACTAATTAAGGCGTGCCTTTCTTCTCGTCTTTCTCTCACTCCCTCTTCCTCTCAATCACACCGTTTAACGGCCGACACTCTCCTTCATTCTGTCACAGGAGTTAGCAGGAGACGTTTTCCATTAGGGCCGGTGGAAAGGTCCGCCGTTTCGCCGTCAAAGATCCAGACGACATTTAAGCAAACCTAATGACACAACAGCGCGCTAAGTCTTCTTACATCCTGTGTAATCCTTTTAAAAAACACTCATCACTTTGAGGAGGGTTTATTTGAAGCTAATTGAAGAGAAACATGAGGCAGAGCGCGGTAATGGAAAGGTTCAGTCAGAGTGCAGGTTTAGTTACTTGCCTACTCATCCTAACAATCTCCTCATTCATTGGCCTGCTGTGCGTTCACACAAATAGATGTTTCCACCGCCTTGGGAGCGCAACAGTGTACTCCCAACGTGTCACTTCCTGTCTCGAATAATGTTTATGTTCCGCCTTCCAGCTGCGATTCTTCCTAATTCCCTCACAGGATGGAAAAAAGAGGCCAACACAGAGAGAACAAGGCTTCCCTCTCTTATTTCGTAGCCAAAAGGTAACTTCCAGCGTTGTGTACGATCTGATATTTACTCCCTCTTGTTTCTTTGTAACAAGCGCAGCTAAACAAATACACTCCCCGGGGAACAGCCCACCTTTGACCGTGCAATCACAGCGCGGCACAGAACACAGAAGAAAGGAGCTGTGAATCCACACTATCTGCTCTTTAACAAATGAGTGCAGCGCTGGGTTTCTGCGGATTTATGTGAGCCCTGGGCTTACGCTGTTGTGGGCCGGTCACGGTAAATCTGCTATTTTTGTCAAGGTGTGAAATGTATTCGGCTGTTAAATCACACACCGGGGCCTTTTCTGTGACAGCGCGGCATGCGCACACACACATACACACATACACACACACGCGCGCACAACCCCCGACCGCACACAATCTTGATTTGCTGCGTGACTTTTGTACGCTTCATTAAATTGTTTCTACAAGTGAGAACGCACTTGGATTGCTTCATGAGTAGTGGGCTGGCAGAGGCAGAAAAAGAGAGAGAAGGGGCTCCATATGACCTTGGTTGATATAATACCCTGAACGGTTTTATGGATGACTGGTTAACTCTGCTAAGAAGTTGATGATGTGAATAAGATGAAGGAGAGGACGCCTCGAGTGCACACCCTCTATGTATCCTTCCTCACACTCTGCCCTATTTTGTTTGTCCTCCTTATTCTGTTTCTTCTTTTTGGCAGTTGTGTTTCTTTTGTCTTTGTCGAGCTCTGATTAAGAGAACGAGACCATCAGATGAAAGGAGTTGAATTTCTTGCTAAACAGATTTGCAGGATTGCAATGTGTAGATATTTTTTTCAGCAGTGTCCCCCTCATCTCTCCATGAGATGATCAGCACTGGCTTCCACTGTGATTACACACCGATCAGCCATAACACAATGACCACTGACAGGTGAAGTGAATAACTATAGCACCTGTCAGTGAGTGGGATACGTTATGTAGCAAGTGAACATTTTGTCCTCGATGTTAATGTGTTGGAAGCAGGAAAAATGGGCAAGAGCAGGGATGTGAGCGACTTTGACAAAAACTAAATTGCGATCGCTAAAAGGCTGGGTCAGAGCATCTCCAAAACTGCAGCTCTTGTGGGGTGTTCCCCGTCTGCAGCGGTCAGTGCCTACCAAAAGTTCTCCTAGGAAGGAAAACCGGTCTCTTATCTGGGGAGGACATGTCACCAGGATGCACTCAAGCACTGCTATTCACGTGGATGTGACTTTGACACGTACCACCTACCTAAACATTGTTGCAGACTAAGTACACCCCTTCATAGAAACAGTGTTCCCTAATGGCAGTGGTCTCTTTCAGCGGGTAGTGCGCCCTGCCACACTGCATCAATAGTTCAGGAATGGTTTGAGGAACACGAGTTCAAGGTGTTGACTTGGCCTCCAAATTCCCCAGATCTCAATCCAATCGAGCATCTGTGGGATGTGCTGGACAAACAAGTCCGATCCATGGAGGCCCCACTTCTGCTGCTAACGTCTTGGTGCCAGATACCTCAACACACCTTCAGAGCTCTAGAGGAGTCCATGCCTCGGCAGGTCATGGCTGTTTTGGCGGCAAAAGGAGGAGCTACACAATAGTAGGCAGGTGGTCACAGTGTTATGGCTATGTATGTAACGACGAACACAGTATTGTTTTGGGTTTATAATAGGGGTCACTCAGTCAAAAGTCAGCTCTCATTTTTATAGCCTTCTTCTATTGACTCACTTTCCCCACTTTCATCAACCCTCAGCAGCCTCAGCCCAAGTTTTTGTTGGTAAAGCTTAAAAATTCTACGATATATTTTCTGCTCAGCACCAAACAACCAGCAGGTGAAAATATCTGAGCCAGATATATTTCCCTTATTTCAGTCAGACAACTCAGTCAGACCTCATCACTCTTCGCAGATTTATTTGAGTGATGAGTGATAATATCTTAAACCCCCCCCCAAGCCGGAGCCTGCAGGTGAATGCTGGTGTGGTGGTGGGGCTGAAAGTGGTGCAGGGCAGCGACAGCAATGACAGAGCAGATTGAGAGACCGGAAATGTTGCAGCTTAAATAGAGCGTCAGGTTGGGAGGAAGTGTTTGTCAGGTGATTGTGGAGAATGACGCATGCCGAGTGTGAAATCAGAGCAGTTCCAGTTGCCTGTCTGAACTAGCTCACAGACGTCACTCCATTAGAAACCGAAAACAGAGCAAAAAGCTTCCCTTTAAATGGATATAATGTTCTTCCTCTGAGTCACCATGACACTTATTTACTGTTAAAGCTTGATAAGATTTATTGCAAATGCAACAAGCCTCTCACGACATAATCTCAAGGCTGAATTACTACTTTATTCATAGTATTGGATTGCAGACATCTGGGTGGCAAACAACAGGTGACAGAAATCTAATAGCAGGTGATCATCATTAAATGAGCTGCGGTCTTGTGCCAGATTGTAGGGCAAACACATAATGATAATACCACAAACAAGAGCCAAAACAAGGAAACAACATTAGTTTGCAACGGCAAGTCCAGCGTTCAGATTTCCCGACTCCCTCGAATGCATCAGAAATGATCGTTCTGACCTACGTTCAACAAAGGAGCATTTCTTCTCCTCTTGAGCACAGACCTGACCAAGCTTCATTTTTACTTAAATAAATCTGCATCATGATGTTGAATCTTCGGCGAAGGTAAGACCTGTTAAAAACAAGTAAATACAATGCAGCATGCGGACAAGGACATCTTGACTGGGTGTCTTTTATCACTAACCGCTGGCTACACGCCAGGCATGTTCCCCATTGTCCCCAGAGGCTATAAGGTATAAGCTATATCGTCGTCAGACTATAGCTGATGGGATCTGATATTGTGCAAAACTGAAAACAACCATTGTCATGACAACGCAGTCAAGGTCTATTGCGACCCCAAAACAATTGAAACTACAACTAAAGTTCCGTTCCACTGCAGAACATCAGACTATCTATCCACAGGACCCCCCCTCCATACCGTCACCAGTTAAACCAGCAGCTGCCACCAGTCCACCAACAAGCACATAATTACACTGAGTCATCTCTGCATTATATCTCACCTACTCAGTCTGTTTGTCCTGTCCACGGCCTCTCCAAATACAGGCAGAGGTATTTGTTTGCTGCTGGGATGTGGCTGTCATGGGCTGTAATTTATTAGTCACACTTGCACATCATCATCATAACATTCATAACACACCCACACCGACGACCCGCAACATCCCACAGCGACAGTACACTGAGAGTCCTGCCATGGACAGGACATTTCATAGAGGCTGTGCGAAAATACACAGCAGCTGATTGTGCCAATGTAACATTTTGGAGGTAGACTTAAGGAAGTCCTCTGCCTACTTCTCATCTGGTTTACATGGGGTTCTCCTGTGAACACAGAGCTGTGTGAGTTCAGGTCCTCTCTTAAAACGATCATCGAGACGCAGACAATCTAAACTTAAAAGTAAGCAGACTAGAGAAACACAGGAGAGAGTAGAGCAGGACGCTGTGGCCTTAAGGAGTGGGGAAGTGACGAGTAGCGTGTGGAAAGTTAAGAAAAGCAAACAAAAATATCACAAGACAGTTATGTTTATAAAGATGCAGGAAGAGACTTAAGAAGAGCTAACAGGAAGATAGAAATATAGGTGGAAGACAGTAGCCAGAGGCACTCAGGCAGAATTTGCAGGGAATACAGATTGGCTGGGAGGGAAGTAAAAAAAATCATTAACCTTGCGGGTGTAAAAATGACACTGAAGTTTTATAAAAGAAGCGAGCGACTCCTCTGCTGCAGCGCTGCTGATGATGATGGTCAGCGCGATGACGATAACCCCGGGCTTGTTAAGAGACACATTCCAAACACACACCAGTGATCTCTTTTTATCATCCACCCTCCCACTCAAAGCGCAGACTCACACGAGGCGTGTGGGCTCTCGTTTGAAACTTCATCTCGAAAATTAAGCCCCACTCATCTCTGAGCTTTGCCGGAGGTGCAGAACACAGCTACTGAGAGAGAAATGGTGCAGAGGAGAGGCGCAGCGCCGAGAGAGAAAGCACAAAGTTAGAGAGGAAGAAAAAAGTACAGCACAGAGATACAGAGAGAGGGAGGGAGGAAAAAAGTTAAAAGAACTGCTGAGGAGGAGAGTGATGACTGATGGAGGAGTGGAAAGAGGAGAGAACAATAGTTGAGAGATTTTAAACCCTTTGAAAGTGAAAGTAAGTGTCAGATGAGTCCCCGGAAGAAGGAGGAAAATGCAAAGTAATGTACAGCAAAGGAGGGAGAGGAGATCTTCGTACTTCAAACACCTCCTTCCATTCCTCTCCATCACTGTGGCAGTGTTAAACACAGGGTACAAGTGAGAGGGAAATGCAAATCATCCTGCCAGAGGTAAAAGCTTTCTCAAGACAGGTGAGAGCATTTTCATATGCTAACAGTCGCTGATTTGAAGAGGGAAATGAAAAGAACAGGAGGGCAGGAGATGTTGAAAGAGGCAGAATAGAGAGGGAGAACGTGATTGGATAATATATGATACTATGGGAAAGTAAAGTAAAACCATATATAGAGAAAGAAAATCCATTCATTGAGAGGAAAAAAAAAAACTATTTGACAGACTTTATCTGCAAACCCTCTGACAGTTAATCTAACTTTGGATAGGACAGTGGATATTTCTGTGGCCGACAAGGGCAATCGCAAACAGCCCAAACGTGCTGCAAAAGGCCGAAACAAATGCATGAACATCAGACGCGCTGCGAATACAGAAACAATGCAGAGTCAAAACACACACTCCCAGAAAACACACGCAAAAGAAAAAACGCTGCAAATCCAGTCAAATCCAACACAACGGAAGTGCTCCAGGCATGTCGGGGGCGCTCCGTGTAACAGCTAAGAGCAAGAGCTAAGTGTTGCTTCCATTAGCAATGGATCTAAGTAAGCGGTGCAGCTAGCTGTACTACCAGCTGACTCTGCCCGGTGTCGGGCTCTGAGCACAAGGGTGTGTCAGTGCTCACAAAAGGAGTAAGATTGTTTCTATACAGTCATTTTTTATGGCCACAGTGCCACAAGGTCAGTGTAATACGGAGCACTTAAAGGCGCACAGATGGGAAGTGCCTTTGTATACATTTCCATAGAAACGATTCACAGTTTGTCTTAAGACAGCAGGTTGAGATTTTTCATCAGAAAACACTTCTTAAGGGGCGCTTGTTTAGCTCAGTGGGTGAGCAGGTGCCCCACATAGAGGGCCACTGTCCTCGATGCAGCAGGCGCAGGTTCCACTCCCGCCTCGGCCCCTTTCTGCATGTCATCTCCCACTCTTTTCTCCAAATATTTTCTGTGTCTCTTCAGCTGTATGTTCATACAAGGAAAAAATGGCCCAAAAATAATCTCTCAAAAAGAAAAGGCTACATAAGCACGTACAGGACAAGAAGTCCAAGAGATAAGACGTACTGCTTTGTCCACAGGGGTCGCCAAGATCGACGCAAAAGATATTGATAATTACACTTAATTTATGTTTTTAATCAGACAGTACTTTTTTTTTTTCAGCACCCTTTTTGCAAGAAAATTACCTTTAAAAAACCCCAAAAAACTCATTTATTTGGCCTGTTTTATGCCTGTATTGAGAGGGAGATGGGACAGAGGATCGTGTCAGAAACAGGGGTGTAGAGAGTGGGGATGATGAGGGTAGGAGTCGAACCCGGGGCCGCCCCATGAAGGACTGTACCCTCTGTATATGGGACGCACGATTCAACCGCCGAGCTAACCTTTTTTTACACTTACCCCGACCTCCACGTGATCCGAGCCCTTGTCGTCCTGCTTGTGGAGGATCTCAAAGTAGTACTGTCTGGACGACATCAGGCTGAAGAGAGACGAGCAGAGAGAGGATACGATTAGTTATCAACCCTTCAGAGATGCAGTGAGAAAGTTGGAGCCACCTATAGCTAAAGATATAACGAGATTGAATGATGCTGCAGTGAAATAAGGTGAACACTTTGACTTGAATGGCACAGAATAATCATGAAAACATATGCCAGTTGGACCGGAGCATAAACTGGTTAATCAGCCCAGAATAGAGCTCTGTGCTGGAGGCAAAGATGGCAGCGGAGACGGCAGAGAGCCAGGATATTACCAGCCTCGGGTCCTGAATAAAACACTCCTTCAGAGACTGTGGGAAGAAAATCGATGCTCCACATAAATCAACATTTTACACTGAAACGGGCTCCAATATTTCTCTGGGACTCCTGGTTCGGCCGAGTAAAGGGCTGCATGTTTAGTCCCAGCACTGATGAAACACGCACGCACACACACACACACACACATCGAGCGACAATGCTTTATTCTTATCAAAAACACATCTCGGATAATAGGCCAGCATCTGTTACTGAATGAGGGACAACCAAGCGCTGCTGCACACATCATTAGCTCTCAACACACACACACATATAAAGTAGCTGAATATGCACACACGCGGGTGTGCGATGAATAAAACTGTTTTTTCATGTTTATATGCACGGTGCACATCTACAGTGTTTAAACAGACAGAAAAATTATTCTTACAGGAACAACAGTACCGTATCCTCTGTGGAGAACCAAATTCCTATAAAAGACCATGTTAATGGTGTTTGCCTCAGCCGGGTAATTTGTGAAACATTTGCCACTCTGAACTTTGGAGACATTCGGCTCCTCCATATTCATGTGCCCCGATTCACTTAGATATATAATGGCTTTCTTTTTCTTGTGTTGATTTTCTGTCCTTGTTTCTTCCCCTGTTCCTCTATTTTTCCTCTCCTGAAACAAACACAATCACATTGTATGTTTGGAATGAAAAATGCCCCACTAGGGATGTCAGTTTCGGTTGATTTTGCTATCGGCAGACTGACACCCATTAACTGGCAACCGACTGTCGAATCTTGTCAGAAACAAAGAAACAAAATGATGTAAAATACAAGACGCTTGACTGTTTATCAGACCATAAATGAGACAACAATATGATATATATCCCTCGATACCTCCTCCATGTGTTGGGGGAACAGACTTCAACACAACACCAATTATTTATAGACATTTTCAAGCTAACGTAAGCTAGTGTTGCACACTGTTAGTGCTGTAGGGGAGCTGGAGAGTGGAGCTGAGTGTGTATGTGTGTGCAAATTAACCTATAGACCGATACGCGTAACCGGTCAATAATATTCTTGGTGGTTAACCGTTGACATCCCTATGCCCCACAAAACAGGACAAGACAAAGAACAGAAGAAGACAAGCAAGCCGACATTCAAGCATTCTTGCCGCATGATGTTATCCTTGTTCGAGAGAGTGAATGTTAAGCCGCTTTCCCACTAGATAAAACCCGACGGTCAAATGACTCTGCAGTAGACCCGGGTAATTATGGCCTCCGCTCCGATCGGCATTGATGGGAACACAAAATTGACGAAAAAAAAAACAACACAAATTTGATAAACAGACTGAATGAGTAATAGATACAATAAAGACCTAACCACTGTAACATCTTCACTGATTATAAACCTGTTGTTCAGACGTCAGACAGTGACGCAGCAGAAAAGAGAGCCAAAGTATACTCCACTGGCAATGGGAAGAGACAATCAGCATTTATTAGGGAGTCTTCCTGGGTCCAAAAACCCGTGTCAGTGCTCTAGTTTTGGTGGGAAAGGGGTATAACAGTCAAGGTGCTTTTACATGTCAGCCTTCACCCTTTCACACGCATGTTTACTAATTTAGTGCCATGCTAGGCAACTAATCATTCACACACACTCACACACTGCAGGCCACGCCTCCAGGAGCAATTTGGGGGTCAGTATCTTGCCCAAAGATACTTTGGCATGTAAACTTTAGGAGATGGGGATCGAACCGCCAACCTTCCAATTGGAGGGCAACCCACTTTACCTCTGTGCCACATCTGCCCCCCACAATAGTGTTAATCTTTTAGTCCATACGAAGTCAAAGGTGACAGAAGCCTCTAAAACGGTTCCCAGAGCCCAGGGCTTTAACCTAAAGAGAAAAGCAGAGAAAATAGTGCCTTTTTGAGGAACCAGAGCCAGCTATTTGATGGATAAACGACCTGAAGGTTATCAAACCTGTGGCTGATTGAATTTTTGTCAACACATTGCTTAAAGGACCAAATGTTTCAGAGCTACCAAGTTACAGTGCAGACTTATTCTGCTGTGTAAGTGTGTGTATTTACTCCTGACGTGGTTGACCGAGTTGAGAAGGAAGGACAAAGGCTGAAAGGGGGGAAGGGGGGGTGGTCACGTGTTGCCACGCGCACAAATAACGCCGGCACATCATCAGGCTGCCCGGCGTTGTGTGACCAATAAATCATGGCAGGTGCAGGAGAGCAGTGACAGTGTGCTAAGGTCACTCGCTCATGAATAGGGAACATCCCTCCATGCAGCTGCTGAAACGGCACTCGGGGAACCTAAGTGGCACTTTTAGCTGCTGGCAGCCTGCTCGCCCTCTCTCGTGTGATCCGAACATAACGCTAACCTGAGAATACTTTAAAACAGGAAATGGGATCTTACTTGGGATTCAGCTCAGACAAAACACAGTCGGGTGAGTCATTAGAGTAGATTGGATGACATGAAAGTTTAATTAATCTAATGAATAAGTGGGGAAATTAGGTAATCAGGATCATCTCAAGCAGAGAGAAAAAACACAAGCGAAAAAGAGGCGTAGCTTTTAGAGAATTAAATTCTTGTTAACTCTATTTTAGGTTGACATGTCACATCTTTTTTTCCCTCACATCTTGATCTAAAAGTAACATTATTGGGCGTCTCAGTTCCTTGACTTTCTCTCCTCGAGGAGGAGGAGGAGAAGGAAGAGGACTGTAGATGGCTTTTAGGATATATTAGTGCATTTCCTGAGCCCTTCATTAGATTGTCCATTTCAGCCCATAATCTCATAATAATAATAATGTCAGAGAGCTGAGAGGATGCAGTCTGACGCCACACTCTGTAAGTCTGATACACAAACTCAGGCAAGCTTGAAAAATACAAAATATCAGCCGTACAGATATACAGAGAAAGAAAAAAAAGCATCCGTCAACATTTGAGGATCTATTTTTTTTTTCAAGCCCCCTTTGCTGCTCTGAGAAAACACAAAGAGCCGGAGCATCAGCAGTGACAGCTCAGCCAATACAAAGCTGTTTACCTGTTTTAAGATGCGAGATAAGACACACACACTCACACAGGCTACAGATAGGAGGCCTATCAACGTTGGAGGAGCGAGATCGAGACAAACACATCGGGAAACGGAGATGGATGAACAAATGAAAAGAAGGCAAAACATCCCGTCGCATTCACGCGCTAACACATCTTTTATTTCGCTATTTCGTTTCCTCTCTGTGGTTTGAAGAGATTCCGTGTGCCAATTCAGGAGCAATTTCATTTTTGGTTCATGTTGTTTAGTTCCACTTTGGAGGTGAGACATTTGTTGGGTCCTGTGAGATTCACTGTCTGCAGTTTTTTCCCGTTTTTTTAAGCTCTGCGTGATTTCATCGGGCCTGTGTCTCGTTTTCAATTTGGTGCAGAGAAGGCAGACATTTGTCGGGAAAATGAAAGACGGAACTGAATCATGATGGCTCCAAATAAAGACGTAGGACAAATAAGAGAGATGTTAAGGAAATTGTGTGATAAAAAAAAAGAAGGAAAGGAGCACAAAGTTGGAGAAAAAGAGGTGTGTGTGTGTGTGTGTGTGTGTGCGCGTGCGCCCACTGGTCACACCATCTCTCCCGTGATGGATGACGAGGCGGGCTCTGGTTGAAAGAGATGAAGAGACAAAGAGACAGGGCGGAAAGAAAGATGAAGGAGGAGCGATAAATAGCAAATGAAGAGCAGAAACAGAGAGGGAATTATGAATGCTTTCTGTATCTTGAAAGGAAAAATACATTACAGCGAGTATCAGCGAGACGTGCTTTCATACGGAACGGGAAAAAAGGGACATAAAAGAGCAAGCGAAGGGCAAACGAGAGATGGAAGAGGAAAGAATAGCTATTAGCGTGTGACTCAGAGGATGAGTAGAGGACACAAAACACGAGTGTAATTGCCTGACTAATTGGAGCCTTTGTTTCCAGTTTCCCTTCATTGGCTTGAACGCAGAGAGGCAGACAAAAAGGAGCTCGGATAACACGAGACGGGGACTGTAGTCAGACGGTATCATCGCTGTCCAAAGTCTGCGGGATGGGACATATGAAATATTTATTTGGCATGAACATATAGAGGGTTTTCTTCCTCTTCTTTGACAAGCATCTTAAAGGAAACAGGCCAAGAGAAATACATAAAAGGCTGGATGCACAACACCCTGAGGACTGTCAGAGCTTCACACACACACTCGGTATAACTCCTGGTTTCAGAGCAGCATACACCATTCCTTTTTCCTCTTGTTATTCACCATTCTTGTCCGTTTATCTGTCCGCCAGCTACACCAATTCCTGATTCCACTTCTCCCGCGTCTCCTTTTTCTCATTAATGCTATCTGACTGTCACCCCGTCCCCGCCTCTCCCTCTCTAACACCCACAGGTGGCCTTTAAATAAAAAGAGCGTGCCTGACGAGTGCTCTCCTCTCAACTACATTAATGATAACCAGTGTTTAGAGCTGCCCCAAGGAGACGCGCAAACTTCACTTTTCTCCCTTCGCGTTCCTCTCCCCTCTTCACTCCATTTCTCATGCATTCCTCTAATCCATCAGAGAGCTATCACGCTGCTCTTCCCTGCAGCCTCAATAAATCCTCTTTATTCCATCCCCATCCTTCGCTTTACCCCCCCTCCTCCTTCTCCCTCTCCCACTCTCTTCTCCCGTATCTTGTCCGACGCTTCTCTCGCGCCGTCTCCTCTCCCTCTTCACACCGCATCCAATTCCCCCATATGTAATTATCTAATATAGCTTTATGGCATTACTATCTGCAATGCCTTTTCTTTCCTACGCCTCCACTTCACCCCGCTCTCACTTTCATTCTGTATTAACTCTCGGTCTCCTCTGCTACCGGCCGTAATGTGTGGATGTGGAGAGATTTCTTTCAGCGTATCTCACAATAATTTGCTCTGCTGAGACGCAGAGAAGCATGTGTTCTTTTCATTCCTGCAAAGTTCAGCTACAGGTATTATACTGTGTCAAGGTCAAACAATATTACATGTTCAGGGTGTAGAAAACAAATAGGAGTGAGTTTTGTTGTTTCCAATAGCCCTCCTGCCTGAACACTCACAGCTGTCTTAATCCACAGCTGAAAATAGTCCCAAACAAATGCAGAATTTCTGGGCTTTGTAAAAAATGGAACTAGCCAACATTTCTGTGACCAGATTTTAATATCTAATATTCATTTATATATTGAAGAGTGTTTACAGCTGTTTGGAGATACCATACTTAAAAGCAGGGTGAAAAGAAGTGATTATCATTTAAACAAAGGCTAACTTACTTCTGGATCATCTTAAAGGGCCAGTTCGACGATTTTCAACCTCAGTCCTATCATGCTATTATGGGGAGCTAATGCCATTATGGTAGAAATGAAATGCACTTTGGCTCTGTGCCTTTGGAGGACGCTATCCACTTCTCCAATGGGCCTGTAAAACCTCCGCCAGACTACGTAAAACACGTCCTCAATCTAGGACGCCCGCCTCTGATGTCATGTCTTGTTTAAAATCGTCAGGTTTGAAATGTAGACTGCAGACCTGAAGATGTTTTAGACGATCCATCTCTCGTTGGGCCGTTCCTTTCAGAGGGAGGGGCGCAATGCACACTGGGTGTTGTAGGCATGTAGAATGGGTGAAACCACAAGCTGTTTGTACAACTTTCTCCACAGCTGTGGCGCCAATTTCAAATCCACCCACCAACAACCAGAGTCCCCACTCTCACAATGGGAATCTCGTTAACTCTCTCCTGGTCAATCGCGACACACCTATCGTTTCACAGAGAGTGCGTGCTCAGCTGTCCTCGGGGTTCCCCCCACACAGCAGGATGTTGGATTGTAAATAATGAACACAACGATTTGACGTTCTCCTGAGCAGATTGAGGGAAGTAAAATCACTCTTAACATACCTCACACTGCAGGAACATCAGGCAACATAATCTTCAGAACCATCAAAAAATCTGGACTTTGTTTGCTTGGGCCCAAAATTGGCTTGATTATCTTGTATTGTGTACTCCACATTAGGCATTTATGGCGTTGAACTCAGTTGCACACAGTAAAAGAGACAGAGCTTGTTCCATCCATCCATCCATTTTCTTTCGCCTATCTGGGGTTGGGTCACAGTGGCAGCAGGCTAAGCAAGTTAGCCCAGACGTCCCTCTCGCTAGAAACATTTTCCAGCTCCTTCCCAGGACAGGTGGGACATATAATCCCTCAAGCGGGCTCTGGGTCAAGCCTGGGGTCTCCTCCCAGCTGGACGTGCCGGAAAACCTCCACAGGGAGGCGCCCAGCAGCATCCTTATCAGATGGCCGAACCACCTCAACTGAACTTGTTGCTCAATGTATAAAAGAAACTCTGAGGCAGCCTCTGAGGAGCTGAAACGAAAGCATGAATAAGCATCTCTCTTGTGAGACAACAGATTTTAGATTGGCAATGTTTCTTAAATGAAAGAAACATGCACAGGTTGATGACCTAATGCGTTGTTCAAAGAGCATCGCCTGATCAAAGATGACTGATAATTTTTGAGATTAGATTTTACAGCAGAAGAAAGGGATCCAATACACTTGGCAACCTTGGAAGCAATGCTATCAGAAGCAATGATAAGGACCTCCGTCTTATTAGTATTTATCTGAAGGAAGTTGTCATTCATCCAATCCTTAATGGCAGTCAGACAGTTGTGCAAAACAGGAAGTTTTTCAGTGTCATCCGGCTTAAAAGATACATACAACTGAATGTCATCAGCATAACAATGATATGAGATCCTTGAAATTTGCTGATAACATGGCCTAGTGGGAGCATATATGAGGAAAATAAAATGGGACCCAAGACAGAGCCCTGAGGCACACCACAGGACAGAGTAGCAGACTCCGACATGTATGGACCAAGTGACATGGAAAAACACCTATCTGAAAGATAGGAGGAGAACCAGTCCAGCCCACCCACCCACCACTTGAGTCTGTCAATCAAAATGGTGAAAAAAATGTACGCAGCTCCCCCAAACTGTGTCACTTGAAAAGGGCGGGGATTTCAGGGTCTGTTAAATCATCTAACAAGCACTTTGTGTGTCGCATACTGACAACTTGAAGCTCGGCTGGTTTGGCACTGTTGAAAATGAGAAAAAAGAAAGAAAAAGTTAGACTAATGGCTTTTGGGGGGCATTTCTGCCTTTATTTACAAGACAGCTGAAGAGAGACAGGAAATACTGGGAGGAGAGAGCGGGGGATGACATGCAGCAAAGGGCCGAGGGCCGGAGTCGAGCCAGTGGCCGCTGTGTCATGAGAATCATCGATCTCTTCTCATGACATCTCGATACATCCCTAATATTCACTAAGTCAATTTCCAAACAGCTTACAAATCCATCCTGCTGCTGCTCTGAATGTAATTTCTGTGTGTTTTTTCAGACCGAGCTGACCATCCGTCATCATTACCGTCTCTAATCACGTTTGGCCAGAAGCAGCCCCGTGCTACCATTTGGTCTTACTCATGCATTACTGCCAATCAGATGTCCGCTACCGCAGTCTTTCACTGCTCCAGAGATGTGCATCAACACCCCATAGACATTCAAACATGAGCCCCAACACACACAAACACACACACACATAGATTTGTGTCTCTGCAGGCCCCCATCGCTCAGAGAAGCAGATGGCGGGCTGAAGGCCTGAGGGAAGAAAGTGGGACAGAAAAGTCTTTGCAGCTCGCTGGCAAACAGCTCCACTCTAATTCAACTGCTACAGAGCATCAACCAATTACCTTGAGTGGAGAGAGGTTAGCATAGAGGTTGGTATTCACACTCAAACACACAGAAATATACACACACTTGCTCATATTTGTGTGAATACATACATATTAAGAGGCCATGCAGGTGCAACACTCAGCTCGTCTTCACCCTCGATCAGTATTCCTCTGATGCCACGAGCACAAGTACTTTACTTTCCTCTCTAAATGCTCGAGTCTCCGCACCAGCTAATAGCCAGCAGTGCTTAAGTGATTCAATTATAGATACTGAGAGATCCCATAGTGAAATAACTGGTCATTCACCGCTAGGTTTCCCTCATTGTTGCCGGGAAAGCTCAGTTAACTCTCTCCTTCCATCTATTATCGCTCTTTGTAGGATTTTCGGTTAAGTCGGGCGTGTAGAAAACAAATAGGAGTGTTAGCAGTGAGTTAAAAGCATGAAAATGAAAGAGGAGGAAAGATGAGAAGGAAGAAGAGGAGAAAGTTGAGAGAGGGACCTTAGAGGAAGAAGGCACACAGGAACACAAACACAGGAAATGAAGAGCACACATCAGCGCCCACCTGTCTGAGGAGGATTGGGCGTAAATGTCAGTTCCAGCAGTTTGTGAACTGAAAGCTGCTCCTTCAAAATGCCAGCTGTGGCATCACAGATAACCTCAGAATCCTCTCCTGTCTTTCTTCCTGTCCACACGACTGTCAAAGGTCAGTGCCCGCCATTTTTGGTTTCAATCTAAACACCTGAAAGACCCCACTCTCATGTTTGGAAAACCATCCACAGAAGCAAATGCTAAATGTTAAGAAACACTAATCTCTATTTACAGATTGTGCATATAAATGTAGACTCTGTAGGCGAGGGACAGGATTTCTGGTGTGGGAAGTGTTCTGTCAGAGTAGTATCGTCCACTATCACTTAAGCGGGCTTTGGTTGTATGCGGGGAAAAAGAGTCTGTGTGGAAAGCAAAAGGGGTAGAACACGATCCACCATTGTGCAATCCCAGCTCTTATCTGACGACGACTCAAGGTTCATTCACATCTGACAGCTTTGGTCGGGACTTTGGGATTTTACTTGGAAAGTCCAGTTCGTTTGGACAGGTGAGAACACGCATTCGAACTCTAGGGCGGACCAAACCTCCGGGCCATGGTCCGCCAGAAAAAACGGGACTCGGTCCGTTTCCAAATTAACCACGGTCCGGTTCGATTCAGGTGAGAAAATAAACAGACTTAAAGTAAGACTTAAAGTAAGTCAGGAAGCAAACCAAAAAACTGTGCATTGTGGGTTTTTTGTGTTGACACTTGCAGAGACAGCCACGCAGCCAGGCAGCAAGATGAGTAGAGAATAGACGTGGGGGAAGACGAGGATATAGAAATATGGGCTGAACAAACAATTTCACGAATGCTTGTAGAAACGCACAAGAACATGGAGGTATTCAAACTGTTTGGATCTGATCTAACTGAGTAACAATCCATTCCATTATCCTCCGCTTATCCGGGGTCGGGTCACGGTGGCTGCAGGCTCAGCAAGGTGACCCAGGCGTCCCCCTCCCCAGCAACATTTTCCACCTTCTCCTGGGGGATCCCGAGGCGCTCCAAGGCCAGACAGGATATATAATCCCTCCAGCGAGCTCTGGGTCTACCCCGGGGTCTCTTCCCAGTTGGACATGCCCGGAAAAACTCCAAATGTAGGTGCCCAGGAGGCATCCTAATCAGAAGCCTGAACCACCTCAGCTGGCTCCATTTCGATCCCAAGGAGTAGCCGCTCTACTCCGAGCTCCCCCCGGATGTCCGAGCTCCTTACCCTATTTTTAAGGCTGAGCCCGGCCACCCTTTGGAGGGAACTCTTGTATCCGTGATCTCATTCTTTCGGTTACTACCCAAAGCTCATGATGACAGATGAAGGTTGGAACGTGGATTAACTGATAAATCAAAAGCTCTGCCTTCAGGCTCAGCTCCGTCTTCACCATGACGGTCCGGTACAATGATCGCATTATTGCTGATGCTGCACCCATCCGTCTGTCAACCTCAACAATACAACAAAGTCTGTGCTTGTCTCTCTTCTTCAGGGAGTTTTCCCATGTGGTAATTCTGACCAATCAGAGAGCAGTTTCCTTGCGCATCAAAAGTTTTGGTCTGCTGGTAAAAGCTGCCGTGTGAACACAAACAAGACTCAAGGCAAAATGCAACATTGTAACTTTTTGGTCTTTGATTCGGATCAAACAGATGGACTTTAGGTGTGAAAGCACCCTTAGCTTTTGATTTATCTCTATTAACAGATATCTGCATGGAGGGGAAGATTACAATCCTTTGCTAGACGTTGTCTCTCAACTCCAACTTCAACTTCGCTTCTCAAGCTGCTAGTCAGACTGTTAACAACAACAACGCACAGAAAAGGAAGTCTTGGTTGTACCTTTACCGCTATCCACTGGCTACACCGGAAGCCTGAGAAGTTGGCCATCTCTCCCAGAGGTTATGTCCTTCTCAGACTGAAACAGAGAACAATTGGAGATGTTCCCATACCAGTGCTAGACTTTGTAAAATAACTACTGGTTGTGTGATCATTGGTGGATTGGCTGTCACAGAGAACTTTCCTTTTATAACCAAGAAAGAACATGAAGAAAATATACTGAGGAATAATTATCGACTCTGCATGTGGAAGATTATTTTGACACATCTCTCTCATGTTTTTATTTAAGAGTGTCGGAGAGATGCTGTTTTTTTCTTGGCGCAAAGCTCCTTTATTCAACACAATTAGCATTAGTCTGTTTGTTTTGTAGAGGAGGAGACCTTGGCGTTTAATTTGGCTCCTGTCAAAAAGCTTGGGAAACACAGAGCGGTAAAGGAATCCTAACCCAGCATAACAACAGTTTAACAGTATTAAACAGTATAGTTCCCATAATCTATCAATTTCTAATCTGAAATACTTGATTAATCTGATGAACACTACTGATGTCTGTACAGCCGGGGGCTTCTGAAGCTGTCAGAGAGCAGTGGGGGGGTAGACGGGGGTTTACTGTGTGCGTCATCTGACTACCTCTCCCTGTCACTCATCACGCTGCTGTGACAGCTCCCAGCAGGCTCTGCAAAACTATCACTTCACAGGCGCGAGAGGTGGAGGCAAAGAGTGAGACAGACAATCAGGGACACTTTAAAGTTGACACAGGTGACAACAGGTGCTGTCAAACAGGAGGAGGATTTTTATGCTTTTATTCAGTCCAGTTTGAGTTGTTTTAAAGGTTCATTTGGTATATGTAGAGTTTTGTCACTTCTAAGTGGGGCTGCAATTATTTGCAATTTTCTATCTGAATTAATTTGTTAGATAAAAAAGTGCCGGAAAATATGAGATTAAAAACCTAGAACAATATGCAAGTGGTGGCTTTAAATGCAATAATCTTATACATGTAATAATGTGGGAAAAACTAGCGTGACCGGGCAGAGAGAAAGTCGGACACAGGTTAAGACAGAGAGGGTCAAATACTCTGCATCTTTAAGTTTTACTCAGCAAACTTCCTCACTCACTTACACACAAACACACAAACACACAAACACACACACACACACACACACACACACACACACACACACACACACACACACACACACACACACACACACACACACACTAAGTAGTGTAAGTCATTAGCACCAGGTGGTCTTAGCCAGGTGGTGTGGATGGCTCGCGGATCTCATTAGCAGGTGTTCTAAATCAACTTTCCGGTCCTTCCAAGCTTTTTAAAACGCAACCTAGGACTGACTTTCACACACTATGGCAACAGAGAGGCAACACCCCACCGAGGCCGATGAAGAGATCATTTAAGAAACTTAATTTCTGTCACTTTTTGAACAGCATGTGGGTCTGCTGCATACCGTTTGTACTGCAGAATATGCACACCAGGAAGATCTCGCCTACCTCTTACCCAGGGGCGTTTCCTTGGGTGGCATGGGACCTCTGACATCTGATTGGCCACCCCATGTGTTAGGCAAGTTAAGGCAAGTAAATTTATAAAGCACCATTCATACATAGAGCAATTCAAAGTGCTTTAGTTAGCCCAATAAACTATGATTGGTCTGCCTTGTCAGAGGTGGGACTTAAGTTCAAAGCAACATATTGTGCTTTGTTGCCACAGCTGCTTGTAGCTTTTGAGGCATTTTAATGTTGCACATTTTCTTTTGCTGGTACTTCCTGCGACTTCTGAAAATACTTTGACTTTTTGAGTCCTTAAAGAATTAAGTATTATTTTCTACATAAGAAACTACACACAGGAATTAAACAACACTACAATAACACAGGGTGTATTAATATGCTATTCAGATCGGCTCCTGTGGGGTGTTCCCGGTCTGCAGCGGTCACTACCTACCAAGAGTGGTCCAAGGAAGGAAGGCGGGCGGAGGCAGTGTGATGCTTTGGGCAATGTTCCGCTGGGAAACCTTGGGTGCTGCCATTCATGTGGATGTTACTTTGACACCTACCTAAACATTGTTGCAGACCAAGTACACCCCTTCATAGAAACTGTATTCCTTAATGGCAGAGGCCTCTTTCAGCAGTATAATGCGCCCTGCCACACTGTAAAGATGGTTCAGGAATGGTTTGAGGAACACGACGATCAGTTCAAGGTGTTGACTTGGCCTCCAAATTCCCCAGATCGAGCATCTGTGGGATGTGCTTGACATACAAGTCAGATCCATAAAGGCCCCACCACATAACTTACAGGACTTAAAGGATCTGCTGCCAACGTTGTGGTGCCAGATACCTCAGCACACCTTCAGAAGTCTAGAGGAGTCCATGCCTCGACTGGTCAGGGCTGTTTTGGTGGCATAAGGAGGATCTACACAATATTAGGCAGGTGGTCATAATGTTATGGCTGATCGGTGTACAGGGTGAGATATTGGGAGGAAGTCCAAAGAAAGTGCTTGTGGTGTGAAACAAACAGAATGAGGGGCTGATGGGAAAAGTGTCGTTAAGAGGAGGGAGACGCACCTTAAAGTACTAGTTTTAGTCACCCAAGCCTGAGAGTAACCACAGACTGAGGATGTTTAGGTGATCTATATAAGTGGTTTGAGCGTGTGGGTGGTGGTGTGTTTGCTGGTTTCAGTAGCCTCTGATTGCATCACCAACAGGCGAGTGAAGTGAAGTGAACCCCTCAACAACAATATGTTTCGCTCCCTGACAATATGATTCGAGCCTGCAGCGGCCATTAGTCACTGCTCACTCAGTTCTACTACAGTCGGCCGTCCGGCTGCAATGAACCGAGACGTATAAATAACTGCAGTCCAAAAAAACCCCCAAACACAAGCTATAGTAAGAGTGTCTGCTGCGCTTCTTTCTGCTGTTCAATTACACCTCTGAAGCCTTCTCTCTGATTGGTTGCATCCTGCTCTGCACCATCCAACTCCACTCTCTTATGCTCCATTTTACTGTAGCTGTGTCCCATTTCATCCTGTTCTGAGCTCAGTATGATAATAACCAGGGACAGTAGCACATAAACTGTAAAAGCTGTTTTAAATTACAGCTTTGTGCTAGAATGGAGACTGTAAATAGGCTCAAATGGCCCTGAACTTCAATAATACATCGCACAAGAGCATCTAGCTGCTGAGGGCTACCAGTAGTAATTTTCACAGCGGCTTCAAAAATTGGGTATTATTGTGAAAAATACGTAAATTATTGTGATCAATTATTTCTATATTTAAATGCTTCAAATTACAAGGTATTAAAAGCTGCTTAATGACAGACTATTTCTGCTGTGCACAGACTGATATGTTGTTCTGTTCCGCACGTCTAATTTGCTCATTTCAACACCATCCCATCTATTTTGATACCTCTCTCTGAATGCGTGGCCATTAATCCTGCTGCACACCCAATTTAGCACACCGAGGAGCATATCGGCTCTGCTCTAAACAGGTCGAGTGTGATGGTGCATTCGGAGGGATGCATGTCGCGCAGAGCTTGCAGAGGGAACATGCGGAAGATGACAAACAAACACATCTCTGCTGTGGGATGTTTTCAGTGGAGTCATCACACGCAGAGAGGAACTGCAAATGTCACGGTATTAAAAGAACCCGTGCACATTAATGCACAGAGGCATGAATTAGCTCGCATGCAGAAATATGAATATGATCGCTTACGCACGCCCACACGCAGACACATCAAACTAGATTTTGTCTCATTATCTTAAGCTCGACTTTCACGCCATCTTTGACACGGCTGGCCTGAAGCACGCGGTGAAATAAGAACAGATTTCCCTTCAGTCATTAGCCACTTCCGTCCATAAAACCTAACATTTTAAAACCTCTTCTTCTCTGATACACAATAATGTTTGACCTCACAGAGGAAGAAGAGGGCAGGAATGATTTGGAGAGAATTGGTGTGTTTGTGAGGTGTGAGATATCCAAACTATTTTGGGTGAGAACACACAGAAAAAGCATGTTCCCTGCTCTCCTACAGCGGGTGATTTTATAACTGACAGCATGCCTGAGCTGTAAAAACTCTCCTTTAGCTTATATATACAGAATGGAACTACATGAGTGTACATAAAGCAATGCACACATCCAAAAAGACACACAATAACAGGTCACAAAACATGCAGTGTTGCACCCAAATCTCTCCGCTGAACATTCTTTTTCATGTTCCCGTCGCAGTCTACCTCCACGCTCGCTTACGCTGCTGTTGTCTTGTTATTGTCGGAGAAAACGACACGCTTGTCAGACAGGGAGGAAAAAAACAGAAAAAACTTTCCGCCTCCTCTTCCTCTATTCTTCTTCTGCTTCATCTTTTGTCATCTCTCTGCGCTCCCTTGTAGTCTGGTGTGCCTGCTGTGCTACCCAGGCCTGGTTAATCCCACGCACAGGCAAAAACAAACACACGCCAACAGGTTCTGGCCCGCGTTCAGCCCCTTATGGTATTAATGAATTTTTACTCATCATATAAAGCGATGTGTGCCGACGTGCTCCTTTATAAAAGGAAGGAACAGATGTGTGGTTTTAAATGAGCATTGAAGATGTTCTTGATGTTTTATTCATCTTAATAATCCTTCTCAGAATGATAAATAATGTGACTTCTGTCATGATCCAGTCATGATGAGACAGAAAAAAGACCTTAAAGAGACGCATTGAGTCAGACTGGATTCAAAGCAATGTTAAATTCATATTAGAATCATAACATAACAAATTAATAATATAAAATAGGCACATAAATGTGTTACATCTCATTAGTTTCTAGAAGTTTGGACTTGCAAGATTATAGGGACCGCTATTCTTAACATGAAATGCTTGCTGTACTTAATTCAACCAAGGTTAACTAGAATTACCGCCTTGTGGTTGTATGCCTCCCCCAACCAGTCAAGTTGCAATTTACATCCGTGTCTCTCCAGACTCACACAGTGAAGACTTTGAAGGAATTGGTAAAAGGTATTAAGTATATTTCTTGGTGAAACGTGGATGCTTCACACACATCTTCAACCCGGCAGCACAAAAGATCTCTACGATCACCACAGTTTCAAGGTGAGCACCAAAGATTATAATTCAGTATCTGACTAAATGTGAAATATGGTCACAATGTCCCCTTCTGTTCCTGAGTTATGGTGTTGAATTATGGCCAGAAAAGTGTTTTTGCAGAACATTATGTTGTCACAGTGAAGTTGACCTTTGGGGTCTAAAATGTCACTTTATCTTCTTATCTTATTTTGTAATTTGTCATACAGTAATTAGCGATTTAATTCTTGAGTAATAGCCAAAAATGTGTTATGTGTAGTCACAGTGACCTTGACCTTTGACCACCAAATTCTAATCAGTGCATCCTTGAGTCGAAGTGGACATTTGTGGCAAATTTGAAGAAATTCCTTAAAGATGTTCCTGAGATATCGCGTTCACAAGAATGGGTTGGACGTGAGGTCACAGTGACCTTGACCTTTGACCTCCAAAATTTAATCAGTTCATCCTTGAGTCCAAGTAAACATTTGAGCAAAATGTGAAGAAATTCCCTTCAGCCATTCCTAAGATATCTCATTCACAAGAATAGAATGGACATGAGGTCACAGTGACCTTGACCTTCGACCTTCGACCACCAAAATCTAATCGGTTCATCCTTGAGTTCAAGTGGACAATGGTGCCAAATTTGAAGAAATTCCCTCATGGCATTTCTGAGATATCATGTTCACAAGAATGTGTTACTTCTTCATCAGTGTGTAATCGATCAGTTTTCTATTCATTCCTTTTGTTCGGATTCAAAGCTTAATTTCTTGCAGGTATTTTTATGTCACATGACACTGTGGAGCATTCAGGGATATTTAGCTTGATTTACTTTAAAAATCAAAGCCTGTGTAAAAATACTGCAGCGCACATTAGACAAATGGTTTGTGGAGGTACATACATACAGTATGTGTTTCAGTAAAACATGAACTGCTTTGCTTTCGCCCTGTTGGTTTGAGATGCTCTCAGACTTTTAGCTTAACTGTATTATCATGATACAATCATATCATGTTCTTTAACTGAATGATTCTGAAGTCCCTGCAGGAGGACAAAAAGGTGCAGGACCAGAGCCTGATAAAGAGCCTGTTAAGGATCCTACAGGAGAGACGTAGACCTGGTCTGTGAACACTGATCTAACCAGGACTCCCCCATTAAGATCCACATCATCTCATGAGCACAAATATAAGTAAACATAGACAAATATATATATATATATATATATATATGTATATGTATATGTATATATTTTTTCCAAATTTCTTTATATATTAAAAAAATAATTCTTACTGATGGGTTTGGCTTCAGCCCTCTCTGCGACCCTGAACAGGATTTGCTGTATAGATAATGGATGGATGTAACTTAACTTCACATTTCTTTTGCATTTTGAGCTTGTTTTTTTTGTTCTTTGTTCTACAGCGCATCTATAGGCATTGCTATTTTAATATCACTGCACAACCCACACTGTCATGTTATAAATTAACTTTTGGATCCTGTATCTTTAAACAAATCCATTTCTGAGCTTCTTATTTTCACACATTTGAACAGTATTGTGTCATATAATGCATGGTAATGGATAGTTCAGTTCAGATCAATGATTCCCAATGCGACAAAACAGTTTTAGAATGTTGCTGAGAAATTTTGTTTTTACTTTTTATGCCTTATCTAATAGAGAGGGCAGTGGATAGTGGGAGAGATGGAGGAAGAGAGAGTGGGGATGACACGCGGCAAAGGGCCAAGGGCGGGAATTGACCCCCGGGGCCACCGCATCGAGGACTATAGCCTCTGTACATGGTTGCCGATTCAACCGCTGAGGCAAACCGGCGCCCCTTTACAGAGGAAATTGAAGCGGTGTCAACTGATTAGTTGCAGGGCGTCTGAAGCCGCGACCTGGAGTTGCAGAAGATTTGACTTGTCAAATCTCCAAATGTAGTTTTAGAACGAAATGATGTAGCTATTTCACTTCAGCCAATCAGGAAACAGCATAAATTGGCGTAGGCACCCTGTCTCTGGCGCTGCAGTACCCAAAGACGGCTCCAGATCCTCTCTTTCCTACCGTTTTTTAATCAATGTTACAGCTGACATTGCGAGCATGTCACTGTCATCCATTTCTTTTTATAACGATAACAGAAATCTAGCTAGTCAATTCATGTAACCTAGGTCTAATACTAAAGCAGTATTAACGCAGAAGTAGTGGGGTATGTCAGTGCGTTGTTGCTATGGAGACGGTCAACTGCATCTGTGTGCGTTGCGTTGCTTTGATGTGAACCACCCAGAACATTTACGATCAGATGATACATTTGGCAGTTGCATCCAGTCGTTGCAAATCATTGATCTGAACTGGCCTTAAGTGATTTTTGTACTTTGTTGTGGCTATCGTTTATCATCAGCTTTAACTGCTCGTCTTTCTTAGTAAACTATGTTAATAATGGCTGACATTATATAAATGATCCACAGCTCTCTGCTTACATAACTTTAAAGTCATTCAACTTTAAACATGTTCTATTCTACATGTGCGTTTCCTCATGCAGCTTGTACAGATTAGAGGTGCTGAACTATTCTGAACCACGACAAACATTATCATTGTGTGTGTGTGTGTGTGTGTGTGTGTGTTTGTGAATAATATAAGGCAGCACTCTGCAGCTTCATCCAACCAGGCAAACGCAGGAACCCAGAGGAATACGAGCCCTGTGCTTAGAATCTTTTTTTCCCCTTGCTGTGTAATCATATCAACTTAACAATGACTTTAGCAGCAAACTGGCTGCAGATCAGCGCCCGTACTAAAGGGTGCTTTTATGCATCGGCTCCCAACAATTAGGCGGAGAGATGTGTTGAATCTGAGAGGAGCTGAGAGGTTAATACGGGCTCATGTTACATTTAGAGAAAGAGGCCTTTCAACTGCTTATGATCCTCCACAAGCTGACCTGATGAGAGCACTCTGCGGATGCTAATTCATACGTACAGGGACAGACACCCGTGCACACATATATAGAGAGGAGACACTTGATTTCTAGTAACCAGTGAACACTTGAGCCATCATTTTCCTCCTGAAAGAGGTGGTACACTGTCATTAATGGTCCCAATACAAAGCATGATGGGTACAAACCAATACTTAACAGGTAGAGAGACACTTTATAGCCGCAAGACCGGGCCTCAGGGAAGCTCCAGTAGTGGCTCATATTTGTAGCAGGGCTTTCTTTTGGTCTCCGTCCCGGCTTGAGAGTAGTATACCCGAGCTGTTAAGAAATGTGTGTGGTTGTCACAGGTACTTACTGCACAGACTTGGAGGACTGGGACCTGAACTTGCTGAACTCGCCTGGAGCGGTCCACTCTGTGCCCAGCTGCAACACACAAGACAGGAGACACAGATCAGAGCGGGAGCGAGAGAAAGAGAGGTCGGAAAGGGGAGCAGCAGATAAGAACAGCAGAATAAATGTTGAGTTGTGTCTGGAAAATGCTTCCTAGAGGTCAGGTTTGTGATTTTTCGGCAATGATTGTGACGTTTTTGGGAAGGGTAAAAAGGAGGGTGACAAACGCTGTCGGCTCATTCTCAGTCAGAAAGCGGACTTGTTGTTTAAAAAGGCACTGCAAGATCTCGATCGCCTCGTCCCCCTTCGCCTTCATTTCACTGAAATGATGAATAATTGGTAAAACAAGATTATATGCCCTGAAGCAACAGGGAAAGTCAATCAGGAGGCCAATTCTGAAAGGCTTAGAGAGCAAACAGATGAGAGCTAATGGCTATAAATACATGGAAAATCAGGAAGAGTGACTCCCTGCCAATACTGACTCAAGAAGCCGGCTCATCGGGACCCACGGGGCTCCCGTTTCGGCCCTACAGTCAAATCATTGCCCATTCAATTCCTCAGTTAGCCAACGCAACTAATTAGGGCCCCTGCTGCTGCTGATCCATAATGAAAGAATAAAGCTAAGTTCACAGCGGGCGAGACTTTAATTGTTTGTGCTGGCCACGATTCTGGGTTTGGAACCGGTCCGAGAAACATGGCAGGGCGGGCGGGCGGACGGGCTGCTGATCACCAGTCTGTGTACGACAACGTTTTTCAGAGCGGCTACATACTGACACACACAGATATATGAAATCATACAATGCTACCTCTGAACACGTTTGCTGGCGCGAGAAGAGAGGCACTATGTGAAGAAAAAGCTCAAAAACAGGCAGTTATGTTCGTCCAAAGCAAGCAGGCCCCTGGCAGTATGAAAGCCTGTGAGAGTGTCTGTGAAGCAGTTGGCTGGAGAGGAGGAGGAGGACACAATGAGTGCTACTGTGCCTTCACTCTGAAGCCCACAGCATGCTGCTGCTGCTGCTGCGGTACATTTCCACACCAACATTTTTCCTCACAGATTCCTCCTCCGGCTCAGAAGAATAAAGAAGGGCGGGAGTCGAATCACTGGGAGAGAGTACTGATGTGAAAAGTTTGTAAGGTAGGAGATTAACTTCCAAATCCAATATATATTTAAATGTGTTGTGACATTTTATTCCACCACTGTGTAACTATTTATTTGAAGTTGACAGATGTTAGGTATAGATACAGTATGTAGTTTAAGTTTTTAATTAGTATGGATGGTTTTTTGTTTTTTATGGGCAATAGTCTGTGTAATGATGACATCAGACTGCATAGCCTTGCACCTATATGAGGATGTGTATATCTTTAATTGGGGTTATTGAGGTTTATACAATAGGCAGTTCTGACCAAGTGATCTGATTGGACAAGAGGTATTCCATGAGTGCTGATATAGAGTATAACATCACTGGAACTTTTCACTTCACACTGTTTCACTCTCCTCAGCCAGGTGTTCTGAATACTGTTAATTAACATTACAGCAGAGCGTGTATGTCTGCACTGATCAAGCTGGTACCTCTGAATCACACAGCAGACTCTTATTTCACTTGTTGATGATAAATTAAAACAGATAAATGTACATGATAAAAAACAGCTGATCTGTGGTCACCTGTAGACACAGAGTGCAGGAGGATGTTTGGGTTGCTTGGCAAAAACAGTCCAGTTTCAGTTGAGGAAGTTGAGGAAGTAGTTGAGTTGGTGGAGCAAAAAATGATCTGTTCCTGTTTACAAATATTAGTTGCTTCTATAACTTGTATAAAATCAATATTACACTTGAGGGTGTGATGTTATACTGAATATCAGCACTGCTGTGATTATCTTCTATCTAGCCAAATCACAGCAGTGCTGAGTAATACAGCATCAGGACAACATCATGACCTCGAGTGTGATATTGCTTAAGTGTTACGGCTGATCCACACTGGAAGCGTGGCATGTGCATGACGGCTACGGGACATGTTCATTTTCATTTTAAATGCATGAAATCAGATAAGTGTCTTCACACTGCCGGCGTGAGTGGCACATGTCTCGCCCTGCTCACGCGCCGAAAATCTAGTTATCAAGTTATTTGATCGATAAAGTCACTCACAGGCTCCTTATTGCGGCTCCTTCTTAATATTCTTTGAAATAAAAATGTAGTCACAAGTCTCCCGCAGGCCATAAGTATATATGTTAGTAAAAATAAATAAATAACATCTTGTTACAGACGTAATTCAGGTGCAATCTCTCTCTCTCTCTCTCTCTCTCTCTCCCTCTAGCTCTCTCTCCCTCTCTTCGTCTCGGCTCATACAGTTGTTTTCACCACATGTTAAATAAGGTCCCGTTTTTAATGTAAATAATATCGTTGTCTGATAATACAAAGACCCGAAACTACCCCTGGATATGGCACACAGCCGAGTAAAGTGAAGAGTGATTAATGTATATTTCTATTAGCCTAATTATTACTTACAGTTGCACAGATGCCTCTACATTCTTCCCTGTATATAATAAATCTAAATGACATTTATAAAGCAAATATATTCACATTTTTTATGGCCTTTATTGCGGTAAAACTCATGTAGAAAGACAGGGCTGGCAGGATAAGCCCAGCTGAGAGCCCCAGCCGACACGCAGCCCGTGTGAAGACCTTGACGGTGCGAGCCGGAGCCGTCACGCTCTGCTCATGCTTCCAGTCTGAATCAGCCGTTACGCTAGCAGCAGCCTATTTAGCCTTAAAGCAGAGATGAGGAGCAGACTCTCTTCACTCCTTTCTCCACACCTCCAGGTTCAGTGGTGTACTGGGGGGGGGGGGGTTGGATAAATGATACATGTTGGAAAATTTGTTGGCCTTCGCACACTCCTATGTGTGAGACAATGTGCCCTCATGGTATGCCTCTATAGCAACTTTCTACGTGGTGGTGCCCCATGGCATACAGCTGGTGCCCCCTTTTTTCGCCTCTGCCCCTCAAACAGCCTGAGTACACTACTGCCCTGGTTCTTTTTTTATTTTATAGCTAGTGCTCTTCTGCCCCAACTTACACAGACTCAAATGACATAATTTGAGGCAAGATTTCAGATGTTGCACAGCTCTCTCTGAGCCATAAATGGCTTTATACAGAACTTCACAAATATAAGTGCAGGCAGACAAACCACTCCTTCAAGCTTCAGTCTATAGAGACCACTCAGTGTGTGTAAAATGGTCAAATGGACTGCACTGATAAAGCGCTTTTCTACTCATGTCACTTTCATCCATTCAGACACATTCACACACTGATGAAGTCATCATCAGTCATTCATACACTGATGGCAGAGGCTGCTATGCAAAGTGCCAATCTCCGATCAGAGCCAATCATTCGCACACACAGTCACACATGTCTTCGGGGCAATTTGGGGTTCAGTGGACACTTCAACATGTAGATCAGCTGGGGATCAAACCGCCAACTTTTCAGTTCAAATACGACCCACTCTACCACAGAGCAACAACTGCCGCATGTGTGTGTGAATCTTTAAAGACACGTTCATGTTTATGTGTGTATTTCTTTATATTGTATAATAGAACACTCCCACTTCCTCCTCTATTGTCAAGGCTTTTCATTGTTAAGCCTCTTTGTATGAAACTATGTATGTATTGACTTCAGCGTGTACTATGATACTTTGTTTTCAACATGAATAAATGAAAAGTGTGACTCATTTAAGTCGTAGCCTGCTTTAAGTTTTCATCATGTTTTGTTCGTCTCCACAGAGCTGTGACAGGGCCGACTGCAGAAAGTAGTGCAGAAGGATCTCACATAAGCTCGTCTCCTTCAGAAGAATCATTAAAATAAAATGTGTGTCACTGAGAAGTGCTGCCGGCTTCTTAAGAGAAGCAGCCAACTTTCAGCTAAATAACTTTGACAAATCACGGCTGAGCAAAGGAGGCACTTCAGCACAACTTTAAAATCTTTCAAAGTAGAGGCAAGCAAAGGAATAAAGCTGCGACTTAAAAACTTTGCACCGAGTATAAATGGAAAACTTGCGAGACAATATTGTTAAAAAATGTCTCCAGTCGCTGAACTTACATGTTTATATTCTCCTCTGTGAGGGAATTGTTTTTGTGCTAAGAGATGTTGTTGAGATGAAAAAGAGAGGGATCACACGGCAGACTGCAACAATATTCACCTCAGCGACTCATGTTATCTGGGGCTGACTCCAAATAAAGTCAGGCTTTTTTCTTCCACTTTAAAATAAGTGGAAAAATTCTGCAAAAAGGCAGAAATCATGATAACTCGTTTCCAAAACAAATGATAAACCAGAAGAGAACTGCAAGAAGAAGTGAAGTATCATGTTGAGATGAATATTAACTCAGGGAATGATGCTTCCAACCACTGAAATACAAGAGAATACAGCCGGGCTCAGACTACAGGAGCTGGG
Organism: Semicossyphus pulcher; assembly: GCF_022749685.1. Taxonomy (NCBI): domain Eukaryota; kingdom Metazoa; phylum Chordata; class Actinopteri; order Labriformes; family Labridae; genus Semicossyphus; species Semicossyphus pulcher. Next base: position 21,748,158 of record NW_027211759.1, read on the forward strand.
CGTAAAAAAATAGGTCTTTCTCTTACAACCGCCTTAGCTACGACCGACTTACACAGAATGCACCAAGCCTAACTGTGTTATGATGCACGTCCACATGAACACTCGCAAAGCTCTCTAACTTCTCCCATCAAGTTCTCTTCAGAAGACGTGGATAACACAAAAGTAAAGTAAAGAAAAATACATTCTACGGATAGTGAAGTAAGAAAACTTGAAAACCCCCTCCAGTGGAAATCCAGTGCTTAACCTTGTAAACATCTCCATGTTGTGTTCTTCATGTGCTACAAGACATATCAGGGACAACATAAGCAGTCATCTCCATGGCTGGGCCTGTTTGCTTTTAAACTGCAGTGTACCAAGGACAGGCTGAACAACACGTTTTCAGATTGGCAGGTTTGAGACATCACAAACCTAAGGAGCCAATCCTGTTAATGGACGGGGTGACGCTAGGCTGATCATTAAGTGTAACCTATGGCAACCACTTACAGCCAGCTGTAACAGTCATTGTAATTTTTGCAAACTCACTACTGACTACTTACTTTAACGTTAAAAATAATTACTAAATTTCAAGCGAGCTAAGTTTCAACAAGTTGCCACTAAATGATGGCAGAGCTCCGTTGGCAACAAATCTGACTTTTCTGCCAAAACAAAACATTTCAATGAGCTTACTTTCCGAGTAGATTTCCAGTGGGGTGGTCCGATCACGGATGTCTCTCTCTCGTTTTAATGCTGTTTTATTTATCATCCTGTAAAGCAACCAGACGTGCTGCCGTTGTGTTTTTCTTTTTTGTTTTGCGACATTTACTTTTTACCATTTTGATTTAAGTCTGACTCTTTAAACTTATGCCTGCTCCATCCTAGGCGTAAAAGATACACCCTGGTGCAACACAAACAGGGCTTAAGTCTAACTGGTGCACAGGGTATAACTGAAAGTCTGTTGTTACTTTCAGCTCTAGGCCAGACGTGACATTACACCCAGGCGTACGCCCAGCTGAAATTGATCCAGTCCTCCAGAAAATCAATAGAGAAATCTGGTTTTGGCCCTTAGTCGTTACAGTGGTTAATATCAAACATGTGATGTATGTGATATTGAGGATTTAAAATGGGGATGATTACGTCAGTCGCCTCCTGTTGGGTCAACAATAGCTAATAAGAGATCAGCACAAGGAGAGGAAGCCGCTGCAAGGGAAAACATTCTAGCCTCTGAGGCTAACGCTAGCTAGCATACTGTTGTTAAAAGAAACTTAACAGGTTAAATCTCACCTCCAGTTCTTGTTGAAGAGCAGACAATGAGTGTTCCATAACCATTATTAACTCCAGACTTGTACCGCCTGCTGCTTTTGTGTTTATCTTTCACTACAGCAAGTTGTAGCACCAGGTCGGCTTGTTTTGCAAACACCTGCTTCCCCAGGAGATCACTTGGGATCAAATCAGGTTGCTCTTTTTGGGCACAGACGGTTATCCTAAATCTGTAGTGTGCAATGTGCCGTTAGTAGGGCTGCACAATAAATTGCAATTTCATCGTTATTGCAGTATAAGCATAAAAGTGAAGTACATTAAGGGCTTTGAAAGATGTATTTTCACATCACTGAGATAAACATTAGTGTCAAGGAGCATCGCCTTCAAAATAAAGGTCGTCTTTTCCTCTTTTCCTCCTTGTCAGACGGTTAATCAGCTTCATGGGAGCAAAGGCGCCATCAAAGACCATTGTTACAAGGACAAATAGTAGTACTTTGGTTTTCCCATGCAAGTGGCAGATGTTCCCCAAGTTGGGCTTGCACTCGCAGAATGAGAAACACACACACATACACACACAAGAACACACGTGCACACAGGCATGCTTTCCCACCGAGCGATGAGTCATTGCATATTGAGAGCAGCATCTCCTCACCAGAGTAGGCGGGAGGTAAATCAGAAAGCAGCAGCCAGGGAGTCATGAGGGGCAACACACACACACACACACACACACACACACACACACACTTCATATCACATCTTAAAACACACCTCCTCACTGACATATCGTCTTATTTAGCTTCTGCCTCTGAAGTCTCCTCCGAGAAATAAAGCAGGGAACTTGGGGACCAAATTTTTAAAAGTTGAAGGAGACAAACAACCCAGGTATACAGCAACCCTGCTCTGATGTAACCTCGTCCTTTTTCCTCTATTATACAGACACATACACACACACACACACACACACACACACACACACACACACACACACACACACACACACACACACACACACACACACACACACACACACACACACACACACACACACACACTGTCTGTGAACCTCAACCACATATGCAGGTACCTCGAGAAAACTAATTTCAGATAGGCACTGGCCCTGAAATGCTGAAAAGTGAAACACAAAGAGGGTCAAAAATATAAGAACTACGAGTGTGTTATGGAGCTCGTCTCTCCATCTACTGCTCTTCTTCTTTTTCTCCCTCAATATCAGAGGAGAAGTAATAGAAAAACAGCTGATCTGTGATATAACTTCAGAGTGCTGTTATCTTTCTCTTATTCTGTCTCGCCCTCAGTGGGTTTTTCAATTGAACTTGAGCTGCAGAGAGATTCTGGTCCTTTTGTAACACTGTTCACATGATTTTTAGGCGTGTGAGCGAGGACATGAGCACACAGTGCACCGTGAGGAAACAGGTATGAAAGGGGAGGGGGGCCGGCCTGTTTGTGCAGGCGTTCACGCTACTCAAAACCATGTCTGCAGAAAAACAGCAATGCTGACATTTGCAGAGACGTTTGAGAGAGGAATGTTGATGCAAAGGCAGCATATTAGAATAAAGGCCACATTCCTTTTAGCTCCGTCAGTGCAGCAAGCTTGGCATTGAACAGGATGGCTCCTTACGATACTTGAATGGAGCAGACTCATTATTATATGTCGGTACACCCAAGATTTTCTTGTTATAACAACTAAGAATGTCAGCCGTGACGGGGAAAGTGTGGCTGAAATTCCGCAGTTCCACAAAGTTCATATTAAAACTAATGAGTGATTTTGTCAGCCTGATTTAAGGACTGAAACTAAAACTTCATATACTTGTCCTGAACATGTCTACATATAGTCTCTGAAATCTTCTTCGCTGGTTTTGTCCACGACGTCTGAACATTTCGAAAAGCCCACGCAGAAGTAGGGTGATTGCGTCAAAGATCTTTGCTAGAATTTTGTTTGCTTAAAACACAAGAAGGAAGAGACACTGTCCGTACTGTTTTGACTAAGCTGGCGCAAAACTTCTTCTTCTGTTGTTTTCCGGCTGGGTGGAGCATTCTTCTTCTTCTGGTCTTTTCAGCTGAGGTGGCACTTCTAAGAAATGGGAGAACAATGCTTCCTCCTGCGAGTGACAACAACGACGCATTTTGTCTTTGCAAACGGAAATGATGTACTGGTGATTATTTGCATATGAAGCGGCAAAGTAAGATCCGATCACAAGTGGTCACCGGAGACGCATTTGGAGATGCCAAACGTGAACGCTGGTACTTAGAGCTGTCCACTTGTGATCCGATCAGGAAAACCACATGATAACAGCAGGTGTGTCCAGGGCTTCTGTCACATCCACTCTGCCTCTACACTGCCCCTCATGTTCATGTGCATACTGCACCTTGTGTCTGACGCTCCAAACAGACGCAGGGCAGCCATCATGCTCATGTGAACGCGTAGTTATGTTTCTGGCTTCATGGTGCATTCTGGCTCAGTGACAAACTTAGCTGTAACAGAGTCATCATGATGTCATAAGTTCCACCTGTTTTCGAAGTAATCTGATTGGACAAGAGGCATTCCATGAGTGCTGATATCGAGTATAACATCACTGGGACTTTTCACACTGTGTATCACTCCGCCTCAGCCAGGTGTTCTGAATACTGTTAATTAACGTAACAGCAGAGCGTGTATCTCTACATTAATGAAGCTGGCACCTCTGAATCACACAGCAGACTCTTTCACTGGCTGATGATAAATTAAAACAAACAGATAAATGTACATGATAAAAAAACAGCTGATCTGTGGTCAGTGCAGGAGAATGTTGGTGTTGCTTGGCAACAAAAGTCCAGCTTCAATTAAGTTGTGGAACTAGTTGAGTTGATGGAGCAAAAAATTAATCTGTTGTTGTTCCTGTTTACTAATATTTGCTGCTTGTATAACTGTTGTATGAAAGCCTGCGGCCTCATGCCGTCGACCGAATCACAGCCGTGATGATATTCGGAACAGCATCACTCCCTCTCGTGGGATATTGCTTAATTAACTTGATATTAAAAAAGTGAAACAGGTGTCATCATAACCACACTCATCAGCAGTCTTTGTTTTGATTGTGACCTCCGAGTGCTGTTGTCTCATTAAGTAAGTGAGAGTATCTAGTGCCTTCAAGTGAGATCATATTGGCTGTGAGAGAGAGGAGTCCATTTAAAGGAAGGAGTTTTAAATGCAGATTTTCAGAGCAGTAACTGATCGTCATCCATCGTAGTCTGGCATAAAATCAACCTGCAGATACTTTAAACTGGTTTAAGTTTGCTAATCTATCACAATTGTCACTGTGTCTGTTGTCAAAGTGTTATTATCAACGGTGCTCTGTACAGCTGTTGGACCGGTTTGAATCGACCGTTCTGCACACCCCGATGTAACTGCAGCAGGAATAAAAGCAGACATAGACATGCTGCTGGCGGTGATGGATTGCCTGTCTCACGCAGGTTTAAAATTTTAATCTTGGGGGCATCCATTCTCCTCACTGTTTGTTTTTTTTATGTCTTTCCAAATGGATTACTGGGAGCGTGGAGGCAGAAAATTTCCACTTGGATCTTCAACAAAGAATGAAAGTCATTATATGCTTGTCATGGTTTTCAATCCAAGATGCTATTTACTATTTTTGAAGAGATGGTGCTACCTGGCGAGTAGCGACATCTGTCCAAATATAGTCTTTGAAAAACAGCACAACATGTCTTTTTTTTATAGCAGACACGTTTGTCAGAAAAGCAAAGGTGTTACTAATGACTATAATGACGGCACCTTTCGATTCAAGTGTCCCAGTAAGCCGTGGCAGCAAGTACAACACCAGCACTCTGAAACTGGAGCAGCTAAATGGAATTCAGCCGTCATTCTTTTATTGTGTTTTCTTCCTTGACAGGTGAGAATGGCTTGGTGAAAGGGGCTTATAAAAACTGACTCTTTCATCCATCAACTGTGATGAACCGAACAGTCAATATGGAAAAAGGGGGTTTTGAGTTCCCGTTACCGGTGACATCATCCATGTCTCCTATTGCTATTGAGGAAGAGCTTTAGGAACCATTGTACACATACAACGACCTTTTGGACTTGAATGATAGAAAATATATTGTGCAAAACTAAATAAAATGTTGATCTCGAATCTAAAAATGTCATCATGTATTACGAACATGATGAGAGTGTGCTGCCTGGTTCACCAGTTGCTCCACAACACACAAGGAGGCACTTCAGAGGGTAATTTCTGCAGCCCTAAAAATCATCGGCTGCCCTCTCCCCTCCCTCGAGGACATTTACAGCACACGCTGCCTAAGAAGAGCGCACAGCCTCCTTAAGGACTCATTGCACCCTGGTCTCCACCTGTGTGAACGTTGCCCTCTGGAAGGTGTTTCAGGGCAATAAAAGCTCGAACAAACAGGCTGAAGAACAAGTTTTTATTCTGCTGTTCTGCTGAGCTGCAATTGGCATTAACATTTCAACACCTGAAGATTATATGGGTGTGTGCAATAGTAAGGAGGGTGCAAATGTGCAATATTGTTTTTAATTGTGTCTTTTTAATGTATCTTTTTATTGATTACTTCACCAGTAAGGACGATAGACTGTTTAAAAAGATGGACGACGTGCCAGCTCCCTAAAAGTGAAGCCAAAACATTTCAAGCACCCCCTGCTGACTAGCTGCAGTATAAAGCCCGCCTCCTCCATGTTAACAGATGGGACATGAGTCAAACTAAAAAATTAAAATACACGCCAAATAAATTTTTCTTAAACATGGTTTCTGTCATTATAGTTAGTCATTATCATGCTGATTTACGTCCAAGTGTTCATTTTTCTGACAAGTTTATTTTTAATGAGTTATTTGATGCTGTCAAAAGGATGATTGACAGCTCTGTTGATAAATACGGCTCAGTTCTGGATTAGCAGAGCAGAGTAGGAACGGCGAGAGGAGACAAAACTAAAACAATCACTACAGTCATTGAAGTTTACATATCTGTGAACATCTGCTTCAGACCAACACAAGAAGCTGTTCTGCTGTTAAACACGCTGACGTGCGGGATGTTTGACGTTTTTTCTCAGTAAGTTAAGTGTGTGTTATGGTTTGCAGAAGTGGCTATATGGCGGCTCCACCCGTCGATCTCTACTGCGAAGCTCTGGCTCCAAATGATGTCACCATTGCAAGATGGCAGCGCCTATCACGGGGGCTGCTTTCGTACAATGAGAGCAGATGGAGACACGTCGTCCATCTTTATATACAGTCACTGGTATGGATAGCCATCCGATTTCGTTGCACTGTACTTGCGCACTGCAATGATTCTATCTATCTATCTAAGTATTCAAATTCACTGTAAACCCTGTGAAATTTTATAATCATAAATGCAAGATTGATGTTTGTCCCAACTCTGTATTTTATTATTTTTGTCGAGCACATGCCTGCATTGTTCAATAAAGTAAAAAAAAAAAAGACCTGTTTGTGTCTAGTCTTGTATTGATCACACCTCCCTGAACCAGTTTCCTGTCTCTGCCTGCATGTTTGTCCCTTTGATTTCTGAACCAGATAAAATAAACAGCACCTGTGACATACATGAGTGCCTGCACAAACACACTGACGCATGAACACGCGTGCTCACAAACGAGCACACTCGTTCTTTGTGCGACTCATAAAGCTTTTTCAATATCAGACAAGCTCCGGTCTGGTTCTGTGGGAAGCTCTGCGGGAGCTGTCTGGACTTTCTGATTGAAGGAAAATCTCATTACGGATTAGCTGTGGGCAAAAATGTGATTAATGCCAAGAGGGGACAATGGATCATCTGCAGTCACATTACGTACATTCGTATGCTCACAGATAGTGTCCCAGCAGTACTGAGGACACTGAAGTTATTAAATGTCCACACCCCTCTCTAACGCAATGACTGGTATGTGTAAGGGACTGAAGAGACGGACCAAGCATGACTCAAGGGCAATTTTCTCTTTCTGAAAGTGCTTGTATGTGTGTGTTTAAAAGTAGCTGTACAACAACCAGGATAAATAAAAGGCAGACACACACACATTTTCTGTATACAGAATGTGTGTATGTTTTTGTGTATATGTGTTGAAGAGATAGAAATGGACCTCAGAGGATGACGCCATCTTTTTATTAAGATGTCCTGAGGGGTATCAGCAGATATCTGTCACATCCGGTTCATGACTTGCAAGCTAGCCACAAACTGCTGACAGGGGTCGCCACAGGAACAGCTCCCTGCTTCTCGTCCTAGCACGGCTAAATGCCTCATGGCAGCACATTCCATATATAGCAAGTCTACTACTGAGGATGACACTGCAGTGACCACTGACACAAAGTGACAATCCTTTACAGTGCAATGTGTATTTTTAGTGCAGTGAGTCAGGTCCTCAATAAGATAGGAGTTACAGCCAGAGCATAAGAACTATACAGCCAATTATAGGATGCAACAAATGATGTTATTTTATTGAGGTTTCTCAGGGCACCCTGCAAGGGCGTCAAATTTGCTCATTTACATACATTCTTAATAACTTCATAGAATAACTCCAGCAGCTGCCACAGCACAAAGCTCCATGAAATCATTCTTCAAGAAGATCTTTATAGTTCAGACTTTCTTACATTTATATGTAAATGTATGCATTTAGAAAATATAGATATATACAGTAGATATTTCACTTACGACCAGTGAGACCCAACAAGTACAGACTTTTCCCTATAGGCCTATGAATGTTGCTGTCTTATGCAAAGAGAAGTGGCAGAAAATGTGCTAGTTTGCAGATTAGCAAAGCACTGCATTACCTGCTTTGGGCATAAAATCAGTGATGTGCAAGGACCTCAGTCTACACTGTATGCAAAATACTACATAGAAATGTAGAATCTGTAGGCAGGGACGTGGATTTTAGGGACGGCAAGTGTTCTGGTTTCCGTTTGTACTACGCTTGTAGTTGTAGCGCTGTATTGACATCCCGGCTCGGCGATGATTTAGCTTCTTAATAATCTCTATAAACAGACATCTGCATGCTAACAGCTAACAATCTGTTCTAGATCTAAAATTTAACTTGAGATGAATTTCCTTGACGTTGTATCACAAAAGGCATTAACCGTTCAGATTTTCCGACTTCCTCGAATGCATCAGAAATAATCGATCCGACCTCCGTTCAACAAACGAGCATTTTAAAAGTAGTTTTCTTCTCCTCTTGAGGACAGACCTGACAAAGCTTCATTTTTACTTTTTACAAATCTGCATCATGATGTTAAAATTTCAGCAAAGGTGATAATTAAAGTCAATCACAAGAAAACGGTTTCTTTTTCTGTGAACAATTCAGCATGCAGAAAAAGGAAGTCGTTTATCGCTAACCGCTGGCTACACGCCCCGACGAGTTCACCGTTGTCCCTAGAGGCTAAATTGTCGTCAGACTATAGCCGATGAAGTCCGACATTGGTAAAATACTACCTTTTAAAGAATGAAAGAAATGAAAGAAACCCTTAATATTCTTGTTAGACTTTCTTTTTCCCTAAACTCATACAGACAGATGGGTCATTTAATGAGAAACGCAGTGCAGAGTCAGATTTTTATCTGTGAAACACGCTGTGTCTCTGAGGGCAGGCCGGGCAGCGAGGCCTGTCTGTCAGCCTGTGGCAGAATGAATGATCCCTGGCCATAGCGCGGGTCCCCTGCCATTACCTCGATGATATTTCTCCACCGCTAAATGTCACATCAATATTCGCTGCCAGCTAATTAATCTCAGCTCCAACAGAACCTGGTGGCATCTCACATCCTGTTGGAATACAGATGGCTCCATTGCTGGACCTTTAGTCATTACACATATTTGCCCAGAACAGTCATATGGTGCAGCTTACACACTTTTGCAACCTTATGCACGCTTTATTTCTTATAAGAAGGTTTCACTGGGGAAACTTTATTAGTGAAGCTGTGGCAGCACAGCTTGACTTTTATTCATTGGCGAGCAGAGGGTACTTCAAGGATAGATGGAAAAGGAAACAATTTTTCACAGGATGTTCTACAGGAGGATTTAAGTCTGCTGTACTCTGAGCCGTGTGTCGGAGGTGGGTGATAGCCTGCGCGTTTCGATGGTGACATGACATGAGCCGGTGATTACTAAAGACGAACAAGGTCATACGGCTCAGTGTGCCTCCTGTTGCTGGAAGGATGAGTGCTGGATGAATGAAAGGCTTATGATGTAAACTGGTCAGGACCCATTGTTCCTGTTAACAACTGTCTCAGTGAAAGGCTAACATACTATTACAATATTGTAGTGCTGTCTTACAGGTTGAAAGTACTATAGGGAGCTGACAAATCATTTTTAGCAGTTAGCTTCTTGATAGATCAGCAACTGAAAAGACACAATTAGACAACAGCTAGCATTACCTTTTAACCACTTAATAGCTAACAAAACCGTTAGGTAGTGTAAAACTATTCGATCGGAACGGTGTGATTTCCTGGCTAATTCTATTGCTAGCTAGGAATTGGTTGAATGCTAAAGTTAGCTGTTGCGACTATGCTGTTGGTAGCTAACAAGTTATCAAACACATTGTTTTGCTTTCAGGGCACAATTTTCACTTTATTAACCTACGCTAGCAAATATTTTGGCTAGTTTGGAATATAAGCCTTTCCTTTCGCACCTTGTACCACTCACTTAAACAGTAATGCTAGCAACGGAATTGTTAAACGCAAATGTTAGCCGTAATGCTAGCTGAATCAAATATGTCGTTTTAACTACAAATGTGGCCCAATGTCCCTCTAGATTTTCACTATCCCTCGTCTTTTTAGCTTATCAAGCGAGAAGCAGTGAAATGCTAAAATATTTTCAGATCCCTTAAATACCATTTGCAAACCTGGAACACAGCGGTACAACATTATAACAGCATTAGAGCTTCCCCTGGGGATGATGTCAGAGGAAAATGGCCGCTGTGCGAGTATGGTGAACAGTAATCTTGTAGTCCCATTAAGTAGGCCGGCATCCCATTTATAGCTACAATCATTGAGAATACTTTATCTAATCTGTCATTGTGTGCATGATATGAAAAAATAAAAGAATCTATTAGATGCGATTTAGCGCTATGAGCCTCTCAGCCAGCATATCGTATCAGATAATGTAGTCACTATGTAGCATAATGATGAGGGTTTGGATTCCCTGCACATAATGTAATGTTGAGGTGCTTCTTTCCCTAAGGTATATACTATACACAATGTTGTTTTCTATTTAAGTCATGACATTGAGGAGTTTGAACTTATTTTAGGCCCCAGGTGATTTGGTTCCTGCTTGTTGCTAAGCAATATTCGTTAAAACCATGGAACGTAGTCTCAGAAATGTGAATTTACTGAGAATAAGAGAGCATAAAGAATGCAGGGACCATTTTGGTTTTCAGGAGTAATTCTCTCTGTGGTTCAGGTATTATACAAGACTGCAGCACAGCTCAGCTCTTACCTGTCCTACATAGACCAGCAGTCTGGCGTTGAGAGGACTCTCATCAGAACTCAGCCAGAACTCAGAGTTATCATCAGACGATACAGAGAACTGGAAATCACCTGGAGGGGAGAGAGCATGATCAAAGTGTGTGTTAATGGGAGTGGATATGTATGATCTCAGATAAGTGTAATGACAGTATAGCCAGAGAAGGCATGGCCTCATAAAATACACTCATAGGTGTAAAAATGCACCAAAAATTGGATGCCAATGGTGGCCAAATTTAGCCGCAGTATTATCAAAAGTGCAAAGCAACTTAATTTTCAGTCCATAAGTAACAACTGTGGGAATGGAAATAAACATTTGTGCACAGAGGGAGCATGGAAAGAAAACAACAAGCAGCCAGTAGAGTTAGGTACTTAAGGTTATACTAAGTAAATATAGTGTAAGGGGGTTAGTCAAAGAAACCTACGGATTGTGGTCAATTTAAGTGCATTAAATATATATATATATTTACCCTTAGCTGATGTACAACTTCAGCTATTGAATAAAAAAAACCGTGTCCCAATTCAGGGGCTGCATCCTTTGTAGGACGTATTTGAAGGCCGACTGCGTCACAGCGGCACATCGAAGGTTGTCTCATTTCAAAGGCACCTTCAGATGCAGCCGGGTCACAAAGGATCCATCGGGTGCATCCTTTATGGCCCAACGTATCCTAAAATTAATTGCGCACAAATTTAAGCAAGATGGAGGACTCTCAAGCGGCCAAGGACGTTTTTTGTTTCAACTCAACCGAAAAGCTAGCGACATAAATGTTAAAGAAACACAAAGGGACTTGTGACTTTAAATTATCTTTAAATAATAGGTTTAGATACGTGACTTTATTAGCTAGTTAGCCAGTTAGCTATCTGTGGCTAGACGACAGGAGCGGCACTTTGTGATGCAACGGTAAGGGCGGGAACGCCTGGTGACGCAATCACGAAATCTTTTGTCGACTGGACCGTCTCATGTCAGTTCGGACATAGCGGTCTACGCAGGCTACATATGACGCATCCTTCATAGCATGCGTCCTTCGATGGATGCAGCCCCTGAATTGAGACACAGCTAGTTTTTATGTTATGATAGGTAAGAAACAATGCATATCAGCGTGACTTTGTGGTTGATAGTTATTCTTGTAAAGAGAGATAACAAAATCAGGATGTGTTGGGTTTTTGCTTGCTAGTATTGCGCACTATATAGCAGATATGTAGTACTGGTAGATATTACATTACATTATGTAGGTATTTTTTAAAGAGACAAATTTTTACATGTAGATGTTTTTTTCCTAGTTAAATTAAAGTATAGTTGTATATATATTGAGCAGCTGCTGTTTTTATGTAAATCAGCGGACTATGGACACATTTCAGGTCACATGAAATTGAGTAGTCTTGGGTTTTAATTGCTTTTTATTTGAGCAAATGTACATGTATTTCTAAGCAGCTAACAATTAATTAACTCTCAATCAATCTACAATAGCATTTAAAAGGTTGCAGTGTGAGGTGAAGGGCACTTATTTGTGTGCTTGTCAGAATCCTGAGGATTGTGTGACCTTAAAAACCATCAGAAGCAGAGAGCCAAAGCACGAGCAAAAGCTACATAAAAGAGTGAAATGAACACTAATCTAATTAAGAAGTTCATTTTCTGTAATTTGTGGCACTTGGGTGTTAAGGCTTTTCAGTTACCACAGCAACCGGACTGGAGGGTAGGGCTATGCGGGCAATGAGATTTCGCTGTGAGATCTCTGGCATTCAGCCCTTATAAAAATGTGAATATCCACTATATTAGTGGCTCTCAGGCACTTGGATTAACAGGGCTGTGGAAATTGTCTACTCTCATAAAGGACACATGCTCCAGGGCCCTCAGCCCCAGAGGACCGCTTGCTAATAAGATGAGCTAGTTACCATCTCTGTAAGGGTGAAGGAAGCCAAATATTCTCAGGCCATAGTTCTTCCACTTCGGAGCCACTGCCAGCTTCTTCACTGTGGTTCTGGTCTGCAATAACAAACAGGGATACATTCAGATCAAAGATGCAGCTGCTGGTACATTAACAAATGTTAGAAAAAGCTTCAGTAGATATTTTACCCTACCCACCAATTGACCATTTGCCAAACCAGCAATTGTCCAATCATAGTTAAAAACAGTAACTAGGCACAGGAGGCCTGTCAAGCACTGGATTCCTACACTTATTCTAGCAGTGTGTGCAGGGAGCTCTAGGAACAGTGTCTCTCAGTGTTATAGGAGAGGAGAGAGAAAAATGTAAGGCTGTTGGCAAAAAACTCTCCTGTATCCAGTGTTGCAAAATATTAAATATCAGTCAGCAATATTAAACAGCGCCTTTTAGGCCATGCCTACATTTACACGGTTATTTTTCCCTCCTTCGTTTCCAAAAAAATCCCGTCGACAGAAGCACGATTATAAAAAAAACCCCGTCCAAACGAAAACGCAAAAACACAACAGAAACGCTGTCATGAGAATGCCGCACCAACAGCTGGCAATATAACCCGGTCAAGCAAAATAGAAAATTGCAGCAAATCAAAAATCTATTGCCGGAAGAAGTGCATCCTGATGCCTCTGTTCCTCAATACAGTGGACGAGTAACTGTACATATACAGCATGTGGAAAAATGTAAAAAGTCCTGTTAGCAAGGTTAGAAGCATCATGGTTTTTTTCTCGTGCGTCATTTTGCAAGGAATGTCGCCTCATTTGTGATGCCTCACAAAGGAGATAACGGCACACAGCCTGACGTCACGAGCTGAAATTTTGAGTTTACCCCGTCTACACGTCTCCGAGTTTCGAAAAGCCTTCACCCTGGCCGGTGTTTTAAAAAAGATCAGTTTTCAGTGACCTAAAACAATCAGACATAAGCTGCAGATGTGATCAGTGGTGCTGATGTGATTGGGTGCTCTCAAATCACAAAAATAATTTGGTATAAGAGATAAAGTAAAAATCAGATAGTTAGCATACATCTGGCAACACTGCTTGTAACATTAGCACACTTAAAAAACAAACAAACACACAATGAAAAACAAATCTTAGTTTCTCTTGTCCAAGTATGTAGGATAATCAGCACAAAAGCATTGTAATACAAGGAGTAACTTACTCTGCTCTGCTTGTTTGCTATATAAATAATTGTACAGCGTGTGTGCTGTTTGAGAAGAAAGAGACAGGTGTAGCAGCTGAGGCAGAAGAGGCTTTGTGAACAGACCATCAAACGTACCTAACAGGTAGAGTTCTTCTCTGTAATACTTACATGAGGGTAGAGAGGGAAGTGCAGGTTCTTTCTGAGCTGGGCTACGGACGAGCCGCACCAGTCCTCGAACACGTGCAGGTTTGCCTGGCCTTTATACTGCAAACACACAATCATACACAGAGAGAGAAACCAGGTTAGTGCTTGCATGAACTACAGCTTCACATTTCCAGGCAGCTTATGCTTCAGTACTTCCCTTCCTCACTGCAAGATTGCCACATGAACTGGTGTCAGTACACAGACTTCACTGAAAAGCACTGCATGTCATTTGTGATCCCTCTCCGCCACACAGGAGACACGAGTTCTTGGTAAAACCTGAATGCAGAAATGAAGTTTGAAATGTTCTCACAGTCCTGAATAAGAAAATGTGTCAGAGAGCTCATCAGGAGTGTCAGGGTGTGTGTGAGAACAGAGTATGTCTGGAGCAGTTTGTCAGAGCTCTTCCCCTGCCCATAGTCTGACATTTGTCTGAATTACACAGGGAAATCACAGGACACAGCAAGGACAGATGGTAAAACCAGCCTGCCTTGGGGTAGAGTTTCCTCACACACAGATGCACACATACGCGGGTCTGCGAGTATACGAGGAAAAATGACTCTCCAATGACTCGTGTGTCAAACTGTCACTGCTTTGGAAGTGTTTTGGGTCACATACAATATAAAAATATATATAGAAACAAGGGCATATATGACTATATTTTTCCACATCCTTTTACACAAACACATCTATCACATGAAAATTCAGGGATAAGACAGTGAGACGCACACAGGGCGGTGTAATATCCTCAGATAAAGCAGAGGTTAGAGATGCATGGTTACACATCTGCAGACGAACACACATCTGCACTAGGGGGGCAACGATTAGTTGATATTGTCCACAAAAATTGATGACAAAATTAGTTGGCAACAAATTTAATTGGTTACGTCATTGCGAATGTTTTTCATGCTGCGCACGGACATAACATTGTTTTCCGGAGCGGAGTTGCTGAGGGGGGAGCCATCTCGCATCCTTGCTATCTCTGTTGAGAGTTGCGCACAAGCGGCAACCTCCGGTTTTAACAAGGTCTTGGTCATAATCAAGTATGTGGCTGACCACATTAGGTCAGTGTACGCTTTTGTGGGCAATGTGTTACAAGGACCATGTGTGGAAGCAGGTGTGCGCTGCAGACGTAGGTGAGGATAGGTGATCCGCCATTGCGATGTTGCAACTCTCTCTCTCTACGGCTCTGGAAGTACCGTCACTCAGTCGGTCAGTCAGTCAGTCAGTCAGTCAGTTACTCAGTCAGTCAGTTACTCAGTCAGTCAGTTACTCAGTCAGTCACATACAGACCCATGTGTAGGGCTAACCCCGGCGGTCAGCTAAAAATGAAGCCAATGTGGAAGTGCAAAAAAACTGCAGTTCCTCGAGTGGCCACTTGAGGCTGGCTCCAGAAACCAATGCCAATTTTTACAGCAGAAATAAACATGTTTACAGCCTGGTACAAAAAACACTTTTGTTCTAAATAGCTAATTTTACTGTTCAAGTTATGATTTTTTTTTTTATAACACACCCGTTTTAATTATATGAAGCCTTAAATCATAGGGGCCGGGTCACTTGAGTGACAGGTGGATAGTGCTGGCTGTCTGCTAGACGTCAACACAGACAACCCCGTCCTCCTGGGAGAGTTAGACTAGCTCATTTACAAGCTAATGGATCAGACACAGACTGTTACAGCTTTGATAACTTGGCATTTATCAACCACTCACTTTTCTGCAGCACCACCCTCTCATCCAAATTTGGTCAGGTGCCAGTAAACCAACATGACAGCGGTCATATTTTGGCTATATTTACAAAGTCGAGAAACCAATTGGTGACGTCACGGTGGCTATGTCCATTATTTATACAGTCTATGACTGTGCATGCAAAATACCGACCAGCATTTCACCTTCAATGCTGCAAAGGAAAGGATGCAGGGTTTTTAAAGCGGACCTTGCATGCTCTTTTATATCAGCACTTTGTCTGTCTTTGGTTTTAAAGGGACATATTTTTAAATGAAGAACTCATATTGTCTTTGTTAGTTGCCTCATGCTTAAAATAACCTCCAACTAAATTTAAAAGCTAATAAGAGCCCTAATCTGCACACACGCACAACAGCTTAGTATTCAGCCCTAGGAGGCCGTCTCAGTTAATGATTTGCAAACTCTTAAAACTTTTCTTACCGGATGATCAACCAACTGCACAGACACTCACTCACATACTGCACGCACATATGCCCCCCTTTAACGCGTGACAGCAGTCCCAGCAGGCCGCCACTATAATGCTGCCACAGATATTAAGAACATCACACAGAAGTTGAGCAGAAAGCAAATGAAAATGAAACCATACAGCGAGGTTCCCTGGTTAGATCAAAGCAAAAAGCTGGCTAGCTAGGTAGCCTTTGTGTGTGTATGTGTGTGGAGTAGCTGTGAAGGAGCTACTCCACACTTGGAGTCAACAAGTGTGAGCTGTCAATCAGGTGAGAAGAATGACCTCATGACAACAATAAAAAAAAACATAGTGGTAAATTCAGTTGTCATCTCATGAGCGGGATTAAAGGGGTGGGACAGGAAGGTAAACACCTCTGCGGCTGCTTTTCTGCATCCATGTCGACATTTAAAGGTAGCAAGACGCTGACGGAGGGTGTCCTGCTCCTTAAGCATCGCACAGGCATCCTAACAGATGGCCTGACCCGAAGTGTTGCTTTCCATTCCTCTCCCCTCGCTCTGTTCGGTCACCTACGTGCCCTGCACACTGACAGCAGCACGGCAATTACAGCTCATGCATTAACCATGAGATATTTTTGTTGTGCAAACATGTCAGTCCGAAGCAGTGGGACTCCTGACTTTACATCTTAAGATTTCTATCGGCACGTATTAGGAAAAAAAAAAAGACTCAATGCAAATGAAAAAACAGAAAGAGACAGGGATTTGCCGGGTGAGCAGAGCCAAATCAAAGGAAGCGGTGAGTCGAAGAGATGAACAAGGATATCTGATGTTTGAAAAAGGGAGTGGCAGAGAGGGAGAGTCACAGCGAGGTTAGAGGATTTAGCAGACGGGACTATTCCCTGTGTAAATATGCCTTATGTAAAGCTTTTAATAGATTTCCTGAGGGGGTTTAAGAGCAAACCTTTTTTCGGCCTGCTCCCCCTCTTCGCTGCTCCTTTTGTCAAATAACAAAAAGTGGGATACTCCAAAGAAAATCTCTAATTATTCACACACACAGATCCCCGCGTATTCCTGGAGGAGCCAGGGGCTGTAAAGTTGGCTTTGTGCCAGGGGGGCATGTGTTTAATTGGCTCTATTTTTGTGGGTGACAGCGCTGCGAGAGGTCTGTGTCGGCTGCGGCCATAACAGGATGTCGAACGGGGAGAGGGGGAGAGCATTTTTTCTTCCAATTCTCCGACTTACTCCCTGTTTTCCCTTTGCCTTGCTCCTGTTATGTCTTTATGTTTCGGTCTTTTAGCCTTTAGTGCCACTACCCCTGAAATGATCTACTGGTCCCTCTGACCTCTCTGTTTCTGCCTCTCTCCATCCTTCCGATCGGCTGACACTTCTCTGTACCGTCTCTCTCCATCCCGCTTCTTCTCTCCCCTTTGATTCCTGACTGTGAGATGAAGCGACGCTCATATTAACAGTTTGCAAAGAGATGGTGACTTGCATGGCTGTCTTTTTTTATGGTTAAATTGGCTGTCTTTGTGTGGTGTAAGGACACGGTTGTGCTGTGGCAGCTTGCGTCTTTTCAAACAGTCTCAGCTCACAGTAATTGGCTAAAAAAGACATAGAATGACTGCTGCTGCCTTTCTTACTTCCCTATTCACTTTCATTTGTTGTCTTCTGTTTCATGCTCCAAAAAAAAAAAACAGAGACAGACTTCAGCCAACATTTTCTAGCGCTGTGATCCACAGACGAGGCGTATCAGAAAGTTTCCTGTATAGACTACAGGCGTGATTGAGCTTAAATCAAACTAACTCTCTGTGTGTCAATCATAATGGCTGTCTGTTTGATTAGTTGTATCTTGTTTCACTTAGCTTTGGTAGATTGTTCTGTGGTGAGCTGAGGCTGCAGTCAGAGGCACAAAGTGGCTATTTCTCAGGCTTATTGCTGGGACGTCAAGACAGAGAGGAGTTATTGTGTGATATATACTGTAATGTATGAAGTGATCTGTGTCACCGCTATATTAGCCTGAGTATGCAGCCATTACCTGGGAGTTCATATTTAGGCTGATATCTGATATTTTTACTGCTGATACAAACGACCCTACGAGGCCCTGCTTCAACGAGTCTGCAGTCACTAAAAGAGGAACAAAGAATGAAGTTGCAGATCAAATGTTAGTTCAATATAGAAAATATGTACAATAAATTGTAGGTAAGAACCTTACACTGGAAAATTGCTGCAGTGATTAATGTGTGTCAGCTGGCAACAAGTTAGACATGTCCTGTGGTCGTGGAAAAGATGTGACTGTGTTTCAGAAGGGTGAAATTGTTGGCCTGCATCAAGCGAAGAAAACAACTAAAAAACTGTCCTATGCATTATTAAAACCTGGAAGGAAACATTTGGTGAACTCACGACTATGTTTAATAGTGAAAGTAAGAGCTTTTCCACATGCTCAATGTAAAGAGAACTCAAGGGATTGGGGCTAAACAGCTGTGTAGCCTTAAGAAAACCACTCATCAGTGAGGCTAATCGGAAAAGGCTTCAATTTGCTCGGGAGCAGAAAGATTGGACTCTGGAGCAATGGAAAAAGATCATGTGGTCTGATGAGTCCAGACTGACCCTGTTCCAGAGTGATGGGTACATCAGGGTAAGAAGAGAGGTGGATGTAGTGATGCACCCATCATGCCTAGTGGCTACCGTACAAGTCTGTGGGGGCAGCGTTATGATTTGGGGTTGCTTCAGTTGGTCAGGTCGAGGTTCAGCAACGTCATGTGCCCAAAAAATGAGGTCAGCTGATCACCTGAATGACCAGGTTTTTCTATCAGTGGATTTTTTCTTCCCTGATGGCATGAGTATATTCCAAGATGACAATGCCATGATTCATTGGCTCAAATTGTGAAAGAGTTCAGGGAGCATGAGACATCAATTTCAACATGGATTGGCCACTACAGAGTCCAGACCTTCACCACATTGAGCATCTGTGGATTGTGCTGGAGAAGACTTTACGCTGCGGCCCAACTCTCCCATCATCAATACAAGATTGTGGCGAAAAAATTTATGCAACGGAAATAAAAGTAACATTGCACAAGCTTATCAAAACGATGCCACAGTGAATGCGTGCCGTAATCAAAGCTAAAGGCGGTCCAACTAAATATTAGAGTGTGTGACTTGTATTTTGGCCAGGCAGTGTATTTGGTATTTTGTAAATTGGGGTTTCTTTTTCAGTTCTGGCTTAATTCCTACAGCAGCTGCATCCTGGGAAGCTTCAATGAAAGATGCAGACTCTGCAAACTCTTCATTTGTAAGAAAAAGATTATATAAATGTAAGTTAAACATAAGCATGCAAACTAACTGTAGATGATGAAAAGTTTTCAGATTTCTGTCTAGACTTTGCTGACTCCAAACTTTGCGCCAATTTAAGGAATAAGGAATAATTTTGGTACCGGAGCCCAAAACATTTTTAAGTACGTGGGAGGGACGTGACTGGGCCTTCTCCAGGCACACACTCAGCAAGCCAAGGATTTAGCTTAAAATGCTTTTACTGAATCAGGGCCTATCTTGTAAAAAACAACAATATGAAAGAGGTAAACGCTGACCGGTTACGAACCCAATTGGGTCTTCCTCAGGACGTGGCGAGGGAGAGTCATGACTTTTTACCCTTCAAGAGCAGCTGCTACTGTGAGCACCCAGTATCCCTCCTATTCTTACTTAGATGTATAATGTGCACCTGTTAATAGTCCAATAAATAACACAATTACTGTTAAATACATAACTAAGAGATTATCATTATTAGAACATTAATATACTAGAAGATAGGGATGCATGATATTGGACTTTTTGCCAATATCTGATACCGATATTTCCCAACCCTGCCGATTTGATATATTAGGCACATGTTTTTTCCCACCTAATTGCAGAGAACATCGAGTCTCTCCTGTAGTGGAATTGATATCGTGCCTACACTTATTTTAGCAGCCCACTGGCAGATGCAGAAATAACATAATACAGTGCTTTTTAACATGTCCACGTTCACTGGGCAAGATAACAAAAGTACTTAAACTTCAGTTGTGTACAAAATGTCATATTTATTTGTATGTAACATTTTCTTTCAAATAAAACTGTAATATTCAACTTAGACAGGCTTGGATGACGACCGATACAGAGCAACCACTGCAAATAGCAACCTTACTGCAGGTTCGGAAACTTTGAAAAACTGCCATACCGCCGACACCTCGCACCCTTCTTCACACTTGACGTTGGCGATGCAGTTAATGGAGTTAATGTCGTAGCATTACGTCAAGCTTTTTTAGGGAATCATCGAGCATTTAGGCGTAATTAAAGCGTTGTTTTATCAGCAGAAAAATGCCACACCATATCTGCAGATACAGATAACATGCCCATAATATCGTGCATCCCTACTATAAGACAAAAATGTGTCCGGTGTCTTTGTGGGGGTGTGGGTGTCTGTTGAAAAGCAGTGAGTGCAGTCCACGGTGGTTCCACATGAGAAAACACCTTAACATGTCAACAAAATGTCCCACTTATAATGGAACTTCTGTATTTAAAGTCTAATGCACTATATATATTATGGATTTTTACTATCCAAAGGACAACTTGCATGCAATATCTCAATTACGTTGGACACTAAACTGCTTTGATATTAAGTAACTGCTTCATCTTTTTATCCATAGGTTAGTTGTTGTTGGCGGTCCCTCTTGAGCCAGAATCTCTTTATCCTTCTGTAATATCTATCTTCATCCAGCTCCTCTTAACCTCATCATACTCCAGATGTAGTCCTGTATATAATCTTAATCTGCCACATTCAAAGCAACACAGCACCTATAGCTCTGACTGACATTAAAGGAGAGGGGGAGGAGATCTAGATGGGAGGAGGAGGCACTGAACGCCATCTGTCAAATGTGATGAGTGAAGAGGAAAAAAAGTCAGGATGTAGGGGGAATGACATGTGCACAGGAAGAGAGAAAAACTGATTGATGAGGACGTTTGAAATAAAAGATGGTAGTAAACTTCTCGGCTTAAGAGGCCGCCCTAAACAGCACTGCTCCTGTCTCGCCTATCTTCCTCTGAGCACACATTTCCTCTACATCTCTGCGAGCTTGTCTTAGCATATCTCCGTCTCCACTGCTCTCCAATATCTCCTCTCTCTCACCCATCTGGTCGCACTATCAAAGAGAGCACAAATCAGACTGTCTTTGCTCCCCCCCTCTCCTCCTCCACATCCTCCTCCTCCTCCGTGAGGCTGTCTCCCTTTTCTCAAAATCTGGTGCCGCCTTCTGCGCTCCTGCTGGCAGGCAGGCGCTGACAAATGGCCGCTCGGCGCGCGAGCAATCGCGCCGACTGACACCGTGAATCCCCCTTTGGATAAGAAAATTGAGACATGATGTTCCTGGCAAAGGCAGGCCGGGTACACACAATACTCCAGACCCCAATCCCCTCTTTTACTATAGGAGAGGTGACGTCATAACGTGTGCTTTACTATAGTTTTATTGAGCTGTGTTCAAATATAGGTGTTGAATGAATGATCAAATGATTGGAAGGTGTCTTGTTTGAGCAGATTTAATGAAATCTCTCAATCTGAGTTCCTAGAGGGCATTTGGATCGTGTCTCCGTGCATATCTCATCTTTTTCTGCCCATTAGTAATTGGGGAAAGACAAGAAACCAGGTAGGTACAGCAAGGTTTCAGAGGTGCAGAGGTTTGAAAGAAGAGATTATGTGTGGAGAGATAATGAGAACTCATTTCACACGGACGAGAGCAGCGAAAAAATGGAAGACAAGGTTCATATGATCTAGATTCCAGCCTCATCAACCACTGTAATGAGGGTTTGTATAATCTGCCATCTGTCCCACAATTACACGTCTTCTTTCATGCCAGGGATATAACATGAGGGGGATGGATGCGGCGGCAGAGGATGTGTAGAAAAGAGACGACCGTGAGAAGGAGAAAAGAGGACGAGGAGGATTTCTTTTCCATATCTCCTGGAGCAAGCTGTCCATCATTCACCCGACTGTGTAACTGCAATTACATTCCCGCCAACTGTTTGTCTGTTTGTTTGGTGTGCTTTTGATAGACGGAGAGAAGACTGAAGGAGCAGTGAGAAGAGACATAAATCACGTTTCTTCTTCTTCTTTCACGTCCTCCCCCGGTCTAGTCGACGAGAGAAAAAAAAAGCGATTCAATTCCTCCTCCACTCTTGTCACTGCATGTGTTTCCTTCTTGTGTGTAAAAGAGCCAGCTGTGACGACTGCGCCAACCTGAGTCATGTGTCTGTGTTGTGCCACGATTTCTTCCTCTCTTTTGCTCTTGAGTGGTAGATAAAAGGCTGTTCGAATCTACAAAAACGTCTAGAGCTTTGTTTTATTTCGTTAGAGGACACAAGCCAGGAATGTGTCATCCTCCAAACAGACGGCACTGCATCAGGTTCAAACTAGGGATGCCGATATCCGATATGCCGATATTTTCCAACCCTTTTTGCCGATTTGGATACCAATATATTAGGCACATATTTTTTTCCACCCCACTGTAGAGAACATCAAGTCTCCCCTGTAGTGGAATTGACATCATGCCTACTCTTATTGTAGAGGTCAAAAACTGCCATAAAGCAGACATCCTGCACCCTTCTTCACGTTTGAAGGAAGAGGCGTTCTTCTAAAGGGCACGTGTCTGATCGCTCACATTTCTGAGCGCACCTGAATGCAGCATCCCACCGAAACACGGCAGTGAGGGAGACATGCCCGGACATGTTTACTGCACCTACTACAGAAACATCAGTGATCGCTGACGGACTCTTTTTATCGTGTGTGCGTCCATGAATATGTAAGTTAGTTTTGCGCTGATGTTTATGTTACACTCGGTTAACGTCGGCTTTGACCGCGAGGGTATTTTCGCTGTGTTTGATGATGTAAAGTCCGGTAAAAAGACGAGAATGTGAGCTAACTGTTAGCTAGTGAAGAGTTGTGAAAGTTTGGCTCAAGTTTCTGTGACTTTTTAGTCTTTATTTTTATGTTGTTGATGCTGAGTTAATGTCGTAGCATTACGTCAAGCTTTTTAAGGATTCATCAAGCATTTAGGCATAATTAAAGCAATGTTTCATCGGCGGAAAATATCGGCAGAATGACCGATCTGCTGATATATCATTTTCAAGCCATAATCGGCAGATACCGATAACGTGCCGATAATATCATCCCTAGTTTAAACCTTCTGATTATCAGATTACAATCAAGGCACATATTTAAAACACATCCAGGATTATGATTTTATTCATATCAAACTCCTATTTTAGAAAATATACATGTAAAGAAATCCTACACGTCCCTCTGATATCAAAGTCAGTATGAATCCAGTGTCACTAATCCCTCTTAGCATCATTTTCTCTCTGCTCTTGACTAAATAAAAAATGTTCATTATGCTCAAATTCTCTCTGAATCCGTGTCAGCTTTGCCACAAATGACTGTTTATCCCTTCAAGCCCGAGTCTCTCTCTCCCCTCTTTCTCTCTCTGTGTGTGTTATCTCTATCCTGTATCAGTGTCCTTGACACGCTGGTGTCCTTGACGGACAGAGGATGTCCACTCTACAGCTGCATGTAGACGCTAATCCGCAGTCACCTCTGGAGCAGTTCACCAGCTGGGAATCCTTTTTTTAGTCACCAGAAGTTGCTGGAAACAACCTGCTAGAGCCAACACAGGTCAGAGCACAGGAAGTATTCCAAAGAAATATTGAGATTTGGCTTTTTCCTCTTTGTTATTTCCTGTAACTCTCTAAGGGGGCTCTAATTAGAAGAAAAAAAGGTTGATTCAGATTCTGTAATTTTGCTCGCGCACCCTGCTTGTCTGAATTCTTCTGGATGACCTCTGCCGGGCTGTGACAGCTGACATATGGCCCCACTCTACCTCCACCAGCCGGAGTCTACGCCTCAGACCTCTGCCATGTTGGCGGTGCATCAGGAACACAAGTTAGTGCTGGTAATTAGGACAGAAAGCTAGCAAGCGAAGCACAGGAAGACCGGCTGCGCTCCGTGATGTCTGACAGACTTGGCTTCAGCTTGACGTAGCAGAAGAGATAAGAGAGGGGGGGATTTTTTGAGGATACAAGTTCTTAAAGATGTATGAAATATTTGATTAAATGATGCCGGCTCTACAGAGGAGTCAAAGAATCTAAATGACATGTTGCTTTATGAGGGGGCTGGAGTGAGTCAGAGAAATGGCATGTTGACTTCTGCAAGTGAACTTTGATGCTCGTCGTGCCTAATGCGCTGTAAAATGTAGATGGTGAGGGTGTTGCAAAATTAATTTCCCCTTTGAGGCTGCTTCACTTTTCCAATCCAAACATAAATAAGAGATAATGTTTGGTCGGTGAAATCACGCACATTATTTTCAGTGCAAACACGTCTGAAAGCACGGAAAAATCTAGGGAATTCACTAAAGGATTGCGCAGCTTTTGCGCCGGCTGAACTGTGCAAATGACACAAAAAGACTCCGCCTCATTCTCCAAGCACATGCAGAGGGTTGAATGCACCCCAAAGTGCGCTGCAGAGAGAACAGTGTGTCATTATGCAGGCGTCTGGGACAAATGTGTCCCCTTTCTATGCAAATGAGCCTGATGGCAAAAAGCACCTCATTAACAAACGGCAGCGCTAACAGCACCGTGCAGTTACAGTGAAAATATACCGCCTGCAGAGAGCTGGTGGTAACTATGGCGCACCTATTATTAGGGCTGTCACGCTCTGAGTTTAAACAGATCATGACAGCAATTCACCTTCTGTGTGAGCAAAAAATTTAAATAAATTCTTTGAATAACATATTGTCATTATTATCATAATCAGGAGACCAATCAGTCCGAGGCTCAACCCCAGCGCACGGGCACACTTTATCCACATGTGTGGAGACGGTCTGGAGCCGTTACGCATGACGGGATTATTATCTGGATGAGCTGTTGTGCGCTTGTTTAAAAAAATGAAGCTGCGTTACAGACACTGAAACAAGTAAACACCTGTCGAGTCTGGACTTTACAACAAACGCTGAGCTGAAGAGCTGCCCCCTCCTCTCCATGCTCATCACCGATCTGTGGATGGAGTTGAGCTCCATCACCGTGGAGCACCGTTTGTGCCTGAATATTATCAGTGTAATTTGCTTTGTGAATCGGACCTTGAGATGGAGCAGATAGCGGGGGATAATAATGCGCAACTTATGGTGCAATCTGCGGCTGCAAGTTAATTTTAGTGAATACCCCCTTAGATTTTCACAATAAAGCGTCCTGCTGAGATCAGACTACAAAACCTATTTACTTTTGTGCAATTAATCTGCACGGTCCACATTCAGATAGTTTGTTTGGATGCCGGCTGTTTGGCTGCTTCATATCAGTGTGACTCATTTTCTAACATTTTAAATGAAGCCAAAAGCCTCGATCAATCACTGTCAGATACAGGCCATTCAATATTCAGGCAACAGCTGCTTTTAGGCTGGAGATTAAAAAACGGATATGATCCAAATGTAACGATTTACAGAGCATTGTTGTGCTAAAAATAGAAATATCATTTAAGCTTGAAATATGTCTTTGTATTTGATGTTTTGCTAAAACCAAAGAAAAACGAGCGGCTAACTTAATACCAGGGGAGTCCGCTGTAATACAACAGTTGTTGTGACATTATCAGGCACATTCTGTGTTCAGCTCTCCTGTAATGCTGCCTTGTGCAGAAGATTACACTCATAATGCTTTGCAGAAGCAGCAGGGAAGCTAAGGCAGTGGATAAGAGAGACTCGTACATAAGAAAAGTCAATACGGCCGCAGTCAGACAGATCGAGTTGAAAATAACTTATGCTACAGTAATTTCATATTATCCATCTCAAACTGTGTTAGCTCCTCTACTGTTCGCTAAATACTCCACACTGAGCTGTTCTGCAGAGATAGTTTAACTTTACCCCAGGTAGAGAGCGACTTATTAATCATATTTTGCAGATTAGGCTTGCAGACACACACACACACACACACACACACACACACACAGACAGTTAATTAAACCCAGCCGAACAGGTTACAAATCTAGAGCAGCTTTCCTTATCGCAAATCCGCTGCTTAATTGCCCCGTCTGCTGCTCCCTTTGTTGCAGCCGCTGTGTAAACTACATCAGTAAGTGAGCTGAAAAATTAGGATGAGCTAAATCAACTTGTAATCTTCTCGTCAAAGGTGCCTTTAAATATGACCCGCTAATGGTTTTCTGATGGAATAATATCTTCCTCACACACTTAATTTATCATCATAACCGTAAGGTACATTTTGTTCCTCAGATAATAGAACCAGAAATGACCGCATTCTTCTTTGTTGAGGAGAAGAAAATGGGAGTCAGATATCTGCAGCTGAATTATGTCGCACCAAAAGCAAACACTCAATTATAAAGCCGGTGATGAAGCAGCGTTAATAAAACCATTCTCACAAAGGTCAATCACTAATAAAAGATTGGTGCCAGTGTTTGTTGTCGTGCGAGGTTTAGCTGATGAGTCACACAAAAGGAACTGAAGGTCCTCAACATAATAATCCTTTATGTGCCTGTCAGACAAAGAAAGGGGTTAAAAAAGATGATTAAAAGAAAGAAAGAAGGAGAGAATAATTTGTGTTACCTCTGGTTTCCATGGCAATTTCTTGTGTCTCTGGCTGAGGAACTTCCTGATGTGGGTGTGATCTCTGCCGTCAGCTCCTCCTGTGATTGGCTCATCATCCTTTGGAAAGAAAAACACAATTATTTATTTAACTACACAAAAAGACATTGATGCAGTGTTAATTTCGTTAACAAAATTAATGAGGAAAAATGTTCGACAATGATCTTTCTTCCATGACGAAGACACGACGTTGACGAGCTAAAAATAGAATGTTGAGTTAAAAACTCTGATATCACCTGCATGTTTTGTTTTCATTAAAGGGATCAGACGAGACTAAAATGTTAGTGGTGGGCTGTTGCACATTCAAAATGCATATTTTCCCCCACTGTGCGTCTAATCTGTGTCGTATTACAAGCAATTAACTCCTGTGACTGGGTAACTGGGTATCCGTGTTGGAAATAACGGGTATCATGAAGGCAACCTGGTCTCACAAAATTACATGAAATGAACTAGACTTCTTAACACCGAATTCCGTGCTGATGGCACGTAATGTGTTAAAATGATGTGCCACCAGGTGGAAAGCAATGCCAATGTTAAGTGAACGGGGATCCTTTTTCGTGTTGGACACATGGAGTCCCTGGTTTAAAGGGCCAGTTCGACAATTTTCAACCTCAGTCCTATCAGGCTGTTATGTGGAGCTAATGCCATTATGGAAGAAACAACTTCGCTCTGTGCCTTTGGAGGACGCTATCTGCTTCTCCAATGGGCCCTGGAAAACCTCCGCCAGACTATGTAAACGCTTCATTTGGCGGAGGCAAGTGAGCATGCTAAACTACACTTCCTCAATCTAGGACGCCCGCCTCCGATGTCATGTCTCGTTCAAAATCGTCAGGTTCGAAATGTAGACTGCAGACCTGAAGATTTTTTAGACGATCCGCCGGTACATTCTCGTTGTATTTCGGATTCTGTACCGCTCTGAGCCATTGCCTGCAGCGAAACGGTAGTATTTCACTACAGCATCTCTTGCTTTTTTTATCCATTTTACTTATTATTATTTTACCATTATTTTTTATCTTCATTTGACTTTTGTGAGGCCAGGTTGCACAAAGGTGTTCATGACCTGTTAACCCAGGCTCTCTGCTTCAGGCTCTGTGCATGCTCACAGAAAAAGGGGCGTTTTACGCATCATTTGACGCTTCTTGCGCACAAAAAGGAGCGATGATCAGCCGTCTGCTTCAGTCATGTTTAAATGAGAAGCGTTGATGAAAAGTAATCTTTAGATGCTGTGTCCTTGTTCTTTTACTGTGTGGATGATCTGCTGACATTTAAAGTATTAATGTTACCTGGGGGTATTATTTCCTTAAGAGAGAAACGTTTGGACTAAAAGTAATGACTAAATTGTGACTTTTTGTCGACTAAAACTATGAAGGGTAAAAATCACTAAGATGTGACTAAAACATTTTCATCTGAAGACGAAGACATATATCTAAAACAGCTGCCAAAGTAACACTGCATTGATGAAAGAAACTGCAAATGACTGGTGCTTTTGAAGGCTGAAGTCGAGCATCCATCTCTGCATGAAGGCATCCATCCATCACTGAGGTCACATGACTCTTCTCTATAAGCTATATTATTAATATATGAGTAGCATCAAGTAGCATCATTAGCAGAAACCACAACCCTTTCTAGGCACTGAGCAGCATTTTCTGTGCATTACACACACACACACACACACACACACACACACACACACACACACACACACACACACACACACACACACACACACACACACACACAGACACACACAGACACACACACACACGTGGTCAAATAAACACAAGCTTATTCCCCCTTAAGGCTACTACTAACACCCCGAGGAATCTCTTCTTCACCATTCACTCCTAATCCAGCATTTGACTCGCCAAAGCCCTAATCTCCAACACACTCCAGCCATCCACCCTGTCTGCCAAGATCTCCTCTCCAGGGAGCCGTGAACTCTCCCCCGGATCTGGGATTTAGCCCGTTACTCCGGCCAGAGCACCGCAGGGCTCTTTCTCTGCGGCCTGTTAAGAGGCATGTTAATGCTAATGCAGCGGTGTGACAGAGCACTAACGCAGCGCAAGTTCTCGGCCGGCTACGAGGAGATAAAAGGCCGCCGGGCTCCCAGAGGAGGAGGGAAGGAGCTGCATGTTAAAAAGCAAAGCATCCTCCTCCAGTTAGCAGGGATGTCAAGGAGAGGCACACCTCTGTGTTTGGGAGGTATTCAGCATCCCTGAATTGAGGACCTTTTGTCGAGGAGTCACCAATGTTTTCATAAGAATCAGGGGCGGAAAGAGACATTACTTTAGAGTGGAAGAGGCACAGAGACGGAGCTGTCGGATGCAGAGCCTTTGATTACTTTTTTAACTTCCCAGGGAGAGAGATGAAGGAGGGCAGGAGAGGTAATGATGAAGAAATGAGACAACAGGCTCCCCTGCTTTCTGACACCAGACGAGTGTAAAGTGCCTGATGTTTGTGTGCAGCCGTAGAATCACCACACGCCTCGGAACGAGCTCCGTCTGACACTCAGAGAAGGACTGAACATTCATGTCACATCAGCTGGAGTCTCGCAACAAAGACAGCGGAGGAATAACCTAATTATTTTTATTTTTATAACTTCGACAGCTGATTGTGTCTAATTATCAGCTCTGGATTCCACCAATTAGACCAATTTCCAATGGACCCTGCTGTACACCTATTAAATGATGACTCTCACCTTCCCCTTAGGCCCGGCCCACACTACAAGATTTTTTAAATCTTAATATATGTTGAAAATGCAAGAGTCCGCACACATGACAACAAATAATGATAGATTTAATAGTTTTGTTCCTGTAGTGTGTGGAGAGCGACGATGTGACAAAAACAGCTCACCACACATGAACAGATTCCATTCAACAACAACCAGAGCCAGACTCTCTCGCGCGGTCAAACGCGACTTTAGAGTTAAACAAACATGGCGGATAATGGGGAGGAAGAATTGGCGATGATAGTTTTTGGACTTTTTACTGAAAATTCACAAAGAAAAAACCAGGGATGCAGTCGAGAAGAGGGCGTGAACATGAGCTGTACATGTTACAGCCTGAGTCAGCTTCCTTCCCAGTTGGATTTGTTTCGTTCCAAGTGACATTCAGCGGAGTGCGTGCTCGGCTGTCCTCGGGGTTCCCCCCACACAACAGGATATCGGATCGTTAATACAGAACATGTTTAATATTGCAGCAAAGATTTTCTTCAGTGCATTTCGGGGGAAGTAAAATCACTCTTAACATCCCTCCACTCCACAGGAACATCTGGCAAGATCATCTTTAGAAGCATCAGAAAATTGGAATGCTGACTTTTGTCAGAAGGGGGAAATAAGGCCTTAAATAAAACCCGCAAGGTCTTGTTGGCAGTAAAGAAGATTTTAGTCCAGCGGTGGAAACCACCTCACGATATCTCAAGTACTCACTGGCTTCTGAGCTTTTTGGACATTTCTTACCTGGAACTTTTGGACTCTAACAGCTAAATACAAGCACACATTTTAAAAGACAACATTTAACAAGACCAGGTCAAAACCTGGTATGTGGCTGATCCAAACAGGTCAATGTGCGCTTTTGTGGGCAACACTGGAAGCGTGGCGTGACGGCTGCGGGACGTGTTAATTTTCATTTTAAATGCATGAAAACAGATGAGAGTCTTCACAATGCTGGCGTGACACAAGCGGTTCACGCCGAAAATGTAGAGAATAGGAAGCTTGGCTATTTTTACCATGAGCGGAGCGCGGTTCTCAGCCAAAATACACGGTGAAAAGGAATTGTGATAAGTCCTACTGATCTCTGACAGCAATGTTAACACTTTAATTTTGAAGTGTTTCCCGGGCTGTGGTTGTTGTTTTTTTTCACTTAATGTGTAACTTCTTCAGGAAGTTATTTGATTGATAAAGTCGCTGAGGCTCCTAATTGCAGTACCTGCTTCACTTTCTTTAAAATAAAAACGTAGTCATAAGTCTCCCGCAGGCCATGAGTGTATATGTTAGTAAAAATAAATAAATAACATCATGTTACAGACGTAACTAGGGTGTGATCTGTCCCTCTCTCCCCCTAACTCGCTCTCCGTCTCGGCTCACAGGTTGTTTTCGCTGTGTGTTAATTAAGGTCCCGTTTCTAAAGTAAGTAACATTTTCTGTTAAGACCAACCCACGGAAACCTTTAAAACAAAGACCTAAAACCACCCCTGGACATGCGCGTGGGTGAGGACAGCGGATGAGCAGCAGAGGAGCAGCCCCGCCTACTCCCCGATCAAAGTTATCCAGAGCTGTATAGACAGAGAGTCGCGTCAGTGGAGGTCCAATATGCTCCATGATCCGCCATTGCGATGTTGTAACTACGGTCAGCCGGTCAGCCAAAAATGCCTTCAGACTGCATTTAGAAGCAGAAGCAGTGTCACATAATAACTGCGAGACTCTTCCAGAGCCTGATGGTGCTAGTATAGAAAACGTCTCATCCCAGTTAAACATCTTTATAAGAATAAGAACAAACTTTTCCTTCACAAACTTTTCCCTCTGCAGGCGTTTCCACTACGACTCCTCATTAGCACGTCGCATTATGGAGAGCGTCTTTATGTCCGAGGTGTTGTTTCCCTCGTCACAAACGGAGCTCGGTGTTGCTCTCGTTTCTCACCACATTCAGACCTTGGGCTGTTTCTGTGACACTGTGTGCTTACCGCGAGCCAAACCCCCGATCACCCGGAGCTTTCTGTTCCTGCCCGCTCATGCGGCCGCGCTGTCAGCTAATCAGCTTTCACTATTAGAACAGGTGTGCTGACTGTGTGCATGATAGAGACAGATTAAGCGTGTAGGTAGAAGGCTTTGTGATCTGCTGGCGCTGATTGTAATCCAAAGAGGCACAGTTTTAGCATGTTTTCAATGCTAAAAGAGCAAAAACAGACTCACTGCTTGCTCGACATTTTCCTAAAGCGATCGCTCAGCTTGATCCAGTTCGCGGTCTGCTTATCGATGCATTACTTAAAGGTACAGTTACACTCATTGACCCACGCTCGCTCTGCATCCTACATCAGCTGCAACTTTTTTCCCCTCTCTCTCTCTCTCGCGTGTATCGACTTCAGCAAAGTGTCGCCATTACTCACTACAAACACTTGTTATACGTGCGTGACTCATTACTTTAGAATCACAATGTCTAACTTTGAAGCAGATTTCTCTGGCGTCAGGCCCAGAGCTGTGCTATCATGTTGCATTGATAATTAAAGTTGATGCTAAGGGCCTGTCAGGTGGCCTTATGTATTAAACATTGCATCAAAGCAAAGCAAGGGAGTATCAATCACGCTGACGAGACGGCCTATTTATCAAATGTTTGCATTGCTGTTTACCTTGTTGACTTCCACTCAAATTGAATGACGAATGGTGTAGCAACAATGCTCGTCCGCTGCGGGGGCGATGAATCAGAGGCAGAGCGAGGGAGAGTTGCTTTTAATTACAGCTAAGCTAAGTTGTCTCATGTGCGAACACGCGTGGCCCAGCTGTTGAAGGATTGATTGATAGATGAGCCGAGATTCGATCGCCGATATCCATCCATCCGTGCTTCCAAAAAAACCACAACTGGAGTGGGTGCGTGCCTCCTGGTGCTTTTAAAAACCGATTCCGAAAGTACACAATCCAAACGGATGACCTTGCTGATCCGTGCTCGGGGAAAGAGCTGGAGCCAGTGTCCTAGAATACCAATGAGTTTAATTAATCTCCCTTATTAAGCACAAACAAGCAGCAGTCTGCAGAGAGGAGGAGAAGAAGGGGGAGGAGAGGGGGGCTTGTTGCACAAATCTCTCTCGTACGCTATAACTCCCGTGAATGAGTTCAGCGCAGACAGCTTGGTAAAGTCCACATATCATGGTTTCATTTCCAGCGACATGCTGTAAGAAAATTGATAACCAGCGTGGATTAATTACATTAGTCTCCATTTTTCATTCATGTAAAGCTCCAGCGAGATGTACAGTGTGTTAATTATTAACTGTAATATAGGAGCGTCTCATTTTTCTCCACACACTCGCACTGAATCAACAGTTGCTCCCGGTCACTGGCTGCACATTCCTCATGTTATTAATACGTCCAGCTGGAGGTAAAGATACCTGGATGACATTCTCTGTAGCGATGACTAATCGCAATGATTCATCACCCAAAATAAAAGCCGTGAAGAAAGAGCTTCTCTCGTCTGGTGGCGCTGATGTGTCTGCGTTTGTGTTTTATTTCGATACGAGAAAAACATCACTTTGTGCGTCAGACACTGTTGGATAAGAATGTGACAGTAAATATCACCGTGTACCAGGCATTTCCAATCTATGTGACAAGATGGCACCGGCTGCGATGCATAAGCCGAGACGTTTCCACGGGGGAGAGGAGGAGATAAAAGAAAAGGGAGGAATAAAAAGGAAAGGTGCTGAAAGAGAATGAAGACATAAAAAGTGTCAGCGTAGACGACACAAGTCAGATGAAGAGAGAGGAATACAAAAGAGAGTAAAGGTGCCCGATGGAGCAATAATGTAGGACTGCAGAGAGGGCCTTTGATAGGTAGCATACAGTCTTAGTCCTCCGAAATCCCCCCGGCACGGCGAATGTCTCAAGTGACTGCAGACTACCAGAGTATCTTTCCCACCTCTCTTAACTGAACAGACCGAACACACCAGTGTCTGCCTGGCTTCAGTAGCTCTGTGAAGTCCCACACACTCACAAGAACTGCAGCTCTGTATGTGATGTGACTAAAAGAGGAGAGACGGACCTTCAGTTCCTCTTCAACTTCTCAGGAAACACCCGAGACATGCAGTTTCATAATATAGTGATGTAAAGTGAGAAAAAAACAGTTGTTTTCATCCTGATCGAGATTTTCTTACTTCAGTTTATTTAAAAAAGAAAGTGTATTAGTGTTTGGTTTATTCAAGGCCACATGGAGGCTTTCTATTGCCACTCACATCAAGCGCTCCACGCTGTCAAAAAAAGGCCTCCAGTAGAAAGAAAATAAAAGACAAGGTTGATCTTACAGTTGCCCAAATTTTTTAATTTACATGTACTTCAAAAAAGGAAAGGAAGGACGAGTGCATCGGGAAGATTTTTTATATTTTTATGCTTTCTAATTATTGCTTAGAATGGGTAGAGCAGGCGCCCCATACGACGCAGCGTCCGCAGGCTCGACTCCCGCCCGCTGCCCTTTGCTGCACGTCAACCCCCACTCTCTTCTCCTATTTCCTGTCTCTCTTCAGCTGTCATATCTAATAAAGGCAAAATGGCCAAAGACATAATCTTACAAAAAAAAAAAGAATATAAAGAGCACATGGCAAGGAAAAAAGAAGTGTCTCAATGTAGCATCCAATGGTCTTTAAGGAAAAGTGGTGAGCCAGGCAGCAACCTCCGGTGTCGAAAATGAGGCCAATGTCAAAGTGTAATAATGCAGTTTCTGAAGTGTCCACTTGGGGCTGCCTCCAAGAGTGTTAAAATGCCTGTTTTTACAGAAGTTATAAACATGTTTGGGGCGCCTGCTCTACCAACTGAGCTAAACCAGTGCCAGTTCTCATTGCACTAATTGCAGGTATAGACTCCTTGCCTGCCATCATTTGGTGCATGTCATCCCTGACTCTCTCCTCCCCACATTACCTGTCTCTCTTCAGCTGTCCTAATGAAGGCAAAAAGCCAAAACAAATCTTTAAAAAAACAAAGAAACATGTTTACAGCCTGGTTAAAAAAATGGTTTTGATCTCTACAGCTCATATCTCTATTCAAGATCCCTGTAGGCGGGGTTACTTTGACATTACTGACCATTTTAATTATATTAAACCTTAAATCATTGGGGCCGGGTCACCTGAGTCACAGGTGCATTTGAATGAGTTGAATTCTGGTATTATTGTATTGATATATTTGCACTAAGTAGCAGGTAAACTGCGCTCGGCACACCTGGCTTTTTAGCTCGTTCACACATTTATCCAGTCGTCGGCCAGTAAACAGGAGTCAGCCTTGTTGTTGGCTTTTCCCCAGAGAAATTACATCAGACCATAACGATGAGAAGATCGGTTATTTTAAGTTACCTGGTACATGTTGTCCACCTGCCGCTCTCTCACCGCGCCAGCTAGCGGCAGGTCTGCTGCTTCTTTAGTCTGATAAATAAACAACTGCGTCAACACCACCACAAAAAAACGTCTGCTCTGTGGCAAACACGAAGTTAAACTAGCTCATTCACCAGCTAATGGATCGGCCTCATGTACACGGTTTTTGTTCCAGAACCATCATGGCATTTATGCAGTCAAGAAACCAATTGATGACCTCCCCGTGGCTACGTCCATTATTTTCACAATCTATGGGAACAACCAGGAAGTCAACCTTTGATTTATAAAGGCTCCCCTAGATTACTCAGGGAAGGAAGTCTGATGAAGACGAGACGATATGGCTCACTTAAATCTCTCTACTTCATACCTTAGAGGACCAATTACGCGGCCTCACCACTGAGAGGTTGAGATTTACTGAACTACCCTCACAAGAGTCTTGTGAGAATTCAAAAGCACGTTTATGCAGCTCCTTGGACACTGTCACAGGAGAGGGAGCACTTGGACTCAAGGTGATCATTATCTTCATTGTGTGACACATGTGCCCCCCGTCCTTCACAAACACAGTCGCCATGGCAACGTGAGGCTTGCCAGAACAAAGCTGTGCGCCGAACTTGATCGACTTTGTCCTTTGTTTTAATGCTGCGTCTCCTTTGATCAATATTCAGCATTTTGAGGAGAAAAAGTCAACATCAAAAATCCGCCGTGGTGCTAAGATATTTAAAATTCAGCATGTTAGCATAAAAAGGCCTCTCTTATTTTGAAAGCTGGCAGATAAAAGCTGGCCACTTTGATATATGAAGCACTGGCACGTGAGCAAACACTGCTGGAAAGTGAAAGTTTTAATTTCGCCTGCAGACGGCCATATGTTGGTTTGGCTGCTCCGGGTGTCGGCTAATGATTAGGAATGTCCTGGGAACCACCTCAGTGATCAGGGATCAGCTCTGGCTGCTGCCGAGAGGGTGAATAAATCAGCACCCTGATCTCACAATCATCCGCTCTAGTCTATTTCACTAAAAACGCAGCTTTGGGAGCCGCGATACCTTTACATCCAAATCCTCATTCGTTTTAACAAAGTGGCTGGCACTGCTGAATAGAAATCAGCCCGAGCGCATCCAGTTAAACTATCGCCGAACAAAATCCCGGCCAAGAGAGAGAGACGGAGTGCAACTATTTTTGTCTGGCTGCTTGCATTATTCATGGAAGAAATTACACGCCGGTCAATGGAACAGCAAGAAGGCTGGGCGAGGGAGGAGAGAGGGAGAGAAATGGAACATAAATAAGGGACGGCTGCAGTCGACAATAGGAGTGATAGAGTCGGTGGCTCCAATTCATTGTTTGCAAGATTAATGGTGCAGAGATGAGTACGGCGGGGAGACAATGAGACACAAAGGAGGAGAAGGAGGGGAGAGACGGACGGATGGAGAGGAGAAAAAGTGCAGACAGTTGAAGGAGAAAAGAAAGAGGATGAGCAGTTATTATCCTGCATGGGTGCTCATTTGGTGTACAGGAACACGAGGCGTGCCTGTATTGTAAGAGTGCAGCCATGCGCTCGTACATGTACATGCAGCACTTATTGACCTGTAAGTACATGTGTGATCTATTGATTTAGGTCTGGGGAAAGGTGGTGGGACTTCTGTCATGCTTGGATGCAGCACATATGTAAGGACAATGGCTACGAGGGGGAACACAATCTGATCAATAGTAGTGTGAAGTAGCTTTGTTTGTGTCACTTCTGTTCACTCAAGCCTCAGGTCTAGAGGTCTTCACGGGTCCACCGGAACCACGTATTACTTGGGTAAATGGGCCCGGGTCCGGGTCGGGACTCGTTCTATAACCCCCGGTTCTGGGTCTGTTCAGCATTATGTTTAATACCCAAGTGGATCCAGGAAGACTCGGTCGTGATTGAAAAGCGCTGGTCATGATTAAAGTGCTGTATGTGTGTGTGTGTGTGTAATTTAAAGGTATCATAAGTACGATTTTCCTAGAAAAATAAAATATAGACTTTTACAAATATAATATAAATACCTACTTATTATACCTTTAACTTGCAATAATGTATCATTTGGAAGAGAACGTGCGGGAAATGTGGAAGTGGAAAAAAACGAAAGAAAGAACAACAACGAGTTGAGTGACGTGTCACGTGACTGCAGCTTCAGAGAAAAGTTGAAGCCAAAGCCGGTAAAGATGGATAGACTTAGACTTAGACTCAACTTTATTGATCCCTTTGGGATGACTCCCTCTGGGAAATTCAGTCTCCAGCAGCTTATACAGTACAATACAATAGGAAAGAATCAGCACACAGAGGGTAAAAAATAAAGATCAAAATATATATATCTATCGATATATATATATATATATAAAAAAGTACAAAATTAGATAACAAAATATATAAAATATACACTCTTAGAAAATGTACAAGTAAACAGTGGGTAATAGTTCAATTAAACTAAATTAGGTTATTGCACTGTGGTATTAGGTTATTGCACTGTGGTGAGAGATTATTGCACATTGACAGATTTTTATTGCACATATGACCCTTTGAGAAATAAATAAATATTACTATTGAATAAAAGAAGTTAACTACTATTAACTTTGTGAGCTGAATTAGTGGCTACCGCTTGTGAGAGAGTCTGTCCCTGTTACCTCCTCCCCCTAAGTGAGGAGTTGTACAGCCTGATGGCATGAGGGACAAAGGAGTTCTTCAGTCGGTTAGTCCTGCACTTTGGAAGGAGCAGTCTCTCACTGAACAGGCTCCTCTGGTTGCTGATGACGGTGTGCAGAGGGTGGCTGGCATTGTCCATAATGTCCAACAGTTTGTTTAGTGTCCTTGTCTCTGCCACCGTCACCAGAGGGTCCAGCTTCATGCCGATCACAGAGCCGGCTCGCCTGATCAGTTTATCCAGTCTGGATGTGTCCTTCTTGGATGTGCTGCCTCCCCAGCACACTACAGTGTAAAAGAGGACACTGGCAACCACAGACTGGTAAAACATCCGCAGCAGTTTGCTGCAGATGTTAAAAGACCGCAGTCTCCTTAGGAAGTACATCCTGCCTTGTGTCTTCCCGTACAGGTGGCTGGTGTGTGTTGACCAGTCCAGTTTGTTGTCCAGACACAGCCCGAGGTATTTGTAGGAGTCCACACTCTCCACCTCAGCTCCCTCTAGTAGGACTGGTCTCGGCTTCGGTCTGGACCTCCCAAAGTCTATGACCAGCTCCTTTGTCTTAGAGGTGTTGAGCTCTAGTTAAAAGAGCTAAATAACTGAAGAGCTACTGGAGAGGCAGCCGTCTCCCACAGCGCTCAACTACTCTATCTACCTTCCTCTCTGAAAAAAAGCTGAAAGAAAACAAATATAAAGAGGTAAAACCATCTTCTAAATGAGCCGCGCATTTGTCATCGTGACACCAAGTGGATTTTTAATCTGAAATAACTAGTGGATTAGGATTGACGTTTTTATCAACACGACATGGAGAACAGAAAACTTGGAAGTGTTTTATTAACTTTCTTGGGAAGGCGGATGGATTATATGCCCGTCACATTATAGGACAAAAAGTTTTGTTTTGACAACTGTCTGAAAGTAACTTGTTAATAACAATCAGCTGTGAAGTCTGTGTTGATCAGGTCTGTTTCGCCTGGCCAGGGTTGGGTCTTTCATATCTGGCTTCTGCACGGGTCCGGGTCCCAGCTTCCTAAGAAAGGACGGGTCTGGTTTGGTTCTGTGTTGCACATTTCCAGGTCTCT
Organism: Semicossyphus pulcher; assembly: GCF_022749685.1. Classification (NCBI taxonomy): domain Eukaryota; kingdom Metazoa; phylum Chordata; class Actinopteri; order Labriformes; family Labridae; genus Semicossyphus; species Semicossyphus pulcher. The sequence continues at coordinate 21,786,736 of NW_027211759.1, forward strand.
TTGGGTTCTGGCACAAAGTTTTGGACCCGTGAAGACCTCTACTCAGGTCCTCCCATTTCGCATTCCTGCCACATAAATGAAGCCATTTCAAAGTAAAGTGGTCTAAAGCTTCCCTTGCAAAATGCAGCAAATTAGTAAAACTCAAGACTGCAGTTTGTACTGGTGCCGGAAATTCATCAGAGTGATATTAAAATATCGGTGTGACAGATTGAGGACATGATTTCATGTTAGGTTGAGTGTTGGAGAGGGAGCAGACACTGAGGCCCTCTTGTAATCTTTGCACTGTAATTAAAACAGTGGGAGAGGTGCTTCAGGACAGCCTTAGGAGGAACGCTCAGTGGAAAGAAAGCTAAAGGTGCCTTTAGTCATTATAAAGTCGATGTAAGTAGAGCTTGAACAAGATGCCGGTCAGATTAATGGAGAAAAGGAAACCGAGTGACAGAGTTGGAATCCAGCCTTATACCGTACCTTTTCTTTCACAGTGGTTTGGAAGAAAAAGGGGGGATAAAGAGCCGGTGTCTGTCGTACATATTAGGCCTAGCTTTCCTGTCCAGGCTGATTACTACTGATGGGGTGTGACATGGGGCAGCTGGCAAACAGAACAGGCAAACAGTCAACTGCCAATCATCCCCGACCTGCTCGGTGCTCGCTCCGACCTAATCAACACTGAGCCTGCTGCAGAGGGAGTCAGGCAGGCTCAGACAGAGACGGACACACAGACCCGCTCACAGCTCGGCCCGGGCTCTAACGAGACATGTTCACAGTAATTGGGCGTAAAGTCGCACTTTCCTCTCAGCTCTAAGCAAAGATGGATGGATTAATGTTTTTTTTTCCCAAACTGCCATCAACTTTTTCACAATCCTATCAGTGCCGTCCACAGTGTGCTCAGAGTGCAGCCGCACATTCAAAAAGCACCTGGCTGCTGTTTTTTTTTGGCAGAGCCGAGTCTCTCTAAACGTTTAAAAAGCTTCCATTTGTCAGAAAAGACATGACGTCAGGCGCTGCTTTATCAGGTAAATGCTGAACAAAAGGTTCCTCTGGGTGCCGGGGGTTCCCGGCAACAATGTCGCTATGCAGAGATGGGTTTTGTTGGTGAGTGAATATAAGCAGCTTTATGTGCATGCAGGAAAAAGTAAAAAGGCAAACTTAAGGAGGCAGTTTGGGGTCAAATCCTGCAAATGTTCTTTTGCAGGATTAATCTGCTGCCAGATTCTTAACATGCTGCTAAGTTTAAGAAGTAGTGGAAGCAGATGCAGGTTACAGAGGTCAATCTGAACTTATCTGCTTTAAATGTTCCCATCATGGAGCCTCAAAGAAAGTTACAGCTAGAGCAATTTTGTCACTTGTGTCACCTGCAGGCAGTGGTTTTCTGTAGCTGCTATTTGTATGTATCTCTGCCTGCTAATGGTTTGGTTGTTTGGCTTCCAGGTTTGGGAGCAAATGGGCAGAGTCGGAAAGGACAGCAGGACACTCATCACTCATAACACTACACTCATTCATACGCTGCAGTCATGACTGACCGATCATACAAAATTGTGTTTATTTTATCCAAAGTTTACAATAAATTACGTTGTTTAAATAGTATTTAATGTATGATTCCCTTCTTTGTGTGTTAGTTTAATGTTATTTTTTGAAGTGTTAAAATTGCACATCTGTATATCACTAACTTGCTGGTATTATTTGTCTTTCCTACAAGAGGGCACAAAGTCAACCTGGTTAAGAAATACATCAATGACCTCGACCTCTTTAACCTATATTGTTGGCACATAATGTGTTTCCACGTACCAACAATAATGCCAATAGCCAATTGGATCCTTTGTCGAGGAAGTTACACAAATTCCTTGGCTCGACAACGACCTACTCTCTGAGACCCACGGGCCCATGTTGTATTTAGAGAGTCAAAACTCTTTGAAGGTTTGACAGAGAGACTTACGTTTTTCGTATAAACTAGAGAAATAGAGCTTTCCATGTGAATTTTCGTTCCGTCAGTGAACTAAAGCGTAAAGTTGTAAATA